>NC_089140.1:117586596-119986596 GCF_009819655.1 Sylvia atricapilla | reverse complement strand
TTCTCAAGGTTTGCAATTTATTTAACTAGTTTTCTACTGAACTTCCTGTCACATATATTATTTGGAGGATTTTTTTAAATTTCAAAAAGTAAAAACAGAGCTTTACCTTTAGGATGATAGAGCTGGAGAGGGGGATTTTGAGCAATTGTCATACATAGACATACATAGAATGGTTTGGGTTGGAAGGGACTTTAAAGGTCAGCAGTTTCCATTCCCCCTGCCATGGGCAGAGACACCTTCCACAAGACCAGGCTGGCTCAAAGCCCCATCCTTGAATCCTTCTAGGGATGGGCTATCCACAGCTTTTCTGGGCAACAGGAGTTACTGCTTTTTACATAATGACCATTGAAGAATTGTAACGGATATTTTCTCCTCCTGAAGCTGTTACATTTTTAAATTGTTTACTCATCAGCAGATACTAATTGCTACAGGATATTTAAACCTATGCAAATTTTGTCATGGGATAGAAGTGACAGATATCTGTGGAGAAATACATCATAAATTTGTCTTTAAAAATACTCAGCTACAGTGACAACCCAGGGCAGACCAAGCCCAGAAGAGGAGTCTTCTTAGTGCCAGCCAGAGTTTTCATCATAGAAATGGATAATGCAAAAAAACCAAGCAAAGTAAACAAAAATGTGTTGTTAGACTACTCATTTAACTGGTGTAAAATTGATTTACTCATCTTAATTTCCTGTTGCTACATAACTAACTGAATGTTCCCAGACTGATTCAGAAGAGAAAAATCTATTATAATAAAGCATGGGTTCCACTGAAAAAATAATTGACGGATATTTAAACAAATACAAAATGCATATTTTTTGTTTCCATTAGGAAATCCCTGAAAATTTACTTCCAGCAGCAGAACATAACCTCCTAGTCCACTTGAAGAAGCTGGAAAAAGAAGGAAAAGTGTGTAAGTTGTGGTTAGAGGCATTTTCATTTTGATGTTTTATGCACTATTTCTCATGTTATTTTAGTGCATTATTTTCTAGGGAAAAAAAATGCAAATTTTAGCAGTAGCTGTACACCAGACAGATTGAAGTAGGTAATATACAAAATGGTTGTACAGTATTTACAAACTCCTGAAAATATTTTACTAAATATTGGAGTTCTTAGAGCTCAGATTACTGCAATATACCTTTAATTTTTTATTTAAAACATACCAGAGAATACATTCCTAATGCAAGAATTTATACCTTCCTGTATTTTCTGAAATTCATATCTAAATATGCATGTACTTAGCATTTTATGGGTTTACATTTAAGTTTCTGCCCATGCTAAATATTTTGCATATTTTTGTATATGCTATAGAGATGGTTAAAATCATGCACTGTAAATGTTTGCAGTTTCTGGTTAGTACAGTACCTAAGTAGAGCTGCTGTATTTAGTTTACTGTTTCTACATTGTGCCTTTACTCTTAGTGAACAAGGTGAAGTATTCTATTTCTGCAATGGCATGTGCATATGGAAACATTACTCAGCCAAAGCTGAGGAAAATATTTCTTCCTGTACAATACATAACTGCACTCAGGACTGTCTGTTTATAAGTAAATAATTACATGAATTAATGTAATCCTTAGCATTTACCAACCTGAACAACAACATGAAATTAGTGTATTTTTTTCAACTTAGACCTTCTGTTTATCTTACTGATAGAATGGCTACTAAGTGCTAACTGAACAATTGAGACTGAATTTTTGTAATAATAACAACCTGCTTTTTATTCAAAGAAAATAGACTAGAGTCACATGAATGCAGTCATTACTGAAGTTCAGAAAATGTTCTCTTTGGGCTTAAAACTTTAAAATGCCATAAAAACTTTACCGACATGGTACTTACTGCACCAGCTTTGAAATATCGTCTCAGTTCTTGGTTATCAACATCATTGACCTATACGTTTCTCTAGTTTTGTGCCACTAGATTCTTTAAAAGCGTGAAGTGCTGTTGACTGTTTATCCCTTTTCACTCTCAAAGTAGTTCAAGCAGCAGCATCTTCTGTTGAGATCAAGTAGTGGATAAATTAACTTTCTCTTTAGAGGTAGTCTTCCATACAAGAGAGTCTGCATCTTGAATGCCCAGGAAATAATTTGGTTGACCGAGCCACTGACTTAAGGGTTTGTTTTCTCAAAACAACCCTTTTCATGTTTACTGAACAAAAATAAATCAGTTTTTCTCAGAAATCACATTTTAGTTTTGAAGAGAGAGCAGATACAGTCATATATCTTTTCACAAAGTATCAACTCCTTGAAATTATTAGAAAGGTTAAAAAAACAGAGGAGATGCTAGTCAGAATAGTTATTGGGAGTCTTCTACTCCAGTTGGAGGCCTTTGATTTAGATGTGTATCTTTGCTTTCCTGGAAGCATGAGATGTGCCCTTTGAAGTTCGTTTGGTTTTTTAAACTTGAATTTGTACTCGGGGAGAAGGTGAGAAGCAATCTCACTGGAACACTCGGGATTGCTGAATTTTTAAATACAAGCTTAGGCCCAGACCTATGGTAAATGCTTAACATCATGTGACCTTTGCCCATTTTTCAGTTTAAATTAAGGGCATCTGTTAAAGAAGACTGATTCTGAGCATGTAGCATATAAATGCTTGTGTACTCATGGTACTTGCTCTTTTGATTTTAATATCCTTTGATGCCCTTTCCACATACTCCCAGACCTTGCAGCATCTCAAGTTTTGTTCTCATTATGGAAGACTTGAGCTGTAGACATAACACTGTCTTGCTTAATTTTCTCAAAACGTTTTTCCAAAGGAACATCTTGTCAGTATCAATAATGAATGTGACAGGCATATTACAACCTTACAAGTGAGTTGCTCACTGCAAATGATGGCCATATGCTGCCTGCTGCAGTCATTAATTAATCACTTAATGCTGGGGATTGTGATTTTGTTGGTACATAACTTTTATAACTGCAGTTGGGAGCAACACTGCCTCTTACTTAAAACAAAAATGTTGCTCTTCTTACTTAAAACAAAAATAATGTCTTGTAAGCAGGAGTATGGCACAATGCACACATGTAAGCTTTATCCCATGGCTGGCTATAAATAATTTGGTCATTGTTTACATCATAGCTGATGAAGAGATAAAAATAATTTGGCTGTTCTTAGTTTGGCAGCACAGAGTTTTTTCTGTCTAAAGGTTATAAATTTCAGAAAATGCAACAAGCACTCTCCTACTTCAGATTTCTTAGTATCTAGAAAGTTTAATGTACCCAACTCAATAACTAGAGGATTATTAAAACCTTTTTATTAATCACTGTTTATACTGCTAGGTTGCATTGTGAAACAGTTAATGTTTCACATTAACTTTTCAATTAAAACTAAATGCTGGCATGAAGGAAAATATTTCATTAGTTTTAATAAAAAATACCATGTGAAGACATACACATGCATATACAGGTTAAGTTTGGGATAATGTAATGTTTATAAATAAAATCTAAGTATTGGTTTGTGACTAATTTGGTTTCTTTTTCTTGACAGTACGTGATGAAACTCCCAGCTTCAGATGGAAAAACAATTTATAAGTTAGGCAAGATGGCTCAGGAATGTATATAATCTGCACGGTTGCTGTATGAAAAAATCATAACAATGAGCTGGGACTGTATGTCAAATAAAAACTAATTTTTACTTATTTTTAAAAAAGGTGGTAGCAATTTTAAAGCAATGTTATAGTAGGTTAACTAATGTTTTTCACATTCTACGTTACTGGAATTTTAAAAATACCTGGTGGGTAAGTATTGAGTTAATAAAATGGAATGAGTGTGAAGAATTGAATGTTACCTTTGTTATAAAATGCTGAGTTTTGTCATTGGTGGCAGAAGACAAATAGCAAGGTCTTAAAAATTTAATATTGTAATTTCTTAAAGGAATATTATAAACCTAATAAATTACATATATCAAAGAAATCTCTAGTAAAAAAACCAGAAAATATGTTATTCTAAACCTGGTTTCACCTGCTTGTGCTTCTCAAAAAGTGATTTTTCTAATAAGTTATCTGTACATTCTAAAAAAAACAAGTTATTTTTGCTAACAGTTGTAAATACTGGGCCTTGTGTTCCTTTTCTAATTCAGCTGACTGTGCTCATCTTCACTGGTTGCTCAGTGCAATAGGTTTTAACAAACACTGAAAGTAATTTCAGGCTTTGGGGTTTTTTTTTGGTTGAAACATTATTTCTATGGAATTCATTCAACGGATTCATTAATTTTAACTAATGAATGTCAAAAAATGCACAGAGTTGGAGCAGACTCTTAAATTCTTTATAAGATTCTGCAAGAATGTGATTTTAAAATTGTATAAATTGAGATATGTATTACACGCCATACGAAGTTAACCTTGTCTGTGAATTTGCTGCTAATCCACTTAAAGTAGAAATATTTAACTAAAAGGTTGCGTTTGGTTGTAAGATACTGTACAATGTATAAAAGAATGTTTTGAGATTAATTTTAACTGCAGCTTCAGTTCTCTGTGAACCTTACACTTGCAGAATAGTACATAAAGATTTGCATTACTTTGTGTATTCAAAGTGTGTGACATTTGGTGATATGTACATTTCTTACAGTATTACTCAGCCTTAAAAAACAAAAGCAGATCTGAGATATTTGAAAATAGCAAGGACAAATGTATGTCCTTGAAAGCCTTTCACCATTCAATCCTGTACCCTTATTTGTGAAACGTGCATATATGTTTACTTACTTAAGACATGTCATAATAATTGACAAAATAATTATTTTATAAAGCTGATGGTATTTGTTCTGATCAGCTGAAACAAATCCAACACAAGAATACTTACAGGAATAACAACCCAAAACTGAAATCATATTCAGAAATACTAGGCAGATCCCTGAAGAAGGGAAATTATTACTTTCTGCTAAAATGATGCTTCTTGCAAACTTCATTGATCTGAAATTTGCCCACTTCATGACACATGCTCACTTTTCACTTTTTCTGCAGTGCCGTTTTGAGGTCTTTCTCAGGTATCCTAGGTTTCCTTCCCATTGCATTTTCTATTTACTTACATTTCTCCAGACACTTTTTATCCCTTCCTCCCACAAACTTTTTTTTTTCTTCTATTCTTTTTAGAATAATTGCTTAGTTTTCAAATGGACTTCTTTCCATTAATAATTAGTTTTCCTGTAGCTATTCCATGAATTTATAGTTATCTTTTCCATTGTTAGGCATAAAAATGTTATTATCACTGCTTTATTGAAAAAGATAATTCACATTATCTGAATGGAGTAATTTTGCTTCAAGAAAACAGAAATATTAGTGAAATGACAGTTTTCTGTCATGAGGTCTGAGAGCCTAAGACAGCAGGATACTGGTATGAAGAGGTGATGTCTCATTACCTTTCTGAGCTAAAGAAAAAATCTAATGTCACTTAACACTTCTCTTCTGTTTTACTATAAATTTTGAAATACATGGAAATGGCTTTAGAATGCACTTAAAGAATTGTTGGAACTTACAGGTGGTGAAGAAAGCAAGAGGATACAAACAGAAAGCTCTATGTTCCATGCTGTGCTGCAGCAAATGCAAAAAAAAAAACCTGCAAGGAAAAAGGCTGTTCAACCAGACAAGCCATTAATGGTTGTGTATGGTGTCTTTGGAATATTAAGAGCAGAAATTGCACTGTTACTAAGATGTACATATAATAAAGGATATTTGGCTATGGCATCTTGAAAAAGTCTCAAGGCTCCTAGTTGATTATGTCAAATGGAATGTTTATTTTTAAAAGTTGACAATGTAAGGTATCCCGTGTATGTAAAAAAAGGGAGATTAGCCCATTCACATCCCTCATGTGAACACATTCATCTGTGCAGAATGCATTAAAAGTTACAAATAAAAGGAGGGGAAGGAGCTACTTCTGTCTTAACAGGTTAGAAGGGCTAATACCAGTTGCTGGGAGAGCTGTCTAAATAGCTGGGGACAGAAGGAAGCACAAACCATGTTTCCAGCTAATTTCAAGATGCTGTCCTGAGAGGCAACATCATTTATTACATTTATTACCTTGACATTTGATGATGGTAAGTGTCATCTCTTTGAAGTTTTCCATTCTGTTCCTTGCTGATTTGCTTCTTTATATTTAAAATGTTACTCTTGCATGTCTCTAAGCATGTTTCATGACATGTAAATTCAGGAAAGGTTCCCAAATAAAAAGCTGTTTGTGTCTTGCTACTGTCGGTGTCATAATATGCTCCCTGCCAAAGTCTCCACAATTTTGCCACCTGAAACGCTGTATTTGGTTTGGTTGGCAAGGCTGTGGGACACGCACGTGCACATAATGGTGGCTTCTGTGATAAGATGCTAGAAACTCCCTCTGGCTCAGATTGTAGGGAACTTCCTTCCTAAATAATCATTTTGAAGCCTAGTGTTGGAAAATACGGATGTCTGAAAAGAAACTTAGCAAACAGATGGTAAAGCAGCAGATTGAGGGCTGACCATCCTATTTTGCCTAAAGTGCCATATGAAATTTCATGTGGCAGAAGAGGAAACTCCTGATAAAAGGAAGGTGTGGACACTTCAGGTGAGCCTTGTTTTCCAACAGGTTGCCTTGTTTTCCACTTCAGTGTACCAGTTTACAGTGTATCATCAGGATGAACAAGCTGCCAAGCTGAAACCGAGGGCCTGTATGACAGGATATCTGGCCAGGCAGTTGAGGCACTTGCTGATTAAAGCTTGAGGAAAACATGTCTTGTCCCAGTTAAGTCCTGTTTGTTATGTTCTGTGGAGGTGAGATGACCTGATTTAAGTCTGAGGTGGGAAATAGATGCACTTGTATTTCAAAAAGGAGTCAAATTTTTATTCCAACCTGGTGTATTTCACAGGTACAGTATGTTCTATCCATATGACTATGCAGTCAGGGATGTATTTCACATTGGTGTTGAAATAATGTCCTGCTTACTTTACATTTACACAATACTGGTACAGTCAGGGGCTTCAGGCATTTCTAGAATACAAAATATCTTAGGACTAAAATATGAATGCTCCTTCTGTTCAAACTTAAAAAAAATACCCAGCTGTGAAGAGAAATTTTTCTGTAGCTTTTTCTGTATTTTTAGGTGTCCTAGATCATCTTCAGACACCAAATATAGAGCTGTCTTGTTATAAATTCATAGAAAAACCTGTGAGCATCTACACTCTGATGAAGGTGTTTCATAGTTGAAAAACCTGGTCTTACACTGATCAATCTGTTCCATGAGTCATTGCTCCATACAGTTGGAGGAAATCAACCTTTTTAAAACAGCTCACACAATTAGTTTGGTGCACACTCTCAATTCTGGCAAAGCAAAGCAATACCAAATAACTGCACCTTAATTTCTTGCCCTGTATTCATTCATAAGCTGTCAGTAGCAAAAGCCATTCTGACAACACTAAATTTCAGCTATAAAATAGTCTGTTTCTTTATATTTCTTTCTATATATCTACTATATAGAAATATAGTAGATATATAGAAAAAATATAAAAAATAGAAATATACTGGGAGTATCTGCCTAACAGAAGTTTTAATAAATAAAATTAGCATTAATTTTGCGAGGGTTGAAGGACCGCTGAATTCAGCCTGGAACAGCGCCGCATCGGTGTTGATTTCTCAAATCTCTTTGTTCATCGTTTTAACCTGACAAGAGCCTTCTGTTACTGCGTTGGGGTTTTTTTTTTAATCCGCATCTTGCTTCTCTGCCTCTTCCCTCTGTACTGCCCGGTTAGTTTTTTTCCTGTCGGTTTTCTTGGACGTCCTGTTACTGTTCCTGTTCTTTCTGGCTCCACAGTGCGGTGTGAGCAGTGTGGCGGCGGGAGGTCGCTGCGGGCGCGGGGACACCTGTGTCGTGCGGCTGCCGCCCGGTCGCAGCCAGAACGAGCCCAGCCAGCACGGCCTCCACAGGCTTTCCGGGAGCCCAGCCGGCAGAGGTCTGGTAGCAACCAAACTTCGCCGGAACGCCCGGTGAAGGAGAGACACCAATGGTGAATCTGGATGGCGGGAGATGCCGGGGCGGAGCGGAGTCCGGGCCGGCTCCGCGGCACTACCCGGACCGGGAAGAGCTCGCTCTGCTAGGTCGCGATCCCGGAGGAGATACACGGTCTCCTGCCTCGGCAGGAGAATGATGCTGGGCCGGTGCCCAGCGCAGGCTTCGGGCTACCGCTAGCGAGTATCTGGCCGGCACTGCCTGGGGCTTAGCGCTGCTGCCGGGCGCCACGGCTCGGCTCGGCTCGGCTCGGCTCGGCTCGGCTCGGCTGGGCTCGGCTCGGCTCGGCTGGGCTCGGCTCGGCTCGGCTCGGCTCGGCTCGGCTGGGCTGGGCTCGGCTCGGCTCGGCTGGGCTCGGCTCGGCTGGGCTCGGCTGGGCTCGGCTCGGCTGGGCTCGGCTCGGCTCGGCTCGGCTCGGCTGGGCTGGGCTCGGCTCGGCGGCGCTGACAAGCCCCGGGCACGCCGCGCCCCGCGTTGGCGGTTTGAATTGGCGGGCGGAGCGCGGGCGGAGGCGCCGCCGGCCGACAGGGGCGCTGCCGGCAGCGGGGCGGGGGAAGCGGAGCGGCGGCGCTGCCCTTCCCCGGCTGCGCGGCCGCCTCCTCCCCTCCGCCTCTTCCTGGCCGCGGCCAGAGGAGCTGTGCTGGCAGCGGGGAGGCGGCGGCCGCGGCGCCCAGCTCCCGGCCCGCCATGGCGATCCGCAAGAAGAGCAACAAGAACCCGCCGGTGCTGAGCCACGAGTTCATCGTGCAGAACCATGCGGACATCGTGTCCTGCATGGCCATGATCTTCCTGCTGGGGCTCATGTTCGAGGTGAGGCAGGACCGACGCCCCCGCCGGGGCTCCTCTTCCCGCTTCCTCCCGCTCTACCGGAGGCTCTCGGCGCTGGAGGGGCGGGAGTGTCGTGGCAGCAGGCGAGGCTGTGCGGGCTGCGGCGGAACCCTGCGGCTGCCCCCAGTCCGCGCCGCCGCTGCCCGGCGCACCTGCCCGGCGGCCCACGCCCGCCCGCCGTACGCGGGGACAGGAGCCGGCCCCCGCCCCGCCGCACCGCCCGAGAACCACCGCGGGCGCCCTCCCGGCGGCGCATCCCCGCTTCCCCGTAGGGAACGCCCTTCTCCGCGGCTCCGCTTGGACAGGCGCAGCCGTGGCTGGCGCCAGGACCCGGGTCCCGCTCCCCCGCCGCCGGAGGCCGTGCGGGGCCGGGAGCGGGGCGGCGCTGCCCGCGGCGGCGGCAGTTCCTGCGGGCGGCGGGGTTACGTGGCAGCCGGGGAGGGAGGGAGGGGGCGGGGGGCGAGGCCCGGCCGCCACGGCCGATCCCCCGCTCTTTGTGTGCGCGGCCCCGCAGGGCCCCGCCGGCACTACGGCTCCCGGCGTGCGGCGCGGCGGGAAGGCAAGGGAAAGCAGCGGTGACGTGTCCTTAGGGCCGCCGCTCGGGTCCCCCGCACCGCCCGCCGAGCATCCCGGGGCTCCCGGCGGCTGGACGCGCCCTGCGCTGGGCTGGGCTGGGCACCCCCGCCGCCTCCGCCTCGGAGATGCGCCGAGGGTCGGCAGAGGGGAGCTCTCCCTCCGGCCCGAGGGCCGGCCCTGCTGCAGGCCCTCCGCTCTCTGCGCCCCCGTGTTGAATGCAGATGCTTTAAAACGTGCCTTTTTGGCGCTGGAAAGGTAACTTACCTCTGTGACTGCCAAAATATTATCTGTGATCTGAGATCACTGATCATCACACTAAGACACCGTTGACCAAATGGCATTTTAGTCATTCGTTCAGACATTTATGTTAGACATTTGTTAAGGATTGTGGACCTTTTTGTTATAGGGATGGTTTTCAGGATGGTTTCATCCAGCTATTGGTACACCTCAGCACAAAAGGGAGTGGAGTTAGGAAGAAGATACATAGATAAGAAGTGAAAACAGGGCAGACCAACTACACTGTTGTGTTTGTGTTTGCTATCAAAAATCACCAAGATAGCTGTGATATGGTGATTTTCTGGGGAATGGCGTTAAAGAGGTAAACCTAAACTGTTACTTTTTATGCCTACATGAGGCTTACTGTATTAACAGTGTTTCTGGTAGGGTTAGAGGTTTTTGGGGGATTGAATGGACTGAAGACCTTGTTTCCAGTGCCTTTAACCTGCTGTGTTTTCCTACCCAGTGTAAAAAGGCCACGTGCCATTGTTGGTACAGATGTGGTACGTTGCCATTTTTTAATGTTTTTTTTTTTAGTGTTTTTTTAATGTTGGTATGGTAAGGTGTTTACACTGCATGACTTGTACAATTCCAGTATAGAGAGTAGCTGACAGAGCCTTCAAAGGGCAGTTTAGAATTGTGTACTGTTTCGAATTGTCCTCTGAGGGCTCCCTTGATGAATAGGGAGCCCGAGGCAACTTCACTAATTTGAGTGAACTAGTTGGATTCCCTGAAGTTACATGGTCTGAACAGTCTGCCACGTATTCAGGATTTCATAGAAAAGCTAGGGCTTGTTGATAAAGCACTGGTTTTAAAAATCTCACTTCCTGTGAATAATTAATACTCGTAGTAACCTAGTCATTATCTTCACTCACTCAACATATCCTTCCAGGATTCCTAAAGGAGCTTGGGTTTTTTGTCAACCCTATTAATTACCAAATAGATGCTGGTTTTTTAAAGCAATGAGAAACATCTGATCGTGAATATGGTGAAGGAGAGTTAGTTTTCCCTCTCATTTAGGGCATGTTGATTCGTGTTGGGATTCAATAAAGATGTGTTGTAGTAAAAAATGAGGTTTTGCTTATTGATAAATAAGAACTTGTACTCCATCTTATATACTGTGGGTTTTAGAATATCCCCAGCCCCCCAAAGAAAGCCATTAGGACAACATCTTCTCTTCAGATTGTTTTTATTCATTCTGGTTTTAGTTACAGCTCATCATAAAGGGGTAGTGCCACTACTGCTAAATTTAATTTCTTTTGTTTTATGCTTCTTGCCAAAGGATCCCCAGGGTCAAAAGAATGCTAATTGTACTGAGTTGATATCCCACTGGCCTGAAATTGTTTTCTGTTATTTATGTCTTTCTATGCTCTGTCCACATTTCTCAGATCACCCACAGATTTATGAATATGATAACTGACTTCCAAATTTTGTCAAATAAATAAAGTACTTTTGAATAAAGTTTGTTCTCAGCCACTGCTGAATGCATCGTGGTCTAGGGACTCCATGATATTGTACATTCTGTTAATGTAATGGTACAGTGTGGACTAAAGATGGAATTGTAGCATGAGTTTTCATTTTACTGGTGTAGGAAAGGCTGTTCGTAAGTGACATTTTCAAGGACCTTTCATTTGGCAGGTTGAGTATTCTGTAAATAAACCTATAGAGACCATGCTGTGTGTGCTGCCCTTGGAAAGTCAGGTGCAGTGGTGAGATAATGGGAGTTGGTCAGTTTTTTGGGAGGAGACAAATGTGCTGGGCAAGGGTGCCAAAACTATGGGCAAATGTTTTCAGTTTAATGTTAATTTCCATGAGAATTTACAGCACTTTTGGTTTTTTCTCTTTCAGATTACAGCAAAAGCAGCCGTCATTTTTGTTACGCTTCAGTATAATGTTACCATTCCTGCCACAGGTATGTATCTTGCAGGAGGTTAGGTAGGATACAGCCTATCGGACATTATTAGAATTCTGTGCTTCCTAGACTTGACAGGAAGGGACCTCATTAATTTCAACAGATAATAAGCAGCTTTTCAAGGATTTCACTTTATGTTTATTAAAACACTGTTTTAACTAATAAGGTTAGAGACAACGTTTCTGTTCTGCTGGTTTTGTCATTAGTGCTGAAACACCATCTGGCTGGTAGTTAAGGTCTCATGAATTCTTACTTTGGCTTTGCAGGTGATAATCTTTAATAGTCAAGGTGGGGTGATAGTGTAACGTATTTTTATTGTCCACTTTCAGTGCATTTGGGTAAGCTTCCTAAGTGCACTTAAGTTTTTAGTTTTATAGCATCTTTCCAGAGTCAAATTGAGTTTGTGATGTGATGGAGGAGATAACTATAAACAGTCTAGTGACCCAGTTCATGGTGGCAGTTTAATTTGACTTGTATTTGTTCAGCTGACTACAAGCTACTTCTGTCTGAAAGGTTTCACTCTGAGAAATAAACTTATGAACCATTAAGCTGTGTTGTGCCTAACAGTTAATTCTGTTTGTCTTTTAGAAGAACAATCTGCAGAAACAATCTCTCTCTATTACTATGGCATCAAAGACTTGGCCACAATTTTCTTTTACATGCTTGTAGCAATAATCATACATGCTATAATTCAGGAGTATGTACTGGATGTAAGTATAAAATATTCATTCCTTTCATCAAGATAATTGTCGGGTATTAATTAGATTTTAAGACCATTAACTTAAAAGCAAACTGCATTAAAATTTTTAACTGTGAAAACATGCTTTGGAACTTTTAGATAGTCTAATGAAGTTACCAAATAAATTTGAAGTACTGCAGCATATAAATAACAGTGGACTTTCATTTCAGAAAATTAACAGGAAAATGCACTTTTCAAAGACAAAGCATAGCAAGTTCAATGAGTCTGGGCAACTTAGTGCATTCTACCTTTTCTCCTGTGTTTGGGGAACGAGTATTCTTGTCTCTGTAAGTATGCTTTCTCTTCTGTTTGTATTATGAGATTTCAAAAATTTCACTTACGTTAATGATAAATATGGGTTTGGCTTATTTTTTTTGGTTTTAGCTGTTTTTAATTTTAAAGTGGAGGCAGATTTAAGGGTTCTGTGTGAGTTGTCATAAGTGAGATGCAAGTCAATAGTGTTACTGTTGCTCAGTCTTGAGTTGATTTACTGTCAAACTGAGTAAGATAAACCCATTTAACTTTATTTTGGTATTTAATTTTCTAGGGGTTTTGATGTTGGTTTATTAACAAAAATGTTTAGAAAACACCATACATAGCATTCTGGAGCCTAGGGAATGGGTATAGGACAGATTGCTGTAACCTCAGGTCAGTGTGTGCTTTTAGGTGACATACTCTTTGCTAGTGACTGGATGTGTATAAGCTTAGCTCATAGAAAGGAAAGACTATGCCCTTTTTTCCTTTTTTTTTTTTTTTTTTTTTTTTTTTTTTCCTTTAGCATAATAACTCCTGGAAAACCTTTGCTTCTCTTGGTTAAGTTCAAAGTTTGTCAGCAGTTTACAAGACGACACTTGTGGCTGTAGTAATCCTGGAATAATTTTGATCTCATAAGGACATTCTATCTTGAACAATCACTTTATTTGTTTGGTTGCTTTTTATTTTCTTAAACCAGTGCAGCTATCTTTTTTTGGGGGTGATTTGTTTTCTGGGTTTGTTTGGTTTTGTTTATTTGTGATTTCTCAGGGATTTTTAAAAAAGAAAATTTATAGATCTGCAGCTTTTACTTGTGTATGTAGATGTGACTATATTTGTGTGTACACGTGTGCATATACATAAATGCATACATGTATATCCAGTCATTATTTCTGACTAGACAGTAGCATCTTAAAGCATTTATTTGGGTTTATTTGTTCTTTTCTTTTTTTTTTTAGGAGAACTATATATCAGATCCAACCTCTCTGTGGAGGGACTATCCGCACACTCTGATTCCGTAAGGCCTCTTCCTTAGAAGATTGCTGGGGGAGAGGAGGGAATGTTTTAAGCCTAGGGTGTGTCATGTAGAATGTGTAGAATAAGCAGTTTGTAAAACTATGTTGGTCACTAATGTCTCCTTGGTAGTATTTATGAGAGCTTGATTCTTTGACTACTTGTAGCATACAAAGTCCTTTTTATGTAGGCTGTGACTTAATTTTTTTTTGCAAGCTTTAGCCTAATTATTTTGTTGTTAAAAATATTCATTTAGACTTCACTGGCATGAAGGATCTGCATTTTTTTCTTTCTTTAAGAGACAGTGATAAAATGAGTTCACTAGAAGCTTCTGAAATGTTTTATGTTCATTCATTATAAATAATATTCTTCAATTCTTGCTGTATTGTACAGGTTTCAAATGAAGTTTTTCTACATCTTACAGTTGGCATACTGGTTTCATGCTTTTCCAGAACTGTACTTTCAGAAAACTAAAAAAGTAAGTTCAAAACATAGATGAGAGGAACTCTATAGCAAGGCGGCATTTTTTCTTTTCAGTTAAATCCTAATTGCAGTAAAATAGCTCATCATCTGTTGTGTAAATAAAAATTAGTAGTGTTTTTCTGAAAAGAATTTTCCCTAGAGCGAGTGATTGTGAGATTTTCTTTTCAACTCTTTTTTGTTTGTTTGTTTGTTTCTTGGAATTGTTAGTCTGAATAGGCTCATTGAAATCACAGTTGCTTCATGAATCATGACATAGGTGTAGAATATAAACTGTGAATAATTCTGTATATCAAAGGAGTATGAAAGTCTGGATTTGATTTAAATAGCATTTAAGTGGGTGGATGAAAATGGAACATGAGCTGGCAATGTACCTGTGCACCCCAAAAAAACAGGTGCCACCTGGGCTGCATGACAAGCAGTGACCAGATGGTAGAGGGAAGGGATTCTGCCCCTCTGCTCTGGTGAGGCTGCCCCTGGAGTGCTGCATCTAGCTCTGGGGTACCCAGCAGAAGCAAGGTATGGATCTGTTTGAGGGTCCAGAGGAGGGTCGTGAAGATGAACAGAGAGCTGGAGCACCCCTTCTTTGAAGGCAGCCTGAGAGAGTTGGGGTTGTTCAAACTGGAGAGGAGAAGGCTCCAGGGAGAACTTATTGTGGCCTCTCACTGTTTGACAGGGGCTTATAAGAAAGATGGAGAGAACTTTTTATTTGGGTCTGTAGTAACAAGATGCAGTGATTTTGAAAGAAGGTAGGTTTAGAGTAGATGTGAAGAAATTCTTTATGATGACGATGGTGAGACTGGGACACAATGCCCAGAGAAGTTGTGAATTTGCTTTCGCTTCAAATGTTCAGGGTCTGGATGGGGCTTCGAGGAACCTGGTCAAACAGTGATGTCCCTGTCCATGGTATAGAGGTTGGATAGGTGATCTGCTAAGGTATCTTTGAGTCCAAACCATTCTGTGACTGTTGTAGCTCTATGACTAGGCTGCATCTCTGTTGCTAGTTCTGTTTTATTCAGGAAAATGAAACATAGATGTTACATAACCACACATCTTTGTACAGGAGCCTAGAAGAGGCTTAGTAAAATAGTAATGAGATGCACTGTTTCTGTGCTGCTCAGATGCAGTATGATTCCTGTTTTGCAGATGCACTTCAGCTGATGTTCCCCTATTGTGCTAGCAATACCTTTCAAATTTAACTTCACAGCCAAGTGTACTGATTTTTCTTAAAATTACTTCAAGAAAACTGTCACAAGTGGCCTAAGTGCTGTTTGTTGAATGATAGTATTTTACTTGGTCACTGCTTGAAATTGTGCCCTCTGACTTTTGCATTAAGTTTAAAGAGTGATAGTTCATTCATTTCAGCAAGTTCATAGTTGATGTTTCTTTGACCACAGCTTAAACTCTGCCATCTTGGTTCTTTGCCTCATTCCTTCTCTTGAGTGAACTGCCTGCTTTTACTCACGTCTAGTTATCTGTCCTGCTAGCATAAAAAAGGAAAAGAACTTCTTAACTCTGGTTCCTGTTTAGTCAGTCATGTATACCTCATGCATTATTCCACAAGGCCTGCAGTCTCTGACAGTTTGTCTAAGCAGGCAGCTTGGGCTGTTTTAATGTTATTTCAGTTCTAAAGTTGAAGTGTTAGATGCTGGTCCTAGTTGTGCTTGGAGAAACTGATTATTTGTTCTTTCTGTGTCTTCATCTGAAATAACTAATTTTTCATTTTCTTTCAGATAATTTAGAGCAGGTCTTCCTCCACCTGTTTTCTTGCTCTTTGCGTATTTTGAGTGTGATGTTTGCTGTTGCCACAATTGTTTGATCCTGTGGGTTGGTTGGATTTGATACTGAGTATTGAATAACATAGTATAGCTCTTGTAAGATTAAAATTTTATGCCTTTTTAAATTACATGTATACAAGATGAAGCTAAAGATCCTTGCTTGAAGTTTAGAGAATCTTTCCAAAAAGGAGTTTTTTAAGCACAACTGAATGTACTCTGCTACCACTCCAAAAGAGGTTTTTTGTTGTGATCTAGCACACTTCAGTGGTTCTTCTGTTTACAGATGGCATGATCTGCTTTCCATGTGCTGTGTGTCTTCCTCTTTATTATTTCATCTCCATGAAGTGTTCCGTTTAATAGGGCTGGCTAAAGCCTGACTTAAAGTGGGACCATGTGCTTTGGCACGACTGGTTAATAACAATATTCTCTGTATTAGCCAGAAACAGTCTGCCAGAATTTCGGATGGCCTTGAAATTTTTTAATTTATGTCAACACTTGGAAAACCTTTAATTTTGATTTGTAGACTGCTATTTTAATCTGTTGCAATCAGACAATTTGATGAGCAGCAAATATGTGGAACTTCAGGATCTGATGATACAGTAATACATACAAAATAAGTATTGTAATAGTGTGTACAAATTCACAGTGGCCATAACAAATAAAAGTGCATCCTTTTAAAAAGCATCTTTCCATGTTTGATGCCTTTTCTCACAGTAGCATATGTAAAACACTGAATATTTCTGGTAAGTGAGCAGTAAGTTTTGTATGGAATTAGATGATCCAGGCTGAGTAATTCAGTGCCAGACCAGGCCACAGTAAGGTAGCTGATTACACCAAGAAGAATTTCCAAGACTAGGCTATAGTTTGTAATGATAGATAACATGCTACAGTACTGTATACCATTGTGTATAAAAAATGGTGACTTTTTTCTTCCAAATAGGAAGATATCTTTCGCCAGATTGTCTACATTGGACTTTACCTCTTTCATATTGCTGGAGCCTATCTCCTCAAGTAAGTCAATTGTAAACTTTTGCTGGCTCCATTCTCTGCCTTAAATACCTACCAAAATGTCTGAATGTTTGTTTTATTTGTTTTGATAGTCTGACCCATCTTGGACTTGTTCTTCTGGTATTGCATTACTTCGTTGAATTTCTTTTCCACATATCCCGTCTTTTCTACTTCAGTGATGAAAAATACCAAAAAGGGTAAATAGTCTTTATCTCTAAAATTCATGTCATTTCTGTCTTAGAGCCTTTTGCATTTAACTAACCAGAAACCAAAATTACAAGGGAGTTCAGTGTTTCTTAAGCAACCACAGTTCTCCAGACTAGTGTTAGTACTTATATTTCTAAACCATCAATACACTTTTTACCTTGTTTTAGCCTATTTAACTAAATACTAGTAGCAGTATTAAATGAAATTAAGTCTCTCAGTCTATACTAATGTGGCCATTTTTTAAAGTTTTGGAGAGAAAGGAACAGGATAGGTTGCTAGTACAGCCAGCTCTGTAGGAACTAAAAACATGATTTTGTTCTAATAGTACTGGAAAGCACTATCCATTGAGTTGAAGTCAGTTTTCATAACATAATACAAGATGCATTTAAGATAGGTGCAAAATCATGTAATTGATTAAGTTCATACATTTCAAACATATTTGCATAGTGAAGGGTAAGCATTTGCATTGTTAGTGCACGTATTTTGAATGGAAAGTTTGTTTAATATTTGTGGTGTTTTTATTTCTAGATTTTCACTGTGGGCAGTTCTTTTTGTTTTGGGGAGGCTTCTCACCTTGATTCTCTCCGTCCTCACTTTTGGCTTTGGACTGGCAAGAGCAGAAGATCAGCAGCTGAATTTCAGTACTGGGAACTTTAATATCCTGGCTGTTAGGTATAGTAAACCTGGAACAGTTCTTAAGCATGTGCTACAAACCCATGTTAAATACACAGTGTAAATGGTATGGTACTAATGCCAGTAATTCTCAGTGACTATTTTCATGCAATCAACGGGATCAATAGGGATAGCTTATGTAAGAAACTTTTAAGGCACAGTGAAATGAATTGACTGAATTTAGTCTACAGCTGAGAAATCTGTAACTGATTACTCTTCTTTTCTTTGTTAAACGCCCCCCTGGGGAAAAAAAAAAAAAAAAAAAAAAAAGACAACAACAAAAAAACAACAGAATTAAAATAAATTTCCAATTACAGACACTACTTTCAAACGTTTTAAAGTTAGTAAATTGAATTCTAGATATGATTGTTCTGAGTTTATCTTAGAGGTCAAGACATTGTGTCCAGAGCAGCTTTGGTCTTGGTTAAAGATGATCCAACTGCCTGGCCTCCTTTTGAGTGCAGAAAAAGAAGTTACTGAAGCTTTGATAGTGTCAGCATTACCTTGCAAAATTGATACTCTGAGCTGCAAGACACTCTTGAGCTATTTTCAGCTGTTGGTACCTGGTACCCTGAGAGTAATTTTGAGAAAGGCAGCAGGAAAGAAACCTAGTACTTGGCAGTTTTGATGGGCTCTCACTCTGTATCTAGTTTTGATCATCTGTGCTTAAGCCCAGTGCCACACTATGCAAGGCTTAGAAAATGGATGTTACTAGGGGAGGGAGTGGAAGCTGCCAAAAAATCTGGGGTGTTCTACCTTCTTTTTCTGTTTGAATTATGAGGCCAGCTTACTGATAAAACTTTACCTACTGTTTGTTTCTAGAATAAGTGTGCTGGCCTCCATCTGCATGACTCAAGCATTTATGATGTGGAAGTTCATTAATTTTCAGCTTCGGAGGTGGAGAGAGCATTCTTCTTCTCAGCCTCAGTCAGTGAAAAAGAAGTTTGTATCAGCTAAAGGAAAGACCTCTAGAAAAGAAAGAGGTTTGTAGTTTCAGCTTTTCTGTTGCCTTGACTTCTCAAAACCAACTTCAGGTCGCTAAAGAAGCATTTTGTGTTTAACTTGTGAGTGAGATGACTCAGCTACAGAAGCAGTACTGGTGAATATTACTGTGGGAAGAATAGATTTTTAAGAAAAACCACTCTATATTGTTGAGTTTTCTAATTGCCCAAATTAAGGAATTACTGGGGTTTTTTTTTAGTTATTGCAGCCTGATATTCTCTTTAATTTCATTGCTTGAACAAAATGTGTCATCCTTATGTTTGTTCTCCTATATAAAGGGAACAGATGCAATTTTAGATCTATTCTCTTAGATATTTATTTGTAAAATTTTCTTGCAGTGAGTTTTCATTGCCATGAAATTCTAGGGGTTTAGAGCAAAGAGATTGTTTGATGATCCACCCAGTAAAAAGATCTGTGTTGGACTGTTTTTAGAAAAAACGGAAATTGATACTTCTTTAAGGAAAGGTATTAACACCTTACTACTCTAAACATATGTCAAAGCTTTTGGAAATGAGCTGAAGAGTCCAGATTTGACTTTTTAATTATGTCACACCCTCTTTATGGAAAGGGTATGAAAGATGAAAAGAATGCTCTTTCGTCCAAGAAAAAAATCATGTGCTCTTAAAAAAATAAATTTAATCCTTGTACTTCAGTATATCTGTTGCAGCAACAGTTCAACATCCGTGTATTTCATTGCTAGCTTGAGTTACTTCTGCACTCTTTTGAAATGGCAGTTGTTTCAAAAGGTTTCTTCAGCCTGACCCTTTGCTTCCAGTCATTTATTACCAACTTGTTCTACTTTTTGATATATTCAAAGTAGTCTGTGTCAAGGCCATTTGCACTGAGAACTGAGATTTGTGGTGGGAAATCAGTTTTTTTTTTTTCCCAAGTTTCTATTTTTATTAAAATTATGTGTTTTAGATCACTGCTAGACTCCCTTTAGGATGATTTGTAATTATCACAACTTGGCTTTTGTGTAGTGGTGGGATTTTTTTTTTTTATCTGAAAATTCAGTTGGAAATTTTTTTATAATTTAGTGAAGGTAGTTTCCTATGTAAGTCCTGTTTAATCAGAGCTTCATGTTCATGGTCTTCTCACAATGTTGTTTTATTTTTATTTAAGTCTTTTCTGTTAAATAATTTTAAAATATGTGCTCTGATGGTGATTTAATCAGGGAGTCAGAAATGTAATAGCTTTTAAAATCTCTTAATCTATTTCATTCATGTAGTTTGGTGAATCTGCCGGGTTTCACCCAACTTCAGTGGAGACTTGCAAGTGGTAAACAAATAGTGGGAAAGTCAGTTAATTGGAGTTGTGGTTTAATTCACAAAATAATTGAACTGTGCCTGTATTGAACACTGAAGAATTTTATTCCTTATTTTAAATGGAAATAGAAGAATTTGAATGAACTAAGTACTTCTGTCTTGAATATTCCTGTTACGTTGTCTTTTCAGAACAGTTGCATAGGGTGCAGCAAAGCACTGTTTTTGAAGGAGTAATATATGCAATTGAACTGTTTAAAATACTCGGTTGTTGTTGGTTTTGTTTTGGTTTTTTGTTTTTTGAATGTTTCTTTGGGAGCCAGGGCACAATAAAATGTGTTACTTTTACTCTATGCCAAAAGCAAGAAATGACAGTAGAAAAATTCTGCTGGTGATGTAGGTGTATCCAGCCATATGCTGATTCATGTTCTTTGTTTTACCTATACTGTGTAAGAAAATATGATTTCAGTTAGCTGGTTTGAGTCTAATTAATTGTTTTTAAGTTTCTTTATTTAAAAATAATTTGAACGTTTTCAGAAATATCCAAAGACCACCATATGTAGGCTTAAAATCATGGGGTCATTTACAGCCAGATATGTGGTCAAACAGACTTTGGCTCTTTGGGGCTGTGCCTGGTCTCATGGTCATGTGTGGTTCTCATTGGGGTTTTTTTGTTGCTGCTTGTGTGCATAAATGGGAGCATTTGGGTGTCGTGGGAGAGAGAGGGAGGCCAACAGTTGCTTTTGTAGACTGGCCACACTCTAGTGACCTTCAGCACATCTGCAGATGGAAAAAATAAGTTTAACCAGTCCTTTGTAAAAATATATGAATATATATTTAATAATTTTTTAAAACCACCCAAAAAGCCAGCAGCTGTTGCTTGAAGTTATAATGATATGAGTCAGAGCAGAGATGTTAGGCTGCAAGCATTGCAGCTGGCTATGCACTGTGCTCTTTAGATCTGTTTTATAAATATAGTTACTGTCAGGCAACATCTGTTTCCTTGGTTGTGGTGAAACTGAATAAAGGAGGTACTTTTAATTCCCAGTGGTGTCACGTTGCTCCACTTCACTTGTTGTATGCACTATAAATCCACAGACCGTGCATCGGTGGTTTAAGGGAACCTAAATTTTGCTAGCAAGTCATCACTGTGGTACTTGAACAGATGAAACCTCTTGAGATCTTCTACCCCTGAAGTGGGATAGAAGTAGAGACTTGCAGCTGGATTGGTGCCTGACCTTGAACTCTGCCCACCTACACATCCTCGCTGTAAATCTGAACTAGTGTTCTGTCTGTCTTATGTACGTAAATACCGTCATCATAACATAAATGAGTTCTGTATGTGAAAGTATATGCTTTAAGAATTGGGAGTGTATCTGTGGATAAAGGATTTCCTCTGTGTATCAAATGCTTGTGAAGGTAAGCAAAGGAGTATAATTTTAGCAAGAATTATGAGGTAGGTGGGATAAATAATTAATACCTGTAGCAAAGAACTGTGTATATACTGTGTCTCCAAAATTTCTCGGAACTGTCTCATCTCATCTTCAATTTGTACTTTACTTTAGCACATAATATCTTCTAAAATATCATCACTGGTCTTGATTTTCAAGTTCTAGATGTATATAATGCCCACATTTCAGTGTCTGGCCACATCAGGAAACTGAAATTTATTGTAGTAAACTTTAATATTGCATGTTGTAAAAACTTCATTATATTTTTTTGCACTCGGAATTATAATTAAGAGGTTAAACAAAGAAGGTACATCAGAAAAGAAGTTAAAGGCTATTTGTGTAGAACCCACAAAAAATGTAACAAGATATAAAGCATCTCACTGTATTTGAAAAGTGTTTTCTTCTTTTTTTTCTAGAAAATGGAATAAATGGAACAGTGACCTCAAATGGAGCAGACTCGCCTCGCAGCAGGAAGGACAAATCCTCGTAAAACTGGGTTTTATTAAGTTAATTGACTAATGTCCCCAAAGAATCTGCTTTTTACATGGATGGCCCTTCAGCACTAGAGATATTATGGATTAAAGAAAATACAATTCATGTTTTTTGATTATTGCTGTTGTTTTGAGAAACTTTTTTTAAAAAAGCATTTTGACTAAGGAAAAAGGTTTATCTCTCTTCAAATACTTGGGGGGAAGATTCAACACTTTTTAAAAAACATTGACGCTTTTTTAAATATTTACTGTGATGAAATTACTCACTTAATGAGGATCACTGTTACAGTGTATTATTTCCTTCCAGTTTTTGTAATCTTGGTGATACTGTTCTACCAACTTCACTTTTTCCAAGTTCCTCAAGAAGTAATGCAAAATTGAAGTCAAAACATAGTATGCATTTTCAGATACTCTGGGTTTTCAGTTAATTACCTTGACTCAAATTTGCGTTTCAGTTTGAGATTCCAAGACCACACCAATAGGCATCTTTATTTGGTAGTTACTAGCTGCACAATGTCTGCTCTAAGAATTGCCCCATATCATTAAAACAAAACTGAACTAATTGGAAACGTTGCTGAGTCTTATTGTTTGCTGGTTAGAAATCTCTTACAGGGAACACACCTTTTTTGAGATATAGCTTTTAGCACCTGAAAATTAGAAGGGAGCGTGTATGGTCATAGAGTTGATTTGAGTAGCACTGTCCACTCCTGTCTGTGCTTTTGAAGTGTAAGTATCTTGGAGAATTGGTGCACATTGGACCTTCTCTGAAAACTTGTCCGTCTGATTTTACGGGTGGAGGTTATTACAATGTGTTGTGTTTGTTTTGGGAGGCAATTAATGCTCCATGATGAGGGAATTAGATAAATGGATCAAGTGATGAGAAACATTCCTTTATTCTAACTGCTTTGCTTTGTTTCACCTCTGTTAGGAAATAGTTTGATTTCTCCTATATATATTTTTATGAAAAAATATTTAAAAGCTACAGCTTCTTAAAACTGATTTATTGTGACCTCTGCTACAACTGGAAAAATCTAAATTTAAGAATTTTTCCATTATCTTTCAGAATTGTATTCAATGTGAAACTTTGTCCAGTTAGTTTTCCAGTTTAATATGCAGATGATGTTTCCTCTGTACACTTTTGTAATGGGTATAATTCAACCTGTTTCACTTGTGAATGAGTGAGACAGTTATTGCAGTGTTAAGAAGAAGTTGCTGAATTAGTCCATCAAGTTAACCCAAGTATTGAACTGCTTATTGATTAAGGAGTAATTATGAGCAATCAAGCTGATAAATAAAATAATTCCTAATTAAAAGCTGTTATTATAATTGAGTTTATACCCAACAAAGTGATAAATCTGCATTCTGTACTTTCTAGAGTTCGATTGCTTACTATTCAGAATAAACATTTCTAGTGTAAAATCCTCACTACAAGTAACTATCCATTCTTCAGTTGTTTAGTACTATTTAGTTATTACAGTATAATTTATTACATGTTTCAGCTGTTTACAGTCACAATTCCCAAGTATTTGGTTCACAGCTCATGGAGTGGACTTGGCAGACTTGTATTTGTTTAGCTTGAGAACTCTGGGGCAGTGTACCCTCTAATAGGCTTCAGTAGAAGTAGGTTTCCCATGTCTTCATTGGAAGGGGTAGAACTGAATCTGTCCAATCTGACCATGAAACTGGAAAACTGGAACTCAGAAATTTTGAGAGAATCGTGTACATTATATTCTTGTTGTTCAAAATCATGTTTTGTGTCTGATGTTTCTAGAAAAACCTTCACAGATTCTGTGTGCCTTGCTCTCAACTTGTACCTTAAGCCAAAGGGGGTAAATTTTAAGTGTCTAGTCTGGTGCTTGGACTCTAAATCAGTTTGCTTGTGACATCTGGTTGTACTGGCGCTGAAAGAATCATAAAGGGTGAAGGAACAAATTATGAAGCAAGCATTTAAGGTACTTCTTGAGATCTTCAGGACTTATAGGAGTCTGAGGGTTGTAATAGTTGTTTCCCTAAGGCAAACTATTTCTTGTAAACCTCATTCTTTGGCACAGTAGTCTTGAAATGTAAACTTCAGGTTAATTTCCAAAAACTTCAGAAGAATATATTCTTGACTGTTAATACTGACATTGCTTCTTTCTCTCCTTTTGGCCTTATGGATGGACATTCTTGTCCTTTGGATATTTGCAAAAGCACTTTTTTTCCCACAATGGCTTAATATTCATCATTGCCTTATAGGAGTTGTTGGTGTCTCCCAAGTAATAGAAAGTAACAACAGTTGTTCTAGAATTTGATTAGAGCGTTGGATGCCAGTATTTTCTGTCTCTTCTCTCGTAACTCAAAATACGTATTTATCATGTTTGGTGAGGCAAGACCAATAATTATTAATTATTGGCCTTGGGATGGAAACACTCATAAACTTCAAAGGTATTGAGACTTCTAGTTTGATATTATTTGTTTTAGTGTAAGAGGATTGTTTGGCTGGATAACTTCTTTTGAAATGCTTAAAATTGATTTTCAAATGTTATTGCATTTTTGGCTCTTTGCTTATAATCTGGGATTCAGTAAGATGGAAGAAGATTAGTTATCTAATCATGATTTCTTAATTATGGCATCAAGAAAATTAGAAATGGGAATGACTGAGGAGTTCATTATTATATCCTATGCCAAATAAAATAGGCAGTAGTTAATTTATCCTTGTCAATTACCAGGTCCCACAAAGAGAAAGTTTTGTCCATTTAGATGCAGTTGAATTGAATAATTATACAGACGGTGGATAGGGGTTTTTGGTTTGGTTTTTTTCTTAATCCTCTTTCTCTTTGCCCCATCTTCTCAAAACTTGTCAAGATTTAACAACAGATGATTTCAAGCCTTTTTTGACCCCAAAATGTGTGTTTGTTTTATGTGCCAGAATATTCTCTCAAAACCAGTATTTTACTTTTAGAGTGATTGTATTTAATTTCAGAATACAAACAAGGAGTGCAGAGCAGCTGAAATTAGTTTCAGGGGTTTAGTTTTCATCTGGACACTATCCTTGACTGGTTGCAAAGACAGATTTCTCCTGTGTGAATCATTCATGAATGTGAAAATACTCTTTGGAAATACTGTTTTTCTGGTGATCCCATGCCTAGACTTAGGAATGGTGAAGGAATTTGCTGAGCAGAAAAAATGCATAGGCTATTTCTTTTAACTTTAGGTTATGCTGAGGGTAAATGATGTATGTTGGGATAATGCATTTAGAAAATCAGCAGTTATTTGTAAGCATTTGGTATTTTTTCTA
Source organism: Sylvia atricapilla (assembly GCF_009819655.1). Lineage (NCBI taxonomy): Eukaryota > Metazoa > Chordata > Aves > Passeriformes > Sylviidae > Sylvia > Sylvia atricapilla. The sequence goes on along the minus strand of NC_089140.1, from coordinate 119,961,405 downwards.
AATATTCTTTTTCTTTGTAAACTTTAGTTGTGTTTACGGAGTTATAGTACCCAGAATCTTAATAAGCAGTGTGGTCCTCTGGTACAGGTAATTTGACTTCCATGAAAAGGGTCAATACACATCTGCAGTCCTTTGTTCTTTGAAGCTTTCTGACTGACTGCACCTGAGTTGATTTTGCTGGGGGTAAAACTTGATATAAAGGGAAGGGAGGATTTCCATACCCATGGAAAGTAATGTAGGTTGCTGCTAGACTTGTGGTTCTGTCCCTTGCCTTAGCTAGCACAAGCCTTTCTGATTCCATGGTGAGCTAGACCAGGGAGCTGGTGCACCTGAAAACAAGCATGTTTGGGTTTTTTCCATTGGATTAGTTGCCTGATAGTAACTCCAGAGTTTTACACATAATTATGTATAAGCAAGAAGAAAAGTTGCAGGGTAAAGATCAATCAGGTTCTAAGGCAGCTGCTGCTTTCAACAGCATGTTGCCTAAAAATTACACTAGATTGCAGCATGAGAGATCTTTAAAGGCTTCCAGTCACCAGTACCAGAAGGGACCTGGTCTCTCTGGTAGTTCCTCCATGCCAAAATCCATTGAGTATTAATGCATTTTTTTTTTTTCAGATCTTGTGGGAGAAGGAGAAACTCTCATTGTGGTTTACTACTGTACTGAGATACCTTTTATCTGTCAGCAGGGTCTCCAAGCAGTACAAGAGAATACTGGCAGTGTAGAAATAGGGATTTTGAAAATGTAGATTGTCCTGGAGAAAACAAACAGCAATACTTCCCTTAACAGCCAGGAAACTGGGGGTTTTTGCTTTTTGTGGTGTCAGTTTGGGGTTTTTTGTGGGTTGGGGGGGGGGGGGGTGTTTTTTTGTTGGTTTTGTTGTTTTGTTTTTTGTTTGTTTGTTTTTTGTCCGCATCAACCCTTTATGTACTGGAGGAGGTCTTCCAGAGAGCTTGGCAGGAATTGCACTGTAGGCGTGTCTTGGTACATGGAGGGGGAGGATTGTTTGGTTTCTCTTATTTTGTTTTCCTCTTTGCAGGAAGTTCACCAGCTGATTCCTAGGTCATACTTGGGTTTGGTTCCATTTGTGACTCAGCCCTTTGGGCCTGTGTTGTAAATGTTAGAGATTGGCAGTTTCAATAGGCTCCCTATGCAGGGGTGATCATTGCTGCCCTAATTGTTCTCTCTGGAAAATGTCAGTATTGAAGGGACTTGAACACAAAGTAGAGACAGTGGTGATGTTTGTAAAATTTACAGGCTGGTGAAAGCCTGCATACAGAGATGGTATCTGGAGGGGAGGCTGTGGTTTAATGCCTGAATCTTGTTATGCAAATATTTAGGTTATTTCTGGTGCAGGGTATGAAAATGTCCTACAAAATGAAGGCTTGGGGAATATATAGAAAATCCTTTAAAAAGAAAAAGACTTGAAAGGACTGACGTCAGTTATCATCTGTTCATCATATTTGAATTTCTTACATCGTGAGCTGTGGATTATCTTTAGAGCACTGGATTAGCCCATGCTTGTCAGTTTGTTGGTGGGGTTGTTATATATACTGTAAGTTGTTGTGGTGAATGTCTGGTGAGTATCCCCTCTTCACACTGCTCCCTGAACTACTCAGTTTTGGATCTGGTAACCCTGAATCTGTACACAATAAGGAATTTTGTGTGCTCTTCAGAACTAAAATAGGATCAGTGCTGGAGCGTTTCTGGATCAGATGTGCAAAGGAAATAAGCACATCAATATGTTGTGTGTCATCAGAACCTCCTTAATGGGAACTGAAACTCTTTAGGATTAATAAATTGCAGTACAACTTGGATGTAGCTCACATCCACATAGCAAGTGCTGTTGTGGGTGAAATGGGACTGCTGTTGGCATCAGCCATTGTCCATTCCCCTTGGTGAGCAATGGGTGAGGAGTGCTGGGCTGCAGCAGCAGTAGGCTGACTGCTTTCTGCCTTTAAAGAAGCTCTTTTGATATTGCCAATTCAAAAGGCATCAAGTCTTATTTCTGGTTAAAAAAAAAAAAAAAAAAAAAAGCTTATGGCCTAGTTTTGAATGCAATACACTTGCTCTTGATCTCTTCCTATGTGTCCTGTCACTTTTATTTTAGGTTTCTGCAGATACTTTAGTTTTATCCAGCTCAAGGATGGCAAGCCTGTGATGTGAGTGCCAGAAATGACAACTCCTTTTTCTTCTTTTTGTGTTTGAAACTTTTTGCAGAATCAGAGCAGCTGAAGTGTAGCTTTATAATTCAATAGCATTTCAGTATTCATTCTTTGTCCATATTTATTGTGGTTAACATTAAAGATCAGACATTGTCATTCAGCACAACACAGTAGTTACTTCTTCATGCCGCACACAAGAGTGTTAGGCAATTTGATATCCTGAATTGAAAAAGAATATGTTAGTCAGTCTGGTGTAATAGAAGTTGATATTCATTGATGGTTTTGCTTTGCATATTGCAGTTCACTCTCACTGCCTTTCTCATTTAGGAAACTGGGCACCTAAGATCTCTGGATCTCTAGACTGTAGTGTACCACTTGAAAAATTATGGTCAGAGCTTTGTGTCTCCTTATATTTGTTTTGCAGTTGAAGACTGTATCTTGCATTGTAATCAACAGATAAATATTCAGCCCATGGTAATAAGAATACTGTAACAGGGTAGGAATTTCAACTCTTGAACTCCAGGCTAGAAACCAAGCCAAAACTTAACTCATGTTCTCACACAGGTGATTCCTCCTCTTTGCTTCTTGATTAATCATTATCTTTGTTTTGTTTGTGTAGATTGTAAGTTCTTGTGGCAAGGGTTGTCTTTCGTGCGTGTGTGTGCGTGTGTGTACCCAGGACAATGAGGTCTGGAGCCCCAGTCTGTGGAAGCTGTAATAAGCAATCACCTTGTTATTGTTTTCCTGGATATCACAATAAAGAGTATCAAATTAAAACTGTGCTTGAATAGTCTGTTACAAAAATGGAAGCATGTAAATTGCTTCTGGCCTTGCTAACAGTCCAGCAGCATCAGGGAGACACTGCCCAAAGGCAAATATAGTGTTTGGGGGTATTCACTTGAACCAGTGAACACCAGAGACAGGAAATCTGCTTAGTTTGAGGAATGGCTTGTAACTAGGGCTGGAGCTGGAACTTGCACAAAATTATCAGGAGTTCAGGACTGATTTTCAAACCTGTCAGCTTTCAAACCTGCCTCTTGGGAAGAGGCCTTGTTTGCTATAATGTTTGTGCAGCATTTGTGTCCTTTGAGTAGCACTTTCTAGTTTGAGAGAGCAACCATGAACTTGGAGAACACCAGGAGCTGTGTCTGGGGCAGCCTGGGAGCTTGCTTTTCTGGAGTCTCCTCTCCCTCCAGTTGAACAGCTTTTAAAGCCTTTGTAGACTTCAGCTTCTCTGATACAGAAGAGCAAAATTTCATCCAGTCTTAACTGGAGCCTCCACATTGTTCTGTTGGTAATTTGGCAATGTGGGATCTGAGAACTGCATCCAACTTAGGGAAACTTAGACTGCTTTTAGAAAACTTTTACCTTGAATATTACTTTCCATTAGCTTTGATTGATACATTGTAGAGGGGATGTTTACCTGTATTCACTTCATGACACATGAAATTGTTGCTTTTGAAGAACTGTTGAGCTACTTTGAAATATTTCATTCTTAAAAACCTGCATTTGTAACTTTTAAATCCTCAAACTAATTGAAAGACAATGTTAAGTTAAGATTAGTCTTTCATGAAGACACATCTTGTTCTTCGTTGTTAGACATCATAGCTTAAACTGTGGTTTAAAAAGAACTTGTGTTAGAAAATCAATGAAAAACACATAATTTCAAGAACCAGAGCTACTTGCCACTGTTTAAAGCTGTCAGATGACAGGGAATCTACTGTAGGTGGTGAGGACAGGTAGATCTGGATGGGTACATGGCGTCTAAGATGGTTGTAACAACTTTATATTTCCCCTACAGCACCTCTCGGTATCATGGTCTCACTCTGATGCCAGGTTTGGAGTTATCCAGCGAGGACGGATGGGAAGTGGAGCAGATGGGCTCCTAGGAGTCAAATCACGTGATGAGTTTGGATGTGGACGAAACAGCCACTAGAGGCCACCAAAGTCTGTGACAGCTGCGTTTGGCCCTGGGTGACTGGTAGCCAGCAAGAATATCCAAAGGCCCGGTTTTTTTGCTGCGTTTTCAGTGAAAATATCTTGATGTCTTTTAAGAAGCATTTCTGCTGTAACTCAGAAAACAGAGCATTGAATTACATTAGACCAATCTCTTTGTATTTTAACATAGTAATAAAATCTGTGTTATATTGTGCAGGGCTTGGAAGGTGTCCTAATTTGGCAAGAATCTACTTCCTCACTTCTAGTTGAGAGAACAGGATGTAGGCATCCAGTATTAAAGCTTTCTCTTAGTCCAAAAGTGCAACGCCTTAGATGAAAAGCAGCATTGAGAGTGCAAAGTAAGCCTCAGATTACATCTGCTGTCTGAGATCAGTTTTGTAGACAAGTGCTGTGGCAGATGCTGCTTTCTTGGCTGAATCCTTGAGGTGGGAGAAAATACAGAAAACCTGCTCTCTCTATTTCCCCCCATTTTTAGTGCTTTTAGAAGCACTAAAGTTATTTGTTAGAAAGGCTTATTAAATTGCTTCCTGCCCTAAAATTTCTGGTTTTTATCTGCCAGTGGGAGATGCTTGTTCAGTGGGAGCTTTGCTTTTGGACATCTCCCTTTAGATGCTTCAGGAGCTGTATGAAAATTTAGCCTGTAGTTGTTTTAACTACTAAAACTCAAAAAAATACAAGTTAAAAGTTGCAGCCTACAGCATTTCTTTTTTTTTTTTTTTTTTTTTTTTTTTTTTTTTAACAACAATAAGGAAGTGGGTTTTTTCTTTAACACATTCCCTCTTTCATACGGAAAAAAAGTGTTTTGGTGTGATGTTGGAAAACAATGTAGTCCACTAGTTTTTGTGGTTGTCTTTGGGGTAATTTTACCCTAGTCTGCCCAGAAAAAAACCATCCTGCATTGGCTCTAGCTGTTCTGGGTCCTGATAGGATTGCTTTTGCTGACAGAAAGCAGTGCAGGGAAATCCATCTCTGGAAAAATAATAAGAAATATGGCTCTCCTTCAGGAATTTCCTGGGACTTTGGTGGAGTCTGGGCAAAATTTTCCTGAACATCTGGATTTGGGTAGCCCAGTTAAGAAATGGCAAACTATCTGAATCATGCCATGAAGTATGAATATGCTTTGTTTTGTAATTCATTAAACTGATGGCAACAGGTTGAGTGTCTGACTGGCTTAATTGGCGTTGCCACGCTGCCCTCTGAGACAGAGGTGTGTGAAACATCAATTTGTGTGGCTCCACATCTACAGAAAGGCAGTGGAAAACAGGTCCAAAGACTTGCAATGCTTACACTGAGAATGTACAACATCAAGCGTTCTCCTCTTGCTCTACTATCACTTTAGAGACAAATGGCTGCACTGAGACCTGCAGGAATAGAGCAGGAGCCAGGAGCTGAGATTGCACTGGAAGCAGTTGATTCCCTCAGAACTTGAATACGTACCCCCTGTTCCCCACTATCAAGCCTGCTCTGCTTCAAGAACTTCAGAGATTTGAAATGGAAACCTTTTAATTTATAGTGATAAACACAGCTTAGCAGCATGGGGAACATTAGGAGCTTCTGAGTAGAGAATGGAATATGCCCCACCCTGGAGAGAATGATGTAAATCATTTTAATTCTTGGCACTGGTATTTATATTTTGTTCATTGCATGCCATTAAGAAAACGTTTAGACATTGTAAACTGTCTGTGTTGTCAAGAAAACTCTCAGAAGCTTTCTGGAGGAAAAATTTTTAGAAGGTAGAGGAAATGGTCTTGTTTCTAGAGGCAACACAAATGGTGCCATAGTTCTCTTGGCACTCTGCTTCTGCTCTCTCTCTCTCCCTTCTTCCCCTTCTCTGCCCCACAAGTCAGTGAAGTCATGAGAATGAGCTGCAGTGAAGGCCAGAAAAACTGTGATTAACCCTGGAGGTTCCTCTTACCGGGAAGCCCAGCAGACTTCTTGTCTCCACTGCTGTAAGGCTTCTCTGCAAAGAGCTGCTATCCTGGACAAACCCAGAAGACCATGTGCTCCAGTGTCTGGCACTCATGGCCCTTTAGGGAAGGGATGTAAAACTGTGAGAAGTGTCCTCATGTTTCATCCCCCTGGTTTCTGGCAGTTATCACTTTACAGGCTTCTGAAGCATCTGGTACATCAAAACTGTAGGGGTTTTTTTTCCTTTTAATTTTTTATAGCCACCAATAGAAGTATTCTACATGCATTTCTGTAATCCCTCTTGAACCCATTTAAATACTTGGCATTCACAATACTCAGTAAGTTACACAATTTAACTATGCCTTGTTTGGAAAAAATATTTCCTGTGGCTTGTGCTTTAAACCTGATGATTTCCTTGTGTGAGTCTCAAGTAGGGAATAATCATTCTCTCTTCATCACTCTAGTATTAGGCTTTATTTTATAGACCTCTCTTTTTCAAGCCTGAGGTTTCCCTCTCTATTTAGTATTTTCTTGTGCAGAAATTGTTCTGTACATGTGATTATCTGTGCTTTTAGGTACCTTTTCTAGTTCATCTAAATGCTTAAATTTTGACCTTACATGTTAAGTTTATTGGGAAGTATATCTTAACAGTTCGTTCACGTCTAGATTTGATTTTTTTCTGTTTTGAACCACTTTTTTCTGATACATACTTCACATCATAGAATGGTTTGGGCTGGAAGGGACCTTAAAGATCCAACCCCCATGCCATGGGGAGGGCCACCTACTAGACCAGGTTGCTCAGAGCCCCCCCTAGCCTATTCTTGAACACCTCCAGAGAGAGATGGGGCATCCACAAACTTATCTGGGCAACCTATTCTGGTGCCTCACCATCCTCACAGAAAATAATTTCTTTCTAATATCTAATCTAATCTGTCTTTCAGTTTGAATCCATCTCTACTTGTCCTGTCACTACATACTCTTGTTAAAAGTCCCTCTCCAGCTTTCCCATAGGCTCCCTTCAGGTACAGAAGGCCCCATTAAGGTCACCCCTAAGCTGTCTGTTTTCCAGGCTGAGCAATCCCAGTTCTCTCAGCCTTTCCTCTTCAGAGACTCCCTCTAATCCACGTGGTGGCCTCCTGGACTCACTGCAACAGGTTGATATCCTATCTGTGCTGAGGACCCCAGAGCTGGATGCAGCACTGGAGGTGGGGCCTCACCAGAGCAGAGAAGAGGGACAGAACCCCCTCCCTCGCCCTGCTGCCCACGCAGCTTTGGATGCAGCCCAGGACATTTTTGGCTTTTTGGGCTGAGAGTGCACATGGCTGGGTCATGTCCAGCCTCTCATCTACCAGCTCCTACAAGTCCTTCTCAACAGGACTGCTCTTGATCTGTACTGAGACCAACTATTGCTCCAACCCATGTGCAGCTCTTTGCATTTGGTGTTGTTGAACTTTATGAAACTCCCATGGGCCCACTTCTCAGATTTGTCCAGGTCCCTCTGGATGGCATCCAGTCTTAGCTACAGGTGTGTGTTTATGTGTGAGTTGAGGCCCATAACTATATTCCTAGAATGCTGGCATATTAATTGATTAGGGATACAGTAGTTCCTCACAAGGAAAATAAACAGTGACTTGCCAACACAAAGTGAAAGGCTCTGTTTTGAATGCAGCCTGGTCTCCCTTGGCCATGCTCACTCTAGTGGTCTGTTGGTTTTGTTTGTAGTGTAGTCCCTGCACAGTGGTTGTTGTCTGTTAGTGCTCTAGTTGGTTCTATCAAAACATTTTTTTCATATGCTTTGGAAAAATACTCTTGGAGAGTACCATTTATATGCAAGTGAAACTGGCTTTAATACCTTAGTTCTGCAATATTTCAGTAACAAGCACTGGATGTTTCAAAGATCTAGGAACATGAGGTCTTGAAAAAGGCAGTATAATCAATTGACCCCTTTTGGCAAGAGCATTGCTGGCCTGCCCTCATAGCTTGGGTTTCTTTAGAGATCAACTAGTTCTTAAAGGCTCATAACTAATCTACAATACATAATTTTTAGAAATCTTCAAGACAGAGCTACTGTATTATGCTGGTTTGTTTTGTCCTTTACTAGTCACTCATCTTTGTCCATGGCAATTCCATAAAATGCAAAGATGTTTTCTTCAAGTGAGGAACTATCTTTTGGAGTCCCAAGCAGTAAGGTTTGATCATGCCAACATCAGCTGGCTAATATTTCCAAAAGCAGATTTAGATATGAGAGCAAAGATGTCAGTGTTTTTATGAGCCTTGGAAAAGTGATTTTAAACTTACTACCTGCTTCCCTTTAAATAGTGGATCATATTTAGCTCACACAAATACTAGGACACTGACTTAAGGATTTGTGACCTACAAATGTACTTTATCTGCTGTGCCTTGCAGTGGCTGCTCTATAGGAAAATAGTAAGGCCTTGAGTTCTGTATGGCCAGATCCATGCAGAAGGTTGTCAAAAATCACCAGTAATTTCAGAAAAAGATTTTCCTGCTCAAGACATACTGTGATGAAAACAAGGTGTTGTGCCGTAGTGCTTTGGATTGCCCATATTTTCAAGTGGGAGTCCTTTGACCTGGATATCTGAAGGACACTGTGAGTTAAAATAGCACATCTGCTCTAGAATAGCTAGGGGCCCCAGGACTTGCCTCTAGAAATGATAAAAATTATCTGTGTATCAGACAGGAAGAAGTATGTTCTAATCTTACAGCAGGAGAACCAGAGCTGATGGTCCAAAGGCTTTTTTGACACCATGAAGCATGGATTACAGTTCAGTCACTGGATGTGTACATTAGAAACGTTGCCTTAGTGTGTTGTTAAAATTCATCTGAACGTAGAAGATGTTTTGGCTTCTTTTTTTTTTTTTTTTTTTTTTTTTTTTTTTTTTTTTTTTTTTTTTTTTTTTTTTTTTTTTTTTTTTAAGATGAACTAAAAAGAAAAACTGAAGAAGGTTGGGATTTGAGAGGCATTCCAATAACCAAGACCTAGAGACTGTGGGGTGCCAGTGTTCAGATAAACTTGCAAGTGCCTACAGCAAAAAGAAGAACTTTGTTCTGGAAGTCACATGCCTTCGAGGGAGATGCTGACTCCAACACTCAGGCTCTGAGGTACAGTATAGCCATTTATTCTACTCCAAAAATGTCCCCAGAGGACTAAGAACTTTTTCGAGGTTTTTTTTCTCCCCCACTTGGCACGCAGTCCCTTTTCCATGCCTGCAGCTATGAGCAGCACTTGTCTCTGGGCTTGTAATTTGGTGCAGTTTGGGACTTCCAAGTTCTCCAGTGCCCCTACAGTTCTTGGCAGCAGCAGTGTTGCTAAGCGGCCGGAACTTTTGATCTCCGTTCAGCCTGCAAATGAACATTTCATCCAACACCTCTATACCTGTGTTCCCCAGAACAATCAGACTCTTGATTGCCTCCTCCATCCCTGCCTCCCTTCCTCCCTCCCAAACTGGAGCACAGCAGAATAGCTCCACAATGGATGACTATACTTCCAGCAGTGTCTGGAGGACTATAAATAGCCTTAAATAAATGTGCGTAAGGATCCAGCGTATTGTCTGAATGATCTAAAATTAGATTGCTCTAATGTTTGTGCATCAGTCTTCCTATGCTGCAGGAAAATGAATTTCTTTCCAAAGTATTTAAGCTTGAATTATGGTTCCTTAAGGATGGGGGAGGGTGGGGAGGCTGCTTGAAGGGAAACTCCTGTAGGGATGGGTCTAGTTTTTCTTGTAAGACAGAGACAAGCCACAGTCACTATGGAGGGAAAAATAGCAGCTGCAAGTTCCTGGAAAGCATGGACATATGTAGATGCAGTTTGTTCCTAAAATATCACCTTTATGCTCTGTTTATTTTTCTCTTTCAAGGACATTTGCACCTTGAATGTAACAAGCATTTTGAACGAGAAGGTGGGGTGGAAAAGTCCCAGAGAGCACATTTCCTTTTTTTGCCTGGGATGAAATGACATTGTATGTCCTGTGTTCAAGGTATTTTAATTCTTGATCTCCAGCCATTCTTTGCAACACATAACAGTAGCTATGTATTTTAGATAAATTTGAATGTTTCCTGATATCAGCTGGAAATACCTGAGTTGGCTATTACTCCTGTGAATAAGCATATTTGCTCATACCATGCAATGGAATAATGCTTTCCTATGCAAATATCTTGCTATTGAGTTAAAAGAACACAAATTTCAACAATTTCACTCTCTTATTCCCATTTTCACTCCCCAGTGGTTTTGGGGAGGAATTTATTGCAAAATTATATTTCATTTGAACCTTCTAGTATACTTGGCTTTTTAAACAAATTCTGATTTGTTAGCCATGAAAGCACAGAGGATAAATCATTGTTCTGTTGATTAAATTGCAGCTTGACTGGAAGTAGTGCAGGGGGTTTTTGGTTTTTTTTCTGTAAGGACTTGTTTATGCAATCTTATTGTGCTAAGCTGAGTAAGAAGGGTCCACTGCATTGAGACAAAATGAGAGGCATCCTCTGTTGTGCTATGAAACTGGAAACCAGGGCAAGGGAGGGGGCTCTGAGGCATTAGGGTGCCTTGGTACAGCCCTGTTGAACAGCATTAATAACACATCTCTTGTCTACTTACGTGCAATGAGGGGCTCTGTCATTACACTGTGTGTTGGACTCATAAATGCCATTCAGGTGTGAATTAACAGATAAATTTATGAGGTCTGTGGACTCTCTGAATCCTCACAGAAAGTCCTATATAGGATTCTGCACACTCTGAGAAGAGATTCAAGGATGTGTGTTAATCCTGCGAAGGATCCAGTAGTTTCACATCTTCAATTTTCAAGCTACTGAGTGGCTTTAACTATTGGTTATCTAGAGGGCAACGATTCGGTGTTTGCATATGAAAAACTCTATTCCTTACAGCCTCTTTTGTGAGGAGCTGTAGATTTCTCCATATCAGATCCCAGTTTTCTTTGCTGTTTTTATCAGCCTTTCGAGGGAGATGATTTTTTTTTACACAGCTACAAGGTGAAATTGTATGTTCAGAGTGAACTCTGTGCAAGGTGTATTATTGCACTCAGACTTTTTGCATGCGTGAACGCGTATGTGATTGTGCATTGAGATGCAAATCCCGGCAAATAACCCTTTCTTCCCTGAATTTTCATGCAAAGATCTGCAGTGCCGCTAAATTAGCAATAGTGAGTTTTAACCACACGAGGGAGCGATGCTTATCTGTGCTGGGAACGCCGCAGTCCCCAGCAAGGCTTAGCACCTTGCGAGATTAAAAGTCTGTATTTTCCGTTCTTAGCACCTTCCTTTCTGGTTTTTCTGTGTCTCTTGGTGATGTGTATGATAAAAAGAGTGTAAGTAGAAAGGATAAAGCAGAACATAGTTGATTATAAACCTCCAACTACGTCAACTTTCCCCTGAAAATGGCAGAGTGGTTTTGAGCAAGGTGAATCCTCCAAACCGTGGGTACGTAATGCCGAGCCTACAGCCTGCCTCTGACAGAGGATTTCTCGAGCAGAACTGAAAACTGCAGCTCTATCTCCTGATTCTCCAGAGCTATGAATTCCTCTCTGATTCCCTTCTGCTCCCTTGGAGGCAGCAATTGGAAATATAATTTTATTTCATTTTATTTCATAATTTACCCAACAGCAAATGAGTTCTGAAAGCAAATTACTGTCTTTTGCTCATGCAGACTGCTGGTGCATTATTCCTTTATTTTGGGGGGAGGTTCCCCCTTCCCTGTCCCCACCAAAATATTCCAGTTAATCTATTTAAGAGTTTGTCCTAGACACTGGCCACTTTATTAGGTGATTGCTGAGCACCTGCAGAGGGGAAGCCAAAAGGGCAAAGAAGGAGGTCTGGTTATCTCCACCAGCTACAGGCTAATGAACGTTACATCTGATTATGCAAGAGCAGCCATAAAACAAGGCAAAATGGGAGCAGCACATTGGAAGTGGCTGGTTGTTCTGGGGGACTGTTGGAGACAAAAAGCTTGAAAGTCAAAAAGTGAGAGCAGTGTGGAAAGGAGGGATGAGGAGCAAGGAGCAGTGACAGCTGGTGGGGGAAGTGCTTCTGGTGTTCAGCTTGAGGTGCTGGGGTGAGAACCTGGCAGGGAGAGCTGGTGTCCTGGTCTCCTGAGGCAAGGAAGTGGCTCTCTGGAGGAGAAGAGTTCTAAGGGCTAAGGGTGTGACATTGGGAAGCAGCCTCAAGTCACTGCTAAGAATTCTCAGATTTGTAGGTATTTGCAGGCTGCTGTGTGTACCCATACTGTGGATACAGATCCGGGTTAGAAGACTGTCTGCTGCCTCCTTATCTAGTCACTTAGTTAAAAAGGAAAATCTCAGTGATCTGTCATTAGTTAAGCATAGCTTAAGAGAAAACCCTTACTGTCAATATACACTCACCCCAGCTCCACCTGGAGTCCATGTGAGCTTTCTTGATTTACCAAAAAGTATAAGGCTAAAATAAAGTTTAAAGGTGGTATTATAAATGAAAGACACTGCCATCCTTCTGTTTTATTTTTCCTTATATGCCATTCTGCATTTTTTAGTCTGCAATAGATCTCACTTGGTGAAGTTTTTTTTCATATCTTCCTTTTCATGGAAGACTAGAGAGCTGGTCTGTAATGCAGAGACATCACACTCCTAATAGCAGCCTTGTCACTGTTCATGGGCTCTCTTCTCTGGCAAAAATGAGAAATGACATGTATTTTTGCAGTAGCATAGCTGCAGCTGCAGCAGCCCTTGCTAGCCTGGTGCAACCTCTAGGCACCCAGCAGCACCCTTTCCCTCTGGAAGAATTTATGGCTTTTACTGCAGGGGGGCAAAGCTGCCACAGGCAGCTTGGTCTGGGGGGGTTATATTCTGGGTTCTTAAAAGAGCATCAAGTAGTACTCCACACTCTTTCCAAGCTTTCACAGGGCTTATCAAAAAACCCCATGTGGGTCTGTTAGTTTAAAACCCAGTTTATAGACAATATCAACATATCCAAATTTGGCTTTTTTCTGACCTTGTTACGTTAAGGCACTTCTTTTCCTGCTATGAGATGAACACAACTGAACTTTACATTGTGTCCATGCCTGGAATATGAAATGATGAGGAACAAATGTACTTCTGGCAATGTTCTCGGGGTAAGTAAGGCTGTGGATGGTTGATTAGGCTGGGGGATTCAGTAGAAGTTTAAGTATTTGCATATGATAGAATTGGCAGTTGTTAAAGTGTTTTATTACAGGGTTTGATCTAAGCTATAATAAGTCTGAGCCTGGAAACAGAAAATTGTCCTTCCCACCAACAAAGCTCCATGAATTTTTGACAGCCAACATGACCAAAAATGCTGGAACTTCCCAATGGGTGTATCCCAAAGAAGGCATTTTTGTAATACAACCAGAAATGTGCTTTAGATCAGAAAGACTGGGTAGTTTTGATCTGCTTTCCTTAACATAGAAAAACTTGGCCTTAGTCAGAAAACCCTTTGTATAAAACCTAGGTTTTAGCTGTTTCTAGCTGTTTGGATGATTAATTGTTTTTCTCTGTCTCATTTCTCAAGGATGCTTGAATACTTAGGAGACAGATGTTTAATTCAGTAACATATACCTAGAAATATTTAAGTTGGGAGTTTTAAGATTGAGTCCAACCATTAACCCTACACTACTAAGCCCACCACTAAACCATATCTCTAGGTATCTCATTCATACCCCCAGGGATGGTGCCTCAACTACTTCCCTGGGCAGCCTGTTCCAGTGCTTGACAACCCCCAAGATGAAGAAATTTTCCTGATATTAATTCTGAACATCCCGTGGCACGACTTTGTGGCGTTCTTAGTTCAATTGCTATTCTCCCTTCTACAATTTATTTGCAGGAAGCTAAATTATCATAGTAGCCTGTGTGCCTCAAAGATCTTTCTGAAAACACCACTGGACCAGAAGAACTGTCCTCAGGCTCCTTGAGATTGCTGCAGATGGGATAGTTGGCTTTCATTCTTGTAGCAAAGGCAATGGTGGGGGGAAAAAGAGAATAGGGGCACATCTCCTGCTAGAGATATCTTGGCTGTATGAGTATGATAGTTTTAAGAAAGTTAGAGGCAAGCTAGACCTTTCCTGGGTTTTTTTTCTCTATAAAATACCAGTTTTGATTTCCAAGCACACTGCTAGAATGTTCCTGACAGCATCGCTTGGAGAACATGGAAAGGAGTAATGCTTGGAAATGTTGTAGCAAATCAAGAAATGTTATGTAGGGGAAATACTTTCTAGTGGAATAATCAGTAAGACAGCCAGAAGAAATCAGTGGTGAGATACAAGTGCTGGTGAACAGAAGTTTGAATTTGGTGTGGAAAACCAAACATTTTAGAGGCAAAGTTTTGATCTTCCTGGAAAATAAACACAAAAGAAAACAAAAACAAACAAAAAAACCCACACACAAACCAAACCCCAACCAAACAAAAATACACCAACAAAACCAAATCAACCAGATTTAAAATAACAAAGCAAAACAAAAACTCCAAAAAAATCACCCCCCAAAACAAAAAGTGGTTGATAGGCAAGATAGAGTTAGTTTCAGTAGTCAAAGGACATCCTGGTTCACTTTTGGGGATGCTGAAGAAATGTTAGCATGATGAAAGCAATGCTTCCATGGGGCAAGGAGGGATTATTCAATTTTGGCTTTACCGGTCTCATGACTTTAAGGGCCTCTGTTGTGCACAGCCATCCTCTCTTCTCTTGCTTTACTGCGATGACACAATGACGGAATCAAGCCATTTTTCAAAATATTTCTCATGCTCCTAAAATGTATCTGTGAAGTGCACAACCTTACTCCTGTTTGCAGTGAAAGACTTCTGGTATTATGTGGTCAGTTGTTACTAATGAAAGGCCACGGAAGTAAAGACAATAACAAACCAGTATTCACCAAAAAGCTTAACAAAACAAAATCGTTGCATTTACAATTATGCTTTTAATTCCAGAGCAGCTCTGGGAGTTTTAGTATTGGGAGGGTTATTTCACTGATGACTGAATCACAGCACTTCTGCTTGAAAGAGCAGTATCAGTTTGACAACTCAGAGCTATATTGCTCAACAGCTTTGAGCAGGAAGAGGAGCCGATAGTCATCTCGGAGGAGTCTGAGGACAGCTTCCAAAGCTGGAGCCTGGCCAGGAGTCTGGGTTAGGCTGTCTTACTGAGAAGCCTGTGCCAAAGTCTTTTCCTTCACCCACAGTCATCCAGCACTTCACATTTTGGTCTTGTTCTGTAATTTCTGTCTGTTTTTTTTTTAAAACACTCTTCTTGAAAACCTTATTTTAAAATACCAGTGATCTAAAAATAGGACTTGTAATGCAAAAGCGGGGAATTTTTTTCCTCAGCCACTAGGTGCTTCTGGATATGCTCATGTTAGACATGTTGTTCAAGTGTCAGCTGGATGCTTTAATGCTGTGACTTTCCTAGCTCATCTCCAGCTGCTGCTCAAAAACAGACTGAACAGAGTTGTTCTCTGTTGCTTTCTAGTCCTAGGCAAGCAAAAGCTTATAGAAATTGCGTGAATGTTCGACAGTTTTACTTGTTTTCTTCTTGTTCCAATCTTCCATGTTCCCACTTTGTACATTTACACCAATGGAACAGTCAACATTAAACTTCATAAGGTCCCTGCTGGGTTGGAGATTACACCTCTTCAAGCCTCGAGGAACCTACAGTACCTCTAAATACAGCTAGTCCAGAGTACATCTGGGAATTTAACAAAGGCCTATACTTTATCACTGCATCAAACTTACTTCTTTCCTTTGGTTTTTCTTTTACTTCTCTTTGTTTCCCTACTGGGTCCTGGTTTGGGTCTCCATAAAAGATCTTAGATTTGATGGGTTACGTTATCTGGGATTCCAAGTGAATCAGCATTTCTCTAGTGCCTCAGATGATTTAGGTTTGCGTTTTTGGTTTGTTTGGGGGGTTTTGTTGTTGTTTTCCAGTTGTCTAAAGTTTCCCAAGCATTTAGTGTTTTAAATGCTGCAGAGTTTTTACTCTATGCAGGGTAGAAAAGCTACAAAAATGTAGCAGCTAAAAAAAGTCTTCAAATTCCTATACCTGCTTTTATGTTGCTGTATTCTTTCTGGAACCAAATATGGCTTTTTAAATCTTCACCTCTTTGCTGCATCCTTCATCACTGCAGAGACACCCTACTTAAGTAACTTTCCACTTATAGCAAAACAGCCCAGATTCCTGGGCAGTGCATCAACCTCACTCAAGAGGTGATGTTAATACAATAGTGTAACAATGGTAAAGTATAATTCTCTACCTATCTCTTTTCAGAATCCTCTTAATTTGTGTTACTATTGTGCTTATGTTAAGCACAATATGTGCATTTTGTTATTATGTTAAGAATATTCATAAATGTAGACTTACACGACCTTTCAAACTAGTAAACTAAAACCAAAAATAAAACATTCACTTTTGTTACAGCAAGGAAATTTCAAGTTAAGGGGATGGTTTTCATTTTGGTAGCAAGAAAGATGAGTGCTTTGCATCTGTTGTGTATCTGATTGTCAGCAAGGTGATGGAAAGGCAGCTCTCCTCTGCACTCTAACTGACTCAAAGAATGACCTAGGGATAAAATTATTTAACTCCAGGTTTTTACACCTGGCAAAGCAGTGGTTGGTGTCAGTGGGGCGTATTGCTCGCAGCTGCGGATGGATGCTCTCTGACGCAGAACAATAACATGTTATGTCTTAAAGATGCAGGAAACAGGACTCACAGACCACAGATCTCTGAAACTCACAGAGGACTTCTGAATGCCTTGATTTTTGTCACTCTTCTTGATGCCAGCTGCTTTTGAGATGCCTGTTTGTTGCACTCACAAGGCCATCATCTTAAAAGTTTCTTTCGGGATTTCAGCTTGGCTTCACAGAAAAACACACTCAAAACCATTAATGATTTTTTGAAATGTCTGGATCTTTGAAGAACATTTGGAACTTATTAGCCAAAAAGCATGACAAGCAACTGTGAAAGTATTAGGAAACAATACTGTGTAACACACAGAGCATTTGGCTAGGACAGGCTCTGGATGTACCATTCACTTCGTACATGCTGTCAATCACTTTTCTTTGTGGCCTACTGCACAAAAGAAAGGTTTTCACCTTCAAAGTATATGAATTGTACTTGAGACCAATAACAGGGTCACCTAAAGGAATTTAGAGGCACTGGACTTGCAAATTCTTGTCCACAGCCCAGGCATGGTTAAATGGCACATGCACTACACGTGGATCAGGTTGTCTTTATCATGCTGAAAATGAAGGTGTCAGATTTGTTGCACATGAATAGATCCATTTAGTGACACAATTCTCTTACATGTAAGCAGCTCTATCCCCAGAAAAACAACTTGCCCTAACAGAAAAGCTCCGTCCCCTGGGCTTTTTCTGTGCCATGGTAAGGTTTCTTTGGTCATATACTGTGAAGTCACATACTATTTACCATGTCTTGCAACTCCATTGCAAATAATGGGGGCTTTCCAAATCAGTACTCACACTCTGTAATTCAAGCCCTTGCCTTAAGATGACACCACTTAGCTAAAGAGCCCCCACAGCCATGTGAGGACTGATTTTCACAACAGGAGTTTTTCATGGCCCTTATCTTTGGTTACTATGAAGAACCCTAGGTCCTTACAGTCTTTGCCATGCTCCCTCTGCAAAATGGAAATCTTTTGAGTTATACATAATTTTACATATCATTTCAAATTTTACGTATTTTTAATATACAAATGTAAAAACCAGACACATAGCAAAGGAAAAGCGAAATGAAACATCAAAATTTAAGAGAAAAGCCTATAGAACTTTGTGGGTAGAGTATGTATGTATGTATAGATGTATATATAGATGCATGTACACATGCACACACAACTTTCCGGATGCTTTCTGGTTACAGCCCAGTCAGAGCTATGATGTGTCCAGGGTGTTTAGGTTTTTGGTTTCCATATGGTGCTTTTTGATCATGTAAAAACAATACTGTATTAAATAGATAGCTGCTATGGATCACGAAAAGTCTTGTTCAGAATGCCACAGAGAATTTCTTGGAAATCTGTCTCACTTAATTGTGAAGCAAGGTTTTTTTTGTTTCTTTCTGAAAACCACCTGTCATGTAAGAGCAGCATTTTTATGTCAGTGATTGTTTTATATCAGAGTTTGTGTACCACACACTTACTTTCTTTTAGTAGAAGTTTTCTTGTAAACAACAATTATATATATATGTATTTATATAAAATACATTTCAACTTTATTTTCCTTTTAGCAAAATATTCTGTATTTCATGAGGTTAGGGATTGTTTTTGCCAAGAGACTGGTTTTTTACCACTTGTAAAAGTCATTACCCTACTGGCTTCAGTCAAGATGGCCAAGTGCAACATACGGAATTGCTGTTCTGTGGAAATGTGTTTATTTTTCCAAGAGGTGATTTGGGCTCCCAAAATAGCTTCTGTGTGACTGTGTAGTAAATTTTAGATTTGCCAGTCTTGGCACTGTCCTTTCAAGCAATTTATTTCCTCCTCCATATTACTTCAATGGTATCTTTAATGAGTATATGTCTCAAGCAGGCACAAGGGCAATTTGAGTCCATCTCATTTCCTGGTAAACATGCAGCCTTCAGTGAAATAAGCTGTTCTGCATTTTAAGTTGTGTGCAAACTTTCACTTGCATTTATAAGCACTTCCTCAGATCAGCCAGTGTATATTATAGCAGAAAGTGAAAAAGAAGACCTCTCTTGGGTGAGAAGAATAAGAGGAAACAAAAGCATAATGTTTATTTTTACTTCTCTTTTAGTATTAATATTGCTAAACTGGGTAGTGCAAATCAAGCTTGATTGCTTTTATTCTAATAAGACCCTTAAATATTTGTCATGGTTTAACCCCAGCTGGTAACTAAGCCCCACACAGCCATTCACTCACTCCCCTCAGTGGGGTCAGGGAAAGAATCAGAAGGGCAAAAGTGAGAAAATCCAAGGGTTGAGATAAAGAAATTTAATGGGTAAAACAAAAGCAACACACACAAGCAAGGGAAAACAAGGAACTAATTCACCATTTCCCACAGGAAGGCAGGTGTTCAGCCACCCCCAGGAAAGCAGGGCTCCATCACACGTAATGGTGACTTGGGAAGACAAACACCATTACTCTGAGTGTCCCCATCTTATTTCTTCTTCCCCTCACTTTGTATACTGAGCATGATGCCATATGGTATGAAACATCCCTTTGGTCAGTTGGGGTCAGCTGTCCCAGCTGTGTCCCCTTCCAAATCCTTGGCCCCCCAGCTGCTCACTGGTAGAATGGAGTGATGAGCAGAAAAGGCCTTGACTCTGTTCAAGCCCTGATAAGCAACAGCTAAAACATCTCTCTGTTATCAACAGTTTGTGGCACAAATCCAAAACACTGCCCTACAACAGCTATGAAGAAAATTGATTCTACTCCAGCCAAAACCATTGACCTTTTTATCCAAAAAGACACTGACAGGTATAGAAAATTGGTGGAAGTTTTGTCTGAAAACCAGGGAGAAATCTCAAAGCATCCCTCAGTGATTAGGAGAAAAAACATATTACAGGGATGTTGCAACATGAAGAAAGCATCAGAAACACAAAGAAGGCAGAAGAAAGTCTGGTGAAGCACAGGAAGGTCTATCTAAGGAGACCAGCAGTTAAAGGGCTGCTCCTCCTTGCAATTTGATTAAGCAAATCTTGTCAACGGCAACGATTAAGGCTGTGAATCCTGACAAATTTATTAAAAATGCATTGTATGGTGTTTTCACTTCCTGCAGAGCAGTCTCATTAAGGATTTCCCTCCGTGAGACCCTTGTGTATGCTCTGTTGCTAAACTTCCAAAAGTTACAACATCCTTCATGCCTCATGGGACAGAAGCCAAGGTGCCTTTCTGAAGAGGATGTATCCCTTTTCCTGCCATGGGATGGAAAGGGACAATGCAAAATAGATTCCAAGAAGCAGTGATTGTCTTTGGAAAGGGTGGCCAGGGGTCTGGGACCACACTGCTGAGAGCAATGGGAGGTGACAGCCGTTTGGAGAGGGGATGTTCCCCAGTAGACTTCCATCCACAGCTCTATTTATCAGGGCTTTACCAAGGACAAATGTTCGGGGCTGGAGAGCAGAGGGCTGTGGGGCAGGGGGAACTTTCTGCTCATGAGTTGTCAACACTTTTCTGCTCTGTAGGGAAGATGTGAACTGCTTGGCTAAAACTGCTTGGGATGGGGCAAGTGTGATGCTGTCTTCTGCAAGATCTCATTTTAGAAACAAGCTTTATCTCGCAGTCTGTCCTTGTCACAAATAAACTAACAGGCCTGTTCTTATTCTCAAAAAATTACTTCTGGTCCCAGGTGATTATTTTCTTCATTTTGGAAAAGAGATTTACAACTGAAATACCACAAAAATTGAGTTGCTGCTTTACTGATAAGGTGATGTTTACATTTACTTTTGGACTGCCTTTGTAACACCAGCTAAAGACAAGATAGCAAATCTTCCAGTCTGCCTAAACCCAAATGCTTTCTACCTTCCTTTCTTTTTGGCTTTAATGCCATGTTGTCCGATATACTGGGTTATGATAATTAGTAATAGAAAAATCCTTTAAAAATACTGAAGGCCTGACTTATTTTTATATCAATAAAGCTTTTGTAATTTCTTAGCTGTCTTGTAGTTTCAGAGAAAATTCAGAGTACCAGCAGAGTAAGTGTAGTGTGGGAGGGGTTCAGCTGAAGCATAAATTAACTGTATTTCATTTCCCCTTAATAAAGAATTTCAGTTTTTCCACAGCTAACTGTATAATCAATTTGATCCCCTGCTGGCTTGCTAACTTGCTGTTGGCTTTGCTTCAATAATATCAAGCCTGTAATGAGGGAAATGGGAGGCTCTAATCACACAGAGGAGAAATAAGCAGCTGCAATTGAACGTGTAGTTTAACTGTGCAGAATTTTGCTGCGGCTTTTATCGCTGAAGAGCTCCAATACATTTCCCCGCCATGTCCGCCTTGCTTTGGAGACTAAAAAGCAGTGTACTCCTCCAGACTCATTAATCATATTTCACTGATTGGGTGACACTAAATACTTAAATCCTATTCAGTTTTCGGCAGCCTTGAGCTCACTCCTTCATCTCTGTGAAGTTTTAGCTGTAAGCTGTACTTGTGTAGCCAGGGTGAATTGCAGCTCCGCTTTGCTGTGTTAGTAATGTCACATAATTCATTCCATTCTGCTGTGAAATTGTTAGTCAAAGTATGCTTTAATTGTAACATTATTGTACCATAAGTCTGGGAGTGCTTATAAAGAAAAAAGAGAATAAATACAGTATAATAACTGCTGAGTTTGTTTTTCCTGCCTTCACCATGCCTAGAAATTATACCCTGTGTTATGGGTTTGTTCAGTTACTCACTTGTAATTCCACATTTTTTTCCAACACTTTGGGTATACAAGACACAAGTTAAACATACAAGATAAACAAAGATTATCTTTAGTCACAGTATCGCCAGACAAAAGACTCTTCTGAGCTAGCAGTCTCCACGCCTACATTTCTATTTCTGCTCTTCATTCTAAATGCTCTACTTCTCGTTGCAGATAATCTGCCTGGCAGAACTCTGCAAAAAGGAAAGTCTTTATGTCAAATTAAACATTTTAGCTATTTGTCTGGGTTGTTGGTTTTTGGGGTGGTTTTTTTGGTTGGTTTTTTGGGGGGGTGTTTTTGTTTGTTTTGGGTTTTTTATGGTTGTTTTTTTGTGTGTGTGTGCGTGTGTTGTTGTTTTTTGTTGTTTTTGTTTGTTTGTTTGTTTTTGGGGTTTTTTTGGTTTGGTTTGGTTTGGTTTGGATTGGGATTTTGTTTGACTTCACTGTTTGTGGGGGAATGACTTCTGCTTCATATTTGGATTTTTTTTTTTTTTCTTGCCAGTGCATGGGGGAAATAACTGGTGAGAAGAAGTGGGGGTTAAAGTTCAGTTTTAGTTTTCTGCGTCATTTGATCTCATTTTGACTTGTGGCCATGTGACCAGGCAGAATTCAGCGCAAGGAGAGGCAGAGTGGGGGAGGCTGAGCTAGTGTCAGAAAAGCTTAGAAAGTAAAGGTTATTAACTAAAATTTGGGTTTGTTTACTTTTTCCTACCCCACAATTATTCATACAAAATTATACTTCATAAACAGTTTCTTGTTGATTCATGTCTTGTTTTGGGATCCCCTTTATGCAGAGTCCTGATGAAAAAAGCTTTTTTTATTGCACACAAGCATCACAAGTCAATATTGCTGCAAAGTTATCTGCCTATTTTCTGTGTCATTAGAAAGTCCTTGATGTCATCCCAGAACATGTGCCCTGTTTATGATGAAAATTTAAAAACCAAAGTGATGTAAATGTAATTAGGAAAACAATCTTGGTTTGATTTATAAGCAGGATGATACTTACCAGTGATTCTGCCAAGGTGGTGCATATCACAGAGCATGAAATGGCCCTCTTTTTGAGAGCAAAGAGATCTGAACTCATTTGTCACCTTTTTTTTTCCTGTTTTGAATGGCTGTCACGCCGTGTGTGCATGCAGGCAGGTATGTGAACACGTGGTGTGGTGCCTGCTCAGGTATCAAGAAGCTGACAGGAGGTGGGATGGCTCCTTGCCTTTGCACTCTTTCAGTCTCAGAGGACCACGCTGTCACCAACAGTGCCAGAGCTCTGGTTTTTTCTGCTGCTGTGTTTGAGCAGAACTCATCAGATACAGCCCAAGAGGAGAGTGCAGAAGAAATCCTGCGGGCCACAGCCTGGCAGGGCGGAGTCCCTGCGGCTGCTCTTCAGGGACAGCAGCTGCAGGTGCCATGGGGGAGGCAGTCTGGTTGCAAATCAGGGATATGCCAAGTTCATGTGCTTGTTTCATGGGTAACAGCCAGACGAAAAGTTTTTGAGGATTGAGGGGTCCTAGGTATGTGATGGCGGGCATTCTCTGACGCTGCTTTGTATGCTGGCTGGACCGAGCAGTTACACTTTTATGTTGTTTTCTAGTAGGATCCCGAGATTTATGCAACAGATGAGTCTTTCTATCTTGGCTCAAAAGACAGAGTTGCATTGCCTTTTCATTCTGGTGAGTCACCATTTTCAAGTCTGAGTGCATAAAATTAAGGATGAGAAGCATGTTGTTTTGGTTTTAGCCCTTAAGAAAGGAAGAAAAAATTATTAATGAAGTTTTATGGTCCTCCCTCTGCATAAGGAAGAGTGGCTTTTATTACAACATGACTAGTCCAAAGTTTCAGAGAATAACAGAAGCACTGAGGAAGAAGTGCACACAAACCCTACTGGGTCTGTAGTAGCAATTATATTTATTAGAAACTAGGCCAGGAAATGCCCATCCTCCAGACATTTGCCAGTAGCAGCCATTACCTGAAGCTCTGGTTGAGAGAGAAGAGCTGAAAAGTCTTGAAGTAGAGTCAGGGACGACACAATTTAAAGGAAGCTTTGGCAGGATGAGGGAGTACCAAAATCTCATGGCAGTGGTGCTCTTTGCTAAACAGCAAAGTTTGTGGCTTTACACTTCAAATGGTTTAATATGATTTGAGTGTCAGCTTTCAGAATGACACATCATTAAAATTTTGGTCAGAATTCTTGTGAAAAATGCAGATAATGAGCCACTGGTCCTCATGATGAATATTGTTCATGAAATGATTTAAGAATTATGGGAGCATATACATCTGAAAAGAAGCTGCTTGTCTTCTCCTTTCAGATCTTGACTCTTTTGTTGTGACTGATGGAGATGTCATTTGGCACAAGGCCTTTGCAAAATGAAGCCTTTCTACGTGGGACTAGCAAGAGAGAATGACAACTCATTTCTAATTTGCCACCATTCATCTGCAAGAGACTTTGAATGGTTGCTGGCTGGAATGATTTGACTCAATCAAAAAATATACCCATTGCCAACCCCCTTCTTCATTTCCCTCCATCATGTTTTACTTAATGTTTCCAAACTCTGCCTCTCGTAACATTTCTGAAGGGGAAGTTTTAAAACCTCTTAAGAGTTTAATGTTCTCCTTGCATCCTTTCAGACTTTTTCTCTCTTTCTACCCTTCATTTCAATTTGTTTCAATCTATGCCAGCGTGCTGCATGTCTTCTGGGAGTGAAACTGAGCCAGATTTAGCTAGAATGAGTGTCTTTCTCTGCTCTATTAGAAGAGAAATGCCACAGTAGCAGCCTGAATTTTACATCCTTTTTGTGCTACTGCATCATGATGTGAAACCATCTCCAAATCGCTGTCTGGTGTCACCTGCAGGGCTGCCTGGGCACGCCTGCTTCCACCTCTCTGCCCTCCCTTTGCTGCCTTTGCCCGTACTCTCCCCTGAGTAATTTTTAAAGCTTGTTATTGTGTTTTCTTACACTGTTTCCATTATCTCTGGTTTTTGTTTTGCTTTGGGTTTTTTTTATACTATCTCCATTCTCATTAATGCCATCAGACCCTCTCATTTTAGCATTATGTGATGTGATGTGATTAGCATGTTGTTTACAACATGCTCTGCCATTGTATTTAACGAAGCTGCTAAATGAGATGAAACCAATTTATAAACCTCCTTAAGCTCATAGAAAGCTAAATAAACTCACATTCTCTCTGCTTACCTTTCTGGTTTTTAAAGATGTCTTTAAGTGGCTTTCAAGCCATATAAGTCAGCTTGAAGTCACTCTTTATGTAAGATTAACAAGACACATCACCAACAGTCACACAAACCTGTGAAACAGGCCCTGCTATTATTTCAGGAGGACAACCAGGTTGGGGATTACAGGTGTTACTTGCATTTTCAAAGCATTTTAAATAAAATTGTATCATCAATTTTTTAAAGCAATTGACTTTCTTTTAGGTGTATTCGGATCCCAGCTGAATCTTACTTGGAACAATAATTTTCTCTTCTGATCTGCTGCCTTGCAATAAAAATCAAAGCATTCGAGCACTTGCTTTATGAGGTCACTCATTATGAGTCTGGAAAATGTATGTAGAGAGATAAATGTTCTCTACAATACTGTCTAGCAATTTCTGACTTTTAATTTAGAGAGTAGGCAGCCGTGTGACTACAAGTCCAGACCATGGGCTGTAAAAGATGCTGGATGCAATGATAAGGGAAAATGAAGATGTTGAGTAGACCCAAATGTAGGGCCTTATATGCTTTCTTTCTGGTCTTAACTTTCTCCAGAACATATTCAAATACCTTCAAACAGTTGTATCTTACATTTTCTGGACAACACTCTTGATTGTTGTGGATATCTTGTATACAGGTATGTTAAAACGATTTACCTGCAGCTTTCTGGCCAAAAAATAAAGAACATTGTAACAGCACTAATAAAAATACAGTATGTAGCACTTTGTAGTTTTATAATGCTCTACAGAAATTAAAGCACCATGGCATCCTGTGTTATTAGTATTAATTGCACCAACTTATCATGGTAACATGGGCAGAGAGAAATTTATCAGCATCACTCAGCACTGTGGTTAGGTTGTCACACTGAAAGATGTTGGGTATTCCTGGCTTTTAGTTTGGTACTTTCCCAAAACATTCAATACACCTGATATGGGTTTGCTTGTTAGTGATAATTCTGATGCACTAGGAGGTTGTTTCTCCGTCTCATAAATAAGCTGGACTTTTTTCTTCACAGTTTTATCAGATAGGATGCTGCATTTCAGTTTTTCTTTTGAGGAGGTGTGACTTATGTGTTAGTATTCATTGTTGGACATTCCATTGTATTCTGCTTCTGCCCAAAATTTTCACAGGAGTCAGTCAAAATATTCATCAAACTTTGTGCAGTTGTCTATTTCCTGAAGGTATTTTCAGGCCACAGTTTTAACAAATTGCTAGTTATTCTGTGTGCCCCAGTTTCTGGGAAAACATCAGAGGGGACCTGATTTTCAGAAAGCATTGAGGACAGGAGAACAAACCGCAATAAAGTTTCAACTATGCTGAAATTACCAACCATTAAATCTTGACCATTGTTGCATTCATTTCCCCAGACTGTACTGTGTATTTTGCATATCATCAGGTATTAGAAGTAACAAATGTTTTCTCTTGCTATATATTTGCTGTAAAAAGTATGTAATTGAAGAAATTTTGATGAATGCATGATTTCTGTGCTATGCTGGATTTATAATAATTGACTGTGTTAAAACTACATAAATACCAGTTTTAAATGCTTCTCTCAATTGATTTTATCTTTCTTATTTATTATGATATCATTTAGTATTTTTCAGTTTGTTTTTATAGTTTGCTTGGACCTGGAATTATGATGGTCCCACTATGTTTCCCCTTACTTTTATTTATTCATACCAATTTTCAAAATCTTTTTCTTAGGGTATCAAAGTACTTTCACCAATCTCATAAAGATACCTTGCTCTCCTGTCCTAAATTCTCCTTTCTGCAGAGTGACTGTTTTTTTTTTTCTTTTGAAATTTAATGCAGCTATAATTCTTTCTTTGACTTTCATCCTCATCTTCTAATGAAATTAAACATTCATGTCGCAAAACTTGTGCTCAGTAAAACCCGAAGCTCTGTTTTGTGTCTCAAGTTATATTGTAGTATTTCAGTGAAGGGCTTGGAGAACTGTTTTCATTTCTTAATGGAACTCTAAGCAAAACCATGTTAAACAAGGATATTTTTTTTACTCTCCATCATTTTGTTCATTTTGAAAGATGATATCTCAGTTTTCCATGTGAAGTTTCTAAGTTCATTCTCCAGCTAACCTAAAAAAATATTCTGTTTACTTTAAAAGATTTCAAAGTCTGGGCAAGCTAAGATAGGGAGACTCAAATATATTTGCATGACAATATTATACTACAGGTCATATATTCTTTTCTTCTACAGAAATGGGATTATGGCACGAATATACAGGATTTCTTATCCATATAATTTGATGGCAGGAAATATTAAAATAAACTATAAACTCAATTTGCAGCTTGTCTTAGGGAGGAAATTGGGATATTACTGGGTAAAATACAGATTGCAGACTAGCAACTAAAAAACATGGATTTGCAGAAATAGAACGATTACATAATGTTCTGTGTCATTTTCTTTCAGTAACATTGAATATAATTACCTTACCATTTATCTCAGTAAATGTTAGGTTCCCAAACAAAGCTACATAAACAGAAATTTTTGTATCCTTTAAAAAAAAGACCTTGAAGGAACTTCAACTAGCTGTATTCTTGATGAAGCTTCTACATCTTAATTCATGCAAGCAAATTAACTATGGAATTAAAGTCCAAAGACAACAGTTATTACTCCGTGGGAAATTCACTTCTACAAACAGAATTAGTATACTTTGTTAATTTTTTACAACAACGAGGGCCTAAGTTTTAAAGGTGTTGAACATCTAATTAAGTGAATTAATTTTTATGGAAGATGTTCTGTGGAGATACAAGGAAATTGCAAAGTAAGCTTCACTGCTGTGAGCTCCATCTCTGTGCATCAGGCCCATTGGCAACATACACGATTTTCTTATTCTCATTTCAGGCCTGTTCATGTATGAGAAGTCAGAATGGGTGCCTGTTGATGCTGAGTGCTGAGGCTGTTCATCTCTTGCTTGCTGCTGTCTGGTACTCAAAGCCGTGTGGCTTCTGATGAAATGGATTGCCTACAGCAGGCAGAGGGGGGTTGTCCTTTGTTACCATTGGGTAGGGACTTTTTTGTGTTCCAACCTGCCCCCCATCAAACTGGTGCCCAGGTTTCAAAAAACGAACTTTAAAAAAAGCAATATTTGCTTTCTATCTAAAACAAAAATATATTTATTTATTGTTTTTGTGCTTTTTTTCAGAATGTTTATCATTTTTGTGGTTTTTCCTCACATAACTATTGCTTTGTATTTACAGCAATGCAATTTTTTCCTTCCTGGTGCCTGTGAGGAACTGCTGAGTTTGAGCATTGGCTTTGGAGAGCTGGTGAACCACATTCCACTTGCCAGCACCTACAGAGGCAGGTGTCCCAAGCTCCAGCCACCCCTGCAGTCATGTCCTTCCCCCCTTGTGGCCCCCCATCTTGGTCAAGTTGGAAAAGAAAGCAGTTTCTCTGTTGAAAAGGGAGCCTGCAGATTTTTTTAACTATCTCACTGAAAGAGGAAGTAAAGGCCAAGAGAAGACACTATAAAGGTAAGGATTGAGACACGATAAAAGTAAGGATTTATTTAAAGGAGTGCCCCACTAGAAACTTTCCAGGTCATAATCCAAGAGGTGCATTTTCGTGCCTCAGTCCTGCGTTGAATGAAAATGGACACCTTGACCCAAGTGTTACATAACATCTCATTATTTTGGCTAAGAAGTCCAAAGTGGTTTGTTTTCTAAAACTTGAATGCTTGTGTTGCTTTTTCCACAATTAAAACCATGCTGGGATTGCTAGTTTTTGTCAGCTTTGAAAGTTTGGCTTCGTAGTAATTTTTGTTCAGAAGTTTTACAAAGACCAGGAGTATTTACAAGTACCTTCAGTGCCTAAAATCTTGCCTAACTTGGAATACCTCAGCGTCTATTGCATCTGGAGCCCCCAAACACACAGGAATTTGGACGTGACAGTAGGGCTTGATTACTGGTGTACAAAACACAGCAATTGACTGTGAAATAATACAGCTGTTCTGTGCTTTTTAATAAGAACCTAGTATGTTTAGGGAATTTCAAGCCTTCACTTTGGAGCCGATACTCTGCAAGCTGTTTGGCTTCCATTGCCTCGCTCCTTGCAGCATTTCCTCCTTAGAACAGGCAGTAAGGAGCAGTATCAATAGGAAGAGCTTGCAATGCAAAGTGAGATGACTGCTGCTGGCTGGAAAAAGCATAAGGGTATAGCCAAAGGAAAGCTGTCTGTGGTCTGCTTTTAGCGCTGTATACGACTTGGTTTGCTGTGTGTAAGTGACGTCAGCCCTGCAGTTCCACCCCATTTCATGGGGCAAGGAAAGGGTAACACACAGCTCTCATAGGAAAAAGAGCTGACGCAGGGGTTTGATGCAGATTTCTCCCTACCTGTGTGTGAACCAGTTACACAAGAACTACAAAGTGTTCTTGTCCTCTTTTTATTTTTTTTTCCAGTAAGTGGTAGTTGCAGACACTGTGATTTGAGTTAGGGCGAGGTTCCTTTCTGCTTGTATTTAGAATAATACTTGCATTTACAAAACACAGTGTAGGGTTGAACCTTCACATTGTGTCTTTTCACAGCTCATTTTTTTCAATAAAATCAAGCCCTATTTCAGTGCAGATTCTATCTTTACTGCAATCTGTACAGGATTTTCTCATGTGTTTCTATCTGGATTATAGGTAGGTAGGAAGGTCTCAGAGAAACACATGAAATTTGAGATTGCTGCATGTATAAAGAGATACTTCCATACTTCGACTCTTCGGGAACCTAATTTTTTTTTTTCAATAAACCTTTCCACTTTCTCTGAAGTAGCAATTCAGTCATGATTTGGTTATGGCTTATGGGATATCTAAAATGTATGCACATTTCCTTGTGTAATAAACAACTTGATTTTCAGTTTCACCTTAATTTGCATTTCATTTCCAGAGTTTCTGACTCCAGTCACCAAACTGGCATAGTGCATGAAAAGAGGAGAAATTATCTCTTGAAAGTGGTCTTGTTTATTAGAATTTTATCTATTCAGAAATTCACATTTTTATCTTTTTTTCTCTTAACTTCTATTTTATTTATTTTAGCTCCTTTGTCTTTTTGCCCTGATTTCAGCATGTTTACTTACAATGGCTATAAATAATTGCAGCTGGTGATTTTATAGATGTCATTTTATGTCTATAATGGGTACACAGGCACAATTCTAGATATATTGCATTGTATTAGAAGTGATACATATGTGTTTAAAAAGCAACATATTTGAATGGTGGTGTTCAGATGAAATTCCAGATGTTTAAATATTCTGCTTCTACAAAATAAACAGCATTAATTAGAAGTTACTCTTGCATTACTTCTTCATTCCATTGTTTGGGGTTTGCCAGCTTACTTGATTTTCTTGTTCAAGTTATGTGAATTAGGAAGACTTATTAGACATAGGCAAGCCTACTACTCTCTGCCCATGCTCTCCCTGTTCTCCGTGATTATAATTTATTTCTTATAGTTTTTGACAGAATAGTGAGAAAATAAAAGGAAAACAAGCTCACACGATGAGAAAATTGCAATTTATTGCTACATGGCTGCAGAGCCCTTCTGATGTTTAAGCAGAAATATAACACCTGACTTCTCTAACCAATGCATTTTCTTAGTCCTCTAAAATTTGCAAGTATTCACAACGATGTGTCAGTGAAGGGAATGCTAAGTAAGACACTGTGGAAGTGAACACACTTTAAAGTAATCAATCAAATATAATTTCGGAATAATATAACAGGCAGTTCTTCCATAGAAAAGGCATATAACCAATTTAATAGGAAAGTGTAATATTTAACTCAGTTTTTATGGGTAGATTATAAACTGAAAATTGCATGTAATATAGCCAGTATGGAAAAGCAAACCAAGTGTACAAAAAGTTGATTAACACATTCAAAATTATACACAAGTTATTCACAATTATACTCCTTTTTTCTTGAAGAAAGCTTGTTCTACACATCACAGTTCAGGGATCTTTCTCTATAACTGTTAAGCAAAAAAATGAAAGATTTTATCAAGGTAGTAGGGGATGAGATTTAAGTAATTGCAAAAAAAGAGGTTTTTTGCTTGCAAATATTCTTTGCCTCAAAATTATAAGTACTTAATGAATAGTGAAGGATTGGATTGATTTTTTTAAAGAATATATCATTTTAACAGAAAAAGAAAGAAATACATGGATCTACAATAATAAGTATGAAAACCAATCTTTAAAAAAATACATCGGTAGCAAATAAATTCAACTAAATACATGTTTGGAAGGCATATTGTATTACACACGATTTCGCCTTGCAAGAACCAGTTAAAACCAGGCCCACCAGCTTCAAACAAACACATTTCAGTTTCTGACTCCAAATAGCTTAAATATCCTCCTGATTAGCAAGGTGCTTAGGCACGTAAGTAGTCTCAGTGAGTATCCCCAGCAAAGCCAAATATATTTGCCAAATCACTTACCTAAGGGTGTCTCCTGAATTTTTTGAATTGTTGCATTGTTTACCCTGCTCTAGTTTCTACCAAGTGACTCAACAACAGTGTAGCAGCTGCGGGAGTAGGACACCTCTCTATCATACCAAACCCTGTACTTGGCTGGTGTTTCACTGCTCCCTTTAACTCCAGTCCCTAGGCCGAGTGAGGATGGGGCTTGTAGGTTGGGTTGGGGTGGGGTTTTTTTTAAGGGTTGGTTGTTGTTGTGGGTTTTTTTTTTCTTTTTTTCTTTTTTTTTTTTTTTTCCCAGTCCACCCATTCCTTATCTGGTATTTAGCTTGCAATGTTTGGCCAGGGAAAAATCTTTTTGCAATAAACTTGTACGGTCCTTAGCAAAATAAGATCGTGTTCAAGGGGTAATCACTGCTACAGCAGAGGTGTAGTGCCCTGTGTTTAAACCTATAGTTTTGTGACCTGTTTAGAAAAGTACACAGCTATTAACAGAATACCTAAGCAAATGTGACTATCTCAGTTTCACAGACATAAGTAGTATCCTCCAGCCTGGAAGGTTTTTTTCCCTACATATCAGAATGTTTGTCTTAAGACTATAACGAGATGCTATTGAGGCTTTTCTGTAGTTTTTTGGATGGTTCTCTGATATTTCCAATCCTGACCTCTAGAAATACAGACAACACAGAAAAAAATACGTGTGCCATTGTGTTTGAAAAATTCAGACAGATCTGATCACAAACACTAGCAGTGCTGTTTGTTTATTATGCTTTGATTTAGAGTCTTGATTTAGCCAAAATGTACAAATATTTGTGCTCTAAATAGCTCTGTTAGATTTCTTTCTTCAATTTTTGTTTAGGAAAGGTCTTCATCTGAAGTGGTGTATGTCTTTATATCAATGCAATGTATATAATAATGTACTAAACTGCATTTTAAAGTTTGAGGAATCCTAAAGTTAGGATGTTATAGCTGATCTCTGAACACTAGCGAGCAATGCCATATTGTTGGAGGGGTTGGGGAGAAATAAAATAATTATTGGGATGCAGAAAGTGACGTACAGCTTGCATGGCAAATTCTGGCAATGGCAAAGTAATGCTTCCAGCATCAGTAAGGCCTCAAACTAAGCAGTATGCTCTGTATCAGAAATTAATTTCTTTCTCTGCACCAACATCAGAAAGTCCACAGTGGCTATGAGTGAGCAGGAACTGGCAAAACATGCCCTGGAAGGAGAGCAGGAAGGAACTGGGTTTGCTCAGGTTAGCAACAGACTGAAGAGAATTCTGCTGCAGCTCTGCTCAAGGGTGAGAATAGCAAAAAGAGAGGGAAAAAAAAATCTTCGTATCTGTGGTAGATTTGAGGAGAAGATAAAGTGCAGCAAAAGAAACCCTCTTTAAGCACTAGAGAAACTTATGGTGAGAAGTTTAAAGCAATGCAGTTGCCTGGGAGGCTGAGATGTCTTCATTACAGGTCATTAAGAACAGGTTAGACCGATCCATTAGGAGTGAGACAGGTGTTGATCATCCAGTCTTAAAGGAGGGGGGTGGACACAGGTGGCCTCCTGACCTCTTTCAGCCTCATGATCTTGTGCTTACTATTTTTTTTTCTCCTGGATTCAGGTTAGATATATTTAACGAACCCAGCTGTATTTAAACTAAGAGAGAATGTGATAGTTCTGTTAAGAAATTGAACTCCTCTTAATAGTTTGGTTCTCTCTATTAGACACCTTCGTCTCAGATAGGTCTGTCCTTCACAGGACATTTTTTTCCATTTGGTAAACATATGGCTGAGACTTAGCAGAGGAGAGCACAAAAGACAATTTGTTCTGGAAGCCCGCATCACAGCAAGCACTGACTAGTTATAAGAATCTCATCAAATATACTTGAATTGTCTAACGCAGGATCTTTCTTAAGTGTAAGCATTAAAACAAGTAGGGGAATGCTTAGCCTGTAAATTGCCTTCAGAGAGGGACAGAGCAGAAAGGACTGCAAGGGTGGGGGAGGAGGAACAGCTTTACGTCGCTTCCCTTCGAAACCTTAGGGCTACAGTGGCTCTTGCAAAACACTTGTTGATTTAAAGAGTGCAAGCAGAGCTATTGGCAGAGGCCATTACCTTCGCTGTCAGGTTGGACTCACCAGACAATGGTAAGGCTGAGTTGGTTACGTTGTGTGTAAGTACACACATGATTACAAATTGTGCATTTCCAAACCATTCGGTACATTTGCATCATCTTTCAAGCACCTAGTCAAGCATGTTTCATCTTACTGTAAATACAGACCTCAGTTAATGTATTCATTTCTCTCTTACTCCCTTTCCTCTTCAATTTTTAAAATAAAACAGCTTTACTGTCTAATATTTTTTAAACATTGCTGTAATTATTACAAATATATTTGAGAACTTAAAAGTGGAATGGCTGCAGTGCAACAGCACAAGAAAAAATATCAAGATTAATAGAATTGCAGCCTCTCTTCTTCAGTCTTGGCTTTTGCTAACTTTACTATTTCCTAATGGGCCGTACTTAATGGCTAATAGGCATGCATATGTAGTAAAAACAAAACCTCTGTCTAGAAAAAACAGAGGTGAGAATGTACTATGGTACGATTACAACTTCAAAAATGTGAACTATTCTCTTATTGATGTAGAGCTATCTCTCCTCGAGTGTGCAAGAAGCAGAGACTCATCTGGGTAAGGTAACAATTTTGATGATCAGTGATTATTCAAAGTTCAGCGCCATTGCTTCTCCTTCTTCCTGGTGAAAGGAGAAAGGAACCCGCACAATTTCTTCCTGTATCACCAACCATGTGTCGTCTCGGCCTACATATGGAGGTTCACGTGGCAATAGTACCCAAAGCAGGGAAGGCAATTCAAGAATACCACCTGAGTCTACAAATCCAAGGAGCTGTTCAAGGAAAGAGGACAGATGTCCAAAACTGATGAGGGAAATCTTCAACTGTTCTGGTCGTTTTGCACTCTCTGGCTCAGTCTTCAAGAATGACTGCTCCCCTTTCCTGACGCCTCTGGTGAGTCAGATGAAACTGATGGCAAGGAGTTTTCAGAGGCCATGCCATTAGGGTGAAATGGCGGCAGTCAGGGAATGGAAAACCTCTGCCCTACCATATAATCCTAAAAGCTCAGGGACAGTATTTTTTTTCTAATTTTGTTAGATTAAAATAATTCCATACAAAACTTTTGTTATTCTAGGGTTTAGGGTTGGAAGTCAAACAAAAAACATGAACTTGGGAAGCTCTAATGAAAATGTAGTTGTTTTAAAAATAAAATTTAAAAAGCTTAATGATTAAAAAAATAGAGCAAGAGGCTGATTGTCTGAATTTACAGAAGTATAACTTGAAACTCCTAACTCTCACTTGAAGTGAAGCCAAACTCTTTAAATTTACTTCATATTTTCTGGACTTTATTTACTTCAGTTAAAAGTTTCTAAGATCAAGCATCTGTGCTATCTGTGGCCTCCAGTTTGGAAAGTCCTTTAACTGGTTCTGTGACTAAATCACTGTCATTCTTCCATCTTAATTTCATTTCTTTCACAGTGGCATTAGGAAGTGCAAAAGAGGGAGGCAAACTTTAAGTCTGCTGCATGAAATGTGTTGCTTGTACAGACATGCTGAGTTTTTGCCAGTTAAAAACATACTTCACTACCACTCTGATTTTTTTTTCCTATCTTCTAGACTCTAATTACATGAGCTGGTAAATTTACATGTGTACATAACTCTAGATTTACATTGTAACCGGCCAGTGGTGAGCAGAGATTGATCAGACTCAAGGTGTAATCATCTTAATAGTAAATGTGGAAAGTACTTTCAACACAGAAGATGCAGTCACTTAGGGTTGCACTCTAATGATGTAGGAGGAAGGTTTTTTTTCTAATTTATATGGTAAACAATGAGAAGTAATTGTTAATTATGAATTAATAAATCTATCTTAGAATCAATTATCAGAGCACATCCCAAAGAGAGCAGCACAAAGAGGGTTTTAATGTGTGCATCTCCACTTGGTAATAGTGGGATGGCCTTTAATTATTCCCTTCCTCAACAATGCTCTTCAATATGGAAATCTTGTGAAGGTACAAAAAATTGTATATTCCAGATCAGGAAATCAAGGGAAAGAAGACAGTGTTGCACAATTGTAAACAAAAGGTAAGTTAACATATTCAACAGTGAAATTACAAGGGGAAGACAACACTGCTCTTTAGCCAGCAGAACCATAATGAAACACTTCTACCTCTATTTCTTACAAGTAGTTCTGCCCCTTGATGTGCATGCTTGAGGGCGGTTACCATTGGTAAAGGCAGAGTACAGGGGTGAGCTGGGCCTTTTAAATCCTCAGTAGGAGGGATGGCAATGTCTTTTTTTAATAGACTGCATGAATACATAGAATGTGTCACAGCAAAACTATTGTTTAACACAGGCTGCAGGATGAGAATATGGGAGAGACTGAGAGTAAAAGACTAGCAAAAACAAAGATAAATGAGAAAATAAGGGCAAAAGGGAAAAAAAGTGGATAAAGAAAAGAACAATCGAAGAAGTTGGAGGGCAGTGCAAAATAAAGCAGAATAGCATAAAGATTTTTTTTCCCCATAAAAATATCACAGAGCCACAGAATTCCTTGAGGCTGGAAAAGACCTTTGGAGATCACCAGGCACTGGGTCCAGGAGCACCCAGCAGGCACTACCCCTTTCCTCAGGGTTGGAGTTTGGTGTCACCTGCTCAGGAGTCACCTCACAGTGTTCAATAAGAGCTTTAGAGGCAGGTTTTATTTGTCTGATCCAGCACTTCGTGTGGTCACCATTATTATACATAGCTGAAGGAAAGGTAACAGAAACAACCAGGAAAGGTAAATGGAGGTGCATCCAGCAAGGTAAAAAGGCAAGGATTTTGGTATAACGTTACAGTATGAGAGAAATGAGTACACTTCTGGTGCAATTATAGCAGTTGTGTTTTAGTTTCACAGGTGTATTTCATTCAGCCGAACATTATTTTGTCTTAGCATGAATTGTTTACCAAAGTAGCATGAGTAAAACAAGTATTTTATTCTAGTATAAAAGTAATTGGACAAATATTGATTAAAATTCTTATTTTTAGCCTATACACTTTTAACTTTTTTCAAAATATTTTATTTGGTAAAATTTATCTTGATTGATTTCTTGTATTAAAAATGTATTAAGCATTTCAATATTATTTTATCTTTTAAAAAAATTACTGTCAAGCAGATTATTGAATTAATAAGGCATAATCATACAACAAGATGTTTAATTAACCGCTTTTTTTAGTTAGGAGCTTGTTATTTGAGGTGCAAAAAAATATTTATTTCTAATGTCTTTCTAGGAAAAAAAATTCTAACCATATAAGCACTATATGCCGAGGATATGCTCTTCACTGCAATCTCTTAATGAGACTGTTGTAGCACTGTATCAAATCATGATAAAACCAAAGTGTCCTTGAAGAACCTGAGCCAGATCCCAGATGCTTAAAAGGAAGCCATGTAAGTCAATGTTATTTTGAAAGGGCAGACTGTGGTAAAGGGCTCATGGAAGCAGGATAATCAGCAACAGTTTGGAGATGTGAATGGAGGTCAGAGAATCACCTAGTTGTAGGAACTATAGGGTTTGTGTGTCATGCCACGGGCTCGGTGTGGTGGTGTAAAGGTAGTGGTGATGAGGAAAGGTGGAAAAAGGGAAATGTCAAGTCCATCTTCTAGGACGGAGATCCCAAGAAACTACAGGCCAGCCAGCCTGACCTCAGCCTGTGGAAGGATTAAGTAGTAAATCCTCCTGTCCACCTTCTCCAGGTGTGAAAGGCAGTAGGTGCCTGGGGGCAGGCAGCAAGTCAGTGTATCCATTTCTCTCTTTGCAAGGGTTTACAAAAGGCAAATTCTGCCTGACCACTGTGACTGTGACTGGTTTTTATAATGAGATAAGTGAATCTGTGGAGAAGTGGAGAGCAGCTGATGTCATTTACCTTGACTTTAACAAAGCTTTAGACACAATTAGCCACACACTTCCCTTAACCAGGCTGGAGAGGTATTTACTGGGGTAAGCAGAAGATAAGGTGGGACATTGACTGGACCACTGTCTCAAGGGCTGTGATCAGCGGGAGCAGATCCTGCTGGTGGCCAATGTACTTCAGGTGTGG
Organism: Sylvia atricapilla; assembly: GCF_009819655.1. Lineage (NCBI taxonomy): Eukaryota > Metazoa > Chordata > Aves > Passeriformes > Sylviidae > Sylvia > Sylvia atricapilla. The sequence continues at coordinate 119,924,232 of NC_089140.1, read as the reverse complement.
ATACTGTGACTGTTGCTGTGTAACACAGTCCAGTGACTTCAGTGATGAGATGAAGAGCAGATCACAGCAAAGTGTGAGACAGTGGTCAGTGCTCTGGACAGCCTTGGCAGACTGGAGAAATGGGCTGGCAGGAACCTCACGAAGTCCAATGACTGGTGGTGCAGCATTCTGCATCTGGTACAGAACCGCCATTGCTTTATGAGCTGGAGGCTAAAGCAATAGGAAAGGATTTTCAAAAAGAAATTTGGGGGTCCTGGTGAGCAACAAGTAAGTCAGCAGTGACATTGCAACATAGAAGGTCAACAGCATCCTGGGCTGCAATAGCAAAAGAATAGCCAGCAGGTTGAGAAAAGTGGTTATCCCTATCCATGGAGTGAGACTACTTCTGGAAAACTGAGTGCAGTTTTAAGCTACCCAGTGGTGAAAGACACAGACATAAAAAAGAAAATCCAAAGGAGGGCCACCACAATGGTGAGAATGCTGGAGCACATGATTTACAAGAAGAAACTGAGAAGGTCAGGCTATTTGTCTGAAGAAGGGAAGGCTGGTGTAAATTTTAATATTCTCTTCAGCTTTTTAATGGGCATATATAGAGAAGATGGAACCTTTTAGGAAGTCCACAGTAACCTTTTCACTGCGGGAAGCAACAGGCATAAGCTGGAACAGACCAATTAGACATCATGGGAAAAAGTCCACCTTACAAATGTGTTCAAATTGTGGAATGGGTAGTCCAAAGAGGCTGTAGAGACAGCAAAAGTCATCTGGTAATGATCCTGGAAAACCTGGCATAACTTCACAATTGGCCCTACTTGGAGACGAGGCTTCATCCAAAATACCTCAACAGGTCCCCTGAATCCCGAGGAAGGTTAAGACAGTAGAATATTTTTACACAGTTTTAATTTTTTTTTTTTTTTGCGGGTTTCGGTTAGGTACATACTGCGTCAACAGAAATCTTATTGGTTTCATAAAGACCATATTTAAATCCACTTGGGAAAGTTAATGAATAAGTAGGGATTCAATTCCCCATAAAGGTGGGCACAGTGATTCTACAGAGTAAATGCAGCTGCTCATGAAAAAGAGCTTTGTGCACCAACAGCTGCATTATATATAGCCCTGATGTCAGCAGGTGCACATAAACCATTCTTCCTTATGCATATAAGCTGCAGGTAGAACTTTATGAGACACCAGCCATAGCTGAATGGCCTACCAAGTTCATAAGTTACCAACAATTTGTTCATAACCTTTCACTTCTGGAAAAATAAATTTACTTATTTGAAAACCAGTTAGAAACACACCTGCAAGTGCTAGTTTTACTCTGTGTACCAATTTTTAAAGATATATTGTATGTAGAAAAGGCAAGAAAAAAGAACATTGACAGTATATGACTGTACTGACCAGGAAAACATGGCTGCATTCAGATTTAGAGAATTTTTTCCTGTTAATTTAGGATGGGGAAAAAAAGGTTATGAGAGGAAATTCAACCAAATCTCACTGAAAACTCAAAATAATTAAAAATTTCTCTCAATGTTAATTTTCACACTAGGAAAGGTTTGCAAATCGCAATAAATAATCAAATGCATGTGATGTGAACAAAATAGCAAGCAGAAGAATGAAGGGGAGGAAAGTGAATACAAAAGCATGACAGGAAGCTTGTATTACTCTTGTTTAGAAATGGATGAAGCTTTTGCTGAAAAAGTAAGCCCAGCTCTAGTCAGCACAATGCAGCAATGGCGACACTGGAGATGTTTCAGAGAAGAGCTGTAATGCTGAATAAAATCTGCGCTGAAGTGTGTTTATCAAATCTATTTCCCATCTGGAAGATGGTCCCTTCCCTTTAAAGACTAGCAGTTAGGAAAGGCAACATTATTGGGTTTTGCGTACAATGATACTTGTAACCAGGGCTTTGGGGTTTGGCCTCAGATGACAAAATGTATTTGCTTATGAGTTAGTAACTTGTAACAAATTTCAGTGGATCTGAGCATATGCGTGTAGTTAAATCCTCTCTCCCACACAGTTTGACTGGGAAACTCAGCCACATAGGAGCCAGGGCTTTTTTGTCAATGTTGAGACAATAAACTCCATGTTATATGAGCTGTCTTTTATGCTCCTACCACTGCAAGTTAAAAGCTCTTCCTTGCTTTTCCTGGTGGATTTAGGTATTGGGTTAATAAAGATTTTTGGTTATGTTAAAGAAAGTTACATGTCAGGAAAAAAAAAAATAAAATCAAGCTTTCCTAAATAAGAAATGCTGGAATTAGAATCATCTGTGCTATTCTAAACTGGATTGTTTATGGTCACAAAATTAAAGACACACTTTTTTCTTTTTTTTTTTCCCCAGTGAACCACTGTTTCACTTTGCATTGGAGAATGAATCACAACTGTGAGGTAAATGAGATTATTGCCTATCTAACTGTTAGCTTATTTCCTACAAGATTTGCACAGATTTGACAAATGAGGTCAGAGGAAAAGCTGTCTCTCCAGGACTCTTTACCCTTTTTGGTTTTTTTTTCCAGGGTGGGGATTTTTTTTTTTTTCCCCTGAAATGCAAGCTACTCTTACTTCCTATGTTATTTCAAGGTAATATTCTATTCTGTCTATTCTACAGACAGAATTAACCTTCAAACTCTTTTTTGCCTGCCTGTGTATGGGCAGGGTGGAAGAGCTTCATGAAGACTAAGTAATTTCTCTGCCAAATATAACTGATGTGGACACACATTGAGAAAGGTTGTCCTCTCCAGCTGCTGCAGCCCAGCGCTGGAGCCTTGTCTTCTGAAGACGATGTTAAAAGTACTCCAGCTGAAACAGTGGCACTAATGTAGATTGGATCCTTGGTTACTATCACATCAAAGCTCCAATTGAGCATATAAGAACAACAATCCCTCCATCTCTAATGGAACTAAATCCAAATAGATTTCTGATGGCCACCCCTCCCATTTCTGAGTTCTCTCACTAGCAGAAGAAAACATTACAAGTTTTCAGCTAGTTGATTGCAAAGGCTTCTTTCTTTAACATGGGGAAGGAGAGTGGGAAAGAGCTTTCCTTTAATTTGTTTGGAGAAACAATTGAACTATTTTTGCCCGATGCAAGAAAACAGCTTAAAAAACGAAGTCAGACAAGTATGGGAAATTGTATGCAGCACAGTAGGGCAGAATGTAACCATCTGAAAAACAAGGAGTATGATAAAAAAAAATAAAATTGGACGACCCTAATTGCAAGCAGAGTTAGCTATACCACCAGGAACAATATATAATCTGCAGATAGCTACAGAACAACTTGGGGCTGCACATCCAGGCTAGAAAACGTCAAAAATAACGACTGTTGCAGTGTAAAGTACAACTCGCCATTATCGATACGTGTGAAAACGTAAAGCTTTTCTTGTAAGACAGGATTTCTGCATCACGGATTGCTTCTTGAACTAAAGGGCAACGTTTAACAATCGCCCTCCCGCCCTTAGCAAATTTTAACTCATGTATTCCCTTCTCCAAATGTAGGGAAAGCCTGCATCTCAATCCTCTTGCTCCCGTGAGTGAGATACAGCTGACGATTTTCAGCAAAAGTGTCTTTTTTTTTTTTTTTTCGGAGGCAAAGAAAGGAAATAAGACTGCATCCACCCGCCTCGCTTCCCTGTTTTCGTGAATATGGGCCACTGAAAGCAGTAAGAGGGGCCGACTGCTCCGGTCCCGCCTGGGAGCGAGGTTCCTCCAAGGACAGGCAGCAAAGAGCCCCAGCCGAAGTCTCTCCCTGCGAGGGCGAAGGACTTTGTTTTTCCCTTCCCCTTTCTCCCCGGTTCGGGCGCCGAGGAGGAGGCTCCCGGGAGCGCTGCGCAGGGCTGCGAGCGGGGCGGCTGCCATTGTCCCTGCGGGCGGGGCGCGGAGCCGAGCGGAGCGGCCCCGAGCTCCGCCGAGCGGCAGCGGCGAGGGGCGGTGGCGGCCCCCGGACCGCGCTGCCGCCCGCCCGGCCCGGCCTCCCCCCGCCCGGGGCCCGGCCGCTGCCGCCGTGCCGGGGGGCAGGGGGGAGTGACTTGTGCCTCCCCCTGCCTCCTCCCCGTCCAGCCCTCCTCTGGGTAGAAGGGGAGGAGGAGGAGGAGGAGGAGGGCGAGCGGTGGGAGGGTCTCCATTGAAATAAACAAGCAGGCAGTTATTAAAAAGGAACATGGCGGCCGCAGCCCCAGCTTCAGCTTCATCTTACAAAGCGAAGGTCAGCGCCGGCGGCAGCGGCGGGAGACGGCACTGACCCCGGTAACGGCTCCCGCGCGGCCCCGGCGCGGCGGGGGGGTGTGCCCGAGCCCCCCGCGCCCGCCCGGCCGCCCCGCGTAGCGCCGGGGGACGCCCGAGGCCGCGCCGGTGCGCGGAGGGGCGGCGTTGGCGGGCGGCACCGCGGCCGCGGCGAGGCGGCTTCCCCCGCGCCGGCGGCGGGGGGAGCGGGGCGGGGGCTGCGGCCCCTCCGTGGGGAGCCGGGGGACCGCGGGGCCGCCCCTTGCCGGGGCATCGTGCTCGCACCCCCGCGGCCGGCGGTGGGGGGGTGGGCGCGCGGGGTTACTTCTCCGGGACGTCCCCGTGTTTCGGCGGGGGAGGGGGGCATAGGGCACCCCACCCTGCCGGGCCGAGGGGGCCGGTTTCCTGCTCCCAGGCCAGGCGGAGGTCGGGTGCCGCCTCTCCGCGCCCCTGGCTGGGGGAGGGGGGGGGGGCGGGGGAGCGGGGGGGGGGGGGAAAGTGCGAGGAACCGGGAAGGCGAGGGGGCTGATAGAGGGTCAGGGAGTGCTCTGGCCCGGCCGGGGGAGGATGGGGCAGCTGGGTGCGATTTTGAAGGGACTGTTCAGGACGTTCCCCCTCACCCCCACCACGCAGCGATCGCGAAACTTGAGGGAGGGTCTGTGCCCGATGACAAAAGGGGTGATTTGGGGAGCAGAGCGGCGCACGCCGCCTCCTCTTCCCCGGCTGACAACGACTCGGTGCGCAGCGGCGTGGGCCGCCCCGCGTTCCGCGCCGGGCAGCGACCGAGCCGCCCGGCGCCCTCTCCCCTTCCCCCTGCGCAGGGCGCCGAGCCGCCGCTCCGCGCTCTCAGGGGATGCGAGGGGAAGGAGGGGGCGAAGCGGGCAACTTCTCTAACTTTCTGCGCGGGGGTTGTGCCTGCCCGTGCGCGCAGCGCCGGGCCGGGCCGAGCCGAGCCGCGGGGGCGGGCGGCGGGGCGTCGCAGCTGCGTGCGAGCGCAGCCCGGGGCGCCCGGCCGCCGCCTCCCCGCGGCCCGGGGAGGGGTGGGGGCCCGGCCGCCGCAGTGCCGTGTGTCTGCGTGTGTGCGCGGGGCGGGGAGCGGCGGCGGGAGGAGGGGGAAGAGGAGAGCAGCCGGCCGGGCGCGGGGCCGGGGTCCCTGGGCGGGTGCCGCTCCGCTCCCTCCCGCTTCCCCGCGGCGGGCGGCGGCTGCAGGCGGGGCGCTCCGCGGCGAGCGGAGCCCCACGCGTGAGGCGCGGGGGAGGGGTGCGGAGGTGCCCGCCGCCTCCGCGGAGGGCGGGTGCGCGGCCCCTCCCCGCCTCCGCGCAGGGCGCTGTGTGCGCCGCCGCGGGCACCGCGCGGCTCGGAGGCTGCGGGGCCAGGCGTAACCGGAGCCGCGTCCTCCCTCGGCTCCCTCGCTGCCCCTCGCTCCTTTGCCGCCGCTTGGGCCTGAGCGTTCCCCCAGCTCGGGGACCGCGCTCTCTTGCCGGAGAGGGGCGTTCAGGCCGTGTAGTTTGTGGGAAACCTGCTCGAAAGCCTGGCAGTAAAAGGTGGGGGGGGAGGGAAATAATAAAAAAAAAAAGAAAAAAAAAAAAAAGAAAAAAGGCAAGGAGGTTGCTGGTAGTCACCGGGAAGTCGTGATATCTGTATATCATGAGATATACTTACTTTGAGTTAGCCTGTATACTTCGGTCTGAAATGTGTATATGTGGGACCCTATAAAAATGTACTTGTAATTTAGCCAGGAGAGTCTCCTTGTGAAAGGAGAACAGCTTGCTTGTTTGATATATAATCAATTGGGGTTTTATTTCCGTTTTTTTTTTTTGTTTTTTTTTTTTTTTTTTTTTTTTGTTTTTTTGTTTGTTTTGTTGGATTTTTTTTCCTCAGAGTAGTAAGAAGCAGGTGAATAGGCTTTAGAACTCGACCCATAATGTTTAAGTATAATTTGAGCTACGCATATAGTGCCTGGTTATGGCAGTTACAGCACAGCTCTATTGCCACTGTAAATAAGTAAGCATTTAAGACTGCCAGTCTTTGTACTTAAAGCATTTTTTTTCGTTGTTGTTCTGCCATTGTGGCTGAAGGCAGTCATTTGGATTTTATCCCTTTGGGTTTTTTATGTATTGAGCTATAAAAACAACTCTAGTCGGTTAATTTCTTGGCTCCTTATAACCCAGTGACAGTGCTGGGCCACCTGGTGGGCTCCTCTCGTGGGGGAATCCTCTGGCAGTGCCCAAAGGGAGGGAGCTGCTGGTCCTCTGTGTTGGATGCTGTCTGAGAAATGACCATGTTGTACACCATTTTTAATGTCATACCGAAAATATTACACCCCTAAGCAGAGATCTTGTTTTTGTAAACATTGCTTAGTGTGGATGGAAACTGGTTGTTTTATTGCACTTGGTGTAGGTACTTCGTGCCTCCTACTTTTTTTCCAGAGCACTTGTTTGTTTACATCAGCAGTGGTGTCACAAATAGGATATACCAGCTTTGCACATATTTCCACATACAGACATATATGCAAACACATATGGACACTCATGCATTTGTATCTCTTACTTTTGCATTTGTGGTAACAGCTCTTTGGGGACTGGACATAGAAGTTGACTCTATTGTGTCGTATGTAATTTGGCCCCAAATGGTTAATCCTTAAGTGTGAGAAGCTTAATGTTCATAGGAAATCTTGGTTATCTACAATCTTAAAGAAAGTAGTTTGTCATGGACTCAACCTTCAAAAATATTTGGTACAACTTTAAGAAGAAAGGTTCATCTTTTTTTTTAGCAACATGCAATATTTTTAAGAATCACATTATTTTTAATATATTTTTATCTTGATGGGCCTTATGCAATAAATGCATGTAAAACGTGCTGCAGGCACCTCATCTTTTAGTCACTGTACTCTTATTTCACATAAAACCTGAAGATTTCTCAACTTCGTATTTTCTCAGGCTTGTGGTCTTTACTAAGGAGAGAATCCATGTCTGATGTGGTTCTTCAGTATCTCTGCAATGTCTGAAGGCACTTCTTTACGAAGTGTGTAAATTCCTTGTTGTATGTCCTGGTGGTGTCAGTGCTAAATTTGAAACTCAAGACATTTGAGGAAGGAATATTTCATTGCCATCAAGAATGGTACTTTTTGGAATCGGTTTAAGTTTTTAAACTGGAACTGTGTTATTTGAGAGAGAAAATAAAGGTTATTTCTGATGGAAACATTAGAAAATATAAGGTGTAGTTATTCACGTGTAGTGTAGTATATTGCATTAAACTGAGACTCTGAAGTAAAAATTAATTACTTAAGAATAATGTTTATGTTTTTATAATTGCTTAGGGTGTAGCTTGCTCATTAGAAGGGTGAAAGGCTCTGTTGAAAGAGGCATGTACACCCTCTGTAGTGTTGGCATTCCCAACTTTTCCCTCCGTCCTCCAAAAAACCAGTAGGAGCTAGCCCATCTGCAGGGAGCCCAGATTTTGCAGCAGGAAGAACAAAGTCAGTGAGCGAGCCAGCTGCTGCTACAATGCCCACTGTCTTCTGCTCCTTGCCTTTGTTGCTGATGTCACCGTCTCATTGGCAAAATCTGGGCTTCTGCGCTCAGCTGGAGTTTCTCTAGCACCTGACACCAGAATTGCAGAGGCTTAAGAAGTCTAAGCCTTGAGGATGCTGTCAGTTCATTTGAAAGAAAAAGATGAACCAAAGGCTGCTACCAAATTTAAATATAAACGTAACTCTCTTTGTCTGCTGAGCGCTAATAGATTGTGCATTGGAGAAAGGGAACACTGAACTAAAACTGTTCTTGCCATGTTCAGTTCTTTGTACATTTGCTGTGATTGGCCTCTCTCTAAACAATGCAGTTCACATGCAAGTAGGTATATTTAACAAATTCCACACATTTCTTCAGTGCTCTGATAGTCATTAAAATGCTCAGTATTCATTTACGTCCATGCTTGGCTTTAGAGGTCAGAGGTTAAATGTGTTGTTACTGTATATACTCTGCTGTGTGACACAGCATTTTAAACTAAGAACAGAGTAACATTGATAATTACTTTGTAGAAGGCATATAACAGCATCCATTCATCCACCCATTTTCTGCTGTTAGCTAACTTTGTTACAGACAGCTACTCTGGCAGGATCCCCTATTTTTATTTTTAAATGAGGTGAAGTTCACTGCACTACTTTATTTTTGTTAGTTGTTAAAACATTCTTATACTTCTGGCAGCAGATAATGACAAATTCTTCGATGTAATGCTGGGAGCAAGGGAGGCGGAGAGGGAGAAACAGGGAGGGAGAGGAGGGGAAAAAACCCTCCTGAGCATATGGAGACATCCAGAAAAAGATGTGCATCGTCAGCTGTGATTCCATTGTGTGCTTGCAGACAGGATCTGAGCTCTTCTTCTCTTGGGAATTTAAACCTTACAGAAGTATTCTTTGGCTTTTGCCTGTCAGGATAATGGAGCTTAGATAACATATATTTCAAGTATTTATTATAGATAATATTTTGATAATATTTTATGATTTCAGGGAATAAAATACCGGTGCCAGGACTCCTGCGCTGTGTTGGAATAGAATTTTAAACAGTCATATGTATTGCTGAAATGGTAACTCTGAGTAGTAAGAATAATTTCTTATATTACATTGGTGGTTACATATTACAAAGGCATCTTACCAGTTCTACAGTTAGTAGTTTGTCAGCAGTATTTACATTATGCAAACACTCCCTATTTTAATGATTCAGTAGCTTAGCCTTTACAAAACATACCAAGTAGAAAGCTGACATGAAAAAGGACAGGTTGTATAGTTTAATCAATTTAGGATGCAGAATTAGAAAAAATAATTAAAAAAAAACCAAAACAACAAAAAACCCAGGGAATTTTTTAGACAGTTTTAAGACAAAGCAATTTTGTCAGTGTTGTGAGTATTCAGAAATAGCATTTATATGATGGAAAAATGAGTGGAAGAAATTAATTTTCTTCCATTCAGTCCTACATTTACCTATTGCCTAGAACAGCCTTTCCTCTCCTGAGCATCTGGAATACTTTTGCCGATTTTATACAATTATTTTGAGTTGATGAATAGTTGGAAAAATAGATCATGAATGTGGTAGATTTGCTGCACTGCGTTTTGTAACTGTTTATGATTTTTCAATCTTTTTCTGTGGAAATTGCACGTTATTCAAATTAAAGGCTAATGGAAATTTTATTTAAGAGCTTTATGGATATATAATGGAAACAATTCCTATGGAAAATGTATCGTCATTGGAGTGCTTGACATCTTGAAGTTTGAAATTAGTTCATTAATTTAAATGTCTGAAGCTGTACCGCAACGTATTAACAATATGCACATTTTTTTTCTTCTGCAACTTCATCATTATGCTATTCCAAGTCTTGCATTTCCTTAAATGGCTTCCATAACAATCTCCCATTAATACAGTTACTGACAGATATTATTTTTCCTTTGCTCTCATTTTAGCAGTTACAACTGATAGTAAATCTCACTCTTTCTGTGAGTGTGCTCCCATTACTTAGATATTCAGAAGCTTCTTTGGAATGTGCATTTGCTTTTTGCTGCTAAGATGCAGTGTCCTCAGTAAATCCTATTTACATTTTTCTCTTTGTTTTTGAACTTCAAGAAGTTATTTTCTGTTTGGAAAGGGAAACTTGTATTTTGCTAGAATGGTCCCCATTACATGGAAACCTTTATTGGATTAATGAGAGGGCAGAGAGTATAGGCGAAAAATTAATTAAAATATCTACCGAATGTGTTGATTTATCCATAAATCTTAGGCAGTATGGATCATATGAGCTTCTATGAGGGGACATAGTGAGAACATATATCTGCTGCAGTGTTGACTGAGAGTTGCTATTTTGATGCTTTTTTAGTGAGCTGTGTAAGACATATTGTTGCTCTTGGGTAGGATTTATAGTGGGCATATCACAATCGGCTGCTTTATTGGCTGCCTCAGTGGAGAAGCCTGGGATTGAAGAATGGGCATGGAAAGTGAAAGAACATTTTGCTTGTTAAGTCAGAATTATTATGGAATTTTACTCTTACTCTGCCTATGCTGTAATTCATCTGTGTGTGAACAGATTTAGTTTTTCATTGCTGTCAGTATTGATCTCTAATGAGCCTGGCCTGGATTTTGAAGAAAATCACTCCAATTAAAAACAATGCAGTTTGTTACCTATTTGTACCTCATGGATTATGTAGGAGATACTAAACTGCATTTAAAAAGAAAGCTTCTTGAGAATAAAGCCTGCCTATGAATAAATTTGAAGGTATACACTGATGCTTTTATTACACATATTTTTATGAATTTACAAATTCATCATATGCCTGTGAGATGGAATTAGAAATTAATTAGAAAAACCCCAAAACCGTAAAGCAGACCCTAAGAAAACCCAAGGTCTTAAGTTTTAGTACTTGTGAATCTGAGAGTTCAAGTATCATCTGGGCTACGGAGAAGATTATTTTTCTTTGTTCTGCTTATACCATGCCTTGAGTTCACAAAGTAGCTCTTCAGCCCTTTCTCTTTACTCTTGCAAGATTATTGTCAGGACTTGCTGACCAACTACTTATATATTCTTAGAAATATATGTGATTGTTGTCAACTAACTTCACTTACTATTCTCATTCAGATTTATGCCTCAGACTCCAGATACATGGGCAATGTCCTCATCCTGTTCTGTCCATTTTTTGAAATAGATTCTTCATGGAGGAATATTAAATGTATAGAAATAAACAAATATTTTCCAGTTTTCAATTATATTCTCAAGGAGAAAAGCTCTTCTTTCAGTCTAAGCCTTTGTATTTTCTCCAAAATTAAAATTTACAGCTAGAAATGTACTGGGTTTTTTTTTTTTTTTTAAATGAGTCCAGAAAAGTTGTTGCCATTATCTTGGTTGCAAAAAAAGATTTAACTTGTTGATACTTCACAGGCTATAAAATGAAGCTCTAATAGCATAGTTTAAAGGTTTTTCATTTTAATTGCTTGCCAATTTTTGTTGGCATTTGCAGTGCAAACATACTTTTGCTTGTTTTGCTGGATTTTTTTTTAAGCGTTACTTTGAAACAAAGATACTGAATTTTTCATGAGGCCTCAAAATATTTTCTTGCTACAGTTCTGTGTGAAGCTAGTGATAACTGCATGATGGTGAGATCATTTGTGGCTTCTTTTCTTCTTAGTTTAGGAATGATGGAACATGAAGACTGGATGTAGATGAGAAAAGCCTCACTAAGCTCACCAAGTTCACACTCACTAAGCTTGCATGCTGTGGATGATCTCGTCCAAGTATATCTGAAAGTGGCCATTGTCACTCCCTTTCAGCTTAACTGTAGTTTGGAGCATTGATGTCATGTGTTCTGTTCACAGCGAAGTTTTTATGGACCAAGGAGGTAAACACATCTTAGGTACCTGGAACAGAGACCAGAAGGGAAAGAGGTGACTGCACAAAAGGAAAATAAAGATGTAAAATGTTCTGAAGTCAGAAGACAGACAGTTTGTTATTCTGTTCCATATCAATTGTTTTTAGTTGAGGTTTTTTGACCTTTAAAACAGTTTTCTTTTACTCTTTGTGGGATGGGGGATTTGGATGATGGTGTTGGAAAATGGCAGGTGTGGCTGTGGTGTATTCCATTTTTATATCGTAGGTAATGTTGATAATTTGTGAGTTGTTCAGTTCATGAAGGCAGTGACCTGCTCTTCATGTGGGCCTTTGTGCACCACTGTTAACAGAGTTACACCACTGTGAGACCTGGCTTCATGCAAGAGTAGTTTCCCTTGAGTTCTGAGAGTCATCCCAAGAAGCTCCTGATTCTTGTGGGATTGGGTGTAAATTTGCAGAGGCATAGGTGGTAGTTGGCTTGCTTTTTCTTCTACTTCCAGAATGGGCTTGAGAAGAAAAAGAAAAGGACTAACAGATGATTTCATTGTCCATATTCATGTTCATCACTTCTGTTCTTTGCTGACAGTCTAGTTTAGTTAGAGAAATGTGTCAGAAATATACTAGATAATACATCTCTTCAGGTACACGAACCTGTCGCTAGTTGCTCTATAATTCAAGAGGCTTTTTTGGGAAAAAAGATCTTGTTAGTCATGTTTTTGTGCTTCAAAGGTAGTGCTTCTGCTGTGAAGCTATAATATGCTGTCATTGTTTTCAGACAATATTATTGTTAAATGTTTTATGAATAGAAGAAATCAAAATCAGCAAAGCTTGTCCTTTCCAGTGGGGCCTTGTGGACACCACTGTAATGGTCAGGAGCCACATGGCTTGTGTACAGACTCCTTTAGCAGCTGTTTTGGAGGCCACAAAAACCAGGAGATGGGATGCAAAAATAGGGAAAAACAGCAGGGAAATAAAAGTGAGCAGGCACGTTAGTTGTCGAGAAAGAAAATGGTAGTAGAGTGCTCATTCACTGATGCACAGCAGGTAAAAGACAGGAGATGAGTGGGAAATGCTCCTGTTTGCACGGGCAGTGTCCTGTTTAGTGCTCCTCAGGGCAAGAGGTGTCCCCACTGTGGGTTGGGGCTGCAGCCCCCATCTGCCACTGAGGCTGTGACTTCTCTTGGGTGTCTCTCTGAACTGCCAAAAGATCTAGTAGCTTACTGAAAATTTTATTCCAAGATAAGATGGTTTTTTTCTGTCAACGAGGATGCATTCCAAGCCCTGAGTTTGTGATCCACACAGCTTGTGTGCTTTTTGGACATTCCTGAGGAAATAATGTAGTCTTATCTTCTGTGTGTATATTTTATATAAGAATACTTCTTTGTTAGTGGTGCCTCTAAATAGTTTGTTACTGTAGTTGTATCCTGTCTGTGACTGAAAAAACTTAAGCAGAGTTTGTTTGAAGAAGGTTGCTGTAAGATGGCAGAAATGACAAAGAAAAAGTTGATTCTAAATTCTGTTACTCTGGAAGCGTAATTAGTGTGGTGGTGGGGTGTTTTTTTGTTGTTGTTTGGTTGGTTTTGTTTGTTTGGGTTTTTTTGGATTTTTTTTTTCTTTTCCTGATGACTCTTGTAGTGTATCTTTCATTTTATTTGTGTTCTCATTTGCTTTATGTTCTGCCTTTTTATTTGTCAGAGTAGGAAAACTCTTCTTTGGTAGTTTGCTTGGATACATTTGACACAAAGTGCTGTTTGAGCTACAAACAGAAATTCAGGTATAATATTGGTGTGGGCAATGGCATTCTCCTCCTCCCTTGAAGAAATTATTTTGCTGTGGAATATATGGCCCATGTTCTATGGGACTCTCCACTGCTTTTTGGGAGTCCATACCAGTGAAAGGCTTTCTGTTCACTGGTGCTTGTCACTCGGGTCAGGAGTATTGTAAGTAAACACTGAGAGAAGAAACATGCTTCTGTACATGCAACTTATAATTATGGTTGAAAGAACACCAGTTTCTCCTTTTTAGAGTTTTGAAACTAATGTGCTATCAAATCAAGCAGTCAACCAAAAAAGGGACCAAGCACTTTCGGAGTTCTCACAGATTCTTTAGTGAAAATAGAGTAAGTTAATTTAAACACTTTAGCTGCTATCACTGTGAATTTGCAGTAGGCAGCAGGTAGAAAGGAAGTTGTGTGACTGGAGTGATTGTGCAGCTGGAATCGGGTTGTAGTTGTGTCTGGAAAAGCAGATAATGCTCTGCAAAGTTTGTGCTTCCCTCGTTGTGTTATGCTTAAAATGACAATGTGCTAAACATCATAATTTTGTTCTTCTATGCCCATCTCAAAAAAACCCAAAAAAACCTAATATTTTTCTCTCGAATTTGTTCCTAGCATGCTTGAGATGTATCTGAGTAGTGAGGCCCCCTGCATACACAGCCCCTAGAAATCGTTGTCTGCATCGCTGAGTCTTGGTGAGTTGTCTATATCCTATTGCATTTAATTGGATTGTGTTGCAGTTTTATCTCCTTCACTGGGGAATTTGGTGCAAGATATCTTAAATTGATTGTATGGATACAGCAGAACAAACCTTGCTTATAAGTAACGTGTGATACTGTACACTGACTGGGAATACTAATATTTTAGAAACTTTGAAAATAATGGTGAGACTGGTTATGGAAGCAGAAGGTCCTTGCTTTGCTGCCAGGACCAGGAATGGGACTTCCTGCTAAGGAAGAATATCACTTGATCCCTTCAGCCTTTCTGATTAGGTTTGTTTGATATTTTATACTTAACTAAGGAATTGACATTTTTCAGATGTGCTGATTATGGTCTGTCTTATGGCAAAGGTTGAATGTGAAATAATACAAGCTTTTCCATCCAACTCTGTGCACTAATAAATTACTTAAATTGAGGGTTGAAATTGGTATAATGACACTGATGACTTAAACTGCTTGTTGCTCAAGAATTACTGTCTGATGACTCCATCAGGCAGTGCTGTGCCTGTTTAACTCTGCTCTCAAGAAGGGATAATACCACTGAGGATTAGAAAAAGAGACCCCTGCGGATTGTTTAAATGCAGACTAATAATAGTTTGGTAGTGCACTGAAAGAAAGTAGAATATAAATGCTGTGGTTTTATTTTAGGTATGTTTGATATACCAGTATATTCGCTCGTTATAGATCTTTTACAACAAATATGCGTTTGAGATTTTATGTGAGAACCTTTTCAGTGTACTCATGAATAAATGTTGTCTTTTAGCACATAGAGTGACTTATTAAGGTCAGAAATATGTATTTTTGAGGCTTGTACACTAAATATAGAGGTGGGAAATGAGCCTGCTGAAGGAGTTTTTAGTTGTTTGGAGGATGACTGTTTATAAAATGCCAACCAAATATAGGTAAAATTATGTATGCCCACATCAGGTATCATCTCCTCTTTTGTTAGTTATGTTCAGCAGTTTTTACAAACTAACAATCCTTTTCTTTAGGCTTTCCTAATCTTCTGGCATCAGAGAATGAGAAAATAGATAATGCAGTTTTCCAGTGCTGCTTTTTCTGTCTTTTTCCTTTTCAGTTCAGATAAAGCACTCTGGAGTTCATTCTATTCAATGAAGTTTATAATTCTGGTTAATAATTTGGTTTTATATTAATTTGAAAATGCTTAGCCATAGAGATGTTATTACTTATTTACACTTATTACTTACACCATATTAATTATTGCTTATTTACACTACTTACCTGAAGTATGTAATCATAATGTGCAGGTCTTCTCAATAATGATCTGCTTTTGTAATCATTTAAGCAAATTGTTTAAAAAAAATGCAAAGACTCTAAAATATTGTTTTCCTAGTGAATAGCACTCAGAATGATTTAGATGTGTGTAATAAAGAGAAAAATGTCACTGCTAGGATTCTCTACAGAGAACATGAAATTTTGTTGTCAGGTTGATAGTATGTTTGTTTTCAGTTGTCTCAATTTCAATTTTTGATTAAAAAATCGAATGCATTAGTGAAATAATAAAATAAAAAACAATTTCAATAAAATTGCTTGTGTTTTTTTCATAATTAATTTATGTGGAGAAAAAAAACCCCCACCTTTTCCTTACTGTTGCTACATTCTGGACCAAAACTATAGATTTTGTTGATACAGTGATAGACTATAAACTGGTAACTTTACAGATGCTGACCAAAACACAGTTGCTGTGTTTAGAAAGTTCACAACCTTTAATAAGAGCAAATATGATGTGAATATTTGTATATGAAGTCTATGGTGGTAACATTGATGAATAAACCACTGTAAAAAATGGATGTCATGGAAGGTTTTATAGGGCAAGAATGAATCAGAGAGGTAGTTTTCACTCAAAATATCCTTTTGCTTTAAAGTGTGTGGTTATCTCTGTGTTCCTATTATAGACAGTTCAGCAAAAGTATTCCATTAGCTAAGGGATAGTTTAAAATCTTGGTTCCATTGAATCCTTGGAAAATTTTGTGTTATTTTTGACTGTCTAGGGCTTCAGTCCTATTATTCAACATACTTGCATGTTCACCTTCTCTGTTGCAAGATCAGAGATCTGTAGCTGTTTATTTTAACTAGTATACCCATCTGGAATTATACTAGTGTTGGAAGGATACATCAGTTGGAGTGTCATTTAAGAAATCCTGGCCTTGCCTTTTGACTAGTGTTGCTTGTGGAATTATAGATGTTGGTTTTGACTGTATGTTGTGAGACTGTACCACGACTCTAACTGAAATTGTGCACATTCAGCTTGTCTACCACTGTATCAAGTTTTTTGGAAAAAGAAACTACTAGTTAAAGCTTATTTGGTCTATTTTTCATTTTAGTTGAGGTAGTAGGAAGCAGCTGCTGTGTGCTTACAGAGAAGAGGATGCAATTAAAATGATGATAAGTTTAGACTTGCAAAAACCCCAAACAGATAAAAAAAAATCTATTTTAATTTCCAGACTAAAAGTTACCAGTCAGAAAACATTTTTTTTTTATCTCTCTCTCTCTCTCCTTTCTTCATGAAGTGATTTGCTTTGCAAGGAATACTTCTCAGCAAAAAGAACATATATTGGAGAAATCTCAGTTTTCTGTCACTCTTGATCTGGAGAGTCTGTTTCCATCTAACTTTGTAGTGATTTCATTGTCGTTTGTGTTGTAGTTAGTGTCAAGTGTGATAGAAAATATTTGTGTGTCTATTCATTCTGAGTTATAGTCCTTGTTGTTTACAGCTGTAGTAGCTACAGAAAATTCTGACAAATGTCTCATTTTTGACTGTGTTCTCCTAATACATGTTTGTGTAAAGGGAATGCTGTCAGAAAATAAGGTGCAATACTGAAAATAAAACTGCCTTATATCAAAACAAGTTAAGAGCCTTGGGTATTAATTTAAGGATGTAAATAAGGAACTAACAGTAGATTCCAAGTGTCAAACCTGAATAAGGCAGAGCTCTATTCTGTGAGCTTGCAAAGCAGGGCTGGAATGGTGCTTACCTAGAATTCAAGTCAGTTCATAGCACCCTAATTCCCACGGAAGCTGAAATAAGATATAGGTATGTGTCACTTTAATGAATCTGGTCTTCTCTGTGAGGGATATTTAATCTATGTTGAATTGGTTTGTGATAAATAAAGGGAATGTGTTTTCATTGCTAGACCGTAAAACTGGGGAGTTGTGTTTTGCATGAAATGTGATAAGATTATTCTGTGTTCAGTCAGTGCTGTTTAGTGGTGACATTAGTTAACATGAATTGCCTATGAAGATGCTTGTAAAAGTGGATGCTTGATTATGGTGAATTTAATGTAATCAGGCTTAAAATGATACTCCTAATCTGAGAGTGAAGTTCTGTGTGGGTGGTATGATGAGAACTGAAGTATTAGGAAATGAGCATCTATTGAGATTTATACAATTGCACCCTAAAAGCTTTTTTCCCCTAAAATTGGAACTGGGAGTTTATGAAAACCATTATTTTGTGGAAAAATTGCAATTTACACAAATATAGGATATTGTGCTTCTTTCCTTTAAATTTTATGAAAATCTAGAGTACTGTAGAGAGAAATATTATGCTTGCAACTAGCAGAACTAGATTTGTTAGTAATTAAAGTACTTTTAAAATACTTTTGTAGTTTTGAGGCCACAGCATTCAAATTCATTGTAAAGATGGATTAAACTATTCTTATATATGTAAAACTCATTACCTACTGTAAACGGATTTAAATGGAGTGCTCTGTCAGTGAACTTTTTACTGCATTGATGGAACCAAACTTAATATATATCCAGGACTGTTGAAAATGCTCATTCAATTGATTGAAGCTTGCCTTTTGTATGTAGTTATATCCTGGAAGATTATTTTGAACATTGCAGTTTCAGTGAGATAAATAAAAAATATTTAGGAAATGGGATTGCTAACTTGATTTTATTCACTTCTTAAATATTGGTTTTGACTTTGTAATGGACTTTGCTAAGATTTTTCATTTCTTACCTTGATAGGAACCTTTTTATATGGACAAAGTTATACTGTATTAGCATTAGCAGAAGGAATAGCTGTCATTATCATTGTGGAAAATCAATGTATATTTTATATATAGATTGATGACATTGTATCCACCAGTATTGGAGCCTAGGAATTCTAGAGGGGTCAAAAACAGGACAACTGAGCACTTGCATCATCAAAGAAGATGAGATGCATTTACTTGGGCAGATTTTCCTCTGGGCCTGTCTTTAGTCCCTGAATTGGGAAGGGTGAAATATTTACATGGCTTGGCTCTTGACAGTAAATAGTATTAATTAAATACAAAGCTTGAAAATGACACTGGTATTTCAGATGAAGGCCAGTAGCTTTTGCCTTGGCTTTCTGGAAATTGAATTCCAGTAGTCTGTTTATTTGACAGCATTATAGTACAATACTTTGAGGTTCATGGATATTTGTGTACATTAAAGTGGAGGAATTTTTCTAATACCACGTTGTGGGGATGTTAGGCTCAGAAGACTTAGCTGCTGTAATGGCAAGGAAATTGGTAGATGATTATAATATAAAGTGTTGTACAATGTATTTCTCTCTGATTAATTTTCATTTTATATTAACTGGACTGGCAAGAAATTACAGGTTTTCTTTTTAAAAGAAACTTTGTATGTTGAAAAATTTAGATGAAAGGTCCTAAATAAGTCACAGAAGTCCAGTATTATGCAAATGATTTAGAAATATTGGTGAGTATTACTGTATCATTGTGTAGGGCTCTAACTATTCAAATACATTACAGGAACCTCCTCCAGTCATGTCACCACAACCAAAAAAGGGTACTGACACGCTTCTGTACACAATATTTGCCAGTGTGTAAATGTGTTGCTAAAACTCCCTTTGCAACTGTGGCCATCATAAATGAAGAATATGCTCTGTTCTCCTATTCCAACATCTGTTTTTATGGTCCAGATTCTTGCCTTTTTTTCATTATCGGTACTTTTCTTCCTTCAGTAATCCCAAATCAATAAACTACAGTGTTCTCTATACACCAAACTCTGTATCTTTCAAAATGACAACAATGGGCAAACTAGGAATATTTAAAATTAGAACTGAGAAAAGAGTTAGTTTTATAGTAGATATTGCAATTTGGTTTTTCCTTGAGGGAAGCTGTAGTAGTGTCAAGAGGAATTAAAATGTTTCTATTCATGTTTTTTTCAGCATGTTTTTCTTAGCTTATATTTGAATGTTCTCACTTAAACTTTAAAACATTATCCTTAAAAGTAACATATTGAATTGAAGATTTCTTTTGGCCTTGGCTTCCTTTGTCCTTCTATCTCTAGGTACCTAATTTACTACTTTAAGAGAGTCAGATATCCCCTACATTTCTTTCTTTGGGTCATGAGTTGAAACTGCTGTGTGGTGACACAGTTTAATAGTATTTTAAGATGGGATAAAACTATCAACATTTCTCTAAAAGTAGGTGGCCAACACATGAAATTTCACTTGGGTTAATTTTTATGGCCTTTCAGTTTTCAGTTGTGGTTTTTTGCTTGGCTTCTCTTCACAGATCCTGGTTAACTGTGTTTTTATTGCTTAGTCCTGCTGAACAGACTCATGTAAAACTTCTTTGTCTCGAGTTACAGTATTTAACTTCTAGAATGTATCCTGTGGTGGAATAGGGTTTATCTGCAGCTGATGGTACATGGAGCTTGATGCATGACTACTAATATTTAAAATATTCCTTGTCCCTGACTGTGATTTCAGTCTTTCCTTCCTCATGAGCTTGTCAGTATCCAGGTTCTAGGCTCTTGATCAGCTATATTGGGTTTGCATGGCCAAGCTTTGGTAATGGGTGGATTCTCTGAGAAGCTGCCAGAAGCTTCCTGCTTGTCCAGCAGAGCCAGTCCCTGGCAGTGCCAAAGACAGACGTGCTGCTGGTCAGGGCTGGGCCAGCCAGGAATGGTGGTAACGCCTCTGAGATAACGTTTAAGAAGAAGGAAAAAAAAAAGAGTTCTTGCACAGTTGTAACTGCAGGCAGAGAAGAGTGGGGCAGGAATATGTGAGAGGAACAACTCTGCAGACACCAAGGGCAGTGCAGAAGGAGGGACTGGAGGTGCTCCAGGCACCAGAGCTGGGAGTCCTCTGCAGCCCATGGTGATGGCCATGGTGAAGCAGCTGTGCCCCTGCAGCCCATGGAGATCCACGTGGATGCAGAGATCTGCCTGCAGCCTGTGGGGGAGCCCTGAGAGGAGGCTGTGACCCTGTGGGAGGCCCATGCTGGAGCAGGGCCTATGGATAGAGGAGCCCATGCTAGAGCAGGTTTTTGGTAGGACTTGTGACCCTGTGGAGGACTCACAGGGGAACAGCCTGCCTTGAAGAACTGCACCCTGTGGAATAGTGACCCACACTGCAGCAGGTTGGGAAAGACTGTTGCCCATGGGATGGACTCAGATTGCAGCAGTTTGTAGAGAACTGTTGCTCCTGAGATGGACCTACTTTCGAGAAGTTAATGGAAAACTGTGTCCCATGGGAGGAACCACATGTTGGAGCAGAGGAAGGACTCCTCTTCCTAAGTAGTGGCAGAGGGTGATGACCTGACCATATGGGGTCAATGGGGTGATGACCCCCGTTCCCTCTCTTCCTGCCCTGGTGGGGGAGAAGACAGAGCTGGGAAGGAAGGAAGGGTGAGAGGAAGGTGTTTTTAAGGTTTTATTTTACTTCTCATTATCCTTCTCTGATTTTGTTAGCAATAGCAAAATAATAACCAGTCTTTATCTTAGCTCATGAACTCGTTACACTTTCTTTCCCCGTCTATCTGCAGAAAGGAGCGAGAGAGGTCTTTGGTGGGTGTCTGGCATCAAACCATGGTCAACCCACTACATCAACACTGAAATATTTGAGGAACCATTACCAGCAAGTCAAATTGTAGAACACTATTGTTGCCACACTTAAAGCATACTCAATACAAATCTACGGAAGCAAAAAAAACCCGAAAAAACCCAAACCCAAACTACCTCCAAACCAGGCCATTTTATATGAGATATCACTTGATATTTCACCACTGTAACGCCCCAACCATGCTACCACCACTACTACAGACCACAGGCTATGTGCCACAACCTAAATGGTTAAATAGATTTGTTGTATTAATTTTCATCCTTAGTTGGTTAGTGCCAAATATGCTTTGTATATAGCACATATGTTTCACAATAGTATGTATTTATTTTTGAATACAGGCATGGAACCATGCATATGGTGCTCTGGTCCTGTTTTAGGTACTGTAAGCACTTAAAGAGGAAAAAGACCCTGACAGCCTGCTGAACTTGTTCCAGTAACAGTAGTTATCAAAGTTGCCTCTTACTCGTCCCATTATTTGCTTCATCATTCAGTTTCTGAGTTATTTCCTTCCGCCCCCAGCTTCCAGGAAAACTGTTCTGTGGTCTTCTGATACAATCTCGTTAACTTTTGGGATAGTCCCATGTTTTGTGTCAGGACAACTTGATCCATGGTTGTGAGACTTTTTAGGGAGTTAGACTTACTTGTGTGTGTGTGTGTGTATTTTGAGGGGGAATTGCTTACTGAAAATTTCTTTTTGGCTAGCTTAGTGAGTTGGCTGGAATTTCATAAGTAGCTTCATTGAGGAAGGGGGAATAGTCCCTGCTAATCAGAAATGCTCTAATGGCTCTCTTAGGAAATTCTGAAATGAAAAGTTTTGGATTTCAAGACTAGAGTCACAGCAAAACTCAACAGTCAGTAAGCCACAGGGAAGCCACCTGCGTGGCAATGGGTAGAGCTCTGAGCAGGAGCTGCTCTGGGGTGCAAGGAGAAAGCTCTTGCAGGGCCACCATCTCAGTGGCACAGCCCTGGGCAGAGGGACAGCTGATGGCTCCCTGCTTCCTGGCCTCTGGACTCACTCCCTGGCTGCTCCTGGGCCCAGGGTGGCCCTGCCTCTCCCCGTCGTGCCAAGCTGGGGACGGGCAGGTTGCCAGTGTTTTACAGCTGTGGCTGAGAGTGTCACCCACTTCACCCAGGGTGACTGCAGGACCTGTGCCTGCAAATGCACCAGCACTGGGGACACTGATGGCACTGGGGACTCAGCCATCTCTGCTGAAGCAGGGAGAGGCTGGAGAGCAGATAGCAGCATGCCTCTGCCCTCTGATCACGGGGATGTGGGTGCACAACAAGATGGAGGAGGGAATTGCACTGCTCCTGATTCAGAGCAGAGGTTTGCTTTTGGGTCTCCTGCCTCTTAGGAGGTGGCTGCTGTCTCTGGGCTGCTCAGTGTTTCTGAGCAGAGCTTGCTGCCTCTGGAATAGCTCTGCTTTTTTATTAGTGTGTAAATACTTCGTCAGAGAACTGATTTTCCTACACTGGAGGTGAGTATCCTATCTGTTACATGTGTCCTACACTAAAGGACAGTAGTCTCCTTTCTTGCCTACTTTTATAGATGTAATTTATTTATCTGCTACCCGTAAGGTTTTCTTCTCAGACAAGGTACTGTAAAGGAAGCTAAGGTATACATTCAGAGATATATTTAGCAATTACATCCCCTTGTGGATGTTCTTAATGCTTTGAATAGCTTACCCTACTTCGACATGAAGTAAGCTATGTGAAACAAGGGCATTTTTTCCTGGTGAATTGACTGTTTGCACAACTTGAAACAGTTTTAAAATATGTGTTTTTCCTGTTCAGTGACTGAAATCAAAAATTCATTATAGGCACAGCTCTGCTCCTTGTATCAGATGTATCATTGCCCATAATTAAATGGATGCATTTGACTACAAAAATGTAATATAATTAAAGTTTCACATGGTTGCCACTGCATATGCCATCTTTTCTTTCCAAATCTGTTGCTAAGGTCAGTGTGCGGTATTTCCTCGTGTAAAACTGGTAAATTTTTGCAAATCTGTAACAATCATAATGAGACCTATTTATCTCGTATATATCTCAGAGCAGTTGAGAAATAAAAATGTGAACTACATATAAAGTGGCCGGCAATGGTGGAGTTGAACTCTTAAAAATTTAAACCCACTGGGAAGTACTTTGTGTTAGGATGGGAAGGGTAATTTGCTGTAACTTTTGTTGCTGTTGACATGATTTGGAGACTGTTCTGATTTTGTGGAAATATCGCTGCATAAGCATAGTGGTAACTTCTTCATAAATGAGCTGTACTCAGTTCTGTTACACTTGTGTAAATAATTTTTACTCAAGCTGTATTGCGGAAGCTGAGAAAGGATGACTGTGAACCTGCCCTTAGAATTTCCTCGGGGGAGTAGGGACTTTTTTTAAGAGACAAGATTCTGAGAAGGGAAATAAGGTTTCTTGCAGAAAGTTTGAGCTAACTGGCAGTACAGGAAAGATGAAAATGTAAAATCCAATATTGGGTCAAACCTGCTTCTGCTAATATTTCACTTGCATTAGCTGAATGTAAAGGCAACATAGTGTTTTATTGGTTTTTAACTGATTTTGCTTACCACGGTCAGGGAAGGAAGTCACCAAAAGGGAACTGGTATTTTCTTACACAGACTATGTCTTGAAGAGGAGAATAAATAATTGTAATGTGGTTTTCTGTAAGGGTGCATATCTGCAACAACATGAGAAATTTTATGGCATATTTTACTAATTAAAAATGTGTGGGGTTTTTGTGTGTGTGATTTTCTGTGTTGTAATTTGTACCAGTTGTGCTACCAGC
This sequence comes from Sylvia atricapilla, assembly GCF_009819655.1. Lineage (NCBI taxonomy): Eukaryota > Metazoa > Chordata > Aves > Passeriformes > Sylviidae > Sylvia > Sylvia atricapilla. The sequence goes on along the minus strand of NC_089140.1, from coordinate 119,900,504 downwards.
TTTTAGTTCTGTCTTGTTGATTTGTTTAGGATACCAGGTGATATCCAGCACTCTTATGCCGTGGCTATGATGGGTTCCATGGCTCTTGCTGTGCTAAGCTTCTGCTGTTGTCTTGAACAGACAGCTAAAATGATTTATTTAGGCTGGCTTAGGGTCAGCTACAAAAATTGCACATATTTTTGCCTTAGACAACTTTTATTTTTTTTTTTTTTAATTCAACCAGTAGTTTACATAAGGTGGCAGGAATATTTTTAGAATTTGGGAACTTGGAATATTTGCCCCTGCGCATGATTGAAATTTCCCTGTAATTATACCAATGGGAATGAACTTGTGTAAGTAACAACAGGGATGGAGATTGACCTTGTGCTAGAGAGCCAGGGGCTTATCCTTCAGTGTCAAGTCTGCCAAAAGTGTACTAAACAAATCACTCCAGCTTAAGTTCCTCATTTTCTTAGCTGTAAAATGGGGTTAATTGTCATTATCTTCTCTTTATGCAAAATTCAGTTTCATTGATATTTGTAGATTGTGTTGAGAAAATAAATATATTTATGTATTTTATTTCATAAAATGTAAATAAAATGCCATCTTCTCTCTACTGATGTGAATTAACACTGAAATTGTAAAAAAATGTTAGAGAGAACTTGCCTATTAAAACATTCAAGCAGTGGCCTTTTGCTATTTTGTTAAACAAGAATCAACCAAGATTGTTTTGAATTAGCAGTATTTTTGTCTGCTTTTGTTATGAGATAAAACACCAAGTATTGACTTAACTTCACATTTCACAGGAGAAGAATTAAAAATTATCCCTGTGAAGGGTGACTGTGGAGTTACCCTTTGAAACTCTAATTTAACACTTCAGTAATGGGTCAAGCCTGCTCTGAATCCTCTGTGGGATTATTTGATTTGCTGTCCAGTTAACCTCAAGGAAAATGGGATGTCTTTAAATTACTAGAGGTGCTAACTATCACCTTATAATGGAACCAAAAGGGAAAATTTGTTGTTTTAAATTAGGATTGTGACCTGATGACGAAGGCTTTGTATGAATGGGGCTTATTTTTAAGAGCTAAATTAAACTTGAAATTGTAGGGTGGTGATTTTTTTATTTGTTTTGATTTTGGGTTTTTTTTGAGTTTGGGGTTGTAGTTGTTTTGGGGTTTTTTTTTTGGTGGGTTGTTTTGTTTTTAACTTACCATCACCTTTTTAATTGGAGATAAATGTAATTGAGCGATAAAGGGAAATGTCTTCTTTAACTCGGGGGGGAGTTTGGGTTAGGGTTTTACTGTTTGTTTTGTCTTTGGTGTTATTTAAACATGGAGAAGTTTTATTTTGTGTTTCTTCTATTTGTATGAATGTTTGGTGCCCCAACAGGAAGAATCAGTATTTTTTTCGAAATAAAATTGATTATGAAATTAAATTCATGTGACTGAAACTAAAGGGAGTTCTGCTTTTTATTAGTAGGTAAAGAAGCAGCTTGTATATTTTGCAAGTTTATGCATGTGAAGTTTATCCTGCCAGAACATTTAAAATTAATTTGCAAATTACTGAGATACAAGTAGTCAACTGTTTTATGCTGTGTCATACATGAAGGGAATATTTGGCAGTTATTTGGTAGCTTGAATTTGGTGGAGTAAAAGCAGGGTGATTTTAGCTAAAAATTAATTCTCTGTAGCATTTTGCTTTTCACTATTTCGTATTGGAAATTTGTTGTATGCTGCTGTTACTTTTTTTTCAGCCGCACTTCACCTTTAAAAGTCATATAACAAAAGTAGTCATATCTCAGCAGACTGCTCATTTCTCTGTCTTACAAGTTAAACTGAACTTTTAAAAAATGTCAATAGTTTGTGATGTCATAGGATATAAATTAAGACAATAAAAAGCTTAGCATAATGCATAATTTTTAATGATGAGGAGTATTGAATGGAGACAAGCTGTGCAGCATGCATTGCTTATACTGAGAAAATTCACAAGACTTTCTGACATCAGTTTTGACATGAGTTGTGGGCTCAGCTCCAGCACTGTTCTGAGTGTAGCCTGTCCTACAGAACTTTCCATTGCCAATCTGCCACACACCACGTGCCTGTATTTCACTTAAGATTTCTGATTTGAGTAACTGGGTCTATACATAGTTTGAATTGCATATTTAACAGAATTTACTTACTGTTGCTTCTGAGAATTTTTTGTTCCGTTTTTAAATTAATGTAGCTGTATTTGTTATGGTGTAGTTTGATATGGATCAATTTGAAATCGATTTTAAATTGTATTTCAATGTCTTCTGTCATGTTTCTGAAGTTGGTAATTGATATGGAAATTAAAGTCTTGACCAAGTCTGAGGATTTGCAATTTTGGGAGGAAATACTAAGTAAAACAGCATGGTCATCAGTTTTGTACACATGTAGGGGAAGGGAATTTTTTTAGGATCTGAAAGTTTTGTTGTGCTCTCCAAGAGCTGACACATATGTAACTAACGTAGTGCAATAAGATTTATAAAGAGAGAAAGGACGCATGTTTATTTTACAGTATTTCAATCACAGGTTTGTTTGCAAAAAGAAAAAAAAAAGACCTGTCTACTGCATTAAAATGAATGTAATGAAGTGCTAGTTGCAGCAGAAGCAGGCAGGGCTGGGCTTGCAAGCCTCTATCTGAAGAATTGCTAGCATGCATGAGCTGGGCTGCTTGTCCACTTCAAGCTGGATAGCTTTCTGGTGATAGGAGAGGTCCTACAGCCACCCATTTGCTGGTTACTAAAAATAGCGGTGCTGGGGTGAGGAGAGTGCAGCAGCTCAGCACCGAAAAAATTCTGCAACCCTCCAAACACCGAGATTTAACAAGTAAATGGTTAAATCTAAACACACAATCTCTCTGTGGTAGGCAGACTTACAGGCCAGCTCCTCTCCTGAGTCTGGCTTGGGCAGCATTCCCTGGAGGTCACTCATTTGAGTTTTTGGGGAAGAGGGTGGCTTAGAGAAGCAAAGGCTAAAGAGCTTGTTCAGGAATATTTTATTTGCTTCTCTTGTTTTTCCTGGGGGGGAAATATTAACCAAAGTGTCTAAGGAGAGTATGGGGAGTCAGTCAGTGGCCAGACAGAAACTTCAAAGTATTACTGTGAAGTAGAAATCCTCAGATTTGGGCTCCTATGAAGAGTGAAGAAGAGTGATTTTATTATTGACAGATGAAGTCCATCTTGATTTCTCTTCCCTTTAACTGTGAAGTGACCCTTCAGAAGGTAAAAAGTGGCTCAAAGTCTGATTAGATGAGATTTGGAGATTTCCTGAATATAAGGTTAAATGTTTTGCCAAATGATATGACCACAAATCCTCAGGCTTTCTCTAAAATTCCAACTTGGTGCAAAGAAAAAAAAAAAAAAAAAAAAAGAATACCACATAATTTACACAGACTGTTTATGTGACAGTGTTTTGGTTTTGCTAGCTACTGCTTTCTCTCCATTTTATTTTTTAACATTAGATCTGTAGTTTAAGCTGTGTTTCAGACTGCCTTTTCTTTGGTATTTATGTACAAAACACCACTAAGAATAAAAGAAGGAATGCTGATTTTTCTTCTTTTTTTTTTTTTTTCAAGTTTGCTTATAGCATGCACAGAGAAGTAATAAATATGTTCACAATTCAAATGGAAAACTTTTCCAGTATTGTAGGTATCATTTGTCATGAAAGAACTAGTCACTCAGCAAACCATTTGTGCAGGTAATTCATAAGGGATTTTTTCTTTTTGTGATCACCGCATTTCCCCCAATGGCAACAATTGCTTTCATATGAAACCAGTAGTAAGAACATGTATTGATGTATTTTTAATTTCATTTAATGTAATTGAACACCTGGAAGTAGACAGGACCATAATCATGTGAGCAGCCAGGTTTCTACAAAACGTCAATTTGCAAATGGCTACTACAGTTATTTAGTGTCTAATCTTTGTTCATGATCCTCAATTTAGTGGCCTGTGCCATTGTTAGGGTTGGTTTGACATCTGGCCAATATTCCTAACTGCTTACTATTAAGTATTTAGCATGCTTGTTGCTCTGTGTGAAATGAATATATATTAAGATTCACAATGGTCTTGTGACGTGGGGGTTGTACAGGAAAGTCAATGGCAGAAATTAGGGTAAGAGACTAAACTGTGTGTCTTCTAGGTATTAATGAGAAAATCAGTAGGGTGATGACTAGCAGCAAATAAGATAGTTTAATTTGTAAGCATTGGTAATAGCTCAGTCAACTGGGTTTCATTTGTAGAAGCAGACTATCACAGAGCAACACAGAGAAGTTGGTAGCTCAGTAGTATCTGTGCAAACAAACTCCATCCTAGTGAACTTTTTGCCTTCCAGATCTGTGCTGTGTTTGTATTAGCCGGGTCTTTAAATACAGAATAAATGAACAAGAAAAATAACTCTCTGGCAAAAACTAAGATGAACACTTCATAAGGTGTTTAAGAAAAACAATCTTGATTTCCCTCTCTCCCCCCTGCCTTCTCTGCCTTCACAGTCTCTGCTTTCTGCTCATGTCCAGCTAAGATAATATAGTAAATGTCTGAGCTCTCACAAGTAAGGCTGTCACATTGATGTTTAACTGACTTTGAAACACTGCAGCTGTAAAGGGGAAATGAATTCTGTTCTCTGTCAAAGCCTGTAAAAGAGTGTTTGTTTTAGCAGCTACTGAAGATGGAAGTGTTTATTCCATGACTGCATTGGTTGTCAAAGCCTGGACGTATTTTCCTGTATTAATAATATTTGGAATTTTTCATTAGTTATCATTTCCTGTTGGTTCTTGAAAGAAGTATTGAGATGCTGATCACTGTCTCAATCTTTTCAGCTCTTCTGAATCTTTTCAGCATTTGAATGGAAATCATGGAATTCCTTTAGGATGTGGGTGTATGTATGCATAGGCATGTGTGATTATGTATTATATAAAACTTTTAAAGCATTTGCAAATGCCTGATACTTTTTGATCCCAAAAGGCAATAGCTCTTTGTGCAAGAGACAGAGGGGCAGCTCTTCCAGTTTGTCAGGTGATGGAAGACTGTACCTAATATGAATAAAACACAACTTATTACTCATCTTGTTGTTTTTTCAGATGACTTCTGTCCAGGCTTTTGCTCCTGATACATAGTGTTCTCTTGATATGAAAAGACTGACCAGAATCTGTGTGCTTACTGTTACTGAAACATATGTTATGCTGGGTAATTTATTTCAGAAGTAGCTTATTGCATGCACTTACCAAATCCCAGCCATTCAACACAACCTAAATCCTTCTGAAGTGTTTCTGATGCATTGTTGCTATAGCGAGGGGGGGTGGGGGAAAGGTGAGGTAATGGAGTTGGAGTATTTTTGGTTTGTTTGGCTGTTTAAGACAGATCATCTAGAGCTGAAGCTTAATTAAGTATAAGGGTTTGAAACTGGAAACAATAACCATGTTAAGTAAGCATGTCACGATCTTGGCATCATTAGAAGAGAGAGCAAGCAGTGAGGGAAGCTGGATTTGTGCTGATTTTGCTTCCAATGGTATGTAACTTACTAATTACCTTTGCTGTGAAATGGTTGGTAAAGAGCCAAAATACTGCTTCCCTATTTCCCTAGGATCCTTGTTTTGAGAGGATTATACTTCCTAGTGTTTTTACAAGAATTACATGGATGCCAGAATGTTTCCCAAGCTTCTCTTTGATGATTGGTACAATGTAACAGGGAAGGCTTACCAAAAATTACAGAGGAAGTGAGCAGGAGAGAGATAAAAAAGTGTGAGAATAAACAAATCTGATAATTCTGTATTTATGTGTCTTCCCTACCTTCGTCCTTTTTAGTCTGGTTTCTGAAGGAAGTGAAACCCATGTGATCATGACTGAGATAAAACATGTTTATGTGCGTTTGTGGGATAACGTGTGTGCGTTTGCCCTTTTCTTCCACTGCCCCAAAGGAACTGTGCTTCTATAGGGTATAAGAAATCACGTCATCAAGTAAATGACTGTCATCCTGTTAGTGAAAGAAGGACCTTACGTGTTGGCAGCCCTCGTGTGGCATCAGAAAATCATCAAGGGAGAGCAAAATTATGGGTGGCTGAAGACACTAAGTTGGTCAAGTGCATGTCTGTCAAGCTAAATTTCTGTGCTCCTTACTCTCTGCTTGTCAGCTGGGGATTGAAACACCTTTTTATGCAGCAGAGGGATTATGAGGTTTAACTTTTTATATTAAAAGTCAGAAATAAGTTATAGGAAGACACTGTCTTATGTGCTTCAAAATCTGTTGAAAAAAACATCTACAATATTGATATAATCTTCTGAAGTGTATATGGGTATTTAAAGTTTACAACTCCCTTTCTTTATAGAAAAGTGTAAAAACTCCATACGCTGAGAAATTGAGGTTATATATGCAAATTATAGATACTTTTGTTGTACAAAATTAAAATTACTACTGGTATTTGTAGTCTTGTTTTCCATCTGTGAATTAGTCATAATGTCATATCTTAACATCCTTTTTCTTTGTCTTTCTTTTTCTTTGTCTTTACTTTTTCCTTTTTCCCCTCAGACTCTTGATTTTCAAGGTAGAGGCAGAAAGAAAATGTACAGTGTTCTCTGGCAGTGGATCAGTACAGGCCTTCATTTGTCCTTCCCCACATCTATCATAATGATTCTGACTGTCAGTGATGCAAGTTGTTTGTTTCAGCCTCAGATAATCAATCTGATTAAATATCTTTGTGGTATTTGATATTATACAGAAAGCATTTGAAGTGGCAGTAATAATATTTCATTGAACTACCACTCCTGTGGAAAGCTTCATTTTAATAGTCTTGGTGATAACAAAAAACTTACTGAAAAGACTGAGGTATATGTATGGATATATCTTTTGCCACAAGTGTTTGTAGGCTTACACCACTATGAGAACTTTTCTTATGTGCTAATTGCTGTATGGATGGGCGAAAGCCGGGGGAATTTGTGTAGTTAGTCTATACTAAGTGTTACTCAGTAAAATGATTGAGGGGAAAAGTTCTCTGAATGGTAACATGGTAGAGGCAACTGTCAAAAACTCAAGCTGTTACTGGCCAGTTCTGTGCACATCTGTGTGGTAGAAGATGCCCTTGGTCAGGTCTGATACTCCTGGTGAGGCCAGCTGTATTTCAGCCAGTTGTAGCCTAGGCTTCATTATTTTTCTGAATTTCAGTGGTTGGAAGACTTTACTTCAACTTTTCTTATAAAATGACACCTAATAAAATTTTCCTACTGGGGTTTTCGTTAGAAAAGCCCATCACTTTGCAGCTTCCACCGGGACTCACCAAATCTAGGGCCTGCTGCAGTATCTTTGAAAGCCAAGAGTCATAGTCTTATTCCTTAAACCTCACCTGTCTTCCCTTCTGTCTTGAAAGTCAGTTTCAGAGAAACTAAAACTTTTTACTTGGTAACATCAAGGCAGAAATTAACTTTGCAAATTAAAAGGATCCCAGCAACTGAACTAAATGAATTTAGTTTCTAGTGAAAACTTTCTTCATTCACCTTTCTCAGCATTTAGATAAAATGTCACAGTGTGCCTGGTATGTGAATAAATGCAGACCTGATTTAGCTTCCTGGCTACAGCAGAAAAAAATTCAGGCATACTTTTTAAGGAATGGTTATTTAAAAGTAATGTGGTTTTGTTGCAGCATGATTATATATTTAACAGGAAGCTAGGTTGGAGTCTTTATGACTAACTTATTACTGCTGCTCCTTTGGTTTCCAGGAGATGATGACTATAATGATATATAAAATCTTCAGATAGGTAGCATAATCTTGGACAACTTTCTGTTTTGTCCCATGGTAAAAATGATTGCTCTCAATCATTATTTTATAAAGAAAGAAATGAAGTTTAAAACCTGTATTGATATAATATTTTCATTTTCCTTCCAACTTCTTGTTATTCTTTATGGACAGAAGATAGTAATGGGACCACAGCCTGTGCTTTATGTGCTCAAGTACAAAGTGTAACTAGAACTCGTGTTTGATACAGAGGAAAAAATTGTTTTTTTTAAATCAGCAAGATATACCAAAATAATTAACTCTTTGATATGGAATCAAGCAGGGAATTATTGGCAGGAATTTTTGTTTCCTTCTTGCATTATGTTTTTAAAATACTTTTCTTATTGACAAAGGTAAGTATATAATGAATAGCAAGCATTCCTTGACCCCATGTCATTTGCTGCTTAGGAACAGTATTTACCTACAATAGCTGTAAAGGCTTGCATGAGTCATAACTCATGCAATAACTCCAGGTAACTCTTTCAAAAAGCCTTGTGTGGAAAAGAAATTATTTGGGACAGAGTCTCATTTGAGATTCAGAAGCATTAAGCATGAATATTTTTCTATGGACCACCAGCCCTGTTCAATTACTTTGGTAGCACTGCAGATGCATGCATTTTATGATTGTTCTTTAAAATACCAGCAATGTTGCTGTCAGTGTGCCTTTTACCATCGTATATTACCATGATTTGACAGCTGACAAAACAAGCATGTGAAGGCTGACATTTGTGCCAGATGTCTTTCATTATATATTTTTACAGGCTTAATTTTTCATGTGTGCACTTTATATTGGCAGCTTTAATATATTTTGCAGATGAAGCTTAATAGTTTTTCTTTTGTGCACATTTATGTTTTAGTAGATTAAAATTTTACCACAAAATGTACTTGTAATTTAAATTGCTGTGCAGAAAGTAAAAGCTTACCAAAAATATGACCTAAAAAGGTTCAACCATTCTTTAGACTTCAGAAAAAGGAATAGAAAGTACCTTATTCTGGTAGAGAAGCTTTTGACCACCTGAAGAGCTTAACACTCCATTTTTCTTTTTATTGCCTTTTGGTGGCCCTTGAGAGACTTATGTGATACTGTTTTAAGGAGCAGAGGCCTGTTATCCATAATCAAGTGTGTAATTTAAATTTTTTTCACTGACTTAGCTAGATTCTGTAAATATGTTTTTTTATGGCAGTTTATGAATCCTTGACAAACAGGTGAAGTACCTTCTGACACCTTGTTTCCTAGTGTGTCTGGGAAGTGCCTGCTAAGAAGGAGCTAAATGCAGTGGAGTCCTTCGGTGGTCCCATAGCTCATGCTGTGCACTCACACCAGCTCTCGGCCGCTTCACAAGAATATCTTAGGAAAAGGTAGTGGAGGGTAAGAAACATTATTTAATGCTTTAACAAGTGTCAGAAGTTACGTAGGGCAGAGTTAAGTCAAATTTTTATTTTCCTTTTCTCAAAGTTAGCGAGATGTCTGATAAATGCTTGTTACATATGAGATTATTGTGTGGGACATTTTTTACAGACTGTGTTGATGAAAGGGAGATTCTGAAATAAAGGAATAGTCACTACTGTGACATTTTCGTGTGATGCCAGGAGCTCAAGTTGTAAAATTGCTAAGTTGCCCAAACCAGATTATGGTTTTGAAGTAAGCACCAGGACTATTCAGTGTGTTGTCTCAAGGTGATCCTCAGTTTTACTCAAAGGTTCATCATGAAACTTATTCTAACAGGACTCTCTTGAGAATGTACTTGCAAAGGGAATTTGCTAAGTTAGTTCTTTGATGACTTCTGCCTGTTAGAAAATAAGTGCTGCTGACCTGAAGTTGAGCTGTCTGTAGTTGCAGCAGTGACCCCTTTTTCTCACTCCCATGTGGTGGTGAGATAAGCAAAAAGGAACAGAAACTGGCTGCCATTCATTGCTTTTGTCCTAATACATTTATGAGCCTCTTCCAAATGAGATTTGATTCTGGAGAAGACAAAATGGTGGGAAAAAGACTTGTGGGTACAGCAATAAGATGGCAAGGTTATCCACTAAAGTCTGCTGAAAATGGTGGAATAAAATTCAATGGGTATTTTTAAAAGAATAAATGTAATTGTTGATTCATTTATTTGCTTTTCCATAATGTCCCACCCACATACACACACTTGTTTTGCTCCACTGTACTTCATGAGACTCTATGTTTGCACCTAATGCTGTTGCTGTAATCCTGTCCTTGCCTCTCTCAATTCCCTTAAGAGCTTTCAAATAATGGTTTGAAATGTTAACACTTCTCCTTTTGAAAAATATATCTCCTCAGCTTTCCAAATGAGCACCACTTTGAATTGTATGTATGATACTTCTCATTTTTCTGCATTTAAGAAACCAAAATGGAGTGCTGTCATTCTTTGTTTCACTTTGGTAACAGAAACCATAAAAATGAATAGGACCTAATTTGTGCCAGGAAAACTGGCAATGCTATCTGCATGCATTTGAACACCATTCAGAATTCTAGTCTTAGAAAAGTCTTCTCTCATCTCCCTTTCCTAAATACAGATTTTTTGTGCATTTTAATATAACACAGTCATGGGGATAAGTGAGAATTTTGAACTGCAGAAAGGCTTTAAAAACTTAAGATACTTGTTTATTCTACCCAACTGACAAATGTTTTTGGCAAAGAGACTGTTATGGCATGTTAGTTCCACTGTAAATAGATTAATTTGTATATTTGACTGCAGATACTATGATGGACATTTTTATAACCATACTTTAAAGATATGTTTTATTCTAAGATACTACAATCTCAAAGTACATAAATTTCTGTTGTACTGTTTATATCAGTAATAAGCAGGGTATTCTAAATTAAGATTGACACTTAGTTTTCATGTGCAAGTGTATTCTAAGGTTTCTGTTTCCAGATCTAAACTGAGAGCTGAAGCAGTGATTTCAATGCTCATGAATTTCTGTGTTTGTTTTAGTATGGCATTGTTTCAACATAATTATATGAATTAAGTGTTTATATCCTTTTCAGGATTTGGTCAATAGAAGAAGTTAAAAGTCCAGCCTCTTGTGATTCCAATAACCAAGTAAATGAATAAATTGTCATAAACTCTGGCAGAAGCGGAGAGATTGGGCTATTGCATCTAGTGCTGTTCTGCAAATTAAATGAATGTTTAGTGCTCTCCCAAGTGTAATACACAAATGGATGTTACTGAAATATGCACTGTTATTATCAGGCAAAAGATTTAAGAGAAAAAACCCTTAGAGTAACAATTCTACTTTTCACATAAATGCTTTTTATTCGACTCCTCTACATGCTGTTTTCCTGTCCCTTCTCTATCTACTGGTGTTACATCACTTGCACACTTGGTTTTTAAAGGCTCTTGTGAAAGTATCACTCTATTACTTCCAGCTGAGTAAGTACTCAGTTGCACCTCATAAGCTTTCCAAGTCACGTCTTACAACAGTGACAACCCTGTTAGGAAAACAACTGAGTTTTTAAAGCCCTGTCCTTGTTCTGGCGCACCACGCGAGTGATGCTCGGAGCTGGTTGCGGGCCTGTCGATGAACGATGCTGCAGTAATTCCAATTATTCTCTCCAGCGGTGATGTAGATGTTGATCGGTTTTCAGATACTAATCCTGCTCCTTAATATAGCAGTTGGCCACATGTGCGAGCTCGTCCCGTTAAGGAATGGCCTTCGGGGAAAACGAGTCCTGAAACATTTGGGCATGGAGTTTATGCATTTCCTAGGAACTGTAAAGTTCAAGAAGAAATGGCGGACAAATTCAAAGGCCATGACAAAGTACCACTGGCCCGTGTCATTGACAAGAAATAAAACTGTCTTTGTAAGACAGAGTATGAAACTTACTTCCTCGATTGCATTTGGTAAAAACTGTCTTAACAAATTTTAAACAAAATTCTTAGGCTGTTCAAGTGCTGTCAGTAGTGAAAAAAGAGTTGAAAGCGATATGCAAAGTGGTTTTTCTTCTAGAGCAAATTCTACTCTTCAGCCTTAATGTCAACAACTTTTGTCACCAGGAATGTAATATAACCAATAGCAGAGTAAAACCTCAGCCTAGTTACTTAGGGATGATTCCTTTCCTGTTGTAAATTAGTGGGAATTCTTGTGAAAGAGGCTTTCCACATCAGGAGTGATTTGGAGAGTGTCAGCGCAGGCATCAGCTGCCTTTCATTTGGCTGTCTTAACTGCATGTTATGTCCATCTTTGCTCTGAAAAATTGTGAATAAATAGTTACCTGTCATCCCACAAATAGCCCAACAGAGTTGTGATAGGAAAGTCATCTTTGAATGGCCTACACACAAAAGGACAAGTGCATTTGGTTGTATTTAAAATTACTTTTTGCTGGAGTTTTTCTTTGAGCCGCTGTTCTTCATCTCTGTAATTTCAGAAGACTGCCATACAGAAAGTTCAGATCTTCATGGTAAACTACTACTAATACTCTTAAGTCCATTTTTTCACATTTTTTTCTGCTGAATTACAGGTGCTTGGTTTAGTTACCTATCTTTAGCCAAACATTTTTGTTAGATTGGGCAAATTTCATGATCTGTTGGGAAAGTATGTTTAATTTAAGATGCAAGGACACTTGTGAAGGACATGCATGTGTTCAAATATAAAATTAAGAATAAATCATCTGGGTTTTTTTTTTCTTTTTGACCTTTCTAAACATTTAAACTGTGATTCAGTGGATTTCCTCAATACTGTAATGTGTGGAAGCTTTGTACTTTTTTGTTCTACCTTGTTCTTAGCTTGCTTTTCATTGCATTTTTCATTTACTTTGGCTCCAAGAAATATGAGAGTCAGATTTCTAATGTACAGCATGTTGGAACAGGTTTTACTGCATCTCAGTTCTTTCCGTTTGTATGTTTGGGTACACACAGGTTTGAGAGTTACCTACCTTTGCTTGCTGATTAGAACATTTAATTTCTTTGCAGGTTTGAAAAGAAGATTTACTTCTGTAGATCAATACAAATTTACCTATTTGAGCTTAACTTGTGTAGTTGTTACATGTTTTTGTACTTTCTGTAGATATGACAACTTATTTTAAATTACCTTTTGGTCAGAAATCAACAATATTGAGAGAGAAAGACCTCAGGCAAACCAGGTATATATTCCAGCTCTTGGGGTGGCTAGCATTTTCTGCTTACTCTCAGAAGCACTTCAGAACTATATTACCTTGTTTTCACATAAAAACTGGATTCATGTCTTGCTCTTGCTTAAAATTCCTTTCCTCCCTTTCCCTCCCCCCTCTTTTTTTTTTTTTTAATTACTAATTTTTTGTATGTACTTGTAGAAAACATTAATGAGACATCTAGATTTGAGAGGCCAGGGTACTATTCAGCTTGGCTGTAGAACTGTGGATTTTAAGTTTTATGTGATAGGAAGAGTTTTCTTTGAATATAATTTGTTGATATGGTAGTGATTGTTCCTGGTGGCATTTTGAACACATCTGCTATCATAGGGATATGCTTGAACCTTTTTTGAAGCACAGTTGAAGGAAGGAATTCTGATGGCACCTCTAATATATATGCAAGGCCTTTCTAGGCTCAGTTATAATAATTTGTGATTTTTTGTGTTTTGAGGGACTGCAAGGAGAAATGTTCTTAAAAATTGTTTATATAGCTATTCTTTCATGATATTTGTACATGGTGCTTCATAAAACCTCTCATTAGCTGCCTTAAAATAAGCCAGAAGGTAAAAAGTCTGATAATAGTCTGCATTTAAAGTTTGCTTTATGGAGTTAGTTGTTTAGAGGACTTACATGTTTTACAGAAGCAAACCAAAATCATGCCATCTTTTTAATAAGAATGCTGATTTTGACAATTGGAGCAGTTGCTGAGGTTGTTGAGGTTTCTAATGCCTCTATCATGCTGTCTGGCTGTCTGGCTTTATTGTGAGCATTTTAGTTATTTTCGCTTAGTCATTTACGCTTTTTTTTTTTGCTTTCAAGGTTCCTAAAAACAGAGGCAGAAATAGTTTGTTCCTTGACACACTTTCGTGCTTTTCTGGGACATAGAGAACTCTTTAGGGAATTTTACAAAACTTCTGTAGTTATAAGTGTGCATCAATTTGTTCATGTAAGGAACCCGGGAGATCCTTGTTTGTTTCTGCAGCAGCATAAACTGAAGGGTTGCAGCAGCCGGTCTCATGCTTAGTTCTCCAGGTTGTGCTGCTTGTGCAAAGGTATTGATCTTCAGTGTGTTTAGCAATCTTTGCTGGTTGCCCCTTTGTACATTTCAGGATTTGTCAGACATGGGATATGTTGCCCTGGAAAAGGGCTCATTTGACAGGAGGCTTCATGTTCTCCCCTCTGGGGCTTTTCCAAATATTATGAAGCACAATTTAAGTTTTGTAGGAATGTTCAGGAAGTAATCTCAGTCTTGAGTTTTAACATATGTCGTATTAGTTGTTTAACATGTAAGAGGCACCTGAATGTTTCAAGGCGTTTATTTGAAATCCTAGTTCACAAGGATACTTGTTTCAAGAACTGAATGTGTTGCATTTGTGTGACAAGGGATAGAAATTAACATGCTACCATATATGTTTGTTTACTAGTACCATAAATTAATGGAAGCACAGTGTTTATTTAGAATAATACTACTTGGAAATAACACTTAGGGGAAAATTTTTTTTTTTTTTTTTCCGAAAAGTAATGAATTCTAAGACTGAGGGAGTGCTGACATGCCTTTTCACTGTATCATAGAGTAGGGAAACCTTTTTCTCCTTTTTTATGAAATTCTGTACAAACCCTGTGTTTACTTAAATTACTGGATTATCTTTTAAACCTTTTTGACTGCACGGAAGGGATGCACTGACGTGGCACTTGCTGTGATTGTAGGAAACCTAGAAGATGATGCTTTGAGTGGTCAAGTGGAACCTGCTGTGTGTTCTGTAGATAAAAAAAAATTTAAAAGCACAGACCTTTAACTCCTCACTTTTACCTGGTGTTTGTATGGTACGTGTGTTACCTAGGGAAATTGAGCTGGCAGAGGCAGAGTACACAGAGCAGCATTCCACGGAACTTGTGACTTTGTACCCAGAAAGTGTTTAGCAACCTGTAGAGGTTGTAACAGCAAACATTTTAACTAACTTTGAAAAAGTTGCTATTACAGGAAGAAAATAATAATTTAACCTTAAATAAACACTTTCTGAAACTTAAGGAAAAAAAAGGTTTTATTACTACTTTGTGGTTTTGCTTCTGGGTGGATTGTGAACATATGCAAAGATTTTGCCTCTTCTTTAGTGTAAGAGTTCATTATAATGGATGATTTTCTACATTATAAACAGCAGAAAAGGATAGCTTAATACATAGCTGAGTTAGGTAGAAAAATCAGATTTTGATAGTACTATGTAAATTGGACAAAGCAGTAAAAAATACAGTCTGAAGCTCATCCATACTAACTACCAGTCTGAGGTGTGTGTCTTGGTAAAGTGCATTGGCTTTTTATCAGTGGACAAACTAAAAGATGAATGCAGTAGGTATCAGGAAGACTAAAAGCTCGGTTGTGAAGCAATATAGTATTGCCAGGATGTAGTAGTTATGAGGCCACAGGAAGTTTAACAGCAATAATGATAGTGAAATTGTTAGCAATTTGAAATGCCTTAAGTCCATCTGGAGGTGGGTGAGACTTTTGGAGCACCTTCTTCTCCCCTAATGGTTCTGTGAGTATCTTTGCAATCAGGTTGTCTTTAACCACTAATAGGTTTTGAATGTTGAACACTAGTGGAAAGCGTTGTATTTTGGGTATTATTAGTGATTATGAAGATGAACAGAGCCTTTAATATGGGTTTATTTGTCCGCCCTGCATAAAAGTAAGGTCCACTGCATACTCTGGAGTATATATAGATCCATGCCACTTTGAAATGAGCGTTGTGTCTACCTGAAAGGTTGGTGTGCCAGCTTTGCACAAAGATATGTGTTACTATACTGATACAGGTGGGCAGAAATTGCTCCTGTGCTTGGGCTGTAGCTAAGGGCTGGCTCAAGCTAAGGAATAACTTCCTGCTTGCTTCCTGTGCTTGTCTGTCATATAAAGGTAAATGAAAGATAGCCCAATTCTGGCAAATCTGTTACTCATTGGTGTGGAGTTTTAGGGCTATTTAAGGAATAAAGTAATGCTTCTGATTTGTTTGCCAAGGATAGTGAATTCTGCTGTAGAATTTCAGTGAGTGATTTACACTATGAATTTAAATATTGAATAGAATGGTGTTTCCTAAGCAGTTATTTAAACAAAACATTGTCTGAGTGATGTTCAAAAAACCTCTTCTAATGGGCTTAGAAAGGTAATTAATGAGAGGGCCTTTAGGTCGTGAAAAACTCGTGAGAGTTTATATCTGCTTTTCAGATTTAAAAGGGGTTATATAATTGATTAGGATGAGCAGACTCTACCTTTCAGACTTCAAAAAAGGAACACAGCTCCAAAGACACCAATTTTCCAAAATTGCTTGGATATATTTAAAAACATTATTAAATAATAACTAGTTTTTACTTAGGTACTGTTTCTATAGAACCTCTAATAGTGAATATGTATGAAAGAAAAGGTTAACTATTTGATTTCTTAAACATATTGGGGTTTTCGTTTGTTTGTTTGTTTAACTCAAATTGAGTTTGTTTAACTCAAATCCAGAACTTTGTAGCAATGGAACAGCTCTCCTCCCTTCAGCAAGTCTATTCAAGACTGCTGTGCATTTCTGATGGAGACTTACAGGGAAAATGCCCTAAATAGAACCATGTGCCAACCGTGGCCTTTTGGATCACTGTTTGGAAACCTGCTGCTTTTTAATATTTACTTCTACGCTTATTGTATAATTCTTTTTGGCCACTGCATGAACATGCATTTCAGTAGTGTTAGTACTGTAAAAATCATAACACTGACGGTCATGATTTTCTTTTTAGATAAATCTCCTACTATTACAACATTTTTCCGACTTTTTAGTGTTTGGTCTGCTGTATTGGAAGATGTCTAAGTTTTTACACTTGAGTAACTGTACATGTGGAATCACTTAAAAATGAGAATAAATGCATTTCCACATATGGACTTTTCATGAGCCCTGATTTTCAAAGCAGCAATTAAATACTTTTTTTTTTTTAAAGAAAACATTTACATAACATATAAGAGAGTAGCATGTACCTTATTAAATAGGGTTATCTCCTGAACTGGAAATTAAGTATGCTAATTTTTTTTCCTCGATTCAGCACTTATGACTTGTGAGCAAGTCCAGCTTTTGTAACTGATTACTATGGACATATCAGCTTGAAGATTATCAAAGTACAATGGCAGAACTGCAGACATTAACAGAAAAAGGTTAATATGGTTAAATTTACTCTTGTGTTCGGACTGAAAAGTTGCAGAATGAATTCTGAGTTTCTTGTGTACTATGTTTTCAGGTTTTTCTTCATAGTTACTTACGTGTAATTCAGAGAGTGGTGGTGAATGGTGCTGCATCCAGCTGGTAGCCAGTCACCAGTGGTGTCCTCCAGGGGTCTGTACTGGGGCTGGTTCTGTTCAATGTTTTTACTGACAATATGGATGAGGGTATTGAGTCTTCCATCAGTAAATTTGCAGAAAACACTAAGCTGTGCCAATCTGTTGGAAGGTAGGAAACCTCTGCAGAGAGACCTGGAATGATTGGATGGATGGGCAGAGTCCAGTAAGATGCAGTTTAATAAGTCCAAGTGCCAAGTCCTGCATTTTGGCCACAATAACCCCCTGCAATGCTGTAGGCTGGGGATGGTGTGGCTGGACAGTGCCCAGGCAGAAAGGGACCTGGGGGTTCTTGTGACAGCAGCTGAACATGAGCCAGCAGTGTGCCCTGGTGGCCAAGGCCAGTGGCATCCTGGCCTGGATCAGGAATGGTGTGTCCAGCAGGAGCAGGGAGGTCATTCTTCTGCTGTACTGGGCACTGGAGAGGCCACACCTCGAGTGCTGTGTCCAGTTCTGGGCCCTCAGTTTAGGGAGGACATTGAGATGTTTGAGTGCGTCCAGAGGAGGCAACAAGGCTGGTGAGGGGCTTGGAACACAAACTCTGTGAGGAACAACTGAGGGAGCTGGGGTTGTTTAGCCTGGAGAAAAGGAGACTCAGAGGTGACCTTATCACTCTCTACAACTCCCTGAAAGGCAGCTGTAATCAGGTGGGGGTTGGTCTCTTTCTCCAGGCAGCAACTGACAGAATGAGAGGGCACAGTCTTAAGCTGTGCCAAGGGAAATATAGATTGGATATTAGGAAAAAGTTTTTTCACAGAAAGAGTAATAAAGTACTGGAATGGTCTGCCTGGGGATGTGATGGAGTCGGCACTTGGTGCCATGGTTTAGTTGAGGTGTTAATATTGGTTTGGACTCAATGATCTTGAAGGTCTCTTCCAACCTCGTGATTCTGTGTCATTAGAAATACTTAAAAATAGCAGCATTTTTCAGTCTATCTGTAGTGCTATTTCTGTGACATTAGCAGATGTCTTGAATCTAGTGGCTTTTGGCTTTGATTTTTAAAGGCAATTTCTTGTTATGTAATTATGTCATTGTGTTCATATTTGAGTTGAAACCTGGTATGCTGGGTGTGTGCCCAGATTGCCCAGGGTAGCTGTTCATGCAGGATACCAGATGTGCACAGCTGCCCAGGGCTGGTGCATGTGTTTTGCCCTCCAGCAAAGGTACAGCAGCATCAGCTGTGCCCTTGTCACATATAGCTGTACTCTCCTCTTTACCTGAAGGTAGGTAGGAGTCGCTTTTAATGGGAAGCTCTAGTTAAGTTCTTTATATTTTACCATGATGTAAGTCATGAATTGTTTGCTTTGATTTTTGTTTCTTGGTACCACGGTCTGTGTAAGATAGCAGTCAGCAGGTGCTTAGTCCGAGAATGTCCATATGTAAATTTTGCCCCACAGACTCCCCTTCTCTAGGCACCCATCTTGTGATCTTCTTCAGCTTTATGTCTTTCCTGTGCCAAGTGAGCGCTAGGCTGCTAAAGTGCTTGATGTTGAGTGTATGCTGGAGGGTCCTTTCTGTGACTGCACCTGCGTTTTTTTATTTCATTATCAGGAGAGCAGGCAGGTCCTGTCTTGTTGGTGGCCTAGGGGCAGCAGGGTAGTTAAACCCAAAGTATTTGGTCTTTGAAATGCTTCTTGGATGATAGCTATGCAGTTGGCCTGTTTTCTAGCATTCCACCCCTCCTCATTTCTAAATTTGCAATGGAGACTTGTGGGAGTTCTGTGAGGCTTTCTCAGAAGTCTGCAATACCTGTCTGAAATGATTTTTAGTGGAAAAGTTCATGAAGTTCTGGTGTGACTCTGAGATGCTGTCTCAATGCCTGCTTTAGAGTTGCCTCTGTCACATATTGCGGCTGCAAAGAGCCAGTTCCAGGAGACAGGTGATCTGTTGATAGAAAGGAACTTCATGCCATGAAGAACTACTTTGACCCCATTCATCCATCTGTCTGGGCTAGTAGTTACTTTTCTCTCTGAAGCAGGAAAGATCAAAGATGCCCAGGTGTGGCTCACCATTACTTGCTGTACAGAGCTGGCTAAACAAGGGGATAAGAAAATTCATGAGGATTTCTCTAAGCAAGCACACCTCCTGTGTCAAAATTGCATCAGTTCTGTGAGGTTGTTAAGGATTACATACCTGGAGGATTACATATCTTGGAGTCAGGTCTTCGTCCTTCATCTTAGAGTGAATCAAAGTATGACTGTTTCTGTGATGTTATGTTGATATGCTGGTTCTTCTTAGTAAGATGTTGTTTTCTTCTTCCAAGAGTGCTTGGTGTCTGATACAGGTCTGAAATCTTCCTCCAGTGCAATTTTACCCTCCATGTCTTTCTAATCTCTGTAGTACTTGAAAAGTGCTACTTTTTTCCCTTAGTGGATTTCTTCCTTTACTTTGGTATCTCTTCAAGAAATTTCCTTGTTAAAGATTATTGACTCTGGGAGGTTATTCTTTAAAAACTAAACATTTCTTTGAGCACTTTATTCACACCATACAGAACCACTCTAGCCTGTAGATTATATAAACATAGAGTTGGGAAGCTTTTCTTGGAGAGTCTGGTGACTGTGCTCGGCAAAGCATATTTTTTTCAGGCATATATGAGGCATATACAGTCTCAAAGTTGGATGAATCTTCCGTAGTTCAAACTATAGCAGAGCATCAGTGTCCAAATAGTGTTTGATGGGCTTATCATAAATGAAAAACTTACTTAGACTTTGGTTGTTGCATTTAGAAGTTGTGGAGTTTCCTTCCTTGGAGATACCCAAGGCCCATTTGAACCATGTCCTGTGCAGCTAACCATGTGCTGTACCTAACTGTGCTTTGAGCACTGGGTTGCACTAGATGATCACCAGAGGTCCTCTAACCTCTGCTATTCTGTGTTTCCAGTGTCACTGTGTCTCCAGTGTAGTTTCCCCAATTTGGGGAGGAAGGTGAGATGGCAGGGATAGCTCCATGGAAGTTGAAGGAACAAGAAGAAAATTTCAGACTGTATGGGCCTGTCTTTGGATTATCTTTCTGATTGTGTAACAACTGCAGCCCTGAACTTTCCATGAAGTAGGATCAGTTGAAACCTGAAGCTGTGGATAAGGGCTGTGGCTGATTTGCACAGTATCCCCCTCTTACTTCACTCAGTGTGAGCAGCCCTGTGTCTGTCCTAGGACCAGAAAAGATACACAGGAGTTGATAGACATGGAGAAATTAAAACCATGACAATTGTCAACTGATTTGTTTTTTATCCTCCTACTCTCAGAACTGAATAAAATCAGCAATGGTCCTTAAAGTATGGTGAAGCTATGTATGTGCTTCCATTTGAGGCAGAGGTATGCAGTGTGCATCCTTCTCTGGTGGTACCATCATTTGTGAAGTCTCTTGCAGCATAAACCTGTGTTCTGTGCTTCTCTGCTCTGAAGCAGGAAGGGAGGGGGAGAAGAAAAGGAAATTCAGAGTTCCAGGTTCCCTAGGCCAAAGCTTTAATACTTTGGCAGTATTTGTACTTGGCATCTTGAGGAAGAAAAGCATCTTGCCAGAGGAGATTTTCCTATGGCAATGAATTTAGAATATGTGAATGAGAGTAACTCTGTCATCTGGAAGTTGCTATTCAGTGGGAGGGAGGGTCCTGCTCTACTTATGTTTGGTTGCTGTACTCATTTGCCTTTCTCAGCATGTTGTTTTTCTTAACAGTAAAGAAAAAGTTAATGAAGAAATGATATTAGGTAGGTAAAAAACTTAATCATAATGCATTTGCATGACACAGTAGAATATCCAAAGCAGCACTGATGACTGTCAAGCTACCATTTCCCATGTTTCAAAGTCTTGAGTGTGTAACCTAATTTGCATTCTGTAATAATATATGCAGGAACGTTCTAGGGTTTAATAAGTAGGAAGCAATAAGGTTTCCATTTTGAATTGGAGCATGGATGCCCTAAAGTTTTCAACTGAACTGCAAAACTGTCTTCAGCTGATCTATAAAATTATCTGCCATCAGTCTTTGATATGCTGGGTGGTTCACTTTGGAGTTTAAGTGTTTGGATGAGCAAGAAGAATCCTGCTCATGACTGATCATGCAGTTTTTTCCCTTGTCCAACACTGAAGGAAATTATTCTCTTTGTTAGCACCTTGTAGAGTATCAGCTGCTTTAGCTGTATGCTAATTCTGGTTTTATTAGATCCACTGTGCCATGGTTGGAAGGAAGGGATCTTCTGACCCTCACAGTGTCTTTCGGAAGGTAAATTGAGAGGATGCAGGAGGAAAGAGTTTTCTGCTGACCATTTAAAATTACTCTGACATTTGCATTGCTGCTTTGGTGGTGAAATGAGCCCAGCTTTGTAACTGCTGGTTATGACTATGGTATGCTGCCAAAAATTTGTAGGAATGCAAGGGAGAAGAAAAATTTGGACTTTAACAGCATATACATAATCCAAAAGTGAACAGAATTTCATGGGATAAAATGAAAACAGTTATGTAGCCCATGGGGATTTCCTCTACTGAATATCAAAGGTATACTGTAAACCGCTGAGATGTAGGCACTTCTGCTTGAAAAGCTTTCAAGATCCCTTATGATGAAAGTAGTTAGGCAGTTGAACTGTAAGCATTGCTAACAAGTCTCATTAGAAAGTACATAGCAGTGTTATTTGAAATGTCCCATTGACCTCAATAGGTCTTTGTTTTATTTCTTTTTTTCATTGTTGCTGTTTGACATTGAGACTGTGTTGAAGAGATGCTGTGATTTGATGTTTTTGGGTATGCCTGGCATTTTTATGTCAGTGGCCTGGCTCACACTGGGCCAAATTCAACTTTGACAAACAAATGCCCTAAAATTACTAGAAACTTCATTCTTTTAAAAGCAAATATTGAAATTACAGGGTTTTGCCTATCATGGTTTCTGAAGTTTTTAGGAGTAATAAATTTTTTGGTTGCTAGATGGTATGTGTGTATTATGTACTTAACTGTTGGACAAAGAATTATTATGATCTGTACTAGAGGATTATAGTTTTTTCCAAATCCACAGAAATCACTACCATGCGAACAGCAGTCTTGAGAATAATAGGAAGCCCTTGCAGAGTGTCATCAGCTTCTCTAAACCTTGTGAGACAGAGGCTTCAATTCTGAGCAGGGTCTTCGAGAATGACCAAAAAACTTCCTTAAAAGGAAAAAGAGGGAGTTTAAGGGTGTCTGAGTTACTTGCTCCTGATTTTTGTTAAACTTCTCAGCTATCTGGAATGCTCTCACTTTTTGAAGAGGGTACTGGCTGGCTGGTCCAAAAACTGAAACTGGCAGGTATGTGGCAGCTTGAAATGTCTTGCTTCTCTAGGCATCCATGCTGAAAACCAAAAGTTTTGTTCAAATTGTAAAAGGCAAATATATTGGATAACTTTCTTTACAAAGTTAATTTGTTTGGTTTGTGTAGATTTAATCAGGATACAAGGAACTCTTATTAATCTCATCTAGCAAGCACCTTCAGTGACTAATTGTAGCTTGACTTCTGGAGTGGCAGTTTAGGGATCTAAGAATCAAACATTTAATGAAAAGCAAGCTGATGAGAAGAGTGCTACTGAAATCTGAGGAGTTCTACGGTTTTCATTTAGAAAGGTATTTTAAAAATTTAAATTAATCAGGATTTCAAAAAGTATACTTTGGTTGTCCTTCAGATATTTTTTCCTTTATATTTCTCTGACGTTAAATAAGCAGATACACAAATAGTTGTAATTAACTTAGGAACTAAAAAAAAAAAAGCTTTTCAGAACATAAGGTACCTGAAGATTGCAGTTTTTACTGATACAGCTGTTCACATAATGCCACTGCTGAACAGAATACAGAAGGAATTGCAGGTTAAGGAAAATAGAGTTCTGTGCCAGGAATACCACCTCTGTTGCACTTTTTTGCCTGAACTGCACTCAGGGTTCCTCAGTCACACTGTAGAACAGCAAGTAGGTTTATTCCACCAGCCTGGCCAATATAATCAACATTTATGTGAACAAATTACAGATAACTGCAACAGGATTATCTCTACTACTTAACCTGTGATCTCTAGAAGCTCAGTGTACACATGTAGTCGAGAAATCAATGGCAGTACTACAGCCAGCCTGGGTATGTAAGGAGAGGTGTTAGTTGTCTGAATGGAGTCGGAAACACAGGTTTGTTCTAGGCAAGATGATTTCTGGGGTTGCTGGAAGACATTTAGTGAATATCCCATCTTATATTCTCTGGTCGGGTGAAGCAGGAATGATACATCCTTCAGCAGCTATGTGTTGGTTCTCGCACCCCCTCCAGCCCTCCTCCACATTTTTTTTTCAAAAATACAATGCACTTTTTCTGTATTTTACTTGAGAAACCTAGGGACTTTTTTTTCCTCATCTCTGCACGTTGTTCTCATTATGTACTTTATGGAATAGGCTATTATAGGGATAAGCTAAAGCAAAAATATATGCAGTAGTATTGTTTTAGTAAAACATACTAAGATGGCAAAAAATGTAATAATAAGACGCATAGTCACAGGGTCAGAATAGAGAGGTCTTGGCTCCCATTGCAGCTAGGCTGGCTGTGGCATAGCAAAATTACATACAAGAATGTAAGGAATTAAAAGTCATAAGATTACTAGGAATTATAAGACTCAACTGTGCCTGAGTATAGAAGAATATTTTAGTGCTTTATTAAAATCAACAGTTAAACACAACTTGCAGAAAAAGATAAGACTAGAAAAGTCATAATTCTAACCTAATAGTACAGATTTTTTGAGCAGCAGCATATTAGTAAAAAACTCTTGAATCTCTGCTCTTAATAGAATCCAGTGTTAGAGTTGTGTAGCAAAGAGAACCTCCTTTGAGACTTTTAATTAGCAGCTAAATCTTATGAAATTATGCATTACTTGATAGATGAATCAAATGAAAACAAAAGGAAGTAGAGAATTAGAATAAGCAGACTAAACTGAACATTTAATACTTGTATTAACTTGAGTTGAGCACAGGTTCTGTATGTGTAGGATTGTGTGCTTACTAGTTGAGCTGTCTTGTTTGAAGCTAAGGTTAATAGCTTAAAAGTTGATTAACTTGTCATACCAGTCTCACCATACTTTTGTTTTTCCCAAACTAGATGAAAGGTTTCTTTAGGTATGGTTACTGTAGTACTGCATTCCTGATGATGCTGGTAGCTAATGACACTCTTTGTTGTAGAAATCAGGAAATGTGGGTTGAGTCTCTGGGGTCTGCGTGGCTGGAGTACGAAAATATTCTGTTCTAAGTGGCAAGGTCTTGCTGGAGCAGCTTGGTATGTATCATTGCTAGTACAGACTACGTGTCTGTAGGTTTTGCTTTTCAGATTAATTCACTTGCTTGCTGCAATGCTAATTCACTTCCACCCATGCCAAGATACTGCTGAAACTAAAACTGTCTTTTTGCAGTGAGACCTCTCCATATTTCTTAGTGTGCTTGGTATGGGCGTCTTGCTTCTCTCACCAATGGCCTCTTATTTTTTTTCTCCTCAAAACCCAAACATAGGCTCTGGTTGTTTAAATGGGTTGACATTCAACAAAAATTAATTTCTTTGCACTAATTAAAACAAGCCTTGTGTCATACAGCCTTGTATTTCCATTTGAATTTTTAATTTAAATATAAGGAAATTATTAATAAATGTTTACATAACAGAATGTTTGCATAAAGTGCATTTAATGTACACCAATCTCAAATGTGTGAGACTTTCTTGCCTGTTCGGCTTATTTATCTAAGTTCTCCATGGAGTGTGGGTGGGGCAGAATTGGCATTGGAGACTAGGAAAAGATTTATGAATTTGCAATTAATGTAACTGAAATATTAGAATCCTTGTAAGAAATTTCATTTTGACTGTGTTTATTGAAAAGCAAGATAACTTTACTGAAGTCATGTTGACACAACTTCCTAAATCAAATGCATCTGTAGTATGCTGGATGTTAATGAAAGGGCCTAAGGTTACTTGTTTCATGTCTGAAGGAAAAATTTTCTGTGGAAATACAGCCCCTAGTATCTCTTGAAATTGCTGCTTGGTTCGAGAGCCTCATTTAGTTTCCTTCTGAACCTCTAGTCTCTTTGCTAAATATTTCTACCCTGGAAATCTTTATTGTGTAGTGACATGTTATACCTAATTACATTAAGGTTCAGCTCCTCAAATATTATCATAAGGAGGATAGTTAATTTCTGTGGAAACAAGTTTAGTCTGATCTAGAACATGATAATTGTTTGCATGAGAGATGTTGCAGTTGAATTCCTGGCTCCCCATGGTCACTCTTAGGTAATTGTTGTGCACTTCAGTGTTCTTAGCCATGTCCTTTGGTGCAAAAATGTAAACAGATCAAACCTTGTAAGTTTTCAAGATTTCTTGAAGAGGTTGTTGTCATTAGGTGTGTGTACAGACTGTTCTGAGGTACATCTCTTGTGCCTTCCTCAATTCTTTACAAGAAAGTCATCTAGTTGTAGCATGATGAACTTACTGAGAAAGCATGGTAATTTTAGTTTCCACGAAAACTGAAATATAAAGAGAATGTGTAAGGAGTTAATCAGTGACATTTCTTTATAATGTGCTTACTCTTTCTGTCTATCCTGGATGGAAATAGGGAATTGTCCCGCAAATAAGTGAGAAGAGACCAGAAATGTGTATTTGCTGTCCATTTTTGGGACAGGAGGCAAAACTTAGTTTTCTGCAGGTTTACTAGGCAACGTTTGAGGAATTATATAGTGGTTCTAAGATGACCTCTCTACATATTAAAAACAAACTTTTAATATGAAAAAGATCTGGAATTTCTTTAGTACTGCCTGTATTCACTGCCTTTCCCGCCCTCTGCCCCAATTCTGCAGAATGATGAAAAAACCCCTACGTTTTACAGTTTTCCCAGTTACATTCTTGGCAGAGGGAGTGAAACTCCCAGTATCCTCATTCAAATGTTTTTCTTCTATGAAATATGGAACATTTTGTACATAATAGTAGTATATTAAAGAGTTAAATATAGTTATTATTTGGCAAGAAGGCTGCAAATGTTGAAAGAGTGAATTCATCAGAGATAAGAACTTAAAGAGGGTGAGTTAGAATATGAGTTGGATTTTTGGAAGTCGGTTGGAAAACTGATTTTCCAATAATTGTCCTGTGAAATGGAAAGACACCTGTACTTCTAGCCTGTATTTGTTTATTCAGGTTTTAAGTCTTTTAGTTATATTTCATTGGATCTTTAGAGAGTGCTCTGTAACATAAGTGAGATTCAATAGAGTACTGCTTTCTTCATTTTACTGCCTTAAAAACAATTTTTTGCCTCTATTTTGAGTACTGTTTTGATTTCCCATCTGCTTGAAACAGTTGACTTGCAAAGACTGCAAGCAAAGATTTGCCATAAAGATACAGCAAAATTAAAAATACAGCAGAATGCTTCTCTTATTTTCAGTTGACTTAAAGCATTTTTTAGCTACAGCCAGTTACTCTGTGTTGAAGAGCAGGAGGCTGTGAGGATGGACTATTTCAGCTGTAGTTTGAGTTCTAAATTAATACTAATTTAATAATACTAGTGCTTCCTTTGTCCCAACCCCAAAACTCTGCTAGGGTTCAGGTTATAACTTAGAGTTAGAAATATGAGAGCTGCATAAAGTTTTCTAGAACGATATTAAATCATATGCGTATAGTGCTTTTTAAAGGTTTTGTTTTCCACTTTTTTGCATTACTTTCAAATTTTGTTTTATTGTTTTCCTTCATGAATAAGAATCATGATGTTATAGCCAATGTTAGGAAATCTGTCTGATTTCAAATTTTATTGGATCTGGGCATTCATCAGGTTGGAGCCAAGGTTTCATGGCTTGACAAGGCAAGAAAGATTCAGTAGTAAGAAAAACTGAGTACATTGTCTTTGGGAAAGCATTCAGGTCTCTGATAAGACTGGAATTCTGCTGTTGGTTGCATCATTCACGGCAAGCCACATGCATACAATTGCTATCTGGCCTTAACTTGCATAAGAGAAGGCCATTCTGTAGAAATACTTTTTGTTTTGTTACAGTACTGCTATGTCTTTTCTGTTTATTTTTTTGTGCCGTAGTTATGTAGGTAATGTTAAAATGTAGTTAAGAACTATTGAGACATTGTTTTCTACAGTCCATTGAAAATTCTCCTTCTATGAAATCTGTAGTCTATTTGGACTCCTTGTTGGATGATGAAAAAAATACAAAACTATGAAAGTATGCATTTGTTAAACTTTGTGTAGTGTGGTCATTGCCTTTAGTTCTGGATTTAAACTCTGAAAGGCAGTAGTGTGGGCTGAGGGAGACTGAAGTCTACATTATTTTGCAAAAGTTACAGGGAAATAATTGAATATTTGTTTGGTAATTTGATTAGGATTTTAGCATGATATTCAAAATATATAACCAGTGCTTTGGATTGTTTCACACTTGGAAAACTTTGCCCTTATAAAGAAGATGGATGGAAGATGAGGGTAGAATAGGTGGCTTGGCACAGCCTCACCATCTTTCGAGGGGTTTGAATCTAAGGATTGTTTCCAATAAGACAGTTCTAGAAAAACCACAGCATTTTAATCTGTTCAACGTTTCAGGCAGCAAGATTTCTCAGTAGTGTGATAACCTCAAATAAAACTGCACAACTGCAAAAGGCTGGAGAACTTGTGCAGAAAATAATCTGGAATTATTCTATATAGCTTTTTTTAGAAGTAGAAATACTAAATGAATAGATCCTCCTTGTGTTCAGTAGTCTGTGCACTGTGGATGCTGTTATATCCTATGGTTCTGAGTCTTGCACCTGAAACTGTAGTAAGAGGAGAGTAAAAGTTTCTGCTTTCATGACACCCACTGTGCCCCAGTCCATAACCATTCACCCACGTGTTGCTGAAATGTCCAAAGAATAATGAGCTGCCCTTTCTTCTGAGTTAGAATGAAAATCTCTTGCTTAGTGTTGAGAAGGGGAACTCACATTGGTGCAGTTGGTGCAAGTTGTTTGTCAGTTAAACCTCAGTTTTCTGTCTTACCCTTTTACATGGATTGCCTTTTGGCATTATCTGTTATAGTTGCACAGCATAGATGGTACCTTGGTAAAAAGTTAGGCCGTGTTAAAGTGTATGCAGAGTGCTGTGGGTGCAATACCAATCACCAGCACTGCATTTGGTCTGGCTACAGGGACCTTAGCTCCACTGCAGAATTGTCATCATCAGTTCAGAACCAAAGCCAGTTACAGATAATAACTTGCTGAAGGTTTCATCATAGAGATAATACCATCATATCACAGATATTAAAGCTAGACCTTTATTGTTTAAGTGATACTGGAAGATGGTAACCTATGTCCGATTAAAGGCAAAGCTTATGTTGGGTTTAACTGGTGTGTATTCACTTAGCACAATGTGTCACCACTGTTTTTTCTTACAATAAACCTTTAATCTGTTTATATTATTGCACCTTATAGGCATTCATGCTTTCAAGCCTAGTGGGATATTTGCTAGGTGGTTATGCTAATAAATTTATCCACTCAATTTATATTAGTGTTCAGTCTTGTCTAGTCCAGTCTTTAAAGGTGTGTTCCTGATGGATTTGCCTAGCTCAGTCTAATTAACACTGCTGGTTGATGGAGTTAAAGCCTAGGGGGAAGCTTAAGCATTAACTTGTGAGGTTTAGCACTTTCTGAAGAACAAACAATTGCTTTGTTTTAAAGTTTTAGCAAGGGGCTAGTTAGGTCAAAAACAGTAGGAGATTCAATATCACTCTTAATTTCCAGGCAAAGTAGTGCCTTAGCTGTGTGCTACCAGAAATTCAGGCTTTCTGTGATTCACTGCAGTGTCTCTACTGTGTGTAGTACAACACAAATGAGAGAAAAGGTGCTATTCTTTCCCTATATCAGAAGTTGTAAAAGACCTCTGAGATCATAGAGTCCAATCCTTCACTGACCACCACCTTGTCATTGAGTGCCACACTAAACTGTTTCTTGAGCACCTCCAGGAATGGTGACCCCACCACCAGTGTTTAACAGCCCTTCCCATGAAGAAATTCTA
Organism: Sylvia atricapilla; assembly: GCF_009819655.1. Lineage (NCBI taxonomy): Eukaryota > Metazoa > Chordata > Aves > Passeriformes > Sylviidae > Sylvia > Sylvia atricapilla. The sequence continues at coordinate 119,871,272 of NC_089140.1, read as the reverse complement.
CTTGATGTCAAACCTACCAAGATACCCTTCTCTTTGAAAGGTGATCACTGAAACTTTAGTTCAATGTTTAAACTTGATTTTGCAGTAAAATCAATTATGATTACAGTGTCTGACTCTCTCAGGGTTTCATTGCTTGTTAGTTTTGAATTATTAGCCCTTTTCAATAAATATTGGCAAATATCTCAAAGGAATAAATATCTTAAAAAACCATTTATAACAACACGAAGTTAAATCAAGAGGAGAGAGACATTAGTGGCTGAACTGAGGAAGAAAAGGTGTGAGATCCAAAGGAGTTGGCATAGGTTAGGGTGATTTCATCCATGTCTCAGGCGTGGGAAGAGCTTTACAAGTTCAACCAACCACATGGCACAAATCTGTAGGAAAGTAAGCTTTGTTTGTCATAGGGCTTGTTGAATGACTCTTCAAGAAGCATGTATTATTTTACCAAAAGCTTTAGTATAAGTAATCTGTGTTAAACAAGGTGGCCATAGGAGTCAGGAATTCATTGTGTGCATGTTAAATGAACTAGTAATTTTAGTTTAGATTTCAAAGGTGCATTCAAGATACATTGCATTGTCATAAGTAATATCAAAGCTTGATCTTGAGATGATGGAGTAGAAATAATTAAGAAGAAAAGTTAATTCAGAACGACCTTGCAAATTTGTTTATTTGTTAATGTTATTTTGTGGATTTCTTGAAACCCATTCTGTAGGGTGGTTGAAACATCTGTTATTTGGGTGTAGTCCTTCATATAAGTAGTTCAAATATTTTGCTAATAAAACTTTTCGAGTAACTAGTGTCAAGGTGTCAGATCAGAGAGATTTTCTTTCTGCGTACAGTAGTGGCAAAAATTTTTAGATGCACTTGTAGAGAAAAGATTGGTTCTCTGGGAAACATCAGTCTGGCATTACAGTTACAGATGGAATATGAAACTAAATCTTTCATGTCTCTGTTGTTTTGCAAAGAGACTTGATGTCGTTAATTTCTCTTTTTGGGAACACATGAAAGAGTTTTCTTTGAGTCTTTATACCAATTAGGTAATTGATTATATCTTATTATATCTTTCCTGTATATGAAAATCAACTTGTATATATGTACATAAGGGTTGCATAATGGCATCAGCAGACTTGTCACTTTTCTAATGTATGTAAAAGTGCTTAGCAAAGGGCATTTTTTAATGAGGAGATTGTTTGCTTTTTCCCATAAGACTTGTGCTTCCTATTTGTAATGTTATCTGTTTGTTTAGATAATTGTGAAGAAGTGGAACTTTCTTTGCCTGCAAATGTGTTGTTTTTCCTATTAAATCAGAAACTTGTTGTGTGATGGGATGAAGCCTTTTTGGCAAATCCAGTCTGGTATCTGTTTCTGACATTGTCACTACCTTGGAAAGGTTTTAATTTAAAGCATTTCTTATGTCAGTCAGAAATGCAAAAGTGATAAACCAATATTTCTTGCTTTTAGTTCCAATTTTTGGGGGGTCATAACTCTGTGCAGCACCGCAGGCTTGGGGCAGTGTGGCTGGAAAGCTGCCTGATGGAAAGGGACTTGGGAGTGCTGGTTTACAGCAGCTGAACATGATCCAGTATGTGCCCAGGTGGCCAAGAAGGCCAATGGCACCTGGCTTGTATCAGCGATGGTGTGCCCAGCAGAACCAGGGCAGGGATTGTCCCCCTGTACTCAGCACTGGTGAGGCCACACCTTGAATCCTGTGTTCATTTTTGGGCCCCTGAGGACAAGAAAGACTTTGAGGGGCTGGAGAGTGTCCAGAGAAGGGCAACAGAGCTGGTGAAGGGTCTGGAGCACAAATGTTAGTAGGAGCAGCTGAGGGAGCTGGAGTTTTTCAGCCTGAAGAAAAGGAGACTGAAGGGACCCTCCTACACGTTCTACAACTACCTGAGAGTGTCGTGAGATGGGGCTAGGTCTTTTTTCCAGGTAACTAATGGCAGGACAGGAGAAAATGGCCTCAATGTGTCAGGGGAGGTTTAGATTGGATATGAGGAAACTCTGCTTCACTGAAAGTGTGGTCAGGCATTCAAACAGGCTGCCCAGGGAAGTAAGTGGTGGAATCATCATCCCTGGAAGTGTTCGAGAAGCATGTGGCTGTGGTGCTTGGGGACATAGTTTAGTGGTGAATACAGCACTGTGAAGTTAACAGTTGGACTGTTGGATGATCTTCAAGGTCTTTTCAAACTGCAATGATTCTATGATTCTGTAATTTTATGATTTTGTTAAAGTTCTAATAAAATTTAAAATGTATAAAACATCTTAGAACTACTATAATAAAATACTATCTTCAATTTGGTCTTTTTCTGCCTTGAGATCGTATCTTCATTTTTTTGTTATTTCTTATCTCTGCTTAACTAATGAAAGGGATCTGTATGGCTCTTGTTGTGTGTATGTCTGTAGACTGAGATTATTGCATTGTCTTGCCTTGCTGCTTTATTCACTTCATTAACAAGGAAAATAAAGTTGATCTTCTGATTTTTTTTTTTTAAGTTATGTGGGTCAGAGACAGATTATGATGCTAATTTAATAATGCTCCTTTAATGAATGGCAGATCTTTGTGTGCATGAGAAATAATGATGGAAAATACTTAGGTGGGTAAGATAAATTGGAGTCAGAAAGCAGGGATGCCAGCCATTCTAATAAAAAGCACCTTCCTTCCTAAGTGATGTCATCTGCAAACTAAGCCAGCCACTTTTTAAATGAAATTATGATCATGTTCTGCAATGAGTGTTGACATAATTTAGGGATTTAACGTGTCTTTGAAAACAAAATAATTTAGGAGGACTTCAGTGATCTTGGACTTTAATTTGAGCAAAGTTGATGAAGTTGTCGTGTCATGCGTGCTGGTATGCAGATGGTAATTCTGTAGCTGTCCTAATTTGAGTACAGCTGTGATTAACTTTTGCTGCAAAACACTTGTAGTCCACAGTTTCTGCCACTTTCTGCTTCTCATTTGAAGTAGATTTCTTTTTCTTTGTGGTTAGAATCCTGGTTCCATTCAGTTCACTTTCCATTCCTATGAAATGAAGATGGTGGTGCAAGAAGTAAACTTACTTCCCCAAAAGGCAGCTAGATGAAAATAAGCCAAGAATCAAGTTAAGGAGTCTCTTGGAAAATCATTGTGGACTTTTTAGATTGCTGTTTCCATCAAGTTGATAGCTGAACAAGGTTATAAATATATAACAAAGGAAAAAAAAGTATGTATACACTGATTAGGTTTTTTAGAAAAGTATTCACTTTGTTAGGAAAGTGAACAATATGTATTTCCCACTTCACATGCAGATTTATGATACGAAAAGTGAAACAGACCTAAGCCTATTGAGGACACCTGACTTTGTTAAGAAATGGTGTCATTAATTAGCTGTGATTTTTCAGACAATCCTGTGGGAGATAATTCAAAATGTTTGTAACAGAGTGTAAGATGAAGATCTGCTAAAGTCACTCTGTAGGTGAAAGTGGTTGACCCTCCCAAGAGATGAAGAACGGGAGAAAAGGTGGACACCATGGGAGATACTAAGTTTCTCTCTGGTAGTTCCATTACTTTGAGCATTCCAAATATGGAGACGGTAATGTCCTTATGGAAGATGTTGTGCACCATACTTTGAATAAAAAGGCATTGCATCCCATTGTTTGAAATAAAAAGGATGATTGAACACACAACCAAAAATAAAAAAAATCCTGCAAGTTTCAAGGCATGATCAAGTCTGGGCTACTTAGGAGTGGACAAAAAGTACCTCTCTGAAGCTAGGTGCACATAAATTCGTGTGTATTTGTGTTTTTTACACTACAAAAAGTGTAAAATACACAAATAAGCCAGGTGACTTCAAAAGGAATTGCTTTTAAAAAGTCTCGATGAGAAACCAACACTGCACATTAAAACTGATTGAAAACTATGAATATTATGAAGAGAATTAAGGCACTTGGGAATGATGTGAAACAAGGCAGGGTGGGGAGAGAGGCCAGATCTAAATCAGAAGCTTGTGATGGTAGAAAGTAACAAAAGAGAAAGCAAAGCAACCCAAGGAGAAAACTGTAGTTTTGCAATTAATGACACAGAAAATAAAAAGTGCATTTTTCTTTTTGTTTGTTTTTTTTCTAAATTATTACTCACTATGTTTTGAGCTCTTGAGCCGATGATGAAACACTTGCCTTTCCTGTTCTGGCTCAGCAGGATATGAAACAGCAAACTAGTTCAGCATACTGGGTTAGTTTGTCAACTTCTGTCCATAACTTCATGGGCTTATCTGCAGAGTTATCAGTATTGATAATGTAGATTTTTCTTTTTATTGAGCAGCCCCACACTCACACCTAGACTTGTCACATGTGGAAAATTTAGATATACTGAGAAGTTTGATGTTGTTTTGGACAGGATAATTAGTTAAATTATTATTATTATAGTATAATTATTTGGGCAGAATATAGTTAAAACTAACCAATATAGTTTATTTGGCAAGATAATATCTGACCTTTTTTTGGGGGAAGAATGATTAGTAGTTTTCATGTTATATAGTAAGGTACAATATGTTTCAGAAAGAGAGCTTCAGGTGATGAAGTGAAGGTTACTGCCCAGTCTCTCCTCCCCAGCAGCAGCTGTGCAAGGGCAGTTCCCTTATGAATTCTTCAAAATATTCTTTGTTATTTTGATCCAGAGCCACTGAAAAAAGACTCAGAAAACCAAAACAGAAACTGACCTGGGACCAATGAGTATAGGAATCAGGACTTTCTTCTCCTCAAACAAGCTCTGTAACTCTAATTAAGAAAAAAAAAAATTTTGCTATCACTTTTTGCCCATGTTTCTTCCAGTCATTCTACTCAGTGAAATGCATACAGAGAGAGATCGATAGATCACAACAGATCTTCTGGTTTGCTAACCTACTCTCTGTAGTGATATCAGGTGTTTTGTCCCTAGGCACATAAATACTGTGAGTATCTTTCAAAGGGAACCCAAAAGGAAAGGTGTAAAATGCTATCATGTGAAACCCTGAGTTTCCCGGCATGATAAATGTCTGGCTTTTTGAAACAGTTTTTTTAGTTCAGAGAAGTCTTGAATTTGGGCTGTGTAATTTAAACATTGCATTTGTATTGAAGCTCATGCTAGTACTTCATGAATGAGCAACAAATATGATGCCAAAAAAGCGGAGTTGCATTAGCAGTATGTTTTAAATATTCACATTTAGTTGAGAAATTTTTCATCAAATGAGCTTTTTTCCTCCAAAATTAGTACTTCATTCTTTCACGCTTAATTTGCTTAGATTTTAGAGTTGACTCCCCTATCCCTCCTTCCCAAAGTCTAATTGATTAATATTTCAGTAACATTTTGGCTGTAGTCTTTCAAAGATATAGAAAACACAGAAACCTGTCTTTATATATGAGACATAAATATGTAGAAACGTGCATATATATATAAAATAAATTTAATGTGTAAAAAATTGTAAAGCCTGTAAAAAACTGACAATCCACATAAAAGGGGTAAAAAGCTGGAGAAGGTAATATTTAAAGCCAAAGCTGTTAGTATAATGTATGCTGACAGATCTCAACATGAATATGAAATCTGATTTTCAATTGCTTCTCTCTTCACCAAATTTTCATGGTAGGTGTCTGCCTAAAGCTGAATTGGGCAAGGATTGCAGTCAAAAAATAGTCTTCTGACCGAGGCAGCTGTAAAGAGCAGAATTCTGCGCTGGGCTCTGCCACCAGCTTCCCATGTGATACTCGCATGTCGCTCAGCTTTTTTTGGAGGTCGGCACCAAGCATTCATCTTGATTGCATGTGCTCAGCTTTGGTCTGATTTGCAAAAATGCTGAGTGCTCAGTCTTCTCAAGGAGAAACTGTACTTTGAGTCAGGAGATTACGTGGTTTGAATATTTAAATGAACGTATTTCCTAAGTGCTGTGGAAAAGAAAGGCCTGAGTTTCCATAATAATCACCTCCGTTTAGATACTGCCTGTTGCTCATGTTGAAAGCATAATGCTGATCCTAAACACAAATGATACTGTGTGTGAAGCAGGCCAGCTTGCTTGTGAACTTCATAGAAAGTTCCTTTATGAAAATAATACTCGACACCGAACATTTCTGAATACTGCACCAAGTGGTGCGTGCAGTCATGCAATGGGCAATGGAAGTAAGACAAAACATTGAATACAGTGAATACTGTGCTGGAGTGCAGAGGGCAGCACAGTTGGAATTTGTGTGGTTTGATGCATTATAATTCATCCATGTGAGGAAACTGATTTCCTCAGGCAAGCTCAGTTAGGCCCTAACTCGAGAGCTTGATTTTTTGGGGGGATTTTTGGGGTACACTAATGTAGAAACAAAGTGAGCAGGATCAGAGCCCTTACTGTCACATGAAACCTGGTTTTATGGGGTGAAGTGATTTTGTGAGGGTTTTTTTTGTGCTTTTTTCCTCTTTCAATTTTATAACTTATATCTGTTGAGCATTGAAAAGGTTTATATGGATGGAAAGGCAGCCGTGCCTCTTCAAGGTACAAAGGTAATAGCAGAAAAAAGTAGCCCAAGGATTACTTACTTCCACTTATTGTCTACAAATGGTTTTAATGGCTTTAGTCTCCTGCAGATACTCAGCTGCACTCATGCCAAATTAACTATTATCTTGTAACTGGTTATAAATACCAAGGAAAAAGATTTGAAGAAAGCTAATTTATGGTTGGAACTCCAAATCTTCCCTTGTAAATATTACATGTCTCATTTTGTTCCCCTTTCTGTTCATTCCCTTGAGCCTTTCATCAACTCTTTGAGGGGAGGGAACCCAAAATTCATTGCCTTGGATCAGAGGAGTCATTTAGGTTGAGAAAGACCTCAAAGAGGATTGACTCCAACCATTAACCTAAACACTGGTTAGAATGAAGGGTGCTGGGATGTGTAGAGATATACAAGTAAGTGCACAGCTTGCTGGTACTCAAATGTGTATGTAATAGAGAGGTTTACTCTGTCTCTGTGGATGGTTAGTGGTATATGTGGTAGAATGTCATGCTCTTTCTGGGGTTTGTTTTTCTTTTTTTAAAAAACATTTTTTTAAAGTTGTGTACTTTGAGAGAAACTCCAGAACCTCATAAAAGAAATTCCTGTTTTGTAATTAAATGGACATTTAAAATGGCCACAGTAGGAAAGATTTATACAGCATTACAGTTTTTGGTTTAAAGCCGATGTAGCTCTTCTTTCTCTCTCTAATAAACAACCACAAACTTCATCAGCTGCAGTAATTGTACAAAACCAGAAGTAAGTTATCAGATCATCTCAGGTATATGGGGTGTACGTAGCAGAAAGGAAACTAGTCTGCAGCAGGTAGCACAGAATTTTTTAGTGTTTTGCCATGTGAAGAGAAGCTTTGTCATTCTGGAAATGCAGATGTACACATGGTAAATGAAAATGTATTGAATATCCAAATATTAAAATGAGCAAACCCAAAAGTATTAACCAGTATCACTTGGGGTTGGATGTTTCTGGTGTTTTTCTTCTGTTGGAGGGTTCAGGGGAAGAGGGAGTTGGCTTGAGGGGCTTTTTGGGGAGTTTATTACTTGAGAAAAGTCTTAGCTGTCTGTGTTTTCCACTCTGAGATGTGGGGTGAGTGTACTTTCCTTGAAATAAAAAAAAATCAGTTTCTTCTAATCATATAAAACTCCAAATGTAAAAAACGAAGGGAATATGAGGCAGTAAGCAATTAAGTAACCGTGAAGGATAATGTGCATTGCCAGGAAAAGGTGCCATTCTTTCAATGGCTATTAATTACTGTCATATATGGAGACAAGGCAACATCATTTTAATATTTAAATTTCACTGTTCCATTGTCAAATTCTACTATTTCATTGTCATAACATTTTGTTTGACAAATAATTTTGCTGAGGACTTCAGTAATGGATAATTAACCACAACTGTGGCAGAACTATGTAAATTTTTGCATGCATTATTGCTAGTGCCAGGTGAAAGTATCGGAAATAAACAGAAGAGGACAGTTGATTTGAGGTTGATTGATAAACAGATACTTCTCTCTGTGTACTGAAAGCATGTTTTCAAGTAGTTGTCTGCTTTGTAATTTTAGGTATTGTTACAGAATTTGATTCTAAATATATTAACAAGTACTGCTGGAAAAATACTGGTTTCAGATTTGCAGCAAAGAGTATCAGTCTTTCCAAAATATGCCATTAGATGTAATTGTTTTCTTTCTTGGTCTCAGCCTTTTCTCTCGTTAATGCTTACTGTTTGTGGCCATGGGCATCCCACTGCATCTCTGGGGATGATTTTATAGATCCAGATGTGTTTATGTCCTTACTTTAAAACAAAAGTAGGTAAAGACTTTGAAGTGTCTTTTTGGCATTAGTGCAGATGCTTCTTGGGAAAACTCCGTGTCAAACCTCCTGACCTGTTATGTTGATATGGGTGTTGTTAACTGAGCTCTGTACAGCCACATTCTCCTGTTGTGCACTTACTTCTATTGCCTTTCCTACTTCAGCTCTGAGCGAATTTAGCACATCTCTGAGTATGAGCTCAAACCCAAATTGCCACTTTTCTAAGTGAGAGATTCTGAGCAAGTTTGGGGTTTTTTTTTCCCCTCTTATATATTTTAAAGACTGGTTTTAGAAAATCCATGCTGCTTCGTTTCAGTTAGAATACAACCTTCTTTTGGTCCAGGTCCATGCCAACTTTAAAATTAAAATGAAAGTGCACATTTCTAGTAAGTTTAAATATTTTGTGGTTTTTTTAATGTTATATTTAAATACATGTGTAATGACTGTTTAGTTTTGCGTTCCCTTTTTTTCCTATTCCAAGGAAGCTCGTATGGTCAGGTATTTAAAAATAACTCTCTGAAAAAAACTCCTGGCGTCTTGTTTACTCACATAAAGCCCCAGCTTTATGTGAGATAGGCCTAGTGTTAAGCCATGGAAAGTGTTGGACTGTGCTGCTTCTGCCTGTCCAGGGCCAGGCCTGCAGTGCTGTGTTGATGATGCTCTGTGCTCAGGCCCATGCTCTGGCTCCTCAAAAGTCTTCCTGTGACAGACACAGTTACTTGACTTTCTTATCTCGTTTGTGACACTGTAGCTTTGAAATAATTTGTCTTTCCAGGTGGTCAATAGCTCAGCAGCAATTGCCTTCCCTGTACCATTGCCCATAGTCTTCCCTGCCAAATCCCTGACTGCTCCTTTTCTGAAAAAAATAGTTTTCTTCGGACTTCTAACACACATGGACTATATTGCTGACACATATGATACTTAGAATACTTAATTCAGGGCTTTAATGATGATATTAATATACTTTCTCATCTTCAGGGCAGTGGCTATTACAGTTGCTGCTAATTGCTGTGGAGCTGGGGTGAGTGGAAGGCCTTGCAGGGACCCTTGTAGGACAATATTTGAAGGTACTTAAGCAGGATTCTCTTTTGGGTTTAGTTATGTGGTGTGCTTGTATTTTCATCCAGATTTCCTTTTTTTTCCATGAATCTGTTCTGACTAATCCTTTGGCCTGTATTTCATTAGAAGTGTTGACTGCAGAATGATGGTTTTGGTCATAGATGAAACAAAACTTTTCCTTTTTTCCTTTGCATGTGCATGTACAAAATAAAAAGTACAGGATGACCTTTTTTATTTGGTAATTGAGAAAGTGCTTGACTTCGTTAAGAAAGCCATAGTTTTAAGAGTACCAGTCACTAGTCTTTTTAAAATTACTGCCAGTATGGTGTATCAGTTCTCACTCCCACTTATCCTCTTATTCAGTCCCTTTCCCATCCCCCACTGCTCCCTCCCTATTTTTAGAGGCAACACAAAGCTGTTCTGCTTCAAGCGAGGAACAAAGACTAGGTTAGAGTTTTAATGTTTTGCAGCAGATTTCTAAAATGTTAAGTGAGCCATATTTGAGCATCGTATTCCTAAAACAGTTCTAAATTGTTTCTGTGTTGTGTTCATGAATGCTGCATTTGTTTACTTCTAAAATTTTTACTCCTTACCCTAAAACCATCAGCAAATTATGGCTGAAGTTTGGATTGTGGCAGACCTGTGTGTGGGGAGCACAGATTCCCTTCTCTGTATGAGAAATGGTGCTGTGTAACATTCCCTGTGCTCTGTGAAAATGAAACTTAAGTTCAGAGTCTCTGTGCTCGTGTGATCTGCAGACTGCAGAGAGGAGTATTCAAGAGGGCTGTTTATGTGGTGGTGATAAAAATCACACGTACTTTCCGGAGACCTAAAGACCCTGCAGATTTTATTAAACTTTGAAGAAAATCATGTGCATGTGTGCATGTTTATCTGTCTTGATAAATACATGTAGCTTGCATGGAAAGGTGTTGTTAAGAGTACTAATGTTTGCATATGTGTCAGATGCAAGATTACAAACTGAGTATGGAATGGAGGACACTAGACTTCTAGCATCTGTGAAGCATATTGCATGTTTCACAAGAATTCCTTGGTTTAATGGTAAAATGATTATTTACAGTACCTAATAATGTGGGAAACATTTGTGAGTTAGTTTGCAGTTCTTTTTACCTTACAGAATGCAATAGGTTAAAATGCATTGCCAAAACAATGGGACAATTCAAGGAAATGCTGTCAGTATAGACAGATACAGAGGAATCTTAGCTTAGCAAAGAATATTTCACTTGAATAAAATGATTAATTGGTTATTTCAGTTTCACAGTCTGAGATTAAAAAGTGTTATGAGTGCTGTTGTTCATAAACTTCTGCTATAAAAAATGTAAGAACGTAATGTTGAGTGTGTTTACTGAAAATGGAAGTTTAATATTTTTCCCTGGATATAATATAGTGTGCACCTGATTTGATGTGAGAAGTAGTCTTTGACAGGGCAGCACATTTTATTCAGTTTATCAAAGCCATCTAGCCATTCTTGTAGTTAAAAGCAAGTCAGTCATTCCACCCTCCTGGTTTTCTTCTATCTTGAAAGCCCCATTCTCCTAAAAAAAGAGTTTGTTTTATTATCTCAGTTTGCCATCAGACCTTTCAGCTTAAGGCCTTGCCCTGTCTGTCCCCATGACAAATTCTGGATACTCTGCAATCACTAGCAAGGTGATGAAACTGTCACTTAAGCATAGGTACATGCAGTGGGGCATGGAGCAATGAGCTGTTAAAATTTACATATTTATATAGCTTGCTTATCCACCGTTGTAGGAGACCTCATTTTATAGCTTTATGCAAAGCTCATGTGGGAAAAAAATTAAAACTAATTTAATTTGGCACTGCCATTAGGGTTTTTTTTTCCTTTCTGTGTTGAACTGTCAGTTGAGGTTTTTGCTTCCTTTTATAAAGGGTTGCACTAACACTCGCTGGAAGACACCAAAGTTTCATCTTTTGTGAAGCTGATACTGAGAACAGGTCATAAAGAATTATGGAATCTACACATGGCTGAATGGATCTGGGCTTTTACAAAGCAGGTTTGACACTCAGCCAGTTTTGGTCTCTGCAGACCTAATAAATGAAAGAGATTTTTCCACTGCCCTGTCACAGAAAACAAAAACGCAGCTTATTGAATTGGCTGTTCACTGCCAGTTTAGGAAAAAAATTGTCATTTTCTTGCCCTGTATAATAAAAGCAGTACTAATTAGTAGAAAGCACCTAACCAATCTTACATGCTCTTCATCTAGTATTTGAAGTTTTTAAAAATTCTCTTTTTTATACATATGATTGTGATAAGAACTTCTGAGCAATTCAAATGTTGTTAAACTTCAGCAATCAAATTGCATATTTTCAGCCACCTCTTAAGCAGACAGGAGTTGTTACAAGAGTCTCTTTTAGAGTTGCACTGTTGGTTTGCAAACTCCTTTTGACATCTATAAAGGCAAAGCAGTTCTTTTCTTCTTTTTAAGTTCAAAATAAACCTCTAATTGGTTTATAGAGCCTTGGACTCAAGTTGATGGCACCTCTGTCTGTCTGGGATGCAGAAGGAAGACATGAGGGGAAGAGGAAGCCCCTTGCATCTGGTTAGCAGGCGCAGCTCTGTAATTGCCTGGAGATGAAAGAACCATTTGATGGTGGCCGTTAACACCTTCCAGCATCACATCCCCAACTCCCCCTCTGCCCATCCTCCTAGTGCAGCTCAGAAAGTTGGCACCCTGATAGGCCTATCTCATGACCAGGAGGAAGATAGATGGGAATGAGGATTTGGGGTGGATGGGGAGTGGGGTGAAAGAGGAAGTAGAAGAAATGTGAGACAGGAAGCCCTGGTGTTACCAAAGGATGGTTTACAAAACCTTTTGCAGTCTGTTGATAGAAATGGGAATCTGTCCTGCTGTCATGCAAGAGGAGAAATAGAGTTAGGCATGCTAGCTGGCCATTTTTAAGGAGAAGAAATAATTTCCATTGGAAGGTGGTTGGTTTGCATGCTCAGCTGTCCTGTGCATGTGCAGTGGTGTCAGCCACCAGTGTGATGCAAGAGCTGGCAGTCTGCAGGGCCGTGGACAGGCGTGTGCACCAGGGTTTCCTCATGTCCCCTGCTGGAGTGGCTACTCACTCAGAAAACTGGAAAATGCAGTTGTCTCGTTTGCAGTCATTAAGATAGCAGTAAAACTGGCCTGCCTGGTTAGAAACCAGTCAGGTAGCAGTCATATTAATGGCCCTTAGCTCCTCAAAAGGGGCTGAAGGGAGGAGTGGTGCTCATGTGACTCAAGGAGTGGATGAGGTGGGTCACTAGTCTGTGAAATAGAGGAGGGCAGAAACATGGCATGGAGGTGTTCAGAGTGCTCTGAATAGGTGCAGTGAGCGTGACAGGTCGTTGTAGCAAAGTGTGAAGCTCTTTTTGCCTCCTTTAATTTATGTGTAGTCAGAATTTCTTTGCACCCTGCCTCGCATGAGGGCATTACTTGGTGAAAGCTGGGGACTGCAGTTGCACTGAACTGTAGGTATAGCAGCTTTTCCACTTGATCCCACATGCACTTAATGAACGCTTGAAACAATTAAAATATTCTCTCTCTTTTGAGAGATGCAACTTAACTCCACTTGTTTTCAGCAGAAACAAAAGCAGTTTCCTTATTTCGGGGGATATCTGGAAAAAAATCCTGGAACCAAAGAAGAAAATGAGTCCCCAGATTTAGTCATAACACTGGAATTGGTTTGATTTTTAGAAGAATTGTGCAGCATTTTTGGGAAAGTTTTTTTTTAATTAGAAATTATATATATGTTATGTATCTTTTGTATTTTTAATATATATGTGTATATCTATGTAAATGCATATGCAAAGTATTATTCTTAGCAAATTGAGTAGATTTCTCTCATTTGGGACTTGTATTTAAATGCTGCACATTCTTTTGAGAGTCAGGAATTCGTAGGATTAATATATAATAATTCTCTTCTTCTGTGTTGTAACTGTCACTGGAGGTAAGTATTAAAACCATTTCTCATTTGGGGAGGTTGTAATAAAGAAGCTGGTCTTTTCCATGGGTTTCATAGTGAGGTCATGGTGATTTGGCTTAAAGGGGCAAAAAAAATCCCATGCTTGGCAAGAAATTAAACTAAACTAAAATAAAAAATCTAGCAGCACAATTTGAACCAAAATATGAAGTTAAGTGTTGATTTTTTTTCCCCCTCTTTGCTGAAAAAGTTACAAAAACTTCTGTAACTGCTCCACTGTGGAGGTTGAAGTGTGTTAAGTGTGAGGTGTCTCTGGTATCCACCACACTGGCTGAGGGTGAGAGAGGTTCCACTGAAACCATGGGTTACAACTGATGTCCTGGGGACTTTCTTCAGGTCTTGTACAAGACCTGGGACAGGCAGACTTTATTGTTGAGTGCTTCCCTAAGTTTTTCGAGGATGTTTTCCCATTAAAAATTTTTCTCAGTGTCTACTGCTCTGACTTTGTGAAATTTAGGCATTTTTAATGCTGGTATGTGATACAGTTTTGCCAGATTAGGTGTAGAGCAGTTATTGAGGGTATCAACTGTGCATTACAGCTTGGAAATTGCTGTTTGGAGAATTCAGAGATTCTTCAGCCTCAGCTGGAAAGAGACAGGAGATGGCAATAATCATCAGATTTCAGAAAGCTGGTCTAGCTTAATGAAATATCCTTACCTGGTAGTGAATGTGCCTGATTCTTAGTCTTTGGGCTAGCCAGAGTTAATCTATTTATGCAGAGGGAAGAAGCATCAACAAGTGACTGTGACAGTTTGACATGGCAGGATAAATTGAGCAGCATAGGATGAAGGCAAGGAAAGGGACAGGAGCAAGGAACCTTTTAATAGTTAACTGTTAGGTTGGCTCAATACTGTGGTGTGACAGCACACTTTGAGCATTTCTTTCCAGAATAATGTGATGGTGTTTGGGATGTTTTACATGAGAGGAATAATTTGTGGGTTCAAATAAGAGATATCAAAAAGGAGATTATTAAGTTTTACAAACGTAGCCCTGTAGTAGAGGAGAAATCAGAGTATTAAATCAGAGCTGTCAAGCACTGAGGCACCAAACTCACATTTCCTCACCCACTATCTTTTAGAAAATATTCTCTGCTCCTTCTCATCATGGATTTGAGGCTCAAGACCTATAGTTTCTGGAGCTAAGCACACTTGGCATAGCAAGGTATTGTAAAAAGGACATTTTATTAAAAGAATTTCTCAAATGAGGCACAAATAGTATAATAGAGTTTACTAGACTTTAATGTTAATTGTTTTGGTAAAGAACCTATGCATAACATGCATTTTTGTATGTTTAGGAGCAATGATATTTCTCAGTTCTCCTATTTTTTATTCTCTGCTCTGTGGAGAACTTTCAGGTGTCTCTGGAAGATGTATGAATTATATAATGTAGTTTTGAATTTCTGATTTTCAGAAAATCACCTTGGTGAAAACTAAAGCATAGTTTTATAACAGTCATAAAGCCCTGTAGCCCTGGGGTTTTGTTGACAAAAATAAATCGTCATGTTCTATTTCTGCTCCAAGCTACAGTAATAAGAGGGAGATAACTGTAAAAGGTTTGTTTTGGTACAATATCAAAGCCAAATGTGTGCCAAGGGTCATCTTCACTTTGAGATATATCCTAAGAGTCACCACCTAAGAGTGGCCAAAGAATACTACAGGTGTATATCCATTTATTCTAAGGACTTTTTATTAGCTTTCTATGCAAAATATCTTTGTATCTGTGCTGGTACTCAGTTTTGCTTTTATAACTCTGATTTACTTTAAAAGTAAGTTAAATCACACGTAAGTATTTGACTTCTGATATTCACGAATCTGAGACCCAGGTGTATTGTTTTGAAAACAACAGACTATAAGTAGATTTATTTTAGTAGACAGCATATGGATTCCACACTGCTACTATACCTCTTTACTATTTGCTCTGTAGCTATTTTGGCACTGTTGTTCATAGACTAAGGAAAACAAATTCTCTTGTAGAGTACATGAAGTGAGGTGAGCTTAAATGTTGGTCTCAAAGAAGTGCTTGTGACATAACCAAGCTTTGGCCAGTCAGAACAGTGCTTGAGGTGCTGGAAATTGGTCTGAATCCCAAGAAAATATCTGTGGAGGACATGAGCTTAATGTCCAAAAAGCTATGACATGTTGACTCTTTGCATCTGGCATTTCCCTCAATACTTGCTGAAGAATGGAAAAGTCATTTGATCTGAAGAATATTTGACTGCAACTGAATTGCCTTGAACTCATAATGGTCCTAGGGCTAGGGTTAACAATAGAGGGTTGGTGTTGTGGGTGCTCATTGTGCTTGACTTGGTTTCTAAGTGTGCTAGTTTAAAACTCAGTGGGAAAATTAAAGCCACTCAAGCTGCCCCTTTCCCCTGCTCCCTTTCTGGCAGAGGAGGAAACACTAGGATAGATTATAAGATGAAATCACAATTTACTGAAAAACTGCAATGACCACAGCAGCATTAATAAAAAAAATGTAATAAAGTGAGTGTTTTGTCCACAAAAGAGTATTTACCACTGGACAAACCAAAACACTTCCTGAAGACAGTGCCTGCTGTGGTTTCCCAGCCAAAGGCAGAATGGCAACTGGCCCCATGCTGAGCCATGTGGTGTATGGAAAAACAAAGGCTGTGTGTCAGGGATACTCGCAGGCTAACTTCCCCCCCCAGCTGGAAAACACTGGAAGAACAGACAAAACCTGGTGGGATGGGACAGGGCCTTGGAACAGCTTAGGGGACCTTCCTCTTGGCCTGACTGCAGGAGTGGGACTGGAACCCTTGGTGGTTCTGGCCACTGCTTGGGCTCCAGCTGCAGCTCCAGAGGCTGCTGTGGTTGCGAAGGCTGTGGCTTGAGGTCCATGGGGCCAGTGAGCTCCATTTTCTTTTTTCTCAGAGCAGCATCTTGGGCTCGCTGGCGCCGTCTTTCAGCGCCAATCCAGAAATGCTGCGGTTCGGAGGAATGGGGAAGGGACCGCCAGTGGCAGAGAGGGACATGGTCTGCAGGGCTGGCCCTGAAAGCTGCACACGCCCTCCCTGGGTTCTGCTTCCAGCCTCAGCTTCCTCCTGCTTGAACCATGTCCCTGCCATGACGTGGGTGGTATGGAATTAAACAGTGCTGGGAGCTGCATCCCTTTTTTCTCTAACCACAGCACCAAGGAAAGGGCTTTGTTTCATATGACAGTGAGACATAAAACTAAGAGATGCAGTGCCACAACAGTTGGAAGCTGTAGGTGCTGTTGTCAGTATTGGTAACTCACTTTTTTTTTTAATAATATGCCCTGAGTCAATAAAATCAGTGGAATACAGGTAGAAGTTTATTATTCCATTTTAATCTACATTTCAGTGTGAAGGCATGCTGTGAGCAGCTGTGTGTAGTGTATTGTGGAGCAGTAACCTTAATGTTGGGAGTCTGTTAATTTGCATAAGAACCATAATGTTTTATACTGAACTCATTGTGTCATGTTATTTGAACAGATTGAAATGAAAGAGTAAACTACACTATACATGTTGCTCAATGCATGAAGTACTTTTTGTGTTGGTGCTAGTATATAGGATTTTATAGTTCTGTAGGATTACAGAATTCTGTGAGAAATTTCTTAAGATTAAAAAGGAATCATGACTTGGGGGATTTTTGGTGATTGAAAGTTCTAATATTGTAGGAAATTATTTCCTTTATGGTGATTTAAAGAACACCTTCCCTAACAGAATTCATAACAGAATTTGTTTTCATATAGAGAAGAATCCCTCACCAAATGATGCCAGTGTTGTTGATCATAGCAAGCACCCTGTTTGTATTGTAGTGTGGCTTTGTGATAACTGTATTAACAATAAAAAGCTGTTGAAGGTTTTTAGGGAATAATTTGTATTTCAAAAATGCCGGAAACTACTTAAAAATAGAATAAATAGAAACAATGAATTTATGGACTTCAGATGAGTCTTTGCTGTTAGGGAAGATATTTGATACACTTCAGCCAGCTGTCTTAAGTCCTTGTAGGAATATACTGTTCTAAAGAAGCTTAGTCTTTAGATGTTTAGTTCACTGCACTGAGCCTCACCTTTTTCTTGACATATATAACCAAGTGTTTATATATTCACAAATCTTACATAAATACATGCAATCCTAGAGCCTTTTCAAGCATATCCATTATCAGTGTTTTATGATTTGTTTTACATTAAAGCTTTCCTACTTGAAGTAGTGTTTTAGCCCATAAATATTGATTTTGATGACAAAATAATTAGGTTAGCTTATGTTAAACAAACACAGCTTGTTTGGAGGTCTGCTGGATTTTAGATGAGTTTTTAGGAGCACAATATAGCGGTCTGTAGGAACAAAATCCATTGCAGTTGCTTACAATTAAGAGACAACAACAGTAGCTGATACTTCTAATAATTTGGGCAATGCTATATGAATTCAGATGCTTTGCTTTTCCTTCACTGAAAAAAGTCCTTTGCTGACAGCAAGTAGGTTATACTCTGCCAAATGAAATAGTGCATGAAATTCTGCTCTCGTTTTTTAAGCAAGAAGTTTTGTGTGGTTTCCATGATTGTATATTGGAGTACTGAAGTTTAATTCAACCTAATTATATTTTTCATTTGAACTGTAACTGGTGATCAGATAATTATCCTGGCTTTAAAAAAGTACATATAGCTAATATGGATGCTTGATAGCCAGTTTCATTGCTAAATTGAATTCAAAATATGATCAAATTATTTATTAGGAATTTTGGAAAATGGAAGCGAGCTTTTAATGCTCATTTTGTTTTACACGTTGAAGTTGAAGCTTCTCAATTTATTTTCATATGAATTAACATAATTGTTCTAGGAGTGTGCATGTGGGTCCCATACTTCTTTTGCCATAGTTGTTAAGAATTAGGTGCATCAAATGTCTCTAGACTAAATATGATCTCACAGGAATGGCTAGTCATTCCTTAGAAATAATTATTTCTTATTGAAAAATAAATGTCATATTGCATTTAATCCATGCCATAATTAGCATCTGTCTGTGAGCATGTGAATGTTTTTATCTTTTCCTGGTCTCCTCTCATGGACCTTATTTGTACAGAATGTTTACAAGAGCCATCAGGAAATTGTTGCCCTGTTTGCTCTTAAGAGCTCAGTATAAAAATCTGTAAACTGGACTTTGCTCTAAAAGAATGTTATCTGTTTTGAGAGATTTTCCTTTTTCTTTCATATACCTATATCTATATCTATATCTATATATATAGATATCCTTCCCTTTCTACATTACTTGACAGTGTGCTGCATTTGTTTTTCATGCTGAGATAAATAACCAAATAGGGAAAAGAAGAAGCTTCCCAATATTTTGTTTAATAAGGCTATTTCCTCTCCAGGCAGGGGCAGGCGATCACAGTAGTACTGTGTGAAGTTATCCTTCCCTTTTTTGTAACTTACACAGGGCTGCTCCTAATTTACTGCAAATGTAAAGTAAAATGGTGTTGCTTAAATTATCTCTGTTAGCTAAGTGTGACCTTCATCAGGAATGAAGCTAACCCATTTTACTTCAGGTCTTCCTGGCCTAGAAGTATTTATTGAGCAGCTGTAGCTTTTCAGGCAGTCATTGGTACCTCCAGGATGGAAACATCTGAAGAAATGCCAGCTGCACTGTGTGCTCTCCGATGATGCTGTTTGCTTGTAGGCACACAACAAAACTGCTGGTGAGGGCAAAGGCATGGGGCTCACTCCAGCACTGTCCACCCCCAGCTGCTACTCCTCAGTTTGACCACTCAGGTGATAAGATTTGCACAGTTCTGGTTTGAGTGAGCTGAATGAGTTAAGCTGTTAAGGGCTGAAAGGAGAATTCGAGAAGTTGCAGTAAGGAAGGCTGCCTGGTACTTCCCAGCATAGGATGCTCCTTGGAGTTTTTTATAACTTTACAGAATGTTAGGCTTTGAGACTAGGCAGTTGCTGCCAGCCTAATTTTTATTTTTTTGCTGCCAAAATAATTTAGCTGTCTGTGAGCATGTGTGGAAAAAGTTGTTTCTCATCGTAGATTTTTAAAAAACCCACAAACAAGCGAAACAAAAACCTTGACTCTTTTTTTGAAAATGCTCTGTGTCCCTCCCTTTGGAACACAGACTAGGAGTTAGAGTGTGGGAAGCACTAGTGAAGGGCACTGGGGAAGAAGAGCAGATTAGGAGTCACAGCTTTGCCTTTGTCAGCACTGCAAAATTCTCAGCTTGGAACAAATGGTAACTTTTTAAAGAAATGACAGATCTCACATAGTGTCTTGGGCATGTGTGGCCTGAAAGAGGAGGCTGGGTTTGTACCTCAGTGCCTGAGAGCCAGAATCAAATCCGTGGGACTGTGACATGTGTGGGACTGTAGTGTGGTCCAGGCCTCAAAATGCCCTGGACTGGGAACAGGGGAGCAGACCTGGCAGGAGAGTGACATTAATATTGGGGAATGAAGGAAGAAGGGGGAGTCAAGAGGAGAGTGTGGCACTGCTAGCCAAGCCTGGAAGTGACTGAGCCAGGAGAGATTAAAATCCTTGGGGAGCAGAGTATGGAGGGACTTGGCAGGGGTGCTGAAGGTAGGAATGAGGAGGGACCAGGACTTGAATCAACATGGGGCAAAGGATATGGCTTGAGGAAAACAGGCAGAGAAGTTTGATCTGGAAGGTCTAGAGATCTTGAATATTAGGTTTGATTTCAGTAGAAGCTCCTTGAGAATGTTTTCAGTCATCACCTATGGCTAATTTCCATGCAGAGACTAATTTGCAAACAATTTGATATTACTTTCCCACAAAAGCTGTGCAGTAAATCCAAAGATTTCAACCCAACTGCTGTTTTTTGTAGGTGTCAGTGTGACAATGTCTGATGTCTCAGTTTCTTATTTCTAGAAATGGTGAACGCATACATTTTTTCCAGTGTGGCAGTGTCCAAGTCAAGAATTGTCAAAACTGAGTTTGTCTTTGCAAATCTCTTTTGTTTGACCCCTTGTGAGGTCAAAGTTCCTCAATTTAATGATATTAAATGACATGCTGACGTGCTGGTGTTTTTTTCCTGTAGGACCCCTGCTCCATTCTGTGCACAGGATGGACTTGTTCTGGGAATGAATCTGGTTGATGCATTGGAGAAGGCTGTTCTCTGGAGTACCCCTGCCTCAATTCCAGCAGAAGTCAGGACGTGCGTGGTGGACGAGGCAGGGGATTGCAGAAGGCAGGAGCCATTCTGGTGCTCTGTGCAGCTGCATGCTGCCCTGGCGAGCGGGACTCCCTTCCTGGCTGTGTTGCAGACTTCCTAGGTGATGCTAGGTAAGTTGCTCAATCCTAGATTTTCTCACATCTTTGCTAACTGTCTCTTGCTTTCTTGTGGATGACTTGAGATCTTCGGATCTTCTTTGTAAAAGTAGTGACCACTGGTCACTGGGGGCTGAGGTTTGAAGGTGCTGTATAAAGCACAATGTAATGCTAAGTGCTGCAAAAAAATTAGTTAGTCTGAGTTATGCCAAACTGGAGACAAAGTTGGCTTCAGAACTGGAGAATCACTTGGACCTTAAAGCTGTCGCTGATTTAGTTAGGAAGCTAGGAATAACACAGTTATTCTAAGTAAGGAATAACAGAGTAAGGGTAGGACTAACCATTCTGTTGATGGAGCACTCAGCTGCACTGTTGAATTCACAAAGAAATCACTTGTTCTGTCTTCCAAAAAAGTTCGAGTAGTGTGCAGTAAATCAGGTATAGGGCCATACTCCAAATGCCAAGAGTTAGACAGATTATTGTTTTGATTAGTGGTAATTTTGTAATTTTTTGAATGGTGCAGAGGTGCTGTGGAAATGGTATGACATAACTGCGACATATACCATGCCACAAAAGCAAAGTTTAGGTTTTCTGAGACTTAGCTTCTGATATTTCCTCCTATGAGTGCTTGCATCCAGATTAGTTTTAGCGTAGACATTTGTATCGTGCAAGATGATTTGGGATGCAAGAAGCACAGTATTTTTTGATGATGTCAACTCGTGATATATGTAGATAAAATTAAAATGACATGTAAATTCATCATTCAGTGCAGGCGCATGACTCTTGTGCCTGGTTATTGTATCAGATATGAAGTAGAGAGTGTTTGTAATGCCCACTATCAGAATGGCTTGGACTCAGAATTTCATCTGCATTTCCTCAGGCATGGGGTTTGTATTTTTCCAGTGCTATGTCCATGGCTAGCTACAATGCTGTTGTAATCAATAGATAACAGATAATTTTTTGGCAAAGGCGTGGTTAAGCTAAATATTGTTTCAACTTGGCTAACCTGAATGCAAAATATCTAACATTAAATCAGGTTTTATGAATTAACCAAGAGTGCCTAGAAACATAGTGAGTGCGTTTGCCAAATAAGCTGTTACTCTCTATTGCAGGGAAGAGAGAGTAAAAAACTATGAAGGTTTTATAATGGCTGAAGATTATTATAAGTACACAGAGCAAGAATGTACGTTCCCCTTCCAGCCAGCTCACAGGGGATCCACTACATATGGGTCTGTGAAAGGCTGCACTAATGCTATAGGTGTTGAACAATATTTCTAAGTGCTGCTTTCTAAGAAAACAAAAGGTATTTTTTGTTTGACTACTGCTGTGCTGTGTCCAAGTTTTTCTTTAAATCTTTGAAATTAAACAAAAAAGGGCGGTGGGGGTGACAGGGAAACAATCTGTATTTTACGAGCAGAAGTTAAAAATGAAATTATTTGCTTTATCTAGAGTGTTGAGAATTATGTTGCAATTAGACTGATGCAATAGCCCACATTACGAAAGGATCACAGAGCCTGCTGGAGGAAAGCTCAGCACTGGAACAGCAGGGGTGCTGTGGGCCTGCAGGGCAGCACACTGGCACAGCCACACTGGGGAGATTATCAGCTAATGTGAGACAGGAACGCCAAGGAAAATAAAAACTCTGCCATTCCTGCATGTCCCATAAACTGGGGGATGGGGGGAGGAGAAAGAGAGTGACTTGTTTTTATCAACGTGCCTACTTTATTTCAGTGTCACGTCTAATCCGGCGTGGAAAATGTTTTCTGTTATGTCAAAGAAAGAAGGAATGGGAATGGCAGCTAATTATGAGCGAATATACTTTGAATGCTGCTAATAAGAGTGGAATTTTACTCAGCTCACTCTATTTCTACAAGAGAAAAGTAAAATTTCTCTTGAGTCAATTGAAACATCTGTTGAACAAATTGGCTCAATTTCATGAGTCTGTTGCTAATTCTGAAAAGTAGATGGTGTTTTATAAGATCAGTGGAGTCAGGGGGTTAGAGCCCATATTCTTTACTTTTTAAACTATTATTAAAGTAGGTCATGTCGAAATGTTTTGTTTTTATGAATACAGTAATACTGTGGTAAATGTTTCTAGTATTTCAACCTTTACCTTTGGTTTAATGAGTTTTCTTCACTGTTATTAATCAATATTACTAATAGTTTTAAAAGTTGTGGGTTTCCAGCTTTGTATCAAGTTCTTAGTAGTAAAGTAATTGAGCAGGTTTTAAAAAAAGTCCTCTTCCAGTGCATTTCTATTTCTTTATTTCTGCATTTTTTTCCTAGTCTGTTTTACTCATGAAGTTTAAATATTAGTAGAGTTTTAGTTGCCCCTATTGCTGTTTTCTCATTTGGACTAATTCTTTGTTGATTTGCAGATGTGTGAAAAATATTGTAGGTGACAAAGCAGTTTATGGTTTCACATGATTGATGCACAAGAATGTCATAGAGTCAGAGCTCTGACATCATCAGAGCTGATGTCATATGAATATTAAGAGAAGAAAAAAGGAAGAAATTAAAAATAGTTTTTCCAAGATTTTGTTCCCAGATGTCAGAAATGTTTTAATTTAATCTCATATACATACTTGCATCTTAAAGTTCTCAGGTATATCTCTTAACACTACCATCACTGAAAGGAAATCACGAATGTAATGCAGATCAAGTTTAGTTCTGTGTGCTTTACTGTTAAATATTATAAAATCGATGCAAGTCCTTCCTATGTACTACCCATAACTGGCTGTAATACTTTGACGTATTTGAAGAGGAAAGCTGGACTTTGAATTTAGACAATGAATATATATTTTCTTTGTGCTGCATTTATTAAATGGAAAATACAAGACTGTCATTAACCATGTGCATACAGGGTGATTGTACACCATGACATTTTCAGCTTTGTGGTCAGGGTGTCTATTTAGAGTAGCTTAATGTATGAGGGATGCAAATGGAAGTTGATAATACTTTCTAATGTTACTTAAAAAGCAAAGGAAACAATCTCTTTATTACAGCTGGTTTTTAAGCTTTAATATTTGTTAATTATGTAGTAGTTTGTCTTCTTTAACTTAGAAGATAATGGAGATATTAATAGGAGGGACAGCAGTGTGGGATATCATTGCTTTTGAGGGATTGCTGGGCTGAGGAGGAATGGAGATGTATAGTCAAGTTTTCTGAATGTGCACATGAGTACTGCCAGCGCAAAAAAGCTGCCCCACTGCCAATAAGATTTTGCCAACTCCCCATGTGTTGGTTTTGTCCTTGGTGCAGTTCACTGAAGCTGCAGATGACGTTCATGAAATGAAGTGAGGGGAAAGTTTTGTGGCTGAAATTCTGTGCCAAGTCTTTTTGAAGTTGTATGCAGCAGCTGTGCTGTAGCTAAAGAAAGGCTTTCTTTGCCTCCATCATAACATCTGCATGGTCTTTAACAGCAGAATTGTTCCACTATGATGTGTCATTTAGCTAATCTGGGTTGCCTTCATTAAGTCCTTTTTTTCTTCTCCTTATTAGAAATGTTCACATTACTTTGGGAAATAAGTTTGCAAAGATCTGAACTTGAGCATTTCTGTGTAGAAACAGTAGGCTTCAGTCAGAAAAAAAGCCAGAAGATGAGTGGAGACTTTGTCGCTCAGTGAGTTTCTTTAATCTGGGCAGCTCTAGATGGACACCATGAATTGGATTTTTATGTGTCCTCTCTTGTTTGGAGGTTAGGGGCTGAACACACAGCCAGTTTTTGTGGAGCTGCCACAAATGTGACATCATAGCAGCTAACCTTGGCCTGACAGCTTCCAGAAGTGTGGCTTGCACCCTCTGTGCTGAGGTGTTACCCCCTCTGCCTTGTGCCAGTGCTACTGCAGCCACAGCCACAGCTCTGGGCTGAGCTGGCTCAGGGAGCTAAACCAGAGGATGGCTTGATGCATTTTTGGTTGAGTCACTTGGCTGGCTCTTGACCTCTTTGAATTTTCTAACTGCAGAGTTGGACAAATATCTCTGCTGAAGAGGGCCTGGAAGAGAGGGATGGCAGGACCAGCCTCTTGTAGTTGTAAATTGCTTTCAAAACCATGCCTTGGTTGAGAAGGCAACCAAGGGAAGCTATTTTAAGAAATGTCTGTTTGACTGTATGCTGTGTTTACTTTCAGAGTTGAGAGAAATCAATGAATCAGGTGTAATTGAATTTGAAGTTTTAACTTTAGTGCTTCTTCTAGTTGAAGGTTTTTGCACAAGGACTTTTAAACAATTTTTATTTAGTCTTCTTACAGCATGAGACTAAGAGGTCTGTAATTGTTCACTCTGTTAGCACTGTGAAGCTGGTGAGTTCTTAAAGCTAAAGTGTGGGATCTAATGGTCTGATATATGAGGTTGTAGTCTTGGAGAGCAAAACAGAGGTGGTAGAAATGCTGCCCCTTCTCTCTGTTAAGGATGTCAGCTATTTTGACTGTAAATATCTTTGATTTATGGGGATACTTGACTCTCAAGCAGTATGTCCTGAACTAAATCTGGAGGAATACACTGTAAATTAAATGGAGTGGAGTTTTTGGTAAGAATTCCCACATTTTGTCATCAGGAATTACTGGATATCCTTTTGCTTTCCGCTTGAACAGTAGGATCAGTCTTCCTTCTGTAATCTTGTAGGAAAATGACCATACTGGAAAAGGACGAGTTGTGATTTATGTAATTGTACTCATTGCAGAAGTTTGGTTTGTCAGTTCCAGTTAACATAAATAAGCAAAATTATAGAAAAGGGCAGGAAATATGCTCCTGCCTAATAGGGCTGTTAAATAATATTTTCAAAATTATCTTCTAATGAAGTTGTGATTTTCTTCAATTTATGCCATTAAGGCTATGGCTACTACCCATCCTCACTGTCTGTAAACTTAAACATATACTTGCCACAATGAAGAATGAACACTTCACTGTGCAAAATAATAAAGTTTTTTGTTATTGCTGCTATTAGAAATTACTTGTAATACTGTATATTGAATGGAAAAAGTTAGGTCTGCCTGCATGTTAAGTTCAGAGTGCAGCCTGCTTGCCAGAGGGGAGTGTGACACACCTGCCTCCTCTTCTGACAGTGACCATGACCACGTCACCAGGGACTGAGCACACCCCAGAGACAGCTGGGCATTTCAGTCTCACACGTGAAAAACATGTGTTTCCTAGTGCCTAAGGACCACAGCTAGGAATAGATATGTTTGGCAGCAGTAGTCTAAAATATGCATTTTGTCTACACATTTAAAAATAATTAGCAAAATAAGATCATGAAGTCAGTAAAACTGAACACATTTAATACATTCTGGTTCCAGTGACGTTACTATGAGGTAAGGGCAAGCAGACCACGACTTGTTTCAAAAACAGGAAGCGCCTACATTTATATAAAATTGCATAGTTTCAGCTGTCATAAATGTGGTTTCAATGCAGTTGCAGGAGTAAAGCCCAGAGTAGTTATAACCAGCTTACTTCCTCTTCCAGTCAAAGTGCAAATAGCCATATAATTAACAATCTGTGGCTCATTTCTGTAGCTGGGTTAAGTATTCTGTTTCGCCTGTTCAGTCACTGTATAAACACAGAGGGAACTTGACTTGGTTAAGAACATTTTGAAACACAAATATCCCCAGTCATAACCAGATCTGTGGATTCACAGAAGAGGGTCTTCAGTTGCCCCTCGAGCTTGGCAGCAGCAATGAGACCTGTGAGTGTGGCTGGATCTCTGCCAGGCTCCTTGGAGAGGAGGGAGTCTTGCCAAGTTGGCGTCTTGCCATGGTAAACTGCATGGGGCAGCAAAACCTGCTGCAGAGCTGGTAGACAGTTTTTCTCTTTAGGGACTTCCCTTCTTACATTCCATTACAAATTGGCTTTATTCAAAGTCTTTTATCATTAATTTTTTGAGGACTGATTGCTCAGCTTTTTTGGACAGCTTTTTTCTGAGTTAATTCAGCCATCCTGCCTTTGACTGTACTCATGCACTTAGTGTGACAGAAAAGCATGAGTACAAAAGGATAAGAAA
Organism: Sylvia atricapilla; assembly: GCF_009819655.1. Taxonomy (NCBI): domain Eukaryota; kingdom Metazoa; phylum Chordata; class Aves; order Passeriformes; family Sylviidae; genus Sylvia; species Sylvia atricapilla. The sequence goes on along the minus strand of NC_089140.1, from coordinate 119,844,651 downwards.
GAGTTCCTCTTCTGTTCCCGTACACTCTCCGGTTGGTTTAAATATGCTTTAGGCTGCTTGGAGAGCCTTCCAAGAGAGCCCTAACTTTTCATCCAGACAAGGTCTGTCACACTCTCTGTCTCTGCTGATATAATGCACTTGAGTAGCAAATACCGCCTGAATATTCCCCATGTACTCTGCTTGCTGGAAAGGACCATGGAGGAGCCTTTCCAGGGAAAGTTTGCTCACCCAGAAGATTTTCTGCTGGGAAGCACTGCAGAAAATGAAGCTGCAACACTGGCTGCATATGGTGATTGAGAGTGCACCTTTTCTTCATATGGTAGGTAGCTCTGCATTTTGCAAAGCCCTTTGAGAAACCTTTAAGCAGGGCTCAGCAAAGATTCCACCATCCTAAACATAATATAGACATTTTCCTTCCCTTTCCTAGCTTTCATCTTCAACTATCAGATAAATTGTGAAATTTCATAAATTCATAGTGACAACCTTTTGTTTTTATGCCTTAAAAGGACTATTTCATCCCGTTCCAATGTTTTAATTTAGTCAGGATAAGCTGGCAAGCCCATTTTGTTGTCACTGGAATGACCAGAAAAGCTACATCAATGACCAGCACCTTGACTCATGTCTGAATGGAGTTTGGAAAAACAGTCTTCGCAGCCTTTGCATAACAAACAAAATATGTACACCAGTGATTTCAAAGGGAACAGAAATCAGGACAGACTTCTGCTTTGAGCTCCATAGCGTTATAGCTGTGATGGACAGACAAGGGAAGACTAAAGAAAGAGCTCCTTTGAATCTTGTGAAAAATCCATAGTGATTACGTATATTGAAGTGTTTCTTTCATTCTGAATAAAATTTGGAAACTTGCAAGGCACAACAGGTTTATAACATTTTTTATTGTGTAAAGGATTTCTTTCTAATCTCATCTTCCAGTGTTGTTAAGAGAAGAACATACAGCTGCCACTCTGAAGAGTATGGTTGCACAGCTTCTGCTGCTGTGTCTGCTTACTCTGTGTCTGTAGGTAATAATTTATCATAACATCAATATAACATTACCTTTAGTCATTCAGAAAAGGCTTATCTTAGGTGCTTGCCAGAGTTACTCATGTGTTTCTTTGCTTAGCGTGACATGGCCATATTTTCCTTCATGGCTTAGTTCCTACCCGGGCACAGGCGATGAAATGTGTTCACATTGCGCTGTGTTTTATCACTGACTGAAGGGATTGGACCGAGCTGTGTTGTAAAAGAGGACAGTAGGGCCAGTCAGCTTGTTGCAATGAATGGATTGCTCTTATTCGTGGAGGAGTATCGTCCAAACAGTGGTCTCTGGGCCAAGACCAGCCTACAGGAAATTTCCATCTGCTCTGCTTTTTACCAGAGGAGATGGGGAGCAGCTTTGCTGCAGCAAATGCTGCCCAGCAACTGGACTGCATTGGAGGCTTGCCACAATCCAGTTCAGAGGGCTGGCTCTGAGAGAGTGGAGGAGCCTCCCTTCTCCTGTGGTCTGGCGTTATTTCCATGATAATGTCTTGATAAGATTTCTAGGACGGCTACTTGCGGCGTAGCCAAGTTGGTGACTACCCCAAGGACTAAGAAGTGAAGTCTGTGAGAATTAGCAGGTGGGAGGTTCTGCAGCCAACCACTGAAACAGAATTGCCAACTCCTTGTAATAGATGACCTCTTTTAATAGAAAACCACATCCTTTAAAACACTTCATTAAAAATGCCCTTATCAACTACAAGCTCCTATGCCATATAAAAAAAGCACCTTCTTTGCATATGAAGTAATTCAGATTCAGACTTATAATTGCCATTTGAGGAGTCAAATACTAATTTTTGAGTAAATTTTGATATTATAGTTTTATATTGCCTTTTAGGAGAACTGCAAGATTAGAGACTGTAACTATCAAACCTGAAAAGAATATGGGAAGATGGAAAGCTCTGTATATATATATATATAAAAAACAATAATAATATTAATAAAATGTATAAAATTGTATGTGTACTCTTCATTTTCACACAGTGGTAGTCTATAAAATTTTTATTGTCCTGAGATAATACACATACCCATTACGTGAGAGCACTGAATACCTTTTTAATCTGTGCAGATCATCCAAAGGAAATGCTTCTAACAATCGTCTCCACACTTGGTTGTGTGTTTTTATCATCATAAAAGTTAAATACTAAATTAAGATTTAGATTTTTATATGATTTATATTTTTTAACTTTTCTTTTTTCAGATTCATTGTTTTAAGAATTTTCACATCTAGGAAATAATTAGGCTCTTGTACTAATGAAAGTGGTTCAGGTGAAAATGAAACAATAGAAAAATCATGTACAAATTGGATGGTATCTTTAAGATTTCAGTTTACTCAATTCAATTACCTGATGATAGAAGAAACTGGTTACTTTTGTGTATGCATATTTATAGAAATAATCTGGATCACTTAATTCCAATACAGTCAAATGGAAATATATGCATCGTCGTAAGGAAGTACTGCAATTGGCCTGGTCTCTAACTGTATAGCAGAATTGTTGTTCTTAAGTAAAACGGAAAGAAAAATTCTGCACCACATACCCTTCATGTCATTGCTTTGTGGACCTACATAGAATCTTGGTACTTTTAAATTCCCCTGAGCCTCATCAATTCTTGTAAAGTTTCTGGCTTTCTTTTCTTTTCTTTTGAAAGATCTCTTTGCTGGGGACAGATTGTTTCTCCTTATCAGGATGGGGCCCAAATGAGTGAATTAACCACATTACCAAGATTCATGTTAAACTCCAAACTGTCCCAGTAATATAAAGAGTAATATAAATTCATGCTCAGTTGCAAGCTTTCTAAGATCACTTTTTGCATTGTAAGAAAAATTGGAAGAGATGCACAAATTTACATGAAACACTGAATGGCTTATAGCATTTCCATGCTACCTTGGGGTTTGAGTCAGGTTTCCTGAATTCCCAACTTCACTTCTTCAGTCTTTTTATCTCCTGATACGTTGTTGCTCCAGTTGTTTGAGCTCTGCTCTAGATCAGACTGTTCTGCTGAGGTGAAAAATTTCCCTCTGTTTAGACATGTTGTAGATACCACTGGGTACCTTCAGCCTTCCTTCCCCTTTGTGTTCTTAAGAGTCAGTTCTGTTGCCTTTTCTTCTTCTTCTTTTATACTGGGCTTTTTCCACTGTTCATTTTGCTGCTGATAAGCTGACTGGAGTAGGTTTCCTGTAACAGCATCCATCTTGCTTTCCCCTGGGCGAAAGACTATTCACTTGTTCCTGGCCTGGATCATAGGTGATATCAGTCCTGATAACAGATGTCTGAGTGCTGTGTGTATATGTGCACACAGTTTATTAGTTTTTTGTATTTATGTATATAATATGTATAAGAAACACCATGTTGTATAGAATTTTGTCTAATATCTAATAGCTAGTGTCTGGCATATGTCACCGTGTTTGCCAGTTAGATAAACCTCTTTCATTGCTTTAAAATATTGACTTCTATTTTACTTTGGTTTTTATTTTTCTCTCTACAAAAAAATGAAGCATTATCAGTGGCTTTTTCTGTTTTCCAGACATCTCGTTGATTTAGACTGATCAGTTTATGAAAATAATATATGACTTAATGTATAATATTCTGAAGAGATGTGCTTTGCACATCTAAGGTCCTGATCTTTGCTGTAAGAGCTGCTAAGTCCTATGGTCCTTGCTGTACCAAAGAGGTGAGATGGTAGACTGGTGTTGCCTTAAAATCTGCACCTTGATTGATTTATTTGGGGTAATTTTTTATTCTGTCTCTTAGTAAATTATTTGACTTCATATCTATTAGAATTTTGTATGTGAACGTATTTTATTACCTGCTTGGCTGTGGCTTAATGCTGTTGTTTGATTGATTATTCTGTGGTTTATATTACTTCACTGATCGCAGTGGCAAGGGCTGGTTTATATTCTCTTGTTACATTTACAAAGGGTTTAGCAACTAAGAGTCAAATGTGAAATGGAGCAATGTAAGTATTCATGCAAGTGCTGACTTGTGTTTATATTCTTGAAGACTGAACACACGTGTATAAATGCTAGATTAAAATAATTTAAAACATCACAAATCTATCACAGTTCATAGATTACAGTAAAATACATATCTGTGGAAAAGTATCTGGTTTTATCTCCTATTACAAGTTAAATGGGGCCTGTGTATCTGTTTTTCTTTAAAAACTGTCTAGGAAAATGTACAAGATGGATTTAAATATTGTGGCATTACTTTTAGGTGATCTATTAGTGTAGCTAGCTGTTTAGTTGGGTCCTTCTACGTTAGTTTTCTGTGAAATAGGAAGAAGGTCAAATAGTCTTCTTTATTTTTAACCTCTTTTCCTACAGAAACAAGGCTCATGAGGTCACACCATGCACTTGTGTAGATACACTCACATCTCTTTGACTCCCCTCATTATCTTTTGAACCTACTGCTGATTTTGATCACACTTTTTGGCACAGCGGAGATCTCAAAATTCAGATCCTGCAGGTTTTGTGAAAATAAGTAGCTGAGTATAGGTGGAACTTCCCTGACAGAGGGAAGAGTTGCAGCATGAAATAATCTTACTAGTTGTCTGGGAATCCTAGTGATGGGAAAAGAGACTTTAAACAAATGTCACAGCTGTGGGAAAAACTTCCTTCAAAGCTTTCACCTTTCTAGACACCGAAGTCAACCAACCAGGAGGTATAAATCTGTGGGAGATGAGGCTTAATTAATTCTGTTGTTCATGAAACTGCTTGTTCCCTTGATATTTAATAATAATAATATCAGTAGCATGAATATTTCCATGAAGTATATTTTTGCATATTTAGTATTTAAGGTAAATCTATAGGGATATTCTTATGGCAACCCTAATTCTGAGAAACATGTTTCATTTTCACTATGAACATTAATTTAAATGTTTACAAATCATCTTCTCTCCCTATTAGTACAGATCGAGCGGTTCTTTCCCCTTACTTCTAAAATGACAGATGCTGTGAATGCTTTCCAGCTCTGTTTTGCATGTGGTTCTGGATTGCAACTAGCCAGAAATGCTGGAGAATTCATGGCTCTGTGATTGTGCTCCAAGGGAGTTAACTCGGAAGAACAAGGCCGGTACACTTACTCACGCTTACTGAATATGGAAATAATAATAATTATAAAGCTAACCAACAAGAAGCGTATTCTTAATAAAATGTGGGGGTTTTTTCAGTGTAATCATATGACTATATAATACAAAAATTGCTTTGAGAGTAGGTCAAAGATTACGCATAGCAGAGGCTTGTGTGATTGGTTATGAACAAGCGAAAATAGGGTAAACTTTTGACCCGGCAGCAGCAAATGGAACTGTGCAAAGCACCTACAGATGGCAGGATTTAACGTATAGTCGGTCTCTCGCCCTTTCACAGCAATTACGATCATATTTCAGCAGGCACTGAGGGGAAGGCGCTCTGCAACTCTAATACAGGGCGTCTTTGAAAGTTTTGAATATGCAGTTGAGTTTTGTTTTTGTGGGGCCATTAGTTAGCTTTGCAAGATGAATTCCAATTTTGTTGCAATTGGAAACACTCGTCGTGTTTGACTCGACGAGTTCCTGACCAGTGTGCCGAGTCCATTTGGAACAAAAAAATCGTTTGAACAGTCTGAATAATTTTGATAATTCGGACTGCAGTAGATTTATTGCTAAGCTTGAAAGACTCAGTGGAAGTTTTTATGCTGTTACGCTGCTGATGCAGGCTTGAAGGGATGAGGAGAATGTGGTTCCAGAGAGAGCTCTGGGAAGCAACACTCCCAATCAGCTCCTTGGATTCTTGTGTAGATTCATGCGTCTTCCTGGTTGAGTTTTAAACCAGTTTAAAGTCTGCAAAATTTAAACTTCAAAAAGACCAATCAATGAACTGCTTATTTGACAAGACTGTGGCGTTTGGATAATTCAGTGTCTTTTGGGCTTGTTGTGCCTATGAAATACGTGGCAAATTAGAAGAAGTGAAAGTGTTGTGAATTAGAAACCAATGATTGCCCATTTCCTGTAAATTTTGTCAGTTACAAAATCAGTAGCCCAGTTGCACTTTGGGCACAGACTGAAGTAATCTGAGCGTATTTTGTGTAATTTAGTGCCTGTCGGATGTTTGTCTACCTTGTGTATGCACGTGTGCAGACTTCTCCCACAGTTGCTTTTTCTGTCGTGCTTTGACGTATTGGCATTTGGGAAAAGAGTGAGTTATAGGAGGCATGCTTCCTTCTAGTTGTGATCCAGCCACTATCTCCCTTTCCGTCTCTTTGCCTTGCCTTCTGGCCTGTAATCTGATGCGAGTGCCAGATGTGGGGAGGTGGAGCAGAAGCAATCCAAGCTTTTTAGACCATTTCATGGAGGGGGTTATTTTATTATATTTGTGGTTCACAAAAATTTTCCTTTGGTTTTTCAGAATGACTTCTACAGAGAGTGGAAATTGCAAGCATATGGTAGTAAGCTAAATAAGATATTGGAAAATGCTCTTTGGAGGAAGGGAGAATTTTTAAATACTGATAAAGCGTGTTTGGTTGGATTTGCTTATTTTTTTTTTCCTTTGAAATCATGCTGAAGCTTGCACTGTACATAGACTGCTGGCTGTAATTCCATTTCTTTTAGGAGATGAATTGTATTCATTTTAGCCATGTCTGTACCTGCAGCAAAGAGCTGCTGCTGCAAGCTTTAAGGCACTTAAACAGCTCAGTGACTGCTACTACAGGAGTTTGATCTGGTCACACAAGATTTCGAAACTTTTCTGCTTATTAAAATACAGTGAAATGAAAACTGCTTTCCTCAAGTGTCAAGCAGCACACACTGTCATAGATTAATTCCTTGTACAGTTTTATAATCCCCACACACACAGAAAGAACCCCACTACCAAAACAAACTTCAGGTTAGTTGAAAATCCCACTGGTGCATCTCCCTCTTTTACAGATGAGCAGCTTTCAGATCACCCGGTTTGAGTTGCACTCAAAATTTTCCTGGACCTGTTATGTCCCAGCTCTTCAGGGAGGGCTCACAACCACAAGTGCTGCCCTGTGCTTCCCATGGAGGTCGGGCTAGGGGCCTTCGAGTGGCCTCTGCCAGAGATAGTGGGTTGGCAGGGTTACCCCACAGACCTCATTGAAACCTAATTGAGTAACCTTAATCTAAAGCTAGTAGCATAATTTTTCGGTGTGAGGTGGTTGTCTGTTGTGTTCATGACTTTAATGGATTAAGGCTCCTTTGCATGACAGCGACTCCCCTTAAATTAGGGGCAGTTATTGTCAGCTTTCTGCCTCCTAAGTACCAACTTCATAGAGGTATTCTGAATTTGTTGTACTTGCAAAATGCAAAACCCAAAACCAACTCTATAGAAAAAGATTATTCGTAATATATAAAGTACAAAGGGAAATGAATTAAAGAGAGGGGTTGGGAAAGAAAGGGATTTTCAGAACCAGACTATCCTGAGTTTTGTCTAGTTATATTCTTGTTCTTTTTGAAATACAAAAAAGTATTGAAGCATTATTCCTGAAGTGTTATTATTGAAACATTATTGAAATATTATGGGATTATTCCCACAGTTTCACTGATTAAAATAGAAATCTAATTAAAGGATGTGCACTTTTCACAGCTATTATGTAAATAACTGGTCTTGTATTCCGGTACCTGAAATGTCCTGAACGATTATAGTTACCTGATGAGTACCCTGTATGCTGCTTTAAAATGTAAAACCTATTAATACATCAACCAAACTGAGGGGCATATTACACCTGTAACAGTGACCTGTGCTTTATAATGCCTATATATATTCTTTTAATTCTGATCATTATTTCTTGCCACAGTATAAGAGAGATGCTCATATTTCCTTATCATTGCTGGAAATAAAATAGTTAAAATGACTCTTCTAGTATTGCTCAAAGCTGAGTACGAAGGTTTCCATTATGAGTGGCTCAAAAAAGTTCTTATCTACCCTTTGGTAAGTAGGTGAAACGCCCCTGTGCAATAAGGGTAAGCTCAGTTTCCTTTTAGTGTTATCTAAATACCTCATTTAGTTTTCCTTTGTATGTGCTCTCAAAGAGTAAGTGACAAAAGCTGTCCTTTCGTACACCACACCTTGCATACAGATTCAAGTACAGTGGTGGGCTTTTTCTGCCTCCGGAGGACAGCTTTCCAAACCTAGTGAAATCTTTCCTTGTTGTGCTATATCGAGGTATTGCTCACCTGTGTCAGTACTTACCTGGTTTAACTTGGGCTTGAAATTATGTAGCAGGAGGGCATCATCACCACCCTACCAGTAATATTTAGGCTTCCTGCAACTGAGCTATTGTCACAAGAGTATTTTAGGTATTGAGAAGTTTTTAACTTGTCAATAAACCATTGTATAATCATTACAAATAAAGTAATACATAGAATAGTGTTGTAGTGTGTAGTATAACATAGCTATTTTTGTGCTGTTCACTAAACTAAGTTGCTGGCTGTGTAATTGGAGGATAAAAGCAGTAATTTACCCATACAAACCTAGCTAAAAGAACAGGGTTTTTTGATACATTTCAGTTGCTAGTGGAAACGTTAGACAAGGTTCAGATTTAGATCTATTTTTTTTCCCCCACAAAAAAGTATCAAAATCAAGGTGAAATACTTGTTAAAAGAAAGTGTTGAATTTGATACTCTATATTTGTAAATGCATGAGGAACTGTGCAGATCTTTTGAGATTTTTCTCTTTTCCTCACCTAAGCTGTGAAGATCTCTGGCTTTGCACCATGTCTGTGACATAACAAATACCTTCAAAATCAAAGAAGTGACCAGACACGTTCATTTTCCGTAAGACATGGGAGTTAGGTCAATACATGCCTTCAGCAGAAGAGAGGGAGACAGGAACATGACATTTGTGCCCCTGTTTGCTCAGGGAATGGTTTTGACCTCCTGACAGTCAATCCTGAGGAGCAGTGGGATCACTGGTAGGGTGCAGATTAGTGAAAGCTGATTGGCACCAAGTACCAACCCTTCCCCATGTTTGTAGACGTGACCACTTACAGCTAATAAGCTTATAATAATTTCTGCTTAAGCACAGGTGGTGAAAGTAGCAGTGAAAAAAAAGTAAGGAGCTTAAATCCGGAGAAGGTATGGGGCAAACTGTGACGAAACACGTGCAATGTGTGGTAATTGACCGTCAGCTTTTGGATGGAGGCTTGTGTTTATCCCAGTCCTCAATGCAGATTCCCCTGTTTACACACCGGCTGTAGCATAGGGGAATCAGAGACTCAGCTCCAACAAGAAGCATTGCTTATCTCTCCATTACATCAAATATTTTTGTAGTTGGGCATGAGCATCAAGACTTTTGAGGGTTTCTTGTAAATCTTGTGCAGGAAATTGTTCATGAGGGGCACATTTTGTTGTCTGTCTGAAGGACTCCACCTGCACAGAGGAATCGAGGAATGTATTTTATTTGGTCTTCTGAATGGTTTTGTATTTTGAAAGCTTAAAAAATTCTCTTCTCTAACCCAGATTGCTTTTCTGATTTGAAAACAGCACATGCCTTCCTGCTTACTTTGCATTTGTTACCTAAATAGAGTAAATTCAGCTGGGAGAGGCTTGGGAAGAAGAGAAGGATTTAAAATTACTCCCCTTTAATTAATCCCAGGAAAATTCTGGCAAATCTGTCTTTTCTTAGTGCATGTTGTATGTCTTTAAACTCCATTTCATTCTGATCTTATAGACATGTCAGGATAGGCTTTTTCTCCCCATGATAGTAGTTTGTTTTGCCACTAACTAGGTTTTGGGTTTGCCTCATTTTGGTACATACAGAATAAGGAGTGTGTGATTTTTATTTTTTTTCTTTTTAAAACATAACTTTATATAAAGGGAACATTTCACCATTTCACTGGTGGTGTTAGTTAAATCTAGATTTGAAGTGCTGACCTTTTATGAAATACTGTTTTGCTAGCAATTGTTATAAGCCAGTAGTGATAACAGGGGTGATAATTTTTCCCCCTGTAAAATATAAATCTTTGGTTTGTTTAAACATCAGAACAGAGTAAGCTCCCTCTGTGGGGGATTATAGTACCTTCTTTCTTTGGGGAAAAAGAAACAAACACAAGCAATACAAAGAAACAACCAAAGGCTTATTTCTTTGTTATCTTTCTTGGCTAAGACATAAGGACCTTGGGTCCTACTGCTGCTGCACTTCAGAGGGTAGCTGAACAGATAATTTATGCATGTCATATGTTTCTCAGTTCTCAGCAGTCTTAGACAACATAAGGGCTCCATCCTGAAAAGTAAAAAAACATTCTGAGCTTACCTCAGGAAAGCACTTGCACATAATCTTTACAGTTAAGGCCATGAATGGAGCCCTGTACTTAATGTTAGGTAAGGCAGTTCAGAGAATTGCAACACTTAAGTATTTAATCCAAAGCATTATTGCTGTGGTGTTAACTAACAAACTGTCTTCCCAGTGCTACATTCTCACAAATGTTCTCATATTTATATATCAGTTTGCAGTTGTTTTCTATACAAAGCTTTTTGCATATGTATTTTTTATTTAAAATGTAGTTAAGGAATTAATTATTAACATCTAGGGAAACGCCATTTTTTTGGCAAATGAAAATGAAAAAGAGTATTTACTAGAATAGTTAATGTGGGTAGTTCTGGTTTACATACCTTAAGTCCTGGTAGTATATCTTCTGGGGATGTTGCTGGAAATAGAATCAGTCTTTCTAAAATGTATTATTTTCTACTGTTCACCTTTCTATACAATTTTTATTGTAGTATACTAGAACTGCTACTGCTTTCTTCAGCTTCATTCTGATAACTGATATGGTCTCCAAGAAAATCTCATTGTGGAGGAAGACAGCTTTGTTTTCATCCCTCTTTAGCAGATCCTGACAGCTTGCCTGTGAATCCAGTGCCCTTTCCAGAATGCTTGCATAAGATTATTCTGGAGAATTCCTGTGATCTCCTGCTACCACGTACCTACAGTTAGTAAATTTTTCTCCTTTCTCACTCAGGAGTATGTTTAGATTTTCTGTATTTTTACAGAGATAACATCCATCATGCTTTCTTGTAGGTTTAATTGAAGTTCAAGGCAGTATCTGGCTCTTCTTATAGTGTCCCTGTAAGTTGCAACCTGAACCAAAAAGGCAGAATGCCTGACTTAAATACACCTGGCTTACTAAATGACCTTGAATAGGTAATTTTATGTCTCTCTTTATCCTGAGATCTATAAACTTCCGATAATAAAACATATATCCACCTTTGCAAAAGCTCTTTGAAATCCATGAGTAAAAGGTATCCCATAAGGTCAAAATATGAATTATTTATTGCTACATGACATGCACAGCATGCAGACTGTAAGGTTATAGATATCTTGTCTGTTCCTTTTCCCCCTGAGAATAAAAGTCATACTTTCACAGCTCTACCTAAAAAAGTGTTCATTGTATGAAATCTAATATAATTTTACGTGTATGAGCATGTGACAATATTGAAACTTTGGATTCTCCAAGGAATTGGTTTCAACTGTTAATATCTAGCTTTGTCTGAGAGGTGCAAATGTAGTTTTCAAAATAATAAACATTTAAAAAATGGTGAATATGAGAAGACCAAGAAGAATAGTCATAGGTGAGACAAATATTGGGTTTTGGAGTAAGCAAAGTAGGGTTTCATGACATCAAAATTGTGGTAGTGTTACTACAGAGTAAGAGATTACTGTTAGTGCTTGTAATCATTCGTTTTCTAATTGACATGCCCAGCAGTGTGCTTTAGAAGAAACTGATCTTTCTTTTATTATGTTTCCTAGGATTTGTTGTAGCTCCTACTTGTCATCAAAACAGTTGTGTTCTCTGCTGTTTACATTATTTAATTTATTAATTTAGGCATATGTTATATGTGTGTGTATGCTTAGCTTATCTTGAATACATACATAGGTAGAGATATAAAGCATACAGAAAGCAAGAATAGGCTTGTTGGAAGAACAGGCCTTTACACTTCAGTGTGAACATTCTCAAATGTACTTGGAAATCAGTAGGCAGCTAGCACAGGTTTTGTAGAACTGCTGTGCATGTTCTTGCTGACATATGCTACTTTAATAATTTGGCTTCTCTGTAACAGTTTTGGCCTCTGAAAGAATGTAAGGAATGGTCTTCAGTGGAGCACACTTAAATTACCTAGAAATGAAATCTTTGACTTTAGCATAAATCTCAAGTGCTTGGCCTTTAATTCAAATCCAAATATTAGGTCAAATTTGTATCCAGCTAAATATGAAAGAGCTTTTAACTATTTGGGATAGGCACAGACTTTCTAATGCTGACAATTGAGGGAAGAAGGTTCTTGCACAGATTTTAAAACTCTTGGAGATAAGAGACTTCTGGATACATTTGGTTCTCTACTGGGCTTTTGCATAAAGGACAGCTTTACAGCTGAAGTCCCAGTTGGAAAGACTGGGAAAATGTTACGAATCAGAAATCAGATTGTGGTGGTGAAAGAAAGCAATGCTCTTCCCAAATAGGAGCTTTTTCAGAAGTTAAACAGTTAAGAACTGTTAAAAATAATTACTTCTACATATCAATACATTTCATTTAGACAACTGTACTTTTAGACCATTGTAAAGTGTCTGGTTAAAAGGAGCCATCTGCTTGGAAGTATTTCCCTTTATGTTGCCTTCCATATTGGCTCTCTTCCATTATACTTTAGGCATTGTTCTGCATGGTCTTTGTATTTATTGGATACTTTCATCCAGCCCTCCTCACAGATGTAGAATCTGATGTCTTGGTTAGTCTGATTTTTCTTATCTGCCCACCACTCTGACTCTTAAGAATGCTGAGGTACTGCAGGCTACATATTTATTAAAGTAATTAATCTAATTTACATATAGCACAGATATTAAGTGAGTGTGATGTATTAGAAGTTGCAGGGATACTGTGTCATGGAAGCTTCCTAAGAACCTGAACCCAAATGGATACTTTGCCACTTCTTTCTCATTATCCGTCTCAGTAATGTCCATTGTAAATACAAATGTTAGTGTCAGTGTTATGCAGGGGATCTGCAGCTCAGTATTTCCTTTGCTGTTTTTTCCCCTTGTAGTATGAAATATTTAAAGTCATAAAATAATATTGAGACCACAGAATTTTTTTTTAAGCCACACTTTTGTGGAGAAGAGCAGCACTGCAGACAGGAGCTGTAGTCTCATATACCTGGTTTTCTAAAGTTGAGGTATTTTAATTGACCCTGTTAATTCATTTCCAACACACCATTTATTGCTTCCACTGGGAGCTCTCCACTGTTGCTCCTCTCAAAAAGTGTTCTCACATGTGCCCCTCAGTTCCCACTGTATATGCATTTATGTAGTATTGACAGCCGGTGTAATCAGAATTGCCTTAAATCCAAAGTCTCCAGGCAGCAGGTAATTTAAGAAATTGCATCTCTCTTGGCTGATAGGGACACGGATTTGCCTTTCTTTATTGGTTTCTCAATATTGTTCGTAAAATTTATTTCACTGTAGATATCTTTTCCTCTTGATCTGGAAGAACTTACATTTCTGGGTGGTCATCATTGTATGTTGCACCCTCTCCCATGTAAAATCTAAAAAGTGGAGAATGTGGGATTTTTTTTCCCAAAAACTTTTAAAGGAAAAAAACAATCCTTCAGCAGCCCCTGACTGAACAGGGGCTGAACAATCCTTCTGACTTTTTTTGAACAGTAACATCAGCAAGCAAATGCAATGTCAAACGTGCTAATCAAGATAATCACACCAGTTTGAGAACAAAGCTCGCTTTAGTGTTAATTCATGGCCTCAGTTCACTTAAATTTCATTGTATCTACTCCTGTCAGGCTCTCTTCTGGGAGTAAAGTGATTGTCCCTGAACCTTGGCTCTGCTGAGTTAAGTTAGAAGCATTTTCAAAAGCGTGAGTGGTTATCAGAGTATCTGTGTAGCTATTCCAAAACAATAGTATCCAAACCCCACAACTCCCATAACATCCTGGAATCACAGAATAGTTTTGGTTGAAAGTGACTTTACAGATGATCCTGTTCCAACTCCCCTGCATGGACAGGAATAACTTCCAGTAGACCAGGTTACTCAAAGCTCCATCCAGCCTATCCTTGGACACTTCCAGGGATGGGGTATCCACAACCTCTCTGAGCAGTCTGTTCCAGCATCTTGCCACTATCATATAGTAAAGAACTTCTTCCCAATATCTAATCCAAACTTACCCTCTTTCAGGTTAAAGCCATTTTGTCTGGTCCTGTCACTACATGCCTTTGTGAAGAGTCCCTCCTCAGGTTGCCTTTAGGAACTTAAAGGTTCCGTAAGGCTTCCAGGAGACTTCTCCAGGCTGAACAACCTCAACTCTCCTTGTCTTTCTAGGAGAGGTGCTCCTGCCCTCTGATCATCTTTGTGGCCCTCCTCTGGACTCACTCTATCAGATCCATGTCCTTTCTTTTGGAGGCCACAGAGTTGGATGCAGGACTCCAGCTGGGGTGTTACAAGAGCAGAGTAGAAGGGGTGAATCACCTCCCCTGACCTGTTGGTCACATATATAATAATAAAGAGAAAATCAGCCTTCTCATGTCCAGGACCCTACATGGCCTTATTCAAAATTAGCACTGCAGTGTCATCTGCAAATTGGTTGATACAAATGCACATCACAAAACAAAGTCATGAGATATTGTTTAGCAAGTAAGGCTGGATTGCCTCTGAACAATAGTAATGGCCATGTGCTTGGAGTTTAAGGTGGTGGCCCTGTTGGGGTATCCTGCTTCTCTGGTGGAGGTGCAGTTTGGAAACAGAGCACATCAGTTCTCTCACAGTTGCTTTGTCTGTCTGTTGGATTGTGGTGGCATTTTTGACCTTTGAAGGCAAATTATGACTTTATGTCCAGATTATTTCAAATTGTCTGTGTCTTTGCCATACTGCTGTTAAAACTGCCAGCAAAATGTTTACTTTGAGCTCTTTTTGTCTTGATATATTACATGCTCTACCTATTTTCTCTTTAGTTTTGGGGAAGGAATCACGCAGCAGAAAGGACAGTTAATTTAAACTTGGCTGATTTCTTCTCAAAAGGATATTTATTTTTCACTTACGATATATGGCTTCAATATTATATATTATTGCATTATTAACTTAAGAGCTTAGAAAATGTAGGTTCTTAAGAACCTGGGACTGGCAATATGTAAAAATCTAAATTACTCATAAGTCTCATATTAAAGGTTATTTGCTAATGATTGTAAGAAATAGTCCTGTGAACTGTCAAGTACTGCTTTTTCAAGATGAGTCATGACAGCCATGTTCTTGAAAGGTAAAGATGGGAATCTCTTTGCAAAAAGGAAGGCAATGAAATAGCCATGCATTCTTCCAAACTTGACTTTTCTCCTCATTTAACTGACCTTGTATCTTGTGCTTCAGTACAACATGCTCAAAAGCAGTCTTTAATAAAATGAAATGCACTGCCCATATTGTTGATATTTTCATTAAAGTAATACTTTTGAGATTGCTTTTGTGGAAAATTTACTGTGTATAAACATAGTGTGGGTCACTAATTCTACATTGAGGGAAGATCTGTCAGGCCTGCTATTTGCAGTCGATAGCAGTTGTAATGTGTCTGCCGTCTATTTTCAAATATTGTGTTTGGCTTTTTCATACTGATGTACAGTATGACATAAATATGTGTAGGAGTCCTCAGGATGGGACAGAATTTGCTTTATGTTCTAAATATTTCAGATTAAAATGATGAAGTGGTATTCTGCTTCTGATCTTCTCCCTTCAGTCTTACATATGAACCGACTTTGCAGTTGATTTTAGGGAAAACCTAGTACAAAGTAAAGTTGTAAACAAATTCCAATTTTGGAATTCAGTGTGTTAAACTTTTAAGAGTTAGCAGTAGACCTAAGTTCTGACATGTTTCCTCTTATCATAGACTTAAATATTCAGTGCTAACCACATTGGGGATTAGTTGAGACTGTGTAGCATTTCTGCTCAGAATTAAGCCTCTGTGAGAATTGTCTTGTTTCTACTGTAAATATTTACCTGCATGCCTAAATTTTATTGCTTCTTCACTTAAATGAAATTAGAATTGTCTTACATTCTTTAAAGGTGTCATTTCTTATTACCGCTGCTTTTATAGCAAACGTGCGCTTTTGTGTGATAAATGAGCAAGTCTGGTTTCTGTTGAACACGCAACTGTCATTATGTTAAATATTCCTTAATACCCTACATTTAGTCATTGCTGTTGAATTATCACAAGGGTTGTGGGTTTTTCCCTCTTTTTATTCTCACAAGTGGCATTTTTAGTTTCTAGATTTGCACAATACTAAAGTTAAATGCCAATTTTGTCACATCTTCCTCATTATAAAAATGAGCATAAACCAATTGTCCTGAAGTTGATATTTATTTCATAGGAGAGTGTTTAATTATTTTATTGGTAGTCAAAATAATTTCAATTGCTCCTGCTTTTCCTTTCACTTTTTGTTTTATTTGATAGGCTGCAGTCTCTGACTTTTGGTTTTCTCATCAAATGGTGCCAAGTCTTGTAGTTCTCAGGAGTATTTGTGCTTGGGCTCAGTTAAGTTTCATGGTACTGTCTAATACTGATGGAAATTACCATTGGAAATGTATTAATAGAAAACCTAACTTTCTTCAGTTTCTCTTCTGTACCTCATCTCATCCCCTGATATTTTGGATGTTAAATAATACCAAAATCTGGAGCATGACCCTGCTTTAGTGTGTACCACATTCTGAGTGGTTAAGGCAAGGGGTCAGTCATCAATGTTTGCTGTTCATTGTCGCCGTTCACCATTCAGCATCACTAAATGTTGCTTCAGGAGCTTGTTAAAATTGATGAGAGTGGATGATGCAATGT
Organism: Sylvia atricapilla; assembly: GCF_009819655.1. Taxonomy (NCBI): domain Eukaryota; kingdom Metazoa; phylum Chordata; class Aves; order Passeriformes; family Sylviidae; genus Sylvia; species Sylvia atricapilla. The sequence goes on along the minus strand of NC_089140.1, from coordinate 119,827,818 downwards.
TAAATTAGCTTATTATTTATTCTCAGAATTGTAAAAAGCAGCTGTCCCTGTGTTCCAGTTTCTCCCAAGTGACACCAGTTGTAATCAGTAGCACCTCCTTTCTTCATCAAGGTCTCTCGGAAGGATGTGAAAGCCCAGAATTTCAGGATCTGCAAGATATAGTTTCTGTGTCTTTCTTGCTTGCTTCTTATGGGAACTGGCTTTTCAAATGCCAGGCAATGTCTGCAGGCCACTAGCAGTTAGAAGACTGCTGAACATTGATGAGACATGAGCTTTTTGTGACTTCCTGGGAAATGTTAGTCTTCTCATAAGAAAGAGATATCGGTGCAGAGACCTGAGTATTCATCACCAGGTATGGCAGAATAATTTGCCGTATCCTGAACTAAAAGATAGAGGTCCCACTTGCATTAAACACAGCAGCAAGTTTCTGTTTCAAGGGAAACACAGGCAATGTATCAAATCCTGCTGAGTTCACACACTGTTGGTGTTATGGCCAGCTGGAGTGTTACACTGTTCTGCCCTGCCTGGTTATCAGAAACCTTGACATTTCACCAAATTATTTCATCTCTAATCCTCTACCTTGATTGAATCATATATTGTCATTTAGAAATATTTTATTTATAGATAAGACTATGTGAAAGAAAACCTACATTATCCTTGGATTAATTAGTATGATTTTGTTTTGTTATTCATAATAAAAATTTTCTTATCTGACTTTTATCTAGGCTAAACTTTCATCTAATTCAGATCTCAGCCAATGAATCTTGCCAGCAGTCAGTCTGCGGATTTTGGGAATCTTTTACTATTAAAAGTCCTTAGAAGTGCTTCTGTTTTGAGATGAGGTGAAATAGAGTTTGAGCTGATTTTAAAAATATATTCACTGGAAGGCACATTCTGTAGAATGTAAAGTAATTTCTTTTTGAAAAATCCCAGACTCATCATAACTTAGCTGAATTCTGTTAAAAATGCATGGTAGGACTTGATGTTAATACATTAATGTAACATTGTGTTAATACAACTTTATTTTTCCTGTGCTCTAGTATTTCCATTGTGGTTCTGCTTTTCTCTCCTAGCTAAACTTCCTCTGCTGAGTTCCTCTCGTGTACCCTCAGCAAAGATGGAAGCAACTCGTAGTCTTGAACTTTTCTCTCTGTAGATTGAGGCTCATTTCCACCATAGAGCTCCTCTCTGTGTATAACCCATAGAGAGCACTGGCAAGCACTCTGTTTCAGAGGCTCTGAGCAGGGGAGAACAACCTTTTTTAGTCTGCAGGAAGAGAAAGAACTGAGCCAGGAGCTGACCATTTCCAGATTGCACTGAAAGAATCCCTTTCTCTTCTCTTGTATCTCTTCTTAATTAAAGGCAGAAGAGTGAAACAGTAGAGATTAAAAAGAAAAAAGAAATCCTCATCATCTGTTACTCAAAAATTTAAAAACATCATCAAACATATAATAAAAAAAAACCCAACAAAACAACCCACAGTTTTCAGTGGACATGCCCATACAGAATTTAATTGCTATATATGGCACACACACCTCAGTATAGAATTCTCTAGTTAGATGTTGCAGATACTTGCATGTGTAATGCTCTGAGTAGATGACTGGATGTGTGTTTATGAAAGTTATGAGAGCCTTGATGAGCTGTCTTCAAGAAGCATGGACATTTTATGAAATGAAGAGAGAAGTCAACAGTAATATCTAAGAGGTTGAGAGAGGAGTAAGTGTCTTTTCATTGCCCCAGTATGGACAGAAATCAAAAGGTTCTTAGCACTGTAGGTACATGTACTGCTAATAGAGAGACTGACTGTGAGCAATGCCAGATGCTACAAATTCCAGTGATATGACTTCTGTGCCCTTTGAGAGGAGATGCAAAAGTCAGAAAAACTAGATTTATCTACAGTATTCTTTTTCATCAGCTGGTAAAAGGAAGAATCCTAGTTTTCAATTAGGATTGATAAAGTGATGATGTTATTGACATTCAAGTCAACAGGTTTTCAGTTTTGACTTGAAAAACCAATGGTTTTGTTAATGTTCATTTAGAGGAGTTTAAAAAAAATACCTAATATTTGAAAACTGTATGTTTGCATCTACATTTACTGAATTGTAACACATGTAAATCACTATACTGTCTTTGTTCTTTATCTGAGCAGTAATATCCTTATTGTGCATCTTGGCAGTCAGTCCTAATAATTTCTGGTTGTTCTCTATGCTGGGTGCAGTGCCCTTCCAGTCTTTCTCACAAGGAGTGAGACTTAATGCTGCCCAGTCATCTTTCCTAAAAGTCAGTGGCCTCATGCCTTAAATAAAGCCTAGTAGGTCAGCTTTGCAGTTTTACAAACACAGTTTGAAATGTCTTGCTATTTTGCAAATAAGGGCTGCTACTATGGCTGTCCATTTGGGTACCCCTTTGGCTACTCCAAACTAGGATAGGATTGAAGGGATTGTGAGGGTAGAATTGAATCCTCCTGGGTATGGTAGAGAGAGTTAGAGAAATGACTGAAAAGCTATGCTTTGGAATTAAAAAGACTGAAAAGGTGTTTTGAGATGGCTTTACCAGTCTTTGTCTCAGGTGTGGGTGTGTTAGAAGGGCAAGGAACACCACATTGTTATGGTATGTCCTGTCGGCCTGATTTATTCTTTCTTAAGAAAAAATAAAGGAAGAAAAAGAAAACAAACCTTAAAAAACTGTGAAATGCATGCAACAAAGGCAGTGTTCTCGGTTTCCATTATGTGAACATAAATTGTAAGTGTTTTAGTGAAGCTGCATCTTCCCCATGCCTACTGCAAAGTCACCTGTGGCTGGGCAAAGAAAAAGTATTAATGAGATATATTTCTTAGAGAAAACTTAGGTGAATCTCTTCTGCTGTGTAAGGTCTGTGTTTTATCCTAACATGAAAAAGTCTCTAATGCTAGAGCTAGTTTTGGATGTCGCCTGCTTATCCCCAAATAAAGTGTATGATCCTGTGAAACTATTTAAAAGGTAGCAACCACTCTGTCATTCGTTGGAAGCATGTTTTCACTCACTGCCTGATAAAGCCAAGAGCCTTTCTTTCTTTGCTGTTGCACGTTCTCTTACTCCCATTGAGAGCAGTGTTTTCTGTCAGGAGTATTTTTTCACTCATTTCTCCTTTCCTTTTTTGTCTAGAATTAGTCTGTACACTGCTGTGGAATGTTCCCACTTCTCCATTAGCTTTATCTGTATACTGTTCTTCACTAAGCAATCTTTTTAACAACATCTGTGTACTTTCACTTCTTTTTCAGCCTTCAGCTCCTATTTTGTTGCTACAATGACTCTTTTCTGTTACTTCCTTTCTATTTACACATAACTCTTGCTTTAACACTGTGATTATTGTGTTTGTGCTCACCATATTGTTTTGACTTTAAATTTCTTGTGTTATGATTCCTGTAAATATTAGCAAGATAGTTTTAGCTATGGTATCTGACTGGGATACTCCCATTTTTTACGTTTTCCTTAGGTTTGTACTTCACAAGTGGAGCGTTTTGTGTATGTGCATTCTTGTGAAAGCTCATTTTCCTTCTGGTGATTGTTAATATATTTCCTTGAATATCACAGATGCTCTCCCTAATCTTCTGGTTTTGTCCCATTAGTATCATTTTCCAATTTAATTTTAGTATGCTTGATGCATCTTCTTTAGATAAGGAATTAATATGGAAAATCCAAATGAGATAAAGTTAAGATTACAAAGCAGTTCCTGTTCTATTGGGGTAAAAGTTATATATAACTCCAAATTATGTTCATTTTGCCTACTCTATCCAGTGTAGTGTTTGAGAAGGAGGAACATACTCAGAAAGACCTGGGGAAAATAAACCCCCTCAATTTACTGTGAATATGTTTTTCTGCTGAATATATTCTCCTTATGGAACCAGATTATTTCTTCCTGGACTGAGAATCTTTCTCACAGATTCCCTCTGTAGCATGGAAAAGAGAAGAGTAGAAATAGGATTCATGCTGCTCCAGAAGGGGCCTCATTCCCATTTCATTTTCAGCTGCTCTGCTGCAGAAAGGTTGGGCCTCAGCTCATGACATTGATCATAGGGTTGGAGCAGGTTTCCCCAGAGCCTTGGGCAGGGCTGCTTTCCTGAGCAGAGCTGTTCTTAGGAAGAGGGGTAAACACAAACCGTGATGGGGCAGCACTGGCAAAAATCGTACGTACAAGACAGCCACTCTTTGTTCACAATTTCCATTTTATTTACTTGTGAGTACAGCCACAGTCTCTAACACTGTTTTCCAGTTTCCTGCAGAAACCGTAAGTTAATGATCAATGTTGTCTTTAAGGAGAATGAAGTGCTGTAATGGGATAAGATGGAAATAGAAGGAATTGCAGAATTCCAGAAGGATCTCCAAGTCCACCTCCTGGCCCTGCACAGCACCATCCCTATGTCACACCGTGTACCTGAGAGCATTGTCAAAACACTCCTTGAACTCTGTCAGGCTGCGGCTGTGACCACTTCCTTGAGGAGCCTGTGGCCAACCACTCTTGAGGGGAGGAACTTTTTTCCGAATATCTATTCTAAAGCAAAAGGAGATAATTCTGTTTCTTGATTATATAGGAAAAGAACAGTTACAAAACTGCGGAAGTTTTTCTGTGGGCTTGACAATTGTTATACAGTGCTTCATCCACAGCTTTCTTAAATAGTTTGCAAATCCCAACAATGAAATGTCTGGGTAAGGCTACTCTGGTCTGTGCCCAGCTGCACTGCCCAGTACTATCAGAGGAGGACAGAGGTGGGGGGAATAAATTGGGTATGTTTATGCTGTGTGCCAAGGTAATAGGGAAATGGTGCTAACACAGAGGAGGAAAGGCTTGTTCTGTAGCCTGTGAACTACTTCAGTGAAGGCAGGACATAGCATTATACTTGTCTGTGTACTTTGCCTTTTACAAGCAGGAAAACTTCTGAATAGTGAGGTGCAAACCCGCCCAGGGTTTGGCATTCAGGAGGGAGCTCTGAAGCTAAAGCTTAGGTAGGTTTTCCCACTTTGACAGTGTGTTTAAAAAATGCTTAAGATATTTGTTGTGGTACTGAGTTAAAGCAAGATAAATGATGTCACTTAATATGTAGAAGCACTGACACTGACACTGGAGTTTGTAGTGTGGCTAATTTTTTATTTGTGCTTTTTTGCATTTCCAGGACAGTTGGGTGCTGAGAGGAGTCGAACCATAGGTTGTTGCTGAGAGAAGGGTATTTATTGCAGCAGAACTAAAATTACAGGCAAAAAAATTAAAGTACTCTAGGGGGGAAAGAATAATTTTAGCATGCCAGATACTCAGTATTAAGCATGTTTAATATTCAGTTTAGTCTCCTATGGCATGTTTATGACTAGTGTGTGTGCCCCAACAAAGACACTGCTTAAAAATGTACTCACTAATTAGTTTTGGTGCAAGAAGTAGAGAGAGCCCTTACATTCCCCTTCCACATCGACAGCACAATTTGCTTTTGAATAGAGGAAGATGCAAAATGATTTCAGGGGTGCCAGGTTTGGCTTTCTCCAGCACTCGTACACTTAAAATCAGCAGAAGGGAGGGAGGGGAGTTACTCTGTTATCATCAAGCTCTGCTAATGTAGCCCGGGTGCCACGTGACTGCAGAAAAGGCTATTATCTCAATGAAAAGGAAACTGCTTTTTAGAGCAGCAACAGAACAGAAGCAGGAGGAATTTTCGAGTACTCCACCATGCTGGATTGTCAAAGGGGGATCTCTCTGATCAGCAGTTAGGGAAGGATTAGCGTGGCCAGTTTGTCAGCTGTCATTAGAAGCAGATGACAGAGATGATAAGCTGCTGTGTGCGCACGTCCTCACTCAGCATGTGCTTTGGTTTACATCAAGACATAACACTGGTTTGGGATAATGGAGAGCTGATATTTTTAAGGCTGTAAATTTACTGGTAATCGACTCCTTTTTTTTTTTTTTTTTCCTTTTTCCTTTTTTTAAAAAAAAATTTTTTTTTCTTTTTTTTTTTTTTCCCTCCTGTTTTTAATAAACAACCAGTGTGATGGGTGGGGGATTTATCTTCATCTTGATCTGAAGACGCAGAAAAAACTAGTAAGATCTGCCTTCATCTGCAAAGGCTGGAAGACGACAAGGTGTGTTTCTGAAGTGCTGTGACTTCATTGTTAGTGCTTTCTCTTTGCACATATGTGTGCTCCTATGTGCATCATAGGTGTCTGGATGCTGGGGGTGCAGGGGGGCTGGGGAGGGTTGATTTGGGGGAGTGGGAGGAACAGCTAATTTCTGTCGGAGTAATAGAGTTTAAAGATGATGTTTCTAAATAACAATTGAAAAGAAAGGATGTAAATTCGAGTCTGCAGTTTCTGTCGTTGTCCCCCTCCCCACCCCCCCTGTTTTAATGGCTACAGGTGTACTTGTGGTTGCCTGTGACAGTTTTATGGGTTTATGAGGCTAAATATATCTTAGTGCACAGGAAATATTTTTGTAAGCAAGTTTTCTGGCATCCAGAATAATACACAAACCCATCTATATTTTCCCACTGTCAAGAGGAGGTGGAGCCTGAGCGTGTCTTTTTCGTTGCAGTAATTGCTATTCAATAGTCAGTAATTTATATGCACATGAAAAAGTACAAAATATATCAGAGTGAGACGTTTTTGCAATAAAGCTTTCTCTTTCTGACCAAGAGCTTGAGTAGACAAAACATACTGAAACATTGGTAGTTGTTATATAACTTTCTCTATTCTCTAATCTTAATAGTTTTCTTTACAAGTTCATGATCCTGTAAACAGAATGACATTCAGTTAATCTTCAGGCCTCGTTTTTTATCTCATGGTTATGCATGATGATGTCATTAAATATCTTGGCAGTATTTACCTTTCTTTTAACCTTGGGAGGACAGCATTTAATATTGCAGATTAATTAACTAATAATATCCCTCTCAAAAAGGTTATTGGTAGTTACTTGTAGTAAAGTGAAGACAGTATGCTGTCCCCCCTGCTTGGGAAGTTATTGCAGGCTTGTTGACTTTATTTTCCTCTCTTACACAGCATTAAGCCCAGCGTTTCTCCTTAAATCATAGCAGTAATACTAATCCTGGACCACAAAAAAAGAAGCTAAAATTAAGTGTTTGGATTTTATAGGAGTGCTGGTTGTCATTTCTTTAGAAATTTGCCTCCAAAGTTAAGGGCAGTGTTGAGAGGATGCATATAATCAGTCAGTACTGCAGTGCACTGGCAGTTTGCTAAAAGTGTGTTTCCCTGGATTCGTTTTGAAGTAGTGGTGGTGACTATCATGCTTAGAATCGGTTTAATAATTAACTAAATACATACAGGAAATGCCTTAGTTTATTTTATTTAGGACTTTGAAAAACTCATGCTACTTTGAGATAGGAGGGAGAAAGGAAAATATTATTGTTTTTTAAATTAATGTAGTTTGTGTTTGAAGAGACTTTATTTCATACTGTGAGGGCAGAGCCAGAAACGTAAACAAGTTTGTGCTATTTATTTGCTTGTTCTCTTTTGTCTGGGTTTGATTATTTTAATTGCAGCATAGTAACATTTTGGTACAGAGGCCTGGGGCAGGCGGTGCCGTGGAGCGGAGCCTTGAGAGCCTGTCACGTTCACGGCACCGAATGCCGAAGCCACAAGAACAATGAAACTTCCTCTCTGCTTCTTGTGTTTTCTTCCTTTATTTCATCACAGAAGATCTAACAAGATAATGGGGGGCTGAGTAGTGCTTTCTGATACGCTGGCACCTACGTTTTGTGGAAAAATAATTTTTTGCTGCTTGTACAGTCATTTTGATTTCCCTGATGCCTTTTAGGATGTATTAAAAGTGGGGAAATTGGAACAAAATCAACCTTTTGTGTAGACTGTGTTCTTCAGGTGGCTTTGTGTTCTCACAAAACTCAGGTTGGCATATCTTCTTTTGTAAGCAATTTCTTACAGAATTATTGTATCTAGCATATATAAAACTATCTTTGACCAGAGTAATTTTGTTTGCCCACTTCTCAAAATTAGTATACTTCTGTAGTCAGCAGGGTTACACTGGTAATGTTTAAAAGGTGTTGCTCTCTCTTTTTTTCTTTTCCCTCCCCCTTTTTTGTTGTCCTCTCTGTAAGGGAAATTTCTTGTGCAAGGAAGGAGAGAAAACTGCATTGCAAAATATACCAATATTGTAGGAAAAACACCCTTCTTGGAGTGTATGAACTAGAGGTGTACTTAGAAATTATTTTTTTTTTCACTCCAGAGCTCTTAGGATGATTTTTAATAATAAGTTTCATTGGGAAGTCAATTGTCTGGTTAGATTTTATAATGACATTGTTTATTTATTTATTTATTTATTTATTTAGGCTTGTCATAGAAGAGAATGCAGGAAGTAGATTCTTGATTCTCAGAATCTACTTTATTAAGTAGAATAAATTGGTTGGCACATTACTACGTAATAGCCCCATAATTGTAATAAGAAAGCTGAGTTAAGGACTGAGGACTGGATCTATAAGCCAAGCTGTTGGAGCTGAGTAAATGAGAAGGGTGTTTGTAAGTTGATAATCACTGTACTTGGGAGGAAATCCCGATGGAGTCATTTTACTGCCTGCATTCCTCCTTAGCTTCTCTTACTGCTTGTGTTCATCCGTGGCAGGCCTAGAAGGATGCTTGAATTGGACTAAAAATTACTATTAGCAGGTAAAGCTTTGGTCTCTGGAAGTGAGGCATAAGGTGTGAAAGCCAGGGTCCCTCAGAAGTGGGCTGGTCTCAGTAGCCAGGGGGAGGCTGATCCCTGTGTAGTTGCCCTGATAGCTGAAGGTGTACAGTGAGGTCTTGGGGAGGACTGGCTGGGTGGTGAGGATACAGACCATAAGAAACAGTGCAGGAATTGGATGAAAATTGTGAATGAAGACTCAAACCAAAAGCTTACGATAAAAGCATTTAATCGGCAGTGTGTTTTGTACCTGAATATCTTCTTTGCTGCTTCCATTTAATTTTTTCCTATGCACGCTGTCCCTAAACAAACTTCATCAGGATGCTGTACTGCTGTGATTTTCCATTCCTGATAGCATAGGCTGTTGTGATTGAGCAACACAAGATTCTCATGAAGAAACTTCTGTTAGAACTGCACGGAATAAAATTATTTTTGGTCCTTTTCCTGAAGTTTTTCCAGGTGTTCAGTCCAAGTAGTTATAAATGTGTGTTATTTTTTGCTTTGAGGCAGTGTATTGCAGACTTCTGGTCAGCTCCTTCTATGAATGTAGTGGGTGTTTCTCTTTTTAGTAATTATATTCCATTACAATCCAAAATTAAAAATACTTGGAGTAGACATTGATTCTTTCTTAGCACTTGTGATTCCTCTTTACCAGAAACTGTTTCATTACTAACAAAAATTAGTTCCAGTTTATTTTTACAAAGAGAATAAAATGGCTCATAATTAGCATTCAGCTTTAATAGAGTAACCTTGTTTTCTTTGGGCTGCAGGATAGAAGCATAGCTTTTTCAGGCTCATGGAGTGATTTATGACCTACAAAAGAGAAAAATAACAGTTTGACATCTTCTTCTAGCAGACTAGGAGGAAAATCGAAGCTTCAGTGAAGTCAGTGATAAAATTCTGATTTATTTCAGTTGAGTCATAGCATACCCATAGAACTGTTTAATTTTTTTACAGTGTCACTTCTGCTTTGGAGAGTTTATAGAGAGCTGTTGTAAAGCTTATAGGGTGTTGTCTGTAAGCATTGTGGTGGCCAAAGGTATATATGGATTTAAGATGGAATTAGGCACCACTGAAGATAGGTTCAGAGGGAGGAGGAGGCGCAGCAACACTGCAGCTAAGCTTGTACCACTGATTGTCAGAGACAGAGAGCAGATGTGGGGGGAAGGATCATCTACAGCTGCCTAGTACCTTCTTCCAAGATGCCTGCTCTTAGCTTCCATGACAGACTAGTCATAAACTAAATGTTTCTTTTGGTTGACTTGTATAGCCATTTCTATGAATATTTTATTTGGTCACAGCCTGTATTCATATATATGTGTGTATGTATATACACATAGACACACATGACTACAAAGCTGGTGTTGATCAGGTTTTATTTCTTGGCAGTTGACTAAGTAAAGCAACAACATTTTTATGAGTTTAATGCTTTTAAGTGCTTTAAAATGACAATTACAAATTCCTCTTCTTCTGTTATTGCTGGTTGCATTTTTTTACTAAAGCAAATAAAATGAAAACTGACATGGAATCTGAAGTTGTTAATAACTGTTATTCATGTTCACAGACCAGTTTTTGAACTCATGGATATATTAAGAACACCAAATTAATCATACTTTGTAAGTGTTGGCAAGACACTCATGTGTGGCTCTGGCATAACTTGGTGGCTTTAATTTTTGTGCTTAATAACAATGTGCAACATTAGCACTCACAGTAGCTTTGCCAGAAGTTTTATGTTCATCTAGCATATATTTATATTTTAAGTACAAAGCTGTAATTCTGCATTGTTGGGAGGGGATGAAGATATCATCTTTCATGCATATAGCTGTACTCTCTCAAAAAGCATGTATTAAATTGGTTGCTCTTCCAACGTTAATAAGAAAAAAGCTTTTCTACTTCCCAACTCTTACACTACTGCTCCAGTAGAAAGGGATGGCACTGGCATGTGGACCAGTATCAGCAGGAAGCACCTGCTGGGGGAATCTACCTGTTCATACAAATACGGGATGGGAATAGAGGCCAAATTCTCCATCTGGTCTCTCCCATAACATCCGGAACCACATCCTTGCCACTAGGCAGGCACCCTCTGGGACTGAGCTGAGGAGGACACTGAGTTTTCCAGGACAGACACTCTTAAATGCGTTTCAGAGGCAGAGAGGATGGGTAAACAGAACAGGATAATTTGGGTGTACAATTTAAAGAAGTGGAGCAGCATTCTGAACTTCTGTGGGCAGAGACGACATCAAAGTGAATTCCAATTCACCTTAAGCTGTTAAATTTACCATGACTGTGGCCATTTGTGGAGTTGAGTATTACCATTTGCTTATAAGTATGTTTGACTTCAGACTGTTAACTTGCAACCTTTAGGAACAAAGCAGCTTGAATTCTTGATTCTTAATTTGAAAATTTATTATTATACACTGTTAAATGAAATGTATGCTTATGAAAGCATCTCAGTGTTATAGGAGGAAGTGTGGAGTACTATCTTGTACATATGTGTGCAGTGGGTTATTCTTTCACCATAATAACGATAGCAAAAAGTGTAGAAATGTTAATAGATAATGTTTAGGTATACTTTCTGCAACTCAGAGCTTTAATTCAGTGCTTGGCATTCAAAAGAATGGCCTGAAGTTTCAGCATACTTCCTAGTAATGGGTGGTGAGGTAGAAAAGAAAAATAAACCCTCATGGTGCTGTAGGTATGTGAAAATTGAAAACATGAGTTCAGTTTTTGATGAGGTGCCAGAGAAGACACATAGAGTTGGAATTACTGAAGTGCAGTAAAAGTTTCAGTAAGATTATGTGCTTTCAGTAACCATATCTACTCTGGGGCTGAGGGAACATTATTTTGGTGCCCAGGTTATAGATATGGAAGGTGGCATGCAACATAAGCAACTTTTGCTGAAGCCTGGGTTGCACATCGCATTGCACCTGAGTGGGCAGACATGCTAAGCAGGTCCTAGTAACCTTCTCCAGCTATGTGAAGTCACTGAAATTCAGGTTGATAAATGAAGGAATTCAAATATAAGTTTAATATCTCTGTGGGTAGGTCCTATAACTCTGTGTGTTATGTACCATATGCACCTTGTGTGGAAACACACTGTGTTTATTCTTAACAAAAATTAATTTCAGTTTATGGAAATTAAAATTGTGTGGAAACACCCTGTGTTTCTATCTGGCTTGCCCTCTACTTTTTACCTATAAAGTGCCATGTTTCCTGGGCTTTTTATCAATGGAATATGTTTTATCTGATGTAAACAGACTGGTGTTTGACAGGCAGTTAACTGGAGTGAAATCCTGGTGTAGGCAAGCCCACATTACAGAGATGTGTAAATGCCCTTGTTTATGTGATTGGTCATATTTTTCTCACTGCTAAGATGGGCGTCTTGCAAATCACACCAAACTGTATAAGCTTTCTGGTGTTGTATACATTTGTGTCAGTTATAAGATTAGAAAATGTTCTTGGATTTGAGTTTTTCCACGATGCCTTACATTTGTGAGTGTTGCTCCATTTTTCCTTTCTCTCGAGTCTGATTTTCTCCTTGCTTTTTGGTGGTTTCTGGGGAGGAAAGTTGGTGTGGGAATTTAAGTGGACAAATAACAGTTTTGAAACTGAGATTGGTGGAGAAGATTCAGTAGGAGTTAAAATATGCTTAACTCACTGTTCCAGAAGTATCATCAGCTGGAAATAAAAGCTGTTTAAATACAAAGTTTCCTATAATATTATCCTTTTCTGAGTTGCTAGATTTGCTTCATTTATCAGCTATGCTGTTCACAAAGTTTTATTTTATATCACAGTAGATATGAAATAGTAGGTTTTGAAATCAGTCTCATAAGTTGTTAATAATTGTAAACGACAAGACAAAAAGCTAGATTAAATAAACAACTTATGTGGGAATTTGGACACCTTTGCCTGTGAAAATGCTTGCAGGCTTAGTATTTTTTGCAGCTACAGTTTAATACTTATTAAATGCATCATAGAAGGCTAAATGAATTTAGAATAACTTTTGTTTTAGTTTGGTTTTTAACTTAGCTACCTACCTAATACAAACAAAAGGATGTAAGAGTGACAGATCTAGAGATATGTATATATGCTGGCATTGTATTTTGCTATTTAATTTGGAGTTTAAAGGGAAGTTTTAGTGATATTAACCTGAATTTTTTTGTCCTTGAGTATTAAGAATCACAAACAATTCTCAATAAGTAGAGAAAGAGAATCCCAAACCTGAAATTATGATACAGAGTCTTGAAGGGTTTTTTTCAGTAGTAACACCTGTCTCCTCTTTGACAATGTTTTGATGAAAACAGATTTTTTTTTCCTCTTTAAAAGTAGAAATTAAGCAACCTGTTGTATATTAAAAAAAAAAAAAGGTACTTCTTCTTCGGGTATTTTTTCACTGTAGTTTTATTAGAGCCTGGTTTTGCTATTCCTGGGCATATTAGAGGCGCTGACGTAGCCTAATCCATAAGCAGCTGAGTGAGTGGCTCTGTTAAGAGCCTTAGCCTATGGGAATACAGAAGGTAGGAGCCAGCCTACAGTGCTGGGGTCAGTCTGGAGGGGTTTTGGCAAAGTCTCAAGCAGAACTGAGGGTTTTTCAAACCTGTGGGTTTGAGTAGCTGAAAAAAAACCTCTTTCTCCTTCAAGATGTAGGTGGATTTTACAGAAAGTCATATTAAATCCCAGTCTGTAACACTGAACATTAATGTTAGCCATTTATTTGATTGTTACAGCATGTGTTAAAGAGCTGCTACCGCCCATTTGCAGCCTAATGTGTTTATTAGACGATCTTCCCAGTGGCATCTTGAAGTGTCTGTCAGGTAAAAAATTCATGAGCATTATTGGCTTTCAGGCTGCAAATGGAATATGTCGTCTTCTTACTGTCTAATACACCACTCTAAAGCCATTACACAGGAGTGAGGGAAAAGATTGAGGAAGGAGCCTTCAGCTTAAAAATGTGAGTAGTAGATGTTGGAGCCAGTTTTCAGTTCTTTTACACATGGCTCAATGGCATTTCCAAGTAAATTATGTTTCTTTTCTTAGTAAAGTTTGTGGAATTGAAGAATAAAGTAGAGTTTGCTAAATACTGCCATAAATCTTGTTTTAATGTTACCTTTAATAGACTGTCTTTAAAATAGAAGGAATAGAAAAGATAGAAGAGGCTACAGGTGCATGTCAGCTTTCAGCACAAATCCTTTAAAGGTGACTAGAGTCTTTCAGCTTGCTGCTATCACCTTCCTTTTAGAAACTCTGTTTTCCCTTTTTGCTCTATACTGTGTGACTGTTGCAGGGTGGCAAAGATTTTAGACAGTTTCATGTGTAGTAAAAGTGGTAATGCTGTTTTGAGAAGGAAGCATATCATTAAATAAATGAGTTTGTTTTTAATGTGAGGTTACTATCACCAACCAAGGTATTGGACACCTTGTTTATTTTGGCAGATTGGCTTTGTTTTGTTTGGGGTTCCAGGTATTTAGTGGTGAAGGAGAGGAATAGGTAACTTGATTGTAGAGCATGGGGCTTACTTATTATACCAGGAATTCAGGAGGATGGTTTAATTTATCTTTTAACTTTCTTTTCTGTCACACTTCTTGTTTGTAGATCTCTTGCTTACATCTTATTTTACCGGACAATGCAGTTTGTTTTTTTTCCCTTGTTCCTTTTATTTCCCTCGATTTTCACCTCTTGGTTTTTTTATTCCTTTTCCTATTTTAATAATTCCTATTACCCATTTTTGGTCTAGATTTGTTGAAATCCCTGTGCCAAGCGAGTTTTGCGTGTCAAAAGGCTGAGCTTCTCCAAGTGTGGTGCAGCACGTGGGGCGGGCGGGCTGCGTTCACTGCCTGGGACTCTGACAGGTGCCACTGTGGAATGTGCTGGGAGTTAAAGTTCCTCCTGAGCTGCTGTGGCTGACCAAAGGAAAGGTTGGCCTTAGGCTCCAGTGCCACCCCCCCCTCCTCTGATCTAGTGTCTTATCCTGCCTCTGACAGCGATTTCCTTTGGAGGCCTGGGAAAGTGGTTAGTGAGCATTGCCTTCACCAGAAAGATTGAAGATTGCAGTGTGTATCAATATTAAATATTTTCCAGTTCTGAAATGAAGCCAGTGAAAAAAGGGTTCATAAGCAGGAAAAAATGTGAAGAACAGAATTTGCATGTGACTTCCAATTTTCCTCTGGCTTCTACCAGAATTAATGTTACACAGAGCACATTTCTAATTTTGAAACTGAGATTGAAAGCTTTCTAGTCATGGCAACTTCACAGGAAAAAAGGATGAACTGTAATGGCTTTTATGTTTGAATAAACAACCACAGAATTATAAGCTGGTTTTTTTCAATTAGCTGTTAGAGAAAATTTTTGGCCAAACTTTTCACTGACTTGTATATTTTTGGTCAGTAAACAGTATTTTTCTGTTTGTTACTCAATAAAACACTGACTTTAGTAAACCTCTTTCATATGAATCAGTTGTATGTACACTAGTTTCATGTGTTGGTGGGCTGGAGGGGTGGTAGTATAGTACTGCTACCTGATTGTCCACTATATGGTACTTTACCTTTTGTTTGCTACTTTTCAGGTTGAAATAGCAGCTTTGAAGGTGTAATCCTCATTTATTCTTTAACTGCATTTGTTAGGCTTATAATAAATCTGACAGTTTAACAGGCCTTGTTTGGAAGATGGCCTGCTCTGATAAGAGATAAAATGCACATTATCTTCTTCTACATTGACTCTGGGTGATTAACTGAATTCACTGGGGCTGAGGATCAGTGTTGGAAGGCTTACTCTGCATGCCATGTTCCTTTGTGACATTTGAGGAGTTGAAGGGATGTAAAAATTCACACAAGTGATTTGTGCTAGATATTTTCCTGTCTCCCACTTCATGGTGCCTCTGCTTTTCGTTCCCATTTGAAAGATGGATGTTTACTATTGCTTTATAATTAGGTTAAGTCTCTCTGTGTACTCCAACTTTAGCAGTTGCTGGTGGAGGATGTAAAGGAGGATGTGCCGTCACGACAAGAGCAGAGACTATTGTTTTATTATTGATAACAACAAAAACAAAACCAAAAAAACAAGAAAAGGAATTTAAGCATATTTCAGGCTCTGTTGTTTCAGTCTCCCAGCATGTGGTAGAAACTGGTTAGGTGTCAATGAATGTAGTTACTAACATGTACTATCCTAAAAGTTTTTTCATTTAACTTTTGAGTGTTTGTGATTTGCATTTAAAAATTGGCATAATTAGTCAGTAGTATTTTTACAAGTATTTTGGATGCTTTGGCCTGTGGTAATTAAATGGAAGGAGAGGGAAGATGCACTTCTGGCCTTAAATATAAATAGGAAAAAAGTATTAAGTTACCTGAGATGTCCTGTTGGTACAGGTCATCAGTAGGAGAGTAAAATTAGTACTTTGGATATTTTTAGTAATAATGTATCTGATTCTGTAATTATCTCCTTCCTTTAGGAAAATGGTACATTGAGTGTATTTATATTTCCATTGCTCTATTGCTCATTTATGCCCAGTGGAATTAAAGCTTGAGTAGCATCTTAGCATTAGAAGTTCAGCTCTCAGTTATTGTTATAGTTTTGGTGTTTTGTTGGGGTAGGACACATGGAAAAAAACATAATATAGAGTAGAAAAATCTGGTAGCACCACTGAAGGCAAAATACCAATTCCACAGCAGGATATTATGTTTGTATTTTGGAGTGCAATACAGCCCTCGAACAACTTACACAATGCAAATGGGAGTGCCTGGTCTTGCATTAGACTTCATTCTGTGAGACATGCATTCAAATTTAACTTTGGAAGACAATTGATTTCTTTTAAAATAAAACTGACTTAGTTCAGTATCTGACATATGATGCTATTTTTTTCATTATCAAGCATGTTTTTATCTCTCTCTCCTCAAAGCAGTGATTACTGCTGGTTTTGTTTTTACTAATTCCCAATTTGGTTAATCATTTTTTCTATACCTTGCTAAATAATCCTTACCGACATGTTCTTGGTTTCTGTATTTTTGTATTATAGAGCTGATATTACATTTTTACTACTTCTAAAGCATTGAATGGATCAAGTGGTTTCATTTCTTTATCTTTCTTCTTTCTGAAAATTCCTGTTGAGATGTAAAAGATCAGCGGAGCAGGATAAATGCTATTTTCTAATCTAAGGTAGTTCCCTTAAGGGGAAGTTTACTGGAGTAAAACTTTGAGTCTCTCATACTCATAGTGTCTTTAGTTTTGAATTGTCATGTTTCCTGGAAAAGTTCAGACTTCAAATGTGAGACTTCTGTTTTCTGAGCTGAGAACTTCTATGAGTGGTTCAGGAACCTAGGAATATCTTAAAAGTGCTTTAAAAGTTCTTGAATTCTCTTGTTAAAATATTAATGTTTGTGTAGTATAAAACTGTTCATAATAATTAATAACCAAGACATTTTGATACAGATTAATATGTATGGAGAAAGTTAAGGCAGAAACCAAAAAGCATAATATACAATTTAGCTGCTTCGACCCACAGATGTTTATTTCGGTGTCTAAAATTCATCTATCAATTCAGTAAAAATTTATGACATTTCCTGTTTCTTGCTTGGAAATTTCCCAGGGCCTTGCTCCTTGGTACTATATGTGCCCAGAAGTACTTCAGAAAAATGTAGTTTTAGTTTCTTGTTTGTGCCACATTAAATTTGTAGTAGTACCTAAACCTTCTGAAGCTCTTCATCTAGTGGTATGCGTTGGTCTTGATTGTGAATTAGCTCATGGAAAGCTAGGTGAATCAGCTGTTTTCTTTTTAAAAGACATGAGGAAACTGGGAGAGCTTCCTCATGTCTTTTGAGTTGTTAGAGTCAGTGCTGAGAAATGGAGATGAAGCTTTGCAGCCCTCCTCAGCCAAAGGGAGCCAAACCTCAATCCCTGTGTCCTCAGAGAGTTTGAACTACTTACTCCTGAGTTTAGCAGTATGGACCACAGCCCTTAAGACTCTGCACTACAGGAGTTAATCAGCCTTGCCCTCTGCTTCATGAACATCCAGCTTTGGCAGGTGGGTAGCCTAGCACCCAGGAGGCTGTCCTGCATGGTGGGAAATACAGGCATGGGAGCTTTCTCTGAAGAGGAAACTCTATCTCCGTTTCTGGGTGTTTTAGTTGGTAAGATAGTGGTACAGAAGAGCCTATCCACACCTTCTAAAAGTTGATTCTTCCTCATTTTTCCTAACTAGGGAATAGATTTTACTTTCTGAATTCCAAAAGAATACCTGAACTTTTAACTATCCCAGTCAGACCCTAAATACCTAGGGAGACAAGGGTTTGGGGGCACATCCTTTTGATTTTAGTACTGTGTGCTCAATATGGATCAGTGACTTTAATTTTAGCCTTTGAGATTTTTTTAGATTGCTTCGATATCATCTGTCTAGCTTGCCACTTTCCAAGACACCTATCTCTGGATTTTACATTCTGCTCTGGAGCACAGTCACCTACAACACAAGAAAATGGCCTATAAAAATCTTTGAGGTATAGAAAATGATTTTTAATTAAGACATAAAGGAGAACAGAAAGCAAACATGGTAGTAGGTGGTATATTTCCAGAAATAAATTATGATGAGTGAGAAAGAAATGGGTAACTCATTCTAAGAATAAACTGATAATGCTGCTGAGAAAAAGATGTAATAGCCTGTGAATGCAAACAAAATAAATACATATATTATTTGTTCAGAACTATTTGCTATGTTTAATAAGGAGAGAAGAAGGTGCTAGTTTTGTAATTATGATACTGCTTTTGTTCCCCTTAATACAGAAGGATAAAGTTTAGAGTTTATGATGGGAGATGAGTTGTAATATGTCCTGCAAAGGCTGATAGTGTGGACTCGGTGGGATTCCAACAGAATAGCATCAGTGTTAATGCAAGAAGAATTGATTTATACATTGGTGAAGCTACTGGTGAAACTGGTTCCCGCAAAAATAAAACTTCCCTTTGAAGTAGGTCTGACAGAGGTAGCAAAGATAGGTAGGAAAGCTGTCAGTAACAGCTTCTGTATACTTTCTTGAGGAGGAAGGAGTTTTGGAGGGTGGAGTCCACCCTTAATGCTTACCTTCTTACTACTTGGGAAGAGAGTGAGAAGATGACAGGTATTTGTGAATTGTTATGCTTGCTTTTCTCAAGAAAAATAGCTGCTTTACATTTCTCAGGGTTTACTTGGGAAGAAATGAAGGGATTTCCAAGCCTAATTGTTCTTCTGAGCTTTAGGTCACCATCAGAGTCTGGATCAAAGATCAGATCTTGGGAATGTACAGCTTTCATCATGCTGATGATTTTTTCTCACCTTGGTCAGTGAAAAATTTAGTCACTGGAACAGAGCTGCAAGGTCAATTCCAGCCCTCCACTGACAAAGCCTCTGTTTAAATATTGTCAGTTTCCTAAACAGTATTTTGCACCTTCCTTGGAGCTCTTATTTGTGATACTTGTGAAATTGCAGAGTTTCAAGGAAGTGCCTAGCTCCTAATCTATGAATGTATGTTGCTGCTCTATATGTGGGTGAATTTGGGTGCCTATGTCTGCTGGGGCCAGAAATCAGTGAGGAGAGGCAGTTGTTACAGAGCAGCCGGTGTCAGAGCACGCTGGAGGCTGTGGTGGATGTCTCGTGCCCTGCAGTGCAGTTGGCATTGCTGTGGCTCTGCCTTTGCCCTGGTGGGGTCACAGGGTTCTGCAGCAAGGACAGGATGGTGGAGGTTGTCAGCAAGGACAGGATGGTGGTTGTGATGGCACATCTTCCCTTTGAGGGTTGTGTCTGCTCTGCCACAGAACCACAGCCTTGCTCTGCTTATATTGGGATCTTCTCAAAATAATGGCAGCGGTGTATGTAGATCTGCATGTGTAGACTCAGTAGAGAATAAGATAATCCAGGTATCTTTCCAATACAGTCTGGTACCATTCATGTCAAAGACCAGATGGAAGCTATGTATGATACAGTCTTTCTTTTGGAACTTGAACAGTACCTAGAAAAAGGGAAATTACTCCACTCTCTGCTCAAACTGGTTAAAAAAATACTGAGATCAGGTCAGTTGATCAGAGCATGGGGCTAACCATGTAACACCAAGGTTGTGGGTTTGATCCCGGTATGGGCAAATCATTTAAGAGTTGGACTCAGTGATCCCTTGGAAGTGTGGGTCCCTTCCAAATCAGAATACTCTGTGGAAAAAAATACTTTCAGTAAAAACAAATTATTTTTTTACTTTTACTTCGAATTTGGGGAAATGTTAGGTGGTGGTCAATTCTGAATCTGAGATGGCTCCAACTCATCATTTGCTTGCTCAGGTTTCAGTGGGTGGCCTTTCTCAGCATTTACTGCTCGGACCTTAGTCTTTGGGCTGTTTCTGCCAGCATCTTCAATATCTTCACTCCGCTGGCTCATTGGGAAAACTGAGATTTCCAATGTGAACATCTGTTTACCAGTACATAGGCTGGCAGCTAGATCTTAAAAAATGTCAAAAAGGAAAAGGGAAGAGGACTGTGTCTTTAACCCCCCCGGCAGCTCCCTCATTTGGTTGAGTGCATGGCTGACTGGGCCAGCAGAGGGAAAGGAACTGGTGGGACAGAGATGAAGGGCTTGAAGGAGGTGGTGAACTCTCTTGTTTTGATACCTGATTTCTAATTTATGCCAAAGTGAAGTGGTCATACAATTACAGGCTCCAGCTCTTATTTTAGTATGGTATGAATCACCTCCTGGATACACTCACCTCCTTCATGGCCCTCATGCTTATTTTTCTGCTAATCCCAAACAACATAGGAACTCTCTGAAATGTCTAGGAACACCTCTCTGCCATCATTCTCACAAAACTGGCAACAACTAGGCAGATCTGAGCTGAGACTGCCCCATCTTGCATGAATTTCTGATCATTTACATTATCTCCCTATGTCCTTTGGTCATTTCTGCCTCCAGAATTGGTACTTGTTGAGAAATCTGAGGGGGGCAAGTTTCATGTGCTTCTAGAGGGCATAGGGAAATCAACAGTTGGGAGCAGGGCGGGATTTCCACAAGCTGTTTATTGCACAAATTACGAGCTTGTGTTGTTTTACTACGTTAGCTTGACAAGTTATTCTCCTTAAGAGGTAGATTATATGAAGAAAATATTTATCTGTTCCTCAGCAATCTCTAGTGTTGACAGATGTTCTGTTCCTACAGTTTTGTACATGTACTTTTGCAGGTATTATCTTCTGATTTTTAACTAAAGCTGCATGTGCCACCTTTTCACATAGCTGGGACACATGTTTCATTTCATGTATTTGTTGTGTTTTTCTTGTTGTATGGCACTAGGACTTTTCCTTTGTCTTTCATCATTCAACCTTGTAAATTTGCCATGACAATTCAGCAACACAGGCACAAAATATACTTATCTGTTCTTACATAGCTGGTAACAATCAAAGAGATGGTAATGCTTTACTTGCCCGACACACATTTTCTTCTCTAGGAGTTATGTGTAGCATTTTGTGGGGTCATAAACACAGTGGTTTTATTGGTGCCTTTCAAACAAGCTCTATTTCAAATGATAGATTTGCCAAGTGAAATCTTAGTTGACCATGGAATGAGAAACTTGCAAATAGGAACTGAGAACTCAAGACTTTTCCACCATAACCCTTTCTTTGCACTTTCTTCCTTTTAGTTGCTGATATGTGTTCAAGATGAGTGGGATGGGAGAAAATACCTCTGACCCATCCAGAGCAGAGTCAAGAAAGCGCAAGGATCCCGATCAGGTTGGACCCAGGTTAGACCATTTACTTCTGGAAATATTGAGAGAATGAGTTAAAAAAAATGTTACATGTGCTTCTGTTTTTCGCTTAGAAGACGACAAACAGCATTCTTGCAAAGAGACGTCAGTGCCAAACTATTTATTGCAGTAATTCTGTGTTGTTGAGGGTTTGGGATGGGGATGAGAACTATTCTCTTTTATTATTATTTGTTTGTTTATTTTTTAATCCAGTGTTGTACCAAAATGCAGAATTTTGGGGACAATTTAGGAGAGATGTAAAAATGGTTTTTGGCTTTCACTGCAAGAAGTCTTCAGTCACTCATCTTGTCAATCAGAGTTGGGGTTTTTTTTGCCACTTCTGTTGTACATTATACTCTAGGTCTTGAAAAATAATTTCCAGCTTTACAGCAGTTCTGTTACCAACACAAATGCATTTTAAAGCATAAGCACTCATTTATCATCTTTTCTTAAGACTGCCATAAACTCACAAGGAGGCAGGGAGTATGGATTGCTCAGTTTAACTGTTTAAGCTGTTTTATTTTCTCATACACAATCACTATATAATACTCTTTGGATTGTAAATGCTGTGTGGGAGGGACACTTGTAAATATTCAAATCCCACCCCACACCCCCCAAAATAATCTTGTGTTTTCAATTTCTAATCCAAATCCTTTTTCAAAACAAAAACATGAGTGCTGGGGAAAAAAAAAAAAAAAAGCAACATCTTTTCTAATGCTCCTTTCCTAGTTCCAGAGGTAACGTTTCTGCTTGAGATACTTGTATGTTATGTTTTGGTAGTGAGAGAGCACGTGCTTAATTTACAAAACCGAGTTCTCTTTCTGTTTTTGTTAAACTGCTCTCAAATCATCATTAAGCTGGCCAGAAAGCAAGTAAACTGACATTAAAGACAGCATTTTTATAAACTCCTCTTTCAGCCCTAAAAGAAGCACTGAGAAACGCAATCGTGAGCAAGAGAATAAATACATTGAAGAACTTGCAGAGCTGATTTTTGCAAATTTTAATGATATTGACAACTTTAACTTTAAACCTGACAAATGTGCAATCTTGAAAGAAACTGTGAAGCAAATTCGTCAGATAAAAGAACAAGGTAAGAAGCCTAATTAATTGACTTTGAATATTTTGTCTTGATTATTATTTTATTTTTAGCTAACCTGATAGTCTCTTCAGCTTTTCTTTAGCAAATTCCCATGTTTTTCATTAATCAGTAATGACTAATGCTGTAAAGTCATATGAATAGAGTGTGTTAAGTATCATATTCAGTATTTTTAAAATAAGTTTCTCTGAAAGTTGTTTAGAGAGAGAGAGAAAATTGATCAGTTTGATGTGTGTATTTAATGAAATTGAAATTACTTGCACTTTCACAAAAGTTAAACTAGCAGATGGCTTTGGGAAAAAAACCACATACCCTTACATGGATGATGAATCCATGCAAAAGAGAAATAATCCAGGAGAGTGGGGTATGTAAGTGCTCTGCATATTCGTTTTGCTTTCTTTTGTTGGTATGAATAGATATTGTGGACTAAATTATCTGCGTCCTTTAAATTATGACATCATATCCTCAACTACAATAGATTTGAAACTATTCTAATCTCTAGATAGGGTCCTGTTATAAATGTAAACCACAGAACGTGACAGTTTTCTTCCTGTTCTTTGTCTAGAAGATTAGTTTTGTATTTCTTTTCTTTTGACATATTTCCTATTCAAAGAGAAAACCCAAATCTTTTAGAAACTTTAAATTTTTTGCAAGTGGGTTTTGTGGCACAGGTCTGTTTAGGCAGGCACACTGCAGGTGTTTGGGGCAGATTCAAATCCTTAAAGAGGTGCATATCATTTTCCTTTTAATGTAGAAGATTTATATCTCTCTCTAAACTGTGTTTAGGGTGATTCCTTTGATTTTCAAACACTTTAAATATCTTTCACTTTTTCACTTTTCTGTGGGAAAATAATTCTTGCTTTTCTATGCTGTGTGTGTAAAATTATAAAAGTGGAGACTACATGTTTCCTAATTTGATACATTTTTTATCTAAATATATGAGCAGATCTACAGTTTTAGAGATCAGTCTGTTCAAAGCTAAATGGAAAGTGGAAAGAGTCAGATTATGTCAGCTGCCTCCAAAGTGGCTCTAACTGATTAATCTTAGGGAGTGTTCCTGTTTCTCAGCTTGTTCTCTTCTTTTTGCTATTAGGTTGGTATGATTTTTAAAGTGCATATTCTAGTGATGTTGCCATGCCCCTTATTAGAAGTATACTTGTTAACCTGACACAGTATCCATTGTTGTTTTGCACCTTGCTGGCTTTTGAGATCTTTTCCCCTTATTTTCTTCATCCTTTTCTCAAATTGATTTTTTTTATTTTTCTGTCACCAAGCAACACATACTCCTTATCTTTACCTGAGAAAAAGAAAAGGACACCAAAATTGTGTTTTCCTGGGAAGTGGCTGCACAGAGGAAAATCTACTAGTCCACTTCAGTGACTCTGTCAGCAGTTCTAGAAAATCTAGTCTGAAAATCTGGCTCTAACTCATGGTTACTTGGTCAAATCCAGGGGTTTATTGTTTAGGACCAATATCACAACAGTAGTTTTCATATTGTTATAAAATATTCACACTCACCAGACCAGATTATATGTAAACTGTTGAAGTCATCATGGGCCAGAATTGTGGCAAAGCTGAATGTGCAGTTAGTTTTTTAAGGTCATAAAGTCTTATTGCAAAAACAACTGACTATACAGTTCTAAAGGCAGACTAAACTGCTGTGAGCACTGTTTATTTCAACAAGTAGGAGTAGTTTGCAACCCTTGAGCAATAAAGACACTATTGCTCTTTTTGATGTTGATTTGTTACACGAGGTTCTTCAGTTGAGGACAATTAGATGTTCTGGTAACTGGATATTCTCATAAAACTCACAGCTGGTACAGACTGAATTTAAACCTCTTTAAGGCATGCTGCAAAACACTGGGACCTTCAAGGTGGTCATTAATAACATATCAGGACCTAGACATAAGAATCTGAATATTTGAAATTATTCCTTTGAGCTGATAAAGGTTTGATACCTATTCCTACATAGAAGCTACTTCTGTTTGTTGTAATGACAAATTTAACTGGCTTTTCCTTTTAAGAAAAATTCAAATGATAGCATACTCTGAAATGCAGTATTATTTTGGAGCAGGTATTTCATTAACAAAAATGTCTCACGTATATTAAATATTAAAATTGCACAAATAGTGCACACAGTACTACACCTGTACTTCTCTTCAGTGCCACAAAAAAACTTGACATAAACAATGCAAACAGGTTGAAGACCTAGTGAGGCCATTACTATTGCTCTCTCGTGTTTTGTGGGTAGTTTATCACCTCACATCGGGAAGCCTGCACTTAGATATGCTCATCGTTTAAATGTATTAACTTTTAGGTTGTTCCATATCTTTCTGATTGGTTTTCCACTGTGAAGACCTGTTAGAATACCTTGACAACAGTAAAAAACTAGCATTATCTATTTCTAAAACAAAAGTCATTAAAATAATGCTATACTTGCATGAAGTGCCATAAAACTCAGGTTAAAAATAATATTTTATTACAGTTGTTTTGTTGATTTTTACTGTTATGCAAAATACCTGTAGGACAAAATGAAATTAACATCCTGAAATTCTTCAGTGATTCTACACTGACATGGACAGATCAAGATGGCTTAGTCGTCACACAGTGCATGGGCTCTGCATTTCTTCCAAAGCAGATCAGATTAAATCAGTGAAAACTTAATTTACAGTTTTAATATTTAGAAGTTTTAGTAAACAGGTTGTTTCTTTGAAATAAATACTAAAAATTCTAATTGCACATGAAGGTCTAATTACTTACAAAAGTGCAGTCAGCTGTAAATACTTTGTAAAGCCATTGAAAGCAACAGGTTTTATAGCTGCTACTGAGATTTTTCAAGGAAACTTTATCTTAGGTTCTAGGAATGAGAACAAGGAAGGATGAAATGCAGACTGGTATTTGTTTCCCATGTCAAGCTCTAGCTGGTCTGGTAGCTGAAAAAAGTAATAGATCTTTTGCTTTAATAATACTATGTAATTTAGTGTAATGCTGTCCTGATGTATTTTATATGCAAATATATACTTGGAATACTTTATCTGTTATCTTTATATCATTTCTCACAGTATATACTTCAAAGATTCCTAAGTTGTGGTGTGTTAGAGATTCTGTTTATTACAATTTGAAGGCAAGTTATAAATGCATGTGTAAAGCTGAATCCATTGAAAGAATTTAAGATATTTGGAAATTATAACCATTGCATGAAGTTTTAATCTTGGTTTTGGAACAGTTTTAGTACTTGGGAAAATGATGACAAGTTATTTTACAAAAGCTTAATTTTCTACTGAGGACTTTTATCATATTATCTTACAATGATTGCATAGAGATTTTGTGAATATCCAGAGGAGATGAAAATTTGCAATTATAGCATGAAGATGAAACAGAAGTTGTATTCATGTAAATCTTAAGTGGATATCTCCATTGGGGATTTGAGATGTGTTTCAAGCACTTTGGAAAACATTCATTCAGTTTTTTATTTATACCATAAAAGTAATTTGGATCAGTTGTGTTACATGGTCATTGAAGTGTAAGATCTCCTGTTGTTTGCAGTCCATGTTAAGTTTCTTGGAAAGAGTAATGGTCATATATGTTGCAAATGTGTTCATAATGTGCATAGGCAAGTAAGTTCTGATTTGCACATGCTTAATGTAAAAAGCTTGTGTTAGGAAAGTGTAAAGACCATTGGGAATAAACATTCCTTTATATGCCAGACAGCCAAAGAACTATAAAGCCATTTGATTGTACTTAGATATATGCTTAGTAAAATAGTGTCTGATTGATTTTAGTATCCTGTCTTATTTTAAGAAGCCACTTCAGCACTTAAGACACTAATTTCTGTTGTATAAGTACTGCTGAAAATGTTTTCTCATATCTGAAGACAACAAAATTCTGACAGCAAATAAAAGTAATCTGAATTTTCTTCTTCCTTAGTTGACAATCAGTTAAACTCTTCCCCATCAATCACATCTGATTTTATTCCAACAGTAGTCCTTTTCCTTCACTCTTGTCACCAGCCTGACTCCCCTCATTATGGTTGTGGGTTTTTTCTCATTATTTTTTGGTTGCTTTGTCTCTGTTTTTCTAGGTTTTATTTCAAGGTTTTGAGGGGGCGGGGGTTTGTTTTTTGGGGTTTTTTCTTCTTTTGGGTATAAAGCAGGTTGTAAAAATCAAACCCTTGCAGGAGTTTGCAGCTCCTTTTATCTGTCACGCTGGCCCCAGTCTCAGCAGGTAAATAATTTGTCTTTTAAAGCAGACTGTCACATTTGTTCACATTTGAACAACTCCTGCTTCAGACTTTTAAACTTCCTTTTCTTCATTATCTAGTTATGCTTTTGGCCTCCTGTCTGAATATCAGCAGTGCAGTAGGTACAGAGGATACTGAAGATCACCTTTAGCTTCTTCAGCAGTTTCTCCAGCTAAGTCTCCTCTGACCTCTTTGGTTGCAGTGCTGAGGAATGTGTCCTGACATAAGTAAAAGACATGGGGTTGTTTTGTTTTTTGTTTTTGTTTTTGTTTTTTTTCAAGTCCTCTAAGTTCCTTTTATTAAACTGCAGGTCTCCATCTCTTATTTCTCTCCTTCTGTTCTGCAAGACTTTCTCTCTTCTGTAGGTTTTTTGTTTTTTTTAAGACAGTATCCACCTGTCTTATTTAGATTCACATACAGTGGGGCATAATCTACTGTGATAAAGTATCCTCAAATATGATTTTATGTCACTTCCATTTATCTGCAAAGTCCAGTTTTCATGTGTCACCAGGTTCTGACGAGGTGTTGTGCTCTGTAGATCAGCTTTTCAATGGTTCAGGGAAATGATATTGGGTGACAATTACCAGTCTAGCTGTTAATGTACACTTCTGAGTTGTGAAACAGACCTTGTTTTCAGAATATCCTTAAAAGACAGACCTTGGACAGGATGAATCACCATGTGAAAGCAAAATCCTGTTGGGAGAAGTGCTTGATGAAGAGAGACATGCATGGAAACCTGTAGGAACTTTAAAAGAAGACTTGTTATTAATCATATTTGTCTTCTTTTTCTGGTTTCACATTTGATAGCAAAACCAGTTTTTGCTTCCCTGTAGCAGTACTGTGTAATCACAGGGGCACTCCACCAGATAGTGTATTGTTGCCTCCAGCACCAGTATGCAAGTAAAATCACTTGCTAAAAGAAAGCAGCATGGTCTTAACGCTGTAATGAGGTGTTGCTTTGGCTGCTGCTACTTTGAATTTATCAGATCTGAATTTAGATTCATATTTCACAAGGTATTTAAGCAACTGCCTAACTTTAAGCAGATGAGTAATCCCTGTTAAGTCAGTGGAACTACTTAAAGGTTCAAAGTTATGTGCATAAGTATCTTGCAAAATCAGGATATTAAGGCAAGAGAGCCTATGCAGACTTGTGTTTTGTTTGTTGGATTTTGTTTTGCAAATATTTTACTGGGTCAATTTTACTGTAATTATATTTTTATATTAGTCATATTTGAGAAGAGTTCTTCAAACGTTATGCCAATTTTTTAAGCTTTTTCTTTTTGAAGGAATTCTTCTTGACTATCACTATTTGTATATACTGTATTTTCAGTCTGATAGGATTTTAAGACGGAATTAAATGTAACAGGAATTTGTGATTGAAGTCAAGGAATTAATGCAGAGCATTTACCAAAAAAAAAAAACAAAAAAAAAAAAACCCCAAACAAACAAACAAAAAAAACCCCACCAACAAACAACCTAAAAAAAATTTTAAAAATAAATAAAAAAAACTATTACTGAATTTGCTTTGCTGTCTTCCCTACCTACAGCTGAGAGTGATGCACTGAAAGCGTCTTTGATCTCCCTCTGTACGTTGTAAAGCTTTCTGGCTAAATACGCAGTTTATGTTGACTTTACTGCTTGCATGACTCCAAAGAACTGCTGATTCACTGAAGAATTTAAAGTGGTTTTAGGTAATGCAGACCATCAGTTTCTTTTCTGTGTCTGATGAAAAGTAGTCATCGGCCAGCAGACCCATGAAGTGGGAAGCCAGGAACACCAGAAGGTGTTTGCTTATTTTACTGGAGTTGTGTATCATGCAGAATACTTAGCTTAGACCTTATCTACACAGAAGTCAAGGCATTTTAGCTATATTAATATTCTCCTGTGAAGGCAGTGTTATAATGTAATTAATACTACTTTCTGAATAAGTAGCTGAAGACACTTTATGACATATAACTGTCCACACTGGGATCAAACAATTAAGAGAGGAAGATTGTTCAGCATGGAGTGGAGAAGGCTCTGGGGAGGCCTTATTGCAGCCTTTCAGTATGTAAAGGGGGCTTACAAGAAAGACAGAGACTTCTTACTGAGGCCTGTCATTGCCAGAACAAGAGGCAGTGGCTTTAAGCAGAAAGAGGATAGAATTAGATTGGACATAAGAAAGAAGTTCTGTATTGTGAGGGTGATGAGGCACTGGAGCAGACTGTCCAGAGAAGTTGTGGGTACACCATGCCTGGAAGTGTTCAGAGCTGGATGGGATGGGGCTTTGAGCAACTTGGTCTAGTGAAAGATCTTTAATACTCTCTTCCAACCCAAGCCAGTCTGTGATTCTGTGATTCTCTTGCTTTAAGAAAACAGATAGAAATGATCAAGCGTGCCAGCTGCAAACTAACCTGTGGAAAAAAAGTCAGCTGTTGGAAACTCCTGGTTTCACCATCCCTGCCCTCCTCCTGATCCTGAGTTTCCCTTTCCTCCCTTACTGTGACAGTCACATTTCTGCAGTTGTGTGGTGAGCCTGAGCAGTGTTTTTGAGATGGCCTCTTTGTAGATCTGTCAGATCTGTAGATCTGTCTCACCGTGGGTCCCAGAGAGGTCCAAGTGCACCGGTGATGACAGAGCTATGGGACAGCCCAGAACTGTCCTCGTGTTGTTTGGCCTTGCATGGTGTGTCACGTGGTGGCTGTCACCTAGGAAGACATTCCTCTTGACTGTGGGCTTCAGCTTAGTCAGTGATGGATGATTTCCATGCCAGAGATAATTTGCTTGATAGTTTTAGACCCAAAATTAAGGCTTTGACCTCAAGTTATGGGTCAAAGTTAAAGAGAAACTAAATGTTACTCTTAGCTTTTGAGGTACTGGTCTTTTTCAGGTAGAAATAGTCATCACTGGCAAGTGCTACAGGAAAACTTTCTTGTTTGTTTTGCATCCTGCTTATATTTGCTTTTCTTTGGTCTTTGTTTTGTTTCATAACTCTAAATGTCCAAGAGAAAAAAATAATTCAAACTAGCAAAGTATGGCTGTTTACTTTGTATTTTATAGCTGCAAAGATGATTATCATGTAAGAGGTTGAGGTCTGTAATGCTGGGGAATGCTATAGAGACTGAACTGCTTCTCCTGCATTTAACCTTCTTTGGGGGATATGTGTCAAGTGTTCCCTCTTTGTTCTTTAAGGAATATATTCATTAAAATTTTGGTTTAGTTACTTTAATACGTAACGATCATATTATGGTCTATGTAGTACTGGGATTGTAGTAAAAATGTCCTGCATAGGAGAGATGGAGGCATCTCTTTTTAATTTTGGGTTTTGGAGGCTGCCTCCTTGGTAAGTGTATTGTTCTCAGACTGCATTTAAATTGTCACTGAGCACTTTAAACACCAAAACTCCAAAGGTTCATTCGGGGTGGTGGTGGTTTGCAGTTTGTCATGTAATCTCTTATGAACAGTAATATCATAAATTCATTTAGCATTTTTATTTGAGGGGAAAATAAAATACAGGAATAGAGACTGACATCCATGCCTCTTCCATATGGACTAAGCTTTTGAGTCTGGTGTTTCTCACCAGCTCTTCTGTCTTGAGATGTGTGGTCAGAAACAAAGGCTGAGTTTAGGCGCTAAAAAAGAAATGCTGAGCTTAGGTGTTAAAGAACAATTATAGCCAACTGATTTGAGTCTTAAAGATAGTGTTTTCAATCCCTTGTTGCTGGATGGTTTGCAGTGTGAAAGGTAATGACTGTAGAACACCAAATCTTGCTGTGTGCTTTAGATTAGTGAATGCAACATCTTAGTCTCAGCAGCACATAAAGCAAGTAAATGAAGGAGACTGCATGTTACCTTGGCTCTCTGTAGCTTAATTTATGGAATAGCAAATTAATTCACTGTGAATAGTGATGATATTTCAGTCAAAAAAAGATCATCTATTTTAAGAAATCTAGCTTTTGTTACATAGCTTTTATCTTTTCTTTTTAAAGACTGCAGCTTGAAAAGCAATAATATAATATTTACTCACAATAGGGTGCAATGCCTTTCATACCATGTTTGATTCCTGAAAACCTGTGGATTCACAGCACATTGAAGAAGCATTGATCAAAGCCTTCTCTGTGTTCAAACTGGAACCAAGATAATTGCATCTGTTCTAAGTCATGCATTTTGATATTGCTGTTAAAGATTGTGTATGGACAGTTAGTTGGAAGTAGAGGTCCTTGAACATGAAATCACCAAGGATATGAAAAACAGTAAGTCAGCTATTACTGCTCCAGCTTTCAGTTTCTTTTATGAAAACCCACAGTGGGCAACTGGGGGGAAAATCACAGACTGAAGATTGAAGGATGACATGGCACGTGATTAGTTGCTTGCTCTGTCATGAGCACTGTTGAGTTCATAGTGAAATGCCCCCAGACAAATGACTGGAGAGTCAATACATACGTGCTTTCTGTTTCCTTTCATCATTATGGGCTGTTGCCACATCTCTATTTTACAAGACAAGGGGTACTCTTTAATTCACTGCACACTTAAACACACACATACTGTCCTTCCCTTCTTTAATTTGCACAAGATCAGAGCAAATGTCAAAAAGGGGAGACAGAAAAGTATATAAATTTATAAGTTCTGCTGAAGTGGATAACTCCATAAACCATAAATCCATTAAGTAGATACTCCATAACTGGAGATGCTTCAGATATGCGCATGTTATCTGAGTAAGTGTCCACATGCTCCTTTGGATGAAGCAGCTGTGTCGTGCCTCGCTTTGCTGAGGCCCCAGTTGTCTCAGAGCAGAAATGCATGTCCCTGCACCTTGTTTTGCTCACTGGCACGAACCAAAATGTGTGCTTGCCACAGAGGACTCCAGCACACAAAGGCAGGATACAGCCTAACAGCTGGAATTTGTGACCAACTGATACAGAAGGGGCACATGGTTAATGGGAAATTAATTGAAATGGGTGCAACTTAATGAAGAAATTGGTAGGTTCTCACGGCCCTCTCAAAGAAGTCTGAATGTTCTTCAAAATATTCAGTGGAAGTTCTTGTCATGATGCAGGAGTTGGTGAAATATTTTGGGATGTGTTAGAACAGTCCCTTGTCATCTTAAGATATGTGATCACGAAGAGCACTAGCCTTATACTGGTACTGTTTCTCCTGAGGCACAATTTCCTAGAAAGAGTTGGAACAACCTGCACTTCCCATGATTCTTCTGAGGGAGATGTCTTCCAGAGACAAATTAGGTGTGGGCCTATATTCAACACTGAAGAGGAAGTGTGTTTAAATATAGCATTTAATCTACTTGGAAATAAAAAAAAAAATAGGAAGAAATATCAAGGTTGTAATCTCTAATCTCTAAATATAGGTTGAAAAACTCAGAGGGACCCTCATTTAGATTTTTCTTGGTTTGTTTGTTTTGATGTTTGGTGGAAAAATATCAAGGTATTTTGTGCCAATAACATAAAATTCTTCCTGTCTTGCTTCTTTTGTGTAAGACCTTTCACCATCTTGGGTTGAAGGAAATACTTGAGTATTTGAGGCTTTTTCCTATCTTTATTTTTTTTCTTCATATCCCCATTGACTGCTCTGAATGCAATGCTCCCTGACACTAATTGCCAAAAGTGGAGTTTTGTATCAAATGGGTTTTCTTTGTGTTTTCAAATTTCTCCCCAGTTTTTGAGGAGCTTTCTTTTTAAGCCTGTACACCTGTACTGTTTTTTCTTTTCAGTAATTGTCTTGTGTTTTGTATTTCACGTCTTCCTCAGTCATGCTGTCTCTTGCTTTGGTGTGGCTTTAGCCATAATTTTATGAACAGCAACACCCAAACTGTGACAGTTTTATTCCATTCACTATCACTCCTCTGGTAATGCTTTTACTCTTACTTGCTGTGGTAAGAAATCATCAAATAGTTTAGGGAATGTGACAAAAGTTACTAATGAATTGTTGAGTGTTATGCTGATGAAAATCAAGGATTATTGTGATTACTATTAAGCTTGAAAGTTGAGCCACCATCTGTCTATCTGCAAGAGGTGCTGATTTTAAGTGAACATTGTAGTACAAACTATCAGGCCATTGTTGTTAATGTTCAAAATATAATCATGTGTTTGCAGTTGGGAATCTAAAATGTAAATATGCCCGGTAAGCTTTTTCCCCTTACTTTTTTTATGTCACTGATACAGGCAGAGAAGCCAGTCTGTAAAACCTTTATTAAATATAACTAAGAGAGGATATTGGCTTTCTCAGGGTCACTGTGAGTTATGATGCAAGAATGCTCTTCCTTTCTCTGAGCTATGTGATGGTCATGGGCATTGCCATTTGTTCTATTTGTTCTTTCTTTGAAGCTCAGACAAGGAGCATATATCGTTTTTTTCAACAGCTTAAATGCTTTCCAAAGGAAGTGGTAGGGTTTCTTCTGTTGTTTTTTTGTGGGGATTTTTGTTGGGTTAGTTGATTGGTTTATTTAATAAGGACTTTGGCTCCAGTATTCTTAAGTGAACACATAATACTGTGGAAATAACAGCTGTTGTGTAAAAGGTCTCACCTGTTGGTGCTCTAATGGGTAAAATGTAAAATGAGGAGCAGGCACCCATGTTCGTTTTTGCAAGCAAATAAGTAAATTGGAGACTAGAGGAAAATGTTCTGGATTATCACTTCTGATGTAATGCACAGGCTTGGCTGCAGACCTGCATTACTGGCCTTGGTGCCAAGGAGGGACATGGCTGGAGGCAGGCTGTAATCTTCAACATTTCCTGGTTAAAGCTACATCTGTTCAGCATATTCAGGGTGATGATTGCCCAGCGAGGGCCCCTCACTCCCAGCCTGTGCCATGTCAGGAGTTTGGGGCTGGGAAGAGCAGCAAGACTACAGATCTGACTGGGCAGCACCCACCGGCACAAGTCCTTTCCGCTGAGCTCCCAGTTGCCCATGGGGAACTGTTGGGGAACTGTTAAAACAGCTCCAAGTTTCTTCTCAGGACAGAACTGATAAAGCTCACTGAGAGAGAGGAAACAATACCATCAGTGTTTAATCATTTAACTGTTTATGGATTATACTGACGTACTTCAGACTGGGTGCTGATCCCCGCTTCATGAATCTGAATTAGAGAAAGAGAAATGGTAGCGCCTCATTAATTAAGCTTTAAGTGTGGTTCAGTCTGTTGAAGGGAGCCCATTTGTACCTATCAGTGCTCTTAGCAGACATTTTAAAATGTCTGCTAATTAATATGTGACAGAACAAATTAATGCAATTGAGGTTAAAAGTGACTTTGTCTGGATGTAAATCATAGCAACAAGATAAGCCAAGATTTTCTAGGGTAATGAAAAAAGATCTCTTAATTTTAGAGAATATTTTAAACAATGCAGGTTAATAATCACTACTTTTCTTCTCACAGCCACTCTGTATTCATAATGTACCTGAAGTAATGTAGTCACTGTTGAAATATATGAAATTTATCTTAAGCGCAGTTTTGAAAAGGACTTGGATTTTAAAAATTCCCTTTAAATAACTAAGATGCAGAAATAAACAGTTTCGTCTAAGAAGGTTTTGTTTTTCCGTTTGCTTTCCCTGCAGTAACAGGAAAGTTTCTGTTTCAAATTCGCCATGAAAATTTGGCTGAGGCCTATGATGGTGGGTTAGACAAGTAAGAAGAGGGGCCCAGGCTTCTATTTCTGAACACTGGGCTGTTATAGAAGAAAAACTTTACTTGTCCTTAATGATTTAGAGCTTTTTTGCCAAAGATTTATCTACCATAATCTGGACTATTAGAAACAGTAGGAGCCCTGTAATCCATGCTAACATGGGCACATTAAATTAAACCTGTTTCTGTTTTTTCTTAGCTGTCTTCAATTATCTGTGCTCCGTTTTGGCCTACTCTTTATTGTGGAAACTTCTTTTCATGGGCTCATAGGGAGCCCATGATCCATCATATTTCTCTTTCATGGACTGCATTAGATCTCCTGAAAACTTATGCAGTTGTCAATGGCAATTTATAAAAGCAAAAAGATCTTTGCCTGTTGTTGTGGATGATCTGGTATGTCACAAAGATTTATTATCAGCATCCTAAAATAAGACAGATATTTTGTAATCATGGCGATGTGGCATTCAAAGAAAGGGAGTCATCTGTTTCCTTTTAACAGCTGGTTGAGTACAGAAGAGTTAGGCTTCAAGAAACAGAGTCTGGCTAGATTAATCCTCTTTTTCTAGTATGTTATTTTGGCCTGAGCTTTGGAAACCTATAAGTTAAATTAGCTTGGCAACTGCATCTGCAGATTCTAGTCTAAAGAGTGTTAACCCTTATATCTTTATTTTCAAAATCTGGCCTGTGTTTTTACATGTCAGAGAACCAATTGGAGGACTGTTAACATTTGTAAAAGTAATATATTATTTCTGAGACCATGGCGGAGCCTGGTTTTGAACAAAATTATCAGATTCTGCCATGTTTCTTGTCTTTGAAAACATTAGCTCAGCCAAAATGTTAAAGAACATGGGACTCCCACCATTTAGGCATTCATATTAATACTATTTTGAGAGATGAATTATCAAAAGAAGATGAGGTTACTCATTAGGTAAATATCTAACACTTATAAAATTGCAAATGCCAAAAAGCACAGTAAAATTTTCTGTCCTAATTCAGTACATACCAAAGAAAATAATGACTTTGTTAAATGAAGTGATGCCAAATATTTGTGTCTAATATTTCAGTGCAGGGGTCAGTTAGCTTGGCTGTTTCTTTTGAAATGCAGCCATATTAATGTAACAGATTTTAAGTCAGTGCTGATGGCTGTGTGGCATTTGCTGTCGCACACAGTTGAGTAGTTTACGTGACTGTTTTGAAATCATGTAAATAGCAACAGATGCAAAACTGTTTCCTGGATGTGTTTGTGTATACAGCTACAGATACATATATTTGAATCTACTTATCTGATTCTAGCACAGAATAATAAGTGACTGATTAAATTGAGGGTGTTTTGGGGTAAGGCACTGACAGCCAATGTACTTAATCTAACACTTGTACTCCTTTATTGCTTGAGTACTGTATTTCAGGCATTTATTAAATAGTTTAAGTTATACTGTAACCAATCAGATATTTGTGATTATACTGGTTACTAGACATTCTTAGGAAATATAAATGCGAAAACAGAGCCCCCAACTCCTATGTTTAAAAATGCATTTTTAAACCAGTGAAAATTATAAATTCTAAGCATCATCCTGGATTTTGGCTTTTTGGTAAGGAAATTTCCTGGACAGGGAACCTTTGGTGATTAATTTATTTAGATATTTCTCTAATCAGTCAGTATACACTGGACAGATAATGTTGGTGGTCTTTTTGGGGAAAAATAGTATCTTTAAGACACAGGAATATATACATGTGCATTTAATTTTTCTGATTGCAAGGTAAGCACAACCTTTCATTTCATATATTGAACATACTCAAATGTTTTAGTAATAAGACCTGTCTAAAAGTTTTTCAGGAGTAAAACTATACCCAGTTATATTCCTTTCCACCTTTTTGAAAACTTAGTGGAAAAGGTTAATTTTGCAGCATATCCAGGGATTCAACAGGTGATGGTCATGATGGAATTTTAATTCCATGTTCCAGAGATGAAAAACAATTTTCCACTTACGCTGTGGTAGTTTGACACATTGCCATAAGTTTAAATGAGGCATGGGGTGAGAAATAGTTTCTGGATTCAGGGCTCCTTTCAGTCTTAGTTTATGTCTTAGACATAGCAATTGTCCTTCTGTGTCTTTAGTGATAAATAAAAATACTAGAAATAATATAACCAAATGAATTATTTTAATTGCTGCATAGTTTCATATTTTTATTGTGTGGGGCTGGATCAAGCTGTTGAGGATTTGGGGTCCTGGATAGGGCACTTCAGTCTTCACTTGAGTAGCAGCAGCAGTGAGAGGGTTGTAATGCTGGGTGTTACTTCAGTCCCCAGTCCTTAACTTACAGAGACTGGGGACCTTCTAAGGTAATACCTTTTTAGGTAAGACAATCTCTTGCCCACTGCATTAAGTAGATAAATCTGTGGATAGGAGGTACTGTAAATAGAAGATAGAAGTTCTGTAAATAATGCTATTTATGTGAGTAACGTCACTTTTAGCTGTCACTGTTATCCAACAGTTAGCAGTCTTCATAGAAGTTACTTAAGTATATTTCTGGATGGGATTCTGCCTTGGTGCTCTGAGTGGTGCCGTGTGCCAGGAATACAGCACTGCTCATGGGGCTTGGAGACAACTGGATCCTGGGGCCAGGGCAAGAAGGAGTGGGCACTTCCACTGCTACCTCAGTCTTCTTCCTCACTTCCCAGAAGCAGATCACTGAGTTTTGTAACAATAAGAAGGAAAAGGGGTCATAGATGTTGATGACAGCAAAGACGGTAAAATGAGAGAGAGGAAGAAACCAAGGAAAAGGTAGTAAAATGCTTATTAAAGTATTTAGTAAAAAATACATACAGAGATAATGGGCTTCTTTCTCTCCAGCAGTTAAATATTATCCTTGCTAAGTTGAATTTCATTATTTTTGTCCTTGTTCCAGTTTAACTGAGCTGGGGGCAATTATTTCTCAGGCAGTACTTCTGACAGAAGGTGTATTGAGTGACAAAAATACTGGTACAAGAAAAGAATGATGGCGAAATGTCAAATTTATTAAGAGACAAAACTAGTATTAATTTTAGGTGTTATTACTTCCATTTGTTGCTATTCCTAAATCCATCATGAGTTTTCAGTGCTTGTTTTCCTTTCAGTGTCCATGAAAATTTTATATGCTGGCTACTGTTACTGAATTTTCTAAGAGCGGGACTTCACTCAAGGCTTGTAAAGCTCCACGAGTGTTTACCTATGTTTGATGGTTTTGTGAGAATCTGAAGCTTTCCACAGAGTTGGTGCCTTAGTGATGCTTTTTTACCACGGGAAGGTGGGCCAGGTGTACATGAGATAGGAGAGCAGCTGCACCAGTTAGAGCAGCTTGCACTGGAAAAAAGAAATCGCAGCATTGTAAGTGCTGCTGCTCCTGAATGACTAGTTTTGCTCACAGCTTTCCAAGGGCTTTTAGCTTAAGCCCTAGGGTCATTTACCATTTAAGTGTGCTTCCACCAGCAGTAGTAAATATGGAGCGAACCATGTGGGTGTGATGAGCAGAGCAGAACGTGGGGAGATGAGTTGGGCAGGCGAGCGTGCAGTGGGAGTGCAGCCCTTTCCAACCAGAGGGGAGCCGAGCTGACAAGAGGGCTGTGTCAGGGAGGTGGGCAAAGCTGTGCTCACAGTGAATAAACGTGCAGAGAAAAAGTGCAGCTGTGCTTTTTTAATATGCACTGCAGGAGATTTCAGCAGCCTGATGATATATCATGCATTAATGTTGAAAAGATAAACACATTTGGAGAGCACAGGAAGGCCTTGTGTTTTTATGTTAGCAGAATGCTTCCTAATGAATAAGAACGTGCTGCTGGCTTCACAGAGCCATATGGCAGCTTTTCTAATTTTAGTTCGGTGCAGATGCATAATTCTCCCTTGTTTTACCTCCTAAAACCTTCCTGAGATGTTGCATAGTTTTTCCTGTAAGACTTGATCTATAGTTTCTGGGGGAAAATACGTATTCAAGAGTCTAAGAGCTTCTTTGCTTTGGACAGATGTGTGCTGTGTGATGAAAGAGCAACCTCACTATATAATCACTTCCCTAAAATAGTAGCTAACTTTATTCACAAGGATGGGATAAGCTGGTCTTAAAATTGATTGCTGAAATAGTTGCTGTTTCTTAGGCACTGGTGTTTTGAAAAATTGCTTGCTTGCAGGGAATAAAAACAACTTGTATTGAGGCAATGGGAACTGGGTAAGAACGTGCATGGGGATATCAAGTTTCAAGTGAGCCATGGATCCTAGTGCTTAGAATTACACAGCTAAGAGGCAGAGCTGCTTTCCCTGTGGTTAACCAAGCATCAAAATAACTTGCACGTTCTTCACTGCTTTACTTCATCATGTGTAGTGATCCAGAACTACTCACATTACCAAATACAGTTTTTTGGGGTTTTTTCTCTTCTGTGTTTTATTCAAGTTGATACATTTGAAGGCACTTTCTCTACAGCCCTATTCATGTTAAAAACCTCCTGTCCATTACCACAGTCAATACAATTACTTAGCAATAGTTATACACAGATGTTCTTACATCTAATATTTGAAATGTTATTTAATCTAATACTCAAAATTGTAAGGTCAGCTAAAATACAGCCTTTGCTAAGTATGCTTTCTATTATATGTTAGCATTAGCTTTTAGTGTTGTATCTACCCTTAACTTTGGACAGTTAGATACTTCTGCAGTTTTCTTGATTATCTGGATGTTATTTCTGCACACCAATTCAGAAGAATCGTGGAGGGAAACTTAGATATATGAATTAGGCAAGACAAAAGTAGTTGGCTAATACACACAAAAAATGGAGAGGATAAGTTGTTTTCAAGATAGCTCTAGTGTAAAAGTTAAATAACACGTTTAAACTTTGTATGGCTTTTGCATTCGCTTTCAAGTGATGATCCTGCTACTGCTGTAAGGATCTTGATTTGTGTGATTTTTTTTTGAAGAGTGCAGGGTTGAGCTTTCTGGTGTAATTTATTACAAATCTCTTTGTTTATATTTTTTTACCTGTTGTACAAAAAAGCATATGAGATTTGAGGTAAGTGTAATTCCAGAAAATTACAAAGAGCAGGAATTATAAATAGGACATCTGGGAAACCTGTTTTTAGCAGTATTGGATAATAAACTTGAATTTACCTGTTACAGGGATTTTTTGGGGCTTTTTTACTTGACCTTTGTCTTTGGTGGTTTTTAGGACACGAGTTCTTCCTTGTCTATTATTTCACCAGCATCTCTATTTTGCTCTTCTTGTTCTGTGAAGAGCCTTAAATATTGGTCCAGTGAAAAATAAGCTAAATCTGTGTTGATGCAATTTTTCTCTTTCAAATTATGCTTCATCTTTTTGAAACTCCTGCAGAGGCTAAGTTTTGCTCTTTTAATTCAAAAATACATTTTGGTTTTGCAGAGAGCACGAAAGGGAAAATATTTCAGTAGCGGGTTTCCTTAAGGAAGTTGGAGCATGAATACAGACAAAGAGAGCTTTTTGAGTTGTTCAGCTGGTCCTGCCTGCCCACCTGTAGGAAAGTAGGGTTTGAAACACAACCAAGAGAAGGTGATGCTCGTCAGTAACACTTCAGACTCTACTGTCAGAAATGCAGAAAGAACTGACATAGCTTAAGTTGGGAGGATGGAAAACCAAGGCTTGCTAAGTTAAAATGTAGCGGGAGACTTCCAGCTATTGCTTTTGGCTTCTATTTCTCTGACTTACGAATTTCTGTTAAACTAATGTGATTTCACAAAGGTTTGCTTTCAGAATCTGGAATGAGCTTTGAATAAAGCTTGAGGCTTCCCACTCATAAATTTGTCAGAAAATAATTTTGAGGGCTTTTTTCTGTATTCTTTTCTGTATTCCCCTTCTTTATTCTGAATATTAAATGGAAAAGTAAATACCATTTATGATCACTAGGAAGATGCCCAATTGAAAATATTAATATGTATTTTAGTATAGTACTGCTTATGCAGTTGTAAACATACCCACAGTTTAAAGTCTAAATTACACACATCACTAAAATACTACATAATTGGATGTATATATTCTTTGTAGTATGTCTCTCAGGGGTAGTTGTATTTTATTTAAATTTTTCTCTCTCTCTAGGCTAAACTCATAATTGAGCAGAGCTAATAATTATTTCATGTTCTTGGAGTTTATACTACTGTAATTCAGATAAAATATGCTTGATCCCTGGTAGCCATATTCATAAGGATGGGACTGGTTTTTAATTCAGTGCTCACTCTCCAGTGTAGAATTCCCTGTATGGAGATGAAGCCATGGGAAGCCCCTTTCCATCCTGGTCACTTCCTCTGGCAGCAAAAGGCTGTATTTCTCTGTCCACACTCTTCCTCTGCTGCCCTTTGGCCACTGTGGCTGTAGGACACCTGGTAACACTTGGCTGACATTTAACAGGGGCATCACTGTTGTAGCAGGAGGCATCACTGGAAGGTGGGAGGTCAGGGAACCAGCTCCCTCTGTCCATGTGGCTGCAGTGGCAAAATCCAGTGGCTGTGCTTAGTCAGAGGGTAACACCAACAATTCTCCTGGGGCTGGAAAAACAGGGTTCTGAGAGGCTTTCCAAGGTTGGGCCTTTACAGCTGTTTTCCTAAGCTTTGACATTCAAAGATCATTAATCTAGTGTAGAAATTATAAACTTTCTCTGCTTTTGATTTCTTGATTGGGCTCCCGTGAACTTAAAAAAATATAAAAGTGAAAAAGGGAGAGTTTATATTCTTGCTCCATTACTTAACACCGGAAGCTGGGACTGTTAAGAAAAATGAGGAATTTGCGATAATGCATTATTTTGTCAGCATTAGAAATTCATGTATCAATCGTTGGTTGTTTTCCAGCCTTCCTGGAACAAATTTTTGTTGTCAATTAACCCCATGTGCCATATTGCTGAGGGAAAGATTTGCATTTCAAGACATTGCCCGTGGCTGACTGTCAGGACAGCACTGCTGACAGGATTCACACTTACTCCTCTTGTATGTGCTGATAAAGTCTACACGAGGGGCTTTGCAATTCAGTCAAAAAATGGATAATTTATTGCAGAGCTGAACATTATTAGTAGCTGCTTGTTTATAACAGTGACGTAAATTACAGCTGGTCCTGCTCAGCGGCTGTCTGAGGCCTAGGTTTCCTATACAATGCCACTTAAATTTAAGTGTGGCTTGTGGCCTGGATGTGCAGCCTCTTCTAAGCTCTCCAGCTACTTGAATTCTTACCCAATTACATTACAGATCCAGTTAGGAAGTCCATAATTTTGGAGCACTTGTGATTTATACTGCTGTTCAGAGTGCCTAGCCAAAGTTCATGAGTAGTGTGGTGTATGTTGTCACCATCTCTGGGACAAGTGGGTAGGTAGCGTTTGAGTATAAATCGCATTTTCATATTTTCTCCATTCATTACGCTTTTTCTTTGAGAAAGCACTGAGTTTATTGATTCCACAAAGATGTTGGGCCCTCTGTGGAAAAGAGTGTGAAAGGGAAAAGAAAATGAAGAAGTCAAATGGTTGTGAGGGACAGCTGGTGATGAAGCAGAAGCAGTCAGGGATTAAAAAATCAAAATGGAGAAAGCAGGGAAGTGGAGGGGAAAGCAGCAGCTCTCAGGAACTGAACGTGAGGTTTGAGAGATCCTTGCAATACCCTGACCTGGTATTGCACTGTCTGTGTTGGTTACTATCATAATAATTTTAAATGTCCTCTTTTCCCTTTGTATAAAACCTCATCAGTGTGCATGAAAGAAAACAACTGTTTTTATCAATGTTATGGGGTGGTTTGTATAAACTCCATGGTTGTAAGAGTGAAAAAACCAGCAGCAAATATTTCGTATAATGTAAAAAAAAATCAGTAGAAGTTGTCTGTAAACCAGTGACATGAGGAAACTGTAATTAATGTGGTTGCACACCATTTTGGATCATATCTGCAGCCCCTCCATTTCTGATTCATAGAGATTAATCCCATGTTCTCCCATAATCAAGATAGTATCAATGGCTGAAGCACTGGTCAAATGAGAGCAAGAAGCTGGCATCCCTGTCCATTCTAAGATTTTGCAGTGTGAAAATAGAGATCACTTTATGCTAGGAGGAACAGATGGGAAACAGATATCATCACTGGCTTTATTAAAAGCTCAACTCTATTTTTAGAGTTCTTTTAGAATTTTTAGAACATGTTTTCAGTTTCGTATCATCATATGGTGCCAACTCTGCTGTGTTGTAGCATGGGAAGGATTGTTCAATTGTTTTTCTGTTACACCTAATTTCTGCTTTTTGCCAAAACAAGAAGAGTGAGGAAAAAAATAAAATCCCTCCCCTAGTCTAAACCAGAAATGTCCTCGTGAGTTCAAGTGGCAGAGGAACTGTTAATAGTTATTTCTAGTGAATTTATTTCTATCAGATTATGCTAATCAGAGTGATTTAAAATTAGTCCTTTAGCTGCAACTCCATCTTCAGAGCAATTTGCTAAATCATTATTCATAGTGGTGTTATATAGTGTATAATACCTAAGAAGACAGCTAAAATTTTTGTGAGTCTTCATGAAAGCAAGAAACCATAGAAATCTAGGATGAGAGAGCCAAGTGACCAAAGCCTTATTGCCAGTGGGTGATCGCTGGCAGGAGAACACCCAGGGCTTCACAAAAGCAGTTCCTTTACTACTCTGTGTCTGAGCAGCACATATTCACACTGACCTTAAAACCTACGCCAAGGAAAGTTCAGAACTTTACCTGCATTATTGCAGATCTGCAGATAGTGAAAAATACTGTACACTTAGATACATTTCAATTTGCATGACTGTTGCTTTAATTTTCACTAACGGTGATTTTCCAAAGGCCCTTTGTTCCATCTGCACTTGATACTTTCAATAATTCCTACAATGAATGTTCTTCTAGTTTATTGTTGAAGGCATAAATTCGTGTTATAATTTCAGTGTGCTTTCATGTTTAATAAAATAATCTATTGCATCATACTAGAAAATAAGACATTTCTAATTTTTAATACTCTAGATTTCAGGATGGTCCTAGCTTTTGCATAGCTGCAGCTTGAAAAATAGTAAAATAATGTTTGGAATATAGAACTAACAACAAAAAATAACTTGTTATATTAATTTACAATGTGCATCAGAATATGTATTTTACATAGTAGTTTTATTACTTTCATTAATTCATCCTTAAACAAAAATACCATTCTTGAAATAGGAAAATGAATACAGTTCATTACTTGATAAATTGGAATTATAACTCCTTCTAGGTTTGAAAGTTCTCTGAATATTCCTTACATTTGGAGTTGGGTATAACGTATGATGCTGTACACAACACATGTTAATGTATAGCATTATCTTCCAGGAGCCTGAAATCATTGTTTGCTTGCCTGTAATTTTCAAATGCAACTTGAAATTTTACGCAGCTCTAATAGCATATTGGTAAATAAGGTGGTATGAAAATTACGTGATAGCATGAATGTGGGTGGAGACATGGGAACAGAACTGGGGCCTCTGTTTCTCAGTACTGAAACTGTAGATTGTGGACTTAATGTTTTTCCTTCTAAATATAGCGGTCACGGAAAAGCTCTGCAGCTGTAAGCTTTGCATACTCTTTTAGATCAGTCTTCTACTACACCTTGATCCTGGTTTTCGCTCGCTGTACCTTCATAAAGAGCCCTTGTTATTGCCCAGTGTTAGGCTCCGTAGTTTGGTAAAATGTCTAGCAGAGAAACATGAGAAATTATTTCATTTGTGCCATAAGACCTGAAAACTGAGAGGCAAATAGACTAGTTATGCTTCCGTTGAATCATTATGGGAGACTGTCTAATCTCATTTTCAGAACTGTTGCACTGTAAGCGCTTCACAGCTCTTCTCAATACTCTCTGGGCTCTTGGTGTATCAGTGAGATCAGCCCTCTGTCGTTTAACACATCGTTTTCTCTTTTGCAGAAAAGGCAGCAGCAGCTAATGAAGATGAAGTGCAAAAAGCAGACGTATCATCAACAGGTCAGAGTGTCATCGACAAGGATGCACTTGGGCCAATGATGCTTGAGGTAAAGAGCACAAAATCCCTGTGTTTAGGGCAGTTCTGGTCCTCCTAGGATGAATGAAATGAAGAGGCTAGTCAGAGATCGCTGTAAAGGAATGGTCAAGAGAGACAAGCCATCCTGGCTACTTGGGATTCTGTCATTAAAGAGCAGGCAGCATATTTATTTCTCTTGCATTCAGTGATGAAACTCAGCTTGAAGCAGGGAGAGGTACAGAGAGTTCTCCTTCTTTGTAACACAGACAGCTTGAGGGGCTTCAGCTGATAGCGAGTCTTGGGTATCTGCTTGTTCATGTTTTATTTGTTCTGAACTACAACAGCTGTGGAAGACCTGTTGCACTTAAATATTGACTTACATGTACTGTAGTATACAAGTGAATAATATTCCTCTAAAATTGCATGTCATTGCTATACTGCTTTACTATTTTATCACTTCAGCACATGAAGCAGGACTCTTCCCTCTAAAATATGAAAGTAATCTGGGAGAGATTTTCAAGATACGTATTTCAGTTTGTTCAGTTGAGA
This sequence comes from Sylvia atricapilla, assembly GCF_009819655.1. NCBI lineage: Eukaryota > Metazoa > Chordata > Aves > Passeriformes > Sylviidae > Sylvia > Sylvia atricapilla. Next base: position 119,782,935 of record NC_089140.1, on the reverse strand, counting down.
TTTCTGTCTGACTGTAGCTGTTATTTTGATACCCCAAAAGGCTGTATGGTTCCAGGCTGGCTTCCACGTGTGTGCTAGCAGTAATGTTGGGTAGGTATGTTATCAGGGATCCTTATGTCATGGGCTACTGTCCTTTGGCACTACTGCTTTAACTGTTTAAGCTCACTTGCAAACTATTTATTCCCATCCCATTCTGGCTGGGACTTCATCTGTAATGAAGAATAAATGTTACTTTAGGTAACAGAGAACACAAACTCTGAATCAAGTTAAAGGAACCAGCTTTGACAGAAGCCTGATTATTCTGAATGCATGTATAATAGTTTTAAGTATTTGCTTTATTTTTCATAATTGGTCAAATGAAAACATCGTTTTCTATACTGTGTACAAAATAAAGGCTCCAAATTCATGCTGCAAAACATAAGATTAGACAGATTGGAGGCATTGTTCTTTGAAGAGTGGGGGTAACAAATTAATTTATTTAGTTTAATATTTATTATACATATTCGCTGAATTGAATGTTGTTTTTGCTATCAAACAAGGTTATGCATTCATCCCTACACTGCTATGTTAAAATTTATCTTTAATTTTCTATTAATTTAATTGTAAGGACCTGTTTTAATCACAAGGAAAATAAGATTATATTTTTCCTGGCTTATCTTGTGTGATTGGCTATTACAGCAAATATGACATGTAAAATCACCCATTTATTCTGTTGTTCCATTTAATTTAGTTTCGTTTTCCTTTGCATATTAACAATGAAACACTGTGGAACTTAATTTATGAACCATGGTCCTTTTGCACCAAGAAACTTAAAAAGAGCTGAAAGTTGTTCTTTATTTGCTGTAGAAAGACTGCAGATACTTTCTTTGTACCTTTATCACCTTAAGGAAATGCAATTCAGTTATTTCATCTTTACAGAACTGTTTTATACAATCTCTTAAAAAAACCCTACTCTTTCTCATTGCCAAATAATAATAAAAATGGCAATGCTGATGAAGAGTTTATTAGTTGATTTGGTTTAGAAATGTAATTGTATGTTTTTGTTAAAGAATAAAACTGAAGAATCCTCAGAATAATGAGTGTTTCCAGCTGAAGAAAGTGAGTAAAATTCGTCAGGAGCTGCCTCTGAGGAATATGTTTACATATTTCTTGCTTAAAGCATAAAGTAGATAGGAAGAAAGTGTGGAAAAATAGTCAAGAGAGAGATGACAACATCTCAAAGAACACAAATGTATTTTCTGTTCCAATATATAATCTAAAATATCTGTTTTTTTGATTTCTCTTCCATCATATTGGCCATTATTCACCCATTTTCCCAATAGCTCCGGGAAAAAGTTTTTGATACTGGTGGCTTACATCTGGGAACAGAAGTAAGAAATTATTGCAAAAGTGGAGGCTTCTAAAATATTCAGGTGTCTTGGTGCACTTACTTCCTCAAAAGCCTGCTGCTGCTTACCTGCAAGATTATTTTCTTAAGAGAATAGAAAGAAATGAAAGACTGAAATATAAGGCCTTTTGTTACTCTAAGCCCAGATGGCCACGTCTGTGATGAACTCAAGAAACAGCTGTGAGGGAACAGCACAGAGAGCTCTTCTTTGCCAAAGAAGTTGCCACTCTTGGAAACAGTTGGGAAAACTGAAGATGATTGTGGGATGCCAGTAACTCTCATAATCTCTTGCTTGCCATCTCCACCTTTGAAAATTTTCTCCTTAGGACTCCAATAAACATCTGTGATAACTTTGGTTTTGCAGCCCCTGTGAATTAATGTGTGGACAGCTGCCAAGCAGAATAGTTCAGCCAAACCCACACCCTTCTGCCAGCTCTAAATACCCTGGCTTCTATGGTTGGCCAGCTGCTGACTGATGTGGCTAGCATCTTTTTTTTCTTTAATTAGTCTTCAGCCAGCTCAGCTCTCTGGTACAGCTCTTCATAGCCTCACACAGTACAGGTTGCTGTTGTGTAGTAGGAAGTATTAAATCAAACAGGCCACTGATTTTAAGTGATGGTGAAATGCAGCCTAAGACACTAATCCATAGCAGAAATGCTGATTATTATACTTGAAATTATTAAAACTTGTACTAGAGCCTCAAATTATTAATTAATTTGTAAATCTCTGTTAGTTAAAATAAATACTACTCAGCGGGAAAATGTAATGAATGTTAAGAAAGTACATAAAGTACATAAAGGAGAGAGCTCACAAAGAAAGTAAATCAACAGGAGGAACCAGGAATTATCAGATACAAGAAGAAGGCAATGATAAAAAATTATGTCAGAATTAAAATTTGTGACAACAGGAGAAAAAAAAGACCTAGTTTATCTTAATTTAGAGGGAGTCAGTGAAAGTATACATGTATACATTTATTTATGGGTTTTAATATGTTGTAATTTTAAAACAGAACAAAAAAAACCACATTTGTCAGCCATTGGCTCAGCTGCTCTGCTTGCATTGTGTTTTCACTGACCCTGCCCTGCAGCAGAATCATTATCTTACTTATCTAATTTAGTTTGGGAAGAACCTCTGGAGCTTGTGTATTCCTACCTCCCACTGCAAGCTGGCCCAAGTGGAGTGGGAGTCCAGCTGAAGTTTGAATACCTCTGTGGAGGGGGTTTTTGCAGCCTCTTCCCTTATCTGACCACCTTCATGGTGCATTTTTTTTTCCATGAAGTTTCCTGACTCACAGCCTGTGACTGTTGCATCTCTTCCTTCCCTTGTGAACCTCCAACCAACAGCCTGGTTGTGCCTTCTCTTTAGCCTCCTGCTAGGTGGCTGAAGGCACAAGTAAAATCTATCCTTGGCCTTTTCTTTTATTGCTTGGATTTGCCAACTGCTCAGTAATGTGCAATATTTTAGACCTCTCTCTGTTACCAGTGGACTTGAGAACTACCTGCTACAACCAGCCCACGAGTTGTACAGTATACAAGTTGGGTCAAATAAAAAATGCCTTGTGCTTGCTGTGGCAGCTGCTTCTTGTTCAGACTGTTTTGCAGTGAGCTGTGTTCACATTTAGCATAGATCCACTTGGGTTTGACCCACAATGAATTGTGGGTGGCCTCTTTTTCTAATTTATTTTTGTCCCTGGAGATACAATAACTAACAACTCTTCTAGTGATTTCCTGCCAATCCTTAGAGAGGTGAATAAATCAGGCAAAGCTGCAGAAGTCTGTGTAGACTGTTAAATGAGTGCTTAGACCAAAAGCTTTGGTGCTTTTAAGTTTAACTGTATCCCCCCTTTATTTGCTTATATGACATAAAATTAGAGGGATGATATATTTCTGCCATCTGCAATCATGCTTGCATCCTAAGAAAAATAAAGTTTGCATGAGAATTTCTTACCAATACTCAAATTCTTACTTCATCCTCATTGAGTAGAAGTGATGTGGTATTTGGCTTAGGCTTTAGATAACAAAGGGCAGATATCCTGGAGAAAATGCTGCAGCTAGGTCATCACTGTCACAAGAGATAAGAAGGGAAACCAATCAGCAGAAAATACTAATGTAGACACTTCCTCACAGAAATTTTAAGTCCTTTGGAAAACCATGAAGCTGAGTTGAAGAGGTGAAAATTTGATTCCTGTTCCCTGGATGATGTGGTGACTGAATTAAACTGGTGTCAATTTTTTTTAGAAATGAAAGTCTTTGGAGCAGAGGCTGAAGCTCCCCCACCTTCACTGCTCACTGCCTGCTCTCAGCTCCCTTTGCCCTTCTCTGCTTTTAATGCCTCAGATTCCCAGCTCCATGGGGCCTTGTCTCTATGCAGATACACTGCTGGGGATGGGGAGAGAGTCTTTCTTTCTGCCAGTGTTTTCCTTGCCTTGTGCCAGGATGTCCTGTGGTGTTTCCCTGGGATCAATCTTCCTGTGTTGCATAGAGGAGTGAACAGGCTGTGGGTTTAGCAGAACCATCTTCTGGTCCAAGTTTCTTACTTCATACACAGGCAGATGGATAGAAGGCAACTTCTCCCATTTTGTTTGTTTGGGGTGGAGGATTTGGTTTGTTTCCATATGTGGTTTTCGTTATTTTGCAAGGTGTGTACCTTTCTGTGCTTTTACACTAGTGTCATATAAGTAAGATTAGGTGCTCAATCTGAAATGTGTCCTTTGCTCTTACAGACAGTAATATAAAAACTGAGATGGATGAGGAAAGATTCAATTATGTCTTCTGAATAGAGTATTTATTTTCTGTGTATTTTGTTAATCTGATTGTTCACTATGGTGTGTGTTCTCTCTCTCTTTCTTTCTCTCCCTGGTTTTCTGTTTTTCCCCCTTTAGGCCCTAGATGGGTTCTTCTTTGTAGTGAACCCAGAAGGCAATGTTGTGTTTGTTTCTGAGAATGTGACCCAGTACCTGAGGTACAACCAAGAAGAGCTGATGAACACAAGCATATACAGCATCCTGCATGTAGGGGACCACAATGAATTTGTCAAAATCCTGCTGCCAAAATCTTTAGGTATATAACTTTTCCTCATATTGTACCATTACTTATTTAAGTTTGGTTTTGTAAGTCAGCATTTCAATAACTTAAGTTAATGTCCTGACACTACTTACAGTTTCATCATATACATTATTTATTTTTAATGTATGTATAGACTATGAATGATTAATATTATTCTCAAAAGCATCCTCCATTCTTTTAAAATTCTTCCTTGCTAAAATTGCTCTTAGTAATTCGTGTTAGCTGATATTTTTTAATGGATCTCCAGAGTGAATCACTAAAAGACAGCATTAGTGATGTGAACTCTCTGTTAGTTCTCTAAGTCTAGGCTGTTTGTTCCAAGAATGGCCCAGGAAAGGAGGAATATAAAAGAAAAATAAAAAACTCTTTATACTGGAATTTTTATTTTAATGTTTTTATTCTCAGCAATATTTACTTGTAACTGTCAAATACTGTTTTTGTTAGTTGCAGCCATTTTTGGATTCATATTAATATTAGTTTTAATGTCATTGAGTTTTGGAGGAGATGAAAAGAAAGAGAAAGTCAATACTGGGTTCCTTGTTTACTCACAACAGTTTAAAAAGTATTACTCATTTCACTTTAGCATTTTATTACTGTGCTTATATACTCTGAAGAAGCAAAAATGTAAATGGCTAAAGTCAAAATATTACTGCATTTATTGCATTTTATGACTAAAGAGGGCAGATGAAGAGTATTTTAGATATGACCCTGCCATTTCCTAATGTGGTGTAACATTTATTCGCTCTGACTGATGTCCAGTACCTATATTTGTGCATCTCAGGATTTTGTTTCTTTTTTTACTTGTCTTAAGCACTGTGTTAGGCTTTAGTTTTATCTATAGCTCCACCCAGGTCATTTCAACCCTTCAGTCTTTCCCACTGTAGCTGTGACTGTGTTTCAGTATATTCCCTATTGTATTGCTTCCTGTTTTTATAAGTGCATATTAGTTTCGTTTCTTTCCCTTTCTAATCTGGACAGAGATTTTTATACAATGCTGCCAAGTCTTTTAGTAGTACCTTTTAAGTTTACTGGAAAGATCCTACATACTGCCTTTCTTTTTCAATCTCATAAATCAACTGAATATAGCCAGTAGGCTTTTGCTGTGCTATATAACTTTCACATGCCCCAATATTTAGACTTTTATTCTGCTTTTCTACTATGTCATTTTAAGCCACTTGAAAAAAACATAATAACTGAACAAATTAGCAGTGCTCTTAAAATCTGTTAACTTTATAAATTACCTAGTTATGTGCTGGTTTGGGCTTTAATATTAAAATTAAATTGATGTTGTTAAACGAGCTTGTTTCCCAGCCAGTTTGTAAAGCATCTTGATTAATTTCCTGTGGATAAGCAGCAGAGATGGCTGGTTCCAGATTTGTCTCACTATCCAATTTTGCTTTTGCTCAGTGAATGGGGGATCTTGGTCTGGTGACACTCCTAGGCGTAATAGCCATACCTTCAATTGTCGGATGCTGGTAAAACCTCTTGCTGATTCTGAAGAAGGCCATGATAACCAGGAAGCACATCAGAAATATGAAACTATGCAGTGCTTTGCTGTTTCTCAACCAAATTCTTTCAAGGAGGACGGTGAAGGTAATTACCATTTCCCGTTTATGTTAATGCACTCTCAGAGCAGTTGATAAAGTGACCTCTAAGTCCTGAAAATTGGAAAAATTCGTATATTTTGTTCGGTTTTGTTTGTTTGTTTTTAATTTAGCTGTGGAAATGTACTTTTGTCTTGGCTATGAAAGTATACACTTGCATGCACCTCTTTGTTAAACCAGCTGAGAGAACTGAGAGAAATTCTGTTTACCTCAAAAGAGAGATACCCTAGTTTTATATTGCTGCAATTGTAAGAAAAATGTAGCTGACTAGGAAGAAAGTTTCAAAGGGCAATTTTTTGAATTCTTAGAATTTGAAGACAGTTGTGGTTCACCATTTCCTTTACCATTTACTACTTCAGCAGGTAAATTTCCTCAGATTCTTTTGTAAGTATTCAGGTAGGTAAAAATGGTTATCGTGAAAGTGAGTTCTCAGGAACAGAAGCATTTGGGGCAAGTTTAAGAAATTTGGCTTAGAAGGTACGAAATGGTGAGTGTTGAAGAAATGTGCTCTTTGTGCATGCAGTATATTCTTTTTTATTATTTACCTCCTGAGTGGTTGAGCTACTACAGGTAGACTCATAAACATGTGCCAATGCTTATGGATTGTGGTGGAGTCCTTGTTAATCTTTCTTCTGAAAGAAGACAAACCCACCCTTCCTGTTTTAATGTTTTAGGAAGTAATGAAGATACAAACCCACTGAGTTTTGTCTATGCATTTATTGGTACAAAAATCTATTTTTTGGTCCAAATAGATTTAAAGAACTTTTTTAAAGTATTTTTGAAGTCTTTGTGGAAATAAAAGTCTTCCCATTCCATAAAAATTAAATGAAGTTACATTTTTCTCTAAGATTTGCAGTCTTGCTTGATTTGTGTTGCAAGAAGAGCTCCAATGAAGGAAAGACCACTTCTTCCTTCGTCAGAGAGCTTTACTACACGCCAGGATCTTCAAGGTATTGTGAAATAGATGTTTTTAATTTTATTTCCTTTTCCTCAGTGGGGGAATTGCTATAATAAATATTTTCTAATGTATCTAATATCAGGCAAAATAACTTCATTGGACACAAGTACCATGCGAGCAGCTATGAAACCTGGCTGGGAGGATTTGGTGAGAAGATGCATTCAGAGGTTCCATTCGCAGCATGAGGGAGAAATATCTTTTGCCAAGAGGCATCACCAAGAAGGTTAGGTTTTATACTTTTAGCACATTATATATTTAACCTGCTTGCCATTTGTATCTCTTGGTCGTGCTCTTTGTTGTGATTTTATGGAACTGATGGTTCTTAGGGAGATCTTCAGCTTTCTCACTGGTTATTTTAGCCTTCTTGTTACACCCGTGCCATCCTGGAGTGTGTTCTAAATCTTCAAAATGTCAGAACTATTTTGGAAAGAAGGACCCCTTGCATGTTGTCCCTCAAAATGCTCACTGACCATTGTTGTTCAAAACCTCAGCTCACACATTTCAGTTCATTGTCTGTATTCCCTTTCTCTACAAAAATGGACATTTACTGTCACATTTCCTGTGAGAAACAGTGAGCGTAAATTCCCAAAGTTGCACCTCTCATACTCTTTGAAAACCTCCATCGTTGCACTGTCTCTAGCTAATAAGCCCTATAGGATATACCACAAGCACATCTACTCAGTCAAGATTATGGCAGGTAAGAAGTAGGAAAGTACTGCACTTTGGAATGGTCCCCATGAGGTTTCTGTGTTAGTGACTAGGTGGGGACTGTTCATAAAGCCCTTATTCTTCTAATTCTAGTAACACAGACCCAAATTAATAAAAGCAAATAACCCTATTGGAAAATAATTTCAAAACCAATTGGGAATAGCTGGAACATTTCCAGTATAGAAGCATCATTCTTTGGGTTCATGTTTAAAGAACAGGGTTTACAGCTGGCTTGTAACAAATAGTTATCATGATCATTAAGCAACATGTCGTCTTGGATACCAAATTGTAACCAAATATCAAATTATTCCACCAAATACACACACACCCCCACCCACCCACACACACACACACACACACACACAAAAAAAAAAAGATCTTTCGTCATTAGACTTTAGTTAAATATTCTTTATTATGTTCTGCTTTCCTGAAATCTTCAGGTGATATTTTAGAAATGTGGGGTCGCAGAAATGTTGTGTTGTTTTAGATAACAGTTTTTGGGATATATACAGTAGAAGTGCTAAAAGTTCATAGCCTTGTGCTGTGATTTCAGACAGAACTGAAGAAGGCACTATGCAATTAAAGTTATACCGGGGGTTTAGAGAGCAGTTGCAGGTAAGGGCCCATCTGTGCCAGAGATGATTTAGGGGTATATGTTATGGCATCCCAGCACTTGTTATTTCAGTCTTCCTCAAGTTATTCCTAACCAAGTTAGCAGCTACTACACTGAGTCCTGAGGTTTGAACGAGTCCTCTCTCAAGCTCTCTGTGAAGTGGTGCAAATATATGTGTTTTGGAGTTGACACTGTATCATGTTGCAGTTGTGGCTTAGGATCGTTATGTAAATTGTAGAATTAGTCTAAATGAGAGGGCTCTTCTCTTCTTGTCGAAGTGAAGAGTGAGTGATAAGAGGAGGAAAAACCTCTGGAATTATTTCCCTACAAATGATGCAGTACTGAAGAGGAAAAATGGCTGAAATATTTCACTCCCCTGCCCTGCAGTATGGAGAAAAGAAACAAGTCATATCTTGGGCTGCAGTATCTTTGTGCTTGCAGTTTTCAAGTCATTGTGGTTTGAGAATGGAAGCTAAGAAAGTAATGATATCCTACATGTAATCCTTCATTACAATGTGAAAAAATGCAGCATTAGCTTGAGAAACAGTAAAAGACATGCTTTGAAATTATCTCTCAGTATAAAAAGCAGAATATATGGTAAGTTTTTATTGGCCACAGTCAGAAAAATAGCATTTCCTCAAGAGGAATATGGAAACATTCTTGTTTGCTTAAAGAATTAGTTTGGAAAATGATTTAAGTAGAGATTTCACTTGTATCCTGTTGGCATTGAGTACTGGAATTTCCTGATGTGGTATATGCTAAAGTTAAGAGCTTTGGACCTTCTGGTGCCCAGAGGTTAAACTGAAACAATGACATACCTAACAGTGAAATTTTGTTTTGTATTGTTTCACTGGAGTAGGTTTTTGTTTTTTGTTACATTTTTACTCTGAAAAACCCCTTCTGGTTGTTTAAATTGTGCTTCCTGTTTTCTCACTGCCTAGATAATACTTTGAAACCTTGCAGAACAATATATAACAGTGGGGGACAGGGAAGGAAAGCAATCGTAACCAGTTCTTGCGAGGCTGAAAATGTAGTAGCTCTGTAGACCAGATAAATAAAGGCCACACTTGGGAAACCATGTCATTTCATTACAACAGGAAATATTAAAAGACGAGCAATGAAATAAAGATCACATGATACTACTAATTAAAAAAAAAAAAAAAAAAAAAAGAAAGAAAAAAGAGAAAGAAAGAACCCCGCAGAAAATATATATGTGTGAAAAAATAGGAAATTAAATGTATTTGTGGTGCATTGTTCTTATTTTTTCCCTAAATGATTATATGAAAATTTTTTGATATATTTTACTTCTCTCATATCTACAGTCCTAATGTGATTGCTTTTTGACTAGAAATTTTAAGTGACCACACTTGTGGCAGAGATGGCAGAGAGTGAGCAGTAGAAAAAAATGTTTGGGAGATTTGCTTTTCCGTGACATGTTTTAATTTTTCATTAAAGAAGTGCAACAGGGGTCTGTGGAAGTTAGAGAACTGAATTTGTTGAAGTTCAGATTTACATTAAAAACTTGAAGGGCAGCAGAATATGTACTGAGAAGTAAACCCTAAGCCTCAAATGCAGTCAGCACTGAGAAAGGTTAAGCCCCAGTTTTGGTTTAGGTAATTGAATTTGTAGGTATTTTTGAGATATATATATATTTTGTATTTGCTCTTTTAGAAGTAATAATTTCTCTTTCCAGTTCCCATTTCTAATTGTTTGTATGTAAGAGTTTATGCATTTTTAAAATAAAATAAGTAGTGAGAGTAACTGTTGCAAGACAATTTAGGCAGGCAATAAGGAGGAGAATATACAGAATATTATGGAAACAGATGATCTGAAAACTAAGGACATTTATATTAAATTATTGTCATGTAGATGGTACAGTGAAAAAGTGAACAAAAGGAATTAGACACATATTTGATGAAAAGTGAAATGGACATCAAGAACTTCCTGTCTGCTCCTGAAATATGTTCTATTTCATAGTGTCTTCCTGTTATTGCTGTAGCTCCTTACAGATTTTCACTTGATCATCCTACAGCGGGATCCTTTATTTTGTATGCATCGCATCTGTTTATTTTCAAAATATTCTTTTTGTTTGTTTTGCTTAATTAGCACCGCGTCCGCGGTGTCGATGCTGAGCATCAGCTGTTGAGCAGCTGAGCTACCTGTGCTGCAGCTTCTCACGAGTTGAACTGTGTTGTTCTGTTTGCCTGCAGTGCTGAGGCAAGGGCTGGCCTTCAGTCCTGTTTATCGCTTTTCCCTGTCGGACGGCACCATCGTTTCTGCCCAAACCAAGAGCAAGCTCATCCGTTCTCAGACGACCAGTGAACCTCAGCTTGTAATCTCCTTGCATATGCTTCACAGGTAATCCTGGCCACTTCCTTACGTCCACACTCTGCTAAGAGACATGCAAAGTACAAGTTTGCCAAAGCAAATAGATTGCTTAAGGCTGATTGATTTCAGTTGACCCAGAACTGATATCATGGAAATAAAGTAAGATTTTGAAATCAGTGCTTGCAGCAGGAAAAGACCATAAGAGTATTTCAGAATTTTAAAATGGCATGCTGGATTTTCAATGCTGTGTTACTAATTTCAGTATTCTAATTTCCTTTATTTCACATAGTAGATACAAGAAATTTTCCAACTGTAATTAAGTCTAGAAAACTTAGAATTCTTGTAGTTCACATTCTGTTACTAGTTCTGGCTCTTTAGAATTCTTGTAGTTCACATTCTGTTATTGGTTCTGGCTCTTCTTAAAAGAACATGTTATAATTACTAAGACTGCACTTTAGGCAAAGTGTTATTTGATTCTTTGAATTCCCTTCATGCCTTGTCTTTTCTGGTGCTTGGCTTAGTGGCTTACATATGTCCAATCCTAAGAAGAGTCACTACTGTTAGTTGGGGTTTTTTTTCAAAAAGTACAGTTAATAATATGCTAAAGTCAAGGTTGAATAATCACTGACATCAGAACTTCAACATACAATTTTTACTAATTCATTTCATATCCTGGTGTATTTAGATCAGATTTTGTTTCAAGTTTTATTAGCTGACTATAATTTCAGTGGCATTTTCCTTGAATCCTCTGTATCATTTTTCTTGAGAGGAAGAAAACAGTGCTAAACATAATTATAGCTGAAACCATTTTATAGAAATTGTAGATTGATCTGACCAAAAGCTGTCTGCAATTTGTTTTCTCTGGATTGCTGAGCAGACCTAATATTTTATTAAGTGCCAAATTTTAATTTTTAAAAAGCAAGCACTAGTAATTTTTAAATGGTGCTCATGTATTTTCTTGCACTTTTTTTAGCAGAGTGCTGGTACTACTGTATTTGTAGTAAGGTTTTTAAAATACCCCTTTTTTATAGTTAATGTTTTTCACCTTTGCCTTATACCTATGGTAACAAATACAGAATAAGAAGATTCACAAGATTCACTACTCTGTGTTCTTCAGTTATATCTGTTCTCATGCTTTAGAAAAAGTGAAGGTTTATCTGCACTTACTTATACTGTGCAAATAGGAATGGGTTTTGTCTCATGAAGAATGCATATTAGGAATGTTCCTTTTGGTTTTGGTTTTGGAAGTTCAGAGTTGATTTTTTTTTTTCCCCTAACCTACTTGACTTGTCTCTTTTGTAGCTTTTAGCATTTGGGAATATGTCTGATTTTCCTAATTTAAGTTTTAGCACAGAGTAAGAAGTATATTACATCCTCCCATAAACTAATTAAAATTACTGAGGAAAAGAAAAGTGACCTTCAGGTGCTCTCACAAGAGCTTTTTCTCTGTATGTGTGTCTATCTCTCTTCAGTTTCTTCTGTCTTACATCTCTAAATGTCTTATATCTGTCTACATCTCTAAAATATGAGTTTCAGCTCCTGTGTGTGTGGTTTGTTGTTTTTCTTCTCCCCTTTTCCTAAATGCCTATGCAGGAGTGGATTGCAAACAGGCTATTCTCATTCTGAACCAGTATCCAGTAGTTCCCTTGGCTCACATGCTGTTTTGGAGCAGTATTGAAATACTCTGGCAGTGTAAAATGTGACTTTTTCAACTTTCTTTTTGCTATGAACTTGGTGGGCAAATAGCCCGCTCCCGCCTTGTGGTGGGGCTAACTCAGAGAAATTTGAAACTCCAGCAAACAGCTGTCTGCAGCTGTCTTGTAAAACATGTATTTGTTGGGTCATATGTTTCAGATGAGATTTCTTTCAGTTCTAGAAGTTAGCTCTTGCCAAATTGTAGAGGAGAGATACATTAAAGGGAGTCTGAAATTGTAACCTATCAGCATTTCTAATGATTGTCATTTAAATGAGGTTTAATATTGTTTTTCCTCTCTTTCAATTGTTTTCTAATGAGGTACTGAAAAACCATGCTGTTAATGTTCAGCCACGTTGAGAGTTGCATATCACTTTTGTCAAACTGTTGATTTGTTTTTGATTGTAGGGGTTTTGTGTTATTTTAAAGCGAGGTTTGGGATTTTGCTTCTTTTTCTGTAATGTAATTGCAAGTTGGCCGCTGTCACATAGCTAACAGGCTGTTTTTCTTCCTCTTGCCACATAGAGAGCAGAATGTCTGTGGAATGAATCAGGATTTGACTGGACAAGGAATGGGGAAGATATTGAACCCAATTAGTTCCAGCAGCCCTGCCCATCAGGCCATGTGCAGTGGGAACCCAGGTCAGGATATGACCATCAGTAGCAATATAAATTTTGCCATAAATGGCCCAAAGGAGCAAGTGGGCATGCCGGCAGGCAGGTTTGGTGGTTCAGGGGGAATGAACCATGTGTCAAGCATACAAGCATCCACTCCTCAGGGTAGTAACTATGCACTAAAAATGAATAGCCCCTCACAAAGCAGCCCTGGCATGAACCCAGGGCAGCCAAACTCTATGCTTTCCCCAAGGCATCGTGTGAGCCCTGGAGTGGCAGGAAGTCCTCGCATCCCACCCAGTCAGTTCTCCCCTGCAGGGAGCTTACATTCACCTGTGGGAGTCTGCAGCAGCACAGGAAATAGCCATAACTACACCAACAGTTCCCTGAACGCACTTCAGGCCCTCAGCGAGGGCCACGGCGTTTCTCTAGGATCGTCGTTGGCTTCACCTGACCTAAAAATGGGAAATTTACAAAATTCCCCTGTGAATATGAATCCTCCCCAGCTAAGCAAGATGGGAAGCCTGGACTCTAAAGACTGCTTTGGAATATATGGGGAGCAATCAGAAGGTACAACTGGACAAGCGGAGAGCAGCTGCCACTCAGGAGAACAGAAAGACAACAGTGATAGCAACGTGCCACCGGTTGTCAGCGGCGAGAGACCTGATGGACAGAATAAACTGCACGATGGAAAAAGCCAGACAAAGCTCTTACAATTGCTGACCACCAAATCAGATCAGATGGAGCCTTCACCTTTGTCCAGTACCATGGGAGACATTAGCAAGGACTCCGCGGGAGGGTTGCCTGGGTCTGGTTCAACACACGGAACCTCACTCAAGGAGAAGCATAAAATTTTGCACAGACTATTGCAGGACAGTAGTTCTCCTGTAGATTTGGCCAAGCTCACAGCAGAGGCCACAGGCAAAGAACTGAACCAGGAGTCCAGTAGCACAGCTCCTGGTTCAGAGGTGACTGTTAAACAGGAGCCAGCGAGTCCTAAGAAGAATAATAATGCACTACTTCGCTACTTGCTAGATAAAGATGATACTAAAGATATTGGTTTACCAGACATACCCCCAAAACTGGAGCGGTTGGACAGTAAGACAGACCCTTCCGGTAGCACAAAGTTAATAGCTATGAGGACGGAGAAAGAAGAGATAAGCTTTGAGCCGAATGAACAGGTAAGCTCATTTTTGCATTATGTGTGAATGACTTGTTCCAGGCCTGCATTCCTGCCGTCTGACTTCTGCTAAGAGCAGCATCTTGGCACCTCAGGAGGCTGTTACCTGTCTTTTGAAATCCAGTCTTCACTCAGTTTCCCAGTGGGTGTTACTAGGTTGTGATGATCACACTGTGTAAAAGCACAGACTCTGCCTGGGAGAGGAGAGGGATAATGCAGGGTGCCTTTCCCAGATGGCAGTCAGGCAAAGAGAAAATACTCATGACTCTTGGTTAGTGCTAACTAATTGGCAGCTTTTCCCACAGGCTGATGTTGAACTGCTGTTGTGCTTCCTAAATGGGTCCTTGACCTAGCCCAGCATAGCAGCTACACGCCTCCCATGGAAAGCAGGTTCATGCTCAAGAACAGGAGGTGTTTGAAAGAACTGATAACAACCTTGCATTACTGGTCTTCGTGCTATACTTGACCTGCAAATTAAAATCAAAGCAAATAGATTTCTGTGCCAATTTGGGGAATTTGATGGGGTTTTCTTGTCGTCTTAAAAATTCTTTGTATTCAGCCTCAAGTTTCTGCAGATGATTAATCGTTCAGTGCAGGGATCATGTCTTCTTGTGCAAGGTTATCTGCATTGAATTCTGCATTCAGAATTTCTTTGCTTTCTTTGCAAGGTTACTTGTTGCTGTGCTGCCCAACACAGTAATAAACTGTGTATTGTTGGGATCTATGCTAAGAAGTGTTATGTCACTGGCTTTCATGCAGAATTCACTTCTCGAAAGCAGCAGGTCCACATCACCCAGAGTGCTCCAGTTTTCAGAGCTTTGCAAGAAAAAGGGACACAGCGAAAACAATCTGCTACTTCAATATTACTGTCTATATTATTTATAAATGGGTAATTACAATATCAATTTTAGTATAAAGCATTTTCTGGGAAGGTTCTAACTAGATGGAGTTAATGATCCTTAGATTTGTCCTACACTATCAAATTTCCCAGCTGGTCATTAATCCCTAGGCAGCCCTGTGTGTGTGAAGTATTAGTTTGTAAACCATGATCAGATCATATACAATGCAAATGTTCATGTGTCTCATTCACAGCCATATCCTTAATTTTAAAATTTTTATGTATTTGTAATGTGCAGACAAGGTTAGAGCTTGTTTATTTTTTTAACCTATTGTATCTTTTTATTCTGTGTGTATAAAGACATTCTTTTTTTTATATTTTCTATATTGTATTGTGAGGCTGAGGAGGGATATACGACATTTTATTAGCCCTAAGTCACAACATTGGATTATTTTTTTTTTTTCCCTTTTGGCAGTCTATAACTAGTAGACAGTTCTTTCAACAGTGGTTATAACCACAAAACATAGAGGCAAACATGCCACTCCAGTGTAGATGCAGCATTGTTAAAATCTCAATTAGCCAGGCAACTCTAAGGTTACTTTTCTGCTTTTGTTTCAACAAAATTTGACAACTATTGCCACTAGGTAGGAGCAGTTGTGGTTTTTCAATCCTTCCCATGCTTTAGGGGAAACCAAGCCAAATTGTACTGATTTCTCCTCGCTGAAATTTGCACTGATTTATGGTCAAGCCTGGATGTTAATTTTCAGTAGAAGTCTATATTTTATAGTGTCTGTAGAGGTAGGGTTTAGGTTCTTTGCAAGAACTTATATTAGGCTAGAAAAACACAGATATCGAGAAATTCATAGCTAAACTTGCAAGAATGGTGTATTTTTAAAATGTCTGATAGATTTCAATTCCTAGTTCAGATCCTATGCATTGAAGTCAGTCATAGATTAAAAGCAGAGATCTTTAATCCTCCAGTATTAGGTACTCAAGAAAAATGTAAAATTTTGTAATCACCAAAAAATTTTTGCCCTTCATCCATAGATCAAAATCATGGCATTCAGATGGTTTATTACCCAAGATTTAAATTTCTAAAAGAATTAAAATTTCCCCACTCATGATCTCTGTGGAGTGCACAAGAAACAGTTTAGCTCACGAACCAATTCTCAGAGAGCCGATTTTGTCTCTTCTGGAACTTTACTGTCTTATCCAAGGTAGTCCTACAAACTCCTTTTATTGCTGGTGGAAACACAGAAAATACTCCAAGATTTTTTTTTTTTAATCTTATTTTAATACATATTCTAAAACAGACAAGGTAAGCTCTTCTTTACTGATATTCCCATGGACAAGTGGTAGCACAGGTGAACAGTTTAAACTATTTGCTTTGCTTTCTCATAAGCAAGTTACATCTCACCCTAAATGTAAACATGAAAGTATAAAACCAACTTTCAAGAAAAAGACTTTAGTGTCTCCGAGCATTGCCAACCTCAAGCAGTTGAAAATTAGGTCTCCTGAATTATGAAGTTTGTAAAGTGAATAGCCTATTCATCTTTTATTTTTAGGTTTTATGTTTCTGAGGTTGGGGAGGGATTTGAGAGGGTTGAAGTGCGGGCTGTGGATGTATTGCCTTTTCTTAAAATTTGAAGACAGAGTTTGTCTCCTGGGAGAGAGAGAACCAGAAGTACAGGAAGGTCCAGGAGTTGGGTTTGTTCAGAAAACCACAAAGCAGTGCAGGAGTTGTGATAAAGTGCTACGGGCTTCCTCAGCACCAAGGCATGGAACAGCCAGTCTTGTCACTTGTGATGGAAGACTGCTGGATAATGACAGAAGGGCTTTTGTTGCTCCTGTTGGTTGTAAATAGAACTTTAAAACCCACTTAAAATGCAGTGAAACCTGGAGCTGAATAAACAGAAGTCCAGCATGGAGTAGGAGAGGAAATGGTGGGGAATATAGGATAATGTAAGTGTTAAACTGTCTGAAGTCCAGGCCTTTAAACAAATAACCACTTTACCCCAATTATAAAATCACTAACAATATTTAGTATCAAAACTCTTCAGCTTTGGAAGATGGTCTCCCACAGGAAGTGCTCATTGCCTAAATTTAGATCAAAGCTGGAACTATTTAGTACAAGACTAGAACACAGATTCTTGAGCTAAATTCTTCCATCCTCCTGCATCCTTCCCCCTCCTTCTTCCTCCCATATGTAAAAATTAGCCATGTGCTTGTGTTACCTATTTTGCAGGTTATTTAAAACTTCTCCTCCCTTGAGGAATGTTGTATTTTTAAGTAATTAGTCATTGGAGTGTGCAGTTTCTCTGGAAACTGCAGCAGAGCAGCAGTGGGATGGCCTCTACAAGGGAGATCAGTGTGTTGGGAGGCAACGGAGCCATTGCATTTTCTCCTTTTACTTTTGGTGTGACTTTCTGAGCAGGAAATGCTTTGAAGTGCACCACTGTACTAAAAATAGCAGTCTTCTAGGTAGTGTGTTTAAACATACTCTGCTGCAGAGAGCAACTGACAGGAAGCCTTTCTCAAATGGCAGAGAATGTTTCCAGCACGGCCGTACCTTTTTCCCTTTCCTTGGTGGGATGATGGTTATCAGGCTGTATTAGGCTGAGAACTGTTCCAGTTACAGCAGCTGTAGGGGAGTGGATGAAAGAGAGAGCTGCTGGGGACACTCAGTGGGGTTTTCCTACAGCACCAACCATAGTGGGGCTGCTGCTGTCAAGCACCACAAGCTTTCGTATGGTTGCCACTGTTAAAAAGGGAAGAGAGTGTCCCTCAGCAATGAGGAACTGCCTTCTCCCATTCTCCCTGACTGTCCACTGCCAGGAGCAGCCCCTGTAGTGATCAGGAGATGGTCAGATGTGGCAAGGACTGGCTGGCAGCTTGGAAGGGGAGTGGAAATACAGGGGAACATTTGAGAAACATCATGAACAATGTTAGACATCTCCTTGCTAATGTAGCTTGTTCTCTGACAAATCACTTGAGGGAGTGTGGAATAAAATCCTAATCTCCACAAGTGTACTCTCCTCCTTTTTTGTTCAGTAGACCATAAAGACAGCCTGTTTGACAGGGCCTTTGCAATGCAACAGTCTGCACAAATGCTGTTCCAGAAATCATCTCAAGTATGTACATTTTTGTCCTAAAACTCAGAAACTGCTCTGGTGTTCCTCAGTTACTTTATCAGCTCTGCTGTGCTCATGCTTTATGTGGAAACCAGTATCTTCTCAATACTAGCATATTTTCTCTACACATGCCACTCATCTTTAAAAAAACCTATTTCTGGTTTAATAGTCCAGAATCCATTAAGTTCATGAGGAACATTTGTTTCTTGTTGAAATTCTATCAAAACCTTAGAATGAGGATTCCATTTTCTGAATGTCTTTCAATTAGAGTTCTGTTTTCAAATGTTAGTCATAGAATAGCTTGATAATTTAATAGGATTTTGAGCCAATTTTATGTTTACTGCAGTTACCAGGGAGAAAAGTACTGTATTGGTTCCACTTCTAATTTCCTTTTCCCTTTTTTTCATAATCCTTTAATTTATTGCCAGTTTGGAGCAGGGATTTTATTTCCTTTGCCTCTTATGGTCAAATGCTTTGCCCATACTTGTAAGGCAGAAGCTGAGCTGACTTCAAATTTATGCAAGTCAAGTGTAGTTTCAAGTTGTGTCCCCATCAAAAGACATCCTGTGTAAGTCCTTAGAATACAGGGTCACAGTGCAAGCCATGGGCATTGCCCATGGCAGGAAGGACATTTCTGGGGACTTGAGTATCTTACCCAGTTCTTTGCAATCCATGGAAGCTGGACTTTGAAACAGCATCTCTTGTAAACCAAACTTCATGTGGAGGTGCAGCTGCCTTTCAGTACAGAAAAAATTCTGTAAGCTCTTAAATTTAATGTGTATTTCTCTATATGACAGTATAAAATAAGTACTTTTTCAAATGCAGAAATATTCCTGAGCATTATTTGTCTTACGCTTTCTGGCACTTAGTGTCCCAATTCTACAGAGATTGTCATAACTGCATTGCTTAGACATAGTGAAAATGAACTTTCTTGTGATGTTTAGCACTTTATCAGGTGGGGTTTTTTTAATCCTTGACAAATAATTGTTTCACAGGGAGCTCAGGCTGTGATTTCTATTTACAAAAAATTCAATTTAGACCATTAACAAAATAAATACAGAATATAAATAAAAGGAAAATCCCATGAAACTAACCAAGTAAATATTTTAATGCTAATTTCTGCACATATGGTGCCATTTGAGGGTGAGTCTGGAAAGACTTAGGCTAACATCATAGGTTGGTGTTAATTCCAAATCTCTTGGAGCTTATGTAGCAGTTGAGAACCCTCATGAAAATATAAAGATGAAATATTTAATATTGATTATTAAGAAAAAAAAAGGAGAAGGTTATGTATTTATGTTGTAATACATCTGTTGTATTTACCACTTCTGAGAGGAATTAAAATCATCTTAGGGAGTGCAGTTTTCTGAAACATTTGGTTCAGTATATTTTTCATTGGTGGTTTTTTTTAGGTTTGGTTTTGAGGGTTTTTTTTAATATATCTAGTATTTGAACAAAGAATTGCAGTAGCCAGAATGCTAAAAGAAAAGAAGACACAAAATCCTGCATAAAACCAACCAAAAAACCCCCTGCAACATATAAAACTTCCTTCGCTGTTGTCTCAGATACATGTAATGAAGGCCATATGTCTTAATTCCCCTAAAGAGTACTGAATCATCCTTCTATAATTTATGATGCTGTGTATCAGTCTCTTCTCTTGGCTCTTGTAGTCTTCTTGTTCCAGATCTCCCATCACTCAAACTGCAGCTCCCATAAACATCACTCATGGCTGTCTCTTGGAGTGCCTTTTTGAATCTGCTTATCACCTGTCCTTGCAGTGATTTAGGCTTCATATAATCACATTTGATTCCTCCTGGCTCAGCCTTTTCTACTGATATGCTGGGTCCACCCAGCTGCTTGTAATTGCCTGGAAAGCAGTGAGTCATCAGAGGGATTTGTGAAGAACAGGTGATCTTGGTCCAGCCAACCTGTTTTCCTTCAGCAAGAGGATTGCAGAGTTGTTGGCGTAAGAGAAACAGTGTGTCAGGGTGTTTAGAACTGAGTGAGGCTCTTTTGCCCTTTTTCTTGTGGCAGGGTAGAGGTGTACGGTCAGGATGAAACTGCTGTGAGTGATGAGGAAGCTGTTTGGAGATCTGTCCACACACAGTAGTTATTGAAGGATTCACTGTCAAAGTGGAGATGCTGCAGGACTGGTGCAGCATCTAGAGCTGCTCAGTGTTTTAGTTAACCTAAATGACCTGACATGACAATAGAGCCTGGTAAAGCTGAGTGTGGCACTTGAATGTCTGCAAACACATTGGAGGACACAATTCAAATCAGCTGCAACAGATAGATACAGAGACAAAATGTTAGAACATTTAGGGTGAATAAATGCTATTTATTATCATTACTCAAGAATAGTATCTCAGGTTTTTTGGGGTTTTTTAATGAGGGGAGGAGAACTGACTAAATAAGAGTTTTTCAGAGCTGTTCTAGGGATCATAGTGACGACAAGATGAGTGAGAGTCAGTAATGTCACATAATTAAAAGAATCACACACTTTTCTGGATTATGCCATCAAAGTGTACTATGTGTACAGTACATTTTCTGCTTTACCCAGCAGCTATGAAGCTTCATTTTAAGTCCTCTCTTGGGCATGGCTTCAGCAAAAGTGTGGATCAGCTGAAAGCAATCCACGGGAGCAAGAGTAATGAGAGGCCTAGAAAACAGGTTATTTGCTGAAGCAAATTCACAAGTTGAGATTGTTTATTAATTTCAGCTTAAAACACAAAAGGGCACATGTTTTCAAATACAGAAAAAGTTAGAAAAAGAAAGAGGAACACAGTATGTTCTTCAGTTTTAAATATGATTGGAAGGAAGGGTCTAAATCTCAGTGTGAGAGATTTTGCATTGAGACTGAGGAAAAAAAAAGCAAGTGTAGTAATGATGGCAGAGTGCTGAAACCAATTCTCCAGGGAAGCTGTGGATTTTCTGTCTCTGGATGTCTTTAACAAGCAAATGTATGAACTTCCATAGGGAATGGCATACACTGATTTTGCCTGGAGGCTTTAAATTTCTTCCAGTCCTCTGATTCTCTGATTTCCTCCCATTTTGCCCATAACACCAGCCTCTAGATCACCCACATGCTGCCTTTTAATGGAGTGAATTCCCTCCTCTTTTGCACCATATACTACAGTTTATATGACTAGGAGATGATGTAGGAGGAATAAAAAATAATACCGTGATTATTTGCAGTCAATCATCCCCCAAAAAAGCACGTAGCAGTGTAACCTTGGGGCATTTTAGCTACCTTTGAATAAAATAGCTGGACTTCCCAGGAGCAGGTTAGATGTGGCAGCAGTTCTTCACAGATTAATGTACAGCCTGTGGGAGCCTCAGTAAGTATTTTAAAGCCATCTCAGGTGTTTCTACAGTATCCTGTGGTCTGTGGCATAAGCGTGCTCTCAGTAAGAAGTTCATGATGTGGGGAAGGAAAAAAGACAAAAAAAAAAAAAAAAAAAAAGCCCAGGAAGAACTGTATTTCAGTTCTGCACTTGTGTAGTGTTATTTGTCAGTTTCCCACCCTTCACGGATGGCTGCTCACTCCGCCTCTTCTCCGTCATTGCACATTTCCTAATGAAGACACTGATTTTGAGTAGATATTTGTTATATATATTGTTATGATTTATTTACTGTTCAAGAGAGTAGTAAACTAAAACTGGACACCCTATTATTAATTATTACCCAAGTTTTACCCTAACGAAGAGATTAGGATTGGAGAATATAGTTTGCAATGATTTTCACATTTCAGTCAGAAAATTATTTTAATTCTGAGAAGTTTTAGACAGAGAAGCTGACAAAAGAGAATACCAGTGAAAATCAATATATTTAAGAAAAACAAGCAGGTCAGTAATTATGCTAGTGTAAGGTGAACTTAATTTATCTCCCATCCTCATTTCATGATGATTTTCTACTGAATTTAAGCGTAAATTCATATGTAGATTTCTCTTTTCATACTCCAGAGAAGTTATTTTCAATGATTTGGGAAGTTGGGAGCAAAATAAATTTCCAATCCTATGTATATATCTTGCCAATTAACTTATATGGAAGTTATTCAGCGTTCAGGTTTTGAATATAACTAAGAAAAGGCATATTGGGAATTGTTATAGCCATAAAGTAACTTTCCAATTGTATGCTTTTAATCAAGTCACAAAGAGACTAGAAACACAACTGTGCTGAAAGAAATACTGGTTATACCTACATACCCCCCCCCCCCCACCCCCATCTTCAGCACTCCTGGATCTCCTGTTATCCCTGTCAGCGCTGATCACAGAGTGCACAGGGAAGAATCTCTCAAGGTACGGGATTATACGTCCTGATGCGGGGCTTTTGAAGGGGTGCCAGTGCCCCAGTGGGCTCCCCAAAAGCAAGGCAGACTAGTCCTGCACAGTCCCCTCGGGCAGGTTTGTGAGCTCCCTCCACATCAGGTGCCATGGTGTGACACTGGTGGGAGGGCTAGCTTGGCGCAAGAAGGGCGCCAACAGCAGGCGAGCAGTGACCTGTACTGTGGGTTTGTGTGTTCTTTGTTGCAGCCAGGCAGTGAGTTGGATAACTTGGAAGAGATTCTGGACGACCTGCAGAACAGCCAGTTACCACAGCTTTTCCCAGATAGCCGCCCAGGCGTGCCAGCAGGCTCGGTGGACAAGCAAGCCATCATCAATGACCTCATGCAGCTCACCAGTGACAGCAGCCCCGGCGCGGCAGTGGCCACCCAGAAACCAGCAATGAGGATTTCACAGAGCAGTGAGTGCACCCCGCCTTCCCAGGCGTACACCGGGCCGTGGTGCCCGGGGTCAGGCAGGGAGGAGCTGGGCACCTCCCGGTCCCGGGCCGGTGGTGCGTGGGGACGGAGCGCCATCTGCGGTCCTCCCAGCTCCAAACGCACCCGAGTTGTGTCTAATCTCACACCCTGCAGGTCTGTGCCCTCAGAGACGTGTTCGGGGTACCCTCAAATCAAACGTCCCCTCCTGTGTGACACTGCTGTTGGGAGGGTTTCAGCATGGAGAGCCCATGGGTTTTTTTGCGATGCAGGTCATTCCTTTCTGGCAGCTTGTGCAGTGAAAGGTGCAAGCGAAGCTTTTCTAAGCATGAAGGAGAGTCTTCTTCTAAAACCACGAGATTAATAGAAGGACAGAAGATTAAAAATGGCCAGCTTCAATTTGAGATTGTGGCTTTTAGTTGAGTCACTTCCAGCTGACAGCTTTCTTTAACCTTTTTAATCAGCTTACAAATCAGCATTGTAATGTTGCTTTGACATCATAGTATAATGGAAAGCAAGCAAGACAGGAGTCTTATCAAGTACTAATATTGAATAAAATAGCATAAAACACACTGCTTCATTTTTTGCTCCTGTTGGCTAGGATGGCCACATCTGTTTACTCCCTTAGATTTGCTCTATTTTTTTTTTCTTGTAAAGCATAGGGTTTAGGTAGTATTTTTAGCCATTCTGATAGTATTAAACTAACACTGAGCCACTTTTCAAACTCACTCAAATTACTTAAAATGTTTAGATAAATACTAATATTGTATGAGTAAATATTAGTGTTTTCATTCATATTAAGGCCACTTCAGATTCTTAAATTATCACTTGTTATCCATGTTGCTCAGAGAAGGATGCTTGGGTTTAAGGTGAGTATAGAGGTACTAACAGCAGCACCTCAAAAGTCAGAAGGAAATCTCTGTGCATGTGCATGTGAAGTCTTCAGCATATTCTTCTTGGATCAAGGTCTGTTTGTTCCTTCCAGCCTTTTGGCTTTCTAGGGGTGGCCTAGCTTTAAATCTGCTCTCAAAGCTACTGGCACTACAGTAACAGTATGACTGTAAATGAGAGTGGCTTGGTGGTTAGCAGCAGTTCTGTAAAAGCAGCATCCTGTTTCCCAACTAAATTAAAAACCTAAAATATTTTCCCCCAGCTCAGTCTTGTGTCTGTGCCTGATTCCCCTAGGAACTTGTGCCTTGTGTTCAGTAGAAAGAGCGTGCAGAAAACAAGTCCATAGAAATAATGAGAGGCCTCTCATATGCTCACAGAAAAACAATGTAGAATGAATGTCAAATCATATACAATTCCAAAAGAGATTTGGAGGGATTTACTGCCTTTTTTTGTTTCTGAAGAAGTAACCAACTCTAATTTTACAGGTTTTAATGAATTACATTTCTTTTCAACAGACAAATATTTTCATCTGTTGAAAACTAGAAAGGGTGCTAGATCCTGCCAAATTGCTTGAGTCTGTTACATGGGGGTTAGGGAGTGTCCTTCAGTCCCATCCTGACAAAGAGTAGAATAAGCAGGAGGTGACATCATCTAAGCACCATCACAACTCATCAACTGCGATGTTATTTTGTGCCACATTTCCAGAATTCCTTTTTGCAATATTAGTGGGTGCTGGCAAAGCTGCATGTGCAGTAACTCATTTATCTATGTGATGTGTCAAATTTCTGGAGCAAATTGTTCTGAAACTGTCACTGAGGTTTAATTTTGCTTCAGTCCTTAGGCTTTGTGATGCCCCTAATCTTGAGAAAGTAACTTTTGCTTCATAAGTAAGTTTTGTTTGCTTAATTGAACAGGCAGACAAGAAAAAACTTAAACCTCATGGTTAGGAGTTAGGTGTATGTGATGTGATATATTTTCTGTACACACATATAAGCACATTCGTCTGGCAGAGAACTTAAATTAAAAAAAAAATAAATACAGTAAGTTCCTGTAGTCTGGTTTTATAAGATAAAAATAAAAGTCAGAGACCTTTGTTATGAGATACACTGTTATGTTACACTTCTGTGCATTTTAACAAACTTACTAAACCTCATCTAAGTTTTCAGATTCAAAAGTAGCACTACTTCAATCTAAAATAAGAAAGTATTAATTTAACTTCTCAGTAATATGATGAACACGAAAATGCAGAAGTTGCTGTAAGGATGCTGTTATATCAGAACCACTCCTAGAGGAAGCTATCAGAAAGTATTGCAAATAATATTTTCGCAAAAATGTTTAATCTACTTGCATGAATTTTATGGGTAGGATTGGAAATGGAATCGAAGCTACAAGGTCAGTGTTTCATTCATATTTGAGAACAAGTTGAGCACACAGTGGATGCTTTCATGCATTGGAACATTGCCCAAAGACCAGCTGAGCCAGATGCTTGCCAGTCACAGCCTGAAACTCACTTTGCTGAGGCAGTCTGCCGTTTTATTTGCAGAGGCTGATTTTAAAAGCACAACCCAGAAGGAAGCAGTTACATAAAGGTGGCAATAACCATCACGGATGGTTCTATTTTACCAGAATTTTATGGTGGCACAGCTCGGTTTCTGGACTGGTTTTCTGTTGTTGCTGAACCATGGAAGTATCATTCTTATTAATGACAAAAAAATGTAAAAAACCAAGAAATTAAGAGGGACTTTTGAAATGGGGCTGTGGGACCCAATATGGAGTCAGTCTGTCCTTAATTTTGAAAGTTTCTTCAGGGGCACAGCTTATGGTGGAAAAATTTCCAAACTGAGATAATTCCTAACAATCTGCCTCAGGATGACATCTGCATGCAATTACAGTTCTACTAGGTATAAGATTAATTGGCAGTAGTATGCACAACACATAGTGGTGTACTTTGCTGTAGTGGCTCTTCTGTCAGTTAAATTGCATCATTTAAAGTTTTTTAAAATATACATCATATCTGGTTTGTGTTTAGTGTCAGAATGTTCCATTTTGAAATTTATGTTTAAATGTCAAGAAGGGATGTTTCTCAGACAGATATGGAGTGAGTAAATTATGCAACATTAAGTAGCTGAGCCCAAGAGCTTTAATTGTGTCTGGGGTTTTTTTCTTGTAATTTTTTTTTTTTTAACCTAGTGACATTTCCATTCTTATAACTTTGCTTTTTTTTTTCTTTGCTCCTCCTGTCTAGCTTTTAATAACCCACGAGCAGGGCAACTGGGCAGGTTATTACCAAACCAGAATTTACCACTTGACATAACACTGCAGAACCCAACAGGTGCAGGAACTTTCCCACCCATAAGAACGAGTAGCCCCTACTCAGTGATACCTCAGCCGGGACTGATGGGCAGGAATGAAGGGATGATAGGAAGTCAAGGAACTTTAGGCAACAGTAGCACAGGTAAGATGATTTTCCTTTTTTTTAAATATACTTGAGTAATAGGATATAGTATGTGCAGCTTAACATTGGCGTTAATACCAGGGCAGATTATTACTTTCCATAACGTCTGGAAGAAATCATGTTTTGTGGGATGCTATTTATTGGCATATTTATTTTTAATTTCTGCATATTTTTAGTCCTGCCTTTTGTGCACTGCTTTTTACCTTCCTTTAGAGATGGGTCTTTCAAAACGAAATCATGGGCAATACTGTTGCCCTTATGATGTTGGCTTTGCCCTGAATTATTCCTTAGTTAGTAGCCTTAGCTCCTTTTTGGGAACCATCAGATGTTGCAATTAACAACATGTTCACCTAATGATGAGCAAACATATAGCCTGTTTGACAGGAAAAGTCTGGCTGATGGATTTAGTTCAACTAGTGCATTGTCTAAGATTGTGCAAGTGTGCAACAACCACTGTAAGAGCTCTGAGTAAATAAATGGGCATTGTAAATCCTCTCAGCTGGATATTTGGTGTCATATTTGTATATTTAGTTGGCATCAGTATTAAAAGAGATGTGCAGCCAGACGCTGAAATATTTTGTTTAAGCAGTTTAAAGATCAACTTGTAGGCTTTCAAGTGTCCTCTTACTTTCATGGTCTGTATACATATTCAAAGGTTTTCTTCGTCTTATGTATACAAGTTAGAGAATATTATTGTGTCGCTGCCTTGCTTTAGCACAACACATCTTTCAGCTGGTAAAATCTGTGTACAAATGGATGGAAACTGAGGATGTCACAGTAAAGCAAATTTTGTACAGCAGCTGAAACAAAGACCCTCTTAAAGGGTTTTTCTCGTGTTCTCTGTCACCAAATAATTGAACTGATAAGTAACCATTGTTTGTGTGGCTTTTTGTATTCATTTAGGGATGTTGCATAAGGCAACTGAAAAGACCAATCTGAACCAGTAGTCCAAAATGAAATCAGTGTTTTATCTACTCTCTTGACTGATAAAAAATTGATATGTATAAATACTATTGAACACCATCTTTGGGGCTTGGGGGTTTTTGTGTTGAGACTTTTTGGCTACTGTCAGAATGTAGTATTCTGTATATTCCAAGTGTAAATAAAACGTATCAGTTGTTTACAGTAGATGTGGGAGGACTTCCCCTATAATAACGGTAATGAACTTCAGCATCTATCGGAAAGTTCCTGTGAGTAATTTCCCTGCACCGTACATTGGGCTGAGATTATCTAGGTGAGCTTTGAAGCTCTGATGGCTATAGGTTCTAAATGAAAGAAGTCGCCAAAAGATGTTTGCAGAACATAAATTGATACTCAATCCTTCTAATTTGTAAGTGTGTTTAGTGTTAACACGTTGTTACTCAAGCCCCCATTCTCACTTAGCACTTGGAAAGTAAAGCACTGACACACATCAGCAAACGTGATTCATTTCCTGAGGAAGGAAGTTAAGGCTATCCACACACCCTCAGCACCTGTTGCAGTCTACATGTGGGAACACTTACTCTGAGCAGTATTTCAGAAATGATAAAAGGGCCTTCCTCCTGTAAGATGTATCACAGTCTCCACAGTCCCTTGACTAAGCAGCGTCAGGCATCGTTCTGCAGCTTTGCACATCTGGATGGGCAGCTGTGGTGGTACAGCGTGCTTTGAGGGAACCTACTGCATTGGTATCGCTGAAAATGCAACTCCTCAGGCAGCAGTAGCGTTAAGGCCGTCCTGATGATGTGCTGGTACCTGAGTGTTTGGCTTTTGTGCAGGAATGATTGGTGGCAATGCCCCTCGGCCGGCCATGGCGTCAGGAGAGTGGGGCAGCCAGGCTCCCGCGGTGAGGGTGACCTGCGCGCCCACGGCCGGCACCATGAACCGGCCGGTGCAGGCAGGCATGATCCGCAACCCCACGGCCAGCATCCCCCTGAGACCCAGCAGCCAGCCCGGCCCCAGGCAGATGCTTCCATCTCAGGTCATGAATATGGGTAAGTCGCACGTGGAGCTGTTCCTTTTGGTGCACGCTGGGTTGTTAGAGATGAAGCAGGAGAAAAAAAAAAAAAAGAAAGTAAAATATCCTCACTTCATTTATAGACTTGATAAGAACCGTATTTCACAGTGGAGTTTTCCTGTGGGTGTGGGAAAGAAGGTGCCTAAACCGATAAATTTTAACACGTGTGTGGAGATGGACAGTTCCTGCTACTCTGTAGCTCCATTGTTGTGTGGCCAAAGAAAGAGGACATGAAGTTTCCTTGATTCACTGTTCACTTGGTTCACTAAAGACTGTGCAGTATTTTTAGAGGAAATGCTGTGGAATGATAATTGTTCCTGGTCACTTTTAAAGCAAGTGCATCATGAATAATGACTCCACGTACAGTCTTTTTCTTATGCTTGTCTTACTTGTCTAATTTTTGCATCCACGATGCAGTATCTGCTATTTTATCATTTTGAACCACTTTCAAAATATTCATATTTTCTCAAAATTTAAAAGCAAATTTTAACAAAAGAATAATGATACTTCTAAGTGTAATGTTGCTGTAGTCTTAATGTTTTTATTTGCTTTTACCATAACATAGGTAATTCAATTGAAAGAATTAACATGAAAGTAGCTTCTCTTCGGAAAAGTTATACGGTTATTTTTTCTTGATTAGGGCCATCTGAATTGGAAATGAACATAGGAGGACCTCAGTATAGCCAACAGCAGGCACCTCCAAATCAGACTGCGCCGTGGCCAGACAGCATGCTGCCTATAGAACAGGCAACTTTTGGTAATCAGAACAGGTGAGTCTTGGTGTCACATCAGAACACAGAGAGATTTTGCAGGCCTCTGGTTTATACACCTCATGGTATCAAAGTTCTAGAGAAAAGATTCACCAAATGTGCATCAGTTTATTTTTTGTATTATTTAGTGCTCATGAAATCTATGTGTGTTCCAGTAATATTTATAATATTATTTTGCTCTCTTTGCCATGTAATGTGTTGAATGAATTGAAAGTTCTGTATCACAGTGAATGCTGCCAGCACTTGAGGTATAGTTGCACCGTTTTTCACCTCTGGAGCATTAATGTGGGCATAATTCTTTTGCTGTTCTTATTGTTAACAATTACACTTAACACTAAATGTGAAGGAGTGCCAGTAGTACTACCCATGACTATGTAGTCATAGTATCTGTCCCTTCCTGCAGTGGGGTAGCATTCTCAGTGATGTAAGACATGGTTAATTATGTTTTGTTTGGGGTTTTTTAATTGACCTAAATTCCATAAAAGAGGAGGAAGGAAAGATGAGGTGAAACGAAGGCTGCCTCCTCCCTGAAGTTAGCTCCTCCTCAGGTAATCAGAACTGCAGTTTGGTCCCAACTCATTAATTCATATGTAATGTATTAATTACTTCATTCATCATCAAGACTTTCAAATGATGGCACAACTCTTATAAGCAGCTTACACTTCTTAAGAAAGAGTCATGTCTTCTCCAAAAGGTTTGCAGCTTGCTTTTAGAGGGATTGTGTATATATGGAATGTATAAGGAATGCAAAATGGACAAGCAAGTGCAAAATGTTGCAATATTTTCAATTGTGTAAGTAGTAAATTGGAGGATGACTAAAAAGAAAATGAAGTGAATACATTTGGAAAAAATACATGTTTGAAAAAAATGTTAATGTTCTGACTACATTCTCTTAGCTTTCATTAGAATGTCTGAAAATATTATCCATAAATTTATGTGGCAATTTCTTTGTTATATTCCATGCTTTTTGAGATGTTTCCTTCAGTTAGCATATCCATATTCAAAATGCACTGTTTGTATAACTGAATTATTCACTTTAAAAATTACACCTTAAAAAAAAAATGAGTCTGGTCATGTCTGGTCAGCAAGCCAGGGAGTTGGTTCATCCATTTTTTTTACTTTTGCATTTCTCATAATTTCCTTATAGCTGAAGATGGTGGAAAAAATTCCCATTACGTTGCATCTGAAAGTAACAATATTTTGATAATTTACACCCCAACCAGACATGATTAATTGGTTGATGCTGCCATTTCTTGCTTTATTAATCTGCAAGATTGGTATTTTTATAATCTGATTGTTGTGTGTATTAAATGAGTAACAATAATTCTTAAATTAAAAATTAAAATTGTCATTAGGGTATTTAAAAGAAATTGAGAAATTGTCAATAATTGTCATCTTTAATATACAGAATTTGAGAAATGTTTTAGGGGTTGTTTTTTTTTTTAGCATGTGTGTTTGTTCACACTCATTTGCAATTTCAATGAGGGTTTTTTTGCTAGTCTCACCAATTGTTTTTCCATATAATACATCTCTTTATATAAGTTATCTATAGAGTTTGTAAGCAATTTGAATCAAAGGATATTTTTTTGCTCTTTCCTTTTGCTGATTTATAATTTCATCTATGAGAGTTAAAGATATTTCTCTATATATGTGTTTGATTAATACTTTGCAATGTTTTAAAGGTGTCTCATATAACCTTTTTTTTTTCTTTTTTTTTTTACTGTCTGAGATCCAGTTAAAAAGAATATATTCTTATTAGTTTTCCTGCTTGCCGTCCTTTGAGTTCATTCAGTGTGTAGCCTGACGATGCAGCTCTCCTGCTTAGCTTTGACATAGAGATTAGACTTCCATGGCAACCATATATCTCATTATGGAAATTAAATACACAAACATGTTTCTTTGTTTTTTCTAAACAGACATGTAAAAAGGGTTCACATATAGTGCTTTCCCTCCCTCCATGGGTGACAGCTTTTGTTGTCTCTGAGTAATTATCTGGGATGGGATTCTTCCATGATGTGCATATTGTAGCTGCCCTTGCCTGCAGAATGCTCCGCTCTTTATATTTTCTACTGCAGTTTTGTGGTAGCGTGCATGAAGTAGGGCAGGTGTGTGAACTGCAGAACAAAAATGTGTCATTTGGCTGCAGATAAGGTGTTACTTGAGATTTAGTTTGTTTCTCGGGAAGTTTTGTCCTTTGGGTTTATAATAAACCTTTATTCTGCCTTTGTAACTGCGAGTGTGCTTCGCATACAAATTCAGGGGTGAGGTAAGCAGGATTTATAGAGCCGTCACATGCTGCCTGACAGTATCCAACTTCTTGCTGATGCCCTTCCAAGGCACGTAACCAAGTATATAAACTGGTACCCAAGTGTGCATTTGGGGTGAGCTGGTGCAGTGTTTTGCTGCAAACAAAATGGGGAATGTCCTTTTTTCCCTGCTCCCTCATGCCTCTGCCCAACTCTTCCAGATGTTCAGTTAGTGCAAGCTCAGACAATCCACAGACCTGTCTGTGACCTCTTTGGCTTGTTTTAGCCTGATAGAAAAACAACTAAAAGGTGGTGTCTATGGAAATGAGTACTGCTTGTGATAGTATACTTGATCTGACATGAGACATTCAAAGTTACAACTAGTTTTAAAAAAACAGTTATTCTGTCTTCCGTGACTGTATTGTATACTGACTTCTCTGTTCCTCTGTTGACCCTGTAGTATGCAGTAAGAGCTCGGGCTATCTGTGGTGGTCTTTCTTGCTTGTCAGATACGCTTGTAGGGTCTTGGCAGGCATTAATCACAGTGTTTAGTTACTTCTTTGAGTACCATAACTTCCATCCAGAATAACTTTCTAAACAAAACTGGCAGCAATTGCAATAATTTCTGTCTCCACTTGTTAGTTCCATTTGAGTACTAATCCTCTAATATTAGTTCATGTTTTCCCAGCAGCTGTTTACCAACCCTGCGTTCATGTTTTCACAGGCAACCATTTGGCAGCTCACCAGATGATCTCATGTGTAATCATCCTTCATCAGAGTCACCAAGTGATGAGGGTGCTCTCCTGGATCAGCTTTACATGGCATTAAGGAATTTTGATGGTTTAGAAGAAATCGACAGGGCTCTGGGAATACCAGAACTTGTGAGCCAGGTATACTGGACATGGTATTTTGCATGCATTTTATAATATATGTTGTCGAGGTGGACTTGAAAAAGGGGATTATAAAACACTTCTTGCAAGCTAGGATGGTGGAAGTCTATTTAATGGCTCAGCATCACCTGAAAACCTTCCCTCAGGCCCTGGTTTAGTCCTCCTTCCTCTCCCCTGCCACCCTCACCTGGATCTCCTTCTTCTGATCTTCTTTATGCAATTAAACTGACCAAAATAAAAAATATAGTGGTCAGAGGAACAACTGCAGGGGGACAAGGTAAGATCATGGCCAGCAACAGAGTATAGGAAAGAGGAAAATAAGAGCATGAAGATCTAGAAGCAGAGGAGCAGGATCAAGAGTTCAGTGTGACGGGGGCAACAAGCTTTTGGATTAGCAAAAATGTGTAAATCCTTGCTAATGTGTAAATTCGCCTATTTATATTTTTTGTAGTTGATTATTGAGTGTTAAGGGATGACTTTTATCTGAGGCAGTTGATTTCATTCCAAGCACTGGAACTGTGGGGTTTTTTTTTTGTTGTTGTTGTTTTCCTAAATTATGAGCATGCTTGCTACACTTTGTTCTGGGCTTTTCCATCCATTCTTCCCCACAGTTATTTTTGTTGACTTCCATATGGTTCATGCCTGTTTCAGTCTTATGTGGTGAAAAAAAAAGTGGTAAAAATAAAAGTATTTTGAGTAAAAGTTAGTTCCTGACATTTCTGGCATCAGAATTTTATTTCCAAAATCAGTATATGTCTGTATAATGACTTCATATCCTCAGAGGAGCCCACAATACCCATTTCATTCCCTGGCACTCATCAGCACCCTGAGCATAACTTCTGAACTAGCTCTGCACTTTAGATATGAAATAGGACCAATGAAATTCTGCTTTGAACATGAGAAAGCTATCTCCAAGCCTATTTGGTACAACATAGAAGTCAGTGAGGTGTAGAGCTGGAGATACAATTTATTGGTGAACTTCAATTTTGCAGTATGAAACTTTCATGCAATATTATATAGCTTTTGGAATGCCGCCACCAGAAATTATGAATAATGGTTTATTTCAAAATGAGCAGTAAATATGTTTCTATTTAATTAATAATTCAGTGGAAACAGTTAAAGGATCTTGCAGATAAGAGAATTGATTCATTTTAAAATGTGTTTTTTAAAATAACCTTCGAACATATTACAGCAGCTTAAAGACTTTCTTTCATGAAGGCACTGAAATTTAGATTAACTTCGTTTTCAAGGTCAGTGTGGAATAAGCTATAAAATTTTTCTGGCTAGAGCAAATATTAGGGGAGTATCTAGAATAGAATTTAGAATTGTGTTAGTTTATTTATGCTAATGGATAATCAGTTAGTGCAAAAGTACCCTGAAAGAATTAGGCACTCTATTCACATTAGCTTCTGTAATAGTTTCAGGCATCTTTATTTGAAGTCATTATTTTGTTTAAAGATACTGATAAAAATCTACTTATTCATTTGTAATACTTTTGGATTTATCTCAGATTCAATGGCAAAAATACACTGGCATCACTTCATTTACAGATTCTGATCTAGCATTTGTCGTTTCAGGTTTTTATTCATTAGAAGAGTAATACAAGGTCTATATAAAGAACACAAGAAAGATTGTGTGGTTTTGTTTAAAAAAAACCCAACAAAACAAAGGAAAACAGAGTGGAATAATTTGTCTCTGTGAATACATTTTGATCCTCAAATATACAATTCGGCTTATTTTTATGTTTTATATTGAAAGCTAATGTCATTTTCTGTTTCAAAACATTCACATCCTACAAGGTTGTTTTCGCAGGCTGTCTGTATTAGTCCTGCATAATCCTCAGGAAAGCCGTGTCCCACCAACTGTTCCTGTTGTTGGTGTGTTTCTGCAGAGCCAAGCTGTCGACCCCGAGACCTTCCCGAGCCAGGAGTCCGGCATGCTGCTGGAGCAGAAGGCGCCGGTGTTCTCGCAGCAGTACGCGGCACAGGCGCAGATGGCGCAGGGCAGCTACGCGCCCATGCAGGACCCGAGTTTCCACGCCATGGGGCAGCGCCCGGGGTACACGGCCCTGCGCATGCAGCCCCGGCCCGGCCTGCGCCCCGCCGGCATCGTGCAGAACCAGCCCAACCAGCTGCGCCTCCAGCTGCAGCACCGGCTGCAGGCCCAGCAGGTACAGCCCCTGCCCTGCCCGGCTCTCCCGGGCGGCATGTGCCTGCCGTCAGCTTGCTCCAAACAGACAGGGTCTTCTCAGATAAAATCTGACAGGAGCTGCAATGAGTTTCGACAAGATAGTGCCTTGCACGTTCTCTTTTTAAGCATCTTCACATTATTCTTTGTATAATATGGTGCAAGAACATGACCAGTATTTAAGCCTAGACCTCAAGGTTACATTGGTGCTTTTTGTTATATCCATCTTTATGTATTTCTTGTATCTTGACTCTTCCACCAGTCTAAGTGCCTTTATTGCTGCCTGTTACCTACATCCTACATCATTTTTGTTGTTTTTTTTTCCCCTTGGCCTTGATCTGCTTCTGAGAATTAAGTTCTTGTTTCTTGTTTCATTTTTAAATACATAGGTTTGTAGTATTACCAGTGAGATATCAATGCTTTTTGTATTTAAAGAGGAAAGAACATTTCTGCCTTTAATCATAAAGTCTAATTTGGAGTAAACCTCAATAGTTCTGTCCCCAAATGAGAAAGAACAGGAATTATGAAGAGAGCATGTTTGGTATAAACAGCATAGTACCTTTGTTGTTATATTTATGCTGTATTATCTCTTTAAGAAACAGCATTCTGTGAATGCTAGTAGGGTTTGAGGAGGAAAATTAGTCACTGCTTGGGTATGTAGGACTAGATCTACAGACCAGCTGATCAGGGAAGTAAATCTGTATGACTGTTTTGTAACACTTCTTTTTTTCCTTTTCCTTCTAAAAACTTTTGGGTTTTGGTGTTGGGGTGGTTTGATTTTTTTTCTCTTTAGAATCGGCAGCCACTGATAAATCAGATCAGCAGCGTCTCCAATATGAATCTGTCTTTGAGAACTGGAGTGCCAACACAGGTGAGAAAAATAATACCTTTTAAAAAAGAAAGTCACTTCCTTTTTTTCTTTCTTGCCCCAATATAATACAATAGTAATGCTATATGTGGCAAGTACAGTTTCAATACAAATATTGCACTCTTTGTGATAGGGAGTATTTTAATTTTTTATTTCAGAGAGTCATTCCCATTTTTACATGGGCTGGATGATTGTTTCATAAAGATTTGATATAACTGCATTTTTAACCATGCTTCTGATTTCCTAAAGATGTGTATTTTCAATGAGCTGCTCCACTTGCAGATACAAATCACTGCAGCCACGAACACTGGTATTATTTCAGTTACTGACTTTTGCGCTGTTGGAAGTCTTTCTCAGCAGAAGTATTAGCAAGATTATTCTTTCCTGCTTTATATCTTTCTTAGTTGTATGATGGGGTGGCGGAGGGGGAAAAGCTGGAATCTTTGAGATTGCCCTAGCAGAGATGCCTGTGTTGGTCGTGTTGCCTTGGAAGGGTTGTTGATGGGTGCTGGTGGTTTTCCCCCAGGGCCCCATCAACGCGCAGATGCTGGCGCAGCGGCAGCGGGAGATCCTGAGCCAGCACCTGCGGCAGCGGCAGATGCAGCAGCAGCAGCAGCAGGTGCAGCAGCGGACGCTGATGATGCGAGGGCAAGGCTTGAGCATGACGCCCAGCATGGTGGCCACCGGTGGCATCCCAGCAACCATGAGCAACCCACGCATCCCGCAGGCAAATGCGCAGCAGTTTCCATTTCCTCCAAACTACGGTACTGGTTCCACTCCCCCTCAGTGCATTTTGTCGCTCCTTACTCCCCCATGCACCCCCCAGTGCTGGGTCTGAGCCCTTGGTCCACAGGCTCTTGCCTGACTCCCTGGGAACAGTGGAAAACATGGCAGTTGGGACACCTTGGAAGTTCCACTGTCCTAGCTCTAGTACCAGTTATTCTCCAGCACTGCTCTATCTTTGAGCAGCAGCAGAAGTGCAGTGTGTGTTTGTTTATATATAGATGTATGCAGATAAATATGTGCGCGCACACAAACACCTATGTGTGTATGTATTTGCTTGATGGACTCTGAATTTTGGGTGAACTAAACAAAAAGCTCTTCAATTTAAGTAATATAAATCAGAGAAGGCATTCCATTTCCTACCCCTAACCCAAAGTGCAGTATAATAATTAATACAGTTTCCTTTCTTTGTTTTACATAGCCACAAACCACTTTGTTCTGGGCACTTACCTCCATACAGTTATTGTTATACAGTTTCTTTATTTATACCTACTGTGTAAGTTATGTTACAATTATATTAAATAATATGTCATGTGAAAGTTCTGCTGATGTAACAAATTATGTCCATCCAACTCTAAATTTGGTATCTGCTCTTACCAGATGATAAAAGTAGGACTGTGTAAAGACACATCTGCAGGTATGAGCTCTTGGTTTGTTTTAACTCTGAATGTATAGTGGGTAAAATTCTCATTTTCTTCTTCAGGTATTAGTCAGCAGCCCGATCCAGGCTTCACAGGGGCCACCACTCCTCAGAGTCCACTGATGTCGCCAAGGCTGGCTCACACTCAAAGCCCCATGATTCAGCAGACTCAGGCTAATCCTGCCTATCAGTCCTCTACGGAGATGAATGGGTGGGCACAAGGGAATATGGGTGGTAACAGGTAAATCCAGAAGAAAACCAAAATGAACACACAGAGTAATGGGGTGATTTATGGTCTACGCTTATTTATGGGCTCGTTTTATGTAACTGCGTGTTTGTCTGTGGTTAACTGTCTATCCTAAAAGAGATTTCTTTTCAATTTGGCTTGACGAATTGGTTTAAATTCTGTCTTCGTAGAAGGCAAAGTGAGTGCATAGCTAAAAGACCTGCATCCACGCAATGCATTGCTTTGTCTGTTATAACTGATCAAACGCTGTGTGCCCTTAAGAAGCACCTGTGCTGCACAGTGAGCTCCAGCCCCCAATGTTTGTGTGGATGCATTTCTTCTGCATATGATTTGCATCCCACACTGCTTTCCACATGGCTGGATCAGCTAAGCCAGAGCATATGCATTCCCTACTGCTCTGAAATTGCAGTGACTGGATTATCACCTCCCACTTTAAATGCTGGAGTGTAACCAGGTTCAGCCCATTAGTGCTTGCACATGCTGGGGGTCAGCATATAGCTGTCACTCCTTGACAGCATTGTAGCAATACCTCATGCATGGAGTCACCTTTTCAGCTGAGGCCCCTGCCCCGATGGGTGTAGCTCAGATAATCAGTCTGTCCCAATCAAATGGGTTGGATGTTGAACACTATCAGTAGGCAGCAAGGAGCTTCCAGATGCCAGTGATCTGAGCTTTTCCTTGGAAGATGGGAAGAGCTACCAGGTACAGCCTGAATCAGATGGCACTGGGGCACACACAGCTGTCTCTAGCACAGTGCTTTTGTCATCCTGAAGTTCTCAGGCTTACTGTCCTAGCACAGCAACAAATCTTTTTCCTGATAGTTGATAAATATTTAATCAACCCAAAACACCACTATTTTATTGATGAGGCTAATCCAAGTAAATTTTCCCCTAAAGCAGCCGATTTATCTCTTATCCTCATCTTTGTCCATGCCTCATCCTCATGGTCTTCCTGAAGCATCTGCAGGAGGCATAGCTGCCACTGTTGTGGCTCCTGCCAAAACTGGCAGCAAGGGCAGCTCCATAAGTCCAAAGGTTGGCTTTGCTAAACTGCAGCTCTACAGCAGAGACATGTCAAATGTGCTTACACAAGCCACTGAGTATTCACAATGATCTGTAGTGTACTCTTTCAGCCATCCAGATAACAACTTAAAAATGGGGTGAGGTGGCCTGAAAAGACATGGAATTGGAAGAAAGAGAATGGTGGAATTTTCTGGGCTTGGTCCTGTGCCCAGAATGCTGTTGCACTCCACCAGGTCTCAGAGTGCACAGCAGTAGCCTAACACAGTACCCAAGTGCAAGGCTGAGTGTTAACCCTGAAAGTGGGAACAGTGCTTCACAGGGAGGGAAAGTCAGCCACTGATACTGAGACACAGCAGCTCTTCCAGTATTTCAGTCTAATGCACATCCTCTAAACAGACACATTGTCAGTAATAATTCCTTCATTGGCTGTTGAATTACGCTCAAAGACTAGAAAAGACTGATGTGTAAACAATGAAGTGCATTTTAGGAAATGTAAAGAAGTCTCTCATATGGCTTTCAACATCATGGGAAGGAAGATACTGCCCAGAAAGAACTTGGACTGAATAAAATCTGGGATGAGGTTTTCCACAGTTATTCCTCCTTAAGTTGTTCAGAAATGCCCTTAAAGAAACGTAAAGGGTAGTTGTCTTAGACTTTGTGTTGTTTCTTACAGTGCCAGAGTTTCAAAACCTGATGCTAAGATCCAGTAAATAAATTTCTGCACAATTGCATGTCCGTATTTGTGAGGCTGCTTGCCATAATTGTATGTGCAAATCTGGTATTCATATATGCAAATAGCCTACTTTGCGAAAAAGGAACTTTATTACCCCATCTACAATTTCAGCTCAACAGTCCTGTGCTGTGCTTATACTGGAGGTTAAAGGTGTTCTCCTCTCTCTCCAAACGTTACTTTAAAATACATACAAAGCTCCTTTAGACAGCTAATTGGTTGTTCTTGCACATGCGTAACAGATTTGTACTCTGCCATAGTTTCACACGCAAAGGCATGCGTTTTTGTACACAGACATAGGACCTTAAATTTTAAAAATTGACTCCTTAGATATTAATGCAGCTGAAAACTAGATTTTCCTTTGAAGTTGGAATAAATGACAGTATATACGAATTCTAGCTTAAGATATATTTTTAAAAGTTTCTTAGTGGCTTCAGCATTCTAAGTCTGACACATTGCTTTTTCCATTCCTTGCTGCAGCATGTTTTCACAACAGTCCCCACCACATTTTGGGCAGCAAGCAAGCACCAGCATGTACAACAATAACATGAACATCAGTGTATCCATGGCAACCAACACAAGTGGTATGAACAACATGAACCAGATGACAGGGCAGATCAGCATGACCTCAGCGACCTCTGTGCCTACATCAGGGTTGTCCTCCATGGGTCCTGAGCAGGTGAGAATCTAAGGCTGTGAGATGACAGCTAGTGGATTTGCTTTTACTTCCAGTAGTTTTTCAGGTCCACTGCATTATGTTTTTCTCACTAGTTGTCTTGAGAAATGATGATGTTGAAAGGGCTTTGGTTTTAGCTCTGCACTCGAATAGCCAAGGTGACCAGTGAGGTAGAGAGCACTGTAGCTACCTCCTGGACTTCCAGGGGAGGCACATGCTGGTGGTAGCTCCTGTTCTCAGTAGGTAAGTGGCTGCAGCACAGTTGTAGTTGCTGATTTTCCCAGCAGTGGAAGCTAGATTTTCCCAGCAGTGGAAGCTAGAACTGGATGGCCGGCAGCTGCTTCCTAGAGAGAAGAGTGAAAGCGGCCAGCGTGGACAGGGTTTGGAAGATGCTTCAATTGCCACAGTGTTTGTAGTCCTAGACAATAAATATTCGATCAGCTTTCAGAATTATCCACATGGGAACTTTACAAGCACTAAATGCAGATTTTTTGTAATGTGGTGCATATCAATTGAGTTGCTGAACCAATAGGTAAGTAACCTTTTCTGCTGAGACGATGTTTACACACTCATTCTTATTTGATACTGCTACTTAGGATATCTGAAATAAGAAAAAATAACATTTTTGTTTGTCAACCTGCAATTAAACTCTCTCAGTACATTAATAAGTGTTTGACAAACAGATTCTCTTAATTAACAGATTCATATATTTGTTTCAAAGCTGACCTTCAGCTTGTTCAAAACACAGCTTGTTCAAAAACACAGGCTTGAAATTAAGGACTTTTCTTAGAAATAGTGGCAGGAAAGTACCTCTTGTGTTTCAGGTAACATCTCCTGCTATGGACATCTCTTGCTATAACTTTTTTTCCTGATAACATAATGTTCCAGTTTAAAGTTGATTATGTTGATAGCTTGTTAGTGTATGACATTTTTTTCAGCCTAAATTTGATAACAGAGTATCTACTTTTCCAGTGTTGTCCTTTACCTTAAGTAGCTCTTTTCTTTTCTTGTGTTTTAGAAAGATTCTATCAACATGACTTTTTTGTTTTGTTTTGTTGGGTTTTTTTGGTTTTGTTTCTTTGTTTGTTGTTTTTGTTTTGGTTTGGTTTTGGTTTTTATTAGTTTGAGATTGTTGGATTGTTTAGTTTCGGGTTTTGTGGGATTTTTCTTGTAAGCCAAAGAAGCCACAGTTTTTCAATCTCTTAGGCTTTAAATTCCCTTTCCTTTCCTGCAGCTGTTCTGGTTTGAATCAGTATTTCCTAAGCACCAGAGCCATGTGCATGACACTAGTTCTTCCCCATTTCTCTTGGAATACTCTGACAGATATAGCTGCAGATCGCATTTGTCTTTTACAGCTGCTATATATTGGTGACCCAAGGTAATTCTGACACTCCCAAATCTGTCACCTTCTCTGATATTCCCAGTTGCTAAGCCCAACTGTAGCAGACTTTGTTTATCATTAGTTCCCAAGTTAATAGAGTTGCACATATATAGTGTAGTAAAGCAATAGTAAAATTGAAAAAGAAAAGTGAGGGGATTTAAAGGTGATGACCCAGTCTGATTTCTCAGCATGCCCATGCTACACATTTTTTCCTAGGAACCTGAATTGACAAACTGCACTGTAGAAAGAGATCTGGTTTTATTTCAAAGATTTCAATGCAGGCTACTCTTTCCCCTGGCACAGCTGTCAGACTGCTTTTCCTTCCTGTTAGACTACAAGATCTTGTTTCAAGATAGCATTTATCTAACTTCCAGCAAGCTGAATAGGCTGAGGTCCTTTATCCATCTCAACATTTGGGTTTCAGCCCATCAGTCCCTTTTTTGGATCTACTTTAAACTCTGTTGTTGTAACCTCCTCCTAGAAATATGAACGGGGTAACCAGAGACAGTGATTTAACAGTGACTGCACCAAAGCTGTGTAGAGTCAAGTTCTGCTTGCAATTTCTCTTCCAATCTAGGAGTTGCCTTGGTTCTTTTGGTGGTGATGTCACACTGAAATCCTTATGACAGACCCCCAAATTCTCCTCAATACATTCTACATTGATGTAACCTGCATTCTTTGTTCCCAAAAGTATTGCCTCCCTCCTGTCTCCATCAAATTGTATTTCTTAGATCACATCTATTAAAGCAAAGTGCTGTGGCTCATTCTGTAGTAGTAACCTGTTTTCCTTCTGATTTACCACCCCAGCACTGTGTCATCTGCAAGCAAATGTTTTATGCTTGGTCTAGGTCAGAGGTGGCCAGCTGACAGCTGAGGGGCCATTTCTGGGCCATGGGACAGTACTTTTTAGTCCTCAGGAATGTGCTGTACTGCTTTGCCTTTTCTTTCTTGAGAAACATGAATAACTAAAAATGTATACTTGAATACTAAAATTGACACCTTTTCTTCCTGTTTTCAGGGCATAGTGTTTTATTTTTGACATATTTATTTAGCAATTGACCTAGACTCTGCTCAACTTTTTCTTGTAACTGGTGGTTTTCAAAATTACTATTTTCTGTAATTCTTCTGACTGTTGCCGTTTCATTGATTCTTTGGGGTTTTCTTATACTGTCACCTACACTTCTGTTTACTTACTCAGTGTCACTTTTTGTTCCATAATACATAATTTTACCTTCACATGCTTGTCTCTTTCTAACCGCAGCGAGAGTAACAGTGATTCAAGTGTGTTCGAGCTTTAAAAAAAAAAAAACCTCAACATTGTTACTATTGGATGGGTTTGGAAGTAAGATCTTATTTACTTACTAATAAACAGCTGTGCCTGGACTGACTTACCTGGTGAGAAGCAGGTATATTAGCCCTGGTACAAACAGATTCTGTTGGCTCTCTCTCCTATCTCAATTGTGGCACTATGCTGTATGATACAGATATATCCAGAGCTCAGAAATACTAAGTTTGGTGTTTATCTGATCATACTTGTGTTATCCCCAGCTTCTCTTGTTTACCACCTGGGCTCCCAACATCACCAAGCAAAAAGATTGTGACCAAAATGGGCTTGGTAATTTTTATATGCTTAGAAGCTCTTTGCTATATTTGAGGAATGAGATCTTGTCTCATTATCATCTCTCTTATAATTGCATTAAATCTCTTCAAGCTGCTCTTACTAGTGTTTCTTTAGGAGGCTGCTTCCAGGAATGCTGAAATGCTAGCTGCTGGGTCTGCAGGTTCCTCCTATCCAAAACAGCTTCCCCAGGCATCAAGAAAGTAAACCTTCCTGGTGTTGCACCCTTCAGAGCTCTTACTGTGCCCTTGTTCTCATCTTCTCGTTTGCACAGTGGACTATTAGCATGAGAATTGACTCCAAAAAGTCTTCCTAGAAAGAGGTTTCTTTCTTCCCCTGTAAAACTTCTAAGGAAAGCTGTTTCTTCTAATATTTCAGAACCTTGCTGAAGGGCTCTGTTTTGTATTTTATCCCAGTTCCTGCATGGTGAGATTAATCCTTGGACTGAGAAAGCTATGCTGTAAATTTAACAGACTGCTTTTTCCATGTAACCAAGCATGACAGATATTTTGGTTGTGCAGAAATGCACAGTTTCAATACTTTCCTGTGACTGTGTTAGAAAATTATGGAGACCATCCTTTAGGAAACATGCCACTGCACGCTTTCTCATTTAATGTTATCTTTCTCCCATTACTTACAAACAGAAAAGTCTTGTTAAAACTAAGTCAGTAGTTGGTATAATTTGGCCTGCATGTTACCTCATGAGGCTCTGAAAAAAGTTTGTGGTGGCTTGGTTTGCAAGCAGCAAAGCCATGTGTTGTTGAGGTTAGGAAGGTAGTTACTTGTTTCTGCTTTCAGAACTTTGATAGCAGAGATGTCCTCTTCAGATAACACTGACCTAATTTATGGAACCTGGTTTGTAAAATATGCAGAAGGGTCGTAGTATCAGGAACGAAATCTTTGTTGTTGACTGTGAAACAGAATAATATAAGTTAAACACATGCTGTGCAAGAGGAATGCCTGGTTATACAGCCACTTCCCTGGTTTCAGCATCATCTCAGGAGTGGGTGTTGGTGTTTGCAAGTAGTGTAATGGTCTGTAATGCTTTTTAATTCCCAGCCCTCCTCCCAGTATATTTTTTGATTCATTCTCCTTAATATCTTGTTACCAATAGGTTAATGATCCTGCTATGAGGGGAGGCAATCTCTTTCCAAACCAGCTGCCTGGAATGGATATGATAAAGCAGGACGGAGACGCAGCACGGGTAAGAAACGGGGTGCGTGTAAATCTGCTGTGGCTGGAGCGGATACGGGATGTTTTTACCCACAGAGTTACAAGTGCCCTGGATATTGATGTGAGGGAGGATTGCTCCATAGGCACAGAGCAGGAAGGAGGGAGGAGGGACAGATGGACGGACAGACCGAGGGCGCCGGGCGGCGCGGGCGGGGCGCCATCTAGCGGCGGCCTCTTGGGCCAGGGCACGGTGAAATTCCCTGCTGTTAAAGAAGAGGAATTTGAGTAACAGGGGAGAATCTCTAGTTCCAAGCCCCCGCCATGGACAAGGACACCCCCTGCCATTAGACCAGCTTGCTCAAAGCCCCATCCAACATTGAATATTTCCAAGGATGAGTCATCCACAACTTGCCTGGGAAACCTGTGCCAGTACCTCACCACATTCACAGTAATGAATTTCTTCTTATATCTAATCTTAATCTACTCTCTTTCACTTTAAAGCTACTGCCCACTGTCCTCTCACTGTATGACATTGTAAAAAGTCCCTCTCCAGCTCCCTTGTGGGCCTTTTTAGGTACTGGGAGGCTGCTAGAAGGTCTCCTACTTAGTGCATTCCCTGTCCAGGTAAATGTCATGTGCTAAGAGAAGCCTGGCTGTCAGAGAAAAAAATACCAGGTACTGCTGAGGAAAGAAAGGGAATGAGGATGTTGAGACGGAAGCAGACCAAAAGAGGAGGTAGATTTTAAGTAATTGTTGAAGAGAGAAGGAAAAGAGAGTGAATGTGACAGAAAGGGTACAAGAGATGGTGGAGAGACGTCAGGGTGCAGGTGGAAAGAAGTGAGTGGCATGACTTTTGGCAGGGAATCTCTAGGGTGCAAAATTACAATAATGGAGTCAGTGCCATGATAATGGGAGGGACAGTAGCCATCCAAAAGAGAAGCTTTGTTTCACATGAAAAAAAGCAACTTCTTCAAGCCTCTCAAATTATTTTGAAAAGGTACATCAGACTGCACTTCGTGATTTTATGTTTGTTCTACTAGTGTACCTCTGACTGTCAATGAAAATGCAGTTTACATGCACTATAAATACCTTTCACTGAACTTTGAACTGTAGCAAAGGTTAAACAGCTGCTTTTTTCATGCTACTGAGCCATAAACTACTTCTACAAAACTTCTTGGTTTTTTTTTTCTTTTAAGAAAGTTCAAGCTGTGTAATTAATGTGCAACTTTTGCAGTACCTATTTTTTTTTCAAGTTGCTGGTATAGTGAGAGTGTTTATTTAGTATCTCCCTGGAGATACTGTTTCCTAGATGTCCACCCTGAAAATAAGGACATCTTTGGATTTTCACTTTTGTTTTCACTTGGAAAACCACTAAGAGGCCCCCTGAACTGCCTCTCTGCATGTTAGAAAGAGAAGTCAAAGTTTAGTTTGTCCTTGTTAGTGAGGGCATGAGGGATGCGAGTGTGGTGTCTCTGTACTGTGAGGAAGGAAGGAGGAGCCACAATAAGGACTCA
The DNA here is from genome assembly GCF_009819655.1 of Sylvia atricapilla. Taxonomy (NCBI): domain Eukaryota; kingdom Metazoa; phylum Chordata; class Aves; order Passeriformes; family Sylviidae; genus Sylvia; species Sylvia atricapilla. Next base: position 119,737,970 of record NC_089140.1, on the reverse strand, counting down.
GTGCTGCCCATGGCTGGTCACACCCAGAGAGCTCCAGCTAAACTGAGAATAGGAGATGTACAAAACATAGGACCTTGCTTTCCTGCCCTGTGGGATAATTCTTGACCCTGGCTTTATTTGTCAGTAAAGCTACATTTCTAGGCCTTGTGTGAATGCAGAGGAAGGTGTGCTAAGGTCCAAAGCATGGTGTAGGCAGCTTCCAGAAGGCAGCCTAGCAGCATGCACATGGACTGGTGAGAGAGCTGCCTACCCACCAGCACTGAGCAAACAGGGCCTTACTCATGTGTGACAGGAGCAAAGAGCTGCTCCATGGCCAGAACCACGGGATGTGAGTGAAAAGCAACCCCAGGGGAGGAGGAAAATGGGTTTGGCTGGATTGACTCTCTGACCTGACTGACCACAGCACCCCATGGGAGCAGGCATTTACAAGGAGAGGAAGACAAAAAGGCACAGATTGCAGCCACTGGAAGGAGTAGCCTTAAAACAACTGTGAAAACCACATCCTGATGTTCTTGTGAATAAGAAGGAAGATAATCAACTCAGCTGAAACCAGTTTGTACTATACTTGTGTAAAGACATTGCAAGGGTATTAAGTATGAGCTAAAAACCATCTCTGGAGATCTATAGCTGAAGCTGGCTTTACTTCTTTATTCCCTCTTTTATTATGAGTCCTGGAAGAGAAATTGAGCCAGGGCAGTTGTTTCCTTTGACAGTGATGCAGTACTAAGGGAGATTTTTGCGCATATTCTGAGAATGAGACTTCTTTTAAACCCTATTGCCATGCCTTCAGCTGGAGTTCACGAGAGGTAGAAGATCCTGAGTTATTATAACATCCAGGATAAACGGGAATGAATTAAGAACCTAAGAATGCAGTGAAGTTAAACCCCCCACTGATATCAAAGGAATTAAATCACTGGTCAGTTGTATCTGTGTACACAAAGAATAGTTTAGCTTTATAAATTCCAATTAAATTTCAGGTGGAAAGCATTGCAGTAACACACGGTTGACAGTGCATGTGGCACTCCAGCGTCCCAGATCTCATTGACCTCTCCATCTTCTCTATCCCAGCAGGAAGAATTCATTTGTTTTTCCCCCATTTCTCTTCTTTTGCAGAAATATTGCTGACCCTGAGGGTGGCTTGGTTGCTCCTTTCTTCAGCTGACTGGGCTCTCAGCCCCAAACCCTTACCAGTTTGAAGAGCTGCGTCTGTTTGTCATGTCCCGGCGGAGCTGCCAGCTGCGGTGGCTGCCTGCTGCCGACAGGACTCAGCCCTGCCTTCCCCAGGGGAGCCGGGGGTCCCTGCCCAAGAGCAGCCTCTTCTTTGACAGTCTGAAGCTAGCGTACAGACATTGCTCAGTCTGTTCACTGCATTCACCTTAGTGCAACTTAGATCTCTCCTGCAAAGTAAATGTTGACAGGCAATTTTCATAAACCATGTCAGATTGAATGTATTTAAATGTATGTATTTAAGGAAAAACAACCATGCTCTTGTTCTGTTTCTGTTTAGTTCTAGACCTTGGGGGGGGTTTTTTGCTTTGTTTTCCCTGGCTTACACAGTCTGGTGCAAAGGATTCAGTTCTGTCTGAAAACTGGTGTTTTAGACTAAGGCCTGCATTTTGGGGCGGAGAGGAGGCGTGGAGGAGGGCATAGAAGCAACGTCTGGTACATTTAGAGACCTCCAACAAGCATGTTCCACTGACAGCAAGTCAGAGATCAACTGATGCAGAAAACTATACAGACCAATTTTGAATGGGGTTAAAGTTGTAAAACAGATGAAAATTACCCTGTGAGAGGGCTGTTTATAAGGGGTGATTTGGTTGGGTTTTGTGGTGGTAGTGTTTATGATGCAAGTCATGAATCCAAACATACAAGTTGGTTACATTCTCATTTAATTAAATTCCTAACAATCAGCAAATCTGGTTTTTTTTTTTTTTTTTTCTTTTTTTTAACCTGGCTCTCCTGACCTCTATCATTTCACTCTTTCTAATAGAATTACAAAACAGGTTACTCTGTTATTTCCTTAGGTATGTTTCCAGCAATCTGCACAGCCAGTTACTGGATGCCGAACAGCAAAGTTCAATGGTAATGCATGTAATGATTATGGTAGTGGCAGAATTGGTGCATAATATCAAAGATACCTGCTTTAAAGCATGATAATTTCTGATTCCCATCCCCTTAGCTGGGAAAATAACAATTCCTGTAATACCTATAGCAGATATCACTACAGACTTCACCACTATCATGTTTCTGATTGTTTTAAAGCAGTGTGGACTACGAGGATGTTTTGTAAGGTACATAAAATCCAGTTTATATGTAAACAAGCAATAATTTAAGTTGAAAACTTAAGTGTTTTACTTGTATAATTTTTGTGAGATATACATGTTGTGAAGTTGATTCCAAATGAGGTACTTCAGTATTAAATTAGATATCTTCTTAGCCGTGTGTGTCTCCTGGAAAAGTGTTTTGTAAAGGATCACAATGCCTTGATTAGACCTAATTTGTAGGCTTGAGACTTCTCATTTTCTAAGCCTTGTGATTCTGCTCATAATACCATTTAATTAACCTATATTATATGCAGCCACTGTAGGAACCAGTTCTTGATTTTTGTATGTTTATATCCTTTCGTAACAAATCTTAGAAAAACTATTACTAAGCAGGCCACTGTTAAGGCATGTTGGTTTTTTCCTTGCCCACTGTGGTTTGAATAATCTTTTACTATACTGACATCAGTTTCTGAGGACTTGGAATATTAAGAAATTGATGAGTTTGAGCTGTTTTTTTTCTGCTGACTCCTAATTATTTAGGAATGGTACTCCCTAATTTAGTGCTCCCACTGAGACTCTCCAAACCACGAGCCCGCTCACTCCCCCTCCATCTGTCCCTGTGGAGGGCTGGAGAGGGGAATTGGAGGCACAAAAGGTAAAGATCATGGGTTGAGATAAGAACAATTTACTGGAAACAGCAATGAGATATGAAAACAGTAACAACTACAGTACTAGTGACAGAGGGTACAAGAAAGAGACAAAGGATTCTCACGGAAACCCAGGACGTGCCCGACGATGCTCCCTCCGCCACTGCGCCGATCCAGAAGAGCGCCCTTCTCTTGGGAAGAGACTCCCTTCCCCCGCCCCCCGGCAATGATGTGAGGTGTTACAGAATAACCTCTGGGCCCCAGCCATGCCCTCTCCTGGCTACTGCAAAGGTTAACGCTATCCTGGCCGGAACCAGGACACTCATACACAAACTTTCTAACCTGAACACAAATCTTTTGGATGTAATGTAAAATGCAATGCATTTTATAATATCTCATCAGCCCTGCCTTTTGGGATTGAAAGGTTCGTCTTGTTGTCATTTAATTTGTTTTGGTATTCAGGTGGGAGTTCAAATAAAATAGCAGCTATTCTGTGTTAAGGCTGAGGAAAATACGACAAAGGCTCTTTCTGTGTTTGTCCCTAAAGAAGACAGTGCCACCAGTCTGGAGAAGCAACACATTTTCAGCTGTCACCGTTCTGTTGCCAAACTCAAACAGAATGTTTAGTCAGCTGAGCCATTCTTTGACCTGCTGGTGGGAAACAAAAATAACCATCAGCCCTAACTTCCACAGCCTCATTACTACAACATTGGTGTTGAACTTGCATTATATATCTGACAAAAAATTGCTTATATAAGAAATGTATAAATTTGAAGGAGTTGATTTCATGCACCACAAAGTGTAAATGAGTTTTGAAATAATTTTCTTGCTATTCCATTCTTTTTTGCTTCTTAACCGTAACCTCTGCCGATAGATTATTCTTTTTCACAGTGGAAAAAAATAGTTTAAATTTGTCCCATTTCACAGCAGACCTGCAAACCCTTATCTGTAGTGATTATGATATTTCATCATCCATTGCCATTTTGAAAGAAAGGAGATTGTACCTATCACTTTGGCTCCATTTGGGTTCATTGTGACTTTTGTCATCTTCTAAGTAATGAAAGAGAAAAGTGAGTGAAGGAATCTTCTGATCATATTGATCACTATAGAAACAAAAAGCCAAATCAATTCCCTTCATTATCAGTATTTTTCATCCTGTATACAGTAAATTTGTCAGAGAAAGTACTTGGATTTTGTTTAAGAGAACAATTAATCAGTGTTCTATTTACATTATTAAATGTGAAAGGCGCATAATGTGAAAAATAAGCATATATACATGGTCGTACGACCTGTTTAAGTGTTCATGTAATGTGGTGAGTTTAAAAAGTGAAGTGAGCTGTTTTGCTACAAGGAGTTAATTTGTACTCAATCCTTAAAATATTGTCCCACACCGGTATCCCTTTGGGCCTGTGTTAATTAAAAGCAATGTTTTTGCAGTTTATACAATACATTTTTTAATCTTTGTTTAAAAGCGGAATTCATATGGGCTTAACAGATGAAATGGGTGGCACAGCTCCACTTGCAGAACCCAAAGATACACAATCAGTTTTGAAATGCAACTTAAGCCATTAATTGTTGGTGTGAATTTAAAAGTTTTCTAGTATTTGTATGGTAGTATGCTGCCTAAGAGCAAAAGCATTCTCTGCACAAAAGAAAATTTACTGTAGTGGCTTTGATTTTAATTAGAATTTTCTCCCTGGTGTTTCTTTGTAGACTAAAACAAAATCTTTTAAGTTTCTTACTACAGGTAAAAGCTATGTGCAAGAACCTCAAAATGCTAAAATCTAGCATAATGCCTTAGATCTGTTTTTAAGTCTTGTATATTCCTACATAGCTGTCTGATGTATTATATTTGTATAGTGAATTGTGTACAATTTTGGAATAAGTGCATCATCACTTAATCTTTATGTTGTTCAATAGAGATGATGGACACATTTCTTCAAACATTTACTGTCATTTAATTTTTTTCCCTTTATGTCATTTGTGGGTTTTATTTGTACAGTTCATCATGAAGTTGCATCTGAGATGTGTGTATATGAAAAGATTATACAAGGGTAAAATTAAGCAATATATAAACTATGGTTCTTCAGGAGAAAGCTTACAGTGTTTCAGGTTGTGATTTATTTTCAAAACGGAGTTGACTCTGAACATCACTTTGTTCACCTGCATTGATGTTTGTATTTCTAGTGTTAGCAGTTTATGCAAAGGTAGATATATTCAGAGAAATTTTAAATACATTTATGCAAGTTAATATTGCTTTGCTGATGCTATTTGCTTATTTGATGTTAAATAATGCTATTGTAAATAAAGAATTCTGTTGTTATTGCATCATTTAATAAATTTTAATGCCTTCGGGTTTTACATGGCTTTAGAGATTTCAACATGTTTCTGTTGTGTCTTCATTTGTTCATAGAAGGGTATAAGATGTAGCACTAAAGCACTGGAGGGTAGATGGATTGCTAGGTTTTAAAAAGGCAGCAGGATTTGGTAATGAATTTATATTCCAGCTAGTTGCTGCAAGTCCTTTCATCTTTTCAGGGCTATATTGACTGAAAATGTTTATCTCATGGCTTAATATGAGAACAGTTCATTATGAGCACTTTTTTTGTCAGTCAGGATGAAATGGGCATCTTTCATGGCAGTGTCAGCAGAGGCAGAGCTCAAATGTGAAGTGGAGATGAGAAGAGTTACAGGCTTGTTCTCCTTGCTATACCAAATGGTAGATTTAAGACAGCTGGAAAGGTTCAATTGGTCAGTTAAAAAACCCAAAACCAAAAGGAGCTACAAGAATGCTTGTAGTAATCAAGAATATGCAACGTACAAGAATGATCTTATATTGTCTCTGGGAAATGGATAAGAAAGAAAAACTGTTTCTATTAAAATATCTTAGAAATCAAAGTTATTTTAAAGACCTTCAAACACCAGTAACCTTTTGCCATTCTTACCAAAACAAGGCTTATCCCACAGTTCTCTTATTTTCAGCAAAATGGTGGTGATATGAGGAAACTAATGCCACATTATGGAAATCAAGGAAGGAAGTTTCCTTCCATGTGGAGTCAGAAGCAAGTAGAGAAAACATCCATGCAGTAAGAGGCAAAATGTTTCCAATGGGAATCTTGCCTTTAGACATTTTTATAGGTAATTAATACTGAAAAGAAAATACAACAGTTTTACCTGAGACTCCTGGCATCAAAATACGATGAGCTAATGACGACCTCTGATGTTACTGGCTTTATGGAAAAGAAATGCCTTTTACTGTCTAGATCAGGCTTTCTTGACAGAGACCAGTGTATGTGACATATGGACATGTTCTTCTAACTCAGTGTCATGACCAAAGAAAAAGTGACTCTGCTTTTTGAAGGTCCATCTCATGGTAAACTGTACATTGAGTCTTGCAGACTGGACTTTTCTCAGGGATAGAACAGGGGTGCCTGGCAGATATGAGTTGTTCCCCAGCTTGTTGCTCACCACTTACATGTTTTATGTGTTGTTCCAGTATAAAAGGAGGGCTACGTGTCATGCCTGCTTGGGCTCAGGCTATGCCAAGGGCAGAGAGCAGGCAGTGGTATCAGCCCTCTGCCATGGTTCTCGGACTCTAAAATGTGGAGATAGAGATGCCAAGTACAGCTCAAGTGGGCCTCTTGACTGGAGGCACACCCTGTCTCCTGGAACAGTGATCACAGTGAAACCTTCCTAATGGATTAGTTCTTGTCCTGAATAAAGCAGAACTCAGAGCAGCCTTGAGTGATTCTGTTGGCCTTGTGCATGAAGTGGGTATATATGACTTTTATGACTTGTGTACTATGACCTTTCTGAAATCCCTGCTGGTATTTCAGGTGAGTTTCAGCTTTTAACACAGGTCAGTCCAGAGTTACAGTAAGAGGTTCTACTCTTTAGTCAGCTAAAAGAAGGAAGAATGAACACAAAGAATCTCCCTTTGGAGATACAGGTCAGGAAAGGTCCAAGCTGGAATTACAGTGTGAGTGGATCTGTATAAACCTCATGCATATAAACAGTGGTCCTTCAGAGCTGGGAACTGAGCTCTTTGCCACTTCAGGACAGGTTCTTGGAACATCTCTCAGCTGAAGAAGAAACCACACCAAGAGTTAAAGACTCTGGTGGTGTGATGGACCCCATTAACCATTCTCTGACTTAGGTTCCAGTCTGAGCCTCCTTTGTTACTGCTGTAATGACTCCAGCCTCAGCCAGCATGCTGGGCTTAAGCCAGATGTTGTGACCAGGAGGGAGCCCTTGAGTATTTTGTTTCTTCTCTTCAGTCTCTTATTCTGTAAACTTACCTTGGGGATGAAGAACCACACTTGATTGCATTACCGGGTTTAACTTTAAGGAACACCTTGGAGTCTAGAGGCTATAATTCCCCAGTTTCAGTGGGTCATATTTTTCAATTGGCATGAGGAGGCCAGCAAAAGAAAAACAGACTCCCTAATCAGAAGTTTGAGAGACCCTCAGGAGAAATAAACATTAAGAGTAGAGTATCTTAAAGGACAGTTAAGGAAACATTTGATGGTGGCTGAAACAGAACATTCTGCCTGAAAGGGTGAAATCTGACAATTTCTGGAGTGCAACCAGAATGTGGAGTGCCCAAGGGACAGTTGTGTGAGCAGTCATGGTTGGTGCATCCAGCTGCACCAGCCAGCAAATAAAGGACCTGAAAAAGGTCTGTGTGAGGGCTGGGACTGTGGGCAGGGGTACTGGGCAGGCAGAAGGTCTGTGGCCAGAGTGAGACCACCCATGAACCAGTGTTTGTGAACCTAGAGAGGGGGGCAGGATGTGCTTTCATCGGTGAACATGGAGCTCTACCAGTTAAAGAAGAGGTGGAAACTTAGCTTTGTTTATTTCTTACACGGGTCCCACGAGTGTGTGGGGTTGAGGGTAGCACCTTGTTCATGGCAGTCTGTGTGACTGCAGTCTGTGTGCATCCTGTGTCTGTGTGTCTTGCATTTGTGCTCAGCTTTGCTGCTGGGTGAACCTGCAAACCATGGCTGCTGTCATTAGACAAATGCTACCATGCACAAGGGAGAGTGGGTAGGAAAACCCAGAGTCAGCCAGTGTGATTGTCAGGAGCACAAGAGGTCACTGTGTCCAAGGATGCTCAGATAACTCCCTGCTCCAATGAGAAGAATGCTTTGTTACTTCTCCATCCCTGAGGAGCTGGAATCCTTCTGTGGATCATTAAAAGATTCTGGCTTTAAGAACAGCAGCAGTTTAGACACAGGGGACAAGCCAAGTGACAGTTTGAATGCCATCTGATTGGTGTTTCCCCCACCTCCCCTGAGGTTAGGCGCTAAAGGCAGGTGAAAGGGGGGCTCTGTGCAGAGAAAGGAGCTGAGAGAGCATTCAGACCTCTCTTCTACCAGACAGCCAGAGGTAAAGCTCATTCACACAGCAGCAGGAACTTTGCTTGGAATGTTTCAGTTCATACTGAATATGCTCTAAACTACTCAACTGCCACTCACTGAGACTTCATTTAAGAATGAAGAAGGTAGCAAAGACTGGGGAAACCAAGATACTCCCCCAGTCCCATACAACTGCTGGGGAGGTGAAGCTGCTCCAGCTTCTGTGATGTGCTCAGGAATTTCTCTCCAGGAGATATTCCTGAGAAGGCAGAGCAGGAAACATGGGAAACTCTCTTATTGCTTGAAAAACATCTCTCCCATCCAAGTTTCAGGCTATACTTCACTTTATCACTTCATTCTGTAACTACTCAGGGTGCTGGAAGGTCCCACAGTGATCCTGACGGAAGCAATTTATCCAGTTCCCTGCAAGTTGCTGGCAAAGTGTCTTTGAAACACAAGAACAGATATTCCTGCCCTTGCTTATGTGTTCACTTAGTGGCCCATCCCAATAAAGGGAAGAGGAATGCATTTCTGTGACAGGATTGGTTTGATCCAGGTTTTAGACTGCCTTCCCCACCTTTTTCTTGTGCATGTATTTTTCAGTTAATTGTCTGTTCTCAGTGTACTTGGAAGGAGTTGAGAGCAATTAATTACTTTTGTGAAGTCGCAGAGCTGATAGTAACACTATTAAAATGCTGCTCTATCTCAAGATACAACTAGTACAGGAAAAAGAAAGTTGAATTACCTTAATTTGTTTTCCCTTTTTTAATAGTCCACCAGCAGATTCAGTTACTCTTCTGCTACCTATCCTTTTCTGTAACCATAGCAATAAACTGTTTCTGCTCTGACCTCATCTAAATTGTAATTCAGGTTATTTCCATGACAGCATCTGGTGCCATCGCTGGGATTCCTGTGTCGCTGCTGCAGCTGAGTATCAGTGTAGGTGCTGGGGCACAGGGAGCTCACATGTGGAAGTGGTCCCATCGTGTGGGAAGATGAGCATCAGGAAGTGCTGTGGCACTGTGGTCTTTGGGGGACCATGAGGCTGCTCACAGGTGTAACTTTGTGTGTTTGGGAATATGTAGGAAGCAGGCTGCTTTAAGCCTGGAGTAAGGGAGATGTAGAGTGGGTGTAAGATTAAGAATTCCCTTGTGTCCAAACTGAGGTGACTGAATGCTATGCAAGCAGCCTGCAGAGATGTCCCTTGGTGCTTGCCTTTAAAATGCATCCCCACATCACTGTAAAGAAGAAATGGACTCTAAAATCCTGCAGCAGGAAAGAGGCTAATAGAGTTCTCTGGTTACTTTGTAATAAGACATAAAATCAGGGAAGGGAGGCCCTCTAGGCTGGAGCCATCCGCAGTGCTGACTGGATTGTCGGGGGTGCACCTGCAAGGCTGCCCTTCTGCTTCCCCCACGTCTCTCCCCGAGGTCATGACTTTTGTAATGCATTAAATGACTTTAACCTCTTAGAGGATGTTAAAGCATGTAAAGATTAATCTGCAATATAGTGGCAACGGTACTTCATTTCCTCTCGTGGACTCTGTCATCAGGCTTTTAGAAAAAGGAAACTGTTTCTGGTTGTGTTTTCAATTTAATTAATGATGAAAATTTTAAAATTTCATGTTGTACTTATTTTACTTCATTTCTCCTGGACCTCTAATGTGAGCATGTCTCACCTAGTCCCTTTCCCTCTTCCTTTGCTGTGATACCTGGACACAGCATAGTCAAAAGATTCCAGATTATCTGACAATACTTAAATTTTAAATGTAACTCAAACTTTTCTGTGCCATCAGAGGTCAAAGACTTGTTACCATAAATCAGAATAATGCTGGTGCTACTTTTATACTACTGATGCATCAATAAAGTTGTGTTGCAACGCCTGGCTGAAACTGTTTCCTGAAGCACTACAGCATCAATTCAGCGGTTTGGCACAAAGCAGACAAAATTAGAAAAAAATTAAAACTGAAAAGACAACTGAAAAATCAGACCATTTAAGCTAAGGAACTATTTCAAGCAAGTTTTAGAAGGCTGCTGATTTCTACTTTCTACTGATTCCTATGTTCTCCTCAAGATTTGTGCATATTAGCTTCCTTGGTTTATTCAGTAGTTTTGTCTTGATGAGGTTGGGAAGGAGAATGAGGTTGTAGGTAGGAGAATTAGCCCAATACATTTAATGCAGACTGAAGAAATGTTTCTGCTCAACTTTGGGGACAGGGATGTGTTGGACTGGCTGTGGAAAGCATCTCGGTAGCTGAGGGAGACTGGATCAGCTCTATGTCTCTCTCCAGTGGGGTTGCGTGCTTGTGTTTGCTGTCTTTGTGTTTATGTCCTAAGTGAAAAAGTGAGATTGCAAATGAAAGCTTGTGGTAAGTAGGAATTGCAGTGCCTCAAGGAATGAGGGCTGAACACCCTCATTGCCCTGGGCAGCCAGTGATCCTTTCTCAAACTCTCTATTTCAGAGCACTTCATTCAGGCCAGATAAGAAATCAGGATTGAAAGGATGGCTTCACCTCTGGTCAAGTGCAGGCAGTGACTGTGTCTGGAGCCGAGGTTTCTCTGTCTGGGGCTGCTTCAGGTGCTTCCTAATACATCCCTTCTTTGGGATGAAGGCAGTATTTTACACAGGATCACATGGAGCTATGCTAATAAATTTTTATAGCACACCAAATATAACTACTGAAATGACATTTAAAATTCCAGGAGCTAAGCCTGGCTGTGTTCCCCACTCCTGCTGTGTCCGTGTGCAGTTTGGCTCATGCCATGCTGTGTACCAGGAAGCCCTGTGCTGCCTTTCTCTGAGAGACACAGGGCTGCAAGTCCCCAAGCTCTCTACAGCGCAGCAGAGCCCATCCTGTCCCTTCCCTCCGTGCCTGCACGTGCAGAGTCACCCAGGCTGGAATGAGCTACTCAAGAGGGAGCTCTGCAGTAACACATGCTTTTGTCCTGGGCTGAGGATTTCTCCATCTCCCTGCACCAGCAGGGATGACACTCTGTAAAGCGAACACCTGGGCCCCTAGGAACAACCAAGTCCCCTTTTCATTGCAATTTTGCCGTGTATCCACCAGGAGGGAAGGAAGGAAGGCAGGAGAAACCCTATAGAAACCCGGGATGAAATCACAGACAGAGGGATCACACAGCACCTCTGCAGGAGGCAAGGGCCAGATATCTTCCTCTGGTCCCATCTTGGGCAGGTTAGCATAGGAACCATAAAAACCCCAGCAGGAGCCCAGTATTCTGCTAAGCACCTAACAGAAAACCCCAGGCTAGAGTAAAAGCACCTCAGCAGTGCCTGGGAAGCCTGCAGTGACTGAGAGCTCGCTGCTCCTGTGTGTCCAGGTCACTGGAGTTTCAGCGGTGTTTTCTGCCTTTCCATATTCAAACCACACCCCTGCAGCCCCCGAAGACACTGCGGGAGCCATGTGTCCTGCCCCGCAGAACCCTCACCTCCCGTACCCCGGCCTCCTGCTCCGGGGAGGGCAGAGCCCACGGACTGCGGCCGGGCTCCCGGCCTGTGGCTCGGAGAGGGGAGGGCAGGGCCGGCGGTGGGGAAGGTGGGTCCGGGAGGCTGGACCACCCTCTCCTCCCCCGAGGTGGGGAGGGGCGGCCCGGCCGCTCCGTGAGTAGCCGTGGCTCCGCCCTGGGGTAGCCGTGCGGGCCGGGGCAGCACCCTGCCCGCCCCCGGGGCTGTGCGACCCCCAGGGCGGCCGCCGCCCGTGCCCCCGCCCCGCTCCTCGGGCCCATATAGCCGCGGGCGGCGGCTCCGCGCCTCCGTCCCGCCCCCGCCCACAGAGGGAGCACCCAGGTGTCTGCCCCCCTGCTTCCCGACAGATCCCTCTTCTCCTTCCCTGCCCGGCTCTTCCCGACATGGCTCTGTCCCTGGCCGGCCAGTCGATGCCCGGAGACGGCGGAGACTCTCTCGGGATGAGTCCCGCCGGCCTGGCCTCCTACTACCCCTCTTTCCTCCCTCCCGCCCCTTACTTCGAGACGGCCCCCGACTTCTTCCAGCCCCTGAAACCCTTGGGCGGGCTGGTTTCCTCCTCGCCGCCCCTGCCTCCCTTCACCTTCAGCAGGGTCCCCGCTTTTCTGAGCCAGCCCCCGCCCCTGCCCACCGACCCTTTCCCCAGCCTTCCTTTGCCCGTCTACACCAGGCTGCCGGCCCCCTTCCCTCCCAGTGAGGGCTCGGCCCTCGGGACGGGGGCCGCGGGGTCGCTCTCGCCGCCCTACCCGAGCCCCCCTCGCAGGGCTGCCCGCAGCCCGGGCACAGACGGGGCGGCGGGGCAGAGCTACAGGTACCACTTCACCGAGGAGGAGCTCAACGCGGTGCTGTACGGGGCACTCCGGAGCAGCCAGCCTACCGGGAACCTCCACGCCATCTCGGGGCTGCGGCTGGCCCCCGCCACCTCCGGTAAGGGGATATTCGACGGCGGCCAGAGGGGCACAGGGTGACACGGGCCGGCAGGGCGCTCCTTGCAGCCCGGTGTGCGGGAGGGTTCGGGGACAGTCCCAAAAAGGTGCAGGCATCCAGGCTGAAGTGCCATCGCCGGGGGCACGTCGGACTTTTTTTCCCCTGTGGTTTCTCGCGTTACGAGCCCGCACCTGGCAAAAGCCGGGCGGTGATTCGGGCTGCGGCCTTTGTCGAGGAGGTAGGATCCGCTCCTGCAGGGCGGGTGCCGTGCTGAAGAAGGGGTTCCTCTCCTGCAGGCGCTGCGGACTCGGCCGCCCCGCTGCTGGACCGGGACTCGCTGCAGCTACCCGAAGGTAGGGCCCGGCCCGCCCGCGCTGCGCTCGCCCGCGCCGCACCGCGCTCAGCCCCGTGTCACCCGCAGGGCTCGCCGTGCTCCGGGTGGCCTACGGGGACGTGTCCCAGCTCGGCGTCTTCTGCACGGACCCCATCCCGAAAGGAGTCCGCTTTGGCCCTTTCCAAGGCAAAGTGGTCAACACGAGCGAGATCAAGACTTACGACGACAACTCGCTGATGTGGGAGGTACCGGAGGCACCGTCGGGCTCACCCCGCACCCCCAGCGCGGGGCCGAGGCGAGGCTTTCGGCGTCCCCTTTTACCGTAGCCTGCAAGAGGGGCTCGGCCCAGTGTGGCTGGTGGGACTGCTGAGAGCGAGACGTGTGCGGTCAAACCTGATCCTTTTTTGTCTCCTCTCCAGATCTTTGAATACGGTAGTCTGAGCCACTTTATAGACGGGAAGGGAGCCGCTGGCAACTGGATGTCCCTGGTGAACTGTGCCAGGTTCCCCGAGGAGCAGAATTTGACGGCTATCCAGTGCCAGGGACAAATCTTCTACGAGAGTTGCAAGGAAATCTTCCCGAAGCAGGAGCTGCTGGTGTGGTACGGCGATTGCTACGTGCAATTTCTGGGCATCCCCATCAGCTTGAAGGGCATGGCAGAGGGGAAGAAACCCCCGCAGCACCCCGAAGGTGAGCCTGCCAGCAATCCCTTGGGGGACACTGCCCCTTATTCCCACGGACATGTGCCTGGCCTGGATTAGATTCACGCGAAGGGAGGTACAGAAACACAGGCATCACCTTTGTCCAGCTGTTTTATTTCAAAGACTTCCCAGACCCCGCAATGGTGGTGGGTGAGCGGTGTCCTGGGTCTGCCCGGTCCCTCGGGTCTGCCCGTCCTCCTTGGGATCCCCGGCCGCCCCTCCCTGAGCATCCAGCGCCCCGAGGTAGCTGCTTCCCCTCGGCACCGGCGAGTCCGGGGGCTGCACCGAGGGCTGCCGGCAGCGCGGAGCAAGAGGCTCCCCTTTCTTCGGCCGGCAGCCCGCTCCCAGTCCGCGGTTCCTCGGGGAGTTAAAAGCGTTGTTCGGTCTGACGATTGTAAAACATCTGGCGGTCTTGGGCTGAGTTCGCCTCGGCCCCGCGGGGCCGTCTTTCAAAGGGTCTCATTTTGGGAGGACGTGGGCTTTTCGGGGTTATTCCAGTTTTGGTCCTGTTTCATCTTACGCTTGCACACCTGACTTTCGCGTAATTGACGCTCTCAGTAAATGAGGCAGGCTGAAGTCGTTCCGATCCCGTAAAGCCAATATTGCTTGCAAAAGAAATGTCAAATGCACTTACGCCAAGAGGAGGGGAGGGTAGTTCTACTTGTAATGTACAGAAAATGTGATGTTTTTACAAGCACAACTTACGTATGGAGAATACGGATTTGTGCCAATGCGGGAAGAGCTGGAGCAGGGAAGGGATGGGTCAGCCGAATGCAGCAGAAAGGGAAAGAAGCAAATTGACGTGAAAATTTGGCATGGAAAATTCTGTACCTGTTGTCTTGAAGTGTCTAATTGAGACAGATGCTAAATTGTTCGTTTCATCTTAAGGCTTAACTTAAAGGCTTACTTTAATTAAAGATAGAAAAGGATGTATAAACGTCTGATTTTTTTCTGCTGTTTTTTCTAAATTCGGTGGTTAAAAATTAATTGAAATACAAAAAAAACCCACTCCAAAAGCTAAATAAATGTGTCATTTTGTTCAATAGTTATTCGAAAACGATAGAAAAGGTGTGCAAAATTACTTTTCCTTTTGGGATGGGAAGTAAAATTTGCGGACGATTCTTGGTAAGAAATGTCTCACAACGGTTCGGTACGGGGAGAAGTTTTTATGTGGGACTCTGAGTTGTTTTTTCACATGCTTTCTTGCTATTTATGGATATACGAGGATGAAATCCTGTTTTTTGCTGAAGTTAGCTGCTAAACCGAATAACATTAGCAGACTGTGGGCTCTGGTTTGCTTCCCTCCTTTAAAAAGGCAAGGGGAGCGCTGCGAACGCTCAGGAGACACGGCAGGAATTTTGTTAATATCGCCAGCATCCGTTTACAGCCGTTGCCCTCTCAGAGACTTTAAAGTTCCCTGTAGGGCTCCCAGCTCTGACAAAGATGCAGATTCGATCTGAATCCCTTTTGCCGTGGTGTAACGGAGAGGTGGCACTTTCCCTTCTGCTGTACAGAAGCCGGGGAGAGCTTCAAGTGTGAGCGCTGCGGCAAAGTTTTTGCCTACAAGTACTACCGGGACAAACACCTCAAGTACACCCGCTGCGTGGACCAGGGAGACCGCAAATTCCCTTGTCACCTTTGTGACCGATCCTTTGAAAAAAGAGACAGGCTGAGGATCCATATTCTCCACGTTCACGAAAAGCACAGACCTCACAAGGTGAGTCTGCACCCGGGTCTCTCCTCAGTCACTGGCTCTTCTGAGGGTACTTATTATTAGGTCTTCCTTTTGGTCCAGGTAAGATGCTGATAACATTCCTCCTCCTCCACTTTCCCAGGCAGTTTCCTGGTGGGGACTGCTCAGGAAGTGCAGTAATGCTTGGTTAAATAAATTTCATGGATTTGAGGTTAAGAAAAAAAAAATTCAAAAACCACGGTGTCAGTGAGAATTTTAAAAGAAACAAAATTTCTCCTGGGCTTTTTGGATGTTTGCATATGAGTGTTGCTCTTTTTCTTACACAGTGTAGGGTTAATTTGTGTTTAAAAGTGCTAGACTTGTCCAGGATCAGGGGAGAGATGTCTCTTGTCTGCTTCCCATACCCCATTCTTCGGTCTGAGAACTGACCCCAGCTTTATCTGTGTCTGTTGGACCAAACAGGGCTTAAAAGTTTTACATTCAGCGTGAAGCAGATTTTCAATTGATGAAAGCAAATCTTGTAGATGCTTTACTCATCTGCGCCAAATACCTTGCTTCTATCACCAATTTTCTCTAGCAGCACAGGGAATGGAGAATCAGACTTTTTCTAAAAGCTTGGGAAGGGCAAGTTCTAGTGCTTGAAATGGCACAACTGAATGAGTCCTCAAATTTCTCCAAGTATCTATTTTATAGATCATCCTACAATGTGTGGTTTTTTTTTTTTTTTTCAGAAAAATATTTTGTAACTAAAATGGCATTATTACAATGTCAGAATATCTGCATGGAATTGGTAGCAGATAAAAAGTATTCCATTAAATATGATGTATTAAATACCGTGTTATTAATTAATTTTCCTTTCCTTCACCTTGGTAAATTTAAGATTATTTTATTCTTTAGATAGTTTGTCTTTTAGGGAAAAAATTAAATCTGAGGCTTGATTTATATTTTTTAAGTGATTTTACAGAAATTTTCAGATTTTTATTGCTGAAAATCAACTGTCTATTCTGAAAAACAACAATTTTATGAAAACAATTTTGGCATAAATTATTTGAAATTTTGCATGGTTTTAATATATATATATATGTACATATGCAGGCAAATCTGTTTTTTAAAACCAGTCTAAACTTCTGGGTGTTTCAATTCATTGCAGCTTAAATTCACTCTTGTGTTTACAGATGAATACATAAATACATGTGTATTTCTTGATTATATGTAAAAAATGTGTATATCATCCACATTAACTTCCACGTTAACACATTTTCTTTTAACTTTGCAGTTACAGTCTTCCTTTTAACTTTGTTCGTTTTATTTTTTTTTCCCAGTGCTCTGTGTGTGGGAAGAGCTTTTCTCAATCCTCCAGCCTCAACAAACACATGAGGGTTCACTCTGGGGAGCGCCCCTACAAATGTGTCTACTGCAACAAGGTAAGGCAAAGCCCTGCCCCATCCCTTCCTCTGCTGTGCTTTGTTTCTTCTCTTCTTTCTTCCAAGGAAATGCTTTGTATTTAACTGGTAAGGAGGTAAGGAGGTATATATTCTGGGCAGTTGTGAGGTAAGGTGACAGGGCTGGATGAGACTGAAGAAGCAGGGTCTGGTCTCCATCTGACATGGAATTTGTGGTTCATCCCAGGTCAGTGATCTGCTGCAGAAATAAGGTCTAGGGAAGCTTCAGAGCATTTCAAATACCATCCAAAGCATGCAGCTAGATCAAATATCCCACTTTTTCATCAGATAGGTAATTTTTTGTCTTATTGACACTGCTTTTGCAGTGAAATAAACAGATTTGGTCTATAAACTGAACCTGGACAATTTGAATTTGTGCATGCTTCCCTTGAAATAGCAGGACTGTTGATGGGCAGATGGGCATGGAGGTTTTACTTTAAAAAGAACACAAAGAGAACCATACAGCTCTGATCAAAGGTGTGTTCTGCTGTTACTGCCCATCACAGCATGGATGATTCAGGTGAGCTGTCCTTGTGAAAGTACTGACAGCTCTTGCAGCAGACAGCATGTGGATGCACAGGCTGTTGAAAGAAGAATGTTGCTAGGGCTCCAAGTGCCATGGAGTGTCCATGCAATGCAGAAATCCCATCAGCAGTGGTAACCTGCTCCTGATTTTGTAGAGAGAGAAGTTTTGTTTATTACTGGCTGGACTAACACAAAGCTGAAATCCTTCCTGCTGTGAAGAATCTTAGAGGAAACTCCTTTTGATTATCATACTTTTTTGTCTCCCCATGATCCTAAAGATACTTGTATGCAGAGATTAGGATGAAATATTGTCCTTAATCTTCTGATCGCAGAAGGAGGTGGCAGAGCTTTATAGCCGGCTCTGTAAAGAGATCTCTAGGGGCGCTTGACCAGTCCCCAGCCAGCTCTGGTTGGACTGTTGTGGATTGGATCAGGTTAAACTGCTAGTCCTCAGGCTGCAGGATGCAGCTATCTTAGGACATAGCCATCATTTCTGAGGATGGAAAACTAGAGTCTGTTTTAATGAATCCTCACAGCTCCTCCTATGAAATTACAATTCTTCTTTGCCTCTTCTACTTCTAACAGTGGCTTTGATTTTCCAGTTCCTTTGCTGGAAATCAGTGGTCTCTTATTTCAGGAACATTGTGAGATTAAAGGAACAGTGCTGGGTCAACATCACCGTTTTTCCCCAAAATATATTTTTGCCCCTGATATACTCCTCCAAGAACTTATGTATAGGAGTCTGTGATCTTTTTGTGCCCTAAGGTTCCTAGTGAAAGGGTATCTAAGATGTACTGCTTTTTGCTGTGAAAACTTATTAGAGAGTATTTATTTTGTGTGGTCTGCAAATAGCACAGGACCTGAAATTGTCTCTCTTTGGATAAGAAAAAATGGAGAACACAAGGGCAACTTTACAATATTCCTGATCAAGTTTCAATGAGAGTTTTATCCCCAAATGGAGGAGAAGTCTTTATGACTCCGGTACTCAAACGTGTTAGTGGTGTGGGAACAGGCTGGAAACTCTGCCTGCTGAAAGAGAAGAGTATGATGGAACAGAGAAAATAAACCTGTAAATGATATATGGTGGACTGCATGCATGAATTTTAGCAGCTGAATCCCAGGACAGTCAAAGGGTTTAGCTTTTAAAACAAAAACTGGAAGGAAAGCCTGCATTGTGTTTCCCAAACATTAAGGAGCTGCAAAGCTAATTAAGGCAGTATTGACTTCTTCCCTCTGACATACAGAAGATATTTACTGGTGTCTTTGGTCAGAAATCTTTCTCTGAGCTTCATCTATCTCCATACACTCAGCCACATCTGTATAGCAATAGCTGTTGCCTTCTGATTCCTCGTTGTTGGGAGTTTTCATTATTTCTTTCCACTTAACCTGAGGATGTGAGCTATTTCAGGACTTAATTTTCAGGGTAACATGCTTCCCATGGGGTCTGGGTTAGCTGAAGGCAGGGATTTGCACATGTGAAAGCAAATTATATGCAACTCCATCTCCTTTCTGATGATCCCTGCCCTTCCAGGCCTTCACAGCATCCAGCATCCTGCGCACTCACATCCGGCAGCACTCGGGGGAGAAGCCCTTCAAGTGCAAGCACTGCGGCAAAGCCTTCGCCTCGCACGCGGCACACGACAGCCACGTGCGGCGCACGCACAGCAAGGACAGGGGCAGCACGTGCTCCCAGTGCGGCCAGCACTTCCCCGAGCAGGAGGAGTACAACTTCCACATGAAGATTCATGCTGCTCACTAGTCAGGAACCCTGTGGATGTGTCCTGGACCAGCTCGTGTGTCCGTCGGTCTGTGTGTGTCTGTTTGTGCGTGGCTGTGTGCACAGTGCAGCAGGTGACACTCGCCGTGGCTCTGGGTGTGGGTCTGGTCTCTGGACCCAGGGCACATGACTGAGCACAGGGAACAGGATATATCCTGATGCCTCTCTGTCCCTCCTCCCATACCCTAATCTCTAAAGCCAGGAGGGAATTCTACCTCTCAAACCCACTTTGTGCACAAATATCACTGTGAGGAGTGTTTCTTCATCCCTAGTGCTTGTGGACTTCCTGGTGCAGCCTGTATCAAAGCTTGTGCAAGGAGTGTTTTTATCAGGTGCACCTCTCAAAGCTGATGTAACCTGTTTGTGTTATTTGACCACAGGTATATGGGCTGCTTACCTTTAACCTGTCTTTTGGTGGTGTTCTATTCAAACGTGAACTTCCTCAGAGATACTGACTGCTGGACCAACAGAGAGCTTTTTTAAATCATTCTGCTGCTGGGAGACTGAGAGCTCCAGGACTGTGAGAGCAGCCCTTCCAGGGGGTGCTGGATGCTTGGTTAACCCAGAAGGGGAGAAGTGGGGTGTGGTAAGATATGTGCATGCCTCATATCCCACCTAGAAGAGATAGTGGAGGTTGGTTTTGTCTTCTCAAGAATTTGGAGGACCAAACATGGTGATATTCCTAAGCAGCAGTGAGCCAGCCAGTGGGTGGATAATGAGCAGTCAAGTGACCTCACAGAGGGGTTTCACTGTGGACTCAGAACAGGCCAGAGGCAAGCACAATCCCAGCGGTGGGCTCTTCTTTCTGAATTTTCCTGAAACTGGCCAAGTGAATCCCTGCAGTAAACCCTGATATGAAAGGTGGGCCCCTCTGCTTCCTCCTGGCCTTATGTTGGATGACTGTTATAGTGACAATCCCTTCCTTTGCTCAAAATTTTAAGATTTAAAGTGATATCAGGACTCCTCAGTGCCTAAAACTCTGCACATGGAATTCCTTCCCCAGCCTGCAGGAAAGGCTTTGCTTCCATGGGAGAACTGGAAGGTGTCATCCTCCATGTCTCTGGCCATACAAGCAAGGCAGGAGTGATTTGTGCATGTTTATGTACTTTCAAAATTGTTAAGAATTCTTAAGAAAGTGGGATTCCATACCAATGTGAAATCTTAACTAGGAGGCTTATCCAAAAGCCCGTGCTGAAGGACTGCTAAGGATAGGGAGTGTTGTAATTGGTATAGAAATTTTTATTTTCACTGAGTGATCACTACAACTGGCAGGAGACTGTGCATATGAGGGCTCACCGTGTCATTGGGACTGTGTGCTGCATCCAGGAGGACTAATGGAAGTCCTTTCTGGAGCTTGTTAATAAGCACAGGTAGTTCAATATTACTGGGATGATAAAATTCTCTTTGAAGTATCCCAGATCAGCTAAGATTAACAAGAATTTTGCACATAAAACATAAGAAAATAAAGTTTTTATTTTGTGCCAACTTTAACGGTCTCTTTAAATACGGTGTAAAAGTAGAAAAAATATTACTTGTGCATTTAATAATAATGTGCAGATACTGTATCCTTAAATACATTGTTTTGCACTAGTTTTTATAAGTTTTTTGTATTTAAAGTTGCTCTGTTCTCATTGTTTTCATGTTAAAATATTTTTTATATATTTGTTGAATCACTTACTGGTAAACAAAATAATGAGGCCCAGCACTAACTAGGGAGTATCTGAAATAAGCAGTCCATTTGTATTGTATGTTTACACATGTAGGTTTTAGGGTAGAATAAAATTCATGCTCTGACTATTGGTTTTTGCCAAATGCCAAATATTACTATAATACAGCAGGCAATTTTTTTTTACATATTGAGGGCTGAATCCCTGGGCCCTAGATAGGTTAAATTCACTCCTGAGCAGAAAATTATCACAGTACTTACGTGTACAAACCATGCTGTAGAACAGGTAGAGGAACTGAACACTTTTTCCGGCTGCCTGCTTTTAGGAGGATAGATAGAAGCATACAAAATCCTGGCCAACAGAAACAAGAATTATGTATGTGAAGCCTTTGTTAGTTCAGTCTCTTTAAAAAATGGTGAAATAAACTACCTACTAATGAAGAAAATATTATGACTAGGAATGGCTTTGAAGTACTGTGAAATGTCTGGTTAACTTCCCATGCAGGTAACCTCCTTTTTTGTTCTGAATGAAGGTTGTACATTTAAATGGTGCCTCTGTAGTGCTCTTGTGTGTGTCTTCTTTTTCTTAAAGAAACCTCTAATGCATTTTTGCTAAATTATTTGCACCTTACTATGGTATTTGATGTGTTGCCTGTAAAGGAGTGTGTGAAGGGTTATACTTGTACTTGTGATTGAAGGTACTGGCTGTCTTGCACATTAAAACCATATATTTAAATTTTCATGTTCGTTATTGTGCAGAAAATTACACTATGAAGAGCCAATAAGAGACAGAGGAGTCCTGCAAATTTATTTAAACAAAGGGAGGGAGAGTCCACTGGGTTTGGGGAGATTCAGTCCCCTTTTTATCCTAAACTCCCGGCCACTTGATGCCCTCTTCCTTTCCCCATTGGCTGAGATACAGCCTTCCCTGCCTTGAACATGTCATTTTTCCCCAAAGTTCAGAAGAGAAGACTGTCTAGGTTCTGCAACAGACTTTGCCTGGACCCATTTTTCTATTACCATAAATTTCAGGAGTTGAAGCTGTAGTCAAACTGAATGGGCTCTGTAACACTTGCAGCATGAGGTTGGTTGAGACAGCAAGACCCATCTCAAAGACATTAACACTGGTTTGTCCTAATGACCCTCACTCATCGAGTTGTTTATAAAGACATTAGGACCCAGCTTTCCTATTATTAATATTATTACATTCATGCAAATAAATAAAAATTTTTGGAGGCTACAGTGCACACTAACGGGCTATGGCTTTTTTTCTGACAGATGCAGAGTTGTGTGTTTAAGGTACTAGTAAATAGATGAAGAGTGTTTTCTGGCGTTATTTGTAAGCTGTTACAGAGTCAAACTGTCGCCTATTGGGAAGTCCTTATCCTGCTGATAGGCTAACTGCACAAGAAGTCAAAAGCGCCCAGTGTCTTGATGGATTTGGTCTTTAGTGCCCCAGCAGTTCATGAAAGCTGAGACCATTCAGTTCTGGATTGAGTTCACTCCCACTTGCAAGCAAGATGATGGGTCCAGATTGAGCACTAAAAAGAATTAAACTACCTTGTAGCATTTTACTACCCTATGGAGTCATCCTCCCTTTTGAACAGCGAGTCCCAGCTGGGCTGGGGCTGGGGACAGTGAGGCTGGCACTTGGCTCTCCACCCTTCACAGCAGGGTGGGGAGAAATGGATCAGGAAGAGAGGTCAATCTGAGCCACCTGTCAAGACCAAGGCAGATTTTAGCTTTCTGAAATGAAAATGCACTGACTGTCAGAGCAAACAGATTGCTGTTCAGGTAGGGGTTAGGAGAGATTAGGGAATGCTCCTGTAGTCTACCTATACCCCGTGTGTCCAGTGAGCTGAGGTTTTCCTCCCTCAGGAAAGGATTTGCACATTTACTTGCACCTTTTGTGGCTGTGCTCTCGGTTGCTGAGTGAATGTGCAGCTCCAGTCAGCTCATCCAGCAGTGAGGTTTTGGATATTAATACATACAACTATGAAGGAGGGGAGACAGAGGGGGCTTGTGTGCCTGCTGCACTTTTTTATCTGGCAGGTTCCCAGAATGACTGCATGGCACAAAAGGACGTGTGCAAGAAAAAGGCTGCATTGCAAGTTCAGCAGAAAAGAGAGTATTTGTGACCATGTGTTAAGGCTCAGTTCTTTTGCCGGGCAGTCCTGGCTGCCAGGTCTGTCCTGAGCAGACACCGTGGTGCTCCATGCTCCTGCAGCTATTTCTGAGCTGAGGCAGCAGGAGGGACATCCCTGCAGTTCTCAGGGGGCTGGGCTATGACTTTTCACACTGGACTAAATTAATCTCTTCCATTTCTTTGGATCTTCAAATATAGGACAGAAGTGTTATTTTCCATGGCAGTAACTACAGTTATACACTATGTGCAAAATCGCATGTTTCACACTCAGTTTGCCTTAAAAGTGGCTGTGAGGTGATGTCACATTGTCACTGCATTCACTAAGGCAAAGGATGTGTGCGCACCCTGGCTCTTCTTTCCCTTAACTCAGATTAAAATGGTCCTGCCAACAGGAGCATCAAGACAAGTCCCTGGGACTAATCACTCCTGTGAGACACTAGCTGATTTTAAGTGTTCTGCATTAACTCTGTCAGAGTTTTTTAAATGTCGATAGAAAGTGATCTAAATAGAGTGTGAGGGCAATCAACTGTTTTGTTGGAGCAGAGGGGTGCGGGGAGAGAGACTGAGTGATGCTAACTCCTGAAATGCTCCTCCTGGGTAAATGACAATGGGGACACAAAAAGAAAAGGTGGTCCCAGAGCTCAGGCTTGCAAGTGTGAGAGAACAAAAGGCCTGGCCACGGACATCTGCTGCCTCTAGCATCTCCTGCATATCCCTGTTTTTCAAACACCTGGTCCCCAGCCCCTGCTGTCCCAGTCCCTGTCCTACTGCTCACTCTGAAGAACAGGGAGGTGGTCAACCACTGAAGGAAGGTGAAAAGCAGCAAGGAGCTTAGTGAATTGAAGATAATGCCACAAACAAATATTGGTCAGTGCCAAACTCTCGATTTAACGAGAGAGATTATTTACCAGAGGAGCCCTGACTGGCTGACCCCTTCTTGAACAAACCATTCCTTGTATCCCCAGCCTCCCACAGGCCTTCGCAGCAAGTGCAGGTGTTTGTTTCACCCCTACAGATACAGTCACAGTCACCTTCATTTCCCTTTCTCTCCAGATACACATGCCCTTGCACATCCTCCCTCTGTCTCTCCTTAACACACTTAGTGCGGGGCCTTGGGCGCATGAGGGGGTCTGTCTTTGCTCTCTCCTTTTGCTCTTTTCCAACCTTTGGTGAAACACCTCCAGACTCTCAGTCTGTGTTTTTATGGTGTTTCACTCAAGCTTTAAAAGGGCTTCATCTCCACCAGTGAACAGCTTTTCTGAAAAGCCAGTCCCCTCGAAGGTTCCTGGGGCTGGGTGCTGACAACTGGGGCTATGCAGCAGCACCAGAGGAGAGTAAAAGCCCCTCTGCCTCTCCTGCAGACTAGAGTGACTATTCCTTCTCCATCCCCAGCCAGCCACTCTGCAGCAGCCTTGCTGTAGGGGCTGTCCTGAAACCCCAGCTTATCTCCACGGCAGCAGTGGCAAACCAGACTCAAACTCAGGGGACTAGTCTTTGTGCCGGGCCTAACCTCTGGCTGGCCCAGCAATTCAGTAGTGTAGAGAGCACTTTTGATGCCTTACTGCGAGAATGCCACACAGTCCTGCAAACTGCAGTGTTATCAGCCTGCAAAGTAGCAGTGAGAAAATGCAATCCTCTCACTTTGACTGCAGGGACTTGAACAGAGCCAGCAGGAGATACCTTAGGCATGAACAGAAATGCAGCAGCACAGAAAACACCCACTGGGAATGAAGAAAGGAGAAAGGGATGATTACTTGGATTATACTGGCCGAAAAGTGTAATTCAGAGATAATCCCTGAAGTGAAGTCAAGCTGTGAGACCCACACTTCTCAGAGAGTAAGGGTAAGTCCATCCTCTAGGTAAATCTAAGTGGGGTCAGTGGCATTCCCTCTGGAGCTGCAGAGGGTCAGTGCAGTGGTGGTGGGGGTGTTGTGAGAAGTCACTCCCCGGAGAAGTTTCACATTCCCACAAGTGACCCCAGTGCGGGGGCCAGGGCAGGCCCACAGCAGTGCTGAGGGCCAGCTGGGGGATCACCTGTATTGATCCTCTGCTAGCTGTCAAGGTGGAGGGAAAGACTCTGCCACAAGCTCGGAGCTCTTAGCTGAGCGGGAGCATAAACACCCCATTAAAGGTTTCATTCAATAGCAATCTTTACCAAAGTAAATGGACAGCAGCAGCTCCCCTGCCCCCAGTCCCTAATGCAAGAGCCATTATGGAGCAGGATGGCAGCACACGGGAATGTGTATTTCTGTAGTATCAGTTTCACCAATAGAGTCTTTTAATGAAAAGTGGATTTGGGTACTAATTTTTTTTTTTTTTAGGGATGTGATAACCCCCATGAAACAACCCAAGTTGCCACTTTTCTTGAGCCTCCCCCCAGAGCTTGATGTTTGGCTGTTTCCCACTGATGTCCTCATCAGTATGCAGAGAGTGGGAACATGGGCTGGCAGCATCCTGCTTCTGCTGCTACTGTGCATGGGCAAGACAGGAGCAGAAGTGCTGGAGATGGAAGTGCTGAAGCATGCCGGGGGACTGGGGGTTTTCCCTCCCATGAGCTATGTGCAAGTGCTGAAAGAGGGACAGTCCGGCCCCTGGAGGACAGGATTTTACTTTCGTTGTGTGTCTGGAGCTGCCTTCTTGAAAGCTCCTTTCCTTATGATGGCAGCAAAAGAAGGCTCCACAGCATGGCTCTGAAGGGAGCGGGGCCCAAATGCCACACACTGTAACAAGCCTGATTCAGAAGTTCACTAGTCAAAACCAGTTTTTCTCTCTCAACTTTGGTGGAACTCCAGTCAAGAGTAATGTGAAATCTTGTCTGGATATCACACTAGGTTTCTGTTTAACCCATGCTTCTTCTTCTAAGACTTTCTCTTAGTTTCAGAGCTGGAGAGATCACAAACACAGTTAGTGTAATACACACAAAACAAAATTCAACTTGAAAAAACGTGCCACCAAAAGGGAAAGTTCCTGGTTAAGAGATATTTTGTTATTTGTTCAAGCATCTGAGTTCTTTACTCATCCTCCACCAAGCCCCTCCCCAACGGTGTCCTCAGCCTTACGTTTTGGAGATTTGAGAAAGCAGGGATGGAGAGGGACCCCTTCAGGTAAACTGGTTTTTTTGAGTTGCTTTCCATCAGAGAGTTCAAATCTGCAGACATGGAAGCAACCTCAGAGAAAATCAGTCTGATCTTAACTCCTGGTGAGGAAGGTCCCTGAATTTAGGGCTTTTAAAATCATTTTCTGTTTCTATGCTGATGTAACACTGCTATCTCAATGTTAACATACCTTGTTTCTATATATTGGATTTTTTATCTAGTTGGAGTAACTGGCCAAATCTATTCAGATGGTCTGTCTATCCCAGTTTAGTTGTTGATGGTTTTGTAAGTATAAGACATAAGCAGTAAGGCCTGGCATGACAAAAACATTCTTCCTTTATAGCTTTCATTGATTTTGTCTCCTGGGAGCTGTTTTGGCCAAGATGTTATTATAACAAAAAAAAAAAAAAAAAAAAAAAAAAGTTCTATGGGAGAGTTAAAGGAGAACAGTTGTTCTTCTGAATAAGAGAAAACAATTTAATTTTGCAGAAATTCAGAAGAGAAGGAAAACAAAAGCTGTTCCCAGCATTTAAAACCTCCCCCAAAATCTGTGCAGCTTTTTGGTCTGTGATGCTTCTCTTTAACTGTCTATCTGTCTCATAGATAGATCGTTTATTTTTCTAGCAGTGATGAGGAAATAAAAACTATTATAAAACCTTAAAAATTTTATCTTTGCATTTTCCGCAGTCTATGTCTTTGGGAATCATCCTCCCAGCAACAAACTTTCACTGGGATAGAATAATAGCAAGTTATATAATGTAATGTATTATGATAGTCAAAGATGATGCTTATTCTGTGCTTTTAATCACTGTCTTGGGAGAACCCTGACTTATTTCCATAGTACTTATGACACAAAGCATTAAACTTGTATGGTAATAATAAGTAGTACTAATTGGGTTAAAATCAAAATTATATTCTGGATTATGAGATGCTGTTTTATGTAACTGTATGGTTGTACTGATAACCCCCTCCTCTGCACTGTGTAGGCATTTTCCAAGTGTGTTCACCATTCTTAACAGAATATTACTGGTTTTTTGATTTTATTTGTGTGTACATATACACACACATATATGTAGATTTGTGTACATATAAGTTTGGTCATGCATGTGTGTAATGTCTGTTAAAACTTGAAAAGTCAAGCAACACTGAAAATTCAAGGAAACTGAATATAGAATTAATAACTAGCCACTCTCAGTTTCATTACTACTTGGATGGCATTCATGTTGCAAAAGATAGTGAATTTGCTAAGGAGCTGCTTTTCAAGAAGTTCTGTGACATTCAAACTAGGTACTCAACACTTATCAACTTTTTTCCAGCCCTGAAATGCTGATGAGCAGAAAACTTCACAGCAACGGCAGATGGCAGTCACTCTTGTCCTACAGCTGCCGACAGCTGCTGTTCTAACACTTCATACCCTTTCCAGTCGTTATGTCATGTTGATATTTGGCATCCCTCGCATATTTGTTTTTTTACATTCCCTAAACCCTTCTGTAAAAGGAAAGAGCTGACGGTGCCCAGCTGAAGTGATAAGTCCTTTGAAGCAGCTTTGCTGGTAATACCTTTTAGCGTCTGCTTTTGTGGAAGCTGCTCTACTGTGTTACTAAATTGGTATTGATCTGTGCTGCGTAGGTCCGTATTTGTCAAGCTTTCAAAGACATATTATCAAAGATTTCTACATGAGAGAGTAATTAAAGGTCAACCTCATAAACAGTTATAACACCCAAGGCCAAAGGGGAGTTTTCACAGCCATCAGAAACTCACCAGAAATTTAACCTGCCGTGGTTTAATGGGAGGTGCCTTGGCTGCAGCTCGGTTATGTGGTGGCTGGGGAGAGCCCGGGCACTGTGGTGGGCTCAGCAGGGCATTGATGAGAGCAGCCCACCAGCCCTGCCTCTGCTCACCCCTTCTGCACGTACAGTCGCACATGAACACTTGCCCATTTCTTCTTGCATTTGGGCAGATGCCTTCCCCAAGCCAGGGGCTCGGCGGCATTATGTGTGGCTGTACACACAGCAGTCCCCGGGGGGCTGTGAGGAAGAGCTTTGAACCCGCTGTTGGAGCCATTCCCCTGGGAGGGAGGCACGCAGCAGCCCCCTGCCCACCTCCCGCCTGCCAGCAGGCAGCCACAACTTACTTTCCTCCAGCATCAGGCTCTCTTTTCTCTTCACTGCTTGTCAGCACTCGCAGGGTATGGAGTAGAAGAAAATTAAGCGATTACACGGTTTAGTGGGTTAATGTATGGCCCCAGAAGGAGGACAAATATTTTACAAATTCAATCCATCTTTCCCTTGATAAACATGACATTTAAAGGTGTCAATGCTCGAGGCAGTCAGCTCAGTTAACTACCTTCAGAGTGGTAAGGAGGTCTTTTAGTACTATTCATCACCTTAAAGACTGTGCTCTTCACACACAGTCTCATGAGTTTGGATTATTTTACATAAATCTGCAAGAAATGGAGAGGTTCCTTTTTTTTCTTCTTCCCCCTAAACAGCTAAAAGACTATTGCAGGCTTTTACCTGTTTCCATTCACTTAGATGGAAGTAAATCAAGGAGTTTATTGGGTTTTTTATACCCAGATCTTTAAAGATTCTATCACAATCAAATATTTAATTTCCCAGAGCAAGCGTGTGCAGTCTGTTTGTTAATTCATCTTGTATTTTTTGCAGTTGGTGGTAAAATATTCAATTAACTTAGAATTGCAAATGAGAATCCGTCAGATATTGTCTGTTGTGACCAGCCATCTAAAACAGGGCAAAACATATCTGAATCAGCTTGAGGAATTAGAATCTCAGCAGGACTTGACTTGCTGAGGTGTGGGATGAAAACTCATGATTTTTCTATCACTTTTTTTGTATCAGGAAAACACCAGGCTTTGTTGGACACTGCTTTCAAATCTCTAGTGCACATTTGAAATGGAAGCATCTCCAGGTACAAGATTTTTCTAATATTTAACACCGTGCCACTTTTTAAAGAATGCCACTTTAAAGAATGTTACTTTAAAAAATTTAAAGAACACCACTCCCTCCCCAAGTGATGCTTCCAAAGAACACTATGTTCTTCCACAATCGATTAATATGTTTAATAGGAAAATGCTGACTTCCTGAACTGCAGCTTGAGAGCAGAAAGGCAGATATCACAGACACAGTCAGGACACATTGATGGTGGTGGGCACGGTTTTCATATAAATACAGAGGCTTGATGCTCAGCTTCCCACAGGGCCAGTAGATCATGTGTTTGTGAGGCAAATTATTGTGTGTGACAATAAAAAAAACCTCTGTTAGGATTCTTGTCCTGCTGATTGATGAGAGAGCATGGTAAAATCAGATTTACCAATGAATGTCACTTCAGAATTAACAAAGCTGATAGGAATGTAGCCAGCAGCAACATTAATTTCTCTAGGAATGAGTTTCCTCCCCTCCTCCTGGGGGCTTATTGCCTGCACTAATAGGGCCTGGGGTCTTTTCCTGATAGATGCCTGAATGTCAGGCAGCAGATTTTAGGATAATAATGACAATGATTCTGATAATGGCCGGCTCTGTAGCCTAAAGCTGGCAATGAGGAGTGTGAAAGCATCTTGGCCCAGGCAGGCACAGCACTTTCCTCCCTTCCTGCTGTGAGATTATCTCCACCCTCAGGAGTTTAACCTGCTATGAGGAGCAACCTTCTTTGACTTGCTCTGTTCTGACACTGGGATTGTCATGTAGCGGTATTTTAAAACGTCCCTATTGATTCCACTACAATGACTCTTTTGTAATACAATGACCCCAGTCCTGGAGCTTCTGGCCCAGCTGAGCTGGTTTAGGCTGTACCAGCTGTGTAGAGCAGGCTCTTGGCCAGGTTGGTCTCTTCCAAACAGCTTCCTTGCTGATTTCTGAGTGCCACTTTCTCCAAGGCACTGTTACAGCAGCCAGGACAAGGTGGAAGCCTGCAGCAGAGGGGAATATTAGAGTATTTTACTGACCTTCTGTTATTCAGTGGTTCTCTGCTGAAGGAGGGCTTTCTCAAGACACTTAAAGTGGGAGCAGGGCTGATTGTCCCTGACTAAAACTTGAGAAAACTAAAGTAGTTATGTTTTAATGTCCCAGTGTGATGCCAATTTACACTTTTTGTCCTTAGATCTTCATAGGCTTGTGTAAAGACAGATGAGGATAACAGTTCTTATTTTCCAGCTGGGGGCGGGGGGAAGATCCACAGATCAGTTAAATTGTTTTGTTTGTACTGCAGAGACTGATGCCCAAAATAGAGCCCAAATACATGTCAATGGACCTCAAAAATAATTACTATACTAAAGGGAGAAACAAACGTACTTCCCACAGCCCACTTTGCTTCCTTCTCCCATCTGGACATATCATCCAAGGGAAACAGCCTCAGGGCATGGCCTCGTGTCATCTCCACAGCCCGCTGCGGACCAGCCTCTGGTTTCTGTGCTCTGCTGCACGTTGCTCCTCGCAGTGTATGGAGGGCGTGGGGGCAAAGAGCAATAAAGGAACAATGTCACCAGCGCAAGTGAGCTATTCTAAATCGCAGTCTTACTCAGCAGATTAACACATTTGTAGCCGCTGTTTACTATTTCTTCATTGACTCAGTCCAAAGCAATAGAAGTGCTCCTCTTGAACATTTTGGTGTATTAGTGTTTCACGGGTCCTTGTCTTTGTCCTGCTGCAAATACCTTCTTAATGTCATTTATTCCATTCCTTTTGACTTTACACGGGCAGAGCGGGCACTTAGACGCCTGATTATGCCCTTTGCTGGAACACTGTATATATTTCTCTGTAACCATGTGCAGAAACCTACCTAATAGTTGCTTAGCTAATATGCCTCCTTCAAATGAAATTCATCTGTGCAGGGCATCTAACCCCTGTGCAGCTGGTGCTCCAGTAGTTGCTCTGAATATCCCAGTCGAGTTGCTTTCAGTTGCATGCCTGCCCCTCTTTAATGAAGTTCTTTTTTATAAGATTTTAGGTGTACTGGAATTTCCTTCTCCTGTATTGATGAATTTTCTTTGGCACAGACTTTCTCCTTGGAGATGAAGCCCTTTTGTTATTTTAAATAGTGAACAAATAGTGACACAACTTTGTAGCTACTTAAACTTTCAAGATTATAATTAGCACATATATGGGAAAGGAACCAAGACAGACACAATTTTTGAGAGTCAGATGTATGGATTGTTTCATTAAAACCCTGCTGTCTGCTGTGTCAATCATGATGCTTAGAATTTGCTCCTTTATTAGCAAGTTCTTTAAAAAGAAAAAAACTCAAAACGACACCAAGGCCTAACTTTTTTGTTGAAATTCTTTTTGTCTGTTGCATCTCTTATTGTCCCAATAATATTCAGCAGTTGCTCTGCGTACGACCTCACTCTCAAGGCCGTAATGGAGAAACAGTTGAACAACTTCCAGTGCAAAACCACTTTCTTGAATTAGAAGTGTTTTCTTCACAGAAAGCATGATGTACCATATTGCAGAATTTAGCTCTATGTAAATACGTGTGTGTCTATTTAAAAAGGCATGTTGAAGTTGACAGTCAAAATGTATAAGCCATAATAGGAATGTTACATATTTTCATGTTTGCAGTTCACCAGGGCTACACAAAATACACAAGATTTTTTTTACTGGATTTTAAAGCCTAAACTTGCAATAACAGGGTAATAAATCATGTGCCTGAAGTCTGAAGTGAAACCTGAAGTGAAATGAGCCATTGCACTTTCCTTTACGTTTTGCAGTACACAGGATTTACTTTGTTAAATAGGTACATTGATAGCTTATAATAAATAGTTTCATACATGTGAATTGACAGCACTAAAGGTAATGTGAACACATTAACTTTCAGTCATTTTATATTTCCAATGAAGTATAAATTAAAGTCTAATAAAACTGTGATACTAGTGCCGTTTAAGCTGTTGTAGCCAGAGTGCAGACTGCCATTCTGACTTTTATTAATTTTCTTCAGTTTAACTGACCATTTCAGTTCATGATTTTTTTTTAATTAGCAAGTCAAGGAAACTGTCTCCTTATGTACAACATTTGTCAGACATTGAAGATTGCTTTTGGATAAAAGTTTAAAGGCATTGTGGGTTAAATCTTAGAACTGGTTCTCCATGTCAAGGCTTCCCAATGTCTGTGAAATTTGCCTTGGAATTTTCAAGAATCAGCATAGAACTGAGAGACCATCATCTCCACATCTGAAAAATTTTACTCTGCTTCTTTTGAAGAAGTACAGGGCTCTAGGTATGGCACCTAAGCAATTTTGCTTCCTCTGGTCATGGCATCTTTTATCTAAGAAACAGAATGAATGTTCCTCCAGGATCTAGAGGATCAACAAGTTTCTCACTGATATAGGAAATCTCAACAGGGAAAAAAAAGAAAAAAAAAGAGCTGGTTTTCAAAGAATTCCCATGGAGGATCCCAGGAGGAGAGAGCTGGAGCTTTTTGTGGTCTTTTTAAAATTCACTTCATGGTTTTGAGGCTGAGGGTTTTGTTTTGCATTGGTAGTGGGTTTTCTAGACCACAGATGTCCTTGGCCATTCCTCATCAATAAACTGTTAAAAAGCCCCTGCTGTACTTTGCCACAATGTCTGTAACCTAGGGGAAAACAAAAAAAAAATATATATATAGAAAAAAAGAACCCAAAGAGACGGAAAAAAAACATTTCCTCATATGAAGGCTTCTTAACGGAAATTGATTTCTTGATTTTTTAAAATGCCTTTTAACATAAATATACTCCCATTACACCTCAGGTTTCAAAAAGTAAGAACATATATGAGTGACATCTGTAAGTATATCTGCATGGAACATATGTGCCCTTTTCAGTGATTTTATTGAACATATCTCATCCTAAGAAGGGTGACCTTGAGATGTTTTTGTTTCAGTAAACTCAGCCTGGTTAGAAATTTTCCATTAATGTCCTAGAATGAAAGCTATAGCTCAGACTCCTGGGATGAATTTCACTGTCCTTTCTACATTGCAATCCGTTTGTTAAAATACATGCTGAGTGAGATGGATCCAACCTGAAATATTTGATTTCTTTTTGGGGTGAAACCGTGCTCATCAAATCTTTCCTTTATTCCTTCATGCTGCATTTTTTTTTTAATCTCATTCCTTATATGTATTTTAGAAAAAACATTTCCACATATTCGAGAGAAAGAATATAGGGAAAAATAATAAAATGCTTTTTCCCCCTTTCTTTTTTATAAAATCAGATATTTCCCTAGTTTTCTTCACTTTGTTGTGTTCAAAGTTTTTTTCCTCCTAGGCATACCTGAAGAATGAAAAATATTTTATGAAAACATGGAGTTCCCACACTTGATGAGCAGATTGACTCCCTTTAAGCTATGAGTGCTTTGGCAGGTAACCAACTACCTGATATGAAAATGCATAATTTGAGGACGAGCTTTAGTATTACAGGTTGGCAGATTTTAAGTGGCCTATTGTTGCAGTCTTGAAGAGCACAAGGAAAGAATAATCAGCAGCTACTGTTGAAACAGGGTGATATGGGTTGGAATGGGATATGTAATTTGTGATAATAGTATTGTGAAAACAAATGTAATTTTACTGAATATCTTCTAAGTAATTACTACTGGTATTCCTTAGATTGTTGTGCAGTCTAGGGGTGCCAGCAGAGTCAGCTCTGTGCTGTGGTTTGTACCATGCACACAATGGGTTGCCCTTGAAGCCTTCTGGGCTGCTCCTTCCCCAGTACACTAGATGGACATATCCCATGTGACCTAACTAAGACTTTTTTAGCAGACCCGGCAGGTGTGGTTGCATTGCAGGAAAATGCATACGAGATCAGATAATGCTATTCCTGCTGTCCAGAGCATTTGACTAGACAATGTTTAGGAAGACCCTCACCCTACAGTCCTTGGGGCCATGGATCCCTGAGGGCATGGATCCCATAAGACACAGTATGTCCCCATGTCAGAAGTGAAGGTCACCAGACTGGTGGCACTCTCCGGACAAAATCAGCATCCCTGCAAATTTGTGTCTGCTCAGAAGCGAAGGAAATGAAAGGAAATGATGAAACAGCTTCTCACTGAGTAACTCCAGAGAAGGAAAGTCAGTCTCTGAGTGCCTCACCAAACCTGTGTTTCCACTCCTGCAGTAGCCAGTTGTGCTCAGCCTCAGAGCATTCGGTGATGTATGTAAGGGCTTGGCAGCAGGAGCTGATTGTTCTTTCAATGCTGTCTGCCATCAGGATTGCTGTCTGTGTCCTGTGATGGTTATCTGGCTTGCATGTTTATGAGTGGGGTGAGGGGCAACTGGAACAACGGGAGAACAGGTAATGGAAAACGAGGACAAACAGAAGGTGTCAATTGCTATCTGAATATTTGTAAAAACAAGGCTGGATTTTGTAGGGATCTTACTAAATAGAGCAAGGTAAATGTCAAGGAGATAATGGAGAGGAGAGGAGAGGAGAGGAGAGGAGAGGAGAGGAGAGGAGAGGAGAGGAGAGGAGAGGAGAGGAGAGGAGAGGAGAGGAGAGGAGAGGAGAGGAGAGGAGAGGAGAGGAGAGGAGAGGAGAGGAGAGGAGAGGAGAGGAGAGGAGAGGAGAGGAGAGGAGAGGAGAGGAGAGGAGAGGAGAGGAGAGGAGAGGAGAGGAGAGGAGAGGAGAGGAGAGGAGAGGAGAGGAGAGGAGAGGAGAGGAGAGGAGAGGAGAGGAGAGGAGAGGAGAAAGTTTCAGGGAACAGAAGGGAGTTGGGATAGTGGGAATAATCAATCGGGCAAGGTGGATTAGAATCCCAATAGTCGTTGAGCCTTAGCTGCCTGAATTTCTTGACTGGCCCTGGGAAACACAAGCCAGAAGTATCCCTGTGCACTTCTCTATAAGCTGTGAGTGCCAGACTCCTGCAGTCACATCGCTTCTCAGCACCCCTTGGTGACAGGGAACAATGGAAGTTCATTAAGCCTACGTGAGCTGTTCCAGCATGGATGCCCTGACTGCTGCAGCCAGCCTCGGGCCTCTGTGTTTGCCCCAGGCAGGCAGCCCCTGGTGCCAGTGCCCTTGCTAACTACGTATGATCAGTTTAGGTGCACATCCTTTCTTCAAGTGTTTGATTTCGTTTTGAAGTCCAAGCAAATCTGCTTACTGTGGTTTAATGAATGAAAGGATTATTGGAAGCTGCTTAAATGCTTATCTTGACCAGTGAAGTATGCCTGCTCCTGTCCTGTGCCAGCCTTGGGAGAGCAGCCAGGCTGGGTAGTGCCTCCAGCCTGGCAGACCCTCGAGATCTTCTGCTGGCAGTGGCTGGGCATAAGATTCCCCTGCAAAGCTCAGTTGCCATTAAAAACTGGCTTAAATTTTCCTGCTTGGACTCACAGGTTTGTGAAACTTAGCAGCTTGGAGGAAGTGTTCTTAGTTTGGGCTAATGTAGAATTCTACTTGCACCTTAATTCTGTGGCAATGTAAGTGCCTCACACCTTCTCCAGCTGTGCAGAACCATCTGCTCGTGAAGCCAGGTTATGTTACCCCTTTCTTGGAGTTCCTAAACTCTGTTAGGATTTACCAGCATGCTGCTCCTTTTTGGCTTGCAGTTGGGAAGCTGAGGCATAGTGAGACTGTTCAAACTCTTTCATGTAGATGCATCTTCCTGATTCCTGATGGTGTTGAGCCATCGAGGCTGGGATTTTAATCTCCTCTTAAGTTTCTTCTAGGGCAATGTGACTTCAAATTCTGACAAATGAGCAGTCACAGATCTCACATATCAGTTGCTGACCTCAGCTACAGCTTGATTTCTCCTAATATCCCACGAGAAGCTAGGAACCAGGGATTTGTAGGATGGATTTGGAGGGCTGATAATACAAGGAAAAACACCAATTCTGCTTCTTCAGTAAAGGCCATCATCAGTAAAGATGAAACCTTCATGATTTAGTTGACACTCCCAGCATGACACTGGACTCAAAACTCAGTAGCATAAATGTGGAGGGATTTTACATGGCTATGATCAGTGGAGTTGTTGAAAACCAGAGCTACCTGCACCATACATATTGTTTTCATGGGATGGAAAATCGTGTACAGCTTTGCTTCACTATAACCCTTGAATAGTTATTACCCTGGCTTAACTCAGCACAGGCACGTGAAAGGTGTGATTTCATACCTTTAGGAAACTAAAAGTTTGAAGCCATTGTACCCAAAACCCAGTGGCTCATCGAAACATAGGAAATGCAGACATGAAGGATTTAAATTTTTTTTTCTTAAATTCTGCTTCAGGAAATTTACCCTGATAGTGAGGTGCCATGTATTTATATTTAGAAGTTCAGAGAAATAGTAGCTGTTCAGGAATAAAAGTGCTTTTCTAGAGTTTCTTACTGAGTGATAGGAAAAGTGTCTAATTCCTTATCAATCACATGACCAAATGTGATAAAAGCCTACTTCCTACCCATGTTTTTTTTCCAAACGCTCCACTACTGGATTTGCCTGGAAGTAGCCTCTCTAATGTAAAGGATCCTAAGAAAGAAATGTCACTCCCCATCAGTGATATGTACACAAAGGCAGGCACTGAGAGAGGCTCAGGAGACACTCCTGCACTATAGTGCTGAACAATTGATCCTCGACATAGCACTATTAAGAGTCCTTGATACCCACTACCTCCAAGAAAATGTATTGTACAGAGAATTGTGGTTTGTTTTCAGTGGCCTGTGGAAGGCATAATGGAGATACTTGTTACTAGGGATTGTTTAGAAAGGCAGACATTAATGAGAACAAAAGAGCTGCTTATGTGATCAGAAAATGAAAACCCAGTGAAAACAAGAATAACAATGGCATTTAACGAGAAGCGCTTGGGTCCTCCTTCACACCCTACCTGTGCAGCTCCCCTCTTGCAGACATTCTTAGCAGAATACAGTGCTTTAAAGGTTTGTTATTCAGATGTGTTTGGTCTGGAAATATGTGTTTTTATTTGGAGAATAAATGGTGGATACTTAGCATCCACTATCAATCCTAGGAACTGATTCTTATCCTGAATGCAAACCAGTGTACATTACTGAGAAGTGTGCTGTGAGCTGTACTTTTTATTCTCTTTGCTATTGCCAGGTCTATCTACTACTCGTGCAAGAATATTAGAGAAATCTTTTGGTCATACCTTTCTCTGCATTTTCTTGTACTTCTTCGCTCCCAAAACCAATGTTTGTTTTTTTGGATTGTCCTGTATAGAGATAGGAATTGGACTCAGTGATAACCGTGGGTCCCTTTAAACTCAGGATATCCTCTGATTTTATATCTTCCCCACCCCCTGCCCCTCCAATAGTTAAAGAAAGCTAGACCAAGCCAAATAATATAGACAAGAGCAGTACTTTTCACAATAATGGGTGGAGCTACTTTAATGTGAAATCTCTGCTGAACAAACTTTTGGATCCCATTTTCACTGTCAATGCTGCTGCAAGAAAATAATAATAATAATCATCATCATCATCATCATCATCATCATCATAAAAAAAAACCCACAGCATCTACAGAGTGTGCAAGTTAGGTCTAACATACACTTGTAATAAAAATACGTGAAATGGTGGCAATGGTCAATCACTGAGTGGGAAAGTGGCAGCCTGAGAAACAGAGTTGCCTGATAGTTCACAGCTGTCCCAGCCATGCAAAATTCTCTGCTTGCACATTCAGATCATCCCAGGGACGAAAAGAAAAAGTCTGACTTCCTTTTGCCAAGCCTTTTTAAATGTTTAGACCTCCAGCACCAGTGTAGTGACAGATCTCAGGGGAGCTGAGAGCCACAGAAGTGCCATCACTTCCCGGCTCGGTTTCAGCCAGCCATAGTTACACTTGCACTGGCTTATCTATGTCCTGTTTTGACCGTGCTGGCAGTTGCTGAGATAATCCTTCAGCACTGACATATATTCACTGGCATCCTTAAAATTCAGTGAAAGATACTTCTGGCTCTCCTCTCCCTGGCAGGTTCAGGGAAGGCTGTACAGGAGGGAGCATGGGTCAGCCAATGCCTTTCCAGTGCCATTAGCATTTTGTGCAAAAGCCTATAACTCCAACATCGTAGGTACCATTTTCCACAAGAATCCCCTAAATATTTGGAAGAAGGCAGCCCAGAACATAGGTGCCACCAATAGGCCTCCATCAGTATAAGTTTTATTGCTGACATAGTTTAGGTAAGACGGGTGGTGACAAAATTCCTCCCTGAGCAAAAATATTCTTGGTGGATAGTGTTAATTTTGCAACTATGAAGACGTAAAAGAACAGACTGTACATGGCTCTGTGTCTTTGGACAAAATTGCTATCCTTAGTTTGCCCTTCCACAGTTCAGCATCAGTGCATTATTGATTGGAATTAGGAAGTTAATAAGGTTTGGGCTAATTAATCAGATGGGTAGGGACTGGAACTGCACTGCAAGGCTTAATCAAGTCATCAAAGCTCTCAAGCCGTGAAGAAGGTAATTAAAGGAAAAGAATGCCTGTTATATAGTAACAGGAATCTAGGAGAAGACAAGAGCAAGATAGAGAAGCTTCATTTTCTTTTGCACACTTTTCTGCTATAAATCAGACCAAATGACCCGGGTACAGTGCTCAGCTTCCTATCAGCAAATTAAGTTGGATGAATTTATAAATCATGTCAGAGAGGAATTTAGTCCAGCTAGTCTAATTGGCAAGAAATCTCTGTTTGCTTGTAGAAGCTGGGGCTTTTTACAATATCAAGGCCTACCTCAAAACCTCTTACTGCTTGGGTCTGTTATCCCAAGGTTGCTGGATGTGGAATGAAGCAACATGGCTTATAAACCTATTTTTACAAAAAAAAAAAAGAAAAAAGAAAAAAAAAGGCTGTTAAGGCAAAATCAATTATTGTAAAAGCATTGTTTTGTAGCCTATTGAGTAGGCCTTACTATAAAAGGACAAATCTCAAACTTTCTTTACAGAATTACTTTGCTGAAAGTAATCTAAGCACCCCAGAGAACCTTAGTGGTTTCAGAAAGAGGCAGGTTTTATAGCCTTTCTGGTTGTATTTTGTGGCTCATCTCACATTAACAATAATTCAGAAAAGGGTTTGGGGGATTTTTAAAAGGCCATGCAAGAAATAACTAGTAAGGGCCTAGCACATTTATAGTCACTGATGGGTCTAATGTTTTGTGACAATTTGCCACAGTGAGATGAAGTAGCAGGTCACTAACATCCAGTGACAAGTTACGTGTAATTTTACTGGAAATTTCAGAAAAAGAATTTCTGTAACTTATGGTTAGTTTCATTTTCTTGTCAAAACTAAAATTGTCACATTTTAAACCTTTTATTGTAAAAAGAAATAAAATAATATTTGGGGGGAAAATTCAGATAAGTATTTAAAGAACCTGACACTAAAGGATTCAGTTTAATAAAGGAATGGATGAATTTTCATGAGCTGACATTCTCATCGCATGTTCTTACCTGAAAGGACTTTGATTTAAAACTGCCTAGGAAAAAACCAACCAACCAACCAAACAAAAACACCAAAACAAAACAAAAACAAAAACAAACCACCAAAAAAACCCCACTGTAGTAAAACATGCATAACATAGAAAAATTATGAATATTAGTGAGCTGGAAGCTATGTATAGACTAAGTATATTTCAATAATGAAGAAATTATTTGAAATATGCTTTTTGGAATAGAACAATTTAAGAAATTAAGTTCTGTTTGTGTGTCTCTCTCTACATATATAGATATATGTATAATAATTAGGGCCTGACATGTGGGATTCAGATGTTAGTTTTCTAGTCTCTTTTATTTTCAGCTTTGGAGAGACAAAGTCAGACTGAACCTACTTCTGTAGTAGAGGATTAAATCCATATGTTGAAATGATAGCAATTTATGAATTCAGCCTGCAGTGAGTGTTTTGTGTATTAAGGAAAAGCGCTCAGGTAATTTTTCCTATGCTTTTAGATGGAACCGAAAGGGGAAAATGGAAGAGCTGTGGTGCATGTGTCAGGTTTTTGATTTAAGTTGTGTTTTGAGGAGCCGTTTACAGTCAGGAGCACAGGTCTTTAGAATAAAATGAGCCTGATAATGCAAAATCACTGATATTAGGAATAAAATGTTAGTGAAACCAAAAAGGAAAATCCAGTTATCTTCAGTGTCTGTCTGTAAAGAGGATGCTCCATTTAAAGACCTCCTTGTGTTCTACACATGTACACTTTATATGCATTTCTAATCCTATTTGCCTTGGAAAACCGGAGTAAGAACCACAGAGTAACAGTGGTTTTGAAGAGATGCATACTGGAAAATATAACTAAAAATGAAGACATCTTTATGTACATTGCTGACTAACACTTTGGGGAAAGTATGTAGAAAATGGCATCAGTTCTGCTGGTCCATATTTTGAAAAAAGGCTGGAAGAAACTTATAAAGTCTACTGGCTAACATGTTGGTGGAAATAGAGGAAATATATTAATATCTCTTTCATGTGAAATGTTATATCATTTATGTAGCATCCTTGATAAGGTTCAAAGGTAGGAAAAAAGGAAATGAAGCTCAATAAGCTCAAACAAACCTGATATCCAGAAATAATTGAGGTTTCCTTCACATATAAGCAGAACAAGGCTATAAGATAATTTTCATCTTTCTTGGGAACTAATAAATTAATATTATTCAGATCTAAGATCAAAAAAATGTCTGAATGATCATTGATTATATCTTTGAATTAAAAATATGAAAACAGACATAGAAAACTACTACTTCTGATACTTCTTCAAGTTTCCTGCCACCTACATTTTAAGGATTTAATGAGATGAATTTGCATTCAGCATTTTTGTAAACACAGTCCTTGAAGGAATATTTCTAATGTGAGTTTATCAAGTCGTTTTTGGAGCAACTTTTACTACTGCCCGAAAAAAACCCCACCATAGCAATAAATGAGGGCAGGGTTCTTCTTTTCACTGCTTTTTAAAGTTGCTCCGTAGCAATTTTATTTTAAGATTAACAGAAAATATACTTCAGACCGCACTTGCTGCGGGGAAGTAACCCCAAGATTTATGTGGCTGGCTTTAAACTTCACCAAATTTCACTTCATCAAATTTCACATCACCAAGGGACAGTGTGCCCATATCTATGTCTCCACAGCAACAAAGTAGCTGTTTATCTGCGGTAAATGAGGGCTTAATTACCGGCACAGGTTTCCACCAGCACTGGGAAATAAAGTGTTGCAATTGCAAATAGGGTAATTCCTTGCCGGTGTGCCAGCGCCCTCCCGGCTTTAGGAAACCGTGATTTTGGGAGTTCACACTCAGGATTAATTCATCAGGACCCTGATGAGTTTGGTTGCCTAACCATTCACCTTTCCTGCTTGGATCCCAGCTTCCCAAGGACTTGACATCTACTACTGGCTCATCTTTCATGGGTTACTGAACAGCTGGCACCTGGTGCCACCCTGAGTTATATTCTAGACAGCAGTAACACAGAACTGAAAACCTCAACGAACATTAGCAGTCCCTGAATAATCCGGTTGTTTCACCAATTGGTGAGTAACGCTAATGTACACAATCTTCACCCAAACAACCTCTCAAGTAGGGTCAAACTCCCCCCGTACTTTCACGTTGCTCATTTGAGGGAAAACTCCAACAGATTGAATGAGAAT
Organism: Sylvia atricapilla; assembly: GCF_009819655.1. NCBI lineage: Eukaryota > Metazoa > Chordata > Aves > Passeriformes > Sylviidae > Sylvia > Sylvia atricapilla. The sequence continues at coordinate 119,696,364 of NC_089140.1, read as the reverse complement.
TTCAGTAGTACAAAGACTGGAGACAGAGTGGAGCTGTTTTGAATTTCGACCTGCATGCATAGAGAGTAATGCCCCTATGTTCATTCTGCCTGGTACGAGGGATATATGGCCACTGCAAAACCATTTCTCAGGGACTCGGAGAAAAGAAAACCAGCATATGAGGAAACATTAAATTCTGAGAACACCAGCAAGATTTGCATTAGCCGGGTTAATAGTAAAGACGACCAAGAAGTGTTTGCAGTTTGAATTGATCTGAAGGCATGAAAAGGAAATGCATCAAAGAGGAACATGATTGCTGTTGTTGGAAGTGTGGACGGTCTATAGGCAGCTGATACATGAACACAAGCGCTGACACAATTGTACATCATTAATGCTGAGTTTATCACAGTAACACCAATAATTGCTGCAGTCTTCTGTCTCAGGCAGACAGGGCTCAGTGGTGTGAGCTGGGAGAACGGGAAACTTGGAGCAGTGAGAAACAGAGGATTTGACATCAAGGAGACTTTTGATAGAATCATAGAATCACAGAACAATAGAATCATAGAATGGTTTGAGTTGGAAGAGACTTTTAAAGGTCATCTAGTTCCAGCCCCCTGTAATGAGCAGGGACATTAGACCATGTTAATCATTCATTGCAAATTAGCTTGAGAGTCAGCCCTTCAAAACTGGAACCAGTTACTTCTTTCTTTATTTCTTTGGAAGTATCCAGCGCTCATAGCATGGTGTTAATTTTTTTCTCCTGTTCATGCCTAATGATGGTATTTGCTTTTTCCTCCCAGTTTGCTTCATAGAGAGAGGTATCATCTAAGTGATTTGTGAAAGACCATACCCAGTTTTAATAGGGCAGTTACTAATGAAATAATAATTTATTGCTTTGGAAATACTTTTATATTTAAATATGTAAGAAAATAAGTCTGTTATCTTCAGTATTATTTTGTTTTTTAGAATTACTGGGCTCCTAACAAAGTGGAAACTGAAATCTTTCACTGAGTCACTGAGAGTTGGGTAAATAACCCTCTTGTTTGTGAAATGAGGACATAATCCATTTAATCTTTTGTCTGAGATAGGTCGGTTACCTGAGCTGATACCACCTGATATTTCCCTGGAAGTGCCAGTAGCATAACAGCTTTATTGTGGGTCCTTGACAAGACAGTTTTCACTTAAAGAAGTGTATTAGCTCCCCCACTGTCTCTTCAATTGCTTCAAGGGACAGAAACTATGACTGCAGTAACGGTGAATTGCTTGAATGACCTTCAGGAAAGTAGCTATTTTTAATTTTAGTATAAGTATTAGCATTACTGTTAGTATTATATTCCAGGGCTGATATGGACTTTGCAGTTTCATGAAGAAACTTCGTTTTCTTTAATAAGAAAAAGGTTCGTCTCTTAAATTCTTGAAAGTTGGAGAATACAATTTTGTTAAAGCATCTGATCATACATATTACTCCTCGTGCTATTTTCTTTAAGGGAACAATGATATAGTCTCTTACTCCGTCTCTTTATTCTAAATGCTTTAGGCAAAGACACCTTAGTGACTAGAGAGCAACTCCCTTCCTGGCTGTTTGTTAGGTAAAAGAGGATCTGTATTACTTAAGCAATGCTATTGTCCATCAGTAAAACAAGGTATTTGTGCTCCTAGATGCCCATGTAAATGTTGCAGTGTAGTACCTTACAGGTCATTCTTCCCAACACGAATGCTTCAAGTTAAAAAATGGGGTTCGTATCCCCTAGACTCAGTGTATGTTTGAAGGATCACTCCACTGACTTAAGGTAAACCCAGACTGTGGCAGGACCATGGAATTGATATTTGGTCAGTTAAATATTTGGTCAATTAAAACCTGTACTTGGCTCATGTGCTCCAAGTTAAAAGTTTAACTTCCACTCCTGTAGGCTGGACAAGGCATAAAGAGTCAGTCCTGACTAACTATGAGATTTACATCTTCATCGTTATTATCATGTATTTAAGTTCTGTTTCCTACCAGTCATTATTTGTTGTATGTTGATATCATATTAAAAAGATGCACATTATCATTATCTCATCTCTAAGAACTGTTTTTTAACAAAGGTTAACGGTAAATCACTTAGAGCTGAGAAACTTGAAACAGTTTGAAATGCTGTGATTTGTCACACTTAGTTTTGTAAAAGATAGAATGAAGGAAGAGATAAGTTAATATGCTCAGCAGGAGCCAGACTTATCAGAGGGATGTTTTGCCATTCAGTGTAGTTTGATCAAATAAACAATAAGAATAGAAGAGAGGAAGGGAAAGAAGCCAACAAATAAACAAACAAACCAGATTTAACTCACCATTTTTACTTTGGAATGTTATTTGCTGCTTCAACTGCATTGAGAAGATCTTCCAGTCTGTCTGGAATATTTAGTATTTATTTTAGGTCTTACAGTTAGCAAATTTTAAAGTGCCACAGGAAGGGGATACCCTTGGGGTTGAGGATGGTGTACCAATACTATGCAGGGCAAAGCTAGTTATGTCTGAAAGATCCCTTCTGTGTAACAGAGGATGGACATATACTCAGATATCCTTTTCCCCTGTGGGAATGACTGTAAGGCTGTAAGGAAAAAGAAAGGGAGAAAAAGTGTTTAGACTTTTCCTGTGTATAACCTTTTTCCTATTTTGTATTCAACTGTAGTACTAGAGTGAGTTTATCCATTAAGGTGTAAGCAGGACGTTTATAGTGTGATGGTCACTTCTAAAGAGAAATCCTTTATCTTTTGGAATTGATGCTTATTAATGTTGGCCTAATTGTAATCTTAAGCTGTCACTCATTTATTATCTATCTTCAGACCCTTTAACCTGCTTCTCTATTCATTAAAAAAAAAACAAAAGCAAGGCCACTGGAGGATTTGCTTGGTCTAAAACACATGCAACTTCCCAAGTTGCAGATAGCTTTGAGTGTTAATATCCAGCAATATCTCCTATTTGTAAGAGAGGTTGGCTTGTATTAAGTGGAAGTTCTGCTGAGCCACTTGAGGATAGGCAAGCAGGTTTATTACACTGACTGCATTAAACCCCTTTGTCTTCCCTTCTACAGCATTCCTGCTGCTGATATAAGTCACAGTGCTGACTTGTGGGTGTTTTTTCATTCATTTTTAAAGCAATTTTCAATTTGCTTAATGTTTAAAAGCTCAGGTCAGTTCTCCAGTGTCATGCAGAAGATGTGCCTGTGAGCAGCCACATTAGATCAGCTAAGGGAGCAGTATAACCCCGAGTAGGAATAGGAATGAGTGGAGAAGAGAGGGATATCTTACATGGTCACATCCCTTCTCTCTCAGTGATGCGGAGCCATGGGTGCTTGTGCCAATTGTTACTAGATCCCAATGTGCCATTGCTCTTGGGGATTTACTTTGTCAGACATAGGAACCAAACAAGCTGGATTTCAAATCTAGGGCAGAGCACGTTCCATTCACATTGCCAACATTCAGCTATAGCTGTTTGTGGAAATGGCAAAAATGACATTTGGAAATGAGTTCCTAAAAGGTCGCATTTAGGATGCCTTGGGAACTTTATATATATGTTGTTCACTCCTTAGTATCATGGGAAGATGTACCACTAAAAGACATCTTTCTTGAAAAACAGAGGTTGCAAGAACTGAAACTTTAATTTTGTTGGAACATAGTGCAAAGTGATGTATTTTCCAGCTATTCCCATTTTTTACATATTCTGAAGGTCTTTGTGCATAATTTGAATATATATATATATGTATATACATATATGAATACATTTCACTGCTTATTTTTAGGATCATGATATACTTTACTTCTCAAGTTTCCCTTAACCATGATCCAAAATCCACTTTATGGACAATTTAAATGGTAGGAAATACTGCATTTCTGTTTAATTTCAGAAGGATGAGACAGACTCTCCTTGAACCTATACCAGACTTGAGTCAGAGGGTAAGTCAGGATATAAATATAAAAAATGGTTAGATCCTGTATGGAGAATGAAGCACATTTCTGAAAATTCACCCACATTAGACAGAAATGCACAGTGGAGTAAATTGCTTTTTACCTGCATTATCTAAATTTGTGGTAGTTTAAACTTTGAAGGGTTACTTGCTCTTTACAGGTTGGAAAATGTCTCTGACACCAAATCAATGTGATCTTCATGGGGATTTGCCACTTGGCTTTCCAGATCAGAGATATCTGTAATAAAGGCTGGTTAAAAACCCCGAAAATATCTACTACAGAAAATTGCTAAGCAATGTTTCTTCCCAGCCTTCTTTTCTTTAGTGAGGTGAAACCAAGTATTTGAAAGAACAAAAGAAATCAAAATTCAATTTCTTTCCCCTCAAAAAAATAAGTAAATACAGTAAAGAGAGATGTCAAGATCTGATATGATCATTTAATGCACATGAGGTGAACTGAAGGATCACTTGCTACTAAAAAAACCAGTTTTCCTCTTCATTCATGGTTGTGCTTGGCTTTCTTTGTGCTGGTACTGATGATTCTTGGATTCCCTACAAAGAGACAATTTAGAGAGAAGAAATTTTTGTAGACTTAGTATTCACCCATAAACATGGAGCCAAGAAAATGTCACTGATGGAGCAGACAAGAGTGAATTTTGTGAAAAAGTCTGCTCAGAAACTACATGAATAGCAACCAGATGTTTGACAAATTTATTTCTATTATGAAAGAACATAGTTTGAATCACCCAGCAATCAACGGTTTATTTATTCAAAGGAGAAAGCCCTTGGAGGAGATTGAGGAGAATTCTCTTCCTCTTGCAATAGCCCAGGGCTAGTGCAAAGGTGGGATAGAGGAAGAATAGGTCTTCAACATCCCAGTCAAGTGTCACATTAGTGTCCTAATCACTGATCTATTCCTTAGTCTGGGCTGCAGATGTCTCTCCAAATTTCTGTGCTGCAGAGTCCTTTCCTGGTGAGAATTCCTGGAGGGGGGTACATTCCCAGGTAAAGACTCCAACTCCACAAATTAGCATGAGGTTTAAGAAACAAAGCAAAACGAGAAATCCAAAAGTTTGGTTAGAAAATTCCTCAGTGGTTGCCCATTGACACTGGTGTTTTTTGTAAAGATATTTGACAGCTGCTGAAAGGTTGCAGTGATGTCGCTGACCACTCAACATCAACTGCAGAAGTCAGGCAAAAGGAGGGTAACAAGTTCTGTGCAGAAATAACCCAGCCTCAAAACACCTTGACTTTCTTCTCCTGCACATATAAATGGCATGGTAGCAAAACTGTACAGGGAGAACCTTGCACCAATCGATTAATCCTTGACCCATTTTGCTTCTCTAGATAGTTCTTTGGGGACTGACAAGTAATGGATCCAATATTTGGATGCAGTCAACGCTGACATTATGAGAGTTACTAAAACTCATTATCCTCTGGCTGTTTGCTCCCCATGGCAAGGGATAGGATGGTAATTTAACGTCGTTTTAATTAACTAACATTCTAAGTAGTCATAAGCTTGTGCCTCCAGTTAATGTATTAAAAATGGAAACAAAACTCGAAGCTGTTTGTAAAGCAAAAAACTTCAAAATTATGCTACTAGCCAAGCAACTAAAGTTATGACATTTCTCTATTTTTACGAGCTTGCCTTTGGGAGATTATTTTAATTTCACTTTTTCCTCTTTTATGTAATAAAATAATGGTACATTATTTATTCTAATGTAGAAACCATAGAAATGTAGAAAAGTTTATTACCGATTCTGTTATGAGTAAAATATGTACACAAGCAGAGGTTTAGACATCTGGCTTATAACCAGTAAAGAACAAAGTGAAATCAGCAAATTGCTCAAGAATTACATATGGATGCAGATAGGCTTGAGTATAACTGCAAGAGAAAATTCTGCTCCTCCTGGATCTGAAAGCAGAGGAAAGGCTTTTTAGTATGTATAGGTGCAGGATGAGGGATCTGTCTATGTATCTGACTGTGCTAGACACCCTGTGCAAACATTCACCTAAACTTTAACCACTGCAAGCTAAGTACCTGCAGTGAGTTCATTGTGTATGTCCCTGGTGAAGGTAGTCACTGTGGACATCCTCTGGTCCTACCTGGTTCACACTCCTTCTTGGAGTGGGTGGAACATCTCTGTGAAAGTGCCTATTCAGTCTCCACTGCCTGTGGAGGGAGTCCAGGTGAGTGGGCCAGACTTAAAGGAAGGCTTATCTGCTGGGTGGCTAAACCAAGGCAATTCCCAGCCTTGGTGGGAATCCTAGATGGGATTACTAGGACTATTGATTAGACCTAGGGCTCTGATTAAGAAAGAGAAATGAGAAGTTTTCTTTGCTGTCTGTCATAATGCAAAGTCTGTGAGCACACTTCATTTTCTGTAGATTTGTCCAGAGAAAGCATGAGGTTTTGGTCTATACTCACCTTCACTGTTTATTCAAACTGGCAGAGGATTATTGCTCCCTTGGGTCGTTATTTTGCACTTGTGAAAACACACAAATTACATTGCATAAATTCTGCTGCTAAAGCAGTGTACCCAGCTGTGGATTTCAGCATTGCCCCTTCCCCTTAGAGAACAAAAAGCACAGACTGGGGTGACTGTCATGACAGAATGGCTGTTCGCTCAGCACATCACTCCACAGTCACTCCAACATCCTAATTGCAGATATATTGCTACAATGGTGGCAATATAGTAATACAGATATTTTCAGAACAGATTAGGTTAGATGAACATTATACATCTTATGCACACAAACACTATATAATAGAAAAAATTATGAAAAACTTGGGTGGCATTAGACATTCAAAAGTTATCAGGACAGAATATTTTAAAAAGCTCCTGCTTCCTAAATGAAGGTTTTAACTTTCAAGATACCCAGCTTCTGCACTACAACAACATAGGAACATGAGGAACACATGACTATTCTAGTCGTGTATTTCAGATGAAAAGATTCTTACCTCTGCCGACATAACTGAAACTGTTCCAGGCAGATGTTTTGTCTTTCTGGCCATACCCTCTCTTGGGATAAGTGTGACCCTTTAATTTCAAACACGTCTTCTACCAAGGCCAGCCTAGTACTTAACATTTGGCAAGATCCGTGGGATGGGAGCCATGCCTTAGCAAATTTTTGTCCTAAAGACACTACTGATACCTTAAGTCTTAGGCATCACTACCACAGAAATCTTGCCAAGGCTCCTAAAATGTGTGTAACTGCTTTGGTGATTCATTACAGTAGCTAGTTCCACTTACAGCTATGAGCTAAATCATTGGGAAATGAAAACTCAGTCTCATTTCAGTGACTACAGTACGTCTGCAGAGATTTAAACCAGAGTATCACACCCATTGCAGATTAAATACCTCTGTGTTATTTATAAGCACAAATACACTGTTGTTTGTAAATGAGTCTTTGCAAACTTTGGTTTTGCATTAAAAACACACTTTGCAGTCCATTCTGCCTTTGGATCATCTGTCACTGTCTGTCTCTCTTCCCCGGGGCATTCCTGATCCATTCATTGATAAACAACTCATGGACATCAGGGAAGAGAGATTTATCCCTTGGCAAGTACGAACTCTTTATTTACACTGTTTACTGATAGGGCCGCATATCACGGGGAGCATTTTGATATTTCCATGGCAGAGGAAGACTCACTTTATTTAGTACTTTAAAAGTCTCACTTTTATTGGTACTTTACAGTACCAATAAAAAATTCTTTGCCCTTATGTGCAGTAACGATAGATATAATGCATTAGACTGAAACTGGCAATGAAGCTGAAATCCAATTGAGGTCAGTTCTTTTTATATGTTGTTTCTGTTTAAGGGCCTTAAGACACTGCCAATCACCTCTAATTGCTCTAAACAGTCTGCATTAAGTGTGATTACCCTGTTGAATTCCCAGTGTTGTTAGGGTCTTTATTTTAGCAAAAAGTCTAAGCACTTATCAGATCTTCCTAACAAAACACTTTAGCTGCAGCCCAATACCTTAACCCTGCTGTGCTATTGTCTATTTTCAACTACATCCTGTGTCTAACTATGCCATCTTTGATGGATCTATGTAAATAAGGACTGAAAAGCCCCAGTGAAACCTTTTGTTAAATAAATACGGAAATTCAAATAAGGACACAACAGAAATGATTTAATCATAAAGCTTGTGTACAGCCCAGATTTATCCAGTGTTCTTACATAAATATCAGTGAGACAAATGTTTGGTCACACAGGCTTTTGCAATCTAGCGCTTCCAAGAGCTGGAAGATATAACAATAATAATATTCAAGCACAATATAAATAGTCGAACAATAATACAGAAATACAATTACAAATGACAGGACTATTTTAAATGTAGAAGAGGGGCAAGCCTATATGGAGATCTTGTTCATTTAAATTTTTTCTGATGAATCAAAATATGCAAATTCCTGGAGTAGAACGCTGCACTTCACAATGTCTTAATTGATTTTTCCTGATGCCTTGTTCTTCAGTAAATGTTTGCATTGCCATCCTCAAATTTGAGAAAATAAGACAGGCAAGCCTGAGCTTGCAAACTTGATCAAGATAAGCACAAATAAGGCTACAGAAGCTTCAAGTTCATCTACAGCAGTGGTCTAATTTAAGGATCAAGGTTTCCTACCCTGGCTCTCACAACAAGAGACAAGCTGATTTAAAGTCCACTCAAACGAATGCAACAATTCTGGTAGGAGAAATTAGACACATATTATAGATACTCTACTTTACTTGCTGTCAAAGCCGGTTTGGGAGGCTCCTGCCTTGTATGATTTTGGAATTCCTCCTCATGGTGATTTTTTTCACAGCATTGCCCCACAGATCTGCTGTGGTATGCCATGGCAGGCTCTAACCTGCAGCACTGAAAGCAAATTGTGTGAAGTCAAGAGGGGTGAAAAAATGAGAACCAGAAACTTCTCAAGGCCTTTTTGCCCCCAGACAAAATGGCAGTACAACTGCATTCACAGTTTCATATAAATTGTGCAACTGCTCTCATCACGCATCCCTTCTCTGCTGTCATCCTCTGTCTTCAGGGGCAGAAGTTCCAGTATGGAAGAACTTGAAAAATCTCCGGGACAGCATCAAGGTTTGTGAAATCCCTGAGCTATAGATAAGTGCCTTAGCTTAGATCACAGTTGTAACAAACCAATGACATCTCGGTGTTGTGTTTGCTTAGACCACTGGTGTAATCAACAGATGGTAAACTCAAGGTTGTCCTGGGTATTTGGTGGCTCCTGCTGGACTCCATGGATATCGCCATCTGCACTGGCTAGTTCAAAAGTAAAGGACTATGCATGCAGCCGAAGCCACAATTCTGATTGAAACACAGATTTATCCTTACAAATGAAATGTACTTGAGTGCATGTTTTCTAGTTTCACATTTTTAATGGAATGAGTTTGCTTCTTTAATGATTTAATTCAGATTGTGTCTCTCTCATCTAATTTATCTATTGCTCATCTCTAATTTAATTCTACCTACTTACAGTAGGTTCTTCCTACTTCCATTGAGAGCAGGACCTACCTCACTGGGTGTTCACCAGGAGGCCACAAGCTCTCTCCAAGTTCTGAGAAGTTTGATTCTGACTTGTCTCATGGCCTTTTACCCATCAAAATATTTAATGTGGGGTTGCAAGCCTTTACCTCACTACCAACAAATCATCTGCCCATTTAATTTTTGAAAAAGTCAGCATGGATGCATTATTAGTGCTCTTGATTATTAAAAAGAGCGAGCAAGAAGCAGGTATACTGTGTTGTTTTGGTCTCAAACTCAGCAATGAGTGGCTATAATCTATTTTAAGTGTGCTATCAGATAAGATACTCAGTGTCTTCTTATAGTGAGTAGATTAGCACCTTATAAATCAGTAGAGGAACCAGAGTTGGCCGAAAGGTATTGGGAAAACACAATGCTTGAGCGTCCCCTGTCCCAGAGACCTTTCAATGCAAATGGCTGAGATAAGTGCACAGGGAGAAAAAGGAAGTCATGAGACAGCACAGTTAGCTACTGGATGACAGCAAACATTGTTAGTACAGTGGCTTGGGAGGAGCAAAGCAGAGGGAAAGAAAATGAGGGAGTGAAAGAAGGAGGATTAAAACAAAGAGACAATTAGCTCAATGAGGTAAAAATATGCGCACAGTTGAAAATATGCACATCCATACGTCTCTGGATGCTTAGTGACCCACGCTTTGGCTGCTTTTGTGATTCCTTCTACTGCCTGAATTATGTAATATGAGTAAAGTGCATCGTATTTTCTACTGCTTGTAAAATGGGTGTAGAGGTCCATGAATGCTCTTTTTTGCCCTCCTTCTCTCAATTAGTCCTTCCTCTGACTTTTTATGTTCCCCCGAGGAAGTATCTATCCATTGGTATTAGGCCACAGCCCTTGTTCAGAAAGTCATGCCTGCTCACATGGCAGCACTTCGCGTAGTCTGTGTCATACTTTTGTTGTTATTGCTTCTTCTTCTCTTGAGCTATATTATACATGAAGTTTTTTGTTAAAAAACATTAAAAATGCATTATTTGATAGCTTTACAAAGCTAAGATGTATTCAGTGTTTCAGTTCTTTCAATGATTATGTTGCTGTAATCACATTTCTAGAAGGACTAACCTAGACAATAATTTACTTTGTGTCAGATGCCAAGTTCCTTTATTGCCTGGGCATTAAATCCTACATGAAATCAGATGTCATTCATTTAGATGGAATCAAAAACTCTTATTCACACAAAGAATCTGCCCAAAGTTGTGCTCAGGCAGTTGCTGGCTACAAGAACCCAGATTTGTCCTTCTATAACTTCCCACTTCTTGTCTTTTATGATTGGAGGTGATATTAACACCCACCTTGGTGGGCTCATGGTTTGAGAATGGACTGCACAGCTTCCAACTTGAGCATGCAGTCAGATCACTAGTATTGAAAAAATATGAGTCTTTCCTGGCCCTTGGGAGGCAAGTAATATTTTCAGAGTAAAAAGTACTACACAAGGCCTTATTCACATGAGCCGTCTGGTATTACTACTACCCTAAGGATTTCTGACCATGTGGGGCAAAAGCTCCTTTGAGGTTTTCCTTTTGTGTTGGTGTTTATGCAATGGAGACACTCTTTTAAAAATTATTTCAGGGCCTGCAGTAATTTGGAGTTCAGAGATGCTTTAAAAGCTGGTTAGTTCTTCTGAGAGCCCTCAGAAGATCATTAAGTGTACAGAATTTTCTTTTGGCACCCCTGACACCTCTTAGCACAACTTCATGATCTATTGTTCTCATTCCACAGAGAATCTCTGCCCTATGTTAGCACCTGCAGTCATGAAAGAGAAAATAACATTACGTGTTATGATGCTTCTTCCCTGTTTTGCCCTGTTGTTACTTTGTGATATAGCAGGAACTGAAACAGAAGTTGCAAGCTCTGAGTGATCTGCTTAATAAACACTTAGTGTGAATTCATAAGTAGTCCCTGGAGCAATGGTACCATAAGGAGGAGTAAGAGGCGAGTACACAGTTATGATCTCTTCCACCTGAATTGCAACAATGGGGACTAATTCTAGAAATCAAGTGCAGTTACTTGCTACTCACCAAGAGAGCTCACAGTCTTTCAAAACACACCCTGAAGTTATCATGACTTAAAATTATATAATGGACTATAATCTGCCATCTTCTCAGGTTGTAGTTGTTGAATGTGGCCAGTAAAGATTTAAAGTAGCTGCTAACTCTTAGTTATAGGTATTTATATACATATATAAATGAACATATATTTACATGAATGACCAGCTCTCTTTCTCCCTCCCCAGTTCAACCTTAATAAAAAATATCCTTCACAAAAGTAGCTACTAAATAATTCAAAATTAAAGACACACCACAAATTATGATAACTCAGATTCAAGGCTTGTCCACAAAAGCAATACTATGCAATGTAATTATTTTCATTACATTTAGAAAGGAAAATTATTTAAGGTGGAAAGTGTCCCCCCCAGTGAAGGGTTTGAACTAGATGATCTTTAAAGTCCTTTCCAAACCAAACTTTTCTATGATTCTGTGATTAACCAAAGTTATGATGCTAGATTTGCAGACCTTTTTGAACCACTAAGACTAGTTTTCCTTTTATTTTCCCAAATGTCAAGAAGCCTTACAGACTCCAAACATAAAATATCCAACTAGTTGATCAACTGGATTTTATCTACCTTCAAGGAACTTTATCTTATCTTATTAAAAGTGGTAGTTAATGTCTCCCTTGCCTTTTCAGAAATTTCAGTGATGGCATTCAGATGACATGCCATTTCAACCAAAATTCTATTTCTTCTGCCTAAATTTCAGCACAAAGATTTACGTGTATCAAGAACAGTGGATATCAAAGACTGGCTCACTTGTTGGTGTTGAAACTGTAAAAAAAATTCTTCCCTGGCTGAAAATATACTGTGTCATGCTGAAAATGCTAAATGACCCTTCAGACTTTTCTGAGAAACATTATCTATTCAATTAATGGGCCATAAAATGATTTAGATAAAAGACAACCCTGAAATGTCTTTAGAAATCCAAGAGAGGAAAGCTAATGCTATCTAATTTCTTAAACTCTGAGGATATAAAAGGTTTAGGAAATGTAAAACATCACTTGCACAGGATTCTGCATAACACTTTAGGAAACCAGAAACTACAAGCTGAAGGGGAAGAAGAAGTGCAACATCCTATATGCAGTAAAACACACATTAATGCATGAATGCACACTGTCATTTTCCAGGGGCAATGCATTTAACACACTTCCCAGCTGCGATGACTGAGGGAAGAGAAGGTCAAGTTATCTGACCGCAGACTTTGGTCAATGTCTCTGTGTGATCAGAATTAGCACTTTCCTGGCTCCCACAAACCACTACACCAGTACCTCTCACAAATATATGTTTTTCAATCTGTTAAATAATTTATTAGCTGACATGGCTATTATGTCATGATAAACCAGCAACTGTACACCCGTATCGATACATATGCAAAAAAATGTAAAAAAGGAAAAAAAGGAAACCCAAGGATTTAACTTCCATTGTTTTTATCCAACTGGATTTGAAGATTTCATCCTATAGTTGCTCAAGTTGCAATATTATCTCAGCTTTGCAGAAGACTACTTTAATTTTAATGATTTTTTTCTTGCCTTTTTTTTTCCTTTTGTCCTGTATGTTTTCTAGTATAATAATCTGTCTGCTATCAGCTAACCACTTTGCTTTCAACTACACCCCATATGGACATGCCAATGACATCTTCCCTCTCTCAGGTGCAAAGAAATCATCATTTAATTTTTAACAAGTCCTTCAAGTTTTCACTGAACAGTCTTAAGGAGCAGTTGTGAAGTAGAGGAGAGGGAGTCACATGAGCTCCCTATTGGCACACATTTCATGGCAATAAACTGCAGACAAGGCCCTGTGCACTCCAGTGAGCTGTGGTCAGGATAATGTTTTTTATGTTGTTTGGTTTGGGTGACTTAAAATCATTGAACTATTTGAGGAAAACTAATGATTTTCTGCTTCAAAATTTATAGATAGGAAAATGTAGGTGTTTCCAACCAGTGGAAGAGCAATCAGCAGTGGTAAGGAGTCATTGGCACTGTATACAAAATGTTTGTTTTGTCTTCCAGAGCCCTGAAAATATACACTGAATCACACAAGGCCAAGTCAATATAGCTGCCTAGCTCATTATACATATAAAGGCACAAACCAGCCTCAAAGTAGTAAAAAAGATGGAGTTGAGATATTTTAGGCAAACTTAACTTTCATGATTTCAGTAAACTTAATAGAGGTTTATTGCACTAGGAGATAAAACACAGATAAGTAGATTTCAGGTGCTGGATGTCAGGATAAGGAAAGCAAAATGCAAGAAACCAATAAAAATGTGTAAAATGTATTGTAAATTGTAAGTCCAAAGCAAAAAGGACAGTGTATCTAAGGATAGTGAATTTTATAAATAGCTGTTAGCTGGATTTCCAGTCAATGGAGGAATGATGAGGGTCTTCCAATCTTCCACATCCATCCCATGCTGTTGCTGCATGGAGTCCTTGACTGCTGAGTGAGAGCCGGGCCTTTGCCTGGGCAGGAGCTGCTGGGTGCTGCCTTTCCTTGGTAGGAGGATGACTTGGGCTCTTTTCTTTCCAGACACACTGCAGTTATTAGGCAAGCTGCATCAATGTAAGATCTTTGAGGCCTTTATGTCTCTCAGCTTTTGTGGACAGTTGATCAAGGAGTTCAGACATCAGTGTAAGTGAAAGGATTGGCAAAAACAAAAACTGCAGTTGTATTACACCTCCTGCTCTTAAGAAAAATGCAAATATAAGGCAAATAAGAGAACAACTTACTAGCTGTGCCTAGGGATCACATTTTTCTACTCACCAACAGACTGAACCTTCTTATATGTCTGTGTAACAACAGCACAAATTCAGGAAACTGCAGCTCTTGGTACATGGAAAATGATGAAACACGTATAAGATGCGTGGGCTGGCATGCCAGAATGTCCAGCAGATTGTTCAAACCTCCCAGCTATCTCCAGTCCAGGACACAGCACTGCTGCTGCTGTCAACACCTTCTAGGGCTGTTTGCTCCAGATGTGCTGTCATGAGAATGGTGTCAAGCTCCTATGGAGAGATTTCATGCCCTCCTTAACGTGTAGGTGGTAAGATTAGGCTTTGTTAAGATGACTGAGTATTCTGGTAGTGCAGGCCTTGCCAAGGATATGCCATGGTTTCTGTTACTGTGGTCCATCACTAGCTCATGCTGGCTGACTCCTTCTTTGTGCAGGTGCAAACACACCAATGCAGCAACTTTGCCATCACCTATGAAGGCATTTCCATGGATACTGAAGGGACAGTGGGGCAACTGGTCACGGTGTGACCTGACTTTACTCACAGTTTAAACTCTGTAGCATTGTTCCCTCATAAGTACTGTGGTCAAGGAAGCATCCCAAGTTCTGGACAGCAGCCTTATTGCCTGTGCTGTGACCTCGTGAAAGCACTTGGATTGGCCAAGCTGATCCTAGTTAGACTTGGTGGGTTTGCTGAGATGCTGGGGCAGCTGGTGACTTAATAGGCAGCTCTCCTCTGTGCAAGCTACTATCCCACAATGACTTCTTTAATCAGACTTATGGGATGAAAGTGAATAGGTTCTTGGTTTTACAGTAGTGGAAAAACCAAGGAGCTATTCACAGAAGCATTTAGGTGAAGCTACATGTGTTTGGACTAGGTAAAATCCCTTTAAATTTTTAAGGGGGAGCTGGATTTCTGTGGTATGTCAGCTGACTCTTCTTTTTCCCTGGTTATATTAACAAGTAGAGCTGATGAACTTAATTTCTTAGTGTTTATAAAACTCTTGTCAGCTCTTTGAAGCACACAAGGTGCAAATCACTCAAGCCATAGTTGTTAATGCTGTACAGTGTTTCTGCAGGAGTAGGTAATCTGGTTTCTTGTTATTCAGAACAACTAAAGGTCACATGAAAAAAAATTTAGAAGAATCTAGGCATGCTGTTTTGCTTACAGTTAGTCAGCAAGCAACATTTCTGTAGGAAATTGTGTGAGATGTGACTTTTTGATATGAAAAAGCATTAGGCAGATGGAAACCAGTAAATTGTTCAGAGGATGCTGTCTGTCTGTGCTGTCCTGGGGTAATCCTGATAAAGATCTGTGGTGAGTGAGTGCTAGATCGAAACCTTGGCATAGTCTGCCAGGAAACTTGCCCAGATTTGGTAAAAATTGTTTGAATATGAGGTACTTCCAGAGAAATATTTGGGTGTGAGGTGTGTGCTCATCTATGCCATATGTCTGCTTTCCCAACCACTGGCTCCACAAAACAAACCTTCCCTTGGCCCTCATTGCTATGGAAAACCACTGAGAACATGAATAGAATTACTTTACTCACTTCCCTAATTCAGTGAACGGAGATTTTTCTGAGGTGCGAAAGTTCTCACAAAATAGTGAATTAATAACACCCAAAGGGTTTGAGAAAAACCTTTAAGAGGCTCTCCCCTCAGTGGTTTTAGGGCCGAAAACCTGTTCCTCAGTGTCAGTAAGAGTGATATTTGCCTTAAAATTTTGAAGCAGGGAAGCAGAAGAAGAGTCAGGAAGAAACACACAGCAATAAACTTGCCCCATGTACACAGGTTAAAGTTCACAGGGAAAGTGCTGAAGCAGGAAGTGACACTGCTGAAAGTGCTTAAACTGGATGCAGAGGGGAACATAGAGGAGCCCAAAGTGTCCACAAACCTGTGACAGGAAGGCCAACAGGACAGATATGGTGGAAATGGAGGCAGAAAGCTGAAGAGGCACCAAACAGAGGTGGGGTATGAAGGGATTGATAAGCTGGCTGTGTTCACATGGTCACTGCCTCTCACACATATGTAGGTCTGCACTGCCAGTGTGAGAGCTGAACTCCTCTACAGAGACCACTGCTCTCCCTTTCCTGAACTTTCAAAATAAAGTTTTTTGCTTGTTTTTGCCTTTCTTTAACTGTATCTGCACATATACTTTACAATATCCTCTGCTCATTGAAGATAAATCACTGAACTTCACACCCTCATGTGGCAGTTTCAACAGCCTTGGGGTTGGGAGGCTGCGGGGTCTTATGGGACCTAATGTAGGGGTCTAATGGGACCTGCTCCTGGACTGTATAAAGAACTGTGATACAACAGAGGTGCAAGAAGGAGTATAAAAGCTCTATTATATTGGTATAGAAGGTTATGGAGCATCTGCCCTATGAAGACAGGCTGGGATAGTTGGGGTTGCTCAGCCTGGAGAAGAGAAGGCACCAGGGAGACCTCATTGCAACTCTCCCACATCTAAAGGGACTTACGAGAAAGACGGGGACAGACATTTCAGCAGGGCTTCTTGGAATAGGACAATGGGTAAACGTTTTCAACTGAAAGGGGGTAGATTTTTACTAGATAAAAGGAAGAAATTCTTTACAATGAGGGTGATGAAACACTGGCACAGGTTGCCCTGGAGATGCTGTATGTGCTGCATCCCTGGAAACATTCGAGATCAGCTTGGATAGGGCTCTCAGCAATCTGAGTTGAGAACGTCCCTGCTCATTGCAGGAGGGTTGGACCAGTTGGTTTCAGCGGTGCCTTCCAGCCGTGACCACTGTGGGATTCTACGTTTCATGGCTCTGCGGCTGCCTCTCCCCTGGGATCGCAGAAATTCCCGGTCTGCTGAGGCAGAGCGTCCTGCGGGTGTTTTAGATGATGTAATACTTCCCTCTCCTGGCGAAAGGTGGAAAAGCTTTTTTTGGTTTAACTTCGGGAGCACGGGGATGGCTCGGCTGGCGGAGCCCGGGCAGGGTCACCCCGGTTGGGAAGGACTCTGGCACAGCAGCTCCGTGTGCCCCGAGCCGCAGCGCTACGTGTGATGCCTTAAGTTTTAGCTTTCGTGTTTTTCAGATTCTGTGCTGCCTAGGGGTGTAGTTCTGACCCTCACATTAAGTGTTAGTGAGCTGTCTTCACAGAGTAGGCAGACAAAACAAATCTTTTTCCAGACGGACACCAAGGACAATGGTTACAAGTTTTCAGGCCCAAAAGCATAAACAACGGTGGACTGAAGAGAGAAAACAAGAAAGATGGGACTTTATAAGCTGAAGCTGCAAGTGGACAATTAAACCCCAATATGCAAATGGACCAAAACTTATTAAAGTGTGAAACCTCGTGAGTGGTTGTCTGTTTTGTGACCATTTTAAATCCATCC
Organism: Sylvia atricapilla; assembly: GCF_009819655.1. NCBI lineage: Eukaryota > Metazoa > Chordata > Aves > Passeriformes > Sylviidae > Sylvia > Sylvia atricapilla. Next base: position 119,678,759 of record NC_089140.1, on the reverse strand, counting down.
TGGGTGTGGTCCTGGTCAGGCTCTTGTACTGCCCAAGGATTATCTTTAAAGGCTTTTCAACAAATATCTGCTTTATTCTCTAGCTCTGTCCAGTCTCTGTTCCAGGTCAGCCTTCCTAAGGTGAATGCAACACCACAGGTGCTTCCCCATCTCCCCGTGGCTGGAAGTACCGAGCGCTGGTGCCTCTTCAGCGGGGGCACTGATTTTCCTCAGCCTCACCAATTCAGGGTTCAGGTAACAAGAATGGACCACACAAGGCTTTTTCTAGGCACGCATGCAAGCACGTGTTTCAAATAACCACAAATTAATGTTGCTGGATATAAGGCAACTGCTAGAATGTCTAAGTTAAGAGTCAAACAATCAGCACAGTGACACCAACTGAGAAGGTTTTTTTTCCTTCCTGTATTCTGCTCTTTAAGTCAATTTTCAAAGGTACTGTTCTATTAATAAAAAAGATCTTTAAATGGAAAAGGTCATATACTTTCATAAGAAGAAAACAGGTCAGAATGCTGCATATTTGCTTTTTTTCAAGACAAGGGTCTTTATGAATAAAATTAAATCTTGAGACTTGCATTAAACCTGGGGAAATAGAAGGTATCATCTACATTATTAAAATTCCCAAGCTGGTAATTTACACTTGAGGTTACTTTGTCCCTGTCCATTGCCTTGCCTGTCCTCTATTCTGACTGATGAAGGCTGTGTGCACTCTCCTTTTTCAAGACTATGAATGCATTTAACATGCACAACCTACAGAGAGGCTATTCCTGAAATGCATTGCAGACCATTATAGCTTATAATCAAATTCCCTTTTTTTTTGTTTTAATTTTATGGGGAAATATTCTATGCAAAGTATTTTCCATTGCATGCTGTAGAACATGGCAGTCTGGATGAAGGAAGAGAAATTTCTGATTTGTATCTCACTTTTGGAGTATATAGCATAATTGAAACATTAGGCCACAAAAGGCCAGTTTTTATCCCTAGAACAGCAGAGGACTGCTTGGAAACAGAACTCGGGTGCAACAGATATTTGCTTTGGCCTGGAGCCATTCTGCAATGAGCTGAAGAAGGAAGTCCTCTCCTATGAGGGCCTTAATCTAGGATTTGTACCAGTATTGCAGTCAGATAGGCAGTGCCAGCAAGATGCTGAAGGAGCTACTAAGGTTCCAGCCTCCCAGAGAGTGCTGTTGTCCTGCTGTTACCAAGGACTTTCCCAGCACAACAGAGGAATGGACATACTGAGGAGAGTTCAGTGAAGGAAAGCTAAAGGGATTTAAGGACTGGAGCATCTCTCCAGTAAGAAAGACTGAGGCAGCTGGGACTGTCTGGTCTGGAGAAGAGAAGGCTCAGGGGATCTCATCAATGTATATAATACCTGAAGGGAAGAAGAGAGAGCCATGCTGTTTTTATTGGTGCTCAGTGCTAAGACCACGGGCAAGGGGCACACACTGAAACATAGGAGACTCCCTCTGAACATGAAGGAAACACTTCTTCAGCGTGAGGATGAGCGAGCACTGGCCCAGGCTGCCCAGAGAGGTCGTGGAGTCCCCATCCTTGGAGAAACTCAAAGACCATCTGGAGATGATCCTGAGCAACTCACTGTAGATGGTTCTGCTGAGCAGGTGGTTTGGACCAGATTGTGTCCAGAAATCCCTTCCCACCTCAGCTATTCTGTGAGCTTTCTCTCAGAGTCAAAAGGCCTCTGTAAATGTAATACTTTGATCCTTCAGAAATTTCACTATATCCTGACACCATGACACATTTGTTGTAACCATACTGTTTTGGATATGGCTGTGAGCCTGGCAGTTCTGTTTGAACTGGTTATGTGGCAATTTATTGTGAAGGGTCTGTGGTCTCTATATAAGGGACTCAACATACCACTCTTGGAATGTTCATCTTTAAAAAATAATTCAGTCTTAGCTGGCCTGTTTAGTCTAATGTAAAATGTTTTACTTGCAGTATCTGTTTCAATTAATCTGAGAGCTTCCAAGTAACTCTTGCTGAATGTGGAATTCATTATTCACAGATGGTCTACTTTCTATGCAGGTAAAATAGGGTCACTGCATATCTTTATATATTCATTTTTTTTTATTTTGGTGAACATTAGGAATCTAATCCTCTCTGTTCCCAGAACCAGTTGAAGATTTTTTTCTCTCCACTAGATCAGCGTGGTGTGACTCCAAGGATACCTTTGGTCCTTTGGTGCATGACTTCAACAGAAACTTGGTTTGGTCCACTGGCATGGATAACAGAGATATATATGACAGCAGATCTAGAGAAAAAATGTTCATATTCTTCTAACACCAGAGCAAAATGCAGCTATTATGATTTTGAATTGTTGCTCCAAAGTCTCCCTTGGTGAGATATTTCCAGCATCTCTCCAAAGAAGGTGCTTTTTTTTTTTTTTTTTTTTTTTTTTTTTTTTTTTTTTTTGGTAAGTCAGAGAAATTAACTCGAAAGCAATTTCTCAAGTACTTATTTCTATTTGCTGTTGTTTATGACATCCTCCCTGCAAATACCATGTTCTTAGGGCAACACTTCCAGGTGAATTGTATACAACAAACATTCCAGCATTCCAGGTAAGAGAGAGGAGACCTGCTGTCTAAATGGTTCACTGAGAACATTGCTACTACAGCATGGAAAGCTGTGAAAATAACACTTAGCAGCTCACACCCCTACATTTCAGACTTCTGCACCAGATGCCCAACACTCTAGACTTAATAAATGGAAAAATATTACAATAGGTAGCATTGTGTCTGGCGCATTCCTGAATGGTGTTAGTGAAAACACCTTGATTTACACATCTTTCAAGGAAGTCAGTTACTGCAAAGAAACAGTCACAATTAGAGCAGCTGCTGATTTTGTCAACACGTCTTTTCATGTATTCATTTCCTTAGTCAAAGCAGGACAGATTGTTCAAGTATTAGGCTGCAGGTACAACTGCAGCTGGGGTAGGAAAGGTATATTTAATGCAATGCAATCAACTTTCCAGTCTTTTTAAAGAGGGTCATCATTGTTTCTTATCAGTCAGCAGGAAGAGTGGATGAAAGTTCACCAGGTCTTTCTAAAATAGAGCAGAAAACTGGCATTGTTCTCTTCCTCCTATTCTGCTCTGCTCAATAGGGCACATTTAAACATACAGAAGTGTTCATGTTTTTGGAGCCCAGCAAAGAAAAGATTTAAAACAAATGAAATAATGGCACAATAATATAACATGTTGATAGAAAAGAGCTGTCAAGGTAATTAAGACTTGGTTATAGATCAGAATAATGAAAATCACCCAGCAATTAAGTATAGGAAGGGGAAAGTTTTATGGTGAATAAAAACATTTTTTCCAATTTAGCTGTAAACTTTATCTATAAACAACAATTATACTGAATAGCTTGACCAGTCATATGCAAAAAATGCATAATGAAAACATAGAGGGGTTCTGGGCATATTTATGAGCAGGCAAAGAATGAGAATGGTGAGGCAGATCTATACATTCAGTTCTTAGATCAGATAGAGTGTATTAGCAATCAATACACTGTCAAGAAACATGTCTCCTTGGGGCATGTTCAAGATCTCTTTTCTGACTTGCTGTCTCTGGTCATGAACATAAATCTGCTCTGCTGTAAATCTGGATATCAAGTCCTAGGTGTTTCTGTGTCACTGTTTTGCCACATTGGCATTTATCTAAGACCAAATATAGAATAATTGTAGAGATGGTTTTGTATAATATGGCCTTTTTACTTGGAGTGGACTTGCTTGTGTATTCAATCTAAAAAAGGAATTCAGACAAAACACTAGGATATAAACTAGAGCTGGAGCTGGACTACTCAGATATTTCCCTTTCCTTTCATTCTAAAAACCACATATTTTAATTCACAAAAAATCATGTCAGATGATTTACATTTTTGAGACCATTGAGCAAACGTCTCATTAAAAAAAGAATTGCATGTTTACAAAGCAACATCTCAGATTTTTTCTGTTGAGATAAAATTTAATTTAGACCTTGTGAAATTAAATTTCCCCCCATTCTACAATAGACCAAATGAAGCTCTAGCAATGATATAATCATATGGGCGTATATATTCATTTTCCCTCAAGCTTCCCTAGAAGCTTTTGCCCAGGTAGTAATCTCAGATGTTATGAAGACAGGTGTTGTCCAAGGAAGTCTGAACAAAAGAAAGCTGTTCTCTTTACTCACATGAGGATCCCATAAGTCAAAAAAACCTATGGATAGTTGTAGATGAGAACTCTCAGCACTCATATTTTTGACATTGACAGTTCATGTAAGACATAAGATCCAAAATTGTAAGATGTAAGATCCAAATTCTAAGAAAATCAGTTCACTAAGAAAAAGATACCACAAATTTTTTAGCATAAAAAAAATTATTTTCATTTTTACTAAGGGAAAATTACTAAGGGAACTAGTAAATCAGCTGTCCTCAGTGCTCCTTGTGCAAGGCACTGTATTTCAGTGTGGGACTTTCAAAACAATTGCCTTGACTCAAAGCTCAGAGGTCAGACTAGATGACCAGAATCATCTAGAATAGGTGAGCAGGCTCTGTAGGCACCATGGAATCACACCACTAGTGACTCAGTTTTTGGGCTTACCCCAGGGCTGGCAGGAGAAACCAGAGCGAGGTAGAAGGCACTGAAGTATGACTTGTCCAGCTGGGCACTGCTGCTATTTGTGCCACTGTGCTGTTTGTGATTCCTTCCATTTTGCAAGGTTATGAAGGGAAGGTTCTCATCTTAGTTCACCTCTTCCCTTAAAAGTGAGTAGGAGCATCTAGATCCTACAATCAGCAGCAGGTAAATATCTCCATAGGATGTGTCATCCTGTCTTAAACAGAGTGCCAAGAGTAAGATGAACTGCCTTCCTCAATTGCCTATTTCTTTCCACTGATTGACAAAGAAACTCACAAAGCCATCTTAGGCTGCAGCCCTGGCTTATAAATAGATTGAATCAGGTGAGCTAGATCCTCTTTTAGATTGTCCAAGAAAGTCAGGGAGTGACTGTGGGGCACAGACCCTTCTTGCAGGGATTGCAAAGCCTGTAGAAAATACAGACAAAAGTTTGATCAATTCCTGTGGAGGAGAACCAGGTTCCTGACTATAATCCAGCAAAGAGTTAACTGCACTTTAAGTTCCTTCCTCATTAATATTTCCAGAAGTAGCAAGTGTGGTTATAATGCTGTTTTTAATGGTGATTTAAATGATTCATAGCATTTACAAAGACTTTGTTTTGCCATTGCAGTTATTGATTTGTAGTCATGTCTACCACACTACCACTGCCCTTTAAAAGATCACAAAGGTTTTTATTTTTAATGAAAACAAGCTTTGAAAATATCCTTTGAAAACATTTCATTTTCCTTACTGCAACCACCAGAAAATACCCAGACTTTCTAAATGCATTAATTTCTGATTTTCTTGTCTTGGCCTCCCTGGATCACTTGTGTTGTGCAGAGTGGTGAGGATTGTCTACCTGTGCAAGACACGCTGAGAGGCACTGCAGCAATGAGATACAGAACGCCAGTTGAGACAGAGGTGTTTTTCTGCCAATCCTACATGGCTCTTGCACATTTGATGCACAGTGAAATAATTCAGGCTACAGTAAATAAAGTACAGTGTTGCCGTATTAGGGGGCTTTTTTTGTTTGTTTGTGCTTTTGTTGTTGTTTTGGTTTTGACTTTGGTTTTTTCCCATCTCCACAAATGCCAACACAGAGTCACTTCTAGCATGAATTACTGGTATGTATCTGTGTATCATCCTGCTCTCAGCTTCTCAGGACATGACCCAGTCTGAAGGCTATCATTAAGAGCAGATCCTCCCTCTTCACCTCTCCGGAGACTGCAAGAGAGGATTGCTGTTGCTTTTTACGTCTGACAAATAATCAAATCTCCTTTCTGTCTATCAGCTGTGAGGCAGACACCAGCCTGCCATCCAGAAGAGATGCACACACAAAAAGTGCAGAGTTCCTTCTATCAACAGGGGGCAAGACCCGGCGTGGGTCCCGGGTCAGCGTAACCACCTGTTAGAGCAGAGATGTAGGACAGAATCTGTGGTGTCCTTGCGGCGGCCGCAGAAGGAGTTTCTTTCCCTGGGCGCGCTCTGCAGGGCGCAGCTTGCGGAGGGTGGCCCCGGCCCCGGCAGCATGGCGGGGCGCTGCCGTCAGGCAGATGGCGGCAGATGGCGGCAGATGGCGGGGCGGTCCGCCATGTCTGTCTCCTCACGGCCGCGCCGACTGCGTGAGGAAGGTCAGCGGGGCAGCCACCGCTGCGGGATGAGCTTTGACATCCAGGCCTTTGCACGCAGGAACGGCAGGGTCTGACCTTTCTAGCAGCTTAATTAAGATGAACACAGCCTATTTGTTTCCCGAGGTTTAGTTACTGTGACACAACACCGTGTGTCACAACCCTGGCTGCATCGCTTCTCTCGCTGGTTCAGTGGGTGTGAAGGCAGCCCTTGGCTACCCACAGCACTCTCTCCTCTGGGGGTCACAGAGTCCTGGCTTAGGTTTGCCTGCCCTTGCTGGGGCGGGACAGGCGCCTTATGATGCGTTGGGCGGCTTTTAGAGATGCTCTCAGCTCCCTCTGTGCTGGTGTGGCAGGGGACCACAGTCCCGGGTAGGGCCTGGCCACACTGGGCAGCATATCCACGGTGTCCCTTATTGAAGGCGGCATGGAGTCTGACGGCAGTGGGGGACAGTTCTGTTTGATAAGTGCGCTGGAAACACGTTTTGTTTTCCCTTCCACATGCACACCAGTGTCTAGAGAGACCTGAGTGCCACTGCTTCTGTTCGGGTTGTTTCGCCCTGTGGCATGCGAGGGTAACAGGACCACTAAGGGCAGTGGCACCATACAGCTTGTCTGAACATTTTCTTTTGTTGATAACAGCACCCAGCTCTCATAGGTCTGGAGCTGAATGAATGCCATGAACGAAAGTGTGTTTCTAAGTAGAGCACTTGGGAGGAGAATCCGACCCCGTTTGCTTTCTCTGCCCTTTGTCTTTCAGGCAGAAAGTACAATGCTGTTCTAAGGATGACTGCAATGCTGTGGTGATACATTTAAATCAGAGTACATAGCATTACTACTACTGATAATAAAGGTACTGTGTCAGATTCCTTTCTCTTGTAGCGCTACTTGAAGAAAATAATGCCTTCTTCTGTTGGTATGGTGCTCCTTAGCCTGATCCACTCCTAGACACAATTTCTGAAGTACCAGTGATTGCAGTAACTGTTTCTGAGCAGACTGGAAATCAGAGGACAGACAAAGGTTACCAGGTATTAATGTCTGCTTAATGCTGTCACTGGCACTTTTGGTTTAGTGAACATTGCAGACTGGCATACTACAATCTAAATCATTTTTCTCAGGAACATGGGGTTTCCATACAGACCATCTCAAGGTGGCGTTCATAGTAGCTCTTGAGAGATTTATCCCAAAAATTTTTATTTTCAGTGAGTCAGACTGGAAAAGAAATCAGAGGCACTCTTCTACTCTGGTGTACTTTCAGCTCTTTCTTTGAATACATGTATCTACATGTGAAAGCTTTCATTGTCTTAGAAAACATTGATATGAGGCACAAAGACTAAAACAGTAATTTTTTTTTTTTTATACAGACTTCATCTCTCACATCTCCTTTGCTATTTGTCTTGGATCAGCTAGGTTAGGACTAAAATTAATCAATTAGGCATTGCTATTCTCCTCAAGAATCTGAGAAACAGCAAACTGATTGGCATTTCACATCATAGCAGGATTTAACAATCACTAAAAAGTAATTAACAGTGCATTTAGCTTGTTTACACATTGTACTGAAGAAAACCTATGTAAATGTGCTGTTGTTGATGCTACTTTTCAAGTAGGTTTTTATCCAGCTGCTGTTTAATGGCAATACCTCTAAGGTTGTTTTGGGAACAGCTTGATTCAATTCGGATGAGCTGACTGCTGAAATCACAGCTGTACCCTGAGATGCCTGTTAAAACCTGCCCTCACTGAGCACAGCTCCCTGCAGCCATTCTCCTTCCAGAAGCTTTTTCCTTCTGCTTCACACGCAGAGGGCCTTGACCCCATGTGCACACAAGCCTGGGAGGAGGTGGTTGCTCTCAGGTGTCTGCCCTGGCCCTGCACTGATCTGTCTCCAGGAGGCCAGGGACATGCACAGGGCAGCTCTGAATTATGTGCTAGGGCTATTTACTGCAGCAGAGCATGAGTCAGCCCCACACCTACTGAAGATACAAGAATATCCAGCAAAGTCCCTTGCTGCACGAAAGCATTGGCTTATTGGAGACAGACTCCTGCAGTCCTGAAATAGCTCTTCTGCTAATATCCTCCCTTAATTCCCCAGGAGCAGCCAGGGTTATGGATGCTCAACCTGAGAGATGTCTGATACACATGTTTTTTAATAACTGAATGATAAAATATTCAGTAATCCCTGGGACTGCAGTGCCTGGTCTCTAGCCATGACCTAGCATAATTTTCTGAGCAGCTGCCTTTCAGGGCCTGAGGGCTTAATTTAGAATCCATTGAGATGAGTAGGAGTTTTCTGCTAGAACTGGTAATGCTGGATCTGGCCCAAAGGCCTGGATGCTTCACCATCTTATTTGTACAGGTTATCCTTAGGGAGTCTGTGCTAGGAGCATTAACTGTGCAACTGTTATACCATGGCTGGCCTCCTCAGGCTTGAACAAATACGTCCTGAATCTCTTCTTGTATTACTTGGGAAGGAATTTGGGTCACCTGGGAACTAGATATTTGTCATCTGGGAACTAGGATAGAAAAGCATAGGTTAAAAGTCTTGCTATGGATCTAGACAAATTTTGATGCCAAATCTGGTTTGAGCACATCTAGGCAGCATCATATCGTGCAGGACAGACGTAAGAATTTTGGGCTTGTAGCAGATCTATTAATATGCCACACTTCAGCCTGTTTTACTCATTATGGTTAGGCAACCTGTGTTATGCAGTTGATGAAACACAACAGAGTACCACAAAAGGCTGCTTCATGACCTGGGGTAACCATTAAGAGTAACTCTGCTCAGAGGCTTGAGGGACAACTTTCACTAATATATAAATGGTAGATTCCTATATTAGCAGTGAGTCAAAAATGCAGAACAGTTGCTTTCTTATAGTGGAGTGGCCAGGGAGATAAAGGGGATAAATATGTGCACGTTGCAGAAAATCTCCATATCCCTCACAAATGCATCTGTGAGCCCCTGGGTGCAGGGTTTGTTAAAAAGAAGCCCTGGCTGAGTATCTGCAGACATGGATTTGGAGTCCGCATGAGGAAAAGCTAAATGAGTAACTGGCAGAGCAGGGATGCAAAACAGTAAGCAGGGGAGGCAAACATGGGCCTCGCAGTACATGAGGTCTTGTGTCCACAGTGGGTACATCCCATTTCTCAGAGTTTAATCACAGACAGGAAAGAGGGCAGACTTAATCAATCAAATCTGTCTCAGAGCTCCAGGTGGTTTCACTTCACCTGGTGTATCTTCTGGCCAGTGGACTTTGGATCTATCATCAGGACAAAAATTCCCAATTTGAAATTTCCCAGTTTTATTTTCAGCAGTGAATCCTTTTCTACTTTGTTCCCCTGTGTTTTTACAGCAGGTTCAGGGTTATGAAGCCACTGGTTTATTTGTGTCCTTTATTATCACAGCTCAAGTGAATATCTTCTGGAAGGCATAATGCCTGGGATATCACTCACTGAATCAGTCTTGTGAGCTATTGGAATATACCTGCAGCCAAGCACAAAGAGGATTCACAGCTACTAAACACTTTCTGGCTGCTGAAGGAAGAGCCTATCTCAAACGCTGTTGTTGGAAATGAGAACAGCTTATAGGACCAGCTCTGCTGATTTTCTAGCAGCATTTCTGTGGCATTGGTGAAATGCCTTGCCCAATAAACAATGTATGACTAACACCCTTAATAGTTACATTAGAGGCAGTCTCTTCTTAATTGTTTTTCTTTGTTTCTGGAGATGAGTCTGTGGGATTAAAGAAGTGCAGCAAGGGCCAGGGGGTCAACTTTCAAAATTATGTGTGGCAGAACTGAAGAGAGGTTACAGAGGACAAATCTGGCTGCAGCTCATCCAGGTGTTTCTGAATGTTATGAATATATATTAATAGAGTTTCTCTGTTTACTCAATATTTAGGTACTGATGGTTGAAAGGCCAGATTTATAGCTTAATTGATTGACAGAGCTCCTATAATCTCAGTCAAGTTTGTACTACCAGAGAGTTGAAGTCTAAGGAATATATTTGAGGTGTAATTTCGATCACCGCCTGCAATCGATACTCTGAACTTAATGGAGAGATTGTCACTGCTCTGAGCAGAGAGTAAATTCTGCTGTGTTTCTCAGTGACATTGTCCCCCCCTTGAAGGGCAGCAGTCAGACTCAGTCCAAATTCTGCTGTCCCTGCCTAGTCACTGAACCCCTGTTTTGTGAGGGAGAAGCAGGCTCAGGCTGCCCACATTGTGATTGCAGCTGTAACAGGTGCTCAGGAGCAAAGCCATACTACACTCTCCTGCCTCTAATGTTCATCAAGCTGTCTCCTCTGGGAGGTTAAATCGGTAGGCAGGTTTTGCTGGATCTCTCCCAAAGCAGCAATACCATTCTTTGAATCAAATGAACCCATCTTTGAAGCCAACCATCCAAGTTTATCCTTGAGGTAATTTACATCGTTTCATAAACTCAGTCGCTTTTTGAATATTTCCCTGCATCGAGATGTTATATTGCCAATGACAATGGATTTTTTATTTATTTAATTTTTGGTTCTGAATGAAGTGGGAAGTCCCATACAAATATGTTTATATATGACCTTTCTGTAAATTCATGAGTGCTTGCACATGGGTATTGTAACAGAAAATGTTGGTCAGCCTTAGATGGAAGGTTTCTATGTTGATGCTGTCAGTACAAGTGTGTAACACACGCACAGATAGGAGAGGATTCAGCCTCTGCAGTGACTGTGGAGGTGCTCAGCTGTGGTAGTCTGCCCAGAACTTTGTATGTACCATGCCACACAGTGGTAATAGAAGAGGCTACCATGACTCCTTTCTATCCAGCCTAATTACTTACAAAAATGGTTCAACTTTCATTTTTTGTTCAAGAGGTTTTACAGTGGACATAGTTTCCATTGTCTTGCTTGTGAATTTTCTGAGACTCAAAGTGGAATGCCTCTGGGATGTAAATGCTCAGTGAGTGAAGCTCAGGAAAACCTTACATGTCTTTTTGTGTTCTATAACAAAATAAAGAACTCTGGCTAATGAACTAACTCAAACACAATGAATTATCAAGAATCCATTCCCAGCACTTAAATTAGAAGTTAAACATCATTTAGACTGTATCAGCTGGAGAAAAAATTGCTACATTTGCATTCCTATTAACACACAACAAAGTCTGTGAACAGAATAGCAAGAACAGAAGAAGACACACATGAAGCTAGTATGTTCTCCTATCCCCAAAGGACCAGGAGAATAGTGAGATTTATTTTCATGCATTTTTGAACTCACTGTGTTTCTAAATTAGGAGGAATACAAAATAAGTGACCAAAATCAAAGAAATGCTGGCCAGGGACCTGTTCACTATTGTGCCTGTGGCTTGTCAAGGGTGACAGATGAAGCCAGTATACTAGTTAAAAATTACTAATCCATTCGATCACTTGATCTCTTTATAACTCAGCATTCAGTTTTGTAGCCCAGCTCTCAGCTCAGTACTTTAATAGAATGAGTTTGATTTAGTCTGTTTGTAGAATATCTAGCAACAAAAGTGTTCTCAAAGTTATGTAACAAACATGATAGGAACAGCAAATCTACAGCTGAGCTGGCCTGTCCTAAACTTCCTACCATGTAGCCTGGGGCAGAAAGAGGGACAAAATGAAAACACTCTTTGTCAGGCTTCTAGGATGACTTGGAGACTGGTGAGGTCAGGTACTCACTGCCAGTAGAATGGAGGGGAATCTTCCCTCGGCAGGTGTGAGAGAGGAGCTCTAGAGCAAGCAGCCAGCAGCTGGAAGGCAGATAGAGCTGAGAGCATCCATTACTGTGACAACTTGCTTCAGAGCAGTTATTGAAAGGTCCTGGGTGAAGATAGCAGGGAGGGAAGCATCCAGAATATTCTTTTACTACTGATAACCACACAGCCACAGACTAAACAGAGTGGATGGTTTTCAGTTTGTGCCACTCCTGCTTCTGTTTTGCCACCAGCTTGTGCTCTGCGTAAGGAACACAGCTGTTGTGGACAATCTGCGCTGGTGTTGTTTGAATGAGACTGCATTACAGGTGGAAGTTTTTAATTTCTTTGTTTTGATCTGATCTGGCAGCACATTCTCCAGGAAGAAAACATGAATTGTAAGAATTAATTAGCCTTGATTTGAGATGCACAGTGAGTGGTGGTGAAGAAAGCAAAAAGATGTTTATTATTTCATCTTTTCTTTTTTTTTCAGCTGTTCAGATTTGTTTGAGCTTGTGTAGCCCATCTGACTAAGAAAACAAGTCAAAAGTGGAGTCACAATTCTTTTCTAATGCCAAAGTTAGCCAAAGGCATTCTCTGTCATTTTGAACAGACTGGACACATGCAGAATGGATGACTAATGCCCATAACACAGGCTTGATTTCATTTGATTATGTCATTCATAGTTTCAGCACTTTCCCAAGAGAACTTCACTTATTTGTATTTAAAGGGTATTTTTTCCTGAATAGCCATAGCTAAGAAGGCAAAGCATTAAGAAAGAATAATTTCCTTTTGCTGCTATCTATGACAGTGACCTACTGAAGGAGCCATTGCATGGGGTTAGGGTGTAGCAATGTGTTAGGCAGGACTCCTGAGATCTCTTTCAGCCTGTTTTCTGTGACTTTTATACACAGATCGCTTTCTTCTAGGCTGTTTACAAAGATGCAAGATGTCCTGTTCTGGGCTGTGTGAGGGAAAGGAGACACAGCTGTCAGGGACCGGGGGTTGTCTTTTAATTCAATCTTTCTTGCTCTAATTCACTGAAGTATGTTGTTTATATTTGCATGGATAGGAGAATAACCTTATTTGTGTGGATAGGAAAATAACCTTATTTATGTTCTGACAGCCACTGGAGAGGCTGACTGCTTCTTAGCAGAGGCACCAGGCACTCTGTAGCAACCAACTACATTTAAATATATAGCTACTTTACACCAAAAATAATCAAATACATGTAGACAAAGCAGGAACAACAGAGGCAGGCAACTATGCTTAACTCTGCTCAGTCATAATACTATGCAGTAGACACAAAATCCTGATGATTGCATGGCTGGATGTTCTATAATCAGTTCCTTGATTCTCAGTTTCCCAGCTCATATTGCCTGAGATTTGGATAATTACAGCAGTCCCTTAATGTATTTTACCCTTGAATTATTGACAAGTGCTTTCAACCTTAAATCCACTTAAATGTAGAATAGATTTCTGAACTGATCATTATGCTGTCTGGTGTGTCTCTTCCATTACCCTTCAGAGACAATATAGTATTTATATTTATTGAATATTTACATTGTTATATGAAGGAAGTGTCTGAAAAAAACCCTTGGCTATGGACACACGATAAAGTATCTGCATGAGATTGTTACCTCATCTCCTACTCAATTTCTTTTTTTGCTTATTATTTTTATCACATTTAAACTCATCTTACCATTTTCTTCCTTTTAAAATCAAAATTTCTCTTGAGATAGAATTTTGCACATATTTAAAAGACACCAGGCATGCGATAGTAACAGGTACAAAAATAAACCTGACACTCTTAATTTAGAGAAAGATTTGACAGCCATACAATCATGACATTTTTCTGGCTGACAAGGGCAGGATGATTCCTCCCACAGTCTCGGGATAGTTGATTTTGATAAGAGTTGTGATCACACTCAATTTTTCCTAATCCTATACCAATTTTATTCTGGTTTTGATCCAACTTAGAAGTGCTGAAAATTATTCTAAGTACCTATGTTAGGGGTCTACCTGAATCACCTCTTGGAAAAATCATTCTCCTGCTTTGGACTATTGTGAATTTAAGATTTTACTGCTAGATATTTTTAGGTAAAAATGAGAATAATCCCAGTATTTTTGGTGCAATGACCTATACTGCCCTGTCACTGTAAGAAATCACCAAATAAGCACAGTGTGCTTCTCCAAGCACAGCTACTGTTTTAGTCCCAGGGCCCATGGAAAGAACACTTCTCATCCACAAGCTCTCATCCCTGCTCTCACTCACAATCTTGGAAGATGCACCATGGCTTATCAAGCCGAGTGTGGATGTTCCATACCACCTGTGTTCTTGAGGATGATATTACAGTGCCTAAAATACAGTTTAGATGTTCTGGACTTGTTTAAATGTTCTGGACTTGACTTCAATCAGAAGAAGGAAGTAGAGTCAGACATGTGAATGAGCTGAAACTCCAGAAACCCAACAGAGCTCCACAGATGTTTTGCCTGTCCAGCCATGGATCCTCACTCATTAAGATCTTTCTTTATGTGCAAAGAGATCACATGCACACATCTGGCCTCTGCATTCCTCATCCACTCACATCTGGCATAAACTGCTCAGGGAATACCTTGCATGTCTTGCTGTTTCCTGGTATTATATGTGACTGTAATTCTCAAAGCACTGGTTTTAAACCTAGTTATGTGTATTTGATGCTTCAGCAGGAGACATTTATAGAAGGGTGGAAAATGGTCATAATAATAATAATAATAATAATAATAATAATAATAATAATAATAATGATGATGTTCTGTGTTTTAAATCTCAGAAGAACCTGGGTTTAGAACTGGGATCATCCTTCATGCTCAGAAGGGGACAAGGACACTTAAAAGTGTTCTGGTCATTTCTGTGTCATCTAAGTTGTTTTCTGGGAATCCTTTGACAAAGGCCTGAGGGACACTGTGTCTCATTTTTATGCTCATCCATAAATTGCTTTCCTCGCTCTAAATGTGAGATTACATAAACCTCTGCCATTGATGACTGATTGCACCTACTTTGAGAATGCTTTTAAGAGGACATCGGGTTTTCCAGAGATACCAATGATGAGTGGTACTTGGAAAGGAAAAGAGTATTTTCTTACACCAACCACTGCAGATGATTTCTCTGAGATGTTGACTCCAAATTCACTGTTCTGTTTCCTCCCTTCCCTCTCTCCCAAAAATCACCAAATCATTTGAATTGGTAGGCTGGCAACAGATCCATTTAAAATACCACTTTGTCTATTTCTTCTCCCTTTCCAAGCAATGTTAGTATCTGGATTTAGGCCCATATTCCTTAAATGGATGAAACTCTGCACACTCAGCACCACTCAAAAATGCATTTATAAATGGGTTAATCTCTTTGCCAGCTGAGTTTATTTTCAGGGAGCCTCAGCCCTTTTCCCTCTCCTGGATTTCAATATGTACAGGCCCATGTAAAGCCAGTGATATAAATCGGGTCAGCTGTGAGATTAGAGGTGTGGAGGCGAAGCAGAGAGAACATAATCAGTGCCTGCATGCTGCTACAGTGCTAATGACATGGTTACAAGGAGTAACTTTAATCCCAAATGTCCTATGTGCTCTGCAAAAACGTGTCAAGCTAACCTGCCAGGATTTGAGATAAATCCACTGAATTGAACTGTGGTCTTCTTTTTTTTTTTTTTTTTTAAAGTGGCAGATGTGAGTTTAAAAAAAACCAACAAACTGAACAAACCAAAAAAACCTAATTCAAATGCAGAGATTTAAATATAGAAGCTAAACCAGTTTCAGATTTCTGGCTAGATGGCAGATCATCTGACGAGAAAAAAATAATAAAAATACAATGGCAAGAATATATTTTAGAAAACAGAAAGAGTCTCATTATAGCAGTGAGTAATGAAAGATAGAGGAAACACATAATATTTTTGCAGTATGATCATTATCATTCAGATTCTGGCCTTAATTGTCTGCAACAATTGTAATCCAGCATATGCAAAACTGTGAGCTGGCTAGTTGTGCAGTCTCATGCTGTAATTATTACAAGCATAAATAATTAATATTTGGATATAGTATTCCTGGTAGAAAGGTCTTTTTAAAAAATTCTTTCCCAAGGTGATTTGTTATGTAAGTGCACGAATCCCAGACTGGTACCTCTAATTGAATCAGAGATTTCTTCCAAGGTGAGCACATTAGATTACAAAGACAGAAAGCTGCATGGCCAAGCACGCAGGTTGTTGAACTTATTTTTAACCTCTTTATCATACTTGGTTCATCTTTCTTTGAACAGATCAGCTACTAATAGCAACTGCTTTTGGGACTTGTTAACGTTTCTGTAGGATTAGTTTGGATCAGACTGCCAGCCAGTTTAGCCCAATTTTATAACACTGATGAAGGATTTGTCTCAAAAACGCCAGAGCCACAGCTACAGGACCAGGATTTAATGAAATAGAGTAGACCACACATCACAAGTAACAAGGTCCCTTTAGGTATTTGAAGCTTAGTGGATAGTACTAGTGTTTGAGTCCTTCTAGCTTTGTCTTTCATCAGGTGCTTTTGGACTTTTATACTTCAATTGATAGTCTATTTTGGGGCTGCATTAACACTGTTTTAGTGATTTAACATGATTATGTAGTGTGGAATTGTATGGATGATTGTTCTCGTGCTTATGGAATTCATGGCTTAAGGTAATAAGATCTGAGAAATAACCAGATATTTCACTGTAACAGGTAAATTAAGGGGACAATCTTTTAATGAGAGGTTGGGCAAAAACTGTCCAGGGAGCATAGTGACAGGGTGAGCAGATCAGCATCTTCTTGTTATTTCAATACAATTATCAGCAAAGCTTCTGGATAATTTATTCCTTGGAAGTAGATTTGGCAGTTCAGTTCAGTGTAGAAAAAAAATTGGTGGAGACCAAATAAAGCAAAGCTTGGCTTTGGCTTAAAAAGCAAGTTTAAAAACAAAACACATTCTTGGTTTGGTAACATGGACATTTTTGTTACGATGTTTTGCTGTGGAATGGACTTTTTTATATAAAATAAAATAAAACAAAATAAAATAAATATTGCTACTTGAAGTTAACCAGTGTCATGTGTATCTATCATGTGTCCTCCCATGTGTCTCATTCCCCCCTCCTCTCAATTTTAAGC
Source organism: Sylvia atricapilla (assembly GCF_009819655.1). Taxonomy (NCBI): domain Eukaryota; kingdom Metazoa; phylum Chordata; class Aves; order Passeriformes; family Sylviidae; genus Sylvia; species Sylvia atricapilla. The sequence goes on along the minus strand of NC_089140.1, from coordinate 119,661,680 downwards.
CAATTACACAGATCCTGAAAAAGTAAATCAGGTCTAAGGGCTCAGACAGATCTAGAGAACCTATTCAAGACAAGGATCTTTCCAGCTCTGATAAGGAGCCATACTTAAGTTAGATAATAAGACTAGTTTATTTTTTAAATTAGGTTAAATTACTAGTATTTTCTTCTTTACCGTACATTCTATATTAGAAATTGGTTGTTCCATGAGAATATGACTATTCTTGTAATCTTTCAGTTCAGCCTTGGGAGTGAAGAAATCTGAATTTTATCTAAGTTCACAGCAGTGAAATCCTGGGTGAACTAAGAAAAATGGACATTTTTGTTACAAAGTTCCCTCTGACTTCAGAAGCATCTCACATTTAAGTGTTTTTTTATATCCATAATTTTTTTTTTTTTTTTTGTAAAAGCTGATTTCATAGTCTCCAAAACCCACAAAAAACCTCTTGGTAAGAGGCACTTCCTATCTCTTTTGCCAATCAGTTATGGTCTCCAAGCTTCCTAAAACTGAATTCTACTTTGAACACTCCTTACTCAAAAATTTTTTCTGAATTTCATGTGTACTGCAGAACTAAGGCCCTACAGCTGAAGGCAAATCCCGGTCATGCTCAGGCAAAGGCAATTTCAACACCTGCTGTATGTCAGCAAACTGGTAGCTACCATGAGTGCTTGAACATGATGAGGATGTGATTTTCTAGTTATCTTATGGCTGGGCTCAGAAATCTACTTATTTGACTTTAATTTTTTCCCCATTTCCACTAAGGTTATGCACAGTGGGCAGTGGTTGCAAAGCCTTGTGCACAAGCACAAGATTAATGCAGAATATGTGTATGCAGGTGTAACTAGAGTCCTGAACAGCAGATCTGTGAAGCACATCCTAAATTCCCAAAGAATGCTGCAATGCTTCACTGAATAAAGACAAAGCTTTTTGCATGCTTAATGGTAAATACTTCTTTGGAGAGCGACCTTATCCATCAACTTATTCCAAGTATTGTTTAATTCTGGAAATTGCTGTTCCTTAGAACATCAGCATTACCTGATGCATAGCACATTTTACTTGATCTCTCTACAAATCCCAACAACTTTGTGTTCTTACTTGCACATCCATGGTGAGACTCAGCAGCAGGTCACAGACATTAAGATTTAGGTATCTGAATGCAGCTAACTATGTGGGCACAATCTGTCTAAACTTTGTTAAACTCAACAGGAACCTAACCAAGGCAGCTGACAGACTGCCTGCTGCTCTGAGACCTTCAAGTCACTCTCAAATAGCAGCCTGCATGAGGAGTTACAAACTCCACTAAGTTTGCCTTTGAGCATTCTGCCTGATGTCCTGCTGAAGCTTGGGAAGTCATGGGTCTCCTCTGTAATGTGTGCAACATCTGTCACCTTTGTGCAGTGCTCCCAGGTGTCCTGTGACATGAGTCAAGAGGTTTATCTTCATTGACTAGAGAAGGAATCTTAAACTTGGATTATATGTGGATGCTGTCAGTGTGGGTTAGAACCAGATGATTTTTAGGTCTCTTTCAACCCAAATAATTCCGTGATTTTATGCTTTAGACACTGAAATGTATCAACTTTTAAAAAAGCATTCTTGTGTTATTCATGTAAATCCCATTCAAAAATATTTACATTCTTTAATACTAAAAGTGGAAACAGAATATTGCTTGAGTTTTAACACAGATGATTAAAAATCTGTGCTTTCTTATCACTCACTGAATTGGCAGCACAGCACCAACCGTCTGGTCTTCTAGGGAAGAGTAAGGGCTTTGTATTGCTAAGAGATACTTGAAAATCTTCTCTGTCTACAGTGCTTTGAAGCTTTCTCTATAAATTCTTGACTGAAACTCTTGGATGCACAGATTTTATTGTGCAGGCAAGATAGTGCAGGCAAGATTGGCCAAGTGACACTTGAAAATCTCTCTTTCTCCCAGAGCTGGCAATTCTGATCAAAAGAACCCAATATATGGCCTTTTCCAAAACTAGCAAGGACTATGAAGTTTCAATACTGATGTGCTGTGCATATTCTGAGCTTTAAGAAAGAGCTGAAGGAATATTTTTGCAGCTGAAGGAAAAAAGAAGCTGGGGAAAAAAAATCCCAGAAATGAAAAAAGTTTTCAAAGCCTTGCTGCAAGCGTAAGCTTGCCTAAGATACATCAGTGTGTGAAACATTCATACAGTTCTCATAGTCTTTACTGGTTGTAACATCTTATGCTTTTGTTTGGATGTGCTAGGATGTTTCAGTCTCCAGTAATTTCTGTTCCTTTATAGCCCTGTAGAGAGTGTTTTTCACCTGTTTATCTCCCAGGTATTAAAGCTGTGAAGGAACTGAAAGTGTCCCAGCGCTGGGAATACTTTCTAACATGCATTTCTCTTGTGTTTGGAGGTATAAGAAAGAATACAACAGATCTTGCATGTTTATGAAGTCTTTCTGTATTAAAAAAAACCACCCCAAAAAACAGTGCTTATTAACATATATGTTGTATCAGATACAATACTTTGTTACATCATGATGCCCCTTTGATGATCTGACACAAGCTCTGCTTGACCAATTTAGTTTTGCTCCAAAAGCCAGATTCAGGCCAGCTGGTTTGGCTGAACAGGATGAGGAGAGTACAGAACTGTGCCATCATACCCAAGTGAGGTTAACAGGAACAATTCATCCTTCTGTGGTCTGCACCCACTCCCTTGTGGTGCAGAGACCACACACTCTAGGAGCTGGATTTCCTCCTGCACACCTACGAGGTGACTTCTGGCATAGCTGGCAGAACAGTGGGACAGACCTTTTTGGAAGGAGGTATGAGGAAGGCAATAGGGATGGATAGGAAGAATGGAGGATGCAAGCAAGCTGGACACTAATTAGTCCAGTTTTTTTCAGATTTCTTTAGAATTTCCAATAAAAATAAGAGTAGGAAAATATACAGGGCATACAAAATTTTTTATTTTCTTTTTTTTTTTCCTCTCTAGTAACTAAAACCATAAAGACAATAAAATCCCACATATGAGAAATACATCAACCAAGAAATGGATATAGAAATATATGTAAAGTCTTTAAATAATACATAATGGGCAGCCAATGTCTTAAGTTCTCACACATTTTAGTTTTGTATAAAAATTCTGTTTACAATAAGCAAAACTGTTCAGAGCTATGACAGTGTACAGTATTCTAAGCATTTTCACAAACTACTTGTTGTATGTATATAAAGTAAAGAAAGATACCTGGAGGTCAACCACTGAATTCTCTCTGTATTGCTGAATATAGAGTCTAGTCCATGAACCCAGCATGAATGGCCACATCTAAAACAATTAGAGTCTTAGGGTGGGTTGGATCCCATTTACTGCTTTTAAAAATTTCTTGCCCTGATAAGGGGAAAATGAACACACTTTCCACAACACGAAACTGCAATTTATCATAGATAAAATGGCAATTTTCCTCTATGTGCTTACATTTTCTGTCTTCTACAGCTGTAAAAAGAGTAACTAGCAAATGAGAAAAATACCACTGATATCATGTGAATTATGGGAGCTTCAGCTGATGTCAGTCTACTAATAGATAGGCTTCAAAAGAAAGAAAGAGAGGAAAGAAGAAAGGACAAATTTAAATAATTATCTGGTTCAATATTCTGTTTAAAATCGGGCTGTAAAGGTGTCCATTTAATAAGACAATAGACTTCCTTGCTATGCAGTGTCTGCTCCAATCCTATCTCTATCAGTCGAGCTACATGACCGTAATGCATCACCCCATTTTGGTGACAAAAGTGTGTTTGTGCCAGTAATATTGCAAAGAGGACCATTCTGAAACTGGCAACTCAACAAGAACAGTACTGGAGGACTTAATATGGAAATCTTCTGTCTTTTAATATCCACAGATTTAATTTTGCATTTTGAGGTTTTAAAATTCATAAAACTATTCCTTGCCTTATTCATTTGAGTCATTCTTCAATCTTCTTCCAGCATTCTGTTTCTGATTAATACTTATTAAGGAACATCAATAATAGAAAAATTACTATCTTGTCCTGTAAAATTTGGCATTTCTAATAACTGTTACTATTTCCACAGCTGAATGTCACATGCAAAATACAACCTGAAGCAATGCTAAATTTAAAAATCTTTCTAAAGCATATTGTGTTTCTTTTGCATTTTCATTATGTCTGTGACCTACTATGTTTTCCCAGTAGTTTATTTTAATATTGCTGATATTTCCTTATGTGAAGTAAGCAATAAAGCCAATCTTTCCACTGTATTAAAAAAAAATCTCTGCTGTAGAAGTAATTAAATGCATTGTTGTGCAATATGCCAAAAAGAAGGGCAAATTGGATGATTCAAACATCTGGTTTTGTTCACAAATGCAGTGTAAAGATCCATAAACCTATCCAGGGAACACAGACAGCTTTACATTTAAAAGTCAAATTGACTACCTACAGAAGAGGATCTCTTTTTTCTTATTAGAATGGTCGGGTTTCAAGGTTCTTAACAATGAGGCTCAGTACATATTTCAGGTGAAACCATGGAAACTGTAAGGAGCCATTTTACTCAAAATAGAAATACCACAAATGACCTTGACATTTGGAAGCTGATGCTGCACATTGTTATTTAGATCGTGAACAATGGGCATATTATCATGTCCTCTGTTCCAAAACTGGCATTGCTCACCCAAGAAGGAGCATTTGAAAGCTGGGGAGAGCTCGCACCTCTCTCATGGGTGCAAGGGGTCCCCTGTGTTGAGGAAGACATTTGCTGCAGGTAGCTCAGTGTGCAGCTGCTGGGTGAGCTCTGGGTGATGGAAGCCCAGAAGAGAGCCCGTGAACAGCTGACCTTTTGTGTAACACAGGGCTCGTGGACCTGTGGCTCAGCCAGGTGAGGGACACTCAGAGCAGGCTCCTGAGCACTTAGACTGTGTTGGTGTAAACACCCAGGGTTTCTCTTGTTCCGTGTCCCTGCTTCGAGGCACCCATTTCGAGCCATTGTTTCGTTATGTCACCACAATTACATTCTTTTAAAGGCTTGAGAGGTCTGAGACTCTGCTGCGGGAAACCTCGGGTCAAGATGGTGAGGAAACCGGGTCTGACTGTGTGGGTGTTGATGTGTAGCTACAAAGGAGCCTTAGTCCCAGCTCAGGTGGTGTCAGTGCGGCTCCTGGATGGTCAGACAGGGGAGTTTCCTCAACACCTCTTTTATGGGAATCTTTTTATGGAGATGGGGTAGAAAAGTTGGAAATATGCAGGAAGACATGACAAATTGTAAATGATGAGGCTTGAGAGAGCAGCACTCTGATGAATTCATTTGCACCCAAGGACTAGTTTTAATTCTCAATGAAGGCACAACAGGGGAAACTTCTCCCCTGAGGCAGCTGAGTGTAAATAGCTATGTGTAGAGATAGAATTTTTCAACCTTACATGTCTAAACAATACTAAACATTTCAAAATACTGCTGAATTTACAGATTTAATCTTCTCAAGGATTGCTGGATGATGTGACTTTTTAGTCTACAACTCCTGCATAGCATTCAAACTGCTACCATCTTTAAACAATTGAAAACTGCAAACATTATTTTTGATTTTTGGTATCAAGTCATCCTTCTGGGAGCCATATTTCTCTTCCTCTTTGAATGAAATGCTTGTTGCTGAAATTTAGTTGCTAATCCAAGGCCAAGGAGAGAATAGAGGATTGAAACTTCTCAGAAGAGGACCCCTCCTGACATGGTCCTACAGGAGCACACAGATAGTCAAATACACTACATAAAGAGGTTTCAGATGCACTTCGGTTCTTTGATTTTCAGAGGACAATATAATGGGTTAAAGGCATCAATAACCTGGAGAACAGGTGGATGGCAAAGAAAATCTTACCACAGAATTTTGTGGGACCAGGATTTTACCCTTTGACTTTGGACAACATGTCAGTTCTAGGGTGTAGCTAATACCTAAAAAAAGCTCTTGTTGGATTCACCGCCCATATCTAATTCACAGAACACAAACCAACACATCAGTGGGAATTTCTGCTTGCACAGTGCAAGTAAAAGAGCCAGCACTGGGTACCATATGAGGAAAAAGCAGCTTGGATTGCCTTCTCCAGTAATTTTTATACAGCTCCATTGAATCCACACCCGTTCTTGCAGTTTTTTCAGTCCAATCCTTTCCTTTTATTTGTTACTAGTATGAGAGTAGTTTTGTGTATGAGTATGCCTGTGTACATGCATATGTGCATGTAGATAATAATAGTTTTCACCAGTATTCTCTTCCATTTTGTGCTGTAATATTTCTTGCCAAGATTTTTAATACCTAAAGAAACCCACTAAAATTGCCTTTGAAGCTTCACTTATTTTGTCTTGTCCTTATGCTGGGAGCAACTGTTCCTTTAGGTGATGGATAGGAAGCCCATCTTCTGACACTTCAGATCCAGCAATAATAGCTGCAGGGGCAACCATGACAGATTAAAAACATCAGAGTGAAAATCTGGTTTATGAGCTACATTATAGGAAGGATTTTATTTTAAAACTATTTATTATTAATTTTACATAGTCACTGTATATGCAAAGTAATTTAATTTCATTCACAACAGGTAATGTTGCATTTTGAAAACGAACACACTTCAGCATTTCTTGTAAAAACACAAGCTCTGTCCTTGTGGCACCAAAGGGTTGCTGAGGACTAGTAAAGACAATTAAAAACTCAGTGTTTGTTCCTAGTGACAGTGGCAGGAGCAGTCCCAGAGATATCCTATATGGCATCAAGCCAAGCATGAGAGCCTTCAGGTCACACTCCGCAGTGTGTCCTTGAGCACTGCACAACACCCAGGTCTTAATGGTCCCTACAGACATCTCATAATAACATAAAAAGTAATACAAAACATTTTTTTGCAAGTAAGAAAATGAAATATCACCATCTAGGTGAAAGCAAGGCTGTAGTGTCTTGATTTGGCTGAGAGGACTCCTGCTTGGAGGCAAACTTGGGTCAACAGCCTTCATATACTGCTTGGTCCCTAACTTTTTTGCAAGTTGTATTACTTGTCACAGATATAACAGAGAAAATACCATGTACTTAGTATCCAGGTCAGGACCATATTGCCAGCTGGAGTGAGTGGAGAAAGGCCTCCTCCCTTCACAGTTGTGGAAACTGTATTTGCAGAAGTGCTGAGATCTGGCAATGCTTCACTACTCCAGACAATATTTCTAATGAAAGTATCCCACCTCCCTGCTAGGATTTAACCTGCTAGCTAAAGCTAAAATTAGAATAGGTCTTCTCCAAAATGTCATGACAATAAGTATTTTACAAGTGTCTGTGACCCTAAGCTGAAGAATTGCACAGGCTGCTGACTTAGGTTAGCATATACAGGTAATTATCGTTTAAAGAAGTACTGGAACAATCACCTTCCTCTTCTTGACAGTACTGAGCTAGCTGGATCACATCTGGAGTATGCAGTGGCATCTGCAGTATGACTGCAGAAATTCACTAGGGAAGCCGTGGGACTAGTTTGCTTTTCCCTCTTTGAGAAGGTATCCTTTCAGCCCAACACATATTCACCTGTGCCTTGTGGGGGACACTAAAAATGCCAGTCCTCGTGGGGTGCAGGACACAGCAGATCTCAGCTCTGCTGTGCTGCCTCTCACTTCAGCTCCAGCGCAACAAGGTTCCCAAGTCCCTGCCCAAGTGATGAACAATGGATTACAGTCTGTGTTTATGCTCAGTGACAGCTAAGAGGCTGATCTCAGTCCTACGGGTAGAACAAATCCAAAAGTATTTTCCTGAACCACAGGGAATCACTTTTTCCTTTAACTCACAAGACAATTTGGGGCACACAGAGCAGAACTCAGGGCAACAGTAGGGTAGTCTTTAACACGAAATGGGAGGCTGCAGTAGTTTAAATTTACTGATTGATTTCATAAATAAGCCTCCACAACTGCCATGCCTGAAAGCTTTCTTGGGTCAGCGGCTTCAGAGACTACTGCTTGTTGAAATGAGCCTTCAGAGTGCCTACATCAAAAACATGTTTTTGAGGATAAAAGGTGAATAATGCTTCAGCATATGGTTCCTCTTAAAGCATTTCCTTCAGTTCTTTTTTCAGCCTTATAATAATAAACACATAACTTCAGAATAATTTTGCATGCATTCCTCTAAGAGATCTGCTGGTTTTATTTGTATAGGGACCCTAAGGCTATGAAATATGCCTTATTTTGGGCAAATTATTCTTCCTAAAACCCAACAAAACCCTATTCTCCTATCTGGCCTGTATTTGTTTTGAACATTGGTACCTATTTACCAACTGCTTTCCTTGCTAGCTTTTTGTAACTCCTTTTACACTGTATTGCTTCAGACCAGGTAATTGTAAATAGCTCACTACATTCCTTTCTGGTTTTTATATTCTAGGTAAAGAATTTGGTTTAAGTGTGGGGGTGCACAGTAGCCTAAGGGCTTTGAAATGGCTTTACCATTACAGAGGTAGGTAGGAGAAGAAGCTTTATGGACTTATCTCAGAGTATAATTCTCCTCATTTCAGCAGTTTTCTCCCTTTTCAGGTCTACTGAAACAGGAATGAGCTAGGTTCTGTACTGGCAATTGAAGAATGTTTTTAATATTCTCAGATTTACTGAACTGATTATATTAAATCACATTTTAGATAACAGTGTTTCATGAGAATCTATTCTTATCACTCCTTCTTGTATTACTCTTATTTTTGTGCTACCTTTGTCAATATTCCTCAATGTTCAATTACTTTATTGCTACTCACTAATTAAACTTGCTCATGATTTTATTTAAAGATATTGATTCTGAATGGCATGCACTTTGCCTGGACAAATACTCTTTGTCCTTGTATGAAGGCAGAAGTGCTGGTTCTAGATGGAACACTGCTGATTCCCATCTGCAGTGACTTGCTGGGTGACACCTTGGAGCACCAATTTGGACACTGGAAGGGGCCAGGAAAATGTCTCTGATGTGTCTACCTCTAGACAAACCGTAGATTTACTTAGAAGATGGCATTGAGGTTGATTTTTTCTTGTTCGCTGTTTAATGGTACAATATAGATTTTGTGGCGGGTTTTGTATTTTGTACTAAACCCCCTCCACTTTTAAGTTACTGATGTTTGTAGTCAGGCCACGCTGTGCCCCACTAAAAGCCAACCATGTCTCTGGCCTTGGGGGATGATGACCCAGGAGTTCCCAGATATATTTATGTTCCTGTGTACTAGCTTTTGGGGAGGATATTTTTACTCTCTGGCTTTCTTCCATGTTTCTTCTATTGTGGCACTGCTATTTTGTGATTTTGCCAGTGTGTTTCCCCTGAGAGAAACTAATGATCAGGTGGGAGGAAAAAAACAATGAGGAAATGTTCTATTCTAATATAGAATTTAGAATTTGCATATGAGCAAAGAATTAAAGCAGTTATTTTCAAGTATTTTGATTTTGTCATGTAATATTTAAAACTAGCACATGTAAAACCATATGACTTTAGAGAGAAGAATAATGTTTAAGGTTGGTTAATGTCATAATGCATATATTAGCCAAACATCAGTGCACTAGCTCATAAATAAATACAGAACTTTTGCCAAAGGGCTGTGAAAGGTGACATTGGAATAAAGCAGCAGATGCTGAGAAATGAGAACTTTGTGAATGAGTGAGAGGGAAGTCTAGTTTACTCTTTGTTCATGGCTTTGATCCTAGTTTCAAACAATGCTTCCACAGTTTTGGATGAATGTTTATATCACTTTAAAAGAAGGATGTAGTAGAGGGACTGTGTCTTTCAGGGAAAAGATGTGAGCACAAAGAGTGAAATCACATTGAAAGTCACAGTACAACTCCTTTCTTCCTCTCCCATGTAAATTGTCTGAGTATCTCATGCCTCCTTAATGCCTACTGCTGTGGCAGTAGGAAAAGAAAAGACTTAAAACCAGAGGTATAGGGCTTAGGAAACAATTACAGGCACCAAATGTGTCTTTGCATATATCATCTCTCATCTTATTACCGCTAGGCTACCATGGCCCTGTATACATTCCTAACAAAGTATGTGTTCAATAATCTGGTATATCTTGCTTGTAAATAACTCAGAAAAAAAGATATCTCTGATGATTAGCTGGTGGATTATCTGCCTTTAGATATATCTTGCTTGGGGCTAGAGCGGAGCACTGTGCTGCAGAATGAGTGGTGGGTCAAAGCTGCCCAGAGCCTGTGGTGCTTGAGTGAGGGGTTCCAGCCTGGCTGGCACCAGAGGGGAGGAAAAGGCTGGCTCCTCTCCTTCAATGGACAAAGCCCTCACTGCTTTCCTCAGACCTGAGATACTGCCCAGATGAAGGTTCTGTGCTGACTCTGGAAGCTTCTGCATCACCCCCCTTACCGCTGCCCCACCAGACAAATTCCTAGCAGTCTGACATGTTACAAGATTGGGAATTAGTGTTTCTTCCTGCCCCTGCCTCCTATTTTGTTTGTTAGCATTTATCAATATAATCTCAAGACATTAATGGTATGTATAAAGAGAAAATATGCTTTAGTTTCTCCTTGTGTCTTTTATGCTTTATATTTTTAAAATTTTATTTTATTCTTTACAGTCTTTATGTAAAAAACCTGACACTTATTACACTTCAGTTCATTTTTCAAAAAAAGAGGTTTTCTGTGTGTGCTTGCATAGGAGACAGATATAAACAACTGAGAATCAGGCCCACTTTTAAGATGCTCGCCTAGCTTTTTTAGACACACACACTGGGCTTTCTCTTGAGAAGGAAAGTCTAATTTTGAACACAGTTGTTAAAATTATCTCAAGTAGATTCACTGTAACTTACTTCCTGAGACTTGGCATCTTCTAAAACAAAACAGTAAGTCCTATAAAACCATTGCTATGACTAAGATAAGTGACATGGGCTTTATCTTGCTGCTAGGCACTCAAAGGAGAGGCAGTTACTGGCATGGTGCTGGATTCAGCCCTGCAACAAGCATGGCGTGTCGGAGCCTTCCCAGGCCTCCCTACCACCTGCTGCTTCTGACTGGGCCCCACCTGGTGTAAGCCCTTCACCACCTCTCCATGCCTGACCATCCCTGGATGGCCAACTGAATCCATCATTCCCACTGCCCTGGCCCCACTGGTGCATGGTGGGGATGCTGCCTGGGTGGGAGTGCATGGCAGAGGCAGACTGTAAAGGAGAATTACTTCAGTGAGAAAACATAGTCCTTTCTTCTGTGACATGTACAGTGTTAATACTGATGGCTGTCACCTCTAAGTTCAACCATTATTTCTGAGATTTTTCTCTTTTCTTCCTTTCCCTTTTCCTTATTGCTCTACACCTCCCTGGCATTCATGGTTTCTTTATTTCATTCATAAGACTGTAGCTCATTCTTCTCTGGAGACCAACAAACGTTAATGTGGATGTCTCCCAACAGTATCTGACTGCAGTTAAGCTCATTTCTTGTACTAAACGAGCTCTTTAGTATAAGATCTGCTGTTACAAGTGCTCTCTCTGACATCTGAAATAAAAATAATGAGCTGTTTTCTCCCAGCAGTGAGCTGCCCTCGGGAGTTCATTAGGACACTAGCTTAGGGAAGGTCCCTGAGGAGTGACACTTCTTGTCCTTTTGCTTTATGCTTCCCAATGCTCATGCTCCAGGAGAATCTAGTCCTTTAGCCTCCCAATGCACATACTGTTTTGCTTATTCTTTTACTAATATTGGGCTGGGAATGAAGAGAAGATGTTGCCCAAAAATGGCAGCAGTGTGAGGGGAAGACAAGTGTGTTGATTTATTGCATTTGTGACACTTCATCAAGTGGAAAACCTGGCTGGAAATGTTAAACACTGAAGGAAAAGCAGAGCCATCAACGGATGCCACCCTTCAGCTGAGTGTTTTCCTCTCTTTGTGGCCTGAAATAGACTAGGCTGAGGTACCAGCCTATTCTAGCTGTGTATCGCCAGATTTATGAACCAACATGTAAGGCCTCAAATCTGTCAGCAACTAAAGTGTGACCTTAAAAAGATGGTGCCTTGGTAACTCTGGTACTTTCTTTTGGAACTGATCAGCTCATGAGACCAAGCTGTGGGCTAAGGTCCTGTCCCTCACAGAACAGCAGCTGAGAGGGCTGTGTGAATACTTGTCACCACAGCAGGACAACCCACAAAGGAAGGAGTTTGTCAGCTGGGAACTTAGGAACCCTCAGGATGGAGGGCCTGGCCTGCCTTTCACTAGTCCTGACTTTATGTCTTTCATTAACACAGATAAATCAAAATAGGATGTCAGTCCACATCCCTAATCTAGCAAAAAGGGAACTATGTTCTTTTGCAGTTCTAGCCATAAAGAGGCTGATCTGCAATACCAATTGATTGCTTTGTGCTGGAGAGATATTGTGTATTTTTAATTAATTTTGGTAAAACTTTAAAAGGAGAGATTTTGCATAAGTTTTATACAATTGTATTTTATTGTGAATTTGGGCACCATTGTTGCACCTTCTATAATCAACCTGTAAAGTGAATAGAGTAATACTGATTCCCCATTCGTCACTTGGTGCTTGATGTCCATACCCAACTACCCGTCATTTAAGTATTCAGACACAAAAGTAAGCAAGGAAGTCAAACATTTTAGAACCTGTAGTCAGGTAGAAAAACTTCCCAAAACAAACATCTTCACATAGTCCTAAGAGCAAGTTTCTCTCTTGCCAGGCTTGCCACTGCAGAAAGAATTGAACTTGTACCTGCTCGCAGGCTGTACTGTTTGCAAATGCTGTGAAACTGGGAATGCTGTGCCCTTATATTTTCCCACGGGATTGGAGAATGCTTTTGTATATTTATTGTTATTCTGCTATCTCACAAAAGTTATTGTCAGTTTTACACAACAATGGCTAGGAATCCTAGCACAGAACAAGACCCCAAAGCTGATTAAAAATCACAGAATTGTTTAGGTTGGAAAAGACCTTTAGGATGATTGAGTTCAGCTTTACTCAGCACTGCCAAGTTCACCATGAAACCATGTTCCAAAGTGCCACATCTACATGTCTTTTAAATACCTCCAGGAACAGTGACTCTACCACTTCCCTGAGTGGTCTTTTTCCATGATTCACAATCCTTTTGGTGAAGATTTTTTTCATAATATCCAATCTAAACCTCCCCTGGTGCAACTTGAGGCCATTTTCTCTCATCCTATCACTTGTTACTTGGGATACTGACCCCCACCTGGATACAACCTTCTTTCATGTAGTTGTAGAGAGTGATAAGGTCTCCCCTGAGCCTCCTTTTCTCGAGGCTGAATAATCACAACTCTCTCAGCTGTTCCTCATGAGAGTTTAGCTCCAGACCCTTCTCCAGCTCTGTTGCCTTTCTCTGGACAAGCTCCAGCACCTCAATGTCATTCTTGCAGTGAGGGCCCAAAACTGAACACAGCACTCCAGGTGTGGCCTCACCAGTGCTGAGTACAGGGGGACAATCCCTGCCCTGCTCCTGCTGGGCATAGCATCGCTGATAGAAGCCAGGATGCCATTGGCCTTCTTGGCCACCTGGGCACATACTGGCTCATGTTCAGCAACCTCATGACCAGCACTCCCAGATCCTTTTCTGCCAGGCATCTTTCCAGCCCCTCTTTCTGAAGCCTGCGGTGCTGCGTGGGTTGCTGTGAAACAAGGACAGAACCCAGCACTGAGGTGCCATATATATATCCATTAGACTTACAAACTGAAGTTACTGGTTCATGTACTAGTTCAAGTGCAAAGGAGTGACAGAAGGGATGCTGCCTACCAGGTGAATAACGTGTATGTCCTCAGCGATGGCTGAGTTAGAAGATAGAGTTGAATTAAGAGCTTGTTCTTGTTGAAATGGGTTATCCTCTTTCCTCTACCCCCACGGACCTTCTCTTTTTTCCTCTTTATATTTTTTCAAGTTCTTGTGCTCCTATCCTTGGTTAAGTGATTCAGCTCATAAAACCAGCAAAACACTTTCTTTTTCCTTGGAGTGGTTTTCTGCTGCCTCAGTGAGTTTATTCAGCTTACTGTGCACTGAGGTGAGTGCCAGAGCTGCAGTGATGGAAGAAGTGGCCTGGCCATGGGAAGCTGACAGTGGAAGGGGCAGGAAAGAGGAGCTGCAGTGATAACAACTGCAACTGATAATGAAATAAAAGAAATTGTCATAAGGACCTTATGTAGCAAGACAAACTCATTAGGATGAGTTTTTCAAGAATCCTTGAAAACCCAACTGAATCAAAGGGAATAAAACAACTACAGGCTTAGACAAGCACTAAACTTGGGACACTTTCTTAACAGGAAAAATGTGGTTGAAAACAAACCAACTAAAAAAAAAATATATTGTTTTGGCTATGTTGAGTTTGAGCAGTTGGAGTGTTAAGTGAGTACAGAGTTATCAAAATATCTCTTTGTAAATCTGGATAATAGCTTTATAAAACTTGAAGATGGTATCTTTCATGAATATGACATGAAATGATCTTATTGATCCAGACTATAAATAAGCTAAAAAAATGTGGTGAGTCACTCTTAAATATTTTTTTAAAGGAGGGCAAACAAATCAATGGAAAATCTTCCATCCTGCCATAAAAACCACTAACTGTTCAGAAATGTGTAGGATATTTTGCTCATTTGGTGTATTCCTTCACATTATTCTATGAAAACAAAAGATTACTATCTCAATAGTTAACACTATCAAGCCACAACAAATAAAATAACTTGCAGGACTATTTAGCCTTATCCTGGTACTAGGGCTTTAAATATCGTGACTTGAAAGCAAAACAAACCAGTGCAATCCAAAACACTACAGAAACCTAAAAAGGAGGATTGGGGGAAACTCTGCGAGGAGTTAACTCCAAACTACTTTTCCCATATTTTGCAAGTGCTTAGCAGTTTTGGCGATGGTTTGCATTGAAGACGAGACCCTGGACAAAAACGATCAAGTGGTCAATTTTGCTTAAAATAAATAAATAAAAAAAAATTTTAAAAACATAAGTCCTTGGTTCTTCTCACTTTTCAGCAGACGATGTAACTGAGGTCCCGTCTTCCGAATATTTCTGCCTTTTACACAAGGCGATGCAACACCATCTTCCTAAGCATCCTAAACGCCGCCCGGGGCTGCCAACCGTGGCGCTCCGCCGCGGACTTTCTCAACCACGAGCTCCGAGTTGCAGCCCTCGGCAGCTCCAAGGATGTGCAAGGGCACCGAGCGGGCAGAGCCCAAGGCGTGTCCGGCCGCCGGGCTCTCTGGCGAGCGGGAGTAGCCGGGTAACCGCGGGCGGGCGAGGGCAGTCGGAGAGCATTGGAGCGCCCGGCAGCATCGCCCGGCCCGGCGGGCGCGCCTGCGCTCCGGCGCCCGGGGAGGCGGAGGCGGCCGAGGGGGACCCGGCGTTGGGTGACGGGCGGGGCGGGGGCGCAGGGCCCGGGCCGGCCGTCCCCGGCGCCGCACGCTCGGTGAGTAGCCCCGTCGTTTTAATTCGCGGCGGCCGGGAGGAGAGCCCGGTGCGCCCCGCCGCCCTGCCCGCTGCCCAGCCTCTGGGGGTGGGGGAGATCCGCCGCCGGGGCGCGGCTGCCCGGGTGCCGGTGCCTCCCCTGCCCACCCCTCCGCGGGGCCAGCGAGCAGGAGGCGGCGGGGAGACAAAAGCGGACAAAGGAGGCAAAAAGGCGTGTTCCGCTGCCGGGGTAGGGATGTGTGGGCACCGCTCTGCACCCGGCGGTCCCGGGGGCCACCCGAGCGAGCTGGGCCGGCCGGGTCGGACCCGGGGTGCCGGGTCCCGGGGTGCCCGCAGCCGGCGGTGCCCGGCTCCGGCTTTGTTCCCCTTCCCTCCGCCTGCCGCCGCTCCCCGGGCCGCCGAGTTGTAGCGGAGTATTTATTTCAGCGCATTTATTTTTAGGCTGGAAAATAAAAGGCTTGGCACGGCGACCTTTGGCTGTCGCATCCGGCGCCAAATAAAAGGGTCGCGCTCTGGCCGAGGCCGCCCCAGCTCTTATGTAAATCCATGTGCCGTCCCCAAGGACGCGCGGTCCCCGGGGCGCTGCCGTGATCCAGCCCCCGCCGGGGACGGAGGCGCTCCCCGGAGCTCAGCGCAGACCGCGGGGTCGGGCGGGCAGAGGCCGGGGCGGCGGGGAGGGACGGGGCCGCTGGGGCCGGCACCGCTGACCTCCCGTGTTTGCTCTCCGCCCCGCAGATCGGCAGCAACCCCCTGGAGCTCCGTCACCGGCCTCGGCGGCGAGGAGAGAGGAGGATGCGGGCGGCGGAGCGGGCGGCGCTGCCCCGCGGCGGGCGGGCTGTCCGCGGGGCCGCGGCGGGCGGCTGCTGAGCGCGGCGCCGGGGGCATGCGGCGCCGGGGAGCGGGAGCCGCCGGCAGCGCGGGCGCCCCGGCGGGCGGGCGGCCCCTCGAGCGAGACTGAGGGTGGATGGAGCCACAAAGGAGTTTGGCTGACACGTGCGGCGGGGCGGCCGGCGGCCGCGGCTAGGGCCACCCCCCTCCCCTCCCTCCTCCCCTCCTCGCTATGCTGCGCTCTCGCCGGGCCCCTCAGCGCGCTCGACGCACGGCGGCGATGGAGCCGGCCGGGTTCCTCTGAGGCCGCCGCCGGACCCAGCATGGCCTCGGCGGGGACCCCGCAGCAGCGGCTCCCCGGGGCGGAGCGGCCGGCGGCGGCGGCGGGGGGCCGGGCGGAGGCGCCGCGGTGCCTCGGTCTGCCCGCGCTCGGCTCCCCCCTGGCGGCCGGGGGGGGCGGCGGCCCGCCGAGCCCCGCCGCGGGACCGGCTCCCGAGGCCGAGCGGGGCCGGGGCGCCGCTGCCGCCGCCGAGGCTGCCCGGCCCCCCGCCGCCGCCGCCGGTGGCAGCGGGAGCGTCCCCTGGAAGACGGAGGGCAGCCGGCCGGCGGCGCCCGGCCGAGGGGTATCCCTGGGCCCCCCGCTGCTGCTGCCGCCGCCGCCGCCGGCGCTGCTGCTGGCGGGCCCCCCGGGCAGAGCGTGCCTGCGGGCAGTGCTGGCAGATTCGCGCTTCTTCCTGGTGTGCATGTGCTTCCTGACCTTCATCCAGTCCCTCATGGTCTCCGGCTACCTGAGCAGCGTCATCACCACCATCGAACGAAGATACAGCCTCAAGAGCTCGGAGTCGGGGCTGCTGGTCAGCTGCTTCGACATCGGGAGCCTGGTGGTGGTGGTCTTCATCAGCTACTTCGGGGGTCGCGGGCGGAGGCCGCTCTGGCTGGCCGTCGGGGGGCTTTTCATTGCCCTGGGCGCTGCGCTCTTCTCCTTACCTCACTTCATCTCTCCGCCGTACCAGATCCAGGAACTGAACTCCTCCGTTAGTAACGAGGGCCTGTGCGTGGCCGGCAATGGCACTGCCAAAGAGCAGTGGGACTCGTCGGCCTGCGTCAAGGACACCGGCGGAAATGACCACTCTCTCTATGTAGCTTTATTCATTTGTGCCCAAATCCTCATTGGCATGGGCTCGACACCCATCTATACCTTGGGACCAACCTACTTAGATGACAATGTCAAGAAAGAAAACGCCTCGCTTTACCTAGGTAAGGCAACTTAAGTGCCTGGGTACTTTGAATCCTGAAACCCAGATCTCTGAAGGGCCGGTTACAGGTACTTCTGCCTTAGTCCTGCTGAACAACATCTGTGCTAAGTTTTGCTTTTCAAATGACCTTTTGTAGTAAAATTGCCATGCTTTCCTGTTTTAAAATGTCTTGTGGCGTGGTGAACAGTAGTAACGGGTGAAGCTAACGCAATGTGCCTAAAAGCAGTTGTGCTCACACTGCCTTGCGCGGGTAATAGAACAGCAGAGAAAGTCTTCTTTAGTGCTTTTCAGCACTTGGCAGTAGCCGGTGACTTTTTCAGAAAGCAGCGTTAAAATTTGCCGTCCCCTGTCAAGTTTCTTTTTGTTAACACAGAAGCTTTATATTTCTAAATCCTGGTTGCTGTGCCTTTAGCCTGAAGTCTCTATAAAGTTAGTGTTCAGTAAGCACTTTGAGAGATTTTTAGCATGCTTCGTTTTACTTTTCCAGCATTCATTTGCCTTGAACTAGCAATGAATTTTGACTGACATTGATACGTCATCTGGCATCTCAGAGTTAAAAACCCATCGATAAACCAGGATGTAAAACCTTCAGGGTTGAGTTTAGTTAGGGCAGCTCAAGGAGCACAACGAAATGTCAGTCCAGTCTGGCATCCGTGGCAGGTACAGGCAAGTCTTCTTGATAGTTGTGCAATGGTGGGCACAAAGGGTGTCTCAGGTAACTGGGCACTAAACTTTATTGGAGTATGATCGTGACAGTTTGTGTGATGTGTAAGAAGATTAACTGCTCTCTTACTTTGCATTAGCACCTTACATGCTTCTGTAAGGAATGATCCTCATGTACCCCTTCAAATTCTTTTCAGATAAGGGAGAGGCGCTTAGGGGGCTGGGAGAGCTGTGAAGGGGTTTTGGATACTCTGCATAACCGTTGGCAGTTCAATTTTCTTCGGCTTTACAATAGCCATGGAGATGATAATTGGATGTAAAACTTACGGAAGTTACACACTTGTGGAGTGTGTGTGTGTGTATGCAACTGCTTTACTGAACAAAAGTAGTGATCTGGATCAGTGTTTTTGTTCCTTTTGACCTGTTCTTTGGCAATTTGACTGTTCCCTGAACCGCTTTAAAGCCCTGCACAGTCTGTGTGCAGTGTCTTGAAAAAGCCTGAGGCATTACAGGTTTTTGGAAGGAGAGAGAGGTATTCACTGCATTGCTAATCTGCATGGTGAAGTATTTGTCAAAAAGTGGTTTTTCTCTTTCTTCTCCCATCTGAGAAAGGTTAAGCGGTATGGAAATTAAGATTAACCTAGCATCGACTTTATTGGCAGTATGAAAAAACAAAGCATCTCATTACTCAGGTTACTAAATTGTAGTTTGGAACTTTTGCAAGTAGATGATCTCCCCCAGTCCTCAAAAACGAAAGAAGAAAAGGAAATGGAAATGCTGTAGGTGAGGAATGAAGGGTAAAAGAGGTGAACGGTCAGAGAGGCGGAAATCTTTCTTCAACAAAGGGGAAGGCAAGGTCAATGGGGGGAAATCCTTACTGTGCAGGAGAAATGATGCCTACCACTGATGCGCTTCTAGCACAGGAAATAGTAATGAAGTGACTCAGGTAACTTTAATTGCAGCGAAGTTAACAAAGGTAAAAGGCACCAGCAGCTGGGTAGTCTCCATGTGACCCTGTGCCTGCTAGGCACTGAAGGCAGCTTTGATCTATACTGGGAGGACCTTTATAGAGTCGGAGTTCATTTTTAGTGATTCAGGAGAACAAAGATGAGTACACTCAGCCACAATATATGTGAAAAATTTATGCCTGTAATTTGATTGTGACCACAGGGAAAACTAAAATTAACACAAAGTGTGTTTAGACATTGAATAAAAATGTACTATCAGCTCCAATCAGCCTTGAAGCTACTCAGGGCTAGAAGCAGTGTTGTCTGCTGTTGGAAATCTAGGTATTCTCTTTTTTAAATAGTGTGGAATTCTGAGGAAACTTTTAACTTCTTAACGTTTAAATATTTGCCTCACTTTAGATATACACCAGTGACTTTTTGAGGGGCAGGAGCAAAATCTGAGGTTTTTGGGGAGAGGAGAAAAAAGAGCACTGTATGGCATGTTGATGTGAGCAAACATATTTTGGTTGGATCTTGTCAATGGTTTGGAATGTTGCATGTCCTTGAGGAGAGGGATTTGTGGGCAGCAGGCAGCCCAGCCAGGTGCAGGGATGGGATAGAAGTCTGGGCATGGCTCTGCAGGCCTGCCACCTCACATGCTATGTTATGCAATGCCTGGTTCTCCCAAGTCGTGTGATCCTGTTACTGGGGAGAGCTATGCAAGTGATGTCAAAATGTAAAATGTATGTCTGTGTGTTGGCATGAGCTAACAAAAAGTCTTGGAGTGGGCCATGGTAGTTGAGGTTTTAAAAAGAGAAGAAAGCCCAGGGGAACAGATCCAAATCACACAGATACATGTGTTTGAGTGAGGACAGCTTATTAATAAAAAAAGCACTCTCTTAACACAAAATGGAAGGTCACTAATATGTTTGGTCATAATCATGCAGATTATGTTTGCATTCTATGTTTTTCTTCCAAAGGAAGATAAATATATGTGTGTGCACCTGGTGGAAGGTTTACTGAGCTTCAGAACTGATGAGCTTTCTGACCCTGCAAGTGTGCCCACTAATAGTAGTTCAGTAAAGCCCCCCCTTGAGTATCACTAATCCTGATTCTGCAAAAACTCACCTTATGTGGCTGTGGAAGCTATCTTATTTATTTTCTAAGTTAATCCAGCTCAGGGCTCGAGTAGCGATAGCATATCCTCTTAAGTGTAGGCATGCAAGCTCAGTGTGGACAGCTGTTTTAACATTCCTGGCTGGAAGTCTTCCTCTCAAAAAAACATATTTGATGCTTATACGTAGTCTCTTGGCTGCCTACACTTAAGTCCATCTGTCAGAATGGCACAGTGCCAGTTTACAAGGTGCTGTGCTGTTTGTAGTAGGACAAAGGCGGCAAGCAGGGATGTGTATTTGGGCTGCCCGCATAGCAGTGTGTGAGCTCTTGTGTGTGGGATGGTTTTTCCTTGTGAAGCAGTGTCACCTTCGGGTCCTCCTGCCCCTTAAACTTGACAATGCTTTGATGCTCTGATGCTAACTTTGAGAAATGTGTGACAGCAGGCTTGAAAACAAGTCGTGATTGTAACAGGTGCCTAGGAAATGTAAGAACTGGTTCCCTTAATCACAGATAATCCAAAAGGGAAGTTGCACACTGTGTAAAAACTGGGCGGTCACTAAGCGGTCTTTGTCTTCTCCAAAGTCTCTCCCTTCTTTGCTCAGCTGTACTGTGACATGTCTGTTGTCAGCTGCCTGATGTGTGCAGGTTCTTCTTTTAAGTATTTATCCAATTAAATTAATTGCAATTCATTTTGAAGTTGAATTGGACTTCTTGAGTCTTGTTATGTACTCTTGATGGTGTATCTGATACTTGTCAAATTCTAGCACTTAAAACACTGTGATTTTTCTAAGTGCTGTGGGTTTTTTTTTTTTTTTTAGGGATCCAAGTGTTTGTCTTGCATGTGAGTTTGCCTTGTAATTATATCAGGATTTTTAAAAGCAGTTTTTTAGAGTTAAGTGTGGCACTTAGAAGTTTTATTAGCGGTGTTACAGTGCCTGAATAACTTAAATATTTTTCTTCTTTTGCAAGTGGATATTGTTATAAAAAAATTGATTTATCCTAAAAATTGACATGTAGACAGGCAGTATTAGGTTTTACAGAAATATTGTATTAATGAAAGTATTCTAGCATTCAGGAATGGCTTTTACCAGTACCAGTTACTAGTGAATTATTAGTTACTAGTAATTACTAGTGAACAAATCACTGATTGTGCTAAGGATGTTTTATTTCAGTTTCCAGAATACTATAGGCTGGTTAGGATATGATATGAGAAAAATGCCTTTAATTTCATGCAGCCTTTAATTTCATGCGGACTGTCCCTAGGTTTTGGAACAAGCTGTAATTGCAAAATGCAAAGATAAAGGTTTTATGAGATAATGGCTAAAAAATTGGATAAACCTGTGCAAATGGGCTTGGTTCAGATAATGGCTGAAAGCCAGGGAAGTAAAGTCATTTCATAACCTGGAAAAAAAAATTAGACAATTTTCAAAAATATTTTGACTCCTGCTTTGTTTTCATGAGGATTGTTTGTGGGTTGCTGTTTCTAGGATTAGGTAAACCATTTCACTATGACTGTATTCTGTCTGGAAAACTCCTCCCTACCAGTGTTTTACAGGTGGATGTTCTGTGTACCCCTCATGTCTTTGTTACAGACTTCCCCAGAGTCCTTATATATATATGTATGTATGATGACTGTATGTATCATGTTTCTAGTTAAATCTCCCCCTATATCCACATCCCCCTTGAAAGGAGAGGACAGGAGGGATAGCTTCAGATCAGAAACCCACCCCCTCTCCCTACTGGGTCCCAGGGCATAGCTGAGCTGCGAAACAAGCTAGATCTCTGTAACGTGCTGTTGCTTGAATGTTGGCACAGGAAGCACTGGATTTTTGATCCATTTTGGTCTGGCTGCTTCTGGCGTTATGGATGTCCCTGGGAGACAGGAACTGGAGCCCACTGGGGGGCATCAGGTTCTTTATGTGGGTGCTACAAGGTCATTGAGGATTTCTGAGACAGTATCAACTTTCTAGCTGAGCAGAAGGGACCATTTAGAAGCAGGGAAACAACTGACCAGCATTTAATTTTATTCTCACCATTCAGCTTATGACTGCTTTTGGTTTACTTTTGGAATATGCTTCCTGCTTCCTGATATCCAAAAAGGCTAGTTTCCTACAGGCTTTTCTCAACATTGATCCCTATAGTTGGTAAACCCTACAGAAATAATACATTTATTTTTACAGTATGCCTGTGGGGAGGCAGATTTTTTGAATCAAAAATTGAGGCAAAAGGGCACGTTCATCAGTATTTTTTATTTCTTGCTCTATTTTCCTTGTCAAGGGGAAGTGTGCCGAGCTTATTTCTCAAATACATGATTTTACTTTCTCTGAGAGAAGGCAACATCTTGTTTTATGCAGAGGCAAGCACTAAGACTTGATCCATCAGCAGTCTGGCACAGGAGGGGATTGTCCTCCTTCACTCTGCAGTGGGGCAGCCTCACCTTGAACACTGTGTGCAGTGTTGGGTACCACAATATAAAAAAGACATTGAACTATTAGAGAGCAGAGGAAGGTGGTGAAAATGGTGAAGGGCCTTGAGGGGAAGCCATATGAGGAGCAGCTGAGGTCACTGTGTCTGTTAAGCCTGGGGAAGAGGAGGCTGAGGGGAGACATCATTGCAGTCTACGACTTTCTTGTGAGGGGAACAGAAGGGGTAGGCACTGATCTCTTCTCTGTGGTGACCAGTGACAGGACCCAAGGGAATGGCTCGATATTGTCAGGGGAGGTTTAGGTTGAATATTAAAAAAAAAAAAGGTTCTTCACCTGGAGGGTGTTTGGGCACTGGAACAGGCTCCTCAGGGAAGTGGTCACAGCCCCAGCCTGACTGAGTTCAAGAAATGGTTGGACAATGCTCTCAGGTACATGGTGTGACTCTTGGGGATGGTGCTGTGCAGGGCTTGGAGCTGAACTTGCGGACCCTTGTGGGTCCCTTCCAACTCAGCTAATCCTGTGATTCCATGAAATGTGTGTGTGAAACACACACACTTGTTTTGTTTGCGGATTCAGCTGGCCGGCAGTAGTGCAAGGCTGAGCTCCCTGTGCTCTCAGCTGGGGGTAGGGAGCATCCTGGGATGCAGGTGAAGTGACTGCAGCTCTATTTGTGCTTATGAATTATACTGCTTTCTCCCACAGATGATTTTACACTCAGAGGGTGCAGTATTGTGCTTCTCTGGCACTCTGTAGCATCCCTTTTTTTTTGTTAAAATGCTGATGAGGCAGCTGGCACAATTCCTGCACAGTTCCTAATAATTACTTACAGTAGCGCTGTACAGTTTTATTGTCCTTTCCTATAACGGAGGAAATAGAAAGATAGATTTTACTCTTCTTCTTCACTTTAGTTTCTTACTCCATAGGTGGGTTGATACTTCTTTTTCATACTGTAATCCTAGATATCATTTTCTTAAGAATTTAGTGAGGCTGATTTTTTTTGTCCGTTTAAGCAATGTGTACATACAGTGAGTTCAGTGAAGAGTGGGGGGCAGCCTTTGCTCTGAAGTTTTCTGCCTGCAGGATTTAATGTCGTGAGTGATATATCTTCACATGCTCTGCCAGTGTCGTGTCCCTTAGGGATGCATTCTGTATCTCTTCAGTTGTGTCCTTGCCATGAGCTATGGCATTGTTCACAAGCAGCTGTAATTGACAAAGCATCCTTTCCAGTAACTGGCAAAATGCACTTAGTCTTCTTAGGACTAAGAAGAGACTTAGGCACATGCTTCCCTGATTGTTTGTTTCTCTTTGTATTAAAGGACAAAAACTGGGTTGGATCCAGGGGTCTGAAACTCACTGAATTCCGAGGCCCAGTTGTTTCCCTGCTTAGCATTTGTCAGAATGGTTAGCATTTTGTTTCTGAGCTTGGCAGTGCCCTTTTCACCTGCTTGAGCTTGGGAATAGTGTTTTCTTGGAGAGCAGTTCCCTTCTCTGTCAAGCTCTGCTGCAGGGCTGGTTTGTGCAGACAAGTGTCTCCACCTGCTGTGGTCCGGCAGCAGCTTGGAAACCTAGACATGAAAGTGGCCTTTAAGTAACAGCTTGTTTGTGGCTTTTGCCAGGAACTGAAGGCTTGGGATCTAGTGTCTGATTACCTGGGGGCTGGAAACTTTAGCTGTCTGCTGGATACCCCAAGTGTTTTCTAAAGGGTCACTGTAACTACTCATGTTGCAGGTGGATTAGAGATGCTTTGTGTTTCATCCATTTTCCCTTAACTTTCATTCAGGCTGCCTCACCTGGGAGGACTTAATTGCTGTGAAAGTGCTTGTGCAGTCAAAAGAGAGGAGACTGGATTTCTCTGTACTGTCGTTCAAAGACACATGGGTTTCTGTCTTGGTTGTGCAGGAAATACAGGCCATTTTATAAAAATGAGCCTCTGCCTTCTGTTTCATCCTGAAGGCCAGCATCTAAAAATTAAGATTTTTAAAGTAGATGAATGGAATTTATCCATGGTTTTTAAAAGAACAGAAAACTAACTCAGTCATATTAAACTTTCATGCTCTTGTTTTAATCCTGTGATGTCTTTTTTACCCTGATAGCACTTTAAAAACCCTCATTTCTTGTGGAGAATGAACTCAGTTTTCCTTTTTTGTTGTTTTTACATGCCTTTCTTATTTATTTTGAAAACAGTTGAGAATCCATCATGCAAAAATGGCACATATTGCAGCTGCTTCCCTCTGGCAGTTTTTGCCCCTCTTGACTGAAAGGTCAAAGTAAGCATTAGCTCTGACTTGGTTGCTGATGGATGGGGCAGTGCCACATGGACTCTGAGGGCAGGGCATGCTGGTCACCTGTCTTTCTGTGAATGGTCACCAGAGCTGTTGGAATTTCAGCTCCCAAGTCCAAGGGTGTCTCTGCAACCCCCTCAGCAGCTACCAGGAATGCTGAGACTTACTAGGGCTGTAATCTGAAAGCTCTGAAACGACACAGTTGGAAGAGGGAGCAGACTGTTGGCTTTCTGATTCCTGGTGTCCATGCTTTTATTCAAGCACCGTGGTCCTTTCACCTGAACTCGGTTGGACAATCCGGGCACATGGGATGGAGCTAGCAAACTTAGGATAGCAAGTCAGCTCTGCAGTGTGCATGCAGGCTGATTTCACCTGAGTCAGCCAAATCTATACTCAAACTCCTTCCAAGTGCCCAGAAAAAAATAGGACATTTCCTGTGATGGGAACAAATATATCAGTGCTCAGCAGCGTGGAGATGTATGGGCTCTGTCCTGCTCTGCTGCTGAACAGTTTGGGCATCTGTTGTGCTGTCACAAGGCCAGAAATCTAGACACTGCCAGC
Source organism: Sylvia atricapilla (assembly GCF_009819655.1). NCBI lineage: Eukaryota > Metazoa > Chordata > Aves > Passeriformes > Sylviidae > Sylvia > Sylvia atricapilla. The sequence goes on along the minus strand of NC_089140.1, from coordinate 119,636,236 downwards.
ATTAAGGAGAGAGCTAATGAACCTGGAGCTTTCAGCTGCTCTTCTTTTCTGCCACAAGGAATTTGTTCTTACCTGAGAAATCAGGAAGTGCAGATGCAGAAATTCCAGTGTTATTTTATGCTGCCATTAGACCTGATAATCTAATCAGAAAATACTAACTCCCATGTAGGTAAACAGCTTACTTGGCAGCAAAGACAAATTACACCAGTGAAAAACATCATGCTCTGGTATGAATTACATTTTGTGGTGAGTTTGAAGGAGATACAGTCAGAAATAGACTCGTATATTTTTCCTTGTAATTTGAACAAGCAGGTAGATGAATTGTGTCACGTGAAGTGTTTGCAAAGCAGTATTGCATGCCCACTAATTGTATGCTCCTGTGCTGTTCATCTTTGATTCTCTTCCCCATTTTCAGTACAGGTTTCTTTTCAGCAACTTGCTTCCTTTTCATTAGCTTGCCAGGATATTTTTTTAGTGCTTCCACTTCTTTCCTTGCTTATATTGACATGAACACTTTACTTATATTGCACCATGCACAGTAGGACGTCAATCTGGTGGTTGCCCTCTGTACCTTTTGTCTTTGATGTTAACTGGATTAGAATGAAATCCTCAGGAGTGTCTCAGCAGTGATTTTCTTAAAATCCAGTTGGTCTGAAATCAGCTACCAGCTCTTCAGTTTCTTGAATTCAGCAAGCTTTTATAAATAAGCAGTGCCTTTCCATATTTACCTGTTTCCAGTCAACTTCTTCAAAGTGACAGAAATTTAATCCTGGTAGGGTTCTCCTGTGATTGATTGTATCCTTCTCTTTCTGTATAAATTAAACTCTTCAGTCAGAGTATTTCAGATAATGCATATATTAGCTGGTATATCTTCCGATACCTTGTGATTTGCTATTTTATACTTGAGTTGTAGTTTACTCCAGTGTTTGTCCTGGATTTGTTCACAGCTATTAACTTCAGGTGTCATACAGGCACTGAAAGTTGCTGGTGTGCCTCTGAAATGAAGTGCTTTCAATCACACCTTGGTGCCTGCTTCTCCTTTTTACATTCTCTGATTAGATTAAAATCTGAGTACCCTGACCTCCCCAGAAGTCATTTCAAGTAACACATTTTTGTAGATAATCCAAAGTAGAGAGGGAAATAGTGAGCTCTGCTGTGGTGGCTGCTAACCTGTGATACTTAAACAGAATCTGTCAAGCAAGTCTCATTAGTATCTACAGATATCTAAAGGAAATACTCTGGAAGATGTTATCTGACATTGCTGTGCATTAAGCTCTCCCTGTACTTGAAGAGAAATTGCTGTATTCAGCTGAGCTGTTAACTCAGTAGATTTTGCTTTGTATAACAATTGAAAACACGACATTTTTGATCAAAAGTTCCAAACAAATCAGCTCATAGGCTCAGAGGTCAGACCCATGTGAAATTCATGAGCAGAATAACCTGTGGATGCTGGTTAGGTGGGAACTTTCTGCTGAAAAAGCCCCAAGAAAAGCGAAGGAGGAGGTTAAGTGTCAGCAGCATGGGGCTGTCAGTGCCCCTTTTGTGTGTTCCAAGGCAGTGAGGGATAAAGCTAGAGTGGACTCTGATCAGGAGGCACCTGCCAGGGACAGTACCTGGAGCCCATGGGAAGGGCTGAAGATGCTGCTGTAAGTGTCTGTGGAGTGCAGGAAAGTCCCTAACAAGGCTGGAGAGTTCTGGCAAAGGAGAGAACTTTGCTTCTGCCATGCTTTACTTCCTCACAGAGCAGTATTTTCCACTTTTGCCCATAGTGCCTCTCCATGCCATTCATTAGTGCCTGCCATTTCAGTAACTGGAGTTTAAAAAGTAGTAGAAAAATAGTTTTTCATTTTGTGATTTTTTAAAATCAAAATTTATGTTTCTTTTCTGCTTATTAATTCATGCCAGTGAGGGAAAAACAGATTTAATAACGAGCATAACCTTCTAGAGTGCAAATAGCTTCAGTAATAATCCTCCCATTTAAAAAAAAGTTTAAAAATTGTTACATAATAAGAGAGTCTGTAATTGTTGTAAATATGATGGGTATTGTTAATCAACTTGATTTAACACAGCTGTCTAGTGACAGAAATAGTGAAGGTATCCCTAGGGAATTTTTATAGTCACAGGAGAAAATAGCACATGAGCTTTCTGAGTCTCCAGTATAGTAGCGCTGACGCACATCAATGTAGGCATTTATCTGATAAGCTATATAATTTGCCTAACATAAGAATTTAAAAAACGGTTTCTTCTGCTAATTAGCATGACCTAGGGAAAGAAGTGGGATTTGGGGGTTATCTGAAACAAATAACCGTTAGTTTGTTACCACAGCTGCATTGTGTTACTGGAGGAATATTAGTCCTGTTACACAATGGGAGTGAAAAGACTGAACTCAGCACATCATCTTTGTAATAAAATGCCATACTGTAAATAATTTTTCAAAAGCATAGCTGAGGACTGAATTGATGCTTGAAGGAAGAGTTGTACTCTCAGTTATAGTTCCTAAGTGGCTACTGCACTATTTTGATACATGGAAGTTCTATACTATTGACCTCAGTGACTGAACTCTTTAATGAGATTGTGATTATAATGTCAAGGATAGAGCTGGCTGGTGTGAATTTCTTTGACTGCAGAAGCAAAGTAGGCAATAGTATCCATGTGTTTACTCCTATGGCTTCTCCAGAACCTCTTACAGGGGGGAGATGAGCACTTTGCAGATTGCCCTCTGCATTTAGGAGTACCTCTGTGACTGAACCTATGGAGAAGTATAAAAAAAGGACCTTTCTTCATTACCTTTTGCTTCTTGTCTTACATGATGTTTGTTAGCAATTAATTTTTGCTTAGATGGAGTCTCTTATCGTTCTTTTTGACTTTATGGTTAGTTGTACTAGCTTTAGACACTCAGAAGTAAGTAGGACACAGACAACAAATAGGGATGCATGTGGCCTTGCAAAGCAAAATGAAAAGAGTGGTTAAGGCTACTGCCCCCATGCATTTGTGATAATTAAAAGAAGATCAGCCTTCTATGAGAAATGTGGTAAAACTTATGGACTAATATTGGCCAGGCCAGCTAATGGAAAAGAACTTGAAAAGAGCTTTTAAGTCCAGTGAGTCAGAAGCCTTGGGTACATATATGCCTTCTCATCTTCACTAAGGATAAGAGATTCAATTTACCAGAGAAAAACGGAGGAGTGTATGAACTAACATAGTTTTAAGAGTTCCTACACTGTCATTAGAGCAGCTATTACTCCTTTCTGTAACTAATAATAAATTTTAAGTATTTGGATAAGGTGAAAGAGAGCTGCATATCATCAGATAGATCTAGAATTAACTTCCTTTTATGCTTGTTTCCCTCTTCGTCTTCCTCTACATCCCCAGACTCCAAATTTAAGTCCTGCAGAAAGAAGAGCCTACCATAGGTCTGATGCAGTGCCACACTTTCAAGAAAACTCCCATGGTTTTATTCTCAGATTTATATTGTGTGCTTATAATTACCTTGAATGTTACGGAGATTGAGGAGGGGTTCTATCACATGTCGCATTTTCAGGATATGTGAGAAGTAACACCTCATGGTTTGCCCAAGTTGGCATACTGGTTAGTGTTTCACTGACTGCCAGACCAAGGCTGACCATTTTCCTCTAGGGAGAGTAGATGTAACTAGTAGAGACAGTGAGAGGACTGATGAATGGTTGTGGTGGTAGAAGAGTTTGCTAGTCATAAGGTTTATATTAGCAGGTAGGCATCCTACACTGTGGGCCAGCTGCTTTTTGTTTGGATTGTGCCTGACAGGAAAAAATGGTGCAGTATATTAGGAATGTAGTACATTTCCCATCTCTAGTTTAATAGGACTCTCAGATCAATTATTTGGTGGTCTGAGCATTAGGATTCCTCCAAAATACAACTGCGGGGTTAAGAAACTTTTCTGGTGCTGGATTTGTCCCAGTTTTCATGGTGTTTTTGGAAATATTAGAAGAATTAGTAGCATAGCATTAGAAAAGAAGGGGTAATGTAACCCTTATGACTGTGTCAGAAAGTTGCTGGATGCTCTTTAGGTCTGCTGTCTGCTGCTTTTCTGTTGAATCAGGATAGAGAGTGTGAGGAGCAAGGTTGGTTACATTTATGTGTGGGGGGCCAAAGAAAGATACAAGAAATCTGCCCTTAATTTACTCTGTGTTGCATTCCCCTTAAAGAGATTTCTTGACTTTTTTGCTTTTCCCCCCCTTATTTTCTTGAGTAACAAAATGGTGTGGAGCTCAGGAGCTGACAGCTGGTGATTTTCTGATGTGGGAGATTTAACTTGAAGAATATGTGTGGGTGTGATACAGCCCCTTGGTGATGGGCTGTATACTCTTGTTATACGTCGTGCCAAAATAGACAGTAATCCTCTTAACGTGGGATTGTCAAGTAAGTAATAATAGAGCACAAGTCAGTGTCATCAGTTCCCAGATTTTTTTTATAAACATAATTATTACTCATATCTCCTAGATTCTTTAGTACTTAATCTTTATATTAAGTAAGTTCTTCTTCAAAGTCCTGCAAATGTTGTTTTACAATAGTGATGTCAGCTGCTATCATCACTTTCCTATTCATCTTTCTAATTGATGCTCTTGCTTTAAAAAGGCCACAGAGATTTTGAGTTTTATAATTCAACTCATTTCCTAATGTGAAAAATTCAAATGAAGAAAAAAATTTGAAGATCATTTTGTCTGAATAAAACATTTCAATTGTCTTACAAGGAACCCTGAAAAGATCTGAAGCAATCAGAGTTACTGTCTGCAGGCTGTTCATGCCATTTAGAAAACATGAAGTTGGCTGCTCTGCAGCAGGGCAGACACAATAAGCTGTGCTGGAGGAGAGACACAATTAGCTGACAGCGAGCACAGTCAGAGCAGAAAGGGAGGTCTGGAGGTGTTTAATTAATACTAATGCTTTTGTGCTTACGAGGTCCAGAGTCCTGGCCTTGCTCCTGTGGCTCTCAAACCTGGCATCTAGTGAATATTAGATTTAGTAAAGCTTTCCAGAAAAGTTAATAAATTACAACTAACTGTGGCACATTCCCCCTGAAGGTAATGAGTTGCACCTCATTTGATACTGAGTGGGAGCATGGTCTGATCTGTAAAGCTTTTTCATTTGTAAACAGATAACAAGGTCTCTTGGGAATTTTGTACTACATTTGTTTAAGTAATCTGAAATAATGGAAAGGCATGTACTTTATTAAACATTTTTCAAGTCACCAAACTAATTAGGGGAGAAATGAACTATTTTTTTTTTCATTACAAAAACAATTTTGGGCAGGTATAATTTTTATTAATCTGAGTTTAATGGCAAAACTACTTTTGATGGAAAAGTGTTTAGCCATCAGTGTATACTTATTTGCATAGATTGACATTTTGAGATGCATTTTGCTATTTAATTCTCAATTTTTATTCATTTCAACTTCCATTCATTCTTGAGTGGAAAATACAAGTAAAATCCATTTTGGTTGAAGGTCATCTCTCTATGTAACTCTTGCTTCTGTTTTCTTCTAGTACATCATTCAAGACATACCTGAGGATTACTTTTTCCATTTGCTCCTTGTGAGAGCAACCAGCTCTGTTGACTTCAGGCTTACGTGTTTTTATATTTATAAATGTTTCCCTTATGGGTTTCAGCAGTGTGTGTTAATAAAAGGATGATCTCTGTGATGATTTATTCTTTGTGCAGGAGCACCAATATAATCCAGTTTGAGTTGTAATCTACAGACTTTAGTTTTGGTTAGATATCGTCTGTGTTTAAATATACATGTGTCATCTCTTCTATTAATGGCTATCTGTATAAGCAGCATTTTATGTTGTTTTGGGAGCAAACTTGGAAATCACATTGCAGTTAATATAGTGTTTTATCACACTAATTGCCTGTTAGTGCAGTATTTGTGTGATTAAAGTATTCTTATTGTACATTACCCTATCACCCAAGTCTTGCATAACAAGGTAATTAATTTACACTATCTCCAAGGAATAAATGAAAAGTACTGGATGAGGGTCACAGCCTTTGATAATTATTTATGTTACAAGAAGAAAGCTGAACAGAAATGCTTGAATTTTCCCATTTTGATGGGAAGTGCATAGCTTTTTCAATCCCATTTTGATTTTTAAGTGCATAGCTTTTTCTTTCCTTTGTCTTCTGAGGCTCTCCAGCTGAACATTGTTACTGCTGAGGTAATAGCTTACATGGTACATAGAATAATGGAATCATTTAGATTGGAAAAGGAATACCTTTAAGATCATTGAGTTCAACCTTAGCTGAGCTTCCTCATTGCACATTTTTCAGTGGAATATTTCCTCTAGACGTTTTTTCTCCTCTATTATTGCAACTGTTTGAAACTGCCACACCATAGCTAACAGTTACATTATCCATTGATAAGCTTTTTACACACTTGTAAATACAAATTTTCAGGGTAATGTTGTAATGAATTGTAATGCATTATTCATAAATGTGGTGCTGGTGTAGAATAGAAGCCAAATATAAAAGCCATTTGGTCTTACACAATATTAAGTATTGAAAATGAATGATAAAGTGATAAATGAAGAAAATATAATAGGGCTAATAGACATGTTTCCTTTTCTTTCCTTTGCAGTAGGAGTTTCCCTGCATTTTGGACAGACAAGCAGACATCTCTGCAGGATCCTGCCAAACTCGCCTTGTTCTCTCTTACCTCAAACATTTCATTTTCTTAAAACCAGGAGAAATTATATTCATGCCAAAGTGTTTGTAATCTGCTTTTGGATACTGCAATGATGAATCTGATCTAAAAAAATAAAATAGTGTAGAATAACCTATGAGATTAAATGCCGTTCTTTCACTGAGTAGCATGTGGGGAGATGGATGTTACAATCTGATAAGGTATGTGTTGTGATTCCACATACATTATTCTTCCAATAAAAGGGCAAAGAATTTTCATTTTAAAATGAATAGAATAGGAAGACAGAGCAACGCATTCGGTTTTTTAGAAATGGCAATAAATCGAAGTAGAGGATCCTGCAGAAATGCCATCCGAAAAAGCTGTGTGAATCCACAGGAGAGGATACACACCAGTGCTAAAGGGAGCGGTGTTGAACCCCACCAGTGGAGAAGGGCTTGTTTTCAAGCCTGGCTTTTCTTTATCCTCATAAATGAAGCTAGTGAGTCTCTGCAGAGATCAATATCTCTACTGTCACAGGGCTACTTGTGCATGTGCTTTTAGCTTGGTTTTATTTCATTTATTATAAATGCAGGAGGGAGAATAGCTTCATTCTTTAAGATTAAGACTCGATTGTTTGGCCTTCCTTACCTTTTCCCTGGCCACAGATAGCTGAAGTTGTATTATTTGAGTGATGACATCCTTGGCTTGTGGCATAGGAGGATCTGTGGGAAGCTGTGCACTGGTGCCATACCAATGAAGGACTTTGGAAAGGAAATAAACAAACCAGTCAATAGTAATAACTAAAATATTTTAGAATTGTTGCAAATGTTGGTTCCTAGAAGAAAATCTCTACAGAAGTGAGTCACCTTTTCTTTTTTTCTTTTTTTTTTATTTTTTTTTTTTTTTTTTTTTTTTGAGTGGAATAAAATAACAACAGTAAACATAGCACATAAAACGTATGACTCAGGTGAGCTTACTGAAAAGCTAGGTGCTAAATAGCTCCACTAATCAGTGCTCCTATTGTCCATGTAAAAGTCTTCAGGATATTCCTGAAAATGGGTAATAAGGAGAAGGCGGCTGTTTTCTAATTTTGCTTCTTCCTGTGACAATTTGAAGGCATTTCATTGATTTCTGTGGATTTTTTCCCTGTATCACATCAATATAAAGGAGACCATGGTGTGATCTAACCTTTTTACTTCTTCTTTTCTTCTAAAACTATGCAGATAATTTTCAGTGCATCTTCTGAGTCAGTTCTATAACTGAAACATTACATATTTTGTGTGATTTTATGGAAACAAACAAAATTACTGTGTAAGTGTCAAATGAAATATTTTCTCTTGGGACATTTGTAAAGGTACAACAGAAATGAATGGATGTATTCACAAAAAATGGCTAGGAAAGGCAGTGTCCATCAGCATTGTGCTAAATATCCTGAATAAAAAAGCCTGGAGTGGTACCTCTGAATTGTTCCTGCACTGGAAAAGGAGATGCATGCTGTTGTAGTTACCTACACAGTTTCACAGGTATGAAACTGAGAAGTAACATTTTAGTTTGGTTATTCAACTGGGTTAGCTATGAACAAGTGTCTGATTCTGCTGCTGCGTCTCTGCTGCTGCTGTCACTGCACTGTTTTGATCTTTCCGTTGCTAATCTTTTCCCAACAGTTTTAGTGTTTGAAAAGCATAATGCTGTGTTACTCTCATTTGTCTGTTCTGAAAGAAACATTTGACTGAGTGGTTTATTTTATGAGTTAGCAGATGGTGATTTAAATGCTTGAACCAGCAAGAGCCTTGGTTCTGTAAGCATGTCTCTGGCTCAGAAAGTCTCCACAAAGCACTTACAAAGTGATGAGCAAAGTAGCTGTGGTGTTTGGGAGCCCAAATGGAGCAACCATGATGTGTTTGAGAAAGGTGTACACAGTTTTGGGGTTAGAATTGGCCTCTAGGCAAGGACATGTTGCTCCAGTGTAACATGCAGTGTGACCTTAGGCGTGGAGCGCGTGAGCTGCTTGGTGGAAAGGGAAATTGCTGTGAGAGATCACAAAGCTGAATTTACTGTGCCATGTTTTCAGTGTTTTGAGTCCTGTGTTCCGTGTATGGGTGTTGACATGATACACTTCATAAAAGCAGCTGAAGAGCTTCACCTGCATAAAAGTTTACAGGAAATGAAGGTCTGTGTTTCTCAAAAGGTCTGCAAAGACCCTTTTAAAACTTGTTTTGTTTTGTCTGGGCCATTTGTGGTGTGACTATAGTGTCAACACTGATGGCAGAAGTAGACTTGTAATCTTGGCGTGGTTTCATGGTTTTTAAAATTTTATTAGAGACTTGCAAATTGAATTAGGGATAGGCAGGTGTCAGATACAATTATCTGTGTAATGATATAAACATATGGATCTAAGCTGTTCTGTTAGCATATATAAGTAATTTTTACAGCAGTTTTAGTTTAAAGGAATGTGATAGATTTTTGTTCTTGAGGCAATTTTTTATTGTAGACTGTATTTTTATTTGCAGAATTTGTTAGAAGCAAGTATGATTTGAACAGTGATTGCAAATTTAAGAGCCTTCTTGCTAGTGTTGCATTTGATTCTTTTAATTTTAACATTATGTGTCTCTCCTAGGATGACAACCAGTCATTTTACAAGAGACAAACAAAGGCTTGCACTGCACTTCAAATGTATGTTTAATAAATATTTGCAAGTGCTCTGTTGAAACTCAGTCTATATTGTCATAAATTAATCTCATTACAATATAGTTTCTTAAAATGATCACTACAGTGGATAACAATTGCAGTTGGGTACGACATGCAGTATAGAAATGTAGTACATGCTTTATATTTGCTCTTTGGAGGAGTACTAGGTGTTTCAGTTTTTAGTGATGGACATTTTTATTGTCTATGAGCCGTGGGCTTCCACTTGTTATGTTGGCAAATTCATCAGTATGAATCTGAACATGTAGTTAAGGATCCAACAGTGTGTGAAGACATGCCTCTTCTGTCACATGTTGTGGATAACTCCCATATAGAGTGGAAAGATGCCAGATCAATTTTCATTAGACTTGGAAAAGCTCTGACAGCAGCAGAGACCACTGGTAACACTTGCAATCATGGTTATTCCAAGCAACTCCGATATCATTCCTTGAGGACCTCCCTGTCAATCTCTTTCTCTCTCTCTGTCAGAATAATTTAATAACTGAGGTTAAAATTTCCCAAGGAGACTAAGGAAGTCAAGGAACCTGACTTTCAGTGAATTTCAGTGGGATTTAGGGCTCAAATTGAATTTTCTTTGCAAACATAAGATTAGTGTTTCAACAAATTGCTTTTTGGTGGTAAATTGATTGAAAGCTGTGATAGTTTGCAGATTGTGTACGTAAGTATAATCTTCCAATTGAATCTTCCTAGTGTAAATAACTGAAAACATGTTCCCTATGAGAATGTGTGCAAGTGGACAAAGATACTAGAAAGAAGAGGTCAGTGAGTTGCTTGAGTGAGCAAAATCTAAGTCAGGAAATGAATTTAATTTTTGTTGGTACTTTATATGCTATTTCCTGAGCCTGCCTGAGCAGTGTCTATGTGTTCAGTACGAGCTCCAGGTCAGATTTTCTGGGGTGTGCTTGCTCTTTGGTGCTCTCAGAGTCACTGTGGCAGAGAGGGATGCCCAAGGGTGGCTCAGGACTGCCTCAGGGTTCCTTGGCTGCTGCAGCCACTTCCAAGGCCACCAGCCATGCCGGGACTGTCTCTGGTAAATGCTCAGCCGATACATCTGTGAAATGGCAAAGTGCTCGGGGCAGCTCTGGCCCTTCCCTTAGCAGGGTAAGGCCTTTGGAAATGTCTGGAGGCAGCATAGCCAGGAAGGAAAGGTGAAGAGGTTTCTTGTCTTATGGCATCCTTCTTTGCAAAGGATGAGGTCTGCAAAATCTACTGTATTAGAGACGGAAAGAGAATTGGTGGGATAATTTCATGCTTTATTGGGCCACAAAGGACTGTTATGTTCATTTACTCTGACATCTGTGTTCAATCAGATTTCATTACAATGTTATCCCTATCCAGAGCTCTATTTGTATACAACCATATAGCTTAAAACAAAGCACTCAGAGAGAATCTGCCATGTCCCTAAGAATGTAATAGGGTTAACTATTTTGTTAAAAAAGTTACTGCCATGAAAGTGTGTCTGAAGTTGGCGGAAAGTCGTAACTATGTAGCCTCTAGCCACTGCATTTTTTATGTGTGTGAAAGCATCTTTTACTATTGAAGAATAAAAGTATGCTTAATCTATTAATCTAAGTAGTAGAGAAACAAAGTTGTCATGTCTAATTCTACTCACAGAAGAAAGAAAAAGCCAGAGTGAACAATCTTTTTTTTAATTGCAGACTAAATGAAAGGATATTGGCGATTTTCTCTAAATCATGTCAGCTGAATAATTAAATTACCCAATTAGTGAAAGTAGCTTTAGCTGATTAGAAGTTTTTCAGATTTTGTAAGTCAGCCATATATGGTGTTTTGAAATATTCTTGGAAAGATCCCTGTAATATAAATAGTTTTCTCTTGGAAATGCCAACACTACAAGTTAGTAATACTTCTGTATTTTATTAACATATCTTATTGGAACTGGGAATCAGCTGCAAGTGGAGCTGTAAATCACAGTGACAATTTATATCTTAAAAGGAAAGACAAATTTAGCTATAATATTAACATTCGTAATAGGAGAACTTTTTGTTAGAGTGTTTTTTTTAAAGGTACACGTGGTGTTTAAATGATGCCATGTAATAACACTGATAAAACTGTTGTGATGGCCTTGCTCTGACAAATTATGATGTAATTAAATCTTGATTATAGGGGGATAGTGATTTAGGGGTTTTTTTGTGTAGAGAAAATTTTTTGGTTTTGATCATATTGAAATATTTAACTTGTATTGAATTATTTTGATCTTTATGTAGGACTACAGATTAGTATTTTAAAAATATTTTTTTTGCTTGATACATAGACAAAATCAAACCAAAGCAAAGCATGTGAAACACATTACTTATAATGTCAAACTAAAATTTTTTTGCAATTTTTATTTTATTATTGGCATTGCATGTCAATATCTACCTTTCCTTATGAGGCATACATTTGTTTCTTTCTGAACTTGACTAAAATAGTCTAAGGAAATATATTTTCAGAATCATATTTATTTATAGAATCAGTTTGTTACTAACAAATTATGACTTTCTGTACAAAAGAAAAATATAAATTTATTTCCTGTCTTTCGGTTTCTTAAAAAACTGTATTCACCTCTCTTTTTTGTGACTGTCTGCAATCTCAATTTTATTTTCTGATTTCTTGAATGAAATTTGAATTTTCTTCATTTTCCTTGATTTCTTGCTTTTAACAATTCACATGCCTTTTTCAGATTTAGGAGGATCTTTTCAGGGATCTGCAGCAGTAGCTCGGTGCTTCTGTATCCTATTTCAAGGGACTGTGTGAGGAGTGGTAGGGTGTGAGGAGTGTTGGAGAACAATTTGTTTCTCCATGGTGTGGCACCCATTAGCTCCTTAACCACAGGGAAGGAAGGATTTGCTGGGGCACTGCTTGATGACATTTTTCCATAGCTGGGAGGAAGTGATTCAATTTGGTGCTACAGCAAGAAACTCTTTTGTCCCCAAGAAGAACATGGAGTTGAATGAGCTCTTATGTCTATCTTACAATCCCTCTGTGGAAAACAGAGGGAGGCAACCTTGCTCAGAACCCAAAGGTCAAGTTTTCTTTCCATAATCAAACATTTCACCATAATTCCAGCTTCATGAAAGTGCCCAAACAATGTTGTTCCTATGAAGATAAAGACCGTATTTTGAAGCTTTGGAAGTTTTAAAAAAATAGTAGTGTTGTCTTTTAGCTAAAATAAATGGTCTGCTCTATAAATGTTTTTCAGACTCTTCGACGTGTAATTATATTTTCAATATTGTCTCAAACATGACTATACAGCTCTGCATTTAACTTTGCCAAATGGTTAATGTATTTTTTTATTGAAGCTTTTGCAGCTTCCAGCCTTTCTGAATGTAGAAAAATAATTTTTTAGCAATACAATAGATGTTAAAACTCACAGGGTCATCTGCAAATTACTGGAATAATGAGCTTTTGCTTACAGGCAGATTTTCAGTCAGATATGAGTAATGAAGTGTAATTACTGTTGTTTCGGTTGAAAGATGAAAATGTAAGTGCAATTTACAAAGAAAATAAAAAGAAATGCTGTGTGCCTTGCCCTTTTTCGCAGTCTGTTAGTGAGAGGTAGCGAAGGGAAAATGATCACCAGCATTTTCAATCATTAACCTATACCTCCTAGGCAGAAACCAATTTTTGAAAGGAAATTAATTCTGAGGAATATGATTGAAGTAATTTCCACCTTTTCTTCTTTGTTCACTTGTCTTGCTGGTAGGACAAAGGAAAAATGAATATATATATATATGTGTGCTTACTGTCAGCACCTAACCTTCCCTTTCAGTAGATATTTGGTCTATTTCCTCTACTTCCTCACATTTTCTTTCCTAGGCATGAAGAACCTGGCTTTGAATAATGATGAAGTATAAAAGAATGCATGTCAAACCTGCCTCTCAAAAACAGATATTTGTGTGCCATTAGATGGTTTGTGCACAATAAAAGCCCACATCCATAGACACTGGGTATTTAGTGTGTATAGATTTTGCTATGGAATAGGTACTTACTCCTGGTTCTTCTGATGGTTCATGATGGCATACTCTTAATATCTGGTTCCGTGCCTGATAAATTTCACTGGGCTCTTCCCTGCTTTTCCTCTGGGGTTGATACATTCTCCCAGCTCAGAGATGAGAGGACCAGAGTAATACATTTCTGTTGGCTTGTGCTCTTAGACTACCTGCATATACTGTAAAACAAATAAAAATAAATCCTAATAGAAAAACTCTGGAATACTCTTCTAGGCTGGGTTCTGCTGAGTCTTGTAGCTATGGACTTTTTCTGCTGTGATTTTAAATTTGATCTCTTTTTTCCCCCCCATTTTCTTATTTGGAATCTACCTGTTGAGGTCTGCTTGAAGGCCAAATCTCAGCTTTCACAGTTTGATAATTTTCAGTTACAATAGCCTGAAGAAAAGGGGATGACATGCAAGTGAACAACCCTGCTCACTCTAGTGTAGTTAGAAGTAATGCTAAAGACATGAAAATCAGTTTTGAGAAGCTGAGATCAACAGAGTCTGTAAGCACGTGCCTGGATATAATCTGTAGTGTAAATAAAATGTGTATGTGTAGCCTTAGCTGCCGAACTATTAAAAAAACCCCAAAGTCAAGCAATTAAAAGGTGGAGATGAAATACTCCCATTTGATGTGACCTTATGGAAAAAATGGCAATGAGTCAAGAGGCTGTTTTAGTATCTTAGCCAGCCAACATCTTCAGTGTCCTTTTAGTAGGAACACCACTGAGTATTAGTGCAAAAGTGCCAGATCCTGCCTACTTCAAGGGAGAAATCACACTGTCTTCAAGAATACTCTTAATGTGAATGTTAAATTGAGTACTGTGGATTTAGCTTCCAGTGTTTGAGTGAATGGGAAATAATACAGTGAAATTACCTAACCAGTTATTAGTTAAAGGTTTTGAAAGTAATTTGTAGTAGCTTGCTTATGATTTAATTAAGAATAGTTCTATTCAGTAAATAATTTTCTGTATGGAAATGAACACTACTTCTATGACATTTCATTGTTTTATTCTTTGGAGTAATCAGAACTTTGGGATGCTGGCAGACCAAGAATTCAGAAGGGTCTGAAGAGTCACTCTGTAAATGTCAACATAAATGGTCAATATCTCTGTCTATTTGCCTTACTATTCACAAAAGAGAACATTTTTAAAAAATGTGCTCTTCTGAAAACTCACAGTTTGGTAATTCATGCCTTGTGAACTTCTTGGGATATGTTACCTTGTGTTTATAACACAACATACCAACTTAAAATAAACTTAAAAAACTTGAAGATGTGGAGAATTTTTGAGAGCTGATTTCCAGAAAGTTAACAGCCAAGAGCAGAACTGTGCCTTCTGTCGCATCTCTTCGGACATTCTGACTCTGTTTAGCACAAGTAGTGTGTGCTGAGTAGTGTCTGAGACCTAAATTTCAGTAACAGTACTTTTCCATATCGAAATTTGCTATGTATGGAAAAAAATTTGGGAGTTTTAAGAAAGATCACTCACATATTTAAGCAGTTGTTGATGCTTCTATTTAAAATAAATTCCAAACATCTGTTTAGGTTACCAATGCCTTTGACTTCATGGAAGGACTATCAGAACGTCTTTGTTTGCAGTTTAGGTTCTAATCATGCAAGTATAGATGTATTTATCTTTGGTCATGCAAACAGTTCACATCAGTGAGGACGACATATGCTTAAAGTTAGTTGTATGTGTTTTTGGAATACCATCATCACCAGAAGATTCTTCTGTAAGAATTGGTTTAAGAACTTAACAAGTTGATAAAACCTGATTTGCTTAATTATCCAATCTAAGAATTTCTTTGTGCATGGTGTCTAAATTCAGTTAATCTCACTTGTAGGAAATTGCACTCAGAAATTGCTGCCATTCTCACTAACGTTTTTCAACAGACATGTCGTTTTCGTATTTACTTGCTAACTGCAAGTTCTTGATAATGTTATCAGCAAATGTTTATTTATAGGTGAATATACTGAGAGAAAAGACAGATTTTGATGAAAACGCCCAAGTAATATTTGTGTGTCCCAAGCAAAACATTTGTCTCTAAAGAACAGGACAGTCTCCAGCTGCCCCATGGATTTCTACTTCCACAGTTCTCAGGTTTTAGGAATAAAGAAATAAAGACTCTCATTTTAAGCACTGGTGTAGTTTTCCTTGGGGCACTCATTTCTCTAGCCAAGTATCTGTAAAGCTGAAGTACCATGGTACAAGTATAAACTTTTCTTCTTTTGTATTTTCGGTGGTTTTGGATTTTGGATTTGAAGCACATTCCTGGTGGTATAACCAAAAGACAAGTACTGAGTCTGTGAACTTTTGGTGTAAGTTAAATTGCTTTGTAGGCACCGTGGCTCTACAGCACACGGTAATGACTTGGAGCAGCATTGCAGTGACAATGTATGCAAGAAGTACAGTTTGGGACAGACAGCCTGTTTTAGCTTGCTTTCTTTGGTCTTGCTTTCCTGTTTTTTTTTTTTTATGGATATTGTAGAATTGAATCCAGTGAAAATGATCATAAAGTTTTAGAACATGACCACAAATTTTGAATCCAAAGCATAAAGCAGCTTAGCTGTTTAAATCAGGGAATGATAACTATTTTAATAGAAATGATATCTTAGCTATAAAGGTGTAAGAGAAAAGTAAAAATCTGTCTCTTTTCATCTGATGTCGGCAAGTCACTTAAATAAAATTGAAACATTTAATTTAACTTCCAGCATTTTTAATGGGGTGATAAGCTGGACCATTTATTTTCTTTTCCATGGTAGCCATGTAAAACTATGCTTTAGTTATGTTTCTCTGTAAATTTGTCTTTCAGGTCTGTGGAATCTGCTAGTTAAAATAGTGACAAATATATTCTATACAAAGATCAAGAGAGGCTACTGAAGTAGTTTTGTTGCTCTGTTTATTATTTTGAGTGGAACACTGGATCTGAGAGACTATTAAAGTCATGGTAACACTAACATGTTCTGAAAGGAAGTGATTTAAAGATGTGAACTGAACATTATTATCTGAACCGCAGTAATGCTCAAAGCATTGTTTTTTCCTGAGCAAATAACCACATTAAAGAAAAAATCCTAAAGCATGTATAGATATGTTTGACTGTGCGTTTGTGATGAAAAGAAGGAAATGAACCAGCTTCCTGACTTAAAACCTTTTGAGAAGTCTGCCTGGCTTCTGCTCACAGCTCAGTTTTGTGTCCTCAGGCTCAAAAGTGGTTAAACCTTATGTTTCTTGGGGTAGCTTATGTGTGGGTGAAATTCGACAGAATGAGGTAAACATGCCTTTATGAAAGGGAGCAATGTTTCTTTGAAAGCTCCTTTATGCTCGATCCTTGCTATCCCGTCACAGTGCTGTGGCATAGGAGGAACAGGGGAAAGCTGGGACCTGTTCCTCTTTGAAACCTCTGCCTATCAGCTTTGCCCTGTGGAGAAATCAAAACCTGCTCTATATCCTAGAGAAATAACAGGGCTGCTCATTCTCCAGTGACAGCGTAGTACAGCTTTCCAAGGAAATGTAGCACTGGGGAGGATGCTGTGGTACCATAGCATTGTGATGCTTCTTTTGCTTGCAAAGTCCTAGGTTCTAACCCTGCAACTATTTTTTAAACCTGTAGCCCTTTAAATTTCTTGACATGTAAATATTCAAGATTATATGAAGTTCATCTTGCATTTCTGTTAATGCTCAGTCCTTAGATTTTAAATAAGTAATCTGTAACCACCGGGCTTGTCTTGAAAATTCATATGAATGTTTTCTTTTTGTTGTTGTTTTTATTCTTCTTTGTGCTGGTCTTTCAGGAGAGTGTTGTTCAGCAGATGGGACACTGAGTTATTGCTTCAATTAAGTGAATTACATTTCTGGACTTACTACTCTACTTCAAGACTATAGGGGATTAATTTTGTCTTTTGTATCTCTGCTTTCCAGTCAGTGTCCTCATGCTAATGGCAGTTAAGATTTTGGAGTAAAAATTTGAAATCTACAGATATAAAAGGATTATAATTCTATGCCACTAAAAAGTATCCTGTAAAAATCTATTAAAATTGCTGTACTCTTCTGACAGTAGCAAACATGCATATACATACTTGTATACATATATTTGATATACCTTTGGAATGCATCCTTTAGCTTCTGCAGAATTTTGCAAATTCTAAACTTGTATTGAAAATAGAATAAAGGTCAAATTCTGCTTGTCTTACACATGTATGAAATGAACAGTTGTACTATGGTGATGTGCTGCCAAGATTTGGACAATGGAGTCTTTCAGAAGTGTTCCTCCTCCTCCAGTGATAACTCTGTGTGGTGACATGTGTGTGCACACAGAGGGGATGAAAGTGAGTGAGCAATGTATGCTCTTTTGTTTTTACTTTTTTAACCAAAGTGTGGTTTTTAGAACCCAGAAGCCAACCTGTTGCAGCTCATTAATGTGTAGCTGGTGTTCCTTTAGGCACAGTATGTGGCTTTTGACTTTAATTTGTACTAGCATGGCTAATATAAAGAGGCACAGTCAAAGGGTTCACATATGCATTCAAAGTTGTCATGGGGACATATGATATATATTCCCATATGCAGAGCCTACTGAAGATGTCTTTTGGTGTGATTAGAAGAGGAAAAAGGCATTCACAACATTTGTATAATCTCTGTCTCATTGAATTTGGTAGTGTAGGTAGATTTAAAAAAAAAAAATCTTTGGCAATGAAGTTTTTTCATGCACTTGATGTTTACACAGAGATTTTCAGACCTGTAGAAAATTAAGCTCATCTTATTGTAGTCAAAAATACTTCAATAGGCTGTATGTAAAGTTTTCCCCTGTTGAACAAGGACCTCCTATGAATAAAGCAATAGACAATATAATAATTTTGTCAAACGTTGTCAGAATGGCAGCATTCATTGCAACATGTCCCAGGGTAACTTCTTTGTGGTAAAGAATGACATTGTTTAATCTCATTTCACATGGATCAGTAAATTCCTCATGTAACTAGGTTGCTAATTCTCTGACTTCCCTTTTCTCTCCCTTCCAGCATCTTAGCTGTGATGGCAGTTTATGGCTAAGCCTGGCTAACCACAGCCAGCTGCAGTTTTCAAACTAGACCACCTTGCTAGTATGGTGGAGAGCCTGAGATATGCCTTGCTGAGGACACGCTCACTGAGGCAGTGAAGCTCCTCCAGTACAAAGCCTCAAGGAGTTAAAATTGCCATGGCTAGATATATTGGGTGAAAATGGGCACTTAACTAACTCTCTCTGAACCAGGATGTTTTTACTCATCTGTGGTCTGTGTCAGAGGTAGAGCTATGATCTGAAAGACCAGGTTTGGGAGGGCTGGGAAAGGCTATCCCTCATCACTGGAGAGAAAGTACACCCAGAGTAAGAGATATGCTTGGTAACAGAAACAATTAACCACAACACTAAGATCTTTGGAGAAGAGGGAGACTTTAAAAAATCCACAGGGTCTTTTTCTTTGAAATTGTCTTGTCTAAAGGCCGTGTAATTTTAGTAAACCAACCTGTGCTTTCCTTTGAATCCTACGTGACAGCAGCAGCAGCAGCAGCACACTACAACAGACTCCTGGGGAAAAGCTTTTGCTGGGTCTAGTCTGAGCTGGTTGTGTTGAATGTCATGAGTTCTCAGATGGCTCTAAGTCACCCTGAGATCAGCTCAGTTGGTTAGAGCACGGTACTGTTAATGCCAAGGTCATGGTTTTGATCCCTGTGTGGGCCAATCACTCAGGAAGGTGGGTGGCTTCCAGCTCAGAATATTGTGTGGTTCTGTGAAGTTGGGTAGATGTGAGTGACCTGCAGATGTGCTTTCCTAGAGAGACCATTGTTCCCACAGAATTGTAATATAGCTTGTCAGCACTGAACGTGCGTGGCTAATGCAGGAGCTCAAAGGGGTGCAATCCTGCATTTCAGTGCAACCCAATCAGGA
This sequence comes from Sylvia atricapilla, assembly GCF_009819655.1. NCBI lineage: Eukaryota > Metazoa > Chordata > Aves > Passeriformes > Sylviidae > Sylvia > Sylvia atricapilla. The sequence goes on along the minus strand of NC_089140.1, from coordinate 119,616,965 downwards.
GAGATTCAGATTGGTGTTGTAGGCCATATGTCTATACTAACAATAGTTTCCTCCTTTTATCTGTTGAAGATGATTCATGGTTTGAAGTAGAGCTTTTAACTCATGAAATGTACATCATCTCTGTTTTATCATGGGAAAGGACATATTACTGCTGTTTTACAGCATAGCTTTTTACAGCCTAGAAATAGTAAGGTAGTGTGCAAATCTAAGTACCAGCCAAGCTTATGGCTGTGAAGTTATAAGACAAATTCTGTATTTCCTTAGGTGTAATTTCGAAAATCATCTGGATACTGTGTGCCCTGCCTCAGCGTCACAGTGCTCCAGCGTGTCCCCTGATAAAAATGTTTGTTACTTCCATTGAAAGGTCTTGGCTGTCACATCTGTGCAACTGGCTATATCAAGACCCCAGATCATGGCCTGAATTGGGAGGACCAAAAAGAGTTAGCTGAAATCTCTGGCAGAAGGCTGAAAGGAAAGTGGTTATACATCATCTACATGTTTTTGAACCTTTTTCATCCAAAAGCTGGAGACCTTCTAGTGATCTGAGTGGAAAAAAATCTGAAAGCGTTCTCCATTAAATTTTTTATTTGTAAAGCAGGTACAATTTTGATGACACCCTTATTGAATCTGTTACCAGTTTAGTTCGCTTTCTATATCATCCAGTAATCCTGGTGGCCTACTTTGAAATCAAAAAGTCTTTATTCCTGAATATAGCTGTGAGGGCTGTGACCAGAATTTTAAGAGTCCAGGACCCTTGAGTAGCCAGGGTGGCAAATGGAGCTGGTTTGCCCTTCACTTCCACAGCAAGGTTTGAGAGTTTGGGGCAAATTCTTTCAAGTACCTAATTTTGATATACTGAAATGTTATGCTTGTCATGCTCTGTTTAGTCCCATCTATAAGTCTAAATAATTTTCTTGCACTTGGTGTCCGGTTTCTGATAGTGACCATCATTAGATGCTGAAAAAGATGCTGCAATGTGTCTTAAAATGGCAGTTTTAAGAACTTACCTGGTGATGCTTCCTTCTGCCATTGACCAGGAACATAGAGGCTCTGTGTTTTCTGAAGGACTCAGAAAATTACATTTTGCCTGTAAGTTATATTAAAAACAAATAACATCTTTAAGCCTGAACAGCATATAGTAATTTTAAAATACTACTGAAGCTGTCAACAGGATTTCTTCTTCTAAAGGAGAACAGTGTACAGTGTTACTTTTATCTTTATTGTGCAATGTCTCTGCTTATAAAGAAAACACTCTGAAGTTTCCAGGTGTACAAATACCCTGTTTGAGTAGTGATTTGAACCTTAAGCAGTTGCTGCATTTGGCTGCTCTCAGTGGTGGAACTAAAGCTGAATTAACACAGCCTTAAATATTTTTCTGAATACTTAAGTGAATGGATTAGGTCAGTCTTTTACTCCCTTTGTGTTTCCTCTCTAAAGATTTTAAAGATCTGAGTTTGCTGTAGTTGCCTGAATCAATTTTCCAAGCAAACATTTGTAGAACAAAATTTATTATTGGTTGTGGGAATGTGAAGATAGTTTTTTGTTCGTTGGTTTTTTCCTCCTCATGATGTGAATTTTGCAAATAGCAGTTGCTGTGGGATTTAACTAACTACTTTCTGCTAAGGAGCAGAGTTTCAATGTCTCATGGAGCATTTTAGGCATACAGAGAATTGTTTGCAATCAATTCAGTAGGGAACATGGCTGGAATAAATTTAAATAGTGAACACAGTTCTAAAAACCATTTTGTGAAAAGGACTTCAGCAAAATCTATTTCTTCAAAATCAGTTTCATAAAACCCAAAAATTTGTTTACAAAAAAAAATTACTTAAAAGTGATAAAACTCTGTAACCAATTTGTGGTCTGGCAGCATTTTTTAGTATAGGCAGTTTTACCTTTTGTGGTAGCTTTTGTGATTTTTTTTTTTTCTGCAATAAGGCTCTCTTTTTACTTGTGAGAATGCTCTTTTTCTTCATTCTCTTATTTCAAAGCGTAAGATGGAAATGTACAAGTTATTTGGGGTTAATCAGGCAGATTTAGTGATTTCTTTTGGCTTATTTTGTCTGTGAGATATAATTTACTGTAACAGGTAACATGGAAACTCAAGCTGTAACAACTCAGCTGTGCTTCTTCAGCTGCTGCAGTCAAGGATTCAGCATGTCTGATTGAGGATGGGACCAAAAATGATGCAGTCTGCATATTCCTGTTGTGGACAGGGACTAGTCGAGTAACCATCTGGATCTAGAGAGAGAAGTAGATAATCAGTTCTTTCATGTGCTGCTAGAGGACCTGCAGCAGCTGAGTTGCTGTGCTGGAGCCTGGGTTTCAGTGGTACAAGATTTGTGAGTGGACAGCAGAGACCAACCCTTCCACCCCCTTGCCTTTTATACTTACAGTCTGACCATATGGGAAGCAGGGCAGAAACATCTTAAAAGAAATGGGTACTGCAGGATATATTAAGGAATGGAAGAGATATTGTAGAGGATTGGAATAGAGTGGGATGGGATGGAATGGAGTGGAATAGAACAGAGCATTTCAGTTGGAAGGGACCTACAAAGATCATCTCTCCCAGCTGCCTGACTGCTTTGGGACTGATCAGAAACTAAAACCTGTTACTAAGGGAATTGTCCAAATGCCTCTTAAGCACACTGGTAAGTCTGGCAGTGTTTCTGGCAGTGTTCCTCCCTAGGAAACCTTCTGGGGTGTTTGACCTCCCTCTCCATAAAGAAATATTTCCTAAAGTCCAGTGTAAATCTCCCTGGTGAAGCTTTGCACCATTGCCATGTGTCCTGTCACGGGATACCAGAGAGAAAAGATACAGTGAGTAAGGATCCCTCCTCAGGAAACTGTAGAGCAATGAGGTTGCCTCTCAGCCTCCTTTTTCTAAACTAGAGAAGCCTCAAACCCTCAGCTGCTCCTCATAGGCCATTCCTTCCAGCCCTTTCACCAGCTTTGTTGTCCTTATCTGAAAACATTCAAGGACCTTCACATCCTTAAATTGTGGTGCCCAGAAGTGCACACAGTGCTCCAGGTGAGGCTGCACCAGTGCTGAGCACAGTGGGATAATCACCTTCCTTGAGCAGATGGTGATTCTGTATTATTGCTGATGCACCCCAGGGTGGGGTTTGTCCTGTTTGATTCCAGGACATGCTGCTGATTCTTGCTGTGCGTGCTGCCAACCAGCACCCCCAGATCCTTTCTGCAGGGAGGATCTCCAGCCACTCTTCTCCCAAGTTTATGCTTGTGCCTGATTCTCCCAGCTGCAGAATCTGGTGTTTTGACTTGTTAAACTTCTTGCCGTTAATCACTGTCCAGTGCTCCAGTCTGTGTGGATCCCTCTGCAAAGCCTCTTGTCCCTCCAAAGAGTCAGCAGCACCTCCTGGCTTGGGATCATCAGCAAATGTTCTAATGATGGATTCAACTCCTGCCTGCAGGTCGTTGGTAAATGTCTTGAACAGAACTGGCCCTAGAACTGACCCCTGGGGAACACCACTGGTGACCAGTTGCCCCCTTTGAGCTCTGCCCTTCAGCCAGTTCTTCACCCGCAGAGCCTGCAGCCACTCCTCCCACAGCTGGACAAATTGTCCTGGAGGATCTGTGAGGGACAGTATCAAAAGCATTACTAAAATACAGAAAAAAACACATCCATCACATTTTCTTCATCCACTGAGTGGGTGACCTTCCCATAGAAAGATAAGTTAGTTAGAGCTTTCCTTTCATGAACCCATGTTCTGTCAGTCTCTGAAATATGAATATTTGATTTTGTAAAATGGACCATTCTTTTGTACACAGTATTAGACAAATGGTAACTAAATTAGAATGTTGTATTTTGCTCTTTGATTACAATTTTTATTCTTTGCTTTTCTGCTTTTCCTTTTCCTTACCATTAGTTAGACTTTTTTTTTAAATTTATATGTTAAATGATTTTGATTTGATTTAAAGGAAATGTTACCAAATAGGAAAAATTTTATGCAAGTCAAGTATACTTTCCATCCAGAATACCAAAATAGTGTATACTTGCATAATTGGACTGAAAAATGTACAGAAAGCAGTAATCTTCTTACTAATACGTGACGTAGGCAGAAGTTGCTGCCTTGGTTGCCTTGAAGTTTTAGGGTGCAGAGCTTCTTGTTTAAAGAAGTATCATTTGCTGTGTGATTTCATGTGTAAATAAATAATGAAGCATTAATTTTATTGATGTATGACTGACCTTTTATTTCCTCAGCCATCATGTACGTAATGGGAGCACTTGGACCTGCAGCTGGATACTTACTAGGAGGACTTCTTATTGGTTTCTATGTTGATCCTAGGACAAGTGTGTATATTGACCAGAGTGATCCCCGATTCATTGGAAACTGGTAAGGATCAAGAATTTTTCAAAACCATTCTCTCAGTTGCTGCTAGGTAACTAAGACTGGTTGGAAGATTTTATCCCTTGAGGACTTGTTTAAGGTTGTAGAAGGAGGCTGAGGAAGATGATGTTTCTGTTGATTTCGAACACACTGTTGATTTTCAAACACACTGAAACAAACTGATGTTTCTGTTTATTTGAAACACACTAAAGATGATGTTTCTGTTGATTACTATACGCTAGCCTCTGACAGAGAGGAAAAGTTTGCCACAGGAGTGCATAGGAACAGTGCATGGAAAACTCCCTACATTTGGCTGTTCAGGACTATCCCTGACCAAGGTGGGCACTGGCTGACAGTGCTCATCACAGGGATGGCAGGGCAGGATATTGGTGTTGCAGGTGACCATGGACCATCTCTGCTGCCCACAACCAACCCCTTCCTACTGGAAGCTGGATTAATCTCCTCTTTGGTTTTCCAGTGGAGGCAGTGTGAAACGCTGAACTCTGCTGCCCAGATGAGAAACACTAGACTTTACTGGTCCTGTTCCAGGTGAAGGAGATAGGATGGAGTCAGAACATGCCCTTTCCTATCGTTTTTTCTCAGGGTGATGGCTTGTGTTTAGGCAGCAGATGCTGTAAACCATCACATTATTCTCTAACAAGGAGTAGGCTTCCAGCAGCACTGAGATGTAGCAGCTGTAATTGATAGCCGATGTCTTCAGGTAGCGTTTGAGATGTGGCCTCTTCAGCAATGTGTCTTTGAGGAAGCAGGTCATGAGGGGGCTTTAACTGCCTTGTCTGAGATAAATCATAGATCTGCTGTGAAGTTTTCATGCAATTCCATAAAAAAACTGAAGTTCATTATCGCAGGAAGAGACCTCTGCTTTGTAGATGTAAGGTGCAGTGTCAGTTCTTGTGCCCTGGGTTAGTGTTTGTCACTGTGCTGTTGCAGTCAGTCTGTATCTGGTTCTCTTTATTCTGCAGTGATCTTTCCTGACAGTTTGATATGAAAAATTCTCTCTTTGGAGTCTTCTTAAACCTTCAAAGATTTAGTCTTGCTTTATTGGTCTTACTTAGTCCAAGAGCATTGCTGCACTGTTTCGTGGAATTTTCAGCAAGAGAAAGGCAAATCTGAGTGCTGGCCTTGAGGTTACCAGCTCCCTGATTTATCTACTGGCTTATCTCACAAAAAAGATCTGTTCTGTGAGTGTGCAGCAATGTCAAGATTTGGACTATTCTAATATAAAAGATCAAAAATCAGAGCAAAATATTATACATTCTTTGTAAAACTATCTTTTTTATTTTTTGTGTAAAAAAATACATATTTTTAATGACATGTCAGAACCGGTAATCAGCATCTGATGAGTATTTTTTGACAGAAATTGCAAACAGACGCATAAATATATTTGTTAATTGAAATCAGTGGAGCTGTATGAATGTGGGATAAACTTTTATCTATAACACAACCACTGATGTAACTGAGGTTTAACTCAAACAGCTTCAGCAAAAGTAAAATAGCCAAAGCAGCAAAGTCAGTACAAGTTTTCTTTTTTTATCTTGTTGATTAAATCTGTAGTGTCTGTCTTTCCTTGATGGGTATTTCAGATCTTTTTATTTCTTTTTCCTTTTTAATTATGTCACTTCTTTCTCTCTTAAATTTTGGAGGAGGATCAACTGATATCAGGTCTCTGATAATTTGTTCTACAATCTATGGTGGCCTCTCATAAAAGTTTAGTGGCATTCATAGCATTTGTGTCTCATTCTCTTTTCTCTTTCTGAAGCTATGTCTACCCATTTAAAAAAAGCAAGACTCCTACAGTGTGAAGGTTAAACTCGTGTCCCTTGCTACTCACTAAACTGCTTGGTTGCAAAGAATTCTGGAAGTGTAGACTTTCATTCCACTGAAATTTATTTTCTGGGACTCTGGCATTTTCTCCTTGCAGGGAAGTGCTGCATAGTCAAGTTTATTTTTATTTATGCAGTCTAAGAATTTGAAATGTAAGAGTAGCCCAACACTTACTTCAGCTGACACACTTCAAAAGTATGGCTATATTGAGATAATGTAATGGAAAGTCATATATGAGGTTTCTGAGTCTTGTTTACTTTGAAGTGAATTAGTGTCTTTGATTCCTATCTTTTCTTTATTATGGCTCTAAGGTTCCTAATGCAACTTATTGCGGGATTCAATTTAACAATTTCCATTGTTAGAGGAGGCACTGCTTACAGACAAAATAGTGAATATAGCAGCTATGATATATGGCTGAAATAAAAGCAATTAGCCTATTTTTTTTCCTTAAGCTGTTTCTTTCTAGGATGTATATTGCAGGACATGTAATTTGGTTTATCTTTCGTGCAACATGGTAAAGTAAAATGGTTATTTTTTTGAGGTGATTTCTGATCTGATTATTCCTTGAGTTTCACAGAACTTGGATTTCTGCTCCTAGGTTTTGCACACCTGGGGTTTCTGTAGGTGCTCTGGGCTAAATTACAAGCCAGCTGTCTATGCTAGCCCATCAAATGTTTGAAACTGTTTTTTATTCAAATGTGGTAACTGTAGAGATATCTGTTAGAAGTCATTCATCATGTTGTTGTCTTTGAGAACTGTTAATGTGCTGTATAGGGACCTCATTAGTTGTGGAGTAGCCCTTGGCGGTCTGTCAGGTGCTTTGAATCAAATTTTCTTTTGCTGACGCTATTCTGAGTGCTTTCCTGGTTCAGAATCTGTTTAATACTTGGATCTTCCTATATAGTCTTTCATCAACATTCCACACAAGAAGTTTAAAGGAATTCCTTCAGCATTGTCTGGTCCTTCCTTAGCTTTAATTGCTTTATTTGAGGTCCTAGGGCTTGTGCGGATGCCTTTGAGGTATTCTTCTGCATATTTTTTTCAACTTTAGAAGACAGAAAATCAAGGGCTTTTTAAATTAATATAGCTCCTGTTCTGACCTCTCAATTTCCCATTGTAGGTGTCCTTATTATTTTTAATACCATCTTTTGTCTGTTTTCCAATTCTTTGATATTTCTCCAGGGAGTTGTGAAGTGTAGATGGTGAGATAATTGTATCCAGTGCTGCATTTGTGACATCTCCAGCATTTGGTATGCTGTCATAACGGTCCCTTTGGATTTGAATTTCATCTTGTGCTACGTTACAGGCCCTGTCTCCTTTGCTGTTTCCTCCTGTGTGGGTGGTTGCAGATTTCTGCATATTATTGCCACAGATTGTTTCTTTGATCAGTGCCGTTGCAGCTTCTGCCTTTGAGATCCTGAAAGGGATGTTGCTACATTTTTATACAGACTACGGATTTATTCCGTCTGACAGTGCTGACTAATCCTCCTAAAAGTCTGCTTTCTAATCCATGTATGTTATCAGCTAAAATGAATGAATAGAGGATTTTCTGTTTACATAATATCAAAATTAGTCAAAACTTTCAGTCACTTATATTTGCCTTGCAAAAGCTTCCTGTAAGCTTCTAATAAAAATAGTGTTACACATGGCTGTTTATCTGCTGTTTGCCTGTGTGTAATCACTTACCACACAAAGCATTGCATATTAATTTATTTTCATTGAAAAATAAAGTTCACAATATCTTTACATTACAAATATGAGGCCAAATGCTTTCCGTTTCCTGTGCAAGTAATCCTGTCTACTCGGAATTTAAAATGTTTAAAGTTTGAATAAATGTATAATTAATAGTGTAAAGGTAGTACAAATATATGTAAAAATTGTTCTTGCAGTGGGTTTGCACAGCAAGGTTTTGGTAGCAGGAAGGCTACAGGAGTGGCTTCTGTGAGAAGCTGCCAAAAGCTTCACCTCTGCCTGAGAGAGCCAATGTCAGCTGGCTCCAAGAGGAGGCTGGCCATGGTGGAGCCCATCAGCGGTGGTGGTAGCACCTTTGGGATAACATATTTAAGAATGAGGAAAACAAAAAGGCATGTACAACACCAGCAGCAGCCAGAAGAGAGTGAAATGAGAATATGCAACAGAAACAGCTCTGCAGACCCCAGTATCATTGGAGAAGGAGGAGGAGGAGGTGCTCCGGGATTCCCCTGAAGCTAGTGGGAGCCTTTCATTGCATTTTCTCTCGCCTGTCCTGCTGAGGGTGGGGAGTGATAAGAATGACTTTGGTGGGTACCTGGCACCAGCCAGGGTCAACGCACCGTGATTCTGGAAATTTGATTTGAAATGAAAAAGCCATCATTGTCGTGGTTGGATATTACAGTAACCTGGTTGACTTCACTGGAAGTTCCAAATACTAGTGTACATTTGTGTGGTGGATTGGCTTTGGCTGGCTGCTGGGTGCCCATGAAATTGTCTCATTCCCCTTCCTCAGCAAAACAGAGAGAAAATACAATGGAAAGCTCATAGATTGAGATAAGGACAGAGGAAACCCTCACTAATTACTATCATGGACCAAGTAGACTTGACTTAGGGAAATTAAATTCTCACCAGTTCGAAACAGAGTAGGATAGAAAGAACTAAAAAGAAACCTACAAGCACTTCATACCCACTCCTTCCTTCTCCTAAAGCTCAGCTTCTCTCCTGACTCTTCTACGTCCTCCACTGGAGTGATGCAGTGGGCTGTGGAAAGGGGATTGTGGTCAGTTTGTAACACCTTGTCTCTGCTGCTTCTTCTCTGCTTCAGACAATCTTTTATTAACTGGTCCAGCACAGGTCCTTTCCATAAGGAACAGAATGCTCCAGCATGCAGCTTCCCCCATGGGTGCCATATTCTGCCTGAAAATCTACTCCTGTGAGGGCTCTTCTCCACAGGCCACAATTCCTGCTGGAGCCTGCTCCAGTGTGGATTCTCCACAGTCTGGAGGAATATACCATGGTCTTGTCCTGGGCCTACAGGTGAATCTCTGCACCTGGAGCCCCTTCTCCCCTTCTTTCACCTTGGGTCTGCAGGGCTGTTTCTTCCATATTTTGTCACCCTCTTCACACAGTTGCTTTGCAGTATTTTTCCCCTTTCTTGAATAAGTGAACACCAAGGTGCCACAAGCATTCTGATACGCTCAGCATTGGGTAGTGGTGGATCTGTTTTAAAACTGGCTGGAGCTGTCTCTGTCCAGCATGGGACAGCTCATGGTGTCCTCTCACAGAAGCACCCATGCAGTCCCTACCGTGCTATCAAAATCTTGCCATGTAAACCTGGTACAATGAGATGAGTCTGTAGTGAAAACTGCACTTCCAGTATGTAAGAAGAACTTTGTGGGTGGATTCTGAAGTTGTCCTTCTTTATGGAACTAGCTATGTTTCCCTTAGTCTTTCACTGCTAAACCTCAGAGGAGAAATGATGTTATCTGACACTCTGCTGTGAGTGTTCTGGCTGCTGACTCGAGTTAACTCTACAGAACTTTCTCATGCAGCCCTTTTGCCCATCTGTAGTGCTGTGGTGAAGTCTGTGAAGCTTTTTGGTTGCAGGAAGGCTGCAGGGAGGACAGCTGTATGTGGCTGAAGAGCTCTGTTCTATATCTCACACGTTGTCCCTTCTGTGGGTATGTGCCAGGTCATTCTCTGAGAGCCAAGGGATCATTTCAGGGTTGTTTTTATATCCCATATTTAAAAGACAGAGGGAGAGAAGAGGAAATGCTTTCTGAAGGCTATTTCAGGTTGCAGTTGCAGAACAGAGTTTTGGGCAGGAATTGTAGCACATCATTTGTTTACATTCAGGCTTTGGAAACTCTTTGGTTGTAAAGGGAGAGAATTGGACAGTCAGGGCAGTGAGAGGTAAGCACTGGAAAGCAGAAGAGATTAGCCCTGATGGGCTAATATATCAGGACATTTTATCTATCTATCAGGACATTTTATCTTCTCATGACATGGATAGCTTTTTCTGTGTTTTCCAGAGAAATACAATATTGCTTTACTGGGAATTATCTCTGAAAGGCTAAGTCAAAGTGAATATCTAATTCTCAGCACTGGGTACTGAAAAATTACTGAAACTGAAAATTTGTGGTGACTTAAAGCTGACACTATTTAATAAAACTTGGTAGATTCTGGATAAATACCTTTCAGTAAATAAGCCAACAGAAACAACTGATGAATAAGGAATTTACTGCAGTGAAAGTTCTCCCCCACTCCAATTCTTTACTCTAAGTGTCAGTTTTTCATACTTTGCAAGTCTGTCTTTCCAGTCAGTGCAGCCTCTAACAGTAACTTTGATTTTTTTTTTTTTTTTGTTTCATGCAATGTGTTTGTTTTTGTTTCCATTCCTGCTTTCCTGGCATTAGGTGGAGTGGATTTCTCCTTTGTGCCATTGCAATGCTCCTTGTGATATTCCCCATGTTTACCTTTCCGAAAAAGCTCCCTCCTCGACATAAAAAAAAGAAAAAGAAGATGAACTCTGATGATGTTTCAAGTGATGATGATGTGATGAAAGAGAAAACAAGTAGCAAAACAGAAACAGACAGTTCAGTTTCTGCCTCTATGGGATTTGGAGAGAATGTTAAAGGTAAAGTTTGTTTTTATTTATAAATGCTTTAGATTTTGTGTAGGGTCATCCAGGATTGTGTAAGGTAATTGAAGGCAGTTTTGACATCCTATATTTGCTATTGTGTTTTTGCTGTTGAGATTTTAGTGGATACTCATCCTCTAAAATGACAGGCTACAGCAGTGATTGTAAGACATCAATTTTCTTGTTGCCATGTGAATTTGTGCACCTTAGAGTTTGTAATTGTCACACTTGCTTTATAAGCTGAACTTCATGGAATAAAGTGCTCTTCTACAGTATAAATGAAACAAGTAGAAGAGATTCTTCTTGTGTATGTGAGTTCAATTACATTCATGCATTTGGGTAAGTTCATAGAGAGAGATTATTCTTTTCATATTCCTTTCCTATTTGGTACTGCAAACTATTTTCTGAAGGCTAAGACAAATAAAACCTGTGCTAATTTTGAAACAAAAAGAGATCAAAAGATGGACAAGTAGTAAAAATGTTTATTTTTTTCAAGAAGTAGGCATTAATATAAAATCTAACAGTAAGTAATAATCATTGACAAATTGCCTGGAGAAGAAGGGCAGTATTGCTACAAATTGATTATTGTGAAGCATATAGAGTTTAAATTGACAGTACAGATTTGTCATAAAATTGAGTAGTATAGGACAAGAGTGAATGTGCCTCAATGCCATTGTGTTGTTAGTGTTGTTGTGTCCTGCTTGGATTCTAAGATGCAAATGCTGCTTGTGCCATTTCATGGTAGCCTGATAAATGCAGTGGGACTAGGAGAAACTATGAAATACCTATTGTATTGTCAGACCTAATTTGAACTCAAAATTTTAAGTGTTTGTTGAAATAGACATTAGTGTTACTTGGATGTTAGTCCAGGCTATAATGATTGGCAGATTTTTTAATGAAACATTTTTATGATCACTCTTTATGCTGAGTAGACAGGGCTTAGCAAAACCAGCTGGTTTTAGACTAAATCCAGTGTAATTTTAAGTTATGTTTGCACACCTACATATTAATTTGCTCTGTATTACATTTACACTGATTCTCTCAGAGTACCTAAAGTTACTGTTAATTTCTACAGAAGTAAAGGAAAAAGAAGATAGCAGAACTTTCTTGGTGTGACTTTATTAGCTTACAAATCAGCTTCTTAAGGCAAGCAAACCTCAAATATCAGATCTTTCAGACGTGTTCTCCCTTTGTTGGCAAAGTGGTTAAAAATGTGGTGGAGAAGCAAGAAAAGCATGTTCATTCCTCCTTTGAAGACTAATTTTCATATTTGTGAGTCTCAATTCATAATATTTTCTCCTCAATCCACACAACTAGTTGTGGGTTTTATTTGCCTTCAAACCTACTGGCCTCTGATTTTGGAAGCAGTTCAGGGTTTCTCCTGTCAATATTTTCTCAATAACAGGGGAACTGGGGGAGTCTAGTCTTTGCTGGACTCCTTCCTAAGGATGGCAGGAAATGTCACAGCAGAGACTGCTTCACCCTTGGGCGTGCCTGGTGAAGATACAGGTGTACAGATGAACTGCATCTGGGTGAGTTTGCTGATGCTGGTTCTCTGTTTTGATACACAATTCACCTTCCAGGCCATGCTGTCCCTACAGGCATAGCAGGTACAGAAAAAACCAAGTATTTGGTTGGGAGAATGTTTTCTAGGACTTTTTTTTACAGAAATAAAAACTTCTGTATGTCTCATTTTAGCATGTGTTTCTCTGGTATGTGTCTGCCTGGATGTGTAACATACATTCTAAAAAGTTCTATATTACTATATTAACGGAGCTACCAAATTAGAGGTTTTACTATACAAAACTAGTTTTCTTTAGAGGAGAAACTTCACCATGCAGAACAGTGAAAAGAAACATGCCAGAAAGATAGCAAGCTAGTTGAGATAAGCAGAAAAAGTATTTTGCTGTAAGCTGATAATAGCTTTCTCATTTGGTATCAGTTACCCTAGCAAAGAAGCCTGCAGCAGGAATGCACTATTATTTAATTATTTTTCCAGTTTAAGTGGGCTTTATGGAGTAAGATCATGCCTCAAGCTTCTCAGCTGAGGTAATTTTGTTTTTAATGGGAAGGAAAAAAGGATCATATGTGTCTAAGTCATTTAGCATTGCTTCTTCTGAGATGCAGTGAACATTTTATACTTTCCATTGAATTTCAGAGCTTCATTTTTATAGCACTATGGGCAGAAACTCCACTTAGGCAGTAGCCAGGAGACTGTTGATTTAGTAGGTCATATCTTCACTTCTGTACTAAAAAATATTAATGATGTCATAGACTGCCATGAGAGAGGTCAGTGCCATCAAATCTCTGAAATCTATGCAGCTTTGGTAAGGAGAGTAACTGTTTTGTTCTTCCAGTGTGATGTCATCTTACCTGGGAAGCCTGGCCAAAATGATTTTTGCCTTGATGTAACTTGTCCTAATTTCCTGATTAGTTCTCTAGGCAAATGAAAAGGGATCAAAAAGTCATGATTCTTTTTTCTGCACTGAATGCCTGTATAGGCAGAAGAAATAAACCTAAACTAGCTCCATCCACAAGTAGCCTCAAACTTCAGTGACTGAGCTTTATTTTGGCCCATGGTGGAGCTGAGATCAGATAAAAATACAGATACAGCTTTGCTTTTTCACATGTTTCAATTTGCAAGGGCTTGGAATTCAGTCTTCTCTTACTTATGTTTTAAGTAGAAAATGAGTTGAAGAATGCTTCTGAGTCAGGTATTAAAAGTATTAAATAAAAGAGTAAGTAGGTCACAGGAGGAAGAAAATTAGATGTAGTTTATTGGGAAAAATAGAGGTAGTGTAGATTACATAAGCTAGAGGAGTTTTATAATGAGGAAACCATGGTTCAATCCCATATGTGCAGATACTACATGAATCTGAGCAGACCAAACTACAGTTTTCATTTATTACTGAGATACCCTTAGGGTTTTGTACCATGGAAATTGTATCTGCAGTCCCTCTTTCACTTACCACTGTAATGAAACTTACTGTGCAATTGAATAAAGCAGCAGTGTAAAGAAAGCAAATGTATATATTACTTAAAATAGACTTATCTAATCTGAATTTAAAAACTAATCTAATTAATTACATGTATTTTGTAGCCTTTGGAGTTGTTTTTATTTTGTTCCTGTGTACTACAGCCCTTTCTTAAATGTAGAATTTTCCTGTCTGCCTTCTCACATCTACCAGCTGTTGTATGCCTTTCTCAGTGAGTTCCTGTGAGGGACAGAGAAAGGACAATAATGATTGTCAGGGCATCAGCAGAGATAAAAGAAACTCCTAAGAGGCTTGTGGCTGCAGGATAAGCCCACTGAAGTGCTTTGTCAAGGATCTGGATTGGAGTTTCTGTGCTGCCTGAAGATCAGTTGACAGGGATCAGAAGAGGAGGAGACAGTGGGCTGTGTGTGGGGCACTTGGTGGGCACTGTGAATGTCAGAGGATTCAGCAGACCATGGGCTGCAGATCCTGCAGTGCCACTGACCCTGAGCAGGGTGCTTCCCTCTCGTCCTTTCTTAGGCTGTCCTGAAGAGCTCAAAATAGAAAAGATTGGCATAGCTCCATGCAGTGATGAGCAGTGCTAACTGGAGCCTCGAGGCCCTGCTCTAAAACAAGTTAAAATAAGTAATATTCATATCAAACTGGTTCTGAACTCCTCCTCTCTTGATGAGGTATTAGGGGCTGTTCAATCACCCAGCCACCACCCAGATGCTTAAGGCCTGTCCTGAGAGTCGAATGAGGTTGTTTAAATGGTGTGTGAGTTGATAAGGAAATGGTAAAATACCATTCCAGAGATTAGTGATTAGCTCCATGCAGGAGATGTTTGACGTAGTTGTATGTCACTTTGCTAGTTTCTATTCTGATAAACAGACCAGAAATTCTGTCTCAAATCTTGGCTCTGCTTTGTACTGCACAAGAGTGGAAGCTGTCCCTGAGGCCTCGGTGTGGAGCCAGCCTTCTCCAGAGCTGCAGGCTTGGGCAGTGCTGTCCAGACTGAGAGCACTAGCAGAAGGGAGGTCTTCTAGCTAATGTCTGCCTCACCCTTACAAGAAACTTTTCTGATGGACTGCAGAAGGACAGTGCTGTAGACTGAGACGATTATAGTCATTGAACAGAGATAAAAGAAACTATATTAAATGTTGAAAAAGGAGGTGAAGTCAGAATTACTTCAGTTTTTATTGAAATTCTGTTTACAGTGCTTTGCTTAGGGAAATATTTATGAATACTTGTATTACTTGCAGATTTTTCTTATGCTTTTCCCTTACCATGAATCAAGCAGTGGTCCAGCACATGAGTGAAAGAAAAATTAATAGTTACCAGAGAAAAAATACTGTCAAAGATCATGAAAGGAAGACAATTGCCAGTAGACTAGCAAACCAGTCCAGCAAGGCAGGTTTCAATCTACTCTTAGTTATATACTAGGGGATGGGGGGGAATGAGATATTAAAATTTGAGTTACTACACAGAAATATAAACATGTTTGCAGCCATGCTAAAAGATTGTTTTAGTTCTAGGAGTGTAATTGATGGAGGTTTATTAGTTTAGATGACAGAATGAGCGAAATTGCAAGTTCTCTAGGTTTGTTTCTGATGCACATTTGCAAAAACATGCAATGACTTTTGAAGATGTCTTTCCTAAAAATTAAACCTGACAGGTTTAATAATGGCCTTGGAAGCAAAGCCCAGGCCTACGGCTAGCCACACAAAAGTAATTTGACATAGAAATGTTTTAATAGCATGATTGATATGTAGTACAGAGGATCCTTTAAGTTTTTAGCATTCTTGCTTTTTACTACAGTTACTGTGGTTGAAAGATAATTAGCTACTTAATAGTACCTTTTTATTATAGTTTTTTAAATTCAGAAGTGTAGTGTAGATGCTGTCACACAGGGTATGTTGGTGATCATGAGAGGAAATCAGGGAAAGTCTAACTCTGAACGTGTGTTTTTATTTCCAAGTTTCTTACTATATAGCAACTTTCCCTTGTATACCAGACAATTACTGTTTATAAACCACAAAGATCAACTCGTAAGAGCTCCAGGTGGTGTGTATTAGTGCGGCATGCAGAAATAAACTCTTTATTTCATGCCAAAATTTACAGTAATCAGCAGAGTTGTTCTCTGAAGAGCCCTTTACATGGATGTAAGGGAACTTGTACTTATTCCAAGACACGAAGTTTTATCTACTTAACAGTAGAAATCCCATTTCAAAATCCTAATTAGTTTTGAAAGGAATAATGACCTTTAGCCTGAGTGCTCAGATGAGATGACTTACACCAGTAAGTAGGAGTTAACAGAAGTACAGCTCTACATACAAACATTGGGGCAAAATGTTCATTAGCTCGGCAGTTCTTTGCCAAATTAATTCTTTAGTTGACTGAAAATTCTAAAGCAGACATTTTCCTAAAGCTCAATTTTACCAGGAAGGGCAGCCCTTACCAGGTATATGAGGTCTGGACCAGAGTCTTTGAAGTAATCGATTTAGCAAAGATGTTGAGTTCAGCCCTTGGCCAAGAACTACCAATTCATTTCTACAAAGAGCACTCAGTTCATCATCCTAATAAAATAGTTTTTCCCCTCTGTGATGATTTCTTGTTTTCTCCCACATTTTCGACCCAGGTGAGCAGCTGCTATTAAGTAGCTCAGTTTCCAACAGGACCAGTCCTTTTTTCTGCTTCTTGATTCCTTTCTCACAGCAGCATCAGCATGGTTGTAACTGCTTGCTCCTGTTGCTTCTATTGCAAAATGCACCACCTTTTTTTTTTTATTTAGAGCTGTAGATAGTAAAAAATATTAAGATTCAGATATATGAGTGCTTCTTAATATGATTTATTCATTAGTTACTTCCACCAAATTTTGTATTTAACACTTAATATGTTTCTTCTTAGATGTAGCAGGAGAGCATTTGACTACATTAAAATTATAAACCCATCACTCATAAGGAATTCAGTATAAATTTTGACAACTGGCATAAGCTAAGACTGGGTGCAGTCGGACGGCTTAAGTGCTAATTTGCAGCTTGACAAGTTTTGTCATGACAAGTTAAAATCTGTTTGCTTTTATACAGATAACTTACTGGAGTCAGTGGAGAAAGTGAGACAGATCTTTGTCTTGACAACTTTTAACATCAATAAAATTCTCACTCATGTTCTTGCTCAACATGTATTTCTAATGGGTGCTCTTGTCATGGAATTCAACTGGCTTTGGTTCAAGCACTATTCCATTTCTGTACCAAGTGAAAAGCAAATGAAAAAAATCTGAAGTATAATAGGTTACATATAACACTTAAGAAAAAATTGATATTGGGTAAAAAAAGCCCCAAGGGAAAGAAGACTCATTTAAAATCACAGCATCTAATCTGAAAAAAATTAAGTGCAGAATAGGGGGATGATAATTTGACATCATGCGGAACTAAATTGAAAGTATATGTTTAATTTAACTACAGTGCTGAATTTCATGGGGGTTTGGTATTTGATTCGAGAATAACTGCAACATCTATGAATACTTTTTCAATTTAGGTTTATGATGTACTATCATTCTTAATTGATTTCTTTATCCCTTCCGAGAATATTAATTGAGTTATATGTAAGGTAAATTGATTCTTTTATATCACTGATGTAATCTTTTCATTGTGCTTTGTCTGTGTCATTGTAAATGCTTTTAAATCATGTAGAAAAATGTTTAACTAAAAATATTTTGGTTCCCCTTTGAAATTAGATTATTATTACCCCAGCTTCCCAAGCATGGTCCTTGAAGCAGAGAGTAATGGGGAGTGTAGGATTTTTTTCCTCCTATGGAGTGCAAAACTCAGTACTGTCAGTTCATCAGTGTGATGTGTTATCTCACAGAAAGTCTCAAAACAAGATATCAGAATAATTCCAAAATCCCTACATTTTATTGCTGTTTTTCTTTCTGTTATGGTGTCTGTTCTTTCAGATGTTTTTCTAATACACAGCTCAATTGTGTTTGTGCCAAGTGGGACTGTGGCCCTGAGCAAGGCAGTGAGATGGGATCAGAGCAGGGAGCAAGGGCTGCAATCCCAAGTATGCACTCTCCCTTCTGTCTAGCAAATGTACCAGCTGCTAGCAAGCCGTTATTGCCAGTCTGTCTCAAAGAAAATCAATTGGTTCTGTTTCAGTTTGCTTTTGTTTCTCACTCATTGTTTATAACATTCGTTTGTCATTTTTGTCATTTTATAGAGCTTCCAAGAGCAGCTGTCAGGATCTTAAGCAACATGACATTCCTTTTTGTGAGTTTGTCATACACAGCTGAGAGTGCCATTGTCACAGCTTTTATTACCTTCATTCCCAAGTTCATCGAGTCACAGTTTGGCATCCCAGCTTCCAATGCCAGCATCTACACTGGTAAGGCATTGCCACGTAGTGTTACCTTGCAAGGTTGGCTTTGGCTAATGAAATGAGTCAGTTAGGAATGAACCAAAAATGTGTGTGTTCAAACATGTGATTTGGTCCAGCTTTCTGCATTTGGTTAGATATTCAGACTATTTTTTTAATGTTTGTTATGTGTATTTAGTAAAACATGAACCCACTTATATGTTAAAGGGCTGGATTTTTTTGTTGTTGTTGTTGTTGTTGCATAGGCCTAGAGATGTTTTCTAATTTTTTGGTGGTCTCCAAGGGGGAAAAAACGGACAAATACAAGCTAGAAAAACCATTGACATGACTGCAATTTGTGTGCTTTAAAAGATCTCTTAAAACTGTTCTTATTTGCTATGAATTTTACTTCCTCTTTGATCTTCAAAATATCTTTTTCTTTTTTTTTCCTTCACTAAAAAGTTGTTGATTTGTCCCATCCTTCAGTTATCTCTCTCTTCCAGAGAGGTGGTTTTCTCCTTATCCTTATTGGGACAACAATCTAGTCTAGTCAGAACTCCCCAAATTCTCTCCTACCTGTCATTTCAGGAGACCCCTATCTTGCATGTGTGGCACCTCCCCTGCTGTACCAATGTACAGCCATGTCCAACTTTTAACAGAACTATAGACCACAAAATTTTAAGCTTCACACTGCTCTGTGACTGTGAGAGGTGAGAACTTGGCTTCTAAAAGAGGTGAAAATATTGTGCAGAATCGGGGCCTGTGTCATGCAGATGAGTTTCCTTCTCTTCTAGCTGCATCAAAGACATTTGTCTTTATAATAATAATTTAAAATTCTCCATAGTGCTTCTCATGTAGAATAACTGCTAATTGCTTGGCAAGCTAGTTCTTTGTTCTTTGTACTTCCAGACACTGTGCCCTAGGAGTGATGGAGTGCAGTGAATTGTGGGGACACAAGTGAAGTATGGGGTGAAGCTGCCCAGGGGCATCTGTCAAAAAAGGACAAGAAGTAGCAGAAGGCACATAGACCTCACATGGGAAGAATTTGTCGCTTGCAGTGGCTGGAAGAAATACAAGGAGTTTCTAGTGTGGGGAGGGGAAAAGTCAGAGAAGCACCATGTGGTGCTTTCTATTTGAGAGTTTCTGGGATGAGATTTTCTTCAGGGCATGAAATCTCTGTGTTCTGCATATAAGGAGGAGGCATTGACTCATAGGACAGTGATGCTGTCTGAAGCTTAGGGTAGCTACACACACAGGAGTTTTACTGTAATGAGTCTTGGTGGGATGGCTACACCATAACTTACTTCATTCTCAGAATAAACCAGAAACATTCTTGCCAGAAAAAGTACTCAACAGCCAGTTCATTAAAAGAAGTAAAACTAGTGTGACCTTGCCCAAACTGTGAAGTTATTGACATCTGTTGTTTCCCCTGTTACAAATTGCTTGATAAAGACTATTATAATGAACCAGAAGAAGAAGAAGAAGATTAAATGTATCAGGCTGGATCAGGCAACAAGGACGAGTAAGCACTGCTTCTACAATCCCAACTTTAAAACCTAGCATTGAAGTCAAGAGTTAGTAATTTGATAAATATTTTTTGTAGGAGGAATGGGAAAGGGAAACTTGGAAATTCTGTGTTAGATTGCTGCTGGCTAATAGCGTAAAAGACAAGACAAGTTCACAAATTCTCTGGTTAGTAAAAGAGAATTTACATGTTATATACATTATACATCTATGCTTAATACACACATTGCCAGCTGAGTACACGTGCTTCCTGAATCTCTTCCTGTAAAGGTTTTACTGGCAATTTTTTGTCTTCTAATCAGCAATTCTTTAATTAAATCTAAATTTCTTTTGGTGTTAAAACAACCCTGGCATTTATCATCATCAAAAAACACTATGTGCCGAACTTCATGTCTTGAACTTGTGCAGCTTCTACATTTAATTTTTGCTCTTGGAAGAAAGGCTGGTTTTGATTCTGTGAAGACTTACTGTTAAGAATCTTCCTCATGAAATATTTTCTTCTATACTGTCATTGCTGATGGCAGGATGATTAAGGTACCAGCTGTTTTTCCCTCTATTCTTGCTTTTACAATCTCAACATTTTGATAAATATAATGTCCCTTTCACCTTTAGACATATTAGCAAAGAATGAGTGTGCTTTGCAATAGTCGTAAAGGTATTTGCAAGTGATAGTCTTTCTGGCTTCTTTAAGAGAGCACCATCTGTAACAATTTGGATTATAAAGTTCAGCTTCTCTGTAGATGCAGCTGCCAAAAGTAGTTCAAATTCCATGTTTGTGTGGAATACATCTTTATTGGCAAAGCCTTTAATTAAAGACCTTCTCACATGTCAGTGAGAAGCAAAAGATAAGGGAAGAAAAGTGGAAGACATTTGCTGACTTTACCACTGCCTCAAGACCTGACAAGTGGGGACAACATGGTGATGTGTTGCTGAACCTTTTAACTGCAGCAGCAGATCAGCAGAGGTTTCATAGGCATGTCTTTGTATCTTAAACTTACCCTAATTCTATTGTCTTAACTTTTAAAATTGTGTTAGATCTGTTTATACTCTACATATCTGTGGAGAGATGAATTGAAATGCTGAGGTAGGAATCATGGAATCATAGACTCAGGGTTGGAAAAGACCTCCGAGATCATCAAGTCCAGCCTTTGACCAAACACCACCATGTCAGTAACCATAGCACCAGGTGCCACTTCTGGTCATTTCTTGAGCACCTCCAGGGATGGTGACTCCACCACCTCCCTGGGCAGCCTACTCCAATGGTTCACCACCCTTTCAATGAAGAAGTTCTTTCTAATGTGCAACCTGAACCTCTCTTGGCCCAGCCTGAGGCCGTTTCCTCTTGTCCTGATGCTAGTTGCCTTGGAAAGTGCTATTCAGCATTAAAGTATCCAGAAGGCAGATTTGCAGCCAGGCTTGGGTGTGCACTCCCAGGTGGCCAGGGTTCTGAGATCCGGCTTGAGGTTAGCATGTGTGCTGCACTGGAATTAATCATGAGAATGGGACGTGGGAGATTTGTTTCCAAATCTGGATTTGTTCAAATTTTCAGTGGTTAAACTGTACCTATATGTAGCCCTTCTCCCCATTCTAAAATAAATACAAAACAATGTTTCTGCTTCTAAGTACAATAGTTCTCTTATAGTGTTTTGGCTGCTGCTGATATGATAAGGAGGCTTTTATAAATTCTTTGACAACACTCCAGAGGTTTGAAAAGTCTGACTCAGTTTTCTAGCAGAGAATCAGACAATGAGATCTTAGTGCAGCGTTTGCAGTCATCTAATTATGGAATGAAACCAATATTTATGTTTTATGCTATTTCTGTAGGTCCTGTTCTAATGCTGTTCAAACTTTTTCCTTGCAGGTGTGATTATTGTCCCAAGTGCTGGTGTTGGTATTGTCCTAGGTGGCTACATTATAAAAAAGCTGAAACTCGGTGCAAGAGAGTCTGCAAAGTTGGCTATGATCTGCAGTGGTGTATCTCTGCTGTGCTTTTCAACACTCTTCATTGTTGGATGTGAAAGCATTAATCTAGGGGGAATAAATATACCTTACACAACTGGGTAAGTATCTTGGATGATTATCTCTGGCAAAACCAGTCTTTTCTAATAAGCCTGATCTAGAAATGTAAAAAATGCTGATAGCTGATGTACTGAGGAAGCCACATGTTCAGATAAGAATTTAGTGAGTATTGTGGTATAAACATGTGCTGTTAGTGTGTGACCCTTGTTTTTCACATCTGGTTTATAATGCAGTTTATATAGAAACTCACCTTTTTGAGGGGTGAGAAAATGGGTTAGAATGGCCTTCAGTGATACAGAAAAATAAGAATAGTGTCCTCTGTAGATTACTTAGAATTTACTTAGTGTTTCAAAATATTTTCTGCTCATAAAGATTGTGAAAAAACTAAGTGAATTATGAAGATTATTTCTGAATGGGTTTAGTAATTACCACCTTAATAAGTATTTTAGGTCTACAGTCCCTGTTTGAGAGGAATCACTTGGGCATGTGCTATCGACATTAGTGGTGTGCCCTGCTGAACCCTTCACTAGCCTTCCAGTGCTTTTGGGATCATCATCAAGGCAGCAACTAGACCATATTCCCTAAAGTTGTGTAGAGGATGAAGAGGACTGCAATGAGGAAGAAGGTGTGGATGTAGGAAGACTTGGGAGTGAGGAATCTAGGCTGTGGCATGAAGAAATGCATGGAAGGGCATAAAAAAAAGGGAAAGGATATTTTGAGGGAAGGCAGTGTGGTAAAACTTCAGACTTTTTCACTGGAAAGGGATTCCACAGGGGGCTGATCATGACCTTTTATTTTGTTTCTTACTTTGTACATGATATTTTCCTCAAAATTGCTGCCTTCTTGTAGCTAAACACAGGAACAGAGTAAGTGTTTCGAGAGTGTGAAGCCTGTCTGAAGCAATGTTTTTTCCCTTTATTTTTACATCTGAGGCATGTCTGCCTTTTAATTATGACCAGGTGCTGGTTATCAGATCCATTTGTGTATTTGCTTTTAGGGCTCAGCTCTGGACTCCTAATATTTTGAAGAGAATTAGACTGTGGAGCAGGAAAAGAAATGATGAAATGGAGAAAAAATACAGTGGGGCAGAGGGATAGCAAGTGAAAAACAAAGAGGTAAAATGGGAAGCAAGGGAGGAAGAAAATAGGCACTGTTTACACAGAGAATGTTTTGCATTGCTTGTTGCTGGGTGTTACTGCACTGCTGTCAAACCTTAATGCTAGAGCAATGAAAACCAGCAGCTGAAAGCCAAGAGTTGATGAAAAGCTGTTACTCTTTTGTATTCCTAAGACCTAGAGTTAAAGCTTGCTACTGAGGAAGCTGTCAGTAGAAGGAAGTAGCATGGTGATATACCTTCATCTGAGCTTAGTGGGCTGAAGAAGGAGAGAAGAGGGATGGGAAGGGGGTGGAATGCTTGGAATGTCCACCTGTTGTTAATGTTCATGACAGCCTGTGGGTGTAGATGAAGAAATGAAAATTAATAGGAATGAAAACATAAATTTTAGATAGGAATTAGTCAATTTGTGTGGCAAGTCAGAATGGCCCTGCTTGACTAATGAGAAGCCTGTGACTTTCTGTACTTCTTCTGAAGAAGAAGTCCCATTTGATTTAAATCTATTTCTAAACTGAAGACAAAGTCTACTACTGTCATGTAACTCATAGCTTTCATTCTGGAATTGTAAGAGTATCTATTTTTTAAAGTAAGTAGTAACATTTGCAGTAATACATAGCATCAATTGAAATAGGCATCAATTCACAGCTGTTGTGCAAGTCTGCAGTAACATTACTTCCTTCCCACCTTCGGCTAATTGTTCTTAATGAGAAAAGAGGTGAGAAACAGTAATGGCAAAATCCTCACACCTGTTGATGTACTCTTTGAACTCAGTATAAAACTTGTATTGACTGTAATGTCATCAGAAACTGAGAATTACCAGCATGTCACAAAGTTTGGTTAACGCAGAGATCAAGTCCACGTTTATTATCAAAATGATAGTAAAAAGGCAACACTACACATAAACTAATCTTGACTATCTGACATGATAAGCATTTTCTTAATCCTCATGATCAGTCATTTGATAGCTTCAAATCATTTACTTAGTAGGCAACTCTTTAACTCAGCCATCAAAGAATGTTGTTTGCCATGGAATAGAAAAAGCATGCTTTCATTTTGAGTTTAATAACCCACATACTTCATTCTCTACTTTGACTGTAGTGCAGCATAGGGATGTCACAGCCAGTTCAACAGGCAAGATTGGGTAGGGAAAACAGTAGAGCTGCCTGGTTTGAGTTAAGTACATTGCATGATGCTCTACCCTAACATGGCAATGCCAGGTCTGATATCTGACCTACCTGCACTGGCAGCAACCCAGAGATCTCAGATGCATTGGGCAGTGAAGACATACTCTGCAGGATAGTTTCTGGACAAATATGTTCATTTCTACTGTTTATTTTTTTATACATTTAAACATACAGGAATTTTTTTTGTGAACTGACCCATAAACCACTACAAAAGAGAGGGACGAACTAGGTTTCAGTTAACATAGAAGTATGTGCATACCAGTACTCAGAAAAGTAGGCAATGACATTCATAGTTCAGTATGTTTCATAACTCAGTATTTTTCTAACTGTCCCAGCTGCAAGGAAATGGATGGGACCTGGAGGCATGCACAGATTAGAATATATCAGAAGGGATTTTCTGCTGTTTTATGTTGGGCACAAGCAGTTTTGCTGTTTTTGGCGCGTCAGCAGCGTTTCTGTTCTCAGGAAGATCAAGGGCACCTCTGTATTGTACATCTCAGCATTTTAGAACCTATTGTTCTGTGCCCCAGCCTTGTTCTGAGGACATGTTTGATATTTGAATTGCAGCAGAAGAAGGCTTAGGTCAAACTACAATATGGCATCCCTCCTCATGCACCATAACAGCATCCAGTGGGAAGTCCTGAATGAGTGAATGGTCTGGACAAGAGTCCACATGGCTTTTAAATATTTCTAAGGAGGGAAGCTCGACAGCCTCCCTGGGCAACCTTTGTCACCACCCAGTCACCTTCACAGTGAAAACTGTTTCCTGGTGTTTGTAGGGAACCTCCTGTATTTCAATGTGTGCCTGTTGCCTCTGTTCCTGGCGCTGGGCACCACTGAAAAGAGCCTGGCTCCATCTTCTTTGCATTGTTCCATCAGGTATTTATAGGCATTGATGAAATCGCCCTGAGCCTTTTCCAGGCTGAATAGTCTCAGCTCTCTCAGCTTTTCCTCAGATGAGAGATGCTCCAGTCCTTTCATCATCTTCGTGGACCATCAGTTGTTGCTCTCCAGTGCGTCCATGTCTCTCTTCTACTGAGGAGCCCAGAACTGAACCCAGCACTGCGGGTATGGCCTCACCAGTACTGGACAAAACAGAAAAAGCAGAGATCAGCTGCTTTGTTATTTTTCAG
The DNA here is from genome assembly GCF_009819655.1 of Sylvia atricapilla. NCBI lineage: Eukaryota > Metazoa > Chordata > Aves > Passeriformes > Sylviidae > Sylvia > Sylvia atricapilla. The sequence continues at coordinate 119,591,857 of NC_089140.1, read as the reverse complement.
GCCTGTCTCTTCCATGTATTGTCATAGAAGGCAGCTAAAACAGCCTCCATGGTGAGCTTACTCATAGTGACAGATTCCTGGATTAGTTCAGTTCCATCTCTCACATTTCTGATATGTAATGGATCAACACAGACTCTTTTTGATTGCTTTGTGTTGTTTTGGTGCAATTAAAGTTTAGTTAAAGTGTACAATTGGCTTACTGAAGTATTTCACATTAAAAAATATTTATATTCTTCCTCTTGTATCACCAGTTTGAGTTTCTGTTATTCTTGTGTTTATTTCAGTCCAATCAGCCAGTGGTATCCCTTAACTTGAAAGCAGTGACTAATTGGATCAGAACAATAACAACAAAGAAGGGATCCAGCTAACACAGTGAGAGGGTCCCTTGTTTAACAGCTACGCAAAAATTGCATCATTGCAGCAATTCCAGCTGCTTGCCAACAAGGAGACTGCACATCTCTGCCATCCAGAATGTCCTTCAATACCAAACCAAAAATACTGCTATCAAATTAAGATAATCCTTTTTATCATATAGCCCAATATTAAGATTGTAGAAACTATGTGGTGAGGTTATCTCCTTCCCTTAGTATTTCCTCGGTCCTATAGGTTACTACAGTGATATCAATAAAACCATGTGCAAAATCAATTATTTGTTTAAATGGTACCGATATATAGTTTGAATTCCTTTTTTTTAAAAACTGCATTTCATTTAAATTATAATCTTGTGGGAAGAGGGTCCACTGTTTTTTCCTCAGTATATGTTCATTGACTGCCAGTACAGTGATGTTTCAATCCAAGCCTGAGTATGTGAAATAACAGGTCACAGCTCAAAAAACTCCAGGCAATAAATCTCATTTTATATTTTCCTTTTTCTCACTTTACTCCTATACCACAAACTTTCCCTGGACTAATAGCTGGAGAGAAAAACACAATTTAGAAAAAATATTAGAAACTAGAGTCCTTTACATTATTAGTCACATCTAATAAAGGTCTTCTTTTTAATAGCATTGTGTCATGGAGACACAGAACAGTCTCCCTGAGAAGTGAACAAATGCAGTTTGTCAGATGGGGTTCTGGGTTTTGTCCCAGCGCATGTTTAGCGAACTTACAGTTGAATCTTATTAATGGAAGGAGCAGCATCATTGTTTGTAATTGGAAGAATAGTTCAGGAAGTGCTGTCATCTGGGGCTGGTTTCTGTTTGTCTGCTCATGCATGACTGCTGTCCTTGGCAGGTCAGGTGCAGCACTGTTGCAAGTTGGCAGTATCTGCACCTGCTGAAACAAGCAGAGCAGCTCTTTCTCAGACATCCCGTGTTTCCACAACAGTTGCTGCATTGAAACCTGCATGCTTTCTCCATGGATCAGCTCATGAGCAGGACATGCTAGCTTTGGTGCAGCCCTGAGAACCTGCTCATAATGGCTGATGCAGGTAAATCTGTGATGGGCTGTGCTGTAATTCAGGGATAAATGCTTTGTTTCCTTTGTGGAGAGTAGGCAGCCTTCCAGTGCCAGAAGGCAGGATTAGTAGAATGGTTTGGTTCAGTTTACTTCCAGAAAAATGCATACCTTCCAGAAAAAATGATTTCTTCCTGAAAGAAGTGTTCAAAAAGCTGTTGTAGTATGTGCTGTATGGTTGATTCCATATGATGAAAATGGGGTTACACTGACAAGTGTTAGTAGAGATTTCATGTCCCCAGCATCTGAAACTCCATCATCCTTCATTTGTTTCCCACCACTGAAAGACGAGTGAACAATGAGTGAAGAGTGAACATAATAAAGGTGAAAGCATGAGCCTATTACAACTGTCTGATAATGAACTTTTGGAAATGCAGTAAAGAGGTGATTTTGTGTATTGACATGTTCTTGAAAGGATAAAAACCTCCAGACCTCTCTCTGTGCAAGGTATTTGCTCTAAGCAGCAAAAAGAAGTACCCCAAATAGGCCTTACAGTGATATGTGAGGACAAAAGGTGGTGAAAGCTGGAGAGACAGAGCTTGCAGTAACTTACTAATTTGAGCATATTTGTTCAGTGTATCTGTAAACTTAAGTCCTCTTCCAGGACAAACAAAAAAATGCCCATGAGATTAAATTATCGCAGTGGTCTCAGTTCAGTTTCCAGTTTCATGCTTCTCATTTCTTGCATGCCTGATTTCATTCACCTTTTTTTTTTTTTTTATTTTATTTTAAGCTGATTTCCTAACCTCTGTGTCATGGTAATGTTCAGCAGTGCAGCTGAAGTGAGTTAGCTACGAAAGCAGAGCAGGATGGGTTCCTGAGAAGAGTTTTAGGTGGTGGAGGGATAAGAGATCAGAAGAATTCTTGCTGCAGGGTGAGAGAGGTTGGAACCTGAGCTGTGCCTTTCCCGGCAGTCTGGGCTGTCCCTGGAACTGGTCCTGTGCATTGTGGCAAAGTCCTGTTGTCAACAAGAGCACAGGCACAAGGGTCTCCCAGGCAAGTTGTGGAGTCTTTCCTTATGCCAAGTATTCAGGCATCTGGGACATCCAACTCAGCAGGCTGACTAGGATTTCACAGAAGTCCAAAAATGCTGCCTCTCCCGTTGGTGTGAAAGCCTTTTGTCACTGTGCTGCTGAAATTTGTATATTCTTGAGGAATGTTTTGGTGATTTGGTGGTTTTTTTCCATTGGAGAAAAAGTTCTGTTGAGAGATTACTGGAAAAGTCAGCCCATTGCTATATGATAGCATGTATGCCCGTTGCTGCATACTGCTTACTGAAATCCAGCGGGATATAATATGACAAATTTCAGCTGATAGCTGAGAAGGTGACAGAACCACTACCAGTCCTGGGTATTTGACTTCCTGCTCAAGCTGCAACTTGTTTCTAAATGTGTATCTTGTTTGTTTATGGAGCAAGAAACAAAACACTCAGAAAGGCTTTGGTTAGCATCCAACTAGACCATGAAGTGTAAAGTAGTTTCAAGAGCTAAATTTGTGAACCTGTTTTGTGTGATCAGAAGACAGTCAATAAATATTTGAAAGCTACTTAGTAATATTTAATTTTTTGCAAAAGTGCACAGCTGGGAAGACGAGCATATTCAGCAAAAGCAAATGGGGGTGTATAAATCCAAGAAAACCAGTCAAGTGGAATGCTCTGAGCAGCAGTTGTGCTACTGAGTGTCACTAACAACAGGTGAGGTGACACAGCATGGGTGACAGTCACTGTGTGCAGAATGGCCCTGGAGCCAAGGCTCTGGTCTAGTCAGGGGTGGACAATGGGAACAGAAGAACATTGGTTGTGGTCCCTGGGGTAGCTGGGATGCTGTAAGTCTGCTGCTAGTTGTTTATCTTCACAGTGGCCTTGCCCATGCATTACAGACATGAACACAAGCCAACAGCAGCCCTTGTGAGGCTCTGCAGCATGGCAGTCTCTGAGCATGTGTACAGGATCTTGAGGATGCAGCCACAAACCCAGTCCAGATTCCATTCAGTTCTTGCCTGGCTTAGGAGGTGCTGAAATTCCCTGGATATCTACTGATCTGCTCAGACCAGAGGTGCTTGAGGTGGTTTTAAACAGCAGTGGCCATTGAGCAGTACTGAGAGCAGGGCAAACAAAACAGAACAGTTAATTCAGTATAACACTGTAGTGCCTGTTGTGGAGTGGTTGTGCATTCCAGTGTAATTTTCAGACATTAGTAGAGTTACCAATTCTCAAGGACTAGTGAAGTGAAGTAAGCTACTGTTTGCATGTTGACCAGAGGTCTCAAAGACAAAGCATAGATTTGTGTAGTTTTAGGGGAGCCATGTATGTGCAGCTGCCTTGACTCAAAGATGGGAAAGAAGCATTTGAAATATGTCCAAATCCATAAAGGATTTGGGGAATGGTCTAGGGAAGCAGGCATTTACAGACATTCAGTAAAAGCAGAGCAGTCTTCCAGATCTAGAGAGCTTCCTGTAGATTTCACGTATTTGTATAAGTAATACAGGCATTGTTTTCTGAACAGCTGTTGGTATGTGGGAAAAGATGTCTATTAGTTCACATTAGTTCACAGAATCCTTACATATTGTCACTGAGTCTTTCATTAGTAATCAACAAGAAATTACTGCAGCTTAGAATAAACATATAAAGTAGTGGTGTCTTACTGCATAGAGGAAAAAAACAACAGGGGAAAAATACACCTATTACCTAGCCAAATATGATACAAATTTTTAACTTTGGTATTACTTCTTTTATCGTGTTTTTAGTTAATGGCAAGGATGACCTGGGTGTTCTTCTAGATTGTTTAAGTCACATACATAACCTGTAGTTAATGCAGTCTCTGTCTAAAAATCAACTTTTAGTTCCAGAGTTAATGAGTAGGATATTTGCTCCCTGTGTACAGGAGAATATGGATATCTGTGCGTGCTCTACTAGCATGTTCTTTTTCCTTTCTTCAGTCCCACTCTTGCCATGGCCCACAGGAATCTGACTGGAAGCTGTAACGTTAACTGTGGATGTAAGATTCATGAGTACGAGCCTGTCTGTGGATCAGATGGAATAACGTATTTTAATCCTTGCCTAGCTGGCTGCATCAGTGGTGGTAACCACAGCACAGGGGTAAGTTTTTCACCCACCATCCACATACAGTCCCCGAGTAGCCCCTTGGGACCAATGCAGATCAAAGACTTCTCTGTTCCTAGCTCGGGCATCCCTCCTCTGAGCTTCAGAGAAGTTCTCTGCAGGTGACTCATCATCTCTGAGCCTTTCCATGATTTGAAAGACTGGCAATGCTGTTACTGCATGGTCCCAACTCTTTCTTTAAGGAGACTTTTCTTCTAAAGGAATTCTAACTAATTTTAGTTTTGTACCAATTTGAGGTGAATCCTCCAGCTGAGTGAGTGCAAATGCCATGGGATAGGGAGGGCTAGTGTTTGCCATACAGACCCCAAAGACCTTGGTGGCAGTGACCTGCATGCCTGCTGTTCCTGCAGGGCTTGGAGAGGGTACCTTGAGTCAGTGTCATCTAACTCAGCTTTCTGCCAATGTAGGCAGCCATGTCAAACTGTCTTCCTTCAAGCTCAGTCTTACCTTTTAGAGAAGTGTGGGTTTTTTTGTGATTCCCTCTCTGAACTGAAGGAAGAACTTAACTCTTCAGGTAGTTGGAAGTGTTTTAAACTTGTGTTTAAATTTAGTTAGGATTTGTTTAAAGTCAGTGGTGTTGGTTTCAGCCGCATCATTTTGCCCAAGTCGCTCTTGCACCTGCACCAGTGCCCTGATAGGTCTATGGTTTTCTTGGCTAGGTAAAGACTGCCCATGTATTCTGCTCTTGTAAAACAGTTTGACCAGTCCCATGGCCTTTTTCTAAGCCTCTTCCAGGCTAAATGAAGGTTGGCATCAAACTCAAGTAAACAGAACTTAAAAAGATGTTAATAATCCACTTTCTTTCTTGGAAATATATTGCTTGTTCCAATCCAGCATTCTAGTTATGCTTGAACTGGAGAAGGACATCCTGCTGTTAAAACCAAACCATGGAAATTTGGCAGTTCCTAGAACTGGGCACAAGAAGACAGTTGAAAAGTAGAATCTGACTTAAGTATCAACAGAGCATTATGGTCATATTAGTTTCCTTAAAAAATAAACTCTTAAATTTTTCTGTTACAGAAATGGCCTTTAAAAAAGGATAATTAAGAAAGACATGAAGTAATATAAACATTGATTTTCTTAGGGCTTGATTGTGCTTTCCAGAAAGTTTGCTTTAAAAGTATCAGTACTCCTGATTTGCAGTCATGAGCCAGCCTGTGCAGCAGGAGGATGTTAGGTCCAGCACTGTGTTTTCTCAGATCACCTGGATAATGATCTGAAAAAGCATGTTCATACATAGATGCCAGTGAGAACAGATTGGTTTCCCTTTTTTTTTTCCCTTTTTAGATTATCTTGCTGGTTTTTAGTAGAAAATTGTTTTGACCAGTTGGAAAAGCCTGCAGTGTGGGCCTGTGGTTAGATTTCAGTGTCTGTATAATCTGATTTCTGCATTCCTGGATTGAGACATAGGCTTGATCTTTGTTGCATTTCACGTGATAGCGAACTGGCACTATTCATTTATTTAGTAGGGAAATACACTGGGGGTTTGTGCTCTTCACTACAGATTTTGAAACATACTATTGCACCTTATGATTTAAGAAAAGATGTTTCATGTCCTGAAGTTTTAACTCAGTAGCTAATGGTGAATAGGGCTGACATTGCTTGGAAAAGGCATTTTTTTGGATTAAATAATCCTTTTTCTATGGTACTTTTAAGTACAACAAATGTAAGTTAGTGCCTCTGTATAACACAACAAAATGTTGCTAATGTGTAGTATTTGGATTTAAATCTGTAACGTAGAGTGTTATCAAAATTATCCATTTAAAAGTTTGAACTAAGAGGAAAGGTTACCAGTGTACAGTTCATACCAAGTTCATACAGTTCATACCCTGTTTTTTATATATATATATATCACACACACACATTTATCTATTCCTATATTCTTAATATTTCTGTCATGGTATGTCTGTCTCATTTAATACACAGACTTAGTTTCATTGGTGATGAACTAAGATTTGGTAGCAAAGAGGTCTAATTTCTGTAGGATTCCTATTTGGCATTTGCATTTGGAAGCAGTAAGGAGTTTAGGGTGAGGCACTGTAGAAAGAAACCAGGTACTCCTGTGATGTTAGAGTGGAGTGCTGCCTTGGGAAACCAGAATATGTCATGGGCTTTGTTTCTAAGTGATGTTGGACGAGTCAGTTAAGCAAAACTTTTCCCCGTTGGTCATTGGTCTTCTGTTCTTCACGTTCTGGATGATAAACATGAGCAACAACCAGAAGTGCCACTTGTAGATGGACTGCCTAAATCTGTATTTGAAGGCATGAAAAGTTACATTTAGAATTTATTTAGTTTGGTATAATGGAAAATGTTGTAAAAAAAATATTCCAGTTGTCTCAAATTAGTCACCCATGTTTGTGAAATCTTTGATTCATTTCAGTCACTTAACTACAAAGTAGAGATAACATCAATACCTCATAACTGTTTTGAAGATAAATGACTCCTTTTTGAAAAAGTTAAGCTATAATAGTGAGTGTTATAGAAAATCCTAAATGAAATATGAGCCATTCCATCTTTGTAGTAGAGATATTCTTAGTCTGAGGGAAAAAATACCTGAAGTAAATACTGGATAAACAGATACATTATTAAAATGTTCAGCTAAATCCTATGGGAAAAAAAAGTGTGAGGCTACATGATGGCATGGATGCATATAAAGGTATACATTAAAATGACAATCAGCCATGATTTGGATATGTCTTGATGTCAAAGTACTTAAATTCACTGTCTTAAGATGATTTTGTAACTTCTGTGCCTCTCTGGTCCAAAGTTTGATGAATGCAAAAATTGAAACAGAAATCTCCTTCCTGTAACATCACATACGTCCTGACTGGTTCTGTAGCACTGGAATATTCTGATCTGCTGCACACTCCTTTGCCATACATTAGATGAAAACAGAACTATCATAAATGTGAAAGCGGGTTATTTCTGATCTAGCTCTTCTTCCTCTTGTTCAAATGACAGTCATGTTCGCCTGTGAAATGCTACTTCTTTTCAGTCTTTTCATCTTAATATCATTCTCTTTGTCCATTCAGGAATCTCTCAATGAGTCCTCCAGTCTCACTGTTTTAGTCTCTGCTTTCCCTTTATTCTCTGTTTTTGCTCCTGGATCTACACCCACATCCAGGTGGAAGATCTGGGCTTCAAGTACAAAGTGTATTTTGTTGCTTTTTGGCCAGATCTGGGTAATCTTCCATTAACATGGCAGAAGACACTGCCCGAATGTGAAAGTCAGCAGCTTGCTGGATTTTAGAATATGACATTGTCTCTGCTGCCTGAAGAGCGTTTCCTCACATTTTTTTGTAATACAAGAGAAACAATATTTTTCTCCAGCCTGCCTGTCAGAAGTGATTGAATTTTTTTGTCAATATTTCCCAAATATATTCCAGATTTTTTTAAAAACTCAGACTAAATAAAATAATAGAAGGCAACCTCACCACAGAGAGTCTCGGCCAGATTTAAAATAACTTGGAGACATAAGTTTGCTTGTGCTTGGAGTAATGATACTCAAGGCAGAAGATTCTCAGTTGAGAAGTACCACAGGACTGTCAAATGATGCCTCTTTGCAATGTCTTTTTTACATATATCTTTCACATGGCATTGCTCTTTCCTGCCCTCCCAGGTGAGGAATTACACAGAATGTGCCTGTGTGCAGAGTCGCCAGGTGATCACTCCGCCGACAGTGGGCCAGCGCAGTCAGCTCCGGCTGGTGATTGTCAAAACCTACCTGAATGAGAACGGCTACGCTGTGTCTGGGAAGTGTGATCGAACCTGCAACACACTCATCCCATTCCTCATATTCCTCTTCATTGTAACCCTTATAACAGCATGTGCTCAGCCATCAGCAGTCATAGTGACACTCAGGTGAGAACTCAAGCTATGGTTTGTAAGTACTTTTGCCGTGTCTGCTATTACCAGTGCTTGTTAAGATTGTGTGTCTTACAAAAGTGAAAAAAATCCTTGTGTAGCCTTAAAAAGCTGACAGGGATAGGGTGAAATCTGTTTATATTTAGAATGTGTAGTAGATGATAATCCACTTTAGGAAATGTGAAGTGCCCAGTAAATTCCAGATGCTATAAAGAGAAAACAAGCAAAACATCATGAAAGAAAATGATTACCCCTGCAATGGCTTGAATTTTCAAATGCAAATGAAAAATGTTAGTACTTCAAATTATCCATTTCTCATTCTTAAAACTGCTCATTCCTGCCACAGGCCTGGTTTTGAGTCTTCCTTTTTTATCTTCACAAGAATTTTGAAGCTGTACTGTGGTAGTGGTGTTACTGCAATTACTCTAAGGATAGAGAACAACACAGTCTTTGTAGGAAAAAGGCAGTGGCATTCATTTGTCAATTTGAAAAAAAAGCATTCATATTTTTGGATTGGCTTTTCCCATCTCTGCCATCTAATTTGATAAACATAATCATTCCCTGTAACATCTTTGTCCATTTAAAGCATAGTTCCTATAAGTGAAGGTCTACTAATTTTTAAAGAAAACAGCTGAAAAATGTAATATGGTCTACTGCGAAAATAAATTTGTATTTGTTTAATCTGTGTTGCTGCTGTTTAAAGAGAAGGAGGAATTAGAGGAAAATTATATAACTATTTACTAGAATTTACAAAGCATATCCATAAGCATTGGTTCTGCTGGTAACAGGAGGATGAAGAATAGTTTAATGTCTGTTTGGTTTGGGATCTGAAGCTGAAGAGCTCAGAGTTGAAGAAGTAAGTTCTTTTCAGATGAAGATGAGTTGGAAGATAAAAAGAAAAACAAAAAAATAGTTCAGTTGGAAGGCACCTACAATGAGCACAGAATCATAGAATCTGAAGGGGTTTGAGGGGACATTAAAAATTACCTAGTCCAACCTGCTGTTGAGGACAGGGACACCTTTTCTAGACCAGGCTGCTCAGACCTCCATCCAGCCTGACCTTGAACTCTTTCAGGGACATTGCATCCACAGCTTCTCTGGGCAATTTGTTCCAGTGTCTCACTACCCTCACAGTGAAGAATTTTCTCCTAATATCTAATCTAAACCTACGCTTTTTTGGTTTGAAGCCGCTGCCCCTTGTTTTGTCCCTACATGCTCTGGTAAATACTCTAATCATCCAGTCCAACTGCCTGACCACTGCAGGACTGAGCAGAAATGAAAACCTGTTAGTGTGGGCATTGTCCAAACACTGACAGGTATGAGGCATCAGCTGCCTCTCTAGGAAGCCTCTTCAAGTGATTGAGGTACTCTAAAGAAGCACACCCAAAATGATCCGGACACAAATGGACATCCTGTCCATGAGACCAGGTTCAAGCTGATCTGAAGTAAATCCCTACAAATGCTTGAAATTCTTGTGGTGTTCATGTCAGGTCTCAGCACTAGCTGTTTAGCTGTATTAAGTACTAACATAGATATTTTGTCCTGGTTTTGTGTAAAATCTGTCTTCAAATTGAGCCTTTTTTTACACCTGTCTTGTGTCTTTTATTTCTGTGAGAATGGTCCTCCCAACCAAGAAGGTTTTCCTTCTGGTAGTGTTGTTTTTAGAGCTCCATTCTTATATTCTGGGACAAATTTAGACCCCTCTAAAAATAACAATAACGGCAAGTCATTGTAATAGGTCATGGAACTTCGGAAAGCATGAGGCAGGTCAGGACTTAGCTTTGGTATCCTTAGACTCAGTTGTGAGCACAGTTGAGAAACCCTCTGGCAGGAATCTTTGTCTCACCCCCTCCAAGGACAAGCACTCTATTGCTGTCATTTTCTCAGCTGAAGTGGCTAAGGTTTATGCAGGAGCCTGCTGCTGACACAGGGAGGACTGTGCTGTATCACATTGAGGAATTCCACCTTCCAGTTTGCTTTTCAAAAGCTCCACAGGTTGGGTGTAAGGATCCCTGTTGGGACATTGAAGCCAGGCACTCAGGGCTGGACAGATTAGAATTCCAGCTGCTCAGCATTACCTCAACTACCGCATGCACAGCACCATTATAATTCAGAGACGTTATAATTCTGACTTTATTCCTTCTATCTCTGGATTTCCTACATGTAAAATATTAGTAATAAAAAAAATATTGCCCTTGTATTGCAATTAGCAAAGGCAAATGAAAATCAGTATTGCAGTGAACATCACAATAGTGAGGTACATAAGGGACAGCTCCAATGGGATTTTGTAATGCTCAGTACAAAAATGGGGACCAAAACACCTGAACAGTGAGTGACACCTGCTGTCTCAAATCACATACTGTGCTTTGTGCATTGGTCAAAGCTCTGTGGTCCAAGTTGGTTCTCCAATTCCTTAGTTTCTTGACTTCAAAACAGGATTTCAAAGCTGCATCCCTTTGACTGCACACTTTCTGTGTGTTTTTATGTGTATTTCAGTGTCGTTAGAAGCTGTCTATCTTAAGATCTTTAGATTAAGAATTAAAAATATTTTAAAATCAGTAGATAATTTGTGGTTTACTAAAACTGTAGTTGCAGAGTGGAATTTTGTTACTTTCTGTTCAGTCTTTGTAAGCTTGATGTTTTTGCTTAGAAACCACTGGAAGGAATTTTGTATTACTTGAATTGAAAAGGTATTTAAGGAGTCTGTTGGGATATTTGTACTGAAATTTTTTATAAAGTAACTCCAAAGATTTGTTAAATTCAGAAACTGAGTGCTGCCTTCAACGATTTAGTTATCTACTAATTCTAATTTACCTCAAAATATTAAGAAAAATAAATTAAGACATATGAAATAGTAGAAATCTATCTTGAGAAGTTTTGTGTGGATTCTCTAAATTTCCTTAATGTATATGGATCAAACACAGGTAAAGAAATGTGTTTGGATCAGGCCTTACACAGGTAAAGAAAGGTCAAAAGGCATGGCTGAGATTTTAATTAAACAGGTCCAGGAGGGGCTGGCTGTATTTTTTTCTAGCAGTAGGAGTTAACAATAGTAGAAGTTAAAGAGAAGAACTTCAGACAAAGATTTTCTATAGCTGAGAAAAAAGCCATGAGGTAGAGCCAGAACATACCAGGATGATCATTAATTATGACTGTTTCTTCACTGGAGTTTTCTGTCCACCTGCTAGGTCTGTGGAAGACGGGGAGCGGCCCTTTGCACTAGGAATGCAGTTTGTTTTATTAAGAACTCTTGGTAAGTCTTACAGTACCTCAGCATTTCCATAAAGGCAATGTTCAGCTTAAATGCTCCATAAAAGTATTAAAATTCTGTAGATCTGCAACTAATTGCTTGACTAACTGTATTAGGAACCTAAAATAAATAACTTCTGAAAAGATGGCACCTGAAAATGTGGTTAATTTGCTTTTTTTGATTACTGACTTTCTAGAACAACATTGTTTCACAGAAAGATAAAGTTTTAGTTTCAAATTGTACTTAATAATTAATAGTTACTAAATGTTATTTCATAAGGATTTTTTAGCTTTCAAAACCACAATTTTGTTGCTTTCAGCAATAACAATAGTTTTTCTAATTTTTAAAATAAGCATTTGTTACTTAATGCCTTTCTTCTAATATTATTTAATGTCTTTCAAGTGTTTCAAAGCAAAAATGGATAGATGTTAAAAGTCTTTATTTTTCAAAACATTCCGTTTCAAGCTCTTGAATTTCTAAAATCTTGCCCATAAAGAGCACTCCAGGTGTTCAGCTACTATGAAATACATGACCAGAGCAAGCAAGGTCTATTCGAAGAGAACAAGAGAATCCCATATAGCTACATCTTCAACTTTTGTTTGAGGAAGGATATTTCATCTTAGAGATGTTATGTTTCTGGAGAAAGCAGGAGCATTCACTGGACTGCATTTTTAGCTGTCTTAGAATTTTAAGTCTGTTTCTTGGGAAGATCTATTCAAAAGGACATTTAAAATCTTAATGGTCTCACCCCTTACATCTATCTTCAGTAATATTTTGTGATCTTCAGTGCTTTTCACTTTAATGTAAAAACAGCACCTTTCCCAGCTCATGGGCAAAGGATGTTCAACAGGTAGTGCTAGGTATTGATATACATAATGTGTAATAGGAGATAATGTATTCACCTATCTTCTTGAGGGCAAAATTGGGGTTTTTTTGGGGGGGACAGCTCAAGAAGAGCTGTCTAAGGAAAGCAGATTGAAGTACCTGTTGTAAGATACTGCTGCATTGGCTTTGAATTCTCTCCCATTTGTGATAGGAGTAATTTCATGTATGGAGTAAATAGTATTGGTGGGAAGATTGGCTGGCCGGTTTTCCATGTTTTCCATTTCATGTGAGAACAGCAGTGTAGAAATCGCAAAAATGTTCAACCTACACTCTTTAGCTGGGGCATATAGTTTCTTTAGAAGTTTTCCACAATATGCTAACACATACTATTTCTCTTGCTATTTTTGTTTCAGCTTACATTCCCACTCCAATTTATTTTGGGGCTGTTATTGACACCACGTGCATGCTTTGGCAACAGGACTGCGGCGTACAAGGATCTTGCTGGGAATACGATGTCACCTCATTTCGTTTTGTCTACTTTGGGTTGGCAGCTGCTCTCAAGTTCGTGGGATTCTTTTTTATTTTCCTGGCCTGGTATTCCATAAAGTGTAAAGAAGAACAACTGCAGAGACAGAGTTGGAGGGCTTCGCCGGTGAACACTGTGAGTGAGATGGTTGGACAAGCTGGACCCCAACAAAACTATGCACGGACTAGATCCTGCCCTACCTTCAGTTCCCAAGGAGACATCAGTGTGGCACAAGGAATGAACTGCTTAGCACAGACCTACCCCGGCCCTTTTTCAGAAGCAATAAATTCCTCAAATGAAAATGCATCGGAAGAAGTCACTGTTGAGATATAGACCCCTGGCTTGGTAATGTAATATTTAGTTTTGTTGGTTGGCTTAGTTACGGCGCCTTGTAAAACACCTGTGCCTTCTATTTTTAATCTAAATGTAACACGTGATAAAACCAACAAAGCTTGATGCAAACAACCATAATGTGTTACTGAGGGCTGGATACCTCAAACCAACCCAAGTTCTTATTTCTCCCCTCCCAACAATGGAGTTTTAAAAATTGTGTTTGTAATTATTTCAGATGTGTCCATTAAATGTCCATGCTCTGATCTAATATCATTGTAAAGTTGAGGTGTTATGAACAGCAGAAGTCAGTGGAAGAGTGACAAAAACTCACACTGTTGATGTCTAGACTCACAAAAATGCTTAAATGTATTGTCAACTTCATATCCGCAAACTGTATTTTTAATAGATGAGTAATTACTGTGAGTTCTGCTACAAAGCACAACTGAACTTATTTAAACTATGCAACTTATTTGGATAATTGTATGTGCAGCAAATTAAGTTTAAAGCTTGCTTTTAAAGACCTTACTGCAACTGAATTTGAAAGGGACTATTTTCAGGTTAATCATTAAATGAAAAAATAACGTCAGATTTAAAGTACTGTTAATAACATGTCAAGCCATACAAGAGTTATGCATCAGGTAACGTTTGCAAATGTTGAGTTGTAACATCTTTATCCTGTCAAAATGTGCATTAATTTTCATAATTGGGATGTAGTCATTCTTCACAAAGTATATAGGATACTGTAATGCTTGAAGTAAAAAACTTCAGTATTGCTTTATAGTAACGTTAAGATGTAGGAATCATATACACATACCAGAGCAGATATGTGCATATTTCTGCAATGTCACTTGGATGGCTGTTACTACCACTAAATCCATACCTTCCTGAAGAAGAAAGCAGCTGGTTATAGCTTGGTAGGAAGTTTGGCTGTCCTTCAGAATTGTGTGCCAGTCTAGTTCAGCTTCAGTGGGGAAGTCCCGAGGGAGAGTTAATGGCCTCATCTGGTGTCTGGGACCTGGCGGGTCCCCGGCAGCCAGCGGCAGCAGCGTTCAGGCTGCAGGAGCGAGCAGAGGAACCCCTCCAGGGGGCTGTGAGCAGCCTGCCCACCGTGGTGCCAACTGGGAGGCTCTCCCTGGCACTGCCAAGGACTGAGCACCCTGACACCCAGGGCAGCTCGCAGTGGGGGGCTGGCTCAGACCCTCTCATTTCTGCCACACTTGGGCCTCTCTGGCTGCCTGGTGCTGGGCGGGCTGGTGGGACAGGCCTGGAGGTCCTGACTGTGTGGTTTGTCCCACACGTCTGCCTTTCCTTTTCTCAGCTTCACTGAAAGCTCCTGTGAAGGCAAAGGGCGAGTTTGTCTCTTCTTTGGCCCTCTGAGTGAAGAGCTAAGAATAGAAATTCTCGGCAAGTGTGGACTCACAGGAACTGATGTGGCCTTTTGTTTATTCCAAATTACTGTAGTGTGTTCTCTCCCTGGGAGATGCTGAGACTTTCTAATCAAATGTGCTTGGCATTTCATTTCTTGCTTTGGAGGCTTTATAGTGCCATGCTCATGAAGTACTAATGATGTCTCAAAGGGCAGAAAATTATGTTGGACACTGGGAAGTCAAGGCTGTATTGTGCCCTGCAGGGGGAGTTTTAGAAGTGTAGGAAATTAAAAAGCAGTCTTTTAAGAGGACTCAGTGATAGGCTGGTTTGGATTTTGCTGAGAACTTGTGTGAAAATAAATAGGGAAGAGCAGAGCTTCTACATATTTTTGAACAGAGTTATTCCTGATTTAATTTTTCAATTTAGAACATGTGTATTGATCAAATATTATATGGAACCAAGTCCTTCAAAATAAAGGCAGTACTCTCATTGGCATCCACTGAGTTATCCTGGGAAAAGGAGATTTCCCTCTCTGCCTTTGCCAACTGCCTTTTGTCATCACCTAAATCCTTTTGACCAGCACATGGGACTGCCCATGGGGCTGCTTGTTTCAGAATGTCTCAGTCCATTTATGTAGTTTGTAACAATTCTTACTCTTCCTAGCTGAAAACTCTGATTTTTCTACCCCACAGAAGAATATTGTTTTGATCTCTTCCTACTATTCTGTCCATATTCACAGCTTTTTTGGGGTTAGGCCTGAGAATGTCTTTTCTTTCATGTAGCCACCAGATATGTGTCTTCAGCCATCACACACTTCCTGAGATAATTGGCATCTACACTTCTTGTCTTGAGAAATAAATTTCCTTGGCTCGAAGGTGTTTGGTATATATATATATATATATATATATATATATATATATATGTTATAGGAGATCAGAATAGATGATAAAAATGTTTCCATTTGCTTCAGTCTCAAGTGCTTGTTCCACCAAGATTTGTCTACCATAGCAAAAATTGGCAAAGTACTAGGACAAAGTGTAACTGCAGCCCAGCACTCATCCACTTTTATCACTTCACCATTTTAATAATCACAGGGAGAAGTGAAGAGTGACAATCTTTTCAAATACCTCAGAAACAGAGAATTAAGGGAATTGTAAAAGACTGAAGATTAATCGTCTATCCTGATCTCTTATATTTCATGCCTTGTGTGCTTCTGTTCCATACAAAAACTGAGGGAGAGCAGATTAGGATTGTCAGGAACTAATGGCCCTGATGCCAAAGAATGAAAGTGATAAAAGTGACACTTCTGCAGCTGCTGCTGTTTATGAGCTTTCAAGAGATTTCAGAGCTTGTTGCAATGGAGAACATCTATTTTTTAGGATATCCTGACCCTTTGAGCTCCAAGAACATTCATATCTCCTAAATGGTTGAAAAAGTGGAATGTAGAAAGAAAGATGTTAACTTCGGAAATACTGAAAAAGCCTTCTATATATACTTTCAATTTCAATTTTTAATTAGAAATAATATTTTATTTTTTCTTTGAGAATTATATGCAAAACAAAATGCAATTCCTTACTTTATAAACATTTTTTTCCTGGTTTTGGGTATAGATAATTTTAGCCATGCAAATAAATTTCTATAAAATCAATTAAATCAGTGTCCTCTGAAAGAACGAAAACCCAAACTCTGGCCAGTTTAATTGATTCCTGAAGGAGGGTTTCTTGTGAGTAGTCAGTCTAAACTAAGCCAGTAAAGGTATGCAGGGGAAATATTTTACTTCCTAGAAATGTCAATTCCAGCATTGTCATTGACTGGTATGTGGGCTGAGAGCTGCTGAACAAACACTGTGTTGTGTGTTCTGTCACTGCTGGAGGAAACAGAATCTCCAGACATTGAGTGCAGCCCCTAGCACCCCTGGTCATGGTTGACACATGGTGCTAAACTGACTTCACAGGAACTAAAAAAGAACTTAGTCTGTCATCCAGTGAAAGGGCCAATGCTGTCTTCCTACTGTGAGATGCTCTCACCATAGAACATAAAATTCCATTAAGTTGTAATTTTTGCCACCTTCCCTCTCCGTCCACAAACAGTTTGGTAGCAGTAATACAAGAAAAGGTGAAGCAGGTGTCGTGCTCACCCACAGGCTGCTGTGGGTAGTAAACCCAAGTCACTGCCTGCAGCTTACTAGCCAGTGATAACATGGAGCAGCAACATCTGGTGATGGTCAAAGTGCCACCATGCCCTCATAAGGATAGACTAAGTCCCACCATTTGGTCCTGATTTTGAGTGAGGAACATGAGAGGAGAAGTAGCCCAAATATATGGACTTGAGTGAACAGGTTAATTGTCTCTCCTTAGCTTCCCATTCACTATTGTTTCCTCAAAAAGGAGAAAACTTGAGAATGGATGCAGCCATGCCCTTGGGTGCTTATGAATGCAGAGCCCTCAGGTGATAATTTGTAGATCTTTGCAGGGTGAAATGATCTGGAGAGAGGGGCTGTCCATGTTTCCAGGTTTAGTCAGAAGCCCTCTGGTTTTGGTCACCCTTCTTCCCCTTGAGCATACTGGATAAAATATGGTATAATTTGGAACCAATGACATTTTATAGCCTTTCAGTACAGTGTGAGCAGCTGCAAGAAATTTTGAGTATTATGGTGCAATTTGTATTTATTTGGAAACTCTCAGTTCTTTGGCCAGCCTATATGGCTTTAAAAGTGCATGTCATAACATGCAGTTCTTCAGAACTTACTGTTATGTAAGTGGAGGCACAAATCATTAGACTCATTAGTAGAGGCACTAAGCATTAGAAATGTACATTTGAAAGGTCCTAAATTAATTACAAACCCTTGAATATAGTGTTTTCAAAAATATGGGGGGTTTATATTATTAATTTGTAGTATTAGCTATTTATTCATTATGGCTCTGATCCAGCAGAACACTTAAATATGTGGGTAAATTTATATATTTAAGTAGTGCACTTGTAAATAATACACATATGTAACTATGGAACTGAATCCTGTCTGCATTCAAGAAGAAATTCCTGTATCCAAAGAGTATTTCTATGATGAGTGTTTCCCCCATGGATTCAGTGATAATTGTAAACCAGAACAGCACAAAGTAGCACCTGAGTACTCGACTGTGGCATTCAGGTGTGGCTGCTTACATATCTGGCAATGGAGGAAGGCTGTCATTTTCAAATAGAATTCAAATTCAAAATATTTTGTGGGAATGCTCTAAGATACTTTCTCACTCTTTCTGCCTTTCATTTGTTTTTGTCTGAAATTTCTGTCTGAAAACTTGTGTGTTACATGAGGAGATAGATTAAAGACAGACATGTTTCTGACCTTAGAGCCAATGAAATTGCTCAAGTAATGCTGTAGACTCAAATTGTGCCCTTTCATGGGATTTTGACCTGGAGGTTCAGGTGACAAATTGTCAGTGTCCCGCACAAAACGGAGCAGAGCACCTCCTGCTCAGTGAAACTTCAGAGAGCATGTTTGGGACAGGGCTCAGCACCTTCTGCACTGTTCCTGCAGGTTTTCCCCCAAAATGCCTGAATAATTGCTGCCTTAGTATACTTTTCTGTGCATGTGATACCACAGCTCTTCATGGTGTTATATTGGCATAAAACTGATGATAAATAGGTCCAAAGTGTCTTACTGCTATTTTGGAGCCGGATTCTTGGCCTCACCAGTCCAATTTTGAGGCTGAAGAATCTAGGCCATACCTTGTGTTGGAAGTTAACAAGCTGGTGCTTTAGCAAGTGTGTGTGAACTAGGGAATATCAAGCTTTTTTAGCTTTTAAACTCTATTCACTGGTTATTACTACTATTTTTGGAGATGGAAGACAAAAAGCTTCCTAAACAAGTTGATCTTTTTCTGTTTTCTCAATAATGTGTTGTTTACAATGGCTGAGGAGATGCCATGCTGCATGCTTCAGAATCTGGGATCCTCCAGCTGAAGCCATCCAGCTGTGGTTGTTTTCCAGGGGCTTAAAACACCTGGTAACCAAGATTTACCAGGACTGCGACCTGCATCATCATTGCTTTGGACAGAACGTTTGCTACTTATGGATTAAACCTGCAATCAACACATTTCAGTTTCTTCACATACTGGACTTGATTCTTTGGACATTTCCATCTCCTCAGAGTGCTTAGAAAATGGGCAGTCCACATCATGGTGGTAGACTTATTCTTTGGTAGGGAATTAGGGCTTTCTTCTTTTTTCTTTTAGCATCTTGTTTGACAAATAACAATTCCAAAAGATTGCTTGTAAATGTTGTCACAGAGTAGAGATGTGGAGCCTTCAGTGTGAGGAAGGGTTATGGCTGGGCTTCACATGATTTGTCTACTTTACACTGAGTATCACTAATACATGTTACTCTGTGGCCAAAGGTTTGAAAGCCTACCTGATCCTCAGGAAAGAAAATTTTCCTGTATTTTCCTCATAATTTATTGCATAAATTAAGAGGGAAAGTTAACACTACCCATGTCCTGTGGCCATATCAGTTACATTAAACTGCAGTTTTTTAATAACTACAGTTAATAATTTTAGCAGTCACTCCTCCAGTCCTTCAGTTCAGCTATTTTTTTTTATTGATACAGCCTGTTAAACACAGACCTGGCTCTGCAATTTCAAAGCAGCTCCAAAGTTTTTCCTGACTTCAAGTGTTACAGAATAGATGCTTATTTATCCAGGTTCCATTCTATTCTTCTAATTATTGCATTATCCATTGTGTGCATTGTCTTTTTTATTTTTTCAATCTCAAACCAGTTGTCACAATGTTATCCTATAACTGTGTTTTGTTCTTTATATAGAATAGGTGAAAAGCTGTGGAATCAATGAAGGGCTACAAAAAGCATCCAAAATGTTGTTCACCTTGAGGAAGGGTGAGACAACTTGATAATCTCTGGACAAAAGACTAAACAACACTGTGGTGCTAATAGGTACTGAAGCATTTTATGATGTATTCACACTATGGCTTAAATGACATATTCAAGGCATGTCAGTGATGCAACTGCATGTGTTTCTGTTCCTAAAGTCTGAAATGCTCCAACAAAGGCAGTGTTTGTAATTCCTGGTGGGCCAATTCCTACCTAGTTCTTCTTTGGGAAAGTAATTTTAGGAGTCTGTAGGATTTGGCCCAGCATTGTTAGGTAAAGTAAAAGCTACACAGACCACGGAAGTCTTGTATAGAATGTATTCAGTCTGCTGTAGCATGTTACTTTATTTAGTTGCTTTGTTTAAGCAGGGGCTAAAAATACATTCTGTAGTAATGATAAGCAACACTGGGCTAAATTCTGGAACCACTTAACCAAGCAATATTAGCAAGCGTTTGAATTAAAATGAGGATTGAGATCTGAAATATGAATGTTCTTTCATGGAATACCAGAAAGAGAGGGGTACAATAAGAGCAAATTCTATCTCTAGGAATGGAAACAGGTCAAATCTGGTTGACTTTAAAGTGAGCTGTGATTTCCAAAAGTGGGGTATGATTTTAAATCTTGAAGACAAAATTTCCATTTTGAATTCTGAACCATTAATTTTTTTGTGTTATTGTGCCTGGGCTGCTCATGCAGGGCAGGTGTCTGTATTCTAAATAGCACTGAAAGCAATTTAAGACGTTTTTAAGAAAGAATTTAGGATTAGCAACCGACAGGACAGAAATTTTTCCTCTGTAAACTCCATATTTGAAAACTTAGAGGGGAATTTCCAAGCAAAACAAAAAAAATACGTAAAAAATGATCCAATACTGAGTTTCAGTAAGAAAAGAAAAAAAAATTTGTGTCAGTGAGATCCACAATTGAGTGGAGGCTTTCCTGAGAGAAGACCTGTTTTTTTCACGAGCTGAGCACATGGGAGTTTGGCCCCTGGCTGCAGTGCATACCTCTACCAAATGATTTGTGCAGAACAGCAACAGTCTGAGTAGTATTGTAGGAGCATGGAGTGGGCACACTGCCTGTAACTGTTTAGTTTTTAAAAAACTCATTATTAAACAGATGTGTAGAGTATTAAGGAAATTTGTAGAGTATGTCTGATGGTATGAGTGTGTGGGTGCTGTGGTAAAAAGAGAATAATTGGTTTATGCTGGGTATTTTTGCATACTTTAGGCTCCTGTATGGTTTTTTTTTTAAATTTATATTTATTTCTCAGCAGAGCTTAGAGTAATTTTAAAGTTATATAACCCATGATTTAATGAAACCTACTGTAAGCATCTGTTGTAAACATGTGTTTACAAAACAAACTCTTGAATACTTGATACTTGGAAATAAAAAATAGCATATCATGTGTGTTGATTGTGTCCAGATCCTCTCTGATTTCAGAGTAAGACTTGCACATTTTCATATTCCAATACATATAACCACACACAAAAACCGTGTCTTTCAGATCCCCCTGCACATCACCAGTGTCCAGAGCTGTTAAACCGAATTAGATTTGTCACACATCCTCGGTGGTGCTGCCGGTCGCAGGCTGAAGAGGCGCAGCCCTTGGTGGCGCTGGAGGCACAGGGAGGGCTGCAGGCTCCAGGAGAGGCGCTTGTGGCGTGCCTCTGACTGACACCTGCAGCCTGAGCAGCTCTGAGCACACTGCAGGCAGTCCCAGGAGCTCAGGCTGTGACTGCATCCCCTCAGGTGTGGCACCTCATTTCTGAAGTTACTCTCTGCCTTGTACCCTGTTTACAGAACATTGGTTCTTGCTGAAAAATGATGTCAGAGCACACAGACAGGATTGGGGTTTGCTGAAACTAAAGGGCATCCACGGCTGCCCAGGGCTCAAGTCTAGTCCTGGCCAGATCTTCCTTGGACAAGACTTGCAGCTCTTGGCTTCTCAGCCCTGACTGTTCTACACAGATCCTCTCCAACTGTGCTTGTGTGACTTCAGTGTAGACAGCTGCAGGCATCTCAAGGGATTTTTGTTGGGAGAGTGGAGATGGTCTATGCTCAGACCTGCCCTCTAAAATACCTTCCCTCAACTGTCAAAAAAACCTACAGGTGACTGAACTCCAGAAGGATGCTCTGATCCAAATATTGTTTGTTTGCTTGTTGCAAAGCTGCTAGTATGCATTTACCTCAGTAACAACAGGATTCACCTACAAATAACAGCTCCAAGTCATGTCCCTGCCCATGGTGGTGGTTGGAACCAGATGATTTTTAAGGCCACTTCTGACACAAGCCGTTTTGTGATTCTGTGTCTAGTTCTGGAACTGAAGCACTACACATCTTTGCTCTTCTGCAGTCCTTTTGGTTGCTAGGCAGTCTCTGAAAGTGTCTCACACTGTCCAAAGATGTGAGGGCAATACTTGCTGCATTATCTTAAATTCCAGATGAAACTTTTTACATAACATTGCTACCTCCCAAAGATGTGCAAATTTTAAAGTTCTTCCTGTCCATCTCCAGGGGCCCTTCAGAAAGTAATGAACTATGTGCTGCCTTTCAGAATAGACACATCTCTGCTGCTCTGTGATCACAAAAAGCCACAAAGGTCATCCTCTTGGCCCTCCCCCATGTGAGGAGCACTTGCCAGATTTAGGCTCTTGCTTCATTCCTGAACCTGCAGCTGCCTGTGAAAGCTTCCTGACAGTCACACCATGCATTGCTCATGGACTTGACTGCCTCAGCTATGGGACAAGGAGTACTGTGCAGAAAGAAATTCAAAACAAATAGGGACAGCAACACACTGCTTAGGCTGCATACTTAGAGATATGACAGATTTTGGCCTCTTTAACTTGGTTTAGTTTTATATTTGGTGGATGTTTCCAAGAGAGCAAGAGTCAGATCTCATTTTTGTCTGTACTTCTTGCCTACAGAATGAGTGTCCTTTGTACTTTCTTTCCTCCACACTCCTGTAAGACCTGTAAAAAAGGCTGCCACCTAGTTTGGAAGGTAGGGCACTGTTTAGCTGATAGTTTAGATGACTGAGTATTGTCCTAGAAGAAGGAAAGTAGACAACTTTCAAACTAATAAGATGCTCTTCCATTTTCTGAATGAGTCCTTGAAGCTCTCAGGTGAGGAGGAAGGACAAGTAGGGTGAATCAATGGACCACACTATTGCACCATTCCCTTCTCTATCTCTGCCCCAGCATTAAGAGAGGAAGCACCTTGCTTGGTTCTTTCAAAGAACTGTACTTTCAAAGAGTGTAGGGCACACTGTTGTTGCTGGATAATTCCCTGCACAAAGATACAAGAGGTGGTTGTCTGGGACCTTGCTTCAATTTGCCTTTGTCCTTCAAGTCCTCACAAGCTGGCTGGCTCAGCCTGCTCTGCACCCTGCTTTGAGATACATCCTATGCTTGCTAGTGTGCTTTCAGGGCAGACTTCTCTCAAGGCTCTATCTGACATTGCAGTGGCTGCTTTTGGAACACTTGGATTCATCCACTTTCCTGATCTCTGCCAACATCACCTGTAACTTCATGTCTGCAGGAGCATCAGAGTCCCAGGACTATGTAAAAGAAAGAAGACTTCAAGAAGCACAGATTCAGAGGCTGAGTTTAGGTATGAAAGTAGTCTTATTCACAGGGCACTGGACAAACACAGAGTTCATGTAAGAGGGAGTTTACCTTTAAAGCTAAATTCTTTTTCATGCTGACAAGAAGACCCAAGTCCTGACTAGGGATCTGTGGTTCACTCCTGGTAAGCACTGCGTGTCTGGTCTGCAGTGCTTTGCTGTTGCAGGGACAGCTGTGCAGGGAGGAGAGAAAGCAGCAAAGCAAGATGTGGCTCCATGAAACATTGCATTACTTCTGGGAACTGCTGGTTGTGCAGCTTGGTGCATGGAGTTCAAGGAAGAAAGGACAGGATGAATTTGGAATTAAAAAAAAAATTAAAATCACAGCCTGTCTTAAACAAACAAAAAATATACATTACTCACATCTCCAGGAATAATTTATACCTAACAGAATGCTGTGTGTTATTTTGTTGCCTGTTGCTTTTAATGTGGATGGATTCTTAAGACTGAAACTGTAAACATTTTTTTGAAATAAAACCTTATTCAGGAGGAAGACCGGATCATGTGGACTTCTCTGAAGCAGGTAAAGTAAAACACTTTTTATTTCAAGAAATATTGCTTCTAGACTTTCCCGAAGCCAGAATTGTACTATAAAAGTATCACAGAAATATTATACAGTTTAAAAACACAGTTTGTATCCTAGTAACTTAAAACCTATGTACAAATAGCATCATTCGTGACCATAAATACGTTTTTCTATCAATCAGCCCATGACACATACATCAGATAAAGAACTAGTAATTTTAACATATTTACAGAGTCCATCAAAAAGATGCTTTGTAAAATTATTAAAATCCTACTAAAAGAATCTCCTTTTTAAAAAGTTTCAACTTAAAATACAATGTAATGAATGTAAGTTTAACCTGCAATGCTTGCAATAGCCAAAAAATATTCGCTACACTAAATAACATGTAACAGGTAGGAAACACACCCGTGAGTTGGACACTGTGGAATTAGGTCTGTTTGAGGTAATTGTCTTTTGTTGCTGTTGTGATAATTATTTAGAAATTTATATAAAAAAAGAAGTTTTAAGTTTTGAGTAATACAGATTTTCAAAGTCATTTTTGTATTATACTTCATATGATTTAATGTTTGGTAAAGTTCAAGAAAAAATTTAGAATACAACAACAAAAATTGTTACTAAACTACTATTTTTTACCCTCATGTGCCTTTTGTCTAAAATAATGGAAACCTATCCTGATTTTATCATTCCCTTTAATGCCTGTTCAAAACAAAAAAAGAATTTAAGACTCAAAATGATAATTCTTTCAAGATATTGCTCAGAATAATATAAATCAGGTGGGGTGACAAAAACATTTATGTACTGACATAAACCTTTCTACTGGTATGAGCAAAAAAAAAAAAAGGTCAGAAAAATTAATGGAATTTTAATACTGACAATATCAACGTATAGGGAAACAATCCAATTTAAACAAATCCTTGTACAGTTAACAATCATTAGCCATACCTTTCTGAGAGTAAATTTAAAAAAGCAACAAAAACATGCAATATTTCTGCTAAAATAATATTTGAAGAGTCTGTTTCCACAATCCATGGTGTTTACCTCTTTCAGGTCAGTCTATTTATTGGTTTCACAATTTCCTAAGACAACAAGCAAACTTAAGAAACTGTAAGGTATTAGATGCATAAACGGTATGGCATACAGATTTTAAAAGTGCATTTTACTTAAAAGCATGGCATTAAGAATTGCCAGTGGTTAAAATAATTGATGGAAAAGACATTATGCAGGCATACTGGGTGAACTGAAACACTCAGTCATGGTGGGATCATTTGGAAATAGAGAAGGTGACTTGGACATCCTTTTCGAAGAAATACTTTTTAGCTTTCAGAGAATGTGCTGCTGCATTTGAAGGTTAACACTGTTTCTTTTAAGGGAAAACTGGAAATCTTGCTTCCCAGTGTGGAGAATTACAGTGAGAGCATGTGCATGTGAATAAAAAAAACTGCACCGAGACAAATACTGAACTGGGCTCAATTTAGCTGCAAAACGTATCTACAATAAACATGGAATGTCAGTTGTCTTGATTACCTTTATTAGTTTGCTAATAAGAAAAAGGAGAACTTATTTAAGAGTTTACAACTTGATCTAATCCAAGGAGAGTGGAGCTGAGGCACTGCCTTCTGCGTTTAGAATTTGTGAATTTTCTCCTGCAAGACTTTGTTTGGTTTTTTTTAAGAAAGTTCCTTCTTCCTGGCTACTGACAGGTGAATCTCTAATGGATATGTTTACAGTCTGATGAATGAAGGGTTCATCAGACCTCATGGGAAGATACATTTGGTCTTCAAATATATCTTCCACAGTGTCACTATCCTGATGAGTGTCTTTTTGAGGAATGCTGATGGGCTGTAACATGAAGCTATGCCGGGACTCCAACTCTATCAAACCATTTCCACTGAAATCCATATCAAAACGGTCTGATTCTTTATCCTCCATCCATTTTTCAGCTGGATGACTATTTCTCCAGTGTGCATCATTCAAACTACTTCTCTCAGGAATATCGTTGTTTAATTCAAGTTTCCTCTCCTGACTTAAATTCACCGTGCTCAAAGCAAGGGCTGCAAAGTCTGTTGGCACAATAAGCTGCAACTCTTCTGCAGTCAGGCCGCTGGACTCCTCAGCAGAAGTCATTTCCACCAAGGTGAACGGCGTGGAGGATTCATCCCCGTTGCTTCGAGCAGTGTTATTATCCTTGTCTGGTTTATTTTGCTGGTAGTAACTGTTCAGCAGTGCAAACATTCTATCTACATCCTTCAAGTAATTAGTCCAGTCAGCCAGACTAAGTCTAAAGTTGTGTCTGTATTCATATACACTTTCATTCACACTGTACAAGTCTTCCAGTCCTTGCCAGTCAATGTCGCCAGTGAAACTGGGCAGCTTAGCCTTCCCATCCATCCCATAATTGTCCTCTGTTGAAAGAAAGAATAAAAGTCTACTGGTGAACACTATTAAAGGTGCAAGCAAAGCGTCCATGTGTGATTCTACCTCAATTGGCTTGAAAGCACCACTGTTCGTAATGCAGGTAGCTCAAAGTGTAAGACACTCCACCTCTTCTGTCATCAGATAAGTGGTTCTGGCCTTGGATATGTTCACAGCCCCTGATAAACACACAGCAAGAACTACCTGTCTCCTGAAACATACCCGGGCAGAGGAAAAAAAGAACAAAAACTGGTGCAATGGGGCTTTGTGATGGCATTGAGAGATAAGTCCTTCCTCTGGTATTTCAAGGCAGGAAAAATGTTTCAACACACAAATAATCCATTTGCCTTTCTTGAGCTCTCCAGCAAAATAACCCGATAATGGTTAAGTATAAAAGAGGGGAGGGACTACCTCTGAAAGCCATTGATGACCTGAACTTCAATGCCCACATAAATTTTGTTTCTGGGTAGCTTAAAAAATATGGTCTACAAACTAACCAGACACATTTTATTTAGTAAATGATAGCCAAAGGGGGTTTTTATGTATTTTGTAAACATTCATTTTAGTTTACATGGAGCAATTAGGGGAAATGGAGACTGTAAAAAATTGGTGTGAATTAATTTATAGGACTACACCACTTTGTAAAATAGTGTTAAAATATATACAGAGAATCTTCTTAAGGTTTTGGGTTTTTTTTTTAATAAAAGCTTTCAAAGAAAATATTTAGCAGCCTTTTCAAATAATAAGTCTGAATAAAGGGCACAGATATGGGTCTCTAAGTTACAGTGGAGCTGCATTTTTTATTGATCACAGCCAGAAAGAAATGCAAAGACACAAAAGAAACCCATTTCCAAAATATTTTAAAAATTCACTGCAGTGACTATAGAGACTTGGCCTGTGATGTGAAGCTCATTTTATACTGAAAAGTAAAACTGAACAGCACTCTTGTATTTAATTCACTGGGCAGACTGAATTCACTGGAAACATTTTATCAGCAAGGTGATCTACAAGGAAAGACGAATCAAGCAATTCAAACGTTCGTCAGGAAAAGTGACAATTTTGCCCTTAGAAATGATATTGCAGGCAATCTTTAGAAATTAACTCACTGATAACGATTTTTTCTCTTCATGAGAATTTTACAGGCAGGTAGGCTAGTAGCAATTACTGTAGAAGTTCAAGTGGCTCCAGTCCAACCATGTGAACTGAGCTCAAATCCTCATCCATATTGAGCCCTGCATCCTCACAGATGGTTCTTGGCATCTCCATTAATTTGTTTGTATTTTAAGATGCTCTTTCTAATTTTTTTTTTAAGTAGCACAGAAGACACAACTTCAGTCTATCATAGGTTACATTCTTTGCTTCTTACTAACTTGAGATTTCACAGTAAAATAATTTTTCCAATATTCAGTCCATCATATGGAAGACCAGAAGAATACCGTTATGGTCAGAAAAACCCCTTGAGATTGTATTACAATTACTCTGCTCCCACCAAAAGGAGATCACTTTGCTTATTTGAAAACACCCAAATCTTTGCTCTTAATTGAAAAAAAATTGTATCATAAAATTTAAGTGTTTTATTTTTTTAATATCAAATTATATATATATATATATATATATATATATATATATTTGCAAACATTTGACAATCTTCCTGATACAGGAAGAAACAAAAGCTTTTTGGCTTTGAATTGTAGAATAGCTATGACAGAAAATCTTCTTTCTTTCCTGAAGCAGACAAGAGAAATGAAATAATGGCATGGCCACATGAGAGCCATCTTTGTAAGTCAAATTATGGATAATTTGTTTCCTGAAACAAAAGATAATTAAATACCACAGAGATTTCAAGAAAGGAGATTTATTATTCCAGTGCTTAGAGGCATAAAGGGCCCAAGAAAATATCACGGCAGGGGGCTGCTTTTGCAAGGAATTTAGTCACTAAACTCTAAGATATTAACAAGACTGCAAATGCAACAGTATTTAAATATTTAAAATTTTTCTGGGTGGGTTTTTTTTGTTTGTTTGTTTGGGGTTTTTTGGTAGGTTTGGTGTTTTTTTTTTTGTTTTTTTTTTTTTTTTGTTTTTTTTTTTTTTGTTTTGTTTTTTTTGCCAAGTCAGAGCCTGTATAGGAAAACAAACTGCTGTAGGGACAATCAAATAGGTTGGTATGTAATGGCAGGAACTGAAACAGAAGTGACTCTGTTTGACTGGTAACAGGTTTGGGGACAGACTAGAGGATTGGGGGCAAAGCAGGAGCCATAAAAGTGCATTTGGGCCCAGGAGGGTCTCTGCTGCCCATCCCCAGCAGTGGGACAGAGGCTTGAGCTGGGTGGCAGGTTGGGCAGTGGGGAAGTCTGGGGACCAGTGAAGAGGAACAGGGTTTCTGAGGAGGCTCAGCAGCAGGGGCTGTGCAGGAGTAAGATCAGCAAGGAGTTTGCAGCGTTCCTACAAAATAGCTGAAAGTCTGAGTCAGAGCTACATGGTCCTTCACTCTGGATCTATTTTTTGCTCTCTAAATGTGGCACTGTTTCTGCAGTCTCAGAGAAGTTTCACAGCTGGGAAGGCACTGGGAATTGTTCCATGATCTTTATGTCACACAGAGGAAAATAGCTTGTTTGAAGACAGAGATAACTTGTATTCATACATATTAAATAAACAGGGAAGCAAAGTCTTAAAGTCCTAGAGCTATTTTGGTTGACTGAGCAATTACTTCACAGTTTAATTCCACAACTTGCAGTAAGCATGAAAAGTTTCCCACTGAAATTAAAGCAAACAGAGGGAAGAGGAGAGAAAAGAAGAGGTTTTTCCCCTGTAAGAAATTTTGTTACAAATAAGTAAGAAATGGGAAAGTGCAGATGAGTTGCTTTTGAGAAACAGCATGGCAGTGGTTTCCTTGACCAACTTTTTGGAATTTCTCGGCTATGACATAGATCCAAAAGAGAAAAAAATTATTGCTAGCTGTTCAAAGCAAAACTTACTCATTTTTTATGTTGTTGTTGTTGTTTGATTGTTTGTCTGTTCATTTCTAGATCAAGTTTAGTTAAGCTTTACTCTGCATTTATCCTACCCTGGCATCCTCTATAATGCCATCTGTGCCTGTATTATCTCAAAACTGTAAGACATTTGAATATGTCTCCTTTGAGACTAAAGACAGGTGGGTAAGATCATATCCTTGGTGGCTTTGAAAAACTTCAGACAAGTAGGAGAGGAGAGAGGAGGTTCACACACCCTGTTATCAACCACGCTCTGTCCATACAGGGCAGAGGTGACAGCAGTTCTTCCCTGCTGGAGCTCTCTCCCTTTGTGCAAAGCAAACAGTATTACATTGGCTATTTCCACATGGGCCTGTTGTCCCAGAGTTTTACTGCAACACAGACAGTGCTTTATAAGTCAGGGCATTTTGAACTGGAAACAGGTCTGAGTGGAGAATCTACATGACCTGAAGGAAGCCTAAGGAGCACTACAGATGACTTTCCATTGTTATTCCATTTGTTCTCTGCAGCCAGCAAAGAAAAGATCCTCTAGTAGATCATTGTGATGATTTCTGATAAATGGGGTTTGTTAATTTTGTTTGTTTGTTTGTTTGTTGGATATTGTTTGAGATGAGAAAAACATTCCACCAAGATGAACCAAAATTAACCAAAATGTTCAACCCAGGCATCTGTGAAAATCGAGAAACTGGGTGTCTGGAATGTCATGGCACAGAACAATATTGCTTGTGTTACATTATACCCACTATTTATCACAGTAGCGAAATGTTTATTGTATATTCTTTGGTATCTGAAGTTAAAATGTTTTTGTTGCCAAACAGTGTAGGAAGATATAATTTATAGATTAATCCTGTATGCTCTACTATTTCACATAATCCTACAATTCAAAAATGCTATTTCTGTTAGATCTGAAGTTAAAATGAGGAATGCAATGAGGAATGCTTACTTACAAGGACTCCTTTTAACGAAAGACTTACAAGCATAATTACAGGGATTACTTTCTATCATTATAGCAGCTAGTTCCCACCAGGCTGTAATGAGCAATGCAAGCAGTGGGATACAAACCAAACGAAAGCTTATCATTTTCCTAGATCCCAAAACTATGCAGTTGAGAAAATACAAAACTGGCTGCAAAAGAAAATTTAGCTGCTTAAATTGGAGATCTATACATTGAAATACATTAGCTTAATTGTTCTCTGACTGCTGGAAATTAATGACAAAGTTCTTTTCAGAAGACTCTGTGAAAAGGGTCTTATGCAGATTCGTATACCTCCTGGACTCCCTTGTTTACTTTTCAAGTAAGCAATGTATATCAGCAGCTACTCCTCCAAAGTATATAGAGATGAAAATGTATAAAACTGATAAACTGTGAAAAGGAGTCCAGTCTAAATACGACACCACAGATGTTAATCTGTTTTTCACCCTGAGAACAAGTACTGCTCAATGAACAGCAAGTACAATACTGTTAAGACCTGCAGATTTTTCAGTCTCTTTGGGTTTTCGCTTTGTGTTTGTCTGGTTTCTCCACCAGAAGACACAGGGCATGATAAACATTTAGATACAATAAGTATCCTTTTGAACAGAAAAAAACAGCTCTTTTTCAAAGAGCTATCTGGCATGTGTTCCTCAGGTTCAAGTGTTAGGTTTAAAAAACCTCTCCTGGTGCTTTTCCTCAGTTCAAATAATACAACCATTTAAGGAAATTTCATTTCATGCTTGTCTGATCTGTTCTCAGCCCAAAGGAGCTTCATCTTTCTTCTTAAATTGAACTCTCTCATGCTGGCTTCTGAGCACAGGCTGCTCATATTGAGCACTGTTTTTTGCTTAAAGCAGTATCTGCCAACATTTCTGAAAGCCAGTGAGAAGATTTTGCTTTGCTTCCATAGGTTTGACTAGGTTCTTTGTACCTCAGAAAGCCTTTTAAGCATACTTAGTTTACATTTAAAAAGCAGCAGTGAAGACTTTCTAAATAAAACCAGAAAAACACCTCCAACCCATCCAAAATCAACACGATAACACAAGAGTAACCCAAAAGAGGTGATTCTTTCTGTATAATTTTCCTTGGGCAAACATCTAAAGGAGTACAGGCATGAAATACGAGCTGTATGAGGTCTTGCTACGACAATGAGCTACGTTAAATGCAGAATGGTGGATCTAAAAAACAATGGCCAAGTTTCAGTGTAGGGGGGTTAGAAAATGCATGCATCAAAAGCTATGCTGTGTGCAACATGGCAGGATACAGACATTAGTTGAAATGGACTGGAGTCATGCAATTATTTGGAAAGAAGCTGCTGAGGAGAATAAAAAAGTGTGGATACCTGTGTGGATCATAGCTTCCTCCATCTTTATTTCCTGATATAGGAAAATACAAGAGTAACTTTTGTTAGTGTTTAGAACTTGTAAAACCATTCAAAATGTAGTTTTCCATGCACAGCATCTAATTCCTAAAAAGAAATGTACTGGGTTAAATAAAGACAGAGCTGCAGTCCAACAAAGATTTCCTGGAAGTTTTACATAAAAGAACTGAAAACCCACAGGTTTTCAAAAATAATAAAACCCTCAAACAATTAAGATATTGTAAAAAAGAGAAACATTTGTAGATGTAGAAAGAGATACAAAGAGGCAACACCACAAATTATGTAGAATGGAGCATTCCTGTGAAAAAATAACAAATCACAATGTTCAATCAACCAAAGTTAAGTGCAATGAATTCCAGAGACTTGAAGTAAAAATACCAGCTTTGTTTTACTCAGAGATTCTTGTAAAGAAATGTTGCTTTCTTCAAAAATGAAGGAGACTACCGGTGATTAGAAGTTCACAACGTAAACTCTCAGTTGTGGTAAGGAACCTGAAGTTGTTTACACAGGCAGACAGCATTTGAAATAAACACAGGAATTAATAACTCCCCTGATACTGGGAGACAAAAACTAATGAAATAAACCCTGCAAGAGAGAAAAGAGTTATGGTGGTGAAGATCTGCATGCGGCTGTTATTGACTACCTCCAGTAACGATTTCCCTTCTGCAGCATTTCTGTCAAATGATGGGTTTTGCCAACAATATCTGTCAAGAATAACCTGTGCAGGCTTGCAAAGAAGCCTCCTGGTCATGCAGATGTGAAGGACTGGTGTATTTGGGTAATTCCAAATTGTTTAGAGCAACACTTAGGAGAGTGACACTTCATGGATACAATTAGAACTTAAGTAGATGAAAATTATGTTAATAAAATGGAAATGAACACTACTATTTCTCTTGTACCTGTTTCAAGTCCCTTTGGCCTTGGATTGCACTGCTTGTAACCTTGACAACTTCGCAGTTCCATGAGCTGGATGTGTAATTGATTCAAAATGCCTCGTTCCACTGTGTGAACCGTATTGGTCAGCTGAGAAAGAGAGGAAGAAAGGGAAATGATACTTGTAAACAAAACTTAAGGAAACTCTGGTGGACTCCAGTGAATAACATTTTGTAATAGGGAAAGGGGTTTACCTGATAGGGATCAGTGTTCATATCAAAATATTCCAAGAAGCCAGTTGCAAACTCACAAAACAGAAAATTGTGGGTGTCATTAACTGTTCGCAAACACCAGTAAGTGTTGTTATTGGAGCTTGTGCAAGCACAGAAAGAGCCCACTGTAATTAAACAAACAACTTATTAGTTTTCTGTCAAAAATAATATGCTTGTTTCTTCCACCAGTACCTTTAATCACAGTCGTAAAATACTAGGATTGCCTTAGGTTTTCATTTAGATTTATTTAGACTTGGGTACTGTGACTAGTGAACTGTGTCAATGTTTTGAACAGACTTAATAAAATGGTAATGGTATTATAATACATTAGCCCTTCTTTAAACAGTGAACTGTGTCAAAAGGACATTTTTTACCCCATGACAGTTGTTGGAGCACTCCTAGAATGCACAGCAATATGAGAACTCTTTTCATAACTTTTTGTTACTCCATAGTTAAAAAGAAATTAACCAATGTAATTGTTGTCTTTAAAAAAAGCCATGCATATGACTACTTTGGGAACATTTTAAAATGCAAAGTACATATTAGCAGAAGTCCTAGTACAATCAGAACAGATTATCACTAGGAGACAATTTCTTTCTCCAAATCAAAAGTTGTTCTTAGCAAATTTTCAGCTTGGAGTCAAATATGTCATAACTTCATCATCACCTGATCTTTAAATTTCTGAAAAGTTTTCAATCACTTTTCTTTCTCCATCATCACAAGTGAGAAAAATGCTGTTTGTTAATGCTGAATACTGAGAAATATTTATGTCTCAACAAGATAGTAATCTATACACCCTGAAGTTTAAAGAGACTTAAAATATCCTTTACCTGTAATATTTTGTTCATATACACAAGTGCTATGCACTTGTGATTTTGAAAATATTTTAGCATATGAAAAGTGGAATAATGGGGAGAATTCATAAGGGATAGTATCTGCATTTTGATCACGGTAAGTTGTTTATTATACTCTTTGAAATGAAAATATTAAAAGTAAAGTAGACCTTTTATTTGCTGAAGTTTTTGACAGCATTAAAGGTCAGAACAGTGTTCTGATTGCATGAAGTGGAGAACCAGTAATACAGCAGAGGAAAACCTAGACCACACTTGCATTTTGACACAAGACTCACAGTTCCAGAATGGTGCTGTTTGCCAGTGGTTGTTGTCGTGGGTAAAACACGTCAGCCCAGGGAGGCTGCACTCATCTCCCTTCTTCTGGCGCCTTTTCCCCTTCCGCTCCTTCTTCCTTCTCCGGTTCTCTTTGAACAGCTGCAGTTTGCCATCCACCTCCTGTGCTGCTTCTCTGCTCAGAGAGGAAGTTGGGCATGGCTGACTAAGAACAGTCTCTGTTTGGTTAACAACAGCACTAGCAGGTTTTTACATCTTTCTGGATTTTATAAAGGTGGAAGAATGAGAACAGGACCTTCTAGCTCAGCTTCCCCAGCTGTTAAGATAACGTGGTCCCTTCAGCAAGCATGAGAAAGGATGCTTTGCTGCATTTTGGTTTTATTGGATTGTTTAAAAAAAAAAAATTGTTCAGTTTCTGATAATACTATTTTCATCCTTTTTCTATCAATAGGTTGAAGAAATATCCATAAACTTTCACAAGCTGGTGCAAAACTACTGAATGTTTCTTGTGATAGCTTGTTACATGTGACCTTTTCTTCCCCTCACCTCTCTCCACAAAGAATGCTACAAAACCCAAACCAAAAAACTCCCCAAATCCCCAAAATTACATTTATCCAGTCACCAAAATGTCAGCTGTGAGAATGAGAGGTTAATAACAGCCTTACTTGAAGGGATGAAGATGACTCTTGAGTTTGTCTTGGGCCTTCACCCCCTTCTCTTTGTTATAATAGCTACAGGGAAAATTTTTAGGAATTAGTAAGTCATGAAACTGTTTTCAACACAAAACCAAAACAGAAGTATACTATTGTTGACATTTTCTTAAGGAACTATACAGATTTAAAATTTTCACTTAATTTAAGAAAGTTATGTCTGTGCGATCCTATGCTAGGTTATAGCAGAACTGCAGCTTGATTCAAACACGTTAGTAGCATACAAACATATTTAATCTTAAAATGTTATCTTCTTGTGGTGGTTCACAGTAGCTTCTATTCATATCTAACTGAAATTGGGGCCTACAATAGTTATAACTATCAATAAAGTTATGGGGTTTTATTTTCAATCTCAAAATCCCTGGAAAATGTCTAAGACTTAGAAATCAGAATAGCATTCAGTATTTAGTGCCACCTCTCTTACCTCTGTTTACTACAATCACATTCATCTGGTTTTCTTCTTTTTAGGTGTCCTCTAACTTCCCTCAAATTTTTAATTTTGTCTTGGAGAGCTTCGATCTGCAGAGAATATTTCTGAGTCAGAATTATTCTTTGGAAAGGTAAAGACTTCACAAGATTTTAAAATACCTCTTACCTCCTTATCAATGTAAGCCTTGTGATCCTTCCAGGCTCTGGCAGACTGGTACAGCTCCCTCTCACAGTGAATGGTGTCATTTGGAAGAATGAAACACCTGTGGATGAGTTTAAGAAACACAAAAACGAAGGTCAGTTATCTCCCAGTTACCCTCCCATTTTTTCTCTTTCTTCCAACATTCCTAATCAATTATTTTTTTTATATTACGTTGGTAAGTAAAAAAAAACTCGACAAGGTCTTCCTCTGTTGACTTAATAGCAACAATTGCTTTTATGTTTTCTCTGGAAAGCTCGTCATCCATGACAGATGGTCTGTGCCTGCTAAGCAGAAAATGCAACACATTCTTAATCAATAAGAAATGAAATTGAAACTGAAGTAAAAATCTGTTCAGAATTTAAAGCCTCTTGTTAACCAAATGTGCCATTGTTATTTAATCACCAGCTGCTGAGAAATACATTCTTCTTCCCACATGAATGTGGCTCATCTTTCCAGCATGCAGAACACTCAAGAAGAGAACATACAGTCAGAGGGCTGAAGATCAATATAATTGAAAAAAGACCAAGAAGAACAAAAGTTGGAGGAAAAAGTTCAAACACATGGTTCAACAAAAAGTCTACAGAGCACTTGAGTTAAGAAACAGTGCAATGATAAAAACATTTACAACTGTGTTTGAAAAAACAGCTCTACCTAGAGGAAGAAAAAAGCACAAGAAAGACCAAGGCAGTGGACTGAGACAGAAGATCCAGCAGAAGGCGGGCTGGGCTTTCAAAGTCCCCATGCTGACAAACAGAAATTCCTTAATTAGAGAAATCTAACTTTATAGACAGAACTTTTCTTGGGTCCTTCTTCATCAGAACCCTTCTTCTAATTTTTGAGAAAAATTAACAGAAAAAAAGATGTAGATGCTTATCTCTTCCAATGTTATGCTATTTTGGTTTTTTTTCTTCACTCAAAGAATTCTGGAAGTAATACTATTCTGTAAAGGTCAAAACACCTCATGGAGAAATAATAATTTTTCTGGAAAACTTTTAAAAGTTCTAATAATTCCATGGTTGGGAATTATCAGTGCAAGAAAGGATAATTTTTACTATTCAAAACTAACTTTCGTGTTCTCCTAAAAAAAAAAAAAAAGAGAAGAAGAAAAGAGATAAACTCTATTTACATTTTACATGTTTGCCTTTTTATTCAGATTTACTGTATAAGCAATACACTACAGATTTAGTGTATTAGAATAAGCAATTCTAATTCTAATCTTAGCTATTGCTAATGGCTGCAAACAACTAAGCATTAAGAAGCATGATGTAGCTGATCTAATCTGTCCTCATGTAGCTTAACAGAGTGATTGATCCAGGGTGATTAACAGGGTGATTAATAAGACGTATATTTTCATACAAGGGATTAATTTCCCTCTGGAGATGCCTACCCCTCCCTAGACCTAAATACCTAAACTAGAGGCCTACATTTAAAATACACATACTAAATATAAATTATTCCACTTCCTAAAGAATATAATTCATGTATATCTAAAATCTATTATGTCTGTTTTTCAAGTTCCTAAATATTGTACAGAGGGAGAAAGAGTACAGTTAGAAAATGAAGGCTTTGTTTTAAGAAACAAAAACACCATGGAGAGAAAGCAATCATACTTGTGTGTCACTCTGACAGAGCTGGGTTGACCTATGGCATCAGTGCCATCAGCGACCATCGTGTCACGAGCAGCACGAGCAGTTCCCTCTCCTTCTTCCACATTTTCAGCATTGTGACGCTTGGTGATACTCCTGGTCTTTAACACCTGCAGCTCTTCTTCTTCCAGATTTATGTCATATATCTCACCTTCAAATTCCACAGACAAGGACCGGGTTTGGCGAGTGTGGACAAATCGAGGTTTATATTCTGACACAGAAGAAACATTCACAGTCAAATATTCATATATGAATAAATATATATATACATATTCTGACACAGAAGAAACATTCACAGTCAAATATTCATATATATATGTATGTATATATATTTATATATATATGTATATACATGATCCCTGCCATGAGCACAAAACATATTTCAAAGAGAAGAATCCTGTTCA
This sequence comes from Sylvia atricapilla, assembly GCF_009819655.1. Lineage (NCBI taxonomy): Eukaryota > Metazoa > Chordata > Aves > Passeriformes > Sylviidae > Sylvia > Sylvia atricapilla. The sequence goes on along the minus strand of NC_089140.1, from coordinate 119,554,666 downwards.
ATAAAACCAATTTATTTTTTCTGTGACTTTACTGAACCTGATACATTGTGGCCCACACTTCCATGAGTAACATGAAATTTCACTTGCTTCAAGGTTTGCATTTCATGTAAGTCTGACCTTATGCCACAGTTAGCATCTGTATCTTTGAATAAAAAACAGTATCTCAGAAATCAGATATCTAGAAAGAGACACTAAAAAACCACAAAAACCAGAGAACACAGGATTAGAAACCCCTTTAGAAAAGGAAATAATTCAGTACTGTGAAACAAGGTCATCACCTGTAAATTGGCATGTGACATATTTAATGTGTACTTGAGAGTAAAAAAAAAAAAAAAGTTAACACCTTTTCCTTTTTAAAGGTAAGAATTTAGAGGGTAAGAATCCATCAGATATCAGTATTTGTACATATCTATAGCTACATATACTTTGACATGTATGTAATCTATATTTATGTATGCAAGGTATAGACCATCAAGAAGTTGCTGCATTGCAGAGCTACAGTGAGATTCATTCTGTCACTTCTACCCCTTGAAAGCTCTGAGCTTAGTAGGGTTACAGCTCTTTTAGTTATCATGTATATGAGTAAGACTAGTTAAGGCAATTAATTCTTTTGAGGGGTCTTTAATTTCAAGCACAAGAGAACCTCTCTTTGGTCTCATTCTGAAAGTCATTACTTACACTTTTCACTTCTTTTGCTAAATGCACTTGATCCAAACCAAGGTGATCAAGCTGACAGTCAATACCACACCAAAGCATGTTCTGTCTAGCAAGAGAAAGCTCTAGACATACAACATTAAGCTTGTAAAAGGTCAGTTGCAGGGCATTTCCATTTGTTGAATCTATGCTGAGCACACCCATGCCACCTAACAATAATTTATCCAGCAGAAAGCAGCAGCTGTTAGAAAGTACTGCCTTTGGCAGGCAGCATCAGATCTAGTGAAGTTTTTATGTTAGTGTATTTGAGAGACTCAGGCTGAATATTTCCTGCAATCTTTTAAAGGAGAAGATAGTGAACCTCATTGAACTTTTTATTCAAACCACCCTGTCCTAAACATTTTCAGCAATCACCTGCTGTCAGGTGAAAAAAGTCTCAGGCAAGGCAATGAAGACGTTCATCTTCATGAACAGAAAAGCTAGTTTCAAAGCATCTTTCTGGCCTGTAACAGTATTAATCTTTAATAAAATTAAGCAGAAAGATTCACAAGGTCAAAAGGGACAATTTCTTGCATTTAATAGTCTCTGATGATATTGCTTAGTAAACAAGTGGCTGAAAGGGTGGAATATATAGGCATCTCATGCATGCATCATCTAAAGACAAACCTGAATCAGTAATTCCCTTACAAATATTTCATCATTATGAATCTTTCCCTGTTCTAGTCAGAGGAGTGTTAAGGCTGATTTGGAGGAGGCAGAGAAGCGAAGAGGTGTAAGAATTTTGGAAAGAATTAAAGCACAACAAAGCAACTTCTTCCAGTGCCTCCTTCAGATGTTTTCCAGCCTTTCCCTACTTTCTTTCCCCAAGTAACTTGCTCCAGTCACAATCTCCTTTCAGCCCTTGCTGATGACTTGGCGGCAACTCTTTCCAAGGTACACAGAAGTTACCTCCATGCAAAAATATCACTTGAGGGAACATTCCCCAGTATGAGAATCACCCTGGCAGTGTGTGGCATGCACACTTTTCAGCAGAGCTCTGCCTGTACACACTGTGAGGTTCCTTAGATCATACTAAACAAGTGGAAGAAATTAGATCAAGACAGTATTCAGGCCAAACAATGAGCTAAAGACAGACAATATTGTGGCTGAATGTACAAAGAATACCAGGGATTCTTGTTCACAATCTCAATGTGAGGGGCTTTAAATCAGGAAATATTTTTGAATGATACTGGCATTATTTTCTTACTTCACAGACATCTGTGCAGCACCTTCTAACTTTTGCATTTCTCATACAACTTCACTAACATCTTGCTTTGAAGACCCATCTTCATTTCATTCCCCAGTCTTGTACTGTAGTTAGAGAGCAGGAGAACATAGACTGCTCTTCAACAAATTCTAATATCTGCTTCTATTGCTACAGCTACAGAAATTCACCGGCATTGCTGGGCAGAGGGAAGAAAAATCGTGCTCTATTTAAAATAATGGCTTCTTTTGTATAAATCATTAGGAGAAACTAACCCGAGTGCTACAGTCATAAAACGCTCCTGCACAGTGCCTTCAGCCCGCGCTCCACTAGAGGACACTGTGATCTCACTCGTGTCCCTGCGGGCATCCCGCCGCGGACGCGCAGGGGAGGCAGAAGGGAAGCGGGAGCCGAGCAGTGGTTCAGTACCAGAGCAGCCCCGCAGTGCCTCGGGGAGCAGATGTGTGCGGGGCATCACCGAACAGCGAATTCTGCCTGAACCATGCAAGGAAACACTGTCACGGGCCGCCTTGGCGAGCAGCGGCCCCAGATCGGAGGCCAGCGGGCTGTCATGTCTGAGCTGCGCGGGAGGTGGCACCAGAGCATCACCGCCACCAGCACCGCTCCCGAAGGCTGTTCCCCGCCGTGGTGCCAAGGATGAGTGTTGTGATTGCTGCTACCAGAATCACAGCACGGTTTGCGTTGGAAAGGACCTAAAAGAATACCCAGTTCCAGCACCCCTGCCATGGGAAAGAAGACCTGTCACTAGAACAGGCTGCTCAAAGCTTCACCTAACGTGGAACACATCCAGGGATGAGGCATCCACAACTTCTCTCGACAGCCCTCACAGTATTGAATTTCCTCCTAAAACCTAACCCAAACCTACCTGCTTAAAGCAATTTCCGCTTGTCCTATCACTAAATGACCTCGTAAAAAGTCCCTTTCCAGCTTTAGGCCCACTTCAGGTACTTATTACAGAGGCAATTGTGTAGAACCTGACTACCAATTACGGACATCTTCATTAGACACGAAGGTGAAGGCAAGAGCATATTGGCAGGAAAATGCTCTGCTAGCCATTTCCCCCTGCTCTCTGCCTCAGAGTCCAAGGGATCGAGTAACACTTACTTTGCACATTAGGGTTTCTCAGGAACTGTCTTTGATTTTTCCTTTGGGCCCTGCTGTTCCGGTAATCAGTGTCTCCACAGTTGCAGTCTTTGTCTTTAGCGCCGTAGCCCCGGGAGTGAAGGCTGCGCGCTCTCTTTCTGATGGCCAGGATGTCGCTGGGCACCTTGCACTTGTGAATTCGCAGTTTGCCAGAAGCATCCTCTGTGCACTGCCACTTCTGCGGGAGAGAGACGTGAAGATGATTTCCCAGCAGCCTTCCAAACCCCTGTTGCTTTCAGGTAGGCAGTAAAAGCAGACAGGTAAATTTCTTTTAACATTTAAGCAGTCCTTTAAATAGCAAACTGAGAAGGGAAACATTTTAGGGCACAAATTCAGTCAGTCTTCACAACACCTTTCTCATGCTGGGAAACATAAGCTTGCACGAAATTACTTCAAAACTGCATAAAACAAACACCCAAACAAAACAAATAATTATATACGTATATATATCTGAATGAAGAGTATCTAGACTACACACATCCCTGAAAAGAGCAAGTAAGAAGTCTTAATTTACTGAGTCAGCAGAGTACTCAGTGGCAGGGCAGTTTTCACCAACTCTTTATTTTCTTTGAAAAAAATGCATTTTTTTCTTTGTTCCGTGACTTGGATTTTCTAGCATGATTCAGAGAAAAATAATAAAAAAAAATCCTCAGTTCACAGATGAAGAATGGGTTCAGTTGTAGAGTTTTTTTAGAAAGAAAAGGACAAATTCTGGATGTAATCTATAGGAAAATGCATAAACTATTCCCTACAGCCAGCAGGTGCAAGCAAGTGGAAGAACCTTAGGGACAGTAAACAAGAAATTAACTTGGATAAACTACTTTGGATTTATAAGTCATGAGATTTGTATGAGACTTAGGAGGAAAAGCCCTGGAAGGAGTACCTGTAAAAAGCATTGTATGTGTGCTGAATATCAGAGCAAGTGTGGGAGAATGAAAGGAAATAGATTTTTTTTTCCCCGTTTGCCTGCACAATATCTGTCTGACTTAATTATCAACATCACTGAACCAGATGGAAGATTCCAGGTGGATTTTTCCAGTGGATCCCATCACCTTCACATTTCAAATTAAAAAGCAACTGGGACTTTAATTTCCTTTCCACATCACACTGTCTTAAAAAACCCTAAATGTTATTTAAAAAAACCAAAGAAATGGGTAGGTGCTGAGAGATCAGAACTCCTTTGCTCATATCCAAAGCTTGCCATACACGGCACAACACACTACATAAAATAAGAAGTCTGTGAATATTTTAAGTCATTGGTAGTCTGAATAACAAAAAGGAGAACTAGAATTATCTATGTTTATTTATAATTTCAAGGCAACCATAAATGACTATTACTCAGTCGGTTTTGTTCACTTTTGCATCTTAAGTCACAATGGCCAGAGTTTGTACACAAAGCACTAAGCTTGGCTGGATATTGCAAAGAATAAAACTAAGTAATGCTATTGGTAACTGGAACGTTTTAGCTGCAGTTTCAGTGAAGTTTCTCTGTAATGTGTCCTTTTTTTGGTTCCCATGACTGAATAGCTTAAGTAGCTTTCTCTTGCCTCATTAATAATAACAAGACAGATGGATGCTGGTCCTAATGGAGTTGCCAACCTAATTTTTGAAATGGACACTAATATCAGATCATACACATTTCGGTAAGTTCCATTAACTAATGGCTGCTCTGGACTGTTTTGGAGATGGTGTCATGCTGACTGAAAAATGGCGAAAGAAAACACAGCCTCAGGTAGATTTTCTGGCCTGATAACCTGAGGAACGAGCTGATGTGGGTCTGAACAACAGCACCATGAATGCACTCTCTGGCCTAACATGTGGGCTGAATTAAAAAAGGATTCCATGCTGAGATCCTCCTGTGGATTGGCATGACTCTGATCTCAGAACAGTAAGGCATGTGTAAAAGGACATTAATTTCAACAAGTCCAATAGCTGGCAGGGAAATTACACTTGTGCCCAGACTTTCAGTGTGAAGGTACATCTACGAGTGACAATGTAGTTTTCTACAAGAAAAGGTGTCCCAAGAGCTGTAAAGCTTTGCAGATTTTATTCTGCAACAGCATGTGCTCTCTTCCTTCTGCAGCAAGAGATGATTGCTAAAGGATAAGAGCTGACTGCACCACTATATTTCCTGTGTTTATTGGGTACATGTTACAGTTATAAACATATGGCACTAGTTTTTAAGGAGTCTCAAAAGCAGCATTTTAAAGTAGAATAAGTATTCTCTTTGTCTAGCATTAATCATAGCAGGAGGCTGTAGGAGTGGCTTCAATAACCTTTTAGATCATTTTAACAGTATTATGACTAACACTGAAACAAGACGCTCTGTGTCTAGTACAAGTCAATAATAGTTCCCTATTTAAAACAGGGATTAAATGTGATTCATTTACTCTTTTATTTTTCTTTTTTTAATTTAACTTTAAAAAGTGTCATTATAAAGATGCTTTAGAGTTCTAAGATGGAATTTTCAGTCTAACTTTCCTGAATCTCTGCCCATGCCAGCGTAATCAGGCACTGAGCATGCCTTATGCAGTTAAGACGTAATGGTCCTTCTGCTCATTTTTAGATCTATAAAATGCATTAATGAACATAAAAGAAGATTCTGACTGAATGCACTGCCCCTTCCCCTGTTTTCTACCTTCTTTCCCACTTCGAATACCAAACTGTTCTTTGAAGCTCAGGATTATTAATTTTAGTTTCTAGAACGATTTATCCATCAATTAAATAAACCCATTAGCATATATACAAACTAAATATGTCTTCATTAAATTTTAATTTGTATATATTTTCTTATTTCCCCCATGTTTATCTTCTTTCTTACAGTGATATTTCACAAAAAAACCTAAGACAATCTAACAGCTCACTGTTGCCATAGGAATATAGGATAGTCCTTGCTTCTGGCTGCATACTGATTTAGGGACCCCTGCACTGATTTATTCTCACCTTGGTAGGAGAGAAGAGAACTAACTCAGAATTAAAAACTCTAAACTAACAGTAGAGAAAAAAAAACAACAAGTGCTTGACATTTGGCTGCAATAAGCTGTTATATTGTTTCAGTCATGCTGTGAAACTTCATCTGTGTCAGCCTTTTTCCTTGTCATTGACTCATCTTTTCCTTCTTTCATCTCATTTCATCACCTACCCTCCAGCAAGTATTTCCCTCTCACCTCAGCTCCCCACATTCAGTTCACATTCCTCCTCAATTTAGGTTCAGAGGGAAAGCAAAGGTGAAAAAGGATCTTAAATACTTCCACACCAGTGGAGCCCTGAATCCCCAGACCTGAAAGCTGATGGAACTTAACCCATTGGGAGGAGCTTTGCTAGTTTACAGCCACCCTGAACCAAGTAGGGTTTGTTCTGCATACGCACTCGGAGCTTTGGCTGGGTTTCTGAGTGCTGGCTGCCAGCTCTTCCCAGCACCTTCCCTGCCCCCATCAGCAAATTACTAAGGAGCTCAAGAGAGGCAGAAGTGTAAAAGGACTGAACAGCTAAGGACTTTGGGTTTGCCTTGTTGGAAAGAACCAGGCTGAGGGAAAATGTCACTGCTCTTCACAGCTCTCTGAGGAGGGAAAGCAAAGAGGGTGATGTGAATCCAGTGATAGGATCTGTGGGAATGGTTCAAAGTTGTGCCAGGGGAGGTTCAGACTGGACATTAGGATGCATTTACCAAGAAAGTGGTTAAACACTGTACAGGCTTCCTGGAGATGGGGTTGTTGCCCAAGCCTGTCAGTGTTGAAAAGGTATTTGGAAAGTACTGTTAACAACATGCCATGGAAGTGGCCAGGCAGCTGGACTCAATCATCATTGTAGATCCCTTCCAATAGAAATAGTTCTATCCTATCCTATTGTGCTGATTTAAGCTGAGGTTGAGTTCACTTTCTTCATGGTGGCTGGTGTGGGGCTGTGTTTGGGACTTTTGCTGAACACAAGATTGACAATACAGAGATGTTTTTGTTATTGCTGAGCAGGGCTTACATAGTGCCAAGGCCTCTTCTGCTTTTTCCTGCTGCCACGCTGGTGAGGGGACTGGGTGTGGCTGGGGCTTGGGAGGAGACACAGCTGGGACAGGCAACCCCAACTGACCAAAGGGATTTTCTGGGCCATAGGCCACAGGACATCGTGCTCAGTATATAAAGTGAGAGGAAGAAGGGGGAGGAAGGGAACATTTGGAGCCATAACCTTTGTCTTCCCAAGTCACTGTTACATGTGATGGAGCCCTCTCTCCCAGAGATAGCTGAAAAACTGCCTATCCTTCGGAAGGGGTGAGTGAATTCCCTCTTGCTTTGCTTGTGTGCACTGCTTTTCCTTTCCCTGCCAAACTTCATGTCAACCCATGAGTTTTCCAGCTACCTTTCTGATTCTCTCTTCGATCTCACGGGTGTGGTAGAGATTGAGCAGCTGTGTGGGCTTAGCTGCTGGCTGGTCTTAAACCAGTATACCTATCCTATCTTAATCCTAATCCTATCCTATCCTTCAGAAGTCAAGCTGCCAAACCTGAAGCTTAAACATGTAAGCACCTGAGCCTGTTCCTCAGTGTTGAGGCAAGCACAGCAACGGTGCTGCAGCAGATTATTTTCCTTGGATAATGGCACTGGCATGATGCACTTCTGGGGATAGAAGTTTGCCCTCATAAAGACATTTCAAAGACTAGAGGGTAGCACATGGGCTGGTTAAAAGGGATGGTTTGTACTCGGTGGCTTTGCTTTGCCTTGCTACTGGCATGGCTCCAGTTATGACTTGCAGCTACATAAGGAAGACAACTGACTTCATAGCTACCTGGGGTCTCAATTTCCTGGTATTAATCAGTTGTGCCACAGCCTTAAAATTAAGTCTATTTCATTACTGATTATAATTAAGGCATAAAGCTATACATTCAGAATGAATCATTGTGATGTGCTCCACTGTAAAAAGTTACTAAGGCAAGATTTCAAATCAGCTTTGTGCACTTAATAGACTGTCATGGATTTGAGACAGTTGCTGTGCCCTCATATAGAGGGGAAATCAGTTAGACAAGTCATAAAAAGTGTCCCAACAGTAGGCAAGCGAAAGGTTTCTATGAAATGTAAACACCTAGTATTTGCAGTAGACATGTCAGTGTTAAATATCTTGTCAGATTTTATCACAAAGTTATGAAACCCTGAAAAACATGCAACCGGAAATATAACACAGCAGCAATATTTTTACAGGTGCTTTTTCGTTTTTGTGATGTATGACTGACTTCGAGTATTATTGCTCAGCCTAGGGAATGTTAAGATAAGAAAATGAAGACTTCATGAATTTAAACCCGTCCTCAAGATCTCATTTCCCTTTTTTCCTGTTTCAAAAGATATGCTCTAAATTTGAAAACAGTTTAGATGGAAATACCATCACAGGCTGAATACGTGCGTACCATTTTCCTTCATTAGCACTAACCAGATCTGGGGGAGTGCCAGGGGACTTGATGCTGGATAAAGAGTTTGGTTCAGGCCTGGGCTACTGCAATCAGAGCTGTCTTGCTTTTGCTTTCTCTGGGCCATTAGAAGAGACCATGTCACAATATATTGAAAAGTGCCCTGTAATTAGTTGTCTATGGTAAACAGCACAGAGTAACAGCAGTTCATTTCTGCTGAACTGGGCCTGAATACTGAGAAATGTTTGCTAGCTAAGGTCATGTCCTCTATGCATTCCCATAGAGCAGAGCTGAACCCTGGTCCTGACCAAGGCTGCTAAATGCCCCTGGAAATACTAATCTGTGTTATTTCATCTCAGCAGTACTTCAAACATTGCACATGAGTGCAGCTGTTTAACAGGGATGGTTTGCCAGGTTCACTCAGGAAATTTGGAATTGCTGCATTTTTGTGGAAAAAAAAATCTTCTCCATTTTAGAACTGAGTCGATACTGCCTGTAAATGGCAGATCCCAAGTTTTGTACCACTCTCTCACAACTGAACCACTTTCTATTGGATCATGCTCCAGAGTCTGACAACATGAATGCATTTAAAGGCAGTTATTTATATACAGCCTTAGCCCCTGAGTGTTCCTGAAAAATGCAGTGGTCAGTGGTTCGACAGATAGGGAAGAAGTTTGTCCTATAAGAACTGATTTAATGTGGGCAGAAATGTATGACTTTAGAAATACTTCCAGAAAAATGCACAGGGACAGAACTGGAGGAAAAAAGGAAAGAAGGAATTAATCAATGGATAACAGAAATAACAATATAAAATTTGGCATTTTTGAGCTACATCATAAGCTTATGAATAGAAAGAAAGAGAAAATTGCTCAGGAATTTTACGGACTACAAAATTTTGTATTCTTGCTGTACAGACAAGATTGATTTTAAGTGCCATGGTTATAGCAGTTCTCTAGTTATAAAAAATGCATGAATTGCATTGTCAGCTCTAGAAATGTAGGCACCTAGGTCAAGACAGCAAATATTTCACCTGCACAGCATTCTCTACCAAATCTATTAACTTGCCTGTAGATACAACTCAACATCAAGGGACTTCTGTTGTTATCCAATAAATGTCCACTCTCAGGTACAAAGAGGACCCAAAGAAAAGGATAAATTTAATCCTTTAACTATAAATAGTAGTGCCAATAATATTCTGTTAATATTGTGTCACACACATTTAACTTGCAGAGGACTTAGTTTATACTCTGTTTCACTGGATACTTTAAAATACAAACTGCAAATAGAGTACCTCAAAGGAGTACTACAGAAAGTGTTAAAAATAATTCTTGCATAAACTGTGTTTTCTGTCTTAATGTTTTTGGTACATATAATTACTTTTAAAAAGGTTTAAAGAATTGGCTTTACTAAAAAAGGATGCCACTCTACCAAAAAGGCCTTTCTATTAGAGAACACCAGTAAGATGATAGTGAAAATGTTGAACACAGTCATGCACAGAAAGAGATAAAACCGGTGAATCCTGTGATCTTCCTGGAATATCTCTGGATTTTATCCACAATAGACTTCATACGTCTAATTAAGAATTACTTGAATTTAAAGAATTGTCAAATCTGGGAAGAGCTGCTCTCTGATAAAAACTTAAATATTTAGGCTGAAATGTGAACTATTTAGGCTGAAATATGAAACACCACGCCTTGAAAGATTATTTTTAGAGATAAAGGAACTTATCTTCATATTTGGTTTCAACTCATAAACAGAGTGGTATTTTAACTAGAGGTATCATAATTTCTGGCAATTCCTACGAATTCTTGAGCAAGTAAATAGCAGGCATGTTTCTGTCAGCCATGAGGGATGACTCTGCAGGGTCTAAAGTGAGGAATAGCTACAAGAACTGTTCACAAAAGCACTGAAGTATGCCTTTAGTTTTAAGTACATAACTGGTCCCAAAAAAATGTGCTTCCAGTTAAGCCCGTGCACAGATGCTCCACTGAATTATTACTAGGATGGGGTATCAATGGGGAGATGGCAAAGAAGAGACAGCTCTGAACCAATGCTCTGGTAAAACAGGTTGATCACCAAGTGCTTTTTGACTCTTGAAAGTATCTGGGGGTTGTTCTGGAATCTGGAGAATCCATGAGTGATGTTAATATGCCATAGCAAAATTTTAGTTGAGTTTTAGTGGGTGCTCAGAGTCTGGCTGTCAGTGACTGGCCAGCCATCTGACACTTCTGGCCAGCTCTTACCAGCGTATGTGTTTTTATTCATGCTCTGCAGCTGGTCCTAAAGTTGACCTATACAAATGTATGGTCTGTGATATTTATTTTATGAGAACATAGATACTAGAGCCAAACCAGACTACACCTAATAAGCCCCATTCTAATTTCCTTTACAATATTATCTGTGAGCTGACTGATGGCAAGTGTTCTTTCAGTATGAGAAATAAACGTGCTTATGACTGAATGCTGATATGATAATTTGATAAATATGAACACCAATAATAAAATTAAATTCTTATGCTAGGTTTTTAGAGGGTGAAGAATACATGAGAAATAGGAGTACAGGCTAGAAAACATGCTTTTTGGATCAGAGCCAGAAGAATCTTGCACATTCACCACAAAGCTGATGTTTGGATTCAGTGACATGTCTCCAGTGACTACCCGTAAAGCCTTAGATCACTGTAAAATACACTGAGACCTAATCTAACTAAAATCTCACTGTACAGTCTTCAGGCATTTTCTCCAAATGAAACATTATTTCCTCAGGGTAGTTTTGGGGTACAGTTCCTCAGGAGGAAACTCAGTATTATGTGTGTCTAAAGCTGAGATGCGTGAAAAGAGAGCACAGGGAAGGTGCAGCGACAATGTTATACCTGTCTAGCGCAGTGTGAGCTCATGTGCTTGCATGTCATACCAACAAAGGCAGCAGGATGCATTTTTCTGTTCTGCCCACTGTCAGTGCTCATTGGAGCTGGCAGAAGGCCATGGATCTTTGCAAGTTTCAGGCCTTTGCTGTTCACAAACTGGCAGGTAGTGTCGAGCAGATGGTAGGAGATGTATGCCCATAAAATAAACATACCCATGTCTGGGTTTCACTGCTGAGTCATCCAATCTAAGGGCTGAAATTTTAAACACAGTGCTTCACAGTCCTTATTTTGGGAGGGTGGTGGTTTTTTTTTTTTTTTTTTTTTTTTTTTTTTTTGGTTTTTTTTTTTTTTTTTTTTTAACCCCATTGGGAATATTTAAAAAATAGATTGTGCCTTGTGTAATTTTTCTAAGAGGACAAAAATGCATTTTTGGCTATGGATTTGGTACTGATTATAAATAATGGATTGAGCACTACACTGGAGACATCCAGCCTATCAGTCACCAGACCTCATAAGGTAACTGTGATCTGGGAAAGAGTGTTAGGTCCCAGAAGTCAAAATTATGCCTCAGGAAAATTCCTATGACTCAGACTGGAGAGAAAAAGAATAAATACTTACGAATTAACTCAACTCCTTAATTACACATTTAGGTAAGGGAAGAGAGAAAAAAAAAGTATAAATGAAAACACAGTTAACCTGGTTTTATTTGATATTTGCTAAGTATCCAGAAGAATTTCATGAGTGAGAAGATGGAATGAGTTCAAGAAAAATAACCTGCTAGAGGATTTAAGAGCAGCTTGCCTCTAAACCTCCTGAACTAACATATATTCTTGTCTCAGGTTATTCCAGTGGAAAGCTGAGAAGAGATTTGTGTCATGATAAGGTTGTATTAATCCAGAGAAACATTTGTTCACATGTTATTTTTTCTGCTCTGCTGGAAAATTAACAAAGCTTTATTACAAGTTGACACCAACTGATTCCCATTTAGAAACAAAAGTAGGGTTATGCTGCAGATGAATGCTGCAGATGAATAAATATTTCTGTATGGTATAGCTTGTTACTGAGAGGGTAAATATATATCAATGAAATATAAAAATACTCTGCAAACCATTTAAGTGTTAAAACCCATCAGTATCCACTGCTAAACCAGCTGGGATCAATCAAGTGACCTCAGTAAGTTACAACATGTAAACTGGTGACAAATTTGTCATATGAACTACGAAAGAAACCTCTCGTTCCCATCATAATTTCTTGAGCATTCTCATATGTGGAGATGTGGAGGGACTGCAAAGGAAATGTCTACCCTTCTCCAAGCCCCAAAGCTGAGCAGGGAGCCCATCAGCTCCTGCTCCCTTTGCCAGGCCTGGTGTGATGGGACTGCCTGTGCTTTGGGTGAGCACAGATCAACAGCTGGGGCAGGGCAGGAGCTGAAATCTGGTCTATATCCAAATATGACATGGGCAGGTGATCCATAACTCACTTACAAGTTCATAAAATTAACAGCACTTCCCAAGTTATGAAGCTGAGGAGGAAGAAGAAAACATTAAATCCTCAAGGTCAGGTAGTAAGCAAGCAAAAAATTAAGCGCATGTACTGGAAGGAACATCTGGAGGTCATTTAGTTCATCCTCCTCCTCAAAGCAGCGACATTATTAGGTTTGGATGTATTCTGAGATGGACTTTCCACAGCCTCTTTGGTCTCTAGTTCCTAATCATATTTGTGGTAACACTTTTTCCTGTGTATCTATGTAGAATTTCCCTTGCTGTAACTTGTCTTTGATAGCCCCTGTGCGGTGCACCTCCAAGACATACCTGGTCTGTCTTCTCTCTAATTAGCCACTGGTTAATCAAAGGAAACAATTAGCTCCTTCCTTTGCCTTCTGTTCCTCTGGCTAACCAAACCTCTGCCCCTTCTCAGTACTCCCACCCCATCTCTGGGGTCCTCCCCTGGACTTGCTCCAGCTCACCAAAGTCCCGCTGCTCATGGAGATCCCAACCCGGATGCAGCGTTCCAGGTGCAGCCCAGAGGCACCAGGGAGAGGTGAGTTCTCACTTCCCATGACCTATTAGCAGTGCTCTTGCTAATGCAGCTCAGCAGGAGCACTCCTCTCCTTGGCATGGACTCACTGCTGACCCACGTCAGTGACTGCTGGAACGTAACTCAGGAGTGAACACATCCCATGCGCATCTCAGTTCTGAGATGTTCTCAAGGAGGTGGGTGAACATTTGGAAACTGTCCTCCCATAAAAGGGGGTTAGGAAAAAGCAGCAAGGGGACAGTGATCTACAATGAAAGTGACACAATCTGTCAATGGTGCTAGAAAATTTAAATACATTAAAAAATAACAGTGAAAGTATTTTATATCTATACTTAACAGATGTTTAGTACTTTCTCTTCACCAGCCCATTTTTTAGGTTTATCTATTTTCAGATACACACTGGACATAGAAAAAATAAGAATTTTGAGAATTTAATTTAAAAATTATTATGCTAGGTTCCTTTGGTTTTATTTCTTTTAAAGAGAAAATAAGCTGAAGCAAGTATTATCCTGAGTACCACATCTTTGGAGGTTTTGGAACTAACAGATCTCAGGATCGCACCTCATTTTAACAGAGGAAAAGAATTTTTTTTCTTTTTCAGCTTGCGTTCTCCTTTTCAAATAAACTACATATTGACAACAGCAAATTTAAATTAAGAGCAAGCTTTTAGTGGTGTATTAATTCCCCAAATGCTTATTCTTAGTTTCAGACATTTAGCAGCAGCTTCCCACAGACCACCAATTTCACTATCTTAGAATCTGTCAGCAATTACTCATTCTGTGAAAGTAATTTTAATTTAACTGACGTTAACTGCAACTGATTAGAGTAAACATAGGAAGTATCATAAGCCACCATAATTTAAATGAATATTTTATTTCTATATATGCACCTATGTAATTGAAATAAAATATACAAATTTCAAAAGATAAAACAAAGATAATTCATGCACAGAAATATTTTCTGTTTTTTAAGAGGTGCAAAATGACTAGAGCAAATCTGCTGCAGGGACCTCATATTAAACTGTGATGGCTCAGAAGTGCACATTGGAACACGTTTGGACTAAAGTACATTTATTTGACCTACTATATTTTTTTTTTCTTTAAAGAACTTCTCTACATGGCAAAATATCCTGCAGACACTTATTTCACAATGCCTCACTGAAGTTCCTATTAGTCCAGTTTTGGTCCTTAAGTTCACACCTTACCTATCTATTCTGTGCTGGCTTTCCTGTGAGCACCACAGGTAGTCTGTCCTTGAGAGAGAAACTGGCCTTGCTTCCCAGGGCTGGCATGAGGGGAGTGGGAGGAATGAGTCTGTGCCCCATGGGCTGAATGAGGATGTTCCACTCCTCATGATGCTCTGCCTAACAGAAGTTTTCCGTGGGCACATTTAACTTCAGCACCCCTGCAAGAAGTTTTCAGGATGTTGGAATTGTCAGGGACAGCCTTGATCTGTATTTTTAAAGAAAATGATGCGTACACACCAATGGCTGTGTCTGAAAATTGGTCTTAAAGAGGTCAGTTCAACCTGTCCTTCATCCAGCTGTGAGAGATGGCTGCTGGGCTCTGTGGAGACAGCATATCTTCAGCACCAAAAAGACCTCGATGGGAGTTTGTAGGTGGGAGACCCACTATCAAACACTATTGCTCTTGTCAGCCTCAAGTCAGCTTCCTTGCTGACTGAAGCCCTTAACCCTTTGATCAAAATGGGATGCTCTACTGCCCTGGGCTGAGAACAGGGCTGTGAGCAGTTTCCTACTGTTTCAGGTGTGGTATCTGGTCAGGACACTTCACCTTTTCTATTCATATGTGGAAAAGTAGTTATTCTGAACCCGGATTTTGGCATAAGAGGCAATAAATATAAGGAATAATTGCAAAGAAAACATTTTGTTACTTTAAAATGAAACATCTTAGTGTCTAACAGTCTAAATTAGTTCATTGATCTCCTTTAGTTTTTATAAAGCATTCAGATTTTCAAATTTAATCTCTGTTTATAATGGCAGCGCTTGAACTCCTGAAAACTTTGCCCTTGGGTGAGACTGCGATATTGTGTATATCCCTTCAAAAGCGGCTGCATTTAAGGAGCACGTGTGAGGTAAGAGCTGCGACAGAGGACCCGACCGAGGACGTGACAGCCAAAACATGGATCCAGTCCAATGTGTGATTAACCAAGAATGACTGTAACCCTGCACGGCACGGGACGCGAAGGGGACAGGCAGCACGGAGCGTTTCTCCAGGCGGGCTCTCCCTGCCCCGCGCCCGGCCCGCACACCGCACACCGCACACCGCCCGGCCCGCACACCGCACACCGCACACGGCCCGGCCCGCACAGCGCCCGGCCCCGAACACCGCACACCGCCCGGCCCCGAACACCGCACACCGCCCGGCCCCGCACACCGCACACCGCCCGGCCCCGCACACCGCACACCGCCCGGCCCGCACACCGCACACCGCCCGGCCCGCACACCGCCCGGCCCGCACACCGCACACCGCACACCGCACACCGCACACCGCACACCGCACAGCGCACAGCGCACACCGCACACCGCCCGGCCCGCACACCGCACACCGCACACCGCACACCGCACACCGCACAGCGCACAGCGCACACCGCACACCGCACACCGCACAGCGCACAGCGCACACCGCACACCGCCCGGCCCGCACACCGCACACCGCACACCGCACACCGCACACCGCACAGCGCACAGCGCACAGCGCACACCGCACACCGCCCGGTCCGCACACCGCACACCGCACAGCGCACACCGCACACCGCCCGGCCCGCACACCGCACACCGCACACCGCACACCGCCCGGCCCGCACACCGCACACCGCACCGCACACCGCACACCGCACAGCGCACACCGCACACCGCCCGGCCCGCACACTGCACACCGCACACCGCACACCGCCCGGCCCGCACAGCGCCCGGCCCCGCACACCGCACACCGCACACCGCACAGCGCCCGGCCCGCACAGCGCCCGGCCCCGCACACCGCACACCGCCCGGCCCCGCACACCGCACAGCGCACAGCGCACACCGCACACCGCACACCGCCCGGCCCGCACAGCGCCCGGCCCCGAACACCGCACACCGCCCGGCCCGCACACCGCATACCGCACACCGCACAGCGCACACCGCCCGGCCCCGCACAGCGCCCGGCCCCGCACACCGCACAGCGCCCGGCCCGCACACCGCACACCGCACACCGCACACCGCACAGCGCACAGCGCCCGGCCCGGGGCGGGCAGGCCCCGCGGGTGGCAGCGGCGGCAGCCGGCACAGAGGAGGCTTTGTGCCCTCGTCCCGAGCGGCCCACCGAGGCCTCAGCCCCACGGCTGCTGCAGGCCGCTGAGCAAACATCTGAGGGGAAAGCGCAAGCGCCTGCCTGGGAGAAATCACCTCACACTTCTGAGGGAAGGTGTGCGGGGATGGGGACGGACTCCAGGGACGGCGAGGCAGGCACAAGCCACCGCCTGGGGCCCCCAGCGTGTGCCCCAGCTTGGCTGGAGGTGGGTGTCAATGAGAAGGCATACAGCTCGCTTACACATCTCCCCAGAAAATCCATCTTCACGTGTTACCATAGGTATAGCATTAATGCAGGATGGATTGAAGAGAATTTGGAGTCAGAACCACTTTTCTTAATTTAGCTCTCTTCCTGTGTGTGCACTGCAGAGATGCAGGTGTAGGCATAGTAGTCAGGGGTGCAGTAATTTCTGTTTTTATGAGCAGGCAATTAGACTTTTGTATCAGAGTCAGGCATAATACTGAAATCATTAAGGCTGCAGGAAGGAAAAGTAATGCTCGGGTATGGGTTATCACTGCCTGAATCCTTACAGTGACCAGAAATAGGGACTGTTTCTGGACAAGGGGACCTTTCCATTTAAAGTGTTTCAATAAGTAATAAAGGATGATGATTACTAAGTATGCTGTTCAGTTGTTCATCCGAACAAATGAAATCACGTGTAGCCTTAGGACTAACCAGCTTGCTTTGGTAATTCTGAACTAGCCCAGTGAGTATAAGCTTTCACAGCTCAAAGATTCTCTCCCTTATTAACAATTATCACTGAACTAGCTTGTGTATTTATCAATACACATGATCAAAAAAAAAGTAATCATTTCATGTCATGTCTGAGCACAGACAAAGCTTTATTATAAGCTTTGTACTAAGCAAGCAAAGAACCAGGTCTTCAACACTTTAAATTGGACCATTGCTTAGAGAAACTTGTCTGCTTTTCTTTTGCCCGAAGATATTAACAAAAGCGATTTTTTATTTACCTTCCAAAAGCCATACTCAAATTCTTTTGACCCATAGTGTATATTGGGTCAAAAATGCATATTTCCCTGTGACACCCAGAAAACTGCAGTTACTTGTGTCTTACCTGTCCTGGTTGTTCACAGGCTGTCTGGTATCTTGCTTGTCGGCATAATTCCTTTACTCTCTCATACTTTGGTAGTTGATTAGACTGCTGAGTGTTTTTGTTGGGCTCCTCTTTCTTGCGTAGAAATTTGCTTATTAAAAAAATAAAGTGGAACGTTTTAGATACATTGTCTTAAGCCCTAAGGATTCATGTAACTTGAACAACGAAGCAACTTGAAGGTTTAATGTCTTCTCAGGGAAAAAAAAATCCCCACATTTCTGTTACTGACTTTCCATGTAGGTCACATACTGAAAAAAAGGTTCAGATGGCTGGCTGAAAATTGCCAGAAGATAAATAAGTGCTGCTAAAATATGTCTAACTGGTACAGTTCAGCACCATTCATACATAAATGGAGGTTCTTTCACAAAGCAAAACTCTTTGAAGCAATACTTTCTTGGCTGGAAAACACAGCTGAAGACACAACAGGACTTTCATACTCAGTACAAGCTTGGCTGTATCCTACATATTACGATGTGTCTTTTATGCACTGCTTTGCAATACATCAGACAACGTTTTCATAATCTGGAAAGTCATAAAGTGCCAGAAGGAAATTGCTGTAAAATTTTTACCCAGAGAAAATTTTCATGGCAACAACTGGCAAGGTAAAGGGGTATGAAGAGTTATCAGCAAAGAGAGGAGCAGTTATGGTCATGAATCTCAACTACACGTAAGTCTTAGCTGGAACAAAAATGAAGAATGCTTCTAATATGTGATGGAAAATACAAAATCAGGTGATAGAGGATTCTACACAGCTGGATTTGAAACAGAGATATGGGAAGAAAATTATTCAGATAATGACAAAACAGGGCACAAGCACAATATTAGGGAAAGATGCTAGGAGAATCACCAGAAAAGCATGCTTTCAAATTTCTTCAGAGAAAGGGATATGGGAACACAGTAGATTGCAAAGGCAGTGGTGGGAAACTAGGAAAAATGTCATGCCTGTCAGTTTGCTCGCAAAATTTACTGCTTCTCTGACCATAAAAAAGAAGAGGAGGAAGCAGAAAGGAAAGCATGTGCAAGGGAGTGTTCCCAGCAGGCAGGCTCTCCCAAAACTCTCTCACCCCTAATAATTACCCTCTTTCCACTAGAAATGTGTCACGCCAAATTTTGGTCTTCTTGTTTGTTCGAAACCTGAAAGTAAAATAATAACATTTACTGCTGGCACTGAAGGACGCCACTGTAAATGTTAACAAATTATTTTTGCAAAAAACAACTCTGCACTTACATATATGTGCAATTTTATAGATCTACTAAAGAGACTCTTGAAATGGGAAAGCTGTGGTCGTTGCTATGACACAGCTCATTTTCACAGAATCTGTTTTTCCACTCAGTTGTTGATTTACTAAGGTGTTTGCTTCTGCACTGACTAAAATAGGATCTTGGGACCCACCTGTTTCCTGGTCTCTCCAAGTCTAGAAGCTTTAGGACAGATTTGCCATCCATATCTGGAGGTGTGTCAAGGCCTGCTATATCCAGAATTGTTGGAGCAAGATCAATATTCAGAACTATCTGTGGCACTCTGCAAATCAACAGGAAAGGTCAGAGTTGCCATGAGTTCAATGTGTAAGTCTTCACTTGGAAATAGAATGATAATTAATGCTTATCAGACTTTGAAGATGTGAAGCTCTACAGAAGTGCTAAGTTTAGAAAACTCCCTTTGAAGTCTACAACTCAGAAAGATAGCCCAGTACCATGGACTGACATCACAAAGGAAAAGTTAAGTACAATAAAACAAGGAGGTGCAGCAGCAACACTGCTCTTATCTCATTGACAATGAGGGCATGATGCTAAATGACAGAGTGAGCAGTAAAGATAAGCACATCATTTTTAAAAGCAAAACCCAAATCTAACCCTACAGGACTATGCATTACACATTTTCTCATCTGCTTTATAAGTTATTCATAATATGCAAAGTGAAAAAAGTGCCTCTTTATGAGACTCATTGCTCTGCAATAATAGGGCATCCTTTATGAAATGAAACTAGACAGAGTGATAATTACATGCTCTCCGAAACATTTTACGTTAGGCTCAACAGCTGTGCCAGAGACATAAGGGAACTTACACTGATCCCGGCTCCACACTTGGACCACGAATAAAGAAAGGAACTCGAATATCAAAGTCATATGGCATTGACTTCCCCTTGACCAGTCCAAACTGCCCAATATGGTATCCATGGTCAGCAGTGTAAATAATGTAGGTATTCTCCAGTTCTCCCATCTCTGCAAGCATTTGGTGTAACTGCAACCCAGCACAGAAAGAACTCCAATTTAAGTGTAGCAAAACATGTTTTGTGCAGAATCATGTATAACCATCATTTATAACCCTTAAATATACAGGACCAAACATGGCATCAATGACATTGACACGGATTCTGGGGACTGGCATTTGTACATCTTGCCTTTACCGTGCTGTGAAAAAATCAATGTACCAGTTCAATTTCACACTTGACAGAGGGGACAATTAAATACCTTCAGAAAATTAGAATAGGAAAAATACGGTAATAATGGGGTAGTTGCCACAGTATGTCCAATGTTCACTGTGCACTCAAACACAGCTTGTGAAAAAGTCTGCTACAGCTTTAGGGGAAAAGGTACTCAGATTTGATTTACTGTGCTAGTCTACAACTTTCTCATTCCTTACAGTTGTGGGCTTGGGAAAAAGCTGTAAATTTTTATTAAAGTTTAAAGAAATCTCTCTAGGGGAAGATCTTTGGTCATGGTGCTTGATTTTGGAACAAAAAGTCATACAAAGTATACCTAATAGTTCATGTATCATGTTACCTATAATTAGCAGTACACTGCATTGCCTGACTTCTGCAAACACTTGTAGACTGACACCTGAGTTGCTGATTTGCCAGTTCCCAGATTTCAACTGAAGGACAAACTGTGAAGGGAGTCTGTGAAATGAATAGAAGTTGTCATGCGTGCACCTGTGTCTATCCATGTGTACACACAGGTGATGCATCTTCTGTTAACACCAGGCTTCAAACTAGGCCCAGTGCTTTTTTCCTTTAAAAAAGCCCAGTATTTTTATGACCCAGCAACTGAAAGAAGAAAGCCAGGAGCTTGGCCTCATGTTGCAGAGAACCAGAATTCAATTCCACCGGGAAAAAGTGGCATAATTCCTCATAGTACAATGGCTTTCCCCAGAATGTGGTCAGTGAAGGTAAAGAATGAATTAATCCATTTAATTTTGTTATTGAATAATAAGATTGTATTCACAGCAGTTTCTTGCACTCACTCTTTCCATAGAGTCATCGACTGACATCAGGGTCTGAAGCCTTTTGCGCTGCAAGACATTGGTAAACTCCATGTGGATTGGCAGCATGGGCCCCGTGTACTGCATAATCCAGTGTTTATCCATGTTTGGTGCGTAGTTATAGCTGGGAGTGCTGGAGGAAAAGAACAGATTTGAAAAGTTTTGCAGTGTGACAGACATCAGAGAGAGGTGGGAACTCTTCCAACACAGAAATAGCCAACAAACAGTTAAATCACAAATTCCATGTGGTGCCTGACAAATATCAGCAAGAATCACATCAGTGGCTTCCAAGATTCATTGGGTCATGTATCACCTCTTCAAAATATTTTAACCACTTGCTTTCCAAGCTTTCTTTCAGACTCAAAGACCACTACAAGTTCCATGCCAATATTTGGGATTTGCCAAAAAACAATTTCTCAAACAAAGCTGTAATCATTAAAAAGGCTTATCTGAATGATGCATCCCATATAGGTAAGAAAAAGTAAGGAAGTCAGAGATCAAAAATGACTACTTACTTAATATTAAGGTATTTCCTTAATATTCTCTGATAGTTCCAGTAGAGAATTACCTTTACATAAAAGCCAAAGAAAGGTATTTTTCCAGTGGGATAAAGAAATTTAGTAGCCAGTATACAGAATACCACCAGTGTTACAGTAAGTTCTACACTAAATATTATTCAGGCATTATTTTCAGTGTGAATGAAACGCACAGTGCATTACAAACATAAAATGAATCATGAAAACAAAATTCAGCTAACACCACTACTGACACTAGTACTAAGAAGAAGTATGACACGGAGTCCTACCTAAAGCAAAGAATGATGCTTTAGGAGTTTGCACAAACATCAAAAGAAATATTTAAGAGCAGTGTTCTATCTACAGGCAATGTATTTTGAAAGATATCCTATAAGAAACAAGAATATTTTCCCAGAGATATCACCTTGGGAGAAAATTTGTGGCAAAAAATGTGTCAAGTAAATTTTCTCTACAGAGAAACATGTTATGACAGCTATCCATCAGTCTTCTTTTTATGCCTAGCATACCTAACAACTACAAGGTGAAGAGAAACCAAGCAAACCCCATGTTCCATAATGATTTCACCTACATATGAGCAGTTGCCTTCTCTAGAAAGAAGGAATCTAGGCTTTGTCATTTTCATTAAGTTCTTTGGGTTTTATTTTTCCCCTATGTCTAGTACACTGCCATACATGTTACATGAATAGCAGCATTACATTTGAAAATTAGACATAAAGAGAAAGTGAAAAAATGCTGTTGTGTGATTAATTTGATTCTTTTAATTCTCTTTTCCGCCTACAATAAAAATGCAAATCAGTTTTAATTTACTGTTTAGGTATTGAAAATTATAACATGTGCACTAACAAAAGACACATTTTTCCTGCTGAAATATGTATGTGTACTTGTCTTTTCTTAAAACAAACAATATCAGAATATTCTGTAACTTAGAGTCATACCTTTGACCAGTCCTTCACTTAGGTTTCATTTTTCTTTACATGGTTGTATGTGATCCCAGAATGGTGGAAGCAGTAGATTGTTATATCAGATATCATATGTATAACCTTTAGCTACATACTCTGAGGACAAAAATCAGCTGAAAGGATAACGTAGTAAACTGATAGTCAACTTTAATCAATTAGTAGAGTCCATATTTTAACTGGAGAGCATTATTTGAGAACTTAGGTAGAATTTGAGAAGTATGCCTTTAATACACACAGCAAGTTTTGACTAACCTACTTAATCATTACTCTCAAGGGAACAGAGAAGTGATGCAACAGTATCACAGGACTTTGATAGAGATTAAGAAGTATGAAAAGGTTAGCTCCCTACTGAGCCAAGACAAACATAAACTAGAATTCCTTTTCTGTTGAAAAATCTTTCATTTCATGTTGAAAAGTCAAAGTTTCTGCAATTTCCCATGGCTGAAGTCTGATTTTTAAAATGAATACTGTCATAATATGAGTAAGATTTATTCCAGGAGCACAGCCCTCTGTATTGCTGGCTAGCCAGCAGTCCCAACAGAGAGAGACCCTTGAAGAAGCAAGTCTTAGGAATTTTGTCACCTACCACTTATCAGTTATCAGACAGAAAAGAAGGATTCTTTCAGTGCAAATTTTTCTCTGTTTCCTTGGAAGTTTGTCAGACAAGATGCTTTCCCATGAAAGAGCTCATTTTTTGATTAATCAGCATTTCCTAGTAAAACCCTGGAGTATTTTCGGTGGGGTGCTGAGTGCCTCAGGCACAGAGGGATGAGGTGGCTATGACCTGCGCTCAGCCAGCAGCGCGGTGACAGCCTGCTGCTGTGCCAGGAAGGAGAGCCAGCTGCTGAGGCAGGCTCAGGTCTAATGTTCCCAGGCTATTGTGAGCCACCTCCTCCACATAATGGATAGTTTTTAAAAGCAGCACTCAAGGGTTTAGCAGGGCAGTTAAGACCTTTCACAGACACTTTCCAAATGCATTTTGAATTTTCTGGGTGAGAAATGCAGCAGGCAGAGAGGGAGGAGAATTTTCTTCCCAGACAATTCAAGGAACAGGAACGTTCTGTGAAATATCCCGTGTCAGTGGCTGATGGATAAATGTGTAACAGGGGTCCATAATGTCAGAGAAAGAGTACTAAGAAAGAGACAGAAAGGAATTCCAAAACCCCGCAGCTTGTATATGTTCCCAGTGTACCTCTGTTTGTTGGGCCTTACACAAATCTACCAGAATGGCACTGGTTGCCAGGCACAAGATCTGACACTGCCCTCAAATCTATCCACCTTGGGTTTTTTGGTATAAATGTAACCAGTCAACCAACCAACCACTGCAGATGTAAATCTTAGGGAGTGTATTGCTGACTTCTGAAAACTTTTCCATGTAGACAGACCTCTTCTTGGTCAGTGATAATTTTTTATCACATTTTTTCTTGAAGCAGCTGGAGATGTTCAACTAAATTTCTATTCTTCTGTTTTTGGGAACAATTTTGCTCTGTATTGACAAGTACTGCTGTAAAGTAACACTGTCATGTACACTTCCTTGATTCCTCTTTGCACTGGAAGTTTGAAGTTGAAGACATGTGCCATGTCTTCCATGGCCTCTTAGTCATGGAGTCCATCTTGTGTTGAGTACATTAGTTGATCCATGGTCAGCAGACAGTGCCAGGTAGCCCATTATTTTCAGGTTGTCCACGGCCTCTAAGTCTGGCAAGTCGTGACTGTAATACTTGTCATTCTGTCAGAATATACTAACTTGGGCAAATCTAGATTGCTCTGTTGTTCACTTCTATTTGTCCAACACACTCTGTGAAGAACTTAATATAGAGAGACCACTTGGCACTCACTCCCTAACAGATCTGTTATGGCACTGGAAGACATTAGATTCATAAAATTTTGAATTTGTAACCCTCCATTAAACTAGAAAAGAAATCCAAATACTTAACAATAACAAATGCCGAGCACAGGCACTTTCCTATAAACGCATACTCAAAATGAGGACATTTCACTCTGAGATTTTGTAATCAGTCACCTATGTGAATACCTTTACAGAGAAATTCACAGTGATAATCAAGTGATCTGCAGACTATGGAAAGAATAAATATTTGTAAGTGGTAGTGCATTGTTGAAGAAAGATTTTCCACAAAATCTATAATTTATTTGTCCGTAAACGTCAGTTCAAGTAGATACTTACATTGAGAGAAAAGGAGTAGTAGCAGCAGTCCCTGCTGCAATCAAAAGGCCTCAGTAACTTTTTGACAACATATTTACTATATTCATATATTTAAATTTGAACTTCAAAATTAAGAGTGCATCTTATTTGGCTTTTAAGGTACCACAATAACTTTAAGTTATGCAAGAAACAATTAAAAATACCCAACAACCCAAAAATTGGATGCTTGTACTTGGGCATCTATTAAAATGGGGTCCCCAAACAAATAATTCAGAAACAAACTTCACTAGCTTCTACTAGTAACTGAACTGAATTGTCATATTCAAAGAAATAAATGGAATACAGCCCTTTTGCAAGTCATTATTACGAAAGGATATTTTACATTAAGAAAGGATTGGGAGAGTACAGCATGTTTTAAGAGCTTCAAGAATTTAGCAGAACTTTCACATTTGCTTTCTAAAATTTAATCTAAATATATACATGTCTCTAACAGATGGGATAATGTGGAAAGAAACAAGTATGTTTCCAAACATTTGTTCAATTGCTCATAGTAAAAATCTGTGTTTGCCCCTATTTGCAACCTCCTAATTACCTCCTGTTTCTACTCAACAAAAGAAATTATGTTCGAAAAAATACTGCCTAAAAATGTTGAATTTGAATAATTCCATAAGGTTCTCAGGGAGTTTTATCCCAAATGTGTTCTACTAATCTTCTGTTTGGATTGGAATCCTCCAGTTAGTGAAAATAATACAGTATTTAGATGCCCCAAGAACACTTTCATTTCATAAAAATAAAAGTCAACAATAAAATAATGCCTCTGGTAAAACTGATTGAGAAAAATGAATAGTTTCTGTACAGAATTAGCACCTCTATTATTCTTTGAAATATGATTAGCAAACATGGCATAAATGGTCATGTTTCTTCAAGTAAAAATAAACAAAGGAAGCAAATTCTTTGTTTCCAGGGAAAGTAGACTTACAGGTTTAGACACTGTTCTTGGAAAGCAGGAAGCCTGGGCAAAATTAAAAGTAAAAAAAAAAAAAGACCACAATCAGTGGCCATGGTCAGTATTAATGTGAAGTTGAATTTCACTACTCTGGGTCTGCTTTTGCTGCCTTTTAAAAGGGGACTCTTTTAAACCCAGTAATATTTATAGATCTGAGTATGTGGGCTCTGAAAGTTTCACTCCTGAAGTGTAACACAACTGCTATATTTTACAATAAAGAAGTGAAACAGTTGTTGCCTGTTAAATACAACACCTCTTTCATTTAGGAAACATTATTTGTTGCTCCTGCAGAAGTAAATTGTGCAACTAGAATATTACTTACGTTTCTATTTCACACTATTTCTTCTTGTCTTGTTTAAAATCACATGTGACACGTGTGATGATTTTGATCATTTATCTCTAAGTCAGGAGTCCAAGTGGGCCTTGGGCCAGTAGTGACATGACACTGACATGACAAAATTTATTACTGATGCAAATGAATGATCCCACTCTGATGGCCCCGTGTCCACATTACAAGAATTGCCATTGTTACTGACAGATGTTTGAGACTTGACTTCAGTGATTCCAGATGCAGCCACCTCACATCCCAAACTCACACTGAAGACTGCTCTGGGGATCCAGAGCTACAACATTTCTTTTGAGGCTTCATTACTGCAGACACTCTGCTACCTACACACCTGGTATATCAACACCTTTCATGCCATCTTTAAACAGGAATATAAACTTCTGTCTTTCATATCACCTGCCTTTTCTTAGTTTGTGAAAGCTTTGGATCTATTCCAAGACAGATCAGATTCCATTTCTATCTGTTCCTTCTAATGGTTCTAGCTTGGCAATAGGATTGCTTCCAGGTAGTCATAAAATCTGGCTGTGAGTCCTGCTGCCAGCCCAAGTATTTTAACTCAGCACAGTCAATAATATTTCAGATTTCCATTTTTTACATTCTTCAGTAAACCTGCCTCCTGCAGACTTTTGCTTCTAAATGTTTGTTTACTTCACAGCTTATAAACAGCTTAGGTCTGACTCACAGTTCCCCTAAGACTGGTTCACACTGGAAGGTAAAGGGAAGTTAAAGTGCCAGAGGTCCTGAGCATAACAGATAATTCAGGCTTTCATCAGAGCATCCTTTGAGTCAGAGCTTTCCTGCTCAGCTGTCTGATGAAACAAGATTGTCCTGCAACATGACTTCATATTTAACAACAACATTTCCAAAGATCTAACAACCCTGATCCCTAACAGATGATCATTACCACAGCAAAAATCTATGTATTGCTTTCATCTCATGTAACTTCTCTAGTCCCATTTTCTTTCACAGAAATAATGTCTATGGATAGTTATAGTGTATGCATTAGTATGATTTATTTTCAGAAAATATATTACTCATTATGGTGATAGCAGCCAGGATAAACCTTCAGAAATATTTTTAGATGTTAAAAATAGGACATACTTTATGGAGAGAAGTGGGAGAGTGGAAAGGGAGATGGATGCTTAAAAACAATAAAGAGTCTGCTGCTTCCAGTATGATGTAGTTTGTGTTTAATTTTAAACTGGAGTAAATAAGAATTAACAGGAATCACTTAAAAGTAAACAGCATACACGTCATTACTGTTCTTGTCTTTGTGAGACGTTCCTTGCCACTTGAGAGCCTGTTTCTGCTGAGGAGGGCAGGGCTGTAACATAATGATGACATGTAATTCTTCAGTTTCTTTTTGTCTTTGATGTATTTTTCATAAATCTTAAGGACTTTGCTGCTGCATTCATTTGATTTTATTCTTGCCATGTTGATAAGTGAGGAAATGAGACCAATAGACGCCCACACTTGAGGGCAGAACTCTCCCTGAACTGGAGTATTTCCTGCCATAGACACTCCCTTCTTTATATGTGCCAGTGGAAAACTTCTTCTAAACAAACTTTTGGGTCGCTTTTTGATGTTAGTTTTGTTTTGTTTTAATTTATAGAGGCAGCATTTCAATCTTTAGCAGGCACTTTACCAGCAAAGAGACATCATCTAATTTAAGGGTCTGCTTCAGCTACTGTTCTTTTAAGCAAAGCTTCTCACATGTGGTTGACAGGCTATCTTAATCCTTGGTTTGTAGGTATAACCTTCCATCTCAGTTTGTTAAGCCAGCAAGCAGCTTTTGACCTGGTTTCCCTTCTTTGTTGGAGGTAGGCGTTACAGTAACATGATACAGCAACTACATTTTTAAAAACAAAATCCAAGGTCAGATGGCTGTCACCCAAGGTCAGAACGAAAGAGATTCAAATGGTGCTTGACCACCAAGGAAGAAAATCTAAGGGTTAAATGTTCACATTACACAAACCTTGGCAGGAAGGATTTTATTGTTCTTGTTCTGTTTTCATTGCGAACACTGAACATTTCTGTGAGAACTGAACTTCTCATATCTTTTAGAGCACGTTGCTTATATTTTTGATAGAGAAATCAGTTGGAATCTTCAGCCACCCAAACCCAAATTAGCAGTTTATCTTCAATTTGTCTCATTTCTCAGTCTGCAAGCTGAACTTTAACACATGCAGTCAGTCAGTGCAATAAGAAACACAAAACAAACCAGCAAGGATCTCCTGAGGTCACTGGAGAGAAAACTCTTTGCAAGAAGCATGCCAAGAAACAACACCAGAAGAAAAGAAGCAGCACAGCTGAGTGCTCTCACAAGTAGCCTAGCAGAGCAAGGTATTTAGACTCCAGGAGTCTACACAAATAAAAATTAATTTTAGCTAAGATTTTGCTTAATCTTTGCAGGCAACATCTAGCCTGTATATATATAGCTATATACCTGTATACCTGTATATAAGGTGGAGAGGCAGTTAAAAATTTGGAGACTAACTAAAGCCTTTTGTTCTACCAACACAAGATAGAAAACAAGCAGGCTGAAAACACCAAGCAGTAGAAAGTGTCAAGAGCATGATAAACCAAAGCAAGTTCCTACAAGCACTTGTCAGAAGACAGGGAGCAAGGAGCCTAAAAGGAGTTGCTTTGGCCTGGGGAGAGGTAGGATGAGATACAATGATTCAGTGCTTTTCTTCCAGACACCGTCCTCACAGCTAAGCGGAAGGAGTTTGGATCCTGCCCTCCCGTATGATGGATAGTCCCCCAGCAGGCAGGATGGCTTGCCTGAGGCCATGCAGTCTGTGCCACTAAATGGGAGGCAATCTGCTGAATGGGGTGAGAACAAATAAAGATAACTCTCTTGCAGTGAAAAGCGGCAATTGAAAGGAGACGTGGGAGAAATCCATTCAATTTGATATAGTGACTATTCATTATTCTTCACAGAATGGGAAGCAGGGGACACAGGTGGCATAACCAAGCTCCAGGTTCCGAAGAAAAGAAAAAGTAGCCCTTTGTCCCCAGTGCACGGAGTGACACTGTAGAACTTGTTGCCACAGGATGGTGGGGCTGCCACCAGAGTTCAAAAAGAGATCAAATTAATGCAAAGAGAGTGGGGTGCACTGAACTGGATGCTTCACCTAAAGTGGTGACTTTAGGGAGCTAGAAAAACAGGGGAAAAAAGTTTGTGGTTTTAGTTTTCCCCCTTGCTCCACCATCGTTCCCTGCTACTTTCTCCTGGAGCATATAATTCATAATTAGTTATTACATACTTATCTGTCGTTAGATATTTATTATTGTTAGTTGTTTACTATTGTTAGATATTTTCTGTTATTGAACACTTATTATTAGTGGATATTTAGGATAGAGACTCGACAAGGAAAAGGCCTTGTGAAGCCTCTAAAGGGGCGGAATGATGCCTTAAGTTTTAGCTTTTGTGTTTTTCAGATTCTGTGCTGCCTAGGGGTGTAGTTCTGAGCCTCACATTAAGTGTTAGTGAGCTCTCTTCACAGAGTAGGCAGACAAAACAAATCTTTTTCCAGATGGAGATCAAGGACAACGGTTACAAGTTTTCAGGCCCAAGAGCATAAACAACGGTGGACTGAAGAGAGAAAACAGGAAAGATGGGACTTTATAACCTGAAGCTGCAACTGGACAATTAAACTCCAATATGCAAAAGGACCAAAACTTACAAAAATGTAAGACCTTGTCCATTTTTGTGACCATTTTAAGTCCATCTTGGGTGTAGTCCTGGCCAGGCTCTTGTACAGCCCAAGGTGTACCCTTAAAGGCCTTTTAATAAATATCTCTTTTATTCTCTAGCTCTGTCTAGTCTCTGTTCCCAGTCAGCCTTCCCAAGGCATCATGAGAACATTCTTTCATACAACCCAATATAACAGGTTTCATGTATTCATGTCTACCTTATTTACCAACCAAAATCTCAACTTCATTAGTTCCCTATTCGGGTAGAAAACATTCCAAATATCTAAATAACTACAAAACGTTGCTGATTGGTTTGCGTTATTTGCAAAGTCTGGTCTCAGGAATATGGGATCATTATAAGGTCAAGGAAACTGGCATATCCTAGAAAGTAGCAGTCAATGAGAGGATAAAAAGATGCAAAACAACAAAAATGTAACCATGTGCCATGAACAGAAAATCTCTTTTTGGCCTCAACTAGTGATCAGTTTATGCATGCAGTTTATGCAGTATCTGCTACTCCTAGAAATTTTAAAGTATTTGATGTAAATTGAAAAACCATCCTGGTACGTGGACTACTGCAGAGTGTCCAAAATACAATTTTTTGACCAAGGAGCTTTCCCATTGTCTAATGATTATGCTCATTTTGAGAGGACAAATAAATGTACAATCCAGCTGAAATATTTTATTAAGATTTTTTGTGATTTTGTTTGTTTGTTTGTTTGTTTGTTTTTGTTCTGTTATTTTTTAAAGATATGCAAAGACATTTTTTCAGAATGAATGGAAAGACTGGTCTACAAACTCATGGAAGTCACAAGTGCAAAGGAAATCTTTCATAGCCTTTCACTATAATGAAAAGGACCCAGAATATTCAAGGTAGGAAGCAAGATGAGGCATCCACAGATGTGGACTATCCATGGATTTTTACCTGAAGTTGCTTTTTCTTCTACAAAAAGATAAAGAGTTGGGTTTTTTTATTGTAGTTTCATCAGCAGAAAAGATTAAGCATGTTATTTAAAAGTGCAGTCTGATAGGCTATTTTTGCAATCTGCCAGTATCTAGTCTATAAAAAAATCTGGTGCACTCAAAAGCTTCAAAAGGGTGTTTTTACTCTCAATACATTCAGTCAGAGCCCAGGAAGTGCTTATCTTAGAGGAAAACGAAGGAAGTAGTATCTTTCCAACAGATCCTGACCTGTGTCTACATATTTTCAGGGTATTGTAAGAAGCTGCCCTTACAAAGCCAAATACTGACCTTTTAATCTCCCACGACTTCCCAGGAGGAAAAGGGTTTCTCTCTGCTTTAATAATGATCAGAGCTGTCACTCTCCCCCGCAAAAGGAACAAGCACAGCAAAAGAAACAAGCAAACGTTCTCTGCTTACATGAATGTCTGATATTTGAATTCGCTGTTCCTGAGATGTCTCCATAAACAAATCCCTCGCAGAAGCAGATACAAGGAGCGGGTCTGGCAGTGTGTGATTTTGACTTACATGTGCTGTGAAGCATTGGGGTAGAGCTCTGAGAACTGCGGTGCAGAATCCTCGGGGCCATGGGGTGCAGCGTGGCTGATGACCATCATTATGGGCCTATGGGGATATATCCTCTTAGACATTCTGAAGTAATTAATGCTCTCATTAGTGATTAGGTCTGTGAAGTAGTCCTGGAACATACGATTAACACAAAGCAAAAGTTACAAAGTGCATGATTAATTAGATCACATACTATCATGTTATTATGTTATTTTTCAAGTCCTCATTAAAGCTCAGATCAGGAAGTAAAAACATACCATCAAAGAGATGTATGATTCAAGGGAGCATAGAAGAGACTGAGCAGTGATTACTTTCTTAAGCAGGCAGTGCCACATAATATGAGACAGTATTTTGCAAATCAGATACAACAGAAAGTATTAAGTAAATTTGATTATCAGATTTGGTAATATAGTGCTAAGTAACATTTAAAATGACAGACTGTACTGCCAAAGATAGGTTTCTTAAATTTCATTGGTAAAACACTTCACAAGGTAATGGCTCCCAAACAACATTGAATCTTAATCTGGTTTTGTGTTTACATAAAACTTTGTTGCAAACTCTTTGTTCAGACTACACTTTTGCATATGTACAAAGTGGAAGGCAGCTACAACAGGCAACAGATTGCAAAAAATCTTAATCAAAGAAATTGCAAATGAGAATGCAGGGAGCAGTCGAATTCCTGTGGGCTCTGTTCATTTAATTGTGCAACTTTAAGCAGTGCAGCTGCTGAGATTAAGGTTGTGACTTGCTAATAAACTGGCTTAACCCACAGCTAAGGTGGCAAATGGAAGCCTACAAGGAAAAGGGAGGAAATGGAACTAAGAAAAAAAGATGAAAACTTAAATTAAACCACCTGCCACCTTGGAGTATTCACTGTTGGCCTGGAGGTCTAGCTGGAGCTTCATTGAGAAAGTGCTGAGACAATGTTTGTAATTTCAAGCACTTTGAGGCATGACTAATCTTATGTTGTGGATTCGAGGCCCTGAACAGCTGCAAAAGCAGAGCCTGAGGGACAAGGTCTGTGTCGCATGTCAGTGCTAGGACAAGCCAACCAGCTGTGACCTCCTTGCCCACCCGCTCCCTGTCCCCCTGCCCCTTACCCTCTCCTGCAGCACACTTGGAACACGCACAGTAGCCCTGGCTGCTACAAACCCTGCAAGCCTATTGATTAGCCAGTGAGTGATCCTTTAGTTTACGAAATGGATAATGAGTGTAAGGCACCAGGATTGTGATTAATTTCTGGGTTTGTGGCCTGTTTGAGTGAAATGTCTGTATGACTGCTCTCCCAAAGCATCTACTCCTCTCCTGTTTCCCTGTTTATTCTAGCTACATACACGGGGTGTATAAGGAATGTATAACTAACCAGTATTCTATATTTTTTTTTTCGTACTCTGTATAAATATATAATCAGTATAATGTAATTTCTAGGGATGGGAAAATCAGAAACAGGCGTCACTAGCTTCCAATAAAAACTCATTACATGGGTCAGAAACCACAGCTGCAACATCTGTATCATCTTCCTTGAGCTACAATTTGAGGAAATTCCAGATTGCTTTCTGCAGGCTGGACTGTCTGAGATCTGCCCTCCTAAGCTGTTCCAAGAAACTTCATGGCAGTGGGCAGGTCACCTTGGCATACTTTCCACACTTTGTCCAGAGCACAAACAAGCTCTGAACTTTTCCAGTGGCCCTGTTCTTGCCCTTATCGACTCTCATATCCGGAGAGTGACACAACAGGCTCACAGCCTTTTTTTGGTGGGCACTCTATAATGGAAAATAACATTTACCAAGCTTCTTCTGTGGGTAATAACTAACTGGCAACACTCAGCAAACTTTAGGGTTCAGTAGTGAAAGGGGCACAATTCTTTTCAGGAAAGGTTTTTATTTACTGTTTGCTTCTGCCACCAAAATATCCCATTCTGCCCAGGACAGGGAGGGAGGGGAGGAGGAATCACCAGGCTCCATTGAAGAGCCTTGGGAATATTCTTCTGTTGAGTGATTAGTATTCTCAGGTGGCAATTGATCTGCAATGCCCTGGAGAGAAAGTGACATCTCCATTTTGTGGTTGTAGCTGGTTAATTAATTAATTATCTGGTTAATTAATTATCTGAAAGTTATTTTTATGTGGATTAATCATGTGGCATTTATGTGTCTGGAAAATACCTTTGCATAATCAAATCCGTGCTTCTCTTTGTTACCATTGCGAGAAATGGTGTAATTATAGAAGCGAGAGTTCTTCACTAATCCAACCCACTCTCTCCACCCAGGAGGGATGTAGCTGCCATTGTATTCATTGAGGTATTTCCCAAAAAAAGCTGTGAAGTAAAAAAAAAAAAAAAAGAACACACGCACGCATGAGGCTTTACAATCCGAGTCTTTTAATCTGAGTCAAAAGAACGTATGAATGAAGAGAAAATGTGTTAGAATGAGTCAGACTTGCTTTACCAAAAATCTTCCTTTTATAGCTTAGAGGGTTTTGAAATTAAAATAAGTCATTTCCAGAGTTTTATGAGAGTTGAAAGCCTTTGTGACTCTATATTTTATTCTTAATCTTTAGGAATCTAGTGTTCATGTGAAATATTTTCAGGGTTTTTTTTAGAAAGAATATCTTCCTCTTGGTTTCCATTTGAATATGAAATAAAAACTCAGTGCCCAGAGGAAACATCTGAGAAACACCTTGTGGTTTTAAGCAAGTCCTGTGATGTTTCAGAGCTTGGCTTCTGACTTTTGAAAGTTCAGGCTTGCTATCCTGGCTGCATTTGCTGGTTTGATAAAAGGTCTGGGAAGTACAGATCTCCATCCCATTAAGACATGTTTGGGTAGAGGAAGAAGGAATCCCTACCCTGCTTTGCTGCCACATCATCTCTAAGGCAAAACTTACAAAGAGGCAAAGGCTTGGAGGACAAAATCCTCTACCTGGCCTGCCAAACTCCAAGTATGTTTTTCCATTAGCTCAAGGTTACAAGTCAGAACCCACTCAGACTGAAAATTTCAGCCTTTGCTGTAGGTTTATAGGTGCTCCTGCCAATTCCTCTGGAAGGAAGTGGGAAGAAAAGCAGCCTCACAATGCAGCAGGCTCCCAGCTATTTGGGAATTATGGATTGCCTATGGCAAAGATACACAGACACCAAAAGCCAGCCAGCTGCCCTTGAAAGGGAGCATTAATGCTGACATGGGACCCTGGCAAATGCAGCCACGTTGCTTCTAGGGAGAGAGAGGTGTGGGAGATCTCTAGCTGCTTGTGTATGGTCTGTGACCTGGACAGAATAGTCAGTTTGGAAAGGTCCATCCTGCTTTTCCACTGCCTGGGAATTGCAGTGACAAAACACCTGATCAGGTCTGCAGCGTGGGTTTTTCAGGATTTATTATTTTCAGTATTATTCCAGTTCAATCCCAGCAAGCTACTGGTCTGTCTCAGTATCTTCACTGTTCCTCCTTTTAATTTTCTTGGGGTTTACAAGCCCCTGGAGGGTCACCTGTGCCACCAGTGCTGCTGCCTGTGTCCCCAGCAGTGTGCACACAGATACTCTTGGTGCCCACAAAATTAGACACCACTGAGGAGGAGGGAATGACAGAGACCTCTCCCTTTCCAGGGACAGAGCTCTTCTGGGTGATAGCTGTTCCCCTATCTGCACCCCTCACAGTGCCCAGCCCCTGTCCTTGCTGTCAGCACCAACTCAGCAGTCAGGCCTGTCTGCAAAGAGCTGCTGCCCTGAGATGCTGTCCTTCCACTGGGCAGTGGGGCATACCTTGAATCCCTGCACTTGTTTCCTGCTAGGAAATGAAGTCACATTGGAAAACCTCACATCCACCCTAGACACATTCAATCTAACCAAAAAAGCACATTTGTGGAAGGGCCCAAATAATTCAGATCTGATTGATGTGGGCATGGTGAGCTTCTTGCGAAAACTGGTGGAAAAACCAAAATGTTCATAATTAAGACTTTTCTCACGCAACATAAATATGATGAAATTCAATCAGGGAACTGCCAAATGAAAAAAATGTA
The DNA here is from genome assembly GCF_009819655.1 of Sylvia atricapilla. Taxonomy (NCBI): domain Eukaryota; kingdom Metazoa; phylum Chordata; class Aves; order Passeriformes; family Sylviidae; genus Sylvia; species Sylvia atricapilla. Next base: position 119,519,388 of record NC_089140.1, on the reverse strand, counting down.
ACCAGAGATTTCAGTCCTATATAATGTTACTTTCCTATACCATGTGGAATGGGACATATAAACAAGTCCTACAGATACTAGACCAGGCTTCCAAGAGCCACGAAGAAAGCAATCCAACCTGTCTCCTTTTTTATCCTGAGGCCTACCAGAAAGCAAGAACTGTGAGGTGAAGAGGGTGACATTGGGCAGGGAATACATGCCCATCACTGTCTCCTGGAATGGAAACCATACCTCTCATCTAAGGCAGCCAAACTGGTTTAAACTCTCAGTCAGATGTCATGGGAAAGTATATGGGTAAAGAATGAAATACTGTGAGAAGGGAAACCAAGGAAAGAGGAGAAGGGTAAGGCAAGTCAGAGAGACAACAGTGAAGAAAAGTACGGGAGAGTGACGTAACTGAGAGAGAGGAAGCATTGTTGAGCCAAGCAAAACCAAGGACAGTCTGCGGTTAGAGGGGAAATCTGAGGTCAGCCCTTCCAAGTGCCATCCCAGGTCTACCAGCAGCTGCTGTACAATCTTGGGAAACTTCTGTGTGCTGTGCTCATCAGTAAAGGGCTCTACTGCCAATCTTTCTCTCAAAAAACATCAGAGGCTTTCAAATTGTGAAATGGAAGTTATGAAAATTTATCATATAGGATGGTTTGATTGCCCCATCTATTTTAAGATTGACTCACTTAGAGACCTGGACTCTGCTATTTAGAGTCTTGCCAAACTTTAATCATTAGTGGTGATAGTTTCCATGCTATCTGAGTCAGGCTGTATTTTGCTCTATGGAACCTTTTAGCCAAACAGTTCAGTAATTTCCAGGAAAAAGACCAGGGAAAAAGAAATTGTTTCACCCATTTAAAAATAATTGTCAAACTTTTCTCTAAGAAGTTCTAGCGTCTGTAGGTTTTGATGTAGGCCCTTTGTAAATAACAGGGGTGGCTATAAAAATCTGTCTCAAAATGACCAAGCTCAGAAAAACTGTAACACCCTGATGATTATTCCACCTTCCTACTTTAACGTCACAACAACACAATCAAGTGCTCCTTTATGGATTTGAGAATGTTCCCAGAATTTAATTTTTGGCATTAAAACAAAAAGCCACCATCCTCTGTCCCTCCTTCTTACTCTCTTTTTTTATTTTCATTACCTGAGAGACAGCCACCAGCATAAAACAAACAGATGAAATGACCTGCAGCATAAGGAAGAGAATAGATAAACTGAATTTGGGAAAGGATGGCTTGGAGCTGGGGAGGGCAAATTCATCTTGGAATTTCCTTGCTTTAGATTACTTAATTTTCTAACTTCAATAATGTTTTGTTAGATACCTTCTGGGCCCCTGAGCCCCATATTTCAGTGCATGTTATGAGACTTCAGACTGACAGCCTGAACCATTCACCTTTGTGTTGGTAATGATTCAGTATTTTATCATAAAAATAATCTCAGTGCTGTCAAGATTTAAGCAGCTCTCTGAGTGACAGTTTGCAGAAATAGATGTTTGCCCCTGCTGCCGTGTAAAGCAGTTCCCATGTCTAACGTCTAGCAAAGTCCTGAACACTAGAAGAAACAGTGGCATCATATTTGCCAAAATGCTTTAACCAAAAATGAATTATTGGTCATAAGCTCAAGAGGATCTGAGTAATTAGACAGATGAAGGGAAAAGCCAGGCTTTTACTGAAACACAAGTCCTTGCACTGTGTGGTCTTTTGAGGACTACTGAGAATAGAACAGGGTAGAATTGAGTCAGAATTAACAGAACCAACAGTTAGTCAGAATTAATTGAGTCAGAACCAGCAGTTAGTGTCTGGCCCTTCAGGCTCTGAATGAAGACAAGTGCCAGAGTAAAAGGAAAGCACAGGAGTGTCCACGGGACGAAATAACAATCAGCAAGTAATCACCACGGGGGTCCTAGTTGGTTTTTTGTTTAACCAGAGGGTTGTTAATACGTAAAGCACTATGGAATATGTCATAGAACTGCCCAGGAACTGATACTGTGATATGCAGATGTCTTTGCTGGGTCTTTGCATGCTTGGTTTCTAAAGCCAACTCCCATCTTTAACTTAGCTGTGGCCCAACACTTGCTGAATTGCCCAAGCCTGAGAACCGACCAGGAAGCCTCAGCTTCAGAAGCCACTTGTGCTCAGCAGTTTGAGTTTAGGACACCAATTCTGCTTGTAATTAGTAAAATGGAAATTATGACTCAGTGGGTAAAAGCCTCATTAAAAAGTAATGCCATTTCAAGGGACATCTTTTCATTATTATGTGTAACGGCCCCCATAGGGATAACAGGAAAGATAAATGCTTAATTTTGCATATTAATAAGAGAATTTTTATCTGCATTCTGGCAGTTTTGCTAACTGTTCCCAGGACACATTGTTATTTTCTAATCACATGTAGTGTAGCTTAGTATATCAGAATAATTGTATTCTGTATTAGTATGTTCAATTATGTTTATGCAAACAACAACACATGGTGTGGTGAACAGTTTTACAGACATCTATGTGTCTCTGGAGGGGCTGCAGAATATACATGTCTGGTACTTGACATGAACAGATGCCTTAAGACAAGGTCTTGTTTTCCCTTTTACAATTAGCTAATGATTCCTGTACTGGACTGAGAGATCCAGGGGAGTGCAAAGGGTGCAAGACAAATAGAATTTGATCCAGAGGATCTCTAATACTTACAGCTGAGCATGATTCAAATTCTCGTAATTCCCAGGACTTCTTTCCCCAGCACTTTTTACAAGCAATTATGACTAATGCTTACAGTATTACACAATAGAGTTAGTCCTCTAACTCCTGTCAGCATTAGTGGATTAGTGCACAGGTGAACTGGGCTACATCTACTAGTGAGACATCTCTGCACTTCCACAGATCAAAGGACATATATTATGTTTTACACTCTTGTTATGTGTTGAGGCTTACGGGAATGTTTCCGAGTCAAAACAAATGCAAACCTTTAAAAAAGCCACACTGCAGAAAGGTTTAGTCACTGTGACCCAGACAAGAGCTTTAAGTAGACAGCCCACTTCCTTTAACAAAGTCCGGAAACCATTTACAGGAGGTACAAGGCACTGTTTATACGACATTTAAGGACACAAACGCAATGATTCTATGCTTCTGTGGACAGAACCCAACTTCCGAATCATTCCAGTAAATTCCTCCTTGCTTTCTTCCCATTATGCAAGCCATAGACTCAAAACCTAGAAATTTGATTTTTCCCTTCTGTTGAAAAATTGCAGAGGATTAATGTATCACGTCACTGAAGCACAGAAAGCCAGCTCAGTACGCCAGCACTGCCTAGGAAATGAAATAAGCATTGTCCCAAAAAATATGGTGAGGAAACTGAGGCACTGAGAGGTTAACTTTCAGCTAGATCTAAGTCACGTAGGAAGCCTGTGGCATTGCCAAGAATATAATTCAAATTTCATGGTTCCCAGTCTTGTAACTTAAACGTAGTAGAAAGCCTCAGGTTTTCTACTTTTTCTCCAGCTTTGTGGGTCTTTCCCAGTTGCTGCCAGGTTTACCATTGCAACCAAAAAGGTCATTAAGGATTTTATAACTCAGCAGTTGCAAAAGGCATTACCCTATAACTTGATATAGCAATTGTTAGCCTGGGTGATGCCTTTAACAAAGCCTGTATTATGGGCCAAGCTGGTAGCACTTTCCAGTATTGATGTTGTCTGACACTTCTCATTATAAGACCCTGTTTTCAGCTGCTTATAACTCTCTTATACTTGGACTTAAATTTTCCACACTGGATGTCTGCCTCAGGCTGAAATTTTTGAAACTTTTTAGCCCAAACAGTAGCCATCTTTGAGAACCGCAGCAATGGAAAAGGAATTACGCTTAACATCTGAAAAAAATTATGTGAGATTTCATTTGATATCACTTGCATGCTCTGCACCGAGAGCAGGAGTTCTGTGAAAAGCATGATGGACTCTCTGTCAAGGAGCCATCTATTAGAATCCTTTGAATAAAACCCTGCAATTTGCATGTGCTGGAGATCTGCACACGTCAGGACATTTATTCCTTTGTCCACCTGTGAGTGGTGTCAGTAGGTGGGAGAAAGTTGATTGAAATGCAGGGGGCAGGAGGTGACCTGATAAGGACAAGCAGTCTGGGGAGCGATGGGAAATCCAGCAAAGGAGCTGAGATGAGGGGAAGAAGCAGTGGGGGCTTGGAGGCCCAGGACTGGCAACGTCAACCAAGAAATGGGACTCTAGTGCAGAAAGGAGAAAGAAGCTGATTGACAAGGCGGGCGGGAGAAGCAGATTTGCTGATCAGGCTGGAAAGCAATAGATCGTTAATGGTAAGCAGAGGGAACAGGACATGTCTGTCAAGAACTGACTGGACCTGAGAGAGGGAGGGAGGGAGGGAATGACTTGAAGACAGACGAGCAGAGAGACAAGGCTTGGAGCAGAGGCCAAGGTGACGTCTTCAGGGTCAGAAAACTGAGCAGTGGACACTGCCTAATGGGATAGGATGGAGGGAGTCAGAAGTGCTTTTGGTCAGAGTGGAGGGACCCAACAATGTCTGAAAGGACTCCTGAGTCTCACTGGTTCCTGCCTTTCATAAGACATCTGAAAACCTGTAGCAGCCAACCCAGCCCCATATAAGTGATAAAACCCCACTTTGCTTAATTTCTCAGCAAATGAGCAGTGGAATGTGGCAGATGGGATGTGAGACATCTCATCCTTGCTGATGTGGATTCCAGCACTGTGTCTTTTGATAGGACTAGTCTATCTTTTTAAACCAAGGGAATTTCACCCTCCATAAAGTGTTATGTTGTTAAGTAGTCAAAGACTATAATTTCGCCATGTGAACAAGAGATGTAATGGTTGCATAGAAAGTGTTCTACCCAGATTTTCCTAAATTAAGTGCTTAAATACATAAACTTGCTAAAAGTCTTTTAGTGTATAGTTTTCTGTGCGATATTTAATAGCATAGAATTCTGCTTTAAGCATAAGTAGGCAGATATACTGTGGTTTTTGATGAGGTCCTGGACAGAAACCAAAAAGTTTCACTTCACATGATACCACAGAACTAGAAAATCCTGCATGTTATCCTTTTGGTCTTTTTCCTCTTCTACATTTCACTTTCTGTGGACTACGTGCATACATTCACATTTCACTTTCATTTATACATTTTTTCATAGACAGAAAGTACAAATTATTCTGAAAAGTGAGACATATTTTAATTGCTTAAAATATTTACAGATTAAATTGTGTTTGATGTTTCAGAATATTTCATGCCAATTAAGAAAGAACCTGAGAGTTCTCTCTCTCTCTTTATTTTCACTTTAGAAATAATCTGAAATCCAGGATTTATTCTCTGCTCACTCATTCCCACCCCTGTATCATAGCGTGCCACCCTCTCTGCTTTGAAAGGGTGCATGAGGCAGGATACAAATTAGGTCACTGAAATGATGCAGATTAAAAATAGCAAGTGCTGGCAGTGATTCGTACTGCAGGGCTGTGAACAGGAAACACACTGGCTTTGCCTCCAGAGGAAACTTACTGTCTGCCCACACCTTCAGGAGGCATAGCTTTTGCTCTCTCTGTGAAAGATTAACATGTCCCTGTGTGTCAGAAGGCTGTGCTGCACAATTTAAATACTCCTTAGCTTTCAGCTTCCTGTCATCTTGGTGCTTTATTAGTTCTTTGTTCATTACACTAAGAAATGTACCCATAAGTGACAGATGTCAATGGACAGGCTGACATGTGCTGCTGAACACATCAGCCAGTTGTCAACTAAGTGACCATTGCTGCTCATCACTGCACAGAAGTCTGTGGCTAATGTCAAAATATGCCAGATAGGGGCATCTTGGTGTCACTTCTTAAGTTTGGAGTTTTACAGATGAAGCTGTTTAGGAATTAACATCTGAGCTGCTTAACTTTGCATGTTACCATTTTTGTCCCACAAATGACATCAGAACACTCGCATGCATGAATCTTGAATGTTATTCTAATCTGTTGATACATCTGAGCAAGAAATAAAATACTGGGAAATACATCTTCCCAAAGACAATTCCAAAAATTGTAAGCAGATGATTGCCTAATTTGGTGATCCCTTTTCTTTCAGGTGGGATTCCATGAAGGCAGAGCCTGGTCCTGGGTTTGGCACGGCGCTGTGAGATTGTCAGCAGCTGCTGAGCAAAGGCAGAGTCCTGCTCTCTCCTGCACAGTTACACTGGCTGTGAAGGGCTAAGGAGAGAGAGGATTACAGAGTAGTAATTCTACAAAGTAACATTAAGCAGAGAGGGTTTAGAGTGTGTAGGTGTGTTAAGTCAGGGTAAGAATTTTAAACTTCTACATTTTTTTACATTTGCAAAGGAATGAAACGTAACAGCTGGTAAAAATGTAAAATCCTGCAGTATGCAAAGTATGACCCAGAACTTTACTTATTTATTTATTTATATCCTTTGAATGTTGGCTGTTCTCATATGATGGTTTGTCTTCTAAAATACCAAGATTATGCTTGGCTGCTACTCAGTTATTAGGATGTAGCACAATCCCCCTTTCCTACTAATAAAGCCAAGGTTGCACTTCTGGGGTTTTCCTTTGTGTTTGTGCAGGTGAATGACAAAGGGAACCAGTAACAGCAAGGGTCACATCTGAGAGGCATGACTACATGCTGTAGGACTGGGACAGAGCAGTAGAAGATAAAGAAATTATCAGACTGAAAGAACAGCAAATGACCAGCCAACACTTTGGACAGCACAATGCAAAATCTCTAACTCCTGCAGTTAATAAATTCATGAATTAAACTTCTGAAGGAAGTTCAGATGAAGAAATATTTACATTATTTTTACATTAAAAACTACAAGATAAAACAAAATTTCTCAAGCTTTTCTCACAATTTCAAAAAAAATTTGAAAGTGAAGAACCCTTTTTCCTCTCCAGTGTGAGTGCCTGGATCCTATGTAATAAAAACAAATGTCATCACTGAAACTCCCCAGACCTGCTTTGTTTTCTCTTTCTACCTCTTTATTGTGTGCCTTCCTTGCTATGTCCTACAAATTCAAATTTAATATTACCAGTTTTGTGAACAATCAAGAAGTTGTGCAGTTGGTTCATTGCTGCATTAACATACAGCTTGGGAATAAGGGAAACTGCAAACATTGAAATCTCCTTAATAGTTTTGGAAAATTATAATTAGAAGTAAAAGTCATTTTGGTTTGGCAGTGTTATTTCTGAATATGGTCTGCCCTACTACTGCCCAGTATTGTTTCAGAATGCTGCCTGCCCTGCTAATGTCCAGCACAGTGTCTGCCTATGATTTAGCACTGACACACAATCTTCAAAAAGGTATGTTTCCATGAAATGCAATGTTGCCCTTAGGTCACGTCAGAGTAGAAGAATAAAATGGAAAAAGGAAAGAAAAAAAATTTCTGTCCTTTGCCAGGTTTCCCCAGTGGGCTCTAATTATAACTGCAGTTTATTAGAGCACGTTTCAGACTCACTTTAAAGGGCCTGCTGTGCTTGTGTGGAGTCCTCGTGGCTTCAGCAGAACTCCCCTCATAACAGTCTGCCCACATGTGATCAGTTGTAATAGAGAAGGCTTAGTAAAGGCTGCTGCAGATTTAGACAATGGATGCTTTATAGATATTGAATATTTGGAGCGAACAGAAGCGAGGACATTATAGAAACACTCTCCCAACTCTGTATTTCCATTGACTTATATTAATTTGAACCCATGTAAAAAATGTGTAAATTCTCATTATTATAGAGGACCAGATTGGACGTATAGTCTTGTCCAGACTGGATCTCCTGGTCAGATGCCTTACCAGGACTGTCACCAAACTGTGACTGGCTTGGGTCATTCACTCCTCTTTCTGTGTCTCAGTTTCCCATTGGGGAGATTACTGATTTACTGTCAAAGCATGTAGAAATGCACAGGATAAGTATCTATAACATCTGCAACCTCTCTCCACAGTTGTCTCATTTTCACTCCCAATTATTCTTGACTCCCAGGTATTTTTGAGTCATTATAATTTTACTAAACTTTCTAGCTGTGAAGTGTAGATTATTACTTGGCTAGCAGACTTTCTGTGACTTTTTAATAAGGCAACACTATCCTTGAAAAATGTATTTTAAGATCTGCTGTTAATTAAGCTACTACCTCAAAAAAAGAATTGTGGGTTAATTAAAAGGTAGGCTCATCTTACAAGGAGTAAAAAGATAAATTTTTGCAGCCACAGTATTGTAGGATTGAGCAATGTACCTCAGTCAGAACTGGAGATTCATGCAGGTGTTTCCATTTATTTCCATTTTCTTCTACTCTTTTCTGCCCTTTGTTAAAACTCACCTATCCTGACAGTTTTAGGACTGATATTCTCTCTGCCTGCCTTTGAAAAAGTACTTTTTTCCTGTTCCTTTCCTTTTGACCCCTTTTTCCTTCCTATGTAATAGGGTCAAGTCTGCATTTCGTAAGCATCTCCACATGTCTTCATAACACAAGGCAGTGCAGAAGATATGCTCAAAGCCGTGTTTACCCTCAGAAGGGCAGAAAGGGCTAGTGACAGAGCTGTCCAGTTTATGTGTGAAGCACTGAGCTGTGCAAAGCACAGATGACAAACCAGTAAGATACTAATTTTTTAAAGTATACTAAAGCCAGGTCCCACACGAAGCAGCCATACATCAAGCAGAAAGGATTTTTGAGATATAAGTCATGAGATAAAACTTATATTTTAGGTCAAATTCAGCACTTTTTCTAACAGCGATGGTCAAAGCCTTGATGCTGACCTCTGCTCAGGCTCTGTACACTGCTGTACTCAGATGGTAACTTCACTGAGACCAGCTAAACAGAGACTGGAGTACTATTCAGCTTATGTGTCAGAGCCAACACCAGGTCCAAAAAAGTTAAAGATTTGTCTGGTTTTGTTTTTAATACAGGAAGCAGAAGTTCTCCAGAACTAGAGATGCAGAGAGACAGAAGAAAAAAGAGTGAACTGTCTGTGTGGTGAAGAAAAGATAGCACAGAGGCAGATGAACTTGAGGCACTGGATGTAGCAGCTTTAAGAGATTTAGGACTAGCAGACAGCATGGAGACATTTGCCAGCTCTATGTTTTGAAAGCAATCCCTTCTTGTGCTTAAACTGCGGATAGAAACAAGTTTCTTTGCTGCCAGTTACATTGTAAGGAAGGCAGCTGGCAGGAGATCTGTGCCTCCTTGCTCTGTAAAGGGGAGTCTTTGTAGCTGAATGACACTTCTGGACAAATTGCACTCTGACGACCTCGCACAACTCCGGTACCTTGAGAGGGGGAAGTCAGGCTGGAGCCTAACGTGTCTACAGATTCAATCTTTGGGGATAGGTGATGCAGAAATGAATCGAGTTTTACATCAAGCTGAAGCACAGATGAGAGGAATAAGAAGAGCTCTTTGTAGACAGGAAAGGATCTCCTGACTACGGAAAACCACCAGGAATTTACAAGAAAACTATCAAATCCTACTGGTGCACAGTAGAACAATCCTTCTTAAAGGCATGTTTCTATTCCTTTTCAGAAAATGCAAATGAAATATCACCCCATGGCAAAGCTTAAATTATACCATTCACCTTGTTCTGCTCCCATGACAGTCCTTGCACTCCTGTGAGGTCTTTGGCACCAGTTCCCAGCTTGGCCCTGACATCTTCTTCCACAACTGCTAGCAGCTGTCCACAAGCAGGACGTAATACTGACCATAATCACGTCTGGAACTGCCAGTTCAGACCCACAATGCCACTAAAATGCACCTCTTTCACTGTAGGTGTAACTGCCCAACAGCTTATTTCCCACCTGGGACACCCAAATGTGAAAATATGCTGCTTCACTACCAGTGGGTTTCTTTACCTGGCTGTTACTGCAGATGTGGACCAGCAGGCAGTACTACCTTCCCTCTCCATAATATTCACAGCCAGTTTGGGACAACAGTTGCTCCTGTTGTGGTTTAATCCCAGCCAGCAGCTAAGTACCACTCAGTTGTTCTCTCACTCCCCACCCCCTGCCACAGTGGGATGGGGAGGAGAATAAGAAAGAAGGTAAAATCCAGACTGAGATAAGAACAGTTTAACAATTAAAATGAAATGTAATAATAATAATAATAAAAATAATAAAAATAATAATAATAAAAATAAAAATAATTATGGGAGACAAAAAGAGAGAGAGAAATTAACCCCACAAAAAACTCCCAAACCCCCAAGTAATGCACATTAGAACTGTTCACCACTCCTTTAGAGCAATATCCAACCAGTTTCCAAGCAGCACTCGCTGGCCAGCTTTCCTCCAGTTTATGTACTGAGCATGATGCCCTGTGGTATGGAATATCCCACTGGCTGGGTTAGATCAGCTGTCCCATTTGTGTCCCCTCTCAATTTCTTGTGCCCCTCCAGCCTTCTTGCTGCCAGAGCATGAAAAGGTTTTGAAAAAAGTTTTGACTAAGTATATGCCCTACTTTGCAACTAAAAACTTTGTTGTCCTATCAAGATTATTCTCATGCTAAATTCAAAGCACAACACTGCAGCAGCTACTAGGAAGGAAATGAACTCTATCACAGCCAAGAACAGTTTCATTTCAGGCAGTGTTTTAAGAGTGATTGAATATGTCACCTTCACTTTAAACCAAAAACTTTGCTTTGCCTCTTACCTGTTCTGTAGCCAGTGTTATTGAGATACACAGCAAAGGTACGAGGCTCATGAGTAGCCTGCCATGAGGGAGAAGAGCAGTTTTCGTTGTTGGTGTAAATGTTGTGGTTGTGCACATACTTCCCAGTCAGCATCGAGGAGCGAGATGGGCAGCACATCGGGGTAGTTACAAAGGCATTGATGAAAGAGGCCCCTCCATTCTCCATAATCCTCCTGGTTTTATTCATCACTTGCAAGGACCCTGCAATGAGAGGTACTGATCATCACTGTGCTGTAAAAGATAGTTTGAATACATTGGCTGTTATTATGCTATGAAAAGTGAAGTATCAGTGATTCGCTCCCCTTTGAATATCAGTGTGCTTCACTCTGTAGCTTTGGTAATTCTATGAGAAAAGATCACATTGTACTATACCAACAAAAATATTTTTAAGGATTCCAGAAAGACGGAATTATTTTTTTTTTCTCAGACTTCAAATCAAAGTTAAAATATGGACTAATTTAGAAATAGAGTCAAAGCTGTATCAAATTTGTCGGTCAATAGTTCTTCAAATGCAGCTGTATAAAAGCAGTATGCTACACAGACTGAAATATTAGTCAATATGCCAGTAAAATACATAGAATACTGAGATTGCCAATGAAAATGTTGATACTCTTTCGGTTTTATCAGATGACAGAAAAAAGAGAAAAATAGAGTGGAAGGGAGTAAAGGAGTGAGTGAGAGACAGAGGAAGGAAGGAGAGAATTCAGTAACAATTTTTCTAAAGGAAAGTTTCTGTGGACACAAGATCAGCACGTCTGATTCTGATACTGAAGCACTGTGCTCAAAATCAGTTTTTGGGGCAAAAAATGTATGCAAAAAATTGGCAAAATGCAGCACCTTTCTCAAGAAATTGTGCTGTTACTGTTTAAAGAACAAAGACAGTTTTTGCATCTTTCAAAGCATCTTCATGAACTGCAAGGAGAGAGAGGCAAGGCTTGCAGATTTCCAATTGCAGAAAGGCTAAGCAGTCCTGGATAGAGTCTGTCAGTATTTCCTGACAGCTGTTGAAGTTTGTTTAATTTTTTCTTCTTTGGGTTTTTGCACAGCTGACTGTCCTTTACATTTAAATCTGTTGATTCCTCTGATACAACAAGAATTTTTCCCGATGGTTTTGCTTGTGTTGCTTGAAAATAATACTTAAAAAAATTACAAAGCAATTGCAAACCTGCCTGTAAAACCATAAAACTCCCAAGGAGACTCAACTTTAGGCTAACAGGTCAGTGCTGAATATGAAGGCTCTTATGTAAAAAAAAAAAAAAAAAAAAAAGGCAGAAGCAGTAGGGTTTTCAACATTTCATTTAAAATGCCAGGGTCTCTGTCCTTAAGGATACATTTAATACTGTGTATGAAAGTCACCATCACTTTGGACTCTTTGTCTTTCATAGCCCTTATTTTCTAAATGCAGAACATCTGTATTTATGCCGAACCCCATGTGCTTAGGGATATAGAAAAGTAGAAGAGTAACTGAGAGGTCCCTGAACACAAAAGGTCTCCATTTGCATGAGTAGGAGCATTTCACTGAATTGTTAAGTAAAAGACAAATGAGAGATCATCCTTGTTCTACATGCCTTTTTCTTGGATCCCAGACTGACTTTATAGTTTTTGTTTTGCTTTGCTCTCACCAGAACTCTTCCATTTTTGAAAAGTCACAGTTTATTCCTGAGAACTCAGCTGCAAAGTGCTTTGAGGTGCTCCACTAAAAAGTGGGCTATTCAGGTACCCTAGTGCAAATAACTGCGGCAGAGCTGATCTGCACTTTCCTGCCCCATGTATTATAAATGAGTAGCTGTTAGAGTGCTTCCTCATTCCTCCAGCTGGTCAGCCCTCTGCTCTTGCAAACCTGCTGTTTATGACTAAGTTTTCCCTCCAGGTATGCACTTACTGACACTGATAATAGATTAAACCCCTCTGGAAATTCTGGAACAGGCACTTCAAAGCAGGTGAGACTTCCTCATTTGGAAAACAAAACACAAGCAGGAGATAAAACTTGCTGATATAAGTTATAATCCTTTGCTGTCTGTGGCTCTCCTCACAGCTTGTGTTTTTTTACCATCTGGCCCACAGTCTTCAGGGCACATGTACTCAGGCGCTGTCTGTCAGCAGGACACTCGCGCTCTACATGATCGATTGGGGAGCACCTGAGGGGAACCAGATATATAGGGAATGGCCACTTTGGACACAGAAGTTAGTAAGTTTTGTCAGACAAGAATTTCAGTGCCATTTCTCAGTCTATTCTCATACCTCAAGAAATATGCTTGACAACCAAGGTATCAAGTCTTTAAGGTTGCTATGGATTTTCGCCACGGGTGGGCACCTCTGTAAAGGGATATCTAGGAGCCACTCTGTCTTTATACGGGTTGTATTCAAGGCCCCAGGAAGGTAATGGACTTTTTCAGATCTCAGCACATATCCCCATTTCTTCGGCTTATGTTTTTAGGGCTTTAGTTCTAGGGAAGATGGAAAGCACACCAGGCAAATTATGCCTGATGGGATGTATCTAGACAATGCTGTGATCTCTTTACCCAGTGCTCAATTCAGTATCTGGTTTATATAGATTTCACTGGGTGGTGCATTAGGCTGTAAAAAAGGGTCAAAAACACTGGAACTACCAACATACTCATCAGTTTTTACTCCTTTCTCACATTATGCAAGATACTTTTGACAGTGGGGACTATAAGAGTGATTGGAGTCTCATATTTTGAGGTACTGATGGTTACAAATAATAGAGAATTGGAAGGACAGGGGAAGAGACCAAAAAGCAAGCAAAATGTTGGACTGAAGAGGATATGAGCCTGACCCCAGTGGGACCTGGGGCCACTGTCCTGAAGAACCACAGCATGTTGCCTGCAGGAGGGGAGAAGTTCTGGGTTCTGGGAACTGGTGCTTTGCCTTGAGCGAGATGCCACTTCACTGGGAAGTGAGTCCTTTACCCTCAGTGCACAGTGGCACAATTTAAGAAGTAAAATACCTTTTGAGTCCAAGTATTTCCTGAGTTTCTTCAAGTGCTGTGGGCCAGGCTGCTTCCCACAGCTTAAGCTGCAATCCACCAGCTGATCTAGAATAGCCTTCCTTCTTGCATAGATAGCTGGAGTTGTGGGGAAATTTGTTGGTTTTATCTAATAAAACAAGTGAGACAGCAACTCTGCTGAATATCTTTGCACTCAAAATGCAAAACTCAGGAGCATGGTGGAGATCAATAGGAAGATGTGCATATTCCTATGGCATGAGCACTAACTAAATGCCAACTCCCTGCCTCTTGCAAATTTTACTTTGGATGGCTCCTCTATATATCAGTTGCACTCAGTCAGATGAATATGTTGGTTCAATGCTTACACAAGCTCTGGAGACAAATCCTTCCTAAATGAAGTCTATAATTCATCTTACATGCTTTTATGTTAAAGCATTAATTTGGAATAGCTTTTAGAAATATTTGTGCTGGGAATACAGTAGCAAATAATCCATATTGAGCAACGTTCGGTGATGTGATTTTTGGATACCAGTGCCTAAGTTTTATTCTGTTTGTGGCAGAAAGTGTTACTTCCCATTGACCTTTGAGAAATTTAAGACTTTTCTCAGGAATCAGTGAAGAGCAAGAGGAAAATTCACACATGGAAAACAGTTTGGCTTTATTTTTCAAATAAGCAGAATGATTTATTAGCAGAAGTGTGAATAATGCAGTACAGTAAATCTTGGGGCTGAATCCTGTTTCCTGTGAAATGATCTATGAAAAGGGGAAACCTGTGTGTTCGTTCAAGGCAGTGGGAATGCACACACACCCAGACTATTGCTCAGCTGCCTGCTAATAGGAGCCAGAATGCCCTGTGCACATTCAGAACAGCTTTCAAAGAGAAGAGCTCCACAGGATGAACAAAGTGACTGGCCACATCCTTCCTCCTTTTTCACCACTCGCAAACCTTCTCGCAAGACTGAAGGCAGCAAGTTGGTAACCCTGTGTTCAGAGATGTGTGTCTGCCGACCTACCTTCCCCAGTGCCCTGGAGAGAGTAGGCTCTTTCTGACCACAAAAAGGAAGACTTGACTTGACCCTTTTAACAAAATTTTTCAGAATGACTCTATCAAGAAGAAATGCACTCCCATTGTAAGAGCTGTAGACCAAAAATAGAGCTGGGAACAGCTATTCATTATACAGCATGGCTAAACAGAGCAGAGGTTTGAAAGATTGAAAAATAAAAAAAGATAAGAATCGCTCAGATCTAAGAGCCTGTGTTTGGAGCTCTGCTGCATAAAAGCACCAACCCTCAGTCATGAAATACAGTTTATTAATTACCTTCTAAGTACCCCGAAGGACTATGAAATTATTACTGCATCATGGCAAAGACTAAAATCCTAACAACCAAAGAACTGCTTTTAGATACAGACCGTATTTTGTCTACAATCTTCTGTCTGAAAGTATGTGATTTTAGAACAAATGAAGTTTACTGGAATGAAGCATTTTTATGTCTCAATGTCACGTGGCATTTTGTCTAGAAATTCACTAACTCCTATTAAAAATATGTCTCTCATTAAAAAAAAGCTAAGAATGCAAGATTTCATTTCAACTTAATTTGCCATTTTTTCACTTTTTGATCTCACAACCCAAAGTATTTGCTTGGGGCTAACCTGAAATGATCCTCTTTCTCTCCTTGATTTTTCATTTTGGGCAGTGAACCAAAAAATCAGTTATATGCATAACTATCATTAATATCTTTCTAACTTACTTAATGGAAAACATTGAAAGGCCTCCTGGAACATCATCTACGTGCTTTAACTTTTTCCACCCTGAGAAAAATACGTGAAAATCACTTCTGACTGGTATGTGCTCAGATTTTTTGTGTACTTGTGAAAGCAAAACTACCAGGCTTTCATACATACAGCACAGTTTTTAAAGCAGATGGATTTTAAACACTTCAGTAATTCATACAAATATTAAAATTACTAAATCCTGTAACTAGACCAGTTTGTCTGTGTGGATAAGCATTTTAGACGACATACATCCCTGTGACAAAAATGTGGAGATAGAGACATACACAGTACTGGAGGAAATGCTAGCCTCATAAGGCTCGAATTTTTAAGTGCTACAAAAAGTCATAGAGTGAGAAAAAGCTTTTGATGGAAGTTTTTTACATGTATGTCGTTGCATGCATTATTAAATAATTTTGTTGTACTGATTAAAGCCTCCCATGGTGGATTTTGATAAGCATATATTTCCTAAAGTCTATAATTAAATGTGATGAATGCTATTAGATAATATTTGTTAATTCATTTTCCAAACCTATCCCACATTCTGATACTATTCCAGGACCAGCAACTTCTCTGAATTTAAAGTTTTCTGTTTGGCATAAACCACTGAAAGACACATGACAAAATGTAGTAGCAAACAACATTTGTTTCTCACCTAGCTCCACATCTTGATCATCTGTGAGGACAAGGATGATATTTGGTCTGATATTTTTTCGTTCCTGCTGCACGCGTCCTCTGAACCTCGGGGACTTGATGGTGGAACAGTGACTTGTCAGCATTTCAGTACTGAGCACTGCCAACATGAGTGCCCACCAAGAAGGCTTCATAGTAGTTCCAGTATTTCAATGAAAAGACTGATCCAGAAGTTTCTGAACTCTAGTTTTCAAGATCTGTAGGAAAGAAATGAAATTCTGTTCAAGCAATAAATAAACTTCCAGTCATACATTGAAAGGATGACACTTAGGGAAGTCAAGCCTGACACATACCATTTAACATGATTATAAGTCATATTGTTGAATGAGAGCTTTATTCTGTCATTTTCTAAGAATAAACTTGGTCATTCTGCAACTATGCTCTCTCAAATAATTTTTGCTTGAAGTCATGCCTGCATTTTGTATAGACATGACTTCTGGTGAGTTCCCCTTTCTCCTACACCCCACAATTCTTTTTATGCAGCTTGGCTCCGTACGCTCAGTACCTGGGCACAGTGAAAAATTGCCAGGATGTAGACGTCTTCAGAACATCTGTAGGAGGAGCCCTGCGAGAAGGAAAAAGCAGAAAGCTTGTCAGTTAGAGACCTCAGTACTGTGGCTGA
The DNA here is from genome assembly GCF_009819655.1 of Sylvia atricapilla. Classification (NCBI taxonomy): domain Eukaryota; kingdom Metazoa; phylum Chordata; class Aves; order Passeriformes; family Sylviidae; genus Sylvia; species Sylvia atricapilla. Next base: position 119,502,686 of record NC_089140.1, on the reverse strand, counting down.
GCTTCAAAGTCTCCAGAACTGTTTGTTACAGCTTCTTTCTCTGTCCTGAAAGAAAAGAGTAGAAAAAATTGCATTCTCCATGACTCACCTACTTAATTTAATACCATACCTACGCAGGGTTTGGATGGCACCTTGGCTGCTAGAGATAAAGGACATGTATCTCACATCATCAGACACAGGTGCTTTTCCAATATTTATAGTCAGATTTATAGTGAGATTCTGAGAACAAGCATTAACTTCAGCATATGACACTTGGCAAGCACTAACGTTGTTTTAGGTTAACCCACCTGCATGAGAGTCTAAACCCTTAAAAAGCAGAAGAGAGAGTATGGCTGTCATTTGCAATCTGCATGGGATCACTGTGTGAAAAGTCGTCTTCCCACTGACAAGAAAGCTCATATTAAATGACAGTCCATATGATCTTACCCAGCATTGTGAAAGAGCACAACCGTCCCTCAATCAATCAACGACAGCGCCGGGCGCCTCATCCATAATGCACAGTACCTCTGCCACAGCCTCGTCCTTGATACTCCGCTTCCAGACTTGTCTCAGTGCCTTATCAGAGCCCTCTCTCCGTGCCTGTCACTCAAACAGCCTTGCTTTTGTAAGACCTGCTGCAAGCACAGAGGCTTGGCTTTGCTGCAGCACATTTAAACCTGTGACTGAAAATGACTGATTGGTCTGGAGAGGAAGGGGCAGCCACTTACACTTTGACATTTTTGGCATTACTGACTGAAGCTCTGCAAAACCCGTCTGCAACACAAGGGAAGGGAGGGAATATCTGGGGGCAAAAAGGAAGGGGGTGGGAAAGAAATCATGGAGTCATGCCTGTTCCCTCCAGGGTATTGACCTGCCACATACATTTCTTCTGGTTTTATTCTGGGACTGTGGATAAAAGCACGATGATATGGGTCAATTAAAAAAAAAACCCTCACAAAACCACCCAAGCCCAAGAACGATCAAGAAGTTTGCCCAAGGGGAAGACTGCATGGGAACCACGGTGCACCTTATATAATTAGACTGGAGCATAAATCATGAGATCTGTGCACCCACACCTGAAACTTCAGACATGCAACATGAGCCACAAACAGATTAATAAACAGAAATAATGAGAGCAACGCAGAAGACAAAAGGCCCCCCTCAATCACTCACCTAAAAATGCGTTAATAGGGAGATGCTCTAAATTTCAGGGGAAGAAGCCACAGCAGAGGGAGGGGATGGGACTTGGTGCTGGACTGCTAGAAAAAGGATCATGTTCTTGTTTCCACATACACCTTTTATTTTAAGCTTCGCAAGCTAAACAGTTTCATGCTCCTCACTGTGGCAGGCTGTAATTACACCAGAAGAGTGTGAATGTCTTTAAAAGGAAAATCCAAGTGTCTGTGGCAGAGAAATCTCGTCTTTCATTGTCTCTGCACCAACCAACACTGCAGCCTTCTGCTAACATTACAGCACTGCAAAGTCAATACAGGGGATTGCCATCGAAGAGCAAATGCTATTTCAGCAATTACACAACGTTCAGACAAGTACCTGGAAGTCTGTAACAAGTCTGGATGGACTTTTAAAAGTAGTTCCATTTCCAAATATATGTTCTTAAGTCACATAAAAGCTGACAAGAGCCCCAAAGACCCGGGTTACTGGAGAAGTCAGATTTCTCCTGACAGACACCAGATACATGCTCTTGGTGCAAAAGCAGAAATACAATGTCACTAGATGTCTGATCTTTAAATAGTGAAACTTTGACTCACATCACAAAGCACGAAAGGCTATGTGAAGTGAGACTCAATGTTTAGTTTCTTACCTCAGTTGTAGGGCAAACTTTTTCAGACAGTGTTGACCCAGAAAGTGCAGTCATCCTGACTGTGCTGAGCAAACACTGGCACCAACGTGTTTGAATAATCCCCCACCGTACGAAACTGCAAGTTCCTGACAATTACACCTCAGTGCTAATAAAATTTACAAGAATCCAAATGGACATTAACAAGTATTCTTCATTTCAACCTGTTTGGTCTGTACTAGTTAGTTTTTAAAAAATCCCTTTCCTCTAGCATGTTGCAGGTACCTTAGGCAGGTCTTTGCTAGAAATAAGAGAATGAAAGTTTTTCTCCCTACTCTTAACTTTTTTGTCCTTGATGGATAAAGGAAAATACCAGGACAGACCCATACATATAAAATTAATTATTCAAGTTTCATTGAATGGTTCTTATATAAGAGCACAGTAATGCCATGTTTTGTTGCTCATATTTCAGTTTTGCATATGGCAAATCTTTATTAAAAGGTGATCTTTGACAACTTGTCCTTTTACAGCCTGTTTCCCTGTCCTAGAAAGAAACGAAGTAAAGAAAACTGTCAAAATACAAGATTGATAGGGAAGACAAGGCTGCAATATTTGTGTTGCATACTGGCTGATGGCATATAAGTGCCCCTGCAAATACTGCAATTTATCTTGAGAAACAGACAAAAATAGGAGAAATTCTAAAAAAGACCTTTTCAAAGTTACATGGGAAGAAAACTGTAATTTTTTTTTTGTGTTGAGAAATCAAGATGGTCCTACAAAATGCTTTTTTTCTAACCAAATAAACAAGTGCTGAACTAACTTCTATATGGGAATTTTAGAGCATATTTTTGTTATAGAAGATAACTATGATAACGAAATTGCAGTTAGTAAATAAATGAAACCAGAAGAATCCAAAGAAACTATTTTTTTTTCCACAGGAGTGGAAATGCATAGTTTGCAATAACCTTTCAAGGAATAAAATCTGAAAACTTGCATCTTCAGTTGCTTCTATGCGGCTAGTATTATAACATGCAGTTCAGGGACTTATTGTTGTGGAGAATTACTTACCTATGAAACTTGAATTACACTGGCAGAGCACTGCAAAGAAAGGCTACAGTGGCACTTGGCATGGTGTGGCATAAAAAACTACAAGAACTTTATTCCTAGGTCTCCTAAGAGAGTATATTTCAGTGACTTAGAAAAAAGGCAAAAGGCAGAACAGTATCTTTTGAAAGTTTCTAATTTGTTACTCATTTTGATCCAGAACTGTTCAAGATTTTTCATGGCATTGACTGAAAGTGCTTCGTTTGGAACACAACAAAAGGCAGCCAGTATTCAAAAAAGAGCATTTGCCACTTTGTTCTCATGTTCACATTTTCACTCAGTTCACTTAAAATGCCATTTTGTGTTTGGCCAATGAAAGTCTGTCCAGAGTCATGCACTCTGTTTATAAAACAAGGCACTGAGTATGCATATGAATATGTTATATGCTTTAAAGATATATGAACTTATTAATATTTAATATTATACAAATGTATCTTCTACATATTGTCTCACAGGGAATCTAGCTTACAAGAACACATTTCCTGTTTGTAAATCTGACATCAAATGTGGGGATATTGAGTAATGATACTGGACATATGTCCATCTCCAATACCATGTGCTATGCAATGACACACATCAGTTATTCATGGCCAAGGGGTAACAAAGGGCAAACAAATTTGTCTTCTCTGCATTAGAGTTTTCTTTTGAGCATGAACATTGAGGCATTGTATTACCCAAAGCCATAGGTTAAGGCCCACTGTCCTAGTGGCCTTTTTTTCAAACAAAAATGGATCAGACAATAATGGAAACAGTGGTAATAATAACAATAATACTAGTAATAATGTGGACTGTAATTGTGGAGCTTAAGAATCACAGAATCATTAGGGTTGGAAGGGAACTCTGGAGATCACCTAGTTTAAACCTCCTGCTATGGCAGCACAGCCCTCAGGTGTATCAGTCACTACCCTCAGTTTTGTATCATCAGCAAACATGAGAATGAGAATTCTGGCTTCTGTTCCCCAGATATTAGTAATAAATATGCCCAGGGAATAGAGAATGTAAGGTATCACAGGGTTCTTATACCAATAAACTTCTAATGAAGCACCTATTTGTGTTGTGTTCCTCTTTACTATCCAGTATCTTACAGATTTTATCTCTGTAGTTAGATTTCCCTGCCTCCATAAATTGACATAGTTGTATGTAATTAAGATACAGTCCACAAACAAATGTTTTGCAACTTAGGACATTTTTTTAATTCTCTGACAAGTGCAAGGAACTTGCACAAAAATACATCAAATGCATGGAAAAGAAGCAGAAGGCCTTCTCATTGCAAGTGTTAAATTGCATCGTTTTCTTTATGCAAAAGATGATCTTGGATAATTTTTTCTTATAGGCTTCTCTGGTAAATAAATGGATAAAATCTCCCAAGGAAACAAATCCTCAGATATCAATCACGCCAAAAAATTAAGCTTTCTTTCTTCACCTCAAGCAGAAGAGCATCTTCCTCTGTATCTTACCTCTGACCTGTGGACTTGACAGCTTTGGCTTTAATGACATTTTTTTACAGTTATATGATCCCAGTGTTCTCTCTTTCCTTAAAGCCAGACTTTCAATAAGCAAAAGAGAAAGACAAAAGACAGCCAGAAAAGCTCCCATAATTCAGAGTTGGGATTCTGCTATTGTCAGAGTTTCGTAATTTCCAGTATGACCTTGGAGATTTGTCCCATTGCTGGGCACCTCCTCAGCATAATTTCAAAAACCTGCGGGTCTGCCTGTGGTGCCTGAAGCCACCATCAGTGGCATCATGTCAGCTGGAGATGGCTTCAATGATCCATGGCCCTAAAAATGTCAGATTCTGGGTTCACACCTACCACGGTTAGTTGAATGCTTTAAACTGAGATGTGTCCATCTGACATTGCTGCTGTATTTGATAATATTTTGCAAGCACATAAACTCCAGGGTCACACAAATGCAGCTTCTGTGAATCTTTGATATTGTGTTAAAGGGTGATGGACTGCTGGAAGTCTCACATGGTCTATGCTGTGAATCATAACAAGTGTGTGGCTTGAGACTCAACAAAATTAGCAACTTCATAAGATTAGTAATTGCATGAAGATTGTGCAGACAGATTGAAACTACATAATAAAAGGTCAGCGAGGCGAGATGCTCATCTGCACCCAGCAACCTAGTAGTTCAGAGGTCTTAAATCTCTCCCTTAAATCATATTGCCTTGATGACTAGAGGGTTGTAACACCCTACAACAACAATAACAACTCTCACTTTCACTAATACAGTGAAGCACTTCAGTGGAAAAAGCTGTTGACAGATGACTGTTTTAAGTTTAGCAATGTTAAAGCTCTTCTCACATTTTACTCTTCTATCTCGTATTGAAAGGCAAACACTGCAATCTCAGACTACCAGGCACGACCGTGTAAATCTGCAGGTCAGTTTCCTGTGGGAATATTGAGCCTGCAGCCATGGGAAACACATTTACAGTACAGCAGCAGTCAGGAAAAAGCAAGATTTACCGTTTCTTCTTAAAGGTTAATCCCCTAATCTAGGTTGTAAAGTACAGGATTTACAATGAACACGAAGAATGTAGTTCCTATCTGGGTCTAATCTAATCATTATCTATTGGATTTCCAACACACTTAACTAATCAATCAGGTATCTTCTCCCTCTTCAAATGTAATCTGTGTATTCTAATGATGGATCCTCAGTGCCTCAGGCTAGACTAATTTAAAGTAACTATAATTTAAAGTAATTGCAGGTAGAGAGAATCATAACCTTATATTATGTTTTTACATTGTAATTTTGCTAACAGTTACCGACAGGAAAGGAAAAAGCTTGCAGTGACTTGAAAGTGTAATGCAGGCTTGCTAACCCACTTTTATTGCTTTGTACAGGTTAAGGGATATTCTTAGTAGGTAGAATTTTCCAACACTTCATCTGTTAGGGTGAAACAACAAATTTCAGTAACATTTTAAAAATATACAAACCAGTATAGGAGAAACGATCTACCTTTGAGAAAAGAAAAATGTGTATTTCATTTTGATGCTGCTAGTAAAGCTGAACAAAATATTAAAGAAAATTTAAATTAATGTTTGTATATTAACTTCAAATCTGTGGAAGTTTCGAAACAAAATTCCCACATATTTTTCAGTAAGGAGAATGCCCATTGCTAAGTTACAAACTTCTAATAATTTACAGTTACCGACATTTATTTCTCATCATCTGATTTACTTTGTTTTAGAATTTCATATTTCAACACAGTCAAAGAGTGCACTTGTCATGCAAAAGAGCCTGGTATAATTGAGCCAGATGACGTGCCCCACAAGTAAAATCAGCCATTCATGAAAGCTGGTCACCAGAGGCCATTTCAAACAATGCACATTTCAAAGTAATCTAAAGTAATCCCTTTTTTCTACTGATTTGGTTTCCAGGCAGTCTTAAGCACATGTGTGCAGCAAACAGGAGGCTTATTAAAACCTCATGTTATATTGGAGGCAATAATGCCATTGCCTTGTGATTGAATTCCATGTCTGTTAGTCTTCAAAGAGAAGGGAAAAAAATAAATTAAATTTATATGCTTATTAAACATGAGTGTCATGATACGTGCAGTTTATTAGCACTTGCTAAATAATTAAGACTGAGAGAGATAATTAGATGTGCACTAGGCTCCAAGCAGGCTTCTGATATCAGATTTTTTTTTTTTATCTTTAAAGGAAGTGGCTTTTCAGCTAGAAGGTAATATAATTACTAAAAGACTCCAATTATTTTTCAAATATAAAGACTAAATTCTGTGTATGAGGGAATCTCAGGTAATTTTGAAATTCCCTTTTAAACCCACATATTTTTTGTTATAAATAGCCTAATGCTTCACTTGCTAGCTTCAGCAGTGTGGGGCATTATGAAAATATACTACACAATAATACACTGACAATTCAGTGGTTCAAGTAAGTAGTTAAGTAGTCTTGCTTTGGGAGATCATATCACAGAGGTGAGCAACAACAACACAATTTGCACATTTCCTTAAATTCCTGTTTAAGTTCCCTGGCTTTAGAAACTGTGCAAGATCATAACTTTCCACATCTCCTCTGGAGAGAAAACTCTTCATTTAAAAAGTTTGCTGTCTAGATATGTTTACTTCCCCTCAAATGTCTGCTGTCAGAGGGAGGGGTTAGGGAGGTGGTGCCATCACGGGGGTGGGTGGTCTTGAGGGGAAGCTGAGCCTAGCTGAGAGTGGCTTCTCTGGCCACTCTCCTTGCTGACTGCCCAGGGGAATAAACAGCAGCTCCAGAGGAGTTTATAAGAGAGAAGGACTGAAGGGGGAGGAATTGCCTGTATGAATCTACACAAGTGTATGTCTGTAAACAGGGAACATCGCCTGTATTTTCAGGAGAGGAACTCAAACTTATTTCTAGTTGTATTGTCAGAGGATAGACTACTCAGAAACACTGTATGACTTTATATAGATGCCAGCCCCTGAATAGCCAGGGGAGTCAGGCAGTTCTAAGTGCTTTTGGAAAACTTCCTCCATTATACCTCAGTGCAGAAAGTAAATTTATTTTTAGTGCCAGCACTTTGTGTGCTTAGATACAGTGAACATGCTCTTGTGCACCTAGGTCCACTAGAGATTGTATGTGGTGTCTGTTGACTTTTTCTTTCACTTTCAGGTCTGGACTCCAAGACTAATAATTTTTTAAAAAATGTAATCCCATTATATTAAAATGAGTTTTACTTTCAATAAGTTCAGACTGAATTTAATAGGACTAAGATATGCACCAATGCCTCAGGTCCTGAGTTCTGTTTTTAAAGCAAGATCTCTCCTACTACACTACTGCTTTCTGTCAAGCATTTTTTCCAGTCCTGGCACAGTATAAATTCTTCCTTCAGTGATATACATGTAAAAGCTCCTTGACAGGCCAAGAAATGTGTTTTCAAATAAACTCCTCCCTGAAAAACCTAGAAGCCAGCCTACAATTAATAGTAAACAGACAAAACAAAACAATCTGTTACAAAAAACAAATACATGCTTTGTATCCTTTTCCATAAAGACTCCTCAGCAAAGAAGATGCATTGACTCGAGGCACTGCTGACAACACCACCACTCTGCCATCAGGCTTACTTTTAATCTCCCTTATAAGCAGGAAGCCCTTGGAGTTCCCCAAGCTCCATTTTCTGGTGGTACACAAGGCAGAGCCCCAGCTACCAAGAACATAGGGGACAAGTGTCTGCTACCATAGTAATCCTCCCAGTCCTCTCGCCTCCCCTCACCTCTGTCCTACAGTCCCCACTCATGAGCACACCTGAGTGTGCTCAGGGGGATTTGCAGAGTGACCTGTGGCTGACCCACCATGGGAAAACCCAGAAAACCATCTACACATCATCCTGTTCTATCAGGTGAAAATGGTTCAGTATAGGAATGGCAGCAAATATGAGCAAGGAGTACAACTGATGGATTTTACTGCCAAATCAGGTGTGTGAGACTTACTTAACCTCTGATATATGTTCTGCTGTGCAAATGAAATAAGTATCTTGTATTCAATAGGACTGCTCAGCTCCTTAGAACAATTTCCTGCAGGCTCTTCATTCCTGGTGCAACAATATTTTAAGATCTTTGGTATTTTTATTTCAGAAAACATCTAAGCATCAATGGTACATGAAGAAGGGCCAAAATGTACAAAGCATCAGAATACTGGCTTTCATCTGAAAACTCGTTTATAAAAGCCTGAAATTAGAGTCACATTTGCCTGTTCAAGGACAGAATATACCATATACAGCTTATTTGACTGAGGAATACCAATTATTCCAGCCTGAATTCTGAAAATCCATCCTCAAAGAGCTGTCTGAAAATAATCTCCTGTCTGAGATCTAAAAGACTCAAGAATAACTTACTGAAATTATTCTGTGAAAAACTTTATCTCCGAAAACATTTTGAAGGGATAGTACATATAAATGCACCTTCATTTTCCTAGGGAAAATGCCTGGGGAAACACTTTCTTCATCTTTCAAGTACACATACAGGTATTTCAATTTCACAGTACTGGCTTCTGTAGATGACAGAAGAGTTGTAAAGCATGGAAGATGAAGCCGAATATATTGAGGCAAACATTTTTTTTTGCTTCCAATGCAGTTCTTATTAAGCAAAGTTTCTATTTAGCAATGAAGAGACATGATTTTCTACCATCTTTATTTTTTACAAACATAGATAACTTTATATATCTTTGTATATCTTTATATATCATTAATTGTAAGCCTGCTCATGAGCTAGGATTCTATTCAGGTGCTCAGCACATACTGAATAATTTTTTCTAGGAGTCGTGGAGCAGGCAGTCCATCTTATGTCACAACACATTAGGCACAGAGAAGGGAATAGGGGAGCAGAGATTGGTAACCATTAGGGAGAAGATTCTGAATAATGCAGCATGGATCAGGAATGCCAAGGACTAGGATGTACAGGAAGCCACTCCCAGAAAATTGAGAGGAATTAGAAAGGCAAAGAATGGGACCATAGTGTTTTTCTTCACATTGTGTAGGGAGGAATTTGAGAAGCATCTCATTTTACTGTGATTATTGTGGAGAAACCATCCATGTTTGCTTTACTGGATCGTTGGGTTTTTTCCCCCTAAATGTAGATAAACTGTTGTCTCATAAAAAGGTGTCTCATAAACTGTGTCAATAACCCAATTCAGGAATGTTTAGACCAGTAGAGAATCCACTCCTCTGTCCTTAGCAGGCTCAGCTGTGAGGTCAGACCAGGCTACTCAGGGCTTTACCAAGTCAGGTTTGAAAACCCCAAGGGTGGACACTGCCCAAATGCTCTGGAGCCCTCTTCCATTGCTTTAACTGTTCTGAGGGTGAATTTTGTTTTTCTTTATACCCAGTCTGAACATCTTATATTTCAAGTTATGTCCATTGCCTTCTTGCCTTGTCCTCCTGCCATGCATGATTGTCAAGAATGAGGCTCTGGCTTATCAGTGACCTCTCTCTAGCTGGACGCCCCCAAAGCTTCTCTTTGCTCCAGGCTGAACAACCCTTCTCCTCTAACTTCTTCACACAGGACAACAACTCCAGCCCCCAAGCATCTTGATGGCCACTTGCCAAACAAATTCCAGTTTATTGATGTCTTTCCAATGTTAGAAACCTAGAACTGGACATACTACTGAAGACAATCCTAGAATTTAGTATATAGAAGCATCAAGGAGCAACATCTGTGGCTGTCATTGCCTGTAAGTCTGAGACTCTTTCTATTGGCTTTCTGTTCCATTTATTTCATCACGGTACACAGTTTATAAGGAATTACTGATATTTGTCCCCCTATTAAAAATTCTTAAATGCTAAAGGCTAAATTTTGTTTCTCATTCAAAGGAACTAGCCCAAAAATTCAAGTTTTATTCTTGTCCTTTGAAATGGGGAAAAGTGGTCTTTTTTCAACAGAAATGAAAACTAATCTAATTTTTTTTTTCTTTTGGTTATTCTCTTCTTAATAAAAAAGTTAAAGCAGTTGGAACTCAGAAAGAAAGTACAATTTTATGTATGAGAAAAGAGAGATTTGAAATACCCAGGCCCCATGTAAATGCAAAGAGCACAGTTGGAATGAAACAAATGATCTCACTGGTTTCTGATGAGCTGGGTGGTGTAAATGTTTCACACTAACCACACTGCACACTCATAATACAGGAGCTAATTCATCTGCCATGAATACATTCCTGTATATGTTGTCCTTTAAAATAAACAAGCAAAAATGAGTAATTTATTGAGTTAAACGAATAGTTTTCCAGAGGGACCCGTTGTGTCCCATATGACTGATTTTAAAGTATAAATGAAGGCAGCTTAAATGCTATATCCTCTGTCTCACTATGTGAAACAGTTACTGCTTTAAAATATGGAATTTCAATTTTTAACACTGTCAACAAGTTCCCATTGTTCCTTAAAATATCTTTTGGACTGATTATTCGTTTCTTGGAAGACTGAAAAACTCTAAACACAGGGCTGCAGATGGTGAATCATGACAGTTTTCCAAAGTCTCTATTACATTGCATTTGCAAAATGTGTTTCTTTCTAGCGTTAATTTAAGGAATTTTGATGGAAAATTTATAACTGCAATAAAGTATCTTTATAGGAAAAGTCTCCTAGAAAAGAAGTCAAATTATAACCAGCTCTGCATGCATTAAATTTTACAAATACTTTTTATATTTCAATATCTTAAAATTTACCAAAAAATGTATTATTCTTGAGATGTCATGATCTGTTAGCCACACAATGACTAATGTGCTTTCCGGAGTTTTTCTACCCTAGAAATTAAATTATTAACTTGCATTTTTTCTCATAGAATCTTCCCAAAAGTATAGGTTACTCACTGAGGCAAGCTCTGATCCTAAGTTCTTACTAGTTGATACTCTGAGACTGAGGGTCACAGTTTTTTAGATTAATACAGACTCCAAACAGCTTCCCTCCAAAATTAAAGGTGCTTTCCATGGCTTACAGAGCAAACAGCATCTCTTGAACTGAAGTTTCAGAAAATGTCTACAAGGAGTCATTATCCCCATTATTTTCTGCACAAACATTTCCCTTTGCGGCAGAAGAATTCAGAACTGAACATTAACATAGAAAAATTTTCAGAGTGAAAATGCTCTGTAATTGGTGTTTAGTGTCCTGATGCATATCTAGAGACAGCAATTTGCACATAAAGAAAAGCACTAACACTGTTTGGTAAAACCAATTACTGTGGTGGTGGCGGTATGCAGAGAGGCACCGCAAAAGACTTCCGCATCACAGAAAGGAGGGTGCCCTGATAAAACAGCATCTTCATATGTTTGTTCTTTTATTTAAGTTTATAATGTGTTTTTATAAAATTTGTGGCTTTCCTTAGCACCTCCTTTAAAATCAAGGTGCTTTTGAACAGATGAGACACCCAACTTTGAACAGAATCCCCTCCCAACTTTGAGGATGTGGGTGACAGCACCAACAGAGCAGAGACCACAACCCACACTCGGTCTCCTCCTTGCATAACCCCACATTCTTATTTTTCTATTTTATTGAAAGCTCCTAGAAACTTATTTTTTCCCCAGCCTGGTATAATATGGTCACATTATAGATGTGTTTAAATTTGGTCAAAAATATACCAAACGTTTCAGGGTATGAAGAAGGAGAAAGAATCTGAAATGAAAAATGCATTGCGTGAAAGTATCACATGGCACCAGCTTAGGTTTCCATTATCTCCTACATTTAAAAAGCTCTGTTGACCTCTGTCAGAGGCATTTATGTTAACACTGCAATGATTTGTTAAACTCTTGCACATTTCCTCACTTGATTTGCTTTACTAAAACTAGGCCTTTATTACAATATTGAGTTACATATTCCACTTTTCACAGGGTAGAGCTGGGAAAGAGATATGACAAAACGTCTGAGTGTTGGCATCTGTTTCCTACACCTGCTAATGTAATTCCTGTGTATCTGCAAATGAAATCCTCCTGTGTTTCCAGTAACTCCTATGAGCACATTTTCAGGCCACTGAGTGGGCCCTAGGGCCATGGCCAGGAGCAGGCAGGCAGGATCTGGCTTTCTGTCCCATCCTGCCCAGCAGCAGGGCATGAGGACTGCACAGTGGCAGCCCTCTGGGGATGAGGACAGGCACAGCTGTGCTGGGAAACCCCTTGGGGGAGCCTAGGGGGCTGAAATGGAGTCCTATACTGTGGGCAGTATATATGTGGGGAGCCCCGGAGGGCTGGAATGGGGTCCTGGGCCATAGGAATGGAGGTGAAGGGAGGGTGGGCTGGGGCAGGCAGAGCCAGCAAGTGACACACACACAGGCAGCAACAGGATCAGTTCCAAGTGGCTGAACAAGGATCTATCTGGCTGAATGAGAATCAAAACCGTTGCCTGTAACTTCAGGAAAGTTGCCCTAAAAGTTGTAGTGGGTAGCTACATAACACCAGGAAATTGTGACAGGTAAAACCATAGAATTAGCTAGTGCGTGTGCAAAGGTGTAAACAACAACAACTGTGATTCAGTAGAGTGTCACAAATCACCTTTACCAGCATGATAAAGAGGAGCTTATTTATTATAAATTATCTATCTCCTATGGTTTTAACATTCAGTTCAGCAACTATGCAAAATAAATATCCATTGTTAACAGTCAAATGATAGAGGTTTTAGCTTACAGGTGAGGACACAGTGGGAAGGCAATTTTAGGAAGCAAATAGCCGTAACCAAGTAGCAAAGACCTATTGCTAATACATTTTCTTTTTAGCGTGAAATTGCTTAAAACCAAGGCAGCTGATTGACTAGTGTGAATCAGATGGATCTCCTAGACTGCTTGATGAATGTCACAAGTTAGCATCTAATACCTGCCTAAGGCTTGAAAAACTACTCCTCATGCCATCTGTTATGGAAATATCCTGTTGAATAGGACTTTTGGACAAACTTTTAATCTGTCATTCTCTGTAAATGATATACAGAATATAATACTTCCAGTATTTTTTCATGTTTTCTTACATAACATCTTTCATATAAATTCCTTTATTAACCATGCAAAGAATTAGTTAATTGATTATCACTGTTTTCAATGCAATAGCACTGAAACTAAAAGGAATAAAGACCAACTTGATTACTCTGACTCCAGACTAAGCTTTTTGCATGCTCCAGAGTGTGAGACTCAGATGGAAAACCTTTACTTTTCAATCTGAAAACAAATTTCAATACAATTTCATGGTATGGAAAGAAAGAAAAAAAAACCCAAAAAAACAACAACAACAACAACAACAAACCCAAAACAAACAACAACAACAAAAAAAAACCAACAAAAAAAACCAAAAAAAAAAACAAAAAAACAAACACCTGGAAGTCTTTTGTTTCCATTGCAGAGTGAAATAAAAAAATCTGAATCCTTGAAAGCTAAACTGTTGTCCTCTGGCCATCTCTACCCTTAGTGTAATATATAACGCAGATCATACATCTCTATAATATTAAATTGCAGGAGTCCTAAGTACAAGGCCTACCCTAAAACACAATGATATTATGACTGAGGATGCAATACCAGACAGACTTTCCAAAACCAACACCATTCATTAATTTATGTTGGATGATGACATGTTAAGCTAGACTGGACTATGAATTTGGATCCTTGATGATTATTCAGGTAAGACTCCTTGATGATATATTCATGAACTTCCATTCATCAACCCTGCATTTGAGCTAATACTGTCTTACACTTAATTCATCTCCTTGTAAAATGATCACACATTATTCAGAAATGATTAAGAGAAATGATAAGCTGACAATGCCATATTTAAGTGAATGTTCAAAGTAAAAGCGTAATTTTACTTACTGCTCTGTACTGTAGTAATGTGAGACAGACTGTGTGACCTGGTTTCTTCTGGGATAGAGTTAGTTTTCTTCCCAGTAGCTGGTATAGTGTTGTCTTGGCATTAGTACCAGAACAATGTTGAGAGCCCATTTCACATTTTCAGTTGTTGCTAAGTAATGTTTATAGTAAGTCAGGGGCTTTTCAGCTTCTCATGCTGAAGACAGTGAGAAGGCTGGAGGGGCACAAGAAGTTGGGGGGGGACACAGCCTAGACAGCTGACCCCAGTAGATCCAAGGGATATTCCATAACATATGACATCATGCTTAGTGTATATACACTCGAGGGAAACCTGGCTGGAAGCTGCTGCTCGGGAACTGGCTGGATATTGGTCATTGAGTGGTGAGCAGTTGCACTGTCCACCATTTGTTTTGTGTATTCTAATTCTATTAGTATGCATGTCAGTGGTATTATTATCCTTCTTTACAGACTCATTAACTCTCTTTATCTCAAATCACAAAATTTTCTCTCCCATTCTGATGGGAGGGAGTGCGCGAGCAGCTCCATGGGGTTTAGAAACTGGCAGGGCTCAAATCATGACACTGTATTTCCTCAGACATGTAAGGTGTGCATTACCTCAGGAGCTAAGTAAGGGAACTTGAAAAGATTTACTGGTATTTACCTATCTACTAACATAGTTTTTTCCAGACAAGTGTATTTTGCAATCTTCAGCTGTGTTATTGTTCTCTGCCATATATAAATATGCAGCCATCAGACCTTCTACATTTAAATCCGCAGCACTCTCTTTGAAGACAAAGTGAATTTAAATTGCATGATCTATAGGGCATTCAGAGTTCAGTAGTGACAATAAGAGTGAGGACTAAAATGTGCTTGCTGCTGTATTGTGGGCTATCTTGGTAGCTGCATCCTGTTAGATGAGCATGTCACCTCCTGCAGCAAATGCAGCACACCTTGAACAACTGTAAGTTAGCACAGTTATGTCAGATGAATTTGCTGATCCCATAACCAGGTTATTGGTATTACTTAGCTACTTTGTTCCCAGGTTCCTAGACTAGGTGCTGCCACAGAGAAAAGTCCTCACAAAAGGCTTATACCTTAAGGTGAAACACTGGGTGACATTTGAACAGTAGTTACCATTTTTTGGGATTTTTTGTTCATTACTGGCACAGGCACATGTAAGATGTCCTGTTCCATTCCAGCATTTATTTGAGGCTATCTAATTTTTCTAATTTGAACCTAATTTTTCTCAAGTGCCTTTCCCCTGCCCTGGAGCAGGAAAGGAGTGTAAGAACCCAGAAGCAGGGTTCCTTACCAGAAAGAAAGCAGTATCTCACTTGGGAAGAATCAGGAGTGGCCATTCTAGTGAAAATGTTTATTAAGTATCATTTTCCCAAGTCTTATCTGTACATGCAACACACCAAAAGTTCAGTAAAAGGAAACTTGTGATCAAGTAATCAAAGCTTTCTCTACTTCCACAGTCAATTATTACTGATGTTGTCATCTGTGCTGACAGTGTAGGGTCTCCCTCAATTTGGGAATTATTCTGTATTGAACTAGCCAGTGGTTATGATTCATAAGAAACATAATAATACTTTTCTTGTTCTTTTTATTAACCAGCCTTCTAGGGAATTACAGCTGAAGATGGGAAACACGCATTAGTTAACATGCAGTCTTCTTTATTTACAAAGCTTTACTCAATTCTGCAATTTTCCTTGGATGCTAGGTGGTTAGGTATTCAGTGAATAACTCCTGCCTTTTCCATTCCTCCAAGAAAATCGCATAATGTAAGCACATCAAAGCCGTTGTTGATAAGGAATTAGCAAGGGATCACCCTGTGGAGGGTCTCCCAGTCTATGAATACTACTAATAAGGTAATAAGTATGAGAGTTTCCTCAATATGTAATTGCTTACTCTTCATCTCAGCAGGTTTTTCTTTACCTAATCATCAGCAAAATAACCCATGTAAATCACAGAATAGTGTAGTTGTTTGATCAGTCCCCTTCTTTGTGTTAGCCCTTTGATATTTAACCTCCCATTTCAGCCAGCCTTCCAAGGATGTTTTCCAGAGAAACAGTATGTCTCATTGGATGCTGTATTAATCATTTGGGGAGAAGGTGCATGTTGCTAGGCTGGCAGTAAGTGTATGCATATGAAAGCAGGGCCGGTTGTGAGTCACAATGAGTTTCTTCTGCAACAGACCAAGAGCCCTTCATCTTTATTGACCTAGGGAGCAGGTCAGATATGATGGCTGCTATAACAAAGACATTTCTTCAATGCAAAAATGCCTTTGCAGTCACACCACCTAATCAGTCTGAAAATCTCAACTTTATTTGTCCTTAAAATAGTTCAAGATAACAGCACAATATGACAGGCATGCTAGAGGAAAGGCTAATACTCAATCTTTTCTAGGCCATGACAGACATGCAAATTAAATCTTACTGGAGATTGTAAGCCTTTTGTCAAACTCTAAGTAACTTCTCACCTACTAACTAAAGCAACAGCTAGCTCCAGAAGAAAGTAACTTCACCAGATAAATAAAACACTTTGTCTCTGTTAGGAAAAAACCCCTCAAAAACCCCAAGGAAACCCCCAAACAATTATACAAAGTTGTTGTGGTAAGCAATGGGCTTATAATGTCTCTTTTTACTCTGCAAACATTTTCTTTTTTCTTCAGCCAGCTTGTAAGAGAGCAATCAAACTGCATGCTACCTATAGCATGTTTCCCTTATTTTCTATGATCAGGCACATGACAGTGAATTGTGTGCAAGTGGATGCTGTAAAGTAGTAACTTAGGATCAACATGGATTCAGGTAAGGGATAAAAACTTTCATGTGAATCACAACAAAAGAAGGATAATACTTTCACCATTTTCCTATCATAGTTCTCCAGGCTTACCTGAAGGATAAAATTTCTGAGGTCACCTAATGGAAAATTAATACCCTGACACTTATGTATGTGTTATGTTGTAGGCAAAAGCTTCATACTTCAAGAAATTAAAATTTAATTTTATATGACAATTTCAAAAGAAGAAAAATCTAAGATAATTAATGAACTTTTCAACAACACAATAAGCTCGTACCCACTTATGGGAGAGATACATGACACTGTAAAACTGCTCAGAGATTAAGGTTTGTAAGTTGTGTGGCAAATATTATAGGGATCTTAGTTTCTATCCTGTTTCATGGGATGAAAAGGAGCGTTTAACTGCTTGGCTCCTGCTGTTTTTGAATGAAAATCCAATGCTTCATTAATATTTATCCCTTTTTCTTCTAACCCTACTATACATGCTCTCTTTTGGGAGTTTCAGGAAAACCAGCAATTATCACATCAAAGGTCATCAGTCCACCAGGGAAACTTCAATCCTTAACTGGTGGAGAATTGCTGCAGCTTTTGCAAACATCTCAGATCAGCCGAGCAAGTGTTTTCCCTCCTCCCTTCCCTCCTGTGACTCTTGTTGGTTTTATTTAATCAGCTTAGAAGACCTCCTTCGTTTTTCTGTGATGCCATACACTATCCTAGACATCAAAAAGATTTTTATACTGCTGGTATATTTATACAGAGGGAATAAAAGAATAACAATGATGATTTAACCATACTGCACAAGAGGTCCAGTCTGACACAGTCTGAAAGATTCTGCTTAAATTTTCCAAAATATGTTTTTGTTAAGGTCCGTTCTAAAATTATTTGCAACACTTTTGCTTACTTCAATAGCAACAGCAGCATTAAGAAAAGATGGTCTATCTGGATGAAAATGACAGAGATGTTCAATGTACTGCCCAGCAGAAATCTGAAGAATCACTGAGAAATGAAGACTCTACTCCTGCCAAACAGCAAGTGTTACATAAAAAAGATGCCCAAGATAAATCAAGAAACTGTTTTCAAAATAACATTCTTTTAAAAAATAATAAATTCTGTGTTCATGTTACTTATCTTTTGGCTTCCTAGCCTCTAAGATTGTGCATTTTGAAAGTATTTTTGGCAATCCTAGGTACCAAAATGTCTTTATTTCTTTCTTCCAAATGAGAGATAAGTTTTCCTAGAATCATATGATGCCAAAAAATGAGATGTCTGATAAAGGAGAATGAGCTGGCAGTGCTAAAAATGTGGTTTGTTCAGGATTGAGGAAGACAGATCTGATGACACATAATGGGAAGGGCACCACATTCATCTGTGTTTTCAACCTCATGGGAGAATGGATGACCAAACATCATTAATTCAGAGTATTACTTTTTTGGATTCTCATATGTTTGCACAATGAATTGATTTAGGTATGTAGGAATCTTGATGCTAATCAAAACACGACTTCACTGTCATGTAGCCTGCTAGCTTGGGCAACTTATCTCTGCTAAAACAGAATATCATTCAGTGCTTAAAAAATAATACCAAAAAAATTAAAATATCTCTCAACAAAAGTGTCA
Organism: Sylvia atricapilla; assembly: GCF_009819655.1. NCBI lineage: Eukaryota > Metazoa > Chordata > Aves > Passeriformes > Sylviidae > Sylvia > Sylvia atricapilla. The sequence goes on along the minus strand of NC_089140.1, from coordinate 119,484,118 downwards.
GGGAATACTGCTCCACTTTGTTTGAAGTATCATTTCTTTTTGACTACTGTTTCTACCTCTGATTCTTTGTACAAATCCTATAGTCATGTTGCTTTAAGTCTTTTCTACTTTATATATGAGGCTGTGAATTTGCTTTCAAGATATTGTGAAGCAAATCTGAATAATCTTATCCAATTTACTTTTTAAATGTAATTAGTTAGTTTGTTTTAATTAAAAATTTAACTCATGCTCCTCAGTGCCTCCCTTAAGGACAGAGAATCAGAGGGAATACTTTCATATACCAAGCCAAACCAGCTGTATGTTTCTGAAGCATGGTTTTCACTTTTATAGCATTGAAAAGTTTTAATTCCACGTTTCTTTAAAAGAAAAGCTAATCTCACATCTAAGACAGTGAGAAGCCACGTAAGAAGCCACAGAACCATAGGAGTCTGAAATTTCAGCCCTTCTCTGTTCTGCAGACATCTTACCAAGATATGAGCTGGTATATCCCTCCTGCATGAGAGAGTTCCCTCTTCATGAAACTCCTTTAGTGAGGATCCTGTCCTTGTACTCATTTTGATAGGGCAGAAGGGGAGAAGTGGGAAACAGGCAGAATTGTTTCTTCTCCCAGGCAAAAGAAAGCTGCTGTCTTATTGTGTGCTGGCAAGGCTGGAAGGAATGGTATTGCTACAACAGCTTTACACCATGTAATTGCCTTAATTTCCTTGGACACCTTGCTATTGCAGGGCCCCTCTACAATTAATGTACTTAAGGTGAATACAGTAATGTGTTTTTCTGTACCTTTGCATTACTGCACCTAGTCCTTGGGTATTTAAGGGTTCAGTGCAGTTGGTACTGCAGTTGGCACTGCACTTGGCACAAAGTAAACTCAAGAATTAGCTAGGAGCATTTTTTTTGTATATAAACGGACTTTGTTAAAAAGTGACATGAAACCAATGAACATTTGGTCTGTTCAAATATCTAAAGTGACTAAACATTTGAACTTGATGTCAGAACATGAATATTTTCACAGCAAAATATAGTGTACTGAGGAATTTTGCCTATGGCTATGGTATGAATGAACTAAATCATCCCATTAAAAAGACAGATTTCTTCAGTCTTCCACTGATATAGTATAGCAAGCAAGCTTTCATTTGAGCAGTGAAATTTTATTGTTTTATGATTGGTATATTTGGTCACACTGGTATTATCAGCTTCTTAATTCCTAGTAACTGCTCTGTTTTTAGCTCTGCTAACTTTGGCACAATTCAGACAGATTCGGCAAAGAGAGTAGAAAGAACCTGCAGAAGCAGCTGAAAGAGTTTCATTCCAGTGGATTGAAAGTTCACTCATGTGAGCTGAAAGGAGATTTCCAGGTAGGAAACCATTGGATAGAGACAAGAGACACACCAAGGGTCTGTCAAGAGAATGCTGAACATGCTGAACTGCCCTGAAGTTAGATCCTTAAATTTGAAAATGACAGTTGAAAACACAAAGACCTTTTTAAAAAAGTTTCTGCTATTAAAACAGTGTCACTATTCCTCTTGGATAAAAATTCACTACAGCTATAAAACCCCTTGTCCCATCAAAGCTCAGCTGCAGCACTGTATCACGTGTAGCTATGAGCTGTTAGAAACACACTGAGGCTCTGAAGCTGCTGCAGAACTTTCAACTCCAGGAGAGTTACAGCCAGAAAGGATGTGCTAACAAAAGCTGCTCTAGATGCTGTGATAAGCACTGAATTTCATCTACAAAGAAATGGTTCTGAACATTGTATTAAACAGATTATGTTTTCCTGAATTACAGTTCTGGAACAAAGATACCTTGAAGATAGATTAGTTTGCTAGTTAGATACATACACTTAAAACTTCTGAAGCTTTAGGGGAAGATGTGTTTTCATGAAAGGTTTTCTATTTCCAACAGGCTGAGGAAATTCAATTGAAGAATACAGTATCTGGATTACATCACTGTAAGGGCAAATGGACAAAGCACATTGAGGTTTGCATTTTAATCAAGTTATAGTGTGTCTATACACTACCACAATCACAGTGAAACAAAAGCTTCATGTGAAATACAGTATTTTTACTTGCTGGCCCCTGGTACTGCATATTGCAAGACTGCTGCTTGTCTAGACACAAGGCTGTGACTAACTGATGATTAATTAGCTTAACTTATACTCTCATCAAATTCATTACTTTCCTAAGTAATTTCTTAAATGACTTAACTCATGTAGGCAAACTTGGACAATTATTGATATAATTCAAATTATTAAACACTTGTAGCAGAAAGGCTCAAAGAAGTACAATCAAACTGAAATCTTACCAAATGTGAAGTTTTCTCCAGGGTCACAGGCAACAGATTTTTCTGGCTCCACAGAGCTTTCAGAATCTGTTCCACATGGTGTGTTTTTTGTCCTTGTTTTGATAAGGGAAGACTGAGGGACTTGCCCGGGCAATTAGCAAGGCACGGTTGGAACTACCTGTATTTATGGCAGTTCCCAATGCAGACAATACTGACAGTAATTCCCTTCTCAGTTTAAGCAGTGCCTTAATTCTGCCACTGCTTACATTAAATGCTAGGAAGTTTGGATCAAAATCTTGACTACAGTTATGATCTAGAAATAGTTTCTGTATATGATTGTTACCATCTGGGTCAACAGCTTTGTGTTTTGTCAAATATCAGTCACAAGTGGACCAGACTTGTGAAATGAAAAACAGGACCATCCCAACAGGACCATCCCAACAACACTAATTCACCTTTCAAATTGTGAGGCTCAATTAATTAATACTTTTAGAAAGTTCTTGATGATAAGTTGCTATAGAAATCAAAAATATTTGCAGGCCATAGAAACGTTTTCTTTAGCACAATTAAGATATGGTTACATTTTCTCTAGTTATGTCTCAGTCTTGTCTGTGTATCTTAGTTTTCCATTGTCTAACAGAATGTTTGAGGTTTCTGGTGTCATTTATACATAAGCTGATGTTATAGTTTTAGAACATCTGCTACTTGAAATAGGACCTTTGAAGGGAAAAGTAAAAATACAGAAATTAGCATAAAGTCATAAAGAATCTAAGTTTTGAATGATCCAAAAGTTTATTGTTCAGAATTCTCTGCTCTTGACAAAATAAAATCAAGGGCCTCTGGAAATAACTTTATTGGAACTGTCAGCCTAGGATTGATGCAATGAAGTCTCCTGATGTGAAGCACATTTTAAAGATGAATAGATATCTTTAAAATGGATTACTTGTTGACAACCTAAAAATATCTATCCTATTGAAACTAAATAAGCACTAAAGTCCCCTCAATCTGTAGCTATCTACAATTGACTTTTTTGATTGAACACAAGTCCATGCAACCCTTCCTGTCACTTAAAAAAAGACATGTTAGTTGAAATTAAATAAAAAAAATTTAAATATCTAAAAATATATTTTAAAGCAGGAAAAAACTGTCTGAAATCTTGTAGCACTGTGCCTCCTCTAATAAATTACAAACTCCTCTTCTAGAAAAATGGACCATGGTTCAGAAGCAATTGCTTCAGTCCCACCCTGACAGACCCCTTGTCACCTGTCAGATGGATTGCCACCAAAGCCAGCTTCACTATGGGTTTGTCCGAGCAGCTTTGAGGCAAAATTAATAAACCCCAGCTGGATACAGGTCAACACAACCAGTCTGTGTTTTCCAGGGAGCTGGTTAACTATGGAGCCAGATAAGATTTATATTATCTGGCTTATGATCTCCAGTTCCATGGAACTCAAAAGCAGCTGTACTGATTATAGAGTTGAGATGCTCCTGGAAGGACTTTAGAAACATTCATGCAACTCTCTGCTTCAGCTGGTATCTGTGGCATGAATAATCTGCAACACAGGGATAATTAAGTGCTGACTGTATCCTGCTTCTGAATGGGGGCACAACCAACATACCTAGTGAGGGAGTGCTGAGACAGAAAAATTCAAGAGCTTTGAGCTGAAAAGAAATTCAAACCCTTCTTTATTTCCAGGCTGTCAGCAACTTGTTTTGTACAGAAAAACAAGACTGAATCTTATTATTTAAAGGAAGGTCAGAGAGTCAGATTCACCTTCATGCATGGGATGAAGCATGAGAATCTATGAATCACTTCAGGTGTGTTTTGACCTCTTGTCAGTGCTCCATAGGCCTTGGGCTGGGCCTCTCTCATGGTATGAAAATGGCCCTGAGGCCTTCATCATACTTAGTGCTAAACAACTTCGGAGTGTTCTTACTTTATGGTACTAATCATTATTTGGAATTGTTTAAACTCTACAGGAGTAGCTCTCTAACTTCTGGTTTTAGTGTTTTCATTGGAAATTAGCAAATGTAATTTACTTATGTAATGCTTAATGGGAGTTAGCATTAGTAACCTTAGCTTACTGACCACCCTGAATATCTTCAATATGAAAATAATAATCTAGACTTACTTGCCTCACAAATACAGCATATATATCACTCCTGTGATAGGTAAATAAAAAGAAGTTAACTATGCTCTGGATTTTAATTACATCTAATGGTTACATAACAGAATAGGAATTTATTCATGCTAAAATCACAACAGTTTTAATTCAATCACTCTTTACTTCACACATGTGTTTGCATCTATTTAAATGATTTCACAGGATAGGATTCACCTCTGCACCACTAACATCCAGATTTAATTCTCAAAATGTTGGTAGGTTTTTCAGCTCTTATGACAGTCAGAGGACAATCTAGTCTGTACAGTTAGGAGAACCTGGAAATTATTTCACAGTCAAGGTGCAGCTCTCCAAGCTCTACTGGCTGTATTGACTCTAATGCTATTGCCTATAATGGGAGTCCAGATATTCACATCCTATTCACAACCTACGTCTAGATATCTTGATCCAACCCAGTAGATGAGATAATTTGTGTAATTTTTGAGATATTGCCTTACCCTTTTTACAGAAAAGATATTGAAAAGCACAAATTTGAAATATAGGATATAACCAATTTACTGTACACACATGAATGAAAGTCTCCCTGGTGATGCTCCTTCAAGTTGTATGCAAAGGCACAATTATTGTACAAGTACAAAAGTGACAAGGGGAAGTCTGGGGACAGTTTCATAAGTTTTCATGATTTCCCAGCATGTGTCCGGGGAAGAAGCAATTGCCACTACAAAACAAGGCTAGAAGTTACACCTTTGTCTTCATCTATATCTTCCTACAGGTGCACACTCACATATATGTTTTATGTTCCTTTCTAATGCATGCATTTAAAACTTAGTTCACTTATTTTCTCATAAGGTGAGAGAAAACGTATTAATGCTTTGCAATCTGCAGTTCAGATGAAAATACAGGATTGTATTCAGAAGGAAAAATTGTAATCCTGAATTTTGTCAATGCAAGCAAATAAAATGCTGTTGCCGTTGGAAGAGTGGCACTGACATAAGACTACACTTGCAGTACTAAAAATATTTTTTACTGCTTTTCCTTATGCTTTAGGGAAGCTGTGCCTAAATATCCAATGCTACTGTGAGGGAAAGCATGGCCAGTTTTGTCCCCCAGTATTATTTTACTTTCTCCTGAAGCCTAATACATGATGGTGCTCTGTTCCTCTTTCTGTGCTCAGCTGTGCTCAGCAGCCTCAGAGAGATGTCCAGATCCCAGATTTTGCTATGAAAAGCTTCAGGGCAAACTATATGGCATTTTTCAGATTGTACTTAGTCTCATCTTTTTGCTAATTATATTTCTTTCTGCCAGTTTTACACCTTCTGCAACTTTCTACAGACATAAAAATGGAACTACAAAGAGAATAAAAAGGAAAAGGTGAAGAGAATGAAAAGTTTAGAGTTATGGAAACTTCATTAAGAAAAAATGTGACTAAATGAAAGAGAGAAAGGAGACAGTGGAACAAATGGCACAGATGTGAGAAAGGCATGTCCATGTACAAGTCTGTGCTGATCAAGCTAATCAGGTTCAGTTAAACCCTTGTATAGGCACTTCTAGGAACTGTGACACATATACAAACAAATTAACAATCTCTGTCAGTACTTGGGTCACTGTAGCATAAGCCAATGTGCTTTTCAGCAAGTAGGCAACAAATCACATCAGTGCCCTTTCAGAGAAACTTAGGGGCTTAACTTCACAAGAGCAATTAAAATAATCCATACCTATCCTGCTGCACAGCTTAAGATACCTCAAGTTCTTTGGAGACCTAATGCTGGGCTTCTGGGTCTGCTCAGTTGTCACCCTGTCTGTGTTGCATTAATTGCTTGAGATCCTGCCTTTTAGCTAAAGCTGTTTGGGAGATGCAAAACAGGCATAATTCTCCAAAGGACTCCAATTTGTGAGGCACACGTTCATGGAAAATTCATGGGATGCTGGGGATTCATTGGAAACTGGAAGTCTCAATTTCAAGGGTTTCTCATCATGATGACATCTGGAGCTCCAGCTCCAGTCCCAGGAGTGTTCCTCAGTAACCAGGCAATGGTGACAAGTTAAATACACCTCTCCTAGGAAAATGGGTCCAGGCAAGATCCATATGCTGGGGAGCAGGAGGAGGGGGGGTGATTAATTCTGCAGTTTAGATCACTTAATGTGGTGATGGGCTGCTGGCATTCTTGAGACACTTCTGCTTCTAATCAAACAAAAATTTTGGGATAACATAGAAAAAGCCTAAGAGCAAGCACTGAGACTGAGGACATGACTTCAGGCTCCAAACATCTGTTTCTCAGAGAAGACTGCCTGTATCTGTGTTTGTGCAAGAGACAGCTATCTGGGAGATCCATCCCCTTGTCATCCACTATAAGCTGTTATCATTTCCCCTTGCTCAGATCTCATGCTGAGAGGAAAAAAGCCTACCCCACAGATTGTAGGTGTCAGATAATACTTAGCAAATTCTGTTCCCAGAGCCTTCTAACCTAAACTCCCTTTATTGCATTTTGCCTTTGAGAACAAAACTTTTCTCAAAGCACTCTTCACCACTCCAATGCACAGGAGAAGTCATGTGTACTCTGTGACTGTTTGGGAAGTTTCAGGCTCCCATCTGAGTGGCTTAATGTAGTTTTTGATTACCTGTTAGAGATGACTCACAACATTGTGTAAATCTTGGTATTGTTATATGACTTATTTTGTCACTCAACAACCCAGGAAGGAGCCAGGAAAAGCAGCACTTCAACTCTGCTCCTGAGTTTAACTATTTGATCAGGCTTCCTTCTTTAAGAGTGGTGCTTGCAAAGTTTCACAAAAGCTGTTGTTTTTTGTAACTGCAATTGCAAGTCTAGTTTGACCTATGATACCTAAACATATTTTAAAAGAAAAGTCCTTAGGGCTAAATATATAAATGATTCTTTCTTTTTCTGATCAAGAAGAAATTTTCCACCCATGTAAAAATTGTTTGCTACTTAGCTAAGGGCATAAACATTCCTTTGGGAGGTCTAAACTAAATGAAGCTATAGATTTCAGAGCTGGAGGTTTAATAATTCCCTCAGCTGTATGCTCAAAGGCACAGGGCCCTCTTGGGCAGAGGCTACACTTTGCCAAATTCATTGAATGAAAGCTAAGAAGACCCTGATCCACTCAAACACAGAAACAACTTGTCATTACTTGCACTGTCAATACCTGAAAACATGTGACCTTTGCTGCTGGCAAAGTAACATCTTATAGCCCAGAGGTACATCAAATGAGCTTAACACAGAGTCAGTTTGACACTAACATTAATCTGGGGCTTGTGGACTTAGGAGAATCACAAATTTTCTTTTATAGCTTGAAGGAGATCAAACATTTCCCCTTACTGAAATAGTTTTTGAGTTTTCACTGCAGTTTTAACAGCATATATTATTCTACTACTCCTTAACCCTTGTTTAGTTTCCTAGTATCCATAAAATTACACATCACTGAAATGGCTGCATTTCAATGATGGGTGAATTGATTCCTCTTGTTTTCATATAGTGAAATAACCGTGCAACCTGAAAACGTTTTACTTTATTTATACCTACAGAAAGGACCTGTCTACAAAAAGAAAAAAAAAAAACCCAGACAGTGAAAGATTAGACCCAGAAATCTCTTATGCTGCTTTTTAGACAGAAAGTGCACCTATTTCGAGTTTGCATTTTAAAACTGATCTATAGAACTACTTTGTAGCTATTCAATATACTGATCAAGAATGCACATAAACTATTATCCTACACTGAAAATTCAATTTACAAAGTGATGCTTTCTTAATCAGCAATATTTGATTAGTGAATAGCAAATTTAAAACCAATGCAAGAGCAAAACGAGGAGTCCTCCAAAGATGGAGTCCTCCATAGATGTCTCCTTCAGCTGTTACAGTGGTGATAATCTAATGAGTAACTCTATATAAGACATCTAAAATTTGGAGGCAGAAGATACTTTCTACAGAAATATGTCTATTGTAGCCTATCTACCTTCAGTAATAGTGATTTCTAAGGTAGAAGGTATGTTTGTAAGCTTGCTTGCAGAAGCTATATAGCTTTAACAGGGTCACAGTAACCAACCAGAACCACAAAAGACATGAGACCTTTATGATACTGGTCATATGACAGAGTTGCACATTAATGAATATCACCACAAATTTTTCAGAAGTCAGTAGAACAGTAGAGCTGTTCTACCTTCAATATATTCCTGGAATGAGACAGATGCACTCAGCTCTCTCTTGTCACCGTTTTTTCCACCTCTAAGTATCACTGTATTGTCTATTCTAGTTAAAATCCTTTGAGTTAATAGTCAGATCTTTGACCATGCTGTATTTCAGCACCATGCTTCACCTTAACCTCTCTTTATTTTAATCCTGGTCTATGTTGTCTGTGTGATACAATATTCCAATATTCACATTGGAAGAAAAGTCTCAACAGAGGCTTTTCTCAACAGACCCAGCAGAAAATTGCAATGCACCTGAGAATCAGACCATGCATTCTGAAGTTGGTATTATATCAGTTGTTACTAGACAGAAGGAAAAATAAAAATCACTGCTTCCACCCCAAAATATTCTTAAAACACATACCTCCTTTCATATGGTTAAAAATTCATCATGGTCCTGATGAGTACTTTGAGGCATAAAATACATCCAACTATGTTCTGAACATGACAGAATATAATCCTTCTGGAATTTTAAGTGTAACCTAAGCATTAGGCTGCGCAAACAGGGGGGGTTTTATGAATTTATCTAAATCACAACTGAAATTCCAAGTCTAAGTTTTCATAGAGAAACTGTTTTCTTTTGATGTCTTACGACATTCTGGATTATTTCAATAGTTATGCAGAGTTTTAAATATTCAGGAATGCCCAATGTACATGATGGTTTAATTTGGTGCCATTTAAACTACGAAGTGGGGAAGGCCTGCTTCCTAAAAGAAAAAGTTAATGTGTCTATAAGAACCTAAAAACGCTGGTAAAGAATGTTTTCATTTCAGTTACAATTACTGTGCCATCATATCTTTATTTGCTTTCAATTTGTTGCATGGTTGAACATTGTCACTCAGTCATGTCTCTGACTATTTATAGATATAAATTTAGTGGCTATAAAGACCTGCTTTGTTAATCAGTGTTTATATTTTATTGCCTTAGTCATCTTAACTTACATCTCACAGGATTTCAGAATCCCATAGAATCTCTGATCACTGAGGGGTCTGAGAACGCCTTCAGTGGGAACTGCTGTGGCCTACAGCTTCCAGGATTAGCTCCTGGAGATAAAGATGCTCCCTGTGTGATATGTGGCTGTTGAGTCATGAAGCCTGGGATTTCTCTGCGGCATTTATGAGCATCCTATTACTGCATTACCCAAGCACTTCACAATTTTAAATGTATCTGCCCTGTGAGGTGGTGAAGCAATGTTTTCCCTGCAGCATAGGCTGCAGTGCTGTCACACAGGAAGTCTTGCTCGGAGCGAGAAGGTGGGACTAGATTCCTCTACATACCAGCTTATTCAACTAACTAGGGCACCAGTTTTCTTATTGCACCAAAGATGTAATGTAGCACCAAAGAAGCTGAGAAGAGGATGATATCTTACTTAGAGACCCTCGTACATAGACTTCTCTCTCTCCTGTGTACACACTCCTATATATTAGGAACCACAAAACTGGCTGGAAACCAGCAAATTTTTCTTCCACATGAGGAATAAAATGTGAAACGTGGTTGAATTCTTCCCCAGAAGAAATTTGTTCCTTAGGTGAAAGCTTGCACTTCACTTGTACCTGATATAATCTACTGTACTACTGACTTCTGAAAAGACACAAACCTACTCCTACTACGTGTGACACAGAAAATAAGCCATTTTTTTCTTCCTTCTGGGAACAGATTGAGGAGGCAGTAGGGAAAATTATTACAACTTGAGGCAACAATAAGAAATGTTGTCTTATATCTGTAAAACAGCAAGGCAACAACAAATGGTGGAAAGTTTTACCATTAGTGTTTCTTGGCCCTGAGTCAGTAAGCTGCTTCACTGCTATGTCAATAGCACATATACTTATATAAACACATGTCCAAATACTTTTCTCACTGCAAGTAGATTTAAGCAGTTGCAGATATATAATTCTTTTCTGGATGTCCAAAGAAGTCCTCTGTGAAGAAATGTCAGGCTTACCCATATACCTCATTCTGTAAAGCATTTACAGTTTTAATATATATTACTTTATCTCACCACTTATGTGACATTAGGTTCTGCCTGTTTGCATGGTTTTGCTTTAACAGTTTTCTTCTGTCATTTTTGTCTTAATATGTAAAGTCACAAAAGAGTTTCCTTTCTGGTATTTTTTTCTTCCTTTCCCAGACTATATCATGTGATCTAGTTCCCATGTGAACCTCCTGAAGATCAAAAGGCCAAGTGCAAAGTCCTTCATGTGGATCAAGCACAGATATGGACTGGACAGAGAAAGAATTGAGAGCAGCCCTGAGGTAAAGTCTTGGTGAGTTGGTTGACAAGAAGTTCAGCATCACCCAGCAATGTGCACTTAGAGCCCAGAAATCCAACTGTACACTGGGCTGCATCAAAAAGAAAGTGGCCAGCATATGGAGGGAAGTGATTTCACCCCTCTACTCCACTCCTGTGACACCCCACTTGGAGTGCTGCATCCAGCTCTTGAGGTTCTCAACACAAGAAGGACATGGAACTGTTGAAGCACATCCACAGGAGGGCCATTAAGATGATGAGAGGGCTGGAGGAGCACCTCTACTCTGAAGACAGACTGAGACACTTGGGAGTTACGCAAGTTGGAGAAGAAAATGCTCTAGGGAGACCTCAGGGCAGCCTTTCAGTACTGAAGAGCAGGAGAGGGACAATTTAGAAGGATGTGTAGGGATAGGACAAGGGAGGATGGCTTTAAAAGATGAAAGGACCAATTTAGATTAGATATTAGGAAGAAATTCTTCTCCATGAGGGTGGTGAGGCACTGGAACATGTCACCCAGAGAAGCTGTGGATGCCCTATCTCTGGAAGAGTTCAAGGTCAGATTGGATGGGGTACTGAGCAACCTGGTTTAGTGGGAGGTGCCCCTGTGCAGGGTGTGGATTTGGATCTAGATGATCTTTAAGGTGTTTTCCAACCCAAAGTAGTCTATGATTATGATTCTATAATAATTAAGATAAAAATTTTTATAGGACTACTTTGCATTTTTGCAAGAAAAACATTGAGATACTTCTGGATCGAGTAACTGGCAGTAGAAGTGTATGGCTGAAAAAGTTCATCTTTAAATGTTCATCTGATGGGAAATATTTGGGAGGGGGTAGAGGAAAAAATGACACGTATAACTCTTCTACAAAATCCACATTAAAAACATTTCTTACCTAAAATATTAGAAGTATTTTTATCAAACTACACATGTCTTATTCTGGTGCCCTTGCATGGTTATAGTTCTCCAGTAAGTAATGACTGATACGTGACAGGAAGGAAGTGACTTGGTTCTTACAGGAAAAAACCCACCACCTAAATGTAGGAAAAGGTCCATAAATACTTCCAGAGACTAGCAATTTGACAGCTCAATCTTGAAATCCTAAGAGCAAACTTAGAAATAAGTTCCTGCCTGCGTTTTGGAGCAGGTTGGGAAGGAAGCTATTTGGATCTCTCTTGCTCTTGCCCGTGTCTCTGCTGCCGAGCACACGGAGCGCTCTGCCCACCAAACTGCTGACCGCCTGTTCCTCATTAAGGCATGTGGAGCACAGAAACACGCCAGTGAGAAAACCAACCAGGCAACATAATCAGCAGCTGAGAACTCCTTCCCACTAAGTAGCAGGAGGAAACGAAGGAGAAAAACCTCATCCCTTCTCTTTGCATCTCTACTGGTGTGAACTAATTTAATAGGGATGAGCAGCCACAAAGGCGAACAAGTTAAGTGACATGTGGTAGGTTACAGATATACTAAAAACGGAGCCAAGAATCTTCATTTTCACAGCTTCTAAAGGGAAAACTCCGAGATCACAGACTTTCTACTGTATTGATAGTCTGTAAAAAAAACCCTCCTTCTAGATCTTAATCAACAGTGTATATAGAGAAACATGGGAAAGGCTTATGTGTGAGAGTGTGATGGGAAAGAAAACCAAATGGAAAAGGCTCTTGTTTACCAGGTCAGATCAGAAATGTGATGTAGGCAAGAAAGTCAAAAAATGGAGAGAAAAAGAAGGAGCAAATCTGTGTGTTTTTCTAATATCTCATTTTATCAGCTACAAGTATTGTAGCTAGAAATCATTTACCCTCATGCCTTTAGGGGGAACTCCCTTTATCTTTCAAATAATAATCCCCTTCTACATAATCCACTTCTTCTAACTGAGAAACTTGACAACATGGGAGGAAAAATAATCAGTTTTGTTGGCAAAAGTGGAATATACTACTCAGAGAACTAAGGTCACTGATGGTAGAGATCACAAGAGGTATGCAGAAGTGACTAGCTTCCTGTCATGCTTGTTGGCAGATAATCTTTCTGTGGGTGCATGTCTGAACTTGTATAGGCATGCAATACAGAGATGCACCTCTGTGTTAGAGGAATTTTCCTAAAGAACCTCCCTATTTTTGATAGGTATTTCCATGTGACCTTGCAGCAGGAGAGAAAGAAAAAAGCCTCTAGACAAGGAGACGAAGACACTTGACAAGATTCTGGCTAGAGGAAAGCTGATTACAGATTCAGCCCACTTAGCTGCATCCTGTAGACAAATAATAACGAAGTATCACAGCACAGAACAAGGAACCCTAGGAAATTACTGTGGATCTGCTGTACATCTGCAAGCAGGACTCTCAGGACCTTGCTGATGGGCCCTCAGTGTGCACACAGTAAAATGAAGGGTGATGCAGTGAACAGCAAGAAAATGTTACATGCTCTAATGCTCTGTGGGTCTGTTCCTCAGCTTCCCACAGTCTCCTAGCAAATTACTGACTGTTGGGATTTTTCTGAATTATGCTGTGAGACCCATCTGACCATCCACCCAGGTCTCTCTTGAAGACACCACTAGGCAGCCCATAACTCTTGACCTCACGCAGATTCACTCTCTTAAGTCCTGTAACATGCAAGCCGCTCCAGATCCCATTGCAAGATCGTGCTCATTTCAGATGGAATGGACTGAAATGGGTTTTTCAAGCTCTTTCACTTCCCAAAAATAAGCTGGGAACCCTATATACGTATTTGGAACTGGGACTGAGGATACATGTGTGGGCAGTAATGAAACTACATTTCCAAAAACTCAGACCCCCAGGGTTCAGTTGAATTCAATTTAACTCAAGTTGGCTCCTGGAATGTCAGTGGATAATGTGCCAGGAAAGGCTCTGCACTGAGAGTGTCATTAATAGATTATATACATAAGAGACATGATTTTTAATCTTCAGGTCAAAAATTTGCCTTTGCATTTTTTCTTGGAATCTTACAACTATTTTATCCATGGTGCAAGGGATAACACTTTGTTTCATAATAAATATTCTAAAGGCACTCCTAATACTGACAACTATTAATTACATTTATGTATATTCACAGTTGTAGGGTCATTCTATGAGACACTATGACCCTAAATCTGTAGAGAAAAGGTATTTTATAAACTTTTCTTGTAAAATCTCTCTAGAACAGCAGATGATGTAGTCAATGAAGAGTGAACTGCTGAAGTTTTGCACTAGATAAACAATGCTCAAGCTTTAAAAAAAAAATAAATTAACCTTTGGATCTGCAAAAATTGTTTGGAATTCTTCCAGTATAACATCCCTCTTAAGATTATTTGAACTTCCTGCCTTTGGTAGACTGGGAACATGACCAAAATGATCATTTGTCATCTCATTGAGTAGGACTGAAAGGCATGGCAAATAATAATCTGATCCATTCTCTTCACCAAGATCAAGCGCACTCTTCTATATAATATAATTTCATAACTTCCACTTCTGTGGAAATCTGTGGCATGCATTTTCTTGGCCTTAGTCTGGTTAACCTCTTCAAGAGCAACCTAGGAAAATAATAGATAAGCCTATAGATAAATATAGTAAAAAATTAGATAAAGCTGGGAGAGAAAATTAGGATGGAAATTAAGTTAATTACTGGATCACTGGTATAGGACAGCCTGGATATTCTGATATAATGTGTGCAAGAAAATAATATCTGCTTTATATAGGACCATTATGCAGCCACACATCTGGAGGGAAAATAAAGCAGACTGAATAATCTTATGTTAATTCTAGTAATTATGAAACATTATCTGAAGATCTGAAAATTTAGATATTTTGTAATTAAAATAAACTATGAGCTAACATGTCAGAGAGTAACTGGTTCCAAGAAAATCCCAAAGACTTGCATGTGAAATAAATTTGATGTATACCAGGTGTCTTTCACTGCTTGCAATATCTTAATTTTAAGTCCAAATTTACCTCTGCCACACATATACCTGCTATTAAATCACATGCATTTGCAAATTGTTTAGCCAGAAATACTTTATGTAAATGAGGTGACAGAAAATAATATAGCTGAAGGAAAAAATGAATCTCAGAGCATTTCAAACTTCCTGCTCTGTGTTCTGTCATGTGGCTTTATATTTTTATATGTTAAACTGAGATGTATGATTTGATACTCAGTCTACTGCCATAATTCCCACATCACGAGGTCACCACACAACTTGCTATGAGTTCCACCTAAAAGTCAGCCAGACCTTGAAAGCATATAACTATCACAGATATTTTGGAATTGCTTTGGCAGGGTCATATAAGACAGTTTGCATAATGTTTTTTCTTTACCATGACCAGCTGCATACAGTGAGATTAATTTCAAGTTTTCATAATCGTCGCATTCACATAAACAAGGAAAAATTCCAAACCATTTTTTTTTTTGCTTAATGTATATCTTTCCCTGCAGGAAAACTGCATTTTTATCTCGACATAACTGAAGCCTATTAAATATTCCTTTTCGTAAACTCAAGACAGACATATATTTTTTCACAGGATATTATTCAATAACCACAAAACATAGAATTCATGGATGTCTTAAACATTAGAAAGTTAATAGTAGCAAGCCTCGGATTGAAAAGCTATCTGTGTAATCATTTACTGGGTTACTAAAATGTGAAGGGTCCTTGGGTTAGTCTTGAGCCTTTAAAGTTTGGCAGAATAGAACCTCCAGAAGATTTACTATAGCTTAATTATTGACCTGATATAATACTTAAACTATGTAGCACAAACTGATGGCATATTTGGTTTAATTAGTTACTGAATACACATATCACTTTTGTACCTTTGAAAATTTCCTGAAGTTAATGTGCCTTGGTTAATTTTCATAGCATTGGATAGAAGTCTGTATGTCTTGCTCAGTGAATTAATTATGGGCAAAACCTGAAAAAAGGGGAGAACACATTAATACTTATGACTACTAGGAGTCACACAGTTGTAACATAAGCTCTGTTCATATTTGGTTTAGAATTTGTTTGCAAAATTTAACTTACTAATTCCTATTTACTTTGCTGAATCACTCTGCAGAACCAAGTTTCTCCACATATAATTACCTCCCTTGCAATTTACCATGTTGCTATAGTTAAAATAATTGAAACTTAGAGCCTTAATATACCCAGATTCTAATGAACAGTTCAAATATCTAGATGTCCATCACTAAGTTCTATAACTTGTCAGGATATTTTCTGAGAATATGTGCAATATTTTAACTGAAATATCTGTTTTGGAGATATTTGTCTTAGCTTTCATAATGGTTAATTTGTCCTTTACTAAAATAAGATAATGTTGAAATCATATATAAATCAGCACAAATTATTTCATTTTGTCTTTAGGCATCTCAAAGGTAGCTACCAGTATCTGCTTTGTTAATCTGAATTCCTTGCTTGTCTTCTTCCTTTGATAAAAAACAACTGGCTAATATCTACTTTCTCTGCTTCTGAACTGAGCTACTATTAAGACTCTAGATGTCACAGCTGACTTCATTCAGGAGGAGGTTTCCTTGACAGAAAAAAAGAGCTTTGCTTCATTTATTTTCGTGAACACAGGAAATATTTCGTTGATGTGAGCCATAGTCTCAGTCTCAACTAGGCACAAGCTTCTGACAGAAGAGCCATCACCTTCCCCCACCGTTCTGGCAGTGAGTCTCCCCTGCATGTGTCAGCTCCTGGGGCTGAGGGGAGCCAGGTTAAACAACTAACCTGTCCAAGCACTAGCCATGCTACCCAAAATCATTAGGGCAAACCAGCAAGCAAGATTCTTTTTCAGATGGGTCAGCTCTTTCACTTGGCTCCCTGTGTTGTCACACCAGTCCCAGTGCTCTCCTAAGAAGGGAGGAGAAGCAGGGGTCACCACACCAGATGTTGGCACGTGCAGCTTGAAGCCCCCACCTTGAACACGGGGGCACTGAAACCACCAGACAGTTCTTTCTTGCCTAAAAGTCAGCCCATCAGTTAAAAGGGCATCTCTCTAGACTTCCTCTTCCTCTGAAGTCCATGTGTCAGTCTGTCTGCTCCCCTTCTCCAGAATCTCTCTCCATCTGGTGCACCACCCTTCTGGGAAGAACATCTGGCCCCTGGCTGGCCAAAGCTTGTGCACTCTCGAACAGCTCAGAGGGCTGACTTTGGTTCTGGCACAGTCATTCTTTACTGTTCCTTACAGCTGTTTGGGGGGCAGTGGCAGAGAAGTCTATCTCTTCTGAGGCTGGGGAATGCAGTTAGATTCTTCATTTGAGAATTTCTGAAAGGTCAAACTGAACCTTATTAGGAAGGCTCTGGTGACTTGCACAGACACCAGCAATGCGAACAATGAACACAGATGGGGAGCATTATTTCAGTCACAGCTGGGTACCTGGGACCAAAAAAAAAAAAAAAAATCCCAGGAAAACTGAGGCATTTATAGCTCCCGGGGAATGGAGTGGGAGGAAAAAAAGAAAGAATGAACCCTCCCTTCAATAAACCAAAACTGGAGATAGTATAAATCAAAATTGAGGAACCTGAAATACATACAAGCCTAACATGCTGCTACAAAATGTAATGTAACCTTTTCTTCTCTAATGCAGAACAGGTTAATACAGTGGCATAAACAGTGGACTCATTGTCTCAGTTAATTGGAAAGGATTGTGAATTTAAAATCGTCAGTTTTTAGGCAGCCAAGACTGTGAAGGTCTGAATAAGTTTAAATCAAAAGCTGCCAGTATTTGGGAACTTAACAAATTACCTCATAGTTATTAGTGTGCCATAAATAAGTACCTGCAGTATTATGGTCCTCTAAATCTTACCTTTTTCTTATGCAAGAAAGAAATATTATCATTATTTTTCCACTCTCAGTTCAGTCTCTTTTTTTTCTGTAATAAATAAACCAACAGAAAATTACAACAATTTCTAAGCAATAAACTTAATAATATTTTGAAAGAAAAAAACCCCAAACAAATCACTCTACCTGCACATTACTTCTAGGAGCAAATCCCAGCACAGTAAGAAAAACATTGCTTACAGGAATGTTTTTTTGAGCTGTCCCATCAACTTCACTGGGACCACTGTCTCAAATTTCAGCAGGGAGCAGTTACAGCAAAGTACATTGGTACTGCAATTTTCTCCATTTATAAATAATTCTTTTTCTTATTCAATTATTTTCTTGGGAAGATTAGACTGGCAGTATACAGCATCTACAGAGGGCAATAGCTCTCTAAAGCTGCTTCTGCAGGTGCAAAGCAGAAACCCAGCAAGACTTATTTAAATTCCAGCCAGTAAGTTCAGTGAAGCCTTCTTCCTAATAAATCAAAATAAAAACCAATGTGCTGTTAGGTTTTCAGTTTGGTAGTGGCTTTGAAAACCAGTAGGTCTTCTGCAATTTCACCTTGAAAATTTAAGCTCAGAGCCTATACTGAACACTCTTAACGTTTAAAAAATACAGAGGCATGAAATAACTAGAGAGGTGAAAATAAATGTTATTGTATTACATATTATGTGGCTTTGGATCTCCTTATTTGAAAGACCAGTTTGTCCAGCTTTTAATAATGTATTATTTTTGTTGTTTGATTTTCAACTTTTCAGCAGGGCACTACTTGCTAGGATAATCAGACTGAAGGGTCTCTTTGACATGGTCACTAGCTACTATTGAACCTTTTTGCTCACCATTAATGTCATATAAAGTTATGGGCAACTAAAGAAGACTTGTCTTTCTCTACAGATACCCTCAGCATTCTTGGGCATGTACTGCTTGGGCTGAGAGGTTAGGAATTAAATAAGGCACTCTCACAGTCAATGACCCTCAACACAACTTGTCTGTCCCAATGGCCACACAAGCTCTCCTCTGACCACATCAGAGAAGCCAGCAATGCTCTGCCAACCTTCTGAGTGCCACAACTCCTAGGTGACTAGAGATGGATGAGTGCACCAGGGCCCTTCCCACAGGAGCTGGCTGAATGAACAGTAGTGTTAGAACAATTTTTTTTCCCCACAGCAAAATCTGTGATAAAATAAAAGGCCAAGAAGTCAAAAAAAGACACTTTTTTTCACTTACTGTATTAGCTAGACCAAGCCTCATGATGTAAGGAAATATCAGCCATCAGCTACAGTACAGGAGGATGTGAAGGAAGGATAGGTATGCAAATACTACAAGATTATTAATTAATCATACTCTTCCTTCAGTTTTAAAACATTAATGAGGTCTTACTCTGTTTTGTTACTGTTTCTTGTTGTAGCTACATGGAGGGATGGGCTGTGATGCATAAGGCCAGATTTTTAGCCTTAGTAATGTGAGTACAAATCCCACAGAAAGGGTGGCAGTGTAGAAGTACCAAAGGATGAATTTTGGCCCTTAAATTGCTGCTAAAAGGAATATTTTTCCCTATTATTGTTGTTGTTATGGGAGACAAATTAAGCAAAGAATTTTTGGGAAGGAAAGGTCTTTCTAATGGCCAAGAATGTTATAACAAAGAAAATAAAACAAATTATTAAGATTAAACTAAGCTAATAAGGAAAACAATGGTTAGAACAGCATATTAAACAAGAAGATGCTTAAAAAAACATCCTCACACAATTTGTGCTCACACTCAGTAAGCTGACTGCATGTGGACAAGAAAATCTCTTTTTTTTCATTTGTAAAAATATCTTCCTCTTTCCCTGAGAGAGATGATTTTTTTACTATATATGCATTTTTTTGCTCACTACTTACTAAAGATGTTAATTTCAAGGACATGATAGGACAAAACCAAGAATTACCGAATTGCACCATCTGGGGTGAAACACTGGCTTTAAGAATCTCTATCTATAAGCACAAAAGAATAAAAATATCAGATGATGAAACACACAGATGATGAAATAAGCCCTTGAATGATATATAGAAGAAGAGTCAAACAGCACTGAAATCACCAGGAATTTACCTAAGTAGGCACTAAACAAGTTCATATAGAGCAGAAATATTCATATGGAGATGGTAACTACCATTGTCAAAGTTAACAGATCCCTGTTTTCCATATTCATGAGCATATGAAAATGCTGTGCTTTCCTGCAGGTGTACAAAAGAGTTCATTATGACTTAGCTTTGGAGAGGAGGTTAGACCATAATTTTATTCTACAGAAAAAGGATTTCTTTTCTGCTTTAAATACTGCTGTGTTTAAAAAAATTACATTAGAATTTTCATTTTTCTTTTCTTATTTTTATTCCTCAGGTTTCTGTGCATCATATACCCCCAAAATTCTTCATCTACATTTTTAATATAGCCAGGAACCTTGTCACAACACCATTTCCAAACTGTGGTACAGATGGAAACTTAACAGCATCCCATGATGAGAAAGACTTACAGCACACTGTAATAAATAAAATTATTATTTATTGTTTCTGCCTTTGAACAGCAGGAGTTTAGATACTGCCAGATGGCATATTGTTTGGGAATTTGGGGGAATGCAAATGCATGTGTGACACTGAGAGAAATCCTCCCTGTATAGCACAGATAACCCATAAAACATAGGAAAGGTTACTTTGTGCAGGACTTTTTCCATACCTGGGACATATTGGTGATAAAAAGTTCTCCAAATCATTTCAGAAGCGGTAATACACGGTTGTAACCATCTCCTAGGGCTGCAATCATCTTATGTAATTTCACAAAAGAAGCACTGTCACAAAGCCCCTGAGGAAGACCTGAAGGACTGCAAGGGAGTGTTGTGTGTGATTCACTTCATCTCACACAGACCTAAATTTATGCACTTAATTTCATGCCAGAAGGGAGGTCTTTCAGTAAACAGCAAACTACCAAGCCTACATCTTCTGACTCAGTTCGAGACATGTTCATTACTTCCTCAGACCTGTGATATACAAAGAATGTCCTTATGCAGCAGCTTCCCGTTTCACTCAGAAACAACTTCACTTCAGTGGACAACTCAGTGATCTCTGTGTGCATTTCCATATCCATAAATATTCTGTATGTAAGTTAGAAGAGCAGGATGATTGCAGATGTATCTCACTTAAAACAGAATGACCTGGAAAATATTTCAGTGGCAGACTTCACAATTGCCAATAAATGGACAGCAGAATCCAAATCCAGTTACCCAATACTTCTTTTTGCTGGACCATCTACAAGAATGATTGCAGAGGAGCCTGAGGAACCACAATTTATGCAAGCTTTGAATTTTCTTCTGGCTTTGTCTTTCTGATTGACTTCAGTAGGAGGTATTTCTGGATAAGGATATAACCTAGTATTTCTCAGAACTGCACTCCATTATTGACATGTAAGGGACCTTCAGTGTACACAGAGCTCTCCCACTGCCTGGCACTGTTATCAGGCCACGTAGCCTTGCTCATAATAGATTGAGAAGATAGAGTAGTAAAAAGGCACCAAACGTCAGCAACTTATGACCTTTATTGACTTCAGCACTCATTCAGCAGTATTGCTATGGCAATGGAAACATCTATTTAAAAAAAAAAAAAAATCATCAGCCTATGAATGTCAATAACATCTATTTCTGCATGCAAAACAGTATAGCTATAAATTATCTCACAGGCTTTTAGATATACATAGCTCAGTAGGATTATCTCAGTAGACGAATTTATATGCATTTTTGATCACTTACTGCTGAAGATGACTTGCTACCAATATGCTGAATATACAAGGAGCAATTCAGCATCAGTCATTAACTGACTACTCAAGCCCATTTCTCGGTGAGAAGGTACAGAAGAAAACTACTTGCTGTCACCTCTTTGAAGAGCAAATACTGCTTTTAGCTGTCGTGAGCAACCTACTTAAATTAAATAAAATTAAGCTACATAAATATTTTTCTCCTGAAACAATTGACTTAGATAATTTAATTTTCCACTATTTTAGTGGATACAACTAAAAATTATGGTAGCAGTGGAACATTTGAAAAACATAGTAGCCTGATGCAGGAATCTATTTTGCTACACTGAAAAAATGCTGGCTCACAGGATTCAAGTCTGCTTCCCTGTGCTTTGCTAGCTAGCTGGTGACAAAACTAGACACAACTCTTAACTTCAAGTCAGCAAATGGGAAAATTCTGCTTTCTAACATAAATATAGAAAACAGAACCAAAAATTTGAACTTTAAGAGTATTTAAGTAAAAATACAATAAAGCCAACATAGTAGGCAATAGAAATATAAAAAACACTCTAAAATAATGCAAAAACATTAAGTTCAATATAACTTTATGACTTTATACATAACTTGTGATTTTTCTTCCTTCATACCTGAATTTGTGTAAAACATTTTACAATGTCTCCTTCTCTACAAACCTGAAATGTGTGGATTTGATAGATTGAAAACTTGTTGGATAAAGAATTAGCTGAGTGGTCAGACTTGAAGGGTTGAGGGTCAGTGGCTTGATGCCCAAGTGAATAGCAGTGAAATGTTCAGGGGTTTGTATTGGGACTGGCACAGTTTAACACCTTTGCTGGTGACAAGGACAGTGGGATCGAGCGCACCCTCAGCACATTTGCCTAAGACACCAAGCTGTGTGGTGCAGTTGACACCCTGGAGCTGGGGATGCTGTCCAGTGGGACCGTGACAGCCTTGAGAGGTGGGTCCATGACAAACTCATGAAGTTCAACAAGGCCAGGTACACAGAGCTGCATCTCCACTGAGGCAATCCTGGGCACAAGCACAAGCTGGGCAGAGAATGAACTGAGCTCAGCCCTGGATAGAAGGAATTGGAGGAGCTGGTTGACAAGAAGCTCAACATGATCCAGCAATGTGTGCCTGATGCCCAGAAAACCAGTTGTGTCCTGGGCTGCATCAAAAGAAATGTGTCCAGCAAGTCAGGGATGAGGATTCTTCTCCTCTACTTCCCTTCTACTCTGCTCCCATGAGACCCCCACCTGGAACCCCCAACACAAGGAGGATGTTGAACTGTTGGAACACACCCACAGAAGGGCCACCAAGATTAGAGGTCTGGAGCATTTCTCTGAAGACATGCTGGGAGTGCTGGGATTGTTCAGCCTGCAGAAGAGAAGGTTCTGAAAGGACCTTAGAGAAGCCATTCAGTGCCTAAAAGGGACAAGGGCATGTAAGGGCAGGACAAAGAGTAACAGCTACAAGCTGAAAGAGGGTAAGTTTAGATTAGATACTAGAAAGAAATTCTATACTGTGAGGGTGGTGAAGCCCTGGCACAAGTTGCCCAGAGAAGCTGTGGATGACTCATCCCTGGAAATGTCCAATGCCAGGTTGGACTGGCATTGGGCAACCTGGTCTTGTGGAAACTGCTCTTGCCCATGGCAGAGAGTTTGGAACTAGATGATCTATAAGGTCCCTTCTAACCCAAACCATTCTAGGATTCTATGTGCCTATGATTTGTCTTATTTGGCAAATATACTAATATTGAATAGAACTAAAGACTTTGGGGACATTCCTGTTATCATTATTCCAACAGCATCAATCACTGAGGAAAGTGGCAAAATATGTGTCATCTTAGAAACACCAGAAAGGCAACAGAATCTCCTTGACATAGCCTTCTATACAACCATTACAATTTTTCAGGGTGTAAAGCATTCCCATGTTTCTAATATGCAATTGTGAGGGCAAAAAACTTAATTTGCATTTGAAGGGATGTCTATCTTAGTTTAGGTATTTGGAAGACCTGACAGCCACAAAATAGACTTAAAATGTCAACTGATACTCAAAATACATGAAGGGGGAGGTGAAACAGGAAATTTCCTAGATGTGACTTGATGAGAGTTAATGAGCCCTCAATTATGTGTGTACTTTCTTGGTGGATAAAATATGAACGTATTACTCTCTTTGCCTTACTGTTCTGGCAGATTTTTCAGCAGCAAAATACAGCTTTTTGTTTAGCAAGAAACACAACCTACTGACAAGGTTGTTTCAAACAGAAAAATAACTCAGGGGTCTTATAAAGCAGATTTTCTCATATTTCAGTGCTTAAAATAACAAAGTCAGTGTGACTTGAAACTTGACCACTCCTTATCACTTTCTGAACATAAAGAACAATGTCACTACAATCAATTAATCAATCAGATGACCTTAATTTAAAAATTTAAGAAGCAATTGAAGAAAGTGCAACATGAAGGTGAGGAAGGAGGGAAAGAAGCCTACTAGCTGGAAATTTGCCTGTCTTATTTGGAGAAAGCACAAGTTTACCAGAAAAAGACAGAAAAGAAAATAAATGTAAATAATAAATCTCTTGTGTTAGCTCGTTAATGTCTGTGCTTTTTAAAATTTTTATTAGCTTTCCTTTTTTTTTTTTTAAGAAATGTGGAACCATTCCATGGACACAACTGAGCTCTGCCTTCTGTTAAGGGTTGCAGCACCCTTGAAGTTTGAAATAATTTAAGCGGTTCTGTTGTGCTTTCAATTCCCCCACCTTCTTTTTTTCTTTCAGTGGATTGAAATGTGACCAAATAGCAGCATGACTGTGAATGGAAAAGATAATTCTCACACAACATTCTTCTCAGTGCTTTGGGGAAAAAGCACACATACAAACATATTTGCTGATGTCTGATTCAAGATGTGAAAAAAAAGAGAAAACTCTATGAGGCTTTTTTTTTTCTGAAATTGGAAACACACTTTAAAACTCTCCTATGATTTGTTTTGTTTAGGCTAATTATGACTTCTGCTTTATGTTGCCACAATAGACACTAAACATTTGCAATATATTTACTGAGATTAAAAGGATTATGGGATGAATTTGTATCTATTACGCCATTAGCCTTAAGCAACACTGCTTTAGTAATCAGTGAGAATGTATTTTTATAAGTCAAAAAGGTGATTTATCAGTGTAACCAGACATTTTGCATTCTCAATACATTACATAATAAAGAATATTAGCAAATTTTGCTCTTTCGGAAAGAAAATACTCCTTTGTTGAAATCTTATGTTGCTGTATTGACAGAGCGTGATTAAAGATGGAGGCAAAAACCTCGTGGATTGGCTGAAGTATAGCTTGCACTGCCTCTCTCATGTCTTTGCAATTTGTTTATTTTTATGTCCTTACAATGAACTTAAAAATGGGAAATTCCTGAAGTAAAGTATGTCCAAAAGAGTGAAAGCTACATTACATATTCTAGTGTTAACAATCAAGGGATTTACTTCTGTTGTTGTGCCTCCCACGCGTGCACAGAAAAAAACATTCACTTTCCTTATTAAAACATGATGGTGGAACTAGTTCTTACTAAGACCATTTTTTCCACATCCTACTCACAAAATCTAAATTAGATTAGACTCAACAGCCACATTGTCTCCTCTTCCAAGGAGAAGGGGTTTTTTTAAACATCTATGTATCTTTTGAGTTTCTCCAGCAATATGAAGGACTGTGAAAACTCTTAGCTCTAAAAGCTATTTTAGATCTTAAAAATTCATGCCTACTTTTTTTCACACAGCTTTTCTTTTGTATATTGTTAACTTTTCCTGAAGTCTACAGCCAGAAAACTGGTATCAGCTTCTCTGGACAAGTTTACTAACCCTCTAACAGAGTCAGCACAAAAGGAGGCCTATCCCAATGGGAGAGCTCCCCAGTGCTTCTTGTCCATAGCTTGGCATATAAACGACCATTTTAAAATACTTCAGTGTGCATCAAGATGCAGAGTAGCTGAGGAGATGCCGTGGAGCACATTCATCTTTGTTTGCAATGGGACTTCTAATTTCCAGGAGATTAACAGAGCAAGAGCTGAGAGGACAGGTTCTGAAATCTCCCTGAGGCATCAGAGATCAAGGATCAGTGCAGAATAAAGATCTGCGTTGAGGCTCCAAGCTTCAAGTAAGGAGTCTAAGACAGCTTTTCATACCCATCATCTTGAGTAAAGAGTAAACCTAACAAGCTGGACACTTTTGCCTTGTCAGGACTTGTATGTCTAAATTATCCTGCTCAGGAATAGACAGCTTATTCTCTTCAGGAAGTTACAGGAGGAGCTCAACCTTTGTATGGTCAAAGCTCTTGTGGTACAAAGAACACTGCTAAAGAAACCAGAAACATCCTTCAGATGAGAGTGGTCACACATGTCTCTTCTGCAGAAGAACCTCTACCACGTGCCTGTGGGGCTCCAGTGTCACATTTATTTGAGGAATGCTGAGCCAATTTCAATATATCCGTACAAGCGAGTTTGTACTGGTGCAAAAAGTCAATAAATGCCACTGTAGACAAGCTGTGAGTTTCAGAGACATTTACAGATTTGTGGTGATGACTGCTATTACATGATGGTTACCTATGACCAGTCACAAAAGGATGGATAGGGAAAACGCATGGATAAAAACTGCGTAAGACCATGCTTGCTAACAACTCAATTTAGCAAAAAGGTCAAAAAGAGCAGGACAGTAGCCAGGTTTTAAGAAGCAAATGTTGCTCAAGTTTAGGTTATTTTGAGTCTTTTCAATGTTAAACCTTATTAACAAGTCTCATATACAAGCATTCTCCTTTACCACGATCCTATACAGAACAATGGAATTTCTTTTCACTTTCTGTGAAAACTGTGAAAACTCTGTGAAACAGATTCGCTGTGAAACTCTGACAAAGATGGCTCATGTGTGCACTGAGCTTCAGGAAACACATATTCCAATGGGTGTATGGTGAAGGTGGTCACATCACTTGCATAATGGATAAGTCAATAACTTACATGCCAAACAAAGTTCTTACTAAAAAAGTGTTTCAGATAACTATAACAAGAGAAATCAAAATTTTGTTTCCTAGATTACTACCAGAGGTTAGTAGTGTTCTTAATTAAATGCCTGGCATTGAATGAATTGAATGTTCAGTGCTATTCAGAAAGTAGTTAAGCTCAGAGAGCAGAAAGCTTTTTAGGGGGGCAGGTACGAGCAAACTTAGGTAGAAATCAGGCTAAAATTACACCAAATATCCTCTAAACTAGGGTGGCTTGGACTTTGTAGGTTTTCAGTTGATAAATTTCAGCTCTGTTGGTTAACTCTTTACCTGACTTCAAACAAAATTTTAAAATAACTTCATAAGGACAATACATGCATCAATAGGACATATGCATATTGGACTAAAATTAGATTCTTATAACTGTCAGTTCTAAAGTTACAGAGACATATAAGAAGCACCACTATGGAGAAGCGACAATAAATTATGGGAAGAAGTTCCAGCCACATAAAGATGAGGGAAGGCAGAATTTCTGGAAAGCGGCAAGATATTCAGGGGAAATAATACCAATAATACCAAGGCTAATAAGGTTTCCAGACTGTAGGGTGCAGTTGTTTCAAACTGATCTATTTTAGGACTCAAAAATTTAAAGTCTTCTTAAACTTCTGTAGAAGGCAATAAAAAATCCATACTGAAAATAAAGTCTAAACTCTAAGTAAAAATATTGCATAGTTTTAGTTTATGTGTTTTAAGTAATAGTCCTCAACACTGTTCAGTTGGACTGCACAGCAAACCACTGAATTTGAGATATTCTTTGAAGGAGATCTTAAAGAGGTCTAATGTGGCAGACCTGGCCAAAACCAGGAAGAACACCTTCTCATGAGAATGTGTTTTGGAGAAATATTTCTCTTGCAGTTCACTGTGACTGGAAGATCCATTGTGAGCTAAGAACAACTGCACATATCACAAACTATAAGCTGAAATGAATTCCTTTAGTGTACTGCTTTTTATAAATATCCAGTTTACTCAAAAACACTGAGAAGTCAGGATGAACATTGAGAATAAAATTTAATTTAATGAAAACAAATTGAGGGCAAGTGTTTCAAGCAAGATAAGCAACAGTCAGTAAGTTAGACAATGACACTGAATTGGTGGTAGCAGTGGATCTCCTCAAGACAGCACTGATACAAGGACCTAGTTGGGCTGGAACAATGGGCCATCAGGATCCTAATGGAATTCAGCAATGACAGACATGAATTAGAGCTCATTAAACAGCATCTATGCTCGATTTTTGGGCCTACAGTACAAAGCCAGCTGTGATGAACTGGAGCAGGAGCAGTGAAGGGCTATCAAGATGTTTTAGGGATGGAGTATTTGCCCTGCAGTGAGAACCTGGGGTTGTTCCTCCTGGAGATTAGCTGGACGTGGTGGGGCTTTAGAGCAGCTGCCCAGTGCCTGTAATTAGGTTATAAAGAGAGAGAGCCAGGCTCTGTCAGGGGTCAGCAGTGCATGACAGGAATACAAGAGATAACAGGCATAAGCTGAAACAAAAGAAAGTCAGACTGGATATAAATCAAAGCAAACTTCTTCCCTGAGACAAAGTCAAATAGCAGAACAAGTTGCCCAAGACACTGTGCACTCAATATATTCTGGGGATATTCAAGATTCAACTGGATAAAGTCCTGAGCAACTGGATCTGATCTCATAGCCTAGTTTTAGCACCACCTGAGACCTCACAAGGTCATTTCCAATCTGAATCTTCCAGTGTTCATTCTGCAAGTACATGAAATGTTGAATACATTTGTGAAGGGTCTGGTTGAGAGTGTCGTCACAGGAAAGGTTTACTTTCCTTATTCTTGACAGAGGGACAAAGAATTGGCTTGAGTATCCCCATTCAGAATATTTAAGGATGGACCTTGAGCTAATCCTACAGTTGTGGTTTGTGAGGGCAAAACTTATATCGAGAACTAAACCGTGAAGAAATTTTAGTGTGAAGATTGGCTGATTCTTTCCCTGCACTACACAGTCAGGTCTTGCACTATCACTACACATTATTGTGTGTCTTGTAACAAAGACACAATGAACACAATTTGGTGTGACATAACAAAAGGAGGCATCCCAAACTTCAAAACTCTGCAATGTTACTACTGAGACTGAGGGCAGGAGATTTCAGACCTTTCTCTTCTCCTCTCATGAGTGCGGTACCTAAAGAACATGACTGCCTTTCCATTAAAAGCAGTGGTGTCCTGAGGACACGGTTTCTGCTGTCTCTGAAACTTTTTTACAGGGTGATTGAAAAAGTCTTTTGGAAGCACACCAAGGACTGAGACCCCCTAACTAGCCAAGAGCATTCTGTTTCACTCTGTGTGTGGTAGTAGGCACAAAAGATGCCCAGAGAGAAATGGAAAACATAGCAATATTTCTAGATTTTTGCAGAAGAAATGCACTCAATAAATTGCAAATGCAGCAATTCTGTTCATTTTTTCTCAACGACAATAAAGAAGATGCTCGGGAAGGAACCCATTAACCAAACAGATTTTTTCCCAAGATTTGTTAATCTCTAGCAAGAGAACTGACAAAATCCTCACTAGCAAAATAGAGCTGGAAACATGAAAGAAGAAGGCTTGACACTTCATCGTCAATGCCACCAGCTATTAATTTCTCTCTGAAAATCCAGTGTAACAATTTTGATTCAGCAAAGATGAATGGCCATAATAGGGAAAGTAAACATAAGCTGTGGAAAGTCTTTCTGGTTAAGCTGGAAAGGCTGCAGCCAAGATATTTCCCACTTAGCCTTCATCAGGGAAAGGGTCAAAAAAGGCCAGTGTGTTTAAGCAGGGCACAGGATGGAACAGAACAAAACTTCCTATGAAAAAGATTAGGTTCACATTTTTTGGTCTTCATTAAAGCTATTCCACATCTCTCCATGCTTTCGTTTAAAGCAGTTTCTTGACAGCACTGAACACAAGATCTTAAAATATCTTTTTGTCAAAAGATAAAAGTGTAAATGGAAAGCAATTTGTGTACTGTACACAAAACAGGGAAAAGTATAAAGGATGCATAAGAAACAGAAAAGAGAAATAATACCTTTAGCCTTAGTGAATTATATAATCAGTGGTATGCAAGGTAACCATCTACCCCGTGTACTTTCATGTACATGTACTCTAAGCTGAACAGTTACCAGGGTATATGTGGCTTTACCAAAGTGGGAAATTTTTGTTTTATATGAAGCTTCTAAGGAAGAAAGAATTTTCTTCAGGAACTACAAGAGAGATGGAAATTATTGTCTACAGGTATGTAATTTTCAAACTGCTTAGAAAACAAAATAGCTCTGCTTTAACACTCTCACCTCCCTGTGTCCATTACAGCAACTACAGTTACTGGACAATAGAATATAATCCATGGTAAATGCCACACTCAGGATTTCTCCTAGAAGAACTGATAAATATAACTTTGAGCAGACTGATATGTGAATGGATCAACAATATGTGCAACAAGCACACAGAAATGCTGCTGAGAGAGAAAAAGGATGTCTTTTCGTTCCATCCTCCACTCACCAAATCTGCTCTGCCTTTCTTTGGGATATCTATCAGTCATGATTCAGATTTCTGTTCTGTCTGTTTTAGAAGTTCCCTACTCTCAGTCTAATATGTGACATCTCTCTTGCCCTATACTGTCAGCATGGCACTTTCTTGCCCACCTCAATTTTCATCCTTGATTGTTCACTATCATTGTTCCTATTAACTGTATATATATGTTGGCAATTCAGGATGAAGTGGGGCAAAAATCTTCAAACAATGACAGTGGCCCACACAGAGCTTTGAAGATAAGGACTGAGGCATGGACTCGTCGTTTCTTAGCAGATGTGACTCAGCAAGGTGTCTGGAAGAGACGGGTAAGGCATGCTAGGAGACCTGCTCTCCCTCCCTGTGTTAGGCTCTCATCCAAAATAACGGCAATACTTTTTTTAGAGATGAGCTGTTTGACAGTTGGGTATGACTTCAAAAACCCAGACTCATAAATACATGCATTACTGAGATCAATTCCAAACTGAAAAGCCCAGCAGATTCATCTGTTGTAAGCAGAGAAACACAGCAACTTTGCCAGCCGCTGGTGGCTGGAGACTAAAACAAACCAGAGAATAGTTCAAATAGCTACCAGAATCAACACTCTGGTACTCCACATGTATGTGTCTCTCTTCCACTGTCATGGCAGCATTACATGGTAGTTCAGGCTTCAGAACTGAGCCATGATACTGCAGCAAATGCAGAACGGTTGAGTTACTGTTGTTATCTGAATGGTCTGTGACTGGAGGGCAAATACCCTTGCGGGAAATGAAAATTTGTTCTGTGCTGTATGTTGCCCTGGGGCTACCAAGGTTTGTGCATGAATAATCTCCAGCAGAGGAGTGAAGCAGACAGGTCACTGCAGCAGCATTACTCATCTGAACTTGAGCTGCCAATGCCCATACTGATGGCCTCATTAAAGTGTACGTGGTATGTAGGAAACAGCTTTATTCAAAGCAGCCTTGAACCAGCACCCAAAAGCAGTGTGATAGGTATATGAATATGATTGCAGAACTCCTTCAACACAGATTCAAGCTCCTCAGCAAGTGATTCTCTCCAATGACCCTCTGGATTTCTTAACAACTAAGGATTCTTACACCACATATAAAAGGAGGAATGCACAAAGTACACAAATATTCTCACACTGTAAATACTCTGCAGCTACCAGAAAGAGCAGTGAATTCTCCAGCCTTACATACAAGGTGCACAGGGTCCTCAAAACACACAATATCAAGATACAGTTGCACAATGTCACCTGTCCAAGACAGCATATACATCAGTTCTACTTAGCCATGTCCTTGTTTTATCTGGCTTTTGTAGACTACTTTGCATGTTGGCAACCACTATCCTCTCTAAAGGTTTCACAGGATTTGATAGATGTCCTCTTTGTGCTATAGATATCCATGGTACCCAAGGCCAAAACAAATAGCTGTAACACAGACCTATTTCTTGAGACATAGAAATACTGCATCTCAAACACTTCACAAGTTGATGCTATGCAAAACCGTGCAAAATTTCTGGAGAGTGTTTGCAGAGCAATTTATTGAAAGACAAAACTGGATGTGAGCTGCAAAGGATGGAAAAAGTCTGAAAAAATGGTTTATCTCTTTCAATACCTCTCTGTAGCTGCACACCTTCCTGTGTTGAACTGCTATTTTTTTGAGGATTCTGGTGATCCCTGACTATGCATATCTCAAAGTCTCTTCATTTTGCCCTTCCTCACTTCAGAGGATCTCTGCTTTAGAGGATTCTCCATACCAAGCTGAAGGAAATCAACCCCCAAATTCAGTGGCCTTTTTCGATTAGGAGTTGAGTTGCAGAGAAATACAGCACAGGAAGCCTTTCTCTGTAAGCCCGTACACTGCAATGGACTGAAGTTTACAGTGGTATTAAAAATACCAACCTCCTACTGATATAGAGATAAAAGAAACTACTGGAATTCCTGACAGATACTTGTTTTCACTTCAGAACTTCAGCAGTAGTCTCAGTAAATCCTACCACCTCCTGGTGGCCAAGCAGACAGTGCTCCAGTCTCAGTTCATAAACTGGCCCTAGATGTATAATAGATAACAACAAGGTAAATTCAAGGTAAATATAGCTAAAATAAAATAGCGGGGAATGACACCAAAGGAACCTTTGCTCAATATTCCTACAAAGGTTGGATTAATGCAGAATTCTTTACTGTCACAAAGTCACCAAAACCCAAATATTATTCTAAAATCTATGATTCTTAGCATTTTTGCAGTCCTTGGGGGAAAAAAAAAAAAAAAAAAGTGTTACTTAAAAGGCATCCTGTGCTGGTTATTTACAGGATGTTCAGTTTATTATTGCACTACTATTCTCTAATTTGTGACTGGCATGCCCCTAGGCAGTCAAGTCAGTGGGAGATAATCTTCAATAGATTTAGCACAGGTAGACCCAGAAACATGGGTCCTGAATGTTTTACTTTTCTCTCTTTCTTCTTATTCTTTGTCCAACATCATAATCCTCTAAGATAATTCATTATTCCTCATTGTGATTTTACTGCTTGTAGGCACCATCACTAGCATTTCTGATTCTGCTGAGCTTTTCTACCCCACACACCTTTGAAAAATTCTTGAAGTAACAACACTGAGTGATTTTTAAAACATTTTTCTGTAACCTATATAATTTACATTCACTTTTTAAATTTTTTTTTCCAGCATAACCCAGCAATAAAGGAGGTAACACTGTAGTGGAGTACAGTGTTCCATTTCTACAGTCAGTATCAAAATTACATTTAATCTTAGTGTCAAGATCTCTTCAAGTGAATAATTTCTCTGGGGGTCAAATGAAAGACCTGCTTCATGCATTCTTCTGTGCAAAGTCTAGGAAACACTTTAAAGAGCACCTACACCTTGATGGAGGAATTAAATCACAGTTGTTTAAATACAGCGTTTATCCATGGCGTTGCTCATCTGTGGGCTAACCAAGAAACTCAAGATGATATCAAGTTCTTCCAGGTTAAGCTCCTTAGCAATCTTTGCAAAGCAAGCAAACTTCATCCCTACATATGGAAAGAGGCAGGTGCCTTTGAAGATTTACAGAAGGAAATCCTGCTTTCCTAACTGCAGTGCCTCGAGGTCTTCAGGGGCACTCTCTTCATTGATCAGAGAGGGAACGTGCCTTTAGGTAGCTGCTGTATAAGTATTTAAGACCCAAGGGGCACCTTGGCTATGCAGGCTGGATCCCACCCTCAGAATCTCATTCACCTTTTTAAAGCAGGAGCTGAGCAGGCATTTCTGTTTCTTTCCTCTTTTCTCTCCACATCACTTATTAGCTACTCCCCCAAAGCCTAGTTGTTGGGTTAGAAAATGACCAGAAATGGTAAGAGAGGACTTTCCATATTCTGAGTGTCACTGCAGCTATTCTCTAAATGGGTTGTACAGATATCTGGGTATCTGTACTGCTCACAGTCCCCTAAAGCACTGGCCATGTTTCCCCTCCTCACCCCAAGCCACCAGCTCCAACCACTTTCATTGTTCCATGGGGATCCTCTGTCCACTTCCTGAGATGAACCAACTCAGTAGGCAGGCAGCCAACAGAACTTCCCACTGCTCTGATGAGTTCATTCAGCACTCCAGGAGGTGAGCCAAGAGCCAAACCTGGCACAAGGAAGGAGATGGGAACACACTGCTGGAGGCAGAGGATGGGAGGATCAAGGATGGGTTTCTCCAGGGCAGCAAGCTATTCTACTGTCTGAGAGGAGTCAAGAAACCTCACCCTCTGTTGCAATAAAACCTCTTTAACAAAATGGGAGTTATCAGACGACCGATCAGAAATTTCAGGGGGAACTGATTACAGTAAACCTCAGGAAAAAAAGTTGGGTTGTTTTAATTGCCAGGCACAACATGCACAAACCCACCTTGTTCACACAGCCTGCATGCATTTACATAGGGAGATTTGGGATTTCTGTTAGTTTCCTTCATGTTTCTGGAGCTGCATGCAAGCCAGCTGTCTCAGCAACCAGGAGGATTAGGTTTAAAAAACCAGAAACCAGAGATCTGAACTTCTCACGTTATATCTTGACTCTTACACTTGAAGCTTTACAAAGAAGGCTAAAAATCTTCAGACTACTGATAAAAGTCAGGAGAGTTGGCAGTTTTGCAGACATTTACAGGCTTGGCAACACTTTTTTCTGTTTTTAAGTGAAAACAGACAAAATAGCGCACATGGTAGAATAACGAACATCTTGGCACATTGCAATTACAATGCTGGAACAGACCACTATTCAGTTTTAATAGATGCCTTTGAGAAAAACAATCCCCTGTGTTCAGCTCCCTGTTACATTTATTCTCCAGAACTCTAGTGCCAAAAGCTTCCCCATCTTGTCTGTGGGCTTTCCAAACAGAGTTCACCTCCTGTGAAGCAGCACAAAAATACAGCTGCTGTCAAGCAGCTCCTCTCCTTGCTAAGATGGGTTAGAGTCACATCATAGAGAAATGGCAGTATGCAGTGCCATAATTACATTCAAACCAGGAGAGGATTTTTTTTTTTTAGAATACAACATCATTGACTTTCTCGTCTTTTGCTCCATATAGAAATTCCATGAAGTATTCTACGAATAATCTAGCACTGATCTACAGCCTGGATTTCTCTAGCCCAGTACCACATCTAGAAATCTGCCAGTATATATTCCAGCAATACTGCTAAATTTGCAGATATAAATACTACAATGCAAGCTTATATTTAACTGCTAGTTAATTTTTTGCTATGAAAGAAATAAAGAAAAAAAAAAAGGAAATCATGATAAAACTTGGGTGTAAGGGTCAACTATTGCAAAAAATGTTTCAGTGTAACCAAACCACCAGTGATGGTTATTACTGGGAAGGTTCAGAGCACACAGTAACAGATTAATAGAGCACACAGTAACAAAGGCTTACTAACCTTTTCAGCAAATTCTGAAAATGGATACTAAAGTTCTGGGAAAATTACTGGCACTAAATCTGCTGCTTGCATAAACCATAAGATGAAACAAGTATTAGTTTTATCAGAAAAAAAATTCTAAAGACACTTAAAATTAAAATGGAATTATTCTCACCAGTTAACTTTTGAGTATGAACAAGCAATGCTAGACAAAGATCTTGCAGGGGCTCTCAAAAGCAGTCTACTGACATAACTGAAATATGCTAAAATAATTCAGCTAAAAAGAGTCTGATTTGGCTATTAATTCATTAATTGCTGTGCTGCATTCTGAGGTGACACTGCTTAGAGCCTTGAGCCTTTCCACTTTACAGCGTCCTCTCCAAGCACATGACAGCATTGAACTTGCCCTTCTTGGTAAGAATACCAATGGATTTACTGCACTCTGATCATATGGTAATGATGAATTAGTGTTGGAGCAAGAAAAGTGAAAGACAAAAAAAATCCGAGAGGGGCTGGAGAGAATATGACACTGCTGATGCAGCTGGAAAGGCAGAGTGATGGCTTAAGGCTTGTTAAAGGCAGAAGCAGAATGAACTTGCTGCCACTGCTAGGGCACAGCACAGGGGACTGTACACTCTCCCACTCCCTTCCACTGCTGCTTTCTACGCATGGCAAACTGCTCAGGGATAAGGTCTACAGGTAACTGCAGGGCAGGGACAGCCACAACTCAATGGATTGTTCACTATGTACATACTTCACCTCTACTTCATCTGTAGAACACCTAGTGCAGCTCTACCTGTGATGGAGGTGTTAGGAAACTGTAGTGTGAGGGAGGCAACTGTGTCTTACGGGTGTCACAGAGCTCTCTTGTGAGCTGTGCCATTCAGTGCCTTCTGATTTAATATCCTCAAAATCTCCAAAGATGGCAGTTCAAATTTAAACAGGCATTCTGAAAAGACACTCTTGATCCCATTATCAGTGTCGTGGATGGGATTACAATGGGGGTGGTAATGGTGGAAATGTTTTAGGAGAGATCTAGTATCAACAGCAGGAGTGGCCACTAATTGGATTCTTTCTGTGTCACCGCAGAGTTGTCACGGGACCCTTGCTCTCTGTTGAACACTGCAGCTCTCAAGGCGCTCAGAAAGGAGCTTTCTCAATTGTTATCACATCAGTCTGCCTTCCCACTCAAACACAAATCCCCCAAAGCTCTTTCTAAAGCCAAGGAAATCATGGAACCCATGACTCCCATGACATCTGCAACAAGTGTCCTGCCTCATCAGTGTGAGAATGGGCCCTGACATTACATAAGGCTCAGACTCCTGATCCTGCATGAACATTTAGCCACACACACACACATATATATATATATATATAATATCAAGTGCAGGATGTAGGTTAAACAAAGCTAGATAAAAAAAAACAAAAAACGCAAACTGTCAAAATAGTCTGCAATAAAGTGTTTCTAGCCAGAACAGAATTTGCAAATATTTCAAAATATTTTTTTCCATAGCTGTCTAACATCCATCGAAGTGTGGATTTTATAATGGCTTGCACATTTAGGAACAATGTCCCCAGCAACACAACATTTTAAATAAGCAGTTTTTATGAGTTCCTGACTGGAATAAGAGTGGTTAAAATAATTTTCACACTGTTACTTGCAATCTCTAGGATACTTCTGGGTTTCTACATGCATTTTTTTCCTAACGACCTCTAATTTAGCCTACTTTTTGAAGGTGCATTTACATGCCATTTGGAAACTCACCAAGGGTTTTTTTTTTTTTTTCAATGTAAATTACAGCAATCATAATTAATTTTTTTCCTCTGAAACAGAGACAAAAATCAATGAAAGGCCAAGGAGACATGCCAAGAAGCAAAAACTGAAGTTGTATATTGTGATGTAACAAGCTCACCCACCTCGATTATAAAGTGCTAAGAAGAGGAAGCCCCTGACAAGCAATAAACTGACACATAATTAAGACAATTCAGGGCAGAACACATTCTGGCTGGAAAACATTTTTTTGTGCTCGAACTGCTCAGAGCAGTGTGAGAAAAAAACCCAAAAAACAGGGTGACATGTTGAAAACTCTAAGAAGACAATAAGTATCCCACCTAATCTTCACTAGCTGGGGGAAAAAGAAACACACCAGCTTTTGTGCAGTGCAGGTTGCCTCACATCACAAACAGAGTTGATAGTACAGACATGCCTGGTATGTTCAGCATTCCATATCAAGCGAAGATGAATTAGCCGCAACAAAAATGTGTTACAGCTTTCATGCAGCAGTTTATGGATTTTTTTGTACCTCTGGAATTTTTTACCTTGAGCATATCATGGAACTTGTACTGTCTCAGATCTTTTCCTAAGATTATGTTTATCTCAGTGTGAGGAACATCTTTGTGAGCTCTGAACACTTTTACAGCTGCTAGGATGCTAATGGGAACTTCATGTGTGTACCCAGCACAAGTGCTCTCAGGAAAAAAAAAAACGCCAATGTCAAAGGAAGGTATGTAGAAGTCACCATAAATATGTCTTTGAATGTTTACCATCTGGAACACTAGATTACATTTTGACAAGAAGCTGGACTGCCCCGTGGGCATTGTCTTTTAAACAGCCCCATCATTATAAAGGAAGGAAAAACATGATTTGCTGTTCCTAGTTTTTCAGCAAGATTTTCTGGCAGTGCTAGAGAAACTAGTTTGCTTTGTGTTTTTTTTTGTTTTTTTTTTTTTTTCCTTAGTAAAACAATACCAAGTTGGGCATGTGTAATTAGCTATATGCCCTTTCTTTAAAAAAGCATGGTTTCTTGTAGATCATCTGATCTGTGATCCAGTGATACCCACAAAGCAGGATAGGTTTCAGTTAGGCAGTGACAGCAGCAGGCTCTGCAGCTCACAGTGCTGCATCTTAGCTTTGCTGAAAATCTGTGTGCTGAACTGGTGCATTGAGCTTCTCACAGGACACACTGGGAGAAAGAGGAGAAATCCAATATACAAGATTTTAACGTAGAGCTATAATGAGGTTTTCCTTTGGTTTTGTTTTTCATTTGAAGCTTGTAAAAGTTTCCATCACTTTTCACAATGAGAAAGTGTAGACTGAGAGAAAAACCCCAAATGGTCAAATTTATTCACATAAATCTTGGTCTGGTTGTGCAGTGATTTGGGGGCTTTAGCTAATTCTCTGTTTCAAATTGCTGTGGATGACTTCTGAGGACATATTCATACTAAAGAGTGTGTTTCAAAATACAAGCTGAGAACAACCTGTAAAGAGGCCAAATAGTCTGTTCAAGGACAAAAAGTTAACATAAAAGTTGGTTTGAGGCAAAAATACATGTGCAACATGAAACATGGGTTTATAGGCATCATTATACAGTTGAATACCGAAATCACAAAGCACCAGCTATAAATCCCCTTGCTCAGCCTACTAAATGGATCTTATTTCAGAGCACATTATATACAGTATTATATATAGAATATCTCACCTGTAAGTGGTGAGGACAGTGTTAGATTTCTTTCGCAAGTAGGAGGCCAATAATTCATAAGCACCAGAGCTATGTGACAGTTACTGTGAAGATCTGTTATGGTGCAAAAAGGAGCAAATAATTTTGTTACTCTGCACAGAAAAACAGCATATACATACAGCAAATTTTAAACTGAACACCCCCGGACCAAATAAAAGGAAAGAAAATCCATCCTCTAATTTCTCCATCTAGATCATTTAGAATAAAACAATGAATACATCTTTTCTGATAAGCTAATATACTGTAATTAGTGATAACATTTCTGATTTAGTTAATTTGCTGGGCTTCCCACACTCCAGACATCAATGAACTTAATAGCGGAATTAAATGAAAATGATAGCAGAGTACTTCCATAACTAATTTCTAATTATATTTCTGCCCCTCTTCCTTCCTAAACATAAATTTTTGCCTACTTCCAATTAACACTTCAGATCGCTAGTTTAGAACCTATAAATATAGCGAGTCTTTAATGATCCATTATAGTGATGCTACTTAGTTTTCAATGACTTGTAAAACTTTCACAAACAGATCTGCAAATGAATTACATCCATCTGCTCTGCTGCAGCTGCAAGAGCAGCATTACATTGTACGCTGCCTTTCCCCACTTTCCTGATTTTCTCTTAACTTTATGCCCGTGTGTAAGCCAAACCATCTCGATGCCTATTATGAGGAGCCCAGGCAGGTCTCTATAAAGGAGTCTTCAAACTTTACAGACATCTCAAACGCACTTTCAAAACAGTCTGGTTTGCCTCCCAGCTGAGCCCCAGACAGGCTGCACGCCGCTGAAGCATCCTGCTCACAACCTAGGGAAATACTCTGCCGCGGCTCTTTCTCCCGCCCTTGCAGGCAGTTTCCACGGCTCGGCTGGAGCACGGAGGCGTTTGCACCCGCGGACTCAGCGGGTCCCACCCGTGCCCGGCTGCCGCTTCCCCCGCACCGCTCCGGGCACACACGTGTGCGCCGAGCGCGGAGCCGTGCCTGCGGGGGGAGCAGAGGAGGCACCCGCAGGGCTGGGATACACCGCTCCAGGGGAGATTTTCCAATCTACACCTCGGAAAGCGTGACCTTAGCGGCGTTAAGAGCGTTAGCTCTATGAAGACAGCCAAGCATCAGGCTGTGCTCGCTGTTATCTGTCAGCCGTACAATAGCAGCATTGATAAGGCAGCAGCAACTGGCTTTGACAAGTGTGCTGTGCTAGCATTCCTCTGAAAACCGTGAAGAAAAAAAGGAGAGAGAGAGAGAGAGGGAGAGAGAGAGAGAGAGAGAGAGAGAGAGAGGCATGAGGTGCCTTTTACTTTACCTGAACAAAGTGTGGGGTTTTATTTTTCCCTCTGAGCTGCTGGAAACGATTCTTCCCGTCTCTCCCCCAGAGCTAGGTATTTCTTCTTTCGCTTGCAGCTCACACTTGGGGAAGACCACACAGCTCCAGCGAGGCTGCCTCTCTCCCCTAATCCCCACTCGAGTGTGATGACACACACTAACCCCAACCATCTGTTGAAACACGTCCTCAAGCACTCAGCACAGTGGTGTGTCAAGACGGGCTGCCCAATCCAATCGCTGGGGTTGGGTGGCTCTTAAGGAGCTGGAGGCAGAGACAAGGGCAGAAACTATAAGGCTGAGAACTCTTTAGCAAAGTAACCTGAGATTTTGAGAAAGGGCTGCTATTGAAAAAAAGAGCAGAAGGGGGAGGTACTCGCGGGAAGGTAGAGGGAGTGGATTAGTCTGGTGGCCAGTTGTGTAACTTCTCACAACTCCTTGTATTCCCAAGGGACCGCTGGAACCCCTTCGCAGTGGGATGCACAGACGCACAAGAGCAACACTAAAATGTATTTTTTTTTTTTTTTTATGGCGGGTCTATTGAGGGCAATCTCCTCCGAGAGACGCCTTTCTAAAAGAGATAAAGGATGCAGTTTGAAATCCTGATAAAGTGCTACTGCGGGAATCGTTTGCACGGCGATGTGACATCTGCATCCCGAAATCCCAACTCCTTACCGTGCCGCGGTTACCCCGTGGCTGCTTCCAGCCTTCCTGGGAGAACGGCGGAGAGAGGCTAGAGGAAAACCGGGGCGAGGGGCGAAGCGGGGAGAAGAGGGGACATCCGAAGAGCAAATATTTCTGCCTCTGCACACAGACATCTGCGAGTCCTTGCCCCGAGCCCGCGCCTCCCGGGACGCGGGGCGCCGCCTCTGCTCCCCGGCGCGCTCAGCGCTCGGTGGCCCAGCGGCACACGCCGCTCGCCCGCCCGCGGCTGCTGCGGCCCCCGCTCCGCGCCCGCGGCGCTGCTCTGACAGCTCCGGCCCCGCTCCGGCCCCGGCTGCCGCCCCCGGGCCGGGAAGCTGCCACCAGCCTGTTGCTCCCCCCTTCCCACCCGCTTCCGCCACCGCCCCGCAGTGTCCTGCGGGATGCGGCCGCAGCTTCGGGAGCGCTGCCCTTCCCTTGGGGACCCGTCACCCCCCTGCCGGGGCCGGGGCTCCGGGCAGCGCCGCGGCAAGTCTGGACTGCGTCTAGTCTGTACCTCAGTTTCCCTCGCCACAAAGCAAACATTATCACATCTTCCTCCCCCTCACGGACACTGCCAGGAAAAATCCACTAATTTACAGAAGATGTCCGGGAAGGATAGATAAGGGACACAGAAAAGCTGCTAAGTGCCAAAGAAACAGTTCTTTCCCCTCCCTGTAATAGGATAGCGTGGAAGAGAGACTTAAAATCTCAAGGGTTTTTACCTCATTACCAAGTGCCTGACTTGACACTTGCATTAAATCTACATTTCACATTATGACAGATGCTGTGTTTTCTTTGAACTGAAAGGGAAGGACGTTGTTTTGGCATTAAAAGTTACTCTGAAAGTGTTAACATCCAACTTGAAGAAAGGTTTGCAATTGTGAAAAGACACACTCTGCCCAGCTATATGAAAGCCATATGAGAGTCTTGAAATGTTGATTTGGCTTACTCATTCTTTAATACCTTACACAAGCCTGTTTCTCAAAGACTAGTGGCAAAGTGAATACTTAATAAAATGTGAGATTCAAGAGCTGGGGTCTGAGCCCAGATAGCTGTTAGCAAAGCTGGCCTGGAAAAGAAAGGAAAAAGAAGAAACTGTAGTCACAACTGTATTTGACTAAATTCTTCTCCAAAGTGATGATACAGTGTCTGTTTCATCCTATTACTGTGAAACTGCTATCACAGATGTTTGGTATCCACTAAAACACTACTCCCTAATCTGCTAATTCCAGATAAATAAACAGCTGAATAATATTTTCAACAATAATATGTGGTGAAGTAGAGATGCAACTACTGTCCCTGGGGTATTGTAAGATTCCTAATGTTGCCAATTATATCTTCAGGGCAAGGGTTTGGTTTGATTTTGTTTCATTCTAGCAGACTGTGGTCTGTAAACAGGCTGGATAACCTTACATACTCAAAAAGCCCAG
The DNA here is from genome assembly GCF_009819655.1 of Sylvia atricapilla. Classification (NCBI taxonomy): domain Eukaryota; kingdom Metazoa; phylum Chordata; class Aves; order Passeriformes; family Sylviidae; genus Sylvia; species Sylvia atricapilla. The sequence goes on along the minus strand of NC_089140.1, from coordinate 119,442,296 downwards.
GAGACTTTATTGAGATCATTTGCATTTTCTTTAGCCGTACTTCTTACCAGTATTGTATAGTAACTGCATTAAAAATTTATAGTGATCAAAGATGTGCAGTATCAAAAAGCCCCTCAAATTGTGCTGCATCATCCTGTGTACTGACTTATTTTCTAAAATGCAGCTCACTTCACAGATGGTCTATTTTTTGTTGGTCAGATGAGAGGCAAATTCAGCAGAGTTCAGCCTCTAACCAACATGAATGACAGTTATGTGCATACAATTATTTTATGTTTCAATGTGTATATGCTTACCCAATGTTGTGCATTATATCTTAGTATATTTATACATAAGCAAGTTACTGAGTATCTGTGTGACAAACAGGCCCAGATCTCAAGGGTTTTTATGCTGTGTAAATCAGGGATGCCTCTGCTGATGCCTGTCAAGTCACAATACTGTACAATTGAGATCTTTAAAAGGTCCTCTAATTTAGTGTTTTGAATGCAGACACACACCCACACCAACATTTCTCTTCAAAGATTCTGCAATGACTCGAAATACCAATTTTCATCTTTATAACCAACGTTAGCAATAGCCCTCGAACATCACGCATGATCATGTTTGCACTTAAAAGCTACTGCTGATGTTGCGGGATAATTTAACTGCTACTTGTGTGACTACAGCCAGATTTAGTTTTCTGTAACAGCTTATAACAGACTTTTCCACCACTTCTCTATGCACACTGCCATCTGCAAAGAGTTTAGGTTTTAAAGGCTGAAATGAAAGCTGCACTGGAGGAGCCATACCCGAAATGCTGTTAAAATTATGCATCATAAAACAGGTTCTCAAGTTGACTGTCAAACCCTTGAACTCTTGCTAAGGTCAGGCTGCCCCCACTCACATAAGACTTTTAGCAAAGTGAATAATGCTTTATGCAAATAACTCAAGACAATCCTAATATGCATGATTAATTGTAGGTAATTGTGATACTGAGAAATAGTCACTCCTGTTTTGTTCCCACAGATAACATGTCCCTCACATAATAGTTCCAGTTGGTTTCCATGGTAGCCAACAGCATCTTTAAGCCAGGGTACTGAGGTTCTGTCTGTGTTGCCTAGACTTTATCCCACCACCTTTTCTCCAGCACAAACAGCCTTGGCAATTTTGTGTGTCAGTGTGAATAATCACTGCACATAATCATATAAGCACATAATCACACACATGCACCTCTGCTCAAGAATCTCATGTAATTCTCAACACTGGCATTTTCAGCTCTCAAAAGTAATTAAAGGGATTTTTTCCTGATTCCTGCAGCAACCTCAGTCTATCTCTCCTGCCAATATGAATGGAAGATGACTTTTTATTTCCTTGAATCATTTTACGTGCACCCTGGATTCAATTATTTTTGAAGAGTTATATAGGAACCAAAAGAGGTTCTAGAACATGACTATAAATTCACAGACAAGTTTACTGTTAAATTCTAGCTTGAAATATACTCATGCTCCTGTTGAGTTTCAATGATATCTCATCGATAATGAGATATAATAAAAAAACCTGTATTAGTTAATACAGGTTTTTCAACTGTATTAACTAATAAAATATTTCTGTGCAAATATTCTGAATTGCAAAGAAAAGCTAAATAATTAAAAAACAATTTTTATTTATAAAGATTCCAGAAAATAACAGGTTCCAAGAAGTACAGAAAGATATGCTTCTTCATGCGGAGCACAGTGAAGCCTTGGAGCTACTTGCTGCAGGAGGTAGTGGGGATAAAAATTACATGTATTCAATGGTTTGGACAAGTTCATGGAGAAAAAAATTACTCACAGCAATTAAACACAAATATATAGCTTCTGGTACAGAGAATCCCTGAATCACCTGGAGTGGATCCTGGACAAATATTCTGTGCTTGTCTTATTCCTACACTTTGCCCCAATCACCTACTATTTTTCATTACTGGAGGGTGCCAAGCCTAGTATACCTATGACTTAGTGCGGCATACCTGCTCTTTCTTTCTTAAAAAAATTAACCATTGCCAGTTTGAGGGCCTCATGGAGGGTAGTATAAGAGAGATTAATTCCTTTTAAGAACTTCAGCCAAGATTTTTAGAGGTTGGCTCATAAATCCATGTTCAGGAATCTTGGTAAAAAGGGTCTGATCGAAAGTATTGAGTATACAGCAGCTGGTAGTGAAGCCAGCAGCTCCTTTTCTTTTTCTCTATATGTTGGCATTCCAAAGTCAGACATAGGCTTATGTAAAATTTGTGAGCTAAATCCCAAACAATACTCTGTGCAAAACTCTGCTTAAATGTTTCTTAACCCGGAGTCACCTGAATTCCAGAAACACATGGTTTTTAAAAAGTGTTTCGTCCATGCTGAAAGCCCAGCACAGTGCAAGACTCAGGAGTCAGGTACCCCTTCACTACAATCATCTAAATTGCTTCAGTGGCCTCTCATAACTCATCTTGAGAACTCATCAAGAATCTAACTTGGAGACCTTTGAGTGGCATTGGTAAAGATCAAAACCCTGGCCAGAAGAAAGAAGAAATAAATAATATTTAGGACATGCAACCATATACCTGCTGCGTAGCTTTCTTCTCACTGCCCCTGCTCAAAGCCATTCACCTTAACAGAATATTCCAACAGTGATTATTCTGTGCAAAAAACTATTGGAGTTAATGTACAAAAAATATTGAGAAGTTTTGTGAGTTACATACAGCACACACAAAAATGTAGAATTCTGTATCCTAGAAGCGTGAATGTTAATCTGGGTATCAGAACAATTTCTATATTTTCATGGGCCTATACTTGTACTCTCTTTCATGTATGAAATCATACATGTGCTAGCTACAAAAAGACTGCTTTAGAAAATGCATTAAGGGCATAGTTCCAGAATCAGGATTACCCGCCTATGCATAGTTATTGTGGAATGGAGGAGTCTAGACTTCTTCAACTTTTTAAGGAAGCTCTTCTGCCCTGCTCCATCTTCTCTGGAATGGAATCAGATGGTATGGAAGTTATGCCCAGCTACAATTTGTCTTAGGTTTGCAATACTAAAAATAGTTCCCCTGAGGGGTAACCAGAAGAGAGGATAGAGTGCAGGTGAGCCAGACAAAAGATCATAATTGACTCAATTCATCACTGGGCTTTACAATTTGTCAGATTCTTGTCATCACTATCACTTGCCTCCAGAAGAAGATTAATGGTTGAAATAATTGTCAGTCTCAAATTTGTGTTTCTTCACTTACACCCCCTCTCTAAACACTTATGCTTTTTGGTTACCATTTCTTCTAAGGTAACTCCCTCATTAGTGGTTGCATAGTAATTCACTACCAAACAAGATCCCTGCAATAAAAAGGCACGTGTCTTACCCTAGCAGAAGGGCTGATTAGATTTGTCATAGCTAAACTTTTCTTTTATTATTATCCCAGAATTAAATAAAGAAGATGAAAAAAACCCAACAAATGAAAACCCGGTATATTTGTCATGTCATTCTTAGGGAAAAAGAAAACAAAGCCAGCAAAAGTTTTTCCAAGCTAGAGCCTAATATGACGACTTAATGCACCAAGAGAAGCTGTGGTTCTTCCCTTCTCAGCTGCCAGCTGGCCAAGAGTTTCAACTCCAGCACAGTAAACAAGTGATCACTGAGTCTGGGAAGAGTTCAACACACCAGACAGCTGGAAAATAGGGGCAAATACAGGCAGGAAAATCAAGATATTTAACCAGTCTGCACAAGGTAGGTGATCACATTCTCAGCAGTAGTGAACACACCAAGGAGAGAGTATATTTGGAGTCTATAAGGCTTTAAAAGTGTGAGAACTCAGAGAGCAACGTGCTCTCAGAACTTGTGCCGACTTCACGTTTTTGGACAGAGTTCAATTTCATTACTGAAAAAATTTGAGGTAAACCATCCAATACTTAACAAAAATTGAAAAAATGCCAAAAATTTAGAAGCCAGAATGTTTCATAGCTTTAAATGTTAATTATTAATAAAGTGAGGACCAGTGGTCATCTCACTCTTACACAATTATCATCTTTGCTCCTACTTAAAATTTTCAGCCTGAAAAAATTGCAAAAACAGAGAATGAACTATTTCAATGACTCAACGTAAAACTCACCAAAATCAGGAAAACTTTAATTATGAAGGTTTAATATTACTCTTCCCCCTCTGAATATGCTTCTAATATTGCACATAATCAAGGTACCACTTGCCTAAAAAAACAACTATGTTCATGATGTTGTTCTGGACAGAGCGTGGGAATACACATAGTTTAACATACAGATTCATTTTTTCCTAGAGAGTCAAGTAAGCAACAGCCCCTGTAGCCCTTTTATTTTTATAACAACAAATCCCATAACAATTTAGGAAAACATTCCATTTAACCCTTTTGTGATCTCATCTTAGACACAATGATAAGACTATTTGGGAGCAGAAAGAGCAGATATGTTGCAGAGCCAGCTATACCTCTGTGTACAGACATTTTTGTATAGTAGAAGGGACTTTTCAGTCTCACTTCCTCTGTTCTCACTGAGAAAAGAGGCCAATATGTTTAGCTTGCCTCACATATAATTAACTTCAGAGTTACACCTGCTAAGACAATTAACCTCAAAGAAATTGGCATTTTATGTAAGGACATAGAAATAAACAGGTAGGACAATGCAGCCATAATGCAGCTGGCAGATTGATTCAAGGTTCTCTTGATCATAAATCATGACATAGTCATAACACCTAAAGTAAGTATGTACCAAAGTCATAATGGAGTTTTATGTCACCAAAAGAATGATAAAGCAATATTCATTGCATGGAGAATACATTTGCTGGAGTCAAGTTTTCTTAGAGTTGTCTTAGGTGTAGCTATGCTACACGGGCGTGACTTAAATGCCAATACCCATCCATAAAAGAGTATGTGTAGACATGTATAGCTAATGTTGGTTGTTAGAATCAAATATATATGTATATAAAACATACATACATTTACACATGCTAAATTTACTAAAGTTTTGTTACTGGGACTAAATTAGGGATGTCACAGATTGAAAGCAAAGTAAAACCATAATAAACCAATATATTTAGAAACATGACCTATGGATAACAATTCAAATGTAGCTACTCTAAGAAAAAATAAGGGGAAAAAGAAGGAAAAAAGAAGGAAAGTTACCATGCCTATCCCACCAACCCAAGCCACTTGCCATTCTTTTTGTAGGTGCCAAAATCCCATAAGTTCCTCACTCTACTGCCAAAACCTCAAATTCACCTCCTGAAAACATCTATGCCTCACATCCTGTGTCAGTAAAAAAATTTAGAAAAAAAAAAGAATTGTAGAGAAAACTGAAAAGGTGAGGACTCAGTGAAAACTGAAATGTAATATTGAGAAGGGCCAAGAGAGAAGAGTTAATGTGGGGTGGTGAGCTGCTGGAAGACATTATGATTACTTTGCGGGTCAGAACTATCATTCAAGATGTATAAAAAAATCCCAGTAACAGGTGTAGGTTCTCTCTTGGTGTTGCTGAGGATGTTCAGTGCTAATGGAGTTCTCATTTCTTTCCAGGCAGAGCTGGTTTGGGCAGAGTGAGTGGTACCATCTAAGGGTTCCAATGCACAGCAGGTTTTTCAACTGCATCAACTAATTTTTCTTATGTTCTCCAAAGGATAGGCAAAATTCAGTACTGTAGCAGTGGCAGAAGGATTTGGGGGAGGAAGAAAGGAAAAAGGCATGGTACCTTGTAGAACAAGAAGGTATTAGTCAAATTTCAGAAAGCAAAAGAGGCTGAGGGCATTCAAGCTGATTGGCAGGGAGTTAAAGGGTCTCTAAAGAAAGAGTAAAGGTTTGGAGGGGCTAGGAAAAGGTCCTAGGGGAACATCCATCCTTGAGCCACTGCAAGGAGGTTTTCATAAAAGTCAGAATTTGAAAAAAAAAACAACATTGGGCTGCAGGGCCTGCTGGATGTGTCATTTCTGAAAGGCTGTGTGTCAGAAGAGAGATTCCTGACCCTTTTGCTGCTCTGTTCCTCTCTGTATTTTCTCTTAAACTGTGGCACAGGAGGATCTTGCTCTTCATCCCCATGGCTTCCCCTTTTCTCTCACAGTACCCACCACTCTCCTCCACTGCCCTTTAGCACAGCAGCCACATTCCCTCTCTCTCCTTAGACAGTCCCATGGCACTTCCCAGACTGTGAGCACTAAAGGGCAAGGGACACAGGGGAGAAGAAAGAGTCAGGACTGAAAGAGACAGAATGGAATTCCGTCTGGAAAAGCATTTTCTGCTTCTGATGCCACCATGGGCCTGAGTACCCCTTCAGGCCTGCTTTGGCTCTCCCTGTCCATACAAAACCTTCTATGGCAGCAAAGGAAAACTCCTAACAGAGAGTCTCATCTGCTGTCCTTAGGCTGTCTCTTACCCAAAATCTCCTGTCATGGCAAATGTAATTATTATTTACTCTCAGTGGTAATTTAGGGCACTGAATCTTTTCCAAGCTCATGTCAGTAAAGTTGAATTTTAGAGGGACTGGAGCAGGAAGCTGTGCTATTTGCCTGGCTGGTTTACTTTGTTTTTATTTGAATTCCATATTCGGTTGAAGGGAGGGATAAATATTTTCCCTCTTCATTCTGGTATCAATGAGTAGGAAGGTAAAACTGGTTTTGGTTAGACTAATGTAAAAGGCAGAGCTGTTCTTTCTCCTGTATTATCCTAAGGGATTCAGCATATTTTTTATAGTTGGCTCATTCTCTTCCCAAGGCTGTACACATAGTTCTAATAAAAGGACAGAAATGCCATTTTGCAACTAGTTTCGAAACTTGTTTTTAATCTGCACTTTAATAAATCCAAGGCCTTTCTAACATTTTCTTCAAACTGCATCCTATCAGAGAGTCACTGAAAAATCAGAATTTGCAGAAGAACTGTGGTAAGGGCTGTTGTTTGACACTCCAACAATTGGCCCCACGGAGGTGGCTAGGAGCTATACTACAGCTGCAGGTGATGCAGCTTCCAAGGACAAGTTCACATCCGGCAAAAACCTCTGGAAGGAAAAATCCATCCTTTTCTTTCTCTCTGCTCACACGGCTCTTGTTCTTGCTGACTCCTTTCCGTAAACATTAACCAACCACTTCGGTGGTTTTTTGAGTGGCTAAATTTTACTCAGGTTTAATCAGACCATGAAGCTACAAAAATACTAGTGCTGACACAAGAAAAAGCACAGAATCATTGAGCCAAGGGATAGGTAAAATAAGATTCATCTTCCTTCAGAGACAATCTCATCTTAAATGGGCTCAAGTTGATCTTAAAATCAAATTTTAGAACTCACAAACTCAAGACAAGTCAAACTGGAGAAACTTTGCAATGGCCACCTACTCTGGGATGGCATTAGGAACAGAAAGTGTTCTATTAATGTGCAGTTGTCCTACTATGGGATATGAGCCCTGCCCCTGAGATGCTTAATTCTCAAGAGGCAATCTTCAGATAACAAGCATTATTTTTAGGTTTTAGACCAGATGCTATTTAAACCTGTTTCATCAACAATAAAAAAGTTTCAGTGGAGTTGAGCTTGATTTCCTCATGATGATAGACTGACTGAAGTAAGAATGTCTGCCATGCTTGTTTGAGACACGAGGAGGCTGACCTTTCCTGTCAGGAAGATAGCTTGACACAGGAACTCCATAAATAACCTTCTCTTTTGCTGGAGGTGTATTCTGCCAAAGAGTGCCCTTTTGAGGACACCTTCTTTGGTTCTCAAGAAGGCTGAGAGGGTATTTTCCAGATAAATGAATATGGAGGTTTTTAAACCCACTTGTAATGGTTTTTAAACCTGATTACACCTACTGTGTGCTTTCATGACTTTGCTTCATAGGTGGTAAAGTGGCCTACCTGAAATTTCTCAGAAGAAAAAGGAACTATATTTCATATATATGTAAATACATATATGTATATATACACACCATGTTTTATTACATTTGAGATTTTTCCTATTAGTTGAGAGTCCCTGAGCAAAAAAAAAAGGCTTTTAACCTGTAGTTTTTTCAGAAGCAGCTGACAGCCTGACTAAGCTCTGTGCTTTTACAGCCTCTCCCTGCAGTGGGACCAAGCAGACAGATCATTTCACTGAAATAAATCATGCTTACCCTTCTACAAAAATTCCTTTCACACAAACCAATCCACAGCTAAGTTTTAGGATAACAGTTCCTGAATCATAAGTAGCAATGTGATGGCTGATCAATAACTGTGTCACAGAATGAATAAATAAGGATATGTCAACAAACGACTAATTGCACATCTCGATCTCTGCCTATCTTGTGTTGATGTCAAATCCCCACAAGTGAAAGTGGAGGAATTCACTGCCTAGTTTAGAAGCAATTTTGAGCTAGAGATCTGATCTGCTGTCTTGTGATCTTTCTTAGGAAAAACAAGAGAAGTATTTTATCACTGAGTGACACTAACCATTGGCATATCATCAGGCTTTTTTTAAACCTCTCCACTTCTGATGGATTTCTTATTAAAATAAAACTTGGTCATTTTTTATTGGGACAGCATAGTTTCCTGCAAATTTTTTTTATCCATTCAACTGCTATTCCCAAAATTAGCACAACGTAAGGCAGCCTGTGTTAACTCTTTCTTATGCTAAACAGCCCTTGTTAGTTTAACAGAACAAAAGCTTTGATTGTAAGTGCAAATATGTGTGAGAATCTAGAGTCAAAGCACATTGGTGGCTTTTTTTTTACTGAATGACTTGCTTTGGTGCAAGTTTCCAAATAAAGATTTAATTGCACCCACTTGCATCAATTACAATATCAAAGCACATAAGTTATAAAAACAGAAGGTGCAGACACAATGGCTATTTCAGAGTCTGTTTTGAAAACAGATTAGACAGAGTTATAATGATCATTTCTTCAAAAGAATTTAGAGATTATCAGAAACAGAACAGACTGTGGATTTTAATTGAAAACTCACTCTAAATTGTTTGTATCCCTCTACCCCAGCCTGGTCTCCTTCACAGCTTTGAACAAAATAGTTAATGAGTGGGTTTAACAGGGGGGATTTGAAACCTGGAGATAAATACAGTTGCAGTACCCAGTTCTTAATACTGCAGTGCCTGTGGTACCTTTGGGTGATCTCATTTCCTGCACTTACACTTTGACGTAATCACACTTAGCACCTGTACGTACAACTCAGCAATTCATTCCAGAAGCTCAGACACTCTTCATGGGCCCCTTGGATTTGAAAATAGCTATCTGTACCTTTCCAAGCAGAAATCTCACTCACATATTCTTGAAAACCCTTTGTGATTCTGAAATTTCCATTTCTCCTTCCAGAGAGTAAAAAATTAAGCAAAAAGAAGAGAGCACCTTTTGTATTTTGACTATTAATAATCTCAAAAACATTTGTTTAGATTGTGGAAATTCCCTGGAAGGTCTTCTTGATAAGTATTGCTTATGCACATACAGTGCATATTAAAAAGAAGTGGCATCAGTGATGCTTTTGAGAAACAGGCTGATATTTCAGCCTAACCTAGCAAAACCAGAAGTGTTCAACTAATGTAGCTTAATAGTTGTTCGATCAAGATATGAACACACATAAGTTCCTCTACATATTGATTGTTACAAAGTCAGGAATATATTGAAAGATATAGAAAAAGTTGTTATACTGATTGATAGAAGGTACTCCTTTATGAACATGATGTGTTAATTAGGTTACATAATTTTTACTTATGCAAACATTGTATTTTCTGAGGTTCTTTATTTCCACAAGCAGAATGACATTGCAGACCTTCCAGGGAAGGCCCTTCATGTACCACATTTTCTGAAGACTCTTTCATTGCAGATGAATTTGGATCATTTTGGCAAAGCAAGAGTCACTGTAAAGAGTGCTTCTCATTCCAAATTAAGCCTCACCTCTTGTCCATAGGGTGAGGTCTGGACCATTCAGATTCTTGCTAAACAAACAGATTTGATTTCCCAACTGTCCCCAGCTCCATGCCAGGGAAAACCACTGCTCTGCTGTCACAGTCTCTTCAGCTGCTGAGAAACTCTTTGTTGGCCTGGGGCCCCACTTCTGGGGCACCCCAGTTTTATAAATGCAGAAAACATCCTCTGTGTCCATATAGTACTCTTGTTGAGTCTAGCTCTGCAAAAAATCTTTCTCAGTATTTTACGAGACTGAACAAACGTTTTGGAAAAATAGTTGCCTCCTGAAGTTACTTGACTTCTGGCTCTTAAACTTAGAGCTGATTTTTATCCATGGTTTCTGTCATTGCAAATTTCTCTGAGGGGATTAAGCATTTTAATCAAACTGACATAAAAATATTCAGTGATACGTCCATTGCATAAGTGATAATAAAAATTGAAATATTCTAAAAATATCAGCTAATTTAGAGTATCAAGGACTCCTTCAAGGATACTGAAGGATTAGCAGTCACAGCCAAAGATAGCCAGGTGGCCAATTCAAAGGCATTAAAAAACCTCTCTGAAAAGTAAAAAAGCACTGTGGTTTTACATCAGATTGTATTTCCATGTAGTTCTGTCACTGTCTTTTTTTATATAACAGGCAGTCTCAGAAACAACTTTAGCAATCACCTACATCTCACACAGGTACAAATGCTGGCCTGACAGAAGCTGGGATGGATGTGCTCCCTGCAATCCGTGTGGAGCTGCTTTGCATCCTCTGGCAGGCAGGGATGGCTGCTCTGGCACACAGCAGCAGCCGGTGGGGGATGAGTGCAGGGACACCTCTCACAGCAAAGCTACTGTGAGAAACACAGGCAGGAGAACTTCTCCAGTGCATAGGGTTGGAACAGCAACATATTTTGTTCATGGTACACTTATCCCTAGCGACTTGAGTTTCAGACAGAAGAATGTATCTCCCTGTATAAACCTGTTTCACCTACTGTTGCAAAGAGGAAGTATGCAGGTTCCCCAGATAACAAGAGCCATGATGACATCTAGCAATTTCTCCTAATTTTGGTGCATGGCAAGAAAGCTAAATGGATGTCAGAAGTAGGGTGGTGTGAAGAATGGGGTGCCTGACATGCTGGTGTGTGTCCTCCTCAGGGTTCACGAGCGAGTACATCGCATCTAATGTTGTCACTAAGGTCACGACTTCTAAAAATTTCACTTCACTTCCATACTCACCCCAAAGCATGTCACTATTGCTTCCTGGATTTCAGATGCAATGTTTTATCTTTGAAAAAATAAACAAACAGTGGGAGAAGGATGCACTGTTTTAGAGATAAGGTGATTGAGTGTCTTAGAAACCTTTAAACTAAATAGCAGATATTCTACCAAATTATCTATTGGGTTTATTTACCTGGTATTCTGAGGCTGAGAGGTTTCAAAGTCAAATGACTGTAATGAGCCTTTAAAATCCATATTTGGGTAGATAAACAGATTGTGCTGTTGTCTCCATCTTGTAAGGAATAAGTAAATGGCTTCCAGGAGTTGAGCAGTCACTCACTCAGGTAAAACAGTCAGTATATTTACTCTGGTAGATATAAATATGAAGTGGGAATGAGAGTTAGCTCTGGGAAAGACCCTGGCATAGAAGAGTCACACACTTTCTGCCTTTAAATTTTAAAAATGAGCAGTGGAAACAGTTGTCCCATCCTCCTGCTCTGTAATGCTTGATTTTGCCTTTAAAGCATACAACTAATGAAACTTAAAGGAAAAGTATCTAAATTAATAAAGGCTATTGGCAGAAGAGGGAGAACATTTTTGGGCTTCAAGTTGAATAGAAATGAGCACAGAGACACTTTGCTAACCAAACTGTGCAGTTAACCTTAAAGGCTGTGAGGTGCTATGCCTAAAAAATGCATTGTAGAGGTTTTCTCATTTTACAGATTTAGGGACAAGCCCAGCAGGACAGCACTGATGCACAGCCAGGAGATTACTCTGAAATCACACCACAACTACACGCAGAATTAGCATCACAGTCCCTGGGGAACAGCTCCCTTTTGGTCAAAGTATTTTACAGATAGGTTGCCAGGAACTGAAATCCAGTGGAAACAGCAGTTCCCAAACTAGGACTCACCCTCTCTCTCTTTCTGGGAAAGAAGGAGGGGTATGAGAGGTGGCAGGGCTGCAAACTGAGATGAGTGGCTGTAATCCTGAATGCTGGATGCTGAATGAATTGGGGAGGAAAGGGGAGAGAAGGGTCATGAGCAGTAGAACTCACTTGGGAGAGGGGCACAGGAAAAATAGTTTGGGAAATGCAGCAGAAGCCTTTTTTTTTCCCCAAATCCCTCCTTTTTCATTGTTGCTTCCTTGAACAAAAGCAGCCCATGCAAAGACAAGGGCTTAAAACTAAAAGGCCTGACACATATTTCCTCGTCTCAGTATCAAATTTCTCCTGCGATATTTACAATTCTTATACCATAAATAGAAATGCTTGAACACAGAGCTCATTTCCTGGTTTCTCAGAAAATGACATCCTCTTCCTTCTTGCCAGTTTCCCACATGTCTCCGTGCTTAATGCTGGTGGCCTGGCCCACCATTGTGCTGGTTCTCTTTTCCAGCAGCCACAGCCTCACATTCAGTAACCTTTGCCCTTCCATTTGATCAGTGCCAAAATGCCACCTTTAGAGAATTAACGTACCAGAGAAAATGGAAATACGAAGCTCGGCTACCCGTCACGCTGTTATCTCATCCTATTTTCACTGAGGTTTATTTTCTGGAATACACCTGTTGATTTTAAAATCACAGAAGATTTTCTAAAGGAACTGGATCATCTGAAGACTCAGGATCTTCTTAGAAGCAGAGCCCCTTTTAAAACTGAATTTCTATCAATGTGGTAAATTTGAGGCAGAACAACTACTTACTGAAGAAGAATAGTACTTTACCTGCAAGCTTCTTTGAAGTCTTCTTGTCATTACTAGAAATTTCACTGAATTATCTTCCATCCCCCAAATCAGCTTCCTGCTGACACAAGACAGCTTCACCTTCTTTTTGATCCTACAAGTGAAGCCATGTGGAAATGATTGAGAGTGACGTCACAAATTCAGCATTATGATTTAAATTTAGGATCAAGCAGAAGGAGGGGAAAAAATTACACGCATCCATGATTACTGTGTTTGGGTCATTCAGATGCAGGCTTAAAAAAATAAGGTATTGTCTCAGTGAATATGGAATGTACCATGGAACTTTTTCATAAGAACTATTCTTTGCCTTCATATGTGTATATATATTCATACATCAATCTATCTATCTATCTGTAGATATCTATCTCAAAAACTTTCGCTTCTTCCTGAGTCTTTCATTGTTTATTTGGCTTTTTGATTGCTGTTGTCAGTACCAGAGGTAATAGTATTTCAGTGATGCTGTATGTAAATAAATTTTTAGACCTTTCAAAAGGAGAAGCATATGTTTCCATAAGTTCTGGGCCCCTTTTATCCTCACAAATGTAGTACCCAGAGACTGAAAAACATCAAAACCACTGAGTTTAAAACACTCACCCGCAATTATTACTGATTATTGTAAAATTCAGGTAAGTGGAAAGTGACCTTTTTAGAATAAGCATTTATAGACAGAAAAATTTTAATAAGTAAATCAAGAGTCAGAGAAGATAACTTGAAGGGACAAACCTTCAGGCAATCTATATGTTTAGCTCATTACAGCTAAGAGGGGACTGGCCAGCTTTGAATCAGGAGGTCACCAGGAAGAAAGATTCTCAGTTCCCCAGCAGAACTGGGAGCAATAGTAGAGGCTGGTGCTGGAGGTGGAATGGCAAGGTGGTACATTCATGTTCTCTGAGCTGAAGTAATGCTCCACTGAAACTCCCTACCACAAAAATACCATCTCCACATGTCATGAAGAATACAAGTGGCCTCTTGTAGGAGACTTATATTAGTCAGATTAGTTGGATTTTGATTTCTTCTCTGATTTTTATTGCATTCACAGAATTACAGAATAATTAAGGTTGGAAAAGACATCTAAGACCATAGAGTTCAGATCAGAGAAAGCTGGGAAAAATGTGATACATGGGATTGTTTTTTCTCTTTAAATTGTAGTAATTTAGAGAGTTTGTGGGAATATTTTATTTTATCTTATTTTATTTTATGATATGTTATTTTATGCTTAAGCCAGAGGTCACTGGCATCTGAAGAAGAGATTTCAAGAAGAGTTTTATGTCAATATGAGCAGTGAGGGTTGAGGCTACAACAGAGAATCCAGAAGCATCATAGAGGGCCCGAAAGTGACATGAGACCTATACAGAGAGTTCAATTCTTTGAACTTTCAAGTGAGATAATATGTTTTCTTAATAATATGTTTTCTTCAATATCTCTCGCCACCAATGAATAATGTTAATCTCTAACTTCTGATTCAACAGTAAGCTCATACTAAAAGAATACAAATATTTCTCTGTATGTGAATACCTAGATTCAAATCCACTCTCTGACTTGCAGTAGTCATTAAACCTTTATTGTACCACACACACATGCCACCAGCAGATAAATGAATGAGACAAAAACGTTCAGCCTCAAGCCTCATTTCAGTGTTTAAGCTTTTCCTTGCTCCTCCAGGATATTTATGTCAATGTCTTAATAAGGCAAGGACAGCCATTTCCATGCCTGAAAACATGTGCTCAAACTCAGGAAACAGTGCATGAAGTGGGGTAGGACTCATATGTTTTCTCAGAGGGAAAAAGTGTGGTAGTTCTTTGTTGTGCACAAGCTTAAGTCTGCAGTTAACTTTAACAAGCAAACAGATATCAGCCAAAAAGACAAACATATCACAAACTAATAAAGTGGCTTTGGAAGCACCTGTTTTACTAATTCACAGCTGATATTGTTGCTAAAATGCAAAAATTTCCTCAGATTCGGTACTGTAGAGCACAAGGTGATCTACACTTAGAGTACTGATTAATCCATCTTCTTGCAAGTGTTTACTGCCTTCCCAAGTTCTAGTCCTTTAATTTGATCATTAAAGAACTGAAACTAAGGTGTGGTCTTTATGAAAGCAATGTTTCCAAACGGAATAATTTGGCAAAAGGAATACAGTAAGCACAAGTTTAAAAAAAATAAAGATATGTATCATATATTATTTATGAACAATAACATGGGTATTGGTATTAGTGTCACTGTTTAGTAAATATAAAAGATGGCATGGAATTTTTTTTTTTTGTCCCTTTCCAGGCACCTCTTGGTACCTTTAGTTAGAGAGATTAGAACCTGTCAGTCTTCAGAGAACCTGTCAATCTTCACGGCCAGAAGCTGGGCATAGGATGAGGACCCTTCTTGACCTGTGCTAAGCAAACAGAAGCACTTTCCTTGCTGGAGTTGCAGTCCTCTTTCAGTGGGAAACCATGGGAATTTCCATATGGTGTCAGCCCACAGCAGAGCATATATTACTTGCAGTTGCTTCTGCACAATGAGAAGTTTTCTGGAACTTAAAGTCCAGGGCCATCTTTGCTTTGCTTTAAATCACCATGATGGCACCCAGGCATCATTCTTTGCCACCAGTTTTCTTCCATATCTACCCTGGTTTTCTTAAGCTTATCAGATCATGTGTCTTTGAAGCACCCACCTCATTGTACATCCCACCAGTAGCCTTGAATCTAACTGAAACTTAATTTGAGCCATATATTTTCTGGGAAAGAAATTCCATACTTCTTTAAAGGCATCCAGTGAAAAAGAAGTCTCTGAACTTAGGCATTGACTTCAATGAGGATTTTGCCCGCGTATGCACAGCAGAACTGAGCTATTAACTGCTGATAAAGGAGTTAGCTCTTTGAAATATGTTTTTTACTTTGATGGTTTTTCAAGGAGGAAGTTAAAAGAATTTAAAAGAACATTTAGATTCAATGATCAAGTATTCAAGGCACTTAGAAGTTCTCAAATTAAGGTGTCATTTAATAAGGCGTGGGTCACATACAAGTTTAAGAACATAGCTGGGGAGAATTCTGAAGAGAATTTTGAAGTTTCCCAGATTTTCATAATTCTGCTAGTCATTTGCCTGAGATTTTATGTGGTTTCAACAGTTTTGGTATCATCTATATGGTTTTATATGCGTATTAAAAAAAAACAAAAAAAGGAATATTGAAAACCGGACAAGACCTTGCTATTCCCCAGGAAAAGTCTATAGCAGACCCAGATTCCCTGCCTCTTAAATAAAATTAAGGACGATATCATGCTGTTTGTGGAGCAGCTACCAAGGGATGCAGAAGAAAAATCTACTACGATAGCTATTTATTTCTTAGCAGTGGGATGTTCACAGCTATTGCACTTCTAAAATCACTTTTCTATTTCTAAGCTATCCCAGTGTTCTTGTACTCTTATTGAACTCATTCATTTACTTTGTTTTGCATGTTTATTCCTGCCTCATTCAATATCTGCAGCTTCCTGTATTAGGTTGTTTCTTCCTCCTTCCTCTGGATTGTGGCAGACAGGTGTGAAATTAATGCACAATCTTTTTTCAAGCCTAGTAAATATCAAGTAATGTCAGGGGAGATCTGCACCTCCCTTGCAGCTCTGGGAAGGTACACAATCGACTCAGTTGACATATCAGAGCTGTATGTGGATGGAACATATTCAGTGCACTGGAATTTTTTGCAGTTCTGCAGTTTTCATATATCTATACCTCAGCCAGTTGTAGACAAATATTTAAAAATATGTAGAGGAATAAACCATTTTTATTCTTTGTTGCCAAGTTTAGTCTCTCATTTGGAATATTGTTTTGTATAAATAATTAAACATTGAAGCCAAAGCCATCTGGATTTTTAGACCCAATGGTCATTACATTTCTCTGGTCTATTGCTCACATCCGTGTTTCAAGTTGCACAGCATGGCAATTTTTAAGCTGGCGTAGTAGATTTCAGGTAAATGATGTAACCAGCGGGCTTTTCTCGTGTTTCCATGAAAACAATTCCAGGAGATCATTTGTTTGTTCTAATGTCAACCAAGGAAATTTCACATGTAGCCTTGAAAAGTGTACCTTCTCTAAATACAACCAGTATAGGCTAATATTAGTAGGAACAGATTGAAATAATTCTTGTCACCTTAACAGAACAATCAGTCTTTACTCTTAAATGTCTGAAGATCTAAATTAAAATCCTTGTCTCTTGAACACTTGTGTATGTGGGTTTATTCTGCTCCCACTGAGCACTTTTTTCTCCTCCTCTTTTCTACTGCTGCACACAACAAGATTCAAGTTCTTTATAAAGTATGCCATATTGTAAGACAAGAAAATGGTATACTGTGGCCATCTGTGTTTGTTCCATGATAAACAGGAAGGTTTTAAGCAAGTTTTTTGTAGTTCAAAGAAATTTTCAGCTGAAAACACAATTAATCTCCTGATGCTGGTGACATATAAAGTAACAGAGGATGACCAGTCTCTGTTCTCTTTTGGACACATGTAGGTGCCATCTGTAATGCTCAGCTAGCTACTGCTGTGGGGAAATCAAGAGCAATGATCACCTAAAAAGTGACTGCACTATGTGTGGCGTCACCATCCCTGTGCACTTTGGGGACAGGCTGGCTGATCTCTGGGTGTGTCAGATGTTGTCAAGCATGGGAAGAAGCAGGCTTTTGCAAGGAGAACCTTACAGCCCTGCTTATCTTATTTGAGGTGAATCTCTCTGAACAGTGGGAAAGGGAGAAGGAGATGAAGGGAGAGGGAGAAAATTAATCCTATACATCTCATTTTTTTACCATTTGTTTCATAAAGAGATGTTAAAGCACAAAACACTTGACTTTCAATTTTTATACCACACATTCTTTGGGAAAAACATTGCAAGACCTACAAGTTTTGGGGAATAATGTAGCCTTATCTGGAGAAAAGTTGGTCTGTTTATGCTGTGTTTTGTAACCAACCACTAATTCCCTAAATTAGTTTCCAGTTAACTCTCTCTTTGTGTAAGTATGTAATGGGCTGCTGAGTCAAATATTTTACTGACTTCAATTTGTGCTAAGTATGCTAGTCAAATGCTGTGGTGATGTGCATTAAATGAGTTGCAAAGGAGTGATTGAGTTATGCAGTCTCCCCAATGGACCGCTAATAAAAAACTTTATACCTTATGAACCATCATAACTCTGTATATGCCACATGAAATAAGGTATTAAAATGTTTTAAAGAGCCTTAAAATTTTTATTGGTGCTTTTTTGGTATTGCTCCTCCCATAAAGCTGGACTTCCTTAATTAGTGAGGACCTGTGCTCAGGGGAAAAAAAAGTGTCTGAGAAATATTGGACCCTTTAAATTTTAAGTAATCCAGCTATAGTTAGTTTCGCTACCATACAGTTAATGAAGTATTATTATACCACATGGCCATCCATCCTAGGCAGAGCATTCATACAGGTTAGTCAGCACATCCATTTGGGATTTCTGATTTAATTTCAAAGAGAATTAGGTTCTTGTTTCAGAGGAATTATATGACTCTACCCAGGATCTTGCTGCTCAATAAAAGATCACTGCATACAGGAGCGTAATTCTGTATATCATAACAGGAGCCATTCAAAGTGCTGCTGGCTGCCAATGGATGGATCATCAGTGTTCTTGTCAGAAAACATTTCTCACAGAAAAAAGCACTTGTACATTCCAAATAGTTTTAAACTTACAGAGGAGCATGTGAATCTCATGTCCCAGAAAAATCAGGCATGTTTTTTTGCAAATGTTGACTTCCCTACCTCTGGTAGTTTGGCTCATGGACATGTGCTTGAACAGAGCTCTGGAGCTCTACTCACTTCCAAATGAGGCCTGGAGCCATAGATGTCTGTGAAGATCTGAAGTTTAACCCTTTCTTGGTGCTGAATTTTTCTGCCTTGGCAAATACGCACTAGAATTCATAGATTTCTTAAGGTGTACCAAGACTTAATTATGCAGTTTATGCTTAACTTAATGCACAAAATTTATGACCCTGAAACCTACTAGACAGTTTCTGTTTTAGAGGTCCAGGACTGGAGTAAGGAGTGGTCAAAGAGCAGTGCCAGCCCCTACTGACTGGGGTGAGGCTGTTGAACAACTGGGAAGTTTTAGCTAGGACCACCTCCATGGCAATACCCTCATCCCACAGGAGCACTGTTGTAGAAGCTTCTCTTGTCTCTGACCTCAAAGCTTCATCTCAACTGTGCATTTTTTCATATATTGGTGACGCAACCTAATGTTACAATCCTGTAAATGGTGTACAACCACTATGTATTTAAATAAATGTATCTTGTTCTTTTCTTTGCTGAATCAGCAAGCTGCCATGGTTGCTCTCAATAACAGCTGCTCAGACTCCTCTTTCCTTCTGCCTCCAAGTTGTTTTCTTTGGCTAGACCAGAAAGGCAAAATCAGAGGAATGGGAAAAGGTACTCTTTTTTTTTTTTTTTTTTTTTTTTTTTTTTTTTTTTTTTTTTTTTTTTTTTTTTTTTTTTTTTTTTTTTTTTTTTTTTTTTTTAACAGGGCACTCCTAATGCTTTTCTAAAGCTTTAAATTGCATTTAATGTCTGTTGCAGAGAGCAAGAGACGACTTCTCATGGCTGTGTCTGCTGCAGACCCTGACCCACTTTTAGGGCTGAGATGTTACAGAAACGCTGAAGTGTCACTCAGGTTTCCTAGCACTGCCATTTGAAAGGCATCCAGATAAACCTTGAGGATGTTCTCTTGCTTTGGACACTACTGCACTTCAAAGTACCTCCAGGGAAAGATACTAGGACAGCGGGAGCAGGACTCTAAACAGCCCCATCAGAGGCTACACCTGCACTACAGCTGGATGCTGCTGCAGAATACCAAATAAGTTAAAATCTGCTGCTAAGAGAGGGGTGGTGCTTACTGCAGCAGTGGGACACCAAGACCTGGTCTATTTGATTGCTGCAAGAAGTACTTCCCTGATATCAGTAAGAGAAGACCAGCTCTAATTTAGGTACATACCTCTGGTTGCAACACGGTCAGTAACTGAATGTCAGCACCAGAGAGTTGTTTAGCACAGGTCTATTGCTCTCTGAATATCTCTGTAGGAAAAGTAAACTCAACAAGTTTTCTGTGCAGATTATGTTGAAGTTAGACAGATTTTGCACCCACTAGATCTGTGGAGAAGGACCTTCAGGCTAATCTAACTGAAGCTGTCAAATTTAACTCATAGGATATCACCATATTTTACCTCTGCGTGTAAGGCTTGTTAATAGTTAAAAATCAGGGCCTGGCATGAACTACCACACAATTACTTCATGTATCATTGATGGTATAAGAACAGAAGTAAAACATTTTTTTGTAGCAACTGAAATACCAACATGTATTTTTAACATTTGTTGACTTGGCAATAGTGATGTCAATCCCTCAATCCGTGACTTTGCACTTATCCAATATGCATCAGGGGAGCATACATGTGCTTTGAAACATCTGCATCACACTTGTGGAGAGTCAGCTGGACGCTGACATTTTTCTATATGCAGTTCATAAGTTTTCCCTTGAAGCCTCTTCCAGAGACCGTCTTTAAGTCAGAGGTGAAAAGGAGAATATGGTCTCTTCAAAAAGAGTTTAGAAATGGCTTCCTTAGTCCATAGCATAGCAAGAAGCAACACATCATACAGTTTTTTAAAACTGAAATAACCCTCACTCAAATAAACACCCATATCCTGTTTGCAGGATAAGCCAAAATTTTCTTTTTCTTTGTCCCAGATCCAAATTACTCATCTTTTTTGGAGGAGAAAGAAATGCTATACTTAAAGTATATGTTCTCAACACAGTGGCAGATTTCCTAA
This sequence comes from Sylvia atricapilla, assembly GCF_009819655.1. Classification (NCBI taxonomy): domain Eukaryota; kingdom Metazoa; phylum Chordata; class Aves; order Passeriformes; family Sylviidae; genus Sylvia; species Sylvia atricapilla. The sequence goes on along the minus strand of NC_089140.1, from coordinate 119,421,661 downwards.
GAGGCTCTTTTTTCAGGCCACTGAAGCTGGGCAGAGCATCATGTGGTGGGTCTTCCCTGCCTCCAGCACACATTCCTTCTGTAGGTTCAAGTGATGCTAAGCTGACATCACTTCCTGAATGCTCTCTTCTGCTCTGCTCCTTTTGCTGTCTGGTTCTCTGCCTCTTTCCATCTTCATCTCTCACCTTCCTCCCACACTTGCCTTGTGTCAAAGCCCGTTATCCAAGAGATTTAACTCATCAAAACCAGGAGAGAAATGCCCATGTTTTTGCTGTCTTTCTTGTCAGCCTGGGAAACGGAGCAGTCTCAGCCAAAATGCTGCCAAATTGAAGTGATGGGAGAATGTGGCAGAGAGAAGGCAAGGAAGGAGATCTGTGAGAGGGAAGCAGGGCCTTCCCCCTTGGTAGTGTTAAGAAATGTTGTGCCTAACTCCACTTCCTTCAAGTCTGTCACAATCAGAAGCAGCAGTGAGGATGGAATCATGTCCCCACTGGATTTCACACACCTTCTGCTCCAATTCTTTAACCATGAAGAGGTCTCAGTTTCAACAAGGAGCTGCTAACTGAAGACACTGTCTGAGTGCCCAGGAAGCCCAGGAAGCAACAACATTTTTTTTTTCAGTGTTCCCTCTAGAGTTATTTGTATTTCACAGTGGCTCCATGGAGTAACAAAAATTTCTAGATAAAACACCACTGATTTTTAAGTGCACACCTGAGAGCAATTACATCACCCTTTGCTTCTAAGTTCCCTCAAAATGCCACACCATCCTAGCTGCTTTTTTTACACTGCCAGTACCACAGGGAGCAAACAGAGCCATAGGCATGACAAGGCATATGGAGACATGACAAGGCATGTGATGAACTTACCATCACCTCCCATTTTTAATGCTGTAAATTCAAAATGACCTCCACCATTGTTGAATATCATTTGGAAAGGCAGTGCACAGTTAAATGATTAATCATATCTGTGTTAAGGCAGAAAATCTGTCTGTGTCACCTAAAATCCTAATTATATGTTTAACTGCACAAGTATAGACAGCAAGAATGTAGATACCAGATTACACAGCATCTATTAATACATTCCAAGTCTAAACTAGAGTTGCCCATGGTCCTGCAAATTATAAAATAAGAATGATTGTCCTTTTTGTTACTTTCTTTGAGAACTCTGAGGTACTTCAGGGGAAAAAAAAATAAAAGTAGTGAGCTAAATGAAATCATTTTATTCCAGCTAAAATGCACCACAAATGGCCACAGATACTTACAGATACTTGGGAGAAAGCCCCAAAAGGAGAAAAATCAATTTAGGAATCTTTTGTAATGAGATTTGCTAGAGAAGTGTAAAATGACTTCCACTTCACAACTCTCTATAAAAATATGATGGGTTAAAGTTTGATAGCTGGCTGCAAAGTGACTTCAGTGCTTTTCAGGTAGCCTGACAGTCCATAAATAAGATTTATAAGTGTTTAGGCACCCCAGTAAGTCCAGGTATCCTCTGATTCCATCTCAAGGACCCATTTCATGCAAGATTGCCTTTCCTACATTAGACAAACTTAATGTCTTTATGAGGCTCAAAGTTCTGGTTTTCAAGGCCTTTGGATATTTGGAGATCCTGTTGACATCTTTGGCTCTTCAGCACTGGCTGTCACCACATCTTTCTCCCATTGTGGAGCTGTCAGAATGGCTCTGACCCTCTGTCAGGTTACGCAGAGGGACTACAGGCTAAGTGGGTAGCATTGACAGATATGCATTGATCTGGCTGGCAAAGTTAAGAACTATTTTTAACTTTTCATTTTTAATATCCACAAAAGAGTAAGAAGTGAACTGGAAAGTGAATATCCTTCTCCACTAATCTTAAGGGGTTATACTCCCCGAGATATTTTCTTTTTTGAAATGTGAATACATACATTTGGATGACTTAGCTCATAATACCCCATATGTGAGCTCAAAGTTGAGATCATCAGTAAAGCCATTGTCCATTAAAAGTGTCTAAGCGCTTTCTTGCTTTCTTTTGGCACCTGTCCTGCTATAAAGTACCTTACCTTGAAGTAATCTCCCTTTTACTCGTGGGGAACACCACTTTGTCTGGGAGGATGGAGTCACTCAGAGGGAGTAAAAGCAGTACCAAAGCCTATGGCCAGCTTAAGCATATTTGTATATTTGCATATTTAAACAGAGGAAGGAATGGAAAGCATTTCCCCCACCCCCCCTTTTCAGTGGCTGTCATTTTGAGCATGGGTAGAGGTAGGATGAGGTTAAAAGTTCAGGAAAAAGAGAGAACACAGAACAACATCCTATGCATTCACTGAAACTATGACAAGGGGGTTAAAACTCTTCCCACGTATTGCCATACACAGTACTCACCGCAAGCAGTCCCCTAAACTGTCTGGCTGTGGTTACAGCTCAATTCTGAGCCAGGAATGGGGGAGGACAGTACTGAGCCCAGGCAGGCTACTGTGCTTTCAGCACGCTTTTCTGGATGGATGAGACCTGGCATTCCCAATTAGGGCAGTTGCACAAAGCGCCGGCCGAGTTGTGGCATTGCCATGCAGCCCAGCTCCACAGCGCAGGCTCCCACTGGCAGCTCCAAGGTAAGGACTCTGCACATCCTGCCCTGAATTTGGGTGCAAGAACCACGAGAGAATTTATGCTGATTTTCTGTACACATCTCCTCCTCGCAGGGAAGTGCACATGGGGATCTCTGTACAGCACCACATGGAAAGAATATGGAAGGACGACTGGTTTCTCCAGGCTTGTGAGAAGCTGCCATCAGAAAGCAATATTTCAAAATGGAAGGAATGAGTAACAGCATCTCAGCCACAGCAAGCACAGTGTCCCAGCAAGGCAGGGAGATGCCTGCCTACAAAGCCAGCAGGTATTTGAGATGGCTTGTAGTGGAAAAGGGATCGGCTTTTACTTTGCTTGTAATGGTCTTATCCTTTATTCTGATGCAGCCAGAGTAGATTTAATAATGCTCATCAGAAATAACAAGTGATTTCACACAGCAAATTTTGTTTGTGACCAAATGACACTGAAACACAGAATTAGACAATTAGTTATCCCCATATTTGCTAGCCTTTATGTTCTGAGGTTAGAAATAAAAGAATTAGCATACATTGGCAGCAGTGGAAGCTATATCATACATTCTGTAGATTCCTAAGTTTCTACATTCCCATTTCCAGCAGCACAAACAATAACCCCAGAGCCCCTGCCTTTTATTTCTTCTTAGTCTGTTTGTGGGGAAATAATTTTTGATTTCAGTTACTGTCAAGGATTTGTATAAGTATCATAATTCACTGGATTAATCTAATCCTTATCTCAAAACTTTGCATGGTAGTACATAGCTGCTGCCACTCAGTGCCTTCTTGCAGCTGTTAGGAAAACTGCTCTGGGCTCATGAATATCACCAGCTTTGTGGATCACTCTAAGAAGCCTCATATTCTAGAGAATTCTATTAAAAATAATTTGATCACTTTAATCTACAGCTCCCCACCTGCAAACTCCCAGATTTTAGTGAGCACTTTATCTGTTACACTGCTCCCTGATGTCTTTACCAGGTAGAGAATCTGCTAGAATTATAAAAAAAAATTTTAAAAAAATCAATATTATTGAGGTTCTGTGCATTGATAAGGGGAGATCTGTCGTACTGAAATAACAACAGTAAGCTTCTAACAGGTGCTGTCATAATTGTTCCTGCAAGCAAAGATCTAATTCATATGATAATCTGTCATCGTCTGGCATTTCATCCTAACTGGTTTTTAATGCTGTATTGATCTCAGCTTCCATAATTGGCCTCTTCGAATAGTTCACTTTCTTCTTCACAGAGAAAGGAAAATGCAGGTTTTGTTTCTTTCAGTGTCTTTTACTATCTGGTATATGCTGCCATGGAATTTAATTCTCTGTAATTTAAACTCTACAAAACAAAACCTAATCCAGAATCTACATTTCTGGTGTCAGAATAAAATATTGTCAACTTGTGTTTGATCTTAGGTAAGCCATGCTTTCTTACTCGAGAAAATAAATAATAAGTGAAGAAATTGAAAGGCTTCAATTTTCATATCTTTAAAAAGCAATGGTTTGATTACTTCATACAAAGGATGTCATTCCCCATAATATCTCAGTTGGAAAAAAAAGATAAAGTATTTCCCATTAAAAAAAAAAAAAAGGAAAAGAAAAGAAAAAGAGAAAAAGGAGATGCTTGCAGGCTTTTGTGACTATCTTTCTGAACAGTTGTATTCTAACCTATATAAATCAGCAGCCACAGATGCAGCAGCTAAGTTAACAAAGACGTATGGTGCTCTGTGACCCTCATCATCCCTGTGCATCTGAGAGCAGAATTCAGAACTATAAGGTTACTGCGAATGTGGAAAGTGGCAGGCAGTCAGCTCTTTCACCAGACTTAGCAAAATTGTAAGAATAAACAAAAAGTAAAGTAAAAACATGTAACCAGTACTTTGCACATAGACGGGGGAGAGAGGAGAATTTTAGGTCATCTAACAGCTAATGTAAACTACAGGGTGGATTCCTTCCAGAACTAAGCTTGTGATTACATTAATCACACACACTAGAGCTAATGCTATACATTACACTCCCAGGATTTCAGTAGTGGGTTAGAGCTACAAAAGAGGGAAACAGTCCCCAATATTGGGCACATCATTAATAGAAATAAAGAGCAGGAAAATTAATGCTGAAACAGCCAGTGGGCTGAACACCCGGGAAATAGTGAGTGAGCAATTATCGGTTCGTAATCGATGTGACCATTACCCTCTTCTCTTTTACAGCACATCTTTTGCACCTGGCACTTCAGGCAAACAGCAGCTGAAAGAGAACTCTGTAATGTGTCCATAATAGACTGCTCCCCTGCCTTCAGAAGCAAGTGGCCATTTCAATGGCTGCAGATGTTTGTGCAAGAATGGACACTGCTCGGTACCATTCTCTGCTAATGCCGGAGTCCTTGTAGTCAACAGCTTGAGCTCTTTAATTCATGATACAGTCTTTTTGCTAAAAGGTCTCGAGGAAACACTGATAGCTTCTGCTTCAGATGTTCTCTGCAGACTCTGTAAGGGATGTGGTGGTTTAGAAGGTCACACTTATGTCCTATATTTACTTACAGTAAAGGCCTTCATTTTATTTTTCTGAGTTTGCCTGCCTGAATGGATATGCATGTTAGCTGTGTAGCTTGCTGAATTCTGAACACAGAAAAAAACTCCAAGTATGTTATAACTGGTTCTCATTAAACTGCTAAATGGAATACTAAAAGGTAGCTTAAAATCAGGTGCGTTTAATAAAGTTATATTTGAATTGGCACATGCATGGGTCCCATGTGTTTTTCAGTTTGCTAGTGTTGCAAGTTTATCATGTGTATTACCTATGCTTAAATGTTACTTCACTCCAATAAAAACAGGCATCATTTAAAATTTCTCTCAAACATTGCTAAGTCCATGACCCAATTCATTAGCTAACCGTTTGAGGCAGCCTAACACACCCATTGAATTCACTGAGTCTTGGAAAGCGATTTATGCCTTTAGATTCGATATGGGTCTGGAAGATTAAATAAAACCACACAGGGGCATGGAGATTTTCTGTAGAAGATGCATTTTTAGTTTGTACAGAAACATACAGAGCATTCATTCACCACATTTCACTTTCCTTCTTAAACCTGCAGAGGTTCAAGAAAATAAATCACAGGGAGGAGTTTCATCAGTGTAATTATATAAAAATTCCACATAGAAGAAAGCTGTGTGATGAGATCTGTAGTAAGAAAGAGTGTTTTCATGTTTCTTCATGGAAATTCCTTTGAGAGAGAGAGCACAGACACCTCTGCGGCAAGCAGACCTCTGAGTCTCCCAAGGACACCCTGCCCAGCCCAGGAGGGGAGGTGGAACCCATCCAGGTCTGGCCTCTTCCGATTCTCCGGATGTGCTGTTATGACTCAGACACGGGCATGTCCTAACTCTGACACAGATCCCAAAACAGATCAGTATCCCAGCAAGACTGTGTTATACTTATTCATAACCAGACAGCCTTGGGCATAATTAATTGTCCCTGCAAGTCTGGGGACACTGCAGTCCTCACATATGATACATCTCTTGAAACAGAAATATTACAGATTTGCCTCACGCTGCCCTTCACACTCACAGTCAGAGAAACCACTGCTCGGATCTGGGACTTCACCATACCTCCACAGAACTTTGTTTGGTTGCTTACATGGAAACACAACAGTAGGAAACTATTTTACGTAATTTAACAGTGAGAAAGAGAGGAAAGGAGCCAGCATTGTGGGATCATCCAGCAGTCTGGACCACCATCAGGTTGTGCCTAGAATAAACTTTGGCCACCTCTGCTTTACGGAAGCACTAGTATGCAACATGTTTCTACCTTTCTTTATTCATGAAAGAAATGAAGCCAAAACAATTTATTAGAAAAAAAATTATATAGAAAATCTATAAGAATTAAATTTATTAGCAAAAAGAATGTGGATTGTGATCAATAATCATGCCCACGGTAAGATAAATTTATGCTTGCAAAGGCTTCAGCAGATGTTTTTCATTGTAATGGCTGAGATCCAGAATTTTTCTACATTCTTATTTTCTTTCCTCAAACTGCAATAAGACTAGAGGTCACTTCAAATTCTTTTTGTGTGTGTGTGTGTTTTTGTGTGTGAAAAAAAATGGACATATGTAAAAAAAAAAAAAAAAAAGATTCCCTCTAAATAGGAAAATAAATCAGAAATACCACAAACCAGGACAAACTCAGATTTTCTGAGTGATGCAGACATTTGGAAATAAAAGCCAGCTGAACTAGTAATTTAGAAAACATCACAACTTCTTTTGAAGTGAGATTTCTCAATGAGGAAAGCAACTTCTTTGGCTCAATGAAGGTGCAGTGGCACCACCAAGCTCATGCATTTCCCAAATATTTTAGAAACCCATACAAACTCATCCAAACCAAAAAGGAAAAAATAAAACAAGATATTTGACTCACAAACTAGCCACTAAATGTCAACTGGTTACAGAATGCTCCACCTGCCAAGGCTGAAATCTAGGACAAAGATCCCAGAGGGGTCACAATCCTGCAATTCCTACTCAAACCAAAGGCCTATTAGTTCTAACACTTCTCTTAAAAAGAGAGAAAATACATATATTATGCAATCATTATAGAGTAGAATATTTTTTATGAAAACAAGATGTTTGTGGAAGGTGCCAGGCTGCTAGTCCTAGAAAATAGAAGGCAACTGTAGCTGAGGCAGAAGTAGGACTTGCTTGTTCATCAACCTGCTGTGACCTGAGGCCAGGACAAAGAGTCCAGTCTCCCTGCCTGCTTAAATCCTGGGCTTGGGAGCTTTCGTAGCCAGCAAGGGTGCTAATTAGAGTCAAATGTGGTGTTGACACACGTGTACTGGGAACCAGGAGGAGACCAACTTCATTTTTACAACAGCATCACACAGAAAGAGGTTTTGGTTGGTTTGATTTAATGACTTGATTAGAATTTGAGCTGGTAATTTACAAGGGATGGGTGTTGTATCCACTGCCAGTCCTCTAAGCCAGTCAGCTTTGTATGGGATCAAATTTATATAATAAACCAGACTCAGCAGTGTCATAAATGAGGGTATGAATTTTGTGCCAAGTGTAAATGAGTAATAAAGTAGTTAGCAAGTAGTATGTCTGTACACTGATTTGGCATTCCCTGTGTGTGCAGAAGCAATTTGGTATGCTATGGGGACAAAATTCAGTCCTGGCATAAATCAATGGGACTCACATCTATTGAACACCAGAACTGAAATAGGACTCAAAGGCATTTTAGACAGCATAGGAATTAGTGATAGAGGGGGGAAATGTGAAGGGCATATGGATGTGAAACAGCACAGGAGTGGAAAAGAGCAGGAAAGAAGCAAGGAGACAGGAGTGTAGAAGGTGAATAGGACTTTCTCTGTTCTATTTGTTGTTCTTTTTCTTCAATTGCAACTTGAATATATATTTTTTTCCTCTGCATCCAAACTGTATGATAAATTTGGGAAGAACTTGGAAACACTCATAAGCCTTTTAATGATCAGTCACACATGATGAGTAACAATCATTCAGGTCAGTTCTGAACAAGATCCAGAGAGCTTTGTGGAATTTCCATCTGCTTGCCTCAAAGACCTACACGGGAATTTGGCCACTAAGTGTCCTCGAAGCCACAGCGAGCCACTAGAGGTGAACTGAGCCCAACACATACAGATTTCCACTCTTAGTTTTCCACAGCAAATAGACCCCCAACTGATAAAAGCACAGTGGCTCACGCACTGAGACACATGGAATAAAGGATAATGCAAACCTGGGTGAAAACAGTGGACCACTAAGATGTAAGACTGGTAGCTGAAAGCAGGCATGGTTTTACCAGGTGGCTAAGATGGTCCAATTGCAACTCATTTTGCCAGGCACAATAACAGCGAGGGAGAGCTGCACGTCTCTGCCTCTCCCCACTATAAACAGAAGCATTCCTAGCAGTGTTGACTATTGCACTGCGCAGGCCTAGAGCAGACCAGCAAACAATGGTGTATGGTATTGCCTAACAGGTTCCAGATTATCCAAATAGTTTCTAAGTGGGCATGAGGGAGCAATGCAGAAGTTCTGCAAATTGTCACCACACATTTCAGACATTTATAAGCTCTCAGGTGTTGATCACAGTGGTTTATTTATATACTACATGCACTCTGCTAAGGCCCTTGGCACTAGCAGGGAACAGAAAGCAGCTTTTTTATTTTCTGGTAAATTTTGTTTCAGCCTTGCTACCGGTTTGAGACAGCAAGTTTCCATATTTTAGTAAAATCTTATGTCACTTTTGAACTTCCACTATGCAGACCTCTACAGGCACTCATTTCATCATTATGTATAAATGCATTTGGATTATCAAAATATTCTATGACACAATTTCTGAGGCTTCCAAGGGCAGAAAACAATGCAAGTTAGGATAAGGTATAGGTATGTGAAATCTCTACTGTCAGCAAGCTGTACAATTTCACTGCACTTTTTTTGTGCACATCACCTGCATTTTGTTACTAAACCCAGTAGGATCTAATTTACTGTATTCAAGTCACATTTAAATTTGGTATCACAGTATCTGAAAATATTTTTGTCCACAGCATATAGAAAGGATAATTGATGTGGTAAGCCTAAATTTATTGCAATTATTCACCTGTTTGATTAATATCCACCCACAGACTGTCACTCCTTGTTGGAAGTTTCATCCACATCTACTTTGGGAAAAACATTTAAACCCACAAAATAATGACAGGTTTTATCCCAGTGCAAAAGCTCTTTTCTTCTGCATTACTGCAGCAATTTGTAGAATAAATTAAAATTGCTCTTGGGTTCTTAAAATCGCTCAGACATAGGCCTCCAAAGACCATGAGAAACATAAACATACCACAGCATATCACCATCACCCCCCCAAAACATTGGCTGCTGAGATTTATGAATACTTCTGCGGCAACAGGTAAAATGTGATAACCAAAAGTGAAATGATGATAAGTGCTGTCCATTGATATATGGACCCTTAAGAATTCTTTTAGATCCTTTGAGAACAGAGAGCATGGAAACTCCAGGGGCAGTTCATCTTTCTTGTGCACTACACTTACCAGAACAAGGCTGATGAGATTGCCTTTGATTAAGTTCAGAACATACACAAGTCAATTCCAAATAATATCCAGTGTATCTAGCCCCTGGAAAGACTCCATCAGAGGGAAAACTCTGGGTTAAATGATATGTTATCGAAACACCTGCCTGAATTAGAGACATCTAGGTTAGAACATGCACTACAGCAATCACAAGTTTTTAGCTCGTTAGTCTAGGGTAAGCGTTCTGAGCCTAATGTGTCTGAGCACACATAAAGCATGTGCATTGTCACTGGGGTAGGAATCCTTGCAGAGCTCCTGTATGTCCTTGCAGGCTCCTTATGTTCTTGGCCTTTCCTAGCAGTCATACTGATACCCAGAGCCAGAAGAAATTGGGATGAGACATCCTGCATGATCCTTCTGAACTGGCTCAGTTCTGCACAGCACATGTTCTGTGCAAGAGTGGATGTGACCTGCCTACCAGTCTCACAGGTGGTATTAAAGTTCAGTCATAATGGATAGGACAGGGGTAAGAAATGGATTGGCACAGAATTATGTTAATCATGGCACCCGTGCATTTCATTCAAGATTGAAGGTCACCAGCTGTGTAAATTAGCTGTTGAAAATAAAATAATGTGGTGACCAGCCTTAAATCTACCATCCGTAAGCAAACAGATGTACTTATCAGAGACACACTATCATTTGTTAGAGAATGTACTAAAAAGGTGAGAATTCAATATTTTAAAGCTCATGCACAGCATTTTAATAAAATATTCTGCAATCGTATTTTCTGGCAGCAAAGTTTCAAGCATCCCCTTTAGATCAGACGAGATTTACTCAAGGCTAATGGTTTCTTTTCCTTCAACAAAAAATTTATGTATTATGTGTCTTGAGAAGTGAGTTCCTGGATCATCAGATTAATTATCTGCACCCAAATCACTAAATGCCTAAATGTGAACACTGCCCTAAAATCAGAAATAATTTTCCCTTCCCACCTTATTCCAGCTGTTGGTTTGTTCCAGGAGTTGACAGCTCAGGTTTACAGTGGGCCTGTTCTTACCTGGCAGAGAGCAGTGGAGGAATGTTTGTTAGAGCTAGATTAGCTTTAGAACACACAAAGTTATGCCATCGGCAGCTGGGGCCCACCAGGTAAGACAGCCCAAGAGTGAAAATGGTGGAAACCTTTCTCTTGCTACCATCTCCCACAGTACCCTTGTGAAGGCCACAGGACAGACGAGATACAGTGTCCAGTTTTCCACTACCACAGTGGAGCATAGTTTGTCAAAGTCTTCCAGTGATCCCTGACTTCATTTCCCAGAGGCAATCAGCAGCATGTTCTGAGAAAATCTTATCTGCTCCTGGCTGTATAGCATCCAGCTGAGGAACAGATGGTATGATCCTTTAGGAAAATGGAAATATTTGGGCTGCAGCAAATTAGACCATTTGGATCTATTTATCTGATGAGAAATGAAGCCCTGAGCTGGTATCAACCTCTCCTGAGGTGGCACAGGCAAGAGCAGATGTGAAGATGAGCTACTGAGATCATGAGATCAAAAGGCACCTAGTCCTGGATGGCACATCTCCATTACAGTAAGCCTGTACGACGCTGGCCAGCTGTCTAGCTGAAGTTAACACCTTCTTGAGGTTTATCTATCAAAGCTGGAAGCTAGGTAAGACTGGGTGATGCTGGCAGAAAACAGAGAAATCTGCTGTTAGAGCACTTCTCCAGGGATTATCCACTAAAAGGGTTTTGTTAATCTTTTTTGGATTCTTGTCTGTAGCCGCAGCAACACCGTTTTTTCCTGTGACCAGGGAAAATGCTGTTCACTCTTTGTTAGTGGGGGTCTGGGCAGCAGCTCTTTTGATTTGATTATTTCAGTCCCTACTGTTAAGCAATCCCTGAAAAAGCTCCAGTGAATAAGGAAGTCCTTGCTGAGGTGTTCCTAAAATTACCTTCCTCCTCTGAAGTGCCTGTTCAAGGGGGTCTTCAAATACTCTTGCTAAACTGGTCCCTAGCACTGGCTGTAGGTGTTTGTTATAGAGAGGCTCTTCAGGTGGTTCCCCATCTCCTCATCCTGGCAAGGCACAGTGGGACATGGGGGTACAGGATCAGACCTTGGAGAGACTGCATGACAGCTCTTTCAGAACTGAATACCTGTGTAGGGCATTGCCTTAGCAAATCATTGCCTTAGCAAAGCTCCTGCCTATCCATGAACCAATGTGTGCATTTGGGCTTGGGATTACAGCTTTGCCATAAGCACCTTGCTTTTCCATTCATATGGATTTAGCTGTGCCCATGGGTGGATGGGGTGGTGCACTGAATCAAAAGGCCCTGTCCCCTTTGCTCAGAACCTTCACTTCACTTTTCCTTCACAGGGGAGTAAATGGGAAAGGCAAATGCAAGGGCAGAGACAGGTTTCTCCCAAGCAGTCTCACTCTCCTCTCCACTTCTATGGGAAACTACAACAATTAAAAAAAAAAAAAACAAAACGAAAGAGAGAGAGAAGAAAAAAGGAAAAAAAAAAAAAAAAAGAGAAAAAAAGTAGTTGTCTTCTCCCCACAGCAGGAATCACAGTGTGAACAGCCATTGAGTGACAAAGTGAGAGTAGGAGGTTGGGCTTCACTGTCTTTATTCCTCAGTGCATGGGGCTCACAACAAAGGCCATATGCCCTGATCCTAGACATCTTTAGTCTTTTAAGTAGTCTTCAGCATGCAAGCAGCTCTATTAAGCAGTATTAATTATTACAGCATATGGCTGTAAAGATAAAAATGAGAAATATCTTACCAAGCCTTTAATTAAAAAATAGCTACACAGCTAACAACTTATTCAGTGTTTGCAGACAGTAAAAAAGATAAATTAATAGTCTTTTTGGTGGGTGAGTAATTTGAAAGGCACTCCTGATTTCTGTACAAGCACTCATTCTTCATAGAGATTGAAACAAGAAAGAAGATTTAGAATAATACCTGTCAAACTATGAGGTTATCTGTGTACTATTCATTTTGACCATTCACTATCAATGACATGCAATTTGTCCCATTAAATATTTTCTACTACCTCAATGGATGAGATAGTTTTATACAAGAAAACCAGCTGAAGAAGGCTAGGACAGGTTTGTGAATGCCACCAAGTGAACTGTTATTCAACAAAAGAAATGAGACAGATTCTGCTCCTATTACTCTTGTATTTCTAAGGGACTATTCAATGCAAGATTGATCAAGTTGTCAGTTACAAATGACATCAAACAAAAACCTGTGTGGCTTATTGATGAGTTTATTTGCAGTGCTGTGTTTTCTTTTTCAGCTCTTGCTGAAAACCAAAGCATATTGAATTGCTTGACGTAATGAAACTGATTCTTTATCTGCCATATTTTGCTACTGAGCAGCTGAAGCTCTAAGGTATAGCTTATTTCTCATTTTTCCTCTTTGAAAATGGTGTAGTTTTATATACCTCTTAGAACTCAGTTATACCACTAAGCAACAGAAGTGTGTAATGAGATCTCTTAAATTTTTATTTAAAAACTGGCTCAAGAAACAAACCCTTGATGTAGGAAAGCAATTTGACTCCATATATACATTTTGGCAAAGGTCGTTCAGTTGAAAATCAGTTGTTTAAAATATTAATCTCATTAGTAAAAATAAAGGAATCTATCACATCTTATCCTCACACTTCAAGAAAAATGCTTACTCCAGTACAAGAAGACAGAGACCTATCTTGTCTTCTTTGTCATTTGCATTTCAGTAAAAGCAAATGATAAAAAACCCGAGATTTTGAAATGTGCCTCAAATTTTGGAAAGAAAATACAGCTGAGCTCTCTTCAGTCTAGTCTGTTAACTACTAACCTTATCGGTTGAAATCCAGGCCTTTCCTATAAGCACCAGGTTTTTGTAGTGTTTTCTAGGCGCACAGTCAGCCGCCCAGCTCACTAAGTGCTTGCATATGCATAAACAGAACAAGACATCCTTCCCCCGCCTGCCCCCTGAAAACCTCAATGCTGAAGTAAAGGGGAACCTTTTAAGCAGGGTTTTAATTAGCACCCATTGTTCCCTGGCTGGCAGGACAGGCAGAATGGCCCACTGGTTTGAAAACGGCTATCACAGTGGGAATCTAACTTTGCAATTGAATCAATCTGCAAACTCCACAGGACTTGTACACTGAAAATAAAAAAAGAAAAAGAGGGAGTAGACCAGGGCGTTAATTATAGTGGTGTATTCATACTGCTGCATTTAAGGGCCCGTGAGCATTTCTCTCATATATTTTTAAAAGGAAAATAGAATCATATAAATCCACTAGAGAATGAGACCTGGTCATACAAGTCTAAACATAAAAGTGAAATTCAGCATTAAGTCTACCACTTGATCTTTAACTTCTAGCATCTGTACTACAGATGGTTATTTCTGTAGATGTCTGAAATGGCTAACTGGGAAAAAGGGATTTGGGGAGAAAGATATTCTTTGGCTTTAGTAGGCTTCGTATATAATAAGCAGGGGTTTAGATTTAAAGAAATTCCTCCATTTTCAGTGAAGAGGTGCATGTGTGATGATGCATGACATGATGCAGCTGTTTCTAGAAAATCAGACTGCAATCATTGACTGCAATCAATTTCTTATACCCTAGATAAGAAATTGTACAGGAGGCCTTCTTTTCAAAATTGAACAGGTAAAACTTGACTGGCTTTTCTGTTGTTCTGCACCAACCCAGGCAGGGCTCAGTCCCAGTCATACTGACTGTCTCGTGGTGGATAATTCACCTCATCATATCAGCTAGTCATTCCTGCAGAGGGCTTCTCCTTTTCCGGGACCAAACAAAAGTATATCTTTGTCTCTTACCTTAAAAAAAAAAAAAAAAAAAAAAAAAAAAAAAAAAAAAAAAAAAGATGGAAAACAAACAAGACCAGTGAAAGCAAACTACCCAAGCACATTTATCCGTACCATCTGTTTGACAGGTATACAGAGACTGCAAAGATTTCTGTCTAAATAGAATATAGAAAGAAATTACATGAAATAAAATCTCACCTTGTTATATTTATGTTTTTGAAAGATTCATTCTGTGTATTTGTTTCATTTCTTGACATTCTTTAGGAACAAAAGGTCCTCTATTCCATGTGAGACTTTGCACCATGAGCAGTACTTTTTTCAGGACAATAGCAAAAATAACTCGGACACAAGAGGACACTCCAAGCAAAAACCTATCAGTTAAACTTCGGACTGAATAAAATAATTTAAAAAATGAAAATAAAAATCATTGGGAATAAGCCAAGGTTCTTCAAAAATCTGATTTATGTTGACTTCTGCAGTCAGTTCGATGAGGAATCGTGCCTACTTTCAGTGCCAAAAAATACAATAAGGTTTTCTTATTAGCACAAGTTTTCTTACTGAAGTCAGCTGAGGTTCCTTGACATCAAGATGAGAGAGCACTGGAAAGGCCTGCTCTGAAGAACATATATATTTATGGACCCTTTTCAGCTGCCTAGAATCTGATCTGAATCAAAACATGGATGTAGCCAGGAGCAATTTGAGAGCTACATGCAAAGAAACCTCCTGCTGATTTGAAGAACAATCTTTTAATTGCATGTTAAATATATCTTAAAAGTTCACAAGAGCTGGCCAGGAAAGATTTCAGAAGTTGAGAAGTATCAAAAGTAAATTTTTCTGAGTAAAGGAAAATAGAAAAGGTAAAATCAGCTCTTTTTTCCATTCCTCTCTTTTCATTCAATGCACAGGACTGGCAGAGTTCAAATAATGAGCAGCTACACAATATTTGTGCCCAGAGGCCTTATTTACTATACACAATTCATATCCTGCTCTGAAGACAGAGTTATTAAATTCCCCATGAACATTTTCATGGCTCTGCTCACAATATTGTATCTAAGGGTTTTGTGAACAGAATGAATTTATTTTTACAGCATGTTTCTGAGGACAGGGACACATTGCAACAGGAAAGTGTTACCGTTCATTAGGGGGGGACATTAGGTCAGAAGGCCAAAAGGATTTTGACCATATAATTTAAAGAAGCAAGACCTACTCTTTTTGACTGTCCTTCACATTAAGAAGAGCTTTATCTATTTGAAGAATGAGTTGCTTTGTTTACTGCATCTCCAAGAGGGAGTATTTTTTCCTCTATAATTCTGCCCATATCCCTCCAGATGGGCATGCCAAATCTGAAAATTTTTATCTTCATTGAATGGTCACAAATGTCAGAGCAACCCAAAATTTAACAGCAAGATTCGTTTCCCCTTTATGCTATTCCTTCTTGCCCTTGGCAAACTGAGAAGTCCCACAAACAGCAATGTTTTTGTTAAATAATTTTGATTATATCTCAGAAAAGGAGTAGGTTCTGTATGGTACAGATGATGTCCTGTGGGATAACAGTAGAATCAAGACCATCTGGATGCCTTTACACTTAGGCAACTATCCTACAAGCTCCTGCACAGTCAAGGAAGAGAGGTAAATTGCCTTCAAAGGGAAATTCTGAACACCTCTGTAGGGTGAAAGGCTAATGTCAGTCAGTGTGACTTCCCCTGGATGTCCCTATGAGCCCACTGAATTGGAGGAGGATGGGGTTGTGTACCCAAAGTGCCAGTTGGTGGTACTTGAAAAAAAGACATTTTGCAGGCAAGTTGCCTTCTGGCATCATTCTTTTCTTAGCCTTACAACATTATAGTCTTCCAAGCTGCTATTTAAAATAGAAAACACTTTGGGAATTTACTTCCCTTCTATTCTCCTATCAAAATCTGTGCTGGATGTCCCCAGAGCTGGAAGGCTTAGTACAATCACAGTAAGTACTGATACTTGGGGTGTGGAAAACTGCTTGCAGCTATGGGATATGCACCAGCCAGAGCATATCCAGCATGGGCAGCTCTGTTGTGGTGTGCAAGAGCTATGTCCTGTCTGCAGAGAAGTGGGACTCAGTACTGTGACCTTTTCTTATCCCCCAGAGAAAGGTGTGATGAAGTGTGCACAGATTTCCATCTATTCCCTCATCCATCTACCCTGCATCCCTTGCAGACCCAGTTAGCTTAGGTCCAAATTAGCTTAGGTCCAAATCTCCTGTCCACCTCAATTCCTCTTGCAGCATTATTTTTCCAACCAATTTCTTTCCCCCTTTAATTCCTAATGCAATCTCATTCTAGTATTCCCATTTCTGCTCAGCTGTAAAAGCCTTTTTTTTTTTTTTTTCTTTCATTCAAATACAACACCTTCTTTTTCCATGTTGTTGGGACCTGGCAGGAAATTCTTAAGCACATGGTTAAATGGATTTGATAGCCTAAACAGTCCCAAACAGTCTATTTCAATTTCATACTCAAGTCAACTGCAAAACTATTCTTTGGAAACACAGTTACCAAAAGCTTAAAAAGTTTCAACTGAGAGTTTTCAAATGACATTTTAAAAAGGCATAAAAATTGGCTGGATTTGGGGAACAGAATAGCAGAGCCCTCTTTGCACAAGGCTGGCCTGAGTCACTTTACCTTGTGTCAGAAATGTGCTTTGTTTGGTATTATACAGGATGGGATCCTTTCGTATGGGCAATTGAGAAGTGTTTACCTCAGAACACCCTGTATGAGAACACCATTGTTTTAGCAAGCTAGAGAACTTTTAGCTGAAGAACACCCCACCTCTAACATTTGATGGCTGAGACTTTGCTTGAAAATATGGGACATGCATGTTTAAATCCTTAAATCCTCTGGAGGAATAGAAAATCGATTTAAGCTTTCAAATTCTGGAAGAAAGATCTAATTGGCAGGTTCTCTAGAAAAAAAAAAAAAAGGTAAGTTACCAACCTTGCTTAACTTGCTTAAAATTCCCCCTGCATTGGCTTTCCCCAATTAAATGCTAGCTAGGAAAAAGATATTTTGGAGGGTGGTGGGGTGCTGTTCAAATCCCAAAGGTGTTTTCTATCCTTTTTGCTCTTTTCAAGGACAATTTGAATGCTGTGGATACCTATGATTTCCCTACAGGAGGTGACATCTAGATGCAAAAATGGTTCATATGGGACAAAAAAAAATCTTTGACAGCAGTTCCAGTGAACTTAATTTGGAAAATTAGGATTCTAACGCAATACTTGAGAACATTAAGAAAGAACGAGTGGAGAAAGTTTTATTAAAAGCAAACATTTCAGTCAAAAAAAATTTGTTGAAAACCTACTTTCCATAAGAAAACAGAATCAATGGAAAGTGTTTGACCAATCCCTAGTAAGTAACCATCCTAGTAAAATACACCTTAACACTGAATTTGAGTTTTCCTGTCTTAAACACAGAAGCACCACTTTTCTTTCTGTCTTATATTTAAAATTTTTCTATCGCATTGTTTGAAAGTAAAGAAGAAAAATCAAATAATACCCCTATCTTTCCTTTGGGAGAAAAAATGCTAAGGAATTTTTCATTTTTAGCTCTCTTTTACTACAGATGGCAACACATGGCTTTAAAAGTCAAGGTCACGTTTAGCTAGTTGTCATGGTGAATGAAAACACATGGGAAATTGGGCATATAGCATTTAGTTTGACTTTCTGGAAGAAGTAACATACAAGAAACCCTGTCACGAAGAGCCTGTGTTTAGCCAACTCCTGGTACCTTTAACAGTCATCTTTTTGGCACTCGTGTGTAAACACAGTAATGAACCTTTTCCTCTCCTCATCTGTAAATCAATACCACCAATGTGTCCCTTAAGAAAATCATTAACAAATTTTATAAATGTATGACCAGTCCATAGAAAGATTTCCATTTCAATTGGCTGTGGAAACAAGCAAAACTCCCTTTGCAAAATATACAGAACAAGTTCTGGTTGTGCATTGCAACTGTTTTCAAGATATATATTTAATAAGACATAACTGACTCGGTGCTAAATGTTTTTTTGGGAAAAAATAGTAGTAATTTATGTATCTGAGAGGTCATAATGACCGTTTTCTCCA
Source organism: Sylvia atricapilla (assembly GCF_009819655.1). Taxonomy (NCBI): domain Eukaryota; kingdom Metazoa; phylum Chordata; class Aves; order Passeriformes; family Sylviidae; genus Sylvia; species Sylvia atricapilla. Next base: position 119,403,165 of record NC_089140.1, on the reverse strand, counting down.
AAGAAGAAGTTGAAATTAGCTAAAAATAAAATAGAGAAAATGCAAATTCCAGACAATTTTTTCTTCTTTTTACATACCTTGAAAGGATACCTGAGAAAATCTTTCTTAGCAAAGCATCTGAACTAGTGCAGATTAAGTTCCCTTAGAGGAACTCTTCTGGTAACTGTCTGCTCTAGGTATTAAATTAAAAAGCTAGCCTGGAGAGCACAGGGGTAGCATTATGAGGAAAGGGCAGTGATAGGCATCAGCTGAGGAAAGACCAATATACAGTTGCTGTTTGAGTATTCTCTAGGGGCTAAAAACCATTTGAAGACATCGTAAATTGGAAAGCGAGACAGTTTGAATTTTCACTGGTAAAGTTGAGAAAAAGAGCACTTGATGAAAAAAAGACAGCAGAGTGCAATTTTTACAGAGCGGTACAGCAGTTCACAATAAAATCCTTTTCCTTGAGGCACCATGGCAGGCTGTAGAGATGGCCCCGTGAGAACCACAATAAGTTTAACAAGGCCAAGTGCAAGGTGCTGCCTATGAGTTGGGACACTTCCCAGCACCAGCGCAGGGAGGATGGAGAATGGATTGAGTACAGCCCAAAGGAGAAAGGAGAGGGCATCCACAGCTTCCCTGGACGAGCTCTTCCAGTGCTTTACCACCCCCACAGGAAGAATTTTCTTCCCAATATCCAATCTAAACCTGCCCCCTTCAGCTTAAAGCCATTCCCTCTTGTACTATTGCTACATGCCCTTGTGAAAAGCCTACTTGTATGATCCCTTTAAGTACAGGAAGGTGCTCTAGGGTCTCTCTGGCTTTCTAGGGTCTAATGTCTTTCATTCTTTCTTCAGACTGAGCAAACCCATCTCTCTTAGCCTGTCAATCCGCTCATTTTGCTCCCTGCCCTCAGGAAGGAGAAAGTTCCAGCTCTTTGACAACAGCTCCTTCCAACTTTGCAGTTTGGTTTGTCCTCTGCTTCTTAAAAAAAAACTATTCAAAAGGTAATCTGGCACTATATTCCTGCAGGACCATGGTAGGGATAAGGGGACCCTGATTACTAGGAGTACTTCTTAAAACAATAGAACTCAGTATTCCTCAATGGAGTCAGGGAATGAAGAGAAAAAGTGGAATGCAAAAACAAACATCGAGCTGCAGTTTATTATGAGACTGATTGAGGAAATACTATTTTCTAATGCAGGCTCACAATTCTTTTATCTAGCTCAGTATTTTAATATAGAAGTGATGAACCCCACATTTTTCCTGGTTGCAAGGAGTGCCACAGCTGACCTATGGCTATGCAAAAGAAGTAACAAAGCTGGTGTTCATGTGAATTCCCTAAGCATGCAGAGAGACAGAACAGTGAATGAGAAGGTATAAATGATAACATCTAGTGACCCCAGAGCACCCTAAGTGGGCAAAAGAAAAATAAGAAAAGAATGATAACAAGGATTTCTAACAGCAGTGGCAAATTCCTTATTAATGTGTGCAGACAGCTTCACGTGTAGTAGTGACTGTGGAGCAGTGCTTTCTGACAGCTCATGCCAGAGCCATTTTGTAATGTTAAAAGCCTGATTAGTCAAGAGGAGGGAGAAGGGAGCCAAGCAGACTACTGTAATAACTCCAATTAGTCTCGTAAGACTTTCTATCAGGTACTGTTCATAAAAAACAAAGAAAGAAATTTTGTGATGTTGTCCTGTGCTATATGATCACTCAGAGAGAAACTCTTATCAGATGTGTAAGAACAGAGCAGGGTCCTATGGCTGCTGCTGGAAACTTCTGAAAATGCCTTTTGGTTTGGGCATACTGAATACAGCAAGAGTCAGTTTCATGATATCTCTGACTAATACAGGTATAGGTATAATTAGCTTTTCCTGTAGCACTGAAAGTGTAGAAAATCCTTCACACAAAGGCAAAAATAACAGTTAATTTCTTCTAAACCCCAGAAGTTAATTTCTTCCAAACCCATATTTTAGTATCCTTAAACAATGACAGGGCAGAGACAGAGAAATCATTACAAGTCTGCTCATGTGGTGTTCAGGTAAGGGTCAAGATTGTCCAAGGACAATGTACTTCAAGTGGTTAAGTGTGACAAGAGGACATAACCCTGATATTAATTGCCCCTCCAAAGTGACTACTTCCAGCAGCTGCAAAAGGAGATAGTTAAGCTTCATTAGCTAAATCCCAGTTCCACTTTGGATGCTAATAAAGGATGTGGTGTAGCTGTCAGACAGTAATTTTTCCTCCCTGAAATCAATATGGCATAAATTGCCCAAACACTGGGGTTCTGGTCTGAGGGGAAAGTCTTCACTGGTGAAGCATGAGATCAGTGCACAACTTTTTATCTTTCATCCCAGCATGAAAGTATTCATCTCAGTATACCCTCATGGTACTTTCAACCACGTAAATCATAGGCAAAGAAAGGCATCTCCATCAAGAGAAAAGGAAGATAACCATTAAGAGAAAAAAAGTAAGAGAATTTTTGTTGAAAATGGAGGTGTGATGAAGAGTTTGTGCATCAGACAAGAACCTGAGGATAATACAAGCAATGAATCTGAGAGCATGGGCTAGGGAACACATCTCATGGAGGCACAAGGACTGTTGGGGACCAGGATGCAGATGCAGGAGCAATTGCATTGGGATTAAATACACATGGCTAAAGAAATCAAAATACATAACTTTCTTGTTTCTAAGACTTATTAATAAAAAAATTCACTGAATGGACATATTTCTGGTCATGTTCGCATGAAGCCTAAATCCAATTACTGTTTCAATCAATAACTTGCAAATACAAAGTATTTCAGACAAAATCTGCACGTAACACCAACATTAGCATATATTAATGAAGACAGAGCATATGTACCTCATAGTGGTGTCAACTGTTGGATAAGACGATCTCTTCAAAAGACAAAATTGCTGTGAGTTTTGGCTACTGTGGACTTATAAAGCTAGGGCATATGTTAAAATGGCATTCTGAAATCAAGTTACAATAGTATCTCGAAAAGCAATTTTTCTGAAATAATTTAGTGTCAAAGGAGATAAGCAATAAAAGTGTTCACTACGATTCTGTGACAAAAGGGCTAATATAATCCATGGATGTATAAATGTAGGAAAAATGGGTGACATCTTCATTTTTCTCTATAGCAAAGATGAATTCATTAGAAAGGAAGATACATTGGAAAAAAAATTGAACTTTTAAAAGCAGAGTCACAGACTTATTCAAAAGCCATAGAAAATACCCTACTGGGAGAGACTTAAATACTTCAACAGATTTAGTCCATTAAAAATAAAACTGAGAGACACTTAACTACAGTACAGTTATAAGAAGAAAATAGAGGGCCCTTCAGCAGTCAAGAAGGTATAATAAAGGTTAAATACTAAAGCTGGACATATTTACATAAGAAATTATGCACTTTGGAAACAACAGAAATTTTTAAGCTTTTGCTGTTTGAAATTCTCATGTGTTTCAGAGGGATATGATTTTCCTCTGTATGTGTGTTATGGACTAAGTCTAGAACAAGCAAAAGAGAAATGCCATTTTCACAGGTAAATCAATACATAGTAGGTACACTTAGTCAAAGCTGAAAAACTGTGGAAAGCAGCACTTCATTTTCAGATGTTTTCTCTATTTTTAAAATTTAATGAATTTGACCCAAAGCTATAAGGCTTCTGTCAAGCTGAATTGCATCTTTTGTTTCATGTGCTGCTTTACCAACATGTTTTGTCTAGCTCTATTCAGCTCAGAGGTAATACTGTGAGATTTAGTGTCTTTGATTTACAGGTCTGACGAGACAATCAAATGATCTTGCCAAATTTAAAGTCTATAAATCTATCAATTTATTCTTATTAACAAAGGAACTTTGCAAGCTGATGTTTATCTACTGAGATTTAATAACTTCTTTTTTTCCTAATAATCAATGAATACATTCTCTCATATAATTCACTTCATTAAAAAAACATTCTCTTTATCTGCTTATCTGAACTGCTGGAAAAGCACATCCATTCATGCATAAACTATTCAGTGAATTTGAAAATAAAGCTTTATGTTAAAATAGCATCCCAAAGTCTGATTCTGATGATTCCCTGTCTTCCCCATAAGTGATATGAATTGTAACACTGGGTAGTGTGGACTGGTCTTTTAATGGCGCCACATCCTTTGAAGCAACAATAGTTTGACAAAAGTGTCATCAGACTTGTGGGTACCCTGGCAGCAAATACTGATACTTCTCATGAGAAATTTTCTTACGAACCTGAAAAGGAGGAATTTGGAAGCTGGGAAATGCAACACTAAGAACTTGGCAAAGTTCTCTTTTTGTACTTAAATTCTGCTCTTCAAGATACCCCTCTGTGAGACAATGCAGGCATCAGAATTCACTGTCTGTTATTGGAAAACTGGGTTGCCTAATCTGTATAGGCAGAAGGCATAGCAGAGTTGAGGAGTTTCTATGGAGATGGGAATTGGTGAGGAAGTGCATTTTGTCCTGATTCATCCTGTCTTCCTGATTTCATAAGGGGCCATTATAGCCATTTATCTCTCTCAGGAAAAAAAAAAAAAAAAAAAAAAAAAAAAAAAAAAAAAAAAAAAAAAAAAAAAAAGATGAAGTCTTTGGAAGCAATAGTGAAAACAAGATTCAAGTTTCAGCTCAAAAGAAGATGTCTGGTTTATTTTCACCAGGTCCAGCATTTCAAAATATAGTTCACAACAGGACTGGTTCTTAGACCTGACAGTGTCTGCTAAATATATATAAGCTTGTAGGCTGGTATTGACACTCAGAAAAAGGTAATAGAAAAGAAGATGCATTTTTCAAGTTCCAGGAATCTCATTAACACTAACCATGCTATCAAACAATTGTACCCTACTCAAACTCCCTGCAGAGCAAAGCTGTTGAACACAACTTATTTTTATAAGTATGTGTAGATGCCAAAAATATCTGAGTTACTAACTAGGGCACCCAAGCATGCAGATTAGAGGTTCTTTGCATCTGTATACCTGAGGGATGGCTGAAAAGTTTGAATCAGATTTCTCCGGTTTCAGAATACATAGCATTACTTGAACTCTTACTTCCCTGTCTCCTCTGTCTCTTCCAGGGAAGTTTTTTTAGGAACTGAAATTTATAACTAGAAAAGGAAATTGTTTGCAGGAAGAGAGATCTACAAAGCTGGATTTTTCTTTTGAAAGCCATTTGTTTGGCTGCTGTTACTGTGCATGGGTTTGAGGCTGTTCCCTTATCTGCACATGTATCTTTTGAGAGACTGAAGAACTGGGGAGAGGAGTTAAAACATACCTTGATGGAGCCATCAAAGAGAAATACATGTCTGGCTTCAATTTAGCTCTGTTCAGGGACATAATATATGTGGTGGACATAATATATGTGGTGGGTGACACTCATTTTCAAGGCTTTGTAAAGAAATATGTTTCCCAATTTGTATTCTTATGTAAAAGTTCTTCCTTTCGAATCTGTAAAGACCAGATGTTTTTTCAGGCTTTGTATGTAGCACAAGCTGAAGAGGCTGAAGGGAGCCCTTTGCCTTCCTCCCCCCACGCTCTCCCTCTGCAGCAGTGGTGCAGCAGGGTGGGATGTGCAGCTGATCCTGCACACCTCTGGGAGAGCACCAGTGCTGCCCCACACCCCCACGGCCTCCTTTATCAGCCCTCCCAGCTCCACCAGCACATTCGATACATTTCTCAATCTAAGCTGGATCTATTTAATAAAAAAGTCTTTCCAGGAAAAAATGTGAAAGTCCCAGTGAGAAGGAGGGAGGTGAAGGGAGGAAGCCCACAGAATTGCAAATTCTGGTCCACCTCTCTGAAAACTCACAGCAGAGCTCAGGGAAGGTAAAGTGCCACCAAAGTGCCTCAAAAACTGAAAGGAGCAAGGGTTAAGAATTTCCATACAGCCATGAAAATCTTGAGGACAGGAAAACATATGTATGTATATATAGATACATATCTCACAATGACAGATAACCTGATCACAGTAGTTTTTTCTGAGTTTATTCTTAACATGCCCATCCCCTTTGTTTTTAAACTTCTGCAGTATAGTTTCCTTTCCAATAGATCAGGATTGTAAAATAAGTTTAGATAATACAAAATAATCCACATATATTTCAAGGACCAGAATTTCATAGCTTACTTCAGTGTGCAGAAACAATAAAATAGTGGAACATTCATCTCACATTAATAGCAAGTAATACTTCATTACTGTTTCCAGTAAAACAGATGATTTTTTAATATAAAGAAATTATTTTATACTGAGGCATTTTCAAAGGCAGAGAGGAAACAAGAATTATGACTAGTGACCTTGTTACTAGTTCACAGATTCAGAAGATACTATTTGCAGTGTAATATTCTGCATGTTTTTAAACAAACATAACAAATAACTTACTATTTACTTATTAAAACATTTTTCTTTTGGCTCTATTTACTTCAGATTTTTACAATTACACAAAAAGATTATGAAGTTTTTCTAAATTAGATTGCTGCACCCTCTTTCTTTGTAGTAAATCAAATATACTTCAACTGTAGTAGACATAAAGTGGCTTTTTTTGCCAGATCCCTTCTCTCTTCTTCCCCTCTCTTCACAAGCCAATTTCTCAGCTTGTTTGCCAGGACAATTCAGGAGCCATGTTATCCTTGGGCAATGTGTATCACTGCACCATTTTGTGGTATACACATTTTACAGACTAAAAGATGCCAGGTAAGCCACCACTACTGGTTTGTTTGTTTGTTTCTTGGAAACAGGGATAGCAGGCCTAAACTTATTAAAAGTGATACAAAAGTCAGCAGGTCAGCAAGGGAAGAAAAAGCATGCAGGACAATCTGGCTTCTAGTAGGTACAGACTACAGCATTTTAATCTTTTCCAACACAGATATTCCCAGTAATATCACAGGACCTTTAAAGAAAACAAGGTGGCACTGTGGTGTTCAAACATCACTTTTGCAACCTACATACCTCACAATAATAGTTTTCTACAGCTGTGGGGTAGCACACTCCCCATTCATGGGGGCAGAGAGTAAGGGAGGGGAAATCCAGAACAGGGCAAAAGATGGGTATTCAGATGACAGAACTGTATGATGGTGCCTAGTAATCTTGATATCAGAGAATACCATGCCATTTTAGACTCACTTTACTTATGATAATAGTTTAGTCATACAAATGCATACAAATTGCTGTCTTCTGGTTTTCACATGAAATTATGAAAAAAAAAAAAAAGTCTAATACTGGATCTTGATGCAGCAGACAAAACACATGTCACTAATCCAAATTTATAATCAAATTGAAGGAGCTAGAAGGTGTAAAATTAATTGTTGCTTCCCATAATTTCTTCAGGATGTGACACCAGAAAAGCCAAAGCTTTTTTAGACAACTCTTCTAGTCTACATGCAGGAATCACCAATGGAAAAAAATTAAACCAGTCCATGCTCCAGTCTGATTAAAGATGTACAACAGGGAAAACACACGTTTTAATACATTTTGCCTTAAAAATAAGGCAAACTCTGAAATGCATGACTGAGAGCAGCTAAACTGACACATCTCAACTATACATGTAAATATTTGTAACAAGAGCTAAATGTCATCAGGTTCTGCTTTTCTGATAAGGTGTCAGTTTTAGAAGACAGAGTGGCTCATCCTTTTGTGATGAGCAAACTCTTGAGGCAGCTGCTGTCCTTTATGCCTTATGCATCTCTGCCAGACTAAGGAAGTATTTGTAAGAACAGCAAACATCAGCAAGAAGAGTAGGTTAAAAAAGGAAATATAGCTCCAGATGCGGCAGAGTTGGTTTCTGAGTCTCACTGAGGTATTTCTGCTACCTGTGAGCAAGAAGAATGCCTCCGGGGTTTTTCTCCCTGGAACATACTGGGGGAAACCCAGCTTGGGAAATGCACAGCACAGCAACTTCCCAGAGTTGTACCCAGGCTTTCCAGTTCCCTTTGTATTACCTCTTTCTTCTGTCTCTTCTTTCTCAGCTAGGTATTTTAGCAGCTTCTCCATCCATTTATTTTTTCCTATTTCTCCTTGCTTTTCTGTGTCCTCACCCTCCCTCACCTTTCCATTAGTGTATTCTCCTCACAATCTTTCATTCCTTCAAATGAAACATACCATCCAAACATACCATCTTTCTGTTCCCTTCACTTTGCCATTTAACCTCTACTCTGACACATCTCTTGTCTGTGTAGCTGGCAAGGTCTTCAGGAGAAAACCTCTGGGTCTTCTGAGACCATGTTGCCGTGAAAGGTAACAGTAGATCTGTGATCAGTAAGGTTTTCACCCAGAGGAGGTCACACGACTGAGCTTTGGGACCACCTGATCTGGGGCTTATGCTGACTCTGCCAGTGCTGAGAAAGCAGCCTGCGGTTGGTTTGGTACCACAGTGGATGGCTGGAGAACGCATTATTTCATAAAGCATCAGCATTTTGGCTCCTGTGGCTCTGGTGCTTTTGATCCAGTAGTGGGAACCCTGAAGCAGGATTTATGGTGTTCTTGAATGACAGCCCAAAACTGTGGGGCACCTAGCAAGATGAAGTTTACCTCAGCTTGCTCCTTAGGCACTTTTGGAAGAAGCATTATTTTATTACTAATGGTAATAGTAGTAATAATATTAATAATTACTCTGTTCTTTAAGCCAACAGCCATTCAGCTGGTGCATAAACTGTTGAAAATAACCTGGAAACCTAATCAACTCAAACCACACTCACTGTTTCCTGGAGGGGAAGGCTTCTACCTCCAGCATGGTGCCAGAGAGGGTGAAGAAGTTTCTGTGCCTGAGCTGCTTTCCTTTACCAAGCCCTCTTGAGGACAGCAGGACTACTCTCCCACATGGAAGTCAGCCAGGCCACATATTTGTCCCAACATGCTTGGAAATTGCCAGGGAAATGAAGGTGGAAGATTTCTCCCTGTGTCTGGAGCTGCTTGACTAGCCTGAAATCTGTTGATCAGAATTTCACCATCATTTCCCCGCAATAAATACCAAAAGCCTATAAAAGGCTGCAAACATTGCACAACAGGAAAAAAAAATTGAACTAAGAGTCCTGCAAGATTAGCTGGACTGACATTGTGCTTGGAAAGGAAGTCCTGACTAGGTGGCAGAGCATCCTGTGGTTTCAGCCTGCTGGGATTCAATACTTGTTTGAACACAGAGCTGACCACATTGATTACTGCTTTCAGCACACCTTCTTTAGACTCCCATGCCCCTGCCCAGGCTCACCCAACAGAGCTGTACCATCTGTGCCCTGTGAGGTCTGCAGTGTATCTGTGACTGCCAAGCACATGGTCCTAGCAACCTGCAGCTGGCCTGAAACAAGCAATGATGTTAGCTAAGAGACCTCGGCAAGGGGATAGTGTCTTCATTTTCCATTCAGACAACAATTCTGCTTGGGGAGAGAAAAAAAAAAGACAACCAAAACATAAAAGAAAATAAAAATATAAATAATAATAATAATAACAATAATAATAATAATAATATCCAGGAAAAAAGGGGTAGCCTTAATTGTCTCAGTCTAATCTGCTGCAGTGTCAAAGACATCATATGGTGTTGAAGGTAAATGAACTTAACTGTGTTCAGCAGATAAAAATCAGACCTTTCCTATGACTGAGGTATGAGTTGCTTAACCACAAACCCCAGAATCTGTGACAGTTCAAGCACAGTCAGTTTTTATATGTCTGAATTCTTGGACAGCTGGATCTTGGCTGGGCTGCACTGTGGTTAAAATTAATTGCAGTCCTTTGTCATATTACCTTTGGCTGAGGGTTAACACCCTCCTCTGAGGCTAAAAGAGATGACCTGAGAGAATGAGCTGTGGTATAGCTCAGAGCCACAACAAATTCTAACTAACCATGAGCTTTTTCGAGCATATACCTGCATCTGGATTGTGGTACAAAGTACAATGGGATTTAATAACTACCATTAAATTGGCAGACAGCCCTGCTCCTAAAGAGGGTCCATATATTTAAGAACTATGCAAATTATGCAGTATGCATGTGACCAAATTCTTTGTAGAGGAAAATCCCTGGGACTGTGTTAAATTAAATAGGATTATGGCTTTCACTAATCTGTATCCAGTGTGACCATACAAGGGTATTAGTTTGATAATATTTAAGGACTTAGCTCTACAGCAGCAGCAATCAGCTGTCTAAGCTCAGAGACTCTGTTGTCAGTGAAAATCCCAACTATTAAAGAGATTGTTATTTACATTGCCCGAATTAAACATGTGACACTCACCAGATGGCAAATAAAGCTCAAGAAAGTTATGCATAGGTCAAGCCATTTTTTCCTTTTGGAATAAGCAGAAAGAGCAAATGGTGTGATGTGACTCCTGTGAGCAGCACTGCTGAGCCCCGCTCTTCTGGAGCTGTGAGCAGTCCTCCCATCAGCTTGGTGGGAGTGGAGACTAACCAGTGTGATGCTATCAAAAACCCACCTTTTCACCCCAGGTCTTTTCCCTGAGTGGCACAGATGGGATTTTAGATTATTTAGCAGTATGGCATCGTTTCCAACCTGGAAGCTGTTCCGTCAACTCAGTATTTATTTACCAGGAGTCACAATGCTCATCTGTCTCCAGTCACTAAAGCAGAGGTAATTGTGGTATACCCTGACAAACACTATCATTGTAATGGCTCCCTCCAAGAAAAGCAAACAGATAACTCTCTTCACATACATCTGTGTATTAATATATATGTATATATATACATGCTCAAATGGAAAATATTAAGAGCCCTCTCAAATGTAAATCTTAGTAATGAAATTTGAAAAACCAGTAGAGAAGGAAAAAGAACTAAGCCACAGCTTGGTTTAAAAAGCCATTGAAATTTCCCCACTGATTTCAGTCAAACAAAGATTTTCATTACCTGTATTTAAAGTAATATTGTTTCAGTAAATGGATGACATAATCAGACTATTTTTCTGTTTTACCATATTTTATTGTGTTAAAGCTATAGAATGTCTAATATTACACCTTCAATTATCTTGTATGTATAAAGCTTTTACCAAAAATAAAATAAAACTGATAATCTGCTTGTTTGAAATGACTCATACTCCAATAATGGACTACATGAAAACAACACCTTTTCCATTAGGACTGTGCTCTTAAAGTATTCAAATCTGCATGTTATTAACAGGAGAGAAAAACATTTCTTACTCTTTCCATTACTTCTACAGCCAGCACAGCTAAAATAAAACAATATGTTTAGCATCTTCTCACATGTCTTTTGTTGTTACTCTACCTGAAGGTCACATTTTTAAAAGAGACATCTATATAAATCCTACTGAGGATATCTCTGTGATTATGGTGTGGGTTGCAGAATGATCACTCATAAAAATACAGAGCACAAGATGTAGTGGGTTGATTCTTTACTCCCAGATAAGGTCTGCAGGACTGCCAGGACAAAATATCCTTTGTGTTTAAATGGAACAGCCATGCAGTAAAGGTCAGTCAGGGACACAAATATAGAAGCCCAGAGCACCTTTCCAGTCCCTCCAACTGGGTCCAACCTCTGCACAGCCCTATCAGACAGATCTAATCTGTCCCATCATACTAAAATCCTCATGCAGCTGGCCATGTCATATTAACAGGAAAGATACAATGCCCAAAGTAGCCTTACTCATCTGGGCATCACAGGTGATTTCTTCAAGTTGAAAGTTCCCTGCAATGTGAAAGTTCCCTGTAGGGTGCTGTTTGATCACATCACTTCTAGCTGCACATACAGGTCCTACAGCAAAAATAGCTATGATCCTTCCAGTTATTCTGCACATGCTTCATGAGTTTACAGTGAACTCTCTGTGATTAAAATCCAATTTCTTAATTTTGTTATTTAACTAATTTTTATTCTTATCTTATGATGAGTGGATAAGTTTGCTGTAGAGTTGAGTGACCCAGATGAAATAGCTAGGAAATGTCTGAATATATCCCAGCTCATTTTTCTTCTGGCTTAGTCAACCTGGCAGGATTTTACGCCAAAGGAGTTAAAGAAATGCAAACGTGAGCTGGAGCCTTACCAAATTTCCTTAGACAGTTTTTCCTAAAATCATCAGGAACGCTGCTTATGCTTCCTTAAGCTTTCAGTATGCTTTCCAGATGGATGTTTTGGGATCCCAGCTCTATAAGCAAAACCATCCAGCTGCAATAAATGTGTGTCTGGACAGGTTCTTCATCGTACCCTGGAGCCACCTGAACTCAAGGCAAGTCCCAAGGATTCCTACAGCTATGCCAGTGCTCAGGGCTCTTCTCCAGAAGTCACACAAGCTGTGTCTGCCCCTGTTTCATTTTTTGTGTTAGAACTTAGAGAAAAGTCTAGCCTAGACAGCACAGATTTAAGATAGAAATATTTTATTATCACATTGACAACAACAATGTCAAATGGCTAAATGATAAACTACATTTATTTAAAATAATACTCAACAGGCTATTTGGAAAACTTTTTTAAAGTTCACATCGCTACGTTTTTTAAACACAATGAGGCATTTTATAAAGGCCTCATCCTGACTTAAACCACAAAAGTATTTGACTTATAATTAAATTATTATACCATTGAAATGGCACAATGATAATATCAGTAAGGGCAGTTTCCAGAGCTGTGTACCGTAGGTGTGGAAAAGAGCTTTGGGCAGGATCATCTCTCCTGGTGAGGAGGGATTCCTAGACACTGGAAAGTCTTCATGTTGGAGTCACCTCAGTGGCGCAAAAGATGACAGTGGATCTCAATGCAACAAAATACCACAGAGACAGAATATTTTCTATGTGACAATATTTATTAAATTCTCTGAAGAGAATTTGGATAGCTCCAGTTGGTGTTGTGCACTGATGTGTATTCTCTAGTAATTACTTTACTAGGAAAAGACAGCATTAGTTTTGAAAAGACAAGTAGAAAATCCTCTGCCTCCATTCCTGAGAACCTAAACAAAAACAAAACAGCTTATTTACATTAGAAAAATATTATCTATCAATTCATTTGCAGCACTGTCTCTTACTTGAACAGGAACAGGGCAGAGGTTACGACTCTGTTCCTCTTTGTAATTGTTTTTGTATATGAAGCATGCTGCCAAAAAACACCTCTGTGTATTAGCTGAATGTTTTTAACTTCAGAAAATTTTTCAAATACCAAGAGAACAAACAAAAAAAATGTTTTAAACATATCTGTGATCTCACATTCAATGTATCAAAGCCAATCCTGAAGACACGGTGGTAGCTCATAACTGATTTTGAATATGGAAAAATCAACGTTCAGTAGTATGCACATACACAGTTAAACTGCAAAAACAGTCCCTGCAGTGATTTCAGTCTGGTCCAGCTTGAATTCTCCTGGCAGATTTTGGGCAGAGTCTGGGAGCTGGCACAGTACAAAGACAGGCAGTTTGGGCAGTTTGCAGGTGTTCATTGTTCAGAAAATAATGTAATTGGGTAGATGTGGAATGCTCCATGCCAGGCTCTTCAATGCCAGAGAGTATTTGCTGGCCCTTTTAAATTTACTAGAATAAGTATAAGCCATGTGTTCCCTTTTCTCATTGTCAAAAGAATAGGATGAGGAAAATTAAAAACAACTGCCAATATATCAATCTATACTGAATTTTAAGGTGCAAGGGAAAAATAGGCTGCTAATCATATTGTTATAGACGCAGCTTAAAGGCCAGATTCATCCTTGTTCTAAATTCACTGACCTTTATTTTTAGTTCAGATCAATAATAATAAAATATTGGCAAGTAACATAAAAGAAGTTCCTCACAACCTTTGAGCAATGCTTTGTCATCCAAAAAGTTAAGCTAGAATTGAAGTGGTTTGAAAAGAATGAATCCTCTTAAGATGAATACGTATGTCAGGGCCCAGTTTCCACAGTGTAATATAGTTGTTTACTTCATTTGTAAAAAGGCTACTATAATTTTTCCTGGTGAAAATTAATTCTCAAGACATTAAAAAAATCAATTACCTAGCACAAAGCTTTCTTCCTAATCATGTTATGCACAGAAAATTCAATCTGGATCTTGAAATTATGGTCAGGGCTTCTTAGATTTATGTGTGTACCACTTAAAGGTTTTGCAGGTAACCATTTGCTCAATCCCACTGAAAATGATGGCACAAAAGAGAATCTGCCTCTGTAAGCACCACTTGGGTGAGAAAAGGAAAACAGAGCCCACTTTTCAATCACCATATTCCTTCTCCACTGCCACATCTATCATTCACGTTACCAGCTCTAACTCCACAGAACAGTAATAATCTCTCTGTTAAAAAGACATTTATATATCACCATTTTTTTCTGATTTAAACAACATTTTTTTTGCATAAGATTCTTATTCTACCTCTGAATTCCCAGCTGTTTGAAGACAGTTTTATACCCAAGTTGAATGTCATGTATTACTTCTAGAATTTATTAAATATGCAAAAGACCAAAACTCCCTAGCACTGATTTATGGGTACAATATTTCTCATGCAAAATTACACAAAGAAACCACAGAATGTCACATGTTCTTTAAACTTAATTCATTTGCAATGTGACTTTGGCCTTGTGGATGTGCACATGCAAAGCAATTCTTCACAGGAATTCCATCAGAGTGTAAACTAAAAGGACTTCAAAATTGTCAATTGTAACTTATTTCACCTTAAGCATGAAACTTGATTTCACTGAGCTGTCTCCACTGGTAGGACCTCCCCAAACCACAGGACTGGCCTCTCCCCCGGTGAAACTAACCAAAATACCCCATGTTCCAGTGTGAACATGATTCAAGCAGTCTGGACCTAAGGACACACTATCAAACCGACACAACAGGAAATGTGGAAAATTATCAGAGATCATAGCAAACAGTGGTATTTGTGAAACAATAAATTCTTCTTAGACAGTGTTTATAAACATACATTGTTGATCTGAATACTTCAACAGTGACTTAACATTTACAGAACAGAGATATAAATACTAACTCATCTTAATGCCACAAAGCACATCTTTTACCTGTTGATTTACTAAGATGAACCTCTTGGCACTCCTTGGCTCCCGAAGGACTAAAAATTCAGAAGGACGTGGGATAATAACGATGAGTGATTAAACACAGAAGTAAAAGATGGGATTTTTACATAAACTAGGTAGGAATTTTGAAATTTAGTGGGGAAAAAAGGGTAGATTTAACTAAAAACAAAATCACTGCCTGAAACCCAGAGCAATTACTAGAAACACATCACACTAAATCTCTGTACCAGAAAATTGCAATAGCACTACTAAAAAGTCAACTTAAATCCACTGTAAAAGGAGTCTTAGTTGAGACTAAGAGGAATAAAAATGTAGCACCATTACATTATTAAATTCTATTAGAAGAGTGAATTGCGCACATTTACAGTGATTTCATAATCTCCCATTATGGCAGCTGCAGGGAGGAGACTGAGCAGAGGGACATGTGAAGTCTTGGCACTGAAATCACAGACTCTGTGTTAAAGGCTTATTAAGACTATTTAATCCCTTTCCCTGCTGATTATGGATTGTCCTCCATTGTACACTTCCTAGTGTTTTGTCTAACCTAGTTTTAAATATCTCAAGCAATGGGAATGTCTTCAGTTCCCTTAGGAGATTACTTCAAGGCTAATGGATTTCACTGGCAGAGATGCCTTTTGATCTCCTGCCTACATTTGCCCTTACTTTATTCCTTTTGATTAAGAAAGTTTCTGTCCTTCTCTCTTTCTATTTTTTAATGTGATAGATATGAGATACTCGATGAATATTAGAAATTCCACTCCCTTCCCTATTTTTACAATGATAGGCATTTTTTGAGTGAGGGATCTAGATGATTTCTATCCAGATAAAGCTAGTAGCACGCTGCCAGCAGTGCTAACAGTCAGAATAGTCATACTTCTTTGGCTGCTGCTGTGCCACTAGAAGTGGTTTCCACATGCAGCCCTCAGCCAGCTACTTGTCACCACCCTCTTCCTAGAGGTGATTTTCTGGCTGAACTATTGCTAAAATTGCGGCTTAAAATGAGCCAACTTACTTAAAGCCTGTTTAAACAGTGAATTAATGCTTACCCATCTCTTTCTGGCTGACATGAGTTAGACAATCCTCCCAGTTCCATCCAAACTAGCCCAGGGGAGAGAGGGTAACCCCCAGCAAGGCAGTGGTGACCTTTGATGCAGCAGAAAGGGAAATGCCAGCGCAAGCACTCACATTTGCCTCCCTGCTCCTCGTGTTCTGTGGAAACTGGGAGTGACTAGTGATGAGACAATTAGAGATTGCAAGGAGACAGCTGCATTTTTTCCCAGACTGAAGGTGTCTACCTGAGCCTTGGACAAAAGTCACTCTGGTTTGCATTGCATAAACAACTTGCTTCTTCACCTACTTTGATAAGATTACTTACTGTAAAATTATTTTCTTTTGAAAAAAAATTTGCAAGTTGTTCACTATAGATGCTGACCATAACTCTGGAAAGGAGGACACACAGAGAGTTGCGTGGTGTAGTGCCAGGTACCATAGCTGTGCATGCTGTACTTCCAGCCTAGCCTGAGTGACGATGGGAGACCCAGACTGCAGCCAAACAGAAGATTCAGTCTGTCACTGGAAGTGTTATGTTTCTGTAGAATACTCAAACTGTTTTGAGTTATTTTCATATTTTATAAATACTCTAGATGCCACCATGAGACACCTCAGTGATAGAAATCACTAAGAATTAGGAAGCAGTGAATGTTTAATAAATGTAACAACATACTCTCCCTCTCACTGAAATAAGAATATCTGTCTGCAAAGTATAACCATTAAGAGAAATTCAAGTCTTTAGGACTCTTTAATGCTTTGCAAATGGCTGAGGATGGGGTGACAAATGCATTTTTTTCCCCGGCCTGTTGCAAATTATAATGTTTTGCCAACATAGCTATGTCAGTTGCCGGTGTGAAAAATTCACGTCCCCAGCAGATATTGCTATGTTTGCAGAACTCCTGGTGTGGATGTAACTTTGCCAGAAGGAGAGAGCTTATATTGGCTCAACTTACATCACTTAGGGAGGTGGCGTAACTATGCCAGAAAAACTCCTTCTGTCAGTTTGAGCAGTATGTGCTGCGGGGTGCTCTGCCAGCGACAGCAATGGCAGAGCTGTGGGGTAGGCAAGACCGTGATCGTTGTCACTCCATACATTCACTTTTAATTAGCAGATTAATCAACATGCCACATTTGAGAAAAGCATCTCATCAAAGACTGCTGCATTTATTGACATCCTCAGTCTGCCTGTCTGCTAATATATCAGAACTGCTACTTTGATGCCTGTCTTGAAACGAGAAACCATGTCCTACTCCAATGTGTATTCTTGGAAACCAGACAGCTGAAATTATGACCTCCCCAGGTGTGTTGGCACCTTTCTTGCAGTCATATAATTTTATGTTTTCTTGTTTCCCTTCTTGGCATCTACTGGCCTACAAGACCTGTATTTTGGAAGTCTAGTTCATCTGTCCATTCCATCCCATCTCTCCTGACTCCGTCAAAGATATTTTTTTTTATTTATTCTGATCTAAGCTTAGTTGAAAAATCTTTTTAAAGTAAAAGAGAAAATTGTTACATTAAATTCTCTGAAGCGTCTTTAGTATGTCCTTGGTGTACTTTTCTCCAAAATATCACATCATCTTCTTTCACATGACTGTGAACGCTAGTCATGCCTGAAATGCATATAGATAGATACTGATCGCAGCAGTTGGTTTCAGTATCAACTGGTTCCTTCCTCTAGCTAAAGCGTGCCTGGCTGTTCATTCCGGTGCTGTGTGACCTCCGTGTTTATGTCTCATATCCTGTCTCCATTTACCAGAGAGCTGTAATATCATGCACACTTGGTAGCATTTATGAAATGTATACAAGCAGTATAATTATTGCTTAGGGAAGCAATAGAAAAGAAAAAAATTGCCATGGGAGTGCTCATTTGTATTAGGTCTACCTTCCATACTTAGTTGGTTTGGCTTTACTTTTCATAACTGTGACAGAATGACTTGCAACGATTCAATCTGAGGAGAAATACAGATCTGTAAAAAAATGGAGTGGTACCCGGTCTTTAGGAAAATAGAGAAGGCATCTATAATTGTTACTATTATTACTATTATTACTGTCCAGCATGTTTCTGGATGCCACCTTAAAAGCAGGAGAGCTGATACCTGCAACGGCACTTAAAATCAGCACCTGGAAAATTCCCAACAGTTCATTGCTCTCTAGATAATATCATACAAGTGGTTTTGAGCCAGCAGCTCTTCCACTCCCCCTGTTCACCTCTTTTTAGCTGCAGTGTCATCTACACTATACCACTGATTATGCTTGTTGAAGAAAAAATAAAGGAGGACATCACAACCTCAAAGCATGACTGATTTTCGTTGTGTCTTATCAATGTGCATACCAACAGGTTAGGAATTAGAACAAGTGGAAGAGAATTTAGTTGGAGGAAGGAAAACGTGATGATAAATGGCCCTCACAGTTCTGACATGTTTGTCAGGAAAGCAAAGAAGAAAAGCAGTACCACATTAAATACATATGCACGTATAAATATGTTACACTAGCAGAGGATGCATTCAGAACAAACAAAAAATATTGTACTCGTGACCAGCTATCTGGAAAAGCTTTAGATTTAGACTTTTTTCCCATATTCTAAAACCCTCTGAATAATACCCTTAAACCAGTATGAGCAGATCCATTTTAATAATTAATTAATTTCAAAATAAATCGCACAAATACTATGATAAAATTAATGAAGAAAGCAATTCTAGGCTATAATTAATGCCAAAAAAGACCTACACTGAAAGCAAACTGGAAGAAAATTTCCAATTGCACTCTGTGTGGACATCAGTGGAAGGAGACTAAAGTTTCTTTAAACCACGTAAAGAAGCAAGATGACTATCATGCTTTTTTTTACAGTGATTTCATTTCCTGAGAGTACAGCTTATTTTAAAAGTTTGCTAATAACTTAATTAACTAACAAGCTTAGACTCTGAGGCGCTTACTCCTGCCAGCCTCTGCTTTACACAGATATGGCTGTACTAAATTGGCTTTGTCACAGAGAAGTGTTTTCTCTTCCTCCATCCCCTTGCTGTGACACAATCTTAATTTACAGGCAAGCTTGAATAGGTCCTTTAAAACTTGATGATGGGATGTCTCTCTCTATGCCTTAATTATGCAAAAAGCATAAGGAGTTTAAAGAAGACAAAATCTTTTAACCTACATAAAGGCTTCCAATACAGAAAATATTAGACAAATACAGAAGCAAAAAATAAAACTTAAATACAGAAGATGTGGCAGTGCAGACAGGCCGCCATCCTACTGTTTTGCTCTCACTGAGCAGGACTGATACATTTCAGAGCACAAGGATATTTGGAAAGAATAGCTGGGATCAGCCAATTTTTTAGCCTCTCTGCTAATACTGCAGGCTGTGGTGGTGTTTGTAATGTGGGCACCTGTTCAAAAAGGAACGGAACAGAGGCAACTCCCTTTACACAAACTTTTCCATTTTGTGAACCACATCTTAAATGAGACCACATCCCTCCCATACAGACTGAGGGCCACCTCCCATCCCACCAGTAACCAGCTAATATTTCTCTAACAGCCACAATAACTGAGTTTATGAACTCAGCGGGGAAGTAAAATGAAAAATAATAATAAAAAAATAAACAGACACGAATGGAAGGTTTTAATTTCTTTTCATTCTATCTGCTGTCTAGAAATGAGACACTGTCAGCTCTCTCAGTTGACAGGTGTCCTCTCTTTGACATCTGTCATACTGGGAGGTACTTCGTGCACCATCAATAACCACTGTCTGCAGAAGACAAGGACATGGTGTGATGACAGCTGAGCCAGATGTCGCCTGAGTGAGGACATCTAACTGTAGCATCTGCATTAGGGCGCTGGTTCCCTGTATTACCATCAGAGAGGGCAAACCCCCTCCAGACCTAGACCTGGAGGGAAAGAGTCTCACTTGGATTTATCTCTTGTTTCCAACCACCACCAAGAAACTCAGCCATGCACCTTAGTTTTTCTCACCTCCTGCACTTGGCAGGAGGGGGCCTAAAATGTGGCCAGCTTTACCTATCAGCCAGTACTGAGATCTACGTGCCATAGGGAAAATACAATGAACCATAAAAAGTGCCTTGCAAAAGCCAAAGATGCTCTGGGAACTGTCCCAAGGTGAACTTGCTGTGGGGACGGAACTTGCTGCAGCTCCAGAGATTCTTGCTCCAACACGCAAACAACATGTGATTTACTGTATCTGTTGCAGTTCTAAGTTTAAAATGTTTACTGCACTCCTGATGCTTTATCCACTCTGAAACAAAAATATTTTCCAACAGAGTGTTGATCTGTGGCTAGCTTCATGAAATGTCTGTTGGTGACTTACTGGGAAATGAACAAATAAACAAACCGAAAAAAACCCAACCCCAAACCATTACAACACAAAAAAGACAAAAACAACAAACCACCAGAAACATTTAATTTCCTCCACAATGAAGATGAATTCCTCCTACTCTTTAAAAGTCCCTCAGCGCTCAGCGTCCTTCCCAAACCCTCTCTTGTCTCCACCACATGTCATTTGAAGCCCATTTTCAATTGGGCAACTAATAAAGCCAAGCTAACGTAATTGGGGGGTTTACTGTTCGCTTGTTTGTGGGGTTTTCCGGAGTGTTTTGCCTGGGAAATTCCTTGGGACCCGTTTAACAGCTTCCCTGTGCAGGGGGCGCCGCGGGGCTCACGGACACACGCCGTGCCGCGGCAGAGGGGCGCCGCGGGGCCGCCGGGGAGGAGGAGGAGGAGGAGGAGGAGGAGGAAGCAGCGGGCGGACTCACCTGGCGGAGGGCGGGAGGCGGAGGCCGGGCCCGGCAGGGCGGCGGGGAGCGGAGGCGCAGGGCCGGGAGAAGCGGCGGGGCCGGGCGGGCTGCGGGCTGCGGGCTGCGGGCTGCGGGCTGCGGGCTGGGGTGTGAGGGCTGGGGGCTGCGGGCTGCGGGCTGCGGGCTGGGGTGTGAGGGCTGGGGGCTGAGGGCTGCGGGCTGCGGGCTGCGGGCTGCGGGCTGGGGTGTGAGGGCTGGGGGCTGAGGGCTGGGGGCTGGGGGCTGGGGGCTGGGGGCTGGGGGCTGGGGTGTGAGGGCTGGGGGCTGGGGGCTGGGGGCTGGGGGCTGCGAGCTCAGGGCTCAGGGCTGGCGGCTGGGGGCTGAGGGCTGCGGGCTGCGGGCTGCGGGCTGCGGGCTGGGGGCTGGGGGCTGGGGTGTGAGGGCTGGGGTGTGAGGGCTGGGGGCTGCGGGCTGGGGGCTGCGGGCTCAGGGCTGCGGGCTGAGGGCTGCCGGTGCCCGGGGCGCTGGGCCCGCCCTGCCCGGCTCCCGCTGGCGAGGGCGCGCCGCTGCGGCATCGTCTGCTGCTGAGGCACCGTGGAGCACCTCGCTGCGATCTTGCAGATGTATGTCAGCTTGCCTAAAATGATACGGTTCCCTGTGAGTTTGGGTTAATTTTAGGTTACTGAAGCAGATTTGCTTTATAAAGCTGTTTTGTCCTGATCATTCTTATCGCCCTGGGGAAAATCCCTGGGGAAAAAAAATCCCTTGGTAAAGTACAAGTCCTACCACTGTATAATGAATCTCTTAAAAAACACCAGCATGGCTGATATTGTTGGGAATAACTTTGTAGAAAAGAAGAAGTTTTTCTCCAGCTTCAGGAGACAGAACTCTAAACCAAATCTAACTCTAAACCAAGTTGCTTCTGGGAGGTTATACCAGTGATGAGGATAGACATTTTACTAAGGAGCTCAGTGGACAGCTGCACTGTAGAAGCCAGAAACGTTTAGCAAGTATTTTTTACAGTTGATTTTCTTTTATAAATAGCTTATATAGCTTTTCCAATTGCAAATCACCACCAGTCTTGACATTTTATTTCAGCCATTGGAAGACTATTCATTAAAAGAACCACAGCTGCTCTGCAGGCAGTCACAACTCATTATTTATAATTAATATCCTTCTATATGCGGACATATTAAAAATCTTTGCTCTTTGTCCTAGTGTTTATGGCAGTGATGTGTCAGACTGCCAGTAAATTTGAAACCTGAGGAGTTTGTT
Source organism: Sylvia atricapilla (assembly GCF_009819655.1). NCBI lineage: Eukaryota > Metazoa > Chordata > Aves > Passeriformes > Sylviidae > Sylvia > Sylvia atricapilla. Next base: position 119,381,159 of record NC_089140.1, on the reverse strand, counting down.
TTTGGAGTCTCCAGTGGAGATCAAAGTTTTGATAGTCACTCTCTCACTGAAAACTTTTGCCTGTATCAGGCTTATTAGTAAAGTTGTTACTATAAGTACTGAGCAATATCCCTTTTATGAAGGTTGGACTCTGACAACAGCAAAATAAATTATTGCTGTGCAAAAGTAAGACAGAAAAAATTCCCTGAACTGGGGACCAATATACTTCAGCAAACGCTGGCTGTAAAACAAAGAAATAGTCTCTTTCTCTAGCTCCCACAGGCATGGTTTTCCTCTGACACCTTGGTAGGGAAGCTGAGCTACAGCTACTTCCTGACTTGCAGGACTTTTGAGGGATCATTGTCCTTCAGCAAGCTAAACCTTTCTGAAATATTCTTATTCACATACACAACCCACACATAACTCATTAGCACAATATTTACGCAGGACACTGTCTTGACTCTGTCACCCTTACATGGCCAGGAGTCTAATTTTCCATGTATATCAGTCTAACACTGCTGTATTTCGCTGAGCCCCTTAATTTTGGGCAGAGCACACAGAAAAAGACTAGAGATATTTACAGTATACCCAGTATGAACAATTATCCCCATTGTGAACATGTGATCACAGAGATGCTTTGTAAAAACTTCAGCGTGGGTAGAAAGGGACCCATTTGAAAGGATCCAAGGCACTCTTAGATGGATTAATCCTTCTTGCTTCATCAAAGTAATTCTAAACCTTCCTCACTTTCTAAAGCTAAAGGACAAACATCTTTTGAAAGCCTTTCAGACATATTTATATGATTTTTCTAGTAAACATAAGATAATGCTGATTGGAGCATAATAAATTATCATCCATATGTGTAAAGCATCTGTCCTTGGTCTGTGAAAGTCTTTCATTCTCTAGATGTAAATACTTTGATCTTTAAGTTTTTCTGTGGATGTTTTTGGCTAGAAGTTAATCAGATAATTGTGACAGTATTATATGAATTTTGACCTGTTCCAAAACCACTCTGGAGGACATCCCACACTGTTGGGTGAAAATAGCTTATATGACTTCTTTTTTTCCACCTTAACATTGACAGACTGATGATGAATAACAGTAACTCTCCAGTTCCCCTTTAGCTCACATATGCAAAGACTCTTGCCTGACACGCCTGTCTCCCAACCACTGCACCTGCTCTAGTGCAGTCCTGTAAGCTTCATCAAATACTTCCCTGCATTGAAATGGGTCATCCAGTGACTCTGAAATACATCTCTGCTGTTGGCAGAAGGCCACATTGCTTTTGAAACCCTCTCACTTCTCCCAACTCTGGAAAAAATGTACTTGAAAGAAATGCTAAGAGATGAAGAGCTTTCCATTTTCATTGCAAAAATTCTGAGCCCATGCGCTCGATCCCTATTTAAGGGAGTGTGAAATACCCCCAAATCAATGTCCCCAATGGTTGACTCTTCTTGGATTTCAGTTATGTCACTGGAGCCAATAGGACTGGGCAGAAGGAGGAGCTGAGTAATAACTGAATGAAACAGACCCGTCTGTTTGGAAAGATGCAAAATATCTTGACACACTTTGTCCTCTGCTACTAGTCAAGGACACATACAGTTCTCTACTGATGACAGCCTTCCCTTCCATAAATCTTGTGGTTTTATTTTTCAGTACCAGCCTGGCCATCTTCTCACACTCACCCTGCCACATAATGCTGTGGAACTGCTGGATTGATGTGGTGCTAAAAGTGCCTGTAAGCAAGGTTATCAAATAAAAAGTGCTGCTTGGTTATTTTTCTGTGTGTTTTTTTTTTTTTTTGGTCTTCCTCAGACTAACTAGTCAGAAATGTAACAATTTGTTATTAAATTTATTTCAATGCTTTTGCCAATCTGCTGAATATGACAGACCACGTTGTGTATGGACACAGGCTTAAGACAGGATTTTACAATCTCTGCTTATTCCATTCATAAGAGACATGGGAAATATATGACAGTCCCTCCTGCCTCATGATTAAGAGGCTTCAACTCCCTTTCCCTAAATACCTGCCATAAAATAGGTTATGAGATTAAAATGAGTTTTAGTTATTTTTTTAACTGTAATTATGGAACATTTGACAGGGGAAAAGGCTAGTGGAAATACTGAATCTGTTTTATCCAAGTGGGTTTAGGCTATGCAGCCATAGCACAATGAAGGACAAAATTCTTTATAAGAATGAAGCAGAGCTTAAAATATGTTTGGGTTTGGGTGAGGTTACACTAATTTATGATGGGAAAATAGTATGTTACTTCATTGTAATGCACTTCTGGGTCGATTTTGCACATTAGAGATATGACACAGCAGAATTTATAAACAAGATTAACTGTTTTTATAGTTTCACCTTGTCATTCTTTCACAGAAATACCATCTTGTAGAAATCAAATACAGATGGCTCAATTTCCAGACTTTGGAACAGGACGCTTTTCATTACTATACTGGCACTGTTACCAGAATGACGAGAAGTGACAATAAGGAAAAAAAGCAATGCACACACACAGAGATGTATGTGTGTGTGTGTATATGTTTGCATTGTGCATATGTAGAAATCTGTACATTGCTACTGCAATTTCTTTCTTTGGCCTTGGAGCTTCCATTCAGCTGTCCTAAGGTAGACAGCAGTTAGCAGCAACTATTGTTTTGCCTGTTGCTTGCTGCTTCAAAACATTTTCCTTTGATTTCTTTTACTAGTTCTCTCTACCTGTCAAGCAAATGTAAGTTTTAGCTTCGTTTTAGTGGTTTTCTTTACATGGCCATTATGAAGGCCTGAGGACTTTTGTGCTGTTCTATCTGACCCTGTTTCTTCTGTCAGTAACTCTTCCATGCCCTGTCCTATGCCATTAATGAAGCTGGAATGCTATCCCCTTTAGGATCCTTGCTCTAAATCTTCACTTGTTCTGAGATGCTGCTACGAGTAACAGGCCATGATGACAAATTACCATAAGAATTTGGAGTTCATCTTTTCTGGTTTTTTTTTTGTGGTTTTGTTTGTTTGTTTGTTTGTTCTTAATTATTTTTCCTCCTTTTTCATGACTAGGATATGGTTATACATCACAAGATCCAGTTTGTATTTTCCCATCATACTTTCCTGGGAACATATTTAGTCCATTGGTGACTCAGCTTTGCTCAAAACACTCAGAGATGCCTTTTTGGTTCAATTTAGAATACAAGCAAATGTTAAAATTTTACACTGAGGTAAAAAAGCTGGCCAGTTGTGCTGTCCATTATGTAAATATTTGCTTTTTTATGCTAGAACTTCCAATACTTTAGAATAGCTGTAGTTCGACAAAAATGCAAATTGATAACTAGCAGTTATACTAAGGAAATAGCCATGTAGAGTTACATTCTGCTTTACCTTTATGATACTTCTCATGTCTAAAGCTTGATTTATGTCTTAAAGAAATGAATATCCAAAATTAAAGGGGAATGTACGGTTGTGTAATCTTTGAATTCCTTGTTACTTTACAATGACCAGGCAACTTTCCATCTGTAGTTTTGCAAGGAGGTTCCTGGCTGACCCAAAAGTTATGTGTTTTATCTTTGTTGGTCTCCAAGATCTTAGCCAGGTAAAGTAATGCAGCTTGAGTTACTTCACCCACAAGTTTCCTTTTGAAGTCTTGCCAACTGCCTCTTTTGTTTTGAATGATTTGGCAGATATTGGGGGAAAAATAAAATCTTGGCTATGCCTTGAAATATGTCCACTTTTACTTTGCTGCAAGAATCCTGTCCCTGTTACTTAAGTTGAAGAAAATTGCTAGCTGAACTTATAAACTTGCTGTGCTGAGACATCCTGGGTGGTACTGAGCTAGCATTGAGTTAGCTGGCTAGATCCATGAGACAACTATGTAAAAAAAAAACTGCTTAGGATTTTAGAAAAATTCAGACTCAGTCATGGATTATGTAGGGAGATTATGTCTAATTTCTGTGATTTAATGTCTTTTGTTGATCATGTACAATCTTAATAAACAGTGACATATTAAAGACTGATGGTAGCTGCTATTTGTTTTAAAATGCTCATGAGCATGATGAAAGAGGACTGAAATAGGGGACATGGATATGGAAATCTTAAAGGAATTGCAGACCATATTCATCCCATTTGGAAATGCCATTCACCAGCAGCCATCTCCTGACTACATCCCTGCTGAGCACAGTGCCAGTAAGGGTAGGAAACGAGAAGCAGAAATGACTGTACAGAGCTCCCAGGTGATATTTGTGACAGAGAAAAACAAAACACCAGTGTCACCTATCAAATGCTGACGATGCTATGGCAGAAATAAATTACACAAGGGAAGACAAATTTCATATCCTGAGATTAGGTTTTATCGTGGTATTTTCTGCCCAAAGGTGGACTGTGTGTGGAAATGGAGACAACAGATGCTGTTGGATTAAAAAGAAAAATGGCAAAATATTCAATAAATAAACAAAACAAACAACAAAATCAGCACACACATTTGTAAATGAGTATGTGAGCAAGCTAGGATTATTTTGCCTTATTTTACAAGTGAAGATCCAGGCACAAAATTTAGTCCTAGTTTAAATTTCCAATTCCCTAATTCTCTTTTAATAGAAGTACCTGATTAGAGATGTCACAGGTGCAGAAAACATTCCACATGAAGAGTGATTGAAACTGTCTGTGACTTTTTTATTTAGAAAGGAGAGAAATAGGAGAGGCTCAGTTGGAGACAATCAGAATAATAAATGGCTAAATGAAGGCAGATAGAGCCAAGAGAGTTCCCATTTCCGTGAAAGAAGTGGCCATTCTTTAAAAGTCAGAGAAAACCCCAAACCAGTAAAAACAATTACACTTCTATAAGTCAAATTGACAATGACTAAAGCTTGTCACTAGAAGGTACCATTAAGCTAAAAACCTTAGGAGAATTCAAAAGAAACAGAGATGAAAGGCTTCCTGACTAAAATGCAGAAGAATAGGAAGAAAATAGGCCTACCCACTAGAAAGAAAACAAACAAAAAACCCCTTCTGGTTGGAAACAGACACAAGATTTAAGCCTAATGTCAATAGCAAGATTTTTTTCCTAAAATTATGTTATTTGGTTTTGTCTATCTACTACAAGGTCCTCTGCTTCAGACAGCATTTTACATTAGCTATGACTAGAAACCAAAGTCTTACTTAATGGACCACTGCATAACCTTGCTTGTGTTGCACCTCACAGGAAGGTGAATTTGATTTTATAATTCAGAAAATAGTTCTAATTTCCCCACCCCCCCCACCCCCCCCCCCCCCACAATTACTCAGCATATCTTTCCTTGATGTTGGGAAAGGGTTGGACAGTTATGTGATATGGGAACTGGGTTTTTTGATGGCTGTTTTGGCCAGCTGTTATTTCATCTCAGTGAATCCCCTGTCTTTTAAATGTACCTGTCCTTTTTACAGTCTTTCTATTGCTCACAGGCAACTTGTTTGCTCTTTCCTGTCTCCTTCTCTATTCCTCCTGCTTCCTAATCACAGTTTGAAATCACCATTTCTGGCATGCCTCAGTCAAATGGATTAATATTGTACTAAACATCCCTTGACCTGTAATTCAGGTGTTATTTTGAAAACAGTAAGTCTTTTTTTCTTGCTCACCCAAATCAGCTGCAGTGGGAAACTTTTTGTACAAGATCGTAATGTCAACAGCTTGGTAAATAAAACAAATGTCTCACCAATGGGGAAGAGTGTGGAATGGTTTTAGATACTGTTTTTTGCTAAAGTTCAGAAAAGACACTAGAACTATATTGGATACCCGTAAACCACTAGGAAGAAAAGAAAGTGGTATTTCTATCCCTTCTTGTTCAGGTGAGAAATAACAGATGGAGTGAAATAAAACAAAAGGGAGGAGCTGCTGCCTAATGTGTATAGGGAGTTTTGTGTGTGTGTGCTTCACAGAGCCAAAGAAGTACAAGCTGATAACAAATAAATAAAACTCCTCCCAGAAATTACCCATAGGAGGCTGCTCACAACTTCAGATGAAATGTGGACTCTGAGTCCCTGTTGTTTGTGCTCTGTGACTGATTGAACAATAATAAGGACCTCTACTTAGCATAATGAATACTAAGATTTATGTTTATCATCAGAAAATCAGTATCAGAATTTTTTTGGTAAAGTTAGGGCATAAAACATCAAAAATATTTCCAAACAGAATGGAAAATATGAGATAATAGTGTTTTGCAGTAATATTGTTCATGGCTTCTTTCAGGTGATCACTAGGTGAGAGAGTGGATAATAACCAAAAAGGAAAAGTTCCTAGTCAGGGAACAAAATCTCAGATATTTATGAAGACATAATTTCCTATTTCTCATACATAGTTACCTGACAAATCTCTGTCTCTCATTGCATAACAACACTTTATATGGTTTTGAATAACTCCATTCTTCTTGATATCAGTGAGACAGCAGTAAAAGATTATGAGCAATACATTCTCTGCAAGAGAAAATCTTTTTGATTGACTTATAAAAAGTACAGAAAGCTCAGCATTTTGCCATTTAGACAATAAGCTATTCTCACAGAATTTATTTCTTTTTTAGTTTGCTTTCTATGTGCTAGCAAAGACACATAATCAGCAAAATATAAAAGATTCAGCAACTTTGTTTTTGTGACAATGTGTTTTTCTTTAGATTTGATAGAGGAAGTAAGTTCATTTGAAATTGCCCAATGCATAAAAACTAACAATTTGCAAACTACTTACACTATTTATAGTAAAAATTTAAATTATTAGAGACATATTTTCAAGAAATAACTGAATCTCAGGCTTTTATTGCCTAAAACTTTCTATTTCTCATACTTTTCTTAAATTCAATATACAATTCATGAAATATGTGAATATAAGAAGCTTAGGGGCTGAAATTTTGCATTATCCAAGGAATAGGGACAGTACAGTAGAAGACTCCACACTTAGTTTCATGAAAGTGTTTTAAAGCTGACCCAAAACTGTCAATACAGACTGCCTCCATGTGCTTTTAGAAGGGAACATCTCTGTTTGAAGGAACTTTGCACTAAGCCCCAGACATTTTAGGAGTTTGGAAAATGGTCTTTTGTGAGGATATTTGCAGTGATGAAGAAGTGTCAGAATGTCAGTGTCTTCTGGGATTCAGTCCCCCTTGATTTATGTTTCTTATTGTCACAAATTGCAGTCTGGCATCATACACCAAGCTGTGATGTTGCTTTCTGACCTCTGCCTACCTTCTACTTTTAATCAAAATAGAGTAAAAGCCTCACATAATCTGATACATATTATATTTCCAGTTATGAATAGACACAACTGGAGCATCTTTCTATAAGTTTAAGTTATCTAGGACCTACCTGCAAAGATTAATTTTTGCCTTCAAACTGTGAACATTTGGGAGAATGAATTTCTGGTCTCAATGACTTAATTTGTGCTGATTCAGAAAGGATTCCTGTCAGAACTGGGCCAGTATCTTTGCCAAAATTATTTTGTTACTATATTATTTTCAAGAAATAAGAATTATCTCAACCTTAAATGTTTTATTACATTGTCCCAGTGTGTTTCTGTAGTTAAAGAATATCAATTTAATCATTGAATCCAATCTCAGTGGTTTCTGTTGTAATGTCTTTTTTTTTTTTTTTTTTTTTTTCAAGAATGAATTAACTTTTTTTTTAGAAAATTCCTTCAGTTTCAATTTTTAATGTCAATACTTGACTCAGAAACAAAACATTCTGGTTTTGTCAGGAAGAAGGTACACTTAACTGGAACAGAAGCACAAAAATTACATTATAAATAGCAACTAGACAACAACAACCAACATTAGTAATATCAAAACAAGAATAATCATCTTTTCCAGTTAAGCTAGATGTAATTATTTCCTTTAACTGTCAGTGACTCTGGTGTGAGCAGTCATAAATCAGTGATTAAGAAACTTTTAATTCTCAGTATTGGCTTGTACACACTGGGACTTCCTCACAGTGGCTGTGTATCAAAGCCAGTCTTGAAGCTCTTAAGACACAACTTGATTGTCCAGGCTGTTTCCTTGAAAAATGCAGGACACCCTCCAGAAACTGGTTCTTACCTCAGAGTCAAAGAAAACATCTGAAAAAAATAAGTGCATCAGGAACATTCCCATTGGATAAATCATATCTGGTAACTTGATGAAAAAAATATTTAGTGTTATCTTTAGTAGTAGGATTTTGATGTCATTAAATAATCTGAGATGTAGTGAATTAATTAATTATCTTCCCTTCTACAGTAAATAATACAGCAGCTGCTTTCAGAATTTGTGGAAATTAATGGTCTATAGTAATTTTAATGACCAATAAGTTCACAAAAAGAACACGTTAGGTGTTTTACTGGTACCTGTGGCACCTCAAAAGTTATTGGACCTGCATAAAACTTTGTCATATAATAAATCAAACTTTTAAGAATGTTGACCATGCTGTAACTGTAAACATGAAAATGTTGCTAATACAAGACATTTAGATTTTTTAGATTTCTTAAATTTTAGATTTGTGTGTCTCTGAACCAATGCCTCATGTTGATTTGGTTTTTGCACTGTTTCAATTCAATAGGCTAGAACAGCAAAATATGATTATGTTTTAGAGTCTAATCCTAAGCCAGTGAATTTAATGAATGAACTCCCTTCTGTTTCAGCTAGGTTTAGATTGGACCCTCAATTCTAGTAATAAACAATACAAACAAAATCTTCATCTTGTCTAGTGCTTGCTGCCTTCTTTTCTCAATGCTGCTTATAACAAATAACAAATTCACTTTAATCCATGAGTAGAGGTAATTGAAATTCATGTGAAAAAGGACATTTTGACATTGTACAATTTCTAATGCTGCCAACACAATTAAAATAATCTCAAGAGATACAAAAATATGAGTTTACTAGATCATGGTAGACTCCAGTGGGAACTGACCCTGGGAAGACATGAGTGCATTAGAGGGAGTACACATGGGGCAGTAAAGGAAAGCCTGGGCTGTTGTGAGAAGTGGATGGTGATGTGGGAGGCATAGGCAGCTGAACAATTAGTGAAGACAGTGAAGAAGATTTGTGTCTGAAATATCCTGATACCCTCAGCCACCCTTCTCTGTTACCTGGGTCTCAGATCTGTCAGAATTAATCCAAACTGGGGGGGGCTGTCAAAATTAACCCAAATTCCTGAACTTCCCTTCAGGACATCCTGAACCTCCAGTCCTGAAAATGGATTTAATTAAGACAGTAGCACAATTTTTCACCTTATATTCTGTGCAAATAAACTTCTGCCTTCCAGAATTTTCCTTTCATTATGTAAAGTTATTTTTTAAGTGTCTTGCTCAACTGGGTGGACACCTCTCACTGTATTACTTTGTTAACTGTAGATAAATTTAAGTAGGCTCTGCAAATGTGCCTTTTCCTGGCAAACATAATTGTGGTGCCAATTTGCACTGCCTCTGCATAGGTGTGAATCTGAGTATATAACTCAGTATAACATGACTTCTGAAATGCAATCATAAAACATAAATGAGTGTAGTGAATGTGACTCATTAGATCATCTTAAAAGAAAATAGGTAATAAAAGGTTACTGCAACTGGGCGTATGATCCTGAGAATAATGGACAAAAACCTATGGACTAAAATACCTTTAGTTTTTCTGACTTCACAAAGGAATGTATTTGGAAAAGGAAGTAAACAAAGTTTCTTTTGGATACACTGAATTCTCATGTCAAGATAAATTAAGAAAATGTGTGTTTATTTTTCTTGCTAGATCTTTGTATTTTGCTTTTATAGCAAAAAACATTTAGATCCAATAAAAGCACGTCACTCATAGATTAATCCCCATGTTGGATTCTCATGTTTGAAAACTGGCCAGTGTGAAGGGCAGTTTGTGCAGTCCGGTAGGAATAGAAGAAGACAGACACCCTTAATATCAGAAGGTCTATTTAATCTCTATTAATTGTGGCAAGCATCAGTCAGATGCAGCTGGAATAGCCCCTTGAAGTTTGTGCCAAGTTGTTGAACAAGGCAGTAGGTTTGCTAAAGTAGTTAGCAATCTCCTCTGTGAAAAAAAAAATTGTGGAATAAAATGAAACCTTTTATGTCCTCTGATCCTCTAGAGTGGTGCCTATTATAAGCATTGTCACCCATTTCTTTGGCACCAGTCTGAATAATACCAACAAAGATGTCATCTCATGTGAAGACTTGCATATGATATTTGAATTCAATATTTAAATTTAAGAGTTCTTGCTGGAGTAGAATACATAGTAACATAAAGATAAATAGAAACAAATTAAGAAAAACAGGGATGATGAAATACCAAAGGACACTATATTGTGTTTTTCTGCTACACATGGTGTGTGTATTCTTTATAACTCTCCCATGCCTGCATGAAATTTGGTCAGACACAGTTCCTCCACTATTAAATTATCACAAAATGCCTTACAAAAAGGCCAGAAAGAATGAACTGTGGTTCCTGTAACAACTGAGAGTAACAGAGCAACTGTTATATGACCTCATTAGCAGGTTATGCACAACCTTAACCATTACAAAATGTTTCAGTAAGAGAGGGAATGTTGGGAGAGCCACGGAACTTCATCCATAAACTTTTAGCAAATGTGCAGTACAAATTCCCTGTTTATTCCCTGCCGGACAGCCATAGGGTAGGCATAAGAGAATATAACTTCAATCTTTATGCCAGTGACTGTTCCTCTAATACAGACCACTTCTCTGTGTGAGTGTGCACAGGAAAAATCTTCAGTTACAAAAGCTACAGGAAGTTTTTATTCAATTTTTAAAAAATTGTTTTTAACTGTCTGCAAACAATGGCAAGCAGCTGGTTTGCATTTTTTTTTTTTTATTTGCATCACATTATCTGACAAAAATGTTGATGACATCAAGTTTTGAGACGATCTACTGTGAGTTATCCTCAGACTGGATTTAGGACAGTATCCATTTATATCCCCCTTTTATATACTTGTGAATAATAGGATTCCATGATGAGTTACAAAAGTCCCAATTGCTAGCAGTGTCATTAATAAATTACCATATTATTAAAAAAACTCCCACACATTTCCCCGTCTCTGCCCTGCTAGCTGCATCTGGGTCTGGCTGGTTGGATGAACTGCTAGCTAAACCACTTACCAGGGAGGCAGATTCATCATGTAGCCCTAAATTACAGACATCACTTTGTCAGATGAGAAACAATCAGCTACAATTTGAAGAGCACTACAGTGGCATTTCAAAGTGAACACAGACCAGGCTCAATGGGATTAAAAATGATGACAGAGTAACCCATTGGTAGCACATTTCAGGACTTTGACAAGAAACTGGTAGTGATGCCTTAAGTTTTAGCTTTCATGTTTTTCAGATTCTGTGTTGCCTAGGGGTGTAGTTCTGAGCCTCATATTAAGTGTTGGTAAGCTCTTTTAACAGAGTAGGTAGACTAAACAAATCCTTTTTCTGCTGAAGATCAAAGACAACTTTCAGGCCCAAAAGCATGAACTATGGTGGACTGAAGAGAGAAAACAAGAAGGATGGGACTTCATAATCCAAAGCTGTAATTGGACAATGATACCCCAATATGCAAATGGACCAAAATTTATTAAAATGTTAGACCTTGTGACCGGTCACCCATTTTGTGACTCTTTGAGGTCTTCCTTGGGTGTAGCCCTGGTCAGGCTCTTGTCCTGCCCAAGGTGTACCCTTAAAGGCCTTTCAGTAAATATCTGCTTTATTCTCTAGCTTTGTTCAGAATGTTTCTGGTCAGCCTTCCCAAGACATCACTAGTGTTGTAGGTTCTGGTCTTGTTGGCAGAGAGCCCACTTCCTCCCAGACAGTTGCCAGCTGCCCACTTTGAGCATGCAAAGGGTTCCTCTAAGATCAACAGTTCTAAAGCCTGATGGAGGAAGAGGAGACATGACATACTCCAGCTAACTAAGAGGAAAACAACAACTGTCCCAGGAGAAGCAGCTTTGGGGAAAAGGTCATTGTTCATCTCATTGCTCTTATCTAAAGTCAAGTAGCAGTTTCTTTCATGAGTTGGGGAAGGATCAGTGTGTATGATCATGAGTTTCTTGTGTTAGGAGCCATTTATTGTAATTACAGAAAGCAAGTGCAGCCAAAGGTGTATGAGAAAGACATCAATGTGAGAGGGTTTATAAGCTTTGAACAATGAGATGTTGGATCTCCTTTCTTCCAGATGTAGACAACAAATCAGCAGCCTGTTGCAGCTTCTGTGAGGGCACAGTTTGGGAGCTGTCATTAAGCTGTCCCTTCCTGCACTAGCCATATCATATTGTCCTTTCTCAACCCTTCCATTAGTTTCTAGTTCTATCCCATAAAATACTTCAGATTTGAAGGAGATGTAGGAGCATGTTGTTTTTTCTGCCAGTGTAAAGAATTTCTCTGGATTTAGTATACTCCTGGGGCAATGCTATTGATGGGTATTTGCTGAGGACTGCTACTTTATGATTATAGCTGTTTAAAAAATTGTCAGGGATGACCAAAGTTTGGAAAAAAAAGACAATATGAGAAGAATTTAATAATTAAACAGCAGGTTTGGTTTTTTCTTGGAAGTATTTCACTTCTTCCTTTGAATGCAACTGGCCATGGATTTATGTTGGCTCTGTGAATTCCCCATAAATATGGCCCTCCAGGCTCCATATTGATCTGAAATTAGGCAACATTAACTGAATTAATGTTTAATATTTCTTTTTCATTTAGTTTATAGACTTAATTCTTAGACTCAGAAAATATGTACAATTATCTTTAAACTGTTTTATTTGATTAGTGAGCTGGAATACATCTCCAAAAATATTAATTTTTAAATAAGCTAAGAAAAGAAAAGCTACAGAGTGGTAAAGTATAACCAAATTATCCAGAATTTCAAAAACTCTCCTCTACTAGAGGAAATAACTCTACCCTTTTAGCTCTTCTCTGAGGAGAAATCTGAGTAAATAAATGGCCTTTGTAACATGACCAAAAGTCAACAACACTCAAGCTCTCTCCCAAATCCACTAGTGTTTGTGCCTAGGAGGGCATCGTTAGGGCAATTACTTGATTAAACAGCCAGTCCATTTTGTTTATTTGTTACACTCCTCAAAGAAGAGCAGTTCACTCTCCCAGGAGCATTTGTGTATCCAGTAAATAGAAGCAGGTTAATTACATGCCTGAAAATCACAGGGCAGAAAATGCTATCCCTTTGTCTTCTGCTAACCCACAAGCAGAAGCACAGCTGGAGAAAGACAAGACATGTCTTGCCTGCCTGGTTGTAAGCCTTGCATTTTTCTGAAGGTGCACAGTTCTGCTGAGGATGCAGCTCTCTTTTCACAGAGATGTAGACAGATTTGCACTATAAGAATATTATAAAATAGGTACAGCATTTATTTATGTCTGTTAAACATTATTACTGCTTATTGCTTTTCAGAGATGGCATTCAGTGTTCACTGTATCTCAAAACATCTGCCACTCTTCCTGGTATTTATGCACCTTTTCTTTCTCCTGTCCTCAGATCAGTTTGTCTTTAAGGAAGATTTTCTTTCATTTCAGGTTATTTTATCCATATATTTTCACTTCTAAAAATCCCTCATTATTTAAACCAAATCTCTGGCAATCAACATCTGACATAAATACTTTCACTAGGGGGTTTGGAGGTTTTTTTCAGGATCATGTTACCAGTCTTTGACTTTGTCCATATCAATCTTAAAGTGAAGTCTTGAAGCCAGAAATGTGGCATATTTCCAGCTCTGCTTGCCTCCAGTATATACAGATAACTCCCAGGCAGCAGTTACAGTGATTGCAGAAACACTTGCAGGCAGCCTGCAGATGCAGAATGGAGATGTGCCTGAGAGCATCCAAAGTACCTAACACTGAACTGACAGTATGTCAACAGGACATGAACCTCTAACTGTGCCTAACAGGTAGTGTCTCACCTTGTCAGGGCAGCAATACCTGGAGTCATGTTTCCATGTGTAGTGGTTTGAAAGCAAAATGGGTGAGAGGCTCCAAGTCAGAAATACAATTTATTGAGATGAAAAGGGAAAAAAAGGTAAAATAAAATAAATGCAATAATACAAAAGACCACTGACAGAGTCAGAATACAACCTGAGCAGGGTGATGGAAGCAGTCCAGGTGAGGTGGTCTTCCTGAAGCAGTGATCTCATAGAAAGGTCTCGTAGCTCTGGTCCTCTGGGAATCCAGTGGGTAAGAGCTGCCTGTACTGTCCCAAATCCCAGCTTATATGCAGGTGAGAACACTTGGCTCCTCCCCGTGGGCAGAGCATCTCACAATGGGATGATGAGTCATACAGGGGGTCCTTGACGGCCCATTAAAGAGAGATAACTCCCCCAGAGGGAGTTATCTATGAGTCATACACAAGGCATTGATGGGCCATTAACAGAAGGCACCCCAGAGGGAGGGGGCCTGGAAAGAGCACTGCTCCAACAATTGGATTCATCAGTCCATGGAGATGATGATAGAATACTTTGTGCACATCCTACAACCCAGGACACCATGTTCACTATCTAGACTTCTCTCAATACACAATGTAAAGATATCTGCTGTTGCTTGCATATATTTTTCTGTCTTCTTTTCTCTCACCTCTCTTATTCTCATCTTCCTCCTCTCTTACATATCTAGAACATCAGCCAGAAAAGGTCTCTGCTCAATTACTTTTCTCTCCTGAGCACACTGACAATATCCCTGTATGACTTGAGATTTTGACAGGAGTATCACCTCTTACATATAACTGAAATGAGGGTAGGTGTCTCTTCTTGGTCTGATTTCAACCATAGCCATACTACAACTACCATTTTATACATATACATATACATAGACATATACATATACATATACATATACATATACATATACATATACATATACATATACATATACATATTCTAAAGTCCTAGAAAAAAATAGAAGTTTTTGTTACTTCATTTTCCCCAGACCTTATATTAAAGTAATCAATATCAAAAGTATTAATAGAAAGTGAGATTAAAATATTTGTATTTTCCCAAAATTATATATCACAAAATTTAAAGGGGTGTGATTAGTATAAATCCATAAATCACTGAAATATTTGGAAGAAAAGCAGACTTTAAAACAATCTTACATGTGGCTGTGATGTATTTCTGTTTCACTGTTCAAAGTTATGTTTTCAGAGATTTAGAAAAGGAAATGCCCAATTCCTTTCTCTAGTACAGATACAAGAACCTTTTCTCCAAGGTTAGAGTCCTTCTAGGAGATACACTGCTTATCTGTTAAAATAGAGATTACAATGCTGGAGTGATTCATAGAATCATAGCATGGTTTGGATCAGAAAGGACTTTAAAGATTATTTATTTCTGATTTCCCTGCCCTGGTCCTGGACACCTTCCACTGGAGCAGGTTGCTCAGAGCTCCACTCGATCTGGCCTTGAACATTTCCAGGGATGGAACATCCACAGCTTCTCTGGGCAACATGTTCCTGTGCCTCAGCACCCTCACAGAGAGAAATTTCTTTGCAATACCAAACACAAACCTAGCCTTTTTCAGTTTAAAGCCATCAACCCTTGTCCTTCCACTTGTAAAATGTCCCTCTCCAGCTCTACTGTAGCCCCTTTAGGTACTGGAAGGTGCTATAAAATCTCCTCAGACCTTTGTCTTCTCCAGGCTGAACAACCTCATCTCCCTCAACCTGCCTTCATAGGAGGGGTGCTCCAGCCCCCTGAGCATCTTCATGGCCCTTCTCTGGACTCACCCTAACGCATCCATATCCAATACAGGACACACTGTATTGATGGGCCAAGGCCAGTTTTATGAGGTTCAGCAAGATGAAGTGCTGAATCCTGGACTTGGGTCACAACCACTCCATGCCCTGCTACAGATTTGGGGCAGAGTGGCTGGAAAGTGGAAAGTGGTTGCCCATTGGAAAAAGACCTGGAGGTGCTGGTTGACAGCAGGTGAACATGAGCCAGCTTGTGCCCAGGTGGCCAAGAAGGCCAATGGCACCTGGCCTGTATCAGCAATAGCATGGCCAGCAGGGCAGTGATTGTCCCCCTGTACTTAGCTGAGGTGAGGTCACACCTTGAATACTGTGCTCAGTTTTGAGTCCCTCACTGGAAGGACATTGAGGTGATGGAGCTTGTCCAGAGAAGGGCAATAGAACTGAGGAAGGGTCTGGAGCACAAATCTCATGAGGAGCATCTGAGGGAGCTGGAGTTGTTGAGCCTGGAGAAAAGAACTCAGGAGAGACTTTACTGCTTTCTACAACCACCTGAAAGCAGGCTGTAGCAAGGTGGGGGTTGGTCTCCTCTCCTCAATGTAACAAGCAGTAGGACAAGAGGAAAGGGCCTTAAATCGCACCAGAGGAAGTTTAGATCAGATATTAGGAAAAATTTCTTCTTTAGAAAGGGTTTTCAATCATTGGAACAGGCTGCCCAGGAAAGTGGGTGAGTCACTGTCCCTGGAGGAACTGAGATGAGGTTTAGTGGTAGACTTGTCAGTGCTACTGCAGCTGTTATACTTGATGATCTTAAAGGTCTTTCCCAATCTAAATGATCCTATGATTCTAAAACCTGCTCACCTACCCCTACCTTTTTGTCCTTTTTGATCGTACATTGTTACTCTTTGAATAATGCTGTTTTGTGTTTTAGTGTACCTATTGAACATATCTCTTGGATGAGGTAGCTGCTTTCATTTCGTCTAAAGACTTAATTTTGTGAACCTGTTTCCCATACAGAAGCAGTTGGCCTTGAAGATGTTTTGGAGTTGAGTCTTAGGTTGTTCAGTTTCCCTGGAGGTCATGTTTCTGAAGCATTCTGTATGTTTAGCAGTAAAAACTAAACTCGACTGTGGCTGCCTTTCTTGCCATAACACAGCTTAAAAAAGTGTTGGTAAATCTCACGGCTCCTTTAAAATCTCTGGTGTTTAGGGGAGTTCTATACAAGAGGTGGGAGCAGGTGTACCCTCACTGCGGCTAGCAAACCAGACATTTAGCATTTCTTTCTACAACTATGATATCTGAGATTGTGTGTTTACTGTTGAAATTCTGGCTTCGCTCAGCTGGACAGTGCTAAAAGGCACCTTAAAGGGATGAGACCAGGTGACAGAACAGGAGTTAACTCGTTGGCCCAGTTTCTGCAGCATTCCCTGTTGCTGTTGGGCTCTGTGCTGCAGGTCATGTTTGCATTGCAGCATTACAAGCATTCCTGACTCTGCCTTTTTTCCTTCCCATTCAATACACCAGTATTAATGACCATCCTGTTATCCCTTGACATCTTCATGGAAATATTTCTTGTCTTTCTTGTGGACAATAAAGTCTTTAAACACAGAAAAGTCCCTCCATCTGTGAATGGTCTTTGACATTTGCAAACATGGCAGTAAGTAATGTTAAGTACTTTTCATTCTCCATGTTTTCCTTATTACTCCAGAGCACATCTCTCTCTGGTTTTATTTCATTTTAAACTGAAGAAAGCTTCTTTTAATGTAGTGCTAGCCATAGGGTACTCTAGGAGACATGTACTGCTGTTATGATGTACATACATAAAATAAACAGGCTCCAGAAGGTGAAAGAAATCATTCAAAGATGACATTTCCATAACTGTTAGAATGACCCACTAACTGTGAGAAAGCTGTGCATTTAGGATTTTCAAAATAGAAAAATGAGAGTCATATGATCCAAAACCTTTGTAAAATCACTTTTTTTTTTTTTTTTTTCAGATTAAATAATTAGACATTGGAAGTGTGACAATCCTTGGTACTAACAAATAAAAAAGAGAGAAAATAACTTCACATAGAAGTTGTGTATGTTATTTTTCTCATGTCTCTTGTATTTTTTATATATTTGGAAATTGTCAAATAGGAAAATAGTCTCTTACACATACACCCCTACAATATATGACCATGTAGAATCATGAAATTTTGTGAAACTCCGCCACGTGAAAGCTGTCTGGATTGTTCTTTTTTCCTGTAACTCTTGCAGAAAGCATTTTTCAGGCAAAAATATTTGCTCTTATAGAATTAGATACTCAGGTAGACAACAAATACATGTACAATCAGTACTCATCATTAATAAATTTAAGTATGGATGTTAATTGTATTTCCAAAGTGAGAAAAAATGTCATCTCAGATAACACTAAAAAAATCTTTCTTAAAGATTCCTGCTGCTTTAAAAGCCTGACTTTTGACTGTCTTCCTAATATCTTATTTGAAAAAAATACTTTTAGGAATAAGGCAAGGGCCTTAAAACTGACTGAAATTAAAGTTTTGGCAACTGTTGCTACTAAGTCTTCAGTAGTCTGTGGAAAACTTCACAAATATGAAATTAATTTTATCCAAACATATTTTAGGAAAACGTTATATGTGTTCTGGATTTTCTTTACCCTCATCACTGACTTCTAAGGAATATGTGTGCAAAATTAAACAAATCTGTTTCTTCTCTTGCTTTAGCTATTTCCTGGTGCTGCATTGGCTCTGATTCATGATGAGCTGTTGATATTGCAAAATCTGGCTTGTGGTGCACAAAATAATTCAGTTAAATAAGTTAAATGATTCAAATATCCCAATACTCAGCAAAGTGGAGGAAACTAAGAGACCTATTTAAAAAAAACTTGCTGAAGTTTCAGAAAGCTGGTACTTGATAGAGTTCCCTGAACTTATTTTTTTGAGTTATTGAGAAGAATTGGTACTACTTCAGCTTTAAGAAAACAATCCTTTTTTTCCTTCAGTCTTCAGAAGTCTTTCAGCTTTTGATGTAGTTATAAAATGAAAGTATTTTAAAAGAAAGTGTTCACTTTTCTTAATTGTCCTTTGCTAGGAATGGCAGGGGGGGTGGTACTTTTCAGATCATCAGGAGTTGTAATACATCAAGAAAGATGGCCCTGGAAAAACAAGGTGTTCTCCTTGGAGGTCCTTTCTGGTAGCATTGTAAAATACCAAGTCTTAGAATTCATAATATAGGTAAAACTAAAATACCTAATATAGGTAAAATTAAAACTAAATCCATGTGAGTATCTCTGTTTGGATGTTTTGGTGAAAATGATGTCATAATGGACAGAATTGCCATCTAGGAATTTGCTGTGTTAGGAAAAAGTTAATATACCTCTCCCATGTTTCATACCTTCCATAAGGATAGACAGGTGGCCAATGAAAGTAAAAAATTAAATTACTAGCTTCACCTAAACAAATGAAATAAAACTATTCTATTTGAAAAAGATATATGAATTTTGATTTAGAGATGGCACTAGGTCACAGTGCAGAACAAAAAACATCAACAGCAATGTTCCTTCTGGCTTCAGAGCATCAACTAACCTGAGTTACCTATTTTCCCCTTGAAGGGAATTTGCTTCATTGGCTAGTTAGGAATATAATTATTGTTATGCTGTGATATACACATTATTTAGTTATAATCTGTGTACCACTTCTAGGAATTGAAACATGCAATTCATTATTTTTGCTTTCCAAAATGGTTTTGGATTTCTGTGTAAGTGAAACATTGCAGTATTTTGGATTTATTTGAGTTAGAGTATCCAAGTGGCACCGTGTCATTCCATTTTTGTGGCTTAGTGAGAAAAAAATGTAAGAGTTAAAGCTTGGTAAAATAAGCTGAGAGTTGGACTCAGTGGTCCTTTTGAGTCCCTTCTTACTCAGCATATTCTATGATTCTATTATCTGATCTATGATTCTACTATCTAATGACCCCTGATTTTATTAGGAAACGAGCCTTCCAAGATAAAATACGCACAAAACTGGGTTTTGTAGAACTTGATGAGAGAAAGTTAGTTAACTTCTTATTGGACAATACTTGGACAATAACTTTCATCTGATTGGAATACAGACATGTCACAGCTGCCCAAAGGGAGCAGGGACACAACTATCTTAGTTAGTATTACTGTAATTCTAAAAGACTCCACAGCACCACCATTGGTCAATACACCACCACTGGTTAATAATCTGCATGGTCATTTACTTAACATAAACACTATACTCACCATCCTGTGGAGGAAATGTCAATTTACAATCCAATAGTGAATAGAAGTGGAAGTACAGAGAAGGATGGAAGACACCTTTATTTCAGGACTGCAACATACATCTATTAGGACAGTCCTTATTGTGGCTGTGTTCATGCTTCTTGGATCTAAAGTAATTTTTGCACTTTAGGCTCAAATGAATAATTTTTTTTTTTCTACTTAAAAACCATATGACTACTTTAAAAATACCAATAGTATAGATTTTACATACATTGCTTTTCTCAGATTATTTATATAATAATCACATTTATTCTTAAGCATGAATTGTATGCCAGCTCTTAAAGGGAGTTTCTATCTGACATTTTTCATCTATAGGATAAATCATTTACTTTTGTTGTGTTTGTCCATGTTTTATGCTATGCTTTAATCATAAATAGGGTGATGCTTAGAATGGCAGAACACAATGTATGCTCGCAAACTCTTGTGCTTAAAATTATCAAGAAGTTTGAAATAGTTAGCATCAGCTCCAAATCTCTGAAAAATACTCTGAGGAAAATTTAATCCAGAAAAAGAATGAATTTTATTCCTAATTTTCTGCTCTTTCATTTATACTCATAATCTCATATACTCATAATCTGTTGGTTTGGAATCCTAGTGAGAAATAAAAGCCCTTAGGAACCTCTTTTGTAATTTACCAGTAGAGATGCTGTATCACTAAACTTCTGATTAGAATGGTGAGTCCATTGGAAATGCTGTCACTTTGTGTGAGAGAGCTGGGGTCCTGTTACAAATCAAAAAATGACATCTGTTTAGCACTGAGATAGCTAGAATTGGCAGTAGATAGATTCATACTAAAGAATAACCCAAGAGGATTGTCACAAGTGACAGAGGAGGCATCAAAGGCTAATTAATTCTAACCTCAACTGGAGAAGAACAAGATTACGCAGGGAACATGCTACAGGAAGGATGTAGTTTGTGTGACAGAAACAGGCCCGCAAGGAATATAACTGTTTGCAATATAAAAGGCAAATATAGATTGTTATAAATGTATATTATACAACGCACATACACACACACCCACATACATACATATATATATATATATATATATATATACATACTTTCCCTCATGCCCTTCTATATGATTATCTAAGTAAATTGAAGAGATTCTTTTTTATTATTCATAGTCAAAGAAGAAAGCCATAGAAAAGAGCAAGAAGTAATCACACAGGTAGGTGCCTCTCACAGCTGTTCCTGTGACTAGGCAGCCACCAACTGAACCTTACAGCTTGAGAGCTGATGGACCAGCACCAGTTTTCTCTTTACATCAGAAGGCACAGCTCATATTACTTTAATATGACTGCAAGTGAAAACAAGGAACAAAGTTTTGAAAGGACCTTGATGCAAAAGTATGTGGAACTGAGGAAACAGTGAAGCTAGGAGATTTTTGAGGCAAGCACTAAGCCAGCCTCCCAAAAGGAAGCTGTGAGATGACTGTCTTGTGAGAAAGCAGAAGTGTCAGGTGACAAATATGCAAATTTGACTTGCTGTTTACTCTGCTTTGAGGAATAGAAATACAAAGCTTTATAGTTTAAAACGAAGCTCTGTCTTGAAAGGCTGCTCTGTGTGATTGTGAACAACTATAGGCTTTCAGGTTTCCCAGAAAGTAACCTCAAAAGGATATAGACTCACGTGGCAAAAGACCTTGTGCAAACCACACGTCAAAGTCAGAGATGGAGGCTTCATCCCACTCTGCCACTAAGATGCTGAAATTCTCTCAGATAAACTTAGTTGGGGATTGAAAGGCAAAGTTTTCAACAATTTACTTGGGGATGACTTTGGAATGAAACTAAAAGTCAAGTCCCTCTATGTTTACAGCAAAATGTGTTGGAGTAACAATTCTCTGTACTGCAGTGAGACTGAACGTCTTGTCCGAAATGCAAACAGGGTAGCAGGGTGGAAAAAGTTGTATCACTCCCACCTTTTCAACTTCCCTGTCTTCCAGCAACAAAGGAATGGTTTAAGTCCAGATATTTTTATGTCTCTAAGTGGTCAGAAAAATCCACAGGAGCTAAAAAATGCCTGAAGTTTAGTCATTTCCTCAAGGGAGTTCCTATGTGAAACAAGAACATGGCTTAGACCTGCAGTGAAAGTAGGACCTGGTCATGAGGAAGGATAAGATTGTGCACTGAAGCACCTTCTTATGAAGAGAGATAAATCCTAGAAGACTGTAAACCAGCTTGTTAGATGGAAAGTTGAAATTATCCATGTACGACTAGATAAAGAGGATGTCAAAGACGTGAAGAATGGCCTCAGTTTGATCTGTCTTGCGGGGCTACTCTGCCTGTAGTAAAAGCAGTGATATCCTCAGAGTGGCTTGGCTTCATGCTCTGCTCCTCATGGGACCTTTACAAGCAAAGGCCAGTCTGGTCACACACCCAGGTGGCTGTGCCACAGGTCAGGGCCAGTCTGCTGCAGCCTCTTGCAGTTACTCTGGATGAGAAAGTCATAAGGAAAAATTCTGTGGGTATACTTTGTTTGCCTTTACACTTCATTCACTTGCCAGAGAGATTTCAGAAGATTTAAGAGTAAATGAGGAAAAAACCACACCCTTTAATTTATGCTTCTTCATATGTTCTTAATACTTTTTTAGGTTAAGATTTCATCAGTATAAGACATTGCATGTGCATTTAACAAAGTGTGGTTTTCACCATCTGACACAGTCTCTGGATTTGGCCTAAGATATAACACCTGTTTTACACTTAATCTCCCCACTATTTACTTCATTTTGAAAACTAGTTTACCACAGGAACATCTCCATTTCTTGGTGTCAGGTAACATGATAACCTGTGTGGTTAATTAAGCAAAAAAACCCCAAATAAATATTGGAAAAGTTCCATTTTGCCCTTAACAAAGTAATGTCAAAATCCCAAATGAAATTGTGAAGATAGATGATCTTCAAGGATTCTTGCTTTGGATGTTTTCCATTGACTTCTTACAAAACAACAGCTTCTTGTTGCTGCTGACCAATACAGGAGAGTAGATGTTGAACAGGAGCTGGAGAAAAGGTGTGAGTAAAATTAAACTTATTTCTCATGGATGAGCAAGCACATCTCTATTGATTGTGCCCATTCTGCTTACATATCAGCAAAGGTGTCAAAGAAATAGATGCATCCCACTGTTTGTTAGGTGAAACCAAAACAAACTAGATTTCACATTCAGTGCTCCCACAGAAATATTTTTTATCATCATGAGCTCTTCTTAACACCTCAGCATAAACTGCAATTAAATGCATTATTTACTGAGTAGATCTGTAAATGCTACCATTATTCAATAAAATAAAACAAACTCTAAAAATTATCAGTAAAATTTTTGTTTGAAAAACACCAGTCTCGTCAGAAAGCTCAGAAACAAAATAATATACTATTTTAGGAAAATAGAAAAAGACAGTTTAGTTTTACACAGAATGTATAAGTGCTTCTCAGCTATGTACATTTTCACTTATCCACTTTTACCAGTATAAACCTATGTACTATTTAAAGATGTTTTGATGGAGCTTTTTTTAAAAGCCAGAACAATTTAAGCAATAGAAAACAATTTAGGTTTGAGAAATGCCGTGCTATGATGCATTTCTGTGAATGTAAAACAATTTTACTACTCAGAGCTAGCACATTGGGTGTATTACATGAATCGATGTGGTCTAGAAATACAACTGTTAACATAAGCAGTTTTTAAAATAGTTTCCAATTTTATGTACTTTATCTCCAAAAGTATTCAGAGATATGTCTTATACTCCTGTGTTGCCTGAACTGTACTATCAGGGGTTTTTCACATATAGGTATTAATAAAAGCCAATAATACTTTTTTGTTTAAAGGAAAATAACCATAAAGGGTAAAGATGAATATTCAATAGCTGTATTGAATATTTTCATTCAACCTGTCAAGGAGGAAATGAATGAAAGTCACAATATGTAAAGTTTACTGAAGTGTGAAGAGATTTTAATAAAGCATTAAACAGACAGTACTTGATATTAGGTTCTCAAAATCCTTCTCCATTTAGTCATATCCTACAAGGTTAAGCTTATGTATTACATATTAAGACACTTTCATGTCTTTATTCAGTCTTCTAGGACATATTACATGATGAAGACATTCTGAATCAATTATGTTCATTCTGATTTTGCTGAAATGCAGTTGTAAGAAAAGCCCTCATCTAAACACAGGTATTTTTCTCTAAAATCCCTTAAATGATGGGATTCCTCAAACAGTTATGGACATTAAAAATACCTTTCCTGCCCTACTCTCTGCCAAAATAAAGTTGAATGTGATTTCCTCTGAAATGGCAAAAGTTTTAACTTAAAAAGAACTATTAAAAATAGCTTAAAAATTGCTTGTCATATTTGACCTTCCAAAATAAGTACTTAATAATGTTTTCAAAATATATGTTTGTTTTTAGTGATCCCAAATTGCATTTCATAGTCCAATAACACTTTTCCACATAAATCCCAATGATCTTGTCTATTTTCATGCTACATATTAAGGAAAAAGAGAAGGCATATTTATCTATCCATTAGAACATGCAGGCAAACCAGGTGAGCTTTTAAATTGATGAAAGAGTAATTTTTTCAGAGGCATAGAAAATAGCAGAATCAGTAAAAAAAAAAAGGCTGCTAGAGGGGGTCAAAAGAATAATTTTGCTGTGGTTTTGTACCAAATAACCTATAGTTTTTTGTTCAAGAGCTTGCTTTCCCCCTTTTCCCAGAGAATGTAGAGCAGAACACAGGAAATGAAAAAATATTCATTAAGCTGTCTCCAACATCAACTAGATCTTTCCAAGGAAGATATAAATCCCCATATTCACTGAGGGAGGAGGAGAAAGGTAATACTTTTTTATCCCCAGGGCAAAGTGCAAAAACAATGAGACAAGAGTCCCTCTTAAGCTATTCTTGATGCAGTGAAATCATGCAGTGATCCCAAAACTGAGTTTTGGAACTTCTCACACCAGGATTGCCAGTACATTTAGTTCTAGCTAAATTTTACACAAAACTGAGTATATTGGCAAAGAGTCACAGGTCCAGGAACAAATGTGAGGGATGCACCACTAATCCAGACACAACCCAGTGCCCAATTTCCTCTCTGATAAGCTAGGATATTTCTGGCTCCAAGTAGGAATTCCACTTCTCTCTGCAATATGCTGGAATTCTGTCTGTTTGAAGGCAAAGCAACGTGCTGTAAAGTACTTCAGACAGTTGTTTTGCCCAAAAAGAATGATTTACAGCTAAAGTGAATGGCAAAACCATACAGAGGCATAGGGAATTTGCATTCAGTTGCTGACTCAAACAATATGACTTGCATGTTATAACTACCTGTCCTTTTACTGGATATATAGAAAAAGGAGACACAGGAGTGAGACCACATTGGAAGGTGCCACTTTAGGTGTGCTGTTGCTTCATAAGGATTTGCCAGGGCAGACAGGGGAACAGGAACTTCACCTAGCCTCAGGTGTTCACTGCAGAAAGATGAAGAATAGGGTAAGCAAAGCTCTGCCTTAGGACTTGCATGTTCTTCCAAAAGGTTAAGAAGTTGTATAAGGCTATATTCATTGCTTGCTTGCCAAATTATGTTTGAAGATGTTTAAGCCAGAAGCCAGAGTTCCTACAGTGGGATGGAAATCAGAGGAAAATATCTGAGCTACTGCAAGTTCTGAGAAACCTGAGGCATAGGTCTGGGCATTCTGGAGTCCCGTGTCTCAAGGAAAATTTGAAAAGTACTGCTGTGTTTAGTACCCTATAAACCTCATTACTGAAAAAAGGTGGCAGAATCCTTACTAAGAAAAAAAAAAATAAATTGGTAGGCTATCACAGAATCATAGAATGGCCTGGGTTGGAAGAGACCTCTAAAGATCATCTAGTTCCAATCTTCCTGCCATGGACAGGGCACCTTCCAGCAGGCCAGGTGGCTCAAAGCCCTGTCCAACCTGGCTATATACACTTAGAGGGAATCACATCCACAACTTCTCTGGACAACCTATTCTGGTACCTCACCACCCTGACGGTAAGGAATTTTTTTCCTAATATGAAATCTAAATCTACTCTCTTTCAGTTTGAATCCATTCCCCCTTGTCCTGGCATTACATGCTCATATAAGTCTTTCCATTTTTCTTGAAGGCCCCTGCAGTACTGCAAGACCACAATCAGGTCACCCTGAAGCCTTCTATTTTGCAGGCTGAACAATCCCAATTCTCTCTGCTTTTCCACATAAGAGAGAAGCTCCACTTCTCTGATCAAGGGTAGAAAACACTGTGCTTGTAAACAGGACCTGGGCAGCTGCATGCCGAGGTGATTTGGGAGTACTCAGTCTCCTTTATAGAGGTCTATTGCAGAGGCATCATTTAGTCCTTCGTTTCCTTCTGCAGCAGATCTGCATTGCAGGGCCCTGTGCTTCGGGCAAGAACAGGAATGCCAGTTCTCTGCTCAGAGACTTTTAGTCCCAACTGGAATGAGCAGAGCAGTACCATTCAAATGCAGTCTACAGCCTACCAGGGACCATTTTTATCTTTCCACCACACTGAGTAACACTTATTTGGGTCCAAGTCAAGGACTCATATGCAGACCCAAAACCTACGGTGTGCACTGATTTATCCCAACTCTCCTAATTGTCGACATTCCACACCAGTGATCCCACAACATGTTCTTCCAGCTATTGGCATGCATGGTTTTGTCATTTGTAACTGCTAAATTCTTTGCATAAATATTAAAATGCAGTAGTGTTGCAAGACATCAAAGTCATATGTGATTCGCTAAACCATTTTCCTATGAAGTACTTTATAAATGATGCATTAATTCTGTCAGGATGCAGCCCTTCAGCATGGCTCATTAAGTCTGGCAGTTGCCTACTTTTCTTTTGATCTTCTGCATGGGGAAAGGAAATAAATGACATTTTTATTTCCTCAAGAGCATTTCTTAGCACCTGCCCTGAAAAAGAACAAACAACATTTTCCATTTGAAGAGGACGATTTTCTCCTATCAGCTGAGAACTTCTCTCACCTGAAAAAGTATGACTTCTCTCACTTTACACGAAGTATATTTTAAAATTTATAGGTTTTTGCTATTACTCTTTCTCTAAATCAAACTGCACTCTGAGCCATAATGGTGACCTGTAGACCTGAAGGACTCTTAAAATTATCCCAAACAGGTAACAGGGGTATTTTTCCTGAAGAGAACAGTCTGGGTAATGTAAAACTCAGTCTCTACTTGACAAGTCTTTCACAGCAGGTGAGGACCTGAACCATCTGATTAGAGATGCATTCTGCACCCTTGACAAGAAGGGCAAGCACTGGTAAGAGGATATGAACTAAGTGCAGTTACTTACTTTTTGCATAGTAGGTCAGTTGTAAATACTGTTGTACTGGAACTATTAAAAGGTCATATGCATTTTAATTTCAAAGTGTTTTTACTTCAGACTTGGTCAAATTAATTTTCTGTGTAAAACATGCTATGTTTTAGCAACTATTCTATTATCTTTCAGCACTGCCCCTTGATAAGAGCTTTACAAGGAGAGGTTCAAATGACAGCAGCTGAAAGCTGCTCTGGTTATGTGTGGTGGGGCTGAGCCCAGCCAAGTGCAGCATTCCTCTGAGGATGGCCGGGGGATGCAGGTGTCAGAAATGCATCAGCATGTCCCAGTGCCTCCCCAGTGGGCTGGTTTGGCTTCATACAACTGTCTCCACACTGCCTCATCAAATCCCCCTTCCAAGGGATAGACCAAACATCAAGGCTAGGAAAATGACAGCCAGTTTTCTAAGCTTCTCTCTGTTGTGTGGGTGTACTGCTGCCTGGCAGTTCGTGGCTGGCTTGCGGGGGGTTCCTCTCTCAGTCACAAAGAGCGATGTGACGGCATGTTTGACACGAGTGAAGTGGGGCTCAGTGTGCTGCATGCTACAGCGCTTTAATGAGCACATCAAGGATGTTGACATGAGGAGATAGGTCAAATGTCAGATTTCAGACTTCCAAAATTGCAAAAGGAAGCTTGTTGATAGAATGAGATTTTTTAAAAAAAGAAGCACCATAGTGGAAACCTGAGGAGAGTAGATTACAAATTACTGGGCAATGAACATAAACAGCTATGCCTAGAATAGTCTAAGCAGAGCCAATGCTAGATTTGAATTCTCTAAATGTTATGTCTAATTATCATACTGTATTATATTTATATGTATATATATCTTTATAGTTTGATGGGACAAAGGGTACTCTTTAAACCAAAAGTAGGTTTAGGTTAAATATTAGGAAAGAATTCTTTACTGTAAGGTTGATGAGATAATGGAACACGTTGCTCAGAAAAGTTATGAATGCCCCATCCCTGGAAATGTTCAAAAGCAAGATGGATGGGTATTGGAACAGCCTGGTGTAGTGGATGGGACACTGGGAAGGTGTCCCTGCCTATGGCAGAAGTGTTGGAACTAGAGGACCTTTCATGTCTCTTACAAACAGCCTATAGTTTTATGATTATAAATACTCATAAAGGGGTATAAAAATAGTGATATTATTGGTAAATATCAGTCTAAACCACATCAGTTTCAGGCTAAAAGTCATGTTTTCAGTATTAGTAATGCTGTTCTCAAATTTCCACAAGATTTTAATTCTCATATTTGCCTTTTCCTTTTTGCACTTTTTCTCATGCATAAGTAAAACCATTTTTATAGAAATAGAAAAAAAATTATGGATTAATCTATATGAAGGGCCACCAGTAAAACAGACCAAAGAAGTCCATCCCAATGTTCTCAAAAATCACAAGCATGTCAAAGAAACTTTAGAATCAGAAATATTAGGTATTAGTCATGTTGCGAATTACACTTGAGTCAGTTTGGACTCCAGATTCAATACAGAATACTCCATTAGTCACAGTTGCTGAATTTCAGTTACAGATAGCTGTAGATTATAGACAATGAATATTTAACATATAATTATGTAATTAAGATGTCAGCCAATACTAGGGTTAATTAATTCAATTAGTTATTTAAAAATGTGGTGCTGAACAGGAGTGTTTTACAAAAATTTGAAGGGCTTATTTTTAATATTGTACCAGCTTACTTGCTACTTTTTGTGCTACATGCCAGCAGCAGTGGGTAAGGAAGACTTGATTTTTTTAAGTTGTACCACCATATCTGGGCTCTATTATCTACCCAATAAAAAAAATACGATGCTTGCATTTTTCTGATAAATGGTAGCTCCTTTCTTCCTTGTTTGGTTTTTTAGAAGCTGTTTATATCTCACAACAGCTCTATTTTAGTGTCTTTTGAACAAATGGTGTCTATGTTGTCTATCCTACACTGTGATGAAAAGAGGAGAGTATTTTCTGACAACAATAATGCAGTAATTTTGTGAAGAATAATCTTTTCCAAGAAGTAAAGCCTCTGGGATATAAATGCAACTGCAGCACCCAAATGTGACTCTAGCACAGTCATCCCTGATGTTCAATATGTTCACAGTGGAATGTGCTGCCTTACTTCATCCACTGCTCACACCACAAGTATTTTCCACCAAGGACAACTACAGAAGTTCCTTTGTAGATGAAGTGAGGTATTGTGTAGCTCTCAGTGAATGACTTTCTCTTGGTAGAACATCAGTAGAGGTAATAAAGATAAAACATTTTCATTTTCCTGTAGCTTAATAGACAAATACATTCTTTACTACAAGTCATCAGGTAGGCTCTTGCAATCACAGAATTTTTATGAAATTTGTACAGTGCTATTAATATGGGAAAGACAAACATTAATTATAAAATATTATCTTGGGAGTTTATATTTGCCTATTAAAAAAAACCCTAACCTTTTGCAAAATAACAGCTAAGTGAGATCAGAACTATCTCTCAGTGTAGCTGAATGTTTTGGTTTTTTTTTTCCCCCCAGGGTTAGGAGAACACTTTTTCATTTGTCATGAAAAAGACAAATCACAATCAGTGTGTCACATATAATTTGACAATTTGCAATGTTTTAACAGCAGGGCACCAAGGCACATATTTCAAACATTGCCACTGGTAGAAGAGTTTTACAGTAGCTCCCAATTTCCATGCTGGATAAATGTCCTGGCTAAAGCCAGTTGTATAACAGATAGCCATGAAGGATTGGTACACTGGAACCAAAGAAGTTGCCTGATTAGTTTTGGTCTTTAAGTTGATAATTTTTTAAACATGCATGAGAAATCAAGTACTATGCTCTGAGGATCATACAAACTAACAGGTGTACATTTTGGCACCTACAAATGCTATGCCTGAAAAAGGGAGCCTTTTTTCATTAATTGCAGGTTATGGCTTTAAGTCAACAGGTAGCAATTTGGGTCTGGTACTTGGACACAAAAATAAGTAACCAAAGCTTGCATCTTCCTCCTAAATTTCTCAAAGGAACTTAAAAAATCTCCACTTCCTGGAGATAATGGCCATCTTCAAAGTCAAAACTGTCAAATAATATTGATACTGCATTTATTGGACCTATAGGATGACATGTCATGTATAAACACACTGAGTCACAAGTTTATATTGCTTGATATACAGAAAAGGTTAAAAGAAAAAGGAGATAAGATCAAAACTCTTCCTGCTTATGTAATGTCAAAAATCCCTAAAACAAAACCAAACCTGAGTGCATTATAGATCCTACAGCTTAAAAATACTGAGAAAACTGTTAAAGTATTGCCATTAAAGAGGATAAGGCAAAGGTACAGCCAACTTTCTCCTTGCTAATTTATTTTGTGGCTTTATTCTGAAAACCATGGCATGGGATTTCACACTGATTATCTCCCCACAGTTTCCACACAAAGTATGTTCAGCTTGCAAGTAAACAGATCATTTTTTTCTCTTCCTACAAAGCACTGGAAGCACAGCTCGCCCTCTGAAATGCAAGCCAAGTCTGCTGTTTCTTGTGCATAATCACCAGTTAAAGGCTCAGCCTGCTCTGTCACACGTATTCACCAGCATTGCATGTGAGATGCTGAGTGGAACAATTTTATTTGCAATGAAATAGGAAGACGAATTGAACCTCCTTCATTTCCTTCCAATTAGCTGCAGTGCAGCTCCCTCCTAACTTGGTTTTGTGGTACTTGATAGATAGCAAAAGCAAGAGCTTGAACTGTTTCTGATGGGGGAGGAAGCAGCTGAGACCAGTGAGCATGTTTGTAAAGGATTTTTTGAAAAATTTTAGCGTATTTGAGATAGGATAAATTCTTAGCTGGTCATTGCTCCAGACCCTGTTGAACTGTCCAGCAATATTCTCTTGATCAATTCCTGAATTTAACCAAATTATTTTGAAAAGAGACTGTGTCAGGTCAAAACAAAACTCCACCCTGCACAGCTGATGCTGGCAGTAGCAAAGGCTGGAAAATGTAAGATCAGGTCAAGCTTTAACAATACTTCTCCTGGATACTGGCTTACCTCCAGCAGCAGACAGCTCAGAGATTTTCTGAGCCAGGTCTGGCAGCATCCTGAGGGAAGGAGTAACACATATAGATTGCAAGCTACTGGCAAACAACCTTCCCTCATTTCTGTGTAGAGTCTGTCCCATTCTAGCTTCATCTAATATCCTTTTCATTTTTTACTTTCAGCTGGCAGAATCAGTAGGCAATTCATACATACTGACTTTCCTCATATTTCACACACATCTATGACGTTTTTCCTTATTAATCTTTTTCCAGCTGAAGGGATGGATTAGGCTCTATCCTAATTTATGATGTCTTGCACGAGTGGATGTCTTTCCAAATCCCTGGGCATCCTTCCCCAAATATTTACTAGAACATTTGTAGTAATAACAAATATTGTTGCTACATTATCCTTGACCTGGGGAAGGGGAAACAGGATGGCATGGCAGAGTCCAAAGTGTGTGCACATCAGAGATTTTTGGAGAGGTATTAAAAAACTCTCTAAGTAGTCTGTTCCGTGCCATCATAAGGTGTCAGCCTGAGTGCAACCTCTTGGCTCTTCTGACCGTATAGAATTGGTTGGGTTTGGGAGTGTTATAATAAGACAGAATTCTAATTCTTAGACCCTGGAGCACTGTTATGATTTCAGAAATGAGAACTTTATCAGAAAATAAGTGTGATTGCAGCCCTCAACCTTTGGAAGGCTTGGCTGAAAACAAAATAGAATCTGGAGGGCAAAAAGGAAAGTAAAAGTTATTACTTTTTTTTTGTTAAGTTAAAGAGCTTAGGATTTAGCCAGTTTATGAATAAATATAGGACTGAGAGGTGAATAGTGGATTCCATTTTCCAGGCAGTACATAAGTCATAATTCATACATAATCACATATTATTTTCTTTAATACATTTACCAAGTCCTATCTTGAAACCACAGGGGTGCTTTTAACACTCATTGATAATATAAGACTGAGCTAGAAATCTTCTGATGATTAAGAGCTTTCCATCCTACATAAATTACCAGCCATTTTACTCTCCCCTCAACTAAATACCAGCTGCATCTTTCAGTTCACTTAGGTTTTCCCTTTTTACTGATAGAGAAAAATATGCTTCCTCATCAGTCACTTCCCTGCCCTAAAAACAAGCCAGGTTTTTGCTTGACTCTTCAATATTTTGCTCTGCTAATAGTTTTCTGCTGCTCCCATTCCAGCTTGAATTAATCTATAGAGAGAAAAGCAGAATAGTGCACGGATATGTCAGACTGGGAAGCTCTTCGGAAATTTCCCTTATTTAAAAAGGCCTCTGATAATGGCATAACTATGACAAACCTCCTAGAAATATTTCCCAAGCTCCCGTGTAAGATTACAACAATTTAATAAATTTTCCAACTTCAGAGTACTTCATGATACAGGCAGACTTTCATCTCATGATCAATTAGTTCTCCAAGATTAATCAGCTTTTCAGTTGTTTCAGTCGTTTCATCTTACAGCAGAAATTTTATTTAATTCAACAGTACTCAGTTTTTCACTATTGCACTATTACATGCAGTACATGTGTGGAAGTTTTGTGTACACAGAATTATTCAGTTCTTCATAAAATATTCTTGCCCTTCTCTTTATTAACAAAACTGTCCAACTTTGTTAGTAAAAATCATTGCATATTCTGAGTTTTTTGTGTCAAGAACATTTGTGGAAACACTCAATTTTTTAATAAAGACATTTTTATTCAGAAAAGTCTGGCAATTCTTAAATTAATGTAATTGTCTCTATCATGACTAAACACATCCTTTACATTAAGTCACACAGAATTATTTACTGGATTTCTAAGAAATTAGACTGATTTTTATCTCCCTGTCTTTGAAAACCAGTCATCTAAAAAAATACTATTGCTTTGGTAAAATACAAGTTGGGTAAATTTATGCTGCACTTCATTTTCATTTACCTCTACATTTTTGGAGTGTTTTAAAGCCTTGCATATAGCTAACATACTATGCAGTCATGTATTCCATTATGTATTTTCTATTCTGTAAATGCATATCCTATGTTGACTGTTTTCCATTTATACCATTCCTGATTTAAGAGATTTATTTAAAAGCTCTGCTGCTGGATCTGCAATTTCATGTGTGAGTTCTTGCAGTACTGCAGGAAGATTATCTAGTTCCCCCAGCATGAGTACATTAGGTTGCTTAACTTTTGGTTTCCACTTCAGTTTTCATCATTTCCTTTTCCACATTCCCACTGCTATTGTGCTTCTGTTCCATATTCAGCATCACTATTCTTACTGAAAATTGATCCAAATCTCCTAGAAACATAGCTAGTGACCCACACTTGGCCCACTGGAAGAAAGGTTTGAAGGATTTCCATGCCAAATACTGCTTCCTAGTGTCCGATACCTGAAGACTTACAATCTAGAAAAAGAAAAAGAAAAAACAAAAAACAAAAAACAAAAAACAAAACAAAAACAAAAACAAAAACAAAAACAAAAAAAAAAAAAACCACCCCAAAGCTGTTTTATGTCACAGGGAAGCAGCAGGAGAAAACAAAACCACTAACAACCCCAAAGGACCCCTCAGTGGGAAAGAATGTAGTTTTCCAGAGTGCTGCTGGACTCCATGAGATTTTTAATATTATTAAGGAATGACCTTGCCCCATGCAACATGCTCAAAGTATGGCAAGTTTCTGAATCTATAAAAGCAGGTCATAAGCTGCTGCTTCTTTCATTTGTTGTCTCTCCCTTATAAAACAAGAGAATAACATCTTGATTTCTGCTGCAGAACAAGGAAAACTCTGAAATCTTGGATTAATAAAAAATACAAACACTAGGCAATAAACATATTCAGTAGAGAAAGATATGTTCTTATTTTATCTTTTTAGAAGACTTTATAAAATCTCTGTCCTAGGCACAAGGTAAAACAAAGCCCACAAGTTCTTCTGGCTATTTTCTTTATGTATGTGCTGAAGACACAGACCTAATTACAGGAAACCTGAAAACTGTCCTTACTACTTACAAATGTGCCTTTCTATCAAGAGAATACCTTCATAAAATATTCACACTGTCCAAATTTGCCTCTGATAAACCCTTAGCCTGTAAAAAATTTTAGGACCTTGCCTATGGGAAAGGTGTTGTCTTCAGTAGAGACAGAATAAAGCCTGCATTAGATAACTCTTCATGTCTCTTTTAGTTCTTAAAAATGAAAACTGGATTTAGGCAGAGGAAGGAACTAGCCCTAAGACACTGATGAAAGATTTGTCCAATAATATTTATAATTTTTGCCACCCTCTATTTTTGAAGGTTGGTACACATCTTAATTGAGAGATTATTTAAGAAAATTTGAATTTAAATCTTCAATAGTAATTTTTTTGTTATTTACCTGTATTATTTTTCCAATGTCCTCTGACTGTATTAGATAACTTCACAATACTTTACTCATCCTGTAGTGATTTTTAATAGTATTTACAAGAAGCTATCACTCTCTAAGAATTAATTCTGACACCAGCTGAATACATTGTTAAATTCTGAGGGAACTGTGAATGGAAAACATGCCAGAAAAATAACTCCTTGTGAACAAAGAGGAAACTAAAAAACCACAAGACATTTTAATGTTGTTATCCATGTATTATACTTAGAGTTTGTCTTACAGC
This sequence comes from Sylvia atricapilla, assembly GCF_009819655.1. Lineage (NCBI taxonomy): Eukaryota > Metazoa > Chordata > Aves > Passeriformes > Sylviidae > Sylvia > Sylvia atricapilla. The sequence continues at coordinate 119,346,243 of NC_089140.1, read as the reverse complement.
ACCTTTGGTATTTGGTCTCACTCTTTTCTCTTGGTGTTTACAACCTCACCTTCATCACTGAATTAAGCTGATCCAATTGGGATTTTATCTCACTTATTTTCTCACTCCTGTCAGGAACACTCCATGCTGGCATGTGTGGCAACACATGGGAGGAAAGGCTTGTTTTAACAACCACATTGACTTTTCAGCCCCTCTGTTACCACAGCCATCAAATTCCAATTTATTCTTCTAGGGCCCCTCATCATTCCACAGTCCAGTGCGGACAAAAAGAAAAATAATTTGGTCACTTAAGAGTGAGAAAGTCTATACTCCCAAAACAAAACCAGTCAGACAGCTATCTCAAAATTTACAGGCTCTGTTGACTGACTCCTTACCTCTTCCCTGACTCTGGTTTTCCCAGTGCCTCCCCTCACCACCATCCTGCACTTTTTCTGGGGGCCTTTCAACAGTTCTGTGACAGAATCATGTGAATACAAATAAATGAGGGGTCAAACAACACTCTTTTTCTTTTTTTTAATCAAGATTATTTTGTCCACAGATGAAAAACTGATGGGAAGTAATATTTGAGACCAGCCCATAGGAAAACAAGGGGAAGATAAAAGCAATAAAAGCTCATTCTCACAGTGCCTCCCTCCTAAAAGGTTACCGCTCTGCTTAACCTACGTATTTTGTCTACTGAAAAGAAGTACAAAGCCAAAGAAATTGTCAGAAAACCAAAATTATTAATTCAAATAAATTCAAACATAGAAGTGTAAATGAAACAACAGCTTTTGCTAAGAGTGGCAACAATTGTTGTTATGGGAGAAACAGAATCAGTTTTTTAAAGAATTGTTTCTGACATGATAGTTTTCTACCAAGCCCAGATACTCACAGGTAAATTAATTCCCTACATTTTTTCTTCATAAACAAACTTTCCCTTCCATTTCCTTTTGCCTCTTTTGCTTTTTTATAAGTGGGAGAAAAATGCACTAAATTTTATTTTTTTTTTGACACTGAATATTATTAACTAGCAGTACATAGATTTTGTTTTATTTTACTAGGTATAATGCATGTAGAAATGCACGGTAGAGAAGTGCATTTAGAAATTAACACTCTTTGTGTTTCAACACAAAAATATCATAGGATTCAGATTTAATTTTGAGCATTTCTAATCTACAGTCCTGTCACTCTCTCAGTGACCTTTGCCAATTTAGGAAATTTAAAAATCATGCACAAGACCTAAGTGCAAAATATCTGTAAGAAAGAAATTGCAACTCTTATTTTATTTTAGTAAATTCCAAATTTTGTCTATGTACTGCATGCCTTAACTTCACTTTCACATAAATAATATTAGCTTCCAGCACCCACTGATCAAGAAAAGAGTCTGGCTTTTGAACCTGGAAGCAGTTGACATCCTATAATTTAGTGGTTTCTATGATATATGATTTCTTTCTATGATGAAAATGCACCTTTAAAAAACATTTAAAAGAAATGCATTATAAATTGGCGAGCTACAGTCTTCCAAACATATATTTTACTTTCATATCATCCTGTCCCATATTAAGCAATTATGGAAAAGAACACTGACTACACTACAGATGTTTCCTAATTAAGTGGATCAAGGGAGCCACAGCAGCTAATGACTTTTTTTTGTTTTATGTGCCTGCTATTTATAATCTTCTGTGCTATATATAGACAGTGAAGTCTTAGTATGGATCTAAATTCAATTGCATTAAGAAAGAGTTTATCAAAAATTACTTGAAACTTAATAGTTTCAGATCTGTTATTTAGCATAGATTAGATGTGTACCTTTAAGTATCAGCTCCTGAGGTTCACTTCTATGTTCCTTCTCCACTGTTTTGCTTTTTTACTAATCAACGTCTAATGTTTTGGGGGTTTTGTTTAGACTCTTTCTTTCTCACTCTTTTGATTCCAGCATCCTACCTGCTACTACATGAAGGTGTTTCAGTATTACAGCAGTGGTTCACTTGAGCCATTCGGGTGAATACTTTTTGGTCAATTTTAGTATTGTCTACATTAATTTTTTGACAGTATTTGCTAAACCTTCATATAAAATTTCTTCTGATAAGCCCAGATCTCTTCCTGACCCAAATAATAAAGTTAGAGGTGAATTTGAGTTTGAACCAGGGTGTACTTTGAAACTGATGTCCCAGTTGTCCCCATATGTCATTGCCGAGACATCTTAGAGTGTACATTTTGGATACTTTTGCATAGAATTAAGCTGGAAGACCAGGAGTAATTTGTTCCAACCACAAATAACCACTCAATATACATGACCAGACTAACACTAGCAAAAATTGGATACCGAAATCTTTTACAGGGGTGTCTTTACCTCTTCAGCCTCACTGCATTCTCTTAACCCACTCTTCTGGGCCTCTCTGGCTGCCAATGTAAAGCTGAGCTACGTCAAATGCTGTGAATGGACTTGTCTTCCATTCTACTACCACCTTCTGATTTTGAATAAACATTTGTAGTAAAAGTCACATAAAGAAAGTGCTGTTCCTTGGATGACATTATAGCAATGCTCTGAAATGGCTACAGGTGAATCATATAAAAAGTGCAATAAAGATAGAAAACCACAGCTGGGACTTTGCAAACTTTATCTGATGAGGCATACAGATGAAAGGCAGATGAATGAGAGATGCAAAGAGAGACTCCGAGGAAAGCAGTATGGTTCCACAGGATGAATGAAAGGACTCCTACTGAATGAACCAACTATCCTAAATATGACCTGGGATGCCTTTGAGGACAGCAGAGGATGGACATGTCACAGAAGAACAATAACGTACGAAAATTCTGAGGGTTTGCTTTCTTCAGATACAGATAAAGTAATTAGAAAAGTTCCCTGCTAAGTTCCCTGTTGAACAAAACACTGGTTTTCATTCCAGCATGTAAAGGACTCACTCACAATTTGTGGTAAAGATTTAATCCCAGTTAGGAGTTGTCATCCCAGCCTTGCTAAATTCCTGTGAGTTTATGCAGTTGGTTCCAATGCACGCATAAACTACAGCCACGATGGCTGTATTGAAATAAGAAACTTAAACACTCTCAGGGTGCTGATAGGCTACATGATTATATTTCTAGAGTGGTCACTGATAATATTTTTACCTGCATCATCTTTTACCAACTAAAATATTTCCCAAATAGAGTTTGGGAATATCCACAGTCCTATAAGTATTGTCAGCTGGCAATGATCCACTCCTCACCAGAGTGGCATTACACTGCATGATCACGACCAGAATATGCCAATGATCCAGGCTGAGAAAAGGGACCCTGCAAGCATTTAATTTCCTCATATAGATTAGCTGTTGAATTGAAGAATGGGTTTTATGCTTTTTCTGGCTCAGTCTAATGAAGTGTCCCCAGAGGGATAGGGCATAGGAATTAACCCTTCCAATCTTTAAGTTCTACCATTTCAATTGGGAGAAAAAAATTGTAATAAAAGAGAAAATCTCAGTGAATACATGCTCGTGTAACTAAAAGGTGGACATGATTTCACTGATGGTTTATACAAAAGCTAAGCAATTTTTTTCTAGAAAGAAATTCCTATGTTTAGAGGTTTTAAAAGCCAGGACAGTAGTTTTATTCAGAATAATGTTTTTACCAGGGTAAATGAACTTAAAATCCACAACAAAAGCAATGACCCACTCACTATAGATGAATTTGACTCAATTGTGACTCACTCAAAAATGTTTTCATATTTGAAAGGACTTTTAATATATTTATAATCAGAAGTATAGTGAAGGCTGCTTCTCTGTAAGTGTTCTTCTATCTTTTATCATCTAGGATATTTTTTTTTCAGACTTGTAGTGATATAAAGTAAAATAATTTGATATTTATCAAGAGTTGTGAATTATTAGTTCTCATAAAATAGCAAAGATAAAAAACTTAACCCCAGACACATTCTTATCAACATATCCACATGAATGAGCAGAAAACTATGAAAATGAAGTGTCTGGACTGCCATGGCACAGACTGTATTCTTTTAAGTTTTAATTCAAAATTAAATGCTACCTTTAAGAATGCAGGCAGTTTAGAAAATTTATATCCCCACAAATCTGTTACAGTGAAAAAATCCAAAAGATTTGTGGATGCATAAAAATGATAGACTGATAGATAAGTTCCTGCTCTAAAAACCTTATTGTTCAGCTGAGACCAGACTCAGCAAGCAAACAAGTAAAAAAAATGAGGTATATAATATGCTAATGACAGAGGAAGCAAGTCTGACACAAAAAGATGAGTCTTACAGGAGAGATTGGAGCTAAAAAGCTCTGGAGGTCATAGAGAAAAAAATAAATATTCTTGAAGATGTCAGAGTGTAGTGCAAAGAAACAGGACCATGCTTACAGGAATGTCAGAAGGGAGTTCATAGAGACCCCGAAGTCCTGGGTTTTCTCTTCTTATTTTACTTCTTGGAAAGAAAATAAAGGACTCAGGTTAATGGTGAAAGAATCATCTGTTCACAGTCTGCTGAGCGTCCTTCTGTATTCAGCGATGAGTTGAACGAGGAATTCTTAGGAACTCACAGCTCAGTGCTGGAGTGTAGTTTGGCTTGTCCTTCCTGGAATCATGGATTCTCCACACCCAGTGAAATTGAATGCCTAGTGCATCAGATCCATGAATTCTTTAAAGATTTTAAGGTAAAATTATATATTTATTGAAACTGTTGATGGATGTTAGAACAGCTTCATAAAAGGAAAAAAAAAATCAAGTTTATGCTTAACAGCAAGGATCTTCAGTAGCAGGTATAATTTCTCCAGTAGCCTCCGAGGCTGGCTAACATGGCTCTGCCATCTTTTTTTGAGGTGTTGGGTACATCTACTCTGATCAAAAGAAGCAACAGAGTTATGCTGAGTTTGAGCCATTAGAAGTAGAGGCCAAAGAGGCACACAGAGTGCATCACTGATGGACTGAATGCAACAAGATAACAATACATGTAATCTTCCTTTGCTGAAATTGAAGCAATACCGATTGTGTTTGAAAACCTACAACAGATAATAGTACAAATAGGCCCTTATTCAAGTACATTTCAAAGTTTGATGACCACTACACATTTTTATGAGTAATAATTTCATACTGCTGTGTTGTAGGAATGTCTAATGCCTTTATCTTCTGCTTAGAATATTCTTTCTGATGCTCAAGGATCAAACACTTAATGAGTCTTTCAATATTATATATTCACTGTAAGTGGTAGAGTAAAAGCTTAGTGGAAAAGAGTCTATTTGATCTAATACATATATTTTATATACAATATGAATTCCATATTTTGCCTTTTGATGTACATTCCCATATGTGGTCCTTATGGAGCCCTTTCTAACTATTTCATTATGATGCTAAATCATTCCTAATCAACAGATAGGGATTATGATTTCAAAAACATGATTTAGGCATTTCAGAATGTATGAAAGAAAAACATTAAAACCAAACAACTGTTTCTTTTCAAGCACAATTAATTAAAAATAATTCTAAAAAAACACACTATAAACATTTAATAAATGAGAGGGAGTAAAATATAGGTTTTGAAGGAATTTGGAAATTCAGCTCTCCTTTTCACTGCTGCAGATTGGCTATGATCAGATGTTTTGCTAGTACAGAACTGAAAGTATCTAGCTTTCTATTGTATACCTTAAATAAGCCTGGTAGAAGTAATCTGTTCAAACGTAATTTGAAAATTACAGCTGTAGAAACTTTGGATATTGTATTTTTTCCTTGCTTTGAAAAATATATAATCAAAATTATTATTTAAACACAAACCCATTAAAAGGTTATTATTGATTCCAAGGGTTCATTTCTGCTCCTACGTACAGGTAATTTTTATAACAGTGGTTTGAAATACACTTTCAAGTACTTGCCTATAAAATGTTCTTTTCCTTAACCTAAGAAATGGACTGATTCGTTGACCAATTAATTATAATTTAATCCTTCAGCCTATTCCAGTTTTTATGTGATAACAATTATCGTATCTCTGAATGATACAAGATATATTTCTTTTGTCTTCCTTATAATCTTTAGAGATTAAAGTTTGCATTTTTGCTATGGATTTCAACTTTATTAGGGGTTTAATGTGTTTTGTGAAAATGCTGGACTGAAGAACAGATGATATTTTGAGGTTTTGTTCTCTGACAGTCCTGTGAGGACACTAGTGTAAACCTTTGTCATGGTTTAGAGAGGTACTCCCCAGGTTAGTGCTCTGCTCTGAGACTCACCCAAACCAGACATGGCTCTGCTCCTGCCCCTCAGCTTCCCTTCTTACTCCAGGGATGGGGTTGAGAATTGGAAGCACCAGAGGTGAAAATGATGGGTTGAGATAAGAAACAATTTACTGGAAACAGCAACGAAAGAAGAAAATTAACAGTAACAGCAGCAAGACCAATAACAAAAGTATACAGAGAGAATGATTCACATTCAAAAATGCTCACTGCAAAGCCAAACCCAACTGGACCACAGACATATTTCCCCAACCGGAAAAGGGACAACCTTTCTTCTGGGAAGTGAGAGAGTCCTTTTCCCTTGCCCCCTGGCAATGATGGAAGATTATTCCAAATGACATTAAAGTGTTAGCTACTCGGCCCACTAGGACAACCTTCCTGCCAGCAATTTATCAGGAGGTCTTCAGCACATTGTATGTCCTTAAAACTTTTGTGTTTAATGGAATTTAAAAGAGTGGCATTGATTACTTCAACCATTTAATTATAAAGCAAACTTTATGTAAAGTGAACAAAAAAAAATTTTAAGAAGTTCAGCTAGTTTAACATGCATTATTCCTTCTTAGAAAATGCATGGATTGCATTCAGCCATTTGTGGGTGATTGCTTCACCCACAAAGAGGGATTTCAGCCACATTTTGGAAACACTGATAGCACTAGATAACAACTTGGCTGTTGAGCTTTTCATCAACCATGGAGTCTGTAAAGGAATGTTTGGTTGAGGCATTTTTAGAGATTGCATATCTAATAAAAGATAATTGCTATGATTTCATCCTGGGATGATGGTTAGTCAGCAAGTCTATGGCTGATGCTTACACACAGTGTGTGGAAAGCAACACATTTGGTGATTCAAACATTCAAGAAACAGAAGTGTGTCCAAATCCATCTTCCAAAGGATGATGTGCTCTTACAGAGAGGATTCTGCAGGGAGCAACTTTGTAATAATTTCATTCTTTCTATCAACACCACCTAAATCATCCCAAAGTTACCTTCACCCATATGTTCTTTATGCAAGTGTTGATCCCAATCAAGCTTTAGAACATCTAGGAGTCTGATCTGCTTATATTGAATCTGTATGTGCTGAACAGGCAAATAATTTTGGATATTGTTGATGTTTTATTCCAGTTTCTTTTCTGTAATAATAAGTTCTACAAATATAATTTCAAATAAATGTTGAACAAAGAAGAAGAGAGGATTATTTGGCGGATCAGTCTTTGAAGATATAAATAGAATCCTGTGCAGCTGAGTTCTGTTTGATCCAAATGACCAAGACCATGTCCTGTGAGTGTGCTAATCTCCCACATACACTCACTAAGTGTCAGACTGAAGGCTACAAAGCTGTTACGATACAAGTCATGTAAGTCTAGAATGGGGAATATGGGTATGACCATGAGAAATCTTACCGGTTTGACAGTCACCTTAGCTTCCTGCATGTGAATAAATACTGAATGACTGCTTCATGCATCCCTGTCAGTAAGATCTGGAAAGTGTCCAATCTGTTCCAAGCTCTAGACTTTGAACAGATTGTTTCTGGTCCCTTGTCTTAGTCTTTCAGACTCTGTAGTTAACTTGCCTTGACTCCTAAAAGTATCATTCTTGACTGGATGTGTTTTTGTTTCCTATGAGGCCAGAATTTTATCTCTCAGAAGAACCTGAATTCCTGTCTAGACCATGAGATATGCTTCATATTGGATAATTATAATATGAATTTTTAGAATTTTTGAGGAAAATTATTTAAGAATGGTAGTGGGTTTTAGTGGTCAAATATAAAAGTGTCACATATCCTTCAATGGACACTCTTTCAAGCTATGATCATCTTATCTCTTGTAAGCAGTTAGGTCAAATATATCTGTCAAGGTCAAAAGGTGTTGGTGAGTCTTTTTTTCTGTTATCTTTCTGATTGCCTGTCATGTTTGAGGCATGAGGAAGTGCAGCAAATTGAAAGCAGATAAGAGTTTGGTAAATTTTTGTGTGAACCACTGATCGGCTTCACATCTTAGATAAACTTCACTTAGTTTAGCTGCCCTCTGGAAACTTGGTTTCTAAACCAAAGTTTAATGTTCCTGCATCACAATTCCCAGTTCCTGTGATAGTGGAGTTAGATCTAAATGAGAAGCTACTCTGCCAAAACTTTGGGGTTTGCTTTTGGGTATGAGCTATTCTAGTATTCACAGCCCTAGAAAATCACACTAAAAAACCAAAGCTGTTTGTTGAACACATACTGTACTCCAGTTATCTCCAATTCAGTTTCTTAATATTGGTTCTTCAGATATTTGGGGGAAACTCCTTATTCCTGCCACTAATAGACTTGTCAGTGAGTGTTGAACATTAAAGTTTTAATCAGGGTGCAGCGTCCTTGGAGGATCTTGGAGACAACACACTGTGGTTACTGAGCTGTTCTCATCAGGCCACTGAGGCTTCAAATGTAAGGCCACAAATTGCTGGCTTTGAGAAGTGTGTTAGCATATTCTCCCTTAACTTGAAAATTTTCTATACGGTTATGGCTCATTCCTGGAGTCGGAAGAGGTACATATGCTATTAAAAGAAAAATACTTCTGAAGGAAGAAAACTAATTTTCATTTTCAAGTATAAAGAATGCTATACTCTACCTGTAACAATAATGGTGGTGAAGGAAAGTATGTTGAGAGCCTGAGGTTGCAGCATAATCTAAGTTCCCCAATGTCTGAGCTAATGCATTTTTTTGTCAGAAGTATAAATCCTTTATTTCGCTCAGGACTACATAACTGAGCAGACCAATCCTGAAATAATTCTAAAACCCATGCAAATCAGTTACCAATTGAACTGCCAAAATAAGCAGGCACCTTTTAACTACACAGCAGACAACTCTATAACAAATGAGACTGTCCAGAAACTGCCTGCAAAGCTGTTGGAGTTATATTCAGCGCAGGGGTCCAGCATGAAAAAACAAATGTCTATGTTAATGATTTCTTTCAGCTCCAGTAAGTGGAACAATTGGAGTTCTAGATGATTGATTATTCTCCTATTACTCATAAAGGGCTTCTAGAAATTACCTGTTTAGGTTAAACCCAGTACTTAGTTTTCACTTGCTCCAAAGGCACAGAGTGTTTGATTCACAGTTGCTTTTGCGGTGCCACGATTTTGCAACACTAAGAAATTTGATCAGAAAAATGTGGTAAATTTTAATCATACATGACAGTAAATAAATTTTAGTTTCTTGATCCATTCCAATGACTAGTTTTCATTTACTGAAGTTTTCACTTAAAAAATTCCCATGGAGTTTTATAGCAAAATGAAGGTAAATAATGCAATTGGTATTCCAATGATATTTCAAATTATTCTAGAATCCTTGAACTGATTAGATACAATTTTTTAAGTCAATTTCTTTGTGAACTTTACAAAATCTTAAGAAGACAAAAACATTTTAAGTATATTTCATTTTATAAACAGTATGACTTTTTTTTCTTCCCCAAATCTTAATTTAGGGATATTTGGGTCATTTTTTAAGTGGCAATGAGGCAGGAAGCAAGATGACATGAAAAGAGCAATTGCAGGCTATATAGTAGCTTTTAAAAATCAAATTAATGAATAAATGTCAGACTTGTACTTTGTAGTTTGATTTTAACCTTGCAAGAGCTGCACCTAAGCTTGAAAATCAAATCAGAAAATTTTTATAGTTGACATAATAGTATTATCTATAGTCTGCACGGAGATAGGCATTTTACTTAGATGTATTCTTCAAAATCTGATTGACAACTAATAAATAAGATCAAAACAGAACAAAATTCCTGAATTACACTCTATGTTAACTAGTATTCATTTAACTTCCATATTAATAAGCTGCATACAGAACCACATATGTTGATGTGCATCTGCATTTTCACACAATTGTGTATACATACACAGAGACTTCTGAAATTATTTCTGTTTGTTGGTTAGTTTTGGGGTTTATTCTGAAGTTTTACAGTAGATTTGGGCACTGGTGAAAGAACACTGAGATCTCGTTCAAGTACAAGTGTGATGTTCTCCTGTTGCTTTCCAGCTTTCCCCATCCTACTCCCACAAATGTTAGCATCAGAAGTGAATTCACCAATTCTACATCAATCTCTGCAGAGGACTGAACAAATAAGACTCTTCATTAGTTAGCAGGAAGGCAATGTGTGATGTTATATAGTTTTCACCTAAATGAAAATATAGCATGTATGAAAACTTGATGTGAATTTGAGTAATTCCTTGTAGAATTTTGGATACATAAAGCAATGAATGGACTATGCTCATTAATATATACATGCAATTCTTAGGTAACAGTTTAAATATGAATGACCTGAAACAAAAAAGTTACATTCCCTGCTGAAAACATTCATTTTACCTTTTTCTCAGTGTTTAGTGTATGAACACAACTGAATGCAGATTGTGCTTGCCAAATGGAAGAGAGGTTTCCAGCATTTTGCCTCACACCCCAGAGTATTTATGGCTCTGTGTAGCCAGAATATGCCACAGGCTGCGTAATATCCTACCAGGTTCTTTTTGGTATTTAACCTGTTAATGAAACGCAGAAATTATGGAACATTTGAGGGTTTGGCATTCAATACCTGACATTCAAACAAGTGGCTGTACATCCAAAAAGAAGGGACCATTCTAATCTTAAGAGGTAAGAGGGGTAGGTGAGGTTGGAGGAGAGATGACACAGCAATTCTGGGCTAGAGCAAAGGCAGTCCAGCATATGGAGAATGATGACAAAGAATGAGACTTGATACTAATCCTTCCTGGCCTGGGTTACAACTAGAATATAATACTGTGTGCCAAAATTGACAGGTCCTGAAACCTACCTGCAAGTGAAAATAAATTTGAGATATTTTGGTCATTTTATAAGAGGCAATGAGGCAGAAATAATATGACAGAAAAAGCAAGGAAGAAAACTGGCTAACCAAAGTAGTGCTACCAGCTGCGATTGACCATTCCAGAAGAAGACAAGCAGAAGAAACAGTAGGAATGACAGAATATGTTTTCCCGGACAGAGCTTTTTCATCTCTTTGAAAAACTGAGGTTTATATCATGGTTAAAGGAGGATTGTCATAAGACCTGTCAAGTTAACACAGTTTCCATGGTAAACAAATAGAGGAATGAGTCCTTCTAAATCCATCTATAAGAATGTTGTCTTCCTAGCAATTTTCAAACAGCATAAAGTTAAGTCTTTTGTTTCTGAAGCAGAATTGAGGCCCTTTATTGGATTCTGTGTCACATGAATCTTACACCAACCATCCTGAAAATATCACAAAAATATGAAAAACTTCTTTTGAAGTGATTACACCATTTAATGTATGGACACAGTTCATTAACTGTTTATCATAATATAAATGAGCTCCTATCACTTCTAATACTTTGGCTGTTTGCTGACAAGAGAAAAGAACACAGTTTCATTTTTTATCCTTTCATATACAATCTGAAAGAGCACTTACTTTGTTCTGTCAGCCATGAGCAAAGGGTCTGGTCCTATCTCTCCCCTGGCTGACCTCCCCTCCTCCTCCTTGCTGGGCTATAAAATGCACACTGGGAAATCCTACCTATTGCTGTAACAGTTCAGTAAGAGACAATATAGAGAAAAGTAGAAAAGTTACAACAGGTACCTTGAAGCTTAACTGGAAGAAAACCCCCCTCAGTGTATCATGAGACTCACACCAATATCCAGAGGGGATGTAGTCTGCCATGTGTTTCACCTATGTGGAGTTTATTACAGAGTTGGAGATTACTTTTGTTGTCTTGGAACAGAACAAGTATTGATTTATCCAGGATGAATTGCATTTTAGCTCTCTCCAATTTATTCTAAAAAGTAATCTGGGCCCCTCAGTTGTTCTGAGGTGATGTAGGTAATTCCAGAGGGCAACTCATTTTGTCCTAAAGGCTCTAAAATAAGAAGGATATTGTTCTCTACAGAGGGAATCTAAATGCTAAATACCCCTTAAAGTTTAAGAAATCTTGCAGAACCATCTCTGATATTTAACAGCTTAAACCTTTTCTTTTTTTTTTTACAAAAATAGAAGGAAAAATACAAATAAGAAAATAAACAAAATATACCTATAGAGTTGTTATGAAATCCTTATAGATTTGGTGCTAGACTAACTGGAAAAACCACACAGTAATGTTTTGTTCTGCAATGCACCTTTCATATTGCCTGAAACAGATAGCTGAAGAATAGAATGGCTGGTTTAATGCAGATATTTCATTTACTACTGTGATGTTTTTAATCTTGGTAAATTATGCTCCATCCCAATTAACAACCAGACCCCATGTCCTCCCAGGTATTTTGCAGTGCAACTGAACCTGCTCCTCTAGTCTACTCTAATAGTTAGGTAGCAATCCAGACAGGAAGCTGTTATCCAACTCTTCTTCCAGTCCTGTAATAACAAAAGCATTTTTCTTGGCCAGAGTCTCCATGCTTTCCTTGTCACTTTTGCTTCTGTTTCTTATATTATCTCAAATGGAAAGCTTTGGTGGTGTGGTAGGTAACGAACCCAAAATGCTTATTCAAAGTGTTCACATTGTTGTTGTTATGTGAATCCCTGTGGTCTTTATTCAGAAGTCCCTGAAGGTACTTCTTCCCCATAACACTTCTAAGTGGCATACACTCAGAGCTCTGCAACTCAGTCTTCAGATAAAAAGATCTCAGGGTGAAGTTGTCTCAAATCCTTGTTTTCATTCACTTCTATAAGGGAAAAGAAATTTTCTCATAGGAAGAGCAAATTTGTCACAACCACCCAAATGCAGGACCCATATGCCCTCAAAAATCTGGAACCCTTGAGAGCTGTAGTGTGTTTCAAGTGAATTGGCTTCTCTTTCTTTTCAGCCTAATATTCACACATTTCCCTTTATCCTGGCCATCTTTCTTTCCTTTTCCTAAACCTATTGTACTCTCCTACCCAAAACTGGGCTCATGTGTGAGAGACCTAATCAATTAACTCTGAGCCCTCCTTGTGCTGAAGGCAAGAGTTACATACAGTAATAGATGTTATTATATGCATACATCATGTCTCTGGAACTTTGAAGCCCCACCAGAAGCTGCATTAAGCTTATTCAGAGCACATACCACAGTCTACTGTAAACTTGTGTATCCTATAGGCTCCCTGTCTTGAATGAGGAAGATATCCTTATGGCCTGTGGGACTGCCTCATGCGTTCTTTCATTTTGCAAATTACAATTCAATGTATCCACTTAGAACACATCTTAAGTATTTAACATGGAATACTATGAAAAAATGGTTTCAAGTCATCAGAAAGGACTTCTTTTTCAAGCAACCTTCAAAAAATTTAAGGCACAGTACTTAATATCATTTGTCCTTAGCTGTTTTTAACCACAAATCTAGTATAAAATTTACTTAAAAGTTTCTTAAGAGTATACCTGTCACTGGGAAAAAATGATTTTTAGGGTATGTGAAAGAAGGAGAACATGTTCTTAACATTCCTCTTAACAAGAACATAAACTGAAACATATCTACTTATTTTTATCTGATGTTATGTTCAATGGAGGAATGGAGTGAGGAAGATCTTCTTGTGTGCAAGACCCAGTTGCACAAACTCACATTTGACAGTGTCCTAGTGGGGGGTGACGCCAACACTGACCTCTGAGCAAAGGTGTTCTGAAGGGTAGTTCCAACAGGGCTGAAGCCTCCAGGACAGACACCAGGCACAGGGCTTGTCACAGAGCAGAGAGAGGCACCACAGGAGGAACTGGAGCTCCTCCTCCACAGACAGGATTGCTGTGGGCCCACTGCCAGACACGTTTCAGAAAGTAAATAATATGTACACCTGGTGAATACACACGACTTTCTCAATTCCACCAGTTAGGCAGCTGGTAAAAGAAATATTGTTATTATTCTGCTTAATTAGCAGTGGAATTCTGGTTCCAGAAATTCTGCTGGGGAAAGGAAAGTCAGGAAACCTGAAGAGTTATTGAACAGTCTTATAAGAAACAGATTATCTAGCTGTCACAAAAGAGGACTTATTAGAGACATATTTCAAATCCTTCCTATAGAGTACTTTATTGTATGATGATTTTTCTTTCTTTACTTCATTGCTTTTCACACTTTTTTTCTGTCATATCTTTAATACTTTTTTCCCCTTATTTTGGCAACTGGACATCACTATTCAGTAAGTAAGCTTCTAAAAGTATTTCAGAACCATCCAAGTTCAGATTAAATTGACCATCTCAGGAAAACAAAGCTTTATAAATAATTTTGCTCACTTGAATCAACAATGCATAACTGAAAAAAAAAAAAAAAGAGCATTTCTATTTAAAACTTGGAACTTTAATTCTAAAACCTAAAGCTGGATCTTCTGAACATTTTCTGTGAAATTTTTTTCTAAATATAACATATATAATGTAACATTTCATTGGAGTGTGACCCTTTCTCATATTTTTTTAGTAGTGACATACTACCCTGTTACATGAGCCAGTGTTCTATACATGCATGTAAAGTGGCCTGTGCTCATGATAACTTTGGAAACATTTTCATAAGAAGAAATTGTTGGCTATTCAAACTTTCTCATTTCTCTGTATCTCATCTGGTTATTTCCCATAAGTATATTCTGTCTCTTGTTGTAGACCACACATGAAAAATGTCATACTCAATACTTTTGTTTCTCAAAACTGATATACAGAAGGGTCTGGGCTTTCAAAATTGAGTCTGAAAGGAGATTATAGCTATAACCATGGAATTGGTACCACAGCATCATAAAAAGTATAAAAGACTGTCAAACTTTCAGCACTTGAAAAGAAAGGCTTATTTAAAAAAATCTTTCCATATGTTAATCAGATGTTCACACTACTTTACTTTATTTTGATGTTAAATCTACCCAGAGACAGATATTATTATATTCAATCACCATCAAGTGGCATCAACTTTCTGTAGAAAACTGAAAGGACACAAAAGTATCTTTATAATGTATAAACATGATATATAAAAGGAACTATGCTTTGTTAAACTGGCTTGGAACAATTATGCTACTAAGTGATAGCCATATAAAGAAAGATGTATACACGCAAAAATAACAATGACAAAACTAAAACTAGTTCAAGGACCTTCAAAGTTTTTTCCAAAACTCAGAGTATGTCATCTACTTGAAATTTTCTCAGGCAAATAGCTAAGAAAGAGTAAATCACTGATTAGGAACTTATTTATGAGGGAGGAGTGCAAGGGGAAAGTAATAGATATAATAAAATAAAGAATAGTAAAACAATTCCATTTCTCCTAAAACACTTCAAATTTCTTGTTATTCCATATATATCTTTCTGGAAGTCCACTTCTCTTCATTTAAGAACATTTAATGAAAATCAGCCACCATACAGACTATTAAACAATAAAATTATACGATCATTGTGATTCCTGTGTAACACAGATTATTTATGCAAATTGGTTAGTCATTCAATGATTAGGAAATGGATTATAGCACTTTTTTTTCTGATAATCCTGATGCTGCTACAGTCATAAGGTATTTTCATGAGAAGAAGTTCACACTAGAATTCTCTGTTGAAACTGCCCACCAGTTTAAGCTTATCTTTTTAATAGCTCCTATCTTGTTGACGCTTTATTTTAAAATTAACTTTTCAAGGGGGATTTAGTCAAGGCCTATAAACAGAGGTTTTGTACACTTTCAAAACCCATAATGCAGCAAAATGTTATTCAGGCCAGTAGAATAGTCTTCAAGCAGGATAAGATACTTATAGGCATGGGCAAAACAAGAAACACTTGTATCACTACCTCATCATCCTCTCCTAACCATTTTTGGGCAATAGATGGGATAGGATCCTCTCAGTGTCTTTTTGCTGGGTTCAATTTCTCCACAACATGGAGTTTCTCTCATCTTGGCTTTCTCTCCGCCTTCTCTGAAGTTGGTGGAGTCTCTTTGATTTATAATTAGAAGTGTTTTTCCTCTTTCTGACTCCAAAGTCCTTTTATGTGTGACTAACTTGGTCAATATGTTTTTAAAGTGCTTTACTTTCCCACTGAGAAAAATGTAATTGGGACAAAACTCTAGAGACAAACTACAGAAAAAAATAGCTTCTTAAGGTACTACTGGATTTGATACGGGCCCAGTGAACACACGTCTACTAACGTAACTCCATTACAATTATACAGCCATGCAGAAAACTCCTCATCTATTTTCATAACACAAGGAGTCTGGGGAGACAGCAGCCTTTGTAGTAGTCATTAAAGATGCCTTAGTCTCAACTACTGTTCGAAAGCTGTGGGTTTTGCAGGCTGAAGCATCATGTGCTACGAATTTGAAGGCACTGTTCTTTGTCTATTGATTGAATCAGTAAAAGGATAACATTATTCCATGCTCTCCCTGATCCAATATTACATGCTTAAAATACTAGTTAATGTACTAGTTTCTTCAAATTTTCCTCACAGTTGTCAGACAGGACTCATGCCATAGAGGAGGACTTGGTAAAGGAGTGGAAGATAACACTAAGCAGAGCACTACCTCCTAAAGAAATGGGTATCATGAACTTAAGGACTAGAGCTGGTTTAACTAGGAACAAAATCAGTTTGGTTTCAAAATCATGGCGCAGGGGTTTTTTCAATTACAACTAGAATGAAATACCTGATTTGGGGAAAGGGATGTGGGCTCTCTTGGAACTGAAAAGTTTTGGAAGTTTCATAGGCAAGTTCATGGGGCAGACTTAGCTTAACTGACTTGCTGGGAATTTCCCCTTTCTAAAGTCTGGCTGGACTACCACCATGCTCCAGCTATATCCAGCTGTCAGAATAGCTCTTTGTGGCTATTGGGGGATATCAGTGTGAAATTAACTGTGAAATGAAAAAGACCTCTAACTGAACCTTTTCTGGCACTTTGTCTAGTCCAAAGCAAGAAGCAGTGATTAAAAAGGTTGCTATGAACTGTAAGAATACCACACCCCAAAGTATTTGCTTGCACTTTGAACCAGAGCATTACAGAGCAAATGCATGACTTTCATTGTAGCTTCGTGTTGTCTCTAGGAAACCTTTCATAAGGTTAATGGATACAGCTGTCACCCTCTGAGACGAAGTGATCATCCCAGTTTAGCAGGAAAGCTGCAGCTATTGCATTCAGCTTGGGTTCATACTTCCAGAGTAGTTCAGGCATCTAATTCCCAATTTAGCTTTGCTGGACAGTAACACAAGCAGAAAGTGAGAAGCAGCTTCTGGGGCTAAATGCCCAGATTTGCGCTGTTATACAGCTAAAAACACAAAAAACATGGGTTTCAAACAGTAGTACATCAGGGACAAAATAGGAGAGAAGCCCTGTGTGGTGCTTAAGTTGGTGTTTTTTTCTTAGGAAGTATGAACTACAAACTCATGTTCTGAATGCAAGTATATTTATTATAAGTAATAACACCAACACCATAAGTAATAACAGCAACATCTTGAGTGAATCTTGGCCATTATGAATTAATTTTTCTCTAGTAAGCTATCAGCTCTCACTTTCTCTGGCAAGAAAAATTCACTTGCAGAAAATGTGCTTAATTATAAACCAAAATTTATGTAGCGTGAGAATATTTTCCTGCTTTTTTAAAATAATTTCAGCTGATTTAACAGGCAATATTCTTTTTTAGAAAAGCTTCCTTCATAAGTAGAAATGTGGACCAAGCAGGCTTATTTCTCAGATCATCACAGATGTAGTGACTTTTAGTAAAAGCATGATTTCTAATTGTGGTGGCGGTCTTAACAGAGAGGACAAATTTCAATTCTGTGGACTCATTGTGATTAGGAATACTACTGGGAATCGAAAACCCAGAAAAATTTACCTCATGACTATCCCCATCCTCAAAACACACAACACCAGTTTCTAAAATTAAATCTCTTTGTAAATCTCTGTTCTGGCTTTAGGGGTTGTTGCTTAGGGATTCTTTTTTCTTTGCAGAATTTCTTATCTTTATCAGCATTCGACATTTCTGAGTAAAAGACATTTCTCTTGAATGGTCTATGTACCTTCACAGCTGTTTGCAACCTGACAGGTAGAAATATGGAATGTTCTTTCTTTTCTCTCCATTATGCATTAAATGATGAAAGGAGGAAGACAGCTCATTGCCAGTAAGGATGCAATTGAACATAAAAATCACCTTGTCCTACAAATCAATTAAAGCCAATAAAACCCCAAGGATCTTCATTTAAATTCAACTAATTCAGCTTTCATTTCTGAACTAGGAATAATGTTCTTGAAAGCTCAGTTCAGAATGAAATATTATTGAGGTATGGTAGTTTGGAGAGAATGAAGAAGCAGAGGGACAACAGGGAGGGGAATTACAATTCACTGGGCTGAGACAGGGTGGCAAAGAGAGTAGGGTGAGAACTGCAGTAGGGGAAATGGCAGCTAAATGATGCTGAGATGTGCAATTTAACTTACAAACTCTCTGTCTAACGCCTTTTCATAATTGTCTTCCGTTTTCCAAACAAAATAAGACTGTGCAGTTAGAAACTTCTTATCTGATCAGATAAATCTACTGACAAAATAATCATAAACTAAGCAAATTGCCAGCTGCTGTTGTGGTGGCTGGAACTTGTGAGATATTTCGTCTTGTGAGGCAATGTATTTTCATGGCATATAAACTAAAATTCTGCACACAAAAAAGAAATCGAGTTGAAGTTAACTATTACAATAGATGTTCACAGTTCTGAGTAAAGGTGATACCACGATTTTGCTTTAAATACTTATTTGTATTTTGTTCAGCAGTAATATCAGTATGGAATTATCTGTAAGAATTAGGGATAATTACTGGGATTGCATGTTCATTTAAATCCATTCTCAACAGTAGTGGATTTTATCATAGTGACTGGACTGGAGGAGCTCATCCTGCTCATGTAATCCTACCTTGTACTTAAAAGGAACCACTGACATAAACTCTCTAAAACTCCCTTGCATTTTCACAGTCTTAGACTTCTCTTGGTATTCTTCTTTTCTTTTTTGATTTCTGGATTTTTACTTTTTTCTTTATTTTTTCTTTATCATTTGGAATTCTGCCCCTCCTTCAGCATACAAAATCTGAGGATATTCTTCCCTAAATCTAGCAACAGATGAAGACAGCTGCAGATAAAGTAACTTGCTGAAACATCAGCTGCAGCCAGCCATTCCAGCTTGTTGGAACGCCACCATCTATATGCTTGAGAGACTTTCTGGAACCACACAGCACACGGATGACTGCTAGGGGAGTCATAACATAAGACATGCAGATGTTCCTATTTACTCCACCCAGTCCCAGTTTATTCAATACACTGAACTATCTTTGCTTCTTAAGGAAGCAAGAAATTATAAGCATTAAAATTCCATGGACCACTAGTTCATGACATGTGCTCCTCCCTTGGACCAAAAATCCTGATACCATAAGAGCAAAGGAACAACTGAGGTCTTACTTCAATGCAACATTGCAAAGAAAGAATACACCTGGGACTTTCTGTCCCTCAGATAACTGTTTACATCTGAGCAGAATTTTTAAAATAAAACCAGCAGTAAATCACTAGTAAAGTCTTTGCTAAAGTTACAAGAGGCCTGAGAGGCTGAGGGAAAATTTTAAATTTTACTGATTGTAGAAGAAGTCCTCTCTTTTTTTTTTTTTTTTTTTTTGTTGTCTCCTTGGACATTTGAACTGTAATGTACAGATACGGTGAAACATGTAAAGTAGATGCATAAGAATGCTAGGTTTTAAGTTAAAATAGGAAATGCTATATTTTAAGTTAAAATAGGAATGCTGAAACCCTCTTTCCTCTTTTCGTCACTGTGAATGCTTCTGTTCTCAGAGACGCAGCCTGGGAAAGAATAGATAGGAGACAAACAAGGAAAATATGGAAAAAATTATCTCCTGTGTGCTTTTTATACAGGACATAGGGTTTGAAGGCACAACAGAGAAAATTCCATGTTATGAGGGAGGTCTGGAAAGCCTGGGTCTGTGTGAAGTTTTCCTTTTTGTAGTGCCCCAAATTAGATGATGAACAAAGCTCTTGAGCCAGCTGTTCCCAGCCTCAGCAAAAGTGGGTGGAATGTAAAGCTGTTCAGTTCCACCAGTTTCCTCAACCTGCAAAATGCATATTGGTTTACAGAAGGAAAGAAAATGATTTCAGTATCATATCAGTAAGAGCCCCCAAACCTTTCTCTTGTATCTTTGCTAAATATCTCATGCTATGAGAAACTCAGTAGTACATAAGCAAAACACAAAGGAGACATCAAAAGAGATCTCATTTCAGCACAAGATTGATCCACTTACTTCCATTTATTAAAATGCACCTATTATCTCTCAGCCATTCCCTACTTCAGATGAATGTTAGTATTAGGAGCTAGGGAAAAAAAAATCACAAGCATCTGAAATACCAGAAATAGAGCACCAAGAGTCAAAGTTTCATCCCGAACCTATCTAATCAAGTTGATACATCATCTACCTTAACTTCATGAGCACCACACTGTGACCTTGAACTAAAGCTCAGAGTGACAGATACCATCATGGCATCCTAAAAATATTCAGTGGCTGGAGTGTGTTCTCCCCAGAATCTCTGCCACGGTCACCTGAAAGCTGCTCAGGCAGTTCTCCCAAGACCTCTCTAATTTTTCCTGCCTTTCTAAAAGAGACCATGGAGATTTATTCTCCCCCTCCCTTTTTCACACAGTAGAAGAGTGGTAATTAGGAAGCTGAAGTGCAATATCCCCCTGTCATGCAGGCAGGCAAACCCCTATTTCCCAGGAAGCTCTTTAACCACAAGACTATAAACATCAGGCTGTACAATGCACAAGGGGGGAGTGGGAAGGGAGAAGTTCCCACTTTGAAGATAAGCCATTCTGAAGACATCAGTTCTACATTCATCATGCCAGAGAGAGAGGGTGACATTGAGCAGACCTGATGCCTCCCATCAAAGAGAGGATGGCAGGGTCTCACATTTTGACAGAAAACTGTATATACCAGGTTAGAGCTTCACATGATATAAAAGAGAAAGAAATTCCAGATATCTTTCAGCAGAGTTTGATCCTTTTGTAAAGCAGTTGTTAATACTTACACTTTGCATAAGGATCCCCCAGAAGGATATTTGTCCGTCTGATGTCAAGTGCCTACAAGCACTTCTTTATATCCTGGAGGCATACAAAAGGGCAAGGTCCCAGACAAATATAGCTAGCCTTAGATGGGTATGTTATATACTTCTGGCACAGTGGATCCCTCATCTTTGTGCCAAGCTTACCTCCTACACTAAATGTATCCCAATGTTTACTGTGAACATGAGGTCAGGTGTCCATAAGCAGACCTGTTATAAATTGCTGAATAGATTCATGGCTGGCAAATTCACTGTCTCACTCTCCTCCATATTGCAACACTACTGAAATTCACCCAGACACTTTTTAACTGTCCTGTAATTGGAGGATTTTCTGAAGAATTTGGGAATGTTAGCAATCAAGACGTCTGCCTCTGCAAAATTAAAAATACAAAATTGTCTGTGTTCTTCTGTAAAAAGTAATTTTGCTTAAGTCTGCTCCCACCAAAAAATGGACGTCATGCCATTCGCTTCAAAGTGTCATCTAGGCTTAGATGTTTAGTAGGAACTGGATCAATTGTTATACTTTCCAACAGACCACAGAAGACAGAAGTTCCTGATAGACTTGGTTAAAACTGACTGGATTTAATCAAAATGTTTACATTGACAAGCTCATTGACAGCCCACAGGATCACTTGCACAAATTTGGAGAAGGAAAATACATGAAAACATAAGCAGAAATAAAAGCTACCTCTCTTGATAAATCTAAAAGTTAAAAGTAAAAGAAACAAACAAAAAAAACCCCCAAAACAGGAAGCCTGAACTAACAGTTTAGTTGCACACAATAGCCAAATGAGATCAACAGCAAACTTCCAGGGTGGTTTGTAATTATTAGAATAAATGCTAAACCTATTTAAATTGACACAACATTGGTAGGAAGTGAATAGTTCAGAAGAGTATGTTGTGGAGATTGACCCTAGCACAAGTGCATGGATGTGAATGGATAGAGTGCTACTGACAGTCTTTGCAGCACAAGTGCCAGCACAGCTGTCTGGCCAGTGTTCCCTCATGACCTATGGTTACCAGATATGCCATGGTTGTCTCATGATAGCCTTCTATCTCTGCTTTTCAGCTCTAAAGGATAAGTTTATTTTGAAGAGGTAGCTGACAGTGTAGGAAACAGACAGGTTTCTCTTCCAGGATCAGCTCACCACATGCAGATGTGTCTGCCAAGTGCCTTATCCCTTTCGTAAAAGTGATATCTTATTCATCCCTAGCACAGGGATCTCTTCACATTTTTCCTCCACTGCCACCAACAATGATATTTATCCCTCTCTAACCCTTACAGGCAGTACCCTAAACCACTTCCATTGCAAAGTGGGGATGGAGCAAATGTAATTCCTAGTCAAAGGCCCTTTTTTCATGGAGGGACAAATGCCCCTTAAGTCTCTTTCCAACCAGTATGTAACTGGCTCACATGTAATGTCTTAGCATTCAGTGAAGCCAACTGTTGGACAGGCCTGAATCTAAGAGCAGGTTTCACTAACTTCTCTCCTTTGGTAACAGTGTACCAAAATCTAAAAGTCTTGAGTTTCTTTTCTTGCCTTTACACCTTTGGAGTTCAACACAGAGGTGGCCTCAGTCACTGATAGGAACCAGATGACCTTCCCCTTTCACAGGTCTTGTATTGGGTTACACATTTTCAGTGAAGTCTCCATAAAAGTGGCTGAAAAGACTATTCATAAAAGCTATCTGATATATAATACCTAGTCCATAGGTGTAAGTAATGCAGCACTGCAACCCTTAGCAGGTTCTAATCTGACAAACTTCACATCCTTTGGAAGATTTGCTCATGGTTTCAAACTTTCCTTGGTAGGTTCTTTTCTTCTTTCCTTCTTTTCTTGTGGTTTGGAATCAAAGACATCTGGCTACGGTCATCCTTTTCATCCTCTCATCTGGATAGTTTTTACAGTTCAGGAAAAAGTGATAGTTAATATTCTACCTTTCTGTACTGTGAATTCACTAGTGCCTGAGGATCTCTCTTCTACCTTTTTTTCCCCCTATTCCATGAACATAATTTGCACCTGCATATCCAGTAATGACTCTGTTTTTCCATAGCTGGAATACAAAGACATTTCAAACACATAACTGAAAACACTGGAAAAAGCTTTCTGGGCAAAGATGTAATTTATGTAAATGAAACTTAAGAAGTGTTTTTCCCTTTCCCTACTGATTAGTGTATTTTTTTCTCTTGAGGCCTTCTGGCTTTGGGGCTTCCATTTTGGTATCATCATTCTGGCCCCTGAAAGAGCTGAATGGTTTCAGAACCTCAGTCAGGAAAAAACAAACCCAAACATCAGCTTTACAGTCATTAAAAAAAATAAAAGCAATGATAATGCAGAAATAGAGTGTTTACAGATTGCTTGCCATATTACATTACCAGCCTTTAATGAAGGAGTGTCACATTAATAGGGCACCAGGAACCACTGAAGGATAAAAATGATTCAAGAACTCCTGGCATGGTAAATCCTTCCTTTAGAAAAGCAGACAGTTTTCCCCAGTAGCTTAAATCTTGCAACCCTTCCTTTCACAACCCATCAGAGGTCCCATAATAAGTATGTACAGCTTGCCACACAGTCACAGAAGTGGAGAGACTGTGAAAGCTGAAGAGGGGATTCAGTCTGTTGGGTGGGTTAAGTAGATGTCATGAAAACCACACACAAAAGGCTGTGGTTTTCCATGCCATAATTGATTTCTTCTATGAACAGCAAATTAGGGAATACTCAAAAGGAGAACAGTTCCCAAGTTCCTCCTGAGACATGTGTGAATTACTCTAATACATAATTATTAATTATGCCCTGGAAGCTTTATTAATGGAAATTTATTAGGAATAGCCAAAAGTTATAGAGACATGGCAACAGAGACTTTGAATAAACATTCTCTCAAGCCAAATAACTTTGAAAGGAACAAAACAACAACGTCAAGGCTAAACATCACAGTTAAGAAGGCTAATATGCCAATAATTTAGAAATGGAAGCCATGTCCAACTAGAAGAGCGAGAAAATTTGGTCTAAAACAATACCAGTGGAAAAAATAATCACAGAAGAAAAGCATGGATAATAGTAATGGAACTTTCCATCTTCATTCCTGTAGGACAGCGAGCTTTTGTACTACAACAGATTTTAAGGTGCCTTGAAAATAGGCAAAACCATAATATGAGAGAAATACATAATTTGCATTATGGTTTATTCTGCAATGAAACTGTCATACGATGGAAAAAAATATCAGATTAGTTTAAAGCTATCCTGACTTAAAGTACTGCAAGAGGAGTTAACAATATTAGACATCAAACAACAGATGAAAATCTGGGTCAATGAGTAGAACCAGACTTAATTGTATATACAAAGTGATGGGTTGTAAATTTGCTGTGACGATTTGACAAGTGTTCATCGACCCACAGATGTTGGATTGTTGTATAATAAATATCTACTGCATATTCAGTCCAAAAAGGCAAACAAGCCAGGACAAAGATACTACTGAGGGATTAAGGAACAAAGCACTGAACACCTTCAGTGCACACTCTTCTGAAAAGCAAGTGCAGTTCTGGTTGACCTTTATCAAAAAGGACACAATAAAAGGTAGAAGTGCAACAAAAAATATTTAATGGTAGTAAATGGTTTCTGAATGAGGGAGAACTTTTCTCTTTGGAAAAGAAAATCTGGCAGGGGATACAACATAAGATCATAGGAAAAATCAGTTTGGAAAAGATCTCAGGATACTAGTCCAACCACCAATTTTTTAATAGGGTGACCTCTGGGGTTTGTCCAATTTGATCTGAACAACCTCCAAATATGTTAGCTGCCCCTCTCCTGACAACCTCTAACATTGCTGCACTGTTCTCATGGTGTAACAGCTTTTCTTTTTAACTCATCTAACAATTTCTTGTTTCAACATATGTCTATCATCTTCTTGTCCTCACATCGTGAAGAGCCTGACAGCTTTCTCAGTGACATCATCTTAGGTATTAGAAGGTTTTTTAGGTCTGAATGAAATCTTCTCTTCCATCTTGGTTCAGTATAATTGTGACATTTATAGGAAACACAGATAATGATCACTCCTTTCTTCATAACATAAGATGCAGAAAACAAAAGTTTTTAACAAGGAGTTTATTAAAAAATATATAATCACTCTTTTTTTTCTCTGAAAAATATATAGTTGTAGATGATGTGTAAGTGTGGGCAAATCGAGATTTTGCAGAATTAATTGCCACATGATTTTGTCTCCTAAAAATAGGCTTCTGAACCCACAGTTTGTGAAGAAAGGCTACAGGAACCTTAAATATGTCCATGTAATGTCCGTGCCACATTTAGTTTGGGAAACAACTTGTCCAAAGACTCTTAGAATCTGGGAATGTTTGCAAGAAGAAGCACCACTCCAAACTTTTCCAGTCCTTGTATACTTTTCTGTATTATCTGCTATTTGTTGTTGGTAAAAAGAGGGTGGTGATCTAAGGCTTGATGCAGGTCTCATGGTACTTTATGACTTTAGTCACGGGCACAGAAATATTGGCATAGGCTCTTGGGCCAGGCTCTGCTCCACACTGCATCCCTGTCAATGCCTGTTGGTTGTTTAGTCTTCTTCCCACTGCAACAGCTTCTGGCTACTGCTGGATTTTCTCTCAAATATACACCCTTGACCAGCTTAATGGGAATATGGTAAACAACAACAGCTTGACTGTATAAATAGAGAAATGAATGTTTAAAGAACACATCACTGCATTGGATCAACCACAATGAAACTGCAGGAGTAAGCAGGAAATAAATTGATTTTATGGGCTTTTGTTGCCATCAAGGATGCAGAGAAATACTCAAGCATGCAAAGAGACAGAGTGCTTCCCTGAAAGGCATTATATTTCCATGTATGATTTTATTTATCCTTTTGCCCTTAAGCCACACACAGGAGCTTTTTGGAACAGAAATCTGTTTCCATTCATGCTTCAGTGTTGTCTGCAGACAGCAGTGGGGTTGTACTTCATGACAGGCAATCTTCAAAAGGTTTGGAGGTTCAAAGTTTTTATGGG
The DNA here is from genome assembly GCF_009819655.1 of Sylvia atricapilla. Lineage (NCBI taxonomy): Eukaryota > Metazoa > Chordata > Aves > Passeriformes > Sylviidae > Sylvia > Sylvia atricapilla. The sequence continues at coordinate 119,319,993 of NC_089140.1, read as the reverse complement.
CTTATCTGAATTTCTCAGGTCTGCAAATCTCATGGTATCAGCCTACAGCTTGGTACTTGAAGCACTTCCTGGCGAAATCCTAGATGGAAACAGAGGAATAATTTGACTTCAGAGGGCCCAGACCAAGATATGCATTCAAGCTCCTGATAGATTTAAGAGGGGGATGAAGACACAGTGCATGCTGGAAAAACATGCAAGAGATCTTTTTGTGCATGCCAGATACACATAGATTTTTTGATTCTTCATGAGGATCTCACAGAAAAAAACATAGAAAGTCAATTTCCACACATCAAAAAAGAGGCATTTTGTGAGGTTTGTTATGAATCTAATCCAGCCTGCAATTCAACAGTTTCCACAGATAATATTTGCAGTATTGCTCTTTTTCTTTTTTACACGAAGAAAAGTCAACAGTCAAACCTCACAAAAACGAATGCACTTTATCTCCCTCATGAGTGACAGGTCTTCTGGTTTTTCCTTATGCTGTGAGCTCATTTTGGCAATGACATGTTCGCTTTCTCTCTGTTTATGCCATACTCATCCATTCGGCAGATTTTCTCTCACATGTGCCCACCTGCAACATCCTAAACAGCTAGTGACCTACTGACATGCCACTGCTTTAGCTTCTGGGTACTTCTCAAGAGCACTGTAAATTTGCAGGAAAGTAAAACCAATGACTATTTCTTAAAACATAATCATTCCAAACTTGACAGCTCTGTAATGAAATATGCCTGTCTTAATAAAGTGTTTTAAAGTCTTTTTGTAAAAACAAGTTTTATAAACAAGTCTCGTTTTTAAAATGCTTAATAAAGTGTTTTAAAGTCCTATGTTGATGAATGGCAACATAAAAAGTGCAACTTACTAGTTCGTGTAATTCCTGACTTTTCAGTTTTATAATTTTGGATTGGATAAATAACTTCCTGTAGCAGCAAAGATCGTTTATATATGAACTATTGCTAATTAAAAATTAAGTGCAACATATCATCTAACATACCAGCTCCCTTAAGTGGATCTGGTGCTATAAATGACACATAAAATACAGATGAAGCAAGTTTCAAACTGTTAAATCCTTCCTTTTCCTTCAGATTTTGAAAGTGGAGGAACCAAACTAAAGGAAAGTCTTGGCTACTTCAACAACACAAAGTGCATATCAATGTCCATAGTTTCCACAACATAGGTCTGTATCTCCCTCATATCACTGACTATGTTAGAGATTATGTTACAGATATTATTGGGATTAAAATAATGCTGCTGCAATGTAGGTAAAACAGATGTCTCTCTACTTGATACCAATTTCTCGTAGTATTTTTCTCTAGATGCCATTCTGTTGTCACCAATAGTCATTTCAGTTGAAAACAGTTCATCTGCCATGCAGTAAGTGCTAACAGAAATTGCTCCCTAGTATCATTTCTCTGCGCACTTAGTGGGCACAAAGTGACCACTAAAATAGGAATTGCTCACGTCATAAGAACATCTCAGTAGAGGTTAGGTGAAGAGGTAATTTCTCTGAAATAAGGGAGCATCATTTGGGTATATGGAGAAACACAAACTTTTGAAATACTTGGTTACAAGCTAAGAAAAAAAACAGAATATTGCAAGTGGACATCATTGAGCCATTCTATTTCAACAAGCTCAATATGCTCAGGTGATACAATGTGCTCTTCTTACTTCCAGAATTATGGCTTTTAGTTCCACAAATTTTTTTGAGTTATGTTATGCTATGACTTCTTACGAGCAAATAGCCACAGAAAGCACAGCAGATTCAGTAGACATTTCATCTTAAACTCAGGAACCACAGCACAGAATGCATTCATTTAGTTAATTTTCCAAAGACTACATAATATGCAGTTCATCTGAATCTCAGTGAAACATTTTGAGACTTTGCCAGCTTCAGAATATTCCTGGGAATATTTATCACTGGTGTTCTCCATTTCCTTTCTTGATCCTCTCCTTGAAAGTCAGCCAAGCAAATGTGGATAAATATATCTGATAGTTTCTAAAATGTCTCAGCAACTAATCAGAAATAACTGGACCATCTCTTGCCGAAATAAAACCGAATATCTGCCTTTTAATATGTGGTTCTTAAACCTAGGACCTTTAATAAACAGGCCAAGTTTTTGTAGTTCATTTAGAGTACTTGTACTGGGTTTTATAAATATACATGAAATTAAGAAGATCTTTACTAGTTGTGTTTTTCTGCTCCCATGCTAAATATTAATCTTCTTATTCCATACAGGAAAGTGAGTCTTCGATATATAAATTTCAATTTTGTACAATCTTAGGATGCCTTTTATTCTGAAGAGTAATGGAAATAGTAGAAAAAATGCTGAACAAAGTCTCCCAGTTCATATTTATGCCTTAATAAATTCCAGATTTTGACTATGCAGATGATGAAGCCAAATAAATTCTTTCTTCTCATTAAAAAACGCCTTAAAAATCCAAATCCAGGTTGCATTCTGTTTCTCACTTTGACTATCATCAGTCACACAAATGTGCCTTTCTGGCAAGGACTTTGAAATATAGATATACTCTTGTGAGATACACTGGCTTTCCTGGAAAGTGAAGTGTTTTATTTCTCCATTAAACAGTTACAACAGTGTTGGACACACCAGCAGCCAGTGTGCTTCTACCCTCATGACTACCAAGAACAGCAAAGAATTAAAAGGTGTTTTCTGAAGCTGTTACCTGACTATTAAGCTATTACAGGACTGATCTTTCTGACTCTTTTCAAAGTGGATGGCCTGCACTAAGGATTTCTTTTGTTAAAATCACTGACATAATATTAAAATGCTGCTTTTCTGTTGATCTCAACAACTTCAGTGCTTTTTGTCACACGTTAGAGACACACACTCTCCAGAAGTGTTTCTTCAGGATCCTCCCCTTAGTAGCACTTGTCCTCCAAAGAAGAGAAAGGAATAGTTCTTTTTGTGTCCCCTCTGAAAAAAGGATATCTGAATGAACTCTATATTTTTCCCCTTATTTATTTTTGAATAATGTAAATGTGGTAGATATGTTATCCCTTTGTCCTTCATCTCTCTGGAAGCCAGCTCGCAGAAGTCCTTACATTTGTAATGCCAATTAAATTGTCTTCCTCCTCACGGTAATAACAGCGCATGTTTCGGTACCAACAGTCTCAAGTTCAGCTTGCAAGATCCTACACTGAAGGGATCCTGGGGAAATTCTCCATCTTTACATGCCCATGGCTTTTAGTGGGTGAGACAGATTCTGCCTGGCAGTAACTCCCTACCAAGGGGAGGGGGAGTGTGCATTCTCTGGTCCTTTAGGTTTGTGTGGCTGGTGATGCTGGGTATTATATCTAGTGGTAAAAACATGCAGTATTCTTGGGCTTTCCTAGCTCTGCTCCATTTCCAAAAGCTCTTGTCCATACCCACTCTGCACCATCCCCCCTCCACACCCTGGTTGTGTTATTTAACAACAGCACAACAGGTATCTTTAGATTTTTCTGCTTGTTTAACATGTTTAACATGCTTAACAAAGCTTATAAAGAACTCAATGTGCTTTTCAAATATCCACATGACAAAAAAAGCTCAAAACGAAAAAAAGCCCCACCATCAAAAGCATGCCTCTGTGGATTTCCTTGTGGCTATATTACACCCTAGTAGAATTGTGGGCACTATGATAAAATGGAAATTTACTGAAAATGACAACTAAATATTGAGTACATCCTACCCTCTTAGCAATTTCTGTAATTTGATTTCTAAATATTTCATAAACCAGAATAATTTACAGAGATTTCTATGAGATCTAGTAAGGCTCAGAGAAGAAGGGTTTGTAAAGCAGTAGTATTAATAGTGACCATGTAGGTTTTTTTTCACTGTGTGCTCTTAGCATATGTGTCAATTAGATTAAGTCTCTTCTGTTTGGGCTTGACTAGAACAAGTGACATGAAAAAATGAAGTTGCAGAGGTTTAATTTGAAGAGACAGTAAAATAAAAGGAAAATAGAGCTAATCCCAGGCATAACAATATATCATATTACATGTTGCCTTGACTGTCCAATCAAGCCATCAAGCATGAATAGGATTCCTTTGACTTCCATTGCCCAGACTAATTTTATCCTCAGCTGTGTTCAGAGGTTATTTGATTTTTTGATACAACATGTCCCTGCTTGCAGGGCTTTTATACCAACCTTGAAGCCGGTATTATCATACTTTAAAAAGTGGAATGTATATGTGGGAAACAATGTCACTCACAAATGGTACTGTAGGCTTTAAGATTTTATGGAAAGTTTCACCATTTCACTATTTACCTGAAGTCCTTGCTCTGAGATTCTGAAGATTCTAGAAGAATCTTATCTTTTTAAACCAAGTTTTAAGTTTGTGCAGAAAAAAAAAAAGTATGTCCTGTTGCTACTAATCTAAAAATCTAAAAAAAAAAAACCAAAATCCAAACTACTGACTTATAAAAGTAAAAGTGTACTTAGAGATACAGTGTGTATTTCAAGTCAAATTCAAAACAGTCATTCTGACTATTTGATTTTGGCAATGTTACAAATATCTCTTTAGTAAAGTCAGTATTTTTATCTAAACTTGATCCTTTGTTACATATTTCCACTGGCTTCATGCTATGCAATATGCTGGTCTCTTGCAGTGTCAGTTTAGATGAGCTAACTAGGTGTTTATGATACACTCACTACCACAATATCATTCTGGATACCTCTGCACCCAGTGGAGGTTGCTGTACTTCTGGCATCCTTACTTAGTATTTCTGGTTCTTGTGCATTTCACTTCATAAAAACATTTATATCAATAGACTAAAATAAGATCTGGTCTAAATAAATCTAACTTCATTTTAGGATCAACACAATGGTGGATTAGGATCTGTCTGCACCAAGGCTAAATATTTTCTAAATCAATATTATGATACTAACTAGGGGTACCACAACCTTTGTGTTTTGAACCTCTTTAGGAGCATTAATTACAGGAATTAAAAATAATGTTAATGTAATTTGGAATATATAATCTACAAATGAAAATAGCATCTCAATACTTAGAAATATATCCCATCATGTAATATATCTTGTAATGGAAATTTTAAAATTTTATCCCACTTTCTTTCTGCAGTAAAGGTAATTATAGTGTAAATATGGCTTTTCATTGCAATCATTGCTGTAGGGAGTCATGAAACAATTAATAAAAGATTCATACACAAAATCAGTAAAAAAAGGAATTTTATTTTTATAAATGTTGTACTTAGTCTGAGAGAGTTCAAGTCACCTAAAGATAAAGCCATAATATGCCATCATTTAAAGTAGTAATTTTAATACAAACTTTTAAATTTGTCAAAATAGCCACAACACACAGGAGAACAGTATTACTGCTTAGCATAAGCAACGCATTCACTGCACTAAAAAACCTCTCTTTTCAAGTAAAGAATCCAAATGGTTTTCTATAATCTACTTGGTTTTATCTCCTACTCTCTGTGGGTGCTGATTTTTAGCCTATCTCACTTCATGACCCTTGAGACTCTCTATTTTCCCTACTGCAGTAGAATCCTTTGAGATGAGAATCAAAAATTATTGCTTCTTCTCTTGTAAGCTCCTTATCAATACTATTTTGTTACTTTATCAGAGTTTCAGCTGCCACATTTGCACTTTACAAGTCACTCTCTGCACTATGCTTAATCCATGTTTTCAGTTGTCTTGCAAATGTGCCACTATCACCTCAGAAAGCTGTTTGGTTTCCTCTTGTTTTCTGCCTACTGCTTCCCATTTCTGCACCAAATTCCAAAGTTTTTATCCATCTTGTCTTCAAGACTCATTCCCTAATTATCAGTTTAATGCTTCCTCACTTTTCTCCCTCATGCTTTCAAAACTTTGCAGGTCTGTATTCCAAATGCTTACCACTGTGCACTTATCTATTCCCTAATGCATTTTTTTAAAATGGGTGTCAAACCTTATTTATCTGCTTTCCTTCTTCTTCTCCTAGTCTATCTCCCTTGATCTTTGTAGCCTTTGAGGAATGTCTCTTGGTCTATCTTCTTCCTCTTTCTTCTTCCTCATTAGGCATTGCTTTATGGAAAAGGATCTTTACAAATTTTGTGTTCCACAGTCCACCCTTCCTTTACTACTGAGCCATATATTTCACTGCCCCCACAGTAGTACCTGATCTTCTCCAAACTTACTTTTCTTGGGAATTTTTCTTCCTCTCTTACAATCACCTTAGCACTGTCTATTTCAGTTATTCTGTTAGTATTTTTTAATACTTTGCTCATAGAATCGTAGAATGGTGGTGTTGGAAGGGACCATAGAGATCATCTAGTTCCAGCCCCCCATGCCATGGGGAGGGACACCTTCCACTGGACCAGGTTGTTTAGAGCTCCATCCAACCCGGCCTTGAGCACTTCCAGGGATAGGGCATCCATAGCTTCTCTGGGCAACCTGTTCCTGTGCCTTATCACCTGCACAGCAAAGAATTTCTCCTAATGTCTAATCTAAACCGTCTTTTTTTTAGTTTGAACCCATGCCCACTCCTGTCACTACATGCATCTTGCAAAACGTCCCTCTCCATTTTTCTTGTAGGCCCCTTCAGGTACTGAAAGGTGGCAATTAGGCAACCCCAAATCCCTCTTTTCTCCAGGCTGGATAATCCCAGTTCCTTCAGCTTTTCCTCATATGAGAGGTGCTTCACCTTTCTAAACATCTTGGTGCCCCTCCTGTGCTACAGGAGGTCCAATGTCCTTCCTGTGCTGGGGACCTCAGAGCTGGGCACAGCACTGCAGGTGGGTCTCATGAGGGCAGAGCAGAGGGGCAGAATCCCCTGCCTTGACCTGCTGGCCACACTGCTCCTGATGTGTGCCAGAACATTGTTTGCTTTCTGAGCTACAAGTGCCCACTGCTGGCTGATGTCCAGCCTCTTGCCCACCAGCACACCCTAGTCCCTTTCAGAAGGACTGCTCTCACTCTGCTCATCACCCAGCCCTTGTTGAGACCAAGTGTTTCCCCAAGCCAGGTGCAGCACCATGCATCTGGTCTTGTTAAACCACAAGGGCCCATTTCTCAGGCTTGTCCAGGTCCCTCTGAATGGCATCCTGTCTTTCCGGTGTCAAATGCAGCACTCAGCTTGGTGTCATCTGTAAATTTGCTGGGGGTGCACTCAATCCCTTTGGCTACGTCATTAGTGGAGATTATTCTCCAAATTAACTAGACACACCTTCAAATTGAATGGACAAGCTGTGATCAAATATAAAATTGTAAGGCTATTTCTTCTGCCTATCATGGTCATGTAAGTGAAAAATTATCTGCAGTTCCAAAACTGGTGCCCACTGCTTAAAACAATATATAATATGTGCTAATTTCTTGACCATTCAATTATGTCATTAGCAGTTCAAAAAAAGTGCTTGTAAGATTGTTTGAAGTGAATGACAGTTTTAAAATTTGGTTTTAATTGTTTATGTCTAACAACACAGATGACAACATAGTTCATGTTGAAACACATGGTTCATATGAAAAATTGAAAAATTAGCTGAACTTTTAAGTGAAAATTCTGCCATACTATATTTAAAGGAAAAAGGCCATATTAATATAGAGAATATTGTACAGATGCAAACAATTTCTCAGCGTAACTTTTAATTCCTCACATAGGAATTGACTCTTGCTAATGCTTGGAAATATTATCCTGCCTCTCAGGGTTCTGTAAGAATGTAACATAAACCACAATTTGGCACTATATTCCCATGGTTTGCAGTTCTACATTTATCGTGAAAGTTGTGCTTTTGCTGTTGCTTTAGGTTTGCCTGTCACATTCCATGCTGCTCCATGTCCATGAGGAGTATTCTGAAGTGAATAGGGTTGCCACAGCAGTGAAATGGAAACTCCCTTTTTAATGACATTCCATCACGCTCCATCATGGCTTTGTTTGAGAATGTTTGAGACTTACAGATGCATGTTAAAATGGCACATGGGATATCACTTCAGCTGCAAACAAACAGCAAGTACAAGAGAAATTATCTGTTTAGAATAATAGCTTGTTAATGAGGAATATCAATCATAGACCTAATTTAACTTAAGAAACAAGATCATACTTTGTAGAGATGCAGAAACTATAGGTGTCCAGCAACTCCCCAGCTCTGTCAGCGCTGAAATCAGCACTGGTCTTTATAAAGGTATTACTTTTATAAAAAGTATTTATAAAGCAAAGTATAGAAAAGAATTGGCCATGACAGATATTTTGTTGCAGGGTCTTTCTGTCTTCAGTCAAGAAAAATAGCACATGGTGATGAAGCTACAAGAAAATGCACAAGTGCATAACTCTTTGTCACACTACAAAATTTGAGTAAATTGTTAACTCCTTCAATTTGGATAAATCTGCATAACCATGTCAGTTAATTCATTGGACCCATTTTTCACTGAATTACCAGACAGAGCGAACAGCTCTCTTCTTTGTAAAATAAATACAAATAGTAAATCTTTGAGATGCTTATCAGCTAGAGGACTAAGAAAACCAATCACTTTATCTGAGCTAGAGAAAAACTGAACAAACCAGACCAGAATCTAATAAAAAATACCTGGCCCATAGCTTTTGAGAGCTACTCCTGCTTCTCAGAAATAATGGGGTAGAAAAAGGAACTTCTAAATTATTAACTTGTTAAGTTGACACTTAGCAAGGCTTTTTTCAAAACCTATCCCCCTATCCACCTGGAAGAGAAGTATCCACCTACACAGTTTTCAAACAGATTTCAGCCTTCCTTTACTATGGAAGAAGAAATACTAAAAGATACTTTTTAATCTTCATTAGTTTAGATTTCTCACAGTCAAGCCCCAGAAAAGATACAGTCATTTTGGAATATACAGGCAACTTTTTTCCTTGGCTTTGAACAAAAGAGTTTGTAGGATGATACTCTAACCTATCCTTTCAGGATTTTTTTTCCCCAGAGAGTTTGCCATACTTTTGTCATACATGCTAAATCCTATCAGCAAAATATTTTCACTCATCTGGATCAACTCACTCAGTAGCACTTAAAGCCTGTCTTCCATCAACTTACCCAGAATTTCTTTCTTCCCAAACTGTCTAGCAGCTGAGCAGACTCCCTAGGATCACATGTTCAAATATACCTATTTTCTGTAGCCCATTTGGACTTTTGGAGTGCACTTTCATGGCCTGCTCTGCTTACTGTTTTCTCTGTACCATCAAATGCTGGGTTCTGCTAACATGTTTTTAATAGCAGCAAAGTATCCCGTGCTCTGGCACAGAAATGCCATAACAATAAGATACAAGTCAAAATCAAATGGTTCCTCAAGAGGCAAGTTTGAGTTAAGAGGAGAGGCTTACTGGCCTTTTCCTCACAGCCTACTTGGGTGGCATCTTCCACCAAGGGGGCAGCCTTCTTTTCATTCAGGTAAAGAAATTCTCCTGCCTGCTTGAAAATGAAGAGATTCTTTGCAGCCTGAGCACCCAAGTGCATGACAGGATTATGACATACCCAGCCACCCACATTGTCACAGAGTGGTTTTGTTTTTAAAAAAACCACAAACACTAGGATGAATTTTAAGATGGAGAATGCTCTTGAAGCACTGTGCTTAAGTGAAAATGCACACGAGAAACTTCACACACAGACACATATCCCAACAACGACAACAACAACAAAGTAAAAAAAAATAACAGCAGATGTATTTTTTTTTCTGTATAATGCAAATATTTCTAAACCAAGTAACCAATAATAGGACCTCTCAACAGGCTCTCCCACAGGGTTAAGTATATATAGTTATGATGTCAGGGTCTGTAAGGATTCCCTTGGGAGGGGGAGGGGATTAGGCCAGCAAGGTTGCCCATTTTCTTCTCACGGTCTTTCTGCAAACTGACCTCTCGGAGCTCCTCATTCCCTTAAATACTGACGACAAATTGGAATGAAGTTACATTCACATTTAAATCTACAGATTTCTTTCTATTGCTTAAAAAGTTTGTAGGTGTATTCTTGTTAAGACCTGGGCCAGGAAAGCCAAAACTTACGTAGGAAACTAGCTAATCTCGCTCCAAGATATAAACTTCCTGCTGCTCTCAACGCCTGACGTTGTCCCCTGGGTTTGATGAGGCAATTTCCCATCTGCATTTTAAATGAAAATATAGTTGAGTCATACTCTGGAAAAGGGCTGCTGCATGTGCCAAGGTACAGTTAGGGCAGAAGGGAGAAAGGAGTCCTGTGTGAAAGCAGGACTGCCTCCCTCTTTCCTCTCCATTCCCACTTTACACAGCCTCTTTGCAGAGAACAGTGAAGGCTGCTGAAGGCAGGGAAGCAGAAAAGCCACCTTCATCCTGGTAAAGAAACACCTACTGAGTTCCTGTCTTTCAAAACCAACTTCAGAGACAGGTACTATGCAGGCACCATTATAAGCTGCCTTCAAAGTCAGCAGAACAGATGTCCTATTGAAATGCCTTAATGGTAACCAACTATGTCAGCTTTATGTAAAGTTCTGTAAAGCTGGCTATTTCATTGCACAAGTTATATGGTTTGACAACATTAAAATTAAGTTAAAAATAAAGAGATCAGAAACATTTGAATCATGATTCCACATAATTTTTTATTGTTTTATGTTAATCCAAAGCATGAATATAATTTCTTGGAAAATCAAAGACAGATTTTAAGGAGCTATTAATGCCAAAGCTCATTACTTAAAGAACAATTAATAATTTCCTTGCATCAAATGAAATATTTAAATAAATGGTTATGGGAAATTCTCTCTTGACTAAATGGAATAATTGCCATCTGTGTTTCATTCTCCCTATGTTCCTGTCAGTAAAATAAAATAAGATAGAAAAAAAAGTCTTATAGATTAGAATAATGCTGTGATAAGGTGCTGATGTTTACGTTAGTTTGTTCTCACTCAGAAATGTACGGGTTTATAATGCAGTAGTTTCTAATAAACATTCAGGCGTATATTGTTAACTTCTTGGCACCTAAGGAATATTTTACTATAAAGAGCTGAAAGAAAGGAGTTTTTTTGTCATTTCAGAAGTAAAAAAAATTAGATCTTGGCTGTCACAGGCTCTAGAACAAAGTGTTTATGTCATTGAACAGCTCCAGCATCTTGAAAGATGTGTGCACAAAGGAGGAAGAGGTTTTAGGCAGGAAGATGTCTCTAATAATTTTTCAGAGATCCCATGATTTTTTATAAAGGGGATACAAGTTTTCCATTCTGGGGATCACATGCACATAGTATAAACATGGACTCTCTCTTAATAAAGCACACTGGTAAATATACCCAGAATTACCACATCATCTGCAATTAAACCATCTGTTTATCTAATGTCTTAAATGCAGAGAGCAAGGCACATAGCTATATTTTACATCAACCATTCCCTAATTTCATATGATTCCATTAAAAGCTAAGGAAGCCCAGCTTGGGCAGTTGGCCTGCTATATGAACTGTGGTTCACTAAGTGAGATCACCAGCCTGTTTCAGTGAGAGATCACCATGACTGAATGTTCTAGAGGATGGTAGCCATGTCTCGAAACATTGACTAAAGCATACTGAGAAAGAAGCATTGCCCAGAAAATTAGTGCTGGTAAGTGCATCAGTTTGTCAGGTAAGACCTTGCAAGGTGCTGCTGGGTCTCTGGCTTTGCTGAGTAAACTGTCTGTCCATGTTTGCTGAGTTGTAACTTCCTGTAAGCTTTTCTTGGAGTGCAAGCTTTTCTCCAGGGAAGCAGATCTTTTTCTCCCCATCATTTTACACAGTACTTCCAGACCTCTTTCTCAGCTGTGAGCAACACCCACTTTCTTTCCAGGATAGGTTTCAGCCTCTTTTCATCTCCCAGATACAGACCCTCTGAGTCTACACACGCGACATAGTCAGGTCGCAAAGCAGAACTGGGAGTACAGCACTGCTCAGCACCCACAGGACACAGAGGGTTTCCTACCAGCTCTCATGCCTCGACTGATCTTCAGCAGGTGGCATCATCCTTTCAGCCACCTCAGGTGACATACAGGAGCATTTCAGTCATCAGTAAACAGTATTACCTTTATCACATAAACCAGTGTAGGGAGCTTCATATATTCAGTAAAAAGAAAAAGAAACTGAGATGCCTTATAAGCTGTCAAGTGAGCCTCTGAACTGAACCCAAGTGGAAGGAGTAATATGACCCTTTTTCCTGCCCACAGATCCAGGGAGATACTAAATTCTTTGGGAAGAGAAAATCTTGCCTTTTGGAAGTGGCGTCAAACCTGCTATCGAAGCTGTAGATATTTCTGGGCACCACAAGGCAGAAATTTGTAGAGAGAAAGAATATTAGCTGGCACAGGTTGAGGTAAAGGGTGAAGAATCTGCAAATAGGATCTGCAATACCTAAAATCCTCTGAAGGCCAAATAAAAATTTAAACATTACTATATACACACATGTGCACACCTTCAGGAACGAAATCTGTTAACTAACTGGTAAGCTCCAGAAAGAAAGAACATAGAATCATAGAATCACTTAGGTTAGGAAAGACCTCAAAGCATAAATGAGCTTCTGAGTGTTAATTAGTGTTAGCTCCAGACTCAGGTGGCAATGTGTGTTATCTGTGAGTTAGGCACAAAGGAGAGGCGTAATAAACTCTCTCAGACTTCAGCTTTGGATTCACTCTTCTGTCCCATGTGTCCTCTGTTTTTCTCGTTTTACTATACATGAAATGGCCATTTACATTTGTGGTGTGTGTTTGTAGACTAAATGTGCTTCATTAAATTTATAGGTATAGTGTGCTTTACAGGTTTTTTCTTTATACAGACTCTGGTCATTAGAGGTAATAATAGTAAACCATTGCCTCTCAAATTATGTTCCAGGACATTATTACAAAGCCTGTAACTGTTCTGTTATTTATAGTCTCTAATTTACTGCTCTTTGTCTAAGCAACCATCAACTAACTGTACTCTTAAATCTTGCTCTTTTGCTGAGATGTTTAGACTACCATTTTTACTGTTACATGCTTTTATTCTTCCATTCACTCCACACAGACTGTTTAGGTGATTTGTTTCCTGCCTCTGTGCACTGACAGCCCAGACACTGAGAACTGGATTAATAGGAAATAATTCATGAGTTGGTTTTATGACTGAGAGTCCTATAAATGAGATTTTGATAGCACATATAATTAATGCTGTTACACAAAGTAATACTTTTACCTGTGATCTGAGATCCAGGTCTAATTGTTTCTACTTTCTGCCAAAAAGTCACAACAATTTTTTACTTCCATTTTTTTATTCCATTGTCTTTGAACAAGTGCATCAAATACAGGCATCCTCTAGAACAGAAAATTTCCCAAAAGAAAATGAGCAAATGCAACTGCAAGGCACAAAACTGAGCCACAAATTCTCCTTTCATCTTCTGTAGGCACATATGAACACAGAGAAATTCTGAGGCTATGAAAAAAGAGCAGATAACTGCTATGATATAATTTTCCGAATGCTTGTCTTAAAATGATAAATTATTATGGTTCTTTCAAAAGGAAGTTTCCACTTCCAGTCAAGTGGCACCCTTAGTAATTTTCCATGTCGATACCAGATGATTAAAAACAGACACAAATTATTCCTCCCATAGTCTGCAATAAAAGAAAAACAAACTTAGTAATAAAATATGAGGAAATCCTCCTATTTCACCTTAAATGTCAGCCAATCCTTTGTTCCCCTGTCATGATTTTAAAGGTCAATTATGGAAAAAATGTTCTGGAGAAATTGTAAGTACTGAGGTTTTTCTAGCAAGAATATGATACCACAAACTTGTAACATTCATGTTTATGAATTTTTGCTGAATTGCTCATTCACTAGTTAAATTCCAGAGTCAGCAATGGAAGCCTCATTTAAGTGTAACCTGAAACCTATTTGTGGATTGAAAATGTCAATACAAAGGTTAATTCCTTACAGAAGCGTCTTTCAGAAGTGGAAATAAAAGTATTATAGCCTATAAGCTGAAATGAAGCCTTTCTCTCATTTATAATTTCTATGCACCATTTTCTCACTAATTAATCCTTCAGATCACTTGGGAATGCCAATAAATAGTTTTTTTGTTCAAATCCAGTTCAACAAGATTCTCAATATTTCTTCCTTCTTGCGTAGACTGACTCAAGCTGCAGCTTTGTTCTTACTAACTGGCGCAGGTTTGAGCTCAGCCAGCAGCTGTATCATAAAAGGCAAACTGATGGAGTTAGTAAATGACAGACTTCAGGGGCAGTTTTCAAGAACACTTCAGAATAACATAACCAGTCACAAGATGGATTTTCACCACTAGAATTGGTAGCCTGGGTGGAGCAATACTAAAAATTAAAAGAATAATGCTTGTAAGTAGAGCTTTCTTTTTCCTTTCCTCACAGGTTCTAAGTCTTTTCTTACCTGTCTCTTTAGGAGTCTGAAAAAAATGTCCAGTTTACAGGGGTTACTTTTGGTTAGGGTGGTCATCATCCAAGCACGCCCAACCAGAAGATAAGGTAGCTCAAATTGGCACTTATGCGAGTAAATTTTCCAGGATACCATTAATTGAAAATCAGTGACAAATCATGACCGTGGAGAAGAACAGACATGAATCCAAGGAACAGAACAATTCCAGTTATTGAGAGTTGTACACACGAAATTTACCCCAACTTTAGAAAAATTTTTCAGAAGCAAGTCAGAAAGGAACAAGGGATTAGGTAGGGGAAGGATATATATGACAGCTCTGGATTATTCTACAATATGCATCCTTGTATAGCCTATATATACTACTTATACTTCCTATCTATTCTTCATATATCTGAAGTACAAAAGAGAAGTGAAAAATATGTTTCTCAGGAAACATCCACCTTGATGTCCTTGAAGAAAAAATCAACGGAAGACAGCTATGTGAGAATAAATCTAAAAATTATAAGTCTTACATGAGAATAAGTCTAAAAATTATATATATTTCCACCAGCAGGAAGAACTATAAATATCCATTTTCTAATATTTAAGAAATATATTATGATGATAATTCTCTCATATGAGCATTTTCTGCAGAAAAAATGAGGAAGAACTTCTCACTGATGATAGATTGCATGAACTGGTCTGGGAAGGTAAGTGTATGTATGTATCTGCTCAATTTCTGCAAGTTTTGAAGCAGTAAGGGTTTTTTTTCCAATAAGATATTTTTTCTTAAAGCTTCCAACTGGAGGCTGAGTTAGACACCGATATATAAGGTTTCAGATGCCTTTCAAAAACCCTAGCATTGAAAAAACCTTGTGTTGTAACTATTTAAATACATAAAAAGCAGTTGTCTATATTTCTTTTATCCTGCTATATTCATAGTATTTTTTTTAATTTTCAGAATGCTCCTTTTAAGCCTTTATTATTTTATATTACTTTGTTGTGAATCCTCATTTTTCAGCTAGCCTTAGTTAGAGTTCAAAGGTAGGATACACATTCAATTGTGTACTCATTGTCTCAGAATATAAAAATCTTCCTCCTTAATTTTAAAATGAAAAAAGGAAGATTAATGATAACAGTGGAGATGAGTGTTAAACACAGTCATTAAAATAAATAACAAGCATTAAAACTCCACCTCTAAGGATGCTTTTATGTAAGAGTAAACCAAAAATCGGGAGGCTGGGGTATCATGGTCAAAGCTACTCAGCACCTAAACGATCTTACTACTGTTTTCCTGTTCATGTCTTTTAGATAGGAAGGTAGAATGATTTGAGTTTTTATGGATACATAATTTAATACTACTTAGAATACACATATTCCACATATTTAGTGTCTTGTAATTCAAATACTCACTTTTTCTACAAGTCTTTCTTTGTTTTTGAGTGTCAATGAAACAAGTGTTTTCGCTGCTTGTTCTCCTAGATATTGTATATTTATGTCTTACATTCTGACATCTGTCCTAAAAAGAAGAGTTCTTTTCTCTCCTGTAGTAACAATTCTTGGTCAGCCATAGACCTATGATGAGGACAGAGGCTCACCAAAGTTAAAATCAGGGACTTCTTTGCAAGAGCATGTTGGTTGTTTAAGAGCATCACGTGAGGACCATGGACAGATCTTACTCATTTTGTGAGTAAGACTAAGAAGTTCACTTAAGATGTGTTCTTCTTTATTAAAAGTTCTTCTATATTAAAAAGGACATACCTGAGAAAAAGCCTAAGAGAATTATGCAATCTTCCAGGGCTCTGCATGCACAAAATTAAAAAAGAAAAACTTATCTGAATTCTTACTACTCTATAGTTCCCTAGTCTCAGTCAAAACAAAGGACATTAGTGGTACAACAAACATTGTAAAACAAATATTCTTTGAGTTAACACTACATTTGGTCAGATTTTATCTGCAGAAGTGATAATTTGGCCATGATTAATTTTGCCAGTGATTTTTCTCACTCTACCTTCCCAAATCTTCAGCAGTGCTTTTCAGCGGTTCCAGCAAAGACCATGTAAAAGTGGCAGGAAGTGAGAGTAGCATCTCCAAGCAGGCATTTACTTTGGACAACAAGAATATGAATTTTTTTCCAGGAAGGTAAAATGAACAAGTTCTTGAGGACTTAAAATATATGCATACTAATATTTCCCATAATTTCCCATAACCTGCAAAAATGTCTAAATTAAAGACAAAATCTCTCAAAGTCACTGCCGTAGGAGGCTGAAATATGTACTGTAGAGAGATATCTAAAAGGCAGATGTCACAATATGGAAAAATGAAAAGAGATAAAACATCACCATAGCTACTCTGAACAAAGTGCATTTGTTTCTGGTGCTTTTACAGAAGCACAGTCCTGTGTCTTTATTCTAGAAGATAATAACTATAAAATAAACGAATTACTTCAATTCCTCATTCAGCTGTTCTCCTATGTCCTAACATTTTTGTTGCTCTTTAAGCAGACTGAAATATAGCTTTGGCATATATACATTCCTAATCCACCATATTCCCTTATGGTCCCAGTTATCCAGCCTGTACTACTCTATTAATTATGGAGCACTAATTTTACACACAAATGCTGCACTAGAACGGCAGAACTATCTTACTACAGTCACCTCTACTACAAAATGACATCATGCAACATGACAGTTCTGGCTCCCACAGAATTACAATTTTTCACAGCTCAAGCCAGGAGAGCCAGGTGATGGCATTTTTAATGCTCATAGTTTGAGGTTTATGAGTAGGTGGCCAGTTGCTATTTCGTAGGCTCATCTGTCAGTCTAGTGCTGTTTTTGCAGTACCATGAGACTAAATGAAAATGTTGTAAGGAATTCTTGATGCTGGAAATATAAATGTGTGGGACTTTTGGATTTTGTATTTTTTTTTCTGGAAGGGCTGTTGCCTAGAGTAACAGGAAGTGATCTAATATTGCATGTAATAGACTTATTATTGTTAAAAGGCCTCAATTTAACTTAGGTAGTCAGCATCTCACAACATTCATTCCTTCATTGGTAGTACTTGACAGTGTGGCAGAAAAGAAGAGGAAGGGAATAATAATTCACTTCAATCACATCTCATTATGTTAAAAGACAAGTTGGCAATGGAGCAGGAAAGTTCTCTGAATGATGGAGTAAGAACTGAGGAGAGATTTGGCATGAAGGTCTTCTATTTTGATGATCTAGGATCAAATGCCATTTTACTGCCTCATAATCCTTGATTATATGATGACAGACACCAAGCTGGAGAGATAAACCACAAGCATCATGCCGTAGAAAAGTTAGATTCGTACTCTTAATACCTGAAGATATCAAAAAAATATACAAAACAGTAAAGAAAATCGTAATCTTTCCATTATATAAGTCATACCTTACAAATGGACACAAGGGCAAGGTACTGGCCAAGAATGTGTGGTCATTTAGGTAGGATGCAGGCTTGACTTTTACAAAACTAATCTGGAAAAAATAAACCAAATAAGAAAAAATGTCAGCATACACATTGCTTTTGTCCTCAAAGCCCTTATGCTTAAACCCTGTGCATTTAGGTTCCCACAAAAGCAATGTGGGGGAATGTTGGCAGGGGTTTTTTTTCCATCTTGAACAAGACCATGCCTCTTTCCCAGAAGAGAGTCATGCAACCCAATTCCTCATCTCTATGAGGAATCAAATCCTTTTCGGTACTGTGAGTTGTTTTTGAAGGTAATTCATTTTGCCTTGAGAGGATGGTGCCCAAGCACCTTAAGTTCTTCAAACCACCTCACTGGGACCTGTTGCTTTTCTTTTGGGATTGCTGTTCGTATGTTTACGGCATCAGCACAAATTGTTCCAAATTTGCCTAAAAAAATGCCAAGCCACATCCAACAGAGGTCAGTGAATTGTACACAGATGAACCAGCAAATGAGACATCTGTCACTGATCATCCTAAGTGTGCTCATGTCTGTTTAGTCATGATTCCCTAGGCCAACCCCAAGGAAAATATGGAGCATAGGTTTGAGGTCTATTAGGAAATCAGAAAACATACCTGTCCACAATAATAATTCTTGTGCACTGTTTAGCCGGCTGCATCCGGAGGAGATCATGGGAACATAGTAGAATTATGGGATAAATAACCAAGTTTTGGACAAATGTCATTGTGTAGGGAGGAACAATAAATATAGTATGTACATGCCTAAAGATAGAAAAGTTTCTCTTTAAAACACTTAAACCACAGACATTTCAAATCAGATGCATGAAATTAGGCAATATGTATATGGACATCTCATCAAAATTCATAACCTAGATCCTGCTGAAAATAGCAATGATGATACTTACACAAAGGTGACTTTAGAGCCTGGTTAACACAAGTGAAAAGCTTTTAAGAATATCAGTGTGAGACAAATGGGACTTAATAGTCTGGACAGTGAGGAAATACTGAAATATTTCCTCACTGCAGAAACCTCATAAATTGTGACAGTGGCATTCCACAGAAAAGAACATGAAATTAGCATCCAGCACATGATTTTAAAAGCAAAATACTTTTACATTCAAAGCAAACAAGATAGAAATCTACCTCCCCAAATTACATTGTTTTTGAACAAAGAGGCACTAGATTTTTAAGAAAGCCGGTAGTCAAAAAAAAAGTAGAAAGCAAGTTGAGACTGTAGTTAGAAATATGCAAAGTGTCATTCTCCGTGAATCATAGTCCCTAGTTTTTTCAGTTTTCATAAGTGTAAGCAGAGTAAACAACAGTCATCCCTAGATAACAGCTATATCTACCTAAAGCAAGCAAATATTTTTTTTTAAATGGTTCTGAAGTAAGCAAAAGTAAGACATGAGCATGAACACAGATTTTTCACCTCAAGAGTACCTCAAATTACACTTTTCTGAATACCTCCACTGTCTTATTTTCTATATAATATAGACATTAGGCAAAAGTCTAGATTTATGGGAGGCTGAAACCTTTCAAAACACAGCACTTTGGATATTATGGAGAAATAGTCAACTCAGAAGAAAATGTTACCTTTTAGTTTCATTATCAAGAAATTTTACTTTCACGTTTGACTGACAAAGCTTTGTGTTGTAGCAGTTCATGGAATATCTAGACTATTTAAAGAATTTCTTAAGGTTTTCTTTCTAATTCAGCAAATACCACAAAAGCAATAACATAAAATTCAGTCAGCTTCCAAAATTAGCCTCCAAAATCAGCCTGAAATAAAGGTGTGGTCATCACATCTGCCCATCTGATGATTTGCAAAATCCTTAATGGATCTCCCCACCTCCATCCAGCTCATTGTTTAAAGGAACCTTTTGAATTTTTTGTTTTACTCAATATATACAGTCCTCTCTGTCCTAAAAAGAGATCAGCCCAGGAAACAGTATTAAGGAGGGAAGCCAGTGCAGGGTTCTAAGTCTTCTCAGTGTTATTGCAGTTCCTACATATAAGAAAGCGGAAACTGTAGTACTTCTTGCACACATATATGAACAAAGTTGATAAGTTCTAGTTGCTATAATGACTGGGGCTTGGCAAATCCCATTTAAATGGGAAATGCACAAAAATTACTTAAGAGGCCAGACTCAGTCAATGATTTCTGAGCTGCTCTTCAAGGTAACAAGCATGTTATATGGAGATATAATTACTCTTGGCACATCGTATCAGTAGACACATCAGGATCTGCTAAGCTGCTTTAGACATTATAGGACTTCATTGCCATATCATTGCCTAATTTTTACTGGTAAAGACCTGGTGACTTGACAATTAACAACAAAAAGCTAGACAGAAAACAGGTATCATTTTCTGGCAGAGTCTAATCATGTAACCAGCAATAAATGGATGCCATATGGACTTCATCAGCAGAAAATATACCATTTGCTTTACTTGGCTGCATTTTGATGCCTTATTTTAGGTGGAGAGATATGAGGGATCTTGACAGCCTGACAGGAACCTCATGAGTTTCAAGAACAGCGTAAGCACTGCCAACAGATTATTTTTCTCTGTTCAGCACTTGAGAGACTGCTTTTGGAGTATAGCATCCAGATACAAGTTCTTGATACAGTGAAAGGCCATCAGATAGTTAGGCACCTGCAGAAGGCAACATATAGGGACAGTCTTAAAGAGAGAAGTCTGAGGTCTTGCAGATCTTCAGTGACATAAGGGGAAGGTGTAGAAAAGAAACAAAGCCAGACTCTTCTTCATAAAGAGTGACAGGAAAAAAGGTCTCAGGTGGAAGATGCAGCAATGAAAATCATGATTCAGTATCAGAGAAAGAAAATTTAAACCGTGAGAAACCCCATGATGAGAAAGAGGGTTCCCAAGAAGCTGAGGGAAATTGTGAAATCTCCAGCTTTAGAGATATTCAGGAGTAAATCAGACAATACTGTCAACAAACTGGAATAAGCTGGCTGGGATTTGAGCTGAGGGTTTGGCCAGAAGACTGAAGGGGTTTCTTCGAGCCTTATATATGCTAGGACTCTATGACATTCAACTAGCTTCAGCCTGCCTGCTGAGATTTCACAATGACTAAACTACATGCTTACAAGATTGAGCAGAATAGGAATAGTTTATCTGAACAGAAGCACACAAAGATGGAGAAGACCAGAAACATTTCAGTGAGCTGTGCTGGTGCTGCTGGTGCTAGGAAAGACTAAAACTAGATAGTTGCCAGTTGCAGGAGACACCAATTAGTTTTCAGGCTTGTTCTGAAGCATCATTTGAAATATATCTACAAATATATATAAGGTAGTGCTAAATAACAAGTAAACCCAAACCTAAAACTCAGCGCTTCCTCTCACCTTAGAGATACTTACAGAATTTAGACATCAACCACCAGGCAGTTCTCTGCTGTACTTTTGTTGTGTCAAAGTAAGCTTATTAATACACAGCAACTGTTTTCAGAGTGTACAAATTGCCCATGAGCTGCTTACAATTTTGAGGACTTTTTCTTCATTATTCAAAATTATTCATTCCAAAATTTCAGCAAACAAGCAGTGGTCTGTAGTTTGTGAATGAGCTGTTTGTTGCCAGTATACAGCATGGACTTTATCCAAATCCTATTGAAGTTGATGGAAAATCTCCCACTGACTTAAAATAGGCTTTGGATTGGTCCTGTTGAGTGGCAGTACTCATTTTGATTGGAATTATAGGTCACATGGAATTTTTTTCACCAATATTCAGTGTTTCTGCCAACTTTCTGGACAATAAGAGCATTTGTCTGAGTTTTGACACAAAGAAAATACAGAACAGCCATTAATACAGCCAGAATGAATTTGTTGAAAAAACTCAACTATTCATGGAAAAGAAAATGGTAGTATCTGCCCAGACATAGTTCTTTTGGATTCACATGAAGGAGAATTTCATGATTAGGGGATTAATGTTTATAAGAAAGTGTACCCACAGTATTTTTGTGCTGAATACTTGTGTGTGTGTGTTCCCTTTCTCACTGTTTTAAAAAAATGTTTATGGAATAACATTGTGAATTAACATGGATACAGCTTATTTTGATAAGGATCAAAAAAAATGGGGTATTTTTCATTCCATTTTGATCAATAAACAGAAGTCTCTCAGGCTCTGTAGGCAAAAAGATTTAGTACATGTCTTCAGATTACTAGACCTGAACATGCTACAGAGATAAACAAGGGGGCCTAAGATACCCTAAATATAGGATATAATTTCTTAAATTTGAAAATATTATAAGTTTCATTTCTCTTCTAGCTTCTCACATTGAAAAAAAAATGCTGCTTACATATTCAGCTAAGTAAATAGTCTTTTTTCCTAATGACTGAATATGGAGCTTAAATCCAACTGCAGAATATAAGGTACTTCTGGGAGGAAAAAAAAATAGAAGGAAAATAAATTGGGATGTCATCTCAACTAAAATATTGAATGTTTTATTTATACTGAAAAAGAATTATTAAATAAATTACTGTAAAACACCCTACACAATTTGCAAGAGCTTATCTGGGAAGATGTTGCTTCTTGAAGGGAGCTGCAGAATAATTCAGGGATTCAGAATTTTGAGAACTGGGCTTTCTTTTTAATTTAGGCCCAAATACACGAAAGGCAAACAGCTGAAGTTGGTGGTAGGCAACAGTTATGTGGCTGTTTCCTGAAGTATCATACTGAAATCCATTAATAACCTCCAGTGTATTTAAAGGCTGCAGGTAGGAGAGGTCTTGATATAAAATCCTGAAGTGCTTTAGCTTTTGCTTCAGTGCTTGCCTCAGCAATCTTAGCCCTGAAGGACAGAGACATTGAGCTCCTTTCTCCTGTGAGAAAGTCCTGCTTTGGTGTTGTTCTTCCTGCCTACCTTCTGCAAAAGTTCCATTTGAGCTTATGTCTGTGTAATTAAGAGCTGCCTGCAAGCATTTATTCCTACCTCTTCAGATCACATGAATATTAGCAGCAAACAGGTTCTGGGAAAATGTCTGACTGAAAACCTAAACCTGAAACCAAAACTTTAAGTTTTGGCTGAATCAATTCGCAGAATGAACTCACACAGTCGCACACATGAGGACCAGATCAGGCAAGAAATACAGGACAACATGCATCTCCCAGCTGGACTCAGAGTGAGATGCAGAGGATAAAACCAGACTGGGCTGAGGAAGCACAGGTAAGAGTAGAGAGATGGGTTTTCACTGTACCATTATCAAGACAAGATTGATCTGTATAAAAAAACAACATGTAAAAGTAAAACCAGCCAGAAGAGGAGATGGTGGCTCTAGCAGAAGAGCAGCTCCCTCATTTCAGCAGGTTTCAAATCCACAAGAATCATTCAAGACAGCACATTGGGCTGGAGATTGTCATGGTGCGTGTGTGAAGGGGAAGCTATTTTCTCTTTCCTTACTGAAAGAAAAGGAAAAAAACCCAGATTATAGCATTTTCCCAGTAAAATTCACCTGGGAGGGAGAAGGGTTCACTTCTGCCTGTGCCAGTAAAATGACCTGTACCACGGACAGGATCTGTTCCTGGGCACCAGGTCTGGAGCATCCACACTGTTGAACTGTCAGAGAACACTCTGGGCTGTTTTAAGCGCTGGCCAATTTACTCTCCTCCAAACAGATCCTGGACATTGTCTGGGAATTAATGCATGCCAGGAACAGCCCTCACAAGACAGTTTTGGGGATAAAAATGTTTAGTTGCCTGAATATGGGTGATTTTTTTTGCCATTTAGCCTTTGTGCCAGCAAACATTTCCAGCCACATCTTCTTAGAATAGACACTGCCTGTGGCTTTTATTTCTGTTCCATAAATGTTTGTACATTTTATTCAACATAAACATTAAGAAATGAAAAGAGTATCAGAACTCAAGTCTTTTTGCATCAATCAAGTGCCAAACTAATCTCTTTCCAGACCCTGTGAATATTTCTTTCTATGCAGTGACTGATATAGAGAATAATACCCAACTAAGTAAATAAGACATTTTATATGGGAAATATACAGGGAAATCTGTATTTGAGTTATCTGTTTGTAACTGGTTTCCAGTGAGCAGTCTTGCAAACTGTAATCTGGTCAAAATCCACTAGTTGAATAGTTGATATTTCTTCAAATAGATGGTCTTGAGAAGGGTCTTGGGAGTTGAGTGAGCATGCTCCTTCAGCACATGCTTCCACATCCCAGCTGGAAACTGCAGGTGGTAGAACCAAAGAAGTGAGGACAGAAACCAGGTGGAGTCAGGTGAGAGGGGAAGGTGTCCACCACACTTTCAAAAAGATCTCCACCATACCTTTAGGACAGCTCTTTGTCTTCAGCTGCTTGCACGTCCATCCAAAAACTCTGACCTGAGAGAAGATTCCCAGAGGGATCCAAGCTATCAGTGTGGCTGCCATGTGCCTGATGTTTTGATGAGTGCCATAAGCTGTTCTGCTCCAAGGTTTTATCCCTATATCCCTCCACAGGGATGACCTGGAGTTTCTGAACTGACTTCATCTCAGTTAGCTGTTGTGGCAATTCCATGAATTTCCCAGCATGATCAGACAAATACGCAGTAAATTCTAACCTTCCTAAATGAAACTAATAATATACATTTCTCATGTTTTTAGAGTACATTTTCATGTTTTACTGATATTTGTTAAGACCAAGGTCCTTCTAGGTATTTATTTATAAGGCATCTCACCTACCAGATGTTCTCTGTTGAGTCACTAGGGACACATTCATCTTCTTGTGCTTCTAAACTTCTCTTGTGATTCATGCTGCATTTCAATCCAGCCCAATTTTTTCTGAAATACAAACATTCCCTTAGGTGCCCCAGCTCATGTAATTTCAATGTAACCATATAAACTGCAATAAAGTGCCTGCTGCACAATTATAAAATAAATAGCTCATTTTACAAGTGAACTGCCAAAAAAAAATCAAATTTTATTTTGAAAAGATATTTTACAAAAGCAAAAATGTATCAGGGTTTGATAACTGGTCAATTTTCATGAGCATTTTTCAAGCTAGAGATTTTTAAGTCTGCAGATGTCTTTTTCAAAAGAGAGAAAGAAAAAGAACAAAGAGAAGAAAAAGCAAGAGAGAAAGAGAGAGAGGGAAAGAGACAAAGGAAGGAAGGTGGAATTGATAGCCTGCTGGGTCCCCAACAACTAAAATCTTTTAAACACACTTTTTTTCATGAGTACAGCACAGTTGATCTTTGAACTAACTGCACTGTATTTTATTTGCACATAATAGATGTTGTACACCTTAAAAACAACTTGAAGTTTTATCTGATTCTAGCTATATAAACCAAATTTTGATATATTTCCTTTCAGCTCAACATGATCTCTAAATACACAAAAAATTATAAACCCAGTTCCATAGCAAAAGATACAGAAAGATAGGTGTTTTTTCAGCAAACAAAACCTAAGTATTGCAGAAGAATCTTCATCTTAAATAATTAATGGTTTCTTAGAATAATAGAGTATGTATCTTTATTTTTTCACCCTTGCCTCTGAGATTTTTGGCCAAACACGATGATTTTCTGGCTCATGAAAGTCTAAGCATAATTTAAAAAGACAGGGGAGCAGTTATACCAAATATTTTTGTCTTCCCATCTCCACTTTCTCCATTGCTCTTACATTTGAGTGGCCTTTCTAAGATGATGATGTAATTAGGCAACTTCTTCCAGTTGCAGGTAGGAGGCAGGTGCACTCTTGAGAAGGGTCATGGCACAACTAAGTGCTAAACACTCATTACCCGCAGGTTTACAGATAGGTGGAGGCTGATCTTGTTGCAACCTGCCAAGGTGCTTGTCCCTGATCGTGTTCTGAGCAGGAGATGGCAGCAGAGGCAGCTTGAAGGAACTGGGGTGGAAGGAGAAGATTGGAATTGAAGAGGGATGGCTTGCTACCCAAATATTTCACAATGACTTGATGAAGTTCTGTTATTAACTGTGTAATCTTTTGATGACTCAGGACTATCAAAAAGATATGGCAAAGTAATTTGCTTTTTGTAAATAAGCAACACATGAAAATCCGTCCCAAACAAGTCCTAAAAAGTGAGAAAAATGAGGTTTCTCCCTAATAAAAGCAGTAAATCATATCAGTTGACCCTAAAGGGGCTAAAATGTTAGTGGCTGTATTGCTCAAGGGCCTCACATTTTTGTGCAGGTCCTTCTTAGGTACTTGGAGGATAACCTGTAAATAAAGGGTTTATTTTGGGATTCAAAAAAGTGGGATTTATGTAGCTGAGATAAAACAAAAGTAAGATGCAACAAACTGTAGCATGATAAGGGACTCCAAAGCTGTAGAAGAGTGATGGGTACATGGAATAACATCTAACAGCAGCTCTTCAATATTTCTACTGAGCCTTGTCTGAAGGAGAGATGCATGCTGTATTCTAACTACATTTTTTAAAGATATTGCAAAATAAAGTGAGAAAATTTAGTGTACCAATTCATCTTCCATTTAGACCTCCTCATTAAATACTTTCTAAATTATTGCTAGGGCAAGACATTTGACTGTTGGACAAGCCCTGATAAATGAACTGGCACTAAAGCACTTCATTCAGGTGTCTGAAGTGATGTTGTTCATTCCCTTAACATTTTCTTGAGGTCATGCAGAACCTATGGAAAATACCAAATTGAATGCCTAAGTCTTAAGATCCATTTAATTTAAAATAATCCTCAGATGGGCATAACAACAGAATTATAGTCTCTGAGCAGGGACTCAGGCAGAATAAAAGAGAGGACCAAAGTCACAGCATTCATAAAGCTGTTGGCAGAAGAAATGGGCTGGTCAGCTCGTCTGGCGAGATGGCCTGACCACTCACATTAATAATTTTTAGTGAAGATTTGTTTGTCAGCCCCACTTATTTTTAATAATCTCCTATCACCCACATGGTCTAAAGGAAAATTTTAATTGGTACGAGCATTCAACAGCATGCCAGCCTCCAGCTCACTGGAGCCATTACTACCTGTCATCAAGAAGAACTGTAACTCTGAAAAGACCTTGCAGGTCAACAAATTTTTAATAACTCACATTTATTCCAGTTATTTTTTGATCGTATGTCATCACCTTAACTTGGCGCTTAGCCCCTCGCCCTTTTTAAGCAGATATACACTGGGAGGAATTGTCAGTCAGACAATACTCTAATGGGAAGATTTGCATCTTTGAAAAATGAAGAATGAAATGGCAGCTGAGAAGAATTAAACCATCTCAGTTTGTAGAAAGTAGATGAAGGTGGAGGGATTGAGGAACTAGCTACAAAAAGTCACATGGTGACTTTAGTGCCACGACCCAGACCATTTCACAAAGGATGCCTTAGCACAAAAGAGTAGGGCTATTTGAGAGAGATTTAAGGAATTACTGTGTTAAAAAAACAAATTACTTCCCTCCTCCCCAAAAGTTACTGAAGTTTGCAGTAACTTTCTGAATTCGTTATGTTTCTGGTAAAATAAAAAAGAATGGCTTTAACCAAGAGACTTTTTTTACAGTATTTTACTCAAAATGTCCATTTTGATTGTGAAACTTAGCAAAATTTAGGGATAGTTATTGTTTTACTTACTTTTAATGGTATGAATGGTCGTCATAAACACATACATCTTTAATACAGCAATAAATCCCAAACTGAAAGTTCATAAGTGAAAGACAGAAATACTGACATTTTTACATCTATCTGTTTGTGTCTGAGAACCTCAGACATCAGTAATATCTGATAACTGCAGCCTCAGGGGTTAACACAATAAGTAGGCAAAAAATTGGACAGTGTAATTCTTTGAAGCCCTTACACCTCACTTGATTCACAAGCAAAGGATTTTTAAGTGTTTTCTATTATTCAGAGTCACAAAATCAACTAGTTTGGAAAAGACCTTTGAGATCATCAAGTCCAACCTGTGACCAAACACCACTTTGTCAACCAGACCATGGCACTATTTAATATATTTATTGATAATCTGTGAAAAGAAACAGTGAGGTTCCTGCCAATACAGTTAACAATACAGACAACACAAGGAGGGCCAACTTCAGAGCGCATGCTTAGAAAAAGGCCTGAAGAAGAGATGGCTTCAATTAACTGCTCAAGTGACAAAGCAGAGTAAGAAATTTGTCAATACCTACAGCATAAACAGAGACATCCATCTCTGCTATTTATAAAGTGAACTTAAGATGCAAGCTACAAGTTTGTAAATTAGGGTAGCTTGACTGTTTAAAACCAGTACAAGACACATGACTTCAGCCATACCAAGTTTTAGGCTTCGTGTTTCTCTTCCCTAGCATTTATTGCCCTGTCTCAATGTTGCTGAAACGCATCAGCCATGATTAATGTTTCCCAGTGGAAGAAATTTATAAGCCTCCAGCTGTAAAAGAGGGTTAATTCAATACCTAAATTTGATAGCTTTTGGTATAATTGTTTTATTGTTGAAATATAACCAGCATTTTCAGTTAACTGACACTTCGCTCATCAGTAATTCTTCGTTTCCTTTCATTCCAGGAAAATGTATACTTGCTTTTATATGGGGGATAGGATTCCCTATTTTGTATCTGTCTATGCAGGACACAATTAAGAACGGGTAGAAAGCAAAATTCATCGTGTAAACTAACAGCAACCCAAAATATCACCAAAGGAGATATTTTGGTCAGGTCAGTTGCTAATTTATGTAAGTTGTTAGGACAAGCTGCATGACAGATTGCTGGACACACTCAAGCTGCTTTTGAGTGTCAGCTTTCTATTCCCGAGTAGAGCTGTAGCACTTCCCCAGATGAGCACCAGTTCTGCCTACGTTCCACAGACAGCAATTCCCCATTTGTCCACAGTTCAAACATTGCTTTAAATAGGCCATGGACATTTACCTGGTCCTCTTTTTAAATGGGTTAGAAAAGGTCTGTTGAATGTCTATTATTATTGCAGGGGTAGCAGAAGATGTTTGCATTCTTGGCATCTGGCCTTGTGAGTGCAATAAGGAAATGCAGACTTCTCTTCATTTGCAGGTGAGAGGAATAATCAATACTAATCAGCAGAAGGACCAGCAGCAAGATTACCAAGGCTTATTAGCTGGTAGGAGTGGCACCAGGTGTAACCCTGAAACAGATTGCAGAAGGGAAGGCAGAAAAGGTTATTTTTTAGATCTGTTGGCAATTTCACTGCCTCTCCATTAAGTATTGCATTTAACAGTGATTTGTGCATTTGTGCCTGATATTGCATATAAATAACAAGAAAAGCAATGAAGTTGACTCCTTAAATAGAAATTCAGTGAATGGGAACATTCTCACATGGTCTGTTAGACTTTCCAATAAATCTGGGCCTGGTAGAGGGGACTTAAAATTTAAAAACCCAGGGCCATATGAGACAAATACTACATTAGCTACAAAACTGGATTTATACAATAAGAAAGCGCTCTCACATAGCCTCTATAAAAAGGTATGAGAATATTTTACAGGACTGCAGAGAAAGATAATGAACATTACTGCCTTGTGCAGGCAGGGTACTGTCTAAACAGCTCGACAGGCCACACAGCAAGATGGGGACTCGGGCTGCACAGACCACCAGAAGCTCAGATCTCGAGTTTTCTGCTTTGTCTCCTAAGTGAACTGGTCTAAACAGTTGTTTGTTAGCTCCAAAATAAATCCTCTGATCTCTAAGCATCCTCATTCCCCTTTGGACAGCCTGCATTCTCAATCTGGGTAAATGCCTGCACTAAATTTGAGGGTGTTTCACATCACACTTGGCTAGAAATTCTTCCACTGACTGAAACTAGAATTGAAAAAAATTACATATATCTCTTCACATGACCAGTCAGAATTAAGATGTTCATAGTGGAAGAGAAGCTTTTTAAGCTGCCACCACGTCATCATTCTAGCAGATACATGAGTCATTTCTTGCTCCATTTTCAAGTAAAAGCACAGAAAAAAAAACAACAACAACAAAAAAAACCACACACACAAAAAAAACCAAACAAAACAAAAAACAAAAAACCAACCAACCAAACAAACAAACAAAACAACAACAACCAAAAAAACAGTCCTTCCCACTTCTGCCTGTGATCCAGGTAACAGTGATGAACAGGATTTGGCCATGCCAAAGTTACATCATGGAGTAATTCTTCAAGGGGCTTTTTACCTTGAGTTAATTTTGAAATGCTATCCCCACTAACACAATCCCCACTAAAGGATATAAATTCTTTACTGGCACAGCATTTGCTTTGGTGATATAATGAGTCACTCTGGTCTTAGTCCTGAGACCACCTACGAGCATGATAGGAGCAAATTAAAAAAGGTTAAAAAGGCCATGTGCTCCCATACTTAATTCACTAACACTGAACTTGATAAAATGCTGCACTGTGACTGAGTAAACAACAGAGATACATATTTTACTCAATATACAGTGGACACACATGTGAGTAATGGAGGCACTTACTCTGTCCAGAGTGTGAATAATGAGAGCACTTATCCCATCCGCAGAGCAGTGCTTCACCACTGCGTTCGCATCCGGGAATCCTGTGCCCTGAATTGGTTCATCCATCACGGACCTGCCACGGCGCTGAGCCAAACCCCTGATCAAGCCCCTAATCAAGCAGGCACGTTGCATTGTTATCCACCAGCATCACACCCCGTCAGCCTGGCCTGGTTCAACCTACCTTGAACAGCAGTGTGACGGCTCAGGGCTGAGCAAGTCAACTCAGTCAAGGGGAAGGATGGGGGGAAGGTGTTTGAAACATGCAAACAGATTTTCTGCTTTTGATTTCCCACAGTTCCATTATGTCATGAGATTTTTGGTCCCAGAAACATAAAATATGTAAGATAATTACTACAAATCACTGCCTGCTATGCCCAGAATGAATAAAGTAGGCAGGTTTACCTGATTGCTTTGCTCACTAGTTGATATAAACATTCAATATTTGGAAAGTTTCATGATTCTAGCAGTATATGTCTCTGATAAATGGCTACATATTTTACTCTGCACTACACAGATCACCATGGCTGTTACATAGCTATTTTAAAGCTTATCAGAGCCTTCCAGATACTGGAGTTCTCCAGTGCCTAAAGAAGTTTGCATTTATTGCTTAAGATAGAAAACCATGTTCCACACTTATAATTTTTGACTCCTCTTTGTCTTATCCACAGACACTCACCAGAATTGCATCACAAGATCAGAAATAGCTCTTGGAAAAAAGTACAAACCTATAACCTGCTGTGTTCCCAGGGCTTTCAGATTTCTGTTTCTCTGTAGAATTTCAACTGATGACCAAGAGATAGGGCTAGTATGGGAGTTCTGCAGCCTGCTTTTCTGAGATTACTCTACAAAAATCGGTGGTTTTTTCGGGGGTTTGGTTTGGTTTGGTTTTTTTGTGGGGTTTGGTTTAGTTTATTTTTTTGGTTATGTGGTTTGGGGTTTTTTTGGTTGGTTGGTTGGTTTTTTTTGGTTTGTTTTGGTTTTGGTTGGTTTTTTTGGTTTGGTTTTGGTTGGTTTTTTTGTTTTTTGGTTTTTGGCTTTTGTTTTTTTTATTTTTTGAAAAGTCCTAACAGAATTAATTTCTAAAAGTTCTGACAATTCTTGGGAGAAAGTTAAGGGACTGATTCCTGTTGTACTTGCCTTAGATCTCCACTATCAAAGGACTTATTATGAACTTAAATAAGAAAAAGAGTCAAACAAGGACTTTCCAACTCCACAGCAAAGCATTTGTATTTTAAACAACTTGGTGAACAATGACAAATACAGAAGGAGGTCAGAAAATATTGGGCTTTTTATCAGTTCTATTTGTGCATCTCAAACTGATATTTCAATTCTTTACAGACAGACTTTTTGCCATTGTTAACAGTTTTGTGTACCCAGCATTAATCCTTTCCACTAGGCTGAAAAACAATCTCATCAGATTCAGAACAAGATCAAGTCCAGAGAAATTCCAATATAAAACCTCCCATCTCCTATATTAACAGCTCTGTTCCTGATCTTTGTGGTAGACTGAAACTGAGCAATGGGATGAGGCAGTGAAACAGATTAGATGTAGACCTTCATTTGTCTCCTTATTGAACAGGAGAACAGTGTTTTCATTGTAGTTTTAAAAAAATCACATTTCATATCTGTTTAAAAAAGTTACCCCATAAAAAAGTAGCATCTTACTTTTGAATATATATTTTAAGATTAAAGTGTACAAAATTGTGTTAAGTGTTATTCAGGCGCTTTTATAAGCGTATATGTAGTTGTAGAATTTGTCTCCAGAATAGAAAACTGAAACAAGGAGAGTAGGTCTCCAAGACAGAGATTGAACGTGCTAGAATACCCTGACCATTAGGCACCTGTGTCCTCAAGACTGAGAATAAAAGAGACCAGATGACTATCCTGAAAAACAAGTCAGTTTTAAACTGCTTGTGTCAAAGTGTGTTGGGGGTTAAATTTTTTCCTTTTTCCCTCTAAAGAATTTTTCCCCACTAGTTACCAAAGAGACCAAGTGTTGGATACTTAAGAGCACTTAACTCAAACAAAGAGGTGGCCAGAACCCGGTTGGGGATATTTTCTCTTTATCTGTTAGGGAGGGGTTTACTGCCTTCTTTGATAACAAGCCAGCTGTTAAAAACTGGGTGGAGCAGTGTTGCTTATCTCTGCTCAGATGGGGCAGTGTTGCTTATCTCTGTTCATTCTTCCACTACCCCCATGGGGATGTCTTCTGTTAATGGGCCATTAAAGCTCACCACAATATGACACATTACATCATACTATTGTAAGATACTCTACCCAGGGAGGAGGAGCCAAACCATCTTCACCTAGACAAAAAGGAGCCATGAGTGTCACCAGACATCCAGTGTTCCCACGGGACTCCCGAAGGAAGACTAGACCCATCCCTGGACCCTTGGCTCCACAGGATCATCACTGCTTCCAATAGGACCACATCTGCCACTCCAGGAGGGCTTACTTTTGGACTGTTTCCAACACCCTGACCAGGAGGGAGTCAGGTTGTATCTCTGGCTCTTTCAGAGTTTTCTAGGATTTCTTATTTGTTTGTTTGCTTGCTTATTCATCTGTACCACAAGACTTATATTTTTAATATCCCTAGTAAAGAACTGCTATACCGATACCAAAATCTTTGCCTGACAGACTTTTAATTGCAAATTTATAATTTGGAAAAGGGGAGGAGGGGGGCTTACATTCCAAGGGAAATTCCAATCTTCCCTGGCAGATACCTGTCTATCTAAACCAAGACAAAGTGTTAATTCCATCCTTGCAGTGAAAATGCATAATCAAAATGCCTACTGAGCTCAATCCTGTTGAGACTTCATCACACCTGCTGTCTTAAATGCAAGATAAGGTTGACACTAACCAAGAATAATAAAAACAAATTATTTGTAAATGGAATTATGCCCCAGCCTTTTGGCCCTTTATGGAGCACTGGGAAGGTGGCCAGGAAAGGTGGAAAAGAAAATAATCATAGACATTTTTATTTTTCCTTCATCTGGCTGTGTCACCAATCAGTTTTGTAGAGACATTCTCAAAGGCTGGTTTGGTAGATTCACCTGCCAAGTCTCACGCAGGCTTATTCAGATTGTGGTTTTATACAAACTGAGTCACACAATTCTCCATCTCTGCATACTAATAACAAAATGCTTTTCCTTGCCTTATCTGGCAAAGAGTCTTCATCCTGTTTCTTTGAATGCTGAGTCTGCAGAGGGAACTAAGCCCAGAAGCTGCTGACCATGTCTTGGAAGCCTTCACTAGGATCCAGTGTCTGAATGTGTGGCAGGAATTTTAGTGGTGCTTACTTAAGCAAATAAGGTAATTTATATCTCATTCAGGCATAGATAAGTAAATAGCTGTCCAAATACACACAGAATAACATTTGCAATAAATGTGGATGTGCATTTAATATTTATAGCTTTTGGGTGCTAAAATGAAAACCTCACTGAAAAAATATTATCCAAAGGGATACAGTTTAGTTCATACAGGGATAACATTCACTTCAGAAAGCTAAATTATTTTTTGTTGTTTTCCCTGCCATATTTTGAGGCTGAAAAAAGACACAGCTATAAGTACTTAAAGACTACAGATAGTATTTGGATTGTATTACTCAAGTAATGTGTTGGTGACTACAACTCAGGGTCTAAAGCAAGAGGAAGAATATGCTTCTGCAGGCACTATTTCCGAAGTCAAGGACACATACAAAATCCTGCATCTGGGATGAAAGAAGAGCATGTAACAGTAAAGGCTTGGCACTGGTGGGAGAGAAAGAAGACAAGGAACTAGGGGTGTTAGTGAACAAAACCCAGCAGCTTACCTCTGCAGGGAGGAAGGACGGTTGCTTACTTGGCTGCATTAGCAGGGGTATACTCTTGCCAAGGGGAGCATTTGTTTTCCTATATTTAGCACTTGTGAGACCACATTTGGAGTTATGCCTCCAGCTTTAGGCTCTGCAGCATGAGAAAGTCAAGAAGACATTGAGGAACTGGAGCAAGGCCAGTGGAGGGCCAGCAAGACAAGGAGGCTGGAGCACTTGGTGTATGAAAAGCAGCTGATAGAATGGGGGTTGGTCAGTCTGAAGAGGAAAGGATCACAGGTAGGAGTATTGTTGTTGCCTTCAACTACCTACCAAGTGGTTACAGAGAAAATAGTGCTGGAGACACACAGTCCTTTTACAAGAGGCAACAGACACAAACTGCAGCAAGAGAAAAACAACAGGTTGCTTAGGAAAGGCTGTTGAACATGCATTCTTGGAGATTTTCAAAACTTTCCTTCATAAGCCCTGAGCAACCTTGTCTGACTGTGAACCCAAGACCTCCCAAGGTCCCAAAATTATTCTGCTTTTATCCTTCTTCTCACATTCCTCCTCCTAAAAAAAAAGACCCAAAGAAACAAAACAAACAAAAAATATCCCAAACAAACAACAAAACAACCAGGATCTTTCATTCATCAGCTCTATACCCTCATCTTGCAGAGGACCATATATCAATTCAGGCACATGAAAAACATTCTTGATCACAACCCTTTCATTAATTACAGACGTGTTAATGTTTCCATGGCAAAGAAGATAAGAGAGAAGCTAGGTGACATGATGGTACTGCCACTCTCTGAAGTAATTGAAAACCTACAATGAAAAGGACTTACTCTGAAAATTTTAGTAATCAAAACACTTCATGATATTAGGCCAGTCAGGCAAACTTTCGATGAAAAATATTTCTTTTAGAAACTTTGTCTAAATTTTTGTCAGCTCACCCCCTGTACTCCCAGGACTTCCCTGCTCCAAGCCCTGCAGCTGATAATTCCTGGATGTCCTCCTAGGCCACCTGGCATCCAAGAATGATGTGGGAAACACAGCTAAGACAACAGCCCAAACTCAGGGCCTTTAATATCACAGAGCAAAATGTTCCCACTGGACACAGGAAAAACATCCCTATGCATTCTGGATAGTCATTCCTACAGAACTTTTAATTGAAAGACGTTTTCACTTTGTATCAGCTGTCTTTTACTTCAGAAATGAGTTTACATGGATTAATTATCTCTATGTTTCCAGGCTTTGAGCATCTCGGCACTCAACTGTGGGGGAGAGGGTTGTGAATTACATTGCACATTAATACAGATTGTTATCTCTCAGATTACTTGTGCATTTTTCTCCCTTTTTTTGGTGAAAACGCTTTTATATTTTGTGGGGAAACCTTTTAAATGACATGATAAGCATCATGATTAGTTCTCTAACTGGTATTTGACAAGAAATGCAAGGGAAAGAAAAGATTAGCCCTATCTTTTCCAGGATTCAAAGCTTCAAACATATTGGGCCCAAAGAGAAGTGTCTTTACCCAGGATCTGAAGTGAAACTCAACATTGTTTCAGTCTGTTTGACCTTACTTGTCAATATCACTGCTTCCACATTAAATTTCTCTGTTATTGAAAGATTACCTTTCAGACTGAGGATGTCCACGAGTAAATGAAAAATGTCTTCCTTTGCTTTGTGAAATCATTCCTTTGTCTTCATGGACCACAGCCAAGGACTGTTTGTGATAGAGATGATTAATGCAGAAATCAAGTCGAATGTGAAAAGCCCTGGGAACAGTTACTTTATTTTTCAGCTTCTACTTTCAGTTACATCAGGATAGGCATACACATATTTCCTTCCATGGGAACCAAAGTCCATAAATTGTTATAGTAAATTCCTTACTGCTGGGAGGCTGAGATGGACAACCTCACATAGTATCATCTGCTTCATTACTCAGAGCTTTCAGCTGGCTGGGATTATAATGCACCAAAAAAAGCCCAGCCATGGTCTTTTTCTTTCTTTGAGTATCATTCAGCTTAAAATGGATGACCACATTTTCGTTAGACTTTCTATTACACTATACTAGAATAGAGTTTTTACTTCCCATTGTATCCTTTGGAGAATGCCTTATTACCTTGATCTTGCAGCTTCTTATACTGAAAGCAATAAGTGTTGCAGTCATTTTTTATCAGTGATGATAAAAGCTTTATTCTCCTCATGACAAGTAAAAAAAAAAAAGCTTCCCCTATTCGTGACTTTGTCTAAGTTTCTTTAGCTTCCTGGTTCCAAGGAGAATAAGTCTCTGGAATCTCAATCTTTAGGTCAAAGCACTGTTTATAGATCAGCTAAAACAAATAAAAATTAGAAAATCATTTCTCTGCTGTCTATCACTCTGGGCCACAAAAAGCTTCAGAAAGCAGACTGGAAGAACCATGTGCTAAGAATTAAAAGTGTCTGATTTCCTTTTCCTGATCCCAAGTTAAAATCCAAATCTTTAAGCCAAGCATCACATTTTTAATTTTTCTTTTTCAAAGGAAATTCATTAACTCTGCTAGAATATCAGAATTTTCTAATTGCCTGATCCATTGCATTTTATGCTATTTACAGATGTGAAATTACCAACTATTTGAGTGAATTTAGTCTTTGGAGAGTGGACTAGTGAATCTGAACTTCTGGGAATTAATTGCTGCTGGGGTAATTTAAGGTAACCCTTTAAACAGCTGTTCCTGGTTCTTTCTACAAAGATTCCACTTGAGACTGTTAATCTTTGACTTCCCTATTGTGAAGAAAGTAATACTTCTTTCTTATGCTAGGTCATAACAGCAATATTAAGAGGAATGGTTCAATGTGCTTTATTAGAGACTCAGAATAAGACTTAGTACATTATTTACTCAGACCTAGCTAACTGAGTAGGTTTGTACAGAGATATTAATCTGGTACTTAACAGCTACATTAAATACTAAAGCACACAAAACCACACACAC
Source organism: Sylvia atricapilla (assembly GCF_009819655.1). Classification (NCBI taxonomy): domain Eukaryota; kingdom Metazoa; phylum Chordata; class Aves; order Passeriformes; family Sylviidae; genus Sylvia; species Sylvia atricapilla. The sequence goes on along the minus strand of NC_089140.1, from coordinate 119,283,049 downwards.
ACGGAACTCAGTTTCCATTGTAAATTTGCTTACAAGAAATATGTCATTAAATAGAAAGGCTGAGGCTCATCCAAAGCTTTAAACACAACAGTACTGTTGCGTTCCCCATTGCAGGTTTGTCAGCACCATAGCAGATATCTAAGAAAAGGGATTTATGCCTGTCTGGCCCTTGAGCCTGTTACATCAGTCACTTGTAAGAGCTACAGTGCTCATGTCTCTTTAGGAATTAATGGCTAAGAAAGCAATTGCAGTAAAGCTCAAAGAAAAAATGTAAACAAGTGTCTTTCCTAAGGATACCATTCAATGTGGATAACTACAGCTCTAACACTTATTTAGTCATAAAGAAGCTCATCTACCACTGCCAAAATATTGATACACCGTCTTTCACGCATTTGCTGTTATAGAAAGGAAAGGACTTCCTAATAAATTTTTTCTCAGAGCCTTACAGAAGCAATTTTAGACATGCCTTCAGATTCCCTCTCATTGCTACCTTTTGGCAAATACTTTATGCTTAAATTCCAGTATGGATTCGACTTACAGAACTTTACATTAGTAGCTGAGTTCTTTCACTCTGTTTCCTAAACATTAAGTAATGTTAGTGGGCAGTCCACTATTAGCTATCAGAAGATAGTTTACAGGAAACAACTAGCTTCAAATTCTTCCTAGGCATTGTCCTTCCAGAAATTATGATGTTAGTGGAACATTCTAAGCAAAAAAGGGAAGATAATGTGCAAATAATACTTTTTTTTCAGGTATGCCTTAAGCCCTCAGTTTCCGCTTGATTCATGTTAGCATCATGCTTCTTCAGATGTTTGGTTTGCACAAATAGTTTAACAAACCAGTTTACTGTGAGGAATGCTTATTAAGACAGCTTCCAAGAAAGTTTCAAAAAAGTGTAGAGGAAACCAACTGCAACAGGAAACACTATCTGTTTCATTACAGTCTCAGTTAAAAGCATTGAGTATTTACTCTTTTAGATGAGAAGGAAATGTTCTATGCCACAAGGTCAGTACACTTTGAATCCTTAGCTTTCAACAAAGTTTCTTGGTAAGTAGGCTGCCCAGCAGATGAGTATCTCTTTGCAATCTGGAGCTACAAATGAAAAATAAAGAGTTATTAAAAAATAAAATATGAACAGGACAGGAAGAAATTCTGAGTTTCAAGTGACCTTTTCCCCAGTGATGAACACACTGTTCATCACTGTTCTAAGCCCTGCAGCTGATTATTGCTGAATGTCCTTCTAAGCCACATTACACAATTTTAAAAGTTATGATCAATAAATGCCAGACTTTCGGACAACAAGTATTTACTTACTCTGCATAATCACAGTTCTCATTTCTGGTACAAGGTCAGGACACTTTCTTTAGAAATCTGTGCCAAACTAATATGCTGATCTTGTATATTAGGCAGCAATAAAAACAACTGATGTTTCAGTGCAGAAGTTATCTCTCTACACTAAATTAGGGCTAAAGTATTTTCAATGAACAGATGTTGACTATTCATTGCCTTCATTAACTTCTACTGTACCTGGGTACCATGTAGTGCTAATAAAGTTACTGCAATTGAATTAACTTCATCTTGTCATGGTACATTACCCCTTTGATGACTTTAGATCATGATTTGATTTAATGCTCCTGGTGATCAGAGAGACTAAAAATTAAAGAATGCCATATGTTACCAGTGTTGAGGAAGACTTCAGGATTTTGTTGACAAGATAAAGCTTTGTAATTTTCATCCATCCTAAAAAATAACAATAACAAAAAGAAATGCAGGAGAGAGACTCTTTTCCACTGTACCTTTGGAAGGTACACAAATGCATTTTCATTAAGTGAATACTTCTGGTCCTATTCTTCTTGCCCATTTTTTTTTAAATGGTATTGCAACTTAATAGGGGGAATCAAAAAGCAGAAATTCTGACTCTATGTGGTTTAAAATTCTTCCTTCTGGCAACAGTTTTATTTTTAAATAAGGCTACAAAATTATTTGTAATAATTTTATTTGATTTAGCACGCCATGCAGCTGTTTCTGCCTTCAAAATCTTATAGGCTTTTGTGTTGTGAAAAACCATAACTACAATAGAGAACAAAGCTTTATTTTCAACTCTTTGGAGTCATAATTGAAGGAAAAAGATACACAACAGATGATCAGTAGGAAAAACACAAATTTCACTTAAATGTTTAATTGTACATTTAGATGAAAAATTTTTAGACTCCCCAGCCTGAAAGGACATCTATTTATACATAAAAGCTGAATTGAATATTTGCTTTCAAATAGATAGGTGGTGGATAGGAAAATGCATTATGTTTGCACTGTAGGATAATTTAATTTGTAAAACTGTTGTCAAATTAGGTGGAGCATATGACCTAAGTTTCAGTGATCTAGAGGGACGATGGTTCCTATTCATTATATATAATTTTTTACCCTCTAAAGTTTTACAGAATTGCAGATTTTTTACCTCTTCCTTTCTTGCATGACAGGAGACTATAAATTCATGCAGGGTACTTCTGTATTTAAGGAGTTTTAGATTAAATATTTAACTAAGTACTAGTTACTGAGTAGTAAGAAGCACATAAAATCCTACAGATTTTAATGTGTGCCAAATGCGGCATATGGTATGTAATTAAATAAAATAGTTGCTTAACATTTACAGTTTTAAGGACACTTAAAATTTTATTACTTTACAGATTTTTTTAATATATATATATATATTTTTTTACCTTGAGGGTGTAGAATTCAGGCAAATACAGCTTTTAACCATAGGCTTCACTAGAAAGGTTCTTGATCCCTTTGAACTGCACTGGCAAAAAAACCCAGGTGATGCCTATATTTATGATCTCATCTTTCAGATATTGAAATTATGGGAGGAACAGAGAAACAAGAGACTTTAGTTAAAAGAGACTGGAAGGAGAAGGTGAATTTCTAGCCTTAGTGTTTATGGCTATGCTTCTTTGTGTTGCTGGTTTCCAGAAAAGCCCTTGGTGTGAGTTTGTCCTGGGCCAGTTCCTCCTCTACCCCAGCACTCCTGTGAAGGGCTTGGAAAGGGGCATAGAGATAGTCCCAGTAGGAATTACAATGCAGTGAGCAGAGGAGAGCTCCAAGCATTTTTATTTACTCATGCAGTCCAAGCTGTTGAAGTCAGTGATTAAATTCCTGCTAAAATCAAGGTAGTCAGGATTTACCTAGAATTTTTTGTTGTTAAGGAGCCAGTAGATCTCACTGGTCTTCATAAATTAACACTTCTTCCACTGCTCTGTGTAAGCTACAGTTTCATTATATCTACTTTCTTACAGGCCTCAGAAAGGCATTAGAAATCATGCTCTATTTACTGTCCCAGAACTTGTGAAACCTCAATAGAAAAAAAAAAAAATCCTTGATTTAAGCCCCTTAAAAGCATGGTGAATTGTTTTTGAAGTTTTATGTTGTTTTGTTTTTAAAGGAAGTGCTGTGTCTTAGAATAGCATTATTTTTAATGACATATCAGGAATCATATTTTGAAATGTTTGTCAGGTTTTTAAAATGTGCTATTGAAGCCTATTAAGCTGTCAAAAGTATGATGAATTTGTTAAGAAGTTACATGATCTTGTTGTAAATCACTGCTTCAGAGTAACAGATCTCAAAGCCAGGAGAAGACGGAAGGAAAACAATTGTTTGCAAATGTTTTGCTCTGACATTTTGTCCTGTCTGCCTTCACAGTCCACTGAATCTCACTGCTCTTAGAGGCATTTAAATGCTTTACAGGCAGTGTAATCTGACCAAGGAAGCTGGGCACAAAAGCAAGTGGGAATGGGAGGAATGGGGAAAGTGCATCCAACGTAGCACTTTTGGTTTTCCGGCAATTTCAACCAAGAGTCAACATTTTCTATAGGAAGCACCGTGGTTCACAAAAGACTTATTCCATCAAAAAACAGTGTGTTCTTAATAGTTTTGACTGAAGACTTTCAGTAAACCTGACATTAAGGTAAATGATACCAGGAAGGAGGAACTTGTATCAGATTAAATCTTTTGTTTTCAAACATAGAGAGGTACTTGTTGCTGGAAGGGACACAGGAGTGTATTCTGTGATTACAAACAGGATTAAAACTGAATATTTGTTTAAATGAGGAAAAAGGACATTCAGGTTTAGTTTTGCTAGGAGTGAAATTGCTTGTCACATATATTGAGATAGAATACGGTGTGATATTTATGTATGATGCTGGTATCAATCAAATGACCTTCCATTTGCTCATGCATTCCCAATGAAAAACAACAACTGACATCTGGAACAGTTTTCAAACCATTTGATGTAACCATTTTCTAAAGAAAACTGGCTGAATAAAATAATTATTCAATCAATTGAAATTGGAGTTTATTTGTAACATCTGACTCTTGTATTTCTGGCTTAGCTGAAAGTAATTCTGTGATCCGTGCTACCTAATGGTTTTCAATGGGTGACATAAACACAAAACATATTTGTAAGCTGCATGACCTTTACTGTTTTGAATATGTAAATAGTACTTCTGCTAACAGATCTACTAAAGATTAGAAACTTTCTAAGTGTCTCCCACCAGACAGTTTTGTATGGAGTAGGCACTGTTGGCAATTATGACTGCGCCTAGACTGAGTGGATTATGGCATGGACCATGGCTTTGTCCCAGCCAAGGGACAAAGCTTAGCTTGGGTGGTCACTGGAGAGTACTTCTAGCCAGATCACCTGGGTTTTATTTCTCCAGAAACCCTGGAGTGTGCTGGTGCATGGCAAGGTCTCACCAAGCACTCATAAACCTGCAAGACCACCCCCCCCCTCCCCATCCAGTCATTTAGATATAGACACCACTATTCTGTTAATTTACAGGGCAAATGTTGAACAGAGGCACAAAACATCAAGTCGTTTGGATGTTAGAGTGACAGGCAGCAGGTAAGAATCAAAAGGGAAGAAGTAAGTGTTCAGAAGGAAACAAAGTTCAATTTAGAATTTTTTTTTCATTTATTACTTCTACTGTCTAAATTACCTTGTGCAATTTATTTCAAAACCCAGAAAAATAATAATCCCGAACTACTTCATGTGAAGTGTCTTCAAATTATTACTTGAGACTTCCTCATAGGGACCTCCCAGAGATTCATGGAAATTACAAATGCTACCAGTTCCTTCCTCCAGCCAATCCATTCATCACACAGTCAGCCAAGTACATCAGGGTAATTTCGGGTCTTGGCTAAATAAAGGATAATGGACTTGGATGCTTCATAAAAATGAGTAATTTTTTCCCCCAACTGACTGTGTGACTGCCTCAGAAAGTCCTGATCATGGTGACTTAACTCTGCAAAGTATCTGGAGTGCTCGAATGCCTATTTACCTTTAAAACACTGGGCAAATATTGTAAAATCAAATGGAAACATTTTGAAAATTGAGTACAGAATGATGTTATTCTAAGACCAGTCCTCAGTAATATAAAATTTAGGAAAAGGAGGACCAAAGAAATTACATTTTTCCTAATTTAGCATGCCTCATAAAATTAATTCAATATTTCATCTAATCACCATAAATATGTTCTTTTTATTTTCTAACTTTTTGCCATTAGAAACAAACAACTGAATTGCCAAACCACTAGTAAAATACGTATTTTACACTGTCTTCTGCTCCTTATATGAAGTTCATTCTTCACACCTACTCCATTAGCAAAACAAAACAACATACAGCATTCTCATTGGAAAAAATAACTATCAATATACGACAATGTTAGTATATCCTTTCCTTACTTTCCATTCAATATGTTTTTGATCAACCTGCATTTCTCAAAACTTTTAATGAGGGCATGACTAACTAGTATAGTTTATTAAATAAGTACTTCACTAACATTATGTGTTATGTGCACCCATATATTTTTTCTTTTGATACTTCATATACCATTTTAATGGTATTACTATAGTAGAAAAGAATCAGCTATGATACTAGGTAAACCACTCCTGGTTTTCATTTTGGTGTTGTATTCTTTTCTGTGCTTCTAATATAAACCAAAGATAGATGAGGTATGTGTGGTTTTGGATGTCTGTATATAAAATCTAGTGCTATACAAAATCCCTAGATTAACAGGTATTCTAGTAAATGCATTATCAGACAAAAAAAACCCAAATTTGCCTATACATATGTCTGTTTCCATGGGCTATCAGAACACATGAGCAAGTGCTTGTTTATGTGCACTGAAGACAACAAAACAGGAAGTTAAGCCTAAAATACAGCTTATGGCAATGCTAGGATCTTGCCACCTGAAGTTTGAAACATGAACTTCAGGTATATGCAGTAGGTGTTATGGACTATATATGGATATCATCTCCATGTATTTTGGTATGACTCTCACAGGGCTCTGTATGTGAAAAAGATAAGGGGCACAATGAGCAGCTGTGCTAAGAAAAGTGAATGAACAGAAAATGCACATCACTAAGCAATGTGCTAAATCAGTGCTGGCATTCTGTAGGCCAATTTAGTGTTGAACTCTACTATAGGTTTTCCAAACTGACTTTTACAGGAGCTAATATGGGCCTTTAGCCTACCTGATCTGCAGCTGGTCTTTGTGAATGCATTTCTCCTTATTCATTAAAGTTATACATTTCCCAGATCGTCTTGCAGCTTTATCGGATCATTTGTTCCAGCCACTGGATTGCATTTGTGGCCATCTCCAGTGGACTTCTCTTTGCTTCTGAAGTAGACATATTACACGTGCTGATGATGTGTGTCTGAAGCCTGCAACTCTCTTGCAACTTTTGGCAAAAGTGCTAGTATTGAAACAATATAAATCTGTGAGCTAGACTTAACAGTACAGAACATTCAAAAATGATCACAGTAACATGGGCCAATTTCAGCTATGGTTTTGATTAAAAGTTTGATAGAAACCTCAGAAAAATGACAACATGCTTCCATAGATAAGCTCTGCAACATTTATATTCCACTCCATTGCACTGGGTTGATTCAGAGTGTATTTGCTTTTCCTGGCCACAGTTTAAGTGCTCAATAAAATAACATTCTGTTATTAAGTGCTGACTCTTTTTCCCTAGATTAATGGTTTAGGTTGTCCAGAGAGATGAAGTTTTTTGAAGAGGATGAAATATACCAAACTGAGTAACATCACAGATACTGGGCTTTTGCCCTCTTATGGTGTAAAGAATGCCAAAAAGAAAGCATTTTTCAGATCAGTGGCTTAAGATTATTTCATTTTTTGTTCAGTATCTTATGGCCCTTCAGGAAAAATTACAGCATTTTTCCTAATGAAGATTGTTAAAATGTGCCTCGTATAAATGCCCATGAATTAGACTTGACACTGTAACTCGACCCAGTAATGAAAATTAGAGGCTAGCATGGCCTGCTCTACAATGACAAAAAGCTGCACAAATTCTATTTTCCTTACCCTATTATTTAGCAAATTTTGTGAATTCTAAATGATTAAATAATTTCATGTATTCATCCTGCGCTGTTTAACTGATCACATATTATTAACAAACTATGAGTCAAACGTACAAGGCCTAGGTATATATCTGTACCCCCACTGTAGCAGGATTCTGAACAGTACATTGCATATTAAATAGCTTGAGAGCAGACTTCTTAACCAACTGACTTCTAGTCATTGCCATTACACGACTATCTTAGTGTCATCTGAACATAACAGAAATGGGAGAATAGCAACACTATACCCAAGAGTGCATGCTGCAAGCTCCCTGCATATTTATTTATCATTTACCCATCTGAAATCACAATAGAGTCAATACTCCAAATTGCACATTTTAGCCAGACATTGGCAATTATGCTTTTCTTTCTTTCTTTAACAAGAGGAATTGCACAGAAATATAAAACAGACACTAGCTGCAAGAATACTGGCAGAGCAGCAAATATGACTCCATATTTGGAAAAAACTCTCAAGGAAAAATACATGTTGGCAATACTCTTTGATCTACGTTTTAAGTGTGGGCTTGAGGATACACAACTGTCATGTAGGAATGTTCCCAGAAATAAAACACAGCAGGTCATGTCTTATTCCCTCTCTCAGTATTCTGGTAAAATACTGGACATTTCCGGAAGACACAACAAATACGTCACAAAAAAGCTACAAAAACCAAGGACACATATTTCAGGTACACATCATATCTGCAAAAGAAAAGTATTAGGAAGAAAATAACTGCAGCATTTGCATGAGGTACCCCATGAGGAAGACTTCAGCACCCACCCACCAGTTAGAGGACCAAATAGTCACACGTTGATACTAAAGAGTTGCACGAGAACATCCTACACAGAGAAACTAGCATACATTACATCCTGTATCATTGCCATAGCAGCTTGGTTACAGCAGAAAGAGCATTTGCAATCAGCTATATATACACCATTCAGTATGGCAAGTGCTTCGCACAGCACATATCTCAAAGTCCAAACTATCAAAAAAATGACCTCTCCTCCTTCCACTTCACTTCCTACCTGATTCTGACATCCATTCTAGTCCTACATGCAGTAAGAAAATAACACCTCTTTCAGTTGCAGTCATGTTGCAGTCTTCTTATGTCCCAAGGACAGCCTGTCTCACTGAAATAAATAAGAAAATATCCTAGTATTTCAATAAAACTGGAAATTTTCTCCTTGGAGTATATACTCAATTGAATATGTCTCTACTCACTTCCAGGTAACCACTCTACCAGCCAGGGATCTTTCGTGACTTGTCTTTCCAGCAGAGAAGAAGTGTCACTGTCCCATTTCACCTGTGCCTGCAGGGTCTTGAATTGCAGAAGAATGGCTATGGAAAGGCTCACTGCAATCACCCACTCACTTTTACTGTATTTATAGAATTCAGCACTACATTCACCCATTTGCAGAACATGATCCTGTCCACTCTCTTTTAACTTTTCAACTGGAGTCACAGTTCTGCAGAAATAGATAGTCTGGGCATGCTGATGGAGTTTGCAGCTCAGAGCTGGCAAAGGGGTAAATATCTGTCTCACTTGCACCTAGTTCATGTGGTGTCAAAGTAAGATTAAAGAGGTGCTATCACCAGCAAATAGCAGTTATAAGAAGAAACCATAATGTAAGTAATTCCACAGATGGGTAGAAGCATCACTAGTCTACATTGCAAGTTGAATTTCCAAGTCAGAAGAACCCTCCAGGCTGTACATTGGTGTGACTAAGAGAGGCTGGAGAGCACAGAGATTCCAGAGCAAGCATCTTGTACACCAGGACTGCTTCAGCACTGGGACATACTATATGGTAATGAATTTCTTTCAGGGTGGGAGGAGGACCTCACTGACAGAAATCTGTAACTAAAGCCAGCCTCATCTCTTTGTCTCCTTTCTTTGCTGTTGTGTCTTGGGAGCCAGGCTGTAAGCGTGAAGAACTGAAAGCTGCTATACCTAAGGGGAAAAGAGACTGCACAAGAAGAGGCAGTGTTTCTCCACTCTCTTTTGTTAACACATTTGCCTGTTTTAACTGCTCTTCCCTCTTCATCCTTTGCTTTACCACTGCACACTAAGGAAGGAGGTGTACACAGCCCAGCCCTCAGAGCCTTGCCAGACTGTTTCCCTGGATAATTTATTCTAGTTTGGATCCACTCACTACACGTATCTAAGCTATTTGAATGCCGACAAATTTGATCCTCAGCAGACATCAGTTCTGCTAGGTTACCTTTCCCCTGGGGTTTGAATCCACCGAATACACGCCTGCTGAGGTACACTCTACCCATACAGAAGGGATCCATGTTTCTATTGCAAATCAAACCCAGAGCCATTCACATCAGCTCTGAGTCCTGTTGGCACAGTGTCCCTCCCAGAAGATGCAGACAGTAAGTATATTGTCTATCTTTGCACAACACTTCCATGCAGAGCAGATCCCACAATTATATTTATGTGTTCCCCTCTTTGTCACTCTACAGGGAAAAATACACCAGTCCAGAAAAAAGACATTGACATGGACTCTGGTGAGAAATGATGCATACTTTGGGGGGGGGGGGGGGGGGGGGGGGGCGGGGGGGGGGGGCGTCAAATAGAGAAGTTTAATATCCTGCCATTTCTGAAAGCTCTCCTCTGAGCAGCATGCAGTGATCTTGGAGAAAACATTTTCAGAGCCCTGGCACAATGTGAGTCTCAAACATGGCAAATACTTGGGCTCAAATTCCTCATGCCCCATTATGCCATATTTCCATCCAGATGACAGGGGACTCGTGTGGTCGGGTTTCTAATCCTCTAATCAAATCTCATTATTTTTGTCTGAGCCATATCATAACATTTTGGTCTACAAAAACCAGTCTTCTCAGTAACAGTAAATTTACTTCAGACACATTTTTGGGGCCCCAAACTGGCCAAAGAATAGCTCTACAGTTACAGCAAGTGGGTTTGCTTCTGTGGAAAGGTTTAACAAGGTGGATTGAAAACATTATTGGAGAATGTGGGCTGTAATGATTTTTACCTGGTGGGGAGTTATTCATCTGAATGTTGCTTTATCATTTCAAATGTTACTTGTGGGAAGGGAATGTCACAGCTCTCCAAGAGCTACATTATGTCAGCTGCCATGGTCTATAAACAGATTACACACACCTTGTATAAACAAACTGTGGCTAGCTAATTATCCTGCACAAAAAATACACACACAGAGAAGAAAATTCATTTTAAAATGATTAATAATATAAATTTTAGTTTCAACAACATATTTCCTATATCCCCATGTGTAGCTGCAGCTTAATAAAACTCCCTATAAGATTACCACCATTTAGTTGGTTTCACAAGTTCAGATTGTTATACAGAATCATGTCATGTTGTGAATTCAGTGCTAACCACATTGCAAACTATGACCTCACTTGGCAGAGAGGATGTATAGACTGTAAATAGATACTATGACAGGTGTATCAGGTAGAGCCAACAATCAATTTTTTAAAAGTATATAGTATCAAATGGCTAGAGCCATAAATAAGTTGGAAAAACTGTATATAGTTTATTAAAATATGCAGGAATTTTTTTTATTCAGACAGTAATTTCTAATTACTCATCAGATAACAAATTAGAAATAAAACTCTAAGGTTAATAAATTTTACTCCTTTTTTTCCGGAATGAATATATACTGCATAGTAATAGAGTTTTGTAGAACAATAACAACAACAACAACAACAACACAAAAAAAAAAACCCACACAAAAAAACCCAACCAAAAACCCCACAAACAAACAAACAAAAACCACCCTAAAAAAAACACTTAAGAGCACTATTACTTTTTGTCAAATAAGAAAATTCAGTAAAAAAGAACACACTTATGTCTTGTTTATCTCTTCCTTTTATTAAAACCTTAAGTTTGCAAAATCTGTTCTGACAACATGAAGGCTGATGCAAATATCACACAAAAGACATCCAAGAAAGATGGTAGAATTTTCTCTGAAACTGGGTTCAAAGCATGCAAAACACTTCCAAATTTGGAAAGACCAAGATTCCCACAGATTCCAGATATCTGGAAGAGATAAAGAGATTAACTAGCAAAGCTAATGATTTTAAATCATATTTCCCAATGCTAACACACAGCATTAAATACAGCAAACAACTTAACTGATATTGATATAGCCTAGGAATGGTTCCCATATGTGGTTCCTGACTATGTGTATACTGGGTAGTATATTTATTTCAGTGGTAAATAAAACCTTAATTCAGCAACCCAGTGGTTTACCAATAATGCATGTGTGGATATCCAGCTTTTAAGAAAAACATTTTTAGTGGTATTCATAGCCACATTACAAAACCCCGCAGACAGAAAGTCCCTCATGAATTTCCATTGGAATTCCAGCCTAATATGGAACTCATGGGATATAATAAGGATTTGATTTTGTGACGTCTAAGGCAAAGCACTAGTTATGAACTGCTGGAAATTTCACAAGTAAGTACAGAATTGACATCTTCAGTGTATTCTTTAATATGTGAACAGCACATGCTTGCAGACAATCCACAAAGTTATTGTAATGTCTTGTGTTAAAGTTAATTGTAACAAGAATATTGTCCAAAAAGTGCACTAAGATCTCATTTTAATACAAGGTATAGTTACTAAGCAATGGTCCACTCCTCCTTTTACCTCAAGTCTCATGAAGGCATCATGCAGGACAACTGAAGCATTAAATATAATCAAGAGATTGTGGAGATGTTATCAGTTCTAAGAGCTTGTTCCATACTGTTGTATAAGAAAGTATTTACAAATATGTTAAAAAACATAGGGAAATTAGAACACTTCTTTTGATTTCCACATTCAAACATAATTTAGCAAACCTGTTGAAAAAGAAGACGACCTCATAAAAAAAATACAATCAAAAAGAACTTAAGATTGAAATAATGGAGAAAAGCCAATGATGGGACTGTCCACATAGCTGTAAGCTAGTATCCTTCTGCAAATGCATTCAAGAAACTGTGACATTAAAGACTGTAAAGCTCTGTTTTCAGTTAAATTTGCCAATTGACTGAGCAGAGCAGACCATTGCCCAGGACTGATTAGAAAATTGGTACCTGTTGATTGCAAGACCTCTGCTTGCTGCAGAAGCCAAAAGAAACTCAAGGAACTGTGTTACTTCGAACAATTGTATTCAACCTGATACAAAAATCCTAGCTGTTGTTCAACATTTGTTGTTCAACATTTATTTTGGCTGTTCTCTTGGTGAAAGCTGCTTATCATTTTGGGTTCAATTCTGGAACTGGGTGCCCAAAATGAATGGATTACTTTTTAAAAAAATCCACATTAGTTTGGATTTGTACTTTCTAGAAAATCTTGATAAAATGCATTCTTTATCTCACAGAATTTGAAAAAATATTTTAAGTGCTTTAAAAAGAAAACCCTAAGTGATGAGTCTTACAGAAAACTTCATGAGATGAATAGTGTGGGGTTTATAGCAAGGTAGTACATAACAATGCTACTGAGAACACAAAAAGAAGTAAAGATTAAGCATTTGGTTACTGAGTAAGTACACCCTGCACTGAATGAGGCAGTGATCGTGCAGGAAAGAAGCTCATGATCACAGAAGTTACAGATCATCTAAAAGCTAATCACTGGAAAATTAAATTAATTTTGGAAAACAAACAAACAACACCCTTAATTCTGGTATTTTCTAGCTTACAGCTGCAAGAGTTTGCACCCAAAGGCAGTTTTATGTATGTGATATACCTTTTTTGTGTGTAGGAGGGAGGCTGCTAAATCTACCAAAAAATTCTTTCCTGCCTATTCTTAAAAAGGGTGGTATCAAGGGTATTAACTCCGCAGCCAACAGCACGAACTATCTGAGCTGCAGCTGGTAAGTGTAGTGGGACTTGTTATGTATACAAGAAAAAGGGACAACACCTGACGGCTGGTTGGGAAACAGCTGGGGTGTCTTGTTTTCAGCAGAGAAATAGAGTGAGGTACTTCCCAGCCCCTCAGCAAGTTCCCTAGAGGAAACAAGATTTTTTTCCTGCTATGTGGAATATGGATTTATCTTTTATTCCTACCAGATATTCATTCTCCTGTCTCATCAAAGACTTACAGTGACAGCTCAAATGGGGTAAATATCTAGCTCAACAGGGAAACAAACACGCAATAAAATGGAAGCTCTGGTTCTGACTATTTCATCCACAGCAGTTTATATAATAATATGAGTTTTGGGTCCAACCCTGGCTATAATGGAGATCCTAGTTTCTCTTTTCCCTTCCTCCTGTTTGTGGACCCTGCAATAATTCCAGGGAGCAGACACAAGGCTCCCATACTGGTTATTCCCATCAGCTATTCCCCAGCCTCCTGCTGCCTGGCAGCAAGGTTAATGTGATGTCTGTAGAAATGAAAGCTCCTGAAGCAGTCTTCTCTCTCTCTTGCTGGAGAGGTTCAAAAGATTATCAGCATTTTCTCCAGCAAGACAGAATATTGTGACCTGCTCAGCTGGTGAGAGAGAAAGGCAGGGAGGGGAAGTTCTGCTATGGGAGAATTTGGACTCAGACACGCCTGACTCTCAAACACACTCCTCTCATCCCACTGTGTTTCTGCTTTTCATTTAGAATATTTTATGTACTAGGAGGGCGTTCCAATTAAATTGTTTCATGAGGCTCTGATCATGCATTATCAGGCCAAGACAAGCTGCCAGCTGCACCATGTAACATGTCACTCCTTTCTGGAATACAGGAAAACAAAGGCTTGAAATGGCTTTCTGTGTAAGATCGATACTACCTTGTGTTATGTCAGCATGCTGCATGTTGGTGTTGTCCTGCAACCTTTTCTCGCCTAGCTACTACATATGCACACAGTAGTAATATTTGTTTATTTAAGTTTATCTATTCATGTTTTTTAAATTTAGAGTAGACCTACTTACTCAACGAATATGATCTCCTGTATGACAGGTCATATTAATCCTACATCTACATTTCTAAATGCTTTGCCTTGCTAAAGAATGCTTTCCTTCTCCAGCTGTCAAAGTTCTACTGTACACATTTAGTGTGGCTTGTAGCATTATCCAGAAGTTGTTTAAGGGTTAAACTACAACCTTTTCTTCTCCATAAAAACAAGGAAATATCTTAGCAACTGACAAAAATCTTCTTAGGAATTGTTATGTTCAGCAGCAACAGCTGAAAGCATTTAGTTTATGAGCCAGTATTCATCTTCAAAGACTCCATTCTGCCCAGAAAATAAAGAACAAGAGATCAATTAAGATCTCGTCCAGCGTGCTAGTAACAGTGGGAAACATACCTCACACAAGTCATAGAATCTTGGAATACATCCTAAGAAAACTAAAGCCTGATTTTCACTTTCTTACTTTTCACAGACTGTACAGATGCTGCTTCAGAGTGAGATGACCAATCTGGGGGAATGTGAACAAAGAGAACCTTAGGGACCTCAATTCCAAAAAAAGGAACTCATGTGCAAGGTACCAGGTTCGACATTATTTAGCACACATTATCCAGGTAATAGATCACCTGCCTTTTTACTTAGTGTGATGTCATCCCTGTGTAAAATCTGTAGTGTATGGAGCAGAAAAACTGCATGTGGTACCTTGCCCTATTTAATCCTCAAAACAACTCCATCGAACTGTCATTTTGATATTAAACATGGACTTAATTATAAGATTATGAGATTTCATAGCAAGGGTTATGAAACTACTGTTTATTCATCTGAAAATGCTTAATTAGGTTTATTTATAACAGGTTTTCATATTTTTTTTAGAATATTCCACTATGTTCCATGAAGAAATACAGTTCCCCTAGACACAGTCCTAAGAAAACCTCTGGGAGTTTGTGCTTGAATTTTCCTGAAGATGAAAGTTTCTCAGATCTCAAGCCAGCTTGGCTCTCTGCAAAGGTACAGATGAAGATTCTGAAAATGGTAAGAATTTCCTCTAGCTTCTAAAAAGAGAGTTGGTGTAAGCTCCTCACTACTTTTAATGGTAGCCAGGAGCTGGTTTTCTTCATGGAAAATAATAGGAACAACTTTTCATCTCACTAGTTTTCTACATCAAATTCAGAACATTTGCAAAGGTGAATTGTACGTTTGCGGGGTCATTTTTATGGCCACTGTAAATTCTCTGTTCCAAGGTCTTGAGGCCAAAAGGACTGATGTAAGAAAACGTATAGCTTGTAACAGCAGTCCTTATAAATCTCAACCCCACACAAAAGAGAAAAAAAAAAAAAAAAAAAAAAAAGAGAGAGTGACAGAGAACAGACTTTAAGACCAGGGAAATAAAAGAAAGTTTATTTAGAAGAGACTCTCTACCAGACTGGCTTGACTTGAACGACATTCGTAATCTGTAAAGAGTCTGTGTTATGTGAGGTGAATACAGAGTAATATTCCTCAAGGGGCAGAGAACACTTTGTAAGACTTTCTCGTGATTCTAAAACTAACACTTACTGGGGAGTAAAGCTTACAGCTCTGAATTGCAAGTGCAAAAATACCTACAATGAGTGAAGGTAAACAGCCCAATAGAGCACAGTTCGCTAACATGTGTATCAAGTAAATTATGGTTGTCTGCAGATAATTTTAAAGTAGTAAATAGTGAACATTTGCCCTGTCTGATTCTCTGTGAAGGCACTCACATGCTTTTGCTTAACAAGATGCTAGGGCAAAATGGGGAAAAGTGGCTGGACAAGACTTTTTCAGTCTTAGTATACTCAGAGGGTTCCACCAACTCAAAATATAGTTCCAGCTACCACAATAATCTTATTTTGAATCCAGCCTCTGATTTTTCTTTTATGGCAATGATTCAGACACAATATAGTTAATAAGGAGCATAAATGACTCCTTACCATTTTCCAATGTGTTCTTCAATAGGCTTTAGGAGAGAGATGCCCACAGAGGTATACTTGAAAATATTTTGAGGATATTTGCAGTTCTTACACTGCAAATCAGATCTTTTGCAGTCATTCAGACAAACTAAAGCAACATCTCGGCATATCCTCTTATGGAAAAAATTATGAATTCATTTTGAAGGAAAAATATTATATAATTGAGCAAATGTTTGAACAACATTAGTAAACAGAAAGTTAACTCCAGAGCCACTGATTTCGCAAGTGCACTTGGAGTTCAGTTTTGGTCTTAGGAATCAGGAAAATGGTTAACTGCTTCCACCTGGACTTCGAAAACAAGGCCACATTGAAAAGAACCATTTACAATGAAACTTTTGGAAGAAGTGGCATCCATAATTCTTTTGTAAGGAATCACAATGGTCTTATTTCTCTGTGCATACAAAATCATATTTCTGCTTTGTTGTCAACATGTTTATATAAAGTCATGGCGGTTTAGGGGAATTGCAGTTCCCATCCAGTGCAGGTGTGTTATAGTCATGCCTTTTCTTCCTAGAAGTATGATTCATCTCATTCAAGATACAGAAATGCAGACAAAAGCTACAGGAATTGGTGTGCTATATTTCAACATCCTGTCTATAATCACTATGGGAAGAATGTAATTTACAAAACATTCAACTTTTTTACCCATTATGAATTTCCTGATCATAATTTTATTAAATCCAAACAAGTCCCAAATAATTCTTTCCTGATCCTATGCAACCTTTTTTCTTCTCCAAAAAAAGCAGCATGGTAAGAAACCCTATTCAAAAAATCAGCGTCAAAAGCCCACCAGGCTTTTCAGCCTGCAGGATGGGTTGATGCTGCTGGGAGGATAGAGATCATTCTTAATGCAAATTGTAGACAAAGGTACAATACCTTGAAAAGGACCTGCTCTTAATATTTGTAGCAGCTATTTGTATGGTGTTTCTGTAGTACATGGTGAAGACAGACTGAAATTACTGGCTTGAACAATTTAGTATATAGATAATGAGAAAGAGTGGTTGGATGATATAATACAGTAGTGCCGAGAATAAGCATTAAAATATACCTTTTCATTGAATTAAAGTATGAGTTTCTAGGTACCACTTACAGTGAAGATTCAGTGCCTCTACTTTGCACATTCTCTAAGACCTTTTTATTTCAAAAGTTCTAAGAGACTTAAGTGCAAGTCAGATACAGAGTAGTCTTACCTCTGGGGTGAAACAGCAGCTGTTTAACATCACATGCAACAGCAGTTTAGGACAGCAATTGCTAATGCGGGAAAACATACCCAGATGTTGACTCCTTGTCATTTTTAAGATCACATCTTACTTAGATATTCATGCTCAGAAGATTGAACTCTTTCATGAATTTGAAAATTCTCTTTTCTCCTCAAATTCAAATATGAGAGGGAACTTTTTTTTTTTTATTTTTTTAAATATGTAAAAGCAAAACATATAGATGGCTTTACTGATAATTCTCAAAGTCCCTGATCTCATAGTTTTGCTTTCTTGGACTTCAGAACGGTTGTGACCTATACATGAATATTTGCATTTCAAACAACATTGGAAAAGGGGAGGAGAAAGGACTTATTACCTTTTCTTCCAGACAAGGTTCATCGAAATTCAGAAAGGGTCCCTCACAAAGGTCACGTAGGTGTCCATAAAGACAGACAGCTAATTTTGACAACCACATTAAATGTTGTTTCAAGACCAGAAAGTGATTTTCTAGGCTAAAGGAATGTCAAATCCTGAACTGTTATTTGTCTTAAGTATTTAAAATTTTAATTTTATGTTCTTCTATGCACAAAATTATCTTAAGTCACATAGCCCCATTTTTATATGGAAGTCTAACACCCCTGTCCAGGACTAATATGTTCCAATAGAAGCCACAAGTGTGTTGCTCACAATTCTGAGCAACAAAATGCTCCCAAAGTCAAGCAAGTATTAAGTATTATGTAATTTTATTGGGGTGGTGACAATAGAGAATTTATTTCAATGTCTAATTTCAACATCTATTTTTCCTCTTGTCCACAGGTTGTATTAGCAAGGCAATACCACATCCATTGATAATGACCCAGAGGCACTGTCCCACAACAGATGTTACAAGGGGATCTCCCATCAGGCGTAACTTTGGAGTTTCCAGGCAGAGCACAAAAAAATAGGGACTGATCCCATGAGCTTAAGAAACAGATCTCTATTGATGGTACTTACATGACAGAGTTTTTGGCTCAGTCCTGTAGAGTTCAGGGACTGAAACAAAACTGGAAGAAGTTCCCCACAAGGCCTGCCAGAAGAACAGCTGCATAGAGAAAGAGAAAAAAGCAGTAACCTACATGGGTGGGGCTCAGTCCATAGACAAAGTACAGACACAAAATGAACTGAAAACCCTGCTGCTAAGTAACATAAAGTTTTGATGTAAAAGTGATTCTGAAGCTCTAAAGAAGGCAAAATTTCTTAGAAAAAAAATGTCTGCAGGAGCCAAAGAGATTTGACATCCCTAATGAAGTCCCTTGAAAATAAAGTGTTTGTTTATGGTGATGGTCTGAATCAGATCCTTGGTGATATTTTAACCAAAGTTAACTAATACAGTTAACGGCGGATGCAGATCATATGGAAACCAAGGTAATCAAAGCTTTTGAGGCAAACAAGCATGTCTAGCCCTTCCTGTACAGGCAGATGGAAATACATTCAGCAATGCAAGAAGTGATGAAACTCCTCTGCAGAATAATTTTTTTGGAGTCACACTAATAATTATATGTTCAAAACAGATTACATTTGTTTATATTCAAATAAATATATTTACTTACATTTAAAATAACAAAAAAAAAAAAAAGTCACTAAAGTAAATAGCTAAATAAACAAAAGTAAAAAGTAGCTCACAATACCAGGGCAAATTCTTCAGGTAGCTTGGGAGGGAACATGATGATTCAAAGAGTCTTATCTCTATTCTCCTTGCTAAACTAGCAGGAAGATTGAAAGGAAGGTAACAGGGTTAGAAGGAGGATATCAAATCTTCTTGCTTCATCACCTCTCCAGAAAAGAGCAAAGAAAATGGCTAAAGATTAGAAAACACAAAGACAGAAAAATAGTTTGCTGGGAAAGAGGGGAAAGATCATAGCATCCTTCAATTACATGAAAAGCTCTTGTCAAGAAGAAGAAAATCATCTGTTCTAATTGCTCATGGTGGAAAGAACAAGCAGTGACAGCATCAAAGGTTAAACATTAAGAAAGAGCTTTGGAATAGATTTTTCTGGGAAGGTCATGGAATTTCCATCACTGAGAAAGGTTAGACAAACATCTCTCAGGGAAAAAAAAAAAGATAGGTATAGCGGATCTTAGTTTAGAGACTTCATGACCTCTTGAGGTCTTTTCCAGGACTATTTTCTATGATTTGACAACTTAAGCAGTGATGACAAACTTTACAGACTCCTTTGAACTATTTGGATGTCATTAAGATTGTCCAGACCCTTTATTCTAGCAATTACTCAACACATAGATAACAAAGGCAAAATTTGCAGGAAGAGGTGACATATTTTATTTTTCCAACTACATCAGGCTAAAAAGATACTATTTGATGCACATGTGCCTTTCTGAGTACAGCAGACAGGAAAGCAGCACATTTGCATTGTTTAAAAGGACTGTTGGAGAAGAGCATCTGTACTTTGCATTAGGTCTTAATATGAGGTCATGGGATGACATCATTCTCATGAAAAACAATAAAACTCGATATGCTGAAGCACTATATCTAATATTAGGAACAAATTCTAATGTAGTTAGCATCTTGACTATTTGTTAAAAATGTACATTTACCTCTAGAGTTGCCATATTTCTTACTGAGAGGGACTAAGTTAGCTCATGTAAACTTAGCTCACATAATTAAAAAACTACAATTTTTTTCCAGTAACACTAAAAGGGAATTAAAAAGATGGCCAAATGGGGATAATGGAAAAAGCAATTATTGTCTCTAGCATGTGGTCAAGGGCTCCAGTGACATGAAGAGATAAACACCATCCTAATCTAGCATGTTTCTTTTGCAGGACAACCACTTATATCTGCATTTGTTTGTGATAAATGCTCAAGAAGAGAACAATAAAGTCCAGCTTGAAAGAACAATTCTTCCATCCTGTCTAAGCCCTCACATAAGACTCTCATAGATTTCATGGGAGGAGACAAAGACTGGGAAGATTTGCCCATTAAACCCTTTTTGACTTTCTCTGAAAAAAATAGATCATTACAGGAGTGTGCTATGTAGAAAAATTACTGGTAGGCAATGTTCACAGGTGATTATAAATACCTTTTCTGCCTATGAGAAGGATAACTTCAGTCATAAAACAGATGACAGTGCTATTGCATGGTACTGTGCCTCCCACTTCTCTCAAAATAAAACTAGATGCCATCAACATTAGCTCCAGTATGGAGCCTTCTTTACAATTCCTATGCTTCCTTCATATTTTTCCCTATTAAATAGTCAGAACTTCTCTTCAGCCTACTTCTGTACTTTCTATTTTCCTCCAAAATAACCAGTGAAAATATTCAGGAGACCTTGCTAGAAAGTGCATTCCACAAACTTTATACATACATTGAATGTGAGTTTCCCTTACTAGAATAATCCTTCCAGATATTTTCTTTCAGGATAACTTCTATCCCATCCTATCCTATCCTATCCTATCCTATCCTATCCTATCCTATCCTATCCTATCCTATCCTATCCTACCCTATCCTACCCTATCCTATCCTATCCTACCCTATCCTATCCTATCCTTTCCCATCCTATCCTAGTCTATTCTATTTCATTCCATTCCATAAGGTGTATATTATTTCCATGCTTTAGTCCAATATTGAAAAAGTTTCTTTCCCCCAGTTTTCTACAGAATTTATCAAATTTGGCATGTACATACCAGATAATTTTAAAAATAGAAGTACGATATCAGGCAATATTTATACTACCACACACTAATTACATGACATCATTGCAGGCCAGTCTATTAGATCAAATTTTGACTATCCTTTTTCCTCCTTCGCAAATCCCATGAAAGAGCTGATATTGCCATTGAAATCCCTTTTATATGCAAATCAAAAGTCTGTCTAAGACACAAACAAATATAATTTGAGTTGTTAGCTATAGCCTAGAGACTCTGCTTGCAACATTTGGACAAACAGAAGCAGAGACTTCTCCCTGGTGATCTTCTCTTTTACATAGATCAAAGACTTTCCAGCCTTTTATGGGAGCCAGTTTAGGAATTAAAAGATGACTTGGCGTTATTCAAACATCAGACTTCCATAATACTTGGAATGGAATTAGAAAGCTTTTACAAAGCCTGTGGTTTAGAATTTGCACTTCTACTTTAAACATAGAATCAAATCATATTTTCAATGTGAACTATGTTAAATAAAACAGCCTCTCTGCTAGCTTATAAAAAATTGCAGACGTCTTAGCTGTACAAAGTCTGTAGTGTGTTTATCTGTTTGAAGGAACTAAGTCCTCATATGCAGATGGATTGAGTTCAGCTCTTATTAAAATTAAACCAAATCAGTTTATAGAATAGAAATTATGTCTCTAATTATTATGAAGTATTTTTATCTATTGCTTGTAAACATATCAGGTCAGCTCTACCTTTGTTAGAAAATAAACAAAGGAAAGAAATTCGAAATGACTGAGCATGTAAAGAATACTTCTGGCTGAGCAGGCAGTCATTTTTGGAAGGAAAGGTACAAAACCTCTCCAAAGGTGTTGCTCTGTAAAATGGCTGTGTGTTAGTGTGCTACAGCAGCAACTTGCTTTTTACAAATGTCTCAAAGACAGCAGTGGACTTTGCCACTGCTCTAAGCCACAGTAAATCACAGCTTCAGTTCATCATCCTGAGCACTTGCACAGCATAGACAGAAGTGGAATGTGCAGAACAAGCCCTACAACACTAGCATGGAGTAGAGTGTGTCAGGAAGAGAATAATACTGCAGGACACAACTTGTCTCCAGCTCTGAACTTGGATTGACTGTACATGCTCTCAAATCAGAAAGGGGCTTTCCAGTTTCTGAAAGTAGAACAGACTTCTGAGCCTCTAGCACCCTATTAATTTTTGGTTATACTACTGAAACCAACATCTGCTTACCAGGCATGATTGACTGAGGGAAAATCTCGCCACATGTTTCTTAACCATAACAAAAGTAAATATCGAAGTAAGGTGCCACTACATGGCGGTATGTCACTACAGGAAAAAAATGCTCAATCTATTCTGTCCCAAAGTTATATAATACTTTTTGTTTGCTTTTTTACTTTTCTTTCTTCCCTTTAATATCTTATTAAAAGTAAATTAAATTCCTCAATTTATTCAGATAAAAGGGATAAGAGTGAAAGTTACCTTTGGCTAACTTGTTTATTGATCACATACAGTAAAATTTTAACAGAGAGGAAATATATTAATATTGCAGCAGCATCAATTCTAATGATTTCTGCTCATTTCCAATAATTTCCTGATCTTGAGAAGGAATTTCAATAAATAATGTCTGTTAATGTCCAAATGTAGCCAAATATTGCTGCTCATTCTTAACTTTATTTCTTTCACATTTCATCATCTCAGTAAGTGCAATCTATTTTTTGTCAGAAGCTTCTTATATCATATCCTTATATAACATACACGGCATATCTCAGCCTACTAAACAAGCTTACAAGAGCTCAGAGAGAAGAGAGCAAGATAAAAGAATGGAAGAAAGAACAATATTCTTTTAATCTTCTGTGGACTCTTTGTAATGTCAGTTACCAACAGATCTCCTTTCTCAAGCAACTGGCATGTGACTTGTTCCAGAGATAGGGCAGCAGAATATCAAGCGCAGTAGAGTGAAAAAAAAAAAAAAAAAAAAAAATCAATGTAAACAGGTATCAATCTCCTGAGAAAGTATTCCCAAACAAGACAAAAGCCTGGTTTATAAAGCCTATAGGGACAATTATACTTCTAGCCATCTGAAAATGAAACCACAGTATGTCCTTCCTTCCTAAAAAGCAAAATTCATGTAAAGTCAGATGTGCAGGGAGAAAGAAATCTTCTGTTCCCAAAAGCTCATGCAAGCAAAAAGAATTTGCAGTCTCTGCAACACATGAATTTTTGTTCTGCATTTTTACCTGCTGCAAAAACTGAACATAGTACTGTACTACTAACCAGTGGTTCACAAAGGTAAGGTACCATTCTGCTGTTTGCCCTGGCAAAAATCAGAACTTCCTGGGTGGGTGGGGGAACAAATAGTGTAAATGACAGATAAGTTTGCCTTCACCCACTCAAAAAATCAACGGTTGATGCATACACACAGTGTAAAACTTCATCAATCTGAGACTGTCTGAGACAAACCAGGCAGGTGAACTGCCACAGACAAACAGAGCAAGAGCCATGGGCTTGGCTCCTACTCTAGTGCTCTGAAAAGGTCTTCTGGAAGTCGAGCTCTATGAACTTTGGGGTCCTGGAGAGCAACTCCCTTAATAGATTTTCTCGCTTGGGAACTGGAAAATAGCAACCTCATACCAAAGTTCGGCTGGGACTACAAAGCAGAAAGCCTCTCCTTAGGGAAACAAAGCTGAAATGGATCTCAGAAAGTTCTGTAGGATGTTGTCAGTTCCTGTGCAGGACACATTATGCCATGCCAGTTGAGGCAAAAATCAGAGAATGCCTTCTCCTGTGGGGAACTGGACTCCAGGAAGCACAGGGGACACTGCAATTTGCACCTTCAGCAGCATTTGTGATCAGTGGTCTGGTGCTTCATGGGTTCAAATGTGCTGCCATGGCAGCAAGGGCTGAACACAACAACAGGCAGGAATTAACCTGAATTAAAGGGAAATGCCCAGTTGTTAAGTCTGTTTTTATAATGTAGAATAACATCATTTAGTCTGCTGGAAGCAAGGGAGGCTAAATCACTCTCCAACACTTCTTCTCCCACAAAAACCTCTCACTTATTTTGCTGCTAATGACTATCTGTCCCTTCCCTCTTCTCTAAATGCTCTTTTGCAATGGTCCTTCCAGTGATTTATATACATTAGAATTGCAAGCATGAATAAGAAGTACCTCACTTTTTTATCATGCCGTGTAAGTACAACACATTCAATCTAATAAATGTTCATTCTTCAATTTTTTTTAATAGTTTTATTGCTGATAATGGGAGTTTCTGTACTTATTCATTAAATTTGTCAAGTCCCTTCTTTAGGAATTGATTTTAAATTTGTAGTACATTTTGCTCTGGATTAATATTAATGTGTAATTCTAAGCCACTTTTGTCCTGCCTTACTGGATTAATTTAATGTCTTTTTAAAGATACAGTTCTCTGTGACATCATTTCCCTGCCAGATTTATAACAGCAAATGAAGTCACCATTATAGCTTCTCATAATTTTCTTCTTTCACCAATGGTCTAATATGCCATTATTCCTACTTCTCAGTTATGAATCTAGCTTCTGGACAGGTAACCTTTACCTAGAATGCAATATTTAACTCACAATAATGGTAAGAAATACTTTACAGTTTCATTTTGATTAATAAACCATATATCATATTAGAAAATTTCAGTATATTTTAGATGCAATAGAGATGAGAAACAGTATAAAATATAAGGGTTAATATTGAAAATGTTGCACGTTTCTGAAAGTATCATATTTCCTTACAGCTTTTAAATCCTAGTTACAAAATCTTGTTATTTGTTCTGTTTTTACCTACTTATAACACAGAGATTTCCTTGTATAAGGACATGCATATGAAATTACACTCAGTATTAAATGAAAAATATCTATTGCATATTGTGTTTTCTTTTCCTTTTACCCTTGTTAATGAGTGATTTAGTATGTTTGTGCTCCTTGTTCCAAGTTTAACATCACTAGTATAGAAAGTAGGTGTGAAATTAATATCTTTCTGTAAAAACATTAATTTTGGCAGTTCAAACACTTTCAGCTATAAGCTGTACCTTGGGCAGGCTGTACCTTCACATCTGCACACTGGCTATTGGCTCAGTCACATTTTCTCCTTTGGTTTCTCTCAGTTCCAGGGTCCTTTGGGTAATGAATGTTTGAAGCTCTGCGTATTTCCTCATTTCCTAATATTTAGGCTTTGTGTGTTTGTGTGTGTGTTTGGATGGCACCATGTCTTTGATTATTGACAAAAGGTTCATGTCACAAAAAATATTAGACCAATAGCTGGCCATTGCCGTCACACAGGACCAGGTTTATATTAAGATTCTTTATTGTAACATAAACAAATAACCCATATATCTGTCTACAGAGTTAATTTACATGGATCCATCTCAATTGGTGCTGAAATTAGCTTGAATTTGGCAGTCATAACTTTGGTGCCCTGGGCTAATATGGCTGCAGGAGATAGATCTATGTTATCATATTGTATAACATTTTTGGAAATGAGGGAAATCAGCATATTGACAATCTAATCATACAAACAGTATCCCTGTTCCAAACTTCAGATGTATTTAAGAAATAAATGCTTGTGTGTGGTCTTTCTTCCCTTTCCCTCCTCAGCAATGATTCTGTTTCTCCGGGGTCAGAAAAAGGAAAATGCTGGAAACATGGTTGTGAGGAGAAATAGCAAGTCAGAGAAATAGCAGAAAGAAGGAGGAAAAATATGACAGATGAAGTAAACTGAGTACTGACCTGGAGAAAGGTTTCCCTGGATTTTACACGTATTATTATACTGCTGTGCACATTTTTCATTTATCATATCTACATCCTAAAAATTCACCCATCATCTCTATACATTTAACTTCTCTAAGCTCATTGCAGAGCTCAGTTGAGAAATATTGACGCAGAGGTTACGCTTTTCACAGCATTCAAAGTATTTATGGGAATAATTTTGCTCCAGGATCATCACTTAACTCTTCTGTTTGCCACAGGGCAAACAGCTCCCCTGATAAATTTTTTAACTCTAAATGTGAGGAAGAATTTTTTTACATTTAAACTATTCAATCCAGGATTAAATTTACAAAGATCCACCATATATAAGTTTTATTTTTTACTTACCTTTCAAAGAAAAAAAATAGAAATGAGAGGGAAAAATAATTTAAAGGAACACAACCACTCCTAAAACAAAAGTTGTGCATCAGCCCCTGATTAAACCATATTTTTCATTAAAGGATCAAATGTCCTTATTCCTGACAACCAGAGATAATGAAAAAATACAAACATGTGCTTTGTCCTTGTTGCAGGGTCAGGAGATACAATCACTCACTTAAACTATTAAATGTAATGCACACAGGCATAGGGAGATGAAAAGTGCCAGTTTAAATTAGCTTGACCTGTAGTGTTGACTCCTGGACAGATGGCATAATATACCCTGACTTCATTGCTGAGGCATTAGAAGCACACAGCAAGAGCCCATTGTGATATTAAGAAAAAGCTCAGAAGCAAACTCAGACTGAGATCCAAAACCTGCTGGCCCCCTGTGAGGCTCTTGGCTTCCTTTTGCCAGACCTATTACAATATAGAATGAAGTCTTCCCAGTTTTAGCTGAAGCAGTGTAGTGCTCAGGCAATGAACACGCATTTTCTACTTTGCTGTCTAGAGTGTGTTTTAGGATGAGATTCAGAGTCCTAAAGACAAGGCTCACAAAGGGCAAACCAGTCAAAGTCAATGTATTCTTCCAAGGGGAAGGAAAAGCTAACTGTACCCAAACCTCACTGTTTGACAAAGCTGGCAATCCTTTTAAGGAGGAGTGTACAGGCATAAAAATTAGATAGATCTGTAAATCCACATATAGTATTTCTCATGACACAGCAAGAGTCATCTAAAGAAGTTTTTTTCCCCCATAAATCTCTGTATTGTTAGTAGAAACTGAAGGTTCTTACACACAGACAACAACCCACACATAATTTTTTTGTAGGTTTCAAATTTAAAGAGAAAAAAGTGCTTATCCAACTTCTCTTTTGCATTCATTCTAAAAATTGGGAGGGCTGTCTCTCAAGTGAATATATAACTCACTGTGTAACCTCCTGAGAAACAGAAGCAGGGGTGTAGAGTGCGGAGCACTAACAAAATAGCCGGGTATGTAAAAACAAAGAGATAAAGGCCAATGGCATCCCACCAAGTGAAAGGCAGTTAGGAAAGCAAAGTAATTAGCCACTTTTACAAAGCATGGAAGTTGGCATCTTGAAAATGGTTGGCTCCAAATATCAGTGACACATCCATCTGTTTCTTCTCTAGCATAAGATTGCAGCTACACATTTTGGGAACTTAGAATTTATGGGCTCCAAGTGGAAAGGACACATCACAGTCCTGTGATGTGCCCAGCATTCATCAAACAGGCTCACCCACAGCTCTAAAGGTCATATGGGTTTTGTTTTATCTGGTCCTTTATAGAACTAGAGAAAATAATATCCCTGAAATCTCCTCATGCTTCTCTCTCCTGCAAAGGCAGAAAGCCTAACAAAGGGCAAAGAAAGTTAAGAAAAGAGATGATGACATTGGATGAACCTTGCATGGAACGATTGTGTGATGCTCTGTATGCCATATTGCTACACTGAATAGACCTGGCCAAGCTTCTCCTGCTCTTCAGTAATTTTTATGTACTGATATAACCATACAAGAAGCCAGATAATGATTTATTCCATAAAATGTACCAGATTCAAATTGTTCTTGCCAGTGACCACACTTTCCATTTTGTTTTGGGGCCATATTGCAAGCTAGTTCTTTCCCACATCCGCCAAAATATTTATTATTTTACAACCATGAAGTTTCGGAAGCTCTCATTTTAAAGGAAGAAATTATCTTAAAGATACTCAAAAATAGGCAAAAATACTGTCACCTACAAGTCAGCTTAACATAAAACAGCAATCATTCAACCTCAATGTCTGGCAGTAATTGGTGACTCTCAATTCAGACATCACTACATCTTGCAGCCTATCCATGCATTTGCTTTTAAAATTGTGTTCCACCTTTGTTACATGGCTTGCAGAAAGCCTGTAAGAAATCAAGTGTGGTTTATTTTCAGCACAGACCATCTATTACAGTGTGAATGATTTCTCTAAAGTTTTAAGCACCTAACAAGAGAATGATTTGTGTTCCCAAGTCTGAGGTTTTTTCTAAATAGTCCAATAAAAGATATTTAATCCTACAAATACTGCCTTGCCTAAAATTAGGCACCTGAGTAAGAAGATTGAATTTAGGCATTCTGGCACCTGCTTTGTTAATTTAAACCACCCTCTTAAATTTAAACATATTTAAGAACCAACACCAAAAGTGTTGGGCAGTTTCCATGAATCTCTTTCAGAGAAAAAAAAAAAAGAAAGAAAAACCAACACACATTTATCTCCCTCACTAAATTTAATCGTGCATATTAAAAATGTTGGCTTTTACGACTAATGGAAAGTCGAAATACTTTCTCACTGTATTATTTTAAAGGATTTGCAACACAGTGGAGTTTTCTGAGCAATCACAACACTGTGCACACACACCCTGCTTCTTATTTATACCCCAACAGCAGTGAGGCAGTGGATAATGGCTCCACTGTTGCAGTTACTGTACAGACAAAACTGTTGCAGCAACCTTTGCCAAATGTACAGTTTGGGTTAAGGCCGAGCTGGAGGTGAAGGTCTAATCAGAGAGCACTCAGAGCAAGTGAGGGAATATTAAAAGCCCCCTTGCAGTTCAGAGCAAAGAGAGGCCTCTAAGTAGGGCAGATCTCCATTCCGGGCTGTCAGAAGGCTGAGTTGTAACATGAGCTGGGCTCCATTTGCTTTTCCATTTATATAAAAACCTTTTTGTTTCTTTTGTTATAAACTTAGACCTCCAGAATAAAGCCTGGAGAAGGGGGGGGAGGGAGAGGAACACTTGCTGCCTGAAAGATGTAGTTTGTTGTTTGACCACTGTATGCAGCATACAGTTCCTAGCAATCTGCCCAGTGTGCAGCAGCTCCTCTATGCCAGATAAAATTCCTTAAAAAATAAAGCTCTTGTCCACACCCAGAGAATCTGCCCCAGTGCCTGCCCCCCAAGGACCCAACATTGCAGAGGAAAGACTAAAGCACACCTGGAAAGAAGAGCAAGAAGAATGGTTTCCTTTCCCAATACTCCTAGAAGAGGTCAGTCTTTAGGAGACATTTTGAGATGGGAAGACCTTGGCAAATCAAGGCTTCAAAAGCAGGTCATAGCAAAGAGCCAGAAATCAATAGGATGGGAATAGGGTTAGCATATTAAGAAAGCTCTGTATTTGACATTCCTGATGGCAAAGGGAGCAGACCTTGAACAGGAGATAAACCTGGGAGAGGCTGTCTCCAGGGGCAGTTGCATCTATCGAGCATTCCTAAGGGGAGGCAGATCGGTAATAAACAAGAATAATGTATTGATCAGGCAAGAACAGCATCTACTGACAAGTGCTTCTAGGAGATTAAAACAAGGAGAATAATAACGGGTAGGACCTTACAAGAGTTAATGTGGGAGATGATGAATGAAAGCAAAAATATAAGTGTTCTACTTTTCTGCTAAAGAAGATGTATTTGCCGCTCAGTCATGCACAGAGGAAGCAACACAAGCTGTGTCAATGTATTGGTGAAGGAAACTATAAAGAAGTTGAAAGGCTTTACTCGGCCGAGACTTATGAGTAGTAATAAACAACAACTTTGTTTTTCATAAAATCGGTTTTCACCACTGCTTTTATGCAGAACGCTTATCACTGATCCCATTTTACAGAAGAGGGAAAAATGACATATAGCTAAGTGATACAAAAGGCTGGTGAGTGTGGCAGTACAACCAAGGACAGTGCTTGGAAAACCCCACAGCATTTCGCTTGTGCAGCTGCATTCCTTCTGAAGCCAAATGCAGCCGCAGCTGAAGGGAATGCAGGGGAAAGCTCTTTTGCAAAAAGCAACATGGGATACTTGAGAAGAGAAAATGAACTTCCAGGTGAGACACCCCTCTGTGAATTTCCATTGAGCAGGTTCAGTGCCTGTATAGTTCCTGTATATAACACAGGTACTAAAAAACATTCACTCTCCCTCCAAATGTAAACTCAGGTTTTGTTTTTCTATGGTTACAGGCATTGGTTTTTTCTAAGGTCTTGTTGTCAAGACAACAAAATCTGAAAAGAGAGAGAGTTGCAGTAAATAACCAATTATTAAGCAATTAATTAGAGCTGTACATGGTTTACTATGGTAAATTTAAATTGAAAGAAAGATGGATCTCAAAAAAGAGAAATTTCAGTTTGGAAAGCAGAAATATTATTAACTTTTTGTGTTTTGCATGAGCTCTGTAACTTCAGCTACTGAAGGAATTAGGCAAGGATTTGAAAAGATAAACAGACGAAAAATTCGAAAATCGGCAAAGTGATAGGAAATTTAGTTTTGAGGCTGTCCTCAGATGTATTTTCTCATTTAAAAATTACAGAGGAGAGCTCCTCATGATGAATATTTCAGTCTTTATCTATGTAATAGTCTTGAAGGCGATATGTTTAAGGAGAAGGATGAAACAAGTAATCAAGACATTTGAAGGTGGTAGCTATTTCAGAATTAACTATACACATACATCTACAAAATGGCAAGTGGCTTATTACTGCATATGCCAATAAAATCCTGCTCAGAAAGACATGGAAAGTACTGTAAACACTGTACGTTGAGGGAGTTAGTGAAAATATGAAGGTGAACACAAAGGCAGAGCCCTGTTTTTCACAAGAAGAAAACTGCATGACATTACCATGCTCTATGAGCTCCCAGTGATTATGGAAAATATAAGGGCTGGATGCTCATAAGGTAAGGAACAATTTAATATGAACTATAATTTGGACGATAGCTCTGCCATGCTTTGGCCCTTTTGAGCCTCTCTGCTTCCCCTACCACAGAGGCAGAAAGATCTAGAG
The DNA here is from genome assembly GCF_009819655.1 of Sylvia atricapilla. NCBI lineage: Eukaryota > Metazoa > Chordata > Aves > Passeriformes > Sylviidae > Sylvia > Sylvia atricapilla. The sequence continues at coordinate 119,251,986 of NC_089140.1, read as the reverse complement.
TTGGGGGCTGAAATGCTTGGAGGTGAAAAAATTACAATGGAATAAATGGTTTTCTCTTTCTTCCCTCCTGTGAATCCCACAGGACCACAGAAACCAAATTTATATCAGATTTTGAGGGCTGAGATATCTGCCAGTTTTCTGTAAAACATGCTTTTTCATATTATAAAACAGAGAAAGCGAACAGCATTACATTTTAAATTTGATTCTAATAAAACAGGCCTATTTCTATTTCCTTCAGTTCCTTTTTTTTTTTTTTTTTTTTTTTTTTTTTAATTATTCCAAAACCTATAGTGGTAAGTTTGACATTCAGTCAAGTTTCAGCATGAAATTTTATAGCTGAGATAATATAAGTTTCTGTAAAATGAAGTAGCAAAATGCTTCTAGTTAGCTTTAACAATAAATGAAAAGGGGAAAGTTGCTTCTGAAATAACATTTTTCTCTCTACTTGTTACTAAAAAGTGCTGGAAGACATTATTTTTTTATAGGTGCTATTTATCTACTACTTTTTTTTCTACTACTTCTTCTTTTTATTGATTTATAAACATATAAAGAACATGTAAAACATATCTAAATAAAGTTTTTAACAGCACAGACATATACAAAGTCTCAGAATCCACTTCATGCTGCTTTTCAGTAGAATAATGCCATTAATTTGACATATTCCTGAATTTTATTCCTGATTATAAGCCACAGATCAGATCAGAATCTGATCCACAGAGCAATAGGATCTTTCTCTGTAAAATTGGTTTTAAATGTTAAATAGTCAGTGCCGCAATGATCAAAAGATGCCACAACAGTAGCAGCATCTCTGTTATTCTGAAATTTTCTTGCTTGTAAACTTCAGACAAAACCTCTTTTTGTTTGTTGATGTGAGCATTTTAACAGGAAACAGGAGTTCAGCCACTAAAAAGCACTTTTTTTCCAACACAAATTTCACCATTGTACTGTGATTGACAGCCATCCCAATGTCTATAAACAACCTACAAGCCTCCCAAATTGACCATTCAGTTCCTGCATCCAACATTTAAACACTGAGCGGTTTTTGCGCTCAATAAAATTCCTTTTCATTTCACCCTGGGTTGCCATGTCTCTTCAAACAGAGACAGAAAAGCAGTGCTCTGTGTCAGACAGATTTTAATTTTCAGTCCTCATCCATTCGTACAATGTAGACACAAGCAAACAAACCCTACCCAAAGCCTAGCAACCCACAGTTTAAACAGTCAATGCATATGAGCTACGGGATGAAGGCCTGGACCTGTTCACACATGAATAAAGAAGATTAAGATTTTTTTTCAAAGACATGAAGCCTTTTTGACAGCCTGTGTCAACAGCGCTGTCTGCCTCTCAATGTGAAACAGTCTTCTATCACAGGTTCCCACAGGGAGGTCTTGCTTATTAGCATGCTTTACACTTCCATTCCTTGTCAGTATTTAATTTAAGAATAAGGGTGCAAAGTTTTGCAAACTCTTACTTACCACAATGAAAGGATAACTTACTGGAGACACTGAAAGGAAATACCAGCTAACACGAACACCTACAGGGTACACTTTTTAAAGAGGATAACCTAGGAAAAAAAAAAAAGAAAAGAAAAGCAGTGGATACAGTTGTGCTCTCTATTTGTCATTGCAAGAATATACTAGTAAATTTGTTAATCACAGAATGTCTCTTCTAGCAGGTTACTTTTGTGGAGTTCTCATCAGCCTACACTTTAAGTGTAAGGCACATGCTGCTGTGCAGGGCAATACACCAACTAAAATGTTGGACATAACAAAAAATATCCAGCAAAACAGCAACAATAATACTGACTGGGTTCATATATAAGCTCAAGATTGAAGGGAGTCTTCAAAGTCATCAAACTGAGTCCACTGCTATCATAGGCAATATGACATATAATCCCTCTCAAAAACTGACCAAGCGCTCTTCTAAAACAACACTGTGAACAACAAAAAGCCAAACCCATTGTTTTCATTCAAGAGAAAGATTAGTCCTGGCTGAAACAATTTAGATTCCATTTCTCTAAGTGAATGACAGCACCAAGTCCCCATTACAGATTGATGTTATCATGTTGTTTAAAATCAAAATATTCTAAGCCTCCAATCTTGCAAACACACTTAGGGTGCTGTTTAGATAAAGAAGTGAGTGGTCCCAGTTAAGGTAATTGCATCATGCAGATGTAGAGCACATGCAGTTTTCAGGATTGAAGTTTAAATTTCTGGAGCTAAAAATAATAAGAAAAACCCTGTACTTCCTGCAATGTTGGCAAAACATTTTTTTCAGGAACAAACAAAAAATGTTACTGCTGTATTTGCTCATTTCCTGGGTAAGACCGCAGATTTGTTATCAGTTTGATAATCTAAATTATTATTAAAAATTTACATTAAAATTTTCAGAAGAGAAAGTTAGATTTTCAGTATTGCAACAAGGAACAGATTGTGTCTCAGCAAAATTCGTTGGAAAAACTCCAAATTTATCTTAATTTTGGACTTCAAACAATATGATTAGTAATGATGGTTGTGAAAGCCAAGTCATAATCCACATCACAGGAAGAAAGATATCAGGCAGAAAAATTATAAAGATCATTTTTTCCAAAATCACTAAGATTCTTCTTTAAGATCAAAATTTCCATCTACAAGATTTAGGAAATTTTTTTTTTAATAAATCATGCAGCTAAAAGAAAAGAAAATGAATGTTTCATGGTTTTAATGTAAAATTCAACATGAGATACAGAAAGAGCTGAATGACCTTGTAACTAGAAATAAACAGCTGAGACAAGGAAGGATAACTAGGATTACAAGGATCAACATTTAATGCATAAAAAATCTTCCTTTAAAGCTGTGTACTGTACACAAAAATGATTCATAGTCTTTTACAAGTATCTGCTTAACAGATGCTTTTAACAGTATTCCTGATTTTTTTCTCCTCTGTGAAAATTGCAAAGAAGTGTGTGAAAGCTAATACAATTACATGAAAGAAGCAATTCCTTTTATCCTGGTTCAATACATCTCTCTCAAAGAAATTATCTAGGCTTTTAATTAGTTATTTTTACAACAGTACACTTTGAGTTCTACAATTTGATTCTAGCCAACACTTATTTCTGTCAAGCAAGTATGTGACTCAGTGCACTGCTCTTATAATTCATAACATATTTAGTGATGTTCTCAAAGATACATATTTGTTTAAGAGAAATAAATGTAATCTCAAGTTTTAATTTGCTAAAGTTAAATTTGTCTGGCCATGTAGAAGAAAATTACATAGGTCAAAACACAAAGAAAATAAGTAAAGAAGATGTACAAATACAATGTGTACAGGACCCTGGCTTTTATTCTCCCCAATCAATGTCAGTTATTTATAAGTATTAATTTTGAGAAGGAACACTAGGTTCTACCAGCAGTTAGTGGCATGCCTACAAATAATGCGTCATTTCCACTATAAAAGCAAAAAAAAATCCCTTTAAAAATAAAATTGTCGATTTTTATTTTCTGATCAGTTATTTAAAGTTATAACATAAACAATATGTCCATGTGTTTGCATCTTTTTCTTTCTTTTTATTTGCCCCACAAATTAATTTATTCACTGTCTCTCAGTGTCCCAGGATGCAATCTTTTGTTTTAGCTTTTTGTTTTATTTGAGATAGATGCATTACTTGTAATAAATCACACTTTTTTATATTTCAATAGACAGTGCATACTATTTGAAAGAAACACTTTTAAAGTAATTTGGAGACCCCCTACGTAATTTCACGCACAGACCGGGACTTATTGGAAAGCCACATTTGTTTAAAAAAGGTTCTAAACCCCAATAGGATTGCTAGTTTTTGAAAAAGATCTCCAAAATTCAGTGATTTTAAAATTTTTGCGTTAATTTTCATCAACAAACAAGCTCCATGACAAAGCTGGCCAGTAGAGGAGTTCAACAAAGCCTTGTTGAAGACGCCTTTCAACATGGCTGCCATCTCCCCTTATTCTTTCCCAGCTGACCTCAGCGGGCTGTGATTTTGCAAGTGGTATTTCTGTCTCTTTGTTCTTAATGGGATTCTCTTGTCTCCATCTCCTCAGCAGTTACGAGGTCATCCTTCTCCCTGGGGGCATTTGGCTTTACTGTCATGGAGCACAATGGGAAATAGCCACCCTTCAAGCAACTGTCAGCAAGTTTCTCTGAAGCACAAGAATTGAGGGAACAGTGGTGGTTGGTTGGTATTTCATAACTTTTAGTCCAGCTGGCAGGAGTAAATATGACCACATCTATTAAATACTTCTCAGGAGTCCTCACGCACACTAGATCCACTTGATAGCGTAGGCAGGAAAGAGGAAGAAACTTGTTTTAAGTGTGTGCCTGATAGAAAGAAGGGATAGTTCAGGAATGTGTGCTAGGGGATGGGGATTTAGGAGAGACTGGGCAAAGGCCGGCAGATGAGAGGAGAGAAAGTATGGTTGTAACTCAACCATAAGCAGATATTCCCACTGATTTGTCTGTGGGATCTTTGAGCATACTAGTATAACATATAGACAGAACTAGTAGCTGCCAAAGGCAAGAATTACCAAGATTTGTCTTTGACTGAAACATCCTGGAATCTTCAGCTATTTCAGACATTGAAGACACATCCAACACTGGGTCATGCAGTAGGAGTGCCAGCTTGCAAACTCAGAGGCAGGACCCTTGTACATTTGCGCCCTTACCATCAGTTTACACGGATTGACAGGCTGTCCCACAGACACTCGATTTTCACAATCATAATTCATCTCTTACTGTATGGCATGCATGGGATAAAATTACAGGGAAATAGATGTTCAAATTTAGTCTTTCTTTAACTTACAGTTTGTAAAGTGAATCGCTCACACGGCTCATGATGTTTCTTCTTTTTACTTAATCCACATGTGATACACCCATTCCTGGTCAGGAGGAGAAAAAGACACATTCTGATTTCGGTTTTGTGGTTTTTTTAATGATTTATCAAAATACTGAAGTGTTTAAACTGAAAACCAGAATCACTATTTATTTTGAGATGTTATCACAGTACCTTGCATTTTTTTTAAATTCACTAAGGACTTTGACCAGGCGCTGCAACTGAAGCTCCTTAAGTTTCTCCCCTGGTTCATTGTCTATGACACTGTATTTCCCGTTGGAAACTTGTAAAGAAATTTTGGGTTGGGGACAGAAATTCCCCAAATAGCATCCTACAGGCAGCCCCTGAGCTTGTGCTCCTTGGGATGCACAGTTCATAAACAATTTTTCACTGTTCATTGAGTTAGTATTTTCAGAGGGAGTTTTACAAATTATCATATTCCAGACATAATAGAAACTACACTACAGTTCAAAGATATGTACAAGCATCAGTGATGAATTGCATGACCCCTCCACTGTGCCCAGATACAGAAACACAATATAAAATGTGAGTCTGCTCTATTCAATTTATTGTCACATCACAATCTTCAAACCTCACTTGATGGCATGAAGAGCATGGCCCTTCATCCCGTCTTATTCAGGTTTGCTCAGTGTGAATGTGGCCCAAAGTGTTAGACCCGGTATCTCAGGTATGCAATAATCAGTCAGGCTGAAATTAAGAAAGAGATGTTTCTGCCCTCACAGCTGTTAGGCTGGTTGATCATACTTGAGGGGAACAGTAAATTCCTTCTGAGTATTTTGGGGCAATAATGAAAAGTATTCCTTTTGCTACAGAGTAAAACTGTGAGAAGGAAAGGGAGGTGGGAGGGTAGTGTAGGGTGAGAAAAATCAGTTGAAGAAGCCTCTAGTCCTTCTGGGTCCTCAATTCCAAGGAAGGGAAGAAGCAGATGCTTCTGGAGGTATCTTTGGGCATATAAACACTGAAGAAACTCAATCACACAAGAAACACTGATGATGCCTAACAAATCATTGTTAGGTTGTTGTACCTATGGGACAACAATTTTGTAGAATGACTTTATATGCATCAATGTAGGACCTTAATTCATAATATTTCAAAATTCTGTGCCAGGTGATGTGTGATCAAGCAGATTCTCAGTTGTTCTCAGTACTCACCATGAAGGCAAATAAGGTAAAAAGCAGTTGCTTAATGTTTTCATAATTTATAGTGTATTTGACACTCATTCAGTTTACTCATCTTGTTCCTAATCCTAAAATAACCAGCTTTAAGACAGGGTATTCTGCAGATTTTTACAACTTTATGACATCTGCACCAAATATTGTGGGAATGTTTTTACCCAAGTTCCAAAATTATACACAATTTAATAAGGGAGTTGTTTATGTTGGTTAAAAAAGTCAGCTATTGAAAACAGATTCATGGAGGATAAACAGCTCTAGTATGTGAATTGTTTAGGTTTCTTGCTTTGTCCACAAGTATATTTAAATATCAGTTATTAAATTAGGTTACTAAACTAGCTTAGCCTTACATATTTATGTTTGGGGACCTTGTACAGCACTTTGTGGCACGATGTTAATCCACCTATTAGCATTTTCAAATTAACCTGTTTGAAGAGTAACTGGAAAACAGGAACACAGCATCAACAGGAAATGTTAAACAGCTATCAATGTGTTTATCTGAGAAGATTTCCTGTCTGTAAATACAGTAATTTTTGCACTGCTGTTGATGACCATTCACTTTGAGGAGTTTAAAGCTTTCATAACTATGGCTCCACCTTCATGCATAACTTTTCTTGAAAATTACATTATTAATTTCTAATTTTGCATTACAGCCTAGATTTGACTGGTTTAGTAACAGAAATTTTACTTGAGGTCCCAAAAAAAGTACAGGGACATCCCTCTTTGTGAAATAATTTTCATGTCTCCTGATTGATGTAAACTCTTTTTTTTCTTTTTCTTTGTTTTAAAAAGCCATAATAAAATGCTGTTCCTGCTCCAGCACGCCAAAAATCTAAAACAAGTGGATAAAATATAGTGGATAAAACATATAAAGAGAAGATGGAGCTAGTTAGTATGGCAGTACCAACAACCAATGACTTTTTTCTTAAACATTGTTCTTTTGCACCCACTTTTCTGCAGGTTTCTCCCCTATAGACTAGTGAGCATGTAAACTATCTTCATGAAGTATTGCCAGAAGATGAAAATTAATGAGTAGAATAAAATATGGAGGTCAAGAGGAAGATAGGTGGGGGTGGACAAGAAAAGAAAATTATGTACAGTCATTAGCAAAGCACCTCTCACTCAGACAACATGTAAGAAGGCAGGTTTCATGCATTTGCTAGAGTATATTTCCACCTGTTCTCTATCTCCCATCCTCACGTCCTCACACACAGTTCTGCATTCCTTCACCAGGACAAAGGAAAGCTTAACTGTGTTAACATCAGGGTTAAGAGTTTCCTTCCAGTGATCATTTTTCTATGGGAGAACATACTCCTTTCTTTTTAAGCAACACTTGGCTCACTAGCAGGAGAAAGTGACAAAATTTGGGTAAGAAGGCATCCAAGGTTTATGATCCACAGAGCCAACTCTTCCCACTGCTCTCTGCCAGACTCCTAGCAGATGTTATTCTGCAGGTAGTGCCAGGAGCCAACTGCTGCTCCTGTTAGAGAAAGCCATTCAGCTCACCTGCTGGGGGCAGGAGTTTTGCTATGACTACTGCAGCCAGTTCATGTTCTCTAACTTGAAAAATCCAGTCTCTCCCCCAGGATTAAAGGACCCGTGACCACAGGAGACACAGATGCCTTACTGGATAATTGAGACCTAAGCATGGCTAGACAGGAATTGCAGCCACCTGGTTTTCACACAGGCACAGCTTTTGCCCTGCCAGGGAGGCAAGCTCAATGCAGGCTTCTGAGAAAACATCATTTCATCAAATGCCAAACACTCAGCAGTGGCACACACTTTCTTCTTTGTTCTCTGCAACACAGAGAAATGGTCTGATTTCTGCCTTCCCAAAGGAAAGGCTAATTGTCTTTCAGTGATCCATACAGCAGCAACAAAACAATGTGTTGAGAGTAGGTATCAGACAAGGTAAGAGCAAAGAGCGGCATACTGACCATTCTTCCTCTTCAGCCATCAGCAGGCATGGAGATTTGAGCTGTTCTGTCACAGAGCAACACTGAAGTTTCTGTTGCATGGCCACAGCAAGCCATGTAAGTGGTGAACCAAGTCTGGCACATGCCCATTAGAGTAATAAAAATAGAACAATTCCAAATAATCAGGTCTCAGATTAGTATCAGTAAAGTCTTTGGCACTACCATTTATCACAACTGCTTTAACAACATGCTAAAGTTCTTGTTTAATACTGACTCACACAAAAATGTATCTTAAATTCAAGTGATAAACAAACCCTTCTCCATAGTTCTGAGTTTTGTTCTTTCCCAGTTCCAACAAGACCTGTCCATAAATTATCAGACAGGATGGGATCACAGTGTGGTTGAGAAAAGTCATGAGAAATCTGAAGCTTTTGGTAAGTTTAGCAGAATAGCAACAGAACACAGCTGACGAATACAGTAACACAAATCATAAAGCCTTATTGTCAGTACTGGAAAAAACTTTTATTTGACTAGCCCCACTTTAACAAAACACTTACTTTTTCCACAAGTGAAATATTGGGTGACTTGGTTGTTGGGAGTGAGTTGAGGTCTGATATGCCTGGTTAGTCTTTGGTGGGTAATTCATTTGGATCCTGAACACCTAGACCAGATGTTTGTATTTAACAGGTCAGTGAGTCTCATAAGCAAGTCATTATTTAATAGTAGAATTGAGTATTTCAGCATCTCTCTCTCTCCTTTTCCGCTACCAAGCAGACATAGTGTCACACATATACACTTTTATCACTTGTGTGCAGCATACTGTAGGCATTCAATAGCTTTAAAAGTTGTGTGTGGAAGACTGATGTAATTTTTTGCCATTTATGAGAGCTCTAACTGTAGGTTTAGAGGATACAAAGGTTTAAGTATTCTATATCTGGGACAGATTCAGAGGTGAAGCAGAAAAAGAAAGTCATGTTTGGACTATAATACAAGTATGACACAAGTGCCTCAACAGTCATCTGTTAAGTCCTCATACTGCTTAATTTAAACCATGGTTTCATTCATTAAATTGCATTCACAGCTAGATACTTTACCGAACTGTCAGCCTTTCCTTAATGTGAATCTGGAAGTGAGTTCATTGGGGTAAGTCTGAATTCTGGGTCTTTTCCTTTAAATGTTCATTTTCTTCACAAAATTATTTTGGACTTAGTCTAGTGGGATAGGGTAGAGTTTGGCCCATCATCATTTCAAAGATTTCAAAATATTCAAATATTGGATTTTAAATAAACCTGTGTTACCCACAATGTATGAATAAATTAAATTACCAACTGAATTCAGATCTGTATATAAATAAGTAGAAAACAGTCAAGAAGTGTCAGTTTGAAGCTTATCAAATATATTTTGTCCCTTTTTTCACCATTATTGAAGCTATGATCTCCCACTAAGTAAAGGAGATTTTCTAAAGTGACAGTGGATAATTTGGAGCCACAATTGTCAAAAAGCAAAAATAATTGCTATTCTTAATACCAAGAATCTTTATTTCCAATTATTATATATGAAAATGAGATTCTAAGTAGTTCTTTTAATGAGAAGGATATCGTTGTATAATCTAGAATTCTAGAGTGGGATAATGTTCTGAAATTATACTGGGCTTTATAAAGGTGGGCTTCAAAATATAGTAACATCCATTATTTATACGAAAGAACAGATCCTTTTAGATGCATAACTAAAATTAGGTATTTAAATCCAGTAACATAACTGTAGTATGTAAATGTAGTGTTTAGTATGTAGTCTCATAGTATCAATACCTACCTAAGTGTTGAAACAAACTTTAAATATGGAATATGGAATAAATTAATTAGAATCCCCAAGTTCACCTCATGTTAAACATGAATGGCAACAATTCCTTATTGCATATTTTTTTCCCCAGTGACTTTTATTTTGAGTTGCTTGGAAGTTCGCCATATTTCTATAGTTCTCCCTGAAGTACGTAATGCTGTTTGCTCACTTCAGGCTGAGCTCTTCTAGAGAGTGTCATCTTAAATGCTTCACCCATTTCCAGGAATAGTATTAAGGTTAAAATGATGCTGTCCATGTAAAAATCCTTCCAGCTGCCTCAGGAAAGAAGTCTGTTATCCTTGTTGCTTGGAGCAGAGGCACGAATCTTCTCAGGAAGTTTCTTGCTACAAAAACCGACGTCAGTTAAAATGTTGATGGAGACAGCTCTGGAAAGCACATTGCTAAATGCTCCAGACAGTTAGCTGAAGCCTGGCAGCTAACTTTTCCAAGGGTCCTCTGCGTCTTGAGCATGCCTTATCCCTATACATGGACAAGGGGCAGAGCTAACAATGCTCCTGGGTCTAGCCCACCTCTTGCACCACTTTACATTCTTAAAATGACAACTTCTGAAGTCCTGCTGAGCATAAGAAAATTTTAGTTGTAGTATTTTTAACAGAAGGTTTCCAGAACTCTTATAATGAAAAGCCTGAAAACACAATGTAACTACACGGTGAAATCTTTAAAAAAATTGAGAATAAATAAAACCCAAGAAGTCTAATAAAAAGAACAACAGAGGTTTGGGGTTTGGGGTTTTTTAACACAGTCCTGTGACTGTGAAGGCAGTTTCATGATCTGTCATGGTCTATGTCCTGATATTTCAAATGCTTGTGGCTAAGAATACTGGAAATACGCATATGTTTCCCTGGGAGAAATGCTGCAAGGGATGGAGCAGTTTTGTCATGCCATTAGTCCAGAACTAAGACAGAAAACCAGTTTCTATTCATCAGGCATGCCATTCACATTGGTGTCCTGGCAGTAAAGGAAAGAATCTGATCCAAGGGGAAAGAGAGACAAGGAAACAAAGGTATGTGTTGAGAGAGGTCAGAAGCTGGGGTTCTGGACGAAAGCAGAAGGGAGTAGAGGAGGGCTGAGAAGCAGAAATAAGCATGTCTATAGACAAGTGGCAAAATTGCTCCCTTTAGAAATCTGGGAAGAAAAGCAGCAGTCCTGGGTCTCTCTGTGGTGCAATGAAACACTGCTGTGAAAACCACTGCTATAATGTGTGGCTTAACACTAGGTAATATCCAACCACTGCAAGCATGGACGGCCCAGATGACTGAGCTCGGAAGTTCTAGTCTTGTTGGCCCTGTAGTTGTGGAGAGGCATTCCTTCCCCTGCTCCTTCCCTTAGCTTCCCATGAATAATGGGAATAAAGACAAGCATGAATAATGGAACACATTAAAACAAAGAATCCCTTGCAAAAGTGAAAATAGTCAGAATTAAGGTTGTTAAAAATCAACCCTATACGTAATCATTATGGAAGTCTCTATTGACACTCTTGCCCACTTCTTGCAGTCTCCTTTGTAGGTTTAGTAAACAGACAACAGTGACTACATGGCTTGCAGTTCTATACTTTTTCTCAGATTAACGTATTAAATACTGCACAGGCATTTATTCCCCGTATTTGAATTCAGTTCTACTGTTTGTACTATCACAATACTTAAAAAATAAGGATGATATTCCTGAAGAAGTTCTCTTTCCATTTCTTACAGTTAGTGCTGGGATTGGCAGTGGGCAGCTGTGAGAAACTTAACTACAAGTATTTGATCATCTCTGCTTCTAAAAGTATTTGATCATCTTTGCATGAAGAATTCTGTGACAGAAACAGAGACAAGGGCCAATTCAATGTTGGTGTGTTTTTCAGTTTCTTGCAGTACTAATATTGTCCTTTCTCTTCTTGAAAGCTTCTGTTTTATTCACTGACACCTTTCAGCTTCTGTAAAAACATATCGAGTGCTCCCACAAGCAGATGCATGCAATAAATCAGGTGAGCAAAGCTCTGTAGATGTAGGACTAGTTCCTGCCCTAGGGATTTCTTTTTGCAGGTTATGTTGGCACCATGACTTCTGGCTCTGAGCCTGGCTGCAAGGAGAGACGTGTGCCTCCCACCACCTCCTCCCAGAAGGATGTCATCGAGGCAACCCCGCAAGGTCCCAGCATCTGGCCAAATGGAAGAATAGCAAATGACTGGATGGAAAGATTCCAGACAGAGCTGGACTGGCAGTTGGATCTTGCCCTCACTATGTTCTGTGCACTTAATAGCTATTGCAATTACCAGGTAATTAAAGAACATCATAACATGTACAAGTAGGTTGAATTAATATTGCTTAGGCAGTTTAACCCCAGCAATTATTAACTTCTCAGTGCTTGACTTGGAATCTCAGCATTCATGTAGAGTAGTTTTCTGGATGTAACAGTCTTTACTTATCTGACAATATGCTTCATGCTTCATTTGCCAGAAATGTTATGAGCTTTGAGTCAACACATTAGGAGCATGTCTCTGTTTTCAGTGGCAGAAGGCCAACTTTTAATTTCACTTATTTGCCACTGGCTAAACTGTGTCATTTCCTAAACATTTCTTAATTTTTAAAATAAACATCTAACCAGTATTTCAATATACTGAAACAGAGTGCTCAAGTGAGGGGAGGGAGAACAGAAATATGTGGTAAGGTGTTGTACCTGGGGGAACTCCAGTCATTATTCTGACAGCATAGGGTGAATTTTTTTTGTATATATTCCCCCACGTTTCAATTTATTGGAAGTTTTATTTTGGGTTTAACTATATTTTGCTTTGAGCAGGATTCTGTTTAATTTGCTTTACAGTTTTGTATTCATGATATATGATGCTACAAAAGAAAACAGCAGCTCAAAGTACAAGGTAGCTTGCGTGTCCCTAGAAATATAGGTAGCATGGATTAACAAGATTTGGATGTGCCTACTAAAACATTTGGCTAATAACAGATTATCGTGTTAAGAAGTCAGATGATTTTACTTTTTCTGCAGAACAGTGGATTAAAAAGACACCAGCACTGTCCTTCAGCAGTAGCTATCATCTCAATTCCCTGCATTTCCTGCCAGTGTTCAATAGCAGATCATCTCTATTTTTAGGGAAAAAAAAGTTCCTCTAAACTATTACAAAATTTTTGTGAATTCTCTGCAACATTGAGACTGTATTGTCACCAGTGTGCATTTGCTTACAACAGTACTGTCTCTGTTTGACAGACACAGTTACAGTAAAGTTAACCTTTTTAGAGGAACTGGGGAGAGTTGTGATGACAATGAGAATTAGAATTAAATGTAATCTAGTGCCAGACTGTAAATGTATATAAAACTGTAAATGTCATCTCTGAACAGAATTTTTTGGAAATATCTGGGGTATATTATTGCTATATGTGTCCCACATTTATACTAAGGATTTTTCTATTCACCTGAATGCTACATCTTCAAGAAACGGAACTTTTCCTTCTTCATGACTGAAGGGCGTTTTACTGACTTTGACTACTCAGGTATTGCCATCATCACCTGAGCAAATTTCACATCCAGAAGTCATTCCCAATGACAAAAACAAAACAAAATAGGCCTGTTTCACCTTCCCCAAGCTGAACTTTTTTATTATTTTTAAGACTTTTAGATTAATAATTAAGTATGCATTCAATTCCTTTAAAATCTTTATTCATCACAAATATTTAATGGTTTTTAGGAAGATCCTTTTCTGCTGTAAAAAAAAAAAAAAAAAGGGCACTATCATTATACAGCTAAGGAATATACAGCCATTAAAAATAACTGGATCAATCGTCTTTTATTTTGCAAAATGATAGATTGCTTAAAGCTACTGAGCATTAAGATAATAATAAAAGTGCCCAGGACAGCAAATAATTATAAGTGATGTCAGCATTTCTTCATGACCTTCTAATTTTATAGAAGACGGTAGAAGACTTTTATTTGAAATACATTAATGAACAAAGCCATCAATCAACACTTCTATATTGAAAAGTGGATTTTGAATTTCCATTGAAATTTCCATTTTATGTGTATATATAGATATATATATATTGCATTAATTCAGACTTAGACCTAATATTTCCACACATGAGAGAGAGACAATTCACTTTAAATATTCATTACATGTATTTTTAGATTCTATTTAAAGCCCCAAGGAAGTGTATATGATATGGCCGAGAACACCAAATTAACTCATTAAGATAAGCACAATTTTGTTAGTGTTAAATCAATTTCTAGTAAAAGACTGCTTTCTTCTGCTGATAATTTATGGAAAGATTTGACTGTTATAGCTCTCAGCAAATCCTTACGAGCATGTCTGTAATCTTACTATGCTGGAAGTATTACAGATAGTAAAAAATATGCTTAAGCATCATTTTTAGAGAATGTACTGTACCTTAAGGCATTGTGGAATCTTGATCCTCAAGAATATCATTTTTCACTTTAGGGAACTTCCAAAACAGTACATGAAGTGGCCTCTCTCTGCCTTTTGGAGCGCTTGCTTCTAATGGTGTCGCGTGAACTTTCCACTCAGATTAAAAATGGGCAACACAGAGATGACTTAGGGAACAGATTGCATTAAAAGGATGGTGAGGTTTAGGATCTGTATCACAATTCATTCTCTTTTTTTGGACAATCCCAATTCTGTAATGATTCACACTGAATATGGAATGAATGCTTTCTGAAATAGTCACCAGATAAGATTATTTTACTTAAATTTCACAAGCCATGTTCAATAGCTACAAATCAGTGTAATTCCATTCGCATAAGCCTACAAATCCACTGCATATAAAACCATTTAAGTCTGAATTATCATGGTCCAGGCTTCAGCCCCACTCTTGCCCCAGTTCTGGTCATCCTTGCCATAGCTGGGTGGCTGAACAACACCAGAGCAATCCACCCTAGGTGGCTGACTGGCTGAAAACAAAACTTTGATGGGAGAGCTTCCCCAAACTACTCTTGCTGAAGATTTTGGGCAACTCAGTGTGGCCTAAGGCAGAAGGAATACCAGTTTAGCAGGGCAGCCTGGATTTCAATCAGCTCAACCCACTCTGGGATCTTTGACATATGCCACTGAAACTTATTGCCTGACAAGTCTAAATTGTGTTGGTTTTAGTGAAATAAATCTTGCCACAGTAAGAAAGGAACAGTTTTCCAGGTAAGAGATTTTCAAATAACATATGATTCATCTATAAAACACTGAGATTGTGCTAGCTTGAGACACTAACAAAGCAGGGCAAATAGATGCAACAGATCTCTTTATTGAAATTATATTCAATAACAGAAAGCCACAACTCCAGATTTAAGACTCCCTGATAGAAGTTAAAAAAAAAGAAAGAAAATACAACCCCCTCTCAAAAACCCCTATCACAGACTTGTTCACTGTACAGATGTGCAGCAGACATGTGGGTTAGTGCTGAGGCTGCAGTTACGGTCTGCTTTGTACTAGGATCATGAGGAACACAATATGTGACTGCATCTACCACGACAAGTTGTGCACCCCAACATGAGCAGATCTGGAAAGTGAAACAGCAGAGCCAAGGACTTCACTTCCAAACTCTCTGTGTTTGGGAGGACAAGGTGTTGGTTCAGACAAGCTCTTGTCTGCCCATGCACAACAAATGCCCATGGGCTGTAGGCCTGCATTAGCTCAGCTCCTGAAGCACATTTTCTGCTATGGTTTAGCTCACAAAGCAGCCTGTGTGCAAGGAGAAATCCCTGCAACATGGATTGATAGAGAGCAGGATGAGCCTGGCAGAGTATAGGAATGCTCACTCACCTGGTCTGAGCTGAAAGGCTCATAAAGATACACCCATGTATGTGCACCAGTGCCTGATGGGTTGGACTAGATGGACATGGCTGAAAATACGATAGAGTCCAGCAAGCAAACTGCTGGAAGTCATATGTGTGGAATAAACTGTGGTGTATCTTAACACTCCTTCACTTTTAGATACGAGGCAAAGTTCACCTTTGATACCTGCAAATGCTTTTCTTAATGGTGTTTTTTAATTCATGGCCAAATGCTATATGGAGCCTTATATATCCTCTGGTTTATTCCAGGCATTTTGCCTGAGTAAAGACATTAGGATCAGGCTTATAGATTCTAAATTCTTAAGATCCTTTGGGAGACATAAATCATGACTTCATATAAGTTGGCTGATTCAAGTGAAAGAAAATACATGTAAGAATGTGTACTTGTTAGAAATATATTTTTTAAGATATATTGAAAAATCAAGTCGTGTTGCAGTGATGTCATCTGTGAAGGTGGGGCACTGCCTGTGAGGTACTTCAATGTTTTGTGTGTTCCTATAAAACCTGGCCAAGGAGCAAAGGCATTTCAGTTTAACAAGCTAATAAATAGTTTTGAATAACTTACCTTGTGTCTCATAACATTTGAAATCAAAACATAAAGCAAAGCCAAGGAGAATAAAGAAAAAAAGAAATGCAAGGCTGCCCTCTGTCTCTTGCACTGGAAGAGATGTAGGGACAGTTATGGAAGCAGTCTCTTTTTGACAGTCTTGATCCATTGGCTTTTCTGTTTTCTACCTTCTGCTTCAGTAAATGGAGCATTATGCTGTATTACATAAAACTAAAAAAATTCAAGGTTCATTAAACACCAATTCAAGGTTCATTAAACAAAAAACTGCTGTGCAGAACATTTTTCAGGGAATTACATGACCTCCACCAGTATGCCAGAATGTTCAAATATTGCAGGAGGAAATAGCCCTCTATCTTGAGATTTAGCCTAGAATTTAGCATTTTTCTTGGGTTTGGACTTTTTCTAGGGATTTTAATGTTCTTTCAGCATTGCAAGAAAGTCACCTTGGTGTAAGCATTGCAGCTTCCCCAGCTCCCAGATAATCTGGCAACACCGTTGTGATACAACCAGGCATTTCTAAATTAGAGAAGTGAAAGAGGAGGAGAAAGGCCACATTCATGCAGGATGAAAAATTTTAATGGACAGAGTCTGCATTTTACTGCTGGGAGCATTAAATACATGGAATTGACTTAGCCATAGGACAAATAAAAGTGAAAAGAGTCTTAACTGCAAAATTTTTATTGTTGGCTGATTAATTAGTGTCTAAGCTGACAAGTTCTGACTGTTAAACTGCATTTGAGACACAATGTTTTTCTGTGGCTGGTATCTAGAGGAGAAAGAATAAGAGAAGTAAATTATGAGAATAATGTTATTCAATAGAAGCCCTAATTTTACTGAAAATTCTTTGATTTTTATTTACTTAGTTAAGCTAATTTTGATGGGAAACCTTAGGCTTTTACATGTCAAATAGCAGAAATAATTTTTAAATTAATTTTAAATATTAATTTTATACCTGAGGTATCATGCCATGGAGAACATCTGCTTTTTAGCTTCAAAAGGCACAATACTGAATCCACACACAGAATTTCAACCAGCTCTTGCTGTATTTCATATAAGAGCACATGAGCACTATGTGACCACTGTGGGGCCATTATGCAGGTTGAACCCACAAATCTTTAGATGTCTGCCATCTTTAGTCATACCTGAGTGCCCTCATTTAAGGTAGGGAATTAAACATGCAGCAAATGAGAATCACATGGGTAACATTTGGAAAATAATTACAGTAACTATGTTGATGGAAAAAATCCAAGAAAAGCTTTGGCAAAATGAGTTCTGAAGTACATTTCATCTGTGTTTATATTTTCCACACTAAAATACAAAATTTATATTGTTCCCCTCTACTCCACCTGGGAAATGCAGGATATTTCTCTTCTATGTTTCCAAAAAAACAAATATAAGATTGGAAATAAATGTTAAACTGTTAGCTTAAGGGTGTATTTCCCTCTTGTTTGGAGCAATAATTTTTAATAGCATTAATAAGAGGCATACATACTGGGAGAATAAGTCCACCTGGGCTTGTGTGTCGGAGGTAAGGGAGCTGAGCTGTGCACCTCTTTGTCTTCATGGAATGATCCAAGCAGTTTTGTACCTTATATGCACAACTACCTCAGTCACGGTGTTTGCCTTTCATTTTGCCAGTTAGTCCCTGCATATATAATTAAAATTTTCTGTTGCTTGACTAGATAGTACTTCAGAAATATATAGTACCAATTTATTAACCTTTGCAGACTAATTTTCACAGCAAAAAAGTGGGGAAAAGTACTCCTCAATGCCTGCCTGTGTTAATATATTACAAACACAAAGCTTAGAGGAGTATGAGAGCTAAGTGTTATTAAGTGTTATTTGTACTATTTCTCAGTTGGAGAAGCATGTAAGCCTTTCAGACAAGGTTAAGGCTCCTGATTGTAGCAAGCTCTGCACAGAGTCTTAGACTTTTTCCCTGGAGAGACCTGTAGGCCTTCCTTGTGTCCCAGCCACTCTTTAGTACCTTCCAGCAGGTCAAGCACCACCCAGTCAGCTTCCCTTCTGCTGTCCAAATAAATACCAATATGTAAGGGGTACAATGGGCTACTTCAGCCACTGAAATAAGGTGAGGCAGCTCCTTAGCCAGAATAAACTGAGATGGACCATAAATATGAACTGGAAGCTTGTTTAGCTGATGAGTTTAGATGAAAAGTCAATTTTGGACTGACGTCTTGCTTAGTAAAGAGCACTGCAGAAGAGCAGCAAGGATTTAAGCAGAATAGATGGAAGCCTGGCTGGAATTTTCCCATGAATTCATAAAGGGATGTAAAAGACAACAGATGATGGCCACTGAGGCCAGCAGCAAGGCTGGCTTAGCCAAGACAAAGGTCAGACACAGGACAACCCAGCAGAGGATAAGTGGTGCAGAGAGGAAATTTTGTTCACCGTGGGAATCAATAGACTTTATCAACAAGAAGTGGAAGGAGAGGAGATTGAAAAACTAAAAAGAGGATCCTAGAGGTGGTGTTTTGAGATTAACCATCTGAAACAGATTAAACAGATTTTCTCCTCTGACCTGAGCAGGTATAATTCACAGCTACAACAGGTAAAACAATTAGGATACATCCAAACACAGCCTTGAATTGCATGTACTATTAAAGCCACAGTGATTTAAAGCACTGCGCAGAGGTGAGTAAACACAGACCAAAAGGCAATAGCACAGATTACATCATTCAAATCAATTAAAAGGAAAATAAAGAGAAATAATTTCATGTTGTGAACTAGTAGTGGCATTAGTTCTTACAGCCAGTGCACCCCCATTCTGTTAAAACACAGCTGACTTTCAAATAAAATAAGTAAAGCTTGGAAACCACTAGTCCAGTCTTGAGTATTTCACTACAGTCATTAAGTCAAAACTAACAGAACAATTACAGTATTGCCTTCACAAAATGGACACAATTTTATTCCACAAGAGGGGTCATCCAATGATCTCCTAACTTGATTTCTGAATAAAATTAAAATTCTTCTCAAAAGTGTTCTACCCTTTAATTCTGTGGATCTTGCCATGGCAGATCACACATACACTGAAGCGCAAAACATTCAGAAAAGAGTCTGAAAATCCACCCATAAATCCTAGAATCAAATACCGTATTAATAAGGGAGTCATCATATGCAAACATCTTCCAGTGTCAGCAGTGGGAAAACTGTTATTACATGTAAATTAAACAGAAATTTAGCAAACTGGTAGGAGCTCTTAGTTCTCAAGCTTGGCTTGGTTTCAGCTCTGCATGTACTGAAGGTACCAAATAGTCAGTTTAAAGACTCTGCTCTTAACCTTCATGGCTCAATGTTGTGGAGAGAAATGTTAAGTCTATGCACTCCTCTAGTTTCATAGTCTACCAGTACAAATCTGGGGCTTTACCCTTTCATTTTTACAGGACTGCCCCGTCTGCACAAGGAAAGAGATTCTCAGGACTCCTCCAGAAAACAGGGCTTCTACTAAGACAAAGAAAACAAGCATAAGAATTCACTGGCAAAGGCCTGTTCATAGCAGAAGGTCTTGTAAATGTGGACCCACACTGCTGGTAGAAATCGTCATTCATATTCCTGTCTTTAATCTAGCTTTCAGGACTAGTTTTGTGAAAAATCTTGACAAAGCTTAATTATAATAACCCTGAGATCCTGAGCTACCCACATGGCCTATAACCAGCTTTCTATTTGGTTTGTAGGTACATCCTGAAAACATCTGGAATTTCCGGGACTTCACTGCAGTAACAGCCTCACTACACAGTAAATCCGAGAGCTGTGCTGGACCCATCTTATTGATTTTCCTACATAAGGACATTTCTGAAGACACATCAAAAAAGACATAAAAAAAAAAATAAAATTGTTCTACTTTGTGCTGCAGCGTGCCCAATATTTTTCTCTGTTCTGTCATGTCCTTACCCTGTGAAGTACCTACCATGTTCCCTCACAGCTGTCACGCATATTTTTTCTCAAGCTTTTAAAAGTTTTCTGGTTTTTTGGAACCAGTGTGGAATGTTTGGCCAGTACTAGAAACTCATCTTGGAGGTGTTTAAAGAAAATTTAGGATTGTATCAGTGCTGATGATAAATATCTACATGAGGGACATACACGAAATTAATTCTCTCTCCTTTCGTCATCCTCTGAGACTATAAGAGGACAGCAAGGTCATACCCCTCAAATAACTCATAGCTTTTTTGGCACTTTCTGAAGAGATCTATTACTCAGTAAATTGATTTACTTCCTGTATTGATTATGAACAACAGACATTTTGTGGAATCTTTCCCATATTTCAGGAAAAGAAGGTAAAATCTACAAGTTTCCTTTGTGATTGCACACTTTTTATTTACTCCATGTGCAGTTTATAGGAAAATTTGCTCTTTAGTTGCCAATTGCTAATATGATTTTGTGCTTAGTAGAAAATCACAATCTTCCTTATAAATTAAAAGTGTCACAAATAATTGATCTAACACACTTGTCAAGCTTTTTCTTTCTGTCAATTTAGATACAGTATTAAAAATCAACTTGAAATAATAGAATGGTTTATGAAATGCAGCTACTGTCTGTCCTACATTTTTTTTAAGTACACTTGTGCCAAAAGAAAAGCTCACATAGAGCCAGAAAGTCTGTATGAAATCATTTACTACTCCCCAAAAATGCACTAAAGACAAATCAAGTTCTGAACTTTCACTGATCTCTAATAGGGCCCCCTATAAGAAATTGTTTATTGTTCATGGGCCAACACTAAAAATGTGATTAATTTCAATTTGTGAATTATGCTTTGATCATAATTATTACATATTTGAATGAATCATTAGAAAACCCCACCCTTGTCTGAGATGGGACTGCAAGTACACTGTTTCACAGTAAGATGTTAGTCAGGTGGAGTGGTTGGAGGGAAGAGAGAGGCAGTAGGTAACTTTTAAAACAGGATGGCGTGACTTTGTGCACACTAACATTGATTGCAATAAATCTTTTCTGCTTCAAATCAGACATTCCAGTGCTCTATCACTGATGAAATTCAGATTTCAAAGGCTGCAGCCAGAAAGCCTGGTTTCAATCCACCATTGGAATGAGGGCATGGGTGAAGGGAAGAGAAAAATGAGCTAAACTGAAGATGATGAGATCAGCTTTTAAAGTGCTATATAGTGTGTTTTAATTGTGGTTTTACATATATAAATACATAATTTCAGGATGTCCACTGTCACGTTCAGAGAGACAATATGAGGTTATTCCAATCTTTCTTAGTGAAAACAAAAAGCTAGCTCAGCAATATAATGGGAAAATAGGGGTTTGAAATCAAATTACATTGAAAAAACAAAGACGTGATTGATCTAAATTATATCCTGAGAAAAGTCAGAAAATAACAAAAATATCCACTCTTCAGGCTGTTCATCTCAGAGTCCAAAAAAAGCACAAAAAAGCAGCAAAGCTGCAGCAAATTTTGATTCCTTCAGTGCTGGCATATTGACAGGGTGTAGATGGAGAGTGCATGTGGGCATGTTTTTGTTCATAGGGCACTCAGAAGAACTGCTGAATTATAGCCCTCTCTTGGGACTGGTTGTACAGTACTGATTGTCCAAGTACATAATCAATAGTAATGAGACATAAACTGTGCAAACATTATTACATTATCCATTATATGGCTGAGTTTAATGGTCATGTGTTTCAAGGAGACTAGATAATGAAACTAATATAAATTAAGTTGGTCCAAAATAACACACATTTGATGGTTTCAGTGTTAATGGAGTTGAGGCTAGCTTTTAGAGTCTTAATTAGCTGGGAACTGAAAGAGCTGACAAAGGTTTAACCAATACCTCCCGCCTGTGTGTTCACCTCCATTAAACAATTCAAAGGGCAGGGACTTGGCAAAAGCAAAAAGATCTCCAAAACCCTCTCTACCAGCCCAAGAAAACTTCACTCTGAGACCAGTATCATCATGACCAACAGACTCCAACAAACATGCAGTAACTATTGCTCTCTAAAAATTAAAATTGTAAACCCTTTAAAGAGACATGGGATGTTATTTAATTCATTTTGTTTGGAGATGTTCAAGCACCTGTGAATGCAAATAATGACAGTTTTATATAGTGATAGATCAAGACCCAGTTAGTAGTTGCAAATTCTCAAGAGTAACATATCCTAAACAACTACTGCCAGAGCACCAGGTCTGCTGTTATTTACTCTTCTTTGAGTGGACACCTCTTGGTGCAGTCTTTATGGTGAGGAGCAAGCAAACTTCAGAACTGCTTTTTGGTCTCCTTCCTTTCCCGATCCCTGAGTCTGGGAGATGGATGCTCTCCCTCTCAGCATGTTTCAGTGTAATGGACAACAACAGGGCTACGGAAAACAGGACTGGGGTCTTCACGTTTTTAGAAAAAGAAAGGCTGTTTTCCTAATAAAAGGTACTAAGAAGGGAAGAGGAAATGCAGCAAGGGAGGGAAATGAGGAGGGGAAAACTGATTTCTGAGGTTTGGGCTTTGCAGTCAAAAGGATGTTTGCCTTGATGGCCAGGGCAGATATTTTGCAAGACCCTGACATTTCATTCAAGGTCTCATTAGGTTTTAGTTTATGAATGTGTCTTTATCATGCACAAAAGTCTTCATGATGCTAAACCACAGACTAAATCAGGAGAGATGTAAGAAAGCATTTAGAAAGTGTGGCAAAGAAGGCAAAATATAGGATAGAAAAGGGAAAATGAAACTCTGAATAAACCAATAAGTACTGTTCACCACTTACAAAACTACATAAAAAGATTACAAAGACCAAAGTCATTGCCATACATGCAATGTTTGAAGGGGTTGTTCCTCCATGATGGATACAGCTTTGAGTCTCAAGTAGAAATGAGCTTAGTTCCAGCATTATATGGGAAAATTAAGGAGTCCAGAAGATGCTGAAACTTGCAAACACTAGAGCAGTCCATCATCACTAGGCAGATGCTTTGGAGGATATTGAGCTGAAAGAAATGTAAAATTTAACAGCTGAATGCCTTTTTTTACCTGAATATAGCTCAGTTTTATTTGCAAAATTGCTTTTAAAGTTAAATGTCTTCAATATCAAATTAAACATATCTTTTAGAAGTTTATATTAGTAGTGTCACCACCAGATATGTCTTTTCATAGATCTACAATGACTACAGCCCTGCTCAGCATATTACTGAATCAAAGGATATTACTCTAAAAGTAGCAAATTAGATTTGAAGTGTCTAATTGTGATAAAAGGCCAATTTTATTAGCTCAATTATATCCAGTATGGAATACAGCTACATCAAAGCAATTAGCCCCATTAACATCCCCTTTCTGGCAGATCTGATTTGTGACAGACTTCCCTACACATAATGTTAAACACAATAAGTAATCCATAAAAGTAATCTGAATTGTTGTATAGTGTGGAATCCCCCTGAAACTGAATGGATGTCTTAGAGGTATATAAGAAGTAAGGGAATCAGCCATCATACAGCTGGAGATTATTGTCCCCCAGAAATATTAAAATAGTTCTAAGGAACAAATCTGGGGTTGTAACAGATCAGCCTGCAGCCTGTAATGAAGCAAAGGACCCAAGACCAGTTTCCTCCCAATTATGTAGGCTGACTATCAAAAAACAAGGAGCAGAGCATAAATATTTCCAGAAAACGCACTTAGGCCAAATGTGCTTCCTAATGATGCTTAGTTCTTCCTGTTTATGAAAGCACTGTCTATTTATGTAGGAGGACAAATTAAGATAACTCCGCTGATTTCCTCTTTTTGGAGTACCTGGTCTTGGCAATAAATTTTAAACAGAAGACACGGTAGGATATTTCTTTGGTAATTCTCTGTCAGGGAGCAGATGGAAAGAAGGAAAATCTATTCTGCAGCTACTGAGACTACAATACCAGGCTTGCAGCAACCATATATCCAAAGAAGCTGACCTCACTATATAAAGAAACTGATCATTACTGAAAAATCTGATGAAATATCTTTAATTCCTGTGAGATAGAATTCACATTTTATAGAAAAGTAAATGGTCTGCCCTTGGAATTGATTCAACAGGGAAATCAGGGCATTGAACCCAGACAAATATCAGCCCAGGTAACAAGACCTCTGACCTACCCATGTGTGATAACCAGAAGGATGTTTTCAGCATAACTCAACCTTTACAGCACTGGCAACTACTGAACCTGCTCATCAAACCAAACCCTTCATGGCCTGTGATTAAATTATAATATGAACAGACACACTTAACCTCTGCTGTGTCTGAAGTTCTGCCATAGGTTTTGTGGCACACTTAAGAGATAATCAGTGATTGTAATCAATAACTCAATGGTTGAATACACACAATATGGTATGGAGCAAATACAAGCAGGACCAACTGGCACCAAATGGCTAAATTAATTTTAAAAGCCAGACAAAATCAAACTAAAGAAAAGAAACCAAAGAAAGAAAGACACTCATTCAATTCTTCAGGATGGCATTAGTAACCCCCTCCAAAATCAGCTTTCAAGATTAATATCTTGATGGTTTCAAACAGCTCTTTACAAGACAAGCATAGATTGGCTCAAATTGGAGGGGTCCCTAAAGATCATCTCTTTCCAATCTCCACAACACTTTCTACTGGACTAGGTTGCCCAAAGACCCACACAACATTGCCTTGAGCACTGCCAGGAATGGGGCATCTAAAATGTCTTTGGGCAACCTGTTCCAGTGCTTCACCACTCTCACAGTGAAGAATTTCTTCCTAGCATAGAATCTAAATTTATCCTCTTTTAGTTTAAAACCTTTTCCCTTTACGCTATAATTACATGCTCTCATAAAATGTCACCCTCCTTATTTTAATAAACACCCTGGAAGTGCGCGGCTACCAGAAGGCCACAATGAGGTCCCTGGACCCTTCTCTTCTCCAGACTGAACAATCCCAATTCTCTTAGTCTGTCTTCATAGGAGAGGTTCTCAAGCCCTTTGATCATGCTCGTGGCCTATCTATGGAACTGTTCTAAAAGGTCCACATCTTTCTTGTACTGAGGATTTGAGGCCTGGACACAGAACTCCAAGTGGGATCTCACAAAGGCAGAGTAAAGGGGCAGAATCTCCTTCCTCCATCTGCTGGCCACCCCTGATGCAGCCCAGGTTACAGCTCACCTGTTGGCTAACAAGCTCACTCTCTTAGCTCATGTCCAGTTTTTCATGCACCAGAACCCCCAGGCTCTCAATGATTTCCCCTCCTGATCCATTCCAATCTTTGCCAGTCCAAACAGTGAGTGCAGAGTCCAGTTTACTGCATTTTTTCCAAACTGTCTAACCACTTTTGGTAGCTTTCTGCATAATTTTTTAGATGTGCTGTCAAACAGATTTTTCTTGCTCAGTGAAAATACATAGCAGGAGATAAGTGGTACAGAAAGCAGAAAGAATGCCATTCAAGTATCTATTTTTCCTACCAGGGCTACTTTCTGATTTTTAAAAAGAAACCAAAATTTTCTAAACAAATTTTAGAAACTTTATCAGCTCCTTCATGGAGGCACAGATAAAGAAAGAAGGGCCAAGAACTTCCAGTGAGAAATTTGATTGTTGGAAATATTTACAGAACCTTCCTCCATATGCACAATCTTTTCCAAAAGGTCAGATGTGAAAGTGGGAGGCCATGAACTCCTTCAAGCATATGTCATCACAAGTAGAGTTCTAACTATTCTGACCTGGCTCTTTGGTCTGGTAGAGCAGGTCCACATTTCAGCATTCAAAAGCCTGGAGCAAAATGAAAAAACACAAAGCAAACAAACAAACAAAAACTGCAAACAAACAAAAGAGAGGTTCTGGGTTCTATATCTTGCTGCCTAAAGCACTCAAGATGTTGGAAAATCATTTCCAAACCCTTGTTATGATTCCGGAAGAGCAAAACTCATGCCACTGGCCTTTTGTGGCCAGACCCTAAACACCAAAGTGCGCTACAGAGTGAAGATTTCTCTACGTTTTTTAAGGCCAAGACTTGTGCTCAGTGAGGATAGCAAAATTTCTGAATTTACAGCCTTTTAAAAGACAGGATTGGTGCTTTTCTGCTGAGGATCTTGCTGTATTTCGAACCTATCTATTCATTGGTTCTACATCTAAAATCCAAAATCTATTCATTGGTTTTCTGCCTGAAATGATTCAGGACATTTAGGGTTAGTTAACCACTAGAGCTGTTAAAATTTGAGAGTTATGTGCAGAGTCAGTAAAGTGGGGTCTGTTTGATTAACTCAGTATGTTATGGATATGAAAATGAGACTTTGTTAGTTCTGAGACAATGTATACATGCATATATTGATATCTCCATTAAAGGAGTCATGCATTCTGTGAACTTCATTGCTTCAGTGTCCATGTGTAGTCAGAAACTCACCTAGTAGTCTTTACTCCATTTTGCCTGAAAAGACAGGAATGAAAAAAATGACAACCAAAACAGAAGACTGAATGGGTTTCTCTAAATTGTGAGGTTGTGGGAAACAGTACATAAAAATCTTCTTGTAAAAAGTTTGATCCCACATCCAGATCTCTTATTGTTCTCAGTGGATGTAGGAATATTACTGTAGAGATTTAAAAGACAAAAGATGAAACTTGATATTAGCATAGCTTAAAAAAGGGCAATAATTTTGCTGTGATCACTACAGTTTCACTTGGCAAATGCTAGTATTCATGTCAAAACTGAGAAATAGCAGTTTCAATGCTGGTTTGTGTTTCTAATGTTCTAGTTTTGATAAAATGCCTGTGTTCCATACAGGAAAAGTATCTGAACTATTAAACTTTGCTATTTCATGATACAGTACAAGTATGAATAAGGGTGCTTGAACAGGCTATTTAACCAATGTCCACATCAAACTTGTGACAAACCTTTCTTAATTAGCTGTCAAGTTAGTATAGATAGAGTTTTGATGTTTTTATAAACAAAGGTCATTAAAAGCCTACTATAATCTCTGTGGGATTTTACTGATAATGGATAGGAAAAGAAGCAGTGTTGTAATCCAGCCAGGTTTCACAAGGAATTCAATAACATGGTATCCTCAAGGATTCCATAAAGTGATTCACAATATAGCTATTTTTCCATATCTTCTACATGAACAAAAACAGAGAGGTCACAAACTCCAACTGTGTTGGCTTAGCTAAAGAATAACAGTTTTTCCAACTCTATTGTCCATTATTCAAACATTATTTAATAAAAGGCTAAATCACTAAATAGCTTTACATTAACAGTGGGAGGCTTGGTATACTCTATATAGTCTATATAGCCTCTTTAAAAATAAGCAGGAATGCACAAAGGCCTTGCTGTGAATCTGGTTGCCACCATCTTCATATTTAATGTTTACACTGTGCATATAAACATGTATTTGAAAACATATCTCATTTAGGTCAGAAATATTTTAGAATTTTGACATTTGAATGGACTGGTTTGTCATTATTACAATGCTGATTTAACGTAACTACAAGTGTATAGCAAACTAATTGCAAGTGTCATCTCTTGGATAGGTTACAAAAATACAGTCTAGTTTTGTTTGGGGTTATCCTGCATGCCCCAAGGAGGCTATAATCAAATGGAGTGAGCTATAAAATGAGGCAAGCTAAAACTGGGAACTTATTCAGCATTCTTTAAATCTCATGGTATTCATCTAGAGGTTATCGTCTTGGAATAAGATAGCAGCTAGTGGTTATCCTCTTGGAATAAGATAGTGTCTCCTGAGCCAACAGCACTTATCATATCGGCTGATCTGACCAGTCAAAAATTTTGAAATTTGTACCAATATATTTGTAATATATTCAAATCTAATCATCCTCTCTAAGAGAATTTAATTCAGCATTTTCACATTCATAGTTAACTGGACAAGGATAGTAAGATGAAGCTTTTTGAAATATTATTACCATTAGCATGGAAAAGTTTTAAAATGTTAATTTCAATTTAAATTTTTAATATGTGTATAAAAATTTGCATCCCAGCATGCATTTGTGTGTGCTTTTTAGCAATGCACAAATGCAAAAGGGATTTTTTCTGACTGATAAAGAAAGAAGCCAATGGATGAAGCTACTATAAATTGCAGCAGAACATCCAGTTGAGATCCCACCTGAATTAATACTGAAGCCATGCCACATTCCATATCTGATTTGATTTTACTTTGCTGGGTTCAGCCATCCAAAGGCAAAGAGTTTTGAACATAAATATGAGGGAGACACTATAAGGGGTACTTCAGAGCTGCTAAAACCAGATTTTAATGGAATGTGACTTTCCAGCACTGTACCCTAAATCACAGCAGATTAGCTGAGTGCTGTACTCACATGGAGCAAAAAGGCCATGTCATGAAATACAGTTACAATCTCACTTGCTGAGGAGAAGGCAAGTGAAATTTGATAGACATTCTTCAAACATGTTTATGATAAGAAACTACTACTGACATTGTACATCTTAGATAACCTCTAGTCAATGTTGAGTTCTGCTCATTTGCAGTACCAATAAATCAGCATGTACACATCAAAACAAAGGAACACATCCATCAGGGTAAATAATGTTACTACTGGGTCCCTGATAAAAAGTAATCTTATCAGATCCTGTCTTATTGAATTCAGTTCACAAGACCTGAGGGATTACTTCAAAATATGGGACACAGTGCACCTATCAACTTAATGCTTTCACATATGAGGAAAATATGTTCTAAGTGTATCCGGAGGACAGAGCCCATTTATAGCGCTATTATGCCCAATTCTGAATTCTCTTTGATTTCAGTCTGACTATAGGCATGAGCAAGGAAAGTATCTCCTTGAACAAGGACATTACATGGCACTTGCCAAACTAATAAGGAAGAGTAGCCAAAAAAACCCAAAAGCTTGCATGCAGAATTACAGGTCACAGAAATGGAAGTGGACTCAAAGGTATTACATTGAGTGTAATCATAATGCATGCTTTTTGGAGAGAGGAAATAACTCAAGAGACTTCTTGCCTTATTTTTTTGCATTCTTTCCACCATATACAGCATATTAGGAATTAATTTTGGCAACAGTGAATTCCTATTCTATCATCACAACTCATAAACTATGGGGAAGCCCTTTTCATGTAACAAAAGACACCCCTCTATCAAGTCACTCTGTAAAGTTCTTATTTACAACCTCCTCTAGTAACAGCAAACTTGCAGCTGAAAGGGATCGGGTACTGCATCACATGAGAGAAGGACAATTAACTTGCTTCTTAATTGTATAGAAGATAGTGCCATGTCAACATTTATTAAAAATAGACAGCATTAGTTTATAAAAAACAAAAAACAACTGGCCACTTTCCAGAGACCTTTTTAGTTAATCTTCCAATGCACTGAGCAGCTTTACAACTGAGAGGGCTAGGTTACTCTGTTCATAGGCAGTAGGTAAAGTAATTCATCTCTTCCTTTCTGGATAAAGGGTCAAACAATTTTGGGAAGTCTGTGAATGTTCAGGTAAACACGTGCAATCTATCCGACTTCAGATGTTCACTTTACAGCTGTTTTTAAGTAAAGAATAACCAGACTTATTAATCTGATAAAAAGAGACACCAGAATGCCGTTGGTATAATTTTAATTGCCACAGCACAACCATTAAGTTTGAGGGATGATCAGCTCTCCTGGTATCTAAGAGAATCCTCTTCCTTTTAATTTAGTCCCAGACTACTAATGAAATTTGAAAGCAAAAGGTGTGAAATCCCACAGCTGGAAAATCAGTATCAAAGCTCTTAAAAGTTTTACTGGTGTTGGTCTACAGCCTATAGTTTCAAGTTTCTCATCATTTCAGTCTAAGGACCTCACTTCTCAAATCAGTCAAGTTCTCTTTGTATTCTTTTTTCATCAAAGGCAGTAAAAACTGGACCTACCTGATTGGATGGCATAAAACTAGAAATAAAAACCAAGTTCCTCTATTTGTTCATTTTTATTGCGGTATTGTTTGTTTTGGCTGCCAGTAAACACTGATGTTTAATATAGAGGAAGTCAGTATATGTTACATTTGTATAGACATATTTGGCATACTTGGGTAGAACTTAAGATTCTTTTTCCAATTTTTCTTTCTGAAAAAGCATGTGTCAGGCAAGAACAATGAATTCCCATTAGAATTCTGCTAAATAAACATTATATTCAACATTATCATCATTAGCAACAGGATTTTTTTTTTCCTTCATAACAAATCAGATTGAGAAACCTATAAAAGTAAAGGGCTTGCCATTGACAAATCTGTTGTAGCTGCACTGACTTCTACCAAATGTGGCTCTTATTTTTTAATGTAAAGACTCAAGAAATGCACATATAATCCAGCTTCCCAAAATGTGGGCAGAACTCTTTAGAAGTCTATTATGACATATATTAGTATGAAATGAAACAAAAGTAACACTTTAAACACTACACATTTACAAGCCATTAAACACTACATATTTAGGGCATACGGATATTGGCAAGTCCATGACAGCACTGAGGTATTTTAATTAAAGTGGTCCATTCTTATAAATTTACTAAATGCTTATGACAGCAGATAATTCTACAGGAAGTCATTGTGATTTCATGTAGCTAAAATGAGCATGCAAACCATGGGGTGTGTCTAAAGAAAGTACCTAATTTTGGTAAGAAAAAAAAAAACAAACCCACAACCACAAAAACAAACTAAAAAAACCCCACAAAAACAAACTAACAACAACAACAAAAAACCAAAACCCAAATATCCACCACCATTAGGAATATAGTAAAACAAAGTATAGTTAAGCAAAAAATGCTGTCTCCTTGAATATACATTGATAGATTGATAGACAACTTGGTGTGCAGGACCTGCAAACAACTGAATGTCTGAAAGGAGTGTCACTGAGAGCTAAGTGGTTTCCAGCCAATCTTTATTAGCATTATTGAGGCAGAAAGATTTTGACATAATAAACTTTTTTCAATCAGGTTATTTTTCTTCTCCTTGACTACAAAAATTACCACTCTTGTCTTTCCCAGAACTTATTTTTACTCTAACTCTGTCATCACAGCAATTCACTCTCACCACAGATACAGTAAATGTGTTTTGAGCTCTCTTTCTCACTCTTATCACTTAATTCCGTTTTCCATTATAAAAGCAATTATGGTATCAGAAAGCACCTGAGAGAACTCCTAGTAAAGTCAAAAGTTCATAATTGTTTGCAAAAGGATCTGGGACCAGGTGAGAATTTGTAATAGTAGATAATGCATGCTGACCATCTTTTTTCCACAAGTGGTTTTACTGTTTATTTATATGCACTGTCTGTTTTATAGTGGCTCAGCATTTCTCCCTCCCAGCCCTCACCTCCCATTCTCCATTCTCCAACCCCACCTCCACATGCTGGATCTACTACTATCTGCATTTCGATAAGCTACAGATTTCTGTAAACCTCAGCTCCATCTTTGACCCAAGATATAGTTTGAGTCTTAAGGCATAGCATTTTAGTGCTTTGGGAAACAATCTGGCTGAAAGTGATTGACAAAAGAAAGTGGTTCATTTTCAGGTCATCACACAACCAGCAAGACATAAGCCCTGGCCCAAGGGAAGGGGAAGTTTCCCAGCAGTAATTGCTGTAGACCCATACAAACAAAACAGGCCCTGATGGCTTGAGGAAGCACATACTGGCTATTAGGCACTCCGACTACAGAGCCAGATGATATCCAGCCTCAATGAAATTGTCATGTCTAGCCCACAAAGCTTTAGATATTCCGTAAATCATCCACTATCAGTCAGTTGAAGGACAGAGCTCTACACACACCTTTGGCAAAACAAGTTGCCAAATGGGAACAAATATCTTGACTAGCATGGCCTACATGATGATGTTTGGCATGCCTGGTGGCACTGTCACTAGACTGACCAAAGAAGTTCCCTTTCCAACTAGCCACACATAACCAGTGAACAAATAATGTGGGTAAAGTGAGGTACCAAGTCGAGTTCACTTCACTAGTACCAACAACATCCTCCTACAGTCCTGCATATCAGCCAAGTCACTGCCATCAGAGAATTCCAGTAATGGATAATTCCATAAGTAGTGGAAATAATTGTTTCCAAATACAGGTTAAGTGTTTCTGCTTCCAGTTTTGTTCCAATATGCAGTGCAACAATTAGAACGGTAAAAATAAACTGCTGGCAAGAAAAATGTCATTGTGAAAGATCTGGAATGTTCTCATCCTTCCAGTACCTGAAGGGAGCCTACAAGAAAGATGGAGAGAGACTATTTACAAGAGTGTGTAGTGACAAGAGAAGGGGAAGAGAAGGGGAAATGTCAAATCAAACTGAAAGACTGTAGGTTTTGATTACATATAGGAAGAAATTCTTCACTGTTAGGATGTTGAGGCACTGGAACAGGTTGCCCACAGAACCTGTGGATGCCCAGTCCCTGGAAATGTTCAAATCTAGGTTGTATGAGGCTCTGAGCAACCCAGTCTAGCGAAAAGCATCTCTGCCCATGGCAGGGAGATTGGAATTTGTTGTTTTTTAAGGTTCCTTCCATCCAGAATCCAGCCATTCTATGATCCTATGAAGATGCAAGCTACAGAGTCAAATATTTCCAATAATATCCCTCCCTTCCCGTTTCTTGCATCAAAACTATCTATTAATACAGACTATGTATAAAATAGGACTATGGGTTAAATAAACTAGTTCCATGACATCTTTTGTCATAATCTTTTTCAAATCTACAATCTGAATACAAGCTGGCACACTTGATAATTCAATAGTGTCAAAATAATGCAATGAGGTTCAAAAGCCTGACACATTTACACAGGATTAAGAGATACCTAATTATGACTGGTTTGTGCTATCAATCAATATGCCAAAATGCAGTATCCTCTGTGTTAGTCACATTTCCTGGGAATAAGGTTCATTGCTTTGTGTGCTACTGACACAGGTCCTGCACAACGTAGGTGGTGAAAATTGCCATATGGTCAATAAGTGAAAGTTGTTCTGCTATAAATCAAAGAGTGCTGTTGCCTGCCACCACTGGAAATACAGAGTCACTTTCCAAAAGCGTCAAACCCTGCTATTTGTTTTGGGTTTGCACTGGGCTACAGCTCAAAAACTAGTTTTCTAACCTTCACACAAAAAAGATAGTTAAGTGAATACCCATAGATATCTATCTGCTTATTCTGCCTGTCTCCTCTGAGCTAGCCCTAACTAAATCTCGTTCCTCTGAAATATACCAGTAGAACAGTCACTCAAAACTATTCTGTAGGGAAGCAAACTTCAAAATGGTATGTAAAGAAGAAATATATATTATTACATGATCTACTTCAACTTCAAGGCAATACAAGCAATAAAAAAAGTCTCAATTTTCAAATATTTCACTATAGGAACCTTATATCTTATCAAAAAGGAATCTTTTTGAATGGAAAAATTGAGTGTGTATAATAAATTTAGAATCCTATATAATATATTGTAGAGTGTACCTCCTCTCCATGACATAAATATTGCTATTCATTGCCAGCAATAAAATGATTTCCTCATTCTGAAAAGTTACGGGATCTATCACCATATGAATAACTTTTCTCTCCCTCATGAAAGAGGAAATTGGTACCTCCGTGAAGAGAATGTACAAAGCAAAGGGCAGACTTGAAAGCACTGTAGGTCAAAACTGGATTGCAGAAATATTGTCTGTAGGTTCTGGGACTGAGAGAAGCACTTTCTGGAGTGTTTCACCACATCAGCATTGAATAGACGGTTTGCAGAAAGCATTTTTAAATGCTCTCTTACAGCCCTATCCAGAGCGTGATACTTACTTGGCAGCAGAACTATACTAAATTGTATAATTTTAAAGATAAGAACTGCACCATTTACTTGTGGATCTGAACCTATTCTCAAATCTGAGACAGGGCCATTCATCTCAGGACAGCAGCAGGATGCCGTCCAGGAACATCCGTGTCAGATGACCACTGAAATGTCAAAGTGCTGTCAACAGGGCACAGGAACTATGAGACCACAAAGGATTTGGGGTGCATCAAAGGGTGTCAACAAGGATCTCTGATTCTCAAACTGACCTTGCAATCACTTGAGAGCTTCAGCTCAAATTGATGAGGTAGCCCAGCAGCAGTGCCATGAATCTCTCAGAAATGCATGACCAAGCACCTGAGAAGGAGCAGCTTGGAGCAGAGATGCCCACCCAGTTCCACTCCTTCAAAAAGGCAGCAGTAGAGATGTACAGAAATGTCCACATACTCACATAGCACAAACAGCAGCACAGAAACCCCTGTGTGCAGACTCCCTTCACTTCCTAACACATATAAAATTTTCTCCACCTGTGAAGACAAAACTGAGGCAAATCCAACACTCCAGAGCCACAATGAAAACAGACACTCCAGCTTATAAGCAAAAGGAAGTGCTCCAGCTGGAAAGTCACATTCTGAGGACAGACCATGAAGAGGACAAAAAAGTGCTGCGAAAACACCCTTAGAGCCCTTGAAGGAGAGGAAGAGAGCTCTTCAAAAAGCTTGATTCACTGGAAGAAAAGGGAACCTTGGGCACATTTTCACTGCATTTCAGTACACTTGGCAAATGCCCCTTTGCCTCTACCTGAGGCAATGAGACTATCATAATGTTAGCTGACACTCAGCTACATATTCTGGGTGGCTACATGCCACCTGTTTGCACTTTAAAAAGCAAAGAAATTATACAAACAAAATCCCAGAAAATTCCTCTTGTCCGGTGGCATGTATTTTTCTACTGAGAAATGTAAACTAACATAAGCTAAAACATAAGCCAAAACTACTAATTTTTTATTGAAGAATCGAGAGCAGTCTTCAGAAATTGGCATGAGCCTGTGAGAACTATAAATGTTAGTTTGCTATGAGGTTAGTTAGCTTGCTAAATTGAACTATGACCAAACTTCTTCAGTACTGAAGAAGCATGAAGGCCATAAAACAGAACACTACAGTATTCCTATGACATCATAGGGTATGAAATCAAAATGTAGACCAGTTACTGGCACACTAAACAGAGAAATGAGATATTTTTTTTTACTGGCAGATCTTATGTGTTTCAAATAGAAAAATGAAAATCGCTTTTACAAGCAATACAACATAGCAAAGAATTCAAAATTCAAAAATTCAACATGCTAAAAGATGAAGCTTTTATTTAAGTCTCTCTCAGTTATCACTGTCTCTCCACAAAATCCTATGGTAGTGGTAAATTACAATTAATAGGAAGAAAAACTATCATTGCTTCTCTGAATCACTCAAAAATGCTGTATTTGGATTAGAGTAGCCACCTCAATTAAGAACTTCAAAAAAATATTGAATATGGCGATAATAGGAAGGAGAAAAGATATTCCTAATGGAAAACTTGTACCCCCATAATTTATCTATGTCAAAGATCACTTATACACCAAAGAAATAGTTTAGAAAAAATTATTAAAGCCTTCAGATGATCTTTTTAAAATGTCCAGTAATAAAATTGGATAACTTCCAAGCTCATAAAACATGAGGACTACAAGAGCTGGAGCTTCACTGTATAGTACACAACTTGCTGGAAACACCATCAGGGATGCAAATGATCCTTCAGGGTGCCAAGAAGATGCAGCTGCTGGGAGGCTGCTCTCTGCTAGGACAACTTTGCCTTGCAAAGAAGAGAACAAACCAGCTTAAAAAGACAACAGGGCAATTTGGATATGATGCTTTTAACTGTTCAGAAATGAGTGTAGCTTTTTGAACACAGAATTTATTAATGCTGTGAATAAGAGAAGACCATTCTAAAGGATGTAGCATGTCACAGATGGGATAACCTTATACACAAACATTAATAGCAATATTTCCTCTGTATCAGTAAGTACAGGATAAAACTTTCTCTCACTGTCTCTCAATTATTACATATGTCATATACATATGTATAGCATTTCATAACTACATTAGGCATAGAACTGCAAAGTATCATGGGTCAGGTAAGCAGCTGAGACAAAAGCATAATATCACATGACCATCACAGGTCAAAGTCAAGCAAAAAAGATGTCAACATTTTCTGTAGATGTTATTTCTCAGTTTTGGTAATGCCTCACTGCACCACTCTGAAGAGATAAGGACGCCTCTGCATGACACTTGTCAATGCTCTCAGATTTCTGAGTCACTAGTGAAGACAGAAGTAATATAAGTATTATGAAGGGTTGTTGAAGTTTATCTTATGTACTTGAATGTGGTTCCAGTGGAATGGAGCAGAGAAGGACATACTGTATGTTTTTTTAATCTCAAACTAGACAAATAAAGCATTCTGAATACAGATACTTAATCTCGATACTCGATAAGCATTCCTACATTCTTGGATTCATTCTCTTACCCTTTAAAAATCTACAGGGTACAACATTTACTTTTTCCTAAATAAGTCAACCTTCTTCTGACATGTCCAAATGCTGAAAAATCAGTGTTCTGCCATTTGAACAGAGTATTACTCTGGACAAACATTTTGTGTGCAGAAAAAGTGATGGAAGATAATATTAATTCACACTTTGAATTAATTGCTTTAAAGAGAGATAGTGAGTGTACATCTGCCTCTGGAGTTTTGGCTATTCTTACATCAGGAACTTTAGCTCTGTCTTTTAAATAGCTTCCTGTCTTTGCAAAGAGCAGACACAGAATTACAGATGAGGTTGATGCTGCAGTCTCTCCCAGAAGGCCTATGCATCACAATACCCCAGGCAAGCCCATCAGATGTTTTCAACACATCCTCAGAGGAAAATATTTTAAATTCTGCAAGATCTGTGTCCAGATGAAAAGTCAATAACAAATAATGTATTCTGAAATACAGAAATACAGTTTCACCTGGGGGAATAGGAAGTATAAGTTACTCTGGAATCTCAGCTAAAGGGCCCCAGACTTCATTAAACATGGAGTTGTGAGCGTGTAGGTGTTGGATTACACACATCAATAAGAAGAGAATGATTTTTGGGGACACTTAGGAGAGATTTTGAGTTATGGTACTTATCAGGCCCTGGGGAGCATTTTGGCAAGGTTTTGAAATGCACTCATGAAATCCTCATGCACTTTTGGAGACAACTACAATGGCTGAAGCAAAATCAGGGCTTCTCAGAGCAGCAGCATGTCCACCCTGCAGAGCACAAGTCCTTGCTGTGCACTGCTGACAAATCTGTGGCGCTGTAACAATGCTTCTTCAGCACTGTCTGTAACTTGGAATGAAATCCTAGCCACATTTGCATCACTGCAAAAACTCAAAAAGGTTTACAGGACCAATAATTCATTTTCTTGCTTTGGGTGGTATCTCAATTCATTGTTATCTGAGCTGAAGCAAGATGTAGACAATTAAGATATAAAGAATGTATTCAAGGAGAAAAGATCTTATTCTGAGAAAGAGCTGTCAAAAAGAGCAAAATACAAGCACTTGGGTACATGATTTTCTGAAGATAATGAGAGGGATTGTCCATCTCCAGACATTCTCAGAATGTGTTAGACAGACATCTGTCAGGCTGCAGTTATGCTGTATCAGGGAGAGCAACTAACTGATATCTGGAGGCCCTTTTGCTATTATACTCCCTCTCTGGGTAAACATGTGGAGATTTCTGGGAGAGGAGGTCTCTGGCGAGCATCAGCAGCTCAGCATTCAAGTAACTCACAAGAGGAATTATTTATGTTTGCTCTCCTGTGGGGTCTCTTCAGAGCCGTGCTGTAGCTGGTTTTAGTGGGCAAAAAGGTCTCTTCTGTCTCTCAGTTTAGAAAAATATTCCATCATTAAACTCTCAAAAGAAGATCCTGGAATCTAGAGAAGACATTGGTTCAGTGATTTTACCTTGACATTTTGGAACTAGAAGCATTCTCCAGGACTGCCTAATAATAATTAAAGAAAAATAATGTGAGGTTCAAACACAGATACTCTTTATACAATAAAGATGCACGAGCTGCAGATGGCATCAAATTCTACAGTAGAACTTCTGTAATAGCACCTGGCATAATAATAGTCACTAAAACACTGCCATCTTACAACAACAAAGATCTACATGGAGCTTCATAGATTAAATTTCAGTTCTTGATAAAGTGAAATCTCTACCTTTGTACCATGTCTGTGTAAGTGAAAACACCACTAGACTGCTTTGCTGATTGAACTGAACTTATGGTCCAGAGTGGGGGTTTTTTTCCCTTGAAAATGCACCTTGATAGGTTTAAAGCTGATGTAGAGGAAACTTCTACAGACTCAGATTTGCTGATATTCAATTTGCTGCATATCTAGGGCAGACACGCCTTAGAAAATAGTAGCTGACTCTACTATCCAAAGGAAAAAAATGTGTGTCATCAAACTAGATTCTATTGGATTATAATTTAGTTTTACATAAGATACCAAGAAAGAAAACAGCAACCAAAGTCACAATGAATAGTTTTGTCAAAAATTTAACTTAAAAATATCTATCTTCTTTTAACCAGGAACTTGATAATTAAAAGTAACTAAATTCAGCAATATAGCAAGAAGTAAGGTAATGCTGTCAAACCAGTGGTCTGTATAAAATTTTTTGGATTAATCCCAAACTTTTGCAATTTCAGCTAAAACTGTAAAGCACAAAAAACATCTACAAAACTAATTGCATTGCCTAACTATCTGCTCGCTAATGAAAAAAAAAAAATAAAAAAAAAAATAAAAAAAAAAAAAAAAATAAAATAAATAAAAAAAAAAGAAAGTAGAAACCAGGGCAAAGACTGAATGGGCAAAATTCTCTGCACACATATTTTTGCACATCTTTTTTTTCTTCTAAAGCTGCCTGGAGCTAGTAATACAAAGTTAGTAAAAGCATAGTAACTTTATGGTTACCATGCTTACTGCAAAGCAGTCCAGGCTGCTGTAATCTAACCCAGGGGAGTTTTTCTGTATTTTACATGAATAGTTTATTGGATTAAATGTGAAGCATGTCCATGTACAGCCAGAACAATGAAATGATGGCATCACATTCATGCATGTGAGTTGGCTTCCATCAAGTTAATATATTTCTCTGAATTTAGCTGTTGGATTAAAGGACTTCCCCTGCACTTATCTAGCTACCTCTGTACGTAAAATGTAGATATATCTGAAGCAATACTCCAGGAAGTACAAAAGTCTTTTTCCCCTCTTTTCTAAGTATTAACTCAGAAGAAAGACACCTGAACTGTGAATAAGGTCCTATTTTTAGGAAACATATTCCCACAGGGCCAGAAGGTTTTCTTAATGTAGACTACAACCGATTGTTGTGTAAGTGTTTTTAAATTATTGCTGAAGTGTTCAAGATACAGATTTGTTCACAGAAACCTTCCACTGGATATTTCAAAATAAATTGTTTAATTATAGTATCTTTATGCAAGTAAAAGTTTTCCCCCATTTTTCTCTCAGTCATACCTACAAATCCTAGAGCTGGACACTGCGGTAGCAAGAAGACAGTCTTTAAAATCTGACTAATGATGAAGCTACTTGACATGACCATTACAGAAAGAAAACCATTAGTATTTTTGTGTTATTGAAATGAATACAGATAGATCAAAGTTGTTTTTAAGATAAGCCAGATAAAGTATTAAGGGTATGAAGGTCTTGAAAGGAAGCAGCACTAACTCATATGGCAATAAAGCCTATTTTATGATAAATTTGCCTTTGAAAGAAAAACAGCTGCTTTTCAGACAAGCTACATGCATTTTTATATACTGAGACATGTTTAGTTTTTTCATTAACAAGTACTATTCAGAATCCTGTATCCCTACATCACTGCATTCATAAAGGCTTAAAAAAATTAAGATGCAAACATATGTCTAGGAAAAAATTATCTGTTTCTTATGACTCTTTTTTCCATTCAAATGAAGTAACTGAATAGCACCAGCAATGACCCATAAAGCATCTTTCTGAAAAGTGCTAAATCTGTTCTGTTCCATGCAACTAGACAGCAGCACATTTCTATGCAGCTTTACAATAGCTTTTTGGATGACTTTGAAGTGCCTGGTGCAGAGTCAAACAACAAACTAAAAAAACCCCTCCACCTTGACATTCTTGGCAAACTAACTAGAGCAGCATCAAGAGCATCCACAGCTGACTCTGAATTCAATTAGACACCATGTAGGCACAGTTTATCCCATAAGCAATTGGGAAACTGCTTCCTGAAGCCAAAGAGGTCAAACAGAAAATGAGTAAGGCTTCCCACAGCTTGGAGGTGAAAACAAATTTATCACACCTGCCTTCTGCATGGTCTGCCCAGCGGCTGCTTGTGCTCCCTGGCCCCCTAAGCCCAGCTGCTTGTTGCCTATTAAGTGCATCTCAGCTCCTCCTTGGAGCTCTCCTGACTTGCTATGCTTCACTGCCAGCTTGTTTGCAGTCAGGGCACCAGGTGGCTGCTTCTCCTCTGTAATGCCAGCTCTGGTTGCTGGACTGAGTGCTAATAACAGCCAAAATAATTTGCCATATGCTTTAGAAGGAGTAGTGCTAACCATGAGTGTTAAAAAAAAATCATGAGATCATGTCAAAAATATAAGAACTAAAACAAAACAAACAAAAAAATCACATGGGACTTTCTGTATGTTTTAGTGTGAAAATAAAGTAATGCTTTCTGTGGTTTATCCTCTGCCCTTCAGCTTAGAAAGTGTCCCAGAAAAATGCCATTGTTCTGGCCAGTCCCAAGAACAGCCATA
Source organism: Sylvia atricapilla (assembly GCF_009819655.1). Taxonomy (NCBI): domain Eukaryota; kingdom Metazoa; phylum Chordata; class Aves; order Passeriformes; family Sylviidae; genus Sylvia; species Sylvia atricapilla. Next base: position 119,211,272 of record NC_089140.1, on the reverse strand, counting down.
TCCTAGGAGCTCAGGGCTTCACAGCTTTTACCACTGAGACCACCCAAGTCATCCTACCACACCTTCAGATACTTGTGTACATTTAGTATGTGCTAAAATCTTAATCAAAGAACTCTTGATGCACTCACTATATCTGCAACGGAAAAGCCTTTTTTCCATCTGAATACCAGTGACATGACTGATATTCTACCTTTCTGAAGAAAGCCTGTCTTGTATTTCTTCACCTGTAACCAAAATTTCATACCAGACACGTCCCTGACCAAATATCTCTGCCCTACTGGGCCAAAACTGTCAAGTTCTCATACATGCCAGAACTTCTAGAATTAAGATTCTGCCAAATTCCGATTTCTTTCTCAACTTGTTATGAGCAATCTTGGTTCTCCAGAAGCCAATGCTATTTTCCCCAAAGATTAAATGTAGTCATAATTTAACCCAGTAATGACATGAAGCAGAAAGCGATGCAGCTTAGCAGATGTTTGATGAAGCAACTGAAAGAAGAGAAGGCAATCCTCCTTTATATTTTTCAGTAATGTCAAGGTAAAGTGTGAAATGAGGGCCACCAAGGAAGAATCAAACTCATGAAAAGGAGATACTAGTTCCACAAGAATGCTTTTCTGAGCACAACTGGCTAAATACAGCATATTGATGATAATATACCCTCCATATGCAAATGAGTCTTCAAGTATATTGCAAATACACACAGCATTGCAGATTTTCTGTACTGATGACAAATTAACAAAGTACCTTCCTGAAATGAACTTAAAGGGACTACCCCAGGGGGTTTCATTATGCCAAACATTTTACATATAGGAACTGTACACCATGATTTCACATATAGCAAGTTCACCACAATGTTAACTTCCATTTAACTTGCTCATGACTAACACAGACCATACAGTTTCTGTGTATTTAGCTCTGTGTATTTGTGAGACAGCAGAAAAAAGTTCACACTATGAAACACTTATGACAGACAACTCATTTTTATTTCTTAAACAAATAGATGCTTTGGAATATTGTATTTTTTAATAGTTGCAAGCAATTTCATTATATCATTCTGTCTAAGATACAAGACCCAAGCATACATAATTGAAGACAAAGGAAACTGAGAACACACTTGACAGAATTAACAGGTAGATGAAATCAGTAAACACAACTGCCACATCCCTTCATTTGATGTCTGTGCTAATGCATCTTCTAAAGTTCCAAGCTCACAGCACACACCAGATAGAATATTTTAAACAGCAAGTTTGTTTCAGTAAGTCATATGGGTAACTAACACTTTATCATAATATATGAAATTCCTTTAGGTGCTTTATTTTCACATGCATGCACCACTCTTCATTATGTTCCCCTTTTTAACAGAGTCTTTATTTGTTTTAAAGATCAAAGTAGATAAATTCAATACAAAGCTATGCAGCACGAGCAGCACCTCTTTCTGCTACCCACACTCACTCTTTCACTCATTCCCCTGTCTGACCTCTCTCTGCAGGTGACTATGAGTGAACAGCTAGCTCTCTGTGAGACCTGAATGGGACATACACATGGGCAGATGCAGCAAATACTTAATGTTTATTAATCTAAAAAAGAGCAAAGATTACAAAAATATAAGGAATAGAAAACCTTAGACAAGTTAAAATACATACAATCTTTAGGCAAAGTTTGTTTTGGTCAGGCAGAATTTAGTTTATCAAATGTCAATCCAAAACAAAAGGGGTATGAACTAAACAAAATATTAAATTTATACTAAAAGGTGACAGTTACCCTTCTTTCATAAGGCCACTGTACCACAGTAAATACTCTCCTTCAGTGCATGACAGATCCACAAATCAGAGCAGTTCCACTCACGTGCTGCTGATACTAGAAAAATATTTTTTTCTTTAATGTATAAACTAATGCAAATTTTCAGGTGTAGTTTTGATCACCATAATTTTTTTATTAAATTGTTCTTCAATAATCCCACTGATTTCACAAACCTGTGAAATCAAACAGAAAAACACAGAAATTAGGGCTCAAATGCAATGTACACAAAAATAGGAGAAAAGGGAAAATTAATTCTTCACTGTGTTTTCATTTTGTAACAGTTTTCCATTATGCTAAATAAGCAACATGGATCGGTGTGTTGGTGAATCTCAGTGAGGATTTTTTTGCTGTTTCTAAAATATTCAGAAGCAAATAATAGTATCCTTAGTTATACACTTTGTTCCAATTATTCAGTGTTTTGGAGGGGTTCTTTTCTGCTACTTCTTTGTCAATAGTGGTAATAAATTGCAAAAAACAACCCATGTTTGAAAAAACATTGAACATAATACGCATCTGTGATGAATCAGATAAACTGAGATAGCTATGTTTTAATTTCTGGTTGTGTTCAAGTTGAAAACCTTCCCCGAAGCAAATGGAAATTTAGCCTTTACAAATATTTACACATGCATATTGCAGTGGACTGTTTTGCAAATGTTGCCAACTGCAACACAACTGCCCTCTCTAGTATGAAATGTAATGCTGTAACGGGACTTACAACATAGATCCAGCGAGAGAATCAAGGTTATAAACTGGAAATAAACACCACAACCATATTTCACTACACAGGTGAATGCATAAAGGTCTGTGTGTTACCTGAGAAGCCTTCACCTTGCCATTTTTAAACACTGAAGGAAATCAGGCACAGCAGCTTCTCTCCTTCTGAACAATTAAATATGCAAGCCCTTTCTGGGGGATTTAAATAACTTGTCAGGAACAAACTCTTCCCATTATCTCCAGGTAATGAATTAAATACAATTGGAATAATTTTCAGCCTGTCAGGTGATAAGCCTGGACTTTGTAAGTGATTCTGTATTGATAATCAACAAAGCAAGGTACATACCATGAAAACCTCTGCAACAACAACAACAAATGAACCAACCAAAAAAACCAAAAAAGAAGACATAAAGCCTAGGAAACCTTAGCAACAGTCTTTATCCTTTATTAACTTTATATGTTTGGGGGCTTTTTGTAATTTATACCTAATGTTTAACTGTTTTCCTTGGAGGTGCTTCATTTAGCAGATATTCCAGCTCTATCACAGTTTGATCTTTAGGTAACAAACTTGTTTTATGGTGGGATAAAGAAGAGCAAATACGTGTAAGCCTGTTTCATTTGCAGATTCTTCTTGTGGCTGTTACCCACAGAAAACCCAAGGACTGGTCTTCTTAACTGTAGAAGTTAAGAAGTTAAGTTAACCACATGTTGATGGCTTTGAGTTCATTGTGTCCCCTAATTTTGGTTTATAACACTTGAAGCTCCTGGTTGCTAGGACAGAGCATTTAATTTCCTTTGTCACAGTTTGATGAGTTGAATCTTTTTTACTTAAACATCTATCTACAGATATCAAGTTATCTCTTAAGTTCCTGGTTCAATGTCTTTATGTGACTGAGGCAAATTCCTAACAGGGTTTCCCAAACCCTGGGTCATTTTTCATCTTCCTCTGAAATCCCTTGAGTAATCCTAATCTGTTCTAATGGCAAGACACCTAACCCCCAGGTTTTTTTACTGATATGATGTGGAATAATTACTTTGCTACTTAATTTCTAAGGCATTCAAGAAATGGTCTACCCTTCTTTGTGACAGCATTATGCTGAGAGCTCATACCGAGATGATCTTCTGTGACCATCCTAAATCCATCAGGTCACTGCTTTCCAGGACAAAGCCTCATTATTCTGCAGCAGAGACAGATATGTTTCTCTGGTGCCAGATATATTTCATTTGGTTTAAATATACTTCATCTGGTTATAATAAAGTGCATTTTACTGGAATGTAGCCATTATACCAGGGGATTCATATCATTTAATAACTTCAACTTGTCCTTCCCACCCATTATCCAAACCTATCAGACCCTAATGAGCCCATTCATCTACATCTTCCCATTAGAAACTCTAGTTTTTGATTCCTCATTGAGCCAGCTTTTAATTTACCTAATGTGTGTCCTGATAATTCCCTAGGCCATTTTTTAAATTACAGTGTCATTTTTTATTACATTAAATGTCTTTGGGAATCCAAGTTTAGCATAATAAGGCAAGCTGTAGAAAAAGATATCTGTAGGTTTGGAAGCTGTACTGAAAAGAGCTTTCTGCACTAAAACAGGTTTTGATTTTTTTTTTTTTTTTTACTCACTGCAATGGAAAACTCCCTTCTCATACTAATATTTAGTCCAATGTGAACTTTTCCAAAGTGAAACCAAATATTAATCAGTATAAATAAAGCAACATGCCTTAAAGCCTTAATAATATAAGAAGATAACAGCAGCTTTGGATTTAAGCACATCCATTCAAAAAATAGGAAACTTGAGTCTAACTCCAACTTTCCCTAACTGTATTTGAGCTCACCACACACTGTCCAACAGTCATCTGACTTCTGTCAGAAATATTGTCAATCTGCTTTTGTTTCACCATCAATAAATAATTAAATCCAAGTGGGCAGGTTTCCATGATAGAAAACCTTCAGACTCAAAAAGCAGTTATATGAAGTGATGCAGCTTAAGCTATGAGTATCACAAGACATCCAGCCATGACCAACCAATAGGCCTGGAGAAATTCTGTTTACAGGAGCACAATCCTTTCTGAAGGTATCCTATTTCTGAAGTGGACATAGAACTGTCTCAAGCTAAATATATAGCCAAGCAAATGACAGGCAGAATGAGAGACAATCTATTATCTTTAATATACTTAAGTGCATACTGGAGAAATTTAGAAAATAACTCAAATCCCAAGCAGACAAAAGCTTTATGACACTCTTTTGTGGATGTTTACGTGGAACGGGGAGATATGACTTTTTTACTGCAGTTTGTATTTCCCACTCTTGAAATATTAAATGAAAGAAAGGCACCAATAAGTTTCATGAATTGGGATAAAAGTCTCCCAAAAGTTCACTTGTGAGACAAAAAAAGTGTATATTTATAGTGAATTTATTATCCACTGAGAAAAACTGCCGGATACAACAATTATGTTCTTACTAACCAGACATATAATTGACTAACCTTTGAGTGATGCCTCATAAGCACCTTACTCTTGAGGAAAACCACATCTAGCCTTGCCCTAAACACACACCCACTGAAACAGATGTTTCCAAACAGCTATGCTCCATCAGAGCAGAGCAGAGATACAAACAGCTGAATTTGAATGAAAGAAATGGAATGTGTTTGTGTAAATGTCATAAAGTTTGCAATCAACAGTTGCTGCTCTAACCCCATTTCTGTCACTCTTACTCATATTGAGTAGCACCTGGCTCTAGCAAAAGCAAACTTTCACAGCAAAAACAGTATTCCAGCAGTAGACTCCCCCTCATTGTTAACTCGCTCCAAGCAATTTTCCAAATCTTAGGAACATTTATTTGCATAATTAGGATAAACTGACTGTTTTGGCATGTGAATTTACTCAGTGTAAGGAACTTTACCTATGGACAAATACTGTATGGACTGGAATTTTACTAGAACACAGTCTGAATTTCTCAAGTCTTCAAAAAACCCCCATCTTTCATTCTCCTGGGGTTTTTCCTAGGCAGTTGTGTGCAAATGGGAAAATACAGGTTTTCTTCAACACCTGTTGAAGTCATCAGTAGAGTGTCTTTGACTGCAGAGTTTCCAGATCAGTGCAAGTATGAATGGAGTAGAAATCCCACTTCTTACCAACAACCATTTGATTTATCAGCAGCAGACCTTTCACTGTCAACCTTAGCAAAGAGTTTGTAGATGAAGAGTGGCAAAACATTTAAATTTCCTCTCACAGGTCAGAGACTTCAAGACTTTCCCCGGATCAACTGAGCTAGAAATGAGCATCTAGCCCTCCTTTCGGCAAGTTGGAATGAAGTGACAATAGACACACAATTTCATGTGCCACTGACAGAAACTGGCATGCTTTAAGCGGATTAACACAAAGGAATGTTTTCACACAGATGAGCCTTAAGGTGCCTTCCAGCCCTTAATGTTCTGTGGATACATGCTACATGGATTAACCAAGCAGCAAGCTTTTCAAGAGCCTACTTCATTCACGTATCATGTACATTGGGTGGACTGATTGAAGGTAGGGATCCTTTACATCCAAGGCTGTGTGACCTGGGGAAATCTGCTGTGTGGGTTACTTCTTGAATTCGCCACCCAAGAAAGCAGACTCAGGCTTTTGGGCAGCAAATCCTTGCCAAGACCACAGATGGTAGTTCAAATTGCACCACAAGCCTGTCCTTGTTTTCACAAGGTTCTTGGAACCTAGTGATACTTAAGAAATTTCCAATCTTCAACCTTTGTAGGACTAACTCTCAAGGGAAAATTCTCTTGTCAGTTCCCTGAAAGGATGAATTTCTTCTTGTAAAAAGGATGAATTTCTTCTCATTTTTGCTGGCTAAAAAATGTTCTGGTGGCAGTAGATGCAGTTCTTCTGTTTCTGTGCATCAGTACCCCATAAAGAAGAAAATGTATTCTTGGCAGCTCAAAGAACTTTCATCAAACTGAAGGACTATGCAAGTGGTAAGTATTTTCTCCAGATACCTCCTTTTTCCAAGAATTATCTCTATGCATTCTCTCAAAACTCTTTGCAGAGAATCAGCACACAAGCAAACTACTGTAGATAATAATGGGGAACTGTGTCCAGAAAGACAGAAGAACAGACATGAGGCTCTGTCTAGAGACATTTTTAGTGACTCTAAAAGAACACCACAGGTCCTTGATTTTGGATCATACTGCCTTGACAATTTTCATTGTGTAGAGTTTCAAAGGAAAACACATTTTGCAAGCAGAAGAAATTTCATTTCTAAATTATAATAGCTCTTAAAATGCATGTGTTAATTCCTATTTTTAATAACAAAATGTACATTACAAGAGTAAATAATTATACACTATCTCTTTCTCTGACCTATGGCCACAAACTTAATTAAGTCCACAAAGAAGAGAAAGAAAGGGTATGGTAAAATAATCAACAGAGCTTCTTAAAAATACTTTTCTTTCCTTCTTGAACATAACAAATCTTTAAAGCTAGAATAATTTAAATGCTTTTGTATGAGCTGCTATTTGACTTAAAACGTTGTCATAATTAGTATGAAGGTTTAAAAATTATTGACTTCCAGTTATCATTGAAACTTGCTGCTAAGGGCGAATTTTTAAAACGCTGTCAGAGAGCCTGGAGAATTTAAAATGTAGAGTCTGATTTACAAGAACTGAGAACCAAGATCTCATTTCCATACGACAAGATATGCACTGTTGTATCTGTTTTGCAAATGATGTTTGTTGAGAGATGTTGAGATTCCAAAGTGACCCAGTTCTGTTCAGCTATCACTTGCTTTGAAAATAGCCTCTCTAAACTATTACATCTGAATACATTTAAAATTCTTCCCCCTTTTCATTCTTTTTCTTGTAAAACTCTAACCAGAAGATATTACTTTAAAAGAGCTCAAGGTGACTCACAGAGTTTCTCTTTTTGCATTGTTTTCCCGCTACCAAAAACTAGCTTTACACCTGGCTGCTATTATCTCAAAGAATGTGGTAAATATTATCCACATGTCATTTGTTAAAAGCTGAGTCCAAGAACAGGTGTTGCTATTGTAAAGATTAATTTAGCAGCTCTTCTGCTCAAACTCACAAATTATGAACTCCTGGGCCTTCTCAACACTAAATCACACAAAAAATATCCATACAGATTTATTACTTTGTAATCTTGCCAGTTGCTCTACCTACAAGCAGTGGCATCAGCAAGTGTGCCAAAGCCCCCTGCTGACTCCACTTTGAACCAGGAATTGGCAGCTTCTCTTTGTCAGCAGTGGCACTTCTGCACTCGACAATGTTACTAGCACAAAAACCCAGACAGGGATGTTACCACCATTAGTTACTTTGAATAAAATTTTTCACTATTAGATTTCAGTTACAGGAAGTATTACTTTGATAAAACATTTTTATTCCATCCCTTTAGTTACAGTAGTAGAAACAGTGATGTATTATAGAGGGTGCACCAGCTGACCACACTGCAGTCAACATGGGTTCACAAAGGGAAAGAAAGTCCTGTTCAACTAACTCATTATCTTTCTATGGGAAGGTCACCCACCCAGTGGATGAAGAAAAGGTGATGGATGTGTTTTTTCTGTATTTTAGTAATGCTTTTGATACTGTCCCTCACAGATCCTCCAGGACAACTTGTCCAGCTGTGGGAGGAGTGGCTGCAGGCTCTGCTGGGTGAAGAACTGGCTGGAGGGCAGAGCTCAAAGGGGGCAACTGGTCACCAGTGGTGTTCCCCAGGGGTCAGTTCTAGGGCCAGTTCTGCTCAAGACATTTACCAACAACCTGCAGGCAGGAGTTGAATCCATCATTAGAACATTTGCTGATGATCCCAAATCAGGAGTTGCTGCTGACTCTTTGGAGGGACAAGAGGCTTTGCAGAGGGATCCACACAGACTGGAGCACTGGACAGTGATTAACGGCATGAAGTTTAACAAGTCAAAATACCAGATTCTGCAGCTGGGAGAATCAGGCACAAGCATAAACTTGGGAGAAGAGTGGCTGGAGATCCTCCCTGCAGAAAGGATCTGGGGGTGCTGGTTGGCAGCAGGCACAGCAAGAATCAGCAGCATGTCCTGGAAGCCAACAGGACCAACCCCACCCTGGGGTGTATCAGCAATAATACAGAATCACCAGCTGCTCAAGGAAGGTGATGATCCCACTGTGCTCAGCACTGGTGCAGCCTCACCTGGAGCACTGTGTGCACTTCTGAGCACCACAATTTAAGGATGTGAAGGTCCTTGAAATAGGTCCAGGTAAGGGCAACAAAGCTGGTGAGAGAGCTGGAAGGAATGGCCTACGAGGAGAAGCTAAGGACTTTGGGCTTGTCTAGCTTGGAGAAAATAAAGCTGAGGATTGACAGCTTCTGGAGGAGGGCATGTGGAGAGAGAGGCACTGATCTCCTCTCAGTGACAGAACACATGACAATGGCTCAAAGCTGTGCCAGGGGAGATTGAGACTAGACTTCAGGAAGCATTCCTTTACTGAGAGGGTGAAAGACTGAACAGGCTTCTGAGGGAGATGGTCAATACCTCAAGTCTGTCACTGTTCAAGAGGCATTTTGGATATTGACCTTAACAACACGCTTTTAATTTTTAACTTACCACTTTGTTTTTTGGGCAGTGACAATGACCTACCAGGATTCTTGGAATATTATAGTGCAGGATTTTGGGTGCTCACAAGTCCTCACACCCATGCAATTCAAGTACATCAGCTACAAAAAAACATACTGTGTATCTGATATGTCCTGGAGCATCAGTCTCCCTGGCCACATAATTAGCACCAGTCTGTGCGGGCACAGCCAGTCCTACCAATGTTTGTGGGACTGTAAATTTATTACAGAAAATACTGAGGGAAAATTGCATGCATATAAAAGACAGATCTCAGAGTTTCTCTTAAGCCACCTAAGGTGAGCTTCAGCTCAAAGATAACTGAAATGGTCTGGTGCAAGTCAAATTGGACTTACTTAGGCCTTGGACTAAAATCAGCTGGATGCACAGAATCTCATTGTAAGATTTTAGTAGTGTTAAAAAAGACCTGGCACATGCTCTTCAGAATCTCACTGTGTAAATTTAAATTTCAGTCAAACTCTGGGCTATGTATGAGTTTGTGAAACTGATGTATGAGTAAAAAAAAATTTTTTAGGGAGGCATAATTTTTAAAAAATTCTGTTTATCTGGCATGTTTCTTATGAATCCTCAGTCCCTTATAGAACTGTTCCCTTCTGCAAAGAAAATGTTTTTTTCATATGTTAACTCTTGATGTTTAAATCAGTATTGAGTTTCCTAAACATGCTGATTAAATCATCTGTTCTTTTCAAGTACATCACCTAAAATACGTTAGGAAGCAGTTTGCATATTCACCCTTGCAGATCACAAAAATACCATGAATTAAAAGAGAAAATGTGAAACAGTAAGATCATTTGCAGGTACTTTGTAGGCAGGAAGAATTTGCTAGAATTTGAAAATACTGCAGTTTATAGCCTGTTACTTTTGTTCTGCCATTTAGGCTCTGATCCTGCTGACCTCCACTTCCACGACTGGACAAATACTTCCAAGAGTATAGGATATTAAGGATTACTTGTATGATTAAGAACTTTTTTTATTAACACAGACGACTTAAAAAGAATGTAAGCAAAATAGAGATAATGGAGCGACAAATCTAAGGAGAGAGGCTTTACTTTTTGAACCTGGAGTTTTTTAGTTTGCTTCATTTTTTTTCTGGTGAATACAGATTTATTAAACAGATTATCTATTTCAAGTTCATGTTATTTCCCGGAACAGCTACTTTAACACATCAGGATAAATTGTTCCACTTAGCTTAAGTAAACAGTGTTCCGTGATCATTTTGTCATTGTTCAGTGACTACAGGAAAACTTCTGCAAATCAATCCTACAAGGTTCAGCCCTCAGACAAGTAAGTAATTGGTACTTGTGAGAAAAGCTCCTGTGAGCAGGTGTGGCATCTCCACAGTATTTGAAGATATGGAAAACAGAAGTAAAGTTGAAGGGTTTTGACATATTAGCTGGTCCTTACACATATACTTACATCTGTCTTGGTCAGCTTCCACTCCTTCACTTTCCGTGTCACTCGGCAATATCCAAGGTTGATGAGCAAGTTGAAGCTGTTGTAAGAATTCATCCTGCCACAAACAGATCTATTTTAGATAAAATGACAGACAATTGTTCTGTACAAATGAAGACTGCAGCAAGCACTAGCCTCAATTAACTAGAGAGAAAAAAGCCTTTAAAAACAAAAAACCAACTTGCTGTGAAACAAAACCAGAATGTAGAGAATGTGCAGGCTCCTTAGAATTTTTTAATCCATTCAGTAAAACAAAACAAACAAACAAAACCCCACCCAAACAAACAAAATAAATAAACAAAGCCCAAAAGCAAACAAACAAAACCAAACAAAAAACATAACAAAAACCAAACCAACAAAACCAAAAAATCAAACCCAAACCCACCAAAATGAAGGGGTCTATTTAGCTCTCTCTCTCATATAAACACAGATATGTAAGACACATACAAACTCATCTTGGAAATGCAGTGACAGGACAAAACTGCAGATATTACATCTGACCCTGCAGTTTTTGGACTGCAGACACTTCAAATGCAATTTGCTTAGGTGAGGCTTTGATTTATCAAAATTTTCACTGTTTCTAGTCTAATAAGAAAAGAACTCGAAACCTGATTTAGAACCTATGGTTTTGTTGCGTAAGGAAAAGGCTCAGGAAGGAAAAATGTTATGGAAACTTTTGTCTCCAAGATAATCATTAAAACACCAAAATACAAATGTTTTACATGGTTAAAAATTCATAGGCAGCTGAATATATGCTTTTGAAATTGTTTTAAAATTGCCTACTTTTAATATAATGTATATATGTGTGTGTGTATAAATGTGTATAAAAATATTTTTCCATGCAGACACACATATATGTACGTGAACAGGTATACACACAGACACATAAAATACTCTGACACATTCCTTTGCAATATTCATGTGGAGAGATGAGACTGGAATGCACAGTTTTATTTTGAAAAGCAGTTGAAACATGCAAGCTTAGTCTCTAAAAGAAAGCTTTAACATTGGCCAGATATCATAAAATTACCGGCCAGATTTTTATAAGTTCTTGAAAAAAAAAGAGGGGTAATAACCCTGCTTTTGGGTTACATCAGCTGAAATGTGAATCTACATATTTAAAGTTAAATTGTATTACAACATAAATTTTATTCTTAGGCTATCTGATTCAAATACAGAATCCAGGCTTGTTTAAATCAGTTTTGGGAGACTGAAGGCTGCTTAATCAAGATCTAACTCGCTGGGAGTAAATTATTAATTCTGTCAGTAATGTGCTAAAAATTCCACAAAGACTGCTGCCATGGCCCAGCAGTAAACTCAGGCAGGAGCTCCAGGCTCATGAATTGTCATTTCCAATGTGCTTTGCTTGAGAAGGTTGCTGACAACAACACTGAACATGTTCTGGTTCACAGGAGAGGATTCTTGCAGTAGGGATGACTGCCTCTCACACTGATCCACACATTTTTTAATTTTCCAAAAACAGAGCAAAGACCTGAGCCAGGCAGTGGAACAGAATGAGAGCACCTGACCAAAAAGAGAGGCCCCATCACAAGTAATGCTCTATACTCCAGTTAATAGGAGCAAAAATTTTGTTAATCAAGGCTATATTCAAATAAGATGAAGTTTCCTGCTCTTAACAACAGACTAACAAGGATTCCTGAATACCACTTTAAACTATCTGAATAAGTGAAATTATTGCAAAATTTCACATATTCAGAAAATGATATGGCAAACAAGGGAGTCAGTAGTATTTTCATCTCAACAGCTATTGACAAGTATTGCAGAATTGTGTCACTTTAATGGAATCCAGCCTAAAGAGATAAGCAGGGTTCAACATTCCTTTGCCAATTTATACAAAACACCAAAGGATTAGGAACATGCATAAAAGTATCTCTGCCAAAGGATTTGGAACTCTGATTTATTATCTTTATAGAGATAATAAAACTATTTCTCTAGGTAGCATTTTTTGCTATAATTCAATTCAGCCCTGAACAGAGCTGATAATAAAACACACCTGTTAGAACTTAGTAATATTATGTGTGCCAGGAGGCAGAAACTTGTCCACAAAATCTCAGGTTATTATAAGTCTTGAGCATTAAAAAACCCCACAACATTCTTAACAGCTGATACGTTAAGTACTTGCCAAATTATTTAAGATTTATGCTATAAAAAGATTAAACCACCCATGCTGCATCATGAACTTTACTAAAGCTTAAGAACTTTGAATTGCATTTATTAGCAATATTGTTCTATTTAGTCTTGTTATGTTACTCTGAAACACATTACAATCAAGGAAGCATACATAAGGCATTGAGAGATATGTAAAAATTCCCAACAAAGAAACAAGTAAACAAATAAATAAATAAAGCTCCTTGGGGTAAAACATGCTCCTGGCACCCAGTAGTCACATTCTTTTCAACTGACTTACTCTGATCAAATACATGTCAACATTGTTCTGATTAATTCCATTAACATCACCTAAGAGTAAGGAAGCAGAGTTATTTGCAAAATCTTATCATAGTATCTTCTATAGGATTGGCAATATAACCACAGTATTTACATCTAGTAGAAATTCCCAATTGAGACCATAAGGCTAAGAAGAATAAAGGCAATTTCCCTTCTTTTATTTTACTAGTTTTATATAGGAAGAGGATACAAAACCTACAATGAAAGTTGAAAAATAAATTACAGTATCAGCCCTAAATTTTATATGTTTATGATCTGTAAAAGTACAAAGACAGACAGGACTCCTGTTCTCCTACCCTAAACCATCCCTGCCTTTTTAAAATTTATCTCCATGGTCAGAGACAAGTTGTGACACAAGAAAACAAAATCATGTGGCCACAAATAGGAGGAAATGTCAAACATGGCAAAAAATGTCACAGAACAGATGTATTTCCTGGGTATATTCTGTCTAAATCCACTTCTCTTAGTGACCAGGAACTTAAGTGGGCAAAAGACAGCTTAAAAGGGTTACCAAAATTTCTAGTATAGCCAAAAAATGAGGCAGGGAGTGGCAGATTGGCCCGATCTCCATCAGCTACTTTCTGATATCCGTGGGTCTTCACAATCCGGCAGAGGAAGGTCTTCAGTATGAATGTGTCATACCAGCAGCTTTCCCATTGGAAGCAGAGCTAGTCCCAAGTTGAATTTCCATTATGTCAAAGGTCACTTGTGCATGTCAGAAAGGATAAAGAGGGTCTGAACTGGGTCACTAGCAGCCAAGGTACTATTGTACCCAGTGAGCAAAGAGAAAGAAAAGAATTTGTCACTTCTAGAAGGGATTTTAACAGAGGATAAGATCCTGCATAGAAATGCTGAGGTTTAACATCAGCTTTACAGTGGATTGCTGGCTGAATCTGGACATGCTACTCTAACTGGAAAATAGCACAATAATATTGCTCACTTCCTAAAATTCTTAAGACAAATATATACATATATTAAAAGTATTAACAGGACACTTACTGTGAGAGCTATCAGCAAACAGAAGTAACAAGACACAGCAAGTTAAATGAGACTCTTGCTTATTATTATCATAACTACAGAAAGGCTGTGGAAGAAAGCATTTTTAATTGTCTGCCTTTTTACAGGAAAGATCAAAAGTGATGGGCAGACTGGATATCTCTCACTCATTACATACACATACTTTCAGGAGTATATACAATAATTTCACTTGGCATCACATGACTATGTATCAATTAAGAACAAGACTGCCCAAAACAGAAGAAAAAGAGGGGTGAAGAATTTAGTTGGAGACAATAAACCCTTCATTTCTTCTGAATATTTTTTAGTTTAAAATTCACTTCAGTTCTCATTTTCTGGTATATGAGAAAATTCTTACACACAAACACAGCCCATATTTCAAAAGAGGATAAAAAGTGATCTCTTCCGTAAAAAAAAAAAAAAAAAAAAAAAAAGAAGTTAGAATTCCTTGGTTTTTTTCCCTGCATGGAAAACATGGAAAACTGAAAATATAACAACTGGCAGTGAAGACACTTTCAGGAGAATTGTAGTCACCTTCAGTCCTCATGTCTTTAATCTGGATATTCAATTCCAAGTGAAGAAACAGCTCAAGTGATGGAATTAGTGCACTGCCATTCAAACACCAAAATAATGAGTATTTATTTCACCACCAAATTTAAGTAAGATTTCTTCCCCAAATTCTGGAGTAATCTATACCTCGTTTCCTTTCCTTCACAACAAATAAAGGACATTATATAATTAATTGAAGAGTTATACTAAGTATTTAATCTCTAAATTTCCTAAAAGCAACCCTAAGCAACACTATCATAAACAACATTTTAAATTTTCTTTAGGAGTCGTAAGACTGATAACACATTGTGTCAAGTGTCACACCCAACAGATTATTAAAACAGATGATACTCCTCAGAAACAATCTAAAGGTATGATATTATTTTCAGTCTTGGAATAAAGGTCTCCAGGCTTTGACAAACGGATTACAAAGAGATTGGTAATAATGGTGGGAACTAACATATTCCACCACGAAAAAATTAGCAGTCTAGACATACAGTTCCTTCTCAAGTCAGTATAGAAGGACTGGCATATCCTGAGAAAAGACTCACCTTTGTAAGGCATATATAGAGATAGCAAGGGTTTTCTTTCACAGGCGTTTTTTATTTCCACTGCCAACAGACTGAAGTATCTTTAAGGCAGCTGAGGCTAGCAGAGGAGAATCCTACTCAGAATTTACAAGGTACTTTAACATTTTCTTCTGTTTTGTTTTAAATAAAGACTAGTCCTGTAAAAGTTAATATGTGTAACAGGAAATTTTTATGCTGTAAATCGGCCTAGTTACCATGCATATAGTATTAGATAGTGACTCAACAATGCTGGACATTTTCTCTTGCAATTCATTTTGGCGCTTTGGAAAAACCCGTCCTTTCAGTAATGCCTAACTAATCATTCCAATTGCCAAAAAAATGAAATAAAAAGTAGATCAAGAAAGTATCATGCACTGCCAGTGCGGCAGGAAAAAAAAAATACCATGGAACATAGAGATTAGATAAAGTTTTGTTTAATATTGCAGAGGTATGCACCTGTTAGAAACTGTAACTCTAATAAAACTGCTATGCATCGTACAAGCAAAGCCCTACCGAGCTCATGGTAAATCTGGGGGACAAAGTGCTCCTGCATGATTTCTGTAATAATACTGACATTCTCTAATGAGTACCTCTCAAAGCCGAGCAGTATTTCCTTGCTAATTTTCTCATCATTATATTTCAAGTTCTTTTCAGCACAGTAGGTTACATTAGGTATACTGATGTTACTTGAGCATAAAATGCAATCAAGTCTTTGCATTATTAAACATAGCAAAAACATTAAATTGAAAATCTTACTTCTGATAAACTGTTTCTCTGAGTAGTGACAGTTCCAACAACATCTCCACTCACTTGCACAGAAAGCCCTGAAGCAGCACTGAGGGTCCTCCCCATTTGGCTCTTAGATGACAAAGACCTGCTTCTTTGCATGCTAATAATGCTTTCCCTATTTCCTTGGTTGCTAGGGGTAAGAGGCCGTGACAACAAGCTATTTGGGGTCATAGGTCTGCTCCCTGGAGTTGATGGCCTGTTGGTTTGTGCACTGCTGTTTGTGACACTGGAGATCTGTGCTCTGCTGTTCGTGGGCAGCGGTGGTGACTTGTTTCTTTGGAGCTGAATGTTCTTGCCTGTCGGAGTTGGCACCTGAGGCCTTGAAGTTTGGCCCTGTGCAGCTTGAAGGTTGCCTTGGTGGTCAGATGTAACTACACTGGGATGCTGGACACCAGGGCTTCTTGAGAGCCTTGCTTCTTCCCACAGTGCGAGGTCCTTCTCAATGTCTGTGCACACACACACAAACAAATGGAAAAGAAAGAAACTCACTATCTGTTTCTCTCTGGTTTAAAACTCTTAATGATTTTCTCCAATGTACGTGAAAACCTGAAGCTGTGCAGAGAAAATCTATCCATGTTTAAAATAAAAGGCATCAGAATTAACAGTGCAAATGTTTGGCAAGCATTCCTTTAAGTTTATTTACATTTGATTCACTGCAAACACAGGTATCCTGCAGAAATGAAATATTACCTCTTCACTGGATGTGAACACAACCTACAAAATTTCTCCTTGTTTCAGCAAAATTATGTCTATGTGGCTTTTGCACAGTTACTGCAAAATCAAGATTAGTACCAAACCAGGACGGAGCAGTGATGTAAACTTGCCGTCCTCAGCTGCACTGAAGAGCAATCCAAAACTGGTTCAAGGCAAAACTTTTGCTTCTGGCCCTTATGTCTACCTGCCCAAACAAAACTCTGAGGGAAGTAACTACTGAACTCTGGCATGTCTGGATTTGTGATGCTGTTTGAACCTGAATTTTGTGCCATCAATGCTGCAGCAGGTGATGAGGTCACCAATACCCAGAGTCCAAGGAGAAAAGGTGACAGCCATCGGGTGGTCCAATCCCTACCTCACACACAGTCATAAAAAATAAGATTTGTTTTAGAAACACAACAAATTAAGGACAGTGTGTCCTGAAAAAATTCAATTTAATAAGCTTCCAATGAATTAAATCAGAATACAGACATCAAAGTCAGGGGAGGGTAGCTGGAATTTAGGTTAGAATTGATAACACAGTGAAAGTCCTTGCAAGTACAAATGTAGAGCTTAAGAAACAGTTCAACTAAGTTTATCTTAGACTACTGTTGTGAATTTTCACTTCATTGGCATGTACTCTATTCTACTTGATTTTCACAGACAGCTGATTATCTTTAAAATAGCAATGCCATTTTCCATGAACATGGATAAGTCAGTCCCAGAAGCTGTAAGTTAGCAAGGGTCTACTTATTTAAACACTTATTAAGTAAACTTGTCTAAAATAAGCATTAAATTTTTTTTAAAACAATAATTTCAGGTTCTAAAAGTCCTAAAAGAAACAGATTCTAAACTGCATATTGGAAGAGATTTTCTTTCACTTGTGTTTACCAATAGGTATAAAAGAAATGTTGTATGTTAAATAAAGATGTGCTGCCTTTAACATATTTTATAAAATCTTGAAAACAGGAAAATAAGCCATGCCAATTTCATGTTACTAGTCTAATACAACATATTACACACAATTCAAATGCTATTACTAGAAATGCTAGTAAAACTGAAATAGTTGTGAAAACCTCAGAAAAAAAGTGTCTCCCAACTTCTTAAACATTAAGTATTTTGCTTTTAGCAGATTTCAAAACAGTCAATATTTCTAGTACACAGTTAAGAATATTTTTAATTGACCCCTTAAAATTAATTATTTCCAATTTGAAATAAATACATCTTGAACTACTCTTCCACTAAGCTCTCACTCTGGAACTTCACAGAATCAGAGAATGGCTTGGGTTGGAAGAAACCTTAAAGATCACCTGGTTCCAAACCCCCTGGTTATAAGCAGGAATGCCTTCCACTAAATCATGTTGTTCAGAGCCCCATCCTACCTAGCCTTGAGCACTGTTAGGGACGGGATATCCACAGCTTCTCTGGGCAACTTGTTCCAGTGTCTCACCATCCACAGAGTCAAGAATTGCCAACATCTAATCTAATCCCAGCATCTAATCTAAATCTCTCCTCTTTTATTTTAAAGCCTTTATTCCTTGTCCTATCACTACCCATATTTTTATATACCCATATAAAAAGTGCTCTCCATCTCTCTTGCAGGCCCCTTTAGATACCAGAGGGCCACAATTAGCTCTCCCTGTAGCCTTCACTTCTCCAGGCCAAACAACTCCCAAGTCTCTCAGGCTGAGAAATGCTCCAGCCCTCTGAGTGTCTTCATGGCCTCCTCCGGACCTGCTCAAACAGGTCCACATCCTTCTTACATTGGGGGCCCCAGTGCTGAGTGCAGCACTCAGGTGAGGTCTCATGAGTGTGGAGTAGTGAAGCACAGAATCACAGAATCTTCTGAATTGGAAGGGAGCCACAAAGGATCATCAAGTCAAACTCTTCAGTTCGGCCCGTATGGGGGTCAAACCCATGACCTTGCTGTTACTAGCACCAGGCTCTGACCAACTGAGCTGATCTTAGAGGGGGAAGAAGCAGCTCCCTTAACCTGCTGCCTGCTCCACTTTTGGTGCAGAGTGTGTAAGATGCCTGGCAAAAAATCAGCAGCCAATAAATTATACTGTGGGCTACTTGATTTAAGAGAAACAAAGAATATGGTCTTGTAAAGATCCAGCTTAGTCTATTTATTTGCAAAATTACAGACATCCAATTTGCCTGTAGTGAATTCAGTATGCTAAGAAATAGCATGAATATTGAATGATTTAGTAAGAGTTAAACAAACATTATATGCTGGCTCATGTTTCTTTAATTTCATATAGCAATCAAGCCTGCAGATAAACCAATTATTATAATCATTTCTCTACATATAATTAACATGTTTCCATAGAATAATTACTCAGTTTTATTCACACATCTTCTATTTGATTTTATTTTAATGTAAGCTTTTCAACCAGAAATAAAAAGAAATCACAAATTCCCAGCTTTGCACTATTATCTGATCCATATTAAATAATACAATTAAATTATGACTTAGGATTTTTAAAAATGCTTGTTGATGTCATTTAAAGGAAAATAAAATGCAACAGAGCAACACAAAGGCATTTTGCTTTCAAATAAAAAAAAAATATCCAGAATAAGTACATGATTTATATGCACTAACAAACTGTTTATTTTTTAACAGTTCTTGTGATAAAGTATTTTCCAGAAGCATACAAAGACCAAAAAATCAGTGCAACAAAACAAATTGGCAAGATACTGGAATCACCTATCAAAAAATATTCTCCACTTGCATGTGATATAAAGAAGCCATAGTAATATAAGAGCCTGTATTTTAGACAAAAAAAAAAAAAAAAAAGCGCCATATGTAGAGAAGGAAAAGAAAATTGCTCCAGTATCTGATTTTGTAAAACTGCTGCTTTCAAATATCAAGGTACTGAGGCAGTTGCTGGCAACTGGTGCTAGCTCTTTATTTAGGCACAGACACCATATTATGCTTTATGTTAGGAGCGATTTTTATCCAGCACATAGTCCATAAGGGAAGGCAAGGCCCCTTAAGAAGGTGTATCTGAAATGAGGGCCATATTTCATCATTACACAGGTAATCCAAGTCATAGCTCAGGCATCTAAATTACTGCCTTGATAGGCAGCCATTTCATAGAATTAATAGGTTCCATTGCACTTGCTAAGAGAACTGAAACAAGAGACTTGCTGATATCACAGACACTTCAACTTTTGCAAATCTGTAAGACAAATGAGGCTAGGCAAAACCACAGCATTATTATCTTAGGTACTCTGAACTGATTATTCATGGAAATTACGTTATTCTTGTCTTTGAGGGGAGTAATTGTCTCAAGCACCACTGGTGTTATAATAGATCATGAATTATTAGGAATACAATAGTCCAATGTGAAATAATTGGGCTGTTCTCAAGGAAAGTTCTCAGTCCAACGAAAATTACTGAATGGTAGAATGGCTGAACCTCATGTTACAGCTTTACTTAAATAACAGGCCCAAAGTCAAATGACAGCAACAGCACTGATGTGAGAGAGAAGATCTTGTGGGTCACAAAAGTGCAGAAGGAATTTCAGATATTAAGCGAATGTAGCTAGTTAGTTTATAGTCAATTAAGTATTTAAAATTCTATATTCTACTGACTATTGTAGTTATTACTGTCAGCTTTGCCAAGGGACTGCATTTTTTATTGCATAATGCACGCAAGAACACATTGTATGACCACGGAAGTGAGACCAGTTAGCACATAAATCAAAGTAGGGAGATCTTCATCAGACTCCTCCTGAGTGACAACATAAGGGAAAACAAGTGGTACCTCAGTAGCAGGGCCCTGCTGTGCTACAAAAACCACATATTGGTTTGCTGCTCTCCTGATTCCCACTAGAGGTTCCTGGGAGTTTCAGTTTAGAGAGAGGGATCATGGATTTTTCAATCTAGCTTGGCAGTGGCTGCAGCTCTAATGGCTGTAAGCTTTATGAACCTATTAAAAAAAATTAGAATTACAGCATCTCTACTGTCAGACACAAACCCACCTAAAAAGGTCTCATTTGCATATATCATGATTTTTAGTTCTTGCTCCCTTATGATCAAAACCTATCCCTAAATAGCTTCACACACTGTGCTCAAAGCTTTGTCAACTGTCTTGACCTCAGCTGCAACATCTCCTTTCTAAAGAAAATACAGCTTTCACACCATTGTTATTGGCAAGATAAATATCCAAAGTATTTTAAAAAATCACACCAAAAGTGTTCTCTGCCTCACTCTCTAAATAACTTAGAAGAATGATTAGATAAATTTCATTTCTACCTTCATTTTATATATACAGTCTTTATGTTCCAGTGAAGAATGACTTTTAATAGAATAAGCCTATGAAGCTTTCACCATATTAAAAATAGCATGCACAATATAGGAGTACCACACTTAGTACCACACACGCACAATATAGGAGTACCTTTCAATGAAAGCTGAAGATGGAAAACATTTGTTACAAAGAAGAACAAATTGCAAGCTAAATTTTAGAATATTCCTCATCAATTTTTATAAAGCTCTGAAACATCTTTTTACCAAGAACCCTGGGCCTTTTTTTTGTTTGACTTCAGAAATGGTTACCCCACCAAAGATGTTGCAGATGTTCTACGGCACACAAATTAACAAATCTCATTCAACCAGAATTTTCACAAAGGTGAGTTTTTTCCTGCAAAGCAATCTATTCTCCAGTTAAAGATCCACTGCAGTCTGCTTTTAAAGACTATTTAACAGTAAGTAAAACATCAGCACCTCCTCATTGCATAAGTCTGGGCAAAACATGAAAACAAAAAACAGGGGCATTATTATGCTTTCAGACTACAGTATATTTAACATGGTTTAATTAATATTTAGTTAGTGTACTTACTTTGATTACAGTGAAGTTCATTACATATAAAAATAAAACACTAATTGCATTTTCTTCAATGGAAAAAAAAAGTTTTCAGCTGTTTTCATTGGCATGTGAGTTAGATAATTTTTTCCTTCATCTGAAATATTGGCAGAGCAAGCTGGGTTGAGTACTTCTAGGCATTTTATGGTTCCTTGATCCCCTACATACCAGCTAGGTGTTTTTCCATGGTCTGAAGTTCTTTTGCTGCTAAGGAGTCCTTTAGGAGTTTCTGCCTTGGGGAACCTCCAGGTCTGACAGTCACGGCATCCAAAGTCCAAACTGTCTGAGACTTACACAGACAAAAAGAAAATGGAGTATGTTTAATCTGGTTTCATATTTATATACGAAACAATAAAAAAGAGTGGTGTCCCCATTTAGGATAAGGAATCTGGTGCTTATTATGTAGAATATATAAAATTTTATGCAAAATACTACAAAATACCATTTCTTAACATACATAAAATAAACAGTAGGAATTAGTTAAAAAGTAGTTCTAAAATAACTCAAATATACATCTTCACATAAGCTCTTGTGCTATGCCGAGACATCATAACAGGACAAATTCCTCAATGATTTACATTCTCTGCAGTTCCAATTACTTAGTAAGGGTTGCACTTACTGTAAATTACCATAACATTTGGCTCAGCATCTCCGCAAAGCTGCACTTCTGGGAATATCATAGAGTTTCCTAATCAAAATTTCCAGTACTGTTTTATCACTGCAAGAACTATTCCTTTTAGAAATGGCAAATCATCAGGGCAACATAGCAGTTTGAAAAGATTGTCAGTGAACAGACCATTGCTCCAGTCTCTTCTTTATTGAACACTGTAGTATTCAAAATTATTTGCATTTTTCTGAAACCCACTCAATATAGTTTCAGGAATTTTTTTTTAAGATATACTATGAGGTAAACTTGATAGATGTGTATGTGAAACACACAATAAAATATAAGACCAATTGTGCAAGATATGTTCATAAAAAAACAAATAAAAACAACAAACAAAAACATCAATTAAATAATCCTTGACAGCCTATCTGAAATAAATTTTACATTATTACCTCACCAAAACATTTCATCTGTAGTCTAGGAAGTTTTGTTGGTTTCCTAAAGAAACAAGGTTTATACAGTGGTCACATTTTCATTCACCTCTTACTAATTTTTAAACCTTTCATTAAATGCCAAGCAAATTTAGAGAGGCCACTGTTTCAAAGACACTAAGCTGAAGTAATTTCAGGGAGAAGAATGACTGGTCAGAGGAGAAGACCCAGACTGCTGGCCCCATTCACAGAGGGCACAGGGGACACCACAGTCAGTCAGGCTGGAGCAGTGTCACGGCTGACACTGGGCTGCTGTGGATCACTGCCCTGACTGATGGCACTTCCCTGGCCAAAGACTCTCCTCCCACAGGCAAAGGTGCACCACAGTTCAAAGGATGAACATGAATATAATCTCCATCCACAAAAACCCCTGCTTTAAACAGTGTAGCTGCCTGCCCTTTTAGAAAACTAGGCATAATTCTACAGAAGTAAAATGTAATATTGGATATATTTTAAATCATTCTTAATCTATTCCAAATAAACACGGCCTTGAACGCAAGTGATCATTGTAAATCATGCATCTTTAAAATATGATAACACAGGTTTATATTTTTAAAGCTACAACTATACTGTAATGCTGTTCACGTGTATGCAAACTACCCAGCCACATTTACCAGCATACAAAATAGTTTGAAGCTGCAGATAACTCTGTTCTTATTAATTCATAAAATCTTTAGAATAGTGACAATTTTTTCTTATTTGCCACATTTTTAATGCTAATTCTTTCCTGGTTAAAATTACCTGTATTTAATCCCATGCAAATACAGAGGAATAGCTGAATAAAATAGTAAATTACTCAGAAGTGAACTTACCTTCAAACATTTTTATTTCAAACGTATCACTAGACCTGATTCATTTGTTTCTCTAAGAGGTTTTGAGCATTTTTTACTTGGGTCCTCACTGTGAATTCTCCATTCAGATAACAACTGTGATTGTTGAGCTCACTACAGAATATTAACCTCTATTAAATTATACTTCTAAATGCTTATTTCAAATGGATATTAATTACCCAATATGTATCTCTAAATGGAGGAATATATTATTCTGTGATCAGTTCCTCTGAAATAAATGACACTAAATAAGAGATGGGAAAGGGGAAAAGGTATGTAAGAGAACTTAAATTTTTCATTTTTCATACTAGTTTTAGATATTCTCTGTCTCCAGATTTTTATGATGGATAAAGAACACTTTTATTTGCATTTTATAGGGTATATTTTCATATGTGGGGAAAAGAACAAGGAAAAGAAACCCCAGGGTTATAAGGATTAATCCTTCTTTGAACATACAATTTCATTCATAAATACAACACTGATGAAATTTGGAATAAAAACTAGTCAGTGGTCTGTGGCAACACTTAACCACCAAATTGCTCTTGTAATATTCTCACACTGGACTATTCAAACTTCCTACATCAAATTATTATCAGCTTTCAGTAACTCCTTGACCTCCTTAAAACAAACTTCCAAAGGTTAGCCTGATGAGAAGATTTCACTTTCCATGTCCTGAAAATGCTTCTGGAAATGAAATGGAGTTATCTTCATCTTCTACAAATCTGTGCTGCGTTTTTGCACATTTTGCCTTTACTGTACTTCCTCCCTTTATGCACAGTAGTCATGTAAGAGTCATACAAAACAAAGGTGACTGAATAAAGGAAGTTCTCTACTGTTACATATTCAAACTCCCTTTCAGATACATAGTTGCACCACCCAGTGAAACCGAGATAACTTTGGATGAATTTTCCCCCCAACTTTTGTAACTCTTCCTGTGCATTTTCTATTTGACGTAATATCGTAATCTTATGACATTTTTTCAGGCAATAGTTTCACAAAAGATCAAAACAGTATTGCTATAGTATCTCTGGAAGATGATATTAATATTAAATAATAGCAATTTCATTTCATAACAAATTATGTGCTTATAATAATAGTACCTTCCAACTAAATTCTTACCTGATAGAGAATCAAAATGATCGGGGAAAAAAAAAAGGCATAAGAATTCATTAAAACTGTACTGTAACCATTTTTTTTCTTCTTTCTCTGAAGCTAAATATTCCATGGCTAAACCAACAACATTTTTGGAGGTAGGCCCAGGTAATTTTTTTATATATTTTTAAATAACACTGAGAATTAAAAAAAAAAAAATTAACATTTTGAGACTATGAGTTCATCAAGGTGCATAATGCATAAACACAGACAGAGGTTCTCAGTGTCTCCAGCAAACAATTTATGCAACAGTCTGATTCCTAAAAGATAAACACAAGCTGAAAGTAGGGGATGTTATCAAGACGACTTTGGAAGCATGTCAATCCAAATACAAGGATAAATGAATCTGTACAGCTCTAGAAGAATTCCCTGATGTCTCCTCTCTCCACTGGATAAATAGCAGCAGTTCAGATGTGTCACTTAAGAAAGAGATTCATGCTTGTAAACCATTTATTTAAACATTCTTACTGCACTTCACCCAGACTGATCCTTTGTCTCCCAGCCAGGAACTGCAGAGACGAAACACTAGTGTCAGCTAACTTAGACTTTCATGATAATCACAGCAGACTGAATGTAGTTGAAAAATACAGCATGTATGTATTAAGTATGTGCACAGAATCCTCGCAAATATTTCAGCATCTTCCAAACTACCACTGCCCTTGCTTATTCTGTATGCTTTATAAATATCAGCACAAAATTTATAAATGGCCTATTTGCATTAACAAGATTAATGAGATCAAAGTATGAAGATGTTACTGAAAGACATTCTTGTCTTCATAAATTGTAGAAACAACTCTGTCCTGTTCATCACCTTCAAACTTTGAAGGTGAGGCAGTGAGCTCTGCACCAGAAATATGTTCAAACAAAGCACTTGGGATACATTTGTCAACTTTGAAGGTCCAACTGCATGCCCATTTCTTAAGTGACCTTCTTTATATAACATCATCATTTCTTCACATACAATACATTCATGGTTGCTTTTTTCTTCCTTATATCCCTTACCCAAATTACTGCTAAAATCAAAAATTACACACAATAAGGCCAGAGTTAATCCCTCTCCTCAGTGATTTCCCAAACTTTGGGAAAACACCGTAACTCACCAGGAATGCCACTGTGGAACAGAAATAAAATTCAGGAGGTCATGAATAAGAGTAAGAAAGTTTTTTTCATGCTTACTCTCTCTGTGTCAACCTGCAGCACAATCCTACATAGCAAGAATCAGTACAGTACTTGTTAAAAAATAAATAACTCTTCCCTATTGGCCATAAAATGTGTTAATAAACTATTCGCTATGTATTTCTATGCCATTTTGGCCTGTTTCAGAGTGAAATCAAGGTATTCCTGTGCATGCCCACATGGATGTGGAAGACTACCTAAACTGAATGATAACAATGCAATGAGAAAATGTGAAACCAAATTAGTTAGCTCCTGGCAAGCTGTAAGTACGTGAAAAATGTTTTTATTGCACTTTTGATTCTACACGGTTTTGCTAATCCAGTGGAAATTTTATTGGTAGCTCCAGGAGATAAAAGTGTAAGGAATACACCCAGGCTTAGCTTTTTATGATAACACCCCAAAAACCAGACCAAAACCTCTTTATTGAACAAATTTTTTTACAAGTGTCCCTTCTACTCTGTCCAAGCAGGTGGCAAGTACAGATGTGCTGCATGCAGTGGATTTTTTTTTTCTTTTGTGCAATATTTTGTTTAAGGATTCTTCACTCAACATGTACCTTCTGTAAAGAGGTCACCTAATATTTAATCTTTCAGCTTCCATAATCTGTTCAAGGACATAAGGTGAGCAAACTATCTGATACTGTAAAAATACAAGGCTTCTTGGAGCTCTGTTACAATATCAGCTGCCACCTCTAATCCCTCCTTCCACATTAGGGCCTGTTCTACTTGAAATGCCGTGTAATTCAAATTACAAGCTTTTGGCTTCCCGTGGCAGTCAGCCAGCAGCACATTTTACGCTAAACCTTACAGTGAAAAAATGGTAGTTTGAGTTAACTTACACATAGTTTTTTTCTGTTTACAGGAAAGCAGGAAGCAGGAAATATGTGGACACCTGGGAATCACATTTGTTTCAGCTTTTGAAATGAAACCAAAATAAATTTTTCTAAACTTCAGTTCTGTTTTATTTACTGTTATTTGGACTAATGTTTCCGAATTTGTCACTCCCAAGAACATAAAATTTTAGACAGGTAAAAACAAGGCATTCATTGATTTCCTTTTTTTTTTACGTATGCAGTTTTCTAAATTTCAGAACATTCTTTAAATTTAGAATTATATTTTAGAAGATTAAATATTTTCTAATAAAAATATCTTCTTAACCATTTGCAGGAATTATCAATTATTTCCCAAGAAGTTTGATATTATGCTTTTGTAACCAGCTGGTATTGTTAACTTACTTAACAGTGGTTAAACTCACACATTGGTGTACGGTTTTTTCACTACCTGTGGAAGAGTTGAATTAATCTAATATTAACTGTTATTATTTTTATAAATTATTTAAATTTTGAAGTTAAAATTTTAAATTTCACCTTTAAAAACCTGAATTTCTACATAATTACAAAATCCAGCTTGGATTTGAAAGCTTTTAGATCAGAGTTTACCATTTTGAACATAAATAAACATATTTATGTATCTCTAATAAATCTCTAATTGGAACATAAATATGTACATAAATATGATATAAATATGACCCTTAAAATTCCTAGTACTGCAAAGGTGCACTGCTGTTGTTCCTGATGTGGCAGTGTGTTCTTACAATAACTATTTGAATGACTAACCTGCTAAATGCTAAACAGTGACCCCAATCCAGTAAATAATCTACAGAATTAGTTAAATGCGGAAATTTGGATGATGTCTGTTGATTATACTCAAATAAGTAATTAAGTTACTTCATATTATTGTTCTAGGGGAAAAATGGGAAAAGCTATGAAAATTTCTAACAAACATAATTAAAATATTGTAATATTATTGTATTCAACATATACTGGCAGCAAGAATAAAAGCTGTTCTTCCTCATGCATGAAGCTTTCAGTCATTTTAAAAACTGAATTAAAGAATTTATGTATTTACCACAGAAAATCCATGTCTGTATTTCTTCTATGAAAGCAAATGAAATGTTCCAAAGCAGTAGGGAATATAGGAAAAAATATTTAAAACAAAACACTTCTATAAAACACTTTATTACAGTATTTTCCCACAGTAATAAAGAGCAAAAATCCAAGGCACATTCATGCAGAAACGCTTTTTGCAGCTGAACAGCTTTTTTCTTCCAGTTTCTGCTGCATTTGGATTGGTTTGCCTTACACGGATAATTTACAAAGAAAAATATACCTTTTTATGTGCATGTGCAAGGTAAGATTCACATAAAAAAACCCAAAACTAAGTATAAGTCCTGTTAGATCCAGGCGATGAAAGAAACAAGTCAGAGAGAAGACCAAGGCTACTCGATATGATCTGCTCTGTGCATGTGCCCTGTTTCTATCTGGTAGTCACTGTAAAGTCAGTAGCTTCCTCTGACAGCCTGCCTTTCCATTTCTGCTAGAATTCCAGGCCACTCAAATTTTTTCCTAGTATCACTTCTGCTTTTTCTTAGAGTCTTATTTTGCTTTCTGGAAACAGAAACATTTGGCTAGAAAACTTGGTGTTCACCACAGTGAAAAAATCTCAACAAAAAGATTTTGCATTTTGCCTGGCACTTTTTGTTACACAAAATATTTGCCAGGCAGTAAACTAGGCCCTCTAAGGATGTTTTGAATGCTTGCTTCCACTTCGAATTCTTACAAAAAACTTGGGGAAAGTGCTGATTCCTGTAAATACTTCAACCAGCTTTTTGCCAGCTTCACTCACTTATTCGTCCACAATGCTTTGTTTGGGGTTGTGCAGCACTGAAAATCTAAGTTCTCAGTTTCTCAAACATTAACTCTTTTTATGAAAAATATAGCATAGCAAAAGATTCTATTTTTAAAAGTATAAAGAAAAATGTCTAACTACAAAAAACAGGTTTTCATAAATAGAACAGTAAACATATACAAAGCTGCAAGAGAATCATAATATAACCACAGCGTAAATTACATGAACCATGTTATAGACATAGATGTTGTCTATCTCTTTTGAGTACTGTCCAGACTGTTTTAGCATCCACATTAAAGACCTTACATGTGGATTCATATGTGGGACATGAAAAAGGAACCCAAAGGGTTTTTTTCTGAAAATCCTTATGAGTAATTCTTGCTATTTTGTCTTACAATTTTTCTCAAAACAGTCATCCTCTGAAGGCCAAGGGACCTTTGAGGAAAATTTGTCAAATATATATTAGCAGAGAAAAACTTATATAATCATCCATTTAACTAGCAACAAACACAAATTACTCCATTGGAGTGCAGTACCAATATTAAACATTGCACACCTTGAACCATGTCAGGAATTTTTACATGTAATACGCACATTTGAGTGAATACCATTAAACAGTTTATGTTTATGAGAAATTTATGAGAAATGTCCAATCAACATCTAATTCCATTTTCCCCTCATCTTGTATCTCATAAAAAATCCTAAAGTAATTTAAGTCATTAGCATACATTTTGATATCAATTCTGAAGTAATTTTAAAGGCATATTTTTGACTGCTTTGAAAGACTGTGGAAATACATTGCAAGATTGCATTTATCTACACAGCCTTCTTATGAGGCATCTCAGTTTTACCTATATATTTTGTATGTCAAGATTGTCAAAGAATATGTCTCACTGAAAATTATTAGGGGATCATGGAACATATCTATCCTTCAGAGCCCTGAAAGGCAAGGAGAACAGTTGGATCATTTGTTTCTTTTTGAGGAGATAGTTACAAAGTGTTGGATAGTTGAATTTTATTTTGAATATTAGGCCACTATAAAGAGACAAAAGCACACAATCAGCTAGCTACATACTATTTAAGCAAGAACACTAAGACATAATACACCAAAAAAATAAACCAACCCAAAGTGCATGAACTAACAATAACTGGCTTCTTAGAAACTTAGGCAAAGTAGTGTTTTCAAGAGCTTGGGAATGTGAAATGATCTGCCTTTGCCTTAGGAGAGGATGGACAGGCAGAACAAGAGCGGCAGCTGCTCTTGTCTTCTCTCTGCAGCACTGGTAACTGCAGCATCAGGCAGTGTGGCTTTCAGGGATTCAGCCCAGGTAACATTACTGCCTCTGGCAGTTCCATCCTCCAGGTAACCTTAAATAAGCCTGGAACTACCAGAGCATGAAACGAACACTGGTACATATTGTTTGTTTGCTCCTAAGCCTGCACGCACAGAGCATACATGTAAAATTGCTCACTGAAGGCTGTATTTTTCTGTAACAAGATTTTGCTAATAAGCATTATGAACTTCTGTTTTCTTTGTATTTTTTCTATGTAATGCAATCCATTTGTGTTTCTCTTCCCATGTTACATCTGCAGAATTACTAAATCAAACTTTGTAGCTATGAGCCCAAATCAATAAGAAAATGTGAGTTCAGGAACTGCTGCAGAATTTATTTTACTCTTCTGTTGGCTGGTGGGAAGCAGAAAGGAGGTTTGAAAAAGAAGCTCCATGCAATGCCAGCTGAAGTTTTGTTTTTTACTCTTTTTGCCCAATATCAGCAAATGCTTTGTGAGGTTCTTGCACTACAAGTTCTCAAAGAGCTTTAGGAATTTTTCTGGAACTCCATATCCCTCAACTACCTGGATAAATAATCTGGTTGTAAATACTTTATGTTCAATACTATCTAGCTTTATTCACACTACTTAATCAGCTGCCTGAAGAACTGCAAGACCAATCTGCATTGCCATTTTTCTTCTTTTTTCATATTACCCTTTTATCCTTTGATAAAAAATACTGAGCCCTTCTTTTACTTCCTTTATCAACACTAAAATGTGCTATAAAGCAGTATTGCTGAACGGACTGAACAGTAATCAATGTGTACTCTTATACCTGTCTAAAATTTTGCAAAAAATGAACAACTATTGTCAATTTATTTGCCTCAGAGGAAAAAAAAAAAACAATCCTTACACCAGGATTATATTCAAAGTCCTGGTGTAAAATTATGATTATATAATTCTTTAAAAATTACTTTACTGCAGGTTATGTTTTCCCCAAACTGCATATCTGCAAAGATTTTCTTA
Source organism: Sylvia atricapilla (assembly GCF_009819655.1). Taxonomy (NCBI): domain Eukaryota; kingdom Metazoa; phylum Chordata; class Aves; order Passeriformes; family Sylviidae; genus Sylvia; species Sylvia atricapilla. Next base: position 119,180,485 of record NC_089140.1, on the reverse strand, counting down.
AGTTTCAAAATAAAAGGACTGATGGAGATATTACCAAGCATAATATTGCATTATTTTAAAATATACATTTGAACTAGCCATACATTTTAACTAAACTGCTCTTACTAGTTTCCAAGCAAATGGTAACAGAAATCTAAATTACAGTTGAATATTACAATTTCGTATTTCAGAATGAAATTTGTAGTTTGAATTATTTTGTTCTCTTTAATTTGTAAAATTGAATATTATCTGGCAAAACTAGTATTTGACTAGCATTTAAAAACATACAGAATATGTACAAAATTACTGCACTTTCAATAGGAAAACAATAACATGTGATTTTGTAGATCATAATAATATATTTAAAAATACTACCTTTCCTTGAACAAAGAAATTTAAACAGAGAACTGAAAATTCAGAAGTGTTATGTAAACTCAGTTTTCTTCTCTCTAGGATGACAGTGCTGGCAAACACAACTTTTATCTCTATGCACCATTTATTTTTTATGAAACTGGTTTTAAAAATTACAGGATTACCCATAAGAGAAGGTACTTACAGATGCTGCCACTTGAGAAGCACTCTGAAACTCATTAATATCTTCTGTGAGTGTTTCAACCCCAGGTACTTGAGCTGTTCCAAAGAGGTACATGAGAAATGTAAATCACTCTAATCAAGTAAGCGTTAGTCACTTTGAAAATTTAATACCTGAAAATTTACTGCAGGGAAGGTAAATGTGGCTACTGCAAATGTACTGCTTTTCAGTTACACCTCAGTGGATTATAATTTATGTCTGATTTTAATTTAGAACCCTAATGCAACATGGAATAGTGTCTCTAACAGAACTAGAGTGATCAGCAAGCTTCCTTCAGCTGCCAAGGTATCGTCTAGGTTCTTTATTACCTTTACTATTTAAACTAAATACTGTTTACCTTTTACACAAGTGAGTAGTGGATCTCCAGCTTTAATAAAATGAACAAAAATATATTAAATTAATTCAATTAAAATTCCTGAAGTAAAAGTATTTGGTCTATTTAAACAACATTTAGAAGCCTTGCAAGTATAATTTTGGCCCATATTGCCACATTTGTAAAATGACAGAATTTTGTGAGGAGTCTAAAATGTCTCTTCGATGCATGTGTAATGGCTTAAAACAGATTTTATGTGCCCATGTCAAAGAAAGAAATTTCCAAATAACATTCTATGCAGTTTCACTTTTTGCCTAACACTCTGCTAAGGCACTTAGCTGCTGCATCAGCAGCCTAACCAAACAAGATGTCATGATCTTCCGTAGTTCTGCTGTTATTCAGACACTTAGCAGGGAGGTCCTTATGTTTCCAGAACCCAATTTGTTAAACATCTCAGACAATCCATACTTACTATGAAAGCAGAACTTACTGTGAAGTGTGGCAACTGTGGTTATCAATTGATTGCAAACACAAATTGATGTGGAGGGGGAAGAGGTGATGATTGTGGTCAGGGAATTGTGTGGGAATTGAGAGATGACGCCACACTTTTGCTGTGGCCTTATCCAGTTCTCAATCCTAATGCCCACATATTTGCATCCTTAATTCTTTACCCTGGTCATGGAGTTCCATCCAGAAAAACACTATATGTGTTTTCATATGTTCATGTTTTTATTGAACGTCCCCAGTTCCAAACTTTTCCTTTACATCCTTATGTCTCTTTTGAACTTTCTACTATAATAACACTTAAAAAGGGGGGAAAAACAAACATACACAAACAAACAAACCAGAACCAAAACACCCAACTATGCAGAAACTATACATTTGGTTTTTTTTCTCATTTCAACTAGCTAACTCCTTATAATAAAAACCAGTGGCTTCTGTCTGATAGGGAATAAACTGCTAATGTGAACTTTAGCAAAATTTATTTAGCAAACTAAGTATTATATATCACAGTATAATCTGTGCAGCAGTAGATGTAATAGCACAATAAAATAGGAAACACCACATTTACACAGTGGCATAGTACCACAGAATCTAACATTTTTGGTCCAATATTATTCCAGGTAGAGTCACAAAAAAAACAAGTCTTTGCCCTCACCTCAGAAATACGTGGAGTTGCACAACACACTGCAAAGAAACTCACACAATAAACAGCTATTCTCAGATAATTTGAGGAGTGGTTTAGAAGTCTTATACTTTTCATTTATCTTGTATTAAGAGATTACTCCCTAATAAGTTACTGCATTTTAAACTTACTTCTACAAGAATGCATTGACTGCAAAAGCATTATTGTCCTTATTCAATAATGTCCTCTTTTCCTTTCTTATATCATGGCTTCCCTCAAAGGGTAAGGTTATTTCAGCAGAAGAGAATTAAGTAAGTGAAACAAGATTGTATGATACTTAAAGGAAATGGAGTAAATGAACAATTGTCCTTTAGTGATACTATTTCTGCGTATCTAAAACCACCCCTAAAATACAGAAGTAGATTGCTTCTACAATCCCATCAACCTGAAAAACACATTGGGGGCTGACAGACGTAGATTTTTCTGGATCAATCCTGTTGTAGTGTAATCTTTTGAAGCCTCAGCCATTATACCCATCTATTCAGTAGAGAACTGCCCAAAGAGACAAACCAGACAAGCCTGGCATCTACAGGGTAGTATGCTGTGCAGTCATCTATGCTGCTGCTTCTAATCAAAATCAAGAACCTATTAAATTCTTCCCTTAGTTCTTTCCTGTGAAGTGGTCTAACGGGAAAGGGAAACATTTTTGAGAGGTATAGTTTAGGACAGTGAAAAGAAACTGCAGCTTTAAAGTGTCTTGTGTTCTTCAATCTTGAGACCTCATTCCTACCTCTCATTTTTACTACTTAGATCAAAAACAAGTCTGTCCAATTCAGCAGGATTATACTAGAGGGAAATCAGTGTAGTAGTTAATTAGAACCAGATCCAGATTGCCAGTGGAGTCAGTATAGTGTCTGATAATGTACGTGATCTTTTCACATAAGCTACTGCATTGACTTTAGCAGGTGGAATTGCTTAAAATGAGGCTTATTTATAAGGGCTGTTAGATCAGATGTTCTACCAATTACTTCTGAGTTTAGTTCATCTGAAATTCACAGGAGAGATCCAAATCTAACAACAGAAACAGATCATTATCTAACAAAAGCTACTCTCAACTTTGTTGTGCATCAGCACCTTGCTTGCTTATTCTTGAATGAATGGTTTGGATCAGCACTTCCCAATGCACAATTTTCTCTCATTAAGTTCACTGGCACTGATAAATAATAGCAGAACATAAATTCAAATAAACCTGATAAATGAAGTCTGCTAGTCACTATTTCATGATGTAATACATGTGTAAGAGGACACAACTAAAAATTCAGTGCAACAATGCCTTGGTTACTTAGGGTTTTTTAACAATATCTATATGAGTTTTTTTTAATCGTCTTCTCATACATAATACTTACTGGAAATAAGTATCAGATGCAAAGAGAGCAAACACTGTGCTGCATTTATAGGAAGCATTGCTAGAATGGGCAGTTGCCCGAGTTCTGTGTCTGTTTCTAGTCTGTACCTGCTTGTGAAATCCAGCTGTGTTTCTTTTCAAATTGAAGTGTAGCACTAGCCAACATTTTAGGAAAAAAACACCCAAACACGTTTTGAAACACTGAACATTTCTGAGGGCACCTCTAGACAGAAATCTGGCATTACCTTACTACTAACCTCAGTCCTTTTGCCCGAGAGGCCTTGTTATTTCCTAGCTACATGACTAACAGGTCCATGTATATTCATAGACATGAGATAGATGTTTGTAACAACATGAATGTCATTGCCTCACCTACCTAAGTTTTATTCCTTGTGTTTTACTGAACGTGGTGTTTTCCAAAGAAAGTGTCTTCCATCTTCTCTGTAGCCATATTGACCACAGAGTATTCTGAACTACATGAAGTGGCTGAACGTAGAACAGCTATAGCACTTCTGTGCACCATACCCTGTGACCATGAAACATCCAGCTCCAATATTATACAGCATCCAGAAAGTACTCCAGTACTTTCTGATAGTTTCACCTTCTTTAATCCTGGTGTCTGTGTCTCCGACACTTAAGCAAAATTTAACTATTTAACTGAAGCCTGCAATTTCAGAAGACATCACGGCAAATTGGGCATATTTTCACTTCAAGAGCAAAGATACAAACACAGGAAGGAAAATGAAAGGATGAGATCTGTTAAAAAATTATTTTGTGAACTGTAGAGCTTTTCCCCTCTCTTACCCATCTATTTGCTTTTGCTGCAATAATCTCATGCATGCATATTCCCTTACCTATCTCAAGCAAGCCACTATCACTAGCCTTTCTGTGAATCACTCTCACAATAGAATTTTGCCTTCCTTTCACAGGGCTTGATTGAAGTCACTGTCTGAGCATCTCCTGCTGACAGTCTTCATGAAGATTGTAAGGACATCATGTTTTGAGATTCTAAGTGTCCTATTACCTTGTTCAATCAAGTGATCAATGGCAGATAAAAGGAAAAGCCAATGTCTTGACTGCATGAAACCACACATTCTCACAAAACCAGTTTGAAAATTTTATTTTTATAGACATATTAGTTACTAATGGTTGGTTTACAAAAGAGGCAAGAGAAACGAGCAAAAGCTCAGGTTGCTGTGATACCTAGTAACACATACAATAACATCAGATATCAGACAGAGTAGGATAATTTAAAAAAAAATACATTCTGGGGGTTCTTTTTGTGTTAATTGATCACAATAGCTAATTTGTCCATGGCTACTGAAGACTACACTGCAAACCAAAACATAAAATTTGTAGACTTGTCTGGTTCTGCCTGACAGTATGGGAATGGACTGAAAGATTTATCTTTGCAGGTTCTCTGTCAAAACCTCTATTTTTTTCTCTCTGCATTACAGTGGCAGTTAAGATAAAGTTAGCCTTCATCAACCTTATCTTTCATAGGAAAGCTGGACATTCTCTGGAAAGATATCCCTTATGAAGTGTCTTTTTCAGCATTTCATGTGTTACTGTTTTCAAAAACCTTAGAAGAAATTGAAATAAGTCTGAGTGTCCTGACTGCAGATTAACCCAACATATGAATATGTCTGTATGAGGAGAAAAAGAGTTTTTCAGAGTTATTTTATAAACTCTTCATTTCTACTGTAAATCACTTGAATCATCTGGATGCATGTGTAATAATAAATTAAATATTTCAAAGGCCATTCCTTGGCATAAAAGCAGCAATGAACAGCCCATGTCTACACTGTTAAGCTCTTTTAAATGTTAGTGTGTTAATGTAAGCTCTGGCTACTAAGAACAAATTCTGGCCCAATGTACCTCTCAAAATATGCCTAGGAATTATTCTAGAGTGTTAATTGGCCATGACAAAATTATGTTACTGGTCTTTGAACAGTAAATGAGTTCAAATGCCCAGGAACACTTTCTTGGAAGTGTTTCATCTTTTATAGACATAACCCCTACTCTCAAATTCAAGATGTTTATGTTTGGGTTTTTTTAATGAGCAGAAAATATTTATATAACTTACCATCAGAGTCTGACACTGCTGGCTCAGATGCCTGAGATACCATGGAGACATCTTCTGGCCTTTCTGCCAAATTATCCCCTTGCAATCTACATTGTAGAAAAATGCAGTGAAAACATTTGCAATCATATTCAATGGATAAGTCACAGAAGAATGTTATCCCTGGCTACACACTCTGCTTACAACATTGCCCTAATTAAAAGAGCAGCTTTGCTGAAAACTCCAGAATCGTGGTTCAATCATAACCTAGACTGTTAGGTCCAAGGAACTAGCCAATCCTAGCTTATGCATTTTTGTAAGTCTTATTCTACAAAAGTGGGGGGTTGGTGTGCATGTGAAACTGCAAGCTTCCTTTCCTACCATCAAAAACATTCTAGTTGAACAGGACTGTACTGGGTGTCCATGCCAATGTGTTGGCAGTGTGGTGGCCTTGGTGAGGAGAGGCTGGGGCTGCCCTGAGCCAGTCACAGGTGGTTTCATCTGGCTCCAAAAAGAACCACAGCAGGGCATGGCTGAGCTCTTCAGCCAAAATGGTGGCACCTCGGAGGAAATACAGTTATGGAAGAGCCAGCCACCATGCCACACAGGCAGAAGAGCAGGGAACAGGAAGACTGGGAAACAGCAGAGAACACGCCAAGGTCAAAGGAGATGGTGCTCCATACTCTGGGCAGATACTCCCCTACAGCTCATGGTGAAATGCCAGAGGCAATATCCCGTGCAGCCCCTGGAGGACCAACACTAGGGCAGGTGAGTATGTCCAGGATGGACTATAGCCAATGGAGATCCCACCCTGGAGCAGGTGAGAACTGTGGTGAGGAAGGAAGGGCAGAGAGGACCTGTAATGCACTGACCACATACCCCCATTCCCTGTCTCCCCTGTACTCCTCAGTGGGTGGCAACAGGAGTCTGAAGTGAAGGGGTGAAGCTGGACCCAGGAAAGGGAGGAGGAAAAGTGTGGGTTTAATCTCTTTCAGTCTTTCAGTTTCTGATCACCTAAACCTATTTTAATTGGCAATAAATTAGACTAATTTTCCCTAAGTCAAGTCTGCTTTGTCCATTACAGTAACAATGTACAGTAAACGATTTTCCTATCTTTGTTTTAACCCAAAAGCTTTTACTTCCTATTTTCTCCTGTCATCCTACTGGCTGGGTAGGGAACTGGCCCTTAGCCAAAGTTAACCCACCACAAGGAACTCTATGCAAGAATATTTCCTCCTCCTTTGTTACTTGTTAGAAGGAAAATACAGTAATTATGGCAGACTTGTCTTCAGGCTTTCCCGTTGCACCTGCTGACTGCAACGCTTTGACAGCAATTTATACAAATAATGCTTGTATCTGTTTTTTCAAATGAGCATCCCAAGAGTCCCGCCATCCTTCTCCAGGCTCTTATGAATCCTGAGTACAAACTCTGCTCTTAAGAAGTGCTTTGTTGCTCTAAATGCAATATAACTGCCATTTACATAAAGGTTATCTTACCTTGGATTTATTCAGACATGAAAAGAATAAGAAAAATGCAGTTCAATTTTGCAAAGCCCAAGAATCATAAAAACGCATTCAAGTAAAACCTTGGGGAAAGAAATAACTTATCTCTGGAAGAAAAAAAAGTTCTTTTCACTCTGTTTTCTTACTCTCCACAGCTGTTTTATACTCAGCTTGAAATCAACCTTTGAAATCAAGTAGAACCTCCTTATCTGCCCTATCAAAATTTCACATTTTATGACTCTCACAGTTATCTAATATATATGGATCTTAAGTCATCTGTCTGTACTCCTCAAAACCATTTCCCCAACAACCCTCTCCCGCAATTACTTTATCTCCTTTTATTGTCCCTAGAATGATTTATTTATATGGAAAGCTCAGTGTAAATTCATAATATTTCTTATCTAAGGTGGCAAATCCATAGAACACGAAGCAGAAGAAAACAAAATGTAAAACTTAGAAGCTGTAAACCTAATTTTGAAAATTACTTCTATGAATCCTTTATAGCTCTGTACCTGGCTTCTAATGCTCTATTTGCCAATTCTTTAAAAGCCTAGCTTGTCAAACAGAAGCAAATAACTTTATATCCTAAAGATATTCAAATTGGGACAAAACAAACTGCAAATAAAATAACTATGCAAAAAAAGAGAAAGATCTCAAAAATCACATAATTTTCCACTGCAATACAACTCACCCATCCTTCTTCCTTACATACATATGCACGTTTACTGCAAGCACATATTCAGTCTTAGAACGATATGCATGAAATTGCAGGAACCAGAAGTGAGATACTCTTCTCCTCCAGCCATGTCGGTAGTTCATTTATATTTAACTAAAAGGATAATTACTCCAACCTTTTCTGCTTACATTACAGTCATATAAAAACTATCTCTAGCAGTTAGGAGCTGCATCTTTTATCCCATCAGAATTTTCAGGATTTTATAACATGTTCCCATTCTGAGCTTCAACAAATCCAAACCAGACACAAATAACTGAAATTATTCTCATCTTATTCTAGAATTTAGATATATTAAGTGGTCCATTGCCTCATGAAGAACATACACACGCAAAAAAAAAATCTTTTCAATGTATCTAATCAGAAAATCCATTTCATATGATTTTACTTTGTAGGAAGAAATGGCTGGGGTACTGGGTGGATGGGTGAATAGGATGTTTGACATATCCGTACCTTATTTGCACATCCAATTTTCAATTTATTTATGTATTTCTTACATATGAATTCATATCATAAGAGATTCTCATGAAATTCAAGCACCAAAAAAGTCACAAACACTATTTCTTGCCAAAAGAACTCTTGTACTTGGACTATTACAATTTTTTCTTCAAAAGTAGTACTATTCATAAGACACCACCACAGTAAAATGAAAACACTTAAAAACTCTTAGCCAGAAAAAAGCACCGAATAGAAAGACACAAAGGTTTGGAAGAATTACCTAAAAACTACTATCTTACTAACGCTTCAACTTTTAATCAAAACATTATTTAAGCTATTAATTATTTTAATGTGAGTCTAAATTTGATACCTGAGAGCCAACATTTTTTCCCATATCTGTTTCTAGTGTGATCTCTTGGTTAGAGGACATTGTTTCAGTTACATTAACCAGCTGCATGTTGGAGCTTCAAGAGCTACAAAAGCAAAAAGCCTACAGGCAAATATTTCAATTTTCTTTGACCCCAAAATTATGTAGGGCTTCTTCCAAGAAAACTGTTAAGGGCTTCAGGACCAAAGATATTCTGAATAAATTCTATAGATTTGTTGCAGAAGCAACAAATTATAAAGGGTTTATAACTACAAACATGCTTGTGCATGTGTGAATCACAGTCCTCCCATCGGTGTGATTTAAAAAATATGATTCACACATTCACAGAATGGGTCAGATTGGAAGGGACCACAGTGGGCCATCTGGTCCAACCTCCCTGCTTGAGCAGGGTCATCCCAGAGCACACAGCACAGGGTTGTGTCCAGATGGTTCTTGAATACTTCAGGTGAGGGAGACTCCACAAACCTCTCTGGACAACCTGTTCCACTGCATGGTCACCTGCACAGTAAAGAAGTTCCTCCTCATGTCTAGGGAGAACTTCCTGTGCATTGGTACCTGCATATTGACATTTCTTGGCATCACCAAGAAAAGCCTGGACCCAGCCTTCTAAAACCCTCCCTTCAGACACTTGTAAACACTGATAAGGTCACCTCTCAATCATCTCTTTTCGAGGCTGAACAGGCCCAGATCCCTCAGCCATTCCTTGTAAGAGAGATGTTCCAGTCCCTGTATCACCTTTGTAGCCCATCACTGGACCTGCTCCAGGAGCTCCATGTCTCTCTTTCCTGAGGAGACCAGAACTGGTCACAGCACTCCAGATGTGGCCTCACCAGGGGTGAGAAGGGTTAGAATCACATCCCTCAACCCACAGGAAATGCTCTTCCTAACACACCCTCAGGACACCATTGGCCTTCTTGGCCACAAGAACACACTGCTGGCTCATGGACAGTTGGTTGTCCACCAGGACTCCCAGATCCTTCTCTACTTTCCAGCAGGTCAGCCTTCAGCCTGTGCGGGTGCAGGGAGTTATTCTTCCCCATGTGCAGGACCCTGAATTTGCCTTTGTTGAATTTCAGACAGTTCTTCTCTATCCATCTCTCAGGTTGGATGCAGGACAAATTACTACCTGGGAAATCCTCCAGTGCACTAAATGTTGACATACATGATGATTCCCCTTTATGTCAACACTGCTGTTCTATGACAGTCTTAAAAGCAGCAGTTACTGAAACTAAAGTAAATTTGATGTTATAGCAGAATACTAGAATTAAAAAAACCAACATAGTTCGCCTAATACTTCCGAGGACTAATGGGATTAATAAAAATAATTATAAAGACTTAATTACAGGTATAGGTACTTTCTAACATCAGGGCCTAAGGAGAAGGCATAAAGTATTCTGAAAACCAAGAAATGGAAATGCTTTAGATACCTCAAAGTGAGATACATGCTCTCTAGTATTTATTCTTTGCGTAGACTACTGATTCAAAGTGTGTGTATTAACAATTATCTTGTGCTAATGTATAATAGAGGTTGTACTTTAGGAAATTTCTGAGCCAAATAAAATTCAGAGGGTGATTTTCACTTAGAGACGGAGAAATTTCGATTATATTTAGGTTAATGCTATTTTGACCTAGTCTTCCATAAATATGTCACTTAAATAACCAAAATCCCATTCTATTCCTTCCTAAAATGACCCAGCAGAAGGGTTATCATTTTTAGACAAAATCTCCTTTAATCCTAAATAAAAGACTGCAGGCGAGAGTTATATAATTATTGTGCATGTGGCTGGCCTTCAAATTCTGGTACTCAACTAAGGACTTATTTTTAAACATAGTAAACTAAAGCTGAATAACAGCTCAAATTCTGATGTTCCCTTGAGCTAAACAACAACAGAAACAGTAACTCCACTTGAGAAGAAATCCTCAAAACCTGCTATTTCAAGAAAATATAAATGCTTCTGCTGATATTTGGTAGTAGAAGAAAAATTCCTCCAGGACAGTAAAGGGCACTCTCCAAGGAGCAGGGGGAAAACTACATGTCTAAGCACTGCAGCTCCAGCCATTCTCTCTGCTCTGCCCTGTGTCAGCTAAATTTTGTTGAATCTGAATAAACTGTAAAATATTTTGGTTTCTGTGAAACATTATTACTGAACACATGCATTTAATTGGAAAATCTGCGTTGCTAAAGACTAAGTTGACTTCTTTTAGCTGAATATGGTGAGAAGTAGTGGAAAGTTTGGTAAAGAATCCTTAAATCATTCAGCAAAAAGAGCAGTAAAGTTCTTTTCATGATCAGCCAAAACAGGTGCGGATTTTTAAGGCCATAGCAAGAAAGTTTTCCGAAAAACAGAGGTAGTGTCATGTTTGTATTAGAATCTTAATTAAGGACATTTTGACTTGTTGAATCACTTATTTTCCTTAAATTATTTCTAAGTAGGTTACCCATTCTCTTAAAAAACCCTACCAAATACTTCCATGAGTTATAGTTTCTTTATGAAGTAGTCATTATTTTGGATCAAAAATTGTAATATACATTTTGAAAGATTAATGAATATCATGAACTTATTAACAAAAAACTTATTATACACATAACATGATGATGTTCCTCTGGCAGCCAAAGGGAATTTTAGTCAGAGATGATAAGAAGGATAAATTTGACTTATTGGACTTCTTTTTTTCACCTTTCAAATCACCTGCTTCCTTTCTGTAATTTAAAACTTCACATCTACATCTAACATCTTCTCTGATACCACTGTAATACTGTAATACTGAGTTATTATTTCCCTAGGACAAATACATAACTCTAGGGAAGTTATAGCAACAGAGATCAGACAACAAAAGTCCTGAAAGGCCCCACATGCTTTTAGGTTACACAGAATGTTTTCTCGCACCTTTCCCTAGCAACTTCAACACCACTAAGAGTATTTCAAGTTTCATAATCATCTGCCCTGACTTGCCTGTAATATGGTGAGTTTACTTCATTCTTTGTTCCCAAATATACTCATCCAAATTCTGATCTCATGTACCTTGACTTACTGACTCCACAATTCTGCGTTCCCTTATACAGCTGTAAAATCCAAAGCTTTTTCAGCACCTAAATATAAAGCCAGGAATTTCTAACTTATTCAATTTGTTTTACTAATGTCTTTTACAAATACAAAAATACTAAAACTGTGCCAGAAAAAAATCCTATTGTATTCACAGGTACAGGGACACAAAGATGCCCATTTTCCAGTACACAGTAATGACTATAGTGGTTATTATAATGGTAAAATTATATTGAATAAATATTATTTAAAAAATATACAGGCAAAAGTACTCTTTATCTGGTAAAACTCCTCATCAGCTTTGGCTTCACACACTACCTTCCTAAAGAAGATTAGATATTAAAAAAGTTTATATGATTTTTAGATCATTGAACTGTAGAAGTAAAATGCCTTAGATTTATGAGAAGAGGATCCTCTAACAGAGGATTGTGAATTTGGGGAGCAATGAGAGTGGCTGCCACCTCTGAAGCAACAATAGAAAAGCTCTGTAGTATGTCACCTTGTTATATTAAGAAATCAGTGCTATAGTTTCTGTTTTCACCCTACACTAAAATACAGGAAGCATCTACATTGAAGAGAAACGAAGCATGAGGACTATTGGATTATCCTGCAGAACATTACCTAGGAAGGCAGACCTTTCCAATATTAAACTATAAGACTACATGAATAAATGCAGATATTTAATACACTTCCTAAATAAAATGTAGGAATATATGCTTAATGACACAATCAGCATGCTTTCCAGTAGAGATTTGTAATTCCTTTAAATCTGCTTTGAAGAAGCGATGCAAGACCATCAGGCAGGAGGAGTACATTGTTACTACCAGCAATTCTGTTCATGTGAGATATACAGCATTTATGTTATTAGAGTTTCACCCTGATCTAAGACGCAATTAATCTAAAATAACTTTATTTTCACCAATACCATTCAAACCACAGTCTGTTTCTTGCCTTTGCACTCACTTTCTTAAGGACACTATTTCTCAGTGCTTCAACACTAGAACACAGCAAATTATTTCAAAATTCATAAAACCAGTAGTTAAAAATGGATTTTGGTTGACATTTATTCTCTCTTTGCAAATTAAACACACTATTTTCCAGTCACTATTGGAGATTTTTGTGGAAAGTTCCCATGTCACCAATAATTATTGCACAGCATAATGTTTTCAGCTGGTAATACAAGAATATATACTTGCTGAACAAAACTTACACATTCACACAGCCTGCAAAATAATCTTTTTTGTGAGCTGTTTGCCTTTCCAAAATGTTTGAATGCAGGTCTTTGTGCCTTTAAATAAGTACACTCTGCAGCTATTTCTGAGGAGAACCAAAAGTGGAAATATATTTCCCAGAGTAAGGAATCCATAAAGAGACTGAATTATCTAATCCTTTTACAAGATGGGGAATTAGGCCATTCTTATGGCAATCTTTTATCTGCTGCTGGCTTCAAACCATTATCTCACAGGAGAAAAATTACAGTCTTTGTCAGTCTTTTCAAACTTAACACTCTTTCTTCTCCTGTGAACCATTTTTTTCTAGGACTTGTGAAAGAGTTTTGTGTGTGAGTGTGCATTTGTATCTTTAAGAGCTATATTAAACTGCTATCCAGACCCTCAAATTATGACCAACAAGCTTCCTCAAGCTCATGATCATGATCTCCTGGCTTCCTTCCTATATAATTTTCATGCAGAAGAAACTTCTGTGGCTAATATACATCACAGTGTTGTACAAAAAACCAGAAAGAATCTACAACCACTGCCATAGAGAATTAGCTTGCAAGGCACACATCAAAGAGAGCAAAGATAAAGAAGGGAGAAAAGCTTGGTAAAGCACTTGTCTTTTTAAATTATTGAGAGGGTTAAATGGGTTTTGTAGAGGAAAAGAGAAGGAGATGTCTTGGCAAGATCTGCAAATGAAGGACAGAATGAAGCAGATGTCGCCCTCCATTAAATTGAGAGAGAGAGAAGAAGAATTTTCAGAACCAGCAAAATAGTATTAATTTCATATTCAAATATGCTCTTACTTCCTTCATTTTTACAAATCAAGACTAGGACATTCAAAAGGCCTAAAAAAATCCTTTACATCTACTGTTTTTGGAATTTCTCCATGGCAGTTTTAAATGTTTACAAGTGCACCAACCTGCTCAAACCAGTTCTCTCTTTTAACAACCAGTCTGAAAAAAAAAAAAATAGGTACTGTTGAACAATAGTTCTTACAAAAGACAGTCTAGTGAAATGCTACTAATTCACAGCATCTTATGCTGCATTCTTCCTGCATAACCAAAACCACATATTAATACCCTGTCAGTTAAGTTACAACTTAAGTTACAGTAGGGCTGTCTCCACATAAACTTGGTGCACTGCCATGTTTCCAAAAACAGATCTATCACGATAAGGTGTATGTGTAAGATGTAACTCACAGGCCAATTTTATGTACCTAGTGCTCATGTTTCAAGTTTAAGTCTATTTTCACTAACATGTAAACACTTATCTTTCTTCAAACAAATGGAAGTATTCCATTACTTTTATGCTGATTGACAGCTATTTATGTAGAAAAAAACAAGTCTACCTCACATGTGCGTACTATAAGGAAATAAAATAGCTGTTAAATCTAACAGAGAGGGAAATACATCATCTGAAAGCACTGGTCTCTTCAGAGCTTATCATAATTTTTGATAACAGATGATATTTTTATTATCACAGTATTTTGTGGAACTTCTGATAGGACTAAAGTTATTGCTTGGTGGATTTACTAAGTGGGAAATTCATGCAAACAAAAGAGGGAGGCAAGAAGCCTGATCTTTCTGGGATTTCTGACTAAGCACTTCATGTAAATCTCCTCTCTTATAGTGCTGCTTTCCCAAGACACTGTTATGATTTTGAAAATAAAGAGACTTTGGCCATTCTCCCAAAACACACATTCATTGGGAGTTTGCCATGAAACTAATTAAGGTTCAGGACTAAAAATTATACTGTCTTGCGGGTTTCAGAGGTCAAACTTAGATTCATGACCTCAAAAAATAATTTGAGATCACACAGATATTCTCTATTTTGCATACAGTAAGATATTCTAAAGTAACACGAGACAGTGAAAGAAAAGACAAGCCAGTGTGTTACTGTGACAACTTAGCAAGTCAGCCTACCAAATCTTTAAAAATTATTTGTGGTCTCTGTCTCTCCTAACCACTAGGGCCAGTAAAAACATTTTCTGAATTATTTTCTTCAGTGTTTTTCTCTTGTTTTGAAAGAAGAAGATATCAAAGTGGTACACCACTCTAGGAAAGATGAAGTGATTTCTTTTAGCTGTACTTAGCACTTACAAAATCAAAAGACACTGAATACATTATTTTAGTTATTTATACATCAAAACTGGGCAAATTACTCAGTGCCCAAACGCAACTCATCAAAAAAGCAAAGTGCTTACTTTTTTTTTTTTTTTTGCCACAGCTTTTTCTTTTCCCGTAATTATTTTTGTTTTTCTACTTTATAAGAAGTTTTAACTAGCCAAAGGAAAAATATGGGGTTTGTTCTCAATTTTCCAAAGTGAAAGGAGATTTTTAGAAGTTATAAAGCACTACCATATGGAGTTTAATTTACTTGTTTGCCACTACTAAAAGGAAAAATATGCAAATAAAATATTTTGTTTAGGACAAAGTCTGTGAAGCTGGCACAAATATGAGGAAAATTCAGGTTGTTTTAAAAAGTGGTCAAATAAAACTAAAGTTACAAATAAAATAGATAAAGGAAAAAAGAATGTAAAATAGTGACATGAGTCATCTGGAATGTTTAGTACTTTCTGCCCTATAATAACAGCCACTTAGAAACAGTACACAGTCAGAAAGATAATATGAAATGCATGACAGGAAAGACAAAAATACATGTATGTAATCAAAGTTTTGTTAAGATTTGAAGACATTAACTTCCTCAAAGTCTGTACACGAACCCTAATCACAAAATTTTCCCATCAACATTCATTCTGTACCAACCACCTTAGTTTGGAAACACTTTGTTCCCCTTGGTACTCTGAAGTAATTTTTTCCCAGGTTTCAGGAAAATTAACAAAGCAGAAATTTCTGCCAGAAACTGAGTCACTAAGCTAGCCTTACCACTATTGGGCACACATACAAAGACTATTCTTTATGTAAATACATATACCAAACCATACACATACCTGTGCCCATTCCCCAGTATTACATCACAGTGTACAGAGTCAAATAAGGGATTATATGGAGCACTTGCAAGGTTATTCTTTCTGACACATCTGTATATTATTCATTAACAATATTAGAGTCTATAAAGAAAAACAGGGAGTTATTTTAAATTCACTGTGATCGGGTTTTGTTCTAATTCCATCACTTCTGAACACTGCAGTTAAAGGGATGATTATAGTTCATGTAAACATACCAGAACCACCTTTAAATTAGCTCTGCCTTCACAGAACAGTTTTCACAATTCCTGTAGCAGCTAAGGAATATCTGCACATGCAGAACTTTTCCTGCTAGAATTCAATGCAGACATAGCCTTTTATTATGTCACCCAGGCAGCACACACTGTTACCTATGGTAAGGACACGGGGAAAACAGTCCATGGAGTTTCAACGCTATTTGGTCCTGCATGTATTTTCAAGGTATTATATTACTCCCTTTGAGGTGACTGATGCCAGAATGCTCAGTTTGGGAAAGATATCTTACAGTCTGACTTGAACAGTAGCAGTCTGCTGAAAACAAAGCAGAAGCATCTCCCATGATGGCTTAGTCTAATTTGGCAAAACATAAACCTAGACCACCTGCCAAAAGAAGGCACCAGTAGCAAAAGTTACACCCTTTCTTCTTCCAGGACCTATCGCATCTATCTATAAAGGATGCCAGATGTTGACCCCTCTTCACCCTATGGGATCAGCCTCTATCCCAATGTTGCATGGTTCAGTGTGCATTCCCTGACACACTTCCATCCCCGGTTCTAGAGTTACTTTGGGATTACACATCTGACAAGGCAGGAGTACCCATCTCATCTCAAAACACAGGTCAGCCATACCAATGGTTTCTGTTCAGGGAACACAATGACGGTGACAGCAGACTAGTCATAAACAATAAGCAAGGGATCTTATGCAGTGTGGAAGCTGAGAAAGCTCAAGAGGCTTCCTTCCTTTTCCTGGGTAATTCTTCCAGGAATCTATTAACATTGTGATCATTGTCTGATTTTAAAATGTAATCTTTAATCAGTATTTATTATTTTACTCATATGGGTAATTAATTTCATTAAGTTCTGTTGCCTGAAGTTTCAGGAGTGTTGTCTGGGGACAATGGCTTTTTAACAGCAGCTTTTTCCCTATTTGCAGGGGAAATAGGTAGTTAAATTAGATTCACTTGTCAAGTTTCAGACTATTTTCTTCACAGCTCAAGTTTTCCACCAAATGTTTCTTTATGACCTCAAGTCTCTTTACTATTGTCAAAGCTTTGTGATACTGAGATAAAGCACCTCCATACAAATTCTAAGATCATCAAATGGCTGAAGCTAGGTTAATACCATAGAATTCTCCAGCCAACCAAATAATTTATGTTCTTTTCTAGATGTATATGATGACAAATTCAAACAACAGTTCCATAGTTTCCACTATAAATCTGAAGTTTATGTCAAATTTTAACTGGCTTCTTCAATTCCTTTGTCTCTCCCCTATAGGACCCTGGTCAGGGCTCTCTGTCATGAAGATCTGCTCAAATTCCAGTGACGTATTGGAGAGATTCTAATATGTGATTCTAAATTTCACACAGCACCATACAGTTTATATGATTATATCTCAGGTATGCATGGACGTAGTGGAGACTATACTGTTGAAAATCAAACTTAAAATTCTAAATCGTTAAAGAATAAGTAACTGGCAAATAAACAAGCTAACTTGAAGACTGTTTGAAGGACAAGACATCTTAAAGGAGGAAACATCACAGATGATGAGCAGGGCAAGGTTTCACAGGCAAGGCAAACTGGCACGAGAATTTTTGAGTACTTTCTTCAAACCAAGTTTTCCAAAAATTTCTACAATGGCAGCATGCACACCGTACCTCATTTATTCTACATTAACAGCTCAAGGATACAAGTTACTACACTATACTCCACATCCCAAGGGTGAGGGTAAGAAAAACTCGATTTTTTTTTTTTATTGATGTATTTTGTGTGTTTACATCTATATTTTTGATTCTTCTAGTATTTTAGAAGGCCTTACTACATTGTCCTTTGGCTTTAACTAATCTTAAAATATTAACTAAAAACGTTGCATCTCAAACCCAACATTTGTATGCGACTAGTGCTCCTTCCCAACATTCTTGTTCAGAAGCCTTCAAGCTTGTGGCACAGTATGTTTTCTATAATCCCATTTCTTTTTTAATCACATGCAACCCCTTTTTTGTATTCTATTGATGTTAAAAAGAATGAATGCAGCCCTTGCGCTATTAAAAACAAAAAGCTTCTTACTTTCAGGAATGCACTGGCAAGACTCCACAAGTACAAGATTTAACTTTTGAGCATGGCAGTGGGCATACAAGGCTAATGGGTGGTCCTTAAACAAAAGAAAAAAGAAAAAGAAAACCTCCTGAAATTCATTCAATAGTACATTAATATTATCTTTTACCTTATGGTTGATTAAATTCCTGCAAAACGCTCAATGTGCAAGTCACAATACAGATAAGAAATATGGAAGTGTTGTTTGGCTTTTCAAATTGTCATTTAAATATCTATTGAACCCACAGAAGTTTTGCTAATGTGTGAGGATGTCCTATGATTCACTGGTCAAACCTGAAATAGTTTTGCCTGTATGTGAGAAAGGAATTACAAAAAAATGTTACAGAATGAGTCAGTCTACTTTATAAGTCAGTCTGACCAGCCGTGCCCTTAGACAAAGAAGGAATTATTGTAAAAATTCTGCTCAAATAATCTAAATCTAGATCTGTTTTACTAGAAGCATCGTTGCTAATTTTTCAGGCTAAATAGAAAAAAGCAAACCTCCCAAATACAGGGGGGTTTTGTAACCTTTTTTTCTGTATCTATAAACCTTGTTTTGTTCCACCTTGTGAATGATGTCACCCCTTTATTTAGATGACTTAATATTGCCTACTTAACTTGCCCTGTAGTCCAAGAGCAGCTATGGGAATAACATTGTTCTGGTAGCTACTTCCCCATTTGAAAAACCTCTTAAAGCTGTTATCCATCTGCATTTCGCTCATCGTGTGTGAAACATCTATACAGAAAACAGTAAGCTCTCTGTTTCTTACAGTTATATGCCAGACTACAAACCAATTTATACTCCAGTAGAATTAACCCTTCCTTTCATTTCTCATCTCCCTCTGAGGACTTTTTTGCAAAGGATTTTTGGGGTCTTGGCTGTTTTGGAGAATTTTTTTTAGCTTGTTAAATCATAAGCTGTAAAAACCTATCTGGTGTGACAGCTTGAAAGGATTCTCCATTTTTATTTCCTGGATGTCTGGGTGGAGAATTTTACCTTTATTAAAAATTACTGACCTGGTCTGTGGTAACTAGCTACCTGTTTATTATTTGAAGATGATTGGTGAAATTACCATGATTAAAGGTTTAATATCAGTTTCTAAAAAAAGTTACAAGTTCAGGAGTTTAATTCTAGTTCAAATTATGTCAATTCTGAGTCTCATTTCTTATAATTCAAAACCAAGTTCATACTTTGTCTAAGCGACTTAGGGCAAGTGAGAATATTTTCCCAAATGCAGTGCCTCAATACCATTGCAGATTTCCTCCACAATATAAACTAGATTTAGTTTGCCTTCTAACAAAACTGGGTTTTATGTCTAGTTATAGTCATTTCCATTTGGCATTCCTTTTTTGTGGTACAAAAGGAAGGAGTGAAACTGGCACTAAATGAAGTCTGATCACAAGTTATCTCAGCATGGAGGAAAACCATTGGTTTAGTCCATTCTTCTCACAAGTCAGTGTGCTCTCATTGTAGGCAGCTCCAGAAGCCACAGAAATACAAGACCTATAGCTGCACCCTACTGCAGGTGATTTTACGGGGCATACAAAATGAAACCAGTACTCTTGTCAGGCTAAGGTAACCTGTACATGGCCATAGAACTGTTCACTCTAATTCTCAAATAATGCAGGAGCACTGATAATCTATGGCAAGAAAATGTAATCTTAGAAGCAGGAGCATCCACAACTTACACACTATTTTAATGAAGAAATGGGGTGGAACTTCAATAACAATATTTGTCCTTTCAGGGTGACATAAAAAAAATTAAGCCAAATTAATTAAAGCTAGTACTGAAAAACTACTCTGGTTGTTTAAATAAACCTCTCTCAGAAAAGCTCCAATATATCCAAGGAAGTGGAAAAACTTTTGAAGGAGGTGTCATAGAAGGTAAATTGAGTGGAGAGTAAAGAGAACAAAGCATTTAAAAAAAAGAAATAGGACAAGGTTGAAAGAAATCAATTATGCAAATGCATGAGTAAAATTCAACTTTTTGTCTTAGCCAAGACACATATTTCCTAATATTTGGAACTATGCCAAAAAATTCAAGTAAAAAGTCATATTTCTCCTAACAACAGCCAAAATACTTTCAGCAAACCTAATCCGGTAATCTGATTTGACAAGCCCTATTATCTATACAACATCACTGCCATTAATAGCTCAATTCATTTCAAATCACCTTGTACGACTGAAAAATGAGTAACATTAAGAGGAAAGATACTTGTTTAATTGTAACCAAAAGCATGCATAACAGTTTATACTTACTTCTTTTTTAATTGTATTCAAACATTGAAATCACATCGTATTTATATATACACTATACAGCACACAAGACTACTTAGAAAATGGATTATGAAAACATAAAAATATAATTTCTAAAACAAACACTAATAGATTCTGTATTATGACCTTACATTATATTAGCCTTTGACATAACAACGGAACCAAAGGCTAACACTGAGAAACTGAGTCAGTGAGGTGATCCAAATACTCAGACTAATTTTATAACACAGTAGCTTCAATGGCTGTATCACTAACAAAAAATCTAAATGCTGTGGAAATCAAAAGGAAAAAACCTGTCTTGTCTCTGAAACCACTTGCTTCATGCAACTGACTACCCACTACTTCAGCTGCTGCAAGAAGGCTCCAGACTCAACCCCTGTGAAGGTACTGAAGAGAGAGCTAATTGCACTAATAACCGTCTTGAAGAGAAGAAAGGTGTCCTCAGTAAGAAGGAAGGAATGCTCCAAAAGAATGGATAGACTTTATCACCTTGAAGAAAACCTTGAAAATGCTGGTTTCCTCACTACTGAAAACAGCAGAAATACTCGATTGTCTCTTTTGACTTCTCTTGCCCCTGATGAGGTGGTGTATTTTTTTAATTCTTCAGAAGTTTAAAGAAACTGCTAAACTACAAGAGTGAAAAGAATCACAGTCATGAAGGTATCACCCAATTCCTCACTGATTTATTTAAACATGGTTGGGAAATAATTGAAGGCAAAATAGAGCATTTTTTTTGCATTCTCTGATAAGTGAAGTGACAAAAGGGATTTTGTGAGATCTTTCTCTCCCAGCTCATATTTTAAAGGGCAGAATCGTTTATTACATGCAGTTAAAGAACAATAGCAATAGCCAAGGTTGCTAGGTTTGGCTCAAGATCTGAGCCCTTTGTTCCCTGGTGTGCAGGACTGAGAGAATATATAGTATCTTGGCACCTGCTGTTAGCAGCTACTTAAGGGAATTCAAAATTTAATTAACCTTCATAGCAATCCATAAAAGATGTTATGTATGTTCAGAACTCCAGAATTTAGAGAATTTAAGGTTTCTATATTCCTTACCTCTCTACTTGTTAATCTGTGGACAATGATGCCAGGTGAAAAACTGTGCCACACTTTCATGTAGGTAGTTTTTGGAAACATTTTACAACATCAACAATTTTTTTGTATGAATTGGGAAGAATCCCATGATTCGCATATTTGCTCCTTTCGTAAAGCAAAAGCCACACTGCTGACAAGCAAAACTATCTAGAATTACAAGGCCATCTAGTCACTGCTGCTGTGACAGTACTGTGAGCTGAAGGTCCCCGAGGCTCCACAACCCTGCAAGAGATGCTATCGCATGAGTGATGAGGTCTGCCTGTAGCTGTGCTTCCAGAGCATCAGAAAATGTCTTGAAGCCCCGTTGTCTACAAAGTGCTTTAGAAAAGTATTAATTTACGAGCAAAATGGGGAAAAAACGTAGAAAAAAGTAGGGTGGCATATGGCCAAACTTTTGACTTAATTTCACCACAGGTTGCTTTTTATTTACAAGCAGCTAATCCGCTCTCAAACTACACAATAGAGCAGCCATTGGCAAAGGCAGGCAGATAAAATTGGCATGCCTCTGTATTGTTCTTGTTAATCTGAACCATTAACAGAAGGGTGAGAAGGCTAGTTTTGTCATTTAAACAGGCTTAAATCCTTTCTCTAAATGAGCTTTTGTCTACATAGAAGAATTCACCCAGGAAATTTAAGGGGTTTCTGTTAGTGTTGCATTCTCGCGTTGACGAAGCTACAGGAATACTAACCTGTTTATTTGGTCTTCACACTGTAAATGCAAAAATTATTGCCAGCTGTCAAAACTAAAAGGCCTTCAACCTGACTAAATTATTTCTCAGAGGTGAAACAGGATGCGATTATAAAGCAAGAATCAACTGTCTGAAATCCTGAACTGCACCTGTGCAACTAAATCTCCATTTATACAGGTGCTTTTCAAATTGGATTTGAACCCTTAAATTCCCTGATTCATCCCCTGAAAAACCACAGAAGCTCAAATAACTAATGAAATTCAGAGAGAGAAGGGTTTAAAACAGTTTCAAGCTGTGAAGTACGGCCTAAGACTGTGTTCTTTGATTCACTGTTGATGCGACATATCAAGCATAAACATAAGTTGCACAATTCAAATGCCAGAGGTCATAGGGTAGCCAGTAGCTAAGTAATTATTTTTTTTTAGCACGGAGAGGTCATCACTTGGCCCATAAGCACAATAGGCAGCTAAATACCTGGGGGAAAAATGTATTGGATAGTATGATGTGGTTTTGTTTTGATTTTACCTGGCACATCTTGCACATATATTCAATGTGACCTTTGCTTGAGGCTCAGCCGTATGAGCACTTCGAGTTTGATTGAATTTGCTCCCAGAAGACACCACACTTGTTACTCCTTCCATTCTGAGATCATCAAGATCCTCTGCAACAAGACAGAATGATGGGATGAACATATGATTAAATTTTGTAGCAATAAAGGAGCCTCATCTGTAGAATAACTAAAAAATGGAACTGCTCAAAAACTGAGAAGAAAACATTTACTTGCATACTAATAGGAAAAGACATCTGAGAGATTTTTTTATTTTTATATATTATCACCATCCTTAAAAATATTCAGTATCGTTCCATATCAAGCCATGCAGAATATTTTTAAAATCTTTATTTATCTGGTTCATTTCTACAAAGCTTGTCATCAAGAGATGCTGTTGAATAGACATTTTGTCTTCAATATGCCCAATTTGACACTGGACATACTGAAGACAAAAATTTTTTCAAGTGTATGCTATTCCTTTGTGGTTTTTGCATCATTTATTCACCTAGCAATGAAAAAATATTGCTAAAATAAAAGTGTTCTGCTAAACCCAGAAAAATTGAAATGGACATATATATCACATTAAAAGGGACCATAATGTGCAAAATTAACTCTACCATATTCTTGTAATATGGGCAACTCATTATAAAAAATGAATTTTCAACTACTGTAAAACCATTCACATTTTGAAGGGAGACAGCAGAGGGTCTCAGAGAATTTTTTTTCCCTGAGATGACATATTTTTTTACTAACACAAAACAGGCAAGTTCCCTATGCCTCAGGTATCTATAAGCAATTTTCAGTTGCTTATAACCTGATTAGACTCTAGCTGAAATGTAAACAAGCAAAACACTGGCCAGCTTCTATTCAATGACCATATACTGATCATGTCATCATTCCATGTTTATGGTACACAGTATGGCATCATCTTATTAAAATGTCTTTCAGATATTCTATACACATGTATTTTCATATATTTAATTTACAAAAGAACCTAATGTTAAAGGATCTGAATGAAGCACAAAGTACAAAAAGATTTTAAATCCCAGTATCAGATGGAGAAAAGTCACAGAGAACTTTAAAATCAGAGAAGGTATAGAATATTTTAAATTATAATTCATTCAATTAATTAGAAAAATCTTTACTCCCAAATCTCTACCCGAAATACTTCTGGTTGTCCTCTATAGTTCATGGACCCTACTCTTACCACTGTTCCTTGAACTCAGGGCATGTGGTCAGACTGTCGGGATTATGTCCTGTTAACAACACTCTTTTGGGAAGACAGAGTTTTTAGTAAGAAACAGTCAGTAACAGCTAGCCTAAACTCGCATTAAAATTTTGTGAGCCAAGTCCTTGAACTACGTTTTCTTCTCTGTAATGTTTTATTTTACTGCTTAAGAAAACTCGCCTCCCCAACCGCCCCCCGCCATCCTCCCAGCCAATTTGTTGCCTTGATATAAATTGACAAGTGTACTGAAGTTTCTGGCATCATTTTACACCATTTCAACACCTTTTCCTTTAAATTTCATGTATGGTTAATACACAAACTAATTCAAAGGACCTGGAAGGTTATATGATAGAGAGCTATGAAATCAATCATCTATGAGTCATTTCAGAAAAGGTATTACATATTTGGAACACATTATGTATTAAAATAAATACAGTTTAATTGTGCTTTAAAGAGGTGTGAAAAGTTCCATATTTTTTAACAGATGTAAACCACTGGATGAATTACAGCTTAAAAGAAATGGAAGCACAAGCCTCAGGTTTTTCTCCCACTAAGCAGATGTGATTTCTTTAAATAAGGTTTTCAGCTGTTCTCTGCGTGATTAACTTTGGCTCTCTGACGACTCGGTGTTTCAACAAAGCAATGATTTAGGCTGCCCTCCATTATATCTTTTATATTTGAATTTGAATATCAAACCCATGCCTTTTTGTCATTTTTAGTCAACTACAAGCCTTTTTCTCTCAAAAGAAAATTAGGTGAAACTTTGTGCAAGAAATGTGGAGTCAAGAGGTGCCTGCAGTTCTAGCAAACAGACAAGTAGGCAGAACAGTATGCAGTACAAATTTGTTGTCACATGCTGTTAGACCAACAGCAGTAATGTTCATTAAAAATGCAGATTTAAAACACCAAAAACCTATATCATATACAACTGTTATTCTTCTTGAGGAATTTTAGTTGATCTAATTCAACACTGGATGGAATTTATCCATGGCAAACTACAAAAAGTTGTTAATAACACCATTAAACAGGGAAGAGTAACTCCATCTACCAAATCCAAAGAACAACAGCATTTGATGTAATTTGATTACTGCACCTCTGCATTGGCATGGAATGATTTCAGTTTCTTCTGGAAACATCAGATTTACAGTGCAGACATTGAACATTTTCTCACTAAAGCAACTAGGCTTTGAGAAGCTGCCTGTTTTGCAATACTCATAACTTTGGATGGGAGTTTTTGAGTTCGTAAATTTATATACCAGATCAACCCCATTCATTACTGCAGGCTTTTAATTTTAAAAAAATCCAAACAACAAAACCTAGCAGCAATAAAACACTAAATCATACAGAAATTTTAGTACTAAACTGTGAGTGTATGTGTGTACATTGTTCAATAATTCATGTGTGTTTTGCAGAAAAATATTTGATCACATATAAGAAAGTTATTAAAATAAATACAATCAGTGAATGCAAGACTGCTTTTTAACAGTAAAAAAAAAAGAGCTCCAAAGGTTCAGATGCTTCTATCGGAAAGAACCAGTCTTAGCAAAATAGGATTTCATTGGAGAGTCAATTCAGTTACAGGGTCTGGACACTGAATCTTTTCTCTTTCTTTGTATTCTTTGCTAGACCAACTAGTGATGATACAGCTGAGCGGCTCTGTGATTTTATTGAGCAGCAATGAGGTAATTCACAGAGAAAAGAGAGAAAGAAAAGAGGAGATGGTGACTGCTTGTGTCATGAAAGACAAAAATAGAGAGAAACTTCTCAAATCCTTAGACAATTGTTATCTATCTTTGTATAGTGATAGACTGGAAGTTCACATAAACAAAACAATCTCACTTATGCTAATAAAAATTTGTTATTTTAATGCATGGTTGTTCATTGCATTTCTCTGATGTAATGTTCAAGGTCTGCTATTCTCTAAAAAGGGTATGTGAAGACCCAGCTTCATTCCTACATTAATTTCTATTAGATATGTTCTGTATGTTAAAACAAATACACACGAAACAAGCAAAAAGAACCTTACATTTTCCTCAAATCATCAATTTACCAAAATGAATTCACACAGCTGTAATTTTTATGCTTTGCCACAACAATACACAAAAATACTTGAAAGTAAGAAAAAGATCACAAGTGTAATATAGCATAGCACAGAACCAGATGTTTTTTAGATTAATAATGCTGTACTAAGCTTATTTCTTTGTGATTTTCTTTTAAGAAAACTTTCACCAAAAAGGGGAGGGGAAAAATATTACCTACTTCAACTAAACAAGAATATAGCTCAATAACAAAGTCATGTTTTTAAACAGGTCATTGTTCACAGTTATTTACTTCCTTTCTTTTTTGGGAGGAAGGGATGGCGAGAGGGAAAGGGGCACTCATTCGTGCCAATTATTCCAGAAACCGTGCAAGATTGCTTATTGTCTTGGGATGACAGGGTGTGGAATCATCTTACAAACACAAGATTTGCACACTGTCTATGTTAAGGACAGAGCTCTTATGCAAAACTCCTATAAAATACAATGAAAGCCTAGTTGCACAGAAGGCTCAGGTAACCAGATCATATGTTGTATTGTTTTATATGATCCAGTCACTTTTGTCTCCTTCTCCATTGTAAAACATGTAGTAATTTCCCAGGAGTACTTCAAGAAGTATAAGGTTCAAAGCTGGAAAAATCTGTCAGCTCAGTTTGTCTGTTCAGTCTAATACTAAGAAAAGCATTAAGTGTTCTCACGTGAGAGTAAAAATTCAGATAATGAACTCTGATTTATGTTCTTGCATGCCACCAAGAAATTCTGGTTCACCAGTAAATGTCTCTTTCTTTGAAGCAAATAATTCCTCAGGGTAGCTCTTACATTGTGGCAGACATTGATGTATTCCTTGTATATAGATCCTTGTATATAAATCCTTGCATGGATTTGTCAAGTCCTGTTGGCTGAAGCACATACGCTTAATATGTTCCACCAATCTCATTTGAAAACAATCAAACACACCCCCCAACGAACCAAAAAACACCAAAATACAACACAAACCAAACAAAGAAATGAAACAAAAAACCCTAATCAACAAAACCCTACTGCTGACAGGAGCTCTGCTTGTGAAATCTAAGCAGCTTTATAGGTCATACTTTTATGTGTCTTATTATCTTAGCCAATCCTCTTTTAGATAAATTATCTTGCCAGATATCAAGAGATTCTAACAAAAAGACACATTAATTCCTAGAGAAATATTGGCACAAGCAGAAATTAGAGTTCTAGACTAGGAAGGACCATGAACATAGAATATCTGATGCTCCAGTCCTGAAATAGATATTTTAAACATCTGCTTCAACAGATGCAAAACTGGAGTTATCCTCTGCAGTACACTAAGTACAGGACACCTCATTTTGTTTTTTCAAGGTCATGGAGCAGACAATGCTGTTAGTCTGGTACATACATTCTAAGAAATTTTCCCATAAACATCTTAAAATACCAGCATTTTGCCTAGTGAAGACCCATGCCATATACTTTTGACACAAACATCATTCTAAATAAATACATCAACAGACTTTCACTCCTTAGGTGTATCTGTACAGACAGACACATCTCAAGACATCTTACTTAAGAAGCATCTCAAGTTGACAGGAAATTCCCTAAACACTTGTGCTTTCACCGATGGATGCACATAAATCCAATTGAAACACGATGCTGCTGAGACCTTGAATTTGCACATCTACCTCTACCTGTATCAGTTGTCAGAGCCAATCTGGCAGAATCTCACTTCACCGTCTAAAAACCACAAAACCAACATGGGAGTAGGGAAAGCAGCACTGTTTCAGGTACTGCTGATGCAACAATTCATTGATTTGAGTTGTCACTTCTAATCAGCAAGAGTGAAAGGAATCTTTCTTCAGTTTCTCCCTCTTCCTATCTTCCCCTAGCTGGGATTGGAATTAACATAAGAGGTAGCCTTTTCCGATGAAGATGGTCTAGTTTGATTAAACACTTCAGTACCTTAGAAAACTACATGAAGCACTGGCCTGCAGGGCTCCTGCTTATCCTACCTTTTTCCACAAGGTGTGATAATTATTCATAATTATTCATTTTCATAACTGAAAACAAGTAACTTGCAGGTAAGACTGACAGAA
Source organism: Sylvia atricapilla (assembly GCF_009819655.1). Lineage (NCBI taxonomy): Eukaryota > Metazoa > Chordata > Aves > Passeriformes > Sylviidae > Sylvia > Sylvia atricapilla. The sequence continues at coordinate 119,152,443 of NC_089140.1, read as the reverse complement.
CACTGACTTAGGAGATGAGAGTGTCTCTAAGATGAAGCAGGAGCTTCAGAGCACATTATGGTCTCATTTTAGTTACATGAGGAAGTCCATAACTACAGTTTAAAAGAACTGGCATCATGCTGTCTTATCACTCCCCTACTGGTAATCAAGGATCTAATATCACCAAATAACCACTGCTCACCCACCAGTTCAGCAACAATAACTGACTAAGTAACTATTGTTGCTCCTTACCAGTAGAGATTTCAAACTCATTCATCTAAGCTATCAACTAGGTAGTTTCATTCAGTGCTAATGAATTATTTCAAAATCTTTATTTTTACATTAATGGGAATCTAGTATTGTTTGGAGCATTTTAATGACGTCTACATTTCCTATAAAATAAAATTTAGAATATTTCACTTGCTCTATCACATTCTACATTGCACTACTGCAATTGCCGTAACCTCACACTAGTGCTTGTACTGTAATAATGCTGAATCTCACAAAGGTCATAATGAAATAATACACAAAAGCACCCAAAATTCCCGAGTTCAGAAGGCATCTAAAGGAATGTCTTTTAATGTTTTCCCTTGGTAATTTTTTTCTTTTTCTTTTTTTTTTTTTTTTTTAACTTTAGCTTTAAATAAAGCAACTTTTAAAATTAAAAGCAAATTTTGATCAATATTTCTAATTAGCTCCAATTCTGATGTCATTCATTCCTGCAACCACTATAGTTATGTGCAATTTGGGCCACAGTTCAAATCCATGCTCTTAAAGAAAGCATCAAAAAAAGCTTTTCATAATATTAGAAAAAAAGTCATGTTTAAGCCCCAAAGTTTTTCTTCAATCATAACAAAAATATCAAAGCAGAAGGAAAGAATGTATATTTAAAAGGTTTCAGTTTGTTTTATTTTTTAACAAAGGGGAGACAGCCGTAATATTTTGAAGTGCATTTGGTTAATGTAGCACAGATGTGCCTTACAATATATATCTGCAATACTGAATTTCACATTACATTATTGCTTACATTTTTCTTTATTAAGTCTATTTTGAATTAAACTGATAATTTGCATGCTGTCCATACGAAGTTTTATGAAAATGAGCTAAGATAAATAATTAGTTCAGTATTCCTCACAAAACACAGAACAAGTAAAGTGCATTTTCAGCCAATCAGAGAAAACACTATCCTGTTTAGCATTTTATGAATCAATTTTTGCACTCAGCACCACATTCGTATTTCTTTGCAGCCACTTAAGTTACTCTACCAGTCCCTTGGCTGGATTAATCCTAGCTGGTTGTCGAGAGGCCAGTGGAAATTCATACACCTTTTATTAAAATGAAAGTTGAGGCAAAGCAGAAAAATTACAAATAATCTTATGCCAAACATTTCCAGTAACACTGAACCTTCCAAGAGGGTTTTTTTTGTTTTAAAAACCGTTAGTCCAAAGATTTCTGGAGTGCCAGTATGTTTGCTCTTTTTCCTAAACCTACACACATCAAGAATTCCTACAGCGCAAATATCTCTATTTCCACAACTTCTTTTTTCTGAAATTAAAATGAATAAATTCCAAACATAGTCAAATATTTTACTTGCCTTTCAGAGAATTTCCTTCATGAAAGAGAACCACAATAACTAAGAAACAAGATGCTTATAGAGCTTAATTTTCTAGTAATAAACCAGCACATCTCTCATTTTAGAAAAGTGCCTTTCTGTCAGGCACTATTGCACTTTTCGCCAGAAAAGTTCCAGTTAATTTAGGGATTCATGTATGAGTGGTCTCAGACTGGACAGTTTGGGCAGGCAGGAAGAAAGCAAAGAAATCTCTAAACTCTCTGTGTGCACAGGCACATTTAGCAACAGATATTTCATATGCTGTATGTGAAAGTTCCTAGCGAGCTCTAGGTGCATTAAAGTCCTGACTGAGACAGTAACATGTAAGGAATTCTACGATAACCACCAAAGCTCTTAGCTAAAAAAAAAAAAAAAAAAGAAGAAACACTGTGGATCTTTTCTATTGCTCCTCAATTTCTGCCCAGCTGCAAAGGCAAAACTGCCCTCCTTGTTACTTCTGCTACCAGAGAATCCAGGATGAGAATGAGCATAGCATGGCATCCAACGACCAAGACTCTGCCATTTCTTCCAGCCCCATCCCTCCATCAGCTTGCATCAACTTTGCTTTGTGCTGAGACAAGACCATCTGTTTTGTATCACTATCCTTATTCTGGCCAGACACTGGGACATCTGGAAGACTGCACTGTCTACACTCCGAGAAGCAGACACGGAGCTGGATACCATCAGCATACCAATGGCACCACAGCTGACAGTACATGCTCTTCCTCATTCATTGATTAAATTAATACCACTGACATCTTTCCACAAGAGTAGAAAAAATATATAATTTTATCTCCCCAGTTGGGTGAAGGAGATAAACTAGTAGGAATGTGAAAACCATTCCACACATCCAATAGATTAATCATTTAATAAAGTTTCAAATACACTAACAGTTTTTTTCGATATTTTTTCTTTTTCTTTTTATAAAGAGAAGTAAATGCTTTTTAAAGAAAGTTTAGGTTGTTGAAAAACATGTGCAGTTGGAGATGTTGTATAGGTGCTGTTTATGCTATTAGATTGCTTTGTGTAACCTATGAGTTCAGTGCACTATTGGGTTATGTTTGCTCATGCTTTTGGTTTGGAAAGGAGAAAATAGGTTTTTGGTTTTGCTGCAATGCTTGTGCAAGCATTCTGCAATGCAAGACAAAGACCTGGCTGAAACAGAAAATGGTCTAATGGTACATATAATACATTTGGTTACTACACTTTCATTGGATATTGCAGGACAAGATTTTTGCCAAAAAATAATTCAGGCATTACATGTAAATCATGCAATGTTAGTTCAAGCCTAGCATCTTAAACATCATAGAGATACATTTGCTTTTACTCAACACTACTTTATCTTCTGGATATGAATGATATATTACTCTAGAATGCCTCATTTCAGAAGATTAAAACCATTTTGAAAATGGATCAGAAAATTTTACCTGACAATTCTGCTTCTCAAGACACACTAATGTTAATCATGAACTCCATTGACTGAAAATTTATCTAAAGTATTTCAAATTTCTCCCTTTTGGGTTTTAGCTCCTTACTATGAGAGCTGTGGAACTCAGGTAGATCTTGAGACATCTTTAACTTTGGAGTCCACAGCAGTGGAACAGAATTCAAACCACATCCCCTGTTAGTTACAGCACTTCCTCTTCTTGTGGAGGATAAAAACTGCTAACCACTCTATCAATGACTAAGAGGGACTCAGAGACTCTAGACTGGAAAGCCAATTCAATGTCAGATATCAAATGTTCCTCTAAGAGCTGTGAAAAAACAAGGGTGAAGGAAACACAAAACATCAGGAAGCACAATCATCATATGCTGGATGGAGGGAGCAGAAAAGAGTACATTGTACCACAGAAGCTAAATTACTGATTTATTATATTTTCCTTCTCAAAAAGAACCATCTGTACTAATTTCCTAGACTGCAGGCAGTTTGACTGATAGAAAACCTAAAAATGAAATAAAGACAAAGTCACAGTACAAACCATATCAACAGGAAGAACAGAGAAAATAAAGAAAAGAATGCAATGGCAGAAAATATCTATTTCAAGCCAAAAGGAAACAGGCAATACTGCCCCAAGAAAGTTTCTGGTTTGTCAACACAAAAAAGCCAAGTAATTAATAGTTTTCTATCTTCAGGCACACTAGCAAACCTCACTAGCCCTGAAATACTGTTTGCTTAAATGGTGGCTGAATAAGGCCAAACTCCAAGGTGCTAACTTGCAGCCACTAAGAATGCGGTTCTGTATTCCAGTAGCTTGTTTCCATGGGTGAGGTTCCATTTATTCCTGTGCTCTTTCCCCTTTCTACCATTCCCAGTGTGTCAGTGCTTGATTTTTACCTGACTCTGCTACATATGCATATGAAAAATAGTATATTTTTGGTGGCATCTTCTTCATGTGTGTTAGCAGAGCTGCCTTGGCACATTCAGGGCTCAATACAAGCATTAAGAACCATCTAAAGCAAACAACAGGAGCCTACAGCTCTGCCTGAAGGAACAGAGGAGGAAGTAGGATCACTTCCTCGATCAAATACAAGCTTTCATATGCAGGGAGGATCATAGAAGGATCACTTCTCCCAGAGCCATAACCCTAAGGAGTAAAAGTATCCGGCATTTAAGTAACACTAACAAGTCAGAATGTGAACATGTTTATCAAAGCATTAGTAATAAAATAAGATATCATTTTTACATTAACAGAATGATACCCCATCTGCAACTCACCACTGCTGGTTTAACGACCTTAAAATTTAGTGCAATTTTGCTTCTTGCTTCTCTCAAGACACCAAAGCTTTTCAAAACTGAGATTCCGTGAGAATATGCACATCTTCAGAAATGCATTCCTAATATATTACCAACATATGATTCTTAATACTACATGTTACCACATTAAAATACAATTTCCAATTTTTTTAAAAAAGTATTACAACATGGCAAGTAATCATCGCTTTTTTTTTTTTTTTTTTAAACTAAGCAATGCCAAGCTGTTAAAATCTAATATGATTGAACTTGGAAATAAGCTTGAACATGAGAAGTAGGCTAAAATCAGACTAATTATCAACACAGTGTCTTACCTTCTTATCACCATTTCCTCATCTGTTTTAAAATTCCTTAAATATGGTAATGTGCACAAATTAAATTATATCTGATATTATGGTACAGCTTTTTAAGTGAATGCAGACTTCATGGATAAGTCTCGCTACTTTGAAAATTAACACAAATTAGAAAAGGCAATCCAAAGGCTCAAAGAAATTTTCAAAACTTAGTAATCTATCAATTTTCATATTACAGATACAAATATTATACTGAAACTAGTGTACACACACATTTGATCCTTCATAAAATTATGTCACATCAATTAAATTGCATTCCTCCAAACTCAACACCTCTTAAGTTTGTCAAAACACAAGAAGCAGCTTGTAATATCTGACAGTGCTTCAGCATATTCACGGAAACACTTTCCTCAGCTCCCAAATAACCTTTCCAATTATCTGTGTACAATCAAAGTTCCTTCTCAGATGAGCACTTCAGAACGGTCTGGATAAGAAGCTTAAGAAGATCAGAACCATTTAAAAAGGCTTCCAACACTTCCAACAGCTTCCCAACACACCAATGAAAGCCCCCCCCCCACCTATGATTAATGTTCTATTTCTTAAGAAGCATTTCTCTATGTGAAGATTCAATGTGATGTGAATTCTTGCCAAACTGTTGCTCATTTACAAACTATAACTTATGGGTAATATGAAAAAATCAAAACCACTTAATTCAAACAAACTCTAAACACCAGGCTATCAGAAAGACAATTCCCAAGTCACAGGTAGTTTAACTACAGTATCGATAGAATTTGGAAATTTTAACAGAGGGTTTTAGGTTCCTTAAGCAAATACATTATTCAAGCCGTTTTACCAATGCTTTTGAACACATTAGTAGAAATTTAATATTCAAAGACAAAAAAACCCTTGCTGCTCTGTAAGACCTTAACAATATTTTGCCCTGATAACCAGACATACATTTAGAACAAATTTCACCCCAAAAAAGTATTGTTTTTATAAAATAATTGTGTGAATATTCATAAAAAAACCACCATGATGATAAATTCAGCCGAATTATTTGTCACTGACATAACCCAGTTGCTACCCATTTCCTGAAAAATATCAGGAAAACAAGTTCATCTCAGAAATATTCAAATATGTCAAAAGATTTTTCTATCCCTCTAAGGACATCCAAGTAAGCATGAAAACTATTTCATAAAATCCCCCACATGGATACGTTTCTCCATACAGCCAAAAGGAGAAACAGGTCTGGAAACTATTGTCAGACACCTTGACAAGTCTTTTCTATCCCCAACATCACTCAGAGTACCTCTGCAGTTAGGTGATAGTGATTGAATAATTAAATCTGTGACGTTCTGAGGAACTGTCTATCCACAGACATTAACTCACATTTACTTTTAGTCATTTATACTCTAAGCAACTGAGAGTCTGAAACAAGAATTAAATGATACATAAAGTTCCTTTCTTTAGATAAAAATGACAATGATTCATTCAGCTTCTGAATACCCTAAATAAAAATAGAGTAATCCCTATGTCAAGAAAAAGCATTTTCCTGTGATGTGCCAAAGTAATCTTTTAGAGATGGGCAGGTGAGCAAGCATTAATTACCAGTGACTGTATTCTCTACATGTAGGAGAGAAATGAAGACTTTGGTTGACAGTTCAATGTTTGAAGAAGGAAATAAATGTTTAGTCACTGCTTTGTACTATAAGAGGGAACTATCACAGTGAAGGGCAAGCTCTCTGTAAGATATGTGCAGGACATGCACCCAGATCTCTAGTGTCCATGAAACCAGCTGATTTGCCTCCAGGTGCTCTGAAATTTTCATGCACCAAGAGGAATATTTCTACATGAAAACTGTAAAACATGCACATGGCAAGCATGGCTTATCTTCTCAATCTCAAAGCATCACGTTTTAAATTTAGTTAGACAAAAGATTATGCATGAGAATAAAATTAGTTAGCCTTCATTTGCATTTCATATAAAACATATGTAATGATTTGTAATAATTATTTGAAACAATAAATGCATTTTTTGTATAATACAAATATTACTTTTTCTAGCCTACTAGACAATACTTTAATTGTCTGAACAAATGGAAGCTGAAATTACTCATCAGAAGAAACTTGAAGGAAGACTATGGAAGGATTACATGCAACATTACTTTCATACTTCAATGTCAGAACTTATAGATTCCAAAATAGAAAAATACTAAAAAAATTATTTAGCAAAATACTAAAGTCAGTAATATTTTAAAATTCTGCAATAACATAGGAATGTGTTGGGCAAAAAAGTATGCTCTTTACTTATGTTACAAAGGACAAACACATGACTATCACTTTTTTTTATTATGAATTATGCCTTTAAGAACAATTTTGTTCTTTTATAGTTTCATTTACACCACCTTTTCAAATTTTTATTATTGTAATAATAAAACAATCTCCTTGTAACTTCTGGTTTTAATAAAATAAAGGGAGAAATCTTTTTGAAGACACAATTGGATTTGTCTCTCTGCATCTGGTTAAAAATCAAAACTGACAAATCCAATTATTTGCATATTTATTTATATTTAATTATTCCCAGGACTATAAAGTTTCTCTGAAGAGAATTAAAAACAATGGAACAACTATAATTCTTTTCATTTATATTTTATTCCTTCATTATTGGACATTTCAAAGATATACCATTTCTTTACAGAGAAGAAATTTGGACTACACCAATATAACCTAGAAAAGAGTAAGCCAATAAATGAAACCTTTGTGTGCAACATCCCTTCTGTCACAAAGGCACACTGTAACCTCTACTGTTTAGTCCAGGAATGTACAAACTTTCTGCATGTAATATCACACACTTACACACAAAACCTATTAAATTTTTATTTCTTTTTCAGATGCTCAATATCTCAGTGTTTTGCTAACCATTTCCATCCTCGCTTTTACATATTTTTCCAAAGGTGACTCACCACCTTTCTTGCCATGATCACACTCCTTCACAGCAAAACTTTGGCTTTATACACATCAGTGGCTAAACTCATATTTTATTGCAGTGGAGCCAGCACTTAGAGTTAAGTGTGCTCCCTGTACCAATAATTGTTCAAAGCCCTCAGTGACTCCAGGAGCAGTTTCACAATCAGTTTAAGCTAAACAAAGTCTGTGATGCCAGTGGAAGAGTAAGACCTGCTTGCCCCACATGTCAGCTGACTAATTTGTCCATCCTTATGCCAGCAGCCACACTTGTGTGGCCCTCAAGAATCAGGGTCAAGCAGCTCATCTCTCTGAAGGTTCTCTCTTGCTGCATTAATTTTGAGCTCAGCTCAGACTCACTCAGTAGAATCTTCTCTGATGGTTTTTGCTCAGACATGGACTCACTTAAACAGGTGATCAGAAAAGCTGAATTTAAAATACAGCTTCATATTTATTTTCAACGCAGTGTCTGTGATATAAGAACAGTTAAATTACAACAGGGAAATGTCATGTTATTAAAGTTAAAATAGATGATACCATCAGGAAGGATCTTTATAGAAAATAGCAATACTAAGTCATCTTAAAATATCATTTTTATTTTCCTTGGAATACGAAATTGAAATCCTATAGCCTGCAATTTGAGAAGTTATTTGGTATATATTAAAAATTAATTTTAAGATTTAATTTTAATTTAGTAATTTAATTTCATTTTTTAATTTTTCTTTAACAGCTCTTGCTTTGCAACTAGTTCATGCACAAATATTGCATATATTATCTTGAGATCACTGCAGTAGAAAAATACAGAGAAACATAGAGAAATTGTCAAAATTTTCACAACTCCAAAGCAAAAGATTAGAAGATAAATTTGCTTCAAAACTTGATACTTTGATTAAACAAACACTCCCGACTGGAGAAAAAAAAAAGTGAAATAAGGACTGGACCCCAAATAAAGAATTATGTTCAACAGCCTCCAGTGTCTACTTTTACTTTTTACAACTCCATTGACTTCAAATTATCTAATATCAAAGATAACTTGGATCCTTATATTTAAATCTACCATATTTCCTCTTTCTTGATTCATCTTTGCCCATGGCCATGTTTTTAATAGACTTGTTACTTAGTGCATTCTTACTGTACTTATCTCTCCCTCACTGTTCCTGTCTTCACCGATTATGCACAGGGTCTGGTAGCTATTTATGATAAGTGACCACAGCCTTCAGTGGAAATGCTCCTTTAGATTGTTTTTTATTTATTTTCCAGCATTCCTATTTTGTGATGTTATAAAATGATTATCCCAATTTATCTTTTCAACAATTGTTCTGTTTGTGAATTTCTCATATCCTGAATACTTTTTGCCTCCACAGACTTCTAGTCTGCCACCTGTCTTGAAGTATAGCCTTCACTACATTTTTTCCTTCTTCATAGTTGATACATTAATAGTCAAAATGTCTTAGATATAATAACACCTTCCGCCAGTATATTCACATACAAAGAATGATCCTGGGTCATTAAAGAAAATGCAAGAACTGCTGGGAGCAGCACTACTTTTGATGTTAGATAACTACAGGTGCAGTGCAGTTACTACCTGCAAACCCAAGGTATTGTGTACCACAGTGACCCTGTGAAGCATAGCAAAGGGTAATGAGACTCCTGGTCTGCTCTTAATGGCTCACACTTACAAACGATGCCACTGGTAGTGGTAGTGGTATCTGACTTGGAGTGTTTGAGACTATCTTTTTTTTGTAGGGCAGTCACAACTTTTACTGCAGTACTCATAATTTTACCTGATGGAAGTTTTATCCTGGAATTTCTTAAGACAGCAATCAAAGCAGACAAATTGAATACTTCCAATTTTAGGTGGGCTGAAGACATGCACTGAAGTGTAGTTATTTACTTCTTTGTTTTCAATCTCACTGTCTTCTAATTTTTATCAAAGCTTTTCAAATTGCATTTTGAGTTCTGAAAACATCAGAGGAGTTCCCCTTCTGAAAACCCAAATTTGTTCCTTTTGTACTGAGCTCCAAATTACCTCCTACTTCACTCTCTTCTTTCTTCTCCATGTTAATTCTTCCTCTGTCCTTTTTTTCATTTTAGCAATTACAACCAGTATTCCACTCCCATTTAATTTTATAAAATAGAACACTCTCAGAAGTTCTTCACATGCAATGCACTACAAAAAGAACGTCAGGCCAAGCAACGGCTTTTTAGTCTAAGTTTAATATCCTGTTTTCAAGTAAAAACAGGTAATGTAACAAGTAAGTTTGCCACTGCTTTGCATATATTATTTGCTGCTTACAGCACTTACAATTACATTTATCTTCTAAATTTTAAATTGAGGCTTGTACTTGGTATCATGTTGAATGGTAAAAGCACACACCTTGCAACATCTAATAAAATTAAAATTCAGTCTGGCAGGGAAATTAAAATATACAAAAAAGGTAGAGTTAGCTACTCTATAAGCCACAAACCTAACGAATCTGGAATTCCCAGGGATTTGTGTTACATCTCAATAATTCCTTCATGCTAATATCAGCTGTTTCCCTTCATATTTCTCAGAGTATCCTCTCCCTAGTAATCTTGCCCACCTTTCTTGTTTTCCTCTCTTTCATTAACTCAAACAGTTTGTCCCAAAATGCTTCAGCAAGTCAGCAGATGCTCTGTTTGTTTCAGAGCCATAATAATGATCAGTCTGCAGTGGTATCTCTTTACCTTGTACTGCCACTTCAGGATGGTACTAATGAGACTGTCTTCCAGGCAGACACCAATTTCCAGGGAACTGGAGGAAATTTCCTGGATTAGGAAACTGTCAGTTTCAGTTGAAATTTGACAGGAGATTTAAAAGGGCTAGAACTCAAAGACAGAGTTGCACACCATACAAAATCATCCACACAAAAACAGCCTCACTGGAAAACAGGGGATGAAAAGTTACTGGGTGAAAAATGACGTACAGGGGATATCACTATCGGGTTACATCACGCTAAAATCACTTGTGTAACTGTGAACATTCTCCCCACTGAAATAAACCCTAGGTAAAACAAACATTCCCCTTTTTATCAGCTTTCAGTAGCTAGTAGTAAGCTTTAGTCCTTGAAATTTCAAATATATGAAGTCTGGCAGACTCACCCTGCCTGAAGTTGCTACCAGGAGAAACCATCTTTCCCTCCCCTGCCAGACAGTGCTACTCTCCTGGGCAGAAACAGCTTTCCTTAATGCACTGGGCTGAAAACATCAGTGATTCACAAGCTGATTTACAAGCAGATCAGATGTCTCTGCCTTGAGGGCTTCCATATCTATTAAAGGCTCAGGGCAAGGCAGATGGCTGAGGGTGGCAACAACTCCAGCCAACAATCTCCTGCGGCAAGTCTGTCAGAAGCCAGACAAGAATCAATTCATACTCACTAATGATTTTGCATGCCCTTTTTCATTCCTTCTCTAATCTGCTATCTACAATACTCTTCAACTTCTGTCTGTCTTCAGTCGTTTCCCTGTCATTTTCCAATGTCCTTTCCTTCTGCTATATCTGCTCTAGGATGAAGGTGCCTAGAACAGAAAGACTTTATACCAAACTGGGATGAGGATGGCTCACTGGATACAAACAGGAACAACTGAAAGACACTTGAAGGCAGGATATTCAGTGCAGACAATGTTATTATTTTGACCTAATAGCATGGGTCAAAGGTATCTGGCTGCTTTTATGTTCACAGCTGTTGTGGGCCTGGAAACATATCATCACAACCATTCATTTTAATTTAATTGTCTGAAGGATGTAGCATCCTTCTTTCTGATCTGTCCATGGACATTTCTCAACCACAAAAGACATCTAATACAACACTGTTAATTTTTAGAAACTTCTTCACTTGTTTTTGGCCCTGACCATCCTGGATATTTCAGAGTAATGTTATAAATATCACTTCTCTTATCACCCCCTTCCCATTAAATGATAACATTCTAATGGAGGTACTCACTGCTACTGGATTACTGACAAAATAAATATTATAATGCTTAATGCATTATTTATTACTTTCTCACCACATGACTACCTATTAATCCATGACAGCACTTTACTTTTCACTTTATGACTACTTTATCTCCTTAGAATGCTTTTGTTTGAGGTTTTGGCGAAAGTTTTTTACCAGAGTCCAAGTAAGTCATCCCCCTAAGTACCTACCAGCCAATATTTTGCCAACACCTTCATGAATCATAATTACACACACTCAAAAAGGAAAAGATGTACTCAAGTCTAGTCACTAGGAACATCCTCTTTTTGTAGCTCTCTAAGAAGAAGAATAAACTTGACATTACTGTGAACACAAACCTTTCAAAAGCAGAGAAAAATCCCTCATACTCAAATGGTTGGCTTAAATATCGACCAAAAGAGAAGCAATATATAAATATTTAGTGTTTGAGACCAATATTAGCCTCAGAAGCAATAGCTCACATCCTAACAATGTATTTCTTATGTGAAATTATGAAATATTTACATGGAAACTCCTCTGATGTCTTATTTCTCAGAACTGAACCTAGTAAGCAGCTAACTAAAAATTAATCAGACTGCAAAGGTAAATTCATACAAAAATTTAAATTATTTTTTAAAGGTTGGTCATACTCTGATACAAATTTTGGAATAAATTCAATTTGTTTTAGTTTGAATGCAAAATAAGCACTTACTTTAAAAAAGGATATTTGCTATTTTTACTATACAAGATGCTGTTAATAAACAAGTACTCGACTCCAAAATTTTTCAAATAAAGATATTTGTTTAAAGATATTCAATGTGAATTAATGACACTGGAACACTGCATACCAGCTGACACAAAACTGTTATTTTACCTATCACCAAAGGTATGCCAGTAACACTAAAGAAAACACTTTCTTGACTATTCTTTGGATTGTGGGGCACAAAAAAGAGTTCTCATATACACTGACAATTTCTTTTAATCAGGGGAGCTTAATAAACCAACAAAATGGAATTGAACTCTTCACAATGAAACACCGAACATGATTCTATGCTTTTGAATTCTGCTGATCGTAATTATAACTAATCTTCACAGAGAAGTTACTTGAAATGCTGCATAAATGCTGCATTGTACCAACAAGTGTCAAAGCACAACTTTGAAACTCTTAGAAATTTCATGCTGTGGCAAAAATTATAGTAATGTGGTTTTGCCTTGCCTTCACCATTGTGTCAGATTTGTTTCTAATATTAAATTGTTTTGTAAACGCTGGCAGCTTTCCCTTTCATGGAGCCTGACTACACCAAGAAAACATTATCTACTTCACAGCCAAGAGTCATTCATTCGGTATGGGCAGACTGCCTTTAAGAAATTATACAATGCCTAGGGGGTACAAGCACTATTCATTCTCTAAATTTCAGCTCATTTTGTTAACCAAGCATGCAAAAGGACAATAGCTCAGAGCCTATCCTGTTAAAATATGTAAAACCACAAACAGAAGTATTTGCCATACTGTTAGTTAAGCAATGCCTTTCTAGAGGTAAAAAGACCACAGGCTTTGTCAGAATTGCACAACTGTTCTGGACCACTGAAAACAGAAATCTACTCTGATGATCACAAAAAATATTCCAGATGCTCATTCCTTCTTTTAGGAGAAACAATTCTGAGCTGACAAAGATGACTGGCGTTACCTGCTCTGTATTTCAAACAAGATTCAAGCTAGTTGTAGTTGAACATCATCAAACATATTTTGGCAACAACTGCCCTCACACTAACAGTGGAAGACTGATGTTCAGATGTCCATGTTTCAGCTATATTCAAAAGTACTACATCATTAAGTTTAAGCATATTTAACTCAATGAAATACCAAACTGCTATATTTCTACCCCATACAGCACCAATTTACACCAGCTTTTTTCACCCAGCAGCAATAATTTTGGTAGGAATTCCTCACAAATGTCATGGTTGGACATCTTGTTGCTATCCCGCCAGCCTGATAAAGCCTACTGGGCAGCAGTAAGCATCAGCTCCCAGAGTATGAGGGCTGGGGATTTCCAAGGAGCTGGAAGCCTGCAGTTTAAAGAAGCTAAAGCTCTAACCAAAGATCAAGTTTACATGCTGCGCACTGAAGTCAACATGGCATCACAACCCTGTCCCTTAACTGCAGAGGTTACACCATGCTTGTAAATTCTGAGCCATCCTGAGCGAGGTGGCCCAGGTCTGTAATTGCATGGCCCACAGAGGGGCTACCCGTGAGGCACTGATCTTGCAGGTCCCGGCGGCTCCTCTGTGAAAATGACATTCTTGTTTTTCCACCACTAAAAGTAGCTGGGAAATTGCCAAGAACGTCATTTTCAGCAGCCTATAGCAGTGAAATCAGGAACCTTCACACAAAGACATTTATAAATTCCTTACTTGGAACAAAACATTTAGGAAAATAAAAAAGACAATGTCTGCTATTCATTCCACCTTAATATTCACACTTTTTCTTTGAGGCATGTCTAAATAGGCATGTGACTCATATATGTCAAAAATTCAAACCTAAATTGCCATTTAAAAATACTCTGCCAGTTTCAGTGATCCCCAGGGTACAGGGAAACACATAAAGATGTGAGTGCTTCTCACAGGAAATGCCCTTCCCTTTTATTGGCAACAAATTATGAGAATGCTGCAACATTCATTCTTACACTAATTCTTGACTTCAAATTTGTAATATTACAACAATATTCACCTTCATGGCAATGAATTAATAATACCCTATGATTTGTAAGAAAAAGAAGCAAAATCCTGTAGGCACAGAAGACAATGCAAGTATTAGGCCAAGAGAATCAGAATTGTTCAGTCAGGAAAAGAGAAGGCTTTGGGGTGACATAATTGCATTGTTCTAAGTACATGAAGGGAACCTACAAGAAAAATGGAGAGGGACTATTTACATGAATATGTAGTGAGGACAACGGGGGGGAAGATTTAAAATAAATGAGGGTAGATTTATATGAGGTATTAGGAAGAAATTCTTTCTGGTGAGGGTGATGAGGCACTGACACAAGTTGCCCAGAGAAGCTGTTGATGCCCCATCCTTGGAAGTGCTCCTGTCAAGGTTGGATGGAGCTCTTAGAAACCTGGCCTAGTGGAAGGTGTTCCTGCCTACAGACTGGAAATTAGAACTAAATGATCTTTAAGGTCCATTCCAATCCAAATCATTTTATGATTCTATCATATATACATACATATAAATTTGTGCATCACAGAATTTTGCTGGAGATTACTTGAGGTCATTAACATAAATATATGCTAAACTTCAGGTGGAAAAACTGACATTTATTTTCTGAAAAATAACTGCAGATGACAATCTGATTCTACAGATTTACTTCACCCATCATTCTGAAAAAGTTACTTAAAATAAAGATGCTTGCGAGAAGTAAACCTTCAACTCCTGAACAACAGTATGACTGCTTTTCATTTTCTTATAATAATGATGAATACACGTAATTTCATCTTTTTTTTTTTTCTTATTTCTTGTACCTCTCAAAAGATATCCAAGAAAATATTACTGAGTTAAATGGTTTTATCATTTCTAAGTGTAAGGAACACCCAAGTATGTCAGCTCATGTTAAGACAATTAAGTATCTATTTTAACAAGGAGTTCTTAGACTTCAGACACTAAAGCAGAAATCCAAAATTCTTGTGGCAAGCCATTAGTACTTCATTACTATCAGACATCTTATTGACACTGCAGTGGAAAACATAGTCAATGAGGTACCCTTGTAAGAGCCTTAAAAATTCAAATTTGTCCAAAGTTAGTAAAAGCTTTTAGTGTTTCTGTCATATTTTGTCAAGTGTTGCTCTCTGACTTCACTTGCTTCTACATTAATCAAGGTGACACAAACCAGATATTCAAATTTTGTACAATTTTATGAATCATGTGACGGCTTACAGGACCACTGACCTAGATCAGAAAATTGGGCAAAATTGGACCTTCTTTCAACAGTTAATCATTGTTCTGCTGGACACTTGCCAGCACTGTTTCACCAAGCATCAGAACTGATAACATGCAGTGCAAATGGAGAGAAAAGTGAAGGATGGACTTGGCCGGAAATAGGTACACAGAACAAGAGCAAATCATATATTTAAAAATGACATTCTAAGCATGTGTTTTAACAAGGAGTTCAAATGACATGTGCAATAGAGTCTAAGCCTAATGCCTAAGTCTACTATTTCTCAAGTTGTGACTAAATGTCCTGCCATTTTACATCTATTACTACTTTAAAAAAAACAAACCAGTCCTATGTTTGATAATCCACTTAGTGAAGACAGAGATTACAAAGGGACTGCTCCTTGAAAGTCTTCTGGAGCTGTAGTTTTGTCACAAAATAAATCCCCATAAATTCACTTTATTTTTTGCCAGCTAAGTTATAATTATGCCAATTCTTTTATCTTGCATTTTTTCCTGCTCGTTGTAACTCACTTCAGTAATATATGACATGCCTCAACAAAATTATCCACACTATTCTCCATTCTGCACTCTTATCTCCCAGGAATTACAGTCAAATTGCACCACACATTTAGTTAAAAACTCTCTAGAGTAAAGTTTAAGTTGATCTAGTGATGGTTTTCAGTAGCAGTATCTATGCCTACATCTGTTTATAATGATGATCATAGCTTGTTAGATATGATCTCTCTGAAGGGAATATGAGCAATGCCTATGCTCTAGAGCAGATATTACTTAAAAGCATCTTTTGAATAGCATTAGCTTGTTTTTTCCCCTAATCTTCTATGTGGAAGTGATCACTCACACACAAAGAAGAATCTATCAGCACTGTCTTTTACCCTCTAGACTTTTGAGTCTTTCATTTTCATAGAGTAAATATTTTATAGCAAGAATCCTTTAAAAAGTAGGTGATTATATCCCAATGCTCTGTTTCCTTTTACCAAACAATTTGCAAAACAAACTATTTTTCCCTTGTAAGATAAAGAGAAGCATTAGGGGTTTTTATTATTTAAACCACAAGTTCTCCCTTCTTTCAACAGATTTAACTCAGCCAATTATTTGAGATAGGCTTTTGTATAAACAAATCAAATAAAAAATTCAAGTTGCTAAAATAGTCACACACTAAACAACTTGCCAGAAAAATAGTGTCAGGATTAGAATAATTTAAAATTCAATTTTCCTACATGATTCTAACAAAGTAAAAGGCGCGTTACAAACTAAAAGTACGAATTAAAAGTCTGAAAAGAGAAAGCAATACATACACAATGAAAAATTTTCTTTGCTGGAGACAAGGAAGCCCTTTAAATCATTTGGCCTACAATCTCTTAGAAGAAAACAAATTCTATTTTAAGTTCAGTAGGAGGGTTTTGACAGCAGCTGTAGCACTAATTTCTTATTTTCTATAGTGATCAACAAACACTTCATAAATTAGTTGCAAAAACTGCATGTACTTTTAATCAAAATTTAAAACAATCAAATTGTCTGTATTATTCCAATGTAATGTCTTTTGAACACCAACTAAGAAGAAGTTATGTGAACAGCAAAACTCAAAGAGAACAGCAAAACTCAAAGAGAAGGTATAAAACTGGTTAAAATTTAAACAGCTGAAGCTGGAGATACTGCACCCATTTTTTAGGTTCTATACATTTACATTTTCTTTCCAAGAGTTTATTTTTCTAGTTTGTATACACAAGGTATTGTTAAACCTTATTTTGTGATAAAAATTTCATATAAATAGTATCAATGTTCTACTGAGGAAAAGGATACAATACTCACTGCAACAAAACTAGGAATAATTCTACTAATTTTGTGGCAGGAGGATGAATGAAAGATTACCATTTTGATGATGGGTTTCACAAATCCCTTGATCCACACTAATTAGTTCTTTTGGCCTTATACAAGTAACTGTAGTTTTGTATGTGTTCAATTAAGCACGTTATATCCCATACTATGTCACGCTCCTGATCTATAAATCATTTTCTAGCACTATTTAAATGTCACCATTGGTAAGTCTAGCACTAACTATATGCTAAGTTAATTACAAACGTAATAAAACTAAATGAAGTTCAAATTCATCACAGCAATGAAGTTTATTCTTGCAAAAATATAACTCAGCAACCCTCACTGAACATCAGCAGTTCCTCTCCTTCCTACACATTTATTCCCTCCCCATACCTAAATAACTGCTTCTGTAAATAACTGCTTTTGTAAATCAGCAGACTTACAAAAACTGGGATAAATTACATAAACAGGAGAACAGCAGTAGCAGTCTTTATAAGAAACAATTATTGCTGTGTTTCTGTCATATTTGGTCAAGTGTTGCTCTCTGACTTCACTTGCTTCTACATTAATCAAGGTGACACAAACCAGATATTCAAAATTTGTACAATTAGATGAATCATGTGACAGGCTTACAGGACCACTGACCTAGATCGGAAAATTGGGCAAAATCCCCCACATTTTATTAAAAAGGACAGATTTGTGCAGCGTCAAATAGTCACAATAATGCAGGTTAAATGGAGGCCCATAATGCCTAATTTTTTGCTGCACATTTCAGCATTTCTTGAAGAATAAGATGTTTGCTTTTTTCCTACAAAAATTTTACTTTTTAATTCATGGAATAAAACTAAATCTAATTCTCATTTCTTCCGTGCATTATTTTTATTTGACGCAAATTTCTATAAAGATAGTTTTTAAATCTGTGTTCACTGAAAAAAAAAAAAAAATCAAGCCAAGAAAGCTTCTGTGAACCACAAGACACTAATTAAAAATTGTTTATCAGTTCTTGTAGTCACGTGCAGTCTTCAGTGTGAACTTCCATACATATTTTATTAATTTCTTAGTAAAATAAAGCACTCATTTTATTTTTGAGAACTTTTGAACGGAAGAATGACACTAAAGGTTTACACTGCCCCTTTTTTCGCCCCGTTTTCTTGCCCATACGGTATTTCTCTCCTGCAACGTGCAGCACTTTGTTCGGTTTTTAAGCAGATTAAATCTCATCTCGTAGGAGGGGAATCCAGCCCTAAGGAAAAGCGCCAGCGCCCCCTGGTGGCACGGCTGGCCTCCGACAACAGCGGCGCCACTCCAAAAGCCCGCTCAGCCACAGCCACACGGCACCGCCTTGCTACGCCTTCAGAGCGCCTGAGCATCCACCAGGCAGCTGAACCAGGCCCGTGAACTGCAGAAACGCTCTCCTGCTTACCCAAAACCTTCCCTTTTGTATCCGTATTTTTACTATAAAACACGTGGAAACAGGTTTATGAGGAATATAACCTCTGCGCTCTTTATTTTAGTGGCTTCTTTCCCAAAGTAATTAGAACTAGAAAAGCACATTTATTATGTCGGCTTGTTATTTTAAAATAAACTGAAAGCTGTTGTAGAACATAAGAACGACAGGCTGAATCTGAATGGTCCAACCCTAGTGCAAATGGACGAAACAGTCCATACAATGCACACGAGTAGAAATGCACTAAGGAACAGTCTCTTTGTCTCAGTGAGTATGCTTGCATGGCAAAGTCTAAGTATGTTCCCAGTGCCATCCACATTTTTGCACAGTGTTTAACAGTGCAGATTCCTACAAAGTCTAAAGTTATCAGACAGAAGTCCCACCTGAACAAAATTCCCATGATATAATTGGAATTTCAGGATGAACAGCAATCACAGTATTCCAGTTATAAAGTCTTCAGAGTATGAATCTTTGGTGCAGAATAAAGACACCATTACAGCAGCAATGAGAAAGAGAGTCCCAAATGCAAAGGGGTATCTGGAACCAGTGTGCCAAAATCAGTTACCTCAGGAGCCTCCCAGTCCACTTCTGGAATCCTGTTCATCTTTGTAGGCAGAACGTGTCTGAGGTCCCATCTCAGGGTTTTCATTGAGGCATACACCAGATCATTGTATCTACTACTTCCAGTGTATTACAGGAAACATTTCCTTTCTGGAAATAGAAAGAAACTCTTCCATGCTGTCACAAGTGGCAGAGGCATTAGACTGAGTTGGTGCTGAGGAGTACTGCAGAAGATGAAGCCTATCCCAGTCATTCTCAGAGAAAACCGTGACTTTTTGAGCAACTCATTTTTTCTATGTCCAAATATTTGTGCTAGAGTACTCAGGATATGAGGTAACTTTGCATCCAACCAAAAACCTTTAAACAAGGGTTCACTGCATTCATTGCACTGTATGAAATTAATGGGGACCTGTTTTTGTAAGGAATCAGTATAAAAGCAAGCAAAAAATCTTAAGATTTGGCCAATACTGAAATAGAAGATTCCTTTATTGTCCCTGTTTTTTCATTATTGATTTCAAGGAAAATATTGCTTATCCATCAGAAGTTTCTTCTGCTTTTGGATTATTTCTTTTCTTAAACACCATTAATCTCAATAAATTTGAAGAAAAAATTAAATGTTTGCAAAGTCTGTTTTCATTTTAAAAAATCTAAATAAATTAATATAAGCCCGAACAATATTAGAACAACAATAATGAATTTCGAAGACAACATAAACTGATGCAGAGGCTCCAAAGTATCCTGACCAGGCTGTTCAACAGTGGAAAGAGAGACTAGATGTTTATGACTCAGGCTCCCACATGCTTTTCCTAGCACTAGCCTCACCTAGTTCTGTAGCTTCCTCTCACTTCCCAAGATGTGAATGCTGTAGCTCCTCTGCAGACTGCAGCAGTGAGTGAGCAGTGTGACTCTGCATCTCTCCAGAAGATACTATTAAGACCTCATCTCTCACCTGTTCAATATCCAGGACTGCTTTGCGTGGGTCACCGTAATACCTCATTTTAAATTATTTCATTGCATTTTCAATAACACTGCCACCTCACCTGTGTCATGGTTAAATGCACTATCCATAGTCTCTCTCTGTCAGGGATTTTGGAGACATGAGGGTGTTGCTAATTGTCTGTAGAGATTCTATCTGCCATCATGTGTAATTTTGTAATGCTTCTTGCACTGAATATATCCATATTTTATCACTCTGTATTCTTACCAGATAAAGTTTCCAGTTGTACCTAAATAAATTCATACACTCTCAATTGACTATTCACTGTTCTGTTTGGGAGTGTTGTTTTTTTTTTTTTGTTTTTTTTTTAATTTCCCATTAGGATTGCTCTATCTGGAGCCCAAAGGTTAATACTAAACTTTCATCTAACCTATTGGAACTGTTTATTTCTTCTATCTAAATATGGGTCTCTATCACACAGTCTGGGATGCCTCCAGCTTTCTGCCCAGAGGACTCATTTTTCCATCTATCTTGTCATTCTCCTATTCCACAAAAAAACCCCCTATCACTTAGCTGGTTTTTTTCAGAGCTAAATGGGTAAAATACATTACTTCTTCTAAATTTTACGCAGAGCATTTCACCTCCTCCTTTAAACCTCCTGTTACTGCCCTCACAGGTGCTAAGCTACTTATCAACCTTTAAAGCCTGCTACCATTTTTTAAAAATTACTTGTTCTGAAAAGAAAGCAAAAATTGGAAGCCATTCACTACCACTTATTTAGATAATTTCAGGCAGGCATTTCAGCCCACTTCAAAAGTTCAGGAAAGGTAAACAACTGTAATGAGCTGTAATTACTTGTCTTGGTCATTAATTACTTTTGCGTATCAACATCTAAAAAGTGGCACAAAAATATATTTACTTCTGAGTGTTTAAATGCACAATACCCTTCAACCCTCTCACCTGGTCTTCTTCCTAAGCAAAATCAACATTTTGGTTTTGAATCAGGTTGCAGCTTCTTTTTTATCTCCATGGTTCTGGAGATAACGATGAGGTTTGACATAATTTCACCAATACTAGAGGGCTCATACAATTCTCATCAGTAAATGAAGGCCCACTCAAGATCACTGAATTGGTAATCAGCTACTGGTTAATTAAAAGTGCAGCTTGTATCTCTAATACTGTTACCATATTTGAAACTGCCTTTTTATGTTAATACAGTTGTGAGAGGAATAAGGAAATACAGCAATCATTCATGCATGTTTACATGACAGATATAATTCTTATACAGGTTATCTAAACCATCTAATATTAACCCCTCTGCATGTCTTCTAATCCCACAGAAAGTATCCTATTTCATTACCCATCTTACTCTCCCTCTGAAGTCTAGATCTAATCCCTTTGTCTCAGTCTGTGTGCTTTGTTTGATAAAACATTTATTTGCACAGTAGTTTACTCAGATATAGATCAACATTAAGTTTCTAATGATCCCATTTAGAGTATATTACAAGCAGAGTACACCAAAATTGCATGTCATGGCCCTCTCTACACGGGCAATTCACTGGATCATTTAGGCTCAGAGGGACCTCAGGATGTCTAGGGCTCACTGTCCTGCTAATAGCAGCATCATCCAAAATGCCCAGGGTTTTACCCAACTGAGTCTTGAAAACATCCAAGGTCAGAGACTCCACAACCTCTCCAGACAACCTGTTTCAGCAGTTATGTATCCATACGCTGATTTTTTTCCCCCTTTATATTTAATCAGAATTTTGCCTGTATTGATTTCTGCCCAGCATCACTAACTCTGCTGCAGCACATGATTTTTTTTTCCTTAAGGATTGTAAGAAAACACAAGCTGTAAGAACAAGTGAATGTGAAAGGCATAGAAAAGGCAGCACTTCTACTTCTTTACTATCTGCTTATCTCAAAACCGTTATATCCCATCACATCAAAGTATATAGATCTGCAGCAGCTGAAGACTCAGGAAACCTGAACTTCAACCCATATTTCTGTCCATGAGGTTTTGCCATTAAAAATATAAAATTAAATAGCCTCAAGGAAAAAGGAAGATAAGGCTCTATTTTTCTACTTGTTCTCCTAATCACTTCTTCTTAAAACGGCTTCCTTTTATTTCATTATTTTTCTCTTACTAGACAATATCACACATACACGAGGTATCAGATGTACTAGTTCATTGTTGTTTCTGCTGGGAATACTAGTTATCCCACTTGTGGAGAAGAATGTGTTACTAAAGCTATAATATCCTTCCCCCATCCTGTTACAGTACTTGTCAACTCCAATTTCATTTTGTTAGGTTTCACACTAAAAAATGTCAGTTTTACAGTCTGAGAAAAGATCTTACGATTCAATTACTTCTTCTCAATATAATCATACACCTAAGTCCCACTCCCTCATACTTGGAAATCCACATATCGAACCTGTGAATCTAAACCAAAATGATTAACTACACATTAACTAAGTGCTAAGTCTTTTGGAGTTACTAAAATTGTTAGTGTATAACACAGACATTTCAGTCTGATTTCCGAAGTAAAAAACTCACAATCACTTCCTACTTATCTTCTGTGATTCAGAAACTCGTCAGGGTTTATCAATATCTTTTGAATAGTCATTCTGTTAATTCTGCATCAATAAACCACAGTGACAACTGTGAATAATACCAGTTGCTAAACTGAATGTCAAGTCTCAGCACATCCCAACCTTACAAGCCAAAATTAAAAAGCTTTTAGTAATTGGTTGTATAGATACTGTTTGAGTTTGTTTTTTTCTCCCTGATAATCTACTAATATTTATTGAGAACTGATTTTTGCTACAGATTTTGATGGTAACTGTGTTACTTCATTATATGATTTGCTGCCTATAGATCTTGGAAGATGTAACATCAGCTGCAGTGCTCTCCTGGTGCATGGCAAACAACTACCCTACAGATGCAAGTTAATTTTATCATCACAAAGCATTGCCTTGTAACAATGGAAAACCATACCAAAAGGAAAATGGAGTAGCACACAATTTTTACAACACCTTACCTTTAGCTGGAAGTATTTGGGGTAGATGAGGTAGGAAATCCTGAAATCCAAATATTCAGTCTGTTGGAACGAGCAAGAAACAATAGTTTTCCAGCCCAGAGAAAAGCCAAAAATATTTGGTGTATTCACATAATGAAAGGAGACAAGGAATCAGCCCTCAGGGAATAAATTTTAATTTAGCTCTGTGTGATTTTCCCATACTATTGGCAGAACAGGAATAATTAATACAAGAATAAACTCATGAGTGATTTAGGGGCAAAGAGGTATGCTAAGAATATCACCTAAACAGTAAATATAGAAAACACTTTACCTAACTTCAAACAACAGGAGAAATACTTACTGTTTCAAGGCAAACTATCTAAAACTACATTGTATGAAGACCCTAAAATGCACCAAGTACATAGCAATCAAATTCCACATGAAAAGACATTTTTTTGAGAGAAGGAGAGAGAGATGAGAGCAATGTATTAGATACCTGATCTCTCACTGCTATGATGGCATGCATAAAATCCTACCCACAGCCTCATTCTAGCACTACCAGACTTGGGATCAGCTCCATTACATATTCCACCTGAAACTGAAGCAAATTTAGCTGACCTACACAGAAAGATGTAGAAAACAGCTAAAGCAAAGTATGAAGAAGTGACTTTTTCTACTGCCACTGTGGGTTCTGAGCTGCTTGGGCCTTGCACTGTTTTGAGTACAGCTATGCATCTGAACCACACATTTAGCTTTCACAATTTAGCTTTCACTTTTAAGTAAGAGGTTCAAGTAGATTGAACTTTTTCAGGGCTTGTCACCCAAGTGCTGACTCTTTCTTTGAGACTAGGACAGAGATGTGTGATTCTCAATTACTGTAACATCTGGAAGATATTATTTCTCGACATACTCCTTTGTTCCCTTGCAGAATCTCTTCATACATGGTAGCTGAAATTCTCAAATAAGCGAGAACTATCTACATTGAGATGTAACATTAATACACCCTCTCATCTCTTTCTCCTTTTCTTTAATGGCAGAGGAAGGAGCATCATGAGCCCTTAGATTAAAATATAATTTTTTAGTTTCTTGCAAAATTTTTAAACAGTCATGGTGCTCCACAGAGGAAGCATATAAGCTCATGTCTTGACAAGCGCCAACACAATTCCACTAAATCATGTGAAATTAGGCTTCCAATGTTAGGAAGCAGCAAAATTTATGTATTTTGATTATGAATGCTTTCTGGTTATCATTTTGCATGGCATACATTATCAGTTCTGGAAATAGACTAAGTAGCTTCAAATCTAACTCTTAATAGAAGCCACTAATATAAATTAACATCAGCAGAAAAGCAATTAAAATATACTTTAATATACCAATTAGGGATAAACCACAAATAACCTATGTCTCAAACACATTTGGAGTGCCAAACTCAACTACGAAAAAACAAATAAAACAGAAAAATGAAAGCAAATACAATATAAAATACTTGGAAACCAATACATAACAAGCTTTGAATCATAATATTTACATAAGCAGACAAGATAATCATAGTATTTCAACAGAACTGTCTTATTTTTGGTGCATCAGATTAAACAAATAGTCTTTTTCTGAAATTTCATACACTTTCCCCTGACTGTACAAGAATGTAAAACATCTATATTCGTTAGGAAATGTAAATAAACCCCTATTTTCTGCAAATGGAATTAAATTACAGTTTCAACAATTGGAAAGGCTTAACCAAGTAATTAATGCATCAGAAAAACCTAATAAGAATTTTTGAAAAAGGTGCTGCAGTGTTCTGCAGCACATGGCAATGCAATCAGTTTTTCTACATGATTTTCCAAGACCTTCCTCTCAATAAATTCTAGTTTAGAAAGATGGACAGAAAAGCACATTTTAAAGTATTTAATTCATAATTTTGGCTTGGTTCATTTTGTTTCAATTCTTATTTTGTGTTGTTACATATGCCAAATTATTTTCATTATTATAAACACCACTATGATTTCAGGGTGCAAAACCGAAGAAATACTCCTGCAAAAAACATGTTTCATTTCATTTTTTTAGAATTTATATGTGTGATTTTATATATATAAGTAGATCTCTGTGGCCACTGTCAAAACCCTTCTAAATTTATACTCCACTGAATGTTCTTGCTGGCAGTAATTATCTTACTGTAACAAATTATCTGTATATAAAATAAAGTACAATTTATTAATAGAAATCAATACTTTAGCACTTCAGAAAAACCTGACACCAATCAGCCACATATTGACAAGAAAAATGCATTTAAGCTCTGCTGTGTTTGGACATAATTTCTTGCCTTCCCACCCTTGCCTCACAATAGGAAGTAAATTCACAAATGTCTCTTTGAATAAGTCCTCTCCCTACCTATTACTTGGATGAACAATCTCCCCTCAGTAGCTGAAAAGAGCCCCAAAGCCAAGGAATTCAATGAAGCAGTTCAAACACTAGCTCTATGGGGTTGTGATACCCAAAATCCAGTAATCACAGTAACTCTCACTCTGCTGTCACTTCCCTGAATTGTCTGGATAGCTCTAGATCGATCCTGTTCTCCCAGTACAAAAACAGTAATTTCAAATGTCTTAAACTGAATAGTAAAGAACCCTCACCAGAGCTCACAGGGTTCCCCTGCTCTCTTCTCAATCTCCAAGTGAAGAAATCCTGTAATTTCTTACAAATTACAAGTTTGACTGTTGTAACTGACCTTTTTTCCTACTTTCTTTCCCTGCATGCTTCCAAAAGAGAACTTCCAAAAGATTGCTCAGGAGCTGGCAGTTTAGCAAACAGACTAGTCAATCAAGTGGGCCAGATCTCCCCGATTGTGAACTTGTGAACTCCAACTTTCACATTTTGAGCGTCAGTGTAAGCTAAAAAATACATGCAGAGTATATGAAGATGCAAGTGCTGATTACTAATACTGGAGAGTCAGCACCCTGACTGAAACAGATCCAGGCATAAAAGTAATTACATCCATTGCTGGATTTCCTTAGATATATTGCCACAGATTTCTCCAGTATATCTAAACTAACCTGAGTGTCCTAAAGAAGTATAAAGTAGTTTGAACATCAATTTATCCAGCATTCTAGGGATAGCCCGTAGGATACAAGATCAGGGCAAGTACATAAAGATACTTTATCGATACGCCAATGTGAGAAGTTATATGACAAATATGACACTCATCTACATGTGCAGCCAGAAGGATCTGGTGAATTACAGATCTGTTAGCCTGACCTCGGTGCCAGGTAAGGTCGTGGAGAAGATCATCTTGAGTGCCACCAAACAGCATATGAAGGAAAACCTCATGTCCATGGGGATCAGGCTCACCCAGTAAAGGTTTATGAAAGGCAGAGTCTGCTTGACCAACAGGATGTCCTTCTACAGCAAAGTGACCTACTTACTGAACAAAAAAAATGTTGTGGATGGTGTCCCCCTTGACTTCAGTAATTGACACCATTTCCCCAGTATTCTCCTGAAGAAACAGGCTGCTCACAGTTTGGACAGGTGCACTTGTTCATTGAATGAAAAACTGGCTGGATGACCAGGCCAGAGAAAGGTGGGGAATGGCATTACATCCAGCTTGTGGCAGGTCACCAGTGGTGTTCCCCAGGCCTCAGTATTGAGGCAGCCCTGTTTAATATCTTTAGCAATAATCTGGATGAAAGGATCAAGGGCATCCTCAGTCAGTTTGTAGATGAGATCATATTGGGCAGGAGTGTTGATCTGCCAAAGGAAGGCTCTGCAAAGGGATCTGGACAGGCTGGATTGCTGGGCCAAGGCAAATGGCATGTATGGGGTTCAGCAAGGAAAAGGGGTGGGTGGTGCCCTTGGGTGACAACAACCCCACTCAGTGGTAGACGCTGGGGCAGCGTGGCTTGGCAAGTTGCCCAGTGAAAAAGGGCCTGGGAGTGCTGGTTAATAGAGGACTGAACATGAAACAGCTGTGTGCCCAAGAAGGCCAATGGCACCCTGGCTTGGATTAAGAATAGCACAGTCAGCAAGACCAGGGGCAGTGACTGCCCCTCTGTAGTCAGCACTGGTAAGGCAACCTCAAATCCTATTTTCAGTTTAGGACCCCTCACTAAAAGAAAGACATCAAGGTGCTGGAACATATCCAGAAAAGAGCAACTGGTGAAGAGTCTGGGGCACAAGTCTGATGAGGAGCAGCTGAGGGAGCTGGGGGTGTTTAGCCTTGAGAAAAGAGGCTCAAGGGTGACCTTATCACTTCTACAACTCCCTGAAAGGGCATTGTAGCCAGGTGGGGGTCAGGCTCTTCTCCCATGTAGCAAGTGACAGAACAAGGATCCAAGTCATGCCAGGTGAGGTTTAGACTGGATATTAGGAAAAAATTTCTTCATGGAAGATTTGTCAAGCATTGGAACAGGATGCCCAAGGAAGCGGATGAGATGTATAGATGTGGTGCATAGGACACGGTTTAGTAACGGACATGCACCTTCTTCACTCTTATTTAGGTACAGGTTTAAAACAAACTTTGGTTTCTTTTACAAACTATAAATGAATGACATTTTAGTCTTCTGCACATCATTATATTCAGTAAGCATCTATTCCTTGATAATTAATCATTCTTCTGAAGCTTTTTTATTAGCTCATGTAACTTATTTCAACCCAAGAGAAGCTAGTATCTCTAGCTATAATTGGTTTTCTCTCTCTGCTTTCCCTATAGCAATATGAAGCACAATCAACCTCCCTTTCAATCCATTTTATGCTTATCTAACAAGTGTTGCAATATGTGACTAATTAATTTAATAATTTATTCTAACATTACAAACACACTCTTAACCAAACAATAGAACTTAGCTTACTGAAATTTGTCAGTCTAAATATTCTATTTGAACATCAAATACCTCTAGTATTAAGCATAGTAAATAGCAAGAGCAGGATTCTATTAGGACTTTAAACATCAAATCTCTCTTCTTTGAATAGTAAGTTAAAGCTTTGCCTATTCTCAGATCAACTAAAATATTCTCACAGATGTTTGTCTCTTAGCAATGGGCCACAAGATGAAGTGAAATCAATGAACTCCATGAATGACATTAAACAGACCTGCACATTTCTCTTGCTCAGTGACTTCATATATTTGCAGGGGAAAAAAAAAAAAAAAGAATATGGTATTTGCTGAACTTTTACCTCACAAAGATATTTAAACCCACACCTGATGGAGCTTGAGTGCTCCACTAGAGGACATTTGTTACACACTCACTGGCACTAGTGCACTATATCTGCCACTGGAAACTTTGCAGTGTATGGCACACCCAGTCTCTGCATGCAGACGAGGCCTCCGGTCTCTCAGGGATGTCATTTTCTGTGCGTGCCCTACTGGCAGTTCTGCTGATTTCCCAATAGCTTCCAAAAGGAAGACTCAGCAGAAGGGAACATTAGGAACAATTCACACATCTTTCTCCCACACAATCATTCTGCTTAAATCACAACAAAACAGGCTACAGGCCAGAAAACTGTTCTGATGATGTAGGAGAACTCACATAATCTTTCCCAGGTGCTTCTGGTCTCTTTTCTGAAAAACTATGTATTTTAGTCACAGAATGGAGAAGGTTTAGTTCATCTGGGAAAGTCAGCAAAAATGAACAACCGGTTGCTAGTATTCATATAATTTATCATGCCCAGAGTCAGTTTTTGCGTGTTGTCAAAGACCTTTAGGAACCAAGGAAATCAGGAACGTCTGTTAAACCAGAGGCAATATACTAAAACCACTGCAAATTGCACACCCTTTCATTAAGAACTTAGAGGCTCATTAGAAAAGCAGCACAGATATTTAAGGAGTAGACTACCAGACACTGAGCTACAGTATCATCCTTCAGGCAAAAGCAACCTCCACTATATTCTATTTATCTCCTCTTGTTACAAAATGTAAATATATCACCAGATAGCTTTTCAAGGGTGTTAAAATGATTAAATAATTAACATTTGAAAGCTGCTGAAGAAAAAAGAAATTCTAAAGATTAGAAGAAGAATTATTAAAGCAAAGAGAACACATCAGGTATCTCCCAAAGCAATAATAGAAAAGTTTATTACTAATAGAAATGCATTTCTATCTTTAAAGATTCTGGTTTATTACTGTATAGAAGGAATTACACAGAACAAACATGAGGCAAACAATCACTGAACTTTCATTTAAGACTTATACATTATGGAAAAAAACCACATTATCTTTTTCGAAACTAGCTCCAAAGGAAAGAAGAGATGGTTTTACAAGTCCTGATGCTCCAACCAGTTAAGTTCAGCTTAGATATAAGATTATTTGCATTGATATCAGAGAGGCTCTTCAGAATCATGCAGACTGGCATATGAACCAATTGCAGGAAATTGGCTTCAGTTATCACCACCCTTCCCTTAAACCACAGTTGTGTAAGTGAACTTCCTGGGTACCCTTTGCAGTGGAGCCACAGAGTTAACAACTGCATAGCATCTGTTAACATATGGTAACACTTTTAGTACCATGAACACACAAAGATAGGGAAAAACCAAGAAATTGCTGCTTGAGCATAATGACTAAATATCATGGAATCATAGAATCATTTAGACTGGAAAAGACTGTTAAGATCAAGTTCAACCATTGCCCAAGCACTGCCAAGTCCACCACTAAACCATGTCCGTAAGTGCCATATCTACACATCTTTTAAATCCCTCCAGAGTTAGTGACTCAGCCACTTCCTTGGGCAGCATGCTGAAATGCTTGACAAACCTTTCCATGAACAATTTTTTCCTAATATTTAACCTAAATGTGCCCTGGCATGACTTGTGGCCTTGTCCTATCACTTGTTACGTGGGAGAAGATAGAAAACCCCACGTGGCCTCCTTTCAGAAAGTTGGAGAGTGCTATAAGGTTTCCTCTGAGCCTCCTTTTCTCCAGGCTAAATGACCCTTGTTCTGTGAGCTGCTCCTCACAGACTTGTTCTCTATACCATTATTCAGTAAAACAACACAGAATGTTTTGTCTTCCTTACTTGTATAAACTTGTAACAATGTGTATCTAAGTCCAAGCATGCTACAAAAATCCTTACACTTTTATTATGTGTATGTTTATGCACAGCAACACACTCTAATTATATTCTTACACTTAGTCAAATAATTGATTTTTTAAAACCGAACGAGTCATGCTTTGGTGGCTGTATAATCAATATCCACAGCAATTTCAGGGAATGTAACAGTTCAGTCCTCTCCAATGCAAACCAGTGAGATACTGAGGGAATAACATGATTTCAAAGTCCCAGTGGACTTCAGCCAAATATGAGTGACAGCTTAAGCCCAAATGTCATAGAATTCCAAAAGGACTGCAGAATTTCTCAAAGAACTACATCAGCTCCTGATTAGATTTACAAAACACAATACTTGGCATGATGATGTGTAAAAAATGAGTCCCTTGATACAATTTTGTCCCAGACATCAGCTGCATGATCCTTTAACATTTACAAACACATGTGAATTAACAGTTACAGTTCTCATCTTTTCGAAAAAAGTTAAGAAGATCCTTTCCACCGTGATGTTATCTGTCACTAATCTATTTCAGCCACCTGCTTAACTGAACACACTTAGAAAGGCACTAGCATGGGAACAGCCCTACTATGCATCTTATCTTATATATAAAAAGTGGTAACTGAAATCAGAATATAGCCCTGTAACATTCTTTTTCTTCTTTGCACATTTATTTCTTTTGAAATGGATAACAATGTAATTGTTTCTTTTATTCAGAATATGAAAGAATTCTAGCTAAAACCTTCACTGACTCACCTACAAGCTTTTTAAGAAAATATGCAAAAAGTCAGCTTCATGCTTTTAGTATCTAAATAAATCAACCAAACTCTGCAAAAGGTTCTCTTGAACACACCTAAAGATGGATGGTTTTGTTCTGCATTTTAAATATGGTGTATGCTTTAAATTATCTGCTATAAATAGTAGAACTGTTTTCCCAGAATCCTGACTTGGGAGCATGAAGTTTTGTAATTTTTTAAGAAAGAGCTGAATAAACAAAGAATACTGAACTCTGACGAGAACAAATCCAAGAGCCATATGCGACAATGCCCGGCAATTCAGTGATGGCAGAAAGCCACGATTTGAAATTAGCTATACTGTATTTAAGTTGTAAAAAAGCATCAAAGATGTAAGAAGCATCAAAGTAGTTAATGCAGTCATGTGGTACATAATAAAAAAATTCAGTCACAGTACCAAACAGTTACTGACCTGGAAAATACAGCAATGAAAAATACCTGTATTTGCTGATAGAAACTGAAGTTCTTTATGTTGCCTTCAAAGGAAAACTACAACCTCCTTCCCATGTAAACACAGTCATATCCTCAAATTTTGAGCAGTTCTGGAGAATGTAGCCTAAGCATCATATCAAATATAACACACATACTGTCAGGAAATTGCAAAATGAGAATTAAAAGAAAAGCCAGTTCTTCAGAGGCACAGCACTTTAAATACCAAGATGTGCATATTGAACCTTTTCTCAGTGGTTGTTACTGTATCATGGCAATATTATAATCACTACAAGCATGCTTACTCCTCAAATATGTCAGTACTTTGCCTCAGAAACTCATGTTCATTTATATAATACCCTACCCAAACTGGAGGTCCTGTTCATGAACTTTCTTAGTTTTAAGCTGATTTTGTAAAAACATAGCCAGTTTTGATGAACTGCAGGATGGAAAAATACTCCAGGTTTTCCATAGCAGAAAACCAGAATGAACTTTTATAATCAAGCACTTATTAAAAAAACCCAAAACACCAGTTTATAGATAGATGATTTTCTACCCAAATGTCAAGACACTAGAAAATTCCTTTATACTGTCTTCTTGGTTCCAGATACCTTTGGAGATTCAAGTGTCTGGAAGAAAAGACTTGTACAGCTATTGGATACATTTTGCTCATTATCTGCAAAGAAATTAACAAAAAAATCTATCCTGTATGTGATAAATACTCCAGGCCATTCTCTTCTTTTTTGTATAACAAATGTATGTATTAAATGTATGGTAACTACTGAAAAAGAAAAATAAATTATTTATTAATTCATAATTGAGCAAACAGAGTATTTTCCTTTTTTTACCATGAGCATGGTAAAGATGGAACAGACAGCCAGAGATGTTGTAGAATCTCCACCTTTGGAGAGAGTCAAAATCCATTCAGAAGAACCTGCTATGGCTGATTTTTTTGAGCAAAAGGTTGGGCTAGATACCTCCAAGCAGTCCCCTCCAACTTCAATTATTCTGTGTTTCTTTGAAGACTATAGTAAGGATACAACAGAAATATAGAAAGCAAGAAGAGCAGCATGTGTTTTTAGATTAAGGTCCAACCTGAAAATAAATCATGCCAGTATTCACAAACTCAAGAAAGCTGAGTTATTCTGAGATTGTGAATTTCCCATGCTTTGATCCCACATAATGTTCCATACAGCAGAAACTGTGAACAAATATTGAAATCCATTACTTCCTTTTAAGCATCACACACTGAAACTTTGAAAAATAGCAGAAAAGAAATTAATAAGTACAAGCAGAACTATTATTAATTAAATACAATTAGTAATTCCAGGAAAGGGAGGCAGCAGCAAGCATCCAGTCTTCTAGAGCGCAATTTAAGATACAATACAGTCTAGTGGAAAATTACAATCAATCCTCTGAAGAGGTTACAAATTCACATTACATAAGCTTTGTGTAGCTAGCAAGTAAAAAAAATCTACTGAAGTTAAAATTGTGATACAGCTAAGAAAAAGAACCAGATGAAAGACAATGAAACTGATTCTGTTCCTTGTACAGAAATAGATTCTGCAAGTAGAACCTGGAAGGGATTTATGTAAAGAATCAAATTAATTACTTTAAGCACCTGAAGCATTTGATTTAATGGAATTTGGATGCAGCTGAGAGTTTATTCACACATATTTATGGTCTTCCTTACAATTCTCCTGAAAGTTTCACGTTAAACCCTAATGAACCTTCACACAGCTGCAGAATACTTTAGTTTCAAACACAGAGAGCAGTTTCTGACTAATCTCTTTTTGAGTTTTTATAATAAAAAAATTCAGAAAATACACATAATTTTTTGCAGTTACCCAGTAGTTCCATTGCATCATCTTCATTGTCAATGTCTTCTTCGGTTACAGATGGAGCTGTGCTTTGAGCAGAATCAAAGGAATCCTGAGAAAGCATGGCAGCCAGCAGTTTCTTATGTTGCTGCTGTTGGTGTTTTAATCCTTTGGTCTTTGGCTCCATTTTTAAGCTGTGAGGGAGGAAAGCATAACTTTCTCTTACTGGTGCCCTCTTCAAAATGCATCACTCATTTCCTGATCATTGGATGTTCTAAGACGTTTTGTGTTTTCAGTTTGTACTTAAAGTTTTGATTGAATCTGGGAAATTTCCCTTTGGCTTTATGTGCAGCAATCATGTCTAAATAAGCTACATGTACAAAGCAACCGAATGTCAATTAGTAATCAGTATTGCTAAGGCACTGATGCACAGCAAAAAGCTGACAACAAGGAACTGGTCCCTTGAGTGTTTTTGATACCATTACCCCACAGGAATAAGGGCTTCATATTTGTAAAAATTTTCCTGATTTGTTGAGTTGTGCCTCTGACCTAAATAACAGCAAATTGGAATTGCACAGATGTTAGAAGGATCTAAGGCAGGACTTGCTACCGTTTGCCATTTCTGATTCCTTACTCTACCAACATAAAACAGAAGGAAGTTCGGTGCCCCACGAGGGACATTTCATGAGCGTACTACCAACATCTCATACTGTCCTTACCGTCTGTTGCAGAAAGACAGAATTGTTGCAAATGTATGATTTTTAGCATAATCAACAATTGTTCATTTCTCCAGCAAAGATAAACACTAATAAGACAAAGTGCACCCTGGGGATGAAGAATGGGCTTTGAGTTTAGGACATCAGGTTATGGATGGGGCCTCTGCAAGCTCTAGTTCATTTCACGCTCTAAGAGATAGGAATATCACAAAAAACCCAAATTCCCCATTGTGTACATACATTGTTCCTGGGGGAAGATTCCCAGGAGCCTTGCTTCTTCTCAGAATTCCTCCAAGAAATTTTTCATGTAGAAAACTACTAACAGTGACTTGGAAATGAGTTTAATCCTATTTTCACGGAGTTCAAATTTCTGAAAGATGAACTTGGTACCAGCAGAATTGCCATCAGCACTTTTCTATGGTCTCTTATCACTCATTAATACCTTGCCTTTCTTCCTTACAGGAGCGACAGAGAGCACTGTAAAGCCAGTGACAAACAAAATCCTTCCTCTGTAGCAATCCAGAACATTCAGGACAAAAAGGTGTCTCTTCATCCACTTGACAAGACATCACTAATACAGCTACCTCAGACTGGCTACATTGTCCTTCCCAGTCAAAGCATTAGTGACACCTGTCCTTTCAGCTGCTCTTTTTTTTTCCCTTTTTTTGAGTTACTGGCCTGGGGTTTCACATATGACATGTCTGCTTCCCTTGCTCATCATCACAGGAATGCATGTTTTTCAGGAGGAAATGGTGACTGTGTCACACCACACCAACGGCACTTACTCTACCAATGATCTGTCAATGTCTACCCCTTTGTATACTTAGGCAGTGTTTCATATATGTACCATTTCCTTATGTTTAGTGACAGGTAAAACAAAACATGCGACCTGGAAATTATTAGTTCTAAGAGTTTACTGTCTTATCCCATAAATCCAATATCAATAACCTACCACTTTTTATAAAAAGTGCTGCTAAATAAAATTTAACAAGATAAAATTTGAAACACTGAATGTGGATTTTTCAAATTGCCCTCTCTTTCATTTGCCAAAATGCAACTTATGCTTACAAAATGTAGCTTAACTATTTAAGGCTACATTAACTATGAAACAGATTACTGAAATACAGATGACAGAGCCAAACTTTCTTTACAACTGATAATGTCACTCTTTTGAGAGCAAAACATACTCTTCCCACTATTTTTAGATGTATTAGTTATTTGCTACATTAAAACTAAATTATTATTACCAAGTACTTGTCTCATGCATTTTCTGTGTAGTTAATTCCAAAACTCTGTTAAAAGCACTTTAATTCGCAGTAACACTAAATCAGACCTTGAAGCAACTGCCAGTTATTAGTGAACTATTATTAAACATTCAGATGAACCTTGACCAACATGGGTCTTTTAGACTTCCATATAGAGTTGGTATCAATTTTAGTATCACCACCATCTTGAAGTTCTGCAACTTTATGATTCCTTTGCAAGACTGCAAACATGATTTTTATAAATGCCATGCAAAAGTGGATGAAATGCTAATGAAGCAAAGAATTATCCCAGACACAAAATCAGTCATCCAAATGTAAATCCATATGCTGCATGTAATTTAGCAGTTACTCATTTCCACTGAAAATCAGTACTCCCACTTAGCAATATATATTTTTCAATAGGCCTTCAGCACTTAATGCACCTAAAAACAGAGATATCACTATCCCCTGAGTCTTTCCTGGCATCAAGTTCCCTACATTCTCTTTATTCACACACCAGGCAACCTGATTTTGTCATGATACTCAAAAAGATTCATCAAATACTATTCTCAAAGCCATTAATCACATTTTTAATTATAGCATTAGCTGTGAGGTTTCTCACAGCTTGTACCACCCTCTACAATGAGAAAAATGTGCTGCTTTGAATCACCTCTGCTGCTCAGAACTAGTGCTCTTTGCTCCCTTCTGGAAATTAGACAGAGATGCTTATTTCTCCTCCTTTCTAATGACAGAAGGGATACAGTATCTTCAGTTTGCTCTGAAACATGGAACAGATCTTTATTCAGTGCCTTTACTAGACTGCTGAATAAGGAAAAAAAGAAACTCAGGCCTGCACAATCAAGCTGCAGTGTCAGTTGCTGACTCCATTTTTTTCCCAGGAACTGCACTGGAGAGACCCAGGGTCTGAGTTGTGTTGGTTCCTGTCCAAGGTCTGGCTGAGGGATCATTACTACACGCTGCTACTTCTTTGAAATAGTAGTGCTGGCAGCTACCCCCATGATAATCTAATTAAA
The DNA here is from genome assembly GCF_009819655.1 of Sylvia atricapilla. NCBI lineage: Eukaryota > Metazoa > Chordata > Aves > Passeriformes > Sylviidae > Sylvia > Sylvia atricapilla. The sequence continues at coordinate 119,116,090 of NC_089140.1, read as the reverse complement.
TGAAGTATTCATGGATAAAAAATATTCCCAAGACGTGAGGGAACTTAATGAATGCAGTCTGTAAGAGCACAGCTAGTGACACATTAGTTTTGGTGTGACAGGGAGGTGAATTCCAATGTAGAAGGCACATGGAAGAATGTGAAGTGAAGGAATACCTTAGACCTTTTCAAAGGGAACACAGACAGTTTCTGCCTTCTAAAAAAAGGAAGAAAAAGGTGTCTGCTGCAGTCAAAGTACTAGTTATAACAAAGGAGATATGCTATAAGGTTAAGGCAGAAATGTAGGCGTTTAAGCCAATTAACAGAGGCAGTGCAGAAGATTTACAATTAAAAAGTAAAACATAAATCACTTTTAAAGCGTGACTGTATTTAACCTTCCATGACAAACATATCTTTAAATCATGGAAAATGGACTCCTTGTATTATAACCTCTTCCATGGAGCTGAAGCAAAAACTCTTTCAGTCAAGCACAATAAATCTTCAGAAATTATTTACTGCAGAGAACAAAATTTTCTCTTTGAGTAATACTTGTTATTAACACCAAAAAGCTATGATATGAAAGGAAAACTAATTTAGGAAGTCTTGTTAAAAAAAACATAGATACTGTCTGTTTCCTTTGTCAATCTCTCCTTTAAATGAGAAAATGAGATTTATCATGAAAGTGTCAAGAAGATTAATAAATAGCTGCTACCAGCCCTGGAAAGATGTGAGGGTATTAAGTATCTGAATGAAGCTATACATCACAGCATTATTACACAATGGACCCCAACCATGTCAAAATACACTTAGCTCTTACACATGGGAATAAATCCATAGGTTTGCAAATGGCTATTAAGTTAACCATATAGAAAAGCATGAGAAGAAAAAGTCACATATTAATGACTTCTATTTATTCTGCACGTGCCCACACTATGGCATGGGAATTCGAAAGCCCTGCACTCTGCCCTCAGAAATGGAATTTTTGTAACAAAGACAGCTCTGTTTCACAAAATATAAAATTTCTAGGCCAGATCAAAAACCCACCTTCCTCCAGGACTGCTGCTATCCTCACTGTCCCACTGCTCATTTTTATTTCTTGGTATTGGTGGCTGCAGCATCTCAGCAGCCAGAGGGTCTGCATCATTCTCTTCACGGCCAATCCATTCTCCAATCACACGAGGTCTGAGAAGGGGAGTGTTAAAACCTGCTGTGTCCTGAAGAGAAACAAAAATAAAAAATAAACAATGTATTGTTTGTTCTTAATCCTAGATGCAAACAGAGAAAGAAAAGAAAAAAAAATTACAAAGTACAAAACCAATACATTGCATTATCATTTCAGACGGCTACAAAATACCCAGAAACAATGACGGACTAATAAAAAGTTCCCCATTAACAAAATTCCAAGAAATAATTGCGTACCCAGCTGCCCTGATACCTCAAATCACTCATTTGGTTTTTTTATTGCAACTTGAGAGAAATCACTTTTTTTAAAATAAATGCACAACTCTTAAAACCTTCAGTGTATCTGAAGGTTTATAAAAGCAACACTGCTTTTATAAAAAAACCCCAACTAAAAGACTGTTGCAGATTAATAGCATCACTCTTATTTGCATTATGAATTAATGCAAAACTAATAAATACATATGCATTTTGCATTTTAAAAATAACCCTGCTGGGCTTTACATAATGTATCTTTCTATTCTGAAAATGGAATTAACATTTGAATAAAATGTATTTCTGAAACTATTTTTAACCACTTACTTGAGGGCAATAAACTGGACAGGATTACAAGAAGCAAGCAAAATGTAACTGACATATTCAAAAAAATAGCAGTAACTTGCACCATCATATTAGGGCTTTAGATTAAAGAAACAAGTTGTCCTTAAATTGTATGAAAAAGCATTCTGATGTAGTGAGTATCTCTGTTTTCAATTTTACTAGATTGGCTGTAGATAAAGGGTCATGTACAACAGCATGGTCAAACTAAAAACACACCTGTACACCAGAAAAAAAAAATATATAAAATTAAGGGGTAGGAATAATTATTTTTCTTTAATTAAAATGTTTATAGGCTACTAAAGACATTTCAAACACAGTGTGCCTAATTAGGAGAGAGATATTCCTATCCTTTAACGAGTGAAAATTAAAGGAAAGCAAATCCTTGGCTGTTACCTAACTTAGTGCCTCAATAAATATTCCTGCCATAAAAGAATGCTTTCCAAACAAAAAGCATCTGGAAAAGGTACAGCACACTGACAACGTAGCCTAGAAACTGTATTTTCTCTCCTTTCTAAAAACAAACCACTTTCGAAATCTCCTCCTAATTGAAACATACAGTCAAAGCAGTTTGAAGTAAAGGTTGTTACTGAAATGAAAGTAACAAACAAACAAACAAAAGGCTGCTAAGTGTTTTCAATATGAATATATTCACCCTCATCTGGCTAGATGCTGCAATTTTGCTGAGCACAAGAACCTCTTTTTTTGAGAGTCAAATGTAACTCAGGCCCTGGATCTGACTCACCCACCCTTGTCCTTTTGTTTTGCTTTCTGCAATGTGCCTGTGAATGCTTTACCACACTCGACTCCCCATACCTCTGTCCAGATTCGTCCATCACTTGACTAATTCGCTTTTACAACATTTGTTTTCTGCAAGGACCACTGAAAATTGAATCCATGGCTTCAGATGGTTTAGGATACTTAACCACTGGTGTTGGGTTTTTTTAGTGTACTTACAAATATATTCTGTGCATCTATTTAGAGCTGTGGCATAGTCAGCTAATGCAAACTAGATGACAGTCACCTCTGGACCGTCATCTAGTGACAATTAGTGTCACTAGATGACAGTCCTAGACAACACTAGTGTCCAGGGGTGACAATTCTTGTTGCCTTAGAAAAATTATTTCACTGCCCATAATGCCTTCATTACACAAGGTGCTTACATTTGTTTAAATATTAACCATCTGGCCCCTTCTGAGGTTTATTCCTGTTATTCGAGCTATTTTATCTCTTCTCTTTCTCCCTAGGATAATTTCTTAAAATTAATAAAAATTCTTCCTGGAACTAGTTAGTTAGAATAACTTGCACTGTCAATCTTGCTAAAAGCTTTCAGTCCCTTAAATGAAAATGCAAAGCACCTAAGAATTCGCTCATAATTTTTTCCTGACACCACACAAAACAACATATGAATAAGTAAAACATTAATTCTGTGACTGTCCTTGCTACGCTAATTTCTTTGATGGGCATTTTAGGGATAAAGTAGCACTTGCATACTCTACTTAACAGAAATGTAATTTACATTATATAGTCATGCTTTGCCTCACTTTATCACCTTGCTACCCTTTTTGAATTGTGTTAGATTTGTACACTATGGTTTCAGTGACCTAACTGACTGTCCTCCTTTTAAGTATATAAGCAGCCTCAGTGAAAACACCAAATGGAGAATCAGAGACAGCTCTACACAGAACACCAGGATGTTTATTTGGCAGTCTATTTCAAAGGCTGCAAAATATTGATATGAAGTATTCTGTTCTCAAACAAGATTTTATAGTTTTGCTTATTTTTTTAATATAAACTTTAGAATCTTTATTGATTTCCAATTTATATTCACCCATACATAACAGAAGAGATTAACAGTGACATGAGTGTGCACAGAAATATTTTCAGCACAGGCAGGTATTTAAATCTGCACTAAAATGAAGAGGACTATTTTATGGTGTAGTCCAGGTGTCATCCACTTATCCACATCAGTGGCTACCAATCTGACACACTCAAGCTTCCTTTATGTGGAGAAAAGGAAAAGAAGGGAAAGACTGACAGACAGCTGATTCTCCTTTTCAGGTTGGGCTATGTGGTTGCTGGATGCAACCTCTACCCAAGAGTACAACATCTGTGTATCTATTTACTTATGCATCACTTTAAAAGCTCAGTATTCCTATTTTCTGATACGGATTTTGAGGGAATCTCCATAGTGATAAATATTTTGGGATGAGAAGAAATGTGTTTCTTTTTATGACTTAAGAATAATTGTTTCCTTTATTTTATTAATTGTATCCTGTTTTCATTTTTGAATACTACATATAAAAAGAAAGTATGCCCTAGACAGCAAATATTTTTTTTTAATACTGAGGGTCAAAATCCACTATTAATTTTTACATCTTCACTTGGGTCTAACTCTGGTGTCAAATACTTAAGTGTCTCCCATTATTAGTGTTTGAAGTCCCTGAAAGATATCATTGGGAATTCCAGACAAATGTCACAATGTAATGACAGGTCTCACTCTTCACTGCTTTTCTCTAGAGTTTTTTTCAGCCTAGAACTCTGTGAATATCAAAAAAAAGGTGAACATCCTAGCTCTTATTTGTTTACACTAAATCCTTCACATTATGCATGGAAGTTTCCTAAAATCCTCCAAGAGTTTCTGTTTAGTGGCAATGAGGGTCAGTTCACAAATTTGTATTATATTAACTCTGCATTTTAGTTTTAAAATATGTGGCTGACAAGGCATCCCATCTTATTTTCTTTCCTTACACAGTGTACTTGCAGTGCCAGTTTCTGACTTTTCAGTAGCTCCCATGGCCTAGAGACAGAGTTGACAGACTGAATGATCAAGAGAGGCAGAACACCAAGCTCTACATGCCTGAAGTCAATGAAAAAGAAGGTAATCTTTACAATAAATCTATTTTAATTGCAGTAATTTTAGGATTTTTTCGGCTTTTTTTGCAAGGTTACCAGTGAACTCAAATTTTAGATTATGTCAAAATGAAAGAATCCATATTGACTGAAAGACTGATCTTGTGTGCCTGTATTTCTCTATCTCTGTCTTGGACAAAAGGCCTAATTACTGCCAAAAAGCTAATACTTGATAATATTTGACAAGAATCCATTTAAATGAAACACTTTCACAAAAATGATTCAGAGCAAACTGGTTTTCCAAATCCAAATGCTCGAGTAACTAAGCAACTAACTAATTAATTGGATTACTTGGAGGAGGAGTCACATCAATCAACAATGCTGATTAAATACTCCCCTGCAATTAGAGGTTACTGAAACCAGAAAGAAATATTAAAAAAAAAAAGACAATAAAAGATAAAAATAAAGAAACATATGCATGCATTTTCTGTTTTCTCTAGGTTCATAATCCACACCACAGATAAAATAGCATAATTATGGCGTCTGTCATAGTCTTAGTTCCCCCAAATATTCCTGTTCATCAGGAAAATAAAGCAAGGAAGAGCATACAGTAGAGTTTTAGATGTCTCTCATAATATCTATGAGATGCTGATGTTTTAACAGAATCCAGTGCAGAGTTTGGCCATGCTGTTCTAGACTCAAGACATGCACCTGGTGAGTTAAACTGTTATCCAAACCACAGAAGAATGTAATTTCAAAAATTATTCAGTGCTGCCACAGTTTAGATAAGGAAGCTCTAGTATCAGCATGTATTAAAAAATTAAAACTTCACTACATATATACCTGAAAAATAAGCATCATCTGTGAACACATTCAGGTGAAATAGAACCAAATTCTCTTTAATATTAAAACAACTATTATCAGGTTGTCTTCAGCTAATGTTGGCCCAAGATAATACATGTAGAAACAAGTCACAGGAACATATAAAGAATTAGCTTGGGTAAGGGCTCATTCTTAGAAGACAGGATTTCACAGAATGGTCCTGGCCATGCTTATATTCTTAACACAGACTAAATCTTACAGTAATTAAAAATCCTTAAAGGATCAAACAAGAAATAGAAATGAAGTTCACTAAAGATTATGGAGATAAATCACTCTTCTCCAAATTTATGCTGAAAGCCTGTTGAGCAGTACTGCACAAATGATGCATGCTATAGAGTTTAATTGTTTGGGGTTTTATTTATTGTACAAAGAGCTTTTGACTTCAAGAACATTCAGTCTATTAACTGAATATATATAACCTACTTCCAAGTATTATTTTAAAAAAGCCTCCCACCCTCCAGTTTTAAATTATAAAAAAATCAAGTATATAGTAACAAAAAAACCCTGAGTCTGCACTCAAGCTGCATCCTGTGGAAATTCCCCAATTATGTTCTCCATCTCAGTTTTCAGACCTAATTTACAAACTAAATTTAAAAACTGAATTTAAAAAACATTGATGTTTTTCAACAATAAGATATCATAGTTTAAAGAAAACCAACTCAACCAGAAATTATTTGCTAAAATAGATATGTAAGAAGTATGTCATACCAGGCTCTAGTCTAAATTGTCTTTTTCCTCCCTCGAAGAGTATCTTATAGAGGTTTTTCAACAATAAAAATGTAAGAAATTGAGTTCTTCATAAGTATTCTTATATGGGAGGGCTCTAATGGAAAGGCTTTCTAATTGCGCTTACCATCACTTCTGAGCCCAGTTATGGAAACAGTGGGAAGACTTAGGCCATAATTTGGAAATGGCAGCCCAGATGCATTTGACTGCATGGTAACATTTATCAATCTCCCCTAACTGGTCTTCCTTGCAGAACACAGGGAAAGTATTTTATATGCACTTGTGTCAGAAGGAGTTGTGTCCTCATTTTACCAGCAGAAATGGAAGTTATTTAAAAAAAAAAAAAAAAGTGTTCTATATTAGGATTATTCCTGTGTCTTATATACCTTTTGAACTCATTTTCCTGACAGCAATGGTTTCTGACACCAAGAACACAATGTAAGTTTCTTGGCACTAGAAGCACATTGCTGCTCACTGCTGAGAATAGGGAAGAAAAATTGGTTGTTTCCCTAAGTACTTAAATAAACCTACCTTGATTGCTCTTTCAGTGTAGAATTTATTACACCTAGAACTAAAATGCATGTTAGTTGTGTACGGTATCAAAAATGGCCAGAACAGAAGAGACCATTTTTGCATTTAGCAAGGAGGCAAAGACTGATCTTTATGCCTTGTGCATTCCTGAGTAAACCTGGGCAGCAAAAATAATTTATAAATATTCTCACAAATCATATCTGGGAATGCAGAATTCAATTTCATAAATAAAAGGCATTCAAGGCTAAATGTTTCCAAAAGCACACAAAGTAATCCAACAAACTATATTAAGCAAAGATGGTGTCAAGATCAGAAGTATTTCCATGGTCTCATTAAGAATCTCTTAAATTCAGTGGCTTTTTTTTTTCCCTACTTGACAGCTCATCCTTGGCTAAGATCTTAATGTATCCACATATACTGTACTTACCCATATAGCTTTCCATACCCAAACTTCCTCTGACTCCAAGAGAACAGACACGTTCTCAATGTATGCCAGGACAGTGGCATGTGCCTTATCATAAACATCTGTTTCTTTGTACTGTTCATTACACATCTTTTATCAGTCTTACCTTATCGAGTTCATCAGAAATAGCAATGCCTGAAAACAAAACAGATAAAAAAAAAGATTTTGAAAAATGCTTTTTTTACATGTCTTTTATTGTGGTAAGTAAAAGTAAGGTTGAATCTGAAAACTATACATACTGTTCTCTGCATGCTGCTGTACCATACAATATATCATATTTTGTTCCATCAGTGAAATTGCCTGGAAACAATACACTCTTCATTTTCCTCAGTTGCAATATTATCAAAATGACTTTTCAAAAAAACTATGAAAATGAAAATGGCAGATGTGCCAATAAAGTGACAACAATTTGAGCATATTTCTATCTGCTTTCTAAAATCAAATCAGCACTATCAGATTTACCAATGGACACATTATTATGCAAATCTCACCCAGACCAGCATGCATAACACATTATGCTGCAATTACAGGGAAATATGGACATTTCTCTTCTCTCTTTCTTCACAATACAAAGTGGAAACGATCCTATAAAACCAGGTGGAACTTCAGAGAATAAAGTAAAATTTCTCAATACAATGCGAAATCTTTCCTAAATCCTCTGAACAAGAACTTGTATATTTGCTCATCTTTTCTACAGATGCCTGCCCAAGGCTTCCCTATACTTTCTTCCATCATATCATGTTTCAGTTATTTCTATTCTGTAGCATTTTAAATATGCAGAGTTGGTCTCAGAATTTTTAACTTTTTACAAACATCAGCATATCACAAGGAGTGCTCAAGTCATCATACATATAATGCTACCATGTTGAAAATTCTGATAGATTGGAAGCAAGCAACTCCTAGATTCTTATGAGATTTAATAAGAAACATTACCAGATGAGAACATCAAAAATCAAAGAAAAACTTCTTTAGTGGTGAAAAAAAGTGAGTATTTTCTCTCCCATACATAGGAAGAAGACACACTTGAAAATTGCTTTCTAACTCATCATGTAATCAAGACACCCTCTTTCATGAAACGCAAGAGATGATGTTGCAAAATACGTATTATCTGCTGAGTATAGAGTTTCTAAAATCACAACAAAGAGTGCACCATTTTAAGATAATATATAAGCATATACATACATATAAGTCTATACTATTTGGTATACCATAACCACATGAGTTCTTTGGAATTTTTTACTGTCAGTTTCATCACTAACTCTTTGGCTAATTCTCAGTTTAGATTAATTCCTTACAGCACTTTTTGTTTTTAAAGGAACAAAGTTCTAAGAGAACTACAATTATAATTTAAAAACCTCATCAACACATAAGAAATATGGCAGAAATTATATAAATATTCATAGTAATTCAACAGGACTAAAGTGATTAAATTGAAAGAGATTGGTTTTGACTAATCCATCCATCCTCACTGCAATTATCCAGTTTTTAATAACTTCAGACTATTATTTAGCCCAGACACAACACTATTGCCCACAGAGTACAATAACCAAGTTGCACCAACCAGACTTTTAGGCATTATGAATTTCTTCAATCCCAAATGGACATTTTTTAGAGGGAAGATAATTCCATTCTTGAAGGTAATAAAAACCTAATTCAAGCTTCTTTTATCTCATCTTTGAAAATCTGGCTACCATCAACCAGTTCTCCACCACATGGATGCATTTTGCATAACCAAGGTCAATCCATTCTACAACTACATATACTCTCTAAACAGTCAAACTACCCTTTCTCAGCAATTTCCCATAACGTTAATTTAGTTAATTTCATCTTGATACAGGCTTATTTCCTCCTACTGAAGATCACTATCCTCCTCTTCTGCCTCCACATATCCCTATGAATGGGTATTTGTAACTTCAGAGTGGACAGAAGGGCAATTTTACCTTCTGTTGACCTACCCCTTAAAAATATTATGGTAAAAAAAAAAAAATCTAAGAGGTAATTCTGTCATTTCCAAAAATCTGTTCTAAAAAATGCCAAATGTTTTTTTACTAATCATGTGCCCATGCTGTCTATCAAAGATCAGTACCAGAAGTACAAAGTAGCAAATGAAAAAACAGCATGCGGTACTATATGTCTCACTCAAAAAGCTCTGCTAATCTCTCTGATTAAATTACATACAAGACATAAAGTTTTAAAACATCCTTAATCTAAATGTGTGCTTTTAGTAAAATGCTTTGTGTAAGTCCTATTGCTCCCTAGAACTTCTTCTAAATTTAGAGAAGAGACTGAACTGAGTAATTGAATTGAGCAGAATGCATCAAATTTCTTCTTTCTAAATTGGAAACAGTAGCAAGACACTAAAATTAAATGTATTTTTTAGACAAGCATGTAGAGAATTAGCAGCTTCTGAGGATATGTTGCCAAAATAAAATTTTACAAATTTAGAAACCTTTGATCTTTTCAATCACAGAAATAAACCTGCAAACTCTTTTTAGCTCTCTCTCTCTCTCTCTCTAATGTGGCATCAAGAGAAAAGAAAAAGGATTCTGGGGAAGAAACGTTTTCAGAAGCTTGTTACAGCAATCTTAGCATGGCGATTCCTCTGGAGGTGGTATTTACAATGTCAGTCACACAGACCTTTCTGTTAGATCTTGAGTCTCATTAATATTAACAGTACTCTTTTAGTCACTGATAACACAATTCCATTAGCAGAGACTAAGATAAATAACCCCAAGAAACACTGAATGTAAAAACACTTATCTTGTTCCAAGACAATACTGTATCACAGTTAGTGTGTGCCCAACTCTCAACAATTTTCTTTGCAATTGCCAAACTCACAGAATGTCTTGGCTGACATTGAGAGGAGGGAAATTTGCACCCTGTGCACAGCAGACACAAAATCCCAACAGCAACATCATTTTTTAGGTGCAGACATCAGGTGAAATAATACACACTCCAGTTTTCACAAAATAACTCCTCAAAAAATAAAAATTCTTGCATATTTACCATAACATTCAAAAAAAGCCCCAAAAACCCAAAGAAGCAACTGAAGAAACCTTAATCCCAAATCCTGAGAACACAACCACAGATAGTCACCATTACTGTAGAGGAGTATTTAGGATTTCTATTAATTTCTTAACCCTTCGCAGACTCATGACTTTTTCAGTAGTCAAATAGCCTACTGTCAGTTACTTTATTTTCAATTAACACACAGACAATTTAAAATAGTTGAATTTCTATAAAGAAATGTTAACAGTGGTTGCTATCTGCGGTTCATGTAATTGCTAGTATCCAAAGATCAGCATTTTTCCAAAAGAAAACCCTTTTGTCACTTCTTTTTATAGGTGACAAAGAGTAATTGATTATGCTTTCTGTACTTTCTACAATTGTTTTCATTTATCTTTTATATATTTTAAATAGGAAAACAGCATTATAAAATCACAGAATGCTAGACGCAAAGGGAAAGCCCATTACATAAAACTACTAAACAGAAACGACACTGAAGTTTTAAGCAAAACATTCATAAGTATACCCGAAATGTCCGTACACTAAAAACTTTTAATCTCACAATTTAGTCACTTCTTCAAACTGTAACCTTTTTCATCCAAACTTAATCCTAATCACAAAAAAACCTCCTAACACCAGGAAAACTGACACATGTAGTTTATTAAGCCTTAGATCCTATGGCTTTGTTAGAATAAAAGTTACTGTGAACAACTATTTCTGACTTCCTCCAGCTTAGAGCATTTAAAGCCTGACTCTGTATGACGATGAATATAGAGAATGGAAGTTTTAAAGCTGCCCCATCATTGCCCTGCTGCAAGACACCAAGCAGCAGATAAGAAGGGGACTGCTAAAACTGCTCTCCTTTGTTGGGAGAGGTCTTCTGATGTCAAAAGCAAATCCTGCAGAAATAAAGGAGTATGCTTTACCCTTTCTCTCATAGCAGCTGTTGCTCAAAGACAACATTTGCCACAGTTTTATATCATGTGATTGACAACCACACAACAAACCAACCACTCTTACTAACCATTCCAACTAAAGGGGTAAGAAGTTTGCTTCCCACCATCAGCTAAGGCTCATGGAAAAGGTTTAATGTAATTATTTAGGTAGCCAGCTGCCAATTTCATGTCTTTAAAATAATCCTCACTTTTACAAGTAATTACTGGTGCTGAAACTTGATCAGGCATCACAACTATCCAGCCCACTCAGCTGTCTGGTGAACAAAGCAGACAAATTCAGGGCACTTGTTTCTACTTTAGGATGTAACAACCCTCTGTGCTGTAAGGGTGCTGAAGAACGCAATAATTGGTACAAACATGTTTCCACAGTCCTTCAGAAATGCTCCACAGTCCTTCAGAAATGCTCCACAGTCACAACTGCCATCTCTGATCAGCAACAAATCTGGAGAGGGGCTGTTGATGCTAGCACAGCCTCTCTCAACTAGAACACTCATTCTGTCACTAGCTTGGTTTTTGAAGAGGACTGGAAGAACAATGTACTGTCTGATTGCAAGAAAGATTTGGCATGCTATGATTAAATGAAATATATCTAAGAAACAATGTAATAACAATGTAATTTATTATTACTTATCATATTTTAATTACTATTATCATGTCTACTTTAAGCAGTATGCCTAAAAATTGTATCTCACGCTGTATAAGCAATTTACCTTACAGATTTTTTATATTTAAAATATAAATCAGTTGCTTGTCATGCCTCTTAAAATTAGCATGGATTATTAAAACCATTCTTTACATAGTTATCTCAGATTTCTGTTCCCAGTCTTCTATCCCTATGACAATCTGCAGCAGCACAATGGTAAGTATGGAGAAATAAAGATGTAAATCAATACAGCGTTACAGTATCTTCTTTGATGTAAAAGCCACTTCTCAAAACCTTTATATTTTAATAAAACAAAATCCTTCTGAGTCTAGAATGAGTATCTTCCTTAGTACAGGTTTTCTGCTTAGGACATCCTGGTTTCTAGCTTACCAAGAAATGAACTTTCTTTACAACAATTCCACAAGTCTTTAAAATGCCTAGCCTTTGCATATGCACTTCTCAGCCAGAAGAGTTATATTTAACCAATACCTAATATCTCCACTCAGTGATATTATTTCTCTTTGAAAAGTGATTTTTAGACTTCAATGTTCTCAATTCAACAGGATAAAATAAATTTTCAAAGCAAAAGGCACCACACAAGTTCAGGTCAAAAAAAGAGCAACTGATGTCTTCTACATGGGCTTGTGCAGGGCATTCGATTCTGGCCTGTGCAACATCCTTGACTCAGATCTGGAGAGACATGGCTTCAATGGATGGACCATTCAGAGGGTTATTGCTGGATGGCCACACTCCAAAAAACTGGGGTCAACAGCTCAGTGTCAAAGTGGAAACCAGTGGTGAGTGGCATTCCTCAGGGGATGGTATTGGGATGGATGCTATTTATTACCTTTATTAGTAACACGGACAGTGGGTTCAAGTGTTCCCTCAGCACATTTGTTGATGACATCAAGCTGTGTGATGCAGCTGACATGCTGGAAGGAAGGGATGCCATCCAGTGGGACCTCAGCAGGCCTGAGAGGTGGGGTGGCTGTGCCAACCTCACGGAAGTGCAACAGGCCAAATCTGGATCAGAGCACTCCTAAGCACAAGTACGGGCTGGGCAGAGAATTGGGTTGAGAGCAGCCCTGGATACAAGGACTTCTGAGTGTTGGTAAAACAAGCAGCTTGACATTACTCTGCAATGCACACTTGCAGCCCAGAAAGCCAACCACACCCTGGGCTGCATAAAGAGCAGTGTGACCAGCAGGTCGAGGGAGGTGATTCTCTACCTCCACTCCTGTGAGACCCCACCTGGAGTGTGTCCAGCTCTGGAGCCCCCCATGGATCTACTGCAGCAAGTGCAGAGGAGAGTCATGAAAGTGCTCAAGAGAGGGCTGGAGCACCTCCCCTATGAAAACAGCCTTGAGAGAGTTTGGGTTGTTCAGCCTGGAGAAGAGAAGGCTCTGGGGAGATCTTAGGGCACCTTCCAGTACCTGCAGAGGGACTTTTCACAAGGGCATAGAGGGACAAGACAAGGCATAACAGCTTCAAACTGAAAGAGGCTAGGTTTAGATCAGCTTTTAGGAAGAAATTCTTTAAAGTGAGGGTGATGAAACACTGGAACAGCCTACCCAGAGAAGTTGTGGATATCCCATCCATGGAAGCTTTCCCAGGTTATGTGGGGCCAGGAGCAACTTGATTGAGTGAAAGGTGTCCCGCTCATGAAAAGGGGTGGGACTAATTGATTTTTAAGGTCTCTTCTAACTCAAAACATTCTATGATTCTATGAAATGTCAAGGCATAAAATGTCTCACTGCTGCATTATTTCTGATCAGATTTAGAGTAGCTTAAAATCTGGCAATATTTTCATATGATATACACCTGAAATTACAAAGATGTGGTGTTCTGGTAAGAATGAAAGTTTTAGAACTTTAGAGATATCTACCATTATTGCTTTTATTTGTGGTCTGTAAATAATTATAGGAAGAAATAACATAAAAATTCATTAAGGAGCTCTTTTAAGACTTGCATTTTTCTAAAGGCAAAATATACAACTGAGAGGACTTACGTGCACCCAGTCATAAGAAAATAAAATGCTACTACTTTAATATATGCCAGAGTACCATTATTTAACTCAATATTCAAGGAAATATTTATGCATTTTCCTCAACATCCAGAAGATGGCCACAGAGTTCCCAATAGCCAGTTTTCCTACCTGCCAAACAAAGCTTCCTGGATTTGACACTTGGCTTTTGACATTCAAAGTTTAGACATACTAAGACAACCCGAATGCAACTCTGAATAACTTGACAAAATTCATTCTCAGGATCAGTCTAGGCCAGGGAACTTCCGGGTGGCTGGACTGTCAACCTCATAGTGCATATCACAGGCTCTGTAACAAATTCCAGGACAGAAACAGCATTCTTATTTTACCATTATTAATCCTGCAGCTTTGGGCACAAACACAGAAATATTGTATCATATATCAACTGTCCAGCAGTTCACTGCCCCAATGCTTTCTCCAACTCCAAATTCTCAGGGGTAGCTTATGTTCTTACTGGTGGGACAGGACATCTTAGATATATTTGCATTTTCCATGGCAAAACCTTGTGCCATACTGCAGCAGGCAGCACTGTATGTTCTGGTCCTTGTACCTGTATGAACCATGTATTGAAAACAAGGAAAACTGAAGCTATTTCACAGGATTCTTTGATTATAAAGGACAATAAATGATTGCACCAAACAAAGCATTCCTCCCCCAGAAAAAGTATATAAAAACCTAAAAATCTCACTCATTTCTGTGTAGGATCATTTAAATATGCTTTTTGTTGACTGCCATAATAGATATATTCTCATAATATTGCTTTACCTACAGAGAGTCATTTTACCATTTTCGAAATTAGACAAATTTCATCGAGTAGTAACTCAGATTTTCTGTGAAGGCATCTTGAAATGAAACCTCAGAGTTTTTACCAGTGAGGGGTGTATGTCCTCATATTATTAAGCAACTTTAAGCTCTGTAGTGGTATCCATCTTCAACAAGGATAATATTCCTCCCAGAACTTGACCATATTAAAATAAGAGAAACTCTCATCTTCAAGGCACCTCACATCAACATAGGAGCATAATATACATCTTATAGTCACCATCTAGAAAATATGGATTTAATCCCTCCTCCTCATACTGGCTTTTAAAAAGATAAAAATAATTATCTCTAGTAAAATAATCTCTGCTTTAGACTTGCAGAATATCTATATGCGAATTTCTGAGCAGCTCCAATGGAGAATACAGGTTTCAGGATGAGGTTTAGTGACTAACGAGTAATGCAAACACAGAGAAATAAAATGCAAAGTACCCAACAAATAGCATGTCCCAGAAAACTCTCCTGGACCAAGGCCATATCAGAAGAGAACCAAAACTGCAGAACTCTTTAGGGGAAGGTGTACACTGCAATAGGGCGGTTTAGAGGGGTAGACCACAGCATTCAGTAGCCAAGGACAGAGCCATAGTTCACATTCTGCTGCATTACAAATGCCAACCCCCTTGTACTAAGTAGCAAGATACTTAAGTAGCAAGTGATCTCCTGGACATGCAAACCCCAGTTTATAATTGAAGAGTAATATTTATGCTCATATTGCTCCTCTTTCAACATCAGAAAACATTATTTTGTATTATTACCCATACATCATACTAAAAGCAAGTGGATTTTATGAGCAAAGGCAGTATCAGATAATTATCTTCCTTAAATGCTTGATTGAGCTTATCTAAAAATGTTGATCTCAAAATAAATCACAAGCATTGATCTCACATAAGCACAACATGATTTTAAAGTTCAGACTGAAAAGAAGGGAAAAATCAACATGATGACTAGTCTTGTGGTTCAGTTAGAACACATTTAGGGCTTGATGATCAAGTGATAACAGGGAAGTCATCTCTATAGACCCTAGGTCAATTTCATATCATCAACTAAATACAATTGAAAAAAAAAAAATACTACCATGTTATGTCCTAAAACAATGTCCCTCATAAGCCAATTAACGTAAGTGTAGTTATGTGTCCTGAAGATGTGCATTTACACTTATATCATCATGATCACCATTGGAAATTTCTGGCTTCAATGAATGTCAGTGGTAGTCAACAGAAGTTCATTTTCCATAACTGGAATGTAAGTCATTAAGAGTTTCCTACAGTGCAGAAGCTTCTAAATGAAATCCCATTCTAATGTGTTTGTCAGAGACTACTAAATACATTCAAGTAGTTCATGATGTATATATAAAGCTTCTCACATCCCACATACTCACAGGTTCATCCACAAAACTGAGGACACAATTTTAGCAGTTTGTTAACATACTGTGATTTTGTTTAGAACTTGTTCTACCGCTCTAGTTATGAGATTTTTACTCTGGTTGCTTATCTTCTTCCCTGTAAAATATAAACAGAACACACTCTTCTACGTTTTACTATTTTGTATTTTTCTTAAAGAGGTAAGATCATGCTTGCCTTTCTTAGCATAATTATAAACAACATGAAGTGATTCTAACATTATGATAAATAACTGTTTGAGATACTCTGGAGGGACTTGAAGATCTTTCATTCTTGAAGGTATTGAAGAACCTTCACACCTGGCTCTAGGTGAGCCTGCTTGAGAAGTAGTGATGGACCAGATGCCTTCTGGAGGTAGATCCCTTCCAACCTCAATCATTCTGTGATTCTACAATTTGTTATGATTTCCAGCAATATCTCCTACTAGATGAAAAAACCATGGGATTCTCGTTTACTGATTACTCCTCTTCAAAACTAAGAAACAAAAGAGGATTTTTCTCCTGTTAATACATAGATACCATGGTTTCTGGGATTCCCTGAACTGACTCGGACTAATCATTGAATAGTTTTGGTTCATGTTAACTTATTACCATTTTTTTGACCTTAGAATGTCAACTGAATTCAAAGCATGATAAATTTGATTCTTTCCCTTCGATCTGAAATGTACACTTGGCCTGAACAAGCATTCAAACACTAACAAAATGTCAGTTATCTTTGCTAAAGGACTACTTATGATTAAAAAGAGTACCTATCTCAGAGCAGAAGATATTTTTTCATCAAATGCAGTTACCAGCACCTTCAATATGCACGTATTTTCAATATGCACCCTAATCCTTAACTGTTTGTGTAACATGCAAAGTTGTTCATTAAGCATGCAGACTTTCCACCTAATTGCAGCATGATCTCACTGATTTAGTCCTCAATTTTCCCCTACTCAAAACTCCCATAATCCACTGGCTTCTATATCTGGTTATTTGGTTTTCCCTCCTCAGAAAACAGGGGAAGGAAAAAGGCATATTCACTAGTAAGATCCTTAGCTATACAGATTTTAATTCTGTTTAAAGGCAAACAGGCCAGAAGGTGAAATACAAGAACATACTTTTGAAACAGGATGGAACTTTTCTTCCTTGTGATCTGCACAGGAAGAAGGATGACAACAGTAAAGGTAGGAGACCTTGCAACAAAAGAAAGTTAAATATGCACAAGGGAAACGCAGTATATTCCTGCAAGTTTCTTTATAAAACAAAATCTTCCCTAAATAGATGACTTGATAGTTCAAAATCCAGTTCAATGACATACAGCTGATGGAAGAAAGCAAACAAAATCCAGCTCTCCCTTGTGGGTAAGCCTCTGAAAAATGGTGTATTTGAATCAGCAAGCTCCACCACACTTGGACTATAATTACAAATACAATCTTCTCCAGATTCTCAAAACTCCTAAGATACTTCTAACTCTCGGTGCAAAGTCACTTGTTGGTTTCTCAGACCTACTGAAGCACAGAATTACTCACATTTGATGGGAGTTGGGAGAAGGGTCCAAATAAGAACAAGTTCAGTTTTAATCACTACGACTGAATGTAGAAGAGACCAGACATCTAAGTGCCTAACTCTCACCTTCCAAATCCTACAGGCAGTTCTAATTTGCATGAAGTGCACAAGTTTGTCTCAAAGCAGGTATCTAGACTGCATAGTAAATTAAGCAACACAACAAAAACTAGAATTTAATTC
Organism: Sylvia atricapilla; assembly: GCF_009819655.1. NCBI lineage: Eukaryota > Metazoa > Chordata > Aves > Passeriformes > Sylviidae > Sylvia > Sylvia atricapilla. The sequence continues at coordinate 119,098,286 of NC_089140.1, read as the reverse complement.
ACAGGCTATGTCAACTGCCTAACAGGCAACAAAGTCATGGAAACTCACTAAAAGATCCAAAGCTTATCATTAAAACGTAAACAAATTCCAGGACTTGATGGAAAATTTATTTCACTTCTAACATTTGTTTGCATGTGTCACCCTTTGCTGTTAAAATACTGAAGGAAAAAAGAGAGGGTGCTGTAAAAAGCCATTAATAGTACATTTTGATCATTCGTGTACTCAGCTGTTGAAACCAGTCTGTCTCGCACCACTTCAAAATAAGATTAGTATCAAATGCAGCATTAAACTCATGGCATGCTTGCAGAAAAAAAAAGCACTAACTAGCCTGCTCGAAACAACCATCAGAAGAGGTAGACATAGGATATTGTGATGGCTTTTTTAAAATTCACCACATGGGATGTTTGTTTGGGTACAGCACAGAATGAATTTCATGCAGCTTACAGTTCTTAAAGACCTAGACCTTCTATTCATTGAAGCCCCCTAAGACATTTCCTACGTGCAATCTACATTCTACCTCTGCAAGAATAATAAAATCAATTTAATTTCAAAATTCTACCTTTTCTCTATTTACAAAATTTTCAGATTTTTCATTTGGATTTTTTAATAGCATGCTGACATGTAAGAAATAATAGCAAAGATTTTTTTATTTATTGAAATGAAGTGAAAATCAGAAGTACAGAACATGGAAACAAGAATATACAGCTTAGAATTAATGTGATGCAAGCGTTTTAATGATACCAACAAGAAAAAAAGGTTGAAGTTGTTCATTAAGACTATAACTATAAAAAAACATAAAAAGCCATAAGAAAATATACTATAAATACACTAGAAAATGAGAAAAAAATTAAAATACAGAACTATTACGTCAAAGAGAAGGAATAAAGATAAGAGATGATACAAAGAATTCCCCAGTGTTCAATACTATCCCTGCTTCAGTTTTTACCAAAAAAAATCAACTGGAGCCAGATACTTAACAGTAGTGGCTTTAAGAGGAAAAACTGCAAGCCAGACAAGGGAAGCTGAAATATATGCTGGTGGTTTAGATAGATTGAACTTAGCAGATTCCTGTGAAATTCACTCTAGAGCATTTAACCAACTAACTGAAGAAACCTCTAATCCATTAGCAACTGTCTTTCAGGAACAGAGGATAGAAAGGGCAAATACATATGTTTGAAAAAGAAAAAGGGAAGATGTGAGGAACTACTAACCACCAAGCCTAAATCAGACAACAGTAAGAATCCTAAACAAAACTGTTAAATAAATAATGTATCAACATCTAATGGAATAGAAAGGCGATAAGAACAAGCTGACACGAATTTATCAAGAATGAATCGCATCAAATTACTCTAATTGCATTCTCAACTGGGAAACTTGCCTAATGGGTAAGAGGAAGAAGCAGATGTAAAATACTTCAGCTATAATACTCTGTTTACTATCCTAGATGATACTTCAGTTAAAAAAAAATTAGAGAATTACAATCTATGTGAAAACACTGCAAGGTAGAAAAACATCTGGTGGGAAAAAACACACTTACTGAGTAGCTTTCAAGGACTGGTTGTCAGATCTGAAATGGGATCATGAAGAGGACTGACAATATTTCCATTTATGATCTGGATGAAGAAATAGAGAGCACATTTATGAAACTGAACTTATTATCAGGCTGCGAGTGATTTAAAGCACTCTGGGGGATGGGATTCAAATTCCGTATTATCTTGACAAATCACCAGAAAGCATCAAGTACTAGCAAGAAACAGTGAAGGATGTTTCATTTGTGGAATAACTATGAAAAACAGACTCCAACAATGGTGACCAGTACATTCACCCAGTCCAAGTGTAGGACCCAGAAGAGCTGCAGAGTTTTACACTCCAGTTAGAAAACTGTGGGGCAAGGAGCAGTACAGAATGCTGCAAAATCTATTTAAGGTATAAGGAAGTATAGATTTAGTTCTAGGTAGAAGTGGAAACTTCACAATATTCTGAAGGAAAGACAAAGATGTAGGATTGAAGAGTGAATTTAGGCATTAATTATTGAACTCTTACATCTGATTGGCTTGTATCTCCAGAGAGTGAATAAATAACCCTTTCTGAAATTCAAAATAATTGTTTCTGTATCTGTGCACAGCTTCCCTACAAGTCTCTAAAGGAGGAAAGCTTGAAACCTACATTCACATTCATTACAGGCAATAGTTAGGCTGCAAGTCAGAGATGCTGCCCAGATTTGGTTTAGCTCCTTACAGGCAGATAGACCAATTTACTAGAGGAGTATTTCAAAAAAGCTCTGTAACTATACTACTATAATAAAGGTTTGAAAATTGCTCAGAATATAATTGTGGTGATCAACCTAAAACATTTGGGAGAGTGTGATTTGGGATAATGAGTTTTGGGTATTTGGCACAGTTTGGAAAAATGCTGAATCTCAAAATTTCTTGCAAAACAAATCTTCCATTCCTCATTCAGCACTGACCTCACTATCTGTAAATTCTCCCATGAATCAAGAACTGCCAGGGATAAAATTGAATGAGAGAAGAAATAAATGTTTCTTGCACACACAATCCCACAGATCATGCCACCTAGTTTTTACGTAGCATGGCAAAGACTACATGTTATCGTTTCATACTTTAAAAGTTGTAAGCAGTATTTGCTCCCACAAGTGTATTTCAGAATTCTCTTATAAAGGAAAAAAAAAAAAAAAAAAAAAAGAGCAGCTACTCTGATCATATCCAGTAAGCCTCAGAGCTGTTCATTACATGAGTATTTAAGGGCTAATACATGGGGTTTATTATGAAATTACTGTATTTCATGTTTCTGAGTACTTCTTTGAGATGCTTCAAAATATTTTAATTTCTTTTGAAAACCAGAAGGTCAAGGAAATCAAAGATACAAAATAGCTGAATGTTTTTCAATAACAGGTCTGAACTCTATCAATGAGGTTAAGGTTTTAGAAAGGTTAATCCAATTCAACTACCACACAAAGGAGCAGTCTCCCTGATGCGTTTTTCCACCATTTTCATTAAACCAGCCTCTTGTGCTGATTTCTTTATGAGCTAATTCAGCTCACTAAACTGGTAGAAAACTAATGAGAAAAAAAAAAAAAAAAAAAAAAAAAAAAAAAAAAAAAAGTGGTGCAGGGGTCATAGTTTCAGTTTCCAGGAGAGTTCCTGAATTACCTCAGATAATCTGTAAACCTTATCAACAGGAGTGTAACTGCTGATGTTAATGACCTTGGTCTTCATTGAATAGAAGACTACCTTCCTGATATATGCTTCCAAATCACAATTCAGGCTTCATGGTTACATTAAAAAACTAAAATCAATCAACTTACTGCGAGACAGATTCTCAAGGGCTTTTCCAAGCTTTTTGCTCTCTTGAAGAATATGATTTAGTTCATCAAAATCATGGTTCTCCGGTTTTGTCTTCCAATCCCATTTAGGATGCTCTATTGACCTTGGCACTAAATATACACAGATATATAGATGAAGTTTAGATTTGGTAGTTCAGACTCCTATAGGAGAAAAAAAAAATCTGCACAGTGAGTTTACAAACTCAAGTAGCTTGGGTGAAAATTACTTAACTATCCTTTTATTTTAACTGCCGGAAATACTTTCTTTGGTCAATGTGAAGTAAAAACATCTATGAACAAATGCATACCTGAATTATTCTTAGAACTGAATTGACTGGTAAACTGGATAATTAACATTAATAATTCAAAAATGTATTTCAACTATTGCACATGATGGTATTTAATTTGCAACAACATAGAATTCTGTGGCCTAGAGGTCAATAACAAAAAAATGTCTAAACAAAAATGAGTAAATGGTACTTTTGGCTTTGCTAGTTGTTTGCTAGTTATCAAGAAGAAAAAAAGTAATTTACATACAGCTGTTTGAAACAACTTTTTTCTTTTTCAAAAGCCATGAAGTGTAGATAACACAGTTCATAAAAAAACAGTGAAACAAAGTAAGTCCTTATCATTCATGTTGTGGGGCCTCTAATCTTCATTTCACTACTTAAACAAACTCAGCCTTTGGGAAGCCCAGACCTGACCTTACAATCTGCTGCTCATTATCTATTACCAAAGCCTTTAATTTTAAAATAGCAGTATCTCAACTGCTAAGTTTATCTACAACAAAGAGGAGTGTCTGAGATATGTAGGACGCACAATGAACAGAGTTTCACTCAACAATGCAAACATTTTGAACAAATTGTAGAAATGAAAACAAAAACAATGCGGTTTCTGGAACTGCAGTTTAACATGTTCTTCTTGCCAGTGCTCAGAAGTGAGCTGCTGCTTTTGTCATGAAATGCAACTGTTGGGTTGTCTCCAAACACAGCATTACCATGCTGTGTGAAGATGATGATGTCTAGTCCAACCTTTTCACCAGAAAGGACCAGCTGCATTTTTACCAACCATCATTTACCAGTTTCTGACCACTCACTTAAAAATAGCTTCAAAGGAAACCCTCAAATATCCAATATATCCTGACCAACCTCAAAATTTTTGTTTACTATTTTGACAGCTGTCAACTAATCTATGCTTGTAAACATCCTTTTTTATACATGCTAAGATAAATACATGCTAAGAAGGCAACTTAGAGACTCCTACAGATTATGCTAAAAAGGTGTTAACTTCAATAATTCGTGATAATTTGAACTTCACAATGCTTTTTATGATGGAATGGGGAAATCATGCTCAGACATCGAGGCTGGTAGCTATTACAAAATGTGTTAAATAACTTGGTATTGAAATTTGCCTTTATGCTGACTTTCCTCTGTGTGAATATACAATCTGCTCCACTTTGGATCAACATCAACTTTCCCTCGTGGACTTAAGTCAATAGTCATCTTTTCCAGGTAAAGAAATGGGACAAAGTTACATTGAAGTCCTTCTTTCACAAATAACATGATTCTACCTCCTGTAAACATATATCAACTAATCTTCAAAACAGACATCTATAGAGAGTCTGACAACCCAGGGTATATCCTGATCTGTAACACCCACTCAGGAACCTGGCTGTTAGGGAAGTTAATATAGTAGACTGCAATTACAGACATTTTCAAAGACAGAAGACAAAAGAGACATTAAAAAAGACCTACAGAGATAAGAATAGAAGGAAAGGGACACAAGAACCTCTAATAAGGAGAAGGGAAGAAGGGAGCAAGTTGGAGAGTCAGAGAGTCTTGTTCTGCTTTGTGCTCAAAAAAGGCAGGTAATGTATTTCCTTCTTAGGACAATGGAAATAACAAGGTATAGTGGTGCCCAGTAAATACTTACAGGCTTTAAGGTATTAGAGTATGAGTAGTTTCCACTCATGAGATGAGGAGCCTGTAATTTTTGTTGATACTTATAAATTTCAAACACTATTATATAATTCCCTGGTATAAGAACTGCTAAGTCAATTAAAAGTTAACATAAATTCTTGTGTAACAAAAATCGACTCCATTCACAGACTGTAGCATATACAAATTAAACAGTACAACGTCAGCATCTCTCATCCTTTTTTTCTTATTCATAGAAACAAAATATTCCACCTAGTATTTTTTAAAAATTATTACTAACTGTAAATATAAATTTTTTAATAAAGTAGCAAAGAAATTCTATAAAGAGCTCTCTTTATTTTCACCTACCTTTGTTTAACATTGAGATCAGATGCTCCTTTTGAGGCCTTTTGCAGTCATCTTACCATCACCTTTCTGTGTGCCTGTGCTATATTCTACAGCATCACTCACTAACAGTAAGACAGACTTTTCTTTCTATGTTTATGCTGAACTTGCCACACCAAAAAAATCTCAGAATATCACCAGAACACAAACAGGCAACAATTTAATGTAGTAAAACCATATAAAAAGATGTCCAAACCTTGGAGCTTCCTGGCTACAGAAAATTTCCACAAGTTAGTATTTGATACCATACCAGTTTGAAACAGAACACATTTTTCAAAATAAAAAAGGATTTTTGACACAGCATACACTTTTGAAGCAAAATTTGTCATGAGACAGAAGCTGAATGAAACAAATGTAAGTTCTACTTGACAGCAGTGGAGCTTCCAGAATCAGCAACTGCCAAGTATATGGACCAACTCACATCAGGGAAAAAAAAAAGTCCCAAGATCTTTGTTCTTGATAAGCACGGACACTTGCTCAAGACAGTGACCTGGTTGCTGATTTCAGAAAAATGTCTCACAAACACAGGAAGCTTGGACTGCAGCTCACTAGATGGATAGTGGGAAATCAGTCAAAATCATGGTGGAAATTTGCTTTGCATGCTCGTGTACAATCAGCTGTGTTTTACTGAACCATTTTGTACTTCCGTGAAAAGATACCAGAAGAGTTATGCTGTCATGAATTATTTCTATGTTTCAATACAATTTGTTTCAACAATTATTTGTCTCAATCTGAAGAATCAAAACAGAGGGGGAAGTAAAACAGAATTAGAACTGACTGAAATTTTTATTACTTCTAGAGAAGACACGCTCTTCCTACTTAGCTAGTCTTTCAAATAATGAATGGGTACTAAAAGATCTATTTATAGCATCATACAGCACGTGTTTGTTCTTTCAAGTTCATTTTCTTCTTGCTAACAGATTTTTTCAAAACATAAACTTTTATCTTCTCAGCTGTAGGATCAACAAGCACTGGTAATTTTCAAATGAATGGCTTTGCTGGACGCATTCAGAACTTTACAAACACTATATGACCCTTCTTAGGAATCTTTTCAAATACACGATCCTCCTATGTAAGCATGAAGTCTGTCATTAATTGTTTACGTGCACGTGTCACTATAGACTATACAAGCAAAATCCTTTCATTATACTCTCACCTTCATCTTTCTTTATAACGCTCATTCATTCCACAAAATCATATCAGTAATTTCAAATCTCTTATCACATTACCCACCCCAACCTCATCTCTTTTATTTGGGAGATTTATATATTATTTAACACTTTCTCTTGAAATTATTTGCCTATGATTCAGAAGATTTATTACATCTACATTGTAGCATTTGTACAGAAAGATGTAAAGTTTCCCTTTATGGCAATGAGATTTCACCATCCCATCCTAGGAGACTGGACAGACACACTTGCCAGTACTTCTGATTTTCTGGTGGTGTGCCCTGGCCATAAAAGCACATTAGATTCATTCACAAATGTGTTATGAATTCTGCCACAAATCAGCACACCTTTATTTTTCTACTGGATGATGGTACAAGATCAGTACTGGTTTTATCTACCCATGAAAGTCTATTCAATCCATGATCTGCAGACAGAATCAGACCAGTTGCTCATTAAATTCAACATTTCATTAATGCATTGTATGACCATCTTACATCTCAAACAACAAAAATATGTGTAATATATTTGAGTGTAAAATTACTCATGCATTTAAATCTTGTAATAACATTCCTATTGGAGTTCCTTGATAATAAATCCAAAGTGGTTTATACAGTATCTGGATATTAAAAGGCTGAAAGAATGATGGCCTACAGTCCTAGACTGACCGATAGCAACTAGAAGCACGCAACATTGTATTTGCATATGGGATGTGGTGAGAATGCTGAACTGAAGCAGCACGAAAGGATGATCTGTGACCTGATTTAATATGGAAGTGGTGAAGAGATCAACCTACTTTGCCTAAAAGCAGCTAGCTGGGAAACAAGAAGTCTGTTTTACAAATTAGTTTGAAACTTCCAATTTTTTTTTCTTCAGTTACAGAATGTGAGCACTTGAACATTTCATTTATATACACACAAACACCCCTAGCTCCAAACTCCTTCCTTGCCAGACACCAGCAGCAGCTTCTGCTTAATTCCAGTTTTCCACACACGAAACAAGTGGTCAGATGACTTAGATATTAACATTTGTTTGTGTGTTTCAGGTGCACCTGAGATCATAATAGGCAGGAGGGAGTGGAGGTATCTTTCCAATAAAAAAGTTGAAAGCATAAGGAAAAGACATTTGTGCAGGAATAACATGCACACTGCAGTCAACATCACTATGCTGAAGGAAAAAAAAATTCCTAATTAAATAAATCAAATACCCTCATGTTCACAAACATCCCTATGAAATGACAGTTCTGAATAAACATACAAGTTCAGGATCATTTGAACCAGATGGTGACAAGACAAAAACTCTGAAACAGAACATAATAGAGCTGATGAACTCCATTAAATTTTGGGTTTATTTTGGCTGTTTGGGGGAATGCTTTTTAGATTCTTGGGTGTGGAGATTTGTTCTTTTCTTTTAAACACAAATCTGAGAGTAAATCTTTAGGCCTCAGCAGGTGCAAAACTGTTTCTCAGGTGAGTCCTTACTAACTCTTTGGAGATGTCTTGGGGAAAAAAAGGACAAGAGGTAGAAGCTGAAGACACAAAACAAATGGATTATGGTGTGCATGTTTGGACAGAAATCCCTCTAAACACACTTCCTGATCTGTGTAGTTAAAGGGGTACATGGTACTCGCTGATTTTAGCATAAATCATAAAGAAAGAAATGTCAAAAGAACATTTAGAATATCAATCTATATATACAGATTATATCTATAGATTAATATAAAAATATTAATCTATTTGGCAGAAAATAAGCGAAGTAAGATATGGCAAAAAGGCACATGTCTGAAACCAACCTCTGTGATAGCAACTAAAACAAAATGTAGTTCAAATATACAAAGTATTTTCAAAAAGTTGCAGACACAACTAATTGCAGATGTAAGTAATGAAAACAATAGGATTAATTAAGGTTTAAATAAATCAGTGTTTTGGAAAAAAGAATGGAAATGCATAAACAGCAAAGCATGGAAGCAGAGGATAATAAGGCTGGTAAGGACCTCTGGAAGTCTTCTGGCCCAACTGGTGCCCTAGACTGGTCCATTGAGGACAGGTTGCTCAGACTATTTGGCTCAGTTTTAAAAATACCCCATGATGGTGATTCCATAGCCTCTCTGGACAGGATGTTCCAGTGTTTGACTACCTTTACACTATAATTTTTGTCTCCTCTTGTCCTTTCACTAAACACTCTCGAGAAGACAAATCTGACTATGCCTTCTCATCCATCCCCCAGCATACCAGATGACGGTAACAACAAAATCTCCCCTCAACTTTAAATTCTTCAGTACGACCAAACCAATTTCTTTCAGCTTTTTCTTGTCCATCACATGCTCAAACCCTGTCATCACTATCTTGGTGGGCCTCCACGGGACTTGCTCCAGTACACCACTGTATCTCACAATGCACTCCAGATGCCACCTCAAAAACAAACACTGCTGGCTCTACTCTTGCTACTGCAGCCTAGTATGCAGGTCACCTTCAGCACTGCATGAGCACACAGCCACAGCTGGTTTGTATCTCAAGTCCTTGTCAATGAGCAACCCACATCTTTTTCTGCCAAGCTACTTTCCAGACACACATATCCCAGTTTACACTATTGCTCAGGGTTATTCCATTCAAGATGTAGGATTTTGAATTTGCCTGTGTTGGACTTCAAGAGGTTCCTCTCAGCCCATTCCTCTGTCTTATCCCTCCGAATTGCAGTCCTACTACCCAGAATACCAACCACTTCCCATAATTTGGTCTCACCTACAAATCTAAGAGAAATTCTATCTCATCATCCAAGGCATTAGGAAATTCTTATAAATGCCATCAATCTCAGAACCAGTCCCTTGAGCATGCCATTAAAAATAAGACTTTCCAACTGGACTTTGCACTGCTAGTCACAATCCCTTGAATCTACCAGCTGAGTCAACTTTCCATACATCATCTTGTCCACTTACTGAGTCCACATCTTATCAACTGAGTTATAAGGATATTACAGGAAGCCGACTAAGGTTTTGCTAAGGTCATGGTTTGAAACATCTATTGCTTTTTCTTGGTTACAGGGCCAGTTATTTCATCTAGGAGGGCAACTGTGTTGATCTGATCAGACATTGTCTCATAAATCCATGCTTGATGTTCCAAATCACATTTTCATCCTTGTAACTAGGAACATCTTCCAAGAAAGTTTGCTCAATAATCCTTGCAGAGGGTGAAGATAGGCTGATCAGATTGCCCTTCCTCAAAATCAATGAGGTATTAGCATTTTTCTAATCATCAGGAACATCTCACAATCATTATGACCTTTCAATGATGACAGAATGGCCTTGCAATGATATTAGTCTCCTCTTTCAGCACACTTAAAATCAATCCCATGTAGCACCATGTATTTATCAATGTCCAGTTGCACTAAGCACACCCTAATTCTACCTCCTTTGCAGGCAAAGCTGCACTCCCACACGCTGTTTCTAGCCTTGCTAGCTTGAGAGTAAGTCTTACTGACTGAAGAGTATTATCAAGTGTCCTTCAGTCCACAAGGTCAGATCCTTGATCTCAGCTGTCTTACAGATATACAAAATATTTCCTTGTCTGACATGAGACCTGATAGTTTGGAATAGATAGGCCTCCTCTTTGTCCCCCTAACCGACAACCTCAGGACCAACATGCACAAAACTTGTAGTAGGCACACATGTGATGTGGTGTCACCCCCCAATCTGGGACAAACACAGAGAACTCAAAATCTTCAGAAGATGGCATTGAAGTTATTTGATGCATACCACAGCGTCTGAAGAGCAAGCATAGGGCAGAAGGAAGGAACACAGTACAATGACAGAAAGAGCTCACAATATCTTTTGGCCACTGTTGCTAACAGTGGATCTCTATAAATTGCTGTTATCCTGCAAATCTGTTAGATTAGACACAGACTGAGTGATTATGAGCATTTATTTGAATGTCTGTATTTATTCTTGAAAATAAATTAAAATCCACAGGCTTCTTTTGAACAGACTTAAAAATTCATGTGCCTGTTGAGAGGCACAGTGGAACCGATGACCAAATTTGAGTGCTTTTGAAGCAGGAAATGTGCTTCATGAAGAAACAGAGACAAATGCTACATTTCTAGAAAAAAATAACTCTGAGAAAATCCTGTACAATGGGATACAGCTACCTGTAACAGCTATTTTTACTTGTTGCCATTATTTATTCTCAGTAAAGAATGTTTCACAACCATACAAATTATTAATCACTCAAAAGCACAAAAGCATTTATTGCATAAATTTATCATTATTTACTTTAGCCATTGCTGTGCAATATTATGACTTAGTGAGGTCACTGGGCAATTTTCTTTTGACTCCTTTGAAGTCTTGACTTTCCCATCTTGCTTCTTAAGGAAAGACAACAAATTTTCTAATGCAGCATACTATCTCTGTTCTCATCTGGTACGCCTAGTCACACTCAGAGTTATAAAGATTTGGCTACTGTAAAAATATCAAAAATCTACAAGAGTCAACAGCAGAAAATATAATTTTTCAATTTATTTTGGAGAAAAATCTTGTACAACCAATTCCCTGGGTGTGTAAGTATATGTACATATGTATGCAGACTGTAGATATATATATTTGTCAAAAAAACCCAACATTAGGAATCGAGCTTAAAAATTACGTTTCTTCAATAGCCAGTACACAGGAAGCATACTTCATATTAAGCCTTGTTGTCTTCATTTTCACTAATTTTTTACAGGTAGTTGATAATATTCTCTTCAGCTGCTCTATTTCTACTCTGCCTTTTCTTCCCTGTACATTTAGATCCCTTCAGCAATTCTCAGAACAGTACATCTGTTCTGCTGACACCACTCCCATACCTTGAACAGTATCTGGTTATAATTCATAGTTTTGAATTGCCTGACACACAGAAAAAAATCTATTAGGCCAATATCAACAGAACAGACTTTACATGCGCAAAATGGCAATACCAACTAAAATAACAAACTATAATCAGTATCTCAACCCAAAATAATGCAAGACACCCAGATATTAGTCTGTTTTTTAATCAATCAACCCAGAATTCTTTTATATCTACAGATGATGAGATATATATAGGGCATTAAAAAATATTCATAATTCAAGTGAGATTAAGGCAAGCATCAAACTCTTCTAACATATATATAGGCATTTCATCTTCTCACAGTTTGCTTTCCATTTTAAACCTTATTCAAACGAAAAACATACTACAGTTTGGAAAGTTGGCACAAATTATTAATGTAGTGAAGCTTTCTTACATGACTTGGACTCCGGCGATGGTGGAGAAATGTTGGACACAGCAAGGTCGCTCTTTGACTTTTTAGGCTTTTTTGCATTTACCTGCCAAGGCTTATCATAATTTCTAAAATCTCTTCTTGCTCCTTTATTTTCTGTTAAAAGAATCAAATTAGATAATCATAACATTTGTAAGGTCATTTTTCAAAGGCTTAAAAAAAATTAATCAAAAAACCCCGGAGGTATACCAATCCAAATTAAAGATAACCCCTTTTTTCTCCTAGTCCTGATTTTTTTTTTTGTATTTAGTATATTTACTCCACTTTTTAAATATCAAAATTCAGAAATTATTATGTCCCTCATTAAAAAAGTTATTTTTGTTAAGAAAAAGTCCTTAATGTCCACGTTGTGTACATGTTTCACTATGTTAAAACTGTGCATTTGATATAAATGGTTGATTTGTCAGTAAATTACCACTTTGGCTATCAGCAATTATTTAAGCTCTGTAGTCTGAAACAGATCATTAGCCAATTTTTAAACACAAAACTAATATTGTAATAGGAGCTTGTAACAAAATATGAATATCAAGACTTCTACTTTACAATCAGAACAAATACTATTTCAGAACACTATTTTAATGCTTCTGAAGATTTAAAATCATAAATTATTCACACTGGAGTTTAAAAAGTAGCATAGCATCTCTTCATTAAGGGTTGGGATTATAGGTATATAAAAATATGTATTATTAAAAGAATACCTCAGTAGAGGTTAATCTCAGGCACAAACACACCATGTGAGGGAAAAGGAAAACAAAGAAAGAGGACAGCAAAAGAACCTCTCTCACTGAGAGTGTGACTGCTTCCATTCTGTAACTCTGATCCATACTCACATGATATACACATAGGCTGAGCTGACAGACAGCAATGTATATTAAATTCAGTATTTGCTGGACAAACAGCATTTATTCTGCATTCTCAAAACCATAGAACAGTTCCTGTTCAGTAACTGCTGCACACGTGCATCCAGGAAATCATGGACATAAGTCTAGGAAGATTAAACCAGAGACCAGCCCTTTCTAGCACACAGAACATACCTGATGTTTCACTCTCTGCCCAGAGGGCAGCAGAGCCAGACAATGTTCTCTGAAGCTGACCACGGTTTCCTTGCTTGGACTGAAGATGATCAATTAGAAATGGGATTGGCTGGTCAGGTGTCTCTGTTATCAGCTTGGTCATCAACTCCTTTAGAAAATTAAACCAAAATAAAAAACTAGTGAGATATTGCACCTTAACTAATCCTGTATTAACAAAAAAAAAAAAAAAAAAAAAAAAAAAAAAGAGGCATTTATAAAGAAATGGTTTGTTTTCAAATTTGAAGAAAACCGCTGGAACATCCACCTCCTCAAACTACTGCTAGCTTTGAAGTAGTAGTAGCTATGAAGTACTCATATCTGAAGTGATCTCAGCCTAAACACTCTCTTAGGTTAAAAAAGCCAATCCCTGCTACTACCTGATCAAATTTACACCAAACAGTAATACTGTCCATTTAACCACTCAGAACCAGCATCTCTTTAGAGCTGCAAGTAGCTCTTCTCTGACCAATACCTCCAAGTCTCTTCTCATTGGAAACTGGAGCATCAGGAAAGTTTGCGAATTTTTCATCTCATCCAGACATAGAACAATTGTCTGGTTTGAATATGCATTCATATCTGGGAGCTCCAAGGTCTGATGAAACAGGCAGACGGTTTTTAAAGCAAGCGTTCAAAAATACTATAGTATAGAAATAAACAAATGTTTTATTGCACTGTTGCAGACATGCTGTCAAAGCCAATATCAACAGGAAAGCATCTTCTATGCCACGCATTGGTACTATCCAACTGCTGTTCTGCACCTTGGCTGGGCAGGGCTGCAGAAATAGAAACACTCTCCATTATTGCTGCTGGCCTTCTTTCTGGCTTCCTAGGCATAAAACACATTAGGAAGCCAGAAAGAAACTGTGGCTCTGCTCTGCACATGTGCTCTGAGAGGAAATGAATGACTCAGGGCAGGTGAAGTGACATTGAAACTCATGTAGTTCTACAGGAGATCTGTGGCTGCCACTGCAAAATGAAAAAGCGCCACAGAAGTAAAAAATTACAGAAATGTACAACAAAATGAGAACAAAAATACAAACAAAACCCCAAACAGCTAAGTTATTCAGAGTATATATTTCTCTCTTCACCTATCCCCAAGCATAAATCTTAACACAACTTACACACAAAGCCTATCCCCACTTCATTTTTTCCACACACTTTCATTTAAAAAAAATCTTTTCAAAGGTCAGTAGTTACTTAGAATTACCATCAGTTAAGTATGATGGGAAAAGATACTTCAGAGGAAGTATACCAAATAGCAGCAAACATGAATAACTACACACAGGATTACTAAGGCACAGCAAGACCTTTGTCCACAAAAAAGGAGAAATACACCCTATCTCATGTCTTGTGAAGACACAATCTTCTGTGATGTCATTTTGTCATTTTTGATACTTTTCCCCAGTGAAATGAAAAACCCTGGGTGTCTTTGGTTTTGAACTGGAACTCCACAGGGAGAAATTAAGTTACTTACTAATCTTAGAAATGTTGAAGCTATGGAGCACAACTTCATCTAGACTGCCTCTCACCAAGGTAGGAGAAACCTATCAATATATATCATACAAGAAAAATTTAGAAATTTGAGTAATTCATATTTTAGTTGCTTGGCAACTCTAACAGCAAACCTTTATTCTATTCCCTGCCAAAATGCAGAATTAGTGACAATGGAAAGATGTAATCTAGTGCTTATATTGGACCACAATAGCTTCAGTAATTCCACTGAAGAGGATTCTATTACCAAAGGAAAAATACCAATCTATTACAGCTGACTTGTAATTCAAATAATTTCTCAGAATCATAGTTTGAAAATTATTTTTGTCTTAGATTAGTAAAACACTTCAATATTAACATAGTATTAAAAAAGATAATACAGAAAAATGAGACGTTTTAGGATGCCTACATATCAATGTAGGACAAATGCTACCTGATTGTTGCCATAACCGACTTGCTTGTAGCAGAAAGAAATGGTCTTTCAGTAACAGAAACTCATCTAATAAAATAAAACTATTTACAGGATTCCTTACCTCTTCTGAGATGTAGCAAAAAAAAACCAAAGACCAAGGTGAATGTGAAATAAGATCCTATTAAAAAGGATCACTTTTTGTACCTACTATCATATTGATAGTAAGACCTGAGTGATATAGAGATCTGTGCTGTCTCAGAGAATACTCAGTCTTATTCTGAGACAGTAGTTAAAAAATTTTAAAGAACTGTAGAGAGAGGCTACTTTTATCTGGAATACCGAACATGTTGTACCAATCCTGTACACTTAAAGTAAAAAAAAAAAAAAAAAAAGAAAGAAAAAAATACATATATTATTGCTGAAATCCTCATAAACTGAAGAGTCTGAAGTTCAAAAAAAAATCCTACTTATTTGTGTAATAAGCCTCAAATCAATTTGCCTCAAGCACTCTCAGAAATGTCATTAAAAGTAAATGCAACTTAAAATTAACACAAAGGCAACTCAGGTTACAAAATCTGCCATTTAGGAAAACAAAGCTCTTTATTACAAGTATTCCACTGCGAAAGGGGAGGAAAGAAACTCTTGCGAATCTGCTTCTCAAGCTGCTTCAAGCAAGGTTTGGAAGAGGTCTCAAATTTACCACTTTCCATGGAGTTCCTGAACTCCAGACAAGGCGCAAAGAACACCTCCACTCCAATAACAATAGCTTCAGACATACACTCTGTGTAAATTAACATTCACATGCTGAAGGTATTAGCTCTCCTCCATATCTTTTTGCCTCGCACACTGTCAAACATCCCAGAAATAGGATCACAGCCCCATGATCCTCACTGCCTTTGCCCTTCCACCAGTTTCTGCCACCCAGTTCATCAAGGGACACAACTCCATCTGTTTAGCTCTCAACCTGTGCTCTTCAAGCTCAAATTTCCTTTGAGACTTTTGTCACTCCCAGCAAATTGGCAATTACATGGAAATATGCTAGCTGCCTGCAGTTGCTTGGCTATGCTGTGAGGTGAAGGGTTGGTGGGGGAAGAAAAACAAAAATAAAGCCAAACCCCAGCCAGGCAACAAAAAAAAAGGCACAAAGCTTCACACCAACATTAACTGTACACAGTGAGTGCTCACCTAATTTTTTAAGTAAAAACACGTATTTCTCTGGTGATGAAAAGATATTTGGAATGCCAATTAAAGGGTACTCTCATTCTAGCACCATTCTCTAGCAAAATTAATTTAAACTTCTGATTAAATGATCAAAAGCTTATGTGATGATCTCATCTGTTGCTCGGGTGACATCTTAATAGACAGGAGGAATAACATACTACATGGCACTCTAAATATACTTTCACACGTTTGAAATGTCTTTAAAAAAGATGACAAAAGTGGATGTATTAAATAAGAAAAACTGAAGCATACAAGGTACAAAAATAAAATTCCTTTTTGGTTAGCAGCAGTCTGATCTGACTCACAACGTGCTAAGTAGGCAAGGTTTCACAAGAAAAATAAAAAAGACCAACTAGTCTCACTGAAGACGCCTCTGCATCAACAGCAGAACAAAAATGGCACAAGATCATTGAAACTGAGATTGATTTTTTTATGAACAAATCATCAGGTAAGTTTCAACCCTTCATAAAAACAGAAATGCAAGACACCTAAAGACAAGTCTCTTAAAAATATTAATTATACTCTTCACATTTCTAGCTCAAATGTCTAAGTTTTCTATAATTAAAATAAAGGACGTCTGTTGTTCTGTGCACAACATGCCTTATAACAACAAATAAAAAACCATGGCAGATTGGGTCTCCATGCTGCCAAATGAACTGCTCACTACCTATTCTCTCTCTATCTTCTTTCCACTGCTGTGTCTTCCTTTCACTCTACGCCCTCTTGTCTCTTCTGTCAATGGACTCCATATAGTCTCTCTCTTTCTTAGTTGCATAAGAATCGAAGAAGCCGTTCAGAAGTCAGTAATTATGAATTCCCTGTGCACCCTCAAGACACACTGGAGCACAGAAATGGGGCCAAAGGAAACTTCCGTGGTTACTACAGACCAGAGCACCCAGATGAATACATCAGGTCCTGCTTTTTCCTAGTTATATTGCCCCAAATTAGGCTCTGGCCTGTCTGAAGGCAGAATGAGAAAGAACAGCAAGGTGAAATATGGTCTTAGAGTTAACTGCTTCAGGGCTTCTACCTTGTACTGTGCAAATCAGTTCTTCTTTCTTCATACCTTGTAAAGGTATCTTCATATGCTCCTACACTCACTAGTTTCATTGAACTAAGTTACTTAAACTGTTTAAAAAAAATAACTTGTAAAAGCACACTTGTGGATATTTTCCGTAACAGATTTATGCATGCCTAATGAGGCTGTAAAAGAAAAAACACCAGGTCTAAATTAGTGGTTTAATATATGAATTATTTGTAAAGAATATACAGAATTTATAAACAATAATTCATAAAGAATTCTTTATATCTTTCACTGTTGTGCTATCCTGAGGTCTTCTATTAGTTATTCAATGAAGGCTCAAATTCTAATTTCCTTGTAACTGTCCATGCATTTAATACAAATGAAACAGTCTTCACAGTCCATTAATCATAGGCCCAATTACAAGAAAGTCCTAATTAGGCCTGTCTAAATGTACCTATCAGGTTATTAAGTTAATTAAGAGACATTCTACCTTGCCCTGTAATTGGTAACAGTAACTGCACAACAATCACATTTTAACTGTACAGACTTTTATAGACTATGGCACAGCGTGCACAGATTCTGGTTGTGTTATGCTCTTTTTTCATGGATTAAATTAGAAGTCTAAATACAATTAAATACATCAAGTCTTCACAGCGATGACAGCAGTGACTTTGTCAATAAAAAGTCATGAGGGGCTAGATGTCTCCCAGCTGACCAGCCAGAGTATGTCTACTTAGAATGAGAAGAATTGCTCTCCTGGCTCCACTGACTTATTGGAGATATATGCATTGACTACAGTGAAGCTTGGACACTTATACAGACATCTACATTTAGACTTGCTAACCCCTTCATACAGGCTATAAGTGAACAAAGAAGATATAAAATTGAGGGAAAACTTGTGGAAGGACAGCAGATTTAAGAAACTTTTTAATGACTGACACGTTTTTGTTAGAATTCCATTCTGATTACTGCAGTAACAAAGCAAGGAAACAAAAATAAATAATTTTTAAAGTATATTTTAACATTATTCTGACTGCCTAAATTAAGTCTGCAATTCTTAAATGAGAGCAGAAATGACTGCTTCTACCAAAAAAAGATTATTTTCTATGGAAATAAATGAAAAAACACCAGCATCTTTCTTCTGGAAAATAGTCAGGCTTTAAATATTCTTGAGCAATTTTTAATTAAAAGTAGTAAAATCACATTATAAACTATAAACGAAATGGACTTCAACATATTTTTTATTCATGGAAGGATCATCACATCTCCCCATAAAATAAATTATTCAATTCTACACAAATTTCCACATAAACAAAATTCACACGCCTGTACCATACTTTTTGCTTCAAACTAACCATGGCAGAATAACAGTTGAGAACAAACAGTAGTCCTATTCAGCTTGCTCATGAAAATATTCAGACTTGTACCTGGAATTGACGAAAAAATTTTCAACCAACACATCCTCTTTTCAAAACCTCACTGATGCCATTTCAGACAGCTGCGGAGTTAAATTTAATATCACAAGACCATAGTACACAGCATGGGAATACAACCCACAGAGAAATTACTTTGGACATAGAAGTAAAAATGAAAGTACAAAGCTGATATGGTGGCTCTGATGCTTTGATGCAAACAAAATTCCCAAAAGGCAGCATTGCTCGGGAAATCTAACGTATGGGACTAGTGGCACAGGTAACATTTTATAGAATGAGAATAACAAGAGGAAGTCTGAAACTAAACATCATTGAATAGCTTGCTTTCTTAAGTGTTCATCTACTAAATATCTGTATTAATTCAATAAGAAAAAAACAATTTTGGGGACTATGTTACTAACCATTTTTTTTAGGGGGACTCTGGAGAGCAGAATGGAAACAGCAGACTCGTTCCACTGTAAATCCTTTGCAGATCGTATCAGTTTCCTGACTCAGATGAACTAGCTCTATCTGAAATAATTCCAACTCATGCATGATACCTGATAAAATACACATCATTGATCCTGCTTAGGAATGGATGGGGTCTGGTGGACAATTTCCAAGTTTCACTGAGTAAGTTCATAACATTTTATCAAACTCCACCACACTCATTATAACATGCAAATATCTGTCTCAACCCCTTGCTGCATCTTTTCACTTACTTATCCTTACAGGTTTTTTCCTCTCCTAATCTCAGTATTTCAAATACCATTGTCCCAAATCTATTTTGCCACTCCTGAGTTTACAAAATAGCTTCCAACATCTTCAATCTATGGCTTTGTTGAAGTATTTCCTTTCTCCCATTCAAGCATTCCAAGAATGCTGTCAAGAGAGAAGTCACTGCTACTAGGTAACTCTAAAACATTAAATAATTCTCAGTAGAAGAAGAAAAGGTTTAAGACATGCTCTCAAGAGATGCCAATCATGGCAACAGTTACCACGTTTTCTCCCATAGTTTAGTCTTCAAATCACTAAGACTTCCTACGATAGCTTGTACTTCTTTCTGCAATCCTGTATCTCTGCATGACAATCTCACACTTGTGGATTTATGCCTACCATAACATTATCTGAACTCAGGAAGGATTTATCAGGTGAGGGTAGTTCATGTTATTGCAGAAACACTGTAAGGTTTCCCTGAAGCATAATTCAGAATCCTTCCTCAGTTTCCAACCACTCTATCAACCACCGAAATTCTGCCCTCAAGGCATGCACTTCACAGTTCAGCCAAAGAAAATGAAAACTGCTGGTTTTCTGAAAGGTCTGTAGGATTTACATCAAAAGAAATACTCATAGATAAAGACTAGGAAAGACTATTACAACCTGGACTTAAATTACACCCATAAAACAATACTGACTGCACACCACTGCCTTACCTAAAAGCTAACTCAACAGGCTGGAGCTGATCTTTCTCCGATCAGCTGAAGTAATATTATTTCAATTTCAAGGTCTAAGCTGAAATCACTTGTTCCACCATGTGCAATTACTCAGTACTGCAACTGTTAAAAAATCTCATCATATTTCCAGTTTAAGCTTCACTGACTTAGCTTCAATCTGCCGAATACGATTTTTTTTGAGGAAGAGTAATGCTAGAAACTAAAGTAGCAGGTATTTTTGTGGCTACCTCTGGTAGCCTGACCCCAACTAGCAGCTAAGCACACACCAGCCACTTACTCATTCCCACCCTCAGTGGGATGGGGAAAAAATGAAAAGAGCAAAACCAAGAAAAATTCATGGGTCAACATAAAGACAGCTTAATAACCACAAGAAGGAGAAAAGAATAAAACCCCACAAAATCAAAGAACAAGTGATATCAAGGCAATCACTCACCACCTCCCACTGCCTTGCCAGTCTAGAAGCAAGTTATTTCAGAAAATTTACTACCCAGGTTTAATCGCTGAGCATGACATTCTACGGTAAGGAATATCGCTTTGCCCAAGCTGGGTCAGCTGTTCCAGTTGTGTCCCCTTCCAGCCTGTCCCCACCCCGGGCCTGCTTGCTGGTGGGCAGAGAGAAGAACAGAGAAAGCCTTGACCCTGTGCAACCACTGCTAAGCAACAGGCTAAAAGACTGGTGTACCAACACTTTTCAGTCAAAAATCTGAAATACACCAACATACAGGCTCCTGTGAAGAAAATCCAGTCCTTGTCAAGACCCAGTACAGTACCACTATAGAAAGGGTTATTGAGGGTTTATGAGGGGTGATCAGGAGAAGGCCATATATGAAAAAAAACCCAATTGGTATATTAAGGAATTGACTCAGCAAAGCCCTTCGGCTTAGATATTCTTTATCTAAGAAGTAGATAATTACAAAGGCATGGGCATGCTTAAAATGCCTAGATGAATTAGACCACTGCTCTGTGACTGTAGAATTACAAATAATTCCTTCCTTCTTTCTGGAAGGCTACCAAAAAGAAAAAAAAAAAAAGAAAAAGGTAAATGGACATTTTGAAGATTGATGGAAATCCTTACAATTGCATCCCATGAACAACTTCAACAATACACATTTTAAGAATGTGTGCAGCAACCACTGAACTTCCCAGGTGCTTTTCTTTCTCCTCCCAAACACTCCTCCAGCAACTTTGCATTACTACACCATTAGATTTACTCATGTTACACAGAAAGATAAATGTGAAAAGATGTTTTAAAACATTCTACTGCCCAGTATGTATAGCCAAAGTTATTAAATATTCTGTCTTACTTCCATGCATTAAAATTATTATAAAAATTTCGTGGGTTTTTTTTATTTTGACCAAGAATTTTTAAACTTGTCACATGGAACTTCAAATAATAACCAGCAATTACAGCGACATAAAATAGGGAATGTGAGTTATAAGAGTCCAGGGTGGGGAAGTTGTAACACAGATTTAATCACCTTGACTTTAGCTGCCTACATAAGTTAACCCTAATTTGCCCCAGCAATGTTCACTAAACAAATGTCAAAGAAGTTAATGCACACTCCCTGATTGTTTAAAATTACTTGAATCTTATAATTTGAAAATGTTCCTTTATTACAGGAACTAAACAACTATGAGCAATATGCAGTATAATTACAAGTTTTATTCATACACTTTGAATAGATTAATATCTATTCAGAAACACATCTTAATTTCCTGTTATTTTCCTGTGAGAGATTGACTTGGTCTCCTAAGACTTCATACCAATGTTGCAATGAGCTTTCTAAACAGAATTAAATGTTTAATATGCAACAATACAACAGAGATTTCTCAACTGAAAAGGTTGGAATTTATTGCCATGGAAAAATCTGGAAATTACTTTTCACCACAGCAAAATACAAAGAAGTTTTTTATATTTGTAGCATTTATATACTGCAAACGTGCCCAAAACTCCTTATATAATCCTAAGACGTGCTTTTTATATAGCATTTTAAGAAGACAAAGAGGTTATGCCACATGTAAGGAGTTGTTTGATTGACTTAAAACTACTTGTACCCTATTTTCCCTCCCACAGGAAAGGTCACACTGATTGGTCACAGTAACACAAGATGTGCACTATCTGCCAGGATAACCAGCACTGCAGACTCTCTGCAAGCTCTCAAACACTTTTGAGAACACTTAGTCATGTTCAGTTCAGTTCAACGCTGCTTATACTCACCGCTTCTCTGACAGCTTTTTACTGTTACAAGTAATACTTTTATATTAAGTTATTTCAACCTGTGTTCACTTAAATATAGACCAAGCTTTTGCTTCATGAACACACTTGAACTTTGCTTTTTGGAAAAAAAAAGCAAATCCCACAATGAAATATGAATGAAACAACTGGTCTCTATATATGCAAGAATACAAGAATCTTTTGCCATGCAGAACCCATCAGTCCACAGATTTAACAAAACTTGATTATAAATGCATGAATTACCAATATACTAATAAATATCTAAATACGTGTGGTTAACTAGTACAAAGGAAATACTGACTAATTTGTTTTTACACTCTAGAGATCTTTCTCCATTTTGTGTACTACCATCCAATAAATAGATGAATTTGCCACATGATACTGGAAACTATTTAATTTCAAAAAGGTATCACTGTACCTGAATCTATCTTTAGCTGCAACTAGGAAGATACTTTAATAATTCCAGTTCAAGGGGAAGAAAAATCCACCTCTGATACCTTCCATATGGATTTTTATCATCCATCAGTTAAACCAAAATTACCTCTGTGATTTTCCTCATCAGCAACCAAGGTGACAAAGAAAATACTTCAATGATTTCTTTTGTCTCTTAACATTTTTTTGCAAAGTTCTGACAGATCTCTAATGTTTTCTGCCTTCATGGACTATCTCTTTATGTTAAGTCAAATTAAAATAGATATTTCCATTACTTAAGGCAAATAAACTTCTGAGAATGAAGATCCAATCACAGTCAGACCAAAAAAATAAATAAATAAAGATAAGAATACATAAGGAGAAAACATGCAAGGTGGTCCATTTTGACCTAAACAGATCAGCAGGCTTGAAGTATACAGGTTTAGAATCCAATATGAGCTGTGAAGTATCAGGTAAGAGAGACACAGCAGCAAAATCACATAGGAAGGGAAATGTTAACACTGAGTGCAGAGGTACCCATGTTCTACGTGTCTCCAATCACTTTCCAAGGTTCCCAAACTGCTTCCCACTGGCATGACCAGGTTCATTGCTCTGCCTCAGCCTTGAGAAGTTACAGTCACTGCCTGTCTCCAGCTAGAAATGGCTGCAATTTGGGGAAGCACTCCCAGGCTGCCATCTGGGATTCTCCAGAAATCAGGCCCTTCAGGGTCGAGGTTTCCAAACACACACACCTGGCAAGGCTGAGGTCTGAGCCCAGGAGATAACACTGCCTACTGAGGATGAACACCATGCTGCCCAGCTGGCTGCTCCTAGGACAGAAAACCCTGTGCTTGCAATGCAAGGCACCAAGATTGCCCTGCTGAAAATGCACAGTCCCAGATCCTCTCCACAGATTTACTTGTGCACCTCCTTTACTGGCTGTGTGCTGCCTTGGAATAAGACTCAAAACACATCAGTCAGGTCCCTTTGCAACATGTCCAGACAATTTCTGTCACAATACGGTACCTTTTCCTCACTACAGCCAGAAGATGATAATACAATATGAAGATAACAGAGATTTGCAGCAGACATTGATTTAACTACATATAGGAAGGGTAATATTTTACATTCTTCTTTGAACATCTTGAAACATACCCTGAAAAAAGACACAACCCTATTCCCCAGAAGGCATGCAGGCATAATTCAGTAGTCAGATTCAGAACAGCACGGATACCTAAATAATGTTTAGCTTTGTTCATTTAAGAAACATAGTATTTTAATCCTGAAGCAAGTAATGTCAATTCATTCTAAACATGTATCAGGACTGTCCTGCATTAACTTATTTCCACATCCAAAAACCAAATCCCTGTGCCTAGACTCAACTACAACATCTTACGTGGAACTGCCACTTGGATGCTCTTTTTTTCACCCAGGTTTGGCTACTAGAGTCACAAAACAAAAAAACCACACGCACAAAAAAAGAAAAATAAAATTAAAAAAGCAGCTTAACCAGTGCACATGTGCTTTGAGATATCACAAATCAAAGAGAGAGATCTGACCACCATCAAAAGAGACAAAGGTCTCTCACTCTACTTCCCTGCCTTCCACAATTGTATTGCCTCTTGTGAAGCACCATGAGGAAGAACATATCCCCATCCAACTTCTGGACAGAAAGAGTCACTGGAAAACTTCCTTCAGACAAGACACTTCCTCCTTAGAGGAAGTATATTCTAAAATCATGCCCAGAAATGAATTATTCAGCAAAAAACAACTGATGAGCAGAAGTGATCATACAGTTGAACTGTATGAGGAAAAATACCAAACTTTGTTGACCACACACACTAAATGTATCATGGATTACATCCAAACACACATTTAATCAAAGAGAGGTCTCATGCCATTATTGGTTTCACGACAACTAGCTTGCATGTCCAAGTCCTTAAAAAACCCTCAGCTAAGGAAGTAATGTGAAAGAACTCACAGTAGCACTAAAGAGCAGTTGAAAATGGAGAACTGTGTCAGTATCAAGCTGTAAAAAAGGCTCTGAAATAAGAGGATGTCGGATGCCACTATTTGATCTTTCAGGCCAAGTGCATTGGTTGCACAGGCTTAAGGCTGACACTTCTAACATGCCCACAGATAAAGTAGGTCTGAGATAATGGGGACAGCTAAATAAATACTAGCTTACATAAGCTAGACACACTTTTCACTCTGTAAGTTATAGATTAGCTAAGCTACACATATGATGGCAATATTAAAGCCATTATTATAAAATGCAAAGTGTAATTAAGAATAATTAGAAAAAGAAGAAAATTAAGAAAAAGAAGAAAAAAAAATAATTATCATCACTGTGTACCAAAAATACAAGCTAGTGAATATATTTTTCCTGAACGAAAAAGTAGCAGAAAATTATTTTAAAGACTTAAAAAATATGAGTACTAATAATTATATCATATGGATCAACTTATTAAAGTCACTTTCTAGCCCAAACAAGGTAACTTTAATATATACACAGAACTGGTATGTTTCTTGAAAGTGTCATTTGCACTTTGACTATCTCCTCCACATAAACTGTCACTATGGATTTAGTCACCTCGTCCTCACTAGCCTACCAGGGACCATGACCTGCAACACCCAGGAGCAGTCCTCTGGCTCAGGTTTTCAAACAAAGGACTAAAGGTCTATATTTTACTAGAAAGCTAGAGCCCTACTAACAACTGGAGACATTCTATGGATAACAATTGTAATTCTTAAAGACAGATAAATTGAATTATATCTAGAACCAGAGTTAGGCCCATCATTTCTCATCAGACACTTCTACCATCACAACTGCAATTGCTTAGGCAACTAAAAATCACTTTATTTCTAGAAGCTGAAATCTGGGTGATTTTAGATGATGATAGGGTTTGGGAGCTGTAGAGCTATTTTTAATAGCCAAAGCATTATTAATCTGATTTTCTCACGCTTTTTTATTTAGAAAACAATGTCTGTGAATCACTAGTGTACGTTTTTGTTTGTTTCCAAGGCTGCAAAATAACCTCCCAACCCTGACAGCGATTGCCCAATTAAAGCTTCCTGACGATTTGATTGCTCTTTATTTAACATTATAGTAAATCTGCCTGGTTATGAGTGAAGGCCTTTCTCTTGTAAATCAAGGTCTCACCAACTGCAGCAGGGCTCCCATGGGAATACAGCATGATTACATGGACCGCGCTGTAGTCTTGAGACTTGTCAGTGCTCTGAACAGCCACACTGAGCCACAGAGAAGGAGGGAGAAATCAATTTTTTCTTGATTGTGTGGCACCAGCTAATGGGATTAATAGCACCACTAGGCACTGAGGCAGCGCAAAGAAAGAAGGGAAAGCAGAAAGCCCATAATGAGCTCAGGGCCTTGCTATGAAAACTCCTAAACCATGTGAACACCATAGGAACCAGAGTGGTTTGCAGGCTCTAGGCAAATAAACAAGACAAAGGAAGGGGAAACACAAGCACAAATTAATACATGATAATGCAGTAGGACAGCATCAGCAGAAGTAAGAACTGCAGACAGATAACTCCCTATCATTTTAGTATCCTAACTACTATATATTTTATTTCCTCTCCTTACTACTTAACTTTTTTTTCAGTGTTTAAGTAAATGTTAAGTGGATCTTCATTCTGGCCAACTTCATTTTTCCAGTTTTTTTTCTATTATCATAGAGAAATACTGAATAAAATAAATTCTCTTGAGTTTCTTTTTCTCTCCTGATGTCTTTTTCTTTCAGGTATTCCTCCTTCAGGGAACAAGAAATCAAGATTAAATCTGTTACTCTAGTAATTCAGTCTTCTTTTTGTGTTTATTTCTCTGCACTGTTCCTTATTGGTAAGTCTACATCAGCCTTTGTCTCTACATAACTTCACTGTCTTACACTTTATATTAGACTACAGGCATTACTCTGAACCATGGTATATACTCTGAATAACGGCATTATTCTGAACCATGACACACTTAGGAGGAGCTCTGAAACACCTCTTTAAATTTTTTTAACTGCGGTTTCTACACCATGCAAAAGTATGTCCTCAGCACAATAACGGGCGGCGGTTCATATGGCACACCAGAGGGATTTCTACATCTGCAAACCTTGGTCTTCACCTCAGCTTGCATTTCCCTGAACATCTGTGCTATGTCCTCATTACGTAGGAAGGGCAAGACTCTTCAGAATCCTCAGGTCACATTGGGTGTATGGAGCCCAACTGCAGTGGACACGTGCAAGTAATAAAATGTGTCTGAACACAAACATACAGCTAACATCGGCCACAGTTATATGGGATCTCTGTCAGCACACAAAGGATTCTCTGTCCCAGTGTTTAAGAGTATCTGAATGCATTTCAGAGAGCATGCACGTGCACACACATTTCAGTCTGAGAAATCCCAATACAACCAATCATGGAAATCGGCCCATCTCTCTTTTCTTCTTCAAATGAAATAATATCCTTAATTACATAAAAGCCCCCAGTTCCATCTCTACAAAGCTATCACAGGGTCTGCATCATAAACCTTTTCTTTCCCTAACTGGCCTATGCATAATTGCTTCCATAGGCTCTCTTCAAAGGTCACGTACAGCTGAAACTACCCTTCCTTTTCAGTTCTATGAACCATCTCTCACGTCTCCAGATTCTACAAACCATCTCTCATGTCTCCGTAAGAGATTGCTTCCACTTATTTAGGCTTCTAGGATGAATTCTGCTATCAACAACACAGAGCAGCTTTTCTGCACTAGGGCACCAAAAGGAACATGGAACTTATGATCATTCAGAATTCCTTTTTTTTATATAGATACCTGACCAGAGGAATATTTCACAATCATCCATTTACCTCTCCACTCACACAAATATCGAATTAAAGGGTAGCTCCTTCGTAATGAAGGAGTTCATGGCACAGGAG
Source organism: Sylvia atricapilla (assembly GCF_009819655.1). Taxonomy (NCBI): domain Eukaryota; kingdom Metazoa; phylum Chordata; class Aves; order Passeriformes; family Sylviidae; genus Sylvia; species Sylvia atricapilla. The sequence continues at coordinate 119,070,512 of NC_089140.1, read as the reverse complement.
CCAGTGTTAATAGTGGTGCTAAAGATGCCTTTAACTCTCTGGCAAATCCATGCCTAAGTAATATATCCAAGATCAAGTACTAGAGGTGTAGTCAGACCCTGCAAAATATACATACTCCTTACTATATAATCTTTACATAATAAATTATATTTTCTTGTATTTCCTCTGTCTTTCTCTCTCTTTGGTTATACTCTCAGCAACCACCAGCACTAGAACCTTTCTTTAAAAAAAACAAAGTACAGATTGCAGGTAACCATTTGACAGTAGGGATTAAGATTATAAAAAATAAAATAGAAAAGAAAAAGAACATGCTAACAATATAGCATTAACGTTTTTCATCCCATCCCCTCCCATTTCCTATCCTTTCTCACTCTCATGCTCAGTGTATTCATATGGTCTGTTTCCTCCTAATTTGTTCAGCTGTTCTCCCTAATTATTCAATTCCCTCTTCTGCTCCTTCACAGAATCAACTGGGCTCCATGATATTCCCCCAACCTATGAGGAACTGCACCTTTAAAAGACAAGATCCATATGAAGCTAATAAGCACACAAGCTTTGCAGATCTCTTATGCCCAACTAGTAGCTTGCAAAAAGAAAAGCAGTTGTCCTTCCCTCCCTTCCTTTACCCTCAGCCCACCTACCACCTACATTTCCTCTCCCAAGTCAGTGTCACAGTCCTCAAACTATGTGGTGACCCACTGAACTCAGCCTACCGAACAGCTTTCACTTCTTTGTAGACTTCATTTTCTTCTATTTCATATTCCTAAACTGGGTAACAGTAATGTGACACAACCACCAGTTCTGGAACAAGGACACTGGGAATGTGCAGCCAGAAATGAAGATGAACAAGACCTGCAGCAACTGGCTATTAGATCAGCCTCATAACCCATAGTCCTGAATACTAAACCATCAGTGTGTCTGGAGTAAAACAAACTATGAGAGAAGGAAAGATTCAATTAAAAAGGCTCCAACACAGTTGAAAGACCCAAACTCCAACAATTCCTGCCCCAGAAAGCAGCTCCTACAAAAGCCAACAAAAGAGCTATTGTATAAGTATATTGTACCAGATACTATAGAGAAATATGGTTTATGAATAGAGTGATTTCATTTATTGCATATTGCAAGGAGCTGGAAAATTAGGAAGGAGAAAGGATGTTTCACACAAATAAACAATTAAAAGTTTTGACTATCTGTATGAACAGAAATTTTGTAAGAGGTGGCTAATTATTTTAGCCTAATAGAAGGCTAAAATAGCCTTCTATTTATCACAGGCAATGCACATTTTGAATGTGTATTTCTCATAACTGTAACACATCTTCTCATAGTGCTATGTACACTATATATATCCCAAAATCTGAGGTGTTTCATTGGAAACTCCCTGTTTAAAGGCAAAGATAACTACTTGAGTTTTATGTGAATAAGCGAAGAAAACTGCCCAGATCAACAGAAGAGCAAAACCAGAGGGGTATCATAACCGCAGCCAAATGATTCTGCCTGAACATTTATAGATGGAACTAAAAATAAGTATTCAGTGAAACTGAGTAGACAAAGGAGAACTGACACAGCACAGCATATGGGACCTGACATAAAAGTTAAGGCCATTTTAAAGCATGACTGTAGCAAGCTTTTTAAAAGGATATTATCCTCCATACTAAAAGCAGATTTGGATGTTGTGTTGTCTTGGCAAAGGCATAGGTGTGCATTTCATGTGATCATGCTTTTTACCTGTGTCCTAGGATGAAAATCTGTAATCTTTGCTTCTCTTATCAGCTGTGTGCTGATTTTCACCGCCTTTAGTAATGTGTAGTAATGTGTGAGACAGCCCACTGCCTTAGTCAGGAGGCCAAGGGTTTCCTAACAATTGTTCTTGAAAATGTTCTTGCTTTCACTGGTTTTTAACTATGTCTTATGGTTTCAGGCAGAGAAGACTCTTAACACAGAACCTGTCCATCTGTCATACTTCACAGTTTGTATGACATTTCTCAGGAGAAAAAGCACATCTGTGCAAGGGGGATAATAGCCAATACAGCAAGTAACACCTCATTTTTTTCTGAGTAATTACAGACACTAAAGTGTCTGGATTGTGTTTGTTCCAAAAGTTGGTGAACATAAAAATATTTCCAGCCACCTCTTGTAGCCAATAGGTTAAAAAGTCTCTCTATCCCTCCTCACTCATACAAAAGCACATATGCTTTCCCGGAAAAATAAAATATCACCAGATTTTAAAAATATATATTAAAAATCACTGTACGAAAAAATCCTGAATAATCACTAGACAAATGAAAATGAAAAATTAGTCCCAACTTCTTAATTTGCATAAATAACACAAATGGAAAGACACAAGTGAGAATAAAAGAAATTGGGAAAAAAAGGAAATAATATTGATTAGACATTCAAAATAAGAGGCAAATTGTAAAAGAACATGATGTTAAAATACTCTCAAATATCATGCTTCTAACTCAATTTAAATACCATGTTTCTAGCTTCCATTTACTAAGCGACACTTTTAAATTAAGTAACATCCAATAACAGGTGTCTGTCTAGGTGTTTCTTTTCAGTCAATGCCATGATAAAGCAGATAATTAAGAAATCCACTTGCTCCAGAACAGTAAAATAGCACATCACATGTGGCAGAAATGCTGGTTAAGGTACTAGCTACTCCCTTCCCTCCTAGAAGCTCCTGAAAAAACAGAAGGCTGAGACTGTGCTGACCCCGGAATAGCAACAAGCCCACTTGGAAAAGCATAGATAAGTGACAGCAAAGAACATGTTAGAAAAAAACAACAGGCTGAGTTAAAACCATTAAAGTATTTTACTTTATATTTGCTACTTCACATTGATCTGTTGTACCAAAAAAATTACTGGATTAATCAAAAGAAACAAAACAACTGAAGAACTTACTTCAACACTGTCAATGTAATCCAAAACTTTGAAGATACTTTATAAAACATAAAGAAATAAGGCCAGTAGTAACGGGCTTATTTTGATCTAGAATGATTAATTATTAGACAGGTTGCCAGGAAAAATTCAATGTATTATCTGTTAGCTTTATACCTTACCATTGAGCAGAAAGGCTTTGCTGGCACATGATGATGAGAGCAACTCAATTGAGAACTACTTCTCATTTTCCCAGGTATTTTTTGATGCAAGATGGTTATATAAGCCTTCTGCTCTCCTCCTCAGGAAACAAAATAATTGTCATTTTGAGAGTTTAAAAACATTAATGTAACAAAAGGATGCTGTTATGATACTTTCACCTTATCATTCCATATTTAAATACAATTATTCCAATTTAACTACTACATGGATTTTTTTTTTTCTGTGTCTGTTGCCAATTTTTTTTTTCAAAAGCAATTAAGAGTGCCCAATTTTCCATTTCAGGCAAGTAATAATTTTGCCATTATGGAAACAAGGTTTATGTGGCTACTATCTATGTTCTTAGCCACACAAGTCCATACCTGTAATCTATGGTCTCTTTCACTGTCTTTTTTCCAATATACTTTTAAAGTCATCAACTAACTTCAGACAAATTCCCAGAGGAGTAAAATCACAAAAATGCAACTCCTTTTAAATGCTGAGAGATTAACTAGTCAGGTAGCAAGAACAATGTAATTTTCTTCATTCAGGAACATTTTTTTCTTAATATTAGATTACACAGGAGAGTAGAATTATGACTGCCTCAACCACTGGGAAATTTCTGACATTTGCATCTTGCTGGTCACCACAAAAGCCAAGTAAAAAGCATAAAGCCATTGCTCATGGAAGAATTTGTTAATGGAAAAGAGCGCGCCTGTAGTTTTAATTAGGGCCTTTCACTTGTTTTCCCTTAAGGATAACTTTATCTAAGGCAACTATGAGAATATATGATGAATTTTACAAAATGCAAAGGACATCTCTACAACTATTTTTACCTTTAACTTACATTACCCTTAGGTCTTTGACTTCAGTGCACATTAAGGCTACAAAAATGTCCTACTGTAACAGGCACCAACAAAAATAAGAATTAGAACTTAAATGTGATTCCCTACCCACTCCTGAGTAAGACTGCAGCATTTCTAGATCACTGCTGGTTTCCACACATCCTTTGAAAAACAGCTAATACTGGCTTCCCTGCAACAGGAACTGCCAGGCTGAAACAATGTCACTAAAGTTAGTGTCTAAAACCATCCTTGTGTCTAAGTACCGAAAAACTCAGCCTTTCAAAGGCTCCATCTAGCTGCTTGAAATGAAATGCTTCACTAAAGACATTTGTGCAATCCATAATACAGACCCTTTCATGCTAGCAACAGACTCTAACCCATTAAGTATAATACAAAAATAAAATAAAATTTTATCTGAGAAACCTCAAAAGAAAATAATTCTTTGAGGGCATCTCTATCATTCAAATTGCAGATACTGCAATTTAAAACATAGTTTTACAGTGTCAGAAATTTTGAACTGGTTAATTAGACATACCAATAATGCTATTTCATTTGGGGAAAGAAAAATCACCATGGATTAAAAAAAAAAAAAAATCCCATTGTAATTGTTTCAGTAATTATGTCTGCTAAATGGAAGAAAAAAAAAAAAAAAAGCTAAGGGTGCTATTATGAAGCCTTTATGTTGTTTGAGCTATTTTGAAGCCTTTATGTTGTTTGAAATAAAAATTACAGTTCTAATACCACATTACTTGGAGAAAAAAAAAACTTAGGGAACTATGGGTTTGGCATGTTTATTTTGAGAACAGTTATTCTGGCTTTTTATAACTCAAAGAAATTACAGGACTTGGGTTTGCATAACAACAACGTACCTGCTCTATGCTTTTTAGCTGCAGCTCTAGAAATAAAAAAATTCCAAAACACTAAATTTATCTCAGAGCTCTTTAAGATTTATTGCAATCTGTTCTTAAGAATGCTGATCCAGCTTTCATATTCACAGAAACTAACTGTCAGGTTGCCCAAATGAAAACACAACTGGATGCAAAAGAGATCCAGTCTTACAGAGGAATAGATGTATGGATACAGACAGCAGGATTATTCATTGAGATTATTAGCACACAAAAAGAACTTGTTGGATTGGATGCTTGAAATGCAAAGTGGGTCAATACTTCACTCAGACAGAAATGAGTGGGTGCTTGATTCTGAATACTCTGTCCCAGCCAATTTTAGGCACATACCTCCTGTTCACATTTTAGAAAGATGGAAAAAAAAACAACAGTGAAGCTTCATCACAGAAATAATTCATTTTTAGAATTCTTGTTACATTCCAAGTTAATGTGAAAAAAATATAATCTAAAAAAAAAAATCAGGTAGTGCTATGGTATGTGTTACCACAAAAATCACAGAAAAGAGGCATTTCTAAAGGGCATTCCTCAAATCTAAACTCATTGTCTAACCACAGTATTCTCAGATGCCAAAAATCTCTCACCTTAGAAAAATGACTAAGCTTCCAAAAGCAAAACAAAAAAAATAAAAGAAACCCACAACACACAAAACCTACACAGAATAGGGTAAAGATGGCCATGAAACCTGGCAGAATATAAGGGGCTAACTTAAGACCTTACTGTCAGCACTAACAGCATGCCCCAGGGCATTTAGAAGCTGAGTTACAGAGGTCTTACCTGCAAAAATCTTGGGCATCTGAAAGATGAAATAGCAGAGAAATAACAGTTTTGAAAAGCCATGACCTGGGGACATACATTCAAAAGGGAAAATGAGGCTGCAGTATTGAAGCTGTTTTGCAACCAGTCTTAAATCTCAAAATTGACACAGTCTCAGATATACACAGTAATTCCCACCCACCTTCCTTCCCACCGCTAACCCATAAATAAGAATTTACCTTGTAAAAATGTTTGGAATCAAGTGAATCTGTGCTGAATAACCATTCACAGCTTAGTGCATAGGGCTTCCTACTATGTGCTAACAGATCCTGGTAGTCAGTAGAAAACCAATGCCTGCTGAGTCAGCTTAAGCTCATTAATTCTTTCTCCAGGAGGTTACTCTCCATGTTTCTTCATAGAGAAGAAAAACTTTCTAACCAAGGCAGAGCTTAAGGTCTTCCTGCATCTCATGTGTTAGCACTTCTCTTGAACTCTTCCACACAAATCAGGAAGGTAATTCAAGTGTCAAACTACACAAAACTTCAGCAAAGATGCTCTTAAGTAGGTACTGCTGGTTAATGAAGTACAAAAATTCCTAACCACTGTAACAGAAGGCCACAAATACAGGACAGAAGGGAGAAATCAGACACAACCAGGATAACTGCAAGCAACTAGAACACAATGACCTGCCAGCAAGAGCAACTACTGCTCTTAACTGTAATGTAGGGTAATTGTACTTCACCTTCAGTACACCACCAACTGTTCCATCCATCAGCATTCCGTGCCTCTGCAATTGTCTAAAATCAATGGTGTAAAGTCACTCTTGGTCTCTGATTATGCAAGTATGAAATACAATCTGTTTATGCATCACTATCCCTGCTTCATCTCAGAAAGCTCACAGGTCCTCTCTCCATGTTCTTCTTTCCTGTGACTGCCCTCAGCTACGCAGTAGGATTTCCTGCACTCCCTAAAATGTTGACTTGAAGCATATATTGAGCAATTACATCCACAACCTGCTCAGCAAATAACACTGGGGAAAACTGAATCCAAGTCCACTCTGTTCTGAGTTGGTATTAGGAAATTAGTACTCCCTAAAAAAAAAACAATTATGACTGTCATCCATAACAAGTGATGGTTGATTAGCATCCAAAACAGAAATAGCTGTTCCTGGATGAAAGACGAAGCACAGGTCTCCTTTTGCAATGTGTCAGAACTTTCAGACACACGACAAACTGAGGTGTTAGTGACTATATCTGACTGCGAACACATGGAATTCCTGAACCACCACAAAGCACATCTAATAGGAGTACTAGTATAGAGTGCAAGATTCATCCATGCATAGTTGTTGATCAATTTCCATGAACTTCAAATACCTGTCCTTCTTCTAAGGACTACAAGATGAAGCACAGGTTGCAGATCTTCAATAAACTATTGAGAACAAAAAGTACATCAAAAAATTAAGTATGTAAGTGGATTTTAAATGGCCAATCAGGAAACAGAGGAGATAAGAATTACGATCTTCCTCCTCCCAGTGTAATGGATTAAAATAACTGTAAACAGCTGCAGGAATGCCATAACCCTAGATCTTAAAACCAGTCACTAGGGTTCAGGTTGAAGTGGATTTCACGCCGAGAGTCTTCCTGGTATACAGGAGTGCACTGAGAACCTGTAGGCAGCCTGCACAGTTATGCAAGAGCCTTTCACATTCTTTCTATCACAATGAAATTCCTACATTACAATGATTACTGAAATATGTAGTGATACATGAAATGCTGAAACAAATACAACTCCTTAAGCTTTTGCTCCGCTATTGATAACTCTAACATCCTGCAAGAATCCAAATAGAGACATGCATCTCATACTACAAAGAAACTAGGTTAAAACACAGTGACTCAGAACAGAGATGTCAAGTAGTACGCTTGAATTTTAATGTGCAAACCAAGGGGTTAAGGAAGTTTAGAAGAAAATTAGAGTTATCAAGGGCCTAACTCTTGAACAACCCCCAAACACTGAATTCCCATTGAAATAAACAAGTTATGAACACAGACCTAGCAACACAGCTGATTGAACAGAATCTTATGTGAATTCCTTAACTAAAATCACCTGCTGTTCCCTAGTACCCAGTTACTGTTCCATCAAATGGGGCGTTATTTATTGCAAAATAAAAATATCTAACACTGCTAGCACTTGAACCAGCACAGTCTATTTCAACTGCCTATACTCACAAAAAAACATAAAAATTGACCATTTAAGAATAATTTTCTAACAAAATTTGAACCTTTCTTACACGGAGGGGGGACGGATGGTAAAATATACACTGAAGATGAAACATCCACCACACCGGAATAAAAGAGATTTCACACAGAGTAAGCTTGACTGAGAACAAGTTAAATACTGAAAAAGGGAGACTTGTGCCTTGTGATAATACTGCCAGAGAGCAGTGCATAATATATGCGCATTCGGATGTTTAGAACTGCATGAGAAACAGGATGATAAAACGGTAATAATCACGATTGCTCTAGTACCCTTTCAAATTCCAAGTATTCACAGCTTATGTACTGAAATAGTAAAATATGCACATCTGTGCATCTACAAATCCCTGCAAGCGCATCGTTGTAAGGAAACGGAAAATCTGTAGCAAAACCACGGTGTGTAACTGCAGATAAAAATTTCAGAAAACACCACCGACACGGACTTTTCGCAGGACAGACTTCTTTCCGAGCGCTCGGCGCAGAGGGTGTGTTTCCCGGTGGGAGGCACCCACCTGTCCCTCACCGCCGGCCGGTCACGGAGGGGCAGCGCCTCGGGGCTCGCCGCGGGCCGTGCCGCGCCCGGTGGCCGCTGCCCGGTGCCCGCTGCCCGGCGCCCGCTGCCCGCTGCTCGGCGCCCGCTGCTCGGCGCCCGCTGCCCGCTGCTCGGTGCCCGGCGCTGCCGCCCTGGAGCCGGGGGGCTCGGAAGCGCCGCCTCCGCTCGCGGCGCACGGCGGGTGCGCGGTGGGAGCGCGGCTCCCCGTGGCCGGACGGCGGGGCCGGGCCGCTGTCCCGCGGCCGCCGGGGCGAGGCAGCGGCGTGGCGGGCGCGGCCCCGGGGACTCGGCCCGCGGGCGGGAGGGCGCAGGGGCACCTGTTTGACGACCCGCGCGGGATCGTGCGAAGCAGAGGGGCGGCGCGTCCGCGGCGGGGCGAGGAAGCGGGGCTCACCCTCGGGACAGCAGGGAAGGGAGGGCTGCGCGGAGCTCCGGCGCTCGGAGGGGCGTGGAGGAGGGACACGAGGGCACAGGCGTGGTGCGGGGCGGCAGGACGGGGCGAGGGGTGCCGGCACTGCCCAAGCAGCGCCTCAAACTCATCCCCTCCCCTGCGTTCACCGGGGCTGCGCGGGGGGCCGCGGCCATCGTGGGGACACCCCCGCCCCCACCGCGGAGGAGCTGGCCGGCGAGACAGCACCTTACCTCGAAGAGGGGACCGATCTTATTCTTCTCCAGGTAGGCTTGGATCCTGGTCTGCTGGTGAGACGCCATGAAGAGCTCCGGGGGCGGGGGTTTGAGCTCGTCTCCCCCGGCGGCGGCTGCAGTCCCTCCGGCTGCTGGCGGCTCGCTCCCCCGCTGCACAAGGGCTGCCACAGCGGGAGAGGGCGGAGGCGCTGCCGAAGTGCCCGGGACGGAGCTAACTCAGGTAACTGGGGGCGGGGAGCCGGGTGCCGGTCGCCCGCTTAGCCGGGCGCGGGGCTGGCTGCCCTCAGGGAGCAGCGGGCGGGCGCTGCCTGGAGCGGAGCATGGTGCAGGGAGGAGAGGAGCCGCAAAGGCGGCCCCCGAGCCCGCGCCGCTCCGCGCTGCGTGTGTCTGTCAGTCCGTCTCTGTCTGTGTTTCTGTGCCAGGCAGCGCCTTGGTGACGGGAGCGGCCGCGGCTCACGCTGCCGCCCTCGCCACAGCGCCGCTGCCGAGCCGAGAGCCGCGGGCTGCTGTCAGCTCCGGGGGCTGCTGTCAGCTCGGCGGCCGCCGGCGCCCCTTGCCGCCCGGGCTCGGCGCACAAAAGGCGGGAGCGGGGGAAGGGGGAGGAGAGCGGGCGGGAGGCGGGGGCTGCTCTGCCTCCGCCGCTCCCCTGCCCGCCCGGGGACGGGCTTGCCCCCGGCGGAGCCGCGGCCCTCCCTCCCTCCCCGCCGGCTTTTGCGGGGCCCCGCCTGGCTCCGGTGCCCCGGGCGGGCGTGAGCGCCGCGGGCCGCCCGGAGAGAGGCACCTGAGCCGCACGCGAAAACTTCAGCGGGGGGAAGGTCGCGGAGGAGTGAAACGAGTCGCGCTGCCAGCAGAGAAGGGGGTTGCGAGGACTACGGACAGCTCTTTTCCTTAATTTCTGTTTAAATTATCTTTAAATCTTAAAATGCCACCTTTCTTATGATGCCAGTGAAATTCTCAGTTAGGTACAATGAGCATCTTAGTGGAATAATTGGAGTAGCTATGCAGGTGCATCCTGGTCGCAGGTTGTGTTGAGTTCCAGTAAGCAGCCAAGGGCGCTCTGCCAAAACGCCATGGAGCAATAGAAATAAGAAATATTCAGCTGGCTTCCGAGAGTAGTGAGTTAATGGGTACATCAAAGAACCAGTATTTATTCTGTCTTCACTTCAAGTAATTAGTATCCCACCATTTCTGGAAGCAGGATCATAACCAGCTTTTGCTGCCTTTTTTTTTTTTCCCTCTCCCTCTCTCTCTTTAGAGAAAAACAAACAAAAACATGCTTCTTGGGGCTTCACACTTCTGTTTTGCACTAACTGATTCTGCTGTACTAACATTAACCTGTTCGGTAAAAAATAAAAAAAATTAATAGGGATTTTTTTTAAAGAGACAAAACAGCTTTGAAGACTATTGGGAACATTTAACACATCTGCTGAATCAGGCTGCCTGTTCTCAATCAAGCAGTGTTCTTCAAATGCAAGAGTACAAGCATCTCCTGATACAGGAACCGCTAAAGAAAGGGATGAATTTTGTCAGGAGTCAAAAGATCCTGAGTTCTCCTACCACAGCCATTGACTGTTTGACTTCAAAGTCCTCCGTACTGACCTAAACCTCATGCTTCTACCTAGAAGGAGGTCAGGTGTAAGTGTATTACAAAGAGCTTGCAGTGTATCCTGTAGTGTAAGCAATAGCCTGGAGAATTCTTTGATGGTTTGCTGGAATGTGCTCATCCCAGTCTTACTGAGGCAGTCTTTGTTTCCATAGTAGTTACTTAAAAATGGCACATTTTTTTTTTATTTCGATTCTTAGTGGGTAGTCTTCTAAAATTCATATCATCTGAGTTTTAGTGTATCTTCTTCAGCAAAGTACTGCCTGGTGCCACTTAAATAATATGGTGCTAAGCTAGTTTAATCAGCCTAATGAGGATCATACTTTCATAAGGGTAATTGCCAGTGATGCAGGTTCTCTACAGTGGCTCTAATGATTCCTATCAGATGAGGATGTTTGTAAAATTTCATAAATCTCACCAGAACCCAGATTGCTCTAATAAATAAAAGTCTCCTACTTTGTAAAATGATGCCCCTTCCCATGATGCAAAAATGAGAACACATGTTTCTATAGCCTTAGACAGCCTGATTTCTCAAAGTAGCAGCACTTCCAGACCTGCTTGGATGTGGCTGTATCAGGACCTGCAAACTCTCGCTGCTCTGTGTAGACCAGGAAGAGGACTGAAGAAAAGAAACAAGACTCTCAGCAATACTAATAGAAAAGAGAATTTATTAAAGGAGGTTTTAAAGATAACTGTCTATGGTTGCATATTATACAGTTAGATAGATAGATACCAAGATCTCACTGTTAAAACCTCAGTGTTTTGAGGATTTCTGTGTTTTGGTTTCTTTTTTCATTTTTCCCACTGAATCACAGAATGGTTGAGGTTGAAAAGGACTGGTCCAAGCCCCCTACTACAGCAGAATCACTCACAGCTCGTTGCCCAGCATTATGTCCAGATGACCTTTGAATATCTACCAAGGATGCTGGGTTTTTTTGGTGCCCATTGTCGTTTTTGCTTCCTTTTTCCCTGGACCATTTTTCCTTCTCTTAATTCTCATCCAGACATATTATCTAGATTTTCCAGTTGGCTTGGGAGGCACAGTGGCAGTTCTGCTGTGGCTGGGAAAGCTTCCAAGGCCAAATGCAGAATTAACTTTCTAAACAGACACATCTTGTAACCCCCACAGCTCCCATGAGATTTAAGTGACAGGTTATACTTTGATATGGATTAGGTACTTTAGGGAGGCATGAACACAGTTCCTTACCGAGAGCTTTATGCTACTGTTACCTAGTTGAAGGTCTTCAGCAGTTCCCTGACAGTAAAGCCTTTTGAGTGCTAAAATATGGGAGTTCAGGCGTCTCCTGCAGAGAACCCGGGCTGAGTGACATGGTATAAGAGGAAAAGGAACTTCACTGATGCCACTCTTTCCTCTTTTTTTCCAAAAAAGCACAAAAACTGTTGCTAGACTTAAGACATGCCACACCAAGATAGCAATCAATAAATCCATGTGATTTGCAAATAAACATAGGAAGTTGGATATGTCTCTGCTGTCCTCTTAGTTGTTAGGAGAAAAGGATTTTTAAATTTTAATTAAGATATTTTGAGGTTTTAAAACTGGTATTAATACAGTCTTCTAAAATTAACTTTTATCTCAATACTAAAGGAAAAATATCTCTTGGATTAAAATTACTGGTTTAGGCATGCCTGAATTTTTATTACTTTCAGCAACCTTTCTGTATGAGCAACTGAACGCTAAATTACTTTACAACCTAAGTAATAAAATATAGTCTCTATATTGCTCTTTGCATGGTCCTGGTTTCATTTCATGGGTATTTTTCTTTCAGGAGCAGTATACAGCATGCATATCTACAGAGCACTCAGCAGTGAACTGCAATAACAGAAATGACTGAAAGCACTTGCACACAGGCATCAAAAATGAAAAGTATCTCAAATTTAAAATATATTCACCTCACAAATGAGATTCCCAAAAACAAGGAGAAAGAGTTAAAAGAACAGGGTTAATTTTAAGATGCTCATGACCACACTCTATTCAGTTCTTATCCTGTGTCTGTGCCTGTGATATCTGAGCTCCCTGCCTCTTACCATTGCGTGTTGGTGGGTTTCTCACCTTTCACTCTTTTCTTCAAGAGAACAGTGTGCATTTTTTGATAGGTCGTTTCTGTTTTGACTTACTCAGTTCAAAGACTTTGCTAGAGTAGGGACCCATTAAATAATTCCATAGTATTCTGCATGATTTCAGTCCTGCCATCCATTTTTCAGGAATAAGTTTGCTGCAGTTCCAATGCTGAGCACTGAATTTTCAAAGTTGCAGTTAGTTGCAGTACCCATTCATCATTGCCAGAGTTAAGTTACCCAGGCTTCATACGCAAAGGTGTTCTTCAGGAGTCAGAGCTGCCACTGTGTAGCAGAAAAGGAAACTGATGACTTGGCTGGCTGTAAAGATACTCCGTGGGTCACAAATACCGAGTGCCAAGTCAACAATTTTTTCCCTTCTGGCTAAAATTTGATACATATGCTCTGTACAAAGTTTATTTTTGAGATGGCATCTGGAGTACAAAAGAGACATTACAATCTAAGAGAAATATAGTGGCAATATCTGAATTTATTGCAAACCTTTAAATGGCTTTCTAGTTCCCATTAAGTGCTTTATGTCTCAGCTATCAAAAATAGTCAGAAATTCCTTAACAAACCTTTCAAAAACAATTACAAAGAACAGAAAAAGTAGCAGGCACATCAAAAGAGCTAGTATTCATCAGAACTTGGTGATGTTTTCCTTAGAAAGCTTTTTCTTTTGTCAATGTTTCCTTTCATGTAATAAAATATTATTCTTCTGTTACTGTGATTGTTTCTATTGAGTTTGATATTCTATGCAAAGTCATCTGCTTCATGAAGAGCTAAGAGCCATTAGTCAACATTTGACTAAATGCAGTTCTTAAAGTATCCTTGTACTTTAAAAAAAATGCAACTGAAGTTACATGCAGGAGAATAAAATCCCTGAGCATTTTATAAATGAGACATTTTTTTTATTGCCAAAACATGGCCTTGGAACATTACAAACCCATGTTGCAAAATTTTCTATAAAAGCACACATGCACATACACACTGGCTCAATATCGCAGTGCTTCAAACTGTTTAAAACAATGGTCTAGTAGTTCCTTACCTAGAAAGCTGTCACCTTACTTTTTATTTAGTATTCCCCATGCTCAGATGGCATGTTCTCAAAAGAAATTGAAGCATCTTACTGTATTATGCTCAAATGTCCAATTTACCTTCTATCCCATATCAAATTAACTGACAGAATTGGGAATAACATCACTGGAGGGCTGATTTTGTACACTTAATTTTATCTGGTGTTTTTTTTAAATGTACTCAGTAAATTATAATACATCCACAAACTTGAGTTAAACTACCTCAAATATCCTTTGTATGGTTTTCTATTCGCACTAAGATAGGACACATACAACTTCAAAATCTGGACTTGACCAAAACTTGTTGTAAAGAGCAAGGATTTCTTTGCCTCTTCATTCTTATAGAGGATTCAACCTGTGGTTTGGGTGTTTTGTCCTTTATACATTGTGATCTTGACCACAAATGGCCTCTGTTGTAAAAGATTTACTCTTCTCTGTGAGGCAGGGGCTCTTGGGATCTTGAAAGTTTGCATTATCCTCAGGCTCTCAATAAGGACAAGAACAAATTACTGGAAAATCTAAGATTCATAAACCCCCACTGTACTTAAGGAGGATAGGTGTCTACCTCTTTGACTCCTCTTATTGTCAGATATATTCTGCAATTTGTTTTCATGTATCATGTTCACTTTCCTGCTTCAAATGATTTGTTTGGGAATGCTCTCATCCTATTCAGAAAAAAAAATTCCATCTCAAGAATTTATCTCATATCATATTAGAAATCCAACCATTAGTAGAAATCACTACTCCTTCAAGCCTTTAGTGCAGCTTATATCCATTTTTAGCACCTTTATGGGTTTTTTTTTTTCTGTTTGGCTATACATTAACATAATACGTAAGTAAAAGTAGCAGTACTTATGAGAATATTGGTAACAGAGTTGGCTGTATATATTGTATATATCAAAATGCATACATTTTGATGACAATATGCTCTGAGAATTTACTCTTATTTGCATTATGGAAGACTGCAGACAGGCTTTATTCAGAAGCCAGCTGCAAAGCATAACTCTTAGTACCCTCCTGGAGATGAATTGGCCAGGTTCGTATTCGATTTCACTGACACTCAGGGACTAAAGTAATTAAATAAAAGACATGCAACACGTACTGACAGTTACAATCTTCTTCCTTTCTGAGGGATAAAACTATTAATTTAATTACTTGGTAGTGACTAAGAACATAAAACTTAAACCCTTCAAAAACTGTTCTCCCCTCCTTCTGGATCACTGCCAGAGCACAGAGCACATTTTTCTGTGCACTGTTGGCTTTCTGGTAGTGTGGATGGCAGCAGGGACTGAACCAAAACCTTCTGGCATGTCCTGCTGTCCCCGGTCTAGTTCTTGTAGCCCTCGACTAGTAACTAATACTATGCAGACCAGCCACTAGAGGGGAATAAAGAATCATACTGTTCTAACATAGGTTACTGCATCGTGAACTGCTTTGCAGGGACATCTCAACCATGGCCATGATCAAGTGCTGTACTGACTCAGCTGGCACGGCTGCTTCATGCTGCAGCCATTACATTTGTATTCAGACAGCAAGTTTACTTAAGGGTCTTTAAACCTATAATATGTTTGTACACTCACTGCATAATTATTATAAATGTTTGTACTGCTAACTGTATCCTAATTACTTGCAGTGGTAAAGTTATGTAGGCTATGAACCACCAAGCACTTCAGCATGTTTTATTAGCTGAAAACATACATCCAAGTTAGGTTTTTCAGGTGCTAAAGATAAACATATTCAAAGTGTTTTGCTAGATGATGGCGTTTTCAAGGGCAGGAAGGTGTGGCCATCCAAGGATATCAGTCACAGCTTAATAGCTTAGGAGGCTGTCAAGCCTGAGATGCCTGTAAGACCCTCATTTGGGAAGCTACTGAAAGCAGGTAATGGTACTAAAGCTGCTGAAAAGTGAGTGAACCTGTGCAGAAGCGAATCTAGATAGTGTAAGTTTAGGACAACTGATTTTCAGATGATTGAGTTGGCTTTTATCTACGCAACTTTGACTTCTCTGCTCAACAGTGCAAGATTAGTCAAGAATTCTTATTTCCCATCAGGAATCCCCAAAACATAACAGGAGGCTGTTTTGCAGGCTGATTTTTAATTCAAGAACAGACCTAAGAATGAACAGGATTCTATTAAATGAGCATACCATTAATATCATCATCCAACACTTAAAAACAAAACAAAAGAAGCAGTTCTAATCCAAACTCATCAAGAAATACTTTGAAATAAATTTTAAGCCTTTAAATTTCACAGTTTCAAGGCCTCTGAACTCCCCTTCTCTCCTGCCCGCTTTCCTGACACAAAGCTGTGATCCCCAATAACTCTTTCTTTTAATAATGAAGGCAAAGATTCTGCTGTAGCCATTTGACTGCAGGAAGTAGAGTCAGGGGAAAAAAAAAAAAAAAAAAAAAAAAAAAAAAAAAAAAAAAAAAAAAAAAAAAAACGACCACAAAAGGAGTAGTGGTTAAAAATATATGAGTGGGTGATGCTGCTGTATCTTATTTTCCAGGCTTAATAGAACTGGATTTGAAGACAATATCCAGGGACAAGAGCTTAAAAATGGAAAGTTTACTAATCTAAAGATTCTTATCTTCACACAAAAATCCAGGCAAAGGGGTATGTATTGCTTTTTAGCAAGAGGAAGGCTAGCAATGATCCCATTTAATTTCCTGTAGTAGGAAGCTTAGCAACTATTCAGTAATAATATCTCCTTAGGTGATTGCTGCTTACACTTGGAGGGATGTGAAATTAGAGGAAGTCCTTGAAATATTAATGCCAATGCCCATTACAGTCCTTGAAGAGGAAGACAAGGACATTGGACTGAATGTGCCATTGAATGCTTGCCCTTGGCAGCGTTTCAACCATCACACACACATCTGATTCTCTCTAAAGTGGAAAAATTCTTGGCTTGGGACCCATCCCCTTGGGTTGTTTCTCATGGAAAATACTGGACACAGGGTTACTTCATCATGACTGATTTGCTTAATTGGAAAGAGAGAATGATATTTCTGCTGTGAAAGTAATTGGTGTTTAACATTTTTGCATCTAACTTCTTTCAAAAAGTTTCAGCTGATTTTCCTAAAACAGTGTGTGCACAGGTCTTCATAGGCTGATGCCTTGATAATGAGTTCTATTTTCCACCTAATACACCAAATCTTAGCCCTACAGCTGTCTCCCACTAGCAAGTATGAACTTGAAACACATAAAACAATATGCATTACAATAAGAATATACATCAGACAATTAGAAAAAATGTAATTGAATTTGTCTCCTGTCTGAAAAGAAAAGGGGAAAGGTTGGCTTGTTATTAGTAACATGGCATCCCTAATAACATTTTAAAATGTATTTTTAATCTAGGATTAATTTTCCAGCACTTGATAAAGCAATTTAAATTTCATGAGCTTCATTGTCCTAAACAATTTGGAAATAAAAGATTATCTGCAGCAAAATTGAAAGGTTCATTTGGAGACTAGCTATGTGCCTAAGCTTTTTTAATGAAAATATGTCAACAGATATTTTGCTGGAAACTTTTTTCATGTAAATAGAGGGATGTGTTGTCTATTTCACAGAATTATTTTAGCTTGAGTCATGTTGTTATCAGAAAACTAAAATTCCAGATTGTATATAAAAAATAATAAGTGGGTTGGTACCAACTTTCCCTCAAAAGAAAAAGCATGTAAATTTGGACCACATAAAGAGATACTAATTCAATACTTATAAACAATACTGCAATCAACTATTAACTGTATTTTATAAGAGTGAGTCAAGATTCTAATTTATTGGTAATCACTGGCAGACCTGCATTAAATCTCCTTAGTAGAGTGTTTACATGAATTGGACCACAGTTCTGTTCTAGTTGGATTTGTGAGGTCAGTCTTGAATGTTTTGTTTGAAATATTCATGCTAATTGACCCATGTAGAGCTAATGTGGATTTTTCATAATGTGCTATAGAAATTTAGCATAGTAGGTTTCTTTACAGCAAAAACTATTTTCTAATTAGCAGGTAAGCATTTGTACATGATTTACAAAAGTGTAATTTAGGGACTTCAATACATTACCAAAGAAAAGCATAAGAAATTTGTCACAATTTTTCTGGCTTTCAAGGCTTTTCAGCAAATTCTGTAGAGGAAGGATTTTTTAAATGGAAACAGGGATACTCACAATTGTGTGTTTATATGATGACTTTTTGATGATGTCTAAATGATGGCACAGAAGCTGAAAAAACATGAAGAGATGCATAAGGACTAACTGATAGGGAAACCACTAAGGCAGGTGACTGGATCTACATAAATACCATGAGCAGAGTGAGTGAGAAAAGTGCTAGAAGCAAGCATTACCACATTAATTTGCTGGAGAATGTAGAAAGGGTTGTAGACCAGGTATCATGGTTCATTAAAAAAAGATATCTGCCAAGCTTGCTGTACTATGCTATGATGACCGTTTAGTCAAAATGACAAAGTGAACAACACAGTTATCTACTTGTACCTAGGAAGGGAAGAAAATATTCCAAGAGATTTGGAATCACACTTTCAAGACAGAGACTATGAATCAGTATTGGGTCCACAGTAAAGATAACGGGTAAAAAAACAGAAAACCTGAAGCTTTAAAAGGAATTTTTAAAACTATATTTCTGCCAGTTTTGTTGGTGCAGCCTTTTTTGTAAGTAGCAACATGCTGCACTTGAGGGGGAAAAAAATAAAAAAAATGAATGAGCAGTCTGTTCAAACCAGAGAAAATGTAAGAAAGGTAACACTATTATCAACATATTGTGAGCATGTGCAAACGTTGCTATTACTGAGCTTTAAGAAAGCTCAGTATATTTGGAACATTTCAAAAGTTTTGGAGAATCAATTCAAATAGTTATCTGAACTGATACAGAGATGGAGATGGTAGTGAGCATTTTGCTAAACAATTTATTCACAAGCCCATTCAGGAATGCAGTATACCTGTCTTACTCATGTTTTTCCTATTTCTTTTCCCTCTGTTCATTCCTTATTTAGAATTTGTGGCTATTATCGAGAGTTACTCAAAAGAGATGAATGCATCTTCTTTTAGAGTAGATAAGTGCATTATCTATTTCATTATTGTTTATTAGTAAGGATGCTCTTAAAATTCTATAAGAATGTGGGGGTAAAAAAGAAATAAAGGTTATTAATTTTTGGAACCTAAGTACATCACACAAAATAATCCAGATGTTCACTGACAATGTATTTTCCTACAGAAAAATCAGTATCTCTCTTCCTACTTTCCACTGAGTTTTGTGTATAGTCAGTAAAGGCTTCTTACAAACTCCACTATATCTTCTACCTTTTTCTTCAGCATATATGAAGCATTCCTGCCACTTAAAAAGATCTATATCCCAGGCTCTACCCTAACTATTCTCAATCTGGACACTAACATGGGTTCCAAGGATAGGAATATCAGTTTTAGTTACTTCAGGCTTTGTTATATCCTTCTCATTTGCTTTATGCTGGAGCATTTGCAATAAAGATATTTCTGTTTATCTTTAAAGAAGTCTCTCTAAAGATACTTCTGTTGTGTTTGGCAGTTTCTGCAGATATGATGTTTCAGTTCAATTATAAAGACATTAATGAGCTACAGTACAACTTTGTTCCAATGACATTAGGAGATATTTCTCCTATCTCTCAGGAGATCACCAGGGGTGGAGACAAAAGACTAAACTAATAAAGTTTTGTTTTGGGAAATCACCTTTTCTGCCTTCCTACTCAAGGTCCTTAAGTCAGAAAAATAATTACTTGTTGCATAGCTGCTAAATGGAAAGAATTAATGTGTTGCAGGTGTCCTCCTCCATCACGAAGCTCCATTCACTTCTGCACTAGTATTGAAGTTGCACTGATGTTCAAATCCTTCAATTGTCCTTTTCTCCACCATTCTTTTCTAGTGTGTTTCAGTCTCAGTTACTGCACTTATTCCCTCTTTGTGTCCTCATTTACCTGTTCTATAGTCTGCAACAATGAAAAGTTTATACTCTGCTTCATTCATTGGAATATTAATATTTGGGGTATTTCTCTAAATCATTTATTGGCTAGCATACCAATAAAATGTTTACTTATTTTTAGTTCACAAATGAAGTTGTTACCTTATGCATGACCATAATGACATTATGCAGAAATGTATTTTCTTTATAGAGTTATGATTGACTGGTCCAAATTGATGCATTGTTTTCTACTGCAGTGCGTTTTAATAGGCATTCCAATATTATATGCACCAGCATGAGTAAACAAGTTACAGTCAGTTTCATGACAAAGCCAAATCTCATGAAAACAAAATTTTCTTCTTAGTTTAAAAGTAAATTAGCATTAAGAAATATTACCCGTCTAGTTAATGTTTCTTGCTATCTGAATAAACTGCTGTTTCAAATACGAAAGCCCTTTCCATCATAAACCCCATTCTATACAAGTACGTTCCAGCCAAAAGCTGGATAGCATATGGACATCTTCTCCAGATTTTATTTCAATATATAAAAGAAACAACCAAACAAAACCCCACAACATGTTCCAAAATTCTGTGGTTCCAATTTCTGAAAGACATTGAAATTATTTCTATCTCCTATGAGGATAATACCTAAAGAGAACAGATGAGAAACTACCACCTGGGAAGTATTTTTAAAACATTTTTAATATTTCTTAAAGTATTTATAAAGTAGTTTAAATGTTCACAGAAAGCAGTGCATTGAAAAGGAAGGAAATGGAAAGAGGACATTTTCCTTTACAAGTACAAAACAGAGTATCATTTCATTTCACATTCGAGAAGCTTGAAAAACAATATATCAAAAATGCAAATGTATACAATATGTTTAAAGATAAATATAATGCAATTGGTCTGTGTAGAAGCTAGATCAGGAAATTGACTGTAATTGTAGTTTATTTTATGAGAACATAATATAATTACAAGACTGTTGAAAGAGAAGCTTATGTACATCAAAATTAGTGGATTAAGACATAATGTTCTTCTATGAAATTCTGCCCTCAGACTCCGAGGCAAAGGATAAAGTGGTGGAGTGTGGTAATGGAGTTAAGAGTGCCACGGAGGATTAAAGAAAGCCATACTGCCAGCAGTGCTCAGCAGGGGAGCAAGGAAGGAATCAGAGTATCATTTCAAAAACAATTGACAGGAGAACATGGGATGAAGGAACTGCTTGAGCCCTAAAACACACCCTTTCTTTTCATAGGTTGTAAATTAGCCTTGCTGTATGCCCAAGCAGAAAGTCAAGAGTATGAGGACACATGCAGCCTTCAGTGTCCAGCCACATGAAGTCCCCAATGGACAGCAAAGGTCTCCCAACTGATTCAGAGATGAAAAAATAACACTGTTTTCTTAGGGCTAAACAATTGCAGAGAATAAGGTTTGCCACTAGCACTGATGTGGAGGGCAGGAGAAGCAATGCTTGTAGATTGCTTGGACATAAAAGTGACTTGTAAAGGGAAAAGTCCTATATAAGTCCTGCAGAGCTTCTATTAAATGTGTAGAGTGAGTGAAATAAAAATTATAGGATGACTAAAAAAATTTATGTGGAATACAACAGTAGCACAGAGCTAAAGGATAAGATCAGTTGTGTTTTCTCATATGAGCTACTGGAAAATAAGATCAGAGACTATTTTGGATATAATCCAAGGTGCATGCCAAGCAGAGCAAATAGATTACAAGCTGAAGGAACATTAAGAAAGGAGTGATTACAGTAAAATCAGATATAAAATATGTGCAAAATGCATGCTGCAAGAAGAGCTGGTATGCTTTTAATAAGTGGAGTGGAGCTGAGGTTTGGGAAGATATAAATTACAGTGGTTGATCTATCCTAATGACAAAAGTAATGTCAATTTGGACAAAAAAAAAGAGAAATTGGGACATATTCTAGTGGCAGACTAGGAATCAAATAGGTTTCATATACATTCTGTAAAATGAACTGCAATTATAATTTACAGTTTGATATTAATATGCCTCCCAAAAGATTCTTAAAATGCTACCCAGTACTTTGGTGAACTGACAGCCACAGCATAATCACATTTAAAACACGTATGAAACCTTTGAAAAGTGTGATCCAGCTGAAAGAAAAATTGTTACTTGTTACAAAGATATTTCTGTGGTGCTATATTTTCTATCAGCAGTTTGCATATGCTCACCTGAACTTCGCTCCTAGATAATGCAGGACAGCTTTTAAGTTTTTCAGACATTTCAAATTTCTTGGGTCAGGATTCTAGAAAGGACAGTTTTTCTGTTCTGTGTTAGACTAGGCCATGAGACTGCCAGGCCTGACTTTTCTGTATAAAAGCATTATTTTCTACCAGCATTTGAAAAAGGCATTATCTTTTCCAGTTAGGAATTTCTAACACATGTGCAAAGTAGAAATCTTCCAATAATTTATAATGTGTTGAGGGGTAGTAAAGGTCTTTGGTATACATGTTTCTCCTTATGAAATAAAAATGTACAGCCTAATGCATTTCAAAGGGTGTTGTGAACTTTCCACTCACCCCGCTGTTTTATCCCTTTTTATAAGTTAATATAGAGTAAACAACTACTAAAAGTACTTACAAACATGTGGACTTGGCAAAGATACAGATTTCTTGGATTGGCCTTGTCTTACCCAGTTCTGCAATGGTACACACATTTGTATTTGCAATAGAACTGTGCAAAACCCCTTAAAGTTTCAATTAAAGAAGATCTAAAATCTAAGAGTTTTCAGTCAGCACCTTTTGCAGTAACTCTTCTTGTCTATGCATGAAGCCATTTCCTTCCACAGAGTGTGGCAGAAGCTAGCCAGGAGGTGGCGAAGTTTTTTGTTTTTACAGGTGTAACTCACTGCAAAAAAGCCCCAAAAAACCTCCTCTGCCCTATGTCTCCCACCTTTCTTTCCTCTGTCTGGCAGTCAGCATAAACTTGCAGATTTACAGTAAACAGCAACTGTCATAGTTTTCTACTACAAATGAGTACTATATTTTGCAACTTTTAGCTATTGAGATGGTATTATGCAAATGTTCATATTTAGTTGTTTAATGTAATTAGGAAGTCCTATGGCTTTCCTTTGTGTATGGTCATTGTGTTTTTAGGTGGTGACAGAAATGAACCTTAGTTCTTGTTGATTTGTAATCTCAGTAACTTAGACAAACTAATTTAGATCAGGCTGCACCAGGTTTGTCTGCTCATTAAAAATCCTTAAAGGGGCTTCAGAAGATTGAACTAGTGATTTGCATCTTGATAATTAATCTGAAGTGATTTAATGCCAAATTATCTAGAAGATACTACACAAAGTCTTTGTGAGGTGAAGAATGGATTCCAATTCCTGACCAAAATTAACTTCCTTCCTCAGAAGGGTTTTATCTAAGTAATATTATTGCCACTTACACATATAATAAAAGTTAACACTCATGCATATGTCAGGAATTCCTGTGGACAAAGGTGCTATCTAAGGTGAATAAAGGTAGGAATTTGAGGAGTATGACAGAGAATACAGTATAAACCTAACAGCAAAACAATAATTATCCTATGGAATTTGGTAGAAGACTACTGATAAATATCAGAACTGGAAAGGTGAATCATAAGAAAATTTAAAAAATAGATTTTTCTTTCAAATAGGATTAAAATTTCTAGCACAATATCTACTAAATGGTTTTAGTGTCTCCTTTGGGTAGTTATTTCAACAGATAACATGGACAAAATTTGTAACTACTTATTACCTCCAACTTCCTTGGTCATGTATGCATTTCCTCTAATGTGCATATGTGTTAATTTAAAAATGTTTAAAATATTTTAAGGCAGGTGTTCTCTATGCAAGGAAAACATGTTATTTAAAGACATAAAAATGTATGTATATGACATTCCAATAGAACTAATGCTTTTAGTGGCAGTTAGATTTTGCTTTCGTTGGGATTTTATATAGCAAAGCCAAACAAGTTCTGCATCTGAGAACAAGTGATATTTTGAAAAAAAAAATCTGACATCATATAACATGAAATATCTAAACATATTTACAAATGAGAAGGAAAACTCAGTAATCAAAAAGTGATGACAAACTGAACAATTTTTTTTGGTCAGGAAAAGATTCACTGTATAATTCAGAATGGTTAGAAACTCCTAGATAAAGACACACACAAGGCAAAATAAGAAGGTACAAGAGATAGAAATTGCCTACTACAATTCAGTGGCAATCCACATTACATGTAATGCATAGTATTTCCAGTATCTAATAGGGGAGTCAAGGCCAGTAGGATCTTAACTGCCATGTAGGCAATTAAGTTAGTCTTGTTGTAATGGAAGTCATAGAAATTGCAAAATTAAATAGAAGTAATATCCAGATGTTTACATTTAGGAGCCTAGAGACAATCAGGTCCTTGTTCCTTGGAAGTATTTATATACGTGCTTAACTTTACAGACCTTGTAGCTTCATGAGCACAGAATTGTCAGGAATGGAGTGATCTGCACCTCAGGAAATGTGAGACCAGACCACAGAGACAAACAGGACAAATGGAAAAGAAAAAAAGCCAAGGCAAATGCAAAATGAAAGATCATACTTAAATATGTGCATACAGACATGTTATGTGCATGTGTGTACATATGTACATATATATGGCTATATTTATGATGCCTGAGAAATGAAAAAGAAGAGAAAAAAAAGTACAAGATTCCATTATAAGTGCCTCGAAAGAATAACACCAAAGCACACAGTTAATTTGAAAAGTCTCCATATTTCACTGGTTAGGCCAACTATTATTAATATTTGCAACAGAATGTGAGTAGAAAATTTCTAGTTCCTTTTGTTTTCAATTACAACTTTCACACAAGGTGAAAACACACAAACATTCCATAATTTTTTCCCTCCCTAATCTACATTTGGCTGTATTTAGACCTTATAGATTACACAATTTATGCTAAATCCTGGTAGGTAAGACAGCAAGAATCTTCCCAAAAGCCATGACAGACAGTAATTTTTACTCCTGCAATGCACACACAGTTGTGTTACAATGTGCTTAAGATGAAATAACATTTTTGAGCAGACAGAAAATGGTTTCATTGATTTCAATAATGCCTTCTTACATATAGCAGACAAAAGTGTGTATGTTCACACTTCTATTTTGCATAACTTTTACACAAACTAAAACAAAACTAAATGACCATGCTCAAGTCTAAAAAAACACTTTTGTGGTAATAGTTGCTTTTGATGTAACCTTATGTTTGTTCTAAATGATTAGATACTGTCAGTTCCAAAATAGAACTTTGAACATTCAAAGTAAAGAATGAGCTTTTCTTTTCTATTAATGCCAGCAGATAGGCAAACCCCCAAATGATACAATATTAACATTGACTGTATTTCCTTATCAGGCTGTGGGTCGGGGCAAGGTCAGGTTCATGCTAGAATGTCATAACAACTTTGAAAATTAGGGCTAAAAAGAGTTTTGAGATGTCCTTTAAGCCATTCTGTGGTCCAAAGGCAAACTCAGCCATATCTGTAACATATGAACATATGAAATATATTCCTTATGATTTGCAGTGTGGAAGACTGCATAAAAAAAAAAAAAAAAACCACAAAAAAAAAAAAAAAAAAAAAAAAAAAAAAAAAAAAAAAAAACAAACCCAAAACAAGCAAACAAAACAATTGCTTGATTTCTGATTAAAGAGAAAAGGTTTAACAGAAAAGTGTACTTAAACCACCTTTTTTTGAAAAAGTACATTTTTCTTTGGAATGTTTAGACAGTTAAGAAAACAATGCTTATTCTTGGCTTTCTTAGTTTCACTGAATCATTGTGCTGTCACTGTTTGCTGCACTGTTTGGATGAAAGCATGTATACTTTATCATCAGTATCTCAGTCACCTATTGAAAAAGTAATAATAGAATACAAAGACCCTTCCAGAAAAGGAGGAAACAGAGTCTTCTAGTCCTTGTGAAGAGGCTATATTTTAGCCAGATTTAATCTCTGGATTCCCTTGAGGGATCCTGTTAACTGTGATTACTGGCAGCAAAGAAAACTAAGTTTTCACATATTTCTTATATTTATATGCATACCTTATCTTCTTTTAAAGCTCTGGTTTGGGATTCTGTTCTCCATCTCTCATCCAGGCTAAAACTTGGAAGATTTGTTATAGCTCTTTTTTTTTGTATGTTCTTGGATGGAAACTTTTTATTATAGTAAAGATATTCCTACTTAGTCAAAAAGTCATGCTATCTTCATTGTTTACGTAACTACTGTAGGGAACTATTTGATGGTCCTTGACTATAGTTAATAGTCTGGAATGCCTGTTTCTCCTACTTTTGCTCTTTGTTATGCTTTTTGCAAGTCCATTTATTGCAGAAAATGAAATCTTTCAGTTCTCATGCAGATATCAGAGATATTTGAGAAGGTCTGAAAATGTCATATTAGTTTCAAAATGTCATTCACCTTTCTACTTTATTTGTCATCTGATAGTTTTATCCAGAAACTATTATATTCAATCTTTTTTTTTTTTTTTTTCCATCTGACAGTTAAATGAAATTGCTGACACATTCATCACACATTTGAAGTCAATAGTAATAATTGGATAAGTGGCATGTATTCACATTCTTGGCATGGAAAGAACCATAAATATATGTCTCCATTATCTCTGAGATCCACAAAGAGGCAAAGAGCCCAGCTACTTATGGGAAGGTCAAGTTAAAGACTAGATCTTTGTGGAGCACCCTGGCTTCATCCACTGTGCTGAGCAGCTGCAGCGCAGCTTGGCACACCCCTTACCTTGCGTCTCTTCACACCTGCACAGAGGCTGCTCATGTGGCACCTGTAAAGCATCAGGGAAGCAGCATAGCCAGAGGCATCCACAGCTGCCAGCTGAAGTGCAGAAGTAACTGCTGCCTGCATCTGCCCCTCTTCCTCCTCCTGCTCAGGGGTCCATGTCATTTGGAGTCTATCTGTCTTTCCTGAGTCTCCACCATTGCAGAGGATGAGCCATTGCTATGTAGACAGTAAACTTTGTGCAACAGCTGGTCTTTGAAACCCAGGTATCCAACCACTGAGCAGTTTGACATCATTAAAGCCTGGCTTCCCACAAACTTTGTCACAAAGACAAAGTTTGAATCCAGAGGAGCAGTGCCCCTTGTTGAATACTCCTGGTGCAACCCCTGTAGCAAGAGTTTTCACAGGCAGAAGTATTTGAGACTGTGGCTCACATCTAGTGCCTGCAGGAAGCCTGTGGAGTCTACAACCCACAGCTTGTACTGATCAGCTGGCCACCAGTGTGGGGTTAGCATGACTGGAAGGAACATGTGGGTGTCTGGAGGCTTCATCTAATGGCAATTAATTCAGCAGCCAGAGTAATCTAGGTGAGAGGGGACATGAAAGCCATGCTGCCTTCAAAGTTAGATCAAAGTGCTTATGGTTTTCCAGCTGAGTGTTGAAAACCTCTAGGATTTTACAGCCTTTTTGGGGCAGAACGTGCCAGGGGTTAAGGTGATGCATTTTTTTCCTGTAACACTACAGGAAAAATTATACTGCATTTCCCATTTTTTATCTTGTGACCATCACATCTTGTGTTTCAACTCTGAACTTATCTGAAAAATCTGACTTTTCTTCTTTTTTCTTCTTGGCACCCCTCTAAGTGCCAATCCTTCAACCTCACCTTGTCTGCCATGTGCTCCAGCCCTGTCTTCCTCTGCTGTACTTTCTACAGTTTGTAGACGTGTCTTGACTCCCATCACTTAACTATGATCTGAAGTAAAGTTTGAAAATGTTAAAATATTTTAAAACAAAATCTCAAACAAAGCAAAACACATTACAAAAGTACATTAGTTGTTTTAAAGTTTGGCAAAAAACAACTTTCATCCTTGTTTGATTCTCTCCCATTGTTGACCTCAAATATATAAGGTGGCATCTTTCTCCATGAAAGGCTTTGGACTCAGTTTGGCAATATATAGACAAAAAAAGGTTAGTGCTAATATTTTGCACAAAGAGCTGTTTTTTATACAACTCTCCTTTACAGAAATCAATACAATAATAACGTAATGAGGCTTGCTCTAGAGAAATTTTATTGTGGAGGAGAGGATGCATTTCTGTGGTTGCTTGATAGAAAATTTTATTATTTGAGTTTATTCTTCTGTTATGCTTCTTTATGTTTTAAACTGTTTAATTACATTATTTATTTTACCAATTGAATTACCTCTCAGTAAGACAATATGCCTTCACATTCAGTTTTTCACCAAAATGGAACTGTCTGCTGTAGGGATATTGATGAAATCAGTGGAAATTCTCTCTCTCAGTACTCCTCAAAATTTGATCATAATGAGCATATGCTGCTGTCTGGTAAGACCTCTAGAGTATATGGAGTTGGTCCATAAAAGAGTATCATCCATAAAAAACCTGCACAAGCATTATTTTTTTCTATTACTATGTATATTTTCTAGAAAATAAAGGTTTTTATAAAAATACAAAACATAAACCTTCTTCTCAATGTGACAAATCTAACAAAATACTAGAGTATCAAAGAAAACACTACCTTCTGTCTGGCAAAAAAGCCTTTACAGTAAGAGCATTCAAAGTGTTACTTTATACACAGCAGAACACAGATGCAAGATGTGATATTGACAGTGACTCATTTTACCAGAAAAACCTGGCAGACATAATTGTAACTTGGTTTTCTGTTCATAGCCATCATGCTGCAAAAAGCCTTTCCTCCAGAAGCCTTTTTGCTGTAGGTCTAAATATGAAACATTATGGTAAAATACTCTGGACTCTTTAAAACACAGCCCTGCAGAGACTCACAAACTCAGTGAATGAGTTTTTATTTCTGTTTTCAGAAATAAAAGCATTAGGGGCCTAAATCTTATTCCTTTTCACTCAAGGCTTAAGCAGCTTTTGATTGAGTTCTCCATTTAGATATGCAAAGACTAGACTCCTGCATCCAGTAAGAAGCCATGGACCATGCCAAATCCAGATTCAGTTCTGTGTCATAAATTCCATCCAAAAGAAACATCTTGACATTATGGATAGCTGCCATGACTAGTATTTCAACAAGGTGTAATAATAATACTGGAGTTACTTGAGACATTAATGAGTCAAAGCCAAACACACCTGCTCTTTAAGCTAACT
Source organism: Sylvia atricapilla (assembly GCF_009819655.1). Lineage (NCBI taxonomy): Eukaryota > Metazoa > Chordata > Aves > Passeriformes > Sylviidae > Sylvia > Sylvia atricapilla. The sequence goes on along the minus strand of NC_089140.1, from coordinate 119,041,660 downwards.
ACCCCTTTCTCTGCTGCTTCGACAGAGCCAAGTAGAAATAGCTTTGCTAACACTTATACTGCACAAAAGGGAAATCCATTGAAGGATGGTGTGTTTGCCTCTGGAACCACTGGAATAGCAAATTCCCTGATCTATTGAGGCTCTTCCTTTCCAGAGGCAATTACACCAATCTAATTCAGACATGTGTAGCTGTCTCTAAAGAACAAAGCTCTGGTATTCATTAGCCAATGTTCAGCTCTAGGAGCCACTCCAGAATAGAGTCTGAAAAACTGAAACCATTGATGCAGTTTCCATCTTACAGCTTTATTTAAATGCTTAGCAAGTCTGCTCAAATGACAAGTTACAATGGTTTTTCAACCTGTTCACAGCTTCTAAGATGCCAGCCTTGAATTTTTTTCTGAGATAGGTAGCAAGAAACTTTAATACAACTTACCTGAATATAGATCCCTGCAAATTCCCCTAGGGATAACAAGATGTGACAGCTCAAGTGCTTCCATTCATATTAGTTCCTTTTGCAACCCTTGAAATAAAAAAACCTGTAAGAAGCAGATTTTTATTCATGTGCTTATTTTAATTTAAGCTTGAGGTTGGAGCCAGGAAACTTCATCCAGGGAGTATAATCTGTAGGAGCAGACATGTCTGAGAATTTTGAAAATACTGGGCAACGATGAAAAGGTATCTATGTTTCTTTTCTAGAGAGGGTGACCCTTGATATTTTAAATGCTTTACTAAAAATATAGAAATTCACTTCAAATGAAAAATGCCAGTCCTATGTACAGTTTTCATAATTTCAATCACAGATATTTAGTAATTCAGGTTTTTCAGTGGTCAATAGTCCTTGTCTGAAAAGGAGATTCTCAATATCTTCTTTAGCACAGAAAACAAAAAAGTTGTTGGATTTTGTTTCCAGCAGGTAAAATTATTTGATGTTACACAAATTCTACTGGGGAAAAACCAGAAAGGAAACACAAGCAAAGCAGACCTCCCTCTATCTGGAATTAAAGTTTTATTGAGTACACAAAACTTCCCGTTCTTCACTTCTTTTTGTTCCATCGCTTGCATTTGCATTTGTAATCCAACCATACTGAAATTTCTACCTAAGTTTTGACTGAGTTTGCAGAATTGCAAAATTAAAGTTTATAAAATTTACTCAGTCCAAATCATAGTAACTGCATAGGAACTACAAAGCTATTGTCTGAGCAAATTTTTTGAGAAAAAAGTCACTCTGAATTCAATCTTTTGAAATCAAATTTTTCCTGAATATACAATGGTCTTTGTACTTGCTCAGATTCCAAGCCCCATGAAATATAAGAACTGAACTTGGAAATGTTTTATACTGCCATTCTGATCATTGTAGTTTCACTTGTCAGATAGAGAGCTTTCTCTCATCTCATTCAAATGAAGACTCATTTAGAGGCAGCTGAAACCAAAAGAGGTTTTGCCTTTGAATCTGGGTTGTGAGCATGGCCTCTATCTAAAGACCTTGCTCATCTTACCAGCTTACTTACCTCTTCCTCTCCCTCCTTCTCAGCTGCTCTCTTTTGCCTTGCCAAGTCCTAACTAATTTAATCTGGAGGTACTTGAAAAAAAAAAGATTCTGTATGCTTAGAGAATGACACCATACTAAATAATTAATACACTGGTGCAAAACTCTTCTTCTCTTACCCACTGTGTAGACAGAATACAGAAATATTGCTGAACGTTTTTTATTTTTTTGCACCTGACCCATTTGTTAGAACATTTAGGGCAAAGCAGAGCTAATTATCACCAGCAGAATTATAGACTCAGCAAACTGCATAGCTTTTCCTTTGATAGCTTCAGAATAAATACTAACCTAGTAGCCTGAAGAGTATTGACAAGTGCCTGACTTGGCAGGTCTGGTCCATGAAAGCCCTTATTATAGGAATAATCTATAGTTATGTGGTGAAATAATTGGGGCTCAGCTGTTTCTAGAAGCCTCTGCCAAAAGAACTGAGTGATTAATTACTCCAGCCCCTCTCTCAGTTGGTGCCTCTGAAAAGTTACTGATTCTCCAGAGATCCTGAGGACGCAGATCTTCCTCTTCCACATTCATGGAACTGCATGTAGTGCTTTACTTATAGTAAAATCAACATACATGTGGGCTGTATTCCCTGGAGGATGAGCTGGTTATACTACCTCAGTCTCAAGGTTGTGTGTGAGCTGGGATCTGACATTTATATTCTGACAAAGCTCTTGCTAATGAAATATGCAGGAGAATATCTACTTCTTGTTTTTAAAGAAGTTAAATAGATTACTAGATTGTGGTTGAGCTTGCATAGTTTTGGGCATGCCCCAAAGCCAGCAAGCAGGTAGGCAGGCAGTTGACTACAGAAGTTTACTGGTGCAAATATGAGGAATTCGAATGTTGATTGGCATGAAGAGCATCAAAAACTTGGATAGAGATGCTTGAAAGCTGCATTTGAATGCTTTTATGTAGAGGAAAGGGAAAACCTTAAAGGTCAAGGGAAAAGTATTATTTATGTTTTACAGATGTTGAAGCAGAACAGATTACATGGATTAGAGATTTACCCTAAGTAAATACTTAAATGCACGTTAGATCAGAAAAGGCTTCTTAATTCCTTTATAGTAATGAACTATACTCCTATCCTAACTTAGTTACAACCCTGCAATAGGAAAAGGAAAATATTGGCATTTCCAGGTGGATCTAACAGTGATGAGGTACCTAAAGGACTGAACAACCTAAATATGACAATATTCAGATTATTATGGTGCATTTCATTATCCTAAAGGAAAACTAGTTGGGGATTTGTTCAATCTTTAATGTTTCAGCAAATAACTGACTTATTTGAGATCTAGTCTTCCAGATTATGGACAATTTAAAAAAATCTTTGGATAGTTGATGTGTCTGGGAAGCTGTGGTAGTGCAAATGCAGCATGAATAATAAGGTTCACAGTGAGTGGGAGCTGGTCTGGGAGCCTGTCATTAGGTGTTTAGCTGAGACATTCATATATTCAAGGACATTTTTAAAAGAAAGAGAAGAGGAAGTTCTGAATATAAACCAGAACCTTTGAATAACTGATGATTTTGTCAGTAAGCATTTAAATATAACTTGCCTTACACTGGGATTGGCAGCTAAGGGGAAAGGTCTCTCAACAATGACTCAAGCCAAATTAGACAAATACATAGTGAATGGAGCTAAATACTGGAATTTCATGTGAGTATGAAAAATGTGCATACATAATAAATGTAAGTGAAAGATCAATAAGTGAAAGATCAAGCTTGTTTATAAAAATCAGTATTTTGCTTCTATTCTAAAGGTAGTTAATGACACCATGAATATTACCTGGTTCATCTTACATTTCTTAGCCATCTAGATGAGATTCTTAAAGCTACTCCTTTAGAAACAATGCAGATAGCCTGGTGGGATTTTTAAAGCATTCTTATGCCTAATTACCATGGAAATATTTTGGATTAGGCTTCAGAAATTTTAACAAGTGTTTGTGTTTATGATTAGGTAACCAAATACAAATGCTTCATAAAAAGGATTTAAGACATTTCTTGCAATGAATCAGAGGAACTTAGGTGTTCACTGTAAAATTACTGGAGTTTGCTAATGGACAGAAGCATTAGCTTTGTTCTCAGTGATGGATATATCTGGACGCTTAGCATTTGTTGACACCAGTACCTAAATGAGGAAAAGACAGGTTGCACATCAGAATCCAAGTCCAAAGTTTTGATCCATATCTTAACACCACTTGGATATATATATATATATATACTCTGATAACTCAGCCCTAAGTCACCTCTGAGAAACATGACACAGTTTCTGATTTTACTTTAGATAACTACAATTTCAGTACCTATAATGTCAATGTTGCTCAAAATGGCTTGTGAGTTTCTCTAAAATCTCCAGACAAAAATCCTGAGTGACTGTAAGTCTGCTCCAGGTACACCTAGGGGGCTGGTAGGCAAATAGGTTGCAGTCTAACTCTCATCTAAGTGCTTCTGGAATCTAAAACAAAGAAGGCCTGATCCCGAGTACATACATTTATAAAATCTAGCACAAATGAGGGTATAAAAATCTTCTTGGAGTTTTTGGTCTGGCAACTGAAAGTTCATGGTCCAAACTAAACAACATACACTCCTGTGAACATGCTTATCCCAGGACTGCACCCCAGTGGCCTGGCTGTGCTCTAGAAAAAGAGCAATTCTTTATCTCTCCTGCTGTAGCTATACAGGATATTTACAGATATACAGCACTGGACTAAGAAGAGTACAAAGGCAGAAGCACCTCAACACCTCCTCTGGTCTGTCCTACCACACCTCCATGCTATTCTGCAGGAGCTGAAACACTACATAGCTGGCCCTGCAGGATGTTGAAAGCAAATTATTTTTCAGCAGACAGACTGTTAAAATCTAGGTTGACAAAAAGTCTCATTTTCCATAGAAGCATAAACAGCAAATTTCACAGGAAGGGCAAAAGGGAAGCACATTTCTTCCATTTCACCCCATCACATTCAAAGCAGACCTGCTTTCATGTATCACAACTTTAAAAGACCAGTCAGAGCTTTGTACTTCCTCACTGCACTGAAAGCCCTGCTCCATGACACGTTTCAAACCAATTCTGAATGAAACAGAAAATGATTGTGGTTCAGCACATTTGAAAAGCCCTCAGCGTCTGTGATTTTCTTTCCTTTGAACATAAGCAGAGTCCCTTTTCCATGCTGTTTTATTCTTTGTCCTCCCCACTGAGTCTGTTTTAAGGAAGGTTCACAGGGATTATTAGCATTTTGAAACACGGAAATAGAACTCAGTAGAAGAACAGTAGAAGGAGTTCCTCACTTTATATCAAATTTTCTACTTCTCTGGAGAAAATTTCAAACTGCTTTGAAATTTACTGTAATCCTGATTATCATGAGGGATATGTCCCCAGTTCTTTTGATGTAATGTGGCCCAAGGCAAACATAAATGTTGAGAATACCTAGGGAGAAAGTAGAAATTTTCACTGTTTTTTCTGCCCTTCTCATTGTAAAACACAATATAGACAATTGTCCTGTTTGTATTCTAGCTGGTATGGAGTATCTGTTTCCTGTTCTTCTGGCAGTCAGATACATGAAAGACCATCAGGAAGGCGCAGGAAGGCTTTGATGATACTGAACTGAGTTTTTTTGTTATAAGATCATTTAGATCATAGAATTTAGAACACTAATGTGCACAGGATGCATTTTTACCACAATCTCAGCAGAAAGAGCTTCAGTCACACCTCCATCTTCAGTCCTCTCTTTCCCTGACTGCTCACCACTAGAAAAAGTGCTCACGCAGGGGGCTCCAAACATACCGTGGCTATCAAGATGTTGAAAGCACAATAAGCCCATATGATCAGTGTGACTGGAATATTAGCTTCTACTATTTCCCTGAAAGGCATCTCACCTGGCTGAATAAATGAGCTTATTAAATGAAAAAAGGAGGAAAATTTCTTAGAATCTCATTTTAATATATTATTTTGTTATTGAAGAAAGTAGAAAGACATTGATTGTTTCTCACACTAGATATAAAAAGAGGAGTTATAATAAGGTAGGGGATTTGTGTTTATCTAAATATAAGGCGTAAAACTAAACAATATTCTCTTTCTCCTCGTGACTGCTGTGTGATACCCAGATAATGTAATTTAGTCCTATGCTACAGTTTCAAGTATTAATGCCTCCTGTCAAAGGCATGGGAATTAGTCCAGAAATGAAAGCCTACTGTCTGTTCTGTCTGTGCAGGCCCACAAATGTCCTTTAAAATTGGCACATGATTGTAATTATTTCCCTGTTCCCCAAGCTACTAATTTTCCAGGGTGTGCTGTCAAATTTCCAAACACCTACTCAACTTCTTAATGTATAAAAGCTTTATGTATTTTCCTGTTTTGGAACAGCATCTAATATATTGCTAAGCATTCAATCAAGCTTCACTTTGTCTTGACTTTGAATTCAGCTGCCACTCAATATATTTTGAAATGTATTACAATATGAGCAAGTAGCACTGATTAGCATCAGCCATTATTTCCATCTTAATTTGGGTGATACTTTGTCATTAAGTTTTGTGATGATGCACTGGCTGTAGATAATACAGTGCTGATGTTCATTTGCTTGCAGTCATGTCCTGTATTGGTTTGATTAGACCTACTCTTGGCTGGTTGATGACAAAACCTCATTGATTACATGTGGTCTGCTTCTCATTTCCAGTCAAGCTTTCTGTCTTGAGACATGAATAGTTTCATTAATTAGGTGAACTAAACACATTGACAGCCATTCAAGCTAGTCCGGGTCTGGCATAATAGTGCTGGTATTACGGATTCATTCTCTCCAGTCAATGAAAATTTGGTTATTCATTTAACTGAAAGCAGAATCAAAACCCATTGGTGTTCTTTTCATTTGATTATGCTCCTCTAATATATCCAGTACAATTTCCTCCTACTTTTAGAGGCTGTTATACTTCACAAGGGAAGACACTGATTATTTATTCCAGATGTTAAAATCCCTCCAGCCCTGATAAAGAACTGTAAATAACTAATGACTAGCTAAAACTAGAGCTTAAAAAATCTAGATATAAGTTAAAATTATAACAATTTATGTTGAGTCTTCTATGAAGCATGCAGTTGTTTATAAAACATCAACTGTATTAAATACTTGGAAAAGCTAAAGCCAGATCTTCAGGACATTCCACTGCTTGTTTACACTGCTTAGCACTTCCCTTATCTTACAGTCTTCCTAAGTACCCAGTGTCTTTTTCCCTCTCTCCAATCCTGAATACATTCTGGAGATCCATTTTCAAATCTTTTTGCCAGATTAGGGATATAGAAATTTTTGTAGGCTACACTCAGTCCCAAGATTAAAATCAATGGAAGAAGCCTCCCTTGTGACTGGAAATGGGCATTTCCCCTTCCCCTGCTGCCTCCCCATTAATCTAACTCATTGGTCTGCTTCAAGACAATACAAGCCAGGAGTATGTTACACATGGCCAAACCTGTACCAGCACTGGCTGTTCTCCTGGGAAGCAGCAAGAGCAGGTCCACTCCCTGAAGGAGGACAATCTGGGACTTGTGGGTGAACACAGTGCTGTGGCCTCTCCATGAAAGGACCAGGGAAGCAAAAGGTGTTGCTGACAGTCCAGGGATGATCAGACAGGGCAAAATACTGAAGCAGGTTCAAGGTCCATCCAGAAAGTCCTATCACAAACAGCAGAAGATGGGACTAGGGACAAAGCTACCCATAGCCCAGGTTTCCAGGTTCACCCAGGATATGAGGCTGCTGACAGGAGCTGCCCAGGCCTGATCTGAAATGCTGCCCAGAATACATGGCCAGTGAGTGCAGGGATGAGGCTGTTTTGAGAAATTAGGGCATTTTAGTGTCCTCAGAACCCTGGTAGCTCCACAGAGCAAAATTAATATGGAAATAAGGAAGGGGGCATGGGGGGGGTGGGGTGTGGGCAGGGAATCAAGTACTATCTGGGAAATTAGTTTGAGAGAATTAAGATTCTACAAGCAAGAATGAAGTAACTGTTAGCAATTCCACTTCATTAGTATAACCCAAGCATGAGCTTCATCTATCCTGTTTCTGCATGACATAATGAGCTATTAAAATATCTCCAAAGCAATCAAATACATACTAGAAGTAAGTTTATGAGTAGCATTTAAAAGGAAGTGTCTTTACTGTCAAAGCTTAGCAGACACATATTTTGATGAGAGGCAAAGATATATCATCTTTTTGAAATCATGGACTCACACTGTGCTCATTTGACATGTAAGTGTATCAAGTGCCTTTGCAGACTTTCAAATCATGATGATAGCAACACTTTCCCACGAAACATGCAAATTTACTGGACACCCAAATGCTACCAAGGTGTAATTGATTATCTTTCTCAGCAGTTGTGTCAAAGCACTATGTATTCCCATTGTGTACATTGATCAAGAAAAGAATTCTTTGAACTTTATTCCTGAGGTATTCATGGCAGCAAAACCACAGAATGATCACTGAAAAAAGAAACCTCACTTGTAATGGTAGAAATGCAGACCATATTTGAAATCCTGTGGTCACTCCTGCTGCTAAATACTTTAAGATGCCATGCTGCATTCCTCCACAAAATTAGAAAAGAGGAATACATAGAAGAAAAAAAAATAAATCTATCTTTCAAGTCTAGTTATCTAGGAATACTTACATCCTCCTCCTTGCTTGCATAAGATGGAAAACAAAAGAGATTTTACAAAGTAATTGTAGTTGCTTTTGGTCCTGTCTCCACTGTTCTTTCAGTCCTGAACATCTGTTGACCATAACCACGTAGAAATCAGAGCTCATTTCATATAGAGACAACTGCTCTGTAAGTTCTAATAGTTCATCAGCTTTCAGCCCTACAAAAAAAAAAAAAAAAAAAAAACCTGTGCAAGTGCAACTCCTCAACCCCCTGGCATCCCAAAGGACCCCTCTAAAGGATCACCATTTATTGATGTTTTGTTAGTACAAGAAGTACAAGACTCCACACTATGCTTGCCAGAATACCCTTGTGCACAGCAGTAAGCAGAAAATCCTCAGACAAAGAAGTGCAGAAATGGTGGATATTTCAGAGCTTCGTGGAACGTCATGGCACCACGGGGCCAGAAAGCAATTTTCATGACTGTGTCTCTTTCAGCCTTCACAAAGTACAGCTGCCCAAAGCCAGGGGCTAATGCTCATTCAGTTTTCCAGTGGTTATAAAGATATATTTCAATTACCAGCAATGAGCCTCAGTTTTGCCTGGGTTTGCAGAAGAGATTCTTATTATAAACATTTATTTCTAGAGGTTTAATTTCTGTTCTACTGCAGTGGAATTCCTAAGCAGGCACACTGAAAGGGCTAAAGACCTTCAACCCCTTCCCTCCCAATTTACTCCTTGCTTACAAATAAAGAGCTTTGCAGTGGCCATATTATGAATGGTTTTATTGCTCTCTGACATTTTGTAATACATTGTTACCATTCCAGTCTTTACTATGTAACTAAAAAAATAAACCATAGATCTAAAAGTACACAGTATTAGTTTTAGCCATAATCAATACAGTAACTGATTCAAAGTATGCTACAGAGGCACTTTACAAAATAAAGGGAAAAGTAATTTAAATCCATGTTCCAAGGATCTTTAATTCCAAAGGTTACTTCCAACAAACTCAACTACCACAGAACTGCTAGTTTGATTGTTTTCAAACAAAAGCTGACTGAGACATTCTGTGTATGGCTATACTTACACATAATATTTCAAAGCAGTAATGGCCTCTTGTGCTTAATGAGATGTTACAAAATATATTCTTAATTTGAAAAATGTGTGCAATACTCAATGCAGAAATTAAGTTCATTTTTAAAGTGTAACACAAGTATTACCAAATACATACACTATATACAGGGTGTAAAGAAGTTAACAAGGCTGCTTAGTTTTTTAAACCTGGGTTATGGTACTGCAGATAGGACACACACATACAGAAGATGTCATGGATATTCCAATAAAAGTCCAAATCTAAGTACTTTGAACATTCTATTGGACTTTCAAACTGACGTAGAAGTTATTTCTAAAGTAGATTTCTAGTATGGAGATACATCTTTTTAGAGAAGAACATAAGGAAAAAAGCCTGATTAGCCTCTGGACAATCTGAAATTTTGCACTGGTGTTGACATCTGCATGACTGTGTGTGCTGTATATTCATTTATACATACATAACAAGAAAACATAAGTCCATGTCTTCTAGCAGGAAAAGGGAAACATTCATAATAATAAACTTTCTTTAGGAAAACTTGGTTGATATATACAGTATATAAAAAAAACCTACACAATTGTCAGCATACAAAAATACGAGTTCAGTATCTTTTTATACTTCAAAAACCTAATGATGAAAAATCCAGGTATCCTGAGTCAGATGTGTATTGCACATCTAATTTACCAATGCCAGAGTACTGTTGGAGTACAATTAGAAAAGCACTACCTGCATTTATCAAGTACAGAGATAAAATACATAAGGCAATGCATTAGCTCTTTTCATACTGTTAAACAAAAATGATACAAAAAATGCGTAAAATACTGGCAGACATATCCATGAAGGAGCTGTAAAGTAAAGAGTATGGAAAAATATGCAGATATATACTACAGTTACTGATCTTCTCATGTAAATGAAAATAAATGAAAGACACTTTCCTTTTTTTTAGCATCATGCTTAACCATGATGTGTATACTCACATTTAGGCAATTGTCTTAAATACATACATATATGTATATATACAAACACGCACACACACACACAACATCTGACAATGCATTATTAAAACATGTTTGCTTGTGAATTTCTCTGGCTAAAAACAGATCAATAGAAGTGGTTCATTTTTTTTTCCTTTAAAGGATTCTAAAAAATGAAATTAAGTATGACTACTATAAATCCTTGCTGACTGAAGTTTAATTGTTTTGGCTCTAAACCAGTAGAAGAGCAGTTCTGACCACTACTGACTGCATTAAAATAAAGAAATACAAACCTGATGCCTTTGCTAAAACCCAGTGAAATCTACCCAAAAAGCCACTAAAGATTCCAACGGTCTCAGCGGACATGAAATTGGTTGGTTGCTTCAGCTGACAGCAGGAACATTTTCCTTTAAAATGTAACATTTCCTAAACACAAAGTTTGACATTGAAGTCTGGACTACATACATTTTTATATTTATTTACATTTACAATCTACGAGGAAAATAGGTATTAAAAAAAACTAATTTGGGGAACTAGACTGAATCAATGGCCATTTCATAGACTAAAGACCACTTAACATCCTATTATTCATAGATGATGGTTACAAAGATAGGCCAAACATCCTCAGCTCTACTTAAAACCTATGTTTTCTCCATGCATGGATGCTATAGCAACTCATGGCAACTCCTTGGCCTGTAACCCTTCCTTCACAGGCTAGCATTGAATCATGGCAGTATTTGATAATGTATGCCTCTAGGTCCTTGAATTTATTCCCAGAAGAATTACACTTGCCTTAGGTGAAAAAGTAAAAATTACATACAGAATGCTTTTCCTACACATTGCAAGAAAAGGCTACATAACCCGTTTCTGTCAAAGAGAATTAAGGTGTAGGTGATACAATTCTTGTAAATCATCAGTCTTGGTCTCCCTTCTTGTCACCTGTGAGTTTAAAAGTTTATGAGAGGATAAACATACCGTGATGAGAATGGATTTTTTTTTTTTTTTTTTACTCTGCAAGTGCACCGTGTATAAGGAATAAATACATCCTATACATATACCAAAGAAGATAAACAGCTTTAATAGTGAACGTGTGTAAATTTAATAAGTCCATTCTTAAAATATAAAGTCCATTTAATGTTATTAAAATGTTATTAATGTTATCAATAGAATAGTGTTAGAATGTGCAGTGTGCTCTGAAAGCAGAGGGAAAAGAAAAGCAATCTGAACACTACACGGATTTCACACACAGAAACTTCTGTGTGAAATACTACAGAATGTTTAATTGAAGAACATTTTGAGAAATCAAGTCTCCACTTTTTAACAGACAGTAAGTGGGCCATTTATGCCCCATTTCCTCAGAAAATAGGTTGGACTCGATCTGCAAGTTGGAGTCAATGATCCTAGAGATCTTTTTCAACCTAACTGATTTTGTGATTCTGTGTGTTACTGTGGAATCATATTTTTATGTGTTATCTGTAATCTCAGAAAATGAGGGTGTAGGTTTCACAGCTCCTTTGATACCAGGCTAAAGAGATGTTTTACTTTGCAGTTTGAATCACCAATAAAGCACATAATGCTGAATAGGTTTTTGAAAACTGTCTCTATAGGGAGCAAAAAAGAATAAAGGACCAAAAGTTAGATACCAAAATCAGAGGTCAAGATTTCTGATGCACACTCATGAAACAACAGCTGAAGAATTTTGTCCAGTGACTGGCTTATAACTCTTTGTCCCTTACAAATGTCTATTATCCTATGATTTCAACAAGAAAATGAAACAGGAAATTACCATATTATACAGAGACACTATTTTGGAGAATTTGCACTCCTACCATTTTCAATGCTATATAAAAAAAAGGACGACTAGTTACAATAATTCATGTACATGCAACAGATTTTGTCCTCTAGGTTATTTTATTGTATACAGGCTCAGCAGCTCCATGCAGCTGACAGATGACTTCCCTCGTAGTAAATCAAACCTCATGTGGGGAAACCTCACAGGAAGATGTGAGCTCAGAGCCGGGCTGACACCGGCACACCCTTGGCTTGCAGTGCTTATGGCTTCTCTGCACTTCTAATGTCTGAACAAGCAGAAACTGAAATTACTGGTGCTTTTGCCCGGAGCAGGAATTACTGTAGCCAGTACTGCTGCTCTGAAGGAAACACATCTGAAAGTATGAGATCCTGACTAGAACAGCAATTAAAGAAAACATAACTCTTTCTTATATGTAAGCTTATAGGTCATGCTAGGTCATGCTAGACAAAAGCCTTTAAAAGTATTTTTTTAAAATTTTTGATTATGATTTTGATTTAGATTTTGTGCATTAAATTGGGGTTTTTTAATCAAAAAGAACATAGTGGAATAGCTTCCAGTAACTATGAGAGACAGTGAACTTTAAAGCACAAAGGTGAAGTTGTTACTGGACTGTTCTTTACTGCATGTCTTTGTCATAGTTTAAGGCAAACATTCTCTATTTATGGTAGGACCAGTTATTGATATGACTACATAAATATATACATGTTGAAATGTACATGTAAGTGCAAATATATGTATCTGTGGATATATAAAAATATTTGTTTTCTTAGCAAAGTTAAAGTCTGTGTAAAAACATTTAGAATACTGAAAAAGGTAGGAGCTCTAATTCCTCCTTTGGAGAAAAGTAACAAGTTCCCTAAATATCCTCTATAAAAAACCCACTCTCTTCAAGAGTAGAGACCCTTTTGAATTCTCACTTATTTCATTGTAGATTGATAGATTCATAAATATTTAGATCATATGCAAAAATTATGTTGTGAGATTTGATTGCTACAGCATAACTACAGGCCGCTGTTGTACAAAAAATAAATTTTATTCAGACAGTATGTGTCTTGCTCTAATGGAATACACAGCTACTGCTACAAGTAGAACTATTTCAGAATACAATTTTTGTTTTAATGTGCTCATGTATAAATCCTCATTTGGGGGTGTTTTCTCTGAAAATTCTTTGGCCAAAAGAACAGCCAAATGCAGATAAATTCTCCCTGGGCTCTCTAAATAGTTAGTACAATTTCAAAATAAATCTGTAACAATTACCACTCCAAAGAACTGAGATGCTATACAAAACAATTCTAACAAAATGTGGAAAATGGTAGCATAAAACATCAAAACCCCAAACTATACCTGAACTTCAACCAGTCATTTCCAGTTTAACAATACTGACTCATCTCTGCCTTATGTAGATCTGTTAATGTAGTGCTACAAAAGAATATACACAACTCTGGAAAACACTGAAGTGCAGACATGTAATAATGTAAAACATCTATTAGAGTCTGAAACTTAGCTTAACAATGGATGAAGATCAGACTCATCCTTCTCCTTCATTATAATGGCAGCTATAAAAGGGCAGAAGTTTACGTTATATGCCATACCATTAGGCACTTCTAAGGCCTTGTAAGTCCTCCTTCCGAAGCAGTGTGACAAGCACTGCTACAGACATGGCTGAGTTTATTAATTAGAAGGACACATCCATAGCAGCTACCTGCAGCCAATAAACACAATTCCGAAATGAGCATTCTGTCTTTAAACCTCACATTACATTCTTGAAACAGTAAAGTCAACATTCCAAGAAATTATGATTGTGACAGGAATAAAAGGTATATCAAGTGCAAAGGTCCCCATCTGAAGTGCATGCTCATTATCAGGCTTAGTTTATCTAGGCTTCCACAAGAACACATTCTGCATAATGTACAAGGGAAGACATTCCTTCTGAACAAGACTTTTTTTTTTTTTTTTTTTTTAAGCTGCTGGCTATACCTATCATGTGGCTGAACAAGACACATCAAATTAATCTGATTCCAGTGTAAAATTCCCAAGAAAGAGTACTATCCTGTGAGTGTAAGGCTGGAGTGCACAGATTTCAGAAATGCTTTTGGGAAGATATTTTTCAATGCCAGTAGGTAATATTTAGGGTATTTCTTTTTCCTGAGTAAAAGATTTTTTTTTTCTTATTTATGAAAGCTGCAGAGACATACTGCTATAGTGCAGCTGGATTTTTGTCATATAGTCCCAGTATCCTGAAGGTCATTACTGGGTTGTTTTCTGGAGCAGATCTCCTCATTCTTCTCCAACAGGTGGTGGTGGCTGGCACAGCTTGTATAATCTGAAATGACAAGCAAACAAAGCAATGATTATTCTGAGAACTTGGTCATTATTAAGATGAGTGAATTTAAGGAACAGCAACTAAATTTGCATCTTTCTGTATTGCAAAACAAAAGGTACTGAATTCAGTTTAATACCATCAATGTAAAACTAATAAAATCTTCTTTGTAAGTATTATTGCTTTCATTGAAAGTGGAATCATTAAAACACATATCTATAAGTAGTCTTATAAAAACATTTCAATATAGAAAATGTTCATATTTCTGCACTGAAGATGCCTTTATTAACCCTATTATCAGTTGTTGCCCTGGATTTCTTAACTGGAAAAGCTGCTTGGTGAATGTAATTGCCTCCAATTCTGTTTTGTCTTGGCGCAGTCAAATCTCACTCTAAAAATATTTCCTTGAAGAACTGATGCTATTTGAAGCACCTAAGACAGGTGTCAGACATGTGGCACAAGCATGCAGGTTTTAAACACTCTCCCTCTGTTTCTTCATGGATGAAGTCAACAGCAGTACGATTTGGTTCAAATGACAACCTCAGTGCAGATTGAAGTAGCTACTGCTTTTATAAAGGTTTTTGGACGTCTATTAATGCCTTTTGCAAGGACTTGGTTATTAACAGGTATTTGAAACTTTACCCTTATAATAGAAATACTGAAAATAAAAGGCAATCATTCTGACCTCACGCCCCTTGTGTTCTGTACTCCTGTCCAGCATACAGTATCTCCTCTGATACCACAGCAATTAGAACCAGCCATAGACATGATCTCATTTGGAGATTACACATATTCCTCTGGGAAAATGTATCACTGAAGGAATAGCAAAGAGAAATCTCCACCGCAATGTGTTCTGAAGATCACTGGGCTCTTCCACATAGTCATATGGCAGATTCAGAAACACAATCATTTAAGGTCACATTGTGGAGACACCAAAACATCTGTTAGGCATATTGCTGTTGCCATATATAAGGCAATACACATATATCTCATATCTTTATAGTGATGAGAGGATAAGGTCTGACCTTTATACAGAGTATGAAGCAGAGAAGAATAAACAGGGGTTGAATGATTTGATTCTGCTGGCATAATAAAGCAGTAATATTCAAAGCTGGCAGAAGACATAAAATTACAGTCAGAATCTCATCTAGAGTAATTGCAGTGGGGTTAATACTTGGTGATGTTTTTGCAATATTTAATTTCTATGGAGCAAAGTGCAGAAAACCTCAGCCACAAGCACTAAGGTCAGTGTAATTCTTTACGTTATAGTGGAAATCACTAAGATTGTCTTTCGAGCAAGTGAAAGAAACAAATTGTGAAGCAAGCTAATAATAAGGCTGCATAAATTCCTAAGGATCTAAAGTTGCTGAAGATGCTATAGAGCAGAAATAGCCTGTTTTGGGTCAATATATAAGGAACAACTATTTGAGATGGTACAAAACAAAAATAGTGGCATCTGCAGACAACAAGAGAACCCTTTCAAGTGATGTTAAATGAACCCAAATATAAAATTGTTTTCAAAGCAGAGAACTGAGAAGCCATAATATTATTTAGCTATACATCAAATGCATCCTACTGATGACAAATCTGACTTGTGCATCTAATGCCCCAACCACAGAGGTCCGGGATGTTCTTGTGACATTGCTATTGTTCACTGTCAAGAGTGCCGGGTACATCTGTCTGTTCTATGTTCTCACAATCCTTCTTCAGCATTTCAGTGCTACATTGTGGGCATTTCAGCTGGAAAGAGGCAGGGTTTTTCCACAGATGCAATGTTAAAAAATTTTATTGCTAAGTTTCAATCTTTGAGAACTTAGATTATTTCCTTAATCACAAAAGCTCAGAATCTAGATAAACATTCTGTCATGTTGGGATGGGAAAACTTTGGGTTGCAAAAATTCTTTGGCTGTCTCCAAAATTATGTTCATTTAAGGCCTAAATCATACTGCTCAAAATATAAAAATTCTTCTCCCAGTAATGCTTTAATTGCTTTTAATGTAACAAAATGCTACTTTATTCACATGGATTCCCACAAGGGAAGACAGCTGATCAGGGATCTTTGGTCCTGCACTGCCTCTAAGCTAATGACATTCACATCATTGTCTCTATCAGGTTTTACTCATTCCCTGTTTCCTTACAGAAGTTTAAACACCACAGTGGATCTGTTATGTATTTCACACATCTGTCTAGCTCATTCAGTGTGTTCTCATTAGTCAACAAAAACATTATGTTTAAATTGGTAAAACCCAATTTAAATTAGTTCTGAATTACTAAAACCATTTGAAGATCAAATTAAGAACAGGGTTGTTCGGTTATTTTTAAGTATTGTGCCTTTAAAGAAAAATTGCAGGTACCTGCAATCCATCTCAACATTAAAAAGCTAGATAAATATAGAACAGCCCATTTTTTTATTGTAATGTGTGTTTCAGAAAGAGACAAAGACTACATCATCCCCAAATGCAACTAGAACATGATTTTGCTGAGATACTGCGGTAAAGTATTGCATTAAAATGGGGTTATGGATCTAGTTATTTACCCATATAAGAGCATTTTCCCAAACCCACTAAATATTACAAGTGATGTAGGACTTACTCCTTAGTGTTTTCATAATTAATATAATCTAGGTTTCATTTTTCAAAAATGGGCATGCTTTGGAGTGCTACATAGCCTGGACTTCTGCAACTAATCACTTGAAGTAAAATTGTATGGCTAAGAGAGCAACTGATTTTATGTACATTAAGAGCCAAATCTTACCAGCTAGAGCATAATATAGTCAATGTTTACTGTTAGCTTTTGAGCAGCTAGGACTGAATTTGGCATGAAGTAGACAAAGCCATGGTCCAGGACACAAAGAATCAGTTACCTTGGCACAGACTGTGGTGTTCGATCCCTCACTCCTAAATTCTTTGCTGTGTTTTGTACTCTCGCACCCTGTGGAAGAAGAGTAACATTTTTACTTCCTTAATCCCATAATAAATTAGGAAATTTTCTGAGCTTTGTAGATGAACATAACTGTTGATATAAGTAATTAACACATATGTTTCATCTCCCAAAACAACTATTATCTTCTAAGGTGAGGAACAAGCTAAAGCAACAAAGAAACAGAAATCTTGCCACTTCTCACCAAATAAGTGCACACATATAGGTCTTGGTAATTTAAAAGAGAATCATTTAAAAATTAATATTTAAGGTTTAAAACAATCTAAACACACGTCGTTCCAATTTGTTTGATTTTTGTCACCATTCCATGTAGAAGCCGTAGATAAAGTTATTTTCTGACATGTCACTTATTTTCTATGAACTTTTGAACAAACGAATATTACAGATTATTATCTATGAAAATACTAAATAAAACAAACAAAAAATGGCCTAAACTCAGGCACTAAATAATGATTAGAAAAATGCAGGTCCTGATCTTCCTTTATAATCAGAGAATCTTAAAAAAAAATACTCCTAACAAATAGGCAGGAACCTAGTGAGATTGTTTAGTGTAGTGGTTTTGGTTTCTCTCAGGTTTCCTGGCCAATGCACCATTTATGTAATAATTTTATATTGACTAAATTTTATTTGCCAGCTAAAAAATAAAATTCTAAAAAAAATAAAACAAAGTCAACTTAAAAATAAAACAAATAAATTTTATTAGCATACATTTTAAAAAATTTAAAAATTCAAACTTTTAAACAATTTTCTTCTTACCATAAGCTATTCACTTTCTTACTTAACATAAAAAACCTATGATTTTTAATCAATTACAACCATTAAAACAAAGTTTTACATTACTTTAAAAAAAGTTTCTCTAGCATTTATAAAAATACGTACTACAAAAAAAAGTTTAATAACTCTCAATATCACAAATCTGCAACCACCCAAAATTTTGCTGATTTTATACAATCCCACCAATATAACAGGTTTTCAAACTGCTTATAAACCTCCATATATTTAAAATACTATTTTAAAAATACTTGTTTAATATAAAACAAAAGTTTTCTTCATTTATGTTTAAAATTGTCTCTCTCTTAAAAAAAATAAAAACTTCCTTTTACACCCAAAACCCAAAATTTTACTCTATTTAAAATTGTCACTTAAATTTTATTTATATCAATACTTTTTTTAAAAAGTCAACCTTTTAACTAAAACTTACATTCCCATAAACAGCATTATATTATTACAAAAAATAGTCTATTTCTTCATAGTTCACATCCAAAAAAATCCAATCTAAAATATTTACTTCTTCCATTTTTTAATAATCTTTATCAATTCTTTTATTGACTTCATTTTGTACTATTTTTCTGCATTTTAAATCACTCTATCTTCCATTAAAAAAATCTTTACTCAAAGCCTTTTATTTTTTCCAACTAACTTTTAAAACTTCAAAACCTCAAATAATAATAAATAAAATATAATCAGAAATACTAATAAATGTGGTGGTTTTATGTTTGCTGAATTTTGTTTCCCAACTGGGAGATAGGATTCTGGGAGGAAAAGGTAAAACGACCTCAACTTAAAAGTAAAACAGATAGATTTTATTAAGAAAAAAAAAAAAAAAAAAAAAAAAAAAAAAAAAAAGAAACCTTTAAACACTTTTCTTCTTACCACAAACTGTTCACTTTCTTACTTGACATAGAGAGGAAACTACAATTTTTAGTCAGTTGCAACCATTTAAACACAACTTTACATTGCTTTGGGAGAGGAGTTTCTCGAGTGTTTATGGAGATACACGCTACATAAAAAGGCTTGGTGGCTCTCAATGTCACAAATCTGCAACTGCCCAGAATTTTGCAGATTTTGTGCGGTCCCGCCCATTTAACAGTTTTTCAAGCTGCTTATGGGCCTCTGCATGTTTGAGGTACTGTTTTACAAATGCTTTTTTAGTATAAAACAAGGATTTTATTCTTTTATTTTTAAAATTGTTTCTATCTTAAAAGAAATAAAGACCTCCTTTTAATGCCCAGGAGCTGGGGCTTTACTCTATTTAAAATCCTCAATTAAATTTTATTTATATCAGTACACACAACCTTTTGGCTGAAATTTGCATTCCCCTAAACAGCATTATGATATTACAAGAAATAGTCTATTTCTTCATAGTTCCCATCCAGAGAAGTCTGGTCAGAAATGTTTACTTCAATCCTCCTCCTCTCCGCATCAGAGGAGCCGGGGGAGAGGGGACACTGCCAGGGGAGAGAGGGGACACTGCTGGCCCCTGGGGGGCCTTGCCCGAACTTCTGATTTACAAAGTTATGTTAACTCCTTGCCAGCTGGAAAAGGAAAATGGCTGAGTCCCTTGGAACTTTTGATTTAAGACTGTGCTCTCCAGTGGCGTGTACAACACTCTTATTTGTCAGCTAAGCTGTTAATCCATGCTATTACCTCTTCAGGAAAAAAACAAAAACCTCTTCACATTCATATTAAACCACCACATTTAGTCTAACATCCCTGCTTAAAGCAAAAGGACAGAAGGGACAAAAGAAAAGTTGGTCTCTCTCTACCTCAGCTGATCCTTTCAAAAACAATAATGAAAGTACTTTTGTCTCACTGACTCATCTAGCAAGGAGGAAATGGATAAAACATGCACAATATTCATATACCATGAACTATTGTGTGAAAAATACCTTCTGCAAACATACCAGCCTTCACATATCAAAGAAGTTTGTAAAATTTCTTTTTGATTTATGAGAACAAGCTCTTAAAGTTCAGTTTTATTGATTAAAGTAGTCATAATAAAGTATCTGTTAGGCTTACTATGTTTTCTATCATTTTAAAGGAGATGGAAACTATTTGTTCTATCAATAACAAATTTACTGACTCTCCATTTATTTCTCCTGTACTATGTAAATTCAGGACAAAATAAGAGAGAATAAAAATGTATAACCTCAGAATTCTTACTGCGTAAGCTTAGATTGATGTAAAGCATCAAAGATAATTTATATTTCTAACAGAGCTGCAGTGCCAGATGCACATGATGTAAAATAGCTATAATAATTGGTTCCAGACACAGAATAAGACTAGACCTTTCATATGACTGTAATCAGGTACACAGGTAATTGACGAGGTATTAATTCACCATCATGGGCTGAAACAGTATATGAAAAAGGCTGGCTGTTTACACACAGACAGGCTCTCAGATTGTATGTAAATCAACTTGCTCCACAAAAACATACTGTGTCCTTACATTTCTTTAAGGCAAAATAAATGGTGATAAAGATAGTAAAAATAGCTAGAGTACATATAAAACTTAAGACAGAATATAAAATTATTTTACTATAGCTGCATCTAAGTAAGATTGTCTCCAACAATTGCAAAAGCACATAACTACATGACGAACATATGTCTTTCCCCAGAAACTCCTCCAGAATTCAATTATTAGTCATTCAGTGCTTCCTTTCTTCATCAACAAATATTTATTTAATCAATTTTAGTGATGCTCTTCTCTTCTTTCCCATCTCATCTTGTATTCAGTAATAAATACACATCATAAACCTTGTGAAAGATCCACATGGTTGGTACAATCTTAGCTTGCTACATCAAGAATCAGAGAATGGTTTGAGTTGCTAAAATTTTAAAGATAATCTAGTTTCAACCTCCCACCATGGGTGAGAACACCTTGCACTAGACCAAAATGCTCAAAGCCCCATTCATCCTGTCCCCTAATATTTCCAGGGATGGGGCATCTATGGCTTCTCTAGGCAACATGTTCCAGTACCCCACTGCCCCCACGGTAAAGACGTTTTTCTAAACCTAATATCTAAAATTATTCTAAAATAAAGAATCTAAGCCCACTCTCACTTTGAAGCCATTACCCCTTGCCCTATCACTACATGCCACTGCAATAACTCCACTACATGGCACTACAATAACTCCAGCTCTCCACTCTTTTAATTTGCTTTAAATCTGATAGTTTAATTTGATGCCTTTAGTTCTGCACTGATGAGGACAATGGTCAGTCCCTACCTCTGACATATGTTCTTTAGAAGTCTGTTATCGCCCGTCATGAACCTGAACAGTCCCACATTATTTTGTCTTTCTGTCTATAAACCTTTCCCAACCATTGGTAAGTTTTTATCTGACCTCCTCTGAATCTTTTCCATTTTGCTATATCCTTATGGAAGGGATAAGAACATCAGATAGTTTCAAACGCAGGGTCATGACAGCATGATTTCTACTCTGTCATCTATCCCTGCCTAAACCATTATAACTTCTGCTTTACTGATAACAGCTGCAAATTGAGCTGATGTTTTCTCTTCATGTCCTGAGGTCTTGAATATGAAATGGATGGCAAGCTCACAGTCAATTATTTTGAACGTGAACTAAGGGTTTGTTTTTTCCCCAGTGTTCTTCACTAAAGAGTAATTACACTGATTTTCGTCTACTATTTTATTGCCCAATGACAAAGTCCTGCAAAATCATTTATAATTTTTCAGAGTTACTTCTCATCTTTAATAAAGGAATTGAAAATAGGTCAGTAGAGAATAGGAAGATTGGTTAAGAAAACACAAGTGAAACATGACAGATCAGATAAACTGATTTCTTCTATCTACACAAGTGATAGCTTATCAGGGAAATGATAATCAAATTCGGGACAGACTTTTTAGCAGGAGCTGTAGCTATAGGAAAAGGAGTAATGGTTTTAAACTAAACAAAAGTAGATTCATAATAGATATAAGGAAAAATATTTTATGATGAGGGTGGTAACACAGGAACAAATTGGCCAGAGTAGGGTAGATGCCCCATTTTTGGAAACAATCAAAATGCTAAAAGTTTACTACTAAATAGGGAAGAAAATCTGGTTGCTAAGTTTATGGTTAGTGGACAGAAAATAGGAATTGAAGAGGAAAAGATAGAAGAAAAAAGCCACTTAAATGAAGCACAAAGTAAAGCATCCTAATGAAACAATTAACTCTGGAACAGACCACTTGGGAAGCGCTGTGGAGGAGTCCCCACTACTGGAGGTTTAAAACAGATGAAACAAATGTCTGTCAGCAATGACATAGGGATAGATGTGGTTACAGTTAGACATGTTGAGTCCAGACCTTTGGCACCTCCAGTGGCCTTTTCTCAGTGCCATTTTCTAAAAATTTATCATAATAAAGAAACCTTACCATGACAGACTGCTGAGACTGGCACACGATTAACAGCACTGAGAGCTGGAATATACATATATTTGCAAAAACTACCTAAATGAATCACATGCTGATCCTGGACATCAGTGCTATGACTTCCTCTGAGAACAAAACCAGCCTATTTCTACTTGCATCATGCCCCAGACAAATTAATTTCAGTATCTTGCTCACAAAATAAATCAAATGCATTGATTTAAAAAGGAGTCTAGCTTTATATAATCATGTAATTTTTTATTTAGTTGGGGCACAAATTAGACCTTACTCAAAACCACCAAATTCTTATTTCTTTTGAGGAAAAGCCCCCATTAATTACTAGCAACTTGTTACATGGCACCTTGTTTTCACCACTGAGCATCATTATACCATTTCTATTTCAATATACTGCTAATTTATATTCCTCCAGTTCTATTCTTAATTGACACTGTCTCACATGGGGATAAGGGAGAGCTGTGCTATATGACTCTATAGACTGCTACCCTCTGCATATTAGAACTGCCAGAGCACTGGTGAAAGATGATAGCAGTTGTGAGACACCATCAATCTAGACACTTCTACATGAAGTAGTATTATCTTTGCCGTGTTTAAAAATTATAGGTTTCTTTTCAAGCTACACACTAATTTAAGGATAGCAAGAACCTGTCACATAGAGGAAACCGATTCTCTTTCAAAAAGCTCTAAATCAGTACAATTCTTATGAGAATTATTGGCAGAATCACTAGGTTGGAAGAGACTTTCAAGATTTTCCAACCCATTCCCTAACACCTCAACTAAACCATGGCACCAAGTGCCATATCCAGTCTTTTTTTAAAGACATCCAAGGATGGTGACCCCACCACCTCCCTGAGCAGACCATTCCAGTACTTTATCACTCTTTCAGTAAAAAAACTTTTTCCTAATATCCAACCTGTATTTCCCTTGGCCCAGCTTATGACTGTGCCCTCTCATTCTGTCAGTTGCTGCCTGGAGAAAGAGACCAACCCCCACCTGATTACAGCTGCCTTTCAGGGAGTTGTAGAGAGTGATAAGGTCACCTCCGAGTCTCCTTTTCTCCAGGCTAAACAACCCCAGCTCCCTCAGTTGTTCCTCACAGGGTTTGTGTTCCAAACCCCTCTCCAGCCTTCTTGCCTTCTCTGGACACACTCATGGGTCTCCCCTAAACTGAGGAGTGCTGTGTCCAGTTCTGGGCCGAGGTGTGGCCTCTCCAGTGCCCAGTACAGCAGAAGAATGACCTCCCTGCTCCTGTTGGACACACTATTCCTGATCCAGGCCAGGATGCCACTGGCCTTGGCCACCAGGGCACACTGCTGGCTCATGTTCAGCTGCTGTCACCAGGACCCCCAGGTCCCTTTCTGCCTGGGCACTGTCCAGCCACACCATCCCCAGCCTACAGCATTGCAGGGGGTTATTGTGGCCAAAATGCAGGACTTGGCACTTGGACTTATTAAACTGCATCTTACTGGACTCTGCCCATCCATCCAATCATTCCAGGTCTCTCTGCAGAGGTTTCCTACCTTCCAACAGATTGGCACATGCTCCCAGCTTAATGCTGTCTGCAAATTTACTGATGGAAGACTCAATACCCTCATCCATATTGTCAGTAAATACACTGAACAGAACCAGCCCCAGTACAGACCCCTGGGGGACACCACTGGTGACTGCCCCCAGCTGGATACAGCACCGTTCACCACCACTCTCTGGGCCTGGCCATCCAGCCAGATCCTAACCCAGCAAAGAGTGCTCCTGTCCAAGCCATGGGCTGGCAGCTCTTCCAAGACTGTGCTGTGGCAGACATGTCAAAGGCCTTGCTGAAGTCCAAACAGACAACATCCACAGCCTTTCCTGCATCCACCTGGCGGGTCACCTCGTCATAAAAGGAGACCAAGTTGGTCAAAGACGACCTACCCCTCCTAAACCCATGCTGGCTGGGCCTGAGACCCTGGCCATCCTGTAAGAGCTGAATGATGGCACTCAATATAAACTGCTCCATTGCCTTACCAGGTACTGAGGTCAGGCTAACTGGCCTATAATTACCAGGATCCTTCTTCCTACCCTTTTTGTGAATGGAAGTCACACTGTCTTCCAGTCATCTGGCACCTCACCAGTGAGCCAGGACTGTTGGTAAATGACGGAGAGCAGCTTCACAAGCTCATCTGCCAGCTTCCTCATCACCCTGGGATGGATCCAGTCTGGGCCCATAGATTTAGGAGTATCCAAGCACCTCAGCAGTTCTCTGGCTGCCTCCTCCTGGATAACATGGGGACCATTCTGCTCCCTGACACCATCGACCAACCCAGGAGGACAATTGTCCTGAGGACAGGCCAACTTCCCACTAAAGACTGAGGCAAAGAAGGCGTTAAGCACTTCCACCTTCTCCCTACCTACAATTACTAAGGTCCCTCTCTTATCCAATAAGGAACAAAGGTTGGTCTTACCCTTCCTTTTACTGTTATTAATTAATAACAGTATAACAAATAACATTTTTTATTATCCTTTACAGACATCGCCATTTTAAGTTCAAACTGAGCTTTGGCCTCCCTAATTTTACTCCTACATGCTCTAGTAGCTCCCTTAAATACTTCCTGAGAAACCTGACCCTCCTTCCAAAGATGATACATTCTCTTTTTATTCTAAAGTTCCTTCAAAACCTCGTTGCCCATCCAGACTCGATATTTGCCTTGTCAACTCATCTTCCGGCACACAGGGACAGTCTGTTCCTGAGCCCTCAAGATCTCTGTTTTGAAGCACACCTACCTTTCCTGGACTCCTTTGTTTTTGAGGGCTGCTTCCCAAGGAACTCTGAATAAATCTCCTAAATAGGCCAAAGTCTGCCCTCTGGAAGTCCAGTATAAGAGTGTTATTGATGTTCCTCCTCATTTCACCAAATATTGAGAACTCTGTAATTTCATGATCACTCTGCCCCAAGCAGCGTTCAACCACCACATCTCCCAGCAGCCCACCTCTATTTGCAAACAACAGGTCTAACATAGTCCCTCCCCTAGTGCGCTCAAAATATAGTGCTGTTATACTTTTAAAAAGGCATAAAAGCATGATTAGTCACTTAAAAGACAACATAAATTCTCTTCTGGCCTTTTCTGTTTATCAGCCCTTTAGTTACCTTCTTCCCTCAGAGCTCTCTGCCCTTTTGCAGCTCCTTTCCTAGGCCTCTGTCCTCTCCACTCCGCTGCATCCTGAAGTCACACCGCTGTCAGGAGCTTTACATAGTATTTTGTGTGTGTAGATGTTTACATGAGTATATACATAAGTAAAGAAAAATTACCAAAAGATAGTTGGGAGGTTTTAACATTTTTTCTTCATTTTATAAATAAATCAAAACTGCCTAACTAAAGCCATCCCACAGACCCAAGTTCAATACTTGCTCTCACAAGTTGGTCACTTTTCTTTAGTTCTCACAGAGCAGGTGCTTGATATCTTATAATAACTGACATGACAATTACTTTGAACATTGTTCCAACAGTACAGTTGGAGCTATTATTAGTCTTTTTCAACATAATCTTGACCTGATTTAATTAAAAAATAAAATCGTTCCAGAGGTTATCCATTCAATCAGGTGTCTCTGGTTATTCAGTACTGGTGCACCAAGTTGGAAAACACATCAGCTTTGAGTAGAGATGATTTCCTCTTGTGGAAAGCTGATACAGATAGGAGTTAATGCTGCTGAGTAACAGATGGAATATATGTCCTTTGACTTCCACCTCCCTGTGGCTAATATCTTTATTCTACAAAAGGTTTAGTGTATAAATGGAATAACAAATTTTTTTTGTTTTATGTGGAAAAAGCACATGTTTTGCCCTTAACTAAGTGTTCTTGCATTAAGCCCCAAGAAACCTTTTTATTCCTTTTTCTTCCAAGTTTTATGGCCTGCATGATGATCCTGACAGTTAAATCCTACAGATAATTTAATCATTAAATCCAAACATGTTTCTGGAAAATACCACAGTGCGTTGTTGAAATAACTCCAAAACACTTAGAATTTAATGTAGGGTTATATTTCTACTACAGAACTCCAAGACTGATTGAAAATTACAACAAATGACTATTACCCTATTAAATGCCATAGTGGTTTCCTGCAAGTGAAAGAATGTGTGAAAAAAGTCTAGATATACTCGCACACTTTTTCACAGTGTCTGTGTGGGGTATTGAGATACTGGTATCTTTAACAGTTATTGATCACCTGCTGTTTTACTTCAAAGAAACATAGCCTCACTAAAAGGCCTTTTTTCACATCTGTATTTGAGCAAGTACAGCTATAGCTGCTCAAAACCATGTAGGTTTCTTTCATTTTCATTAAATAAGCTGCAGAAGATACAAAAATGAATCAGCATTTTTTTAAATGGCCGAGATCTGTATTGTGAAAATGCACAATTTGACAGAACACATCCTGCTAGTAGATTTATGCAAACCCCTACAACCATATTTTTTAATTGCAAAATACGAAGGTCTGCCTTTTGTCTAGAACTGCAGGAGCAGATGTATCAACCTATACATACAAGTTTATCCATACAAAGCAGCAGCCTTCTTTTCTAGTCAAGTTAAAGTCATAATTCCTGAGCAGATGTACATGACCTGATTCAAGAATCTCGAGGGTATTTATTCACCACAGAAACTTAATTTATGCAGCAAAGTAAGTGAAATCCCAATACTAAAAGGTATGAGACTCAACACTCTGATGTACCCATGCTCAGCAACAACACTTACATACAGCTGATGGGAATCTATGGTTTGAAACAATCCACAAAATTGTTTTAACAGACTAAAGGTCACACCTAGCATACACACATTTTTCTCTACAGGAAGTTAGAAGTACAGCTTTTAAATAATTTTCATAACTGCTATTGTTGCACAAAATACATAGCAAAATTAATGAACATAATAAATTAGGTGCCATCTAGAACCCAGAAATTATGAACCTCTTCTTATCTGTGATTAATTGTTACAATATTTAATTACGGGGTTTTTTTCACTTCAAGATTGAATGCATCCTGTATTTTCCTTATAATTTTGTTCTAAGGTTGAAAGCTACCACAGGCTGGGATATTTCATATGCATGCAGAGTGATTAAGTCCCCCATCAACCTCTCTTTCATCAACTGAACAGGTTGAGTTCTTTAATCTTCAGTTTATAAGCTTTGTCTAACAACCTGTGGACCATTCACGTTCCTCCTTTGAATTCCTTCCAAGATACATACTTTTGAATGTATTTTCTGATAACAAGATATTCTAGAAAACATTGAGCTAATACAGTAGAGTGTATTCCCCATTTTCAGTTGATATTACTTTTTAATCCAGTATTTGTTGGCATACTTTAGCATCAAGAGTTCATGTTGAGGGGTTATCTATCCACAACAGCCTCTAAATCCTAATATCCTACTATGACCAAAGAGTGAAAAACACTGTTTTGTAATAAGGACATTGTCCTCAGGAATCTTTCCTGGAAAGTTAAAAAGAATGGTATTTATTTCTCTCCTTCCTTTCTACACTTCCCCTTAATTCAGTGCATGAGTCACTTTTTACTGACAATAGTTCAATAATCTCAAGTTGTTTCTATCAATTATATACATCATTAAAAGAACTCCACTTACTCAACTGACTACTCTGATGTAAGGTGATGTCAAGGCAGTTACTATACAAAAACCATTTAGTAAGATCATAAGAGAAAGAAAACAACTGGTTAAAAAATGGTCTTAAAAATGGTCTTATTAAAAAATAAATAAAACACCTTCAACAATAAGGGAAGAAAATTTCAAACGAAACAACAAAACACAAACAGCATAATACCCAAACTAAGAGAACTCAAATAGACACTGCACAACATTAGGATGAAGGTCAAAAAATGCTTGGTTGAGTCATTCCTGTTTGAACACTGTTGGATTTTAATGTTTCTGAATAACAGGACGGGACTGCCGGGAGATGTTCCATGAGCTTTATTGTGACATCAGTCACAGTACAGGGTGAGACAAGTGAGATGGCAACAGCTCACATCTCGTCAACAGCAGCCAGAATTCTCTTTACAAGGCCTTTTAGAAGTTTTCTGACTAATAGCAAATTGTTAAAAGCTTACAGACGTGCATAAACCAATCATTAAAACTACACGTATACCCTATAGCTAATGATAGGTGCTTGTTTCATATTTCTTATTACTCAAGAACTTTTTATACTCCAAATATTTCAAGGCCTAAAATTCAACCCTGTTTCAAACCGCTATCTATGTAAGCTTATTGCAAGGCTGTGAAAATCCTCTGCTTTTTCAGTTCCCACAATATTCCCACAATCTCCCCTCTCAGTACAACTGAAAAAAAAAAAGAAACCTTTCTTGATACCTCTGTCAATTATAAACTACCTTCTACTACTGTGCGTCTTTTCTCATCTGATAGAACAATGCTATAATTTCTGTACACAGAATTACATTCCCATTGCTCCCAATGACCACATCAGTAGCAGCTGTTTGGAGGCACGCAGGTCTCTCCTGCAGCAGCACTCACCTGTTTGCGCATGACGTCCGTGGCTTGCATGATGTAGCGAGGGGGCAGCCCATGGCTCCGGGCCAGCGTGATCGCCTGCTCCAGGGTGACACTCAGGGTGCAGCTGCAACGGGGGAAAGAGGTCAGCTATCTGCTGTCTCCTTAAAATAACTGCTTTTAAACCAGCCATCTTTTTTAAAAAAATTATAAATAAAAAGATTACATAGGAAACATGCCCCTCGCCCCATGCCACCCTCACCCATGCAGACATTAGCCTGATGTATACTGTTTCTAAGATTTTGAGTGTAACAAGTGTTCCTGCTGACTTAAAGTCAAATGCATTTGTTTTGTTTTGTTCTCAAGGAAAAAGACCCAAACAAACAACCCTAACTCCCCCAAAAAACCAAAAACAGCACACAAAAACCCACACTAAAAATTATGGCTTGGCAAGTGCACAACTTGGAGAGTAACAACCTGAAAAAAATATTATTTTGCAATCACATAAATCCCTTTTCTGGTGGTTTCTGCATATTGTATCTCACCTTGCACTCTTAAAGTAGACCAAGGCTTTGTACCAGGGTCCCAGTCTCTGAAAATTATTTTAGCTTGGTTATTCTCTTGGCACATCAGTGCAGTGCAAAATTAAGAGGCATTTACCTTTTTCAAAAAAGAAAACAGATGAAAACTGCATTCCTTTAAATGAACTCTCCTGTGCTGCTTTGCCAATCTTTTTCAAATAAACACTTGAAGGACAAAAACTGATTGTGATACCTCATCTAACAGAAAGGCTGTCACTGTTGTATCAGAGCAACCAGAAAAGTTTCAAAGCTAAAGATCATGCTTTAGGATAGACAACCTGCCAGCACACCAGGCAAGAAGTAGAAGGGAAGGTCATTTTGGACATGCCATCTGATTTTCATTGTCTTCATGAGGACAAGAAAAAATGGTTGTTATCTTATGCAATGAAGACCAAAGATGCAGAAAACTCATGGATAAAGACAAAACACCTGAGCAGAAACAGGTGCTTTTAAGAAAGAACATGTTTGAAGGCCGCTATCACCCAAGAGGTGAGTGTGACTCTCTTCTGCACCAGTAAGTTGCTTAGTGATTTTTCTCTTCACAACCAAAGTACTGCAATAATCAAATCTCTTGAACCAGAAAGATGGGTTGTACAGAAAATGATTCTACCTCAGCAGAACCTGATAAAATCTGTAATTTTCAGGTTCAAATAATAAAACTAAGACACATTATTAATATATAATTTTGAGCACCCTTTTGGCAAAATCCTGACCAAAGTGTTCTGCATAGTTTATAATATGCACACAGAACAGACAATATGTTTCAATCAAACACTAATCTTGCTGAGCAGAAGATCTGTAGGAGGAAAAATGTGTCTGTACTTATTTTCTTACTGAAAAAAACCCGAAACCCTGACACATTTTAAAAACTGCTTAAGTTAATTTCTGCACTGCAAAAAAATTCACAGAAGTGAGCGTAGAAAATACTAAATTTGATCTGTAGCTTTATTAATGGCCTTTCATAAAACATTTATAAGCTAAATGATTTTTCCTTTGTAATGAGATAATTTTCATTCCCCAGTTTCTTGTATACACTGACCTCAGAGTTAACTTGAGGCAAAGCGTATTGATCTTTTCTGTTATGCTTTTGATTAAAGTGTAAGATAGCTAAATGTTAGATTAGAAATTCTAAACATTGTTTTCATCTTGTCTTTGAAAAGTGAAATATTGCACAAAACACATGTTCATAATATTTGCCAGCACCAAAATTTAAACATCCAACCTTCAAGACCAGACTGCAAAGGAGGCTTTGTTCTACTGACAGTGGAAAAAAGCAAAAGTAACTGAAATGTAGTTTGACAGGTATAATCTAAACCAAACAAAAAGGGCAAAAAGTTTCTCAGTAGGTATAATATGTATTAATGGGTTCAAAGTACAGCTATCAAGCAAGCAGTTCCTGAGCCAAGTTTCCCAGAAATCCCATCTTCCTGGAACTCTTGAAGAGTGAAAGAACCAAAAAAATTATATTCTGCATGCGTGAATCAAAACTAACAAGAGAACCTCCTAAATGAAGGTCATCCTGAAGAGCTAAGTGCAATTTTGTGATTGAAAAAGACTGCCAAGCTGCTCCCTATCCAAAACCTGATGAAATGGCTGACAATTGTGGACATTATGAGGCCTCTGCATTTGGACAATGCCAACCATGATTCAGAAATAAGGCTCCCAAGAGTGTAGATAAAGACATAACCAGAGTGGGAAAAGCAGAGACAGAGCATAAAACAGCATAATAAAGATTTCTTTAAGAGGCTGCTATGGAGGTAGGCAACAATTACAGTACAATTCTATATTGTAGGATATGAAACATATATGCTAAAACTGAAGATCTCTCTTCACGGCAAGTAAGACTAGCAATTCTAAGGACAATATTTTTTAACATATCCTATGAAATTAGTAGCAAAGACTCATGATGACAGCAGTGATGATGTTCATTATTATCACACCCTTTCAATAGAGCATTTGATGTTTGAGGTGAAATCCTGGAGTAATGCTGGTTAGATACATCCATATTCTCTTTTAAAAAAGCGTCTTATTCATTATCAGATGTTAAAAGTTGTTAAAATAGCATCAGAGACATGATTGCATTTGAATATACTGTTTCATTAGAGGCACAATTTAATATCACCAGATCTTGTGTTCCTCCTATGGCATGTAAAAGGTCTGATGAATGGCAGAGTTAAATATAAACTATAGATTATGGCTTTTGTCCTATGATTATGAAATAATGGGACTACTTTCTAAATAAAAAAAGCCAACAACACTCAAATAGTGTCATTTTAGTTGAATGCCAGATCAGTGAAATGGCATCTTCTAATAAAACTAATCATATTAGCCTTCCATGAAACAATGCTGAAGTGACTCATATTTATCTACATACTGGTGCTTTCTCCCAGCTCTTCAAATAGTTTTTTTTTTTAATTAGTACATATCCCTTTTCACAAATCAAACTGCCCTAGACACCTGCTGTGAAAGAAAAAATGCAAAACACAAAACATCAGATGGTAACACAGAAAAGTCATAACTGAAAGTACCTCAGCAATAGAGCTGCCAAGCATGGAGAGATTAAGCATGTGCAAATTTAAATCAATGCAACTTCTAAAATTTTATTAAACAATATGAAATCTGGTTATTCTCCATCTTGTAAGATTCTTCTGGTGGCCTGAGCAAAGTTCAGTATCAAGGACTGTCAGTAAATATGTGCAGTAAGTAGTAATCCACTTCTCTCCTGCATTTTGAGAGCTGATAAACAGATGGCAATAAAGTTTACAAAGCAATCTGGAAGCAGTCCTGACCTCTGCAAGTATCTGGTCATTTGGATACAATCCGCCCAGACAAGCCAGAGAAGGAAAATATTTAGGGAAAAACCCTCATAACATTCTGTTATGGGAAGCATAAAGCCCAAATCCATAGATTTTACAGTGTAAACAAATAATCTGTTCTGAGTTTCTCTCTTTTCCTCTCACCTCACCTCCTTTTTTTCTTTTTATTTAATGCAAGAAAAACAAAAGACCCAAATTCATCATCTCAGAATTTATGTCAGTTAGAATGATAAATTCCCTGCCTTGACAGATTACAACAGCAAGGCAGAGACATTTGGAATTCCCAGGACAACAGGGCTGAGAATTCCTCATTTCATCCATTTGGTTTCCAAGAAACAGAAGGGGCTGCAGCTGCTCCCAGCTCCTGCCTGCTATCCCCAGTCTCCCATCAGTCATGACAATATTGATGTGAAGATTAAATACAAACTTTCAAACAACTTCTGGATCAAACCATTCTGAATGTGCCTGGAAAAGTAAGATTATTTTCTACCACCAATAGTCCTTTTGGATGTGATTTTCACTAAAGGGCTGCAAATCAGCTGGACAGATGCACATCTATCCTGAAAAATGGAGTTGTAAAATATTAATACAGACTGAAATTTTCTGAGAAATTGATTATTTCTCAGAATTGTCTAATGCCTAACTTGAAAGGAAAAATAATTTGAGTCTGTGTTCACTACCTACAGAGGTGCCATTCAGCAGAGTGTCTAAGTTACCAGAATAAAAGGGATCTAAATCATCTAATTCATTCTCAGGTTTCAATTAGGCTTTCAGCCTTCTACATCCAAAAATGTACCAAAATATCCCTTAGAAAAAAAGCCCTGAGTAGAAAATATGAGGTGAAACAAATTAGTTTAGTAGTTACTGCAGTCAGAGATGTCAAAATGAATTATGTTCTATGTGAATAGGAAAAAAATATGAAAAGGGTGCATGTGTGCTTAGTCTAATTAAAATCTAAAGCTTCTACTCAACATGTAATTTAGTGACATTATTATTATTTTAATTACTTTTCTTGCTGTACATCATAAGCTAATCATTCCTACCTTTGACCACTTTTTAGACCAACTACACTACAAATATTCTTTTTTCTGCTGTCATTTAAATTAATCTGTATAGAAGGAATATTATTTAAGTCAGTGCATGCAGCAATTAAAAACTTAGTTTTAAAGTAAATCACTTTGGGGTAAATGTTTTCAGGGTATTTATCTATAATTCATAGTGATGGTGGGGTAATATGCATTGATTCTGATGAACACCTTGGAGAAGAAAATAGACACAAAAAAACTAAAAAAGGAAGACAAATGTTGTCCAGGACTATAAAAATAAGTTTACAGAATAGACACAGTAAAACTAAAAAGGAAGACAAGACAGGCAGCCCTAATTCAAAATTCTCCCACAAGCTCCAAGATGCTCTCAACCTTGCGTTCTCTGTGCCTGTGTACTGAAACTTTGCTGAATAGCATTGCTTTTCAGCAGAGCTAAATTTGGCCAGCCATTAAGTATTAGAGAGAAAATGAGAATGAAGTTCATACACTAAACTTCAATGCTGTATTTCACAATTACAGTAAACTCTGCTGGAGTTCAGGATCTAGCTTTAGTTCCTTTATGAACCTTTGCGAAGCTGAGATGTTGCCAGTGTGGAAAGGCCACTACTTGAAAATCAGTGTTGGATGGAACCCATTCACTGAAGGCCAGTCCAACGTATAGAAAGCCATTATTATGCACATGAAGTGTATTTATTCTACTCTGAATCAAAAACAACACTTCAAAAAGTAACTGTCTGTGGAACATACACCATCACCACACAGAATGGGCATGAGCAGCCCGTGTTAAAGGGATTTTCTGCCTTTTATCCATTAAGCATCAGAATGCAGAGGTTTCATTCACAAAAGGCACCCACTGTGGTTACATAGTTGTGCAGACCTCAGAATAGAGGTATCCCAACTCCCTTATCAGGCGTGCATCCACCATTTTATGACAGGCTAATCAAACCCAGCTCTACCAGATATTTTCAAACTACGAACAGATTTTTGACTTACTGAAGTAGATGACATGAACTTATCAAGCCACAGATACAGTCTTAGGAGATAAGTATTCTTTAGTCATATATCAGATCTACCCTTGGTTAATTAATTCTTTTGTAGGTTTGTATATTGTTATCAGGAGTATTTGGTCCAGCATTAATAATTTTTAATGCTGAAGTATGAAACACAAAGGACATAATGTTGATTTTTTTTCTGTATTGAAAGACTATTGTTATCCAGTCTGTTTCCAGAAATACATGTAACTATTCAACCTCTTTAAAACAGAGAGATTTTCAAAGAAAAATTAGGAAGAGAAAAAAAGGCACTTCTTTTCACCACACTTCATCTGTCAGTGTTAAAAAAACTGCAGGGAGCATCTTTCCAGAATCATTTTTCCTGTAAAATCTTCCACCTCTAGTCAGCTGGAAATGTTGCAAGGAAGCAATCTCACTGTTAAATATTTTTTGCTTGATGAGAGAACAGCATTTCCAAAAATTTGAAGTATTCCATGCCTTTTATTTACTCATTTTCCATCATACTTGCAAAAATAAACACAGTCTTAAAGCATCTGAAACTCCAGCCTTGGCCATTCTCTCTCATTCTGTGCAGAAAGTCTTTCCATTAAAGGCTTCTTCCTCTTATGCAGGCAAGTAAATCTGGTAAAAAATTGCAATTTACTTCTTGTCTTGTAATAATTCAAGCTACTCACTTAACTCTCTCTATGTCAAACATTAAAGCAGATCTGGTTAAGTTTTTAATTTCAGATTGTCTGAGAGGTCCTATTTTATTTTTATTGTAAAATAGAAGATTTTGCATGAAAAACACCAGTTTCAAAGAGCTGGACTGCAGATAAGGCAATCGTACAGGAACTGAAGCATGAAAGGATGATTCTACAGAGCACAGCAATAGCATTGTGTGTCAACCCTGCTACTGAACATCCATAATGTTAAAAGAAGACCAAGTAGAAAAAAAGCACACCTTGAAATCCATACTAGTAACAACTTAGAGCCATCTTTTCTGTCTCACGGCATGTAATGCATCTCTCTGCATTTTCAGATGGCATTTTAAACCAAATAGCATCTCAGAATTTAAAACGTGCAAGAGAACAGTAAGACTATAATCCATCTAGTACATGTTAGATATACTAGGGGTGGCAAAGCAAAAAATGTACCAGATTGCCCAAGAAAGAGAAATATAGAGCAAAATAAAAAATTACTACTGTAAGAACAGTTTAGCACTATTTGTGCTAAATGTCTTGCTTATTTTATTTTAAAACAAATTCTCACATATTTCAAAATTATTTAGCTGGTTTTTTGTAATAACCAGCACAGAATGTAATACTCTATTATCCTAAATTATTTTACGCAAAGAGAAGTTTGTTTATGCCTCAGTGGGTATGGTATCATAAAAATATACTAACTGTAGACAGACATAACTGAACTACCATTTAAAAAATAAAGAGAATCTTGACTAAATGGGAAGGTAGCAGGACTAAAACCCCTGTTGAGACCAGATGGCTGGAGAAGGGTATGGATTAGTTTTTCAGTCTGTGCTAACCTGTCTCCTGAAAGTAGTCACATTGATCCCTGAAAGCTTTCTTACTGGGGAGTTGATGGCCTAAATACAGCTGCAAAACTCCAAGGATTTTCTTTGTAGCATGCACTCATTGAGCTCAGAACTAAATCCTTACAGGAAAAATTCTGAATCTAAAAGAAAGAATTCTTATGATAGAATGTCAAAAATACAAATTCGGAGTACCCATTTTTCACCTTTCTTCATTCAATTCACAGAAAGGCAGCTGGCTGTGATGGACAGCTTATGGTGCTACTCTGCTTTGCAATGTGGAAGATGAAGCAGGTTTAGCTGGATTGTAGGACCACTGCCAGCTACAGGAGACAGCATAATCAACACTTGGCAAAACCTGCCTCATCCTTCAGCCAAGTGTCTGCCAGCCAGAACCCCGCTGCTTGAAGGATGGTAACACTAAGGAGAGAATTTCTGCAAGGGAAATTAAAATTCAGAAAAGAAAATAAGACTGCGATTTTTCTGGGTTTCATCAAGATTATAGAAGATTTTTCTCTTGATCCTCCAGGAAATGCAAAAATTTAAATAAACTTGGGATTTGTTTCATTTGGATGCTTTATATGATTCCTTTGAGCTTGCAAGGCCTGAACAGACTTCTGCAGCTGCTGCACCTAATTTCATTTTGGCACAGAAAGAGGCTAGGACATGTCTGTGCAGTGCAGTCTTGCTCTTCTCCCTCTAGCAGGAGCTAGAATCATGATTCAATAAAATTTAAAAGTGCCTTTCATCACCTGCATTTGTACAGACTGATTGCAACTTCAAACAGAATGAACACAAGCAAAGAAAGCAGAACGTTGTTTACAGCGTGACAGCTGGCTGGCAGGCAGAAATATAATTATGACTGATAAAAAAAGGTAAAAAAAAATGCAAACTATTGATTTCTTTAACTAATTTACAGCTCTGCTCCTCTTGTTGAGCAACAAGGCATGTTCGCTTATGATAATCCATGGGGAGGTTTGTAGCACTCTCACATCACTTAGGACAGTGAAGGTTAAAGGGGCTTATTTTCCTCCATCCTTGGTTTTCTGGTGCTCAAAAAGTATTTGAAAAGAACTGCTGTCTAAAATAGATATAGGATTGCAGGCTGTAATGTAAATTGGTAAACATATTGTCATAATAAAAATCAAAGAAAAGCAATCACCAGCAATTCAAAATCCCCAGCATTATCTTGGATATAGGGATGAAAGTATGAACTCTGTCAAGCTGTTTTAGCCTAGTGCAGTGTAAAAAGCAATTTAATATGGATCACAGAGAAGTCAGAAATCAAGGCACTGCTGATCCAGAGATCAGCAATCACTGTCAAAGCAGACAAAGCTGCTGTTTCATAGCTCTTGGCCTCTTCTGCATTGGACTGTCACCCAGTGACTCCCTCACAAGCTATCTGGGACTTGCTTCTGGTTAGTAGGAGCAGTGGCAGAACCTCTCCCTACCCCCTTGTCAGTCCATGACACCTAAATTGAGAAAGGCTCTCCAGTCAGTTTAGTATGAGTTGAATAAATTGAGTAAAGGAAGGTGTATATATATATATTTATATATATATATTTAATTCTATTAAATGTATTTAAATTTTGACAGTCTAATGCCTTGCTCAGCTCCCACTCCCCATGAACAAAATGAAGATGTTGATGAGTAGAGCACCCTGTACCCTTCCAGATACTCTCAGACATTCACTCCCTTAAAGACCAATCATAGAAACTGGGATGAAATGAGGGCTTTTAAAAACAAAGTATGGGGGAGCCTTGCTCAAAGTTGAGCTTCATTTTTAAGCTGGCAAGACTGAGATTTTCAAAATTTAATCTGCAAGAAAAATTCGGATCTTTCCCCCATCTGTTAATCTAGTAGCATCTGTAGATAATAACAATTTTCAACTCATTTAATATCCGTGGCCTAGTGTTAAAAAACAGTAATGAGTCATTGATCTGGGCCAACAAAATGTGAAATTCTGCAGCTGATTGCAATCATGGACTTCACAGTATTTAGTTTCTAAGAAAACAGAAAGCCAGATACACTGCTGGATACAACCAGAGATAAATATCCCCTCTAACTGAAAATCAGTAGCTTGAACTCTAAAGAACTAGCTAACAAGCCAAGGGGCACTATTTTGGAACATTATCTGCCCTGATTAAACACTACTCCAACAAACAGAAGAATTTAGCCTTCAAGACTGCAGGCACAAAGCAAAATCCTCTACGTCTATGGGACTTGATCACATCCAACATCTTACTATTTCCTCTTCTGTCCTCCTCACAGGATTTTGTGTTGCTGTAAGACTGTTTCACTCTGAGAGCAACAAGGGGAGTAGGTCCACAAAAGCACTGCAGAATTTAGCACTAGAAATGCTGGGCACAAAATTTACTGAGCAAACCTGGAAACAAAGCAAGCTTTCTACCTAGGCAAAGGCAATTTTCAGAATGTCAAAAACCAAAGCCCACTTAGAACTGGACAGTTGAGATGCAGAAAGAGAAAACAGTCCATGAAGTGACTCAAAAAAAAAAAAAAAAAAAAAAAAAAAAAAAAAAAAAAAAAACAAAAACAAAATTCATCCATCCAGTTTGCATGTGCAACAGTAATTTCGGGGAATTGTTATTAAAAAACTTTCTTCGCTTTAACCACTTAAAGGGACTTACTTCCCTTAGAAGAGTAACTTAATCCCTTCTTGTACCTAAATACATGAGTTTTCTTCTGAACTTCTGGGTACAAACCCCTGAGCACTTATACAGATTCTCAACTAGTCCATTCGTTTTTCCTGGAGGGCCTATCTTGAAATATCTCTGATAATGCCAACAGTTGATGTTTCTTTCTCTGAACAGATGGTAGCCACAAAGGCTGTATTAATGCACAAATGAAGCAGCAGTATCTTGTACCAAAACTCAAATGGACTCACTGTAAAGTAGAGCTAGTCATCTTTAGAGAGAAGCATCTTGCACCTTTACTTTATGTAAATAGATGATGATGAATCCTTTAACATCTAGACAGAAACCCACACATAACACTTTCAAATCCCATTCCCATGCTCATAATATAGTCTTCAAAACCAATATGTTGGTTTTCTAATTTTTTGTGGGTTTTAGATACACTTATACGTTTTAGGAGGTTTTACCTTTGAATCAGCCCTAGTTTGAGCAGAAACTTGATGACTAATTAATTTTCATCTCAGAACAGCTCATGTTCAGATTTGAGCAAACCACATTTTATTCAATCAAATTACTCTGAATAATTTGTGACCCACACACTACAGGGCAATAGTTTATTTGGGCAGTTCTGACTTTAGCCTTAAACTATCAGAATTTTTGGTACGAATGTACTGACAAATTCATGAAATGGTGATCAAACCCAGAGGCAGTCTTTTTCAGCCTAAAAAAACCCATCAGAATGATGCCCAAAGTCTTTTCTGATCACATAAGACATGAAACTGAAAGCAAGACAAAGAGAAAAGCTGTGTAGCCTCATGGTCTTTTGAAACAACAGTGTCACAACAGCCCATGCTCTATAGTGTTTGCATGTTCATCTGATAGAGTGACTGGTGTTACATAACAAAGCTTTTTCCTTCTATTCCTTAACATTTAATACAGTATGCAGTATGCTATATGCACTTCTATCATTGACAGAGAGTAATACAAATACTCTGTTGCCAACCCTCAAATGGCAAACACTGTCTTTATACAACTTAATTTTTTTGGCTGTATATGGAGCTTTTCCTTTTTTTTCATGCATGACAGTCTGCATTGCAGCTTATATGGCAATTGCCTTTTTTCTTCTCCCCTCCTCAAAGCTCTTTGGAAGAAAGGATATTACTTAAAATGAGGAGAAAGTAATGCTCATTCTAACACAAGGTATTGGTAACCAAAACTGCTGAAGTAAGGACTTGCATAGATCAGAAACTAAGCAGCATTTTTAACACCCTGTTACCACTGATCTACAATTTGGAATTCTTACAAAAAGAGCATATTTTTAGTATCAGATTATTTGTTATGTTGATTCTTTTGTTTGTTGGGGTTTTTCCCCCTCTCCAAGTTTGGTCTGTGCTTTTTTGGTACACTGTCCCAAAAAATTGCAATCTGCCCAGCTGGAGCATAAATATATTGCTGCCTGTGATAAATATGATTAAGTATTAGAGAGCTCTATGATGATGCTGTGATAATGTTTGACATATATATATTTGCTATTAAAATCTCTTAGGGTTGATGACAAAGTTCAGTTGACTATAGGTCAGTCTATTTTTTTGGTATTATATTAAACACATCAACTGTCCTTCAGACTCAAACTCTTGTTATCATAGGGTGTACCTGCAAAAATGCATATGTCTTATGTTTCATCTTTTTTCCTTAAATCAAGCTCTTCTATTATTCCCTTTACCATACAAAGTAAATACAAATTTCAGCATTTCCTGCCTGTATTAAGAGCTCAGTATCATCAATATCATTCATCTAGGTAACATTCCTCTTTCTACTTTAGCAATTAAGATTTCTGCCTTTTGCCAACTTGAATGAGGAACAATCTCATTACAACTTCACAAACGAAAAGACTTGTACTGTTCATTTCTGTCAATCACTGCGAACACAATTCTAGAATTTCACCACAGATCTTTCAAGTGCACTCACTATTTCACACAAGATATTTAGTATAAGACCCATCTCTATAGGAGCAGCAGTCTCCAACCTGCAATGATGGAGTGACTGCCACAAAAGGAGGGAAAAAAACCAATTTGTCATACCGGTGAACTCCGCTGTTGCACATGATGATGTGGCAAGCTCCCAGCCTGCTGCAGAGCTCCGACGCCACGGAGAGCAGCCCGACGCCGGAAGCGCTGCACGCGGTGTAGGCACAGGCCGCCGTGCGCTTGGACCGGATAAAGGAGCCGATCAGCCGGTAAAGCTCATCCAAGCAATTGAGAGGCCTCATCAGCTGCAAAGGAAGACAGAGGTGTTTGAACGTTTGCTCCTGAGAGCTCGTGAAACACTTGAACAGAGTGGGTCATCAGAGATGCACACAGAACACCAGGTCTGGCTGAGAAAGCCAAATTCCGTGATATGCATACAAAACAGTCTTCTGTTACATGACATATGACAACTTTCTAAAGCCTTTCAGTTCTTCACATCACTGACTATTTCATTACCAGTCCTGCCTATGAAAGTGTTTTTCATTTCAATAGACTCGATTGACCCATGGGTGCTGTATCCATTAATAGACTGGGAAAGGACAGGAAGCCATAAAGAGCTAACCTACAACCTACAACATATACAGGAAGATACCAAGACTTGTTTCTTGACTTGCTGAGAAAAAACAGCTTACATTTATGACAACAGTGTCCTTTATTTATCAAATGTCTAGTTCCTAATCCTTACTAGCAACATCAAAAATAAAAATTAACAGATGTGACAAAAACATACAAGCAAGAACAGTTAGCTTTGTAGCAAGACTTAAAATAATCCCAGCATTACCATACTAAGAATGAATGAAGTAAAGAAGGCAGCTTTCAAGTGCAAAGCTTGTGTCAGAAGAGGAGCCTTCAAAAGTCATCTAGCAATGAAAGCCAGTCTCTTATGGTGCTTTGTGTAAAAGAGATGCTCACAATACAAAGTTTCAGACCAACTTATTCCAAATTCCTGCTTCTCTTTAGTCCAGAAACACCTAAAGATTCCAACAAAGCCCCACATGCTACTCAAAGAATTAATCTTTTGAAAGACAGATTAATTCCCTAAAGACAGTTTTAAGTAGTTAGAGAAACAGCAGTCTCACTTGGTCCTATGATAGTTACTTCATTGAAAAGCTTAGATGTCAAGAAAATCAGCTACAACAAATAGCATATTTAAACCTGGGTACAAACAGATTTAACTTGGTTTAGGTTTAACTGGCATCTATCTAAATTGATTTTAGCTGGTGTCATCTAATCATGACACCATGGACAATAAAGTGGAAGGTGCAGCCAAAAATGGATCATGCATTCACTCTTGACTTGCCAGCTCCAGCTGCAAAAATAAATGCATGAGCTCAACCTAGCATCCCTTGCTCAGATGTGGATTATGAGATGCTTTTCTCTTGCGCTTGAACTTTTTGCTGAAACAGG
Source organism: Sylvia atricapilla (assembly GCF_009819655.1). Lineage (NCBI taxonomy): Eukaryota > Metazoa > Chordata > Aves > Passeriformes > Sylviidae > Sylvia > Sylvia atricapilla. Next base: position 118,999,647 of record NC_089140.1, on the reverse strand, counting down.
GAACAGGTTTAGGGGTAACAAGCACTTCCCTCACAGTTAAACATCCCCTCCTGCACCTGTGACTGCTTGACTGTGAGGCAAGCTGCTGACTCCCCAGGGAAGGAGCAGCAAGTGTCCTTCTTCCCTCATGTGCAGTTCTCCATGGATCCAAGAAACAGGAATCACCAGTATGTTAACGCTGGTGCTGGATTTAGTCTGCCATAGGGCTCATCTGATGAACACTCTTATTTCTCAAGCCACAGTAGCTCAATCACTTTTGTAGGCAAGACCCTAGGAATGTCTTTATTCCCCCTACTGGGGTGCAATAAGGGAATTAACTCTCTAACAAGAGAAGAGAGCATTAAATGAATTTTTATAGCCCCTGGGATCTCTCAGCCACTGAGGTTTAAAGACAGATGAAAGCATTTGAAGAAAGTCTAAATGAGAAGATTCAGAACAAACCCTTCTGAGCAGGATGCTGAAGGAGTACTTAATTTGGAACAGCACTTCCAGCTTTCAGAACAAAGAATTTCTGCCTGTACCTGTCTTTCCCTACCCCACATGCTCCTAGAGTGGTTGCATTGCTCCGAAAGCACAGTGAATAATGAAAGTAATGATTCCTCTTCTCAAACACAGACTCCCTCCAGCCCCACCTTTTAATACAGAATCACCTCACACCTCCTACCACCAAAAATGCAAGTGGGAAAAAAAGCTGCAAGGGAGCCCCTCTCCCACCCGCTTTAAACAATTCTATTTTTGGTGGAATAAAGAAAGTCTCAGTAACAGAGTGTGCAACATGCAGAGGTTAATCAGGCACTTAATATTTTTATTTACCTTATCTATATAAGCTGCTTTAGATGTTGAATTTGGAGGCAAGTTTGACTTGTCCAGGTAGAATGCCCTGAAAGAACAAACAGATAGAGTAAGGTAAAAACTAATTGGTTCAAGTCCTGAACAAAATTTCTACAAGAGACTATTCTTAGACACCATTCTAAGGCTGGAGGTTTTTTACCTTATGGTAAGAGAGGGTCAAGGAGTAGTACAATAATAAACAGGCACTATAACTCCTTCTTTTAAAGTAATAACTTATTTTTGTTCTGGAGACAAAAACTATTCCTTTGCCCTTTAACAGTACAGTGCAAAATTTTAACATCTAGTTATCAGAAAAAAATGATCTGAAAGTGATTTTCAACAAAGCTACCCATGAAAAGGTCTGTGGCAACAGTATAGGCTTTAAGAGTGGCTTTTGGAAAACTGGCATACAAACAGTGCCTGAGCTTCACATTTTACGAGCTTTTTTAATATTTGCTGTATATAAGTGCAGTAACATAAAAGCAGAATCCCCGACCTGAAACACAGCACTGACAGAGGAAACATACACATGTTCATAATATACCAAGAAACAAAAAGGCAGAAACCCCACAGGGGACAAATATGCATTATACATGTCTTCTCCAATTCAGGAACCCTAGAGGAATTTTTGTTTTAACTTTCCAACTTATAAATAACTTAATTGCTCACCCCAGAGGAGCTATCATTAAACATCACATAGGTAGAGTAAATATTGTACGTATCTTTGTGATAATATCACAAGTTTTATTGCCACTGCAGCAACACTTAAATAAGTTTGTCCCTGCCATGACAATGAAGTTGGACCAGATGATCTTTTAAGCTTCTCTAATCCAAACCATTCCATGTTTCTGTGGTCACAAAACCCATTCTGCTGGTTGTAAAGCTCCTAAAATCTCCTGTGGCAGCTGAAAATAGAAATATTTGGTAGGGCTCCCTACCTACCAGTGAGAACCAGGCAACAGCTACTAATGCAGAAACTGGGCAACATTTAAATGAAACAAGAGAAGCCCAACTGAACTGTGGGACACACAGGGCAAAAAAAAAAAGATTCTCCAGTGACAACCTCAAGGTATCACTGTGGTCTAGCTCCACAATGGGTGCTTAAGGCACAAACCTGATTAAAGGTCACAAGTGAGCCACAACCCAGGCTGGAACTGAGGAGTTTGGCAGCCAAATTTCAGCTGCTCTATAATAAGAAAAAAAAAAAAAAAAAAAAAAAAAAAAAAGAAAAAATGGTCTCCTTGCATCCTAATTCTCAAACAAGAGGATCAGTTCAATCCCTCAGTCATTAAAACATGATTCATGTAGCACACAAGGTTAAAAATTGCTCCCCTTCTTATTTTATGATTTCATCTAGGAGAGAAGTTACATTGTTCACACTTGCAGGGCAGGGGTGCAGACTGCAGATCTGAATACTTTCAATAATCTGGAATAACTGAGTTCATATAAAAATCCATCCACCTTTTATTTGTTTGTAGTTTTGAAAAATAACTTCTCCCAAATTTAAGGTTTGGATTAATTCCCTCAGAAAGCACAGCAAAGATAATCTAGTTCTGTTATTCCATTAAGCCTGTTGCATGATCCACACTGCACTCTGTGTCAAAGGATGCTGGGCACTACTGAAAGGAAAAGAGGTTTGTAGAGAAAATTACTCATAAATCACTTGGAGTGGCCACAGCACATAAAAGCTTCCTCAGCAGCAACAGACCAACCTTTTTTTCTTTGTTAGCAAAGCTGCAAAACAAAGCCTCACCCTGCTCTGCACCGAACATTATCAGACTGAAAACCTACACTGCTTTTTTCCGCCATACAATAGGAAAAATCTGCTTCTTTCAGAGACTGTTCAGCAATCCCATCTCTTTGGACTGTTATTCCAGCAAATTCAGCTGCATTAAATGGAACCAGAAACCAAATACGGAACAGTACACTCATTATTGGAGTACATGGAAAATAATTAACTCAGAGTATAAAATGAAGCAACACAAACACTAGAATGGGATATATGGTTATAGGAATTACTCCATTAACTAAGGCAATTATTCATTAACATAAAAAAACCCAAACAAAAAATCAACTATACACAACATCCATTTTAAATATCAAAATATCCTGTTACAACTGAAACTATTCCTTCCTCATCAGATAACACTCCCAGATGTTTCTCAAGTGCTTTATTTTATTGCTTTTCATAAAAACCGTCTTCAGTATTTTACAGAACATGACAACCTGTGGACAGCATATAAATTTCCAAAGCACTTCACTTAATTACTAAATGCTTGTTAAGGTTCTTAATCATATTTTATGGGAAAAGTTAATGGCAATCTTGGCATGGTGCCCAATTTGGACAATATTTTCTAATCCATTTGAAATGAACCAGAATGAAATCATAGTTCTTTGTCTCCAAATGTGATGTTAGTTTAGCTTTTAAAGCCTTGCAATTTCTTGAAGATCCTGCAGAAAAGTCCACCTTTAAAAAAGAAAAGGTAGATAATCCAATACACAATAAATCTACTGAGGATTATTGCTGTGTTTGACTTTTGTAAGATATCCCCTATATAGCAATGTCAAATAACAGGGACAAGTATCTTAGGGAAAACTAACACCAGGAGAAGGTAACAAACATCAAAATGAAAAATCTCTCACACGATAAATGCTTTCCCAAGATGTCTTCCCAGAACCTGAGTACAAAGGAAACGCAGAAGTACTGATTTTTTCTTAGTGAAGCATTTTACAGGGTATCCTCTAAAACTGACAAAGACATTGAACATTGAAATCGTGAACATTGAAATTTTGCAAATAGAATCCTAAGAAGGTTTCAGACTTGCAGAGGGACACATTCCTGAGTAACTTTGAACAGAAAGATAATTCAAGCAAATCCAAGTGTTTAGTCTTACTCTCAATTTCTTGTGCCAGCAAGCCCGTAAGGTTATCCTAGGTATTGCTAATCTTTTCTTCAAAATACAAGGGTAGTAGAGAAATAATTGGAGAGGGGGAGGTAACTGGGTTATGGCAATAAATACCACTAAGCTGAGGGTTCTGCTCTAGAAAGGTTTTGCTTTGATGTTATAGCACAGAAAAATTTAGCCTTTGATTTCCACATCACTGTGGCAAACATATAAATTAATTCCTACTGTCCTCAACAGAAGCATGGCAATGGATCTTAGTTCTACAAGATTTTTTTATCCCTCAGCCACAAGATATTAAAGATCATGTAGGAAAGCACAGTCAGCAACCTGAGAAAGGACACATCAGAGCAGAGTGTGGAGTAGGGAAGCATGGGAGCCTCTAAATATTTTCTTCAGCTCAAACTAAAAAGCACATATTTACAACACAGATAAACAGTATCTCTGTATTTATGATCTATGTGCACACATACTTTTGTATTTCTTGAATAACAATGCTATGTTCTGACATCTGGTTTTTAACTACACAGGTGGAAGTGTGTATAACATGCATATTGTGTGTGTGTATATATATATTTATACATAAACATTTGTAAATACATTTATATACATATAACATATATGTAAAAATTCAATTTTTTCTCTAGTAAATGTATCCATTTTCTTTATAGACAATTATTTCATGTATTCTTATCACTAGATGGTAAATCTCAATCCATGCTAAGACTCAGCAATTTTAAATCATGTCTCCTAGCATCTGTCAGTAATACAGTCCTATGTACAGTGTTACCAGCATCCTTGGCAGTTGCAGAAAGGTTTAATTTTAACACCTGAAAAGCTTCATGACTGTTCCATGATTTAAAATTGTCAAAGAGCATATCCAGTAATATTTTGACCTCTCACAACTATTGTGAAAACTGAAGTGCAGAACAGAAAATTTTAGTACCATATGACTCTAATCTGTGTGTAACTTATGTTTCATGAGTAAGCCACTCAGTAAGCCTTACCCTTTGTTAAGGTCCTAACACCCTTGTACTTGGCACTGGTGAGGCCACACCTTGAATTGTGTGTTCAGTTTTGGGGCCCTCTCTACGAGGAAGACCTTGAGGTGCCGGACTGTGTCCAGAGAAAGGCAATCAAGATGGAGAAAGGCCAGGAGCACAAGTCTTTCAAGGAGCAGCTCAGGGAGCTGGGGTTGTTTAGCCTGAAGAGAAGGAGGCTCAGGGGAGACCTTATTGTTCTTCTTGCACTGAGGTGGGGATTGGCCTCTTTGCCCACACAACAAGTGATAGAGCAAGAGGACATGGCCTCAACTTTTGCCAGGGGAGGATTAGATTGGTTATTAGGAAAAACTTCTTCACTGAAAGGGTTGTGAAGCTCTGGAACAGGTTGCCCAGGGATATGGTTTAGTCACTATCCTCGGAAGTATTCAAAAGATGTGTAGATATGGCACTTAAGGACATGGTTTAGTGGTGGACTAACACCAATTTTATTATTCCTGGCTTACTCCCATCACAAAGTGGCAAACCAGCTTTTGTCAGTCTCCACCGATGTCATCATTTAGTAATGATAGTCTCCAACTTAGTCTTCCCTCTGAAACCACTCCAAGCCATGCACCATTCCTCACTCTCCCTTCCCCTGCAGCTGGCTGGAGAGGAGAATGAGAGGCAAAAAAGGTAAAGGTCACTGGTTGGGATCAGAACAATTTACCAGAAATAGCAGTGGGGCAAGAAAACAAACAGTAAGGGCAACAATATTAATGACAAAAGTGTACAAAAGAGAGTGTGATTTCCACACATATATGTTCTCTGTGTAGCCCACAATCTGACCACAACTATGCCACCCTGACTGCTCCCTCTGGCTCAGGACCAGCACCACATTTACTCCACCAGAAAGAACCTCTTCTCCTGGAAGAGACTCCGTTCCCCTGCCCCTGGCAATGATGTAAGGTGGTACAGAACAATCTCCAGGTTCTAGCCATGTCCCTCCTGGCTACTGCAAAAACCAACACTCTCCTGGCTGGAAACAGGACAACTATAATTTCTCTCTACTGTGGGAAATTGTGCAGGCTTTCCTGAAGGGAATGTGGCTCTGCGGTAAGACAAGAAAAATACATAGAAAAGAGAAAAACTTAATCAGGTTTAGGAATGCATTTAAATACAAGTAGGGAGGGATATTAAGAAAATTTCAATAAATGAAACTTAAGGACTTCTTGGCAAGCAACCATTTGCTTTACTGGACTGGACTGGGAGTATAGAGGGGACACAGATGTTTAACTCCTGAGAACAAAATTCCCAAGAAACTAGACCCTTAAACTAAGGGGAGGAATCTTCAAAATGCTCCACATTTTCTTGAAAGACTGCAGCATCTGGCTAAACTACTGGTCTCCCACCAATTTAAACTATCTTCAGCCTGTGAGTGAGGTATGTTGAGCAATTGGCACTAGAATGTTTACAAGTATCTGAGGTAGAAACAGAGGAGGATGAATGCAAAGCAACAGTCCTGCTGTCAAAGCAGGCTCTCCACAGCCCTACTCTTAAACCTTTGAAAACACAAAACCAGGGGATTATATAAATGTGAACACAGAAACGTGAAAACAGAAAGTAATGGATGACAAAAAAATGGGAAAAAAAATCCAGTTTGCTCTATGTAACACTGCCCACTTTTCACCTGTTTTCCCGAATTTAGTCTCCAGCATCTCTACCTATGTCCAAGAGCACTTGAAAACATCTATTTGAGATGTGAAAGAAGTTCTTTGACCCCAGACCAGTTACAGATGTCCTCCTGCTTCTCCCATCACTATCAAAACAGGCAAATCCACACTGAACCAAATTGCTAAGTGATTGCTTCCACATTTCTCTTTCAGACAATGGATGTCTCCTTTTTGACTCCTGACATTCCAACCATGGAATACACTGTTAAAAGAGACAACATGCCAAATATTCATCAGGTGGTTAGGGTTTCAACTACTGCAGGCTTGGGCTGGATTCCTATCAGTGACCAGAGCGAAACAAAAGGCTTCACCTCGATCACTACAGATATACATTCTCTGTGCTTGCAGCAGATAAAGAAAGCAGGATGAACCTGATGTCCAGCTCAGTGAGCAAAGAGTCAGAACATATAACCTACCAAGACTCATAATTTTCAATTACAGAACACTACTGGTAATAAATACTGATCCTATTCTGTCAAAAGTCTGAAGAAACAATTTACATTCACAGATTGAGCAAAGCATGGAAAAAGGAAAAAAATCCCAGAGCTAAATTCAAGCCATGTGGTAATATCTTTTAGACCATCTAGACAAATTTAATTTACTTTTCCCAGGATCTCTCTATTCTCTCTCTGGTCTTGCTTATTTAGATGCAATGAATCTTATTCTGTTCTATTTAAGTAGTTCTCACTAAGTTCATCAGGAGACAAATATAGCCATTATTCCTTTGTTATATCCTTTAGAGTGAATGCTTAATTTTCAATTTCTAATTGCTTAATTTTCTCTTTCATAAAGACTTTACATTTAGAGAGAGTTATGTCACAGATTTCTGGACATTTCGAACCAAATCTTAAAAATCTAAGAGTCATTAGATTTCCAATGTTTATAGTCATATGAAATACAGGATAAATTTGTCTGTGGAGTATCGCAGTCCAGTTTTACTGCTGCCATTTTGAACACAAAGCTGTGTATCAAATAGGTAGTATTGAACACAGGAAAGCAGTTTTTCTATGTGATTTAGATACATCTCACTGTAACAAAAAGAAAACATTATCACAGGATCACTCTCTGAAATCCGTAACACTGCTCACATCACTCTTCTAAATTTGACGGCAATGACAGAAACTGTTAGTTGCTCATTTACATGTTGCTCACTTAACTGAACAGACATGAAGGAAAGACCTGTCACAGGACAAGAGTGGCACAAGGACAAGCAACACAACTTCCTTGACCGCTTGAGCATATGCTTTGGAAAAGCTTTCCATTGGAAACAGTGGGGCAAGGAGTCTGTCAGCCTTAAGGTGGATTTTCATGTATTTACTGCAGGAATTGATATATGATCTAGCCTTGTGATAATGCAGGTATTGCCTTGAGGCTTCATCATTTTGTTTCAGAGACAAGTTTTTTTTCCTTCATAGTAATTAACTATCTTTAAGTGGATACATCCTTTGTGTCATTGTAACTCATTTACAGCAAAGCAACTATTACAGAATTTTTGTTCACCTGAAGCCACGAGCGCCATCACATCTATTTTCTGCCTTGACTAAATTATACAGGATATGGAAAATATTGTCCTGCCAAGAAGCCTGCAGCTTGAGAGGCTGTTGTGCATGTATATGTGTGTGTTACACTCCTCAGACAGTTTTTGTTCCATGTTTGCAGATATTATGGGGCAGAAATAATTTTCTTTTCTTCTCTTTCTGAAAATTAAAAGAAACAAGAAAACCCAACAACATGAAAACCTCATGAATTTTAACATCCCTGAATAAAGAATTCAGTTAAATTTGCCATTGCTCTGTGGAAGATTACTTATGACATAATACAGGAGGCTTCAGACAGAAAAATTGTTTGAAGTTACATTGTAAATGAAACTCTTTAAAATGACAAATATTACATTCAGTGTAATCAGATGTTCAATGTAATGAGGGTAGTTAGCTAAATCATTTGTCATTAGATTCACTGATTATAATTGCTTCCTTAGCATAACAGACTTGCATTTACCTCCTAAAATGATATCCAAGAAAACAGCAACATGGGGAGAAAAACCCAACAAAAAATCAAGAAAACTCAAAAAAATCCACTTCTCTTCTTTTCCTTTTATTGCTTGCTTTAATTTTTCTTCTATTATGGCTGTACAACAGACTACAGAAGTAGCTGCCAATAACCCTGGACACAGCTGACTTCAAAGAATAGTTCCAAATCACACAGAATGGCAGGCAGGAAGGAAGGAACATTTTTTCCAGACTGTCTTTCTCTATTGATGCACAGGCGAGTTAATTACTACACAGTGGTAATTAGCACCCACACCAGTGGTAGGAATGTACAGCAACCCTCAGCTGCCTTTCCCACAGCATGATCCTATCTTTGGAATAAAGAACTGGGTCATCCTATAATCAGGGGTGTCACAAGAAAGTGCCATGCTGAGGATAAGAGAAAATTAATGGAAAAGTAGAACTCTCCTGACCTCACCTTCATCTATTATTTTTCTCATTTCCTCTGTAGGTTCCCAATCCTAGACACCACAACATCAGAAAACAGATTTTGAAGGTGTTTAGATGTCTAAATGCATGCATTTCTGAAGAAGCATTAAAAATGTTCATCTATTTAAAAGCCACTAATTTCTCTAATTTCTTATTAGCTAAAAATTATCTGCATAGACAGTTCTGAACTCTAAGCACGTACACTGATCCAGTTTTCAGCAGCTACAGACCACCATAGTTTGCTCTTGCAGTCACCAGTGAAAGCAAAGCACACTGCAGAGACACAGAAGCTGGAAGTAGGCTTGGTACAGGCACAGCCCTGCACCCTGCTGAATGACCTGTGCCCTGAACATCCTCTCTGCCTTTGTGATACATCCCTTATGTGCACAGACATATCCAGGAAAAAAAAAAAAAACCCTTTTAAACCATAGATGTGGTTGGACTTTTCTGATTAAGCAGCTAACCAGAAGCACATATAGAAAAATGCATTTTAATAGAATGTTATAGGAGGGACAGCTCTTACCTAGAATGAGAATTCACACTACAGAAAAAAAAAAATTATCTGAAAAAATGTCGAACACAGAGATAGGAAGACTGAAAGAGCAAGCTTCTTACTGCACACTCAAATTCTCATCCTGGGCCAGCAAGTCCAAACATATGATAACTTGGACAAACATTAATTCTGACACTGAAAGTCCATTTTCAAAAATGGTTTACTTTTTGGAGGAAGCTAACTCAAAACCTATTTCTCTAAGTATAAAAACTATTCTCCTATCCAACTGAATGTTTTACTTTGAAGTCATTGTTCAGTCCAAAGATTGGCTGAGCTATGGCCATGCAGCTAACCTGTCTGTCAGGGTCTGTCCCAGCTTTCAACAGGCCTGCATCACAACCAATCTGACCATCACAACAAGGACCAAAAGATCTATTCCTATGCAATGCAGCTAGCATACTGAACCTTACTGCAGGAAATAGACCTTTACCAGTTATAAAGACCATAATCAAAGGACAGAATGTACTTTAAACAGATAATTCTTAAATTATAATTTTGAAGCATTACTGCTTTAAGTTTATCCTCACATTTTTGCAAATACATGACTCAAGACAATACCTAAATCAACCAAGCAGTCTGAGTAAATATAGTGCATTTGTGAGATTTTGTTATTCCTATCAGCATTTGTAGTAGTTATGGATTTGAACACCACTGTGTCCTGCACTGTTGAAGCAAAGTAATGTCTGGTATCTGTAACAGCAAAAGGATTGATTCAGGATGAAAAAAGCCTGTTTGAAAGTCAAGGAGTAACAAAGGAGGAAGATGGGGACAAGTGAGAGGAGGAAGGAGAATACAGAAAAGTCTCACTTAATGTTGACTTTGATAGTGGTCAGATACACAGGTTCTGTTTAGCCCACTTCTAAATTAGAAGACAACTGTTGAGAGATCAAACACATAGTAATAACGATCTTGAAAATCTCTGCTGACCTAATTACTTTCACTTGGATGCACTGAATGTTTCTCATTAGCAAACAATTTGATCAAGTTCAATTGACATTGCTGGCAACTACTAGCACCAGCTCAGTTCTCAAACAGAATTTGAACATAACTTTATTTTCCTTATCAGTATCACAGAAATGGAATTGGAACAATAAATATAAATACAATTTGATTAAAAAAAATCCAAGATGATTAAGAATAATTGTGGGTTAGATGTTGAAAATTTCTCAGCAGATTGAAATTTCATAAACTAGGTAGTGGTTGTTTTGTTGGTTCTCTTTAAATAACACCTTTATTTCAAAAAAGCACTTCCTACATACTGCTGGTATAGAGGATGTTGCCTTAGGAATTGTAGATGAACTCAAGTTGAGCTTATCTCAGAATAAAAGTTCCCTTATATTAGTAATAAGATTCAAATAGCTAGGGTTAAGTCCATTACAGGAGATGGAGGGACATTTCCTCCATTCCACATGAGCATGAAATTCTATAACCAATTTTCAACTGTCTTTCATGCACTCTCATAAAAATGATAATCTTATCAAAAATGATAATCGTATCAGCTATTTCATAGCTGAGGTAGAATTTGAAAAATGCCAAAAGCAAGAACCATGAAAGACAGCTCTTATGATGCTCAAATCAGTGTCGAGGAGGACAATTTTGCACCTGGATTTATTGCATCAGTTCTGATACTGTGGAAAAACTGATCAGAGTTCCAGCACTATGAATGACCTCTGCAATAAAAGCAAAAGTTCAGCTTCTCGACTTAATGGCTATTCTTCCTGAAATCCACTAAAAATTTCCCAATATATCTTTTTATTCTTACGAATAAATAATCTCTATGTTAATGTTTTAAAGCACACATGGGTATGAGATCCATCACCCAAAAATATTCTATGTACTAAGATTTTAACAAGACTTTACCACAAGAAATTAAGAGGTAGCTGAGCAAAGATACTACAATTTTTTTTTATTAACACTCCTGCTTGGGTACATACCAAGCAAGGCCAACATCCCTGTTTGCAACTGGGACCATACACAACCAAAGAGTCTCTTTTATTTCACATTATTATTGGAGCATTATTAACTCAATGCAGCAGGAATAAGAGAAGCTGAAATTGTTTCTTGAGTTGTTATCAATGGAAGCCTTGGCTGCAGCTTGGCACTGCCAAGTACTGCTTTCTTTCTCACTAATTTCCCTTCTCCCACTACTTTTTCCACAGCTCTTGCTCACACTTGCTTTTGGCTGCTGTAGTGATGGAGAGATAATAAAATCTTCATCAGATGGTCATCTAACAAACAAGCAGCAGATTCCTTTTCTATGGAGAAAGAATGGCTTATGGGCTGTATCTCGAATGACTTACTTTATTACTGATTAAGAGACTCTGCACAGAGGATTTCTTCCATCTGAAGAGTTTTAGTATTATTGCACTTGAGTATGTTTCCAGGGAATATGCAATTTTATTTTTTTGTTCTTCTTTAGAGCAATTACCCAAATGTTAATATCTTTTGCTGCTGTAGTTACTTCATTAGATTCTCCTGGCCAAACACCTACATAGCCTAGCAAATTGCAGAACAAAAATGAAGCATCTGCTTTTCTGTTTTTCCTCTTCACATTTTGTCAGTTACTTCCTGAAGCTGTTTGTGCTGCACTTAAGAAATGGGTAGAGTTCACCAGAAAGCAAACAAATCAATTACTGAATGTTCTAGTCAGACATTAGAGAGCTGAAAAAAACACCAATTCTTTTCCTGTTCTTCTGACTGGGCAGAGATACCCATGGTAATTTTTGTTAATGATAAGTTTTTCATGGTAACTTCTTATAAAACTAGGCCCTGAAGCTTAGCAACTCATCAGAGCTGTGAGTCACAACACTGTAAAGAGGGATGTATCTCATTATAGGCACAGCATGAATGGAGGACCTAACTCATGAGGTAAGCAAGGTCAAGGAACACCAGAGCATGCAGTCAGGAAGAATTTATTTTAAGGATTTTTATGGAAGGTTAAATTAGTCCTATTCATAGGAAAAAAAAAAAAAAAAAAAAAAAAAAAAAAAAAAAAAACCCAACACAAAAAGTCTTGCCTTGTCTAACTGATAGAATGAATCTCTTTCCAACACCAGCTGATTTCATCTAGGCCAAATACTGGCACAACCAAAGTTCTCTGTAAAACTGATTTATAACATAAGCCTTGCCACATGGATGCACTTTTTTCCCAAATAGGAAGTGCAAGTACAAGAAGATAGAAAACAGACTAAATAAATACATTTGTCATTGACATACAAGTGCACTGACAGAGACATCACACAAAAAAATCAAATATACCATACTCACTGAATTTAATTGGCTTTAGAATCACTTTTTCTACAGCAGTACTTAGATTAAGACAGAATCTAGAGATCCCACTGCTTTAATAACAAATAAGATAAATAAATTTGCAAGATCGCCGAAGAAAACCTTGCAGACATAGGACCGACAGATGAAGGAATTGCAAAGACACCCTCATTTATCTTCCTCCCCCTTTTCCATTGTCCTTGAGCTTTTTTTAACTCCTGTTCTCTGCTGCTTTTATAAACTGCCTAATCGTCCTGGTGAAATGACATTTCTATCCAATTTAAGAATTTTAGAAGTGAATAGATGTTGTTTTACCACAGTCCTTTGCACTTTTCAATGCACATGGCAGGTAAGCATACTCAAACAAGTGTTTTGCACAGGCACAGTGAGACACAAGAGTGATCTATGTACCCATTTTCCTTACTTTACTTCATAACTAATGGATTATTTTGTGTAATAGAAGTTCTGTCTTTGTGTGCAACTCCTTAATGAAATATGTACCAAAATACACAGCTGCAGAATTTCTGCATATACTGGCAAGTATGAACTCTGTAATCCATAGCCAACGCTGATGCAGATATCCAAATATGACTCTATTCCCATCAGTATGGTGCAGTGTGGGGAGAAAGAGCAGGAAAAGAACATGATTTTTCAAGTCCTATTCTGTAGAAATTAGGTAAATATGGTCTATAAAATCAGATCATAATGTGCAGCAATTTTGATACTCCACTTGTGATCAACTAGACCATTCCTTTTCTATATGCATTAGTACAACAACCTGGAGGCAATTACAGCTAAAACTTTCAGGAGAAAAGAATTTTTTTAAAAGTAACTTAACAATGCAGAAATCAGAAAAATCAGAATCATGAATCTTGGACATTATTTAATCATGAACCAAAAGCCAACCACCATACAACACATTTCAGATTAAAGCTGTGCCACGGGAACTGAATTAAAAAGAGAACTCTAAGCTAATTCGAGAAATGTTGGTTTATTACCCACCGTAGTTTCTGGTTATACTGCTTGACTTTTTCTAGTGAGGCAGCATTAATCTGAGCTTGAAATTCTTCCACTGAGACGCTGTCTCTGTAATAGTATCCTTCCATGCTCTCCAATGCTGTGAAAAAAGAGAGCAGAAAAGAGAAAGATCATTATTAAATATTTAGTAATTGCCTTCTTTGTAGTTTTGTTCACACACAAGTGAATTACTTTTTAACCTTGAGGCTGTGACCCTACTGTGAATTACTGAGCTGTTTCCATATGCCATCAAATTGTTACAGATCTCTCTTAAAGATTTCATTTACAAGAAAAATTATATTTCTTGCCCTGTGGAAAATATAAAGGAGAGCACTAATTTGAGTTCCTTTGCTCTAATTAAAGTATTCCTGCCTTTTGAATTCAAATGTGGGGTTTAATTCTGATATATCCTGGAAGAAAACAGTAGAATTAGCTGGGGTAGAGGAAATAAAGGATCAGTGTAACTTTCACAGATGGAGACCTAATAACTGCTCATGACACCCAATTTTGGGAGATGATGTGGAGCACCTCACCTAGAGGTTCCTCTAGTTATACCCACTGATAATGTGAATACTTTCTTCTAGATCAAGTGAAGTAAATTTTGCTGGATTTCTGAAAATGGCCTAGAATACTTGTCTGCCTCCACCTTTGCTGTATCCATTTACCAAAACCAAGGATGAATATTGTTACAAGGATTCAGGAACTAAATAGAAACTTCAATGAAAGGATTCTCATGAAAATTTGGACTGGAAATATTAAGACCTTCATATTAAGAGGTCAACCACATTATAACAAACCCAACTTTCGGTGAAATAATTTTTTTTTTGTGGAGAAACATTAAAGGCTTTACAATTAGGAATACTGCCACTTTAGTAATCCAAACACATTCTAAGAAGTCATCACCATATCAGAAAATGCAAGCCATAAGCAGAGTTTTCATGGAAACATGCTGCTGCCTTACAGCTTCAGCTGAACACAGAATATTAATTCTGCTTGTATTGCTTAATATGACCAGTTAATAAATAATTCATTCATTGTGAAAGAACATGCAAATTGCACTCCCCTTCTGTGCTTTCACAGTTTGTAATTCTACTTCTGTGCAAAAAATATTAAGTTTCAACAGTCAGACTTGATTCTTCTTTGGTTCTAAGTCACACCAGAAAGCTCAAACAAAAATATCCACTGAACTCCATTTTTAACATCATGTTAACACAAACAGAATTGATAATCCCTACTGCTTATTTTACTGGCATGAAGTTGGTTTTATTCAATTAGATTATCCTACCAGGAAACTCAGTCATCTGTGAGGACTGGCAGGAGCACAGAGTTCTGCCTCTCTGGGGCCACACTAACAGGTGCAGGCAGGGACTCCCAAGCTGTGTGCTTTGTCCCTGCCCACTCTGAATGGTTTAACATTTTTCTACCCAATATACTAGCGAGTTCTTTTGTAAGGAAGCTTTCCTTACAAACACATCTTCTATGGTATTCTTCAATCCAAGATGGAATATTATGGTCTGAAGGTATAGAAGTGATTGGGAAAGGAACCTGGAAATGGGTGGACTCAAAGGGTAGTAGCTAACAGGACATGGTGTGCCCAGGGGCCCACTACAAGCAGAGCATCACAGGTATCTCTGCTGTTCAGTGTCTTATCACTGACAGGAGGGAGGTAAGACAAATTTGCAAATGCCAAACTGGGACAAGCAGTGGATTACACCCAAGTGCAGGGCCACATAAAGAACCAGGGTGTTCACAATGGTACAAGCCAGCACAATGAGACAATCCACTCAAATTGAAACGTTTCAACTCAATAGAAAAAAAAGCTTTTTCACCATTACAGCAGATAAGCAGAGTAACAGGTTACTCAAGAGGTTGTATAGTTTCTGTCCCTGGGTGCTTGCAAGATCCTACTTATTAGGCACCCAAGCCACCTGGTTTCATGTCACAGCTGTTGCTGCTTTGAGTGGAAGGCTGGAATAGAGATCTCCTGAGGTCCCTCCCAATCAGAATTGTTCTAACACTCTATGAAAAACTTAAAACAAAACAAAACAAAAAAAAAAAAAAAAAAAAAAAAAAAAACACCAAAAAACCAAAAAAACCCAAAATAAACAAACAAACAAAAAACTATACATAATTAAGTAACAATAACTATACATAACTATTTAACAATTTAAAATAAACAGACTTTTCATTTTAAATAGCGCCTTTAAATTTATTCCCAAGATCTTAAGTCTAATGGAGGAAATAGAGAAATCTAAATGCCAATAACAATATCTCAACATCCTCAGCTCCAGTCCTGCAAACCAGGATCCTTTTGAAGGTATACACACTTGGGTACGTGGTTGAACAAAACGGTTTATTACAAATGGAGCGATAGATAATATAGCCTGAGCAAACAAGAAATTTCAGAAAGTATTATAGTGCCAATCGTAAATATGTAGACTTGTAATTTTAGGCAGAGATCTATGACACTCAGAATAGAGAAATAGAGAGATAAAGAGTCTGATGTGCATTGACTTGTGCCTTTGACAAAGTATTCCAAAACCATGATTTTCTAAATGTTCCTTTTGAAAATATAAATCATTGTATTTTAGGCAGGAAACAATCTACCAATGTTTAGAGTGGGGAAGCAAAAACTCACTTCACAGAGAAACTTAAATAAGAATTCTACATTAGCAGCTAACAAATTTCAGTTACAGATGGGAATCTACTGAGTTAACTTGATGCCAGGTCAGCCAAACCTCATAGGAAAGAAGTAAAAAAGAGAATCCCAAACCACTCATTAATGAGGTTAAAAACCTTCAAAATAATGATTTTAACACTAGGATTTAAAGACTTATCCAGGACTTCTTATTCTTGGAGTCTAGTCGACTATTTTAGAGGATGATGCTTGAATATTAAAGAAATTTGATATGATTAAGAAAGAAGAAACTTTCCATTCTACTGAAAAATATTAAGCAGATGTAAACACTTGAACGGATCCTTATCCTATTCCTTTAGCTGACTACAGAGATGCTTATCCTAAGAATCAAATTTTTTTGGGCTGTTGGAAACAGAAGTGGAAAAAATTTTGCTAAATAAATCCTGTAGCACACCAAATTCCCTCCCCAACCTAAAAAAAAATAGTATTTCCAGGAATTCAGCTGAACCAAGGTATTTTCTGTTCTCTGTCAAGTGCTTTTTTTGTCTGCTCTACTGAAATTTGCCTCCTGCTCTGTGTTCTCATTTTTCCCTATGATTGAAATCAATCTGTTGAAAAGAAAACCACCAACGTCTTCATTAGTTTGTTTAAAAGTCAAACTCCAAGGATCTTATTTTTATAAAAATTGTGCATTTTAACTTAATACTAAGTTGAGCTATTTATTTATATTTCTGTGCACTATTCCCTTTTACATCCTCCTTGTCTATCAGAGACCAAGCTCCCCTGTAAAACTTCATTTGTATGCCTGACTTCTGCCTATTGCACGCAGACCCTGGAAGCCTTTCACAAGGCATGGAGTATTTTCAGCTCCCTGTGAAATCAAAGGCGGCTCAAGGCAATCAGCAGCTCACATTCACCATTTCAGGGAAGCCAACTTCACGCTCCTGATGACTGTAATGACACTGCAGCTAATGCAGGCTGCCTGTAATTTATGAACAGTCTGAGCATCAGCGCCACCATTCCTCACTTTGTAATGTTTGCAGAGCAATAACTACATAAGCCTGAAAATGCTATTTAACTCTTCATAACGTTTTGAGAAGATGGAATTCTCAGGGGGATAACAACTTAGTCCTCAAATATGAAGTAATGGGAAAAGATTATGACAGCATTTGAAGAGCAAGCCACTTTTAAGGACAAGTTTCCTGGTCTGACTCTTGTCCATTAATGGCTAAAAAGAACAAAACAATATTGATAAATGAAGATTCACTCTTTATGGTAGGAATCATGTAACTGGCATAAATTTAGAAATACATAACCATGCCTCTATTTTTTATTAAAGACATCAGAATTTCTTCAATTTACATTTTAATTCTAAGTCCTCAATAAATGCTCACATTAAATGACATCTAAATATAAGCATTGTACCCTTATGGCTACAGAGGATTCAAATCAGAGTAAATAAGTGGGAGTTTAAAGAGAGTTAGGTATTATGTGAAAAAAGCAGGGCAGGATAAATTTAACTTCAAGTTACCTTGTGAAAAAAGTACTGGATGGATTTTAAATCCTCCTCCATTCTTCAGCCTTTGAGGAAGCTGTTCAAAATGGTAACCATCAAGGTAGAAGTAAACCTTCAGTGTTTGCCTGCTTCCTTCTGCTTGGTATGTGATTGGTACATCTAAAAATACAGTCAGTGTTACAATTCCATTGTAAGCAATGACATATTCTTTTCCAGAAACTGTTGCACACAAAATTCATGCAGTTAGATAAAAAAATTACTGCAGACACAACATTCAGTATTTTTCATTATACAGTGTTTTCATAGATAAGTCTCCAAGTTGAAAACAGTAAAAACAAAACATAGTGACTCACATTAGTATTATTATTACATAAAGTTTTTTTACTGTGTGCATAAATCACTTTGTACCTAAATAGTAAAGATTACAAAGGAACATTTTTCACTACTTATGGTAATAAGAAGGAGACTTCTCTTATTGATTATGCAGAATCATAACCAGAAAAAAAAAAAGAAATTGCCTGTTCTCGAATACTGTAAGAATAGTCAGACTGACTGTGGTGGCAGCATTTAAACTAAAAGAAAATACAGAATTCACAACAATCCTTGAACACACGGAGTTTCTGTATATTAGAATAGACACCTCAGTTGAAAGATCCTGCAACCTGAACAGTTCATGACATAGGTATAGCATTAACTCCCCATCAGGAGGCCTCTTCTGGAGCTGCATTTCCATGTTGTTACCTGGTTTAGCAGGGCTTATTTTTAAAACACTCTGAACAGGACCCTTACTTGAATCAAACCAAAATAACTATGGGCTTACACAGGCTAAATCCTACCTGACTATCAGCCCTGTGCTACTGAACTCTCCAGAGCACAGGCAGCTTTGTGTCTTCTGGTTTTGGTTATTGGAGAAGTTCTCTCCAGTGTGGTCTTAATCCAGCAAAGGGATTGTTTCAGAAGGGCTTGATGTGAACCAGACATGCTTTCCTCCCTTCCCAGGGGACTCATGAGACAGGAGAAAAATGAGGCCTTTTCACTCACTAAACAAAGTTCACTGCAGGAAAATATCTACAGGCCGAACATATATTAATAAAGGAATGGCTGAAAATGAGCAAAGTGTATGAACAGCAGACTGCAAAGACAGTCCTTTCCTGCTGAGTTGGGCAAGTTTTGTGAGGAAGGGTTCAGGACCCTGATCATCTGCAGCAGCAGGTCCCAAAGAAAGCTTCTTGCCCAATTTAAAGTGATCCTAAAGGACAGGCCTGCCCTGTCCTTTCAAGGAACTCTTCAAAGAGTTATTTATTTTTCACAGAACAAAATGAAATGTGGTTTATGCTTCTTTATCTCATATTGGTTGCATTTCCCTACCAAGACCTTCAAACTATTTTTACACATTTCTTCAGCAACAGCTGTGTCTTCCAGGGACTTTCTGATGCAGTCACACACTCCCAGTGGAAAGTTCAGCTAAGCAAACAATTTTGCCCCCAAGGTTACCGACATTGCCAGATAATGATTCTGCATTGTCACCGATGATAGCTGTATTTCAGTACATATAGGAATAACAGGAGAGCTGTACATCTACTTATTCTCAATAATTCCAAGTTATATAAGATTCCTTGTGGGAGGTGATGTTCTAGGAACAAAAAATGTTACAAAACCAGTAAAACCCAGATATTAATTACTCACTTGCAACTAGTGGTTCTGGCTCTGATTGTCTGAAGTAGAAAGTCACTTTTTCCAAGTCAAACAATGCAACCAGTGTATCTTCTAGCATAGCTTGTTCATCAGCCTAAAAAAGGCAAAAGAAAAATTGGAAAGGTCATTTCAGCCAGATGTTTTCCCTAGCAGAAATAATATAAGGGAGCAGGACATAAAATTAACTACAGAGTGTTGCACAACATTTCACTGCAGCAGTGAAACCTATTTAATTCCTAAATGAGGCAAATATCTTTGTTTCGATTATCGTTTTCCCTTTTGTTACTAGTTCAGGGTTATTAAAATTAATGTTATCACATCATACAGTAAATCAATCAGTAATTTATAACTATCATTATTTCATATCATGTCCTTTAATCAAATAATTCTGTCATTATTCTGCAGGACATCAGATTTTAACACCTTGTCTTGCCACCATGTCTACCTTGTAAAGCAATAGAAGGGAAATGTAAAGACTATATTTGTTTTTTAGCAATTTTCTTCTAAAATTTCCGTAACTTTAGGATTTCACTTATGAATAACATATAAGAGTTTATTGTGTCCACTAAGCACCAGAAGCTCAGAGAAATAATAATTGAATAATAATTGAACCAGAAGCTCAGAGAAATTACAGCTCAGGATGACTTGCACTTTTCCTATAAAACTCTAGGCACAAATCGAGTACATAAATGTGCCAATACTCCAATTTGCTGTTATAGTTCACTCTGCACACCCATGAGCTAAAGAGATAGTTAAAGAGATCTAGGATTTCTCAAGACACTTTAACCAAACCTTTAAAAAGCAAAATAGTAATCTATAATTATGGCTATCTTGAGTTAACTATGCAGAGCAATTATAGCTTAAATCAATAATCACTTAAAGTAATTCTATTCTTTATACAGCCCTCCCCTGGCTCTTTAGATTAGCAAGAGCCAAAAGGAAATCTGAGGCATGCATTTTTCCCCCTCTAAGAAATGAAACAGTCGGATGGAAAAGAATAATAAATAGCTGTCCATAAATTGACAATAAATTATAGTTTACAGAATGATAGAACAGAAGAAAAAAACCCCCATGATTTTCCCTGATCTGTAGAGTGAAACAGTATTCCCCCTTGTACATAAAAAAAGGCAAATCTGCTAGAAATATCTTGTCTTCTGGTTCAATTTATGAAGTCTATGGACAGAGTGATTATGTCAGCAGAACAGTCTGAATACCATAGAGCAGCGTGGGAAACTCTTGCACAACTGTTCGCTCTTTACTGAACTCTGGCCATAATGGGTGTAATTTCCTTCAAATACCCTTGTTTAAAATAACATGGATCATTTGTAAGCCAAATAGTGCTGAGAAGGTATTGAAAATCCTGCCTTTAAATACATTTCCCTTGGTTAAGAACTGTTCGGCAGAAAAGACTGAATTTTATTTTCAATTGGACAATGCATACTGCTGATACCTGATTAGGTGAAAATAGTTGACTAGCACACATTTTCACTACAAAGAAATGCACTGCAATCTTGAAAGAAAAACTATCATTATTCAGAGCTGTAAAGACAACAGTTGCTTTGTGATAACATAAGAACAAAGCACATGGAAAAACATTAGACAGGCACCAATGGAATTCACTCTTGAATTCTAAGTATTGCATCACCTGTTGGTGCTACACGTTGCCAAAAAAGCATCCAGGACCCAAGACAGGAGTCTAAGCTTCCCAGACAGTGCCTTCTTCACATGCTCCTTATGTAGACAGAGTTCCCCTGTTTCTCTGAGGCCCTGATTTTATCTGTTTGTAAGCTGCACACACCCATGCAAACTCAAGTACCACAACTGCCTGTGAAGTAGTTGGTCACGCTGGCTTATGTCAGTGCTCTCCAGCAGTAGCACAGACTAAGACTTTATGACTGTGATTTAGAAATACCTTCATTTGTATTGGTTTCTTCTGCTTCTAAAGTTTCTTATGTCAACTTGTCAGCAATTTGCTGCCAAGACAGACAAAGAGAAAACATCTCTGACACTAAGATCGTCGTCTGTTATTTACATGGAGTTTTATTTTTAGTGAGCAGCTCCAGAGGTAGAGAAGACTGTCATGGAGTAGGCTATGCAGACTGTTTCACAGTTCCTCTGGTTAGCACGAACCGGTCTAGTGTGAGAAGCATCTTAAATAGCTAAAGAAGCACTTTGGATACCTGAGGATTAAGGGACCACAAAGCCATGTCCCATTTTTAATTGTTTCTTAAGCCATGGCTCTTTACCAAGCCTTGTGAAAAACCAGATGATTTCCAATTACTCTGACAGGCTACAAGGATTTTCCATATGACAGGAGCAAAACAGACCAGCACATTTACTCCTTCAAGTACTATACACCTATAGTTGTTTAGGGAGAAGGGTGATAAAATTACCTAAACCAGGTATTTTATTTATCTTGTATCATTGCTTATTGCAAAATGAAGTTTTGCTTATCACTTAATACTACATTTAGTCCCAGGGAAGAGCTACAACAGCAGTGGAGAGTCAAGGGTAAACTCACTACCTGTTAACTCAAAGCAAACAGAACACTGTCTTTGTGGAAAACTTATTTCCCATATCATAACCAACCATTTCCCAAATCTGCAATTATCTGAATTGTACCTTTTCCAAATAGCAGCTAACTAAGTACCAAGATAGGCACAAAGGACACAGAAAATCAGATTTACATCTGAGACTATCTGACCCCATTTAAGGGCATGAAAAGGGGCTCTGACCAAGCATGACACATGAGGAGTCTTACCAGGTTTGGAGAGAGCAGGGACTGGAAGTGAAGGAGAAGACCTGCACTGGCTATCTGTTCCAACCACCTTCTGCTGGCCTCCAAGGTCTCCATTTCATATTCTTTGTTGTTGTCAAACATCTGATTTAAGGCCACCATGAGCTGCTCTGAAAATGCACAGACTGTGGCCACCAGGCTCTGACAGAAGACCATGTCTCGCCTCAGTTGTATCTCGCTATCTGCGAGGTGTAAAAGCCCAAAGAGGAAAAGCAAAATTAAGCAGGAGATTAATAAACAGCAAAGAAACTAGGCTGGAATTCTTGTTCTTTGTCTAAAAAACATGTCATTTTAACGTCAAGCAAATTACAAGCTTACAGCCTAATGTTATTCCTAATTAATAGTACCCCATGACCCAATTTGCCATTTTCCTCATTAAAATATTATGTTATAATTCCTAAATTGCATATGAGTGTATTTAAAATCTGTAATTTAAAGTATTTCTTCATAAACAATGTAAGTAAGTTTCTCTCATAAGATTTTAATGTACTTGCCACAAATTCTATGTACTTTTGATGTCACAGGTCAGTGGAGGCAAGTCAGATCTCTTTGCTGCAATGTGAGAGGAAGCTGGGCCCACCAACATTTACTTTCCACCAGAAAGCAAGGACAGTCAGAAGCTCTTAACATGACTGCATCATCTGGTCAACTCCACAGCTATCAGCTGGGGAGGGCAGATGAAGACCCTCTGCTGGAAAGCACAGTATTGCTACCACAACACAATCTATGCAAATAAAATTGATATGAATGTGAATCTATAAAGTAAGTACAGAGCATAATCACATATCCAGGAAATAGCAGAGATTTATGGTGTCAGGAAAGTCCAGAACAGGTTTGTAGGTAGATAGCTATGGAACATTAGCAGCTGATTTAAATTAGAGACTAGCTATCCTACCAATTTATTTTGAAGGGCACAGGTATTAGATTAGATAAAGGTCAAAAGAATTAGAAAGGGAAAAATATTCTCAATAAAGAACAAAACTGTGATGATAAATATTCAGCCCTTCCTTCTTGTCCTCTTTTCTGAAGGTCTTCAAGTAATTTTATCATTATAAGCTGTTAGGCAAACATCAATCACAATGGTGCAGGTAGACTTAATCTTTCTCAGAGCAAGAGAAGCAGATCAGGTGATACAGAGGTCTTTCCGAAGCCTAAAATATTTGTCTTTGCTACTAGATTGCTCTGCCTCTAAGAGGCTTAGGTCCTTTTCCAACTTTTTTATGGAACTGACAAGAATTCTGATGACTGGATAAGTCAGCAGAAATTATTCGGTGCTGACAAAATTACTGCCAAATTTAAAAATGTGCTTTTTAGGACTCCAGATATTTCTCAAAGTAACCTCATTCTGTCTATTTTCCTCTGAGATCTACCTCAGTCTTTTCCTCAGCTATTAATAATAGTGAACACTCTTTTGCTTTAATTTCCATTCTATTTGACAGTTTCTCAGAACTTTGGGAATATTTTCCATAAATGGTCAAAGCACTACTGTTTATGCACTGCAACTCAATGTTTTTTTTTTTTAATTGTTCAAATCAACCTCTATGTTTAAAAATTCTCTCTCAAGTTGTGCAAATCCAGAAGACAGAGAATTTTCATCTCTAAAACTACATGCATCTTCAGTTTCAAAAATCCCACTGGCTTCTCCATGGTCAAAAACTTTCCAATGTTCCAGCAGTGCTCAGGATTTGTTCCCAACAGACATTGTTTCCTCACTTTGCTGAATTTTATCTCTTTCTCTCTAACAGCAGCTGACTTCCTCTGTATTTCCTGCTTCTGAAGCAGCCCTCCTGTTACTCAAACACATTTCTAAATCTCATTTAATACTACTTGAACATCAGATACTGAATACAAGAGCATGTTGTGGTCCTACACAAATATTTTTATACAAAATGAACTAGAGAGTTTAGCAACTTAAAAAACAACATGAATAGGGAAAACTGCCTTTAAAAAAAAAATCAAGTCTTAGGACACTCTCTCAACTCACTTCTTATTTTAGGATAAACGAGGAATTACTAAAAACTTTTCCAATACTTTGAAGAAATCTGACAACAAAGATTATAATCTTCTTTATAAAATTGTTCTTATGTGCCATAACAAAAATAATTAAATAGTGCATTCATGTAGTGCTGTAAGATGGGCAAAATAATGAGCTTTTACAGTTAAATTGGACTGCCTACTTGAACACATAGGTAGTTCAACCTACAAATTGTGCCATAGATACTATTTTTTAAATACTGATTCAGTACACTACTTTTGCAGACACATATCCCTATTTTGTATATTTTAAGCTGAATGCTGTATGGCATGATAGTGCAATTAATACAGAGAATAAGCAAAGTCCTTCCATAAACAAGGAACTTAAATGTTCTCTAAAAGAGATAAAAGGAAAGGCATGGGTAAAATAGCAAAAGAAATCTGGAAACAGATGGGAATGAAAAGAAAAACAGCAAATATTAAAACATCCAGAGAAGAAAGATGGCTGAGACACTGTACAAAAGCTGAGTGTTTAGTACTTATTTTATCTGCCAAGATCTAGAATAAATGACCAGATAAGGTATTTTGCATTAAAACAAGAAAAAAAAGAATCTGCAATGTTTGTTAAAAACATCTGAAATTATGTTCTTCAGGAATCCTTACTCTAAACAGTAGGATGAAGTTGCTGATTATCAGGTTTTATCATATCTGAGATTCCTCCCCCTTAATGTAAACACAATACTTCTGTTCAAAAGCAAAAATTATCTCAAACTACCCACATTCACTTCCCTACCTCCCAAAACAAGCAAAATTACCTGTATATTCTAGAAGTGCCAAGAGTATCCGTGCCTTCACCTCTTAAAAAAAAGAAGAAAATATTTAGAGGTAATGGTTAAAAGTGTTTTCATCAACATAATATTGCATTTACAGTTTCTTATTTCATATTAGCTTAACTCCAGCTACTTTCTAGGCAATGCTGATTTATACCTACAAAACAGTAACTAGTCTCAACTTCACTTAATTGTACTTATGGCTCAATAAAAATTGATAATAGTCAAAAGCACCATCACTGAGAAAGACACATGAAAAAGCAGCTGCTATCTCAGAACACATGTATAGCATCTGGCCAGAACAAGTTCATACATGAAAAATTCCAGTCCCAAAACTTTGAAAAACAAGACTAGTTTTCATTGATACCCACATTACCCTAATCCTTTCTTGTGCTTCTCTTGTAGTCTTTTGTTCATACCCAAAAATCTGAAATTATCCCCATGTTAATGTATACCAAAGCATTTAGGAAAAATATAATGGCATTTTCACTTTACTTCCAGCCTTCAGGATTTTACTTTGCTTCAAAAATGTCTTTTCACTTAACAATCTATGAAGTAAAAAAGTAAAAATTGAAAAAAAATCTCAATTTACATTGCCAATAATGTGGGTGTATCTCTCTTTACACGTCCCTCCTCTCCCCCTTTTATATTGTCATTGGAGGGGGCTGTTTTTCAAAGGCTGCAGGCAGGCTGAAGGAAGTGCATGTTATGTACCAGAGCACAAATTTAAATGTGTTAACCAGTGCTGCAAGAAACAGAAAGTTAAAATCTGCCATAACCTTAGAGAATGCCAAACTTTTAGCACATCAGTTGTCCTGCAGGTACTGCTTGGAGGAACACACCACTACTTCACATGCTTTCACACACCCAAGTTTCTCTGCAGTCCTACTCAAAGCCCTGCTCAGTGCACAAGCAGGGCTGAAATAGGGTAAATGGACAATAAGATAATTTGGTAATGCGTCTTCCCCTACACTGTTACTGCCACAGAATCTTAAACGCAAACACCCAAACATTAAAAATTTCTAGTTATTCCTGAAAATTCCTGGTTCTAGGTATTTACCTTAGCCTTCTGTCTTTTGAAAAAGAACACACAACACCTTACAGAGATTAATAACCTGAAGTTTGAACATAACTCAGTAACTCAAAATACAGTGTAGGGAAATACAGCTTTTATCTGAATAACTTAGATATATCCAGGCTATTACTTGCAGCTTGTTTTAGATAAAATTTGTTGGATCTCTGAATTCAAAAGAATCTCAGGTATCTATAAATAATGATTTCCTGCTTATGGGGAAATCACAGGACACTGAAACTCTCTTTTATCACTGCTCTAAGTCTTCTGTGCTTCAAAATATACCTACAGGCAAAAGAGTACTTTTAGATTATTTGTCTACTTACCTAGAGTTAGAAGTGAACCTTGGATGTCAATCATTTGCTTTTCAACAAATACCAAATGCTATGGAAGTTCTCACTCCTTCTTGCCACATGTTGTATGGAAAGGAATAACTCCCCAGCAGTTTGTCTTAGATTCTGATTTGTAATGCAAGAAGCCTTCAGTTTCTTTTATTTTTAATTATTCTTTTGTACTTTATTTTAAAAACCCACATTATTCTGCTATTCTGATCTTTGCCAGGAAAGGCTAGGTTTCAGTTTAATTTTATTTTCTGCACTTGAAAATAT
The DNA here is from genome assembly GCF_009819655.1 of Sylvia atricapilla. Lineage (NCBI taxonomy): Eukaryota > Metazoa > Chordata > Aves > Passeriformes > Sylviidae > Sylvia > Sylvia atricapilla. The sequence goes on along the minus strand of NC_089140.1, from coordinate 118,972,756 downwards.
TTCAAAAAGATAGATTTTTGCACTGCATAGTGTATGATTTAAATCAACATACATTTTTTATACCTTCAATAACTGAAAGTCTCCGTCACACCTCACATCTAATTTAAAATAGATGTGAACTATCTCAATTGCATTGTCTTTCCTGTTTAGACTTAAAATAATGGCACTAGAAAAGCAGCTGCATTTCCTCATGTAGTTGCATGACTAGCTGGCTGGAAATCCGGCTTGCTAGAGAGCACCTCTTCTTTTGATCAAAAATCTTACCTACTGTTTCTGCGGGAAAGAGCAACTACAGAAATGTTCCCCTCTCTTCATTTTGTTTACACCCTTCTGTTGTTGAGTCCCTCTCTTTCCATCCATCTTGTTCATTTTCCTGGTTCCTGCTTCAGTCTTTTCCTCCTGTGCTTTCCAATTCTTGTGTTATATATCTCATGCAGATTCACAATCATGTATCTACATCATTCTTCCTCTATTTGGTGGCTGCCCAACTCCAGCCCTGACTATTGCCCTCTCCACCAAAATCAAGTACTTCACCTTCAAAGATCTGCCAGTACCAACAACTTATCTTTAGCTTTATTGGTTTAACAATTTATTAGGCCCAGTCAATCCAAGAAATAACTTCATTCTTTTCTTTAGTTATATAGCTCCAGAGAAATCCTCCTAGAACATGCATATTACTTCAGACAACTCTTCAATTCTGGCAACTAGATTAGCTTTCTAGGATGGCCTTTTACTGTAACCATTGAATTTTTTTCTTTCTCTAATGATATGACAAGGCAAATGAAATGAGACAAAGCAATCTTCAGCTATATTTTAATTTTATAGTCAAGGAAGGTTTGGTTGTGTTTTTTCTGTTTCCTTTTCTATTTTTTTTTTTAAATCTTTGCAAACCCTCATGGCTTTTTTTCAATAGTTCTCCCAACTCTAGCACTAATAAACAGAAAACTGACAGACTAGAGTAATCATTCTCAAGGCATTCTGAGTTCTCCCATTTCATCATATTTATTAAACAAAGTAAATAAAAGGAATCTTAGCATCCAGGACTTAAAACATTTCATCTCTGAGGGTTCCCATGTCTCCTGCTTTATTGCACTAATCAATCTAATCTAATGGATTCTGCAATGCCGCAGAACTGTGAATGAAAAATTAAAATATCCTGTGATAGTTTTATAAAAAGAAAAATTAGTCCATTTTCAATAAGGAGATGAATTTATTGTATTCATCCTTATTTCAGAATTGAGCTATAATGGTTAAGTATGTTTATAAAAACTGGAGGTTTTAATTACATTTTCTTTGTCCTCTGTGAGTGAAGTTGTATCCATGGTCTCCTGTGACTACTTCCTCTCAGAAGAGAAAAATACATCTGCTTTCCTCAATTACTAAAATATTGCCTTTTACTCAAAAACAAACAGGAAGATTCTTCTAAAATCCCAAGACATTGTTCAACTTGTTCTGATAAGCCCAACTAAACAATCATATTAGGTGACACTTTTTGGGTTTTTTTTCTAAATCAGGCGAATAAGAGAGGAAATGGGGAGATGACTCTTTGTACCATGTGTTAGGTTTTCAGCCATAAATAGCTCAGGGCAGTACTGGTGGTTCTCCTAGGTACCCAGACCAGCTGTGAACACAATGTATGATGGCAAGACAGGAAGGAAGAAACCAAGAATGAAGATACAAAGGGAAAATTTAGCTGTTGAAAACATTATTAACCTGCTTCCTGATCATCTGATTTCAGTTAAATCCAGCTGCTGGTTGTGTCTCATTACTGAGCTGAGTATAGTAAAAAATAATTTTTATACTACAAAGAGGCAGCAAGTCATTTGGGCTTTGATGAACTCTCCCCCAAAAATTTGAATAATCTCAGCTCAGTATTGAGGGTATATGACCCAGGTTTAAATGGGTTAGGTCTACTAATTCTATTCATGGGCAAAGAAGTTATGTGAAAATAACCTCTGGTAAGCTTAGCTTCTGAAAGAGCTTGAGGAAGGACTGTTCGTGACACATTTCCATTCCTCCTCGACTTTGAAAGAAACCCTGATTAACAATTAAAAATAATTTTGTGTAAGCTGAAGTACTTGTACGGAAAAAAAGGGATTCAAAACTATTAATTTTTCACTTAGTGACAGCCACCATTTAACTAAATGAAGTTTTCTTAGTATTGAAGAGTCAACCCACTGTAATTGACTTGAACAAGGAGACATTTATGTCGTTGTTTTTAAAACCGTCTAACCCAAGGTCTGAAAACATGATGTATCTCAAATAAGAAATGCCAAGTCAGAGAGGGAAGAGTTTGTTTGGTTTGGCTGGAAGGTTTTTGAAAGTTTATAATAATAAAACTTATCACTAAGTTCTTCCCCATTGGTCTAATATTTAACAGTTTCTTCAAGGGACACTGTAACATCTAGCCCACAAACACAAGAAGCTAAACACAAACACAAAAACAATTTAAAGCTAGCCCTAAGTTTTTGTTCCCACACAGAATCCTAGCACAGGCATTACAATAAAAATATTCTAACTCTTTATTTCTGTTTCTGTATCAAGCAGTACAGGAAATAAAGCAGGAATTACAGGCAAGATATTCTGGATTGAAAAGGCCAGTTACTTTCCTATGAAGACAGGGGAGAAATCCTAAAACCTCAGTTCACTTTGTCACTTGGTGGTGAAGATGAGCAGAGCATTTGGTAACTTCTATACAGTGGTGGAAGGGAGGCAGAGGAAGAGGAGCTCATCCATCAGTAGGGATGGATTAAATGAAAACTGTGGCTTTATAGCAGAAGGAGAGAAAATGACTCCAGAAAAGCACAGAGAAAACTCTACAGGACAAAAGCTGCAGTCTTCATCTTTGCAGTTAAGATAGTGGAAAAAAAAAGTTTAATTTCAATAAAAGCCTCATTTTGGTGTATCAGTCCCATGAAGTTCTGTCACAAATCAGCCAAGCCCACTGGACTTCATAGCAACTGAAAAGCCTGAGCCCATCCAATGTATGGTTCCTTTGTTTTCACTTGTCAGAAGACTATTTTCTTCTCTTCAGAAGACTACTTCCTCTACAGCATCTAAAGCCAACAGGGTAAGTACAAGACAGCTGAGATAAACTCCACTGACCTTGTTATTGAGAGTACAACCCAACTATAGACTACACTGTGTTCCACAAAGCTTGCCTAGAAGCAGAAGAAAGCAGTTGTATCTCTCCTCTTCCGTTCCCTCTGTACGAAATCAAGTGTTTATTTATGATCATGTTGTTCTTACTAACCTTCAACAAATTTTCTGATATTCTGGGCAAGGCTCCGGACGCTGCTGGGGAGGTTCCAAGGGTCTTGCTTGATGTGGAGTCGTAGCCTCTTTGGGCAGTTGAGCTTTGGTTCCATTTCTTGCTGAAACTCTAAGCAAGGATGAAAATAGTATTTTTCTGCCTAAGCCTCCTGAGAATGTCACACTAAGACGTTGTTTTTCCTTAATGTTTTCACTGCTCAAGAAGTTGGCAACTTGTTTAACTCAAGTTAAAGCTACGGTGACAGGTCTAACAGTCATCTAAGCTCCCTTAGGTCTAAGGAGACAGTGAGCAGCATCCCCAGACATGATTCTTTCTGAGGCAGGTACATAACACAGAAGGTGAATGGTAACTGGGACCTCAGAACTTTCAGAGGCAAAATTGTTTCAATCAGAAAATTAAATTTAAACCAAAATTACTTATTAAAAAAAAAGGACACACAAAAAACCCCACAAACAAACAAACAAACAGAACCCCCCCCCCCCCCCAAAAAAAAAAAAATGGGAAAAAATGATAAAAGGAAGTTATGTGCTCTTTCCTGCAAATTCATTTAGCAGGTAGTAATTCAGGCTTTGTAAAAACTCCTAATTGAGGTAAAAAAAGCCCTTCTGGCCATTTAAAGCTAGTATTCTTTGCTAAAAGACATGTGTAGGGTCAATATATCTTACTATTGATATTAATAAAACATTAAGTTTCCCACTGAAAATTTTCCATTTCTTTTTTTTTTAAACTCAGTCTACTGAAAGAAGTCCTTTCTTTTTTCATCACTTATGACTACCACCAGATGCTTATTTATATCCTTAGACTTAAGCAACCACACAAGTGGTATTAGAGTGTCTGAATTTACATACAGGATATTTCTTTTTAAGCAATCAGTAATACTTAAATAAGTACATATTTGGCATAAATATTGCTGTGACTATAAATCTTATATTATTTATAAATCAACTTCAAATATAACTACAAAAATAATAAAAATCTGATATTAGTAATAAAACAGATCAAGAATGCCTTCAGTAGTTGTGACAAAATATGCACTAAAAACACCTGCAATATAAAAAAATTGCTTCTTGACTCAAGAGCCTCAGCAATACGACAGTCAGTTCAGAGTCTACAATTTAGTTACTTCAAAATTTTTCCTACATTATGCTATAAAAAGTAATGAGCCAGGTTTCAACTAAAAATTAAGATCTATTTAACATGAACTTCACAAATCAGTTAATGCAGAATATACCAAGATTAAGCAAAATCAGTTAACACCAGCTCAAGGAGTGGACAGTAATTTCCATGTACCCTTCAATCTGCCTTTTCACCTTCATAGCCAGAATTGTTACCTTGGAGGCCTCGACCTGGTGTAAAGTACTTTGTCTGCTCAAAGGCCCTCATCACAGCTGGTCCTTTCAAAAGATTGACAATTGAATCGACCTGTTGGAATCAAGGTTCTGTGAGAAAGATGTTTTTTTACTGCAACAATTAGAATTAAAATCCTTTCTGTAAGAAATGTGGGCTACTGATGAGCAACTTTGGATTCTTTCTTACCTAATGGGTCTAGTTAAACTAACAAACTAGAGAACACTAGACTAAATTTAAGGACCTGTTTAATTTGCAGTTTTGGACTATTTACAGAAAACTGAAAGAAATGAGTAAATACATATCATCCCAGTAAACACTGGGACATAAAATTAAAAAGAATTATTTTCTAAAGACATCCTAGCTCAAGCAGACATCAGTATCAAAGCCAAGAAAAATACTCTCATACTTGACCAAAAAGATGCTCCAAGCAGCTATGGAGCTTGTCTTGTTTATCATGGGAGATTCGAACACTTATGGGAAGCTCATCACCTGAAAAATATTTTAAAATGAGAAACTGTTTAGAAGTTTCAGCATGTTTTCCAAAACCTTTGCAGCTTAGATAATTTGCTTCGTACACAGATTGATGCTTACACTATCGGGACTACAGTAACTGTTCTCCCTACATATTTTGCATTTACTGGTTACTCGATAATACAAAAACAGCTCTTAAAGAAGGGACCATATTCAAAACCCAACTGGTCACGGTTCTGGAAGACCTGCTCTTGATGAGCCTGCTTGGGGGAAGGGGGGACTAGACCAGATCAGCCCAAAAGGTCCCTTGAAACCTGAACTGTTCTGTGACCAGAACACACAATTCTCCTCTTCTGGAAAACATACTAAACTCCAGACTAAACAGCCAAGTAGTGCAAACTCAGCGTAGCAAACCACAAAATCACTGAAATGCATTCAGTGTAAAGTTTTTGTAAGGACTCCACAGATAATCCAGAGTCTTAGTGTTCTTACTAACTAAATGGTTCTGAGATTTTAGTAATTCAGCAAAAATACATTACCCTGATACTGTATTTGATATGAAGCTTTTAGTAGCACATACCATACAGAAAGTGCATAGGAAAAGGACTCTTTCAGGTCACTGCTCTGCCACTCCCTCTTTCAGACAATAGGTGATATACCTTGAACTCTTTCAAAAAATGTTGAAAATTTGAGCTTAAAACTGGTTTTCCTCCTTGATGTTGGTGACAGACAAGAAACAATTTATGAGGCAAATTTATTCAAGGTTAATAGAGACTCATTTTTTCATGTCAGAGAAACACTTTAACAGCACTTTTCTTTCCTTGAATTTTTTTAGCTCCTTTAGATGTCCTTACAATCATACCTCTTCACAGGATTTTAATTGCAACAGAGCACAGTGCCCAAGAGGCCTGATCTGGAGTTAGCCAGGCTAACTTTGGAACCAGCCAAAAAATTAGGGCAGGAGAGAGTGTGAGTTTCACTGTGCAGCAGAATTTGTCATCTAAAGGACAGTATCTTTGCTTGGCTAGCAAAGATATGTTTTTAGGCACCTCAGCTGGTACTTCAGCTTGATGCTGCACAAGAGTACATCAGCCCATTTTTATCTTAAGTTGAAGATATGGACCTTGTGTCTCCTCTTCTATTAACGATTCATCATGTCCTTCATCCTTTACTCTGTATTAGCTTGGCTGTGTAAGTATGCATCATTTCTGGAAATGAAATTCTGTCTTATTCACATTACTCTGCATTATTCACAAGGCATCTCAGATACCTTGCATAATGTCTTGATACTTTTCTGTTTCAATTGAAAATATCTCTGCTGGTACAATGAGCAATAAAAGTTTGCCTTCTCTATGGCAAGGCCCCACTGGCAGGTCATATTCAACTAATATGCTCAGTTTTTTTCTTTTTCTAAATCATTCCCAAAAGATAAACTCCCAGCTTAGAGCAAATATTTTTTTATTATTAGTCCCTGAGTATATGACCTCCTTTTCCATGCAGTTAAATTCCATCTCATTCCTATTAGCAGCTGCAATTACTTAAATCCAATTTGTCATGGCATAAACAAGAATGTGCTCCTATGTGGTCTCACATTCCTTCCTACAAACACACACAACCATATCCTGCTGTCTAGGTGCTGACACTGGCTAGGAGAGCATTCCACACTCACCTAAAATGCTCCTTACTCTGTGCAACTCAATGCACTGTCAAGACATGAAAAGCAGTGGCTCCAGGAGCTCTAATACAGTCTACTCACAGAGATAATGGAATGTTGGCTCTCTTTTGCAGAATGATTCCTAAGTGAAGCACTAGCTAGGCAGAAGCAAAATTATACACTTCTATTACTAAGAAGGATGCAATTTTTTAAAACAAAAACAGTAAATTTGCCAGGCAAATGAAAAGAATAAAATTGATTAAAAGGAACAGAAGACAGATTCATAAATGACTTTTCCAGACATACCTGAATCCATTTCATCACTATGAAAATAAGAACTGCACTGACTGCTACAAATGCTGGTGAAAGAGGCAATGGAGTTCCTATTGCTGTTGCAGTCGCTTGAAAATAAAACACAAAACAAAAAAAAAATAAATAAAGCTATGTCCTTTAACACAGGCTCTGTAAAAAAATATGGAAATTCTTTCCCTTTTCCCATCCTAAATTTAATGATGACATGGTCTGTGTAATTCTTTATACACAATAAAGATCCCTGTGCTTAGGCTCTCGTTTAATTTGCAGTCCTGGAGGGACTCAGAAGACTGGATTCCCAAAATAGATGCTTCAATTATCTCCCTTCCCCTTACCTGTGAACAAGCGCTTGCAGAATAGTAATATAGAGTTTGAATGTAAAACAACCAACTTTTCTTGCATGAGTAGCAGTTTTTGAATCTGTGGCCTCTAATGTTTTAGTTACTTCACATTTTCTCCTGGTCCACAGCTAACACAAACATTGAGTCTTTACAACGTGCATAACAGTCTCGCTGCTGGTTTACAGGAGATTTGAATCATTTGAATAGCACCAAACTCAAATTACAAACTATTTTCCTTGTCAGCCAAAACAGTTCATGATCCCATCTCTTCCAGCTGTTTTTTTTTTTTTGAGATGTATAGACATTTTCATCTGTGGTTTCAGTCAAAACTTGTATGCATATGAAATTTCATCCACATTGGTCTAATAGGGAGATTTTGGGATTTAAATTTGTAATTTTTTCTGCTCTTTTCTCTCAAAACCAATATTTTCTGTACAGAAAATACATGGAGATATACCTACTCCTGCAGTAAAACCAGAGTAAAACATTGACTTTTATACTAAAAAATCCTTTTATACTAAAAAATGAAGATATATTTGAATTCAATGACTTCAGAGTTATTTAGCCATATAAAAATCTTTTTTTTCAATGCAGGAAATGCGTAAGTAATGATCCAGCAGAGGGAGTCTTAAAAACCCAAGTGAATATAAGATAATGTAAAAGTGTACCTAAGGGATGTTTATACATAATTATATGGGTCTTATTTTATGATTTGCGTGTACTCATTTACCAAGATTAACATATCCATTCTTAAAATAACAGTGCAGTTATACACGTGCTCCATATTTTTTTCTTTATTTGCGTAGACACAGAAGTGACTTTTCAGTAATTTAGGCAGAGTGACTTACTTTTCCTGGCTAACCTACTTGTTTTGGACCTGTAGTCAACAATCTAAGTGAATGAGTTAAGTTTTTAAATTAAGCAATATGATGTAATTACAATCATAACCATTAAGTAGATGAAAAGACATCAGTAACAACATGTTCCTAATAGCGGGTGAACAGTCCCAATGAGCATTAAAAATTTCTGGCTGGATATTAAGAAATGTTTTCTAACCAACTCTATTCACTTATTAAGGTCTCCAAAGGGGAGATGAAGGTTAATTAAAACTGGGTTGTGCAAAGCATGAGAAAATAAAACACAGGAAAATGAAAAACAGATTAGATGCATTTGCTGTATCATTCTGCATGTTTTTGCGTTGTGTTCTTAAGTTTAGGAGACCCTACACTAAATGAGAAGATTATAATGGCCAAAATCAGCCAAATAGTTCCAATAATAACCACTGTGGCATTATGAGTGCTGGAGATTTTAAGTATTTACTAATACGATTATTTAAGCAAAAAAAAAAAAAAAAAATTCTAATCTCACTCCAACACTTGTCCTCAACGCAGAAATTTAATGATTATTCTGTATATGGAACCCTATGTTTTATTATTCCTACACAGCCAGAATGGAAGAACAGGAATCAGAAGAAAGAAAATGTTTTGAACAAAGAGACACTCATGTCCTGAGTCACACCTTCTTTCTCCACATACAAATCCTGTGCCAGCTGGGGGAACCTCCTGAAAGGAGAAAGCACACATCACGGGAGCAGCTCATGAACAGTCAGTTTGACACATGCAGGAAACTCTAAATGCACTTCTGCTGGACCAAGAACTTTGCCTGTGTGTTCACGATGTTAAGAACAAGACAAACTTAATCTGTGCAAATTTTCTCTGCATTTATATCTGTATGGTTCTCTATACGCTGATGGAGAGTTTATATCTACCAGGCTGCAGTAATCAAACATAGCTTAGAAAGTGATCTCAGCAACACAGCGTCCTGTAGAAAAATGATGAACCTACTAAGACTCTAAATTCTGAGCATAATAATGAACTATGATACTGACCAAATAATGAACCCTCATTTTACTTGAAGCTAAAATTTAAATCTAGGTTTTATATCATGTAGTTAACCAATTGTCTCTAAGCAAGAGTGTATAAGAACTTATAATCTGTATAAGAAGCATATTTTCTATAATTATTCCTTCCTTTTCAAACTTCTTCATATTCTCGTTCACAAAAAACATGATGCATCACAAATTTTAGAGGTGAGTTGATACTATAGTATTTAGAGTGAAAAAAGGTATGAAATACATGTTGATAAACAGTATATTTTTTCTTTAGATCAGGCTCTATCACCTTGTTTTCCATGTTAGATATTTGGTTTGTTGCTGGAGACATAATAAAAAGTAATTACCTGTCTTATAAAAACCAGAAATCTAAAGTAGTTTTACATTTAAATTGTGATATCCTATCCAGATTTGGGTGACTAAGGTTCAATAATCTGTACTGTTAAGACTTCATTTTACACATCTTGAGGCTAGTTACTCCTCCATTAGTAACGTCAGAATCATATTCTAATAGTCTTTATAACCACTTGATACTTCACAGACTTCCATATTTGATTCAGTTGAAAAATAAAAATACTATTAATAAAGTTACCTGTAAGAATCCCTGTTACTGATGGTATCATGACCAGAATCTTCTTGTTCATCACCTGTTACACTGAAACAGACTTTCTTCCCATTCCTTTCACCCTTTTCATTATCACTGTCTGCTGGTATTAAAGGCTCAGGAGTTTTACGTTCTGATTTGGGAGAATATGTTATTGAAGACAGAAGGCTGTGTGAAACACAGAAATAAAAAAGGTAAATTCATGTTTTTCAAAAGTGAGCTAGCAACAGGATAACATTTCTCATCACCACCCTCCAAATATTATTCTACAATATGTGAAGGGAATATCTTAATTCAGTCAATATCTATTTGAAACAAGGGAAGGAAGTGACACATTCTGTTGTTAAAAAGTCTAACAGTGAAACCCATTAACCTTACCAAATACTTAATCACGTATGAAAGCAGTGATTCCAGCTGGAGAAGAAATACAGCACATTCTTGGACACTTAGGGTCAAACTGCATATTAACATAACCATTTTTAAATATGAATTCTGCACTTCTTAGCACAATGTAAGAAAACAAACAAAAGAAGCTGTATGTCTGTGAAATTTCTGCTGTACAAGACATGCCAGTGTGCATCACAAGCTATTCTACTAGGGCATTTTAAAGATCTTTATTAACATCTCTGTGTACTTCCTGACATTCAAAGTGTCTAAGCCATTATCACCAGTAAAACTAATGACTAATATACAAGTGTCCATGACGAGCACAAAAGTGACATCTAGCCAAGAAAAGAGAACAGTGCAGACAGCTACTTTTAGACCATGTAGAAATACTGGCAGTGAAAAATTCATATTCTTGGATGATTAATTCATACTGTGATGCTCTAATTTACTTTCAAGATCAGAACAGCAATAATGAGCAATTGTCCTTTAATTCCTATTGCTCAAACACTCCATTAAAATCACAATTTCAAATTAATATTTGGATTTCAAAAGCAGAATTTTTCTGGCAAAAACTACTTGCTAACTACCTGAAATCAGAGGAGACTGAACTAAGCTTCTTTTCCCCCTTGAATCACTTAGAAATAGTAGCAGAGTTTTATTGAAGGAGCTGTCAGAATGGTCAACTGGCAAACTTTCCACCAAGTACATGGTAGGATTCAAACATATGTTAGATCTTCTTATGCAAAATTCTTGCTACTGATGGGAATAGACAGATATATTTTATCCCACATACAGTTAAAAATACTGATCTGAACTTCAACTAGAAAACAAAAAAATGATACTAAAGTTATAATTTCACTAGAATTTAAACTCACTCCTCCACTAGACCAATGTCTTTTGGGCTACATGATGCCTCAACACTTTATTAAGTTATCAGTAGGATATCAGTTATCAGTTCTTTTCAGTTATCAGGTCTTTATCAGTTATCAGTTCTTTTCAGTCACTTTCCAGTCACTGACAAGCATAATTCCATGTGTATGGGAAGAGAGATGGGGCCCATATTTTATGCCAGTGTTCAGTGTCAATCTCGTGCTAGAGCATATGTGCTTTTGAACTTGTCCTAAAATAAACATGTTATGGAAGCAGAAACTGGAGAAAACCAGTTCTTCATACCTGTAAAACTTATTTCTTTGTAAGAAATATGTAAGGGGTTCAAAAAAGGATTAGGCAAATTTATGGCAGATCATCCTAACACTTGCTCTTAAACCAAAAGGTCCATTCCAAAAAGACCATATCGTTCTGCCTTCTGAAAGATAAGTACAAAGATAAATCTATACTTTTGCTTTTTCTTGTGTTCCCACTCTCACCCCCTTAAAAATAAAAGTGGGAGGTTCATTCTAGTAACTTCCTCAGGATTTTGTTATTGCAAGAAAATAATCAAGAGTAAGAAACAACCATAATGAACCGCAATTTCAGTTCCTGAAAGTATCTTCCCCTGTGTAATTATTTGTCAAGACATAGACAGACTATTATATCCCCTTCTTTTATGTGACTGTTTAGTCACTGCTGCCAAGAGCTCAGTAAAAGACTGATTAACGTAGCTGGATATTTTCCTAAGGGGGCTTTTCCATTTCTCTCAGCAGGCAGACTCTTTTTCTAAGGAAATTTTTTTTTGCTGAACTACCATGAACAAAAGACGGAACTTTGGATTACCAAGTTCTGGAGCAAGTGGTTATTGAGGTAACTGGTGTGCTCTTAAAACCTCAGTCCAGGGAGTTTAAAGTAAAAACCTGGATACATCCCCTCCCTAATAATCATGTTTAAATATACTTTTTCTTATTAAACACATTACATGCACAATACGCTTTCTCCAGAGATGGGGCTACCCCAAACAAAATTACCTTAGATATCTAGCACTCAAAGGAGAAACACATCCATGAACAGTAACTAACAGCTAGAGAGTCTCTATGAGGAATACTTCAATTAAACAGGGAAATATAAATCTTAAAAAAAAAAAAAAATCCTCACAACCCTGACAAAAAAAACCTGCTCTACGGTTAGTCAAAGAATTAAAAATGGCACTAACAAAAAACCTTCTGCAACCTCTGAACTCCTCTGCCTCTTCCTCACTCCACAGAGGCCTGAAAAATGCTCAAGCCTCTTGTATTGTCCAAAAAGACCTCTTTCCAAAAAAGAGCTGGGATCATGGGAGAGCACTGAGTGCATGAGAACCAAGAACAAGCAGAGGTCACCATATAGAAAACAATTTGAAAAAGGACTCATTTCTATGTAAAACCTAGCAGCAACATGGGTATCTGCAGCATCACTAAAGAACTATTGGGATACCATTAAACTATTTGAATGTGAGCACAGTGGACCCTTGAGAGGCTGTGGAAAGGGGATACATATTCTGTGTCTATTTCTCTCTCTCTCTGTCAGTATTACAACACTTATCCAACCGAACCTCATCAGCAAACCATCACATAAACTCTTATGCAGACAATCTAGGATTACAAAGTCTTCTCTGAAATGTTCCCTTGCCATAATCCACACGCTCTCACAGACATGCTCTTCAGATGAAACACTAATTTTTCAATTCACTAACATATGGCAGAGGTTGAGCAGGTAACACTGCCCCAAGATTTTGTGAGCTGAAACACAGACCAATACTGACCTCAACACAGAGCAGAAACCTCCAGTAACATGAATGAGCAAGTTTTTCAACAGTAAGTATAAAGAATACCAAACAGTCATTAAGGAGCCCCATTTTTCTGTCACCGAATATCAATATAAACTAAAAATTGTGATAGATGCTGTGTTCATATTATCTGTCCTGAGAATACTAAAAATAATGCTGATTGTTTAGGATAATAAACAATTCAGTAAAAAGACTTCAATTTTATTGTTAACATGCCACAACAAAAAAAATAAATTCTACTGACTCTATAAAACCCACAAAATCTGTATGTTCACGCATTTCCTCCCAGCTGTTTAAGTAGGAAAAGTTCTAATTAAAGCACAGCTTTTGGATTATCCATTGTGTCACTCTCTTTTGTTTCTTAAGTCCTAAATCTCAAGAGTTAATTAGTGTCTGCTACTATGTTCTAATACACCACCTACTTCCGAACTGCTCAGTCTTCACTGTTCAGCACTTTTAAGTAGGTCTCTTGGCTATCCTGCTTCCTCTACAGAACTGCTTTCCCCTACAGTAATTACTGACTGGCAGTCCACTCAATGTCCATGAGGAATAAAGCATGAAGTCTCAGTCTTCCAATCAGCCAAAGGTAGAATTTGCTAAATACATCTGTGTACCTTATACAAGATCAGCTACAAGGTCATTGTACAGAAAATTTAGGAATGAAAAAAGTGAACCCTTGTGTTTACTGTCAAAACTGCATGACCCTTAAAATGAATACATGTATAGACATACATATATTCCTGTACACAGAATTTTTCTGTGAGTGTGTGTATTTATATATACATTTATACAAAAGAAAGGCTGAGAATTTCCTGTGCTTTTGCATCACAAGCTCAAGGGAGTGGAAGGAAAAGGTGTGGCATACTGGCAACTGGGACTTCCTGAAATATTGACTAAAATTCCATATATAATTTTCTGACTTCCATGAGGAAGACAGACAACATAAGGCTTTACAGACAGTCATTTCTAAGTGCACCCAAGCACTGAAATTGTCATGAATTTAATTAATTGATTTCATCTTTAGCGTGATAATTAGCAGAACTCTGTAAAGGCACAGGAAACAACATTTTCTTAAAAATACTTAGTCAACTCTTGCTTTCATTCCCACTGCAGTATGTAATACATTACAATTACTTATTGTAACTATTAAAATTACCATGAGAACAGTAAGAAAAGAAATTCCATACTTAAGTACACATGAAAGAAAAAAATCACACTACAGTCTTCAATATACCAGGAGAAAAAAATGATACACCACTTCTTTAAACTTGGGATCAGGACAGATTGACTTTTAAATTCAAAAAAAATTTCTGTTTTTATTTTCAAAATTATTTTCTGACATTTGTATTACATATGGGATCTTTCAAAACTTAAATGCTTTTAACCCTTCTTCATCCTTATCCCAAGACAGTAAATAGCCCAGGAGTCAACCCACTTACTTTGCAAATGAAAAAGCAAGTTATAAATCCATGTCCTGAATTAGGACTAACTGTGATGAGACTCTGAGCCTCTCACACTCAAGCCAAATGTCCTAATCACTCAACAGTAGCTCTTTCTAAATCCATAGTTCTTTCTTAAGGTCAAATTGGTTTTGAAAAATGTCTAACAAATTAATGCTCTCCCTTAGGTGAGTAATGCCTTACCCAAAAATTCATCCGTGGGACTATTCAGCAATGCCCAAAGAGTTCAATACAAGTAATTTTTATACTTCTGCTCTTTCTTTCCATTCTTAGTGAAATTGTATGTGACACTGGTGTGCCTCACATTTTCCTCAATTCAAATCCATTAACTTTGCCACATTCTAAAGAAAATCTACAAACTGGAAAAAAAACTACAAACTGTGGGGAAAGAAGTCAGGCATGCTGCAAAAAAGATCAAAATACATTACCTGCACTTAATTCTTTACTTTATTTCAATTCTATCTGAAGTCAGCATTGATTCCTATGCTGCACAAAAGCATTGCCCAGATTTATCATTATCCTCGATGGAAATATTAAAGGCAAGTCCAGATGGTACCATTTACTTACTCATCTATTTGGCAGACACATGTTTCCACCTCTTTCAGTGCAGTTTGTAATTTGAACAGCAATTTTTGATAGACATCTTGTGTTTCTAAGTCTTCTTCTTTTAAGAGGTACCTCAGACCATGGCCCTCTTGCTGGCCAAGAGACTGTCCTGAAGGGGCAGCCATAGTAGTAATGGTATGCTGGACGTAAATCATGGGATTCAGTTTACCTGGGAATAATCCAAAGGGATTTCATCATTATCTTTTCCTCTACATACATTTTGAAGTCGGTAAAATATCTAAAAGACACTGAAATATTCTTCTGTTTAAAAATTCATGTACTTATTTGATTTTGCATTTTATTTGCATTTCAAAGTCAAGCCATTTAGGAAAAAGTCATTGTGAAATTATTACTACCCGTTATTCTGCTTTAAAATAAAACTAAGAATTGAAAGCGGGGTGATTTCAGAAAGGCTTGTCCTTAATTTTAATATTTGGGCTATAAACCTAAACTGATCACCTTTTAAGACTCTTTATCAGAAGCACTGGAAGTAGCTCTTTCAAGCTCAATTGACTTACCTTGATCAGTGTTTTTATTTTCCTTTTCATGGGAAGAATGTTTTCTGCTGTCTAACTGTACACCAAAGGCACTACCAAGGGACGTTGAGGTCTTAGGGTAAGACACTTCCATCACATTGATATGGCAATTGGTTGGACAGAAATCACTGCTGTGAAGTGGTGAAATCTTTGACTTAGCTTGTTTGAAGGTAGGCCAAGCTCTGTTTTTTAATACTCTTGAAAACTAGAAGAAAGAAAAACAAATTTTTGATCATTAGTTCTTCTTGTGTCTGCACTTAGCTAACAATTCTTGTGTACATAACTAGAAAATAAAAGCTTAAAATATTTCAGTCATCTGTGACTTAAAGTGTCTTGACTTTGTAATTTCCATCTTTCTCTAAAAGGGAAAGAAAAAGATTTTACATTTTAAAGGTTTGTTTTTGAAGCAAATGATATTTTAAGAAGTAAGTAGCTTTGTCACAGAGAGATAGAATTTATTTCCCATGGAACATAATAAAAAAATAAGTGTCTTTCTGGCAAGCAAGTCTGGAACTGCTGTACTGCTCATGGCATTTATAAACACCTGCCGATGTTTTCAAGCCAGTATTTTTCAAAAATTCATGAAATTTTGGTCTGAAGCTATAATGAAGACAAAATCAGAAAGTATGAATTTTGGATTTCCTATTCAGGAAGGAGGAAGTCCTCATCAATTATATCTTATCCTCCTGCATTAGGAGAAGCATTGGCAGGAGTTGGAGTGAGGTGATCCTGTTCTCCTCAGCACTCGTGAAGCCTTCCCTCGAGTCCTGGGTCCAAGTCTGGGCCTTACAGAAATAGACATGGGAATTCTGGAGAGGGCCTAGTGGAGGTGAGCCCACTGAGATGATTCAGGAACTGGTGCATCTCTCCTGTGAGGAAAAGCTGAGAGAGCCTGGAGAACAGAAATCTCAGGGGGAAACACATCAATGTATATAAATACCTGAAGGAAGGGTGAAAAGAGAAAAAGCCAGGTTCTTTCCAGTGGTGTCCAGTGCCAGGACCAGAGGCAATGGGCCCAAACTTAAACACAGGAGTTTCCTCTGAATATCAGGAAACACTTAGGCACTGTGAGTGTGATCGAGCACTGGCACAAGCAGCTCAGAGAGTTTGCGGGAAGAGAGGTCAGGTCTCCCTCCTGAAAGACGGTACTGGTAAACCATCTCTAGGTGGCCCTGCTTAATCAGGGTTGGCTGGACAAGACCTGAAGAGGTTCATTCCAACCTCAACCATTCTTCTATTTTGAGTGACATTAGGAAGCTGATGAGCACTAGTACATAAAAACTACAAACACCATATTTTACAGACTTGCCTAGCCCAGTACCTCTTTTCACCCCTGTATATCAGCTCAACAGTGAGGAATGGTTTTATGGTCTAATTCTCATACAGTGCTTAGCCACATCTCCTTGACTCTAACTTCTTAAATTTTGTGCAGAGTCCTGAATAGGCTTAGAGTTATTTGGTTTTTAAGATCAGAAGATGTCAACCCAAAATGGAGAAGACTGAGCTGGACACTCAGCAGCTACATCTACTTCAAGATCAAGTCATGTGAACAAGCTCTTCAATTGGATAAGAGAGTTGTCAGTCACAAGTAAGATTTTTGTCAATATGTGTAATTTCCAGTGCAGTTTGTTGTTAGGGAGGAGTTTTTTCTGGCATAATCAGCATTTTAATCACAATATCTCTCCAGTCAAAATATTACACAGACCTACCTCAGCTATGAAGCACAGCTCACGCATAAGAATATTTTCAGTTAACTTGCAAAGCTTCTTCACTAATAAATGTCAGTAAAATTTTGAATCGGTCAACTTTTTACTAACACTTCAGCTGAATTAAGACACATCCCGTCTGCAAAGTAAGATGTTTCTGGGACTTAAAATTCTGTTTATTTTGGCGCCATATTACTTAAGCCTGACAAACACTTGTTGGGATAATTACATTTAAATCTTCAGATCACAACAAGATCTGGAGGGTTACAAGAAATCCAATTATGGAATTTTTCAAAGTCTGAAGAATGTAAAAGTTGTTAAGAAGGGTACTAAGGACATTCAATGATGAAAATGTTTCTGCAAGAAGTACATATTTCACATCTCAATCTCCCACACATCCTGCTCCAGAGAGACCAAATGCTGGCTATGATTTAATCAGGTCATAAGTCAGGACCAAAATTCTTTTCATATATGTGTTGAGAAACATCTGGGACTCGTGGCACTGGAATTGAGGTCTATTAGGAGCAAAATGTTCTGATAATAATAATAGTACGAACTGCAGAAATCTACAGTCTCTTTTATTTATAGAACTCAAACTTTCACAGTAAAACCAAGAGCCAAGCAGGGCTCAGGCACTTTGAAAGTCTCCTGTAACTATGGTTACCTTTACCTTGCCAAGAAAATGACACATCTATTCCTGCAATCCACTTCATTACTAATTGTCATTAAAAGCTATAACTGTGAAACTACTGATTCCTGAGCAGATGAGATTTAAAGTGCCGTCTGTGTCAGGAATATTCGCTTCTAGGCAGTGTAAGAACTATGAAAATTTCCCTAAGGCTGTTTGTTTCACATCCAGCAAACACAACAAGATTTGATTTACTGTCTTGGCCTCCTCTGTAGAGGCTGTATATCATAGTCAAATTTTTCAGCTACAGAAAACATATAAATCAACTGCATGTTACTTGAACTGTAACTATAAATATGTAACTATTAATATTCAAATCAATAAATTTTGGGTTTTAAAAATATATTTTGGATTTTAACCAAATTGGAAACATGGAGGTTTGTAATTCCAGCAAACAATGGAGAACTCAGATTTTGCTAAAGCAGTGGAGACATCTATTGATGTCTCCATTGACACAACTCAGTTTATTCCATTTCTTTTTAGAGAGCACCTGGAAATGTCTGACAAGCTGCTTTTTGGCCTTCATCCTACTGACTACTGAAGCTACGGATATTCCTAACAGTTCTCCATAGTTTTCCTCTGAAAACTTAAAAAATCATTATCTACTCTTTTAAATGCAGGTTCTGCAAACGTGTGAAGCTTCCTTTGCCTTTGCTTTTTTTCTTTTCAATTTTTTATGTATAAACTTTGAGAACAGATCAGTTTGTAACTGTCACAACTCAGATCCCCAAATGAGGTAAGACAGGGCAGATACATTTTTTGGAGCCATTTTGAGCCTACCTCAAAGCAATTCAACTCCCCACAACTAGGTTCCATGAGAGAGGAACTAGGAGTCTGGATGAGAAAATGAGTTTGCATTAACAAAATGCCAACAGTTGATTCATTTATGCCCTGCTTGGTTAAACAACTATAGAGAAATGCACTGACAGCAACTGGAGGTCATAGTCTGGGCTATTTATTCATTCATATATCATTAATTCAGATCTCAAGCATATAAAAGTCAGCACCTTCTCCATTTTTCCATGCTATTATCGTTCATTAAACCAAGTGAAGCTAATAATTTACAGGGATGTTACTATTAACAGCTATGCTAGGGCCTAAAAGTTGAATAAATGGGTTAAAATTTGGTATTTGAGTTGGTCTAGAAAGAAAAAAACAATTCTGTTGTTATTGCTACATTTTTGGTTAACATCTGCAAATCCACTAGAGTATTGGTTTAAGGCATTTACAAGAATGAAGGCCTTTTGTGGAATATGCAGTTGGTTGTGTCTGCAACTGAATGCAGCAAACAAGAAAGAATACAAACTACCCAATGTCTAAAAAAGGGATAAGAAAGAGAATGGCTTGAAAAAAATAATGATGCAATTACTTAGTTAAGGCATTCATGCTTCAAAATAGCTAAACTTTCAGCCACATTTTTGTCGCTGCCATAGATGCTCTGAAGACTTATTCAAATTGTACCACATTCCCCTGTTTTTCCCTTAAAATAAAAATACAATCAAGCTTAGAACATGCATGTCATACCTTTTTATAACTAGAGATTCTTCTGTAGATATGCTCAATTTTCTCACTGCAAATGACACTGAATTTACTTTGAAGTTCAGTGGGGATCACGTCATTTAAGGAGTTGAGGCTGTTGCAATTCTGCACAAAATGTTCATCGCTTTTTGCCAGTGCTTCAAGAATCTAGGATAATAAAAACAAGAGAAGTATGTTATGAAAATAAGTTGACTAAAATTTCCCCGTACTAATCATCTCATAACTAAAGCTGAAAAGTCTGATAACATTACAGAAAATGGTGCACAGCAACAATGAATGAAGCATGGGATGCAAAGAGGTTTTCTTAAATCTACTCCCTGATAAGTTACACCCATAAGTATTTTTGCTTGGCTTCTCATGACATTGTCTGATAATGGATTTACTACTAATTTCCTACTAATGTAACCACTATGGCTCCTCTGAAATACATTATCTGCTATATTTACTTGATCAGCACATATTATGCAAAGCTGCTGAATTAATTCATTCATTACTTCTAGAAAATCTTTGGTTTGGCAGAATACTAACACACTGAAAAGGCATAAAAGAAAACAGAATGCTATCCTTTTGTATATTCTGCATAAAAAGGCCAGGAAATAGGGCACAAAACAAGCTGTACTGCCCAGCAAAGACTGAAGCCTTGCTATAATGGTGAGAGAAAACTAAATAAAAGGAATGTTGAAGAGATGAGGGTAATATATAGCCTTTATAGATATTTTAGTGGATCTTTCACTTTCTCCCAAGTTTTATTTGATAATTAAGAGATAAGGGAGAGGGGCAGGAGGAATGGAAAACTTTGAAGATATTTTAACTTTTTTTAGATTTAAAGGCTCAATTTATAGTAACAACATAACTCATTTTCCTCCTGAGCACACAATCATCCTCCAAAACATCAAAGAGATAAAGGTGATCAATTATAAGGTATCAAATCAAAGACATATAATCATAAGAGTAAAAAAAAGACAGAAGTTTTTCCATTGGCATTAAACATAATAAGCATTAACATACAAAAAATGCTTCATACCTTTGCAGTCAAACTGAAAAATCCCTTTGGTTCAATCATTTTTTCCAAGACATGGCACTTTATTCCAGCTGTGCTGTCATACTCGTAAACCACTCCATACTCCAGATGAACATTGTCAACAGTCAGACTCACATGATCTTTCTTCCCATCAATTATTGCCATAGTGTTAAATTTGTCAATTACTTCTAGAATAAATAAAGTAACACAAATCAGTTGACAAGTCCTGGCCATTAAATGAACTACAAAGGAGATAGGCAAACATTCTAGAAAGACGTATGTTCTGATCATTCTATTTTAAAACACTCATTAAAAAACCTAGCTGAACGGTATAACAATCAGAACACTGGTAGTTTATAGATTTAAAATACTGGACTGCAAAACAGGCAGTACTCTTTCTGTACTATTATTAAAGGGAGATAATTCCATTTCATTTATAATCCAGAGACATTAAGAAAGATCCAAAAAAGGGAAAATTGAGAATTTCTAAATAAAGTAGAAGAAAATCACTGTGAAAACTGTCAACATTCAGAAATGAAACCACAATAACTGCATTTATGAAGAGGATATAAATACAAGTCATGTGTTAACAGTCTCTTTAATTACAAGTTGCAGATGAATGCAGTTTTATTTAAATGTAAATTGCCTGAAAATAATCTGAAGAATAGCAATTTTTTTATTTCCCATGCAGTAATGACTAATGTATCTAGTTTGCCATAAATTATTACTAGTGGGGAAAATACATCAGGTAACACCTAGGTTTATGTTTTTTACAAATTAAAATAAACAGATTTTCATCACTGTTCACAGAAGTATTTTCTCTAATGGGAAAGATAGTAGTTTTGAAATAATACCATGTTAAATTTATATGTTTAGAAAACATAAGAAAGCAAATCCTTTTGTAAAACACATCTTATGATCTGCTCAAAATTTCCTCTCTGCAAAACAACCCACTGCCTACATTTTCCTTGTATTATAATAGAATTCTCAGCAACAACAAAATCAAACAAGCATCACATACCTTCCACTTTACAGTCAAAGGCATCTCCTCCATCATCTCCAGAGGGTTTGGTGTTTGTTTTCTGAAGATCTTCCTGTGCACTTTCAATGCTGTTGTATACCCACTGTATAGAATCTTGCTAGAAAAACAACAGAAAATGGACAGCTAGAAAAAAATTTGCAAGTGCAACTGATAACAGCTATTTCACCATTTTTGAGGCCTAAATTAAAAAAAGAAAAAAAAAAGAAAAAAAAAAAAAAAAAAAAAAGAGAATTTTGGCATTGTATAAAACCATTCAAAGAATTTTGGCAAATTATTTTTTATTTCAGCATGTATTGTCATGAGACAGTATGAAGTCTATGACAACATGACATCCATCATTTTCATGTCTCTGCCAAAAATAATTCAAGACATTTCAAATCAATTTGCAGACTGAAAAACATTTTTCCCCAAGAAATCACGAGGGGAAGAAAAAAACACCAATTTTTGCTTTGCTAAATCTGCTGTGCATCCTCAAATCCAGTGGCAAATATCATGGA
Source organism: Sylvia atricapilla (assembly GCF_009819655.1). Lineage (NCBI taxonomy): Eukaryota > Metazoa > Chordata > Aves > Passeriformes > Sylviidae > Sylvia > Sylvia atricapilla. Next base: position 118,950,679 of record NC_089140.1, on the reverse strand, counting down.
ATATCAACCAAAGACAGAGAATGTCCAGTTAATCTATCACCCATGGGTCACTGGCACAAAGAACTTATACTGCAGCCTTCATTACTTACGTTTGCCTTTACTAAACTTATTTTACTAGAGCAGTAACAAATGCTTTTTCTTTTTTCTCACAGATTAGCACCCCTCAAAGAAAAAGAACCATAGACTCCAAAAATCCACCATCTTCTGTGGCTGAGTGACACACGAGCACAGGAATGGTGGCTTACATGGTTCGTACAACCTTTGAAGAAGCCACATGTATGTCTCACATCTTCTACCCAGTCTGCAACTCAGGCACATGTCCATCATACCCTTGTGGAAGGTCCTATCAAGCATGGCATCCTCAGATTACTCTTTGTCCCTTACTTCAAAACAAGCTTGACAGTCAGTTCATCACTCCTTATCCAATAGCTACAGCAGAATAAATGTCATTATTATGACAAATCTGAATAACAGAAAGAAGTTCATGGAAGGATTCAAAGTTAAACAAGGACAGCAAACAGACTAAATGTTAAAATCTTCATGCTAAGTGCCAAATACACCAGGTTATCCTTTGCTAAAATACAACATTCAGCTTCTATCTTTCTTCCATTGGTATGGTTTCTCCAGGCTTCCTAGATTCATCTATGCCTTGCTTTTCACTAATGATACTTTAAATAGTTTACTTTTAGAAATACTTTAATAAGAAAGCTTAATTTTCTTATTTAAGAGCTCTGTGTTGATTGTTGGAAGACAGCTGAGCAGAATCTGATCAACAGGAATGCTTCTGAAATCCACACTTCTTTGCAGGTTCACCTCAAAGCTTGATGCTTATTTATGGATTCTTACAGACTTGCTTGGCAGCATGAAGACTGCCATACCAACCTCTAATACGAAATACTAACTACTTAAACTGGAAGCTCCTTTTCCAAAAGTTAACAAACCATCTAATGCAATATGCCTTGGAGAAATGTTCTTCAAAATCATCATAGGAGAACAAACTAAGCAGAAATGTGTCACATCATGATTAATATCACTGCAAGGAAATTGTAATTCCAAGAAGTAAAATCTGATCTCAATTTTCTTTATTCAGACAAGACAGAAGATAAACACTGTCCAATAAAAATTACACAGTTACTGACTCAAAGAATCTGAAATGAAGCTTCATGCTCCAGGCAATTAGGAAGACTTTTTACCCTGAGAAGTAGAAGATACAAGAAGCAGAAAAAGATTCCCTTTCAATTATGCAATTGGGAACCACAGGAGAGACTGCAATATTCCTGGTAATTAAATGATAGGCTGTATGCACTGTACTTACAAAATAGGAGAAATCCATAGTCATTTTCCAAATAATAATTTAAAACCCCTCCAAATTTCTGAATAGGAAATTAAATTTTAGCTGTCTTTGCACCAGTGGGAATATTACCATTTACTTTAGTCAAGACAATTCTCCCATAGTTTTTGATAACATTGCATCCTAAATGAAGTTTTTCTTGTCTGTCTGAGGAACTTCGGTTATCTGCAATTTGCTGAATTATGATCAGCTACTTTTAAAACTGAAATAAATACTACATATAGGAAAAAACTTGAAGTTATTATACAAGCAATTAAAAAAAACCAAAGTAATTTTTTAATGTCAAGGCATTCACGGCAGCCAACATTAATCAACCACCTTTGGATGTCACTAATATCCATAGGAAGTCTACAGCTATACACAGAGAGAACAAAACTGCTATAATGAATTTAATTTATCTTTTATTCTAGCCAGTTTTGCTACTAGTGAACAGGACATTTTCTCTTTATTAGAATGCATCTTCCTTTAAAGCATAGGTGAGCTTTATCTCAACATGCCATGTAACAATTTCAGTTCTGTATTATCATTTAAATACAAACATCCCAAGAACATTTTCATAAAGGCTGTATTTATATGACCCAGTTCTAACTATATAATTCTTATAACTATGCATTAGGTGTGGGAGAAGGATTCAACGCTTCATTTTAGCTGGATTTTTCTCCTCAGTAAATACGTACTTCAAGAGTTTCAAGAGTTTGTGGAGTTAATTATTGATTCACAGTTTATGAAAAATTTACAGAGAATTGGAAAATCACACTACAGAATCCAGCTTGGTTTGTTTTTCTTCCTAAGTTTGTGTCTTGGAAGCCTGAGATTTTATCCTTAACTAACATGACAAAGAGAAAAAAATCTGCATGCACTTAAAAAAAAAAGGAAATTATGAGTCCTTGACTATGCATATTGTCAAGACTGGAATGCAATGGGGACTATTACTTTTATGCATGGAATATATGCACTCTGCTCTCTGTGTCCTGAAGTGTAACAAAATTCTGGAAGAAGATCAGTTTTAAACATTTCATTCTCCTGCTGCTGAGCAGGCAGCAAGCTGTGTGATTCCCTCTCCATCAAGATGAGAATTTATCTCAAAATGCTTTCTGCCTAAGACTGCAGAAATGCTTGAAACAGCCCTTTAAAAACACCATACAAAAATTATCTATGATATTTATTTCAGTGCAGAAACCAAGCAGATCTTGAACATCACCATGGAGCAATCGTCAGCTTTTATGTTTCAACTGGCTTCTCTTCAGTTTCATTCACCACTTCTTTCCTCTCACGCCACGCAAACACAACAGAAATGTGCACAGAGATAAGCACCACACTTGCTTTGGTTTACTTTGACAAAAATAGAAACGTAGAAGAAAATGTGCGAGGACACCAAATGAGACATACCTGCATTGGTCTCCTGTACTTCCTGCAGGCTGTGACATGAGCAATAACACTTGCATGAGTCTCTTTGCTGACATTAATTCCATTCACTTTGATTATGCACTGGCCAGGGTGGAGGCCTGCTGCAGCTGCCACTGTTCCTATTAATAAAAACCCACATAGTTACCAGACTTTTTTTTTCTAAACATGTCCTTTTGAGCTCACAGTCCAAAAAAACCTTCTTTTTTTTTGAAAATCAGAACCTGGTCTGACTGATTCTTACATACTTCCCCTGACCACAGAGTACTTCTGTAGACCAGCTGGATGCCAAGAAAATGGAGTTTGCCAGCAGATGTTTCCATAAAAGAGATCAGACAGTTTTATAAAGGCTACTTTATAAAACAACAAACATTGACTAGCAATATGAAAATGTAGAAAATTCACCTCAAAGAAAAGGACTTCGAAAGGATAAAATGGCTCTAGCTTGAAAGTCACTAATTACAACTTATCCTACTTTTATATAACCCAAGCTTATGAGCTTTTTGTTTAATTCAGGTGTTTCAATTTTACATACAAAAGAGAAGGTTTCTGGCAATACATAAAGAAGTATGAAAGCATACTAGAGTATCATGTTAATCATGAAATTAAATATCTAAATTCCAAAGACATTTCCAAATGTTTTGTTTTTATTTTCATCTTCCCTGCCAACACAATTATAGCAGAGGGTCTTACAGCAATAAATCAAAATCTCAAAGATAATTAAGTAGAATATCTCAAATTAAATTATCAGAGGATGGGACAGGGGGACATACACAACATGATACCAAAACAAAACATTCTCTTTAAGCAACATAAAATATGTGGTTCAGTGACTTATTTTCACAATGGAATAACCACATTGGGAAAAATCTAGTGACTAAATAGGCACTACAAAAATAGCAGTTGTTTCCAGGTCTTTTCAGTTCAATTCAAATTCACTTCTGAAAGACAGCCTGCTGGAGTATGACCTTAGTTCCAGCTACCTGAACATTCACCTCCTAATGCCTCTTGATGCTGCCACAGAAGTGCCAAGGAAGTAAAAATCTATTGCCTGGAGACTGCCAGACTGGGTGCAGCAGCTAGGGGCTATAAAAAAAAGGCTAGACTGAATTTGCAGGGCTGACAAATAGAAAGCTTGTCACAACTTCATGACTTGTCAGTTGAGCGTATTTGACAAGGAAATAACTTACAGAATATACATGAGCTTCCCTCATTTTAGGGATTATCACTATTACATTAAAGCTGTGTTTAAAATCTAATATAAAATAAAGTAATTGGAAATTACACTATTACCAGCTATCATAATCTTCGCTCCCCCCAAAAAAGTCTAAAAATAAACATACAAATTGACCTTATTGAATATCCTTCTCCAAAAAAAAAAAAAAAAAACCAAACCCAAATCTCTCTTCAGAAAACCCCAAGGTCCCAATTCAGCAAAGTATTTAAGCACATGCTTAAAGTCTTCCAGGTTTAGCAAACCCCGCAAGCAAGCACTTGCATATTGTTGAGGCTAATCAGAATAAAGAATGTGCATAATGAATAATGATAGGCAACTGAATTGAGATCCAGGTGCAGAAAAAATTATCACATCAGGTAATAAGTCTGTAGTTCATTAGTCTTTCTTTTGAAAATAAAATTTCTGGCACCACAGCCTAGAAAAAAGATCATTAAACTCTGTTCAAATCAGGCTGTTTTGCAGATCAGTTCACTCTTAATTCCCCAGTTACAAAGGCAGGATGGGGAAAGAGACACAACTGTCCCACAGCTGAAAATACAGTCACTTTGCTCTACCACAAAAAACCTGAGACAGCATGGCATAAAGCTTCAGCTTCTTTTAGCACAAGTGCACTGCTCAAAAACATTGAGTTAGGATGGCAAGGATCGAAAAATCACATCCCAAAACAGTATTTACATGAAACATACGGAATTACCAAGACAAAGCCACTAACACTCTTGAAAATATTTGTAAAAAGCACATTTTTTTTGTAAAATGTCTTCAGAACGCTGCAGAACCATACAGCCATCTAACAAATTAACACACAGGTTCCCAACAGCCATTCATTGGACAAAGTGATACTGCATCCTTCAACTACTTAATCTGTAAAGAATGCACAGCTTTAACTTAACTTTCCTACATTGGTCTAACAACATTAAAAAAAAAGAGTTGGAAGATGCATCCAAAGCTTACAGAGTATAAGTACACAAAACGATTCTGCTTGAGTTTATATAATATTGTTTGTTACTTTGGGAAAAATAACAATCTAAGACAGATTACTAGACCTAATTTTGACTTATCTCAACCAAGTCATTTAGATATTAAATGTATATTTACCAGTATCATTGACAGGTCCTATGGCTTACCTCTCCCAACAGCATGGACAACAGATGGGCCAAAACCTCGGATCTGGAATCCAAGTCCATCTGCAGAGTCAGGAATCTTAACTGTCCTGATACAAGCAAAGATTTAACATGAATGTAGCAACAGGTAGCATTTTAATATTCAGCAGCATATAGGTTACAAACGTGTAAAACTCCACAATTTTATTCAAATCAGTTTTCAGATTTTGCAGCATTCATAATCCAGATACCATGCACCACCAACATCAGAAATAAGAGCAAGCTGAGACAGCACAAACAATCTATTTCACAGGGAAATTCAATATGCTGATTGTAATTACAACACCACCATAGCTTTAAAATTCCTCCTTAAAGGACTGATATTTAGATAAATTGCCATAGCACAGCAACACTGAAAGCCCTGGAAAGGCAGGCAGTATTCCCCAGCTGAGAGGACAGAGCCTGGGGACCAGAGATCACAGCACATCTGATCAGACAAGCTGCAGAAGACTGCAGAGCCTAGATCCATATTAGTTTAACAGAATCACAGAATGTTCTGAGTTGGAAGGGACCCACAAGGATCACCAAAGTCCAACTCCTGGCCCTGCACAGACACCCCAAGAGTCACACCATGTGCCCAAGAGCATTGTCCAAACACTTCTTGAACTATGTCAGGCTGGTGCTGTGACCACTTCTCTGGGGAGTCTGTTCCGTACCTAGCCACCCTCTGGGTGAAGAACATTTTTATAATATCCAACCCAAATCTCCCCTGACAGAATTACAGGTCTTTCCCTTGGGTCCTGTCACTGGTCACCACAGAGAAGAGAACAGTGCCTGTCACTCCTTTTCTGCACCTGAGAAAGTTGCAGACTGCAGTGAAGTAGCCTGACATTTTGTTTGATAAAAAGGAATTTCCTCTCCTGAAACCATGTTGGTTGTTACCAATGACTGCATTGCCTCTCAGGTGTTTTTCAATACCTTCCAGAATAATCTTCATAATTTTACCAAGCACAGAAGTGAGACTGAGAGGCCTGTAGTTTCTCAGGTCCTCATTCTTCCCCTTCTTGAAAATTGGAACCATGTTTGCCAGCTTCCAGTCAGCTGGGACCTCTTCAGATTCCCAAGACAACTCAAAAATCAACAAGAGAGGCTTTAGAATTACATCAGCTAGCGCCTTGAGGACTCTTGGATGAATTCCATCCCATAGATTTGTAGAGTTCCAACTGAAGCATCAGATCTCACACAGTGTCAGGGTTGGCTGGGAGCTGATCATTCTTGCAGTCATGGTCCTTCAGTTCAGGGCACTGAGACCCCTTTGGTCTATCACCCATGTCAGAGATGGAGGTGAAGAATAAATTAAACACCTCTGCACTGTCCCTGTCCCCATTTGTGAGGTGACCATCCTCATCCTGTAACAGGTCCATGTTATTTTTACATTACCTATTGCCATTAATATACTTGAAAAAACTCTTTTTGCTGTCCCTCACATTTCCAGCCAGCTTCAACTGTAGTTGACCTTTGGCCACATGAATTTTCTCCCAGCAGTAGTGAGCAGCATCTTTATATTCTTCCCATGTCATTTGACCATGTTTCCACTGGGCATTTCCTTTCCGGCTTTATCTCCAGAGAATATTTCTGTTCAACCAAGCCAGCCTTCTGCCTCACCTGCTTGACTTCTGACATTTGGGAATTACCTGTTCCTGTGCCCTTAGGAGGTGATGTTTGAAAATTGACTAGCACCCGACAACTGCAAAGACATTTTCACTCTGAAATAATTAATCCTGTCAGGTGTCAGTAGACAAGGTGTTGAGTAGATCATCCCATGGTCAACAAATCCAAATTTTTTCTCCTGACACCAACCTTGGAGCCATGTGCTGACCTGATGGATCTGCCTAATCCTACTGATATTATTCCTTGTTACTGGAAGAATCAGTGAAATCAACTACTGTGCTCCTGGTCCCTCTACCAATTGTCCCAGGGAATTCAGGTCTTTTTTGATTGCCCTCAGATTTCTCTGTTTTATTTCATCACTGCCAGTTTGAACAACCAGTAGTAATCAGATAGTAATCAGAGGGCCCTACTAGACTGGATTGTTTTCCAGTAATGTCCCTTATCCGAGCCCCTGGGAGACAGCAGACTTCCCTGTGAGCTGGGTCAGGTCTGCATGTTGGACCCTCCATTCCCCTTAGAAGGAGTCTCCTGTCACATCTACCCTTCTTATCCTGTTAACAGAGGAGGCTCTGATGCAGGGTGCAGGTGGTGTCATTTCAGGAGGTCCCACCATTCCAGACAGATCTTCCCCCACCTCATCAGTTGTCTGGCCTTCTAGACTCCATACCTGTTGTTAAAGGTACCAATCCTACTTGCCAAATTCAGAGAAGGAGGAACCTTCTTGCCATGACGTGCCTCCAGCCTTCATCTTTAACAGACCCTTGGATAACAGTTCTTTGACTAATTACCCCACAGGGTTCTGAGTCCGTGTGTTTCTTCGCCACAGTGGAGATTCAAGACTCCTGGGAGTCTGAGACTGTAGTTGCTGAAAATAATTCATCTCTTTTGCTTGTTCACTCAAACACTGCATATCCAGTTGACTTCTTCCTGTAGCTCCACCTGCAACACAGCTCCTCAAACACAGCACATCTTCTGCAAAATAACTCTTTGTAGTCCCCAGTCTCACAAAGAGGCATCAGGCACTCCCAGCAACATGTGCCTCTCCTTGCTGAACTTTCTTGAAATAACGTTTTGCTGCAGTTTTTCTGAGCACCTGTGGAAAGTACTGAGTTTTGTAAAGTAAGAATCATCCACTGCTGTTTGTATGGCTTGTAAGCACATTGGGGTGAGCTCCTGCTTGGTCTAAGAACAAGAGTAATAAACCTACCAACAAACCTAACCAACAAAAACACAGTTCTGAGAATCAAAATTCACATCTACTTCTTAAAATCCAGCCCTGAGCTTGCCCAAAGTAAGCTAACATACCCTCATGATACTGGCTCAGGGTCTACAAAAAGCAACACAGCTGCATTAGCCCTTATCAGAGCAAGTTAGGTCATACATAACAGTGCACTGATTTAACTTTGCAGCCTTTCTATCCAGAGCCAACTCTGCTATTATTTCAGAGATCTTTGCCCCAAGCTCCATTTCCCACTGCAAAAGCAAACAAATTCAAATTGATGCTGAAAAGTGATTTAAAATACATTTGGACTGTAGCAAACTTGATTTACTGACAATTTTGAATAACAGAATTGCATAATTTCTTGTACTTATTTTTTTTTTCTAGTATACATAATGTTAGGCATTTAGAGATGATTATCATCAGAGGGGAGATCCAAACTTCATTGAAGTCTATAATTTTTTTAAAATATAATAATATATAGAGACTAATACATTTTCACCTGAAACATTTTGTAAGTATAACATCACTTAATGTACTCATATTGATATCATCTATATGATTGCATTCTGAAACTGCTTTGACAACATGCTAATGAACTGTAAAAGACCATCACTGGCAGTTTAGGCTAAGAATTCAGTAGAGAAGTTCTGTGAACTCAGTTGTGCTAGCAGCATCAGCTGACAAAAAGCAAGGAACACTGAGAAATAGATTTGACTCCTGTGAACCCTGCATTCACTAGATCATCTCTCTCAACCTTAAAATTCACCCACAAGTTGAGTCAGAAATTAAACCAAGATTTGCATTAGAGAGAGGCCAAGATATGCCTTTTATGCTTTTTACAATCCTGTGGCCTGGGGGATTTTTTTAATTGTTATTTTTTGTTTGCTTAGGGGGTGGGAGCAGGTGTTGCACTATCAGCATCTTTATGCCTTATTTATTTCTTTGCTCTTTTTTCTGTTCTGGGTACCATTTTACTTCTCAAGACACCTTTGCTTATCAAGAGGAAAAACAGATCTTCAATCTAAACCAAATCTTCAAAACTTAACCAGAGCCATTTCTGAGCAAAGCACTCTATAGTGCTGTAAGGTAACAGAGAATGTCACATCTTTATTCTGCAAATTTTGAATAAAAATTACTCCTGGTGAGTTTTTCTTGGTCTCCCTCTTCTTTGTTATGAATAACCTAGGAGAAACTACATTAACTTTACTAGTATACTTATGCTCATTTACATATTGACTGAACTCACCTATTCAGCCTCACTTTGTATTTCTTTTACATAACAAAACTTGTGTTTAGGTAGGAACGGTCAAAACTGTGTACAGAAATGCATCTGTTACATAAAGATGAGGAGCTGTTTATCTCCTCCTGCTGTTTACACAACCAACACACAAGCCGAAGGGGCCCATGAGACCAAAGAGTCTGACAGTGCCAAACAAGCAAATAATCCCCAGACACAGGAATTTGTTTCATATGCGCAGTGAGAGATAAGTGATCAAAACTGTCCATATAGTCAACAAAACTTCATTTAAACTTGCAGAACCTTCATGTATTTAAAGCGGCAGAACTGAAGATATGAAGTACTCATGTGATTCTTCTGCTGACTCACAAATAGGATAAAACAAAATCAAGGCAAATTGAATTGCTTGACTTTGCAAACTCAGACCAGATACAACATGTAAAAACCCGTTACAGCAGTGCTCTCTGAAGTTCCACTGGTCTTAAAAGTCACTTCAATTGTTGTTTGTAAAATTTCCCAAAGGAATGATAACTTACTCTCGAGGTTTAGTGCTCACAAGCACCCGCAGGGGCTTTCTGCTGTTTAAACAGGCTTTCAGGAAGCAATCCACTTCACTGAAGGGTCGCAGAAAGACCAGGTCACCATTAATGGCAAAGATTTTCTTCCCAACTTCCAAGCCTGCCATCTGGAAAAATAACAACAGTTGTGTATATGTTTGCTTTTTATGACCACTAACATTATGTTTTCTTCAGCTGGCATGCAACCCCAATAGAAAAAATTACATTCACATTTTCTTTATACTCTTTATGACTCCTTCACATACTACGCACAAGGGACTTACATCACAAAATCCTTCTAAAACAGGTTAAAGTCCTGTGAAGGGTAAACACTCACTCTGAAGAGAGCTAAATACAAGACCTAGTCTTAATCAAGATTTTGTGACAGTATCACAATATCAGTTAATTTCTTCGTAATTAACACAACAGCTTTGATTGAGCCATTTATTTTATGACAGTACCTAATTTTTCATCCACTATTTTCCAAAGGAACTAAAGTTTCTTTTCATAAAGAAAGACCCAATTAATATTTCAGTAAGTGAATATTTGGTAAGCTCCAAAACAAGAGAGTCTTTAAACTTCAATCTAACAAGAAAAGCACCATAACAGTTGAACTACAGGACTACAAAGAGTGGCTCAGGGTACAGGCAAAGCCCTAGTGCCATCTGAGAGTATGGCAGAATCTGACTGCTAGAAATCACCCTGTTTAGCTCTGTGGCTGAATTATATTATTCATCTGCTGTGTCTATTTATAATTTAAATTTGTACTCCACCATGAGATTTAGAAAGCCTTGAAATCTAAGTCAAAGTTTTTCTCTTATGAAAGAGCACGGTACTTTAACTTTACATATATAGAAACTCCCATGCTGCTCAGTAGAATATTTATTAACTCAAAGAGAATCCAAAGCAATGCTACCAAAGAGGAAGGCTGTAATTTATTCATTCAGATTCTCAAATTCCAGATTTTATCTAAAGCTTGATACATCCTTTATTATGAAATATATCAGCTGCAACTCACAGAGTTGCAATTTCATATTCTACTAATAATGTTTATTTCAATTATGATTAATGTCATGACTGAAAAATTATAAAATCCATAAAAATAAAATGACAACTTGGAAGTTGTCATCATCACTCAATATGACAATTTAGCTAGGCAGAAAATAATTGTTAGATAATGTTCAAAACAGTATTTTAAACAAAACAAAACATGAAAAAGAAAACAAACAAAAAAACCAACCAAAAAAAAACAACAAATAAAAAAAAAGATTCATAGGCACAACTTACTTGGTAAGTATTCAGTCACCTTCTACTACTATAGACCTTCCTAAATTATGTACAAAACATACATCTGTGATCAAGTAAATAAAACAGGGAAGATAATTTTGAGTATTTGATACCTCAGCATTTGATCCTTTCTCCACCACTTTAATAATTGGCACCTTATTTTTATCTTCTAAACCAAAACCATAGGTTCCTTCATTAGATTTAATCTGTAAAATAAATTTTTAAAAATATTGTTCAGAAAGGCATTAATAAAAACTGAAGTATGCATTTATTAACCATAAATTGTCCTAATATATTGTCACTATGACCAATTTTTTTACTCATCAAAGCACACAATGATGGTGTTTCACTCACCAGTAATGACTTGGCTATGACATTTTCCACTACTTTCAGATCATGTTTCATGAGTCTGTGCTTCATATTTGATCCTTCCATTTCTTCATCCGCATAAAAACGGAACAGCAGTGGTTCATCTTTAAATTCACTTTTCTCTAACACTGTATAACAGAAATCCACACATATTTATTTTCTTTCGGACTTTTAAATATCATGTCTTTCATGAACCATAAAATGCATACACATATTGAATACTAGCAAACTATTCTTGTGTGTGTGAATCTAGGGAAATCTTTTAACATGCAATAACAACTGTCACTTGGATTCATTATAGAGAGATAGGTATTGCTAAGCTCATTTTTTCAACTACAACATCTGGGTTCCACCAAGCTGAGAAAAATATATTAGCCTGAAATAGTTTTAGTGAAAATACCCAGCATAAGGCTTCTTCTGAAAAGGGATTTTAAAGCATGATTTTAAGAAGTTCTGCTGGGTAGCTACTGAAGATGCTCACCACCAAGTTCTGGCACTCTCCAGATGGTTCAGAATTAGAAGCAGGTTTGCTGGGGATGTGGAAGCAAGTAGAACAGCCAATGGATGCAGTTTGTGTGTTCAAAAGTCAAAGGAAAAAGAATGAACAATACCAGAGAGTATGTTCTCAAACCCCTTGTCTAAACAAGCTAAAAAAAGAAATTTCTTCCTCTTTTCATTTCAGTAAAGGACCTACTACTTCAATACTTTTACTGAAATCTTCCCTCTGATGGTATTAAATGGATCCTTGTTCACCCTAATTTTGGTGCTACAAATATATCTGGTCTTCTTTGTTCTTTGCTATCCTTTCTCATTTTTTTCCAATCCACTTTCTCCCATTGTCACCACTTCCCTTTTTTTGAAGTCATGCTCCTCCATTCTTCATTAATTTCCCCCAAAATCTCACATTTCTTTCCTACGCTATTTTTTATTGTCTCATCAGTGCCAACATGAATTAATTACTTTCTTAAGACTTTTCTTGCAATGTAACTAATAAAACTGCCCCCACTAAATCCTTTAGCGGATGAATTCCTCAGCACATGCTATAAAATTTGGATGTAATTTTCAGAGTGTACAAGAGTTATTTTTCTTCTTCAAGATTGTAACATCAATCTCTTTAGTGATACAATGGAAGAACTTTCCATCTGTTCTGTAATATCTTTATCGGTCCCTGCATTTCCTCCCAACTGTGCAGATAACATTAAACAGAAAGCAAGCATAGCTTGTGCAGAATGTATTTACTTACCATGGTGCATAAACCCATTATCACAAAGAGCTACACCAAATATCATAGCTTCCTCCCTCGTCCGGCAATCCCCCTGTTAAAACACAGTACGTTTTTAAAACATATTTTAATACACTGGCAAAGTGGAAACTGCACAACGGCAATTGGTGTAGATTACATTCACCAGCACCACTACCCTTATGTATACATTTCTAGCATATATATATATGAACCAGTATATATATGCTTATCATAGAATCAGAGAGTAATTTCGTTTGTAAGGGTTCTTTATATGCCATAACCCTCTATAATTACAAATAAATAGGAAAAGACTTCAGTAAGACTGCATTCTCCATTAAAATTGAACATAATAGAATCTATAAGCATCAAAGTTTTAAACTTTTGTTTTATGGAAGTAGTGCATGTTGAGAGACTGAACAGGATACCATGTTGGGTTTTTTTTCTCATTCATTTAAAATGAAACAGAATTGAAACAAATGAAAACAAAAAATGAAACAAAATGAAAATGAAACAAATTGGCACTGACTTTTGCTCATCCAGTTAGTAATTAAGAGTTTCTCATTTCATTTCATTTTAAGCCAGTGTTATATGCTGAATCACAAAGCTAAGGGTCATCAAAACATTTTAATTCAATTTTAAATAAGGAAGATAAGCACAATAGGGATGGAAAGCATAGCTGATGACAGCTGATTTCTGTTACTCTACTAGTTTAAGAGGATTACACTTATACATACTGTTCTGATAACCCCCTACACAAAGTATTTGTATGTTGTTCTTGTTATCACTAGCTTTCAAATCAGAATTTAAATGCAAAACATACATAAATCCAAAGGTGTCTACTTGCCTGGGCAATCAACCAATCTATGAATTTGTTAGCCATAACCACAGATTTGTAGGTTCTCAAGTGATAGTCTTTATCTCTGTTCAAAATAACACAAAACAATTTTAAAAAATCAAACAAAGGCTCAGAAGAAAAAGAAGAAGACTTGTATTTTATAAACAAGTTAGTGCAAGCATGAATTGAGCACCTAATGGTTGAGAAGTTTTCCCTGGAGAAAAAAATAGCAAATTAAGTTTTTCTTGTAGACAGAAAGGAGGAGGCTGATCACATTTTATTTGAGTGATATTGTCAGTGGAGTATAAAGGCAGGTGTGTTGTTACAGCAGGGACTCTTCAAATGTGGTAAGGGTGTGTTAGTAAAGGAGTGCAGTAATATATAAAGTAAGCATATATGCATATCCATCAGGACTTAGGAGGCTCTAGAAGTCCATTTAAATAGTTATACTGAACAGAGTTGGCAGCCATTTAGTGTCTCAGTCATGCTTTTTGTCTTGATAGCATTTTAATCATATCTGATTAATCTCAAAAGACCAATCTTGAAAGTATGGGTTTAGGTTCCTACATTCAAACACAACATCTTCAGATCATGTACTTCTTCCAAATTACTCCTCAGGATTTCCCAATTGGACTCACCTAACTACTGGGGTAAAGAGACTGTGAAGGCGACAGTACAGTCGTACACCCTGTTAAAGAGAAAGAGGTGCTGAGTTAACCACACATTCACATCACAGACAACAGGACAACAGGAAGGGACACAGTAAGGAAGCCTGTATGCTGTCAATGGATTGCATTTATGTAGTAACAAGACCTGTTAAAATTTCTATGTATTTTCATATGCCAAAACAATGTATCCTGATAACAATATTGAGAATGAAAACATTTCTAATCTAACCTAAGCTTACTGAGACACATGCAAAACAGATTAGCTTCAAGGTAGCATTAAAGTATCCTGATGGTTTGATATACTTAGAAAGAAAAGCACACAAAAAAATAAATCAACATTTCCATGCATTAAGGTTATCTCAAACAGTGGTTGCTATTCTACACACAACTGATTAATTAAAGTAAAAAAACATTGCATTTCATTATATGCATCAATACTTTAGTTACAAATTGGAATTACAACTAATCAATTTTAAAAATGCAAAAAGATTTGAAGATTAGAAATGTTTTCTACAAAAAACAAATAAATTATATATCTGGAGTAATTTAAGAAATTACCATCAGAAAATTGTATTTTAAAAAAGGAAAAACACATTAGTATTACTTAGGAAACTATCAAAAAGCAATTATGTTTACAATATGCAAGTATAATGACTAAAAGTTGTGTCAAATTAGATTCCATCCTACTTTGCCCTGAGTGTTCAGTATTGTAGATTCCTCTAGATACACTTTACACTAACCAGTGAAGCAAAAATTAAATTATACTTGTTTGTTTATACTTGTTTGCAGCATAATACCCAAATGCAGACATTTTCTGCTGACTCCAAATGATGACAAATTTAAATATTAATGACTTTAAAGGTAACTTTTATCAATCTTTTCATTGTTGTCAGTAGCATAGACAGGTAGTATAACCTATCATGTTTAAACATCTGTGTGACTATAGATTTACTGTCTTGAAGGGGAAAAAATAAAGGACACTCAGATTTTAGAGAAATCTGACAGCTGTTTCCTACATATATCTTCATATCTATGAGAAGAGACTGAAAAATACAATAGACTGGACCTCAGAAACACAGACAATGCATCCTGCATATGAAACCATTTAATAGCAACTGTAACTACAGAATAGTAAACTGTCACTTTGCATTTAAAATGTATAAAAACTAACCAAAATCTTAAAAATGGAAAACTGAATTTGAATTCACATAAATATAGAGTGGCAACTATGAGGGGATGTTGTTTATCCCAGCAAATCTTACATTACTTTTCAAGCAGAATCTCAGTTTCTGATGTGTTCTTCCTAATAATAGCAACTATTTTATTCTGTACCTTGGAGATCACATCCTGCATCTCATTTCTGGGATAGTATGTTCCATCATCATATCGGAATCTGTACAGCATGTGTTCAGGTTTGAATTGGTGCTTATCTGTAACTAAATTAAAAAAAAAAAAAAAACACAAAAAACAAAGGCATTGTTCGATGACTTTCTGAAGAAACCAAGGAGAGAGAAGAAGGTCAGCATCATTTCTTCTACTAAGAGCCCTAAACACAGCAATAGGTAGATTTCAGGAGGCCAGGAACCCAAATTAGATCATCTGCCCTAAGCTCTTTTATGCCACTGGGGACAATATTTCTTACAACATTTAAGTAGTACAGAAGAAGACAAACCATTTCAAGTCATGAGGCAAAGATTAAGGAAGACAGGCAAGGGACAGCATGAAAAATTAGGCACCCAAACCTTTTTAATCTTCAGTGCTTTTGCAAAGCTTATCAAGCAAATAGCCAAATAAGACTTATTTTGCAACTATTCATATTATTATTCCACATTATTTTCTGTCATCATTCTTGATGAGGCAAATATCAGATGATTCAGTAAATATACAAACAATTCACAACACATTTCAACAGTCTTATAGTGGGAACAAAGGAGAGAGGAATGTCTCCCTCTATATATAGCCACCTAAATGTCGTAAGTGCAGGAGACTGACAATTATTACGAAGATGTTCATAGTCTATTTCCCCAAAGACCTGGGAAAAAGGATCTTAAAGGTGAACTTCAGGAGTTTCACAAGATTCCAGCAACAAACCTCACAACTTCAAGTGTTTTGTCAAAACAAGTCATATCAGAGGATACAAAGATTCTCCTGGAAACTGCACTGCTGCAAATCTTTCTGAAAACCAGCTGATCCATTTGATGGGTGACGACAGGCTTAGGCATTATCACCATCCTAAGATAACTACTTCATTAATTACAGCTTTGCTTGCAGTTGTAAGCTTTAATTTTGGAAGTCAATTTACTTGTCATCAACTGATAAAGGAGGGTGGTGTAATGTCTTCATTTATCAGAATAACACACCTGACAGAGTTAGGTAATTCTGTGCATGCCTTCCTATAGCAAGTGATTAAGCCACCATACATAATTCTCTTCTAAAAATTTAGTTAGGCATCATAAACTCTGTATAGTGAAGTTCCTTCTGTTTGTGTCATTTTTCATGCCCTGTCAAGCTCTTCAGTATTTCCACGCATCATCTGATGCACAGACATAAAAACTGAACTTCATATATTAAGTGGTTTCACCAGTGTCATGTGCAAGAGCAAAATAACTTCTCTACTTGCATTTGATATATCCACTAATAGTAAAGCCCAGGACATTATTCCAATTGCCTTGAACGGATGGTTATTCAAAATAATTCCTAAGCTCTTTTACGTATCATTGCTTCTAAATACATGAGATACAGACTACAAAATTTTCACATATAATGCCTAACGTAAGTATCTAAGTGAATTTTAATGGCTTGTGACCATTTAACTAAGAAAAAAAGATGTATTCTACCTCTATAATTAAAAAGTATTCCTACTGTTGAAGAAAAAAAAATGTATTCCAATAGACTAACATATTAAAAAAGTTCTTTATAACCAGCAAGTTCCAAAAATAAAAAAAATGCCATCAAGGTAGCTCGGCCTAAAGCCAAATTATTCCTCACTCTTACAGGGATGCACTGGGAAGGACCCAGGATGGCAAAGCACCTTTCCTTTCTTGCATGCTCATGACAAACAGAGCAGGCTATGCCCTCTGAGGAACACAAGTACCATTCTGTCTTTGCAGCCCCAGCTTACCACAGTGCACCAGAAACTAAGGGAGTAGCTCCACAGATCTGGAACATGCTGGGTTTCAAACACTTAGGCTCACAAAAAGCTCCATTACCACTAAAATAAGAAAGGCCAAGTTGTTTTATGTGTCATTTCCAACACTGTACCCACATTTCTGCTGGGATAGCTGTTTATATGGCATATGCTATGAAAAGGGAACTGATCAAGGTTTAAACTGGTCTTCTAATTTTTTTTGCCGAAGTAATTTTAAATCAGATCATTACATCAGTCCAAGAAAGCTGCACAGCCACCTATTCATTTTAAAACTATCTAATATTCAGTTTATTTTTGCAGCTACAAAGCTCCTTAATCCATTGAGACAAGGCTTCCATCTCTAATCAGCTGCAGCAAGTGAACAAAGCACCTCACTCCATTGACTGGTATCGGTCATTTCAGATATCAGAGAATTCCACCAAGTAGATTTAAAACAGCAGCATACAAATAGACTTTTTTCTCTTACATAAAAGTGGAGAGAGGAAAAAAGGAAAAACTGTAACTTTTCTACTTGCCAGAGTTCACACATCAGGAGTACAACAATGTCCATCACACCATGGTTCTGTCACTGCTAGAATGAACTCCAGCACAGTGACAATAATGGCCAGCCTAGTGAATATGCAAACTCTCAACAAAGGCCTCTACAATATTTGCAATGTAAATAACAGTCAAACGTTCTTCCTCCCTTGCTCCCTCTGTGAAAACAGATGGTTCATTCAACTTTATTTTAGGAATGCTATTTTCAGTGAACCACAGCTGGATTCACTATTCAAAGTAGCATGTCTGGCTCACATTTCTATGCTCTAATAGAATTACCCTTTTATCTCATGGAGTTACACAATATTCATTTAACTTTGCATTGACAAAATCTATGGGTGTATTTAGGATATAAATTATAAAATCAGGAGAAGAATCTCTGGCAACAGAACCATTCCATTGAAAACAATTCAGTGTGTGTAGTAAACATAATAGCATCTGACATTTGAATGATGGTGGAGGAAAATCATCTAGACTGACATTAAAGAAATGAAGACTACATGACTACTGATGAATAACCTTAATATTTTTCCTCCTACTCCGCATATGTTTAAAATACACACAGTTCAGTAGCACTATGTTTCTCCCACTTTCTTTCGAGTCAAGGACACTAAAATCATTGCAAAGGACTTAAATTAAGTGTTGAAGTACTTGCTGGCTGGAGTACAGAAGTATTAGAATGTATATTATGAAAGACTCCATATAAATTTACACCCTGAATCTATGATAGAACAGTAGTTAACTTGACAGCTTTGTTTTGAGTGACTGTACCTATCTGATTCTGTAAAATATGGCTTCAAAACTAAAAGTTTCTTCAGTTTATTTATATGGTCCTGTTAGAATATACCTTGTAATAATGACAGAGATAAGGACATGCTCTGATTAGCAAAAAATGTTGCCAATGCAAATTACCTGCAGAAATCAAACTTTCTTACTGGCTAAAAAAAAAATGAACCCTTTCAGTGATATTTCTCTCCACAATGAGCTAAATGCAGAGAGTTGACTGCAAATTTCATCATCAAAATATCAATTTCAGTAACTACACAATGTAGTGAAGAGAAAGCCTTAAAATTCAAAAGATTAAACTGCTGGGTTACAGATTCATGAGCTCCACTTGTAACATCTAACAGATGAGCAGGCACATTTATAAAAACAGCCAGCTGTGACCCACTGTCATGTAAAATTCTTAGCCTGAACACCTATCCCTAAAATGCCTGGCTTTAATAAAGAATCCTTAGAATTCTTACAAGCAGTATACCATTCTGTGCTTCCCCAGAGTATCTTTTTGCTTACAAGAGAACAGCAATGTTTCTCTAGGTCCCTTTTCTCAATGCTGTGATGCCAACAGCATAGTGGAAATCTGATTAAATCAGTGGAGCCTTTCCCAGTAAATCTGCTATGGACATGAACAATGGCTCCATGAGGCCCATGTAAGGATATAATGCAGATTCAACAAGCCATCTTGTGTTAACAAGACCATAAAAAAAAAAATTAAGTCCATTATAGTTACAACAATTATCTTGAAAACAAGTAAGTTAAAACTAACTATATTTACCATGGTGAATAATGCCATTCTCTAGTAAAGCTTGGCCAAGATGAACACCTTCTTCCGATTTGTGTATCTCTCCAATTTCCAAGAGCCAGGACACAAATTCACTGAAAAACAGATGCAAAAAACAAAATTTACATCTCATACCATCAGATCTACTGCATGTCCCTCTCCATTACCAGTGTTCGTTACTAGTATTGTAAATAATTCTTTAGCCCAACGATCCTCAAAATGTCATACCACCTTTAAAAACTCACTCTTTACAGCTTTTCTATTATTTCAACATAACTACATATGGTTTCCCATGAGATGTCTTTTCTGCTCAGAAGTTTTCCATGCATGAAGTTAACCTGGCACATAGTAAAGATTTTCCATGTTTTCTGGGATATCCTCAGCTAGCATAGCTGCATGTGATCAGATAGACCAATATAAGGCAATCCCAGGCATTCCTACTGCACCTGCCCAGGGCAGATATGCCATGATGGCAGAACATAAACACAGTGTGACAGGACAATAGGCTTGTAACTCCCAAGGTGTGTCAAACATATTCACATCCAGAGCATATACACCAGGTGTATATTCATGTGCAGAAAATGCCTGGCTTCTACCAAAGCAAAGCTGATGCAGTTCAGAGACATTGGATCTGTAGCACACAAAACGTGCAAGTCACAAATCAAGAGAAAACGAGGTAGTGCAACCTTCACATTCAGGTGTTTTAACTGGTGACCCTGGGACCAGCAGAAGCGTTCTTCAAAACAGTTCACTCCAAAGATAGCACTGAAAAGAAGCCATTTGATGGTAGATTTAAATGGCTCCTCACCATGAGTGTGTTCTTCACCTGCATCCAACAACTTCCCTAAGGAAACATGATTCCACCATAATTGAATCAAGATTAATCTTAATCCTGATTTCACTTCTCTTCAACTGTGTGACTTCACATAAACTGTGTGACTTCTGATAGTGCATTAGAATCTCTCGAGTTTTATTTCCCCTTTTGAACCCAGTGGTATCTTCTCAACAACTTTTTTTTTGTGTGTGTGTGTGTGTGAAACACTCCATTTTATAAAAATGCTTTTCACACTTAACTTATGGTCATAAGTTTTCATACTTATCTTATGGCCAAATGAAGTTAGTGACAACCCTTCTGTCTCCCAAATTATTTTTTTTCATATACACATTTTTAGAACATCTATTGCTCTTTTAGTCTTCTCAAGCCGCAGGCATAATAAGGCATTATAATGATCCTCCTAATAATTTAAACATATAAACTTTATAGAGTATTTCTGTTTCTGACCTTCAAGCAAGAGGACAGGAGCTATTTTAAGAGACAAGGATTACTTAGGTGGAATAAATAAAATTTTACACTCCAAACTAGTCATTACAGAGACAAACTGCACTCAACAAGTTGGGAATTATTTCTTGAGAGAAACTAATTCACTTGCTGCATTTCCATATTTTCATCATGCCCTTCCTTTGCAGCCTTGTCTCATTAATAAAGCTACTTTGCAAAACAAGTACACATTCATAAATTTCAGGCAGACTATTTCACATTCTGGCTAAACTCTGTGAGGTAAATAGGCCTAACAGACATTACAAATGAAGTGGTTTTACAGAATCCCAAAGAAGATTTAAAATGTGGGTTTAGACGGTAAGAATTCGTGCCATGAAATGCATATAATACCTTCCAAGAAAGCATTTGGGGAAAGTGGTTAATTTCCTCTTCCTGTCTTTGATGAGATTCCCTTGTTTGCACATCATTTTGTACAATCTTTCTCCTTGCTCAGAGATCATCACCCAAGTGTCCTGTTCCATGCCCAATTTTAAACCTGCCAAAAATGCATTAACATTTTATGAAGTGATATTGCCATTATAGTTCAGTATCTTCCCTGAAATGGAGAAGCAATACTGATATTTTACATACAAAAAAAAGTTAAAGAACTGTTTTTCATTATTTTCTCACGATCAAGTTAAACCATGAACATCTGATCTTCATAAAGCAGAACCAAAAGATACTTTTCTCACAGGGAAGTTAAATTTCTATTCTATCGACATCACCATTTATTTTGTAGTAATAACAGATTTCTGTACATGAACATTTGCAAGGGAGTAGTCATGTCTTCACAATTTTTATATAAAAGGTCTTGGTTTTGCTCTTACCATGTGATAATAAAAAGACTTCACTTAAAGGAATATTTTTCAAATTTCCATTAATAGTAAAAACGACTTATCAGGTATACATATGCTAGTTTCACATAGATAATCCACCCTTTTCCCACAAAAGCATTCAGGCTTGGCAGGGGAGTTGGAACTAGATCTTTGTGGCCCCCTTTAACCGAAGTCATTTTATGATATTCCATCTGAGTAAGGGCCTGGTACTTCTTTAGTTCTGAAAATACAGCCTGAAAAAATGTGTCATGAGAAGAAGCTAACAGTAGTACTGGGCACTAAGTATTGAAGAAGGATTGTCTCTCATTATCCATGAACCAGATAGCAGTAATGTCACACAAAGTAAAACTTGGAGTACCCCAGGAAAAAGAAAACTTAACTACTTCTGGAGCTTATAGGATGTTGATGGTGTTATTTGTACTGACTTTTCAAATAAGGTCATCACAGCATGATCAGTCAAAGATGACCGCCTTTGAAATAAATCTCCAACTTACTGAAAGTCTCAGGTGTTTACCGAAAAGCCAGCAAACTGACAGAAAATTTCCTGCAAGAGGCTTCCAGCACACCTTGATTCCCCCTAGCAAGCAAATACAATCTATAAAGTGGTCCTAGTTTACAATTTTATTACAAAAGCTGAAAACTCCACTAAATCATTTCAATCAGGGCATTGTCTCCTTTTTGTTCAGCTTCTGCAACATGGATTCCAAGTGAAAATACAGGTTTAGTTTCTCTCAGTCCATTGAATCTCTGAGTCTTCCAATTCATTTGGTTTTTGACAAATGTGTGTTGCAATCTGAGTTTATGTGTGCCTCATTACCTCCTTGTTTCATCGCTGTCTTTTTGGTGGCAAACTCACTGAGAGCATCAGGACCTGAAAGCTTCCACAAATCACAGGATGCTAAAATCCTAAGACATTCATTGGCTTTGGGATGGCTACCTCAGACCTCCAGCTTGGCAAAGTTTAGCTCCAACTAATTTCTACTACCAGCTGCTCAGTTGATTAGCATGAAATAGTAAGAATTCATAAACATAAAATACTACTACTTACTCTTCGTATTTCTTACCTAAAGCATCAAAAACCTAAGGGAGACATGAAACTTAACAGAGAAATAAGATTTAATGAAAACATTTTAGTCAGTTCCACACAAGGTCCTGTACAGAAGCAGACAAACCTGGGGTTTTTTTGCATTTGGCACCATGTCTACTGCATTGCTTTTTCATTCTTTAAACATTTTTCATTTTTTAAAAGTGTTAAGTGTTTAGACCTCTAAAGTACCTTTTTAGCTTTTCTGCTATAAATTCCTCATGACACTACTGATCAGTCAGTGCTGAGACACTCTACTTGAAACTCTGGTCCTACAACAGATTCTACAACATCCAGTATTCAGTTTTAAAAGACCAAAAAATATATTGTTATTGTCTGTTTACAACAGAGGCACAAACCAACAGTTACTGCAACAGGCAATGGAAAATCCACAAAAATCAGGAAAAGAATCGCAGATCTAAATACAAGGTCATATTTTCTTTCAATATCAAGGCTCCAAATAACATTACTAATTAGAATATTTGAGCTTGCAAATGAAATTAGCTCCAGAAAATGATGATGCATCATCTTTCCCTGCTTCTACTTTGTGCTGGGTTCACCTTGAACATCTGAAGTAATTCGTGGTCACATTTGAGATCAGGATTGTATTTCATCCAAGTATTCTTCCACCTTAATTCAGTTACTCAGAAAGGTAATGGTTTTCCAAAGGTGATTGGAAATGGTAATTACTTTCTTGAGTAGGAGACTATATCCAAGATGGAGTTGTGAATGTGTTGTGTATACCATTTAAGTTTGGATCATCTGCATTAAGGTCCAACACAAAAAGCCTGCTCATTTCAGTGATTCAAATGGCCAGTCACAAAGGAAATCAGTGCACAGAAATCCCACAAAGCATTTGGATAGACCCTCAGATACCACAAACCATGATAATACATAGGTCTCAATGAATTTATGACAATTCATGCTAGTTGAGAATAAGCTGTAAAATCACAGATTAAACCATCTCCCCATTTCCCAAACAGCATTTTCTATCAGCATATATGACATGATGCCCTTCCCAGTACAAGTTTGATTCATTATTCCCAGAATGGTATTCATAAATCTTCAGCTCAACCTGACACCGCAAGTTTGCCTACCAGCTGGTTTTGCTTTATATCTCAACATAAAAATACAGTATGGCTTTCTGGCAGAGCAACACAAGGAAGTTTATTGACCTACCTTTTCTTCTCTCTCGCTCTTTCAAAATAGCTTCCAGCCATTCTTGTTTCTCTTCAGGGGTTTTTGCCATGCATACAAACCATTTATTCTTTGCCGTGTTGTGGATCTTCCAGCCATTAATAACAGTGTGGCCACTGCTGTGGTAGTCAGCTGGGAATAGATAAAATTGCTTAAAAGAGCACAAACTCTTAAAAAAAGCAATAGCAATAATTGCCACAATTACTAGAAACTTATCACCACACATAAAATCCCAGAAAACACAGAAGAATAAAAATTAATTTAAAGTCATCTGTGCCACCGTGAACTATGTTATAACTTAATAAACACTAGCTTTAATTTTAGTAAATAGTGTCCTCTGCAGAGTGTAACAGACATTTGCCTAGCATATGAAGAAAGTATAAAGTCAACACTAAAACAGGCAGAGTTCTATTAAAAGAAAAGGTAACGGTACTTGGAGTACTTTTGTAAAAAATAATTGTTTAAACAAGCAGCATTGCGCTTTTGCCCCTTAAATTGCTCAGAGTTGCTGTGCTGATTGACTGATTTACTATAAAGTGTAAAAATGACTAAATATATAAAGGATGGGGGGAATACAATTTAAATTTCACAGGTAACTAAAGCACAGATATTTGGTTTACTGGTTACCAGAATAAGCAAATACCTACCCTTACTAGTTTAAACAAACTGAAATATAATAAAGATGTTTCTGATCAAAAACCAAATGCATAATTCCTGAAATACGCTACTAACAGCCCTATGTTCAATGGGCACATTATGAGAGATAAGGGTTGCTGATGTTCTTAGAGAACTAGAACTCCTGACACTTAACATGCAAAAATTTCTATGCTATAGAAATCAAACTATTTGCTACTTATTACTCTATATTTACTCCTGTAGAATTGATTTTACCATGCTAGTTCATAAGTCTCACTCAGAAATTCCAAAATTAACCCCCTAACCATCCTTCACTAAGACTACATGACTTTCCTGGGGGAAAATCTGTGAGGCATAAATGCCTTATCATAAGAAACAACCTTTATTTACATAAAACACAGACTAAAAAATTAGAGCTAGCAACTACAATACAAAACATTAAGAAAAATCAAAGGTCAATATTTTCTCACCATGAACTTTCATTAAGTGGCAAAAAAAGCCCTAAGGTCAACCCTGAACTAGTGCAATAACCATGCAGCTTTTTGTTTAGGAAATGCTTTTTCAGCTCTACTTTTTATTATGAGATGAGATCTTCTGAAACTGAAACCCTTGCTGAAATGCTTGCTAAGATTTATCATAAATCTCAGCAGACATGCTAGTATCCTTTCAATAACTTTGCATTTTAATTAGATGGAAAGCAGCCAAGCTTTGTGTACTGGGCTGGGAAATGTCAGGAACTTCTACAAAATCATGAGGCTGATGGCTAATTTCTAAACCAGCTAAACTTTATAGTACTCAAAGCACATAAAAAAGTGCAACAAGTCTATGACGGGGAAAAATGAAGTTATTTTTCCAATATCATGTTTATGCCATTTATCTATTTATCACATTTTTATTTGCATAACCTATGCATAATATCCTTAGTTTCTTTAAAAACATTGTTTCTTGAAAATTACCCATCATACTATTCATACACTCTTAGAAGATCAGACCCAGAAGTCAAAGACAAGAAATAAGTCTCAGACAGAAACTCTCAACTGACAGAGTGCAGACCCTTGCAGATCAGAGGCAGAAACACTACTGGAAGAAGTAAAGTTAAGGTTCCTTTGTTTTTTTATTAAGTTAGAGGTGAATACATATAAAACTACAGGGTCAAAATTGTCCTGTGGTCTTTGTTACTGCATGTCTATCATCAACAAGACATATTGGGTAGGGAAATGATTACTGGTGCACTGAACCATAACAGTTAGAATTGTGACCAAAGAAATCAAAAATGAGGGCTCAGACTAACAAATGGATTTAGATCCTACAACTTTGGACAAAAATTTGGTGTCAACTTAGTAGCTTAATTCAGAAAAATATTATGTATCCAGACACTTGAACCTCTCAATGTAGAGATGACTTTTTAAATATGCAGCTTCCTTGGAATCAGAGGATTTGTAACTACAGGGCCAGGAGTAACCTGGCTGTTTGACCACACTCACCTCATTCCTCCACAAACTTACAGAATTCTGGGAAAAGCCCAGTCACCAAACTAGGTGCTGTGACTGCCTAATGTATACAGAGGGCACTGAGCTCAGGCGGATGAAAATGTGTAGCAGTTGTGCAGCTTTGCTATAGTAACGCACTGCTGTGATGCCCACTTGGACTTCAGCCTCTGTCTCTAACACGTCTGCTTTCTCCTTTGCTCTTCACACTCCCCACAAAGGGGAGCAATCTTTACAATCCTGCAAGGCTCCCATGAGTAATTTATTCTCCCCATGTCCATAATCAAGAGCAGTTCAACATTACACTGTCATCCCATACAAACTCCTACCTTCTTCAGACTGGATATTGGGCAAAATCTGGTCAAGAGCTGCTGGCCAGACAGGAGGTGTGCATGTCTTGGCTGCCCAGCTGCTCTGCACATATGCACACTCTTCACACCAGTGCAATCACAGCTGCCAGTCAGGCTAAACAAACAATTTGCAAACCTGATATAAAGGTTACAGAAGGAAGAAGAGCACGAGACTCCATTCTAAGTCTGAACAAGCAGGATCAACGAATCATAAAACCTACACCCTCCGTAGGAAAGGTGGTGACAGATGAGGCTTGTATTACCAAGTCTCATCTTTTAATGAGACTTGGTAATACATTAAAGCTTGATATTTGAACTGCAATATATTGTTCAAATTCAAGACTCATGTCTTTTAGTGATGCATAAGAAGAAATCTGTTGTAGCCATATACAAAAGAATTTTCTTCTTCCCTTAAAAATAAAAACAGAAGTCTCTGTATTGAAATACTTCTAAATTTTCTTAGAGATTCTTAGGAGAATCAATCTCAGAAACATCAAGGAAATAATTGCTGCACAATATCAACTGCCATCCTCCATGTATACTTTTTGATGCAGTTTCCAGCTACTTTTACCATCTTGTGTTTTTTCTATATAATGCCTCATTTCAAGATTAGAGAGGACAGAACCGCTATAGTGAAAACATAAATCTGGTATTTTCTCTGTCTCAAGTGCTTTTTTTCATAAACTAAGTACCATTCCTTTAATGGCTGGTGAATACTTTTAGAAATGTATTTTTCTCTCAAAACTGAATTTTAGAAACTAGTACAGAAAAAAGAATACTATTACCATAAGACCACCTTTCTAATACTTGCAAGTGGTTGTGTAGCCGCATTTTATTTTAAGATCATAAATAGTCTGCCCTGATAAGTAATATGCATTCCACTTTAATCAGTGCAATCAAGTAAAAGCAGAGTGCTTCATGGTGCTGAAACCAAAAAAGAAAATTCACACCAACTGTACTGCTCAGCCGAGGCCTAATTTCATCAAGGAAAATTGCTTTTCAGAAAAAGCTTTGTTAATTTCAGTAGGCATGTCATTAGCATGATAATAAACCACACTGGGAATCTGTTTTGTTATTCTTATGCTTCTACTCCCAAACAAGGAAGATTACATTCCTACATCTATCAATGCTGAAAGCAAACACTGTCAGTTGCCCTCTTTCCTGGAGCTCCACAGCACCATATATAAAGTGAGAGGGGATCCCAAAATCTGCAGTGAGGAACTGTGGAAGTATCATCTAGACTCAACAGTCTTTAATGTCTATAAAGAGATCCATTTGGAGTGCATGACAAAGAGTCTTGCACAGATATGAAAATATAACCACTCTGCACCCAGAGCTTCTACTCTAAATTAGGAATTAGAGAAATCGATAGGTAATAGATGATTAAAGAGAATAAAATAATACAATACCAAAAAAAGCACATGCAAAGCTAATGTGAGAGACACTAGGAAAACCATATTACTTCTCCTGGGAATGCAATGAGACAAAAAGAAAGCAGCAGAATAGTACTGGGTTACACTTCAAACACGGATGACTGCAGGGGATGAGAACAAGACATCTGGGTGTAACAAATGAGAACAGCAAAGAAAGCAGAACAGACAAAGGTTAAAGAAGGACATCATGATCTGAGTGAAAGAAAAAATATCTGTGTAAGGAGAGGGAATACAGAAGTCTCACAAGGAAGGAAAAGAGCAGGTAGAGATAAAAAAAAAAAAGTGGGGGAGGATGACAAGAAAAAGGCAGAAAAGATGTCACAGGCCAGGGAATTTAACATAGAAATTTCCATATTTCAAAGAGAACCACAAAAAGGAGGGATGAAATATTAATAATTACAAGAAATTAATTTTAGGATATTGGATAAACTAAAATGGAAAAAGCGGAAAATGTGGTGATAAGGAAAAAAGCAGGAAAGAAGAATCAGCACAGATTGGGTTGGAAGGGCCCTTAGAAATAACCTGCAAAAAGCAGGGACGTTTTCAGCTAGGTTAGGCTGTTCAGAGCTCTATCCAACCTGACCTAGAATGCTTCCAGGGATTGAGCATCCACCAACTCTAATAAAGTTAGAAATCAGACTAACCAAACTATTAATGATGTCACAGTAGTATGGATTTTAGAAATAATGTGTATATAAAGTGACAAGGTCTGATAATGGCTCAGGAGAGCAAAGGGAAAGGAAGCATGAGCCCTCCAGGACTGGGTGCAAGGCTATAGGAAATGGGGACAGTAGGAAAATTTCCTGTGGCTGAAGGAAATTAGACAACTGGTGTCGAGAGCATAGAGGAAGACTATTTGTGCTTAGTCACATTATAATTGAAGATTCCTTCAGGAAAAAAAAAACGAACAGACAGGAAGGAAAATGAACAGTGTGGAAAAGACCAAGGACTGAATCAGTAGAACAAGTAAAGGTAGGACAGATAAAGGATCAAAGAAATTTCTAAAGCCAACACTAAATGCATGACAATATGAGGCGAGGAATCAGTTAAAGATGAGTAGTTACAGAATTCTTGGAATGTTCATCACGAAGAAGATGGTGAGTGTAATTTTCTGGACACAGTAATGTTAACGCAAGCAAAGAGATGGTGTCTTAGAAAGTGACATGATATGAACAGGGAAACTGCCTTTTACTTCTAAAACATATTTAGGAGCATAAAAAAAATAAATGAAAGTAGTCAAACAGTACAAGACTGAAATAATTAACTCTCTATTTTGCACAAATAAAACACTGAGATTTTATACAAATTAAGCTAAACATTGGGCAGGGATACAGGCTGGAAAAGGGGAATAGCAGGGTAAAGAACATTGAATACAATATATTCAACTCAAAGAGGCTTGAAGAAATTAATGACAGTGTAACCATAGATGGGTTGAAATCACTAACTAAATCAGTGGGCCTGGTGAAGGACATAACCCAAAACAGATGTCAAGGGGTTCTTACAAAAAGTGTCTGGCAAGCAATGACAATGAATCAAGTGTGACACCATAGAGCTCTACCTTATGTTCAGTATTTTTCACCATTTTTATCAGTAGTTTTAATGGTTCAGTGGTAACATTGCTCATGCAGCCATGTCAAGAAGAGATGTGAATTCTGAATGCTTAACAAATTGTAGGAATGGTAAGATAAACAGTACAGAAAAGAAAGTAATTATCAGTCCTACTCTCAGACATTAATACAGTATAAAATATAATGGGATAAGCACCAGTACTGTACAAAACACTCTGCTCTGGTATTCTTGAACACAAATTAAAAGAGTGAAAAATAATGCTCTCAGAAGAGCCAAACAATCCTGGGATTAGTAGCAGACATCCCACATTGCAGCACTACAGTAATTATTCTGGCATCAGTAAAATTTCAGCTCTAGACACTTAAATTATGAATTTCAAGAATTTATTACTGTAATTGCTTTATGAAATTGAATGTGAATAATAAAAGATGGAAGCAAACTGATCAAAAAACAAAATCCAAAGGACAAAAATAAAATTATAAAATAAGAAATTATAAAAAAAACCACAACACATGAAAAAAGCTTGAAAGACTTTAAAATACGACATGGAGGAAAGAGACAACAGTCTTTCAATAAACTGTTTTGTTGCAATATGAACAATAGTCAATATATTCTCCAAGTCAATTCTACAATCTACTCTGTAAAACAAGAAGTGAGCAAAGTATTCTGAACACAAGGAGCTCAAGAATAGAAAAAAAATTCCAGTTTTAAAGAAAAATTGAATTCCTATGAAGCTTACTTAGAAGTGAAATCATTGTTATTAATGCTCAATTCTAGAACAAAATTACATTGAGAAATGCTTGGAATACATAATAAACTACAAACTTAGCACTATTTTAAAATATCAGGAGAAGAAATATATACCTCACAGAAATTCCCTCCAGACTTACATGTTTGCAATGTCACTACAAGTTTCACATACCACATTTTTTTAGCTCTACATTAAAAAAGCCCAAAATATTTTAATTGCCATAAAAAGTAATTATTGTTAAGCTCAAAGGTTAAACTCAAGATACTAAAACAAAAATTGACATGTCTAGGAATACTTTGGCTTTTCACTTTACTAATATATATCAGGAAAATTTCAAGTCATCTTATGGCTTATATCCCTAAAAATATTTCTTTAAAACCTTCCTTATGTTAGAATTTCAGCATTTATAGTGTTTCATCCCAACAGAGGTAGGTTTTCGCTTGCTGTTATATATATACCATGTACCTAGGGATAAGTTCTTTAAGAGTGCTGGAATGCTGTAAAGTGAAGTTAAATATGTAATTTCAATTGAGCAATAAATGTCACCTTATTTTATTACCCTGTTCATGTAAGCATAAAGTAGTAGCCTATGGCTGCCCAGCTAATAACGGATGAAAGCCAAGATGTGTCACAGAAGCAGAATTTTGATACTAATAGACAATGCTTTTAAAGCAACATCCTCCTCTTTCTTTCTAAATGTAAGGAGCATCCTTCATTCTCAAAGAAGTTATGAAGCTGCATTTGATTTCAGCACCTCAAAAGACAGCTCTGTAAAAGAGCCACACAAATATATACTCACCTGTTCCATCGTCTACGTTCTCTACTTCCATAACTTCAGTGTTTATTCTGCCCCGGAAGAGGTAACGGTGGCCATCTGTAGATGCTTTGCTGTTCTTCAATCTCCTGAAAAAATAAAAAGCAGACAAGCACGTCATCCAGTCCGTTCTATGTTTCTACACTGCTACACTGCACGTGCAGCATTTAGAGACCACCGTGAGGATCACCAATACCTTTATACTTGTGCAATTGGACTGCAGAAACCTGAATTGGACCGCGGTTGAATGGGACGGATGCTGCTAATAGAAATGCAAAGATGCTACAGCTGGTAAGAGCAAGCTACAAATTCCTGCCTGAATGGGAGTTCATCAGGGAAGTCTCACTTTAGAAAAGCTCTTTTCCAACAGTTTGGTACCTATATGCTGTTGTCTGCCATCAAAGACAAAAAAAAGGAGAGCCTTTCCTTCTAACCAACATGGTCTCCCTATGTTAGCCTAGAAAATCAGCATGGGGGTAATGCGACTGAAAAAAATTAAATGATAACATCTTTGGATACAAATCCTGACCTTTGTACATTCGCATCATAAATGGGATTTATGCAAGGAAGAACAAAGACAACATTTTTCCTTCCTAACGTGAGGGTGAACCAAGAATTAGAAGGATTGCTGACATTTTGTGGCAGTTTCATTGCAATATATTCCAAAGCACTTTGCATTGCTGTAACTGTTCCCAGTGAAGCCAATGCCTTTGGAGAACCCCAGTTCTAGACAGCTTTTCACACCTCAGATAAGCCAGGGATTATTGTCTATTTATTTTTGCCTATGATGATAATTAATACTGTATGTCAAACAAAGTTCAGTTCCTAAGAATTAAGGATGTCCTGAATTTTGACCTTCATTCACTCCAAAGAGGTACTAGTTTTCAGAAAATTACCTGCCTCTCAATCCTTACTTCATTACTGTCTTATGAGTAACTCTACTACATCATAAATTTATTATTCAAAAATTGAGTAATACATTAAAAATACTAAGAAAGCAAAAAAGCAAAACCAGCATAAAGCATAAAGTTTCAGAATTAAATGTTTTTTCTCTCCAAAGTGAGTAAATCCAATAGCTCTACTGAGTTTTAAAACTGTAAACCCAAATATGATTTTCCATATTTACACAACTCTACCACAAAAGGTTGGTTAAAAATGACATAAAATATCTCACACCACAAAGACAAGGCAATTTTTGCAAAATTACCAAGATACAATTTCTCTCTTTACATATTTGCCAATCAATACTTAAAGGATCTTGCTGGAAATAACCGATTAATTTCCCATCTTAAACTTTGAAATTACATTCTAAACTGAGTTATTCCTATATCTGCAGAGATGCCACCATGGTACCAGCCAAGGACATGACTGTTCAAAACTAAAGAAACCACAACCTTTCATGCATTTTGAGATTTTCATCCAATAGTGCATTTTAGTGAGAATAAGGTTACAAAAATATGCAACCTAGTGGAGGAAACTGAAAAAATACCACGTAACCAGCAACTTACTTGTAACTGCTGGACAATAAACTACAATAAACATCAGAAAATTTTAAAACAAGATGTATCATGTATCTAGGAATCTATCAAATATCTACCCAGTAATATGTATGTAGTGGCTACTCTAAAACAAGTTCTGGATTAAAGAGAAAACTTGAGTATCAAAAGAGCTATATATATATAGAAGAACCCTTATTTCCCACAACATTATCTACAGATTTTTGCTGAACTAAGGAATTGGTCTTTGGAATGCAGCAAGCAGCAGCTTTCTGGTTGTTTTCTCTGATTATAAATATAAGGCATGAGACTCTTGAATCCGTAGACACTTATTTTTATTGCACAAGCTACAATTCTAATCTGTTTGAACTAAAAATTCAGACTGTTTACACTTCCTAGAAGAGAGTGAGGCCATCACATACCTGCTGTGGAAGGCTGACAGAACACATTCTTTTTCCCCATACGTCACCACTAGGATTCTGCACCCATATAATTTTTTTTCAATTGCTTGAATTAAACACATTTCTCTTTGGTTGATAATTTTCTTTTCAAAAATGCTAACTTTTATGCTGTGTTTCTTATGGAACAGCATACTCATGACTAGCTCTACTGTGAGAAAAACACATTATTTTTGAAAGTAAGACTTTACCTGTGCTTTTTTTTGCAGTAGACCAGAAGATTATCAAAAAGAAAAAAAATCCTCTCTTGGATATTTCCTGCTGAAATTTTCAGTAGTAGTCCACTTCGCAGCATTTCTGTACATGTGTCTGTGATGTTGGACCCCTAAAATTAAGTGGAAAGAGATTACTTCTAAGTGAGAACTGAAGTACTTTGCATCAACTAAAGGGAAGTTTCTTACACAAGTTCACAAGAATAAGGATTCTCTGGAAAGACTGAAAAAAACAAGTAATGGCAATTTATTGCATTGTAGTTATATAATAATCTGTAACGATGCTTAACACCAGCTTTGTAAATTGATACAATTTAATCACAAAAAGTTTCCAAATTATATTACTTTTGTGCAAAGACCTCTTGAAAATCAGACCAACTTTATCTAATAACTCCTACCCTTAGCAACTTTACTCAGAAATGCCTGAAAATGGGGCTTTACAAGACATAATCTATGAAAATGGGGCTTTACAAGACATAATCTATGCGATGATGAAATTGGAAGCTGAAGCAGCCTGGGATTTGAACATCAGTGGGGGTAGATACTTCTATGCTAGATTAAGCTACACACAAAAACAGCAAGATATAAAACTTGGTCAAAGCTAAGAGTGGCATGTGCAGCTTGAACTGTCTAGTATACTTCCTCCTAACCTACTCCAAAGACATCAGAATTTTGGTAATGTTTAGATATTAGGGATGAAACTTCCCATGCCTCATTTTTGCTTCAAGACAGATCATTCATGTGAAATGGTGTCAGGCATTTTCATAAAAGTTAATGACAGAGAAGCAACTCTTAACAAAGGAAAATATTAGAAAAAGAAAAAAAAATAAAAAAGAGAGAGAAAAATTCACAGCACTTCTATTGCTTGTAAAGAGCAATTTACCTCTCAGGAAAGCCTACTTGAATTCTGAGGTGCATTTTCCTAGTCTGAAAAATTATGGTCCTGTGGGACACAGCTGCTGTCCATGTGCATGTCCATCCAGACAAACAATATATTGATAATTATATTATCTATTGTGTTGCCTGCATCAAGCATACACCTAGGGTTTGAAGAGTTTCCTGACTTGAGGGAGTCAAAGTCAGCTTGGAAAACACACAAAAGCCAGGACTCTCCTGTCATCTACACATGTTCTGGATGGTTTAGGCATGTGATAGCTGCAGTTACTTCCTCTTCTTGATCTAACCACAGTAGTCCAAAGAAAAATGGACTTAATTAAGAGCCAAGAAGGGATCATGCATTCTGCTCTCACAATTCTTCATCCTACTGTTCATCCTTTGTATGTCACAGCTGTGAATATTGAGCAATAGCTCAGACTGTCCTAAGGAGAATGCAGTGTTTACAGAGATGAGATTGCACAACAATCACACTGGAACACAGTCCAGGTCTCCAAGTAAAGCCACTTCAGGATCTGTATTATCTAACCACCCCTGCTTCCACTCAGGATCAAGTAAGTGATCAAACAAGCCAAAGATTAATGCCACATACAGCCACTACAGCATATTTCCCTTCCTAAGACAGCATCAGTACCAGCATGCTAATTTTTCAGTTTTATTCAAAATCACACACTGAAACATTTTAAAAGCACAATCAGTGATATAAATTAGGCATAAATTAGGGCTATGTGTAATGCTTGTTGACCATAATTACAGAAAAACAGGCCACTTTTTTCCATTCCATTTCATTGCTTTTGTGTATTAAAGAGTAAACAATATCTTCTTCTGTGTTTCAAATTTGCTGGAACAGTACTTAGTAACAATTTGCATTTTAAAAGGTTTGATACTTTCAAAAGGGTCTTGGTTTGTTTTTACACAAAACTTCAACTTCGCAGAAAAATAGTTTTTTGTGAGGAAGCCAAAAAAATCAGCTTAAGGCTTCAGAATCATATGAGAATTTTCAGCTTTCTAAAAAAGAATGGGATTTTTTTCAAAGAAAGGATTCTATTTAAAAATTGTCTTTTCTTATTGAATAATTTCATGTTCAGTATAGAAAAACACAACCTTTTCCCTGCAGTCTTAACAAGATCAGCTACTGTGACAGCATCATGTCACAAAATAACACATTTAACCCATATTTTAAGTATACATAATTCAGGCTACCTGATTTATTTACAATCTCTTCATTCATGATTCAAGTTCAATGTGACAATATGGCAGTGAGAGCTCTCTGTCTCACATTACTACCCTTCGCTAATGTTATCCTCCTAATTTTCTTTCCTTTCTAAAATATACTGCTAGGTGATGAAAACGAAGTTCTAGGGATACTTTTCTTCCTCTTGGAGACACTTCATCCAAAGACTGATCAGTGTTAGTGTCACTTCTCAGATACCTTCTGACAAGATCACAACCCATGCTGGTGTGATCACAGGTGAGTGAATTTTGTTAGGGCTCTTTC
Organism: Sylvia atricapilla; assembly: GCF_009819655.1. Lineage (NCBI taxonomy): Eukaryota > Metazoa > Chordata > Aves > Passeriformes > Sylviidae > Sylvia > Sylvia atricapilla. Next base: position 118,915,219 of record NC_089140.1, on the reverse strand, counting down.
ATTTGCTGAAGTCCAAGGGAATAGGCAAACAGGATCAGAAGTCACATCTTGCTATCCTACGTAACACTGCTAGTGCAGAAATATCCCCTGTCACTCCCCTGCCTATGTAATACTTAGGATTTGCCTGTTCCCAGATTTTGGGTGAGCACAGAGCTGAAATGGAGAAAAATGGAAGGGCCTATTACATTGAAGCACTGATGTTTGTACATCTGGGGTGAGCATTGCTCTCCACCACATCCCTTAGAGACGAAAAACATGCCTGAGGAAGGATGAAGCAGAGAGCACATACAATCACTGCCATATCTACCATGCAATTCAAAGGGCTAAGAACCATAACAAGTTTTCACGAAGGATGGAGCTACTCCTTAAACCCTCCCATGGGTTCTCAGCAGGAACACCAAGCTACAGTGGACATCCAGCCCAGTAGGACAATTCATTTACCCAGCTCCAAGTTGACCCTCTTGACAGGGGAAGGGTCAAGGTTAGGGTAACATATGAGGGGGTCACTCTCTTCCCAGAAGCAGGTGAGTCATTCTGCTGAAAAGAAAACTGAAACTACACTACCTACAACTCTTTTGGAACAAGTATTACCAAAAACCTCTGACACAAACATGTTTTCATTAAGTGTTTGCATTGACACTACCACAGGCATTTCCAATACGAGAAACTTGAACTTGAAAAGTGATTTACTATTTCAAAGTTTTCACGGGCATTTAAATTCAGTGCTTGTAAGAGGAGATAATAGAGTCGCTCAACCTAAACGCAAAATCACTACTACTATGCTATTCGTGCTTCTGTATATTTAAAGTTCCTGTAAGTAGAAACTATGGGCTATTTTCAGTGAGACCAGTGTTTCTGTTATCCATCAATTTGAAAATGCTATGTATTGTAGAAACAAACCTATTCTGATCATCTTTCAACAAATCATATAAATGATTCAGCTGGAGGAAAAACAACTTGCAAAGCAGGCCTATACTGTGAATCTAGACTAGTTTTGCCTCCATCTGTCCTACTAGGTCACTGAAGACTGTACAGCAATCCTCCTCTGTGGGTAGCATCCTGACCAAAGCAGACTGTTTAGGTATAACTGGCTTTTAATAACCTTTGGCTGTCAGTCAGACATCTGTGATTCTAACTAAGGAAACAGCTCAGGCAAGAGGTCTGAAATGTGGGCTACCATGACCATATCAAAAAATAAAAACACTGGAAGGAAAGAGATTATATGAAAGAAATTCAAAACAAAACCTTCCTCATTTCATTAAATAGCCCTCTTTGACATAAAAAAATTACTTTCATTACCTTGAGACAAAAAGCAGCTTTAGTTGGTATCTTTTGTTACAAAAAAAGTTACTTATCTGTATATTCTGGGCAAATTTCTGTAAAGTACAGAGGTTTGACTATACTGAGTCAGTGGCAAGCCTGTTAATAGTGATAAAAGTCAGAAGATACAGACTAATACTAACTTACCCTTCTGTATTTGCACATCGACATACGGAACAAATAAAACCTGAAAGGGCTAGAAATTTCAGAGTTTAAGACTGAAATCTCGGGTAAAATATTACTTGATGATATGTTGGAAGGGAAAGGAACAGAATACCCCATGCTACTGTCACTAAGTTGGCCTATGACTCAAGATTGGGTTGTTCAGCTTCCAGCCGAACAAATGCATCAATTTTGGTTTTTCTTCTCTCACTGAAACATCCATGCAAATTTTACTGAAAGACTCCTTCAGCTGCTGAGCCATTCTCCAACTGAGACAGCCACCTACACAAGTTCTGAATTCAGGCCAATAAATTTAACCACTTAGGGAATAAAGTGAGAATGTCATTATATTCAAAATCATCTTTCTTGAAACAGATGTTCCATTTTTTCCATGAATCTGTATTTTTATCATAATAAACACAAGCTTCATTTTATGACACTTAAGTATAGGAATTCAAGCCATGCTTTGATCAGATTCTAAAAATAGTCTTTATTTTTTTCCCCTTTCCTTCTAGTTGAGGCCAAGCAATGTGCTAAGCATTTCCTTCTGGAAGGAAATCTCCAACAAGTTTGCCTCTTTATTTTCAGCATTGCAGAAAACCAGATGTTTATTTAATTAAATCCACTCTCAAACATTGCATTCAGGAACTTTTTTTTTTTGTAGTTGTTGTTGGGAATCCTTAAAAATACTGTTAGCTCATATACATGCTCTGGAATTCTAACCATTTCAAGGACTAACCTTATAATATGTCTGAAAAAGATGCACATACTAAAATCAAGGCAATTTTGCCAGATTGTGCACCCTGTGGTTGCCATATGATATCAAACCAAATCAGCTAAAATACAATAAACACCACATAACTCTACTGAAAACATCCTATTTTAAGACAATGGCAGTCATTCAGAGTTCAAGCACAGGTAAAATCCTAAAATGAAATCTAGGAAGAGTGAAGTTGAAAAAAAAAAAAAAAAAAAAAAAAAGCCACACCCAATGTTGGTGGGAAATTAATTTGTTACAGAGTAGAGAATACATTCTGAGCACAGGGAGAATAAGCCTGTTTCAAATGCTTATGTCCATATTGTTTTCATTTCTTCTTTATTGTTACCTTTGCTCATTAACACATTTCCAAAAGCAACCATATTTCCTATAGGATGTCTCACCAAGAATTCAGAAGAAACTTAATGCAGGAAAGTGGATTCCCTGTACAGGGATAGAGGTTTGAGAACAGTAAGTTCTTAACCAACTTATATGACTAATAATGCATTGAGTTAATAATACTTTAACTTTATACTTGAGTGTGTTCATTAAGAAGGATTTGACAAATATCTATGACTCAGAAATTGGAAGCAAGTAGAAGAATTTTAATCACTGTAGTGCAGTAGAAAATTTAATTGAAAAGTTTGAAATAATAGAAGGAATAAAGTGGTGATAGACAATAAGCATTACTTAGCACATTTCCTTGCCATAAAGTATTCAGCACTTAACTTGCTATTGCTTCTATCATGAGGTTATCACAAAGACATTTCCAATGCATTTAAATGTTCAGATACACTAACCTTCCCAAGTTACTGGTGATGACAGCAACCTCAAGCTAATTACAAGAAGAAACACATTTTCACCTAAAGAAGCAGCTGTTAAGTGATGTCACCTAGACCTCCTCTCAAAATTCAACTTCAATTTCACTTTATATTAATCCTTTAGAATTTCACTTCATATTAATCCTTTAGAATTTCACTTTATATTAATCCTTTCTTTTTCAAAATCTTACAAAGAGTACAATGGCTTTTTTAAAAAAAAATAGTTTATTTTATTTTAGATAGAGAGTTACAAATAAGTGCAGAAAGTTTTGCCTGAATATGGACCAGCAATTCTATCACTTTTCTAAATTTATCACTTTGCTAAAATTCCTTCACATGACGCACAGTGATTTTTAGTAGCATTTCATAGTGACCATCCTATACCAAAACATTACAGTACACTGAGCTCCAGCATGAGATGATTTGCCAGAAATGGAAAAGCAGTTCTTGAAAATGCTGCTACACAAGAAAAAAAAAAAATACCTGAAGCGAAACAGTTCAAATCACACAATGCACTGAAGAAACATGAAGAATTTTGATTAAAGTAAAATTAGTTGCTTAATTTGCATTTAGAATGAACCAAATCTTCCTACTCAATTAATAATAAACCAAAGGTTTGTGAAAGTCCACTGATCAGGACGTATCACATGGAGCACACAGGAAATAATTATGTGGTATAGTATTTAGGGGGGGTCTTTGTTCACATTTATGCTCCTTTCAGAGAGTGGCTTGTTCTGCTGAATCCTTCTGGATGACAGGGGAAAGCTAAATCCACTACTGCAGAACCAGAGCACAACCTTAGGCACAGCAAAATTCAGGAAACAGCAGGTACAGTAAGATCAGGAGGTGTAGAGAGGGAACAGAGCTGCACAGAAACTATTTCTTATTTCTGCTTTTTTACCTATTTCTACAAATATCTACTGGAAAGTTGTCTATTCTAGTCAATATTCTAATTGTTATTTGTCAGACTTCATGGGGAACTCTCTCAGTTAAAGTTCAGACAGGTCTGTCTTGAGACTTTCTTTGCTTCAGTGTCCCTAACCCTTTCTTTCCTCGGCACTATGCAAAGGGAATTTCCTACTATACAGACTACTATCTTCTAGTGCCAGACTAACATGCAACAAACACATTTTTCTTGCTACATCTCCCAGTCTGCAAGCTTTCCACAAAGCTTAAAGAGATAAAACCTCTTCCTCCAGCTCTTAAGCAGCTTTCTCAGTAAGAGAAGTAGCATATTTGAGCAAAGTATTCAAAAAAGCAAAGAACTACTTCCATGTTGAAATCTGCCTCTTAAAAAAACCTATGTCTCTTTGGTTTTTAGAGTCAGTTTTGAATATGATTAAACTGTTTACTTTATATTTCTTTGCTTGTGTTTGCCTTCCACCCCAGTGCAGTCAGCTCAGACATGTCAATACAAAACCCTCAAGGCAATTTAAAGATACACTCTTATCTGCACCCGTCTTTCCAGAGGAACTAATTATAGTGCTCAGAATAATTCAAAAGGAAGATTTTGGTGCTACAACTACTTGATCTTGTTGTTTTCTTGGGGAAAGGGTGGCTCTTCTGGTTACTGCTTAAAATTCTAATTCAGAACTAGATCTATGATTACTTTACAAGACTTGGTTGGAGCACTAAAGTTCTTTCATTTGCAAACCATTAAAAAGCCCCACAAATCTCACACAGATTCCATTGAATACATTTAAATTAGTTTAGCTCACCCAATATTAAGAGACTACCAACAAGGTGACAAAAACTTAGGCTAATGTTTAACCAATAATAAATACTAAGCTAAATTTTTTTCAGCCAGACAAAGTGCTGCTAGACCAGCATAGACAGCAGCAAAATAAAATCAGCATTTAAATTAGGATTTATAGATGGGTCTGTGTGCACAGATACATCTTGATTCAAATGCTAAATAACTATCTTTCCTTGAAGTCTGCTATTTCATACAGCATTGCTCAGTCACAGACAACTTAATTTACAGAATAGATCTCAAAAGCTGTGATTTCACAGAACTGTGGACTTGACAGAACCTCAGGATCACAAAAACAGTGCAACACATACTTGCTGAAAGCTGTTACTCCCTCCTCAACATAGAAAGCAACAAATGACAGTAATGACATTACCTCCCATCCTTCAACATGAGACTGCCACTCTTCCAAAAATTCCAATTTTTCCATTTGTCTCTTGGCCTCGTTTATGTTGGAACAGACAGCTTTCATGGCCTGGAGAGCTTCCATTAGGGCCGCATAGTCACTGTGCTTCCTTGGAGTCCGCTTCAGTAATTCCTATTTAGCCATAGGAAAAGGAGGAAAAAAGGGGGGAAAAAAAAAAGAAAAAAAAGAAAGAAAGAAAAAAAAAAATTAGTCTTTGATCTCTAAAGATCCATTACAGGAGACTTAAATCAAGCCAGCATAATACAAAAAAAAAGTAGCCAGTCTTCTCTTTTACTAAGCAGACAAGTAGTAACCTGTCTAAGACTGTGTCATAACAGGACACTAAAACTCAAGAGTAACTAATTACTAAGAATAAATAATCATGATTTAGGAAGAAGTTTGCATCTCAGCTACTTTCTCCCCCAACAATGTTTCTTCATGTTCAGCTTTGGGGTTTGGGGTTTTTTGGTTGTTTTTTTATATTCTGCAGAACATAACTGTTCAAGAGCAAGGATAACAATTCTGCTTAAAAAAACAGTAGTTCACTCATGTCAAAATTAACACCTGCCTTTCCTGCAACTCAGGGCAGAAAACATTCCTTTAGCCCCACACTATTGTTTAACCTCATGCAATGCAGCAAAGCACTGAACAATAGCTTAGTGACTCACTGATTTCAGAGGGTACAGGCAGCCATGCTGATAAACAAAAGTGGAGTCATCAGCATTTATTTGACATTCCCCATCCCAAACTACCAACTTTCCATTTACAGCTGGGCTGACTGAGAACAGCCTTCAGCAAAGCCCTAACCCTGCTGCCACCACACCCTGTATTTAAATCTTCTTAATATATTGGTTTCATTGCTCCAGACTAATTCATTAGTCATTTTCCTCTGTTTTATCTGTATGCCTTTCAAAAATAGAATAGAAAAATAATTTCAAAATAGACCAAGAGAACTGTAAAGCCACAGCTACCTGGGATGATTCATACCTCACTGTAATGATTATATCTTTAATTTGTTTTAAAAACCTTTATTCTAACCTGTTTCTTTTTATGTTTTTTGTGTCATATGCCTCACAACTAGTTATCTTACAGATCAAATCTCACATATGCATTGTGAAAAATACTGTCCAATAATAATTTTTCAGGTAGCTTTTAGAGTAGAATCTGCTCTGGTTTTTCTCTTAGAGTTTGGAACAATAAGCAATACAAGACCTTAATTTGTTAAGTAAAAATCTTCTTAAAATACTTACTGTTCTGTATTTTATTTCCTGACATGGTAAATTACAAATTCAGAGGCGTTAATATCTAATGTTTATCATCACATGAACATCTTTCATTTCTTTAAGCCATCACAATATCATAAGAATAAACATATAATTGTACATAAAACAATTTACAGCACCTTACTGCTACTCCACAGTTTTTCTTGTGAAAAAAATCCATTAATTTTTTTTCCTTTTAGATTTGTTGATGGTAAATTAGCATCATCAACAAATTCTGCTATCCCAAGCATTTTAAGCAAGGGAATGATTATACCCAGCTGAAATTAGGCTCATTAAACTCTCCCAAATGGCTCACTTCTGGCCAACAATAGAGAGGCAACCTTACAACTACAAGAAGAACGGAGCTAATCATCTTGATCCAGCCAAGCTCCTCAGTTCTTTTAATACTGATGTCAGAAGACTTGCCACAAGCTTTAATGAGAGCAAGGCTGGGTCCAATATCTTAATAAAGAGATAATTCACTGCGTAGAAAGATTGTTCCTGGAGTTCAGAAACATGCTTAGCAACCAGTTTTATGTAGGAAGTATAAAGTCCTCAATAAAAAGCTGGTAAGTACCTTCAAAAGAAGGGGATACTTGCATATTCTCTGTATTGGTGTCACTAGATATCCCTCCAGCGGTACATCTGTGTTCTTGCGTCCTCCAAGGAGCATGCAATTCTGGAGTGAGAACAGGTTCACAAATTATTGAAAAATCCCAAGAAAATTATCAGAAATAAAGACAAGGACATAGGTATAAAGCAGTGTTTGGCTCAAGTATACATAAGCTGTGTGTGTGTATATATATATATACGTATGCATATATATGCATACATATATATGTATATATATGGAGGAAGGTTTGTAAGACTGTCAAAAGTACAGGCTTGAACTCATGCACAAGCTATCACATATGACAAGGAAGTCACAAAGGCAGAATGCAGACCTCTCACATAAGTGCCTTCTTCATCCAGTCTGATGAAGAGAAGGACCTTTTCCTAAAGTTTGAAACTAAAAGACAGTAAATAAGGTGCTCAGAATATACTTTCAGACTTCAACAAACAAAAATAAAGATATTTCTGGGTGACCACTATAGCTGTTTTTCTAAAAAGTGTTTGCAGTATTAAGTAGTATCAAAGGTGGTTTGAATGTTTGAACATGGCCATCCTAATACACGCCTCAAAAAACCCCCCATTTTTTTCATGCTACTATATTTAAATTTGATGTGCAATGAATAAAATATCTCAAAGTCATGGGCAAAAGGCTATTAAAAAGTTTCAACAAGATATCTGATTACCGAAGCAGAGAGTAAATTAAACATTGGGTGGAAATACCCAATAAAAGCAGCTGAGATAAAGAAAAGAATCAGAACTTTTGGGGATAAGAAAACATGCAAAGGACATCATAGCAAATATTTGGAATTGCAGCAATTGAAGTGTAAGTACATAAAGACCTAAAGTAATGATGACAATTATTTTATGGAGAGATCAGAAGGAATTGTGATGCAAAGGTATGAGATAATCTTAGCTTCAAATAACAAGTTGTCTAAACTGAGGACACTAAACAAAAGCAGTTTAAGACAGCCAGATGAGATGTCAACACAGGCCACAGATCTGGATGCAGACACACTGTAGATGGAACAGAGGCTGCACAACTGGGTGGCCACCCAACACAAGTATCCTACAACCAGCGCCGCTATGGGGATCCCCACACCCACCCTTAAGTATCTGCTTTGTACTCATGCTTAACCAGGTTCTGTCTTATCCTAAAGCATGCTTTATCCTAAAAGATCCCACTTAACCTGCCAACACAAAAGCTTTACTGATAAAGACCAAGATAATGGCAATGCAGACTACAGTTATTGTAACAACTGCCCCTATACACAAAGGCTCAAAAGTTCTGGTTTCAGCACCCAGTTATTCATAGATAACCAAAACTGTAATGTCCTGAACCCTGTGGTGTGCCTAAAAGGCTTTGACTGTGCTTTCAAATCACACAGTCAGATGTCTTGTTCTCTCAGACTGCTGCCACTTAATCTGACAGACATGCCCCAGATAGATGAGGAACCCAAAGTAGATGAGAAACCCTCTGCATGTTCCCCAGAGCACGTAACATCATGAACTGCCACAACGGCACACTTGGCTTCCCTTGCCACAAAACAAGCCCTTTGCAATCTTTCTAAAGCGTATTTTGCTTTTTGCCTCTGTAGTCAGCATTTACCCTTTCTTCTTGAGTCTGGCCATGCTCCTCCCAATACAAGAACAATGTGAATGAAGCTCCTCAATCTGGGACAAGGTAAAGGATACTGTGTCAACCACCAGGGGATAACAGGACAACTCTGAAGCAGTTTTTAATTGTGAATAACCATTTCTGTATAAGAGATTCTTAGCAAAAAGGCAGATGGTGCTACATGTCACACAGCATCTCCCAGAATAAGGAAATTCCCACACTGCTCATTAACTTGTCTTTAAGTAAGTGCAGCTGGGGAGTCAGATCTGGTATCTTTCAAAGCATCAGTGAGCTGTAATAGGACTTCACCAAAAACTCTGTCAACTCTAAAAATAATTAATAAAACTAAATAAGACTTATAATACTGTCAGCATTGATAGAACCTCTTCTTATCAAACACATCTGTGATGCTTTGCTGATAGGGTCATTTGCTCTCTAGCCCCAAAACACAATGACTGAATTTGAAAACTCAAAAATTTGATAGCATATCCATGGACACCTCTTCAGGTATTTAAGTTCCAATATAGTAGGCTACACATTTCAAAGCTGACCTTTTTACCACAGGACACCAAGGAAATCATTCCACACTGAACCCTTCTTTTAACAGACAAAGCCAACTATTAGCAAACTCAATATTACATGGAAATTGGTTCTGCTGTTGAAAAAACATGAAGACTATCACACTTAACATTTTCAAATCCCTCCTTACTTGTCTAAAAAAGTGAAAGACTACTTGTGGAGCTGTTTCTTTCAACCTTAGATTAAGTCAGCGTCTAAGATTAGAATGGCTACTCAATGATCCGTAACAAAAGATTTTTCTGTCTGCAAGAGCACTGGCTACAATACCAGAACATGGACCTCCCCTTCAGAAGTTCTGCTGAGTTCTTCAGCTCCTTTCTGTAATTCCTTTCCCTATCCCTCCTCACCTATTTTATCCTATTCTTTGTCCTTTCTAGATATTCACACCCTTGCCCCCTCGCCAGCATGTTCAAGGCACACTGCCTAATTCTGTATTATCCACAGATCCACGTGCAGCAGTGAAAATATGATTTAACCTCCCCCTTCCTCTGGAAACAGCAACCCCAGATGAAACTGTCTGCTAACCACTTACAGGTGCACTTGTACTTGGGCCATGGTGGAAGTAACAGTGCTAAGAATTCACTGGCCCATCAAAAAATACAAAGTGAGAACACCAGCTCAAAGTTTATTTACCAGAAGAAACGTCCGCACTGTTCTTATTTTGTTCAGGTCAAGAAGAACTTTCTGTGCCTTCTCGTGGTTACTACAGTATTCATCATAGATACGGAATTTCTCTTTCTGCAGAAACAAAGAGAGACATTGTTTTTCATTTGCCATTTTGATTTTTTTTTAATTAATAAAACATGGAATGAACACTTTGCAAAGCTCCATAGCTAATATAGCCTTCATTCAGCTTGATTCAAGTCAGCTCCTCCTCATACATTTATTATTTGAGGTCTAGCCTCAAATTATGAACAGTCTGGAAGCACCACTTGGGAATTTCAAACACAGATTCATAGAAAACAAAGCTGAAAGGGACCTCAAGGACCATCTGGTCCAACCTTTCTTGGCAAAATCATGGTCTAGACAAGATGGCCCAGAACCCTGTCCAGTGGAATCTTAAATGTGTCCAATGTTCATGAATCCACCACTTCCCTGGGGAGATTATTCCAATGGCTGATTGTTCTTGCTGTGAAAAATTTTTCTCTGGTGTCCAACTGGAATTTCCCCAGGAGAAACTTGTACCCATTACCCCTCATATTATCTATTTGATTATGTAAAATGGGAGTCTCCATCTTTGCAGCCACCCTTTAAATACTGGAACACGGTGATAAAGTCACATTTAAGCCTGCTTTTCTCAAGTCTGAACCAACCCAGTTCTCTCAGGCAGCCACATGGAACACTTCCCATGGTAATCTTTGTGGATCTTAACTCTGTCCAGACTGTCAACATCTCTTTTGTATAGCAGGGATCACAACTGAAAACAGAATTCCAGCAGTGGCCTAAAAAGCACTGAGCAGACAATGATAATAATTTCTTTATCTCTGCTGGTGATGCCCTTGCTGGTGTAACCCAGGATGCTCTTGGCTTTATTTTTTTTGTTCGCTCATATTGAGATGGTGGTCCACCAGGACACTGAGGTCCCTTTCCACAGAGCTGATCCCCAGCTAGGCAGATCCCAGCCTATGCTGCAATCCTAGATTGTTTTTCCAGATGCAAGATCTTACATTTGTCTTTGATGAACTTCATCAAGATTTTGCTGAAATATTTCAGAGCTTGAACTACCACAAACACACAGGATAAAAATACCGACGAAGAAAATGCAAAATGAGTGGCTAATTTGTTGACATTATTACTCCATTTCTCTGCTACACTTGTTTTCAAATATGATCCATTTTTCTGCAGAGTTAAAAGCTGATGTTACTCAACTTCTTCTAAATTGTTTCCACTAACCATGAATACAAATGGGACTCTAACTAGAGATAACAATGAAACCTCGACTTTTTGTTAGGTCTACAACTGAAAGTAAACCAATTTCTCCTCATTTTGCAAGTTCTGTAACACTAACATCCTTGTTTTGCTCCAACAGAAAAAAATAATACTTCCAGAAACCAATTACTACAGGATATACAAATACACTTGTGGAGGTACTGCAGTTGTTGGAAATAAAATACCTTCACAATCCAGAACCATGGAGGTATTTTATCCAGCATATACAATTCTTTACTAAATATTCATTTTTTTGCCTAGCACTAAGGGGGAATGAAAAGATAGTACTACTCCTGTTGTTGCATGCAACCTTGTACCTCTGTCAAACACATAGGCACAGCTTTGCCCAAGTTGCAGGGCTCAGTTTGTCAGCCTGAGTAATTTGGTGAATATAAAAAATTATGAAACAACAAAATTTCATTTAATATGCTCATTCTTCACTCTTTTTTATTTAGGCTTTATGACTATGTAGACTTACGATTGTAACAGTAATTAATAAAGGCAAAAAAAAGACATGAAAAAAAGGCTGAAATAAAAGATAGCATACATAATTCAGAAAGCAGGTTCCAACTTCATGCTGTGCATTAGGTTCTGGCTGTAAACAATCTTCCACAAGGGACAGGAAGTTTTTGTGAACTGCAAGAATATCTTCAATATTTGAAAACAACATCTGCAAAAGAATAAAACATACATAAGTGAAACATCAGATACAAAACAGAAAAAAAATGCAATTAGGAGACTAACCTTAACTGTTTCTTCTGTGACGTTTTTATCCACTTTGGCTGCAGCACATTGGATCATTCGGTGAAGAAAAGCCTGCATGAAACAAGACAAATAAGGAAAAAGTTATTTCAGGAAGACTTGAACAACTTCTGGCATGTTATGCTTTAATTTGTTTCCCAAACTGGATATAGAGCCACATCAGAGTATTATTCAGAATCTAAAACAAGCATTTTATTTATAAATCATTTAGTAGTCCTGTTATTCTAACATGATAAAAAACCTTTCTACATAGCGTTAAAAAGAGTAAAATATTATTGAAGCTGAGAAACTGAACATCCTCTGAAGCACCACTTCCACCCTGCACTCATATTACTATCATGCAAGACGAAAATGTAATAATTTTCAAAATCTCACTCTACTACTTTACAAATTGAGTACAAGACAAGCTGCTAATTTCTAAATTAAACTAATCAGGAGATCTTGTTGTGTCATGTAACTTTTACCATAGCAACCAAAAGTCAGAGTTCAGATGTATTAATGATCAAACTTATTGTAAAGTAAATTGCCTTAAACAACAGTCAGCTGCACCTGGTTTTGCTTAATGAAAGCTCTTCCTTCTCCCTACTCAAGAACCCAATCCCCAGGGATCAAATAAGAAGTTAGTAATATCACCAATGAAATACCAAAATTGTAAGTTTTCTTTTATTTTACATTTAAGTCCTGGACACAAAAATAAGATGAATATAGTACCTAATTCCTAAAGATAAAAATATCTCAAGTACAAAGAGCAGAATTATTTTTTATGAAATCATCTCATTTCAAAGATATTGGTATGTTCTAAAAAATATCTACACATTGTAGACTAAAATCTTACATTGATAATTCTTCACACAGACATGCATATTCTTCAGTCATTAAAATCTGGCACCATAAGTGCACAAATGTCATGTCTTTCATAACCATCTAGCTCCAAGTCACTGTGCATTGTACACTGTACATGAGCTCATCTGAATTTTGGCGTGGTGCAAATTCCATAAAAGAGGCCATAAATAAACCCTATGTGGAAATACAGCAGTCACAGCAATCCTCTTTACCCTCTGCTGGGGCTTAAATATTTTCATTCCCAAGCAGCGCTCCTTTCTCTGCTGAAGAGGACTATGTAGCTGGCATTACACATTTTTATTATTGAAGAGTCAAATCTAGTTATCCAGGACATAAACTGAATTAACTTTGGAATACTGCCAGCAGGCTGTATGTTTCCTATCGCTCCCTACAACGACGTAGATTTTCTAGTTCATTAAACCCGTCTTTTTCCTGACTATTTATGCTCCCTTTTAATGTTTTACTGGTGCTAAAAAAATGCCATTAACTCATTTGCAGCAGTTAACTGATGGTGGACAACAGCCCTTTACATCATTCCTCACGATGAATATTCCCAGGGGTTATGGCAAATTTTCTGGGTGCATTATCTGTACAACCAACCCCACAAAGAACGAAAGCCTGTATGAGTCAGTTAAATTTTGGAAGTTTTCACAAAACCATGAAACACCATTAAATATGCTTTAGAACCAAAGAGGAAAAAAAACACAACCTTTAAGAACAACCTCTGAAACTCTCATCTACTTTTACTGTCTGTAATTTCTCTCTGTTCACATTATTTCCCCATAGACCAAACATGCTGCTCATCTCCACTTATGTTATCTCAAAAGACCTTCATTTCCTGTAACTGTGAAGGAAGGTGAACATTAAATTGGCTGATGGTGAAACTAAGAAAGAACTGAGAGCTGAGGCCTTAGTTATTCCCAAGTGATTCAAGACACTAGATGGAATTCATGAGGTCAAGAAGAGAATATATCAGCTGCAATAAACAGTTGTCCAAGCAGCACTGTCCCAGACATCACATCTGCAGAGGTTATCGGAAAATAAATCCAGGAAAATCCAAACTTTTGCAGAATCCAGACACAAATCACTGATTAAGGTAGGGAGGCCTGGGACAACTTCCTGCAAGCCCCTGTAATATTTTACTGCACTCATTCTGCAGAGGTAGTATGGCCATGAGGCCAGGTTTTCCCCGAAGATTTGCCACCTGTTCATAGTATCATGGGATCACAGAATTGCCTATGGGTTGGAAGGGACCTCAAAAACCATGTAGTCCCAAACCCCTTGCCATGGGCAGGGACACCTTCCACTAGATCTGGTTGCTCCATGCTCCATTGTTCTCTCTATCAATGCAGATTTGCTTTCTGAAAAAAATCATAATGCTGTGTCTCAAAAATCAATGCATGGGCCCACTTGAATTTTTCAGGCACTTACATAAAGTTCTACAAACTGCACATATTGCAAAATACTTGGAACAATTTCACATTTTCTAGAAGGGAAGTGTTAAGAAAATCCAGGGGAGTGCAGCTAGGGATGGATGTGTCTACCCTCCAAGGCTAATCCCTGGAGGACTTCACCCACTGTGGAGTGAATGATGCAAAGCATCGATGAAACCCAGGTTTCCAAGACATAAATCCCCTTATCAACTCCCTTCCTGGAGCACAGAGACACCACAGACTTCACACACATAACACCTCTGGACTAGTACTTTGCTAGGGAGAATGGACAGCCATCATCAGGCAGGAAGATGGAGAAGTAATTTCTTTTTTTACAGTGTAAAATAACCTCAACCCAGCACTGCAACTATGAAATGACTAATGTCTCTGAACCTATATAAATGCATAGGTCTCAGAGAGAGCTGACTGCTCAAAAAATCTCCATAATTATTTAAGCATCAACCAAGGACAACCATGAGCATTTCTGCAAAAATTAGTAGACAGAGAAAAAGCACATAATTTGCAGACACAACTGTAAGGAGGACCCCAGCACAGAAATTACAGACTTTAAAAGGAAAATACATAAGAATGGACAGAAACTACTCACAAACTGTCAGCTCTTCAGTTAATGGAAAAAAAAACCAAAAACATATAAGCTTTTGAAAATATACTGCAAAAGATCTAATTAACCACAGAAAAAAACACACCTGTAAAAAAAACAAAAGTAGAACGGACATCTCGGCCAATTTACAATTCGCTAAAGGAATGGACCCATAAAAACAAAAAATAAAAAAACAAACCAAGAAGTCAGGAACTCCTCTGAAATAACATTGAGTTCCTTCTAAAACTTACTTCAAGTATGAGACTCCAAGTCCACACTTGTTGCTGAGTACCACATTATAGGAAGGAGCAAAGCAATTACAAATTGCAAGGTAACAATAGAATAGATCCTGCTCCTGGACTGACCAAACAGCTGTAGGAATCAATTGTTGTACATAATTCCCATGCTTAGAAAAAAGAAAAAAAAATCACCAAAGTAAAAAATCAGTTCAAACTTAATATAATTTCATCAAACATACATGTCAGAAAATCATGACTCATCTATGCTTACTGGAGTATACATTACATCTTGTTGAGGTTACTTCAATATTCACCTACATTAGTGTAGAAGAAGTTTGACAGCACTAATCAAACAGAGAATAACAAATACCTCTGTGCACTCCAGGATCCCAGAGTAACGTCGCCTAGACAGGGATCCTCAACTTCATCAAAGCTTTTCAAGTGGATTCCAGAGTTTCCCTTAGCTTCCTTTCACTTCCAAATTTTCTTGAAGACATATAGTAAAAACAGAATGCAATTCTCTAGATGTTCCCCTTGTGCCACCAGCATTCTATCCACCCTGATACAGGATAGGGATTCAACCCTGCAGCACAGCAAACAGCCATTCCTGGAACTCTCTGCCAGCCCAAATATTGATGATTCCTCTTTAAAGAGATCTTGACACAACATTTCAGAGCAGCAACTTGGCTGGGTGCCATAAAGAGCAGTCTAAATTTCAAAGACCAGATGAAGAGCAAATATAAAGGAGGATGTTTGTTACTCACATTAAAAAAACAACACCCAGTTTTGTTTGCCAGTTTTTAGAACTGTTTATGGAAAACTCTGTCACTCTAGGAATATTCTTGAGTCACTCAGAGTGCCACAACTCCTGCCTCCACAAAGCTTGGCATTCAAATTACAAACCAAAACTTTCTAAAGAATCCTTCTGGAAACTTCATTAACACAAAATGGCAGATGCAAGACCAGTGCATATCTGCTTTTGAGAGGAAATGCCCCAAAATGCTGATAAGATTCTAGATACGGAGAGCCACATAGTAAGAAATTTTATGATCTTTACAGTCTGACAAAATTGCAGACCAAAACATGGGATTCCAACTAAGTCCTTTGGAATAGGGGAGCAACTACATGGGAATATATAAGATAACAGTTTAGTACTAAAGTTCCCTGACTCCATTCAACTCCTATGGGGAACAAAAAAATGCCTCTATTTTCAGCTGCGATTCAGTGTTCCTGTACCATGGTGGTAGAGAGAAGAGTAATTCACCTCTGCATTTGAGAAATGCGGTAAAGAATCGTTTGGAGATGATTCCATGCTAACAATAGCAATTAAGCCAATTACACACTTTGTTCATATGACCTGGGAACTGTTATGTACTTTCTGTACTATTCCCTGTTCTAATTCTTACACTCTATGTCTGACACTGCAGTAACACAATACAGGAAGCAATGTGGATGAAAATTAAACCACAAAACACTGAAAATCCAAAATCAAAGGAATGTAAAAAAAATTGTTCATTTTCACAAATGAATACTAATGTTTTTTGCCTGTCTGCTGATCAGCTGCCATTTTGTGAAGCAGCATTTTTTTACAGAGAACACACACTGGGTTCCTATTATGGGGATTTTGACTTCTGGTCTTATCAAAATAAGAGTTGCATTGTTTGTTGTTTGGTGGGTTTTTTCTTGATGGTTGCTCTGTGTGTTGTTGAATAAAAAAACAAAACAAAAACCTAGCACTGCTACAGATAGCACAAGGAGCTGCCAACAGCACAAATGACTTCTCTGACATCTGGAATGGAATCAGGGAAAACAAAGTAGTCTGCCTGCAGAAGACTCCCAGGGCACAAAGAGTTTTCTCCTTCTTTACAGATAAAAAGGCCAGAAATTATGTCAGAGCTCCTGGACCACAAAAGATATGTAACTGTCTTTCTGAAAGTAATAATCCTACTTAAAATTAAACCTATAAATAAATATTGGGGTTTATCTGAAAAAATAAAAAATAATTTTTAAATACCTACTTATTTTTCCCCTCAGAATACTTTTAACAGTGTTTCTATATTTAAATCTACTCTGTCATAAACAAAACCAAGGTGGACTGCAAAAAACACATGCATTTTTTATAAGGTTTTAATTTCCTGCACATTTTCACTCTAGGAGAACCTGTTCAAATGAAGTGCCCGACCTATCATAAAGCCTTCTGAATAAAGCCATCTAGCCTTTATGGACATTAAAATTGAATACAATTTTATTTTGCACAATGTCAAAGACAAAATCCTATAAAGGGACCCACTATAAGGAAATATTTATATTTTTATACAACCTTTTTGTGTCTATGATAATAGCCTCATCTTCACAAATTTAGAAACACAAATATGAAATACTTGTAGTTTCTGCATTCACTCTTTACATTCTTATTGTAACTAAAGGCACCTGCACGGTGGAAAATATTTTTGGTCTTTTCACAATATTCCAAATGATCCTAGAGAGAACACGAAGATCTATACTTGAGAAGAAAACTGCTCCCTATCATAGCTGACTAGCCTGTTGTGGCTAATTCAGCTCACAGGCATCGAGGTAGTATTTAGCATAGCAGTTTCGCACACTATAATTAATGCACATCAGAGTCCAAGTCCCAGAAGAACACCAAGCCAGTTTTGTTGAAGCACTGTTGTTTGATTTTGCCACAAGGAGGAAAAACACAAAAATCAATAGAGAAAACTCCAGCAGCAGTAGCAGCTGTGGCAAACACTGTGTTCTTACCCTCCTCTTTCCATTAACCTGTGCCAGCAGCAGTGGCAGTAACTGCTCAGGCTGGCTTCTGCTACTGAACAAAAGACTCTTCTTCTCTCTCCAGTGATTCACCAGCTGAGGCACCACCTGTTTCTCCCATCTTGCCTGCAGGACTGGATGAATCACAACCAGCAGAGAGAGCATCAGCCAAGGTCAGATGCATTCTTTCTCCCTGCTGTACCTAGAGCTACTTTCAAAGCTGGCTTCATATTCTGATGCCTGTAAGTATAGAGAGAATAAATGGACAACATCTGCAATGTTTTCTGTTCTAGGGATAATTTCTCTTCACAACCTATGAAACAATCCACTTCTCCATTCATCTGATCCTAAGGGGCATTGGTCTGACTTCTTTCCTTAAAGTATGATGACACATTTTGGGATAATCTTAACTCATTTACATCATGTACAATTTTTTTTTTCTCTATTGTATCAGAAAATTTCAAGGAGTAAAGCAAAAAAACCCCTTTCCTCATCCTCTTCTGTTTCTCAGTCACCTTTTCTGCATTTTGTGGTCACTGAAGATATTTTTCGACTTTTTACTGGACATCTTGTTCTTTCTTTCATGCACTGTGAGACTTTTAAGTCAGTTCACTCCTTTGATGAGGAAGTGCCTCCTTCAAAGGCACTTCATGTTCCCCACCTCTAAAATCACCTGAGCTTTCACTTTTGTTCCCTTCCTTCCTTTCAGCTCCATTGCAGATGAAAGTAAGAGATTTATAGTTAAAGTCCAGTTCCACACAGCCAGGCAGGATGTGTGATGTCTCCACCCTCTTCCTTGCACTGAAGCCATTCTCAAAAAGATTTAGTACAACCTTTTCCTGACCCAGTTCAGAAGACATTCCATTCCTTTTCTTCCCAGATGTCAAGAATCCTGTCTGCCATATCTGGTATCCTTATTTTGGGAATCTGTTCTTCTGAGGACTAGCTGTGCTCTTGCTGGTCCACAGAAGTTTGGTTGGTGAGTAACAACGGAGGTACTCACACGCTCGCAGTTGAGATCTTTCCAAATCTCACCAAACCAGAGGCTGGCTCACACATGCTGCTGTCATCTGATGACACAAACAGAAAACTTCTAGGAGACCATCTAAATTTTTGCTTACTATGATAAATAATTATAATTAATCCATTAATATAAGCTATGTTTTAATTATAATTAAAATACAGCTTAACCAGAGCTTTAGTAAAAGGCCATATGCTGGCATAAGTGATGCACACCCACCTGCAAGATAAGCAGAAGGTAGTTAGTCTAATAATTTTGGCAAACATTTTATGTAACATGGGTTGCTTCTAACCAAGCCTTTATCCCATTAAAAATACAAATAGGTTAGATTCCAGTCTCAGCATGACCAAGAGAGGTTCTGAAAGGCAAAAAAAGAGATTGGCCTGACAAGCCCTGTGAATTTCTGAAGTCTGCTGGGATTGCAACAAACTGACCAAAGAAGAGGCATCCAGATCAATAAAAAAAAATGCTTCCAGCATGCCAAGATTCCTCTTAATTACATTTTGAAGATTTTTTTGAAGAAAAATATCTGCTGTATTAAAATAAAAGTAATAAAAAACATGTATGTGGAATTCCCTGTGCCAATGCATCACATGGTCCTGTTGATGTATGTCATGCAGTGAATAATGTACTGCTAATCACATACCTGACCTTGTATCACTCAAGTTGAAATGGAAAAGAAATGACGTCTACCATTACAGCTCACCTCTCATAAAAGTCAGCTGTTTCCTGAATTTATAGAACACTAGGTTCTTGTTAGGAAATCTCAGTGAATTCAGCTGTGTCCACTACTAGCAAACTAAAACAAGAATCTAGGAAACTTCAGAACAAATGTACATCTGGAAGTAACAGTATGTTCCCATTATATTGCAATCATAATTAGAAAATAATTAATATGTTTAAAACCTTTATACTTCATACCAGAGTTTCTGCTCCTTTTATGCAAGCATATCTTATTCTGTTCAATTGGGAAAAAAAACTCTAATTTTTATTCAGTTTTTACTTGTAAAATTAGGATTTTCCTGAACGTTTTTCTTTTTTTAAGTAGGACAACATCAACTAGGAAGAATTTAACATTTCCAGAATATTTCTGAGACAACTCTTTAATTCTACACATCATTTTTTTTTTCTTTTAGCAAATCAGTAATTTCAGAAAGTGTCAAAGATGAGAAATACATGAGAGGACAAGATGAGAAGCATCTGTCACCAATACCCCCCAAAATATAATTTTTAGTTTTCTGATTCAATTTGAGAAATAATAGTTAGAAATCTAAAAAATATTTCAAGAAACTCCTCTGTTCATCTTCTATATCTTTCTGGAGTTCATTAACATGTTTGAAGAAAAGTTTGAGTCTCTTCTAACTCAAAAATACCCACCAGAATAACCTGAGTCATAAATAAGCTTTATCACTCATTTTGAGGAGGAAATCTGAAAATAATTTAAATTCTGAAAGTGGAGATGTTAACTATTAATTCCTATTGTATCTGAATAAGGGAGGAAAGTTGACTCACCACCAATAAAAACAAATTATTTTGTCCTTCTTGATTGATGCAGCTTATTAAAAAAACAAAGAAACAAACAAACATTTTTTTACCTATAAACTGAGAAAACTTGAAAATACTGACAGGCAATCATAATCGAAGCCCATCAAGCCCTTTTTACGTGCTCAGTTTTCAACACAACATATTTTTTTCTAACATTGGAACGCACAGTCCTTAATTAGGAATTCATTTAATGTTTAATATGGCTAGACACTAATTAGGAATTAGAATGCTTGAGAAATCTACAATTTTCATTTTCAGAGTTGTATAAATAAAATGTACCCTCAAACACTATTCAGTGCAAATTCTGGCTGCCATTTGCACTTGCACACTCACGCCAAGAAAAAAACAAAGGAAGGAAGAATATGAAACAGCCGTTTTCTTACCCAATTCCAATTCTTTGCAAAGCCTGTAGGGAATCTATAGTGAGTATAGAACTTCTGTTAAGTGCTTGGCCCTGATCACAGAAAAAAAGCTGAAACCCCATTTAAGCTCTTCCCCAACCAGTAGTATTCCGAATGCTTCCCTACATAACAAAACTTGTATCTTGCATAATTCCTACTGCTTGTCATTTAAACAGGCCCACATTTAGATAGATTCGTGTGCAATGATGCCTCAGTTCATGAAACCATCATTTAATAAACACTGCAGTATATTTTAAGTATTTAATGTTTTTCAGTTTGAACCATAACTTTTACTTACTATAAAAACAATAAAATAAATAAAGGAGAAAACAACTGGCTCCTGAAAATCAGATGCCAATGTTAGTTGTTGTAACTTCATTCCAAAAAGAACACAATAATATAAAAATTTAAATTATTTTAAACATAGCTTCATACAAACAAAAGATTGTTATGTCTCAATTCCCCAGCCTGAGTTGGTCTCATCAATTTCCACATGCCTATATGGTTTGGAAATGATTTCCATGAAAAAAAAAATTAATATTATTATTTTAGACTGTATTTAATTCACATGATGCTTCAACTGTGCAAATTCAAAGAATAGTTCATCTTTTATTTCTTTATTGGTTTTATCATCTTCTCCTTTTAACAGTCATCAAACCAAGTTCTCTCTTTCCTTTATGCTATACATGAAGTAAATACCTACACATCTACATTTGTACATCTGCTGCACATTAATTATGCCACAGGATCTTTACATGCTAATCATCATTTACATCCATCAGAGAGGTTCCATATCTTGAAGCATACAATGATCACCAATTCATGATTATAGAAAACCAAACTGAGCATCCTGACATCCAGAATAGAGCTGTAGGTGTAAAGCCACACCATTTGAATTTATCCACGTTAGCTGGATTGCCTTCCTGTCAAAGGTATTCCTAATTTAAGATATATGGACCAAGATTCTACATGCATACTAGAGAGAAATAACTCCTCACTCATTCACAGGCTATCCTTTTCTCACTGGTCCTTTCTTTTCTCCTTTTGCTATTCAAGCACAGGCTCTTTTTTGGTCTTATGTAAGTCTATGGCCTGTCTTTGGCTTTGGTGAGTTCCCAGCACAATTTCACAACACAACTGCCTTGTCTGTGAGTCATGGGCTCCTCAGGAATACAGACTACATGGCTGTTCTTGCCCTTTTCATACATTTTTATAGGGAAACAGAAGACAAAGCCTGATTACAATATCATTTTCTTTGCCTTCTTAATGAAATTTTTTGTTTGAATGCTGGGACCCTAAGATAACACCATTTATTATTACCTTTTCCTGAAATAAGAGCCTCATTCATTTAGGCTATAATCAAAAGCTTTAAACCATCGTCTGGTTGAAGCAGAGAGAATTAGGGATTTTATTAGATATTAAACCTGTAAAAATAGTACAGTGAGACTGTCACTCCCAGTCAGTCCATGGGGACAGTCTGAAGGGCCACTGTTTAAATTAAAAGGAGAATATTCAGCAGTCACAGCATCATGCAAATCACCCTCCTCAACAAAGCACCTGCACCATAACTGGAGACAAGCACAAACAGAACACATTGGTGGCAGATGCCATCTGTAAATACTCAACCAGAGTTTGACAGCACTGAATACTACTCATACCAGAATACACTGCTGCTTACCAAAACACCCACGTTGATTCCACAGACTGAAGTCTCATTGAGTCTTTCCACATAAGGTTACATAAGGATAAGGAACATTTTTTATTAATAATTTTTACTTCATTCATGATTTTGCTTTGAGCAACATACTTTCAGTTCCTATCTCCAAAGTGAAAAAAAAAATTGTCTAAACCATTGAAACCTTCAGATACCAGATTTCTAAGAACAACAGAAGGGAACAATGCTGTTAGTGGGAGCAGGAAATCAAGAAACCATAAAAAATATCAAATGTTGTTTCCCAGCATCTTCAATAGTTCTGGATCCTGCCGTACATGCTTCCTCTGGATGAGGAAATGACGCCTCTGCAGATTTTCTTTGTTCCCATATAGACCACTATAATGTGCCATACCAGGGCCAGGCAAAGACATTGCATTTGCAGACACTGAGCCATGCAGAGACTCATCTGTTGGGCAATAATAAAAGCTACTGAGGCCACAGATTCATTTCTTGACTATAAGGTGCTGCTTCTCCCCTAGGAAGCCTGATTTATCCCTTTTAAGAAATAGGTTATAGCTGGCACAGGAACAGGTTATGGATGGCACAACTCATCTGAGCCATGGGACTGCATGAATGTATCGGTAAAGATGGCTTGGAAATGAAAGCAAAATAGCTTCAGGAGCAGATCCACAGCTATGGAGTAGCTTTAAGAAGAGACTCAAACTCAAGATCAAGACTGAAAGTCTTCAGTCTCTACATGATCCTAATAGAAACATCTTCATCTTCCTTCTTTTCTTAGATGCTGCATGCAGGAATGATCAGCAGCGGGAGGCAAGCAAGCAGTGAGGTCAGGACAAGATGGTCTATCTACTAACACTATTCCAGATGTTCAGTTTTCAAAAATGTATCAAAATTTAAGGACAAAAAAATTGCAGGAAGATGGGTTCACTTTAAATTATGAAATACAAGCCCAGAAGCATACCTAATACTTCACACACACAAATGAAGCAGACAGTATATTGACAGGATGAAATTTTGTCAGAAGGAAGACAAAAGAAAAGCAGATTGCTTGGTCTTTCAGGCTTTATCCTCCTTTCTCCAAACTGCCTGTTAAAAATTACTAATTGCTAAACTTTTATTTTTTTTCTGGTAGCACGTGTAAGAAACTGGGATAAGAACTGAGGGAGGTTGCCAAAAAGTTAGCAACTTTCAACAGGCTTTTTTTTAGAAGAAATGGAGTTTAATTTCAAAATATTTTTCTAGCCTCTTCTACTGTGAAGACTGCAGTGCAATAATTTACAAAATGGATGCTATCTCTATAGATAAACAAAACCATCATTCACAAGAGATTTGACCTTAACCTTCCATCCTAAAATAGTATGGCAAATTACATAGCAGCAGCAGCCCACATCCTTAAAATATCCTTGACTGAATTATGGAACTAAGTGCTAGTCTTGACTTCCCAAGTTTGCCACGGACTGCAACTAACTAGAAGAATAAAACATACAACTAAAACAAACAGCTATGTTTGTGAGAAAGTAAATTCCAGCAACTAAATGGTGAAGCAGAAGTATGTACTGTTGAATTTGTTGCTCTTGTTAAAAAGAAGAGCCTGAAAAAATGCACAAACTGAACTTTATCATTACATCAACTTAAGCAATAAACTAAAAGCTTCCAGGAAGTTTATCATCCTGTTTGCTGACTATAATTTGGCTTGTTTTGTTTTGATACCATGTTCCCGTTCCTTCCACTCATGTCCTCCAAATCAGGCAAAAGCAGTGGATCCTCACTGCGTATCCTCCAGACGCTTACCCAGCCCACATACTTTGTGTTATAGGGCAGAAAGAGCTTCCTATCTTCCCTCAAATCTAAGGGAAAGAGAAAAACTGTTGCTCCTTTGGCTAGAGAGGGGTAACAAAAACATATGTCAAAAAATATGCTAAACATACTGGGCATTTACTGACCAAAGCCACAGCAAACATTTAGGTAACAGGATGTTAGTCTGATACATTTTCATTTAAAGAGAAAATCACTGTGGGTCCAACAAACAAAAAGATTTAATGTTTACAAGAAGACCACCATTTGTCGGATGTTATGATATATTTTAATCCTATTTTTAGCATCATTTTTATGGAATTTCCTTTCCATTAATACTCTACTTCACCAGAATTGCCAGCAACAAATGTGATGAAGAGCGCAAATCGAAAATACAGTGTCAGCACTAATATAATCATTATCATTTCTGTGACAAGAATAACTCATTGAAGACCAACATGGGATAATGCTTACTACATAATTGATATTATCTTGTAACTCATGTGTTGTTTCTAAAAATCTGTTCTAAGTCTGGAATAGTGGGGTTATATCTATCACACAGAGCTACAGAAAAACTTAAATCTTACTCAATTTTATGAGCCCTCTCTCTATGACCGCTTCAAAGTAACAACTTCTGAAATACAACAGTCATCAAAGAAAACTGCACTCCCTTTTGTAATAGATAAATCAGCCAAACAACACAAGTTCAAACATTAGCATGAGACAAAAACTAATTTGGTGTTAGGGAACATTTCCTTTTCTCCTTTGCAGTCTCTGTCATTATCTACAAAGCACAGTAAGCGCACATCACATTTTACTCTCTGTGTAATGAAACTCAGCATCAAGGACTAATACGAGTGAACAGCAGTATGATGACATGCAAATTTTGGACACTATCCTTCCGATCTCTGAGTGGACAGGTATCCATATAAAACAGAAATACAACATCCATTGCTACAGAAAAGCCTTCTAGAGATGCCTTCAGTCAGTGTTAATGACAATATGACAAGACCTTAGAACACAGAATTGTCCCACCTCAGGGTGGAAACTTCCAAATGCAAAAAGTTCCAAGGAGGAGCACAGGACACAGGATCTCTTTGGGAAGCACCAGAAAGCTCATCTCATTTTCCAAAAGGATGGCTGATATCCAGATATTGTTTTCCAACTATCCTTTCAGACAGCAAGGACACTTCTTTTTCACTGTCATTCAAAGAAATAAACTAAAGGAAAAGAGCACAATTTCCTGTCTATTTTTAAAAATCAGAGTTCGTCTAAGGAACAAAGGTGGGTGGAGGCCCCAGCACTACTGAGTCCTTCTGGACAAGAGTAAGTGCACGGAAGTAGGGAAGATTTAGAGCAACCAGATGATGCTCAAATAATTAAGCCAGACAGGAAAAAAAAAAAAAAAAAAAAAAAAAAAGTCTCCATGTACAGAAAAGGTGGGTCAAACTGAAGCCAAATCCCTAGTGAAGATAGAGCTGCTCTTGGCTGAGCTGCACCTTATCAGCTCAATATATCAACACACTTTGCCAGGCCAGTGCAAGGGGTATTCGGAGGATTTGATGGCCAAATGGGGCTTCCTGGTCATGTTGTATTATCAAATATTGGTGTATTTTAAAACAGAAAGGAGTCTTAGCCATGGGCCTTTTTCAGAAGCTAAAGCATGAAAAGGATCAGATCAGCAGCAAGATCAGAAGTCAACCAGAAATACACACCCTGTCTGTCACATAGCCTGTATGTAAATGGGTAGAAGCGAATGGCATGGCTTTATAAAAATTCCTTCCTGTCCAACAAACTATGTTCAAGGAATCAGGACTAAGTCATTCTCTAAATACCTGCAATAATCTGTATTTCTATTTTCTCTTCCCAAACCAGACATCAAGTTGAAATGATTTCATAACATGCTCCCTTTCAGCAAATGGATATTTATATCATAGAGGCACAGTGCCTCTTTTTGTCAAATTTCTTTTGCACATGAAAAATTCCCACAGTAAAATTCTGGATTACAGCATACTGTGAAACCAGAAGGATTTCTGAATGTACCTTGCACAAGTCTCAATGCAGTGTTGTCAGTCTGGCAGCTATCTCAAAGCTACTTGACATTCTTCATATAAGCAACATGCAGAGATCTGACTCTAACTAAGAAACAAGCAAAGTTGTCAATGGACATGAACCTCCTGCTCCTACACAATCACATTCTTATATGGCCACCCCAGACTATCAGAGAATTATATGAGAACAAATATTAAACCAAATCTGTCTCCTTCCTGAAGTGTTCAGCATTTATTGGAACTGAATACATGCTTCCCTTCCTAGCAAAGGAGAAAAAAGAGCAGATTGCTTATTGCATTTACCCAGTTCTGCTCATTTTCTCATTAATGTAGGAACTGAGGCAAAGTTTTGCTGTTATGTCTGAAAGAGCAAGAATTCCATGATCTAGGTCTAACTCCTAAAATTCACATCTTGTGTCCCACAGCCTCCTTTTTAGGAACAAACCAGACTACTGTTTTACCATGGGATCACATGGTAATATAATACAGAACAGGCAGATTTGGCCTCCTAAGGTCCAAAACCTCTTCTGTATTCAGTGGAAGTCATTCCATAGGGCTGCTCCTGGTAATTCATAGGTTGTGAGCTTGCTGAACTATGGGTTATTTAAAACTATTTTAGATTAGGCAGTAGAATTTTGTAATTCCACATAAATTAATGGAGTCTGGATGAGCTTGACCCACAGCACTGAACCAGAGGGTTCAATGTCCATGTGAAAGGTCCTGTGATCTCCGGAAGAAAACCTATCAGCAGTTCCTTCAGGCTATTCGGCCTCAAAATTTCCAGTGCTGTAAAATCTGCCCAAAGGTCTGATGTGTCTAGTTTGAGATTCCTGAGCACTAGAAACAAGCCAAGCAGACAAAATCCCTCCAGCTCCTATGTTTAGACTATGTATGTGCTTTTCAATCCCCATGAACGCCAGTGGATTAATTTCTGACCACAGGAAAACATCCACAGCTTTACTGTTTGTGTCTGTTTGGAGCGAGTGCTGCAACAATTTTGATAGGCAGGAGGACCTACATGTCTGTTTTTGCCTCACCTCCATGAAGCAAGTCTTGCTCTCAGAAAGGAACAGCATGCCTAGTCACTGATTTTGGCAAAAAATTGACTTTGGAAACTGATAACAGTCTTTTCAATGTTTATCCTGCAACAAATTTTGTTTATTGACCACTTTATGAATTAATCCGATTTTATTAAAGCTGACGTTTCACTTGTATATGCATACAGGATTACCACTCTAAAGGGCTCTCTTAGCTGTCTTCACAATCACAGGAGCTGATAAAGAGTCAAATACATCGATTGTTATCAGATCCACTACCATGATGAATAAAATCAACACTCATTAAGTAGAAAATACCAACAGGACTTCTAGCAATTTAAAAGCGACACGGAACTTCCAAGAGAGACAAATACTTGAGTGACAACAAAGGCCTCAGAAGCCCAGAGCAGACTTCCTACCTAGTCAGATATTTAAGGCTAAGAAATAATAATCATTAAGCATTTTCTTTAGAATTCCCTTATATAACATATGAAGACTTCATCAATCAGTATGAATAAACCTTCCAAAGAAGTAAAAAGTACAAGGAGGCAGAAAAAAAGGCTGATGGATGAGACATTAGTATAATACCCTCTGTTACAAAACCCAAAATACCAAAATTTGCCAAGTGGAATATTTTCTCACTGGCTAAATCTAATCTACATGGAGGCTACATGGATTGTCAGATTATATGGATTAGAAATGCACTGTTTCAAATGAGGAGGCGCTAAAACTAGTCAGGTTATGATTTAACTGATGCATAATTAGCAGGATATTTTCTCCCAGGTATTTGATTTTCTAGTACTGTCACCATTGTATATAACAGGTTTGTTCCGTTGCTTGGCCTTCCTAACAAATTGCATATTCCACCTGCATGATCTAGTCCTACTCCTGTAGATCTTGTGCTATCAGATGGATCACAGGTGAAAATAACTGAATTCAGCCACCTATTTTCAATAAATGTCACGGTAGCCATTAAAAGTATGCTATAGCTATGATTTACACCAGACTATTGTAAACAAAAAGTAAAGTAAAATATCAGTGCTAGATTTTGTTAGAGTATTGACACTCCCTCACATATGAACTAAACATTAATGCTTTTTTGGAATTTGGTTTAGATGGTTACAATAATTTTATGACCTATTTTATAGTTCCCTTACATGATTCCAAGGACCTTACTAGGTTCTTACTGAGTTTGAACTTCACGATCAAACTACTCTGCTAATTTGGTATACTGGTCATTCACTTCTAGAAAGGATAGAAACTCTTACTGAAACAGATTCTTCAAATAATAACTGTCAGCAAAGTTTGCAAGGCAAAATCCAGCATCAACATTTTACTCTTTTTTCTTTTCCATAGGACCGTTTGCTAAAGATATCACATTCAAGTCTCAAAAACGTATAAAAGTGCTGGTTAATTAGATATTTGGGATACACAAAGAACTGTTTTTTCCATATAATTTAATGTAGTATTTTGGAAATAGAGTAATCCTCAGTAGAGTATATTAATCTAACTAGTATGTTCCTACCCTTTTCCCCCATCCAAACACATGAAACTGTATAAACTTTCAGGGTCCAACACTTTCTTCTAGGCTCTATAAAAACAAAACCCTGACAAACATTTCACTCACAGGGTTAAAAAAAAAAAAAAAAAAAAAGGCAGACCTGGAGAAAGCAGCCAGAACAATAAGGATGTGCTGATGCAAACAGGAACTCAACCTCTTTTTTTCCATGTTAGAAGAACAGGAACACTCCTCTCAAAGAGGCATTAGGTCAGAGATCTCAAAAGCAAGAGGCTGGTAGCTAACACTCCTGGCTGAAACAATGTCAAGGACACAGTAAAGCACACCCAATGTTTGTGATGCAATGTCAGGGAATTAATTAGCATTTCTATATCCTTTCATGAATTAGTTGATTATATTCGCAGTTTGAAAACAACGTAGTGTTCTGGATTAAATTTTATTGATTATCCAGGTTATATCTTAAAAGTAAAATACCAAGTCATGGGGAAAAAAAACCACAAAACAATCCTTAAATTATTTAAGGTTTACAAGCCATGCTTTTAGAAGCATGTGCAAAGTCCCAGAGGGCTAAACCTTAGATGGTGCTTTTCCTGATTTCTGCTCACCCCTCCTTTTTTTGGTTGTTGGTGGAGGGGATGACTGTTTTTGTTTCGTTTGGGGTTCGGTTTTCTAGGTTTAATGGCAAGACAAATGCAAAAACCATTAGTTCTTAATAATTGGAGAGCAATTATCATGTCCCTCATCCAGGGGCATGGAAGCACATGAGTAACGGCACAATGAGCTTCCACAACTTCTTTGCAACATTCAGTAACTTTTTCTACATATTGTAGCTGTAGAAGCTAGAAGTGAAAACGGGGTGCTGTGACACATTTGCAAAAAAGGCACAACTACATATGTGAAATCAACTGGTTTTCTTTGCAAACAAAAGTGAGTTCTGCAAAGACGCAATTAAAAGGCTTAATTTTCTGTGAAGGAGAATCAAAACTGAGAGGACCAAAGCCAGAAAATCATCAAATCCACTTATGTGGATTTATGTTCATCTGGAATACTTATTAAGGCCAATATTCCCATACCAGGCCCACATAAAGGTAAATATACTCTGGTATGAAGCCCTTGGTGTCTAATAATTCCAGACTGTGCAGAACACAGACACAGATCTGCAGCAAAATAAACTGGAAACATCACTTATAATCACTTTCTCTACAGAATTTCAATATGGTTTGATGAAATCACACAGACAGGGCTTTGACAATGTAACAGATTGTTAAACTTCAGCGAATGGCTATGTGGGACATTCCTGCTCCCTGGGCACCATGCAGCTCTCTGCAAGTAATGATCTTATAAACTCATATTTAAAAAAAAAAAAAAAAAAAAGCCAAAACATAACGAACAACAACAACAACAAAAAAAATCTTAGTGCATAGTCAGTGGCTGTACAAGAAGCATTTCCTGATGTTCTTACAGGAAATAGGGCACATTGCTGTCTCAGCCACCTTCCGCCTCAAGTGCAAAACACATTCTTTGATTTTGTCATGCCTTAAAAAATCCAAGCAAAAAGAGTATTTAAATAAAACAAACAAACAAAAGAAACAAACTAAACACCAAAAAAAAAAAAAAAAAAAAAAAAAAAACCATAGCCCTCCTGAAAAAATCTCGACTACTCATGATTTTCCCCTTCTGCAGAAAAGATGAAAAAGCAAAGACCATATGATGAAAAAGCAAAAACCAACTGTTAGTCATATCGTTTAGCATGTAAATGGAAGAAAACCATCATAATGTCCACAATGTGAGAATTTACTTGGGGCTAGAAACTTGACAGCACTTTTACTGTCCTAGACAATTAATTTTAGCAAACTTTTTAAAACCCATGCACAATCGAATTTCCATTGGTGTCCGAGTTTTTCAGAAGCATGCAACTCAGAAAACTTCTTTTTACACTTATATTTCAGTGTGCCTGCATTAGGTGCAGAAAAAAGCCCATTTTGGTTAACTCTTGCATCAGGATTAAGTTAATTGTATGTGTTTTCTTTTACAAAATTTGCAGCAAGTCTGAACTGCAGAACTTGCCAATCCACTTCTTACCAATTGTAATTTTTTTCCTCTAAACTGCATGAAATGTACAAAAGATAAAGTAACGCACATTTCTCATAGATACTTCTGTGAGATTTTGAAGTGAATTTTATATAAAGTGTTTTTGCTTTAGAAATTAAGAGATCACTATGCAAGGTTTTGAGATACGGCAATTCTTATGTCATTAACTTGAAAATATGATTGGTTTCCTATTTTTGTTGAATAACTACTAAGAATAACTAAAACCTAAGAATTTACAATAAAAAAAAACAAGTCAGAGTCATAAACCTTTATCAAAGTACCAAGTAACTGCTTCCATAGAACTGTGGGAGCACTGGCTGGGATAGTGGACCATTCCTAAATTTACACAATCCTATAGAAACCAGACCACTGTGGGTTACATTTAGCATATGGATACAGCAGAAAACGATGCTCTGTAAATCTAAAACAAAATAACTGTGGTAATAATTTTCTCCCACTTACAACAAGGCTCATAGAATCATAAAGTCTGGAAAAGAACTCCCAGGTCAAGCTTTGACCAACACCACCATGCTAATTAACCCCACCACTAATTGCCACATCCAGTTGTTTCTTGAACACTTACAGGAATGGTGACTCCACCATTTACCTGGGCAACCCATTTCAATGCTTAACCACCCCTTTAGTGAAGAAATTCTGCCTCAAAAAGCACATCTAATCTAACAAGATATGTGATTTCCTTCCTTGTTTCTCCATGCATTCCCAGTCTCAAGAATTAAGGATCAATAAGGGTCTTCAATACAATTTTTTGGTGATGATAACTGTGAGATGCCATTTTGAGACTACTGCCGAATCTTACTGCCTTTCTAAGAA
This sequence comes from Sylvia atricapilla, assembly GCF_009819655.1. NCBI lineage: Eukaryota > Metazoa > Chordata > Aves > Passeriformes > Sylviidae > Sylvia > Sylvia atricapilla. Next base: position 118,883,394 of record NC_089140.1, on the reverse strand, counting down.
CAATTCACTCAAAGTTCCCAGAAAAAATATCATCTAATGCAATAGCAAATTAAATTGAGATGCGAAGGTTTTCTTCAAGACAGTTAAAAATCCAAAGCAAAACAGAGTACATCTATTCATCCTGCAAAAACACCCCAGGTAAGAACACACAGCAAAGAGCTGCCTTTGCAATGAGAAGATTCACCATTTGCCTTCTCCACACAATAGAGGAATTCAATGCCCTGAGAAAAAATTCAGTTTAGGTTTGAAATCACGACTCACAGCAGCCGTACGATCACATCCAGGGACCCAAGCATCAGTTGAGATATACAATTTATATAAAAATCAGGGAAACTCTATAGTGGATAATCATTGCTTGTATTTTCTTTTTTATTTCACTTTTAAAACATCAGTATTAATGAAATGAGATTTCTTCAAAAGTAAAAACTTGCTTTCTATGACCTTCTTAACTAGTACAGAGCTGTAGTTGTAAGAGCAATGTTGAATGATGACTACAATCCTCATCTGTCTTATAAAGGGCCAGTATTTAAGAATTCTGTCAATCTGCTTCACAGAAGATTTCTGACCTGCATACACTGATACCTTCAAGAGATGATCCCTTCAACAGACCCCTTATCACAGATGATCTCTCAAGGCTGAAGTGGTGTATTTTCCCAAGACCAGCACAGCCAGTGCCTATCTTTGACTTTTTATACCATTTATTCATATATTCTCAAGTACAAATAGTTCCTACTCTCTTCTGATAATAATATGATGTCTTGCTAGATGGAATTATCTCACAAAGACTCCTTTGCAGTACTCAGAGGCTGACACAGGAAGACAGTGCTGCCACAAGATACATATACACATTTTTTTTTCCTTTTTTTTTGGCTAAGGGGGCTTAGTATAGCAAATGAAGGAGTGGAAGGTATATTATGGTTGCTTGCTTATAATATCTGTAAGAGAAGTTGCCATTACTTTCTTTATTAAAAAATCTTTTTTATGCTCCCTTGCAAGGTAAAGAGGAAAAACCATTATAAATTATTACCATCTCAGAACCAAAAGAATTTGTCACAGATTTGTTCAAAGAGCATTTTATCAATATCTATTATGTAAATACCTCATATCCTAAGGTCACCACCCTCTGCAATACCTATAATTAATTGTTAATTAGTAAGCACATACAAACCAGATATTTCAGACTTAGAAATGTATTACACGTTTCTAGAAATAGGTTCTATCAGTAAGCAAATCACTCAATTTAATGAACTATGTGGAGGAATTTACCCACTGGACAATAGATTTAAGAGTGCTTTTAGTCAAAAAGACTAAGAGAAATTACAGAAAGATTGGGAGAGGAAATACATACTTATAAATGCTAATAATCTGCCTATGGACCCAATTTCAAAGACATTAAGTTTGGACATAAATTTGGACTTTTTTCATCTACTGTAGCATGGGCTCTATCCCAGTCCTCTGAGGTTTGGTGCTTGCAAAGAGCATGATGACTAGAAACAGACAGCATTCCTCATTACCTGTAGAACAGAGGAATTCTATGCTGGAGACATTTCTTAACAGCTTTCTTTGGATAAGACACACCTGAAAGTCTGTCTGTTAGCAATGCCTTACACATATGGCATAGGTCTTATCACTAATTCACATTGAATTTTAAAGGCATAGTCTTCAGACTTTCTGGACCATCTTAAAAAAACCAGAGGCTTCATTCAAAAGCAATGAAACTAAGTTTGGGGAATTAAAGTATCCCTTTAATGAAACTGTGTCATCATCAAGAATAACCAACATATCCTTTCTCTCAAATCCTTGGGTGGTACACTGAAAAAAGTTTAAGAAGTTGAAAAATTCCAAAAAATATGAAAGTAGAAAATTTTGTTCGCCAACCTATAGGTACAAAACCAGGTAATCCAAGTAGTATTGCAAGGAGTTACGACATTTTGAAGCATATAGAGGAAAAAAAAATGTTGCATCAGAATTTGTGTTTTACTTTACATTTATAATCATCAAATCACATAGAAATGAAATAAACAAGGTAAATAATTTTTCAAGTGCCATGAAGCAATGGAAAAAAAGATGCCCAAACGTTTTTTGTTTTCGAAAGATCCCCAATAATTTTTTTGAAAATGCAAAACAATGGTGAATTTCTCGAAGTGCTGTTGGATTTTGTGGGAAAAAAAATTCAGGTAATTTTACTACCACACTGAGCTTTGTAAATTAATGTATAAGGTTCCAAAAATCTCTGATGTTCAATTCAATACTCATGGAACACGAGGCGCAACACGTTGCATTTCAAATATATTAACATGTTTGAGACAGCTTTAGAACATCACATCTAGGGGGGGAAAAAAACAACAAACCTAACAAAAAACCCTCCTGAACTTTAAGGGAGAGCATGGAGAGCCACTACAGCCCCAACTGTATCAGAAAGGAAAATGCCAGAGCATAATTATTTTTAATTAGGTTCCACTAACAATGAGAACACTTCTCACCACTTGAAAAACCACAAAAATAATACTCTAATCATCATCATTCAGGGCACTGTCATAAGCACTGCTTTGTTTTCGCACACTTTTTGGGGTCCTTTTTCCTAAGTATCTTTTCTGTTGGTTGCAAATAATTTAAATATTACCTTCTCAATTGTGCTTTAGTACAGTTCAGTATATTTAAGGACTAAACAAAACAGCTACACAAGTATTTTAATTATGAAGGCTTGTTTCCATTTTTAAGCATCATAAGAAACTGTAGACAGCTTAGTGCAACAGAGGGGAAGAAGAATGTCCTCAGACAGCAATAATAAACAAACACCCTTTTATTCTGGTCAGACCTAGTAACGATTGGGCACGACAGTACTTAGCTCATCTGATGAATTTAGATCACTAAGGTCTTTTCTTCTAATTCATCATCATCTTTAATTCCTTGAAATACTTAAACTTTTCTCATGCACTGAACCCGTAACTGTATCACCCCTTGAATGTTTCCAACTGCAGTTTGGAAGAAGTTTTGGGACCCTTTACCTACCCGCCAATGGGATGTCAGGCTTAGAAGCCAAAAATGAATCTGTTGTGGCTTTAATTTCATTTTACAAAACGACTGAGACCTAAATTAACCCAACATTTGACTGTATACATCACAGTGATCATGCAAAACAAGCCACAACACTAGGAAAAAAGCAGCATTTCAAAAATGACTGTTACTCAGGCACCTAAGTAGAAAAAAAAATCTGCTCACTTTCCTACCTCCACAAAACCTATTCAAACTCAGCAAGGCAATAACAGTACAGGAGAGGATTATATAAATACATATATAAAGAGCTAGCAAGCGAATTCATTTTCTAAGTCATAGAGACTACTTTCATCCTTAGAGCATTAATAGCTAATAAGTGGGAAGGCCTTTTGTAATATTTTCAACTACCCACAGAACAGTTTCCTTACTAGAAACAGTTGTCTTCCAATTAAGTTTTCAGTAATTAATATAATTTGGAGCAGGGGAAAACAGACAGCCCACAAATTAAAAATTTCACAGTTCTAATTAGAGATGGACACAAAAATGTTACATGTGAAAATAAGGTATGGATAGTTTTCAAGGTTAAGAAAACCTTGACAAAAAGCTGATTACAGTCACGATGATCATTACAGCTTTATTCTAAACTCTCTATAGTTTTTTCTTTACAGAAACAACAGCAACACAGCCCATACTTCAAACTGAAATCACATTAATTAGCTAGGCAGCAAAGTTTCAAAGCATACCAAATGCTTACTAGAGCCCACTCTGCTATTGTGCCTAACTCTGAAAACAAGTCATGATGAGGGAAATCTACATGATAAGCATACTTCAGCTACAGCAAAAAGGTTTTAGCCTGCCTAGAAATTGGCAACCGCTGGCTGTGTTTTCTATACTTTATGTTATGTTTCTCTGCTCCCTGGAACGAATTGGCTGCTATGAATGAAAAGAAACTTTGCATCTAATCAGTGGCATGAATTTAGACTGAAAGCTGCTGTGCAGGTCTTCTATGAAGAGTCTGGGCCCATTGCCATCCTTGTGCTTGTGAATGAAGCGGCGTGAGCCACATGCCCTACTCCTCCTCCTCCCCCCCAGCTGGGGCCTTCGCCCTTCCCTGTGCTGGGGAGACTGGGGAACCAACCCTTCACTGGTGAAACGACCATGACCCAGAAAGGCATTCAGTGCCATCAATGCCCTGCTTGAGAGATCTCAGCTGCGCTTCCCGTCCTGCCGCTCTCACTCCTGGTTTCTAAATCAACTCATGAACCAATGGTGAGGGAGCCCTCCGTGCTCATTCCCTTGATAAATGGGCGCCTAAAGTGATCTCTGACCTCCCTGCATACTTTTCCTAAGTTACTGCGACCCCAGAGACTCTGCAGCCCATGGTCCTTAAAGGTTTGATTTTGGTTTTGTTTCAGGACATAGTGATCAAGAAGAAAAAACAAACCCATGACTTTATTACCATACAATTACTCTAACAGCAAAATCCCATGCAATTACTCTAGCAGCAAACCCCTATTCTTCTATTCACTCATAAGGACTACCATATGCTTTTGATTAAAGTACTACATCCAGGGAGTTTTCAGAACGCACAAGACAATACAAAATCTACTTAGGTTAATCAAACTTCACATTTTCTTCAAAATTAGTAATAGATGCCCTACTTACCAAAAAAAGTTCATAACACACTTGATTTTAAATAACTATTTCTGAATATGGAAAAAGATCCAGCTGCTATTAAGTAATTAGTTTAATTAACTTCAGAGCTGAGTCAGACTTGGAATACATGCTATTAAAAAATTCAAAGAACAATCACAATGTCTGTTTCAGATGTGTATTTGTTTAGTTCTCTTCTACAGTCTTAACTATGTTCAAATAATGCTTAGATGGACTTCAGGAATGTTCATCTCAAAACAGTTTTAAATGTGCACTTAAAACAGTAGAACTGAAAAATAACAACCTTTTCTGTGGAATACTGTATTAATGGTTTTCTTTTATTTAAAATACTAATATGCTAAGGTGCCTAGCACATAATTCAAGGTTATCACTTCAGTTTTTAGGAACTTCTCTATATGTAAATATCCAAGTTTTCCCATTCCAAAACTGTTCTTTTTATATGTCTATCGAAAGAATTTATCCAGATATGATTCCAATCAAACTGTAAATATTATTAAACCCCTGGGCTTTTAGATTTTTCATTAATGAACATTTCTCTTTTGCTAAATTACTTTAAAAGGATCCCATTTTACTAAATAAAATATACTTTAGTGCATGTCAAGTAACCTACATCTACATGATGACCTCAAAAGATCAATCCCAAAATGTGAAGGAAGCTTCTGACTTTGAGCAGGAGGAATGAGCAAACTGATCTCTACTTCATAAGAGGAACCTCCCCAGGGAGAGAACCAGTAGGGCTCCAGATGCAGTTTCCCTCATCACCTCTCTCCATCCAACACAAATGATATCTCTTTGTCCCACATCAAAGACTCATTAGACAGCAAAACTACAGATGAATTGTGAAGTGCTTTGCCAAAAGTTGAGAGAGAGAATACACTAGAAAAGCAATGGACTTCTAGTGTGACCACTTCCATTCCACATCACATGACAGATCTTCAGTAAAACATATTTCCTCGCTGTTGCAAAAAAATGGGGTTGGGCAAGCAGAGACAACCATGGCAACGAGCAGAATAAGGATTAGTATATTGGTTAACTGAAAGAACAGGGACGGGCCATGTTTTCCCTGATCTCATAACACTGTTGCACAAATTATGTCTTTATCTACAACACTGAGTAGATCCTCTACAGTGAAAAAAAAGCTGTACATATGACAATGAAATCACCCAAGAGGATTAACAGAGTTAGCAGAAGTTGAACAGATACCAGCCCCTGGCACTGCAATGAAGACTAATCTTTCCCTGCTCTTCTCTGTCCAACAGAACTGCATTAACATGAGCAGTGAAGTACAACTCCAGTAATTGTGTTTAAGCTGAAAAACATGCATTCTGACATGTAAATTGATACTCACCTCTGTATAAGTCATTAGTCTTTACATTCAAAGCAGAATTCTCTACTGCTTCAGAAGACCAGCTGGTAATAGAAATAGATTAAGTAAACCTTGGAGTTTACCAGAGCAAGGAATTTCACTTTCCTAGTGTTTCATGACTATTTCTGAATAAGCAGGAACAAACAAGAAGACCTAGAAACCCAGAGTTTCAATGCAGCGCGCACTCAAGTGATTTTTATCTATTGATTTCTACTTACAATTCATTGGCTTTTTTTGCCTGTTCTCACTAGCTCACCATTTCCACAGCTATTATCCACTCCCAGCTCATCATTCTGCTGATTTATGCTATTATACCTTTTTTCCCTGATCCTGCAATCATGAAAATATTCATCACGTGGGAAAAGAGTAAAATCCTTTCCCAATCCAACTTTAAGGCTTGGTACTGAAAGGGTGCAGGCTATCAAAGATGCAACTGCTTGGAAAATTTTTTTCAAGCCAGTGGCTCTGGACTGGAACAGGCTCGGAGGCTGTAGAAAGGTGGCAGATGAAGAGTGAAATCAGTGCAGCGGTGTGCAGAGTGCCAAGAACACTGAGTGCAAACAGATTCTGTGGGCAGTGATGGTGGAGGCTTCTAATTAGCCTCCACTGAGTGCTTCCGAGCTTTTCACTTGGTTGAGCTGACTGGATTCACACACAAGAGTAAAAGCCTGTTCTCTGCCATTAGGAAAATAACTCCACTGCATCCTCCACTCTGCCCCTCCCTCACGTTTAATGAAATTCTATGAAATATGAAGGTGTCAGTTTCCTGACCAAACACAGAGAAAACTGTTCTTGCATCGTTTCTGTTTATTAAAAGCAAATGTACTGTGCTTTACAGACTTGGCCATAAAACAGTAAAGATAAGCATTTAATTTGTGCTAAGTGCTTAAATACATGCAGAAGGATGTTACCACTCAGTGTGCTGTACAAAATCAGCATTATCATATTTTCTCAATATTATAAAATTATTAAAATACGTAACTTTAAAAATCACTTTTGGCCTTAAAAACTTTAACTACACCGTGAGAAAGAATGAGTGGGATTTTTATAAATTAAATCAATAAAGCACTATGTAGGTAGTCTTCACTAACAGAGAGCACATGCACATCTCTGAACAGCACCAGTTTATATTAAAGACACTGTTAACACCTGAAGCACTATTTTTTCTCCTATCACATTGTTGTGTTTTCCCTGCAATATCTTAAAATTAACCAGACCTCTCCTTCATCTGTTTCAAAAAACAATTACCTCCTCCAGGTCCTCAAAGCCTGCTCCTCTTTTTCCCCCCACCACAGCTGCCAGCAACTTTTTCACACCCGTAATTCTGCTCAACTGAATGGTGGAGCAGCCTTTCTATATCATGGTTTTTTGCGCTACTTCTAACATAGATAGTACAAGGCAAATCTATGGTAGAAAGAACTAGCCAGAGGTTCAGACATACCACAAGGAGACAATTAAATTAACCCTTCATGCTATTTCCCTAACCATATCTAGGAGAACCATAGAAAGCCTCCAGCATCCGTAGGTACACACTCAAACTTTGTTACCCATAAATTTTTAAAATACTTGGGCCAAGAAAATAAAGTTCCAGACACTGAAGTCTCCTATTTTGCAATTTGTTATTGGCAGGACTAGGAGTTTTTGTAGCATTCCTCAGCCTGTCTCTGCTCCCTCCCATCTTTGATTCAGCAACAACTCCAGATGCCAGTTGCTGGCAAGTGGCACCTCTGCCAGGAACAGTATGGATTGAGTTCCAGTTGGTCCAAATAATGGGAATCTGAATGCACCATAAGCAACAGGTAAATCTCAGAATGACTCTGGCGTCTCTAGGACGCTTTTCCATTATGTGTTATCCAGCACTATTATCAGAATACACAATCTACAATACACATTAAGAGTCTTCTTAGCTAATGTAAATTTGGACACTCAAAGTAAATATTTATTTAAACTAAGACAAAGCACTTCCATTATGACACTAGAGTTCCAGGATAATGTTAACTTCTTTTTGCTTTTTTGAGCATGTACAGTAGCTCCAGTAAAAGCCTTTACAAACATTAAGTAAGCTTCTGGAAACAAGTATTTTATTCATGGTCACTTAATTAATTCAGTTTCTGGTTACCAAAGAGAGGTGACAAAAGCTGTCATCTTTTATTCATACTAGAGGCAGGGAGAAAAGACTGAAAGTAAAAGAAACTGAATATGAATAAAGGAATTCTTTACAGCATAAGGAACAGTTTTCAGTGGAAATCTAAAGCTGAAAATCTACAGATAAATCTGATGGAAATCTTCTGAAGTAATAGGAAATCAGGAAAGAATGCCAGGAGGCCTGCATGGATCAACAAGTAGCCCCTGGGCAAACTTAAACACAAACAGGTAGCTTTAAAAGGGTGGAAGCGGGGAAAAGTAGCCCAAGAATACAGAAAAAATTGTCCCAGCAGCCAGGGAGGTGGTTAGGAAAGTTAAAGTAGTGACAGAAGAAAATCTGTCCAAGGGCACCAAGGGTAACAAAACAAGCTTCCTTAGGTACATCAGCAACAGAAGACTAGGGAAAATGTGGGTCCACTCAGGAAGGATACTGGGAACCTGGTTACCAGGACACGGAGAAGGGTGAGGCTCTCCATGCCATATTTTACCTCTGTCTTCAGCAGCAAGAATCCCAGCCACATTACCCAAGCTGCAAAAGGTGAAAGCAGGAACTGAGAGAGCGAAGAACTACTCACTGTAGGAGACTGAGTTTGAGAAGGTCTAACAAACCTCTCTCTGGAACAAGTTGCCCAGAGAGGTTGTGAACTCCACCTGTCGAAGGCGGACTAAATGAGGCTGTGAGCAGCCTGATCTCGTGGAATGTTCCCTGTCCGTGGCAGGGGGGTTGGAGATAGATGATTTTTAAGATTCCTTCCAATTCAAACACCAGTAAAGAAACAAGGGACAAACCTATTAGCTTTTAGGAAGGGTATTTAACTTAATTCAGTAACTGAGCAAAAAGCAAAGACAGAAAGCCTGCTATCCAAGTTTGTCCTCATCCATTAATTACCTAGATAAACAGCCCCTGATACAGGCATCTCCAGGAAATACCTCAGGTTAGGACCAACCCCAACCACATATGCTTATATATATATATATTGCACAGCCATAATTACTCTATTATTCATACTTAACCCAGCTTTATTTGCTTCTAAAGCAGACATGAAAAGAAAATTTGTATTAGAAGGACATCAGCAGTCCGTTTCCTACGTCACCCTAAAATCTAAGGAAAGTTTGTTTTCCCAAAATTTCCAGTTAAGCTCACATAAGTGTGAGCATACAAATTTAGAAGTCTGTTGCATAAAAGTTTGCTCACTGAAAATTTGAAACAATCTAAATGTATTTTCATTCTTCAGTTATCAAAGTACTTATCACCAAAGACATTCTCTCTCATTAAGGAAAAAATCAAAGACTTTTTTAATTAAAAAAAAAAATTAAAGCCTCTGTTGGGCAGGAGCAGCAGTATCTAATTCCCCAAGGTCAGATGGCAAAGTCTTGAGTAGCAGTTATAAAAAAAGAGCAGCAAAAGAAGTATAATATTATCAAGTCAATGCACATTCAGAGGCTGAGACAAAGTGTCTTGCCTAACTCCTGTCCCCATGTGCATAGGCAGGGGTAGCATAGTGCTGGCAGCTGAACTGTTTTCACTCTGCACCAGAAGCACTGGTGATCTGAGAAGAATCTGAAATTTACCCAGCAGTCTGGTTCCTCAAGTCTCTGTCTTAGCCTGGGCACAGAATCAGCCTACTTCATAATTTATATTAACCATATTCACATCTTAGGTCTGGTCATGACTCATCATGGTTTTAAAATCCATGTCATATTTGGTGTACGCATGTAAATCAGAATTAAAGATATATCTAGCCCTCTGTTCCTAGTGTATCTGTATATGACAATCTGCTGAAGTAAACACTAAATTATAAAGTGATGTGACAAGTCTTTTACATAGAAAGCCAATATTTAATAGCATCTGATTTCACTTTTCCTAAAAATGAAAATTCATGAAAACAGTAGTCCCCTATAATATTTGGGTTAATTGTAGTAGCAGAAGCTTTCTAAAGGCCAAAAATATAATTTTAAGATGCTTCATTTTCTCTTAAAGCCTTCAAAGTGGAATTTGGTTGCATGTGGAAAATCTCCAGTTCACACATATTTTTCATTACCCAGAAAAAGAAACCACAAATCTTTCACTGAATATTTTAAATGCTATTATTTGTTTCCCATATGTAGTGCACAGTAAAGCCACAGCTGCCCTATTGATAATGAATGTTGCACCTATCTCAAGTCCAGTTATCCATCAATAACCATCCACCATCTCCTGCAAGACAAAACCAAGTAAATAAACTTGCAGAAATGGAAAAATAAAGGGTCAGCAACCAGAATTGCTGTGATATACTGGTAAATTTCTTTTGGAATTCTGTGGCATAACTATAGTAAATGCTTTCTTTGTTACCACTAGTGAGAATATGAGAAACATTAACTTATTAAAACTTAATTAAAATTTCCTTAAAATTATATTTTCTTAAAGTTCTTAAAATTAAATTTTAATTTTTTATTAAAAAGGTAAATTAAAAGTTTTAGAATTAAATAGGAAAGTTAGAGCTCTGATTATCCCAGAGCTGTTTGGTGGCTGGAAAACAACAGGAAAAGGACTGGAATAGCCATTACAGCCTTTACTGCTATGGTACATTAAGAAAGACAACAGCATACAAAGAACAAACATTTTAGACACAAAATAACATTTGCCAAAGCCCTGTTTTACATCTAACAGTTCTTGCAGTCAAAAGCCAAATTGCACTTGGCAAGTAAATATGGGGAAGTTTTCATTACAAAGATATGCAATATGCAAATGGATAATGGTTGTCATGGTGGTCATATTTTAATATTTTGTTTTCTCATATTGTAGTAAGAATCTCTCATTTGGTCCAAACACTGAGCTCTTTTTATTAGCAAAATCTACAAATGCAAAAATTGTTACTTTCTGTGCTGGATGCTACTGTAAGAGACATGAAAAGTAATTAATCCAGTACACATTTCTCACAGGATGCCCAAATAAACTTCAGTTAGTCCTTCATTTTTCATGATACAGCAGCTGCCAGCACCACTTGCTCACACATACCATATAGAAAGGTACAAAAAATCCACTTAAATGTCAGTACAACTGAGTATTTCATGTAATACTGCATTGATAACCATTTTAAAGTGGCATAAACCCAATAAGTTTGACAGAGAAACAAGAGAAGCTTTGTTAACTAATTCATCTTAAAATTATGACTTAGACATAAAAGTGTGTGAGGAAATCAAAAATATTTCTCAGTGAAGAAGTACTCTGCAAATTGACTTGGAAAACCTATGTTTTACTGGATTGTATGTGTTGAAAAGTGCATTACAAAATTAAAGTTAAGAACTTAATGAGATTGAGTTGTAACTAGTCAACTAAATCACTTAAAAATTGATAGTATAACAGATTATAAACTACTGTAACTATAAAATACAATTCTGCTTTTTTTAAAATAAAATTTAACTTGGAAGAAGTTTCTTCACTGAATGAAGGCCTACTGAATGAAATTATGAAGTAATTCTACCTGTATTACAGCTCCTGTTCAAATTTATCTTCCTGCATTCTAATTAAAATAATTTTTAATCATGTCTGATGGTCATCTCCCACAACTCATGGGATTGTTCTATACCACAAGTATGCGAAATTTAAAGACAAGCAATCTCTTTTGAACTTACAAGTTGAATATTGACTAAAAAGATTTTCACAGTATTTTTGGGGAGGCCAGTCAGAGCCTTTGTCTTTCCTTACTTATGGAAAACCACAGCTTATATTGTAGCAGTATCAGTATAATCTACCCTCAGCTTCACGTGAAAATTTCATCAGAGTATTTGCCGAGATGCTGATTTACCAGCCTTGCCCAGCCTTGCCTAGACTTAAAACAAAGCATGATTCATTTTTGCAGTTCAAATCCTTACTATTATGAAAAGCTTCCAAGTCTACTATATTTGTATTCTCCTCTGCTTTCCTTTTGAGGATATCAGTCAGGCCCAAGCTTTATTTCATCATCTATCTAAAACTATTCTAAACACAGCATAATATATCTGAGTGCTTATAAAGAGGCAACTTGAAGCATTCCCTGCTGTAAAATTGCTATTTCTAAGTACAAATACTGAGATGTAATTGAGACAGACAGAATGGACAGTAAATTGTCTTCAAACATTTAAGAGTGAAGCACTGCTTGTCAAGAGAGATCACAGCATCTTCATACAGTAATGACAATCAGTTCTCTGTGCACTCACAGTGGGACTGAAGATCTTCCTTGGTAAGGGTTGAAGACCACTTCAATATCTGCAGAAAACAGGAAACTTTCCTTCCCATTGTTTCTGTCCGGTCTGACTATTGCAACAGTTCAGTATAACTAAACATGGGAAAAAGTCCCTTTATTTCCTGTGAGGACAACCTCATAGCATATGGGAAGAAATTAACACACTCATACAGAATATAACTGCCAACTTCCAGGCATTATTCTTAATAAACAGGATCTCATGCAGTGTCAAAGAGATAAATGAACCCTTAAGTAAATGAAAACTTACTGCCATCAGCTCTTCACTCCTCTGCCCCTGCCCACATAAAGAATTCTTCCAGGTGTATTAAAAGATATTTAAATGTGCTCTACAACAAATTAATTTTGCAATTTCTATTCATTGTTTCCCATATTATTATTAATGGTGTTTACCTATTGTTCTGCGTAGCTGAATTACAGAACCAACATCTTAATAGAAAATGAACCTTTCCACTTAGAAAAAAACAACAGACACAATCCTTCTACTTAAAATGTCTCCATTGTAACTCTAAGCCACAGAAAGGTCTCAGCTCTGCCAAAATGTTTCCAAAATTATGGAAGCAATCTGCAATTTAGCACTTTTGAAATGTTCAATCAGTAACACCTTTCTGAAAACCTGGACATCTCTTTTATTGATAAAAAAGATTAACTAAAGACAGCTCACATGCTGCTCTCTCCAATAAAAAATTCTCAGTTATTTCTTGATAATTATTGAAATTTCATATTTTAACATAAAAGCAAAATAGCACACAATAACCAAGTTCAAAGGCAATGGTATTTTCACACCTTAAGCTGATCATATTTGAAGGTGTCTGAGAAACACTGCACTTGCACTCCACCACACTCACAGCAAACATCCAGTAACATAGTTAACTTCTGGGACCATAAGCTGCATATAATTTAACACTGCAAAAGCCAGTGGTGCCTGTTTTATCAAAACACATACTACATATATGAGGAAATCTCACCACATATTTGCCATGTTTCAAAGGCGATTTTTGTGTGATTTTTCATTTTGAGAACTAATTTTAGTAGATCTTTCCTCTTCCTTTTCTATCTGCTAGTGTATTTTTCCTTAATATTTTCTCCTTCTTATTTCTGGAGCACAGAAATGTAGTCTTACAGCTCTTACTGTTTGTATTAATCCCTGGTGTTAGTCCTGGTTGGCTACTTAATCTTTCACTGAGACCTCCTTCTAAATTTTTTCCCTATTCACACAGCAAAACAGAATGGTAAGAAAAAGCAAATGGTAGCTACAAGTCATACTTCAAGAATCTTACCCAATCTCTAAAAATATCACTTTTTGATATTTAGAGGTAAGTAAAGAGGTGAAAAGGGGCCTAGGTAAGGCGCTAACTACACATTGAAGAAGGATAAACAGAATTGTAACATCTTTCAGTCAAGAAAGATGTTATTATGACAAGTATGAGGTACTGAATTATGACAAGAAAAGGCATAACTCAGTACCTCAGACATCTATTACACACATTTGGAGATGTTAGTTTTTGCCCTCTGAAAACTGTATGCAAAAGACTAGGAATGAAACTAGGCAGAAGATCAATGATACTGACACTAGAAGAATTCATCACAGAGGAATTTGAAAGATGGCTCAAAGTAGGAAAGGGGTTTCATAAAAAGAATAATTAGATTTCCAACAAAAAAACAGTGATGCAAGTACTTAGCAAATCTTTTAGATAGAGTATTTAAAATGCATAAAAGGAATTATTTTATGGGATACACATTCAGAAGTTACAGATGCCAAAAAAAATACACAAATACAAAAATAAAGTAATCAAACTCAGAAATCATTTAGTTTGCAACCAGGTACTACACCTACTATACTCTTCAGGAGAGACAGCACCCAAGGTTGAAGCACAAACTCCCTAAGTTATGCTTCTACTTCCCATTATAAAAAAAACTACTGTGTGTTGTAGTTTAGTAATGGTATTCCCCAGATTAGCGCTCCCACTGAAACCACAAATCACTGACTCCCTCAGCCCCTGCTCCCCCCTCCCCCTGTGGTGGGCTGGAGAGGAGAATTTGAGGCATAAAAGGTGAAGATCAGAGGTTGAGATAAGAACAATTTACTGGAAACAGCAGTGAGATAAGAAAACTAACAGTAACACCAGCATTACTAATGGCAGAGGGCACAAGAAAGAGGCAAATGATTCAGATGGAAAGAGCAATACCTGACCACTGCCTCCACCATGCTACCCTGACCAGAAGGGACTCCCTTCCCAGCTCAGACAACGATGTGAGATGGTATAAAGTAATTTCCGAGTCCCAGCCATGCCTCCTCCTGTCTACTGCAAAAAGCAACTGTATTCTGGCCAGAATCACGGCAGTGGGATAGACCTTTTCTTAAATCCGTCACACAAATTCACAGGTTCCTTCCAGCATGTCTCATTTTAGGTCTTTATATATTCTGCAATTTCATTTCTAAATAGTATTTTATCATATCTTTCATGGACAAAACCCAACAGACACTAGAAGGAAGGAAGCAGCTCTCATTGTAAATGTAGGGTGACCATTTTTACAAAGGCATTCTATGAATCAGGACTTACTTATTGCCTTCCTGCTTCAAATGGTCTCTGCAAAATAGCTGTCCCTCCCAGGCAACAAAAGGATAAATACAAACTATTCAGCCACAAACATTTTACAAGTGACACAACACTTACTCCACAGATGTCTGCCACTTTTTCTTCCCTCTACCTCGTCAAGCTTTGGTACCTTTTTAATCAAAGTGGTGTTTATATGCTGCAGAGCTTTAAATGCTGCTGCATCTGTTCAAGTCTTAAATGCCTCTGTGACTCTTAGAGCAAAGACCACATTCACACTATAAAGTCAGAGGATGGTGTCTCGAAGCATGCCATCCCATACTATTTCTTCTAGAAATCCAGATACCTTACCCAAGGAATTTACGGATATAGTGTAACTTAACCCATACTAAGCAATAAAATGAAGTGGATTTCCAGCCTTGTTGCACAAATTCATAGCAATCCAGACATCAATCACTCTGTCACAACATATTTGATTTAAGCATAAAGAGACTCGGATTGTTACATCAACACGTAGGAACACTTTCATCCCTCACTCCAGGAATGACTCCTTTTAAACAGCCTTAGAAAACTAACAATTTATTCCACAGGCCAAATTATAAAATACGTTTTTTAAGGTAAATTCACCATCATATTAATTGATACTGGTCACTTGCTCTAGTTATTGTAATAGGCAAAAATGTATTTAGAAAGTAAACATGCCAATACATTAATGTATTTAAAATTCAGGCACAAGTATCAGCACCCACGGACAAATTTCTTTCTGAAATGAGAATTCATATAAGACTTCCCTAGGAAGGTCAAGCATTAGATTATTTATTCCGCCTCACTCATCAAGATATTATCAATTTTTCAAGGGGCCTGTATCACACAAATTACACTGAAATAAAGAAAGCCACCTTACTACAATGTATTACTGTTTTTTTCCAGTACTTACTTCAGTTCTATCTGTTTCTCCTACACATTCCCTTCGTGTTCTTCAGTCTTGAACTTGAAAGCTCATCAGGGATGCCAGGTGACTTGGCAGCCAGATTGCCAAAAGCACAAAGGACAATCTGGAGATCTCATGATACCTAAAATAAGTGTCAACCCCTAATTTCTCAGTTCTGTCCCTACAACAGGATAAATTCAACTGTGAGCAGCCTGTGAGACAATCCCAGGAGCAATCAAGCTTGCACAAAATGAAGCTGGCTTTGAAGAGTTATCCTTGCAGTTTCTCAGACATTTTAAGCAGACAACCATACTTTTAGCATCAATTATATATGAAGAGAAAAGGTTGATTTGCTGTCAGAGTAGTGAACTGCGAATCATGACATCAGATTATATTTCTGGTTCTGGCACAAACTTCCACAGGGACCAAAAAATCAAATCTAAGTTTCCCAACTGCAGAACTATGCAGGTTTGATTTATTAAATAAAGCAATGCACTGAGACATTTCTGAATAAAAAATAGTACAAAAGTGCCAGGTTATCTGCATCCCAAGCAAACGTAATACAGTTGAAATTTTTTTAAAAATCCCTAAAACTGTGCACCTGAGTTTTCTCTTGTATTTTGAATAATTGTTTGCTGAGACTGGCCATTTGCACTGCAATTTCAGGGTATAAAGGAAACAAAGTAGAGATGCAACCCTGAAAATTCTGTTCTCCTGAAATTGGCTGAAACTTCAAGGTAGTCAGCCTTTTTTTTTTGTCATAGCAATAAATTGCAAATTGATGAGTCATGGAGGTTGGAAAGGAGGTCATCTAGCCCAATTGCTCAAACAGAGCTGTGTCAACTAGAACAGGTAGTCCAGTCTAGCCTAGATGACCTTTAAGCAAAATAAAAAACAGCCTCTGAACAACTTATACCAGTTTTTGACCAGTTTTATTGTAAGCAATATGTTTCCCTTCACATCACATTGGAATTCCCATTTTCCACAGTCTCCCCTCCTTCTACTGTGCACCTCTGAGAGGAATGTGGCTGCATCTTGCCCACATCTATCCATTGGGGAATTGCAGACAACAGTAAAAATTCCACTGAGCCTTCTCAAGGTCAAAGAAACCTTGCTCTCTCAGCCTCTTTGCAGCAATATGCTCCTGGCCCCTCCTCACCTTGCTGGTTGGTCCCAGCACCAGACTCGTGTCAGTAGGTAAAATTATTTCTTCAATTAGGGAGCCAAAATTTGACTCTCAGAAGTCCCACAGATGTACAGCAGAGGGTAAAGAATCGCCTCCCTTGACCTACTGGCAACACCTTTGCTGGAATTGTCCCAGGATGCTGATTGTTTTCTGCACTGAAAGGGTGCAATGCTGATGCATATTCCAGTTCTTGCCCACAAATACTCCCAGAGTAACCACTGTACAGCTGCTTTCTAGCCCCCAGCCTGCACAGGTGAACAGGGTTATGCCATCCCAGGCACTAAGACATATCACCCAGCACCAGATTCAGACACCTCCTGAACACCTCCAGGAGTGGTAACTCCACTTTGCTATCTCCACTCTTGCACTCCTCCTGAGTAGCCAATCCCACACCAATCCACATGTTCACCAAAGACAGCAATAATCCTGCTCAATCCCAAACAGAAAACGGAATCAACACACATGTAGTTGGGTCCTAAAGTGAAAATACTTAGACAAAGTTACTGAAAAAGAATGTGCATGAGTATGTGAGTACAAGAAGTTCTTGAAGACACTTGTATAAAAAGGCAAAGTCATAAATAAAGTTCATTACCTTGCTCAAGCCTATACATTCCTGGGTAATCCAATTCCTTTCCAAACAGGGACATATACTTTACTTAGAGATACACAGTTATGGCTCTCTACAGATTAGCAAATCATGCCAACCAGTATCTCAAGTCAACTACAGCCAGTTTGGATTCATTTTGGCCAAGAGATAGTTCCTTTTAGTTTCCAGTGTAAAGAATTTTTCAATTTCTCACTTGTAATACTGTTACAATGACGTCAACTTCATCTAATTGACAAAGTTGCTCTTCATGCTAACCTTACCAAATGAATACAAACCAACCTTGGGATACTCAGTTTTAAAGCTTGGTGTTTATAAAATGGTGACAAAAATTACTACCGAAGGGAGCTGAACACTAAGTCTCCATAATTATTTGAAATCAGTGCAAACAGCATACAATAGCACTAGGCTGCATGGAATAACTTAAACCTGGATGTTTTGATGGCGAGTGCCCTCCAAGTAGCTTCTTCTAATTAGCAGCTCACACTACAAATTTGTGAAATGCGTGTGTCAGGAGAACTCAGACTGAGCTATAAGGCAGAGCAAAGGAATAACTGGAACACTGCAATTATTATTTATAAATACAGATAAATCACGAAATTGTACAACAATTCTGAGCACATTATAATCTTCATCTTAGTCTAAAATAAGGCTTAAGAGCAGAAAAGTTTCTTAAATGCTGTGGAACAAAGATTTCTCTTTTCAGTATTCCAAACTTTTCACTGAACAGCTTAACAAATCACATTTCTTCCTAAAGAAGAGTTTTTCACAATACAATCCAATCTGAGAGCAGTAAGAGGAAATACATTGAAAAGTATGAAACATTTGTTATTGTCTAGCATAAATCCCTCCAATTCCAAGCAAGATAAGATATATACTTGAAAATTCTTCAGAAAACTCTGGGTTTTGCCATTGTCCTACATTGCATGAACTCTGCACTCACCTAGTAAAGACACACACAAAAAAAGTCTTTCTTTCTAATCCACTCCATAAAGCAGTGTTCAACCTTGGGGCAGGGGTTATAAAGAAACAAACAGCTTTTAGGCAGTTACCCTTAGTCTAATAGGGACCACAGGTAGTGCCACTGATATAGAGAAGCAAAGTCAAATAAAAATAGAATGTCACACTCACATTTTTCGTTAACACTTAAGCAAGTTAAAAACAGCAGAAATTGGAAGTGAATGGAAAAGATATTGACTTTCTATGGTAATTGTGTTTGCACTTCCTTTTGACTTTTCATGATGAAGTAGCCATAGAATGTTGTTTTTCTTTTCCTGAAGAGAAAGGAAATCACATAACCTTATCAAAAAATGCAGCTAGCTAAAACCCTTCCCTTCCATTCATTTAAATCCCTTTTATAAAATATAAATGTAATTATGAAAAGCACTATAAAGTGAGTAATCATCACTGTAATTGAGATATACATATAACGTATTCAGCGAGTGGGACTAGATGATTCTTATGGGACCATTCCAATTTTAGGTATTCTGTGATATATATATACACATGCACACAGAAAACAACACACACAGACGCGATGTTGTTGTATCAAACCACAATCATAAAAGACCATTTATAAATTGTTCTTTTTTGTGGAAAGCCCAACATCTAACTTTATTACATAGCATAACCATTTGAGGACTTTTCATCCATAACATAAATCCTCTGCTGCTAGTCAGGGTTAGTAACACTGAATTCGACTATAAAGGTTACCTGAAGTCTCAATTACTTGGATCACTTCTCCAAATAATTAGTCTGCTCAACAATCAGAGAAATATGTATTGAGCCAAGAGACCGGGAATGTTCAGCAGGGGAATCCAGACCCCAAGGAGTCACACAGACACTGAAAAGGCTGCACAATAAACTTTATAAACAATATCTCTTATGCCAATTGAAAAGCAAGGATTCAGCTTCCCTTTAACAGGGTACATTTAAAGGAAACTAACGATTTGTTCACTTTAGTGCAAGCAGAAGATAGTACAGCAGGATGTAATAAAAGCAAACTGATACTTGAGAGTTAACTGGCAGAAACATATATATTCACTGAGAGACTCTGTAAACCATACTATAGTCTACATAATAAACTAGCTTTGTTTTTTTCCCCCAGCTGCTTCAAGACCTAACTAGCCACCCCAGCTGAGGCCATGGGGAAGGATTACAGGAGTGCCAACATCTGCTTCTATTCCCATCAACGTCAAATTTGTCAGAACACGAAACTGTGCCAGAGAAACAATCTCTTGCCACAGAAAATTAAACTCTACTTCCATGGATATCCCCTGAAGTACCAAGTGTAGCAGATTGATTACATTTCCAATTTCTATTCCAAAATAAAGTTTCTTTCTAAAAAATATATATGTACATTTTATCTATGTATATACATGCATGTATATATACACACATATAGGTGCATGCATCTTAAAATTCTTTATGCCCTGGTTTGCCTTTACTGGTCTGTCAACTAGTGTAAATCACAAACATAAGAACTAAGCCTTATATCAGGTAATAAGGTGACAAAATAAACTAGCCACTTTTTAGCAAATTTTAAAAAAACTTTAAAATTAAAACTAGTACAGTAAAAAATCTGTACTATTAAATACTTTTTAATGTCTCATCAACTTCTACCTACAGTTTTACTGGGCTCTTTACTACTGCTATGTTGAGGATTCAAGTGAATACTCTGATTACACAGTAAATGAAACCTTACATGAAAACATTCAGCAAATTACAAAAATCACAAACCGATGAGAATCTTAGAAAAATTTATGCAGTTTTGCTCTAGTTAGCTAGTCATAGAATAGAATTGTTAATGTTGGAAAAGACCTCCAAGATCATCAGGTTCAACCAGTAACCCAGCACTGACATGTTCACCACTAAACCATGTCCCCATGTGCCACATCTACATGTTTTTTTGAACACCTCCAGGGATGGTGATTCCACCACTTCCCTGGGCAACTCATTCAAATACCTGAACACCCATCAAGTGAATCAATTTTTCCTAATTTCACACAAAATTATCCCACATCTCCCCTAGTGCAGCCTGGGGCCTTTTCCTCTTGTCCTGGCACTTGTTAGCTGAGGAAGAAAGACTGATTCTTACCTCACTACATCTTCCTTTCACATACTACTTTCAAAGTGATAAATTTTTCCCTCAGTCTCCTTTTCTCCAGGCTAACATAGGAAATTTTCCCTATGTTTACACAGATCACAGTAAATATAGACATTTGGTCATTTGCTGTAAAGAATGAAAGAGATAAGGTACGTACTGATAATGTCACAAATTTTCTGAAGCATCTTTACCATAAGTACTCAAGGTAATTATTAATTATTCAGCCACACAGTTAGATGACAAAGAATTATTTTAGACTGTGCAAATATTCACCAACTGTTGCTTTCTGTCGCCTCCAGAAAGTGCATTTTGCTTAGAAAAAAATATTTTCTTCTATTCTTGCAAGTAAAGCTTCTCTTTCATTGGAAAACAAAGATTTTGCCACAGGAAAATGGTATGATCACCAGCAAGAACATCCAGAAGCAGAAGTCCAAGTGCTAATTTAGCCAGTAAAGTATCAATTGCTCATAACAGAAACTTCAATATTGTAGCTTATTTAAAAAAAATAAAACCCTCCATCAACAGATATAATTTTAAAAGTAAATTCTCCCATCACTTTTTACTTTTAAGAAATGCTAGAAGGAGCAAAACCTTTGGTATTGCAATGACACTCTAAATGTTACAGTGAAGCATCTGAAGGAAAAGGATAAGCATTTATCCGTAATTTCCTGTGCATGCCTCCTCCCTCCAACACTGCTGCCACTACTGGGCGACTTAAGTTTATCCACCTCACATATGTTTACATACCTTACTGCAATTGGCCCAAAACTGTTATTGCTCTGTATCACTGAAATCTCAACAGACTACACTACTACAGTTTATTACTGGAAGATTCAGGAGATACGAAAGAATAATATTAATACAACCAGACCTTTCCACTTGGATTTGTTTTGTGATGAGCCCAGATGTAAAACAATATGCTGTATTTACACAGCATAAAGCCAAAAAAGAAGTGAATGAATTCACATGGGAATGACTACTCAGCTACTTCTATCTAATAAAGTAACAAACACATCAAATCTTCTGCTTTGCACCTTACAGTGTTACAGACTTTTGACAGAACACACAACCAAGCTACTTCTCACTACACTGATGATAAGTGGAAGATTAGCAATCATAGAGGAGTGGGGAGAAAAAAAAAAGACTTTAAATAACCAACCAGAAATCTGTTCTGAGCAATACTCTTTTAATTCCAATGTAAACAAAAGAACCTAAATAAATCTGGCATATAATAGGTATGTTTCCACTGTAGGAAAACCAGCAAAGCATTTCCTGTGTTGACAGATACCAGCAAGTTACTTCCTGCTTATAACCTCTTCATCCTCTAGCCATGTAGAGGGTTGTTTTTTGTTTTTGTTTTTGTTTTTTTTTCATTTATCTAAGTGAATACCCTATTCCCTATTAACTACAGTGAAAACTGCAGGTACTCTGAGCAAACTCTTAGGGAGACTATAACTGGCTTCAGCTCCTCAGTCATAAAGGAAACGTGGTTTCTATCACAATGAGCTCCACTGATGATGCTGAGATGACATGGAAGCCTAACTGTCAACTTTGACTGGAACGCAAACCCGTCACACAATGATGGTTTTGATGGCTTATGTAAAATCAATGTGATGGTCTCCATCCTAGACCAGTGGCCCTCATAAATCCACCACCACCATTGATCTCAACAGCAGTCGTAGCAGGTAGACCAAAGGAAAGCTCAGAAACTGTTTCCTCAAACAAAGATGAGGTATAATTGGAACATGTGACATTTCTCTGTGAA
Source organism: Sylvia atricapilla (assembly GCF_009819655.1). NCBI lineage: Eukaryota > Metazoa > Chordata > Aves > Passeriformes > Sylviidae > Sylvia > Sylvia atricapilla. Next base: position 118,860,839 of record NC_089140.1, on the reverse strand, counting down.
AGATTTACTTCTCTGGACTGTCACTTGAACCCTGTCCATTAATGAATCATTAATGAATCCGAAAAGCTGATGTAGAACCAAGTATTTAACACCAACCATTCTCCCTTTCTCCACATGATTTGTTTACATCATCTTGATCAAACTGCAAAAAGACTTATTACTGAATTCAATGTCTGGATAGAACTTGAAAAACATACAGATTCTGATCTGTGGGAGAACTTGAGCACTTAGTTCTTGAACTCAAATATCTTATGTCTAAAACCTTAGAATTCAAAATTAAAGATATTACGAATCCTTCTAATTTGCTGAAATCTGACTCTGGCATACACCAAATTTGTGGCTTAAGGTAAAATACAGAAGAACATTGCCTTAGAATAGGGTTGTTTTGTTTGGTTTTTTTTAATAGGTAAAACCTGATCATTAAATGGAAACAAGTAAAATAATCGCACAGCCTCTTTCAAATATACATCCAAAATTTAAAAAAAAATCCAACACATTGGACCATTTACCATTTTTCATGGTTCTGCTGAGGATAAACATATGGAGAAAATAAGCTACTCTGTAGATCTTATTTCACTCCAATGTCTGTGCTTTTATTCTCCCTGTCACAGCCAACTTAAGAATTTCCTCTCTCATGGTAATAAGCAGAAAGTCCACAATTCTCAAGGCAGCAAAGCAGGAAGTTTGCAGTTGGAAGGATTTCCCCTCCTCAATGGGACAGGAGAAGAGAAATGCATGATGGAGCTACTGTGAAAACTTTTGCAATCTTAAGCAGCTGATTTGGACATATTTATCACATCAGAGCCCTAAAGTGATGCTACCAAGATCAGGCACAAATGAAGCAGTGGCCGCAATCTGTTGTGCACTAATTTATCACTTTGGCTTTCTGAAAGAGTGAGAATGCCTGCCTTTCTGACCAGGGTATTTTTTTACCTGGCACCAATAATCCTACCAACAGTGACGGTCAAATGTAGAAGGAAGCTCAGCAGAACGCGCTAGCTTCCCAGCTGACCCCATATCACAAGACAGGAGTGAACGCCACATGTGGCTTTAATGCCAAGCAGCTGCTGCACACCAGCACCCCCTGTCCTGCTCCCTCCCCCCGCACCGCTGGGTTTCCAACACCATCCCGAGCCGTGGAACTGCGGCGCCCTAAAACGAACACCAGCCCCCACAGCCGCTAGGTTTTTGGGGAGCCCGAACACATCACCCTCATCCACCTCCACGCGCGGAGATGCGCGATCATCCGTGCCAAAGTGCGGCCGGGGAATGGGGGGGAGGGGGCAACGCACCCTCCGGCTATCTCAAAACCTGTTACTCTCCTTCCCCTTTAAGCAACAGCTCGGGGTAAAAGCCGAAAACCCTTTCCCAGCCCGGAGCCCCGCGGCTGCCCCGCGCAGCGGCGGGAGCGGCCCCGGCCCCGCCGCTCACCGACACCAGGAACTCCAGCGTGCCCACGTAGTCCCGCTCCGTCTTGAGCAGCTCGTTGAGGACGCACACGCGTAAGCGAAGCTGCTTCTCCAAGTCCTTCCCGCTTTCCCCCTTGCCTTCCCCCTTGCTTTCTTCTGTCATGGTGCAGCGAGGAGGATCGGTGCTCCCAGCCCGGCGCCTTCCCCCGTGCGCCCCGGCGCTGCGCTGCGGACAACAAAAGACCCCGCCAAGTTACACGGCGGGGCCGGGCTCCGGCCGCTGCCCAGCCGCACCGCAGCCCCGCTCACCCCGCAGCCGACGAGCCACCCCCGAGCGCGCTCCTTTCCCGTCAGGAAGGGGACACAGCCCGGAGGAAACGAGCGGTCACTGGTTCCCAGCTCGCCCTGCTAGCTGAGAGGTTGGAAAGCCTCCGCGGCAGCACAGTCTTGGACATTAATCAAAAGCTTTGTATCCATGTGACTCCAACCCCTTCCCCCCCTTCGCTAAATCTCAGGAAAAAGGAAAGGAAACAACTTCAGGGAGGATTGCGTGCCAGCAGCTGCCTGTTTCACACACAAGCTGCGAGCTCCAGTTTGAGGCTAATTGGAGACCTCCAACAAGAGAGTAAAAGAATTATAAAAATGTCCCAGCAAGCTGGCTGGCCAGGGAATCGGCAGTTGTTTGTGTTTTGATTTTATCATCAGCAAAGAGCCATTTCAACTTCCCCTTCCGCACCTTCCCACGAGATGTATATTACAATGTGTATTATAAATACGAGCTGTGATATTCTCCCGAACAAACATACACAGCTAAGCATGTGCAGAGCAGGTACAGAGAAGTTCTTTGAAGACAGTGAGGGGGTTTAAGTTGGCTGGTTTGTTTGTTTATTGAAACAAAGTGCTATAAACTGTCCATGTTATACTGTTTTCCTACCTATCAGATTTGCATGATCTATTAAAAGGATACAATATAATTCAGTAGGTATTTCAAACAGCTAGGAAAAGTATACAGCCACTTTAGACGAGGGGAACTGATTTCTTGAAGACTGAAATATATCAAGAGATTACCATGCAAATTTGAAGACCACTGATGAAAGCTGAAGTTTTCTCTGGCTAGCTCTTCAGTCTGTGACTGGAAAGAAAATACAGACAAACTACAACAAACTTAAATATTCCGCATCAACTCTCTTTCTAAACCTGCAACATCCTAAAGGGACAGAATAAAATGAAAACCTGAGATTGAAACTCTTCTACAGCTGCAGAACAAGTTGAGGCAGTGAGAAAAATCCTTTAGTGGAAGAAAATAAGCAAAGACATTTATGTTCTGATAACTGGGCATCATCAAGCTGTCTGCCTCAGACATTTTTTGTGAAACAGAGGATACACTTCCCACAAAAAGTTTCTCAAAGAGCAGAGGGGGGAAAAAAAAGTATTTCTTTGAATGTGACCTACTTCCTTGCATCCTCCCGTTCCCAAACACAAACAGCTCCTGTGCACAAAGCCAAGGCAAAGAGCAGCAGTTGCTGAGACAAATTCTGCCATATGTAACCTGCTCAGTCATTTATGATGTGCAGATAAACCTGGAACTTGCCTGCTGACCTCAACATAGCTCCTTTCTCAATATGGCACTAGTCCATTTCAAAAACAGACACTGATTTTCATGGAAGTCAAAACTTCACATTTTTAGTACCTCATGGCCCTGCTAAATTTGGTTCAAATGGACTGACGGATTGAAAAGCCCAACACAGCTCACTGAAGCCTCTTTCTTTAGAAAATCTGTTTAAAAATAGACAGCATGTCTGATGAATAGCTCAAAACTTTTTTACCCTCTTGGTGGGCATCACCAGTGAGACACTGGCCCAAAGTCCTGAGGTTCTGTGGCATCTGCCCCGATCCTATGGATGAGATTAAGTGTTTCACAATTGCTTGCATTAGCTTCAAGAAGGCTACTTCTAACCACCCACTGAACCCCATGATGAAGTTCTCAAGTGATAACCACAAAAAAAAGATCCAAAGCCACTGGAGTAGAACATGCTATTGTTTCACACTCCTAAAAGCATGTGGGTGCCCTTCTTCAGGGGCACCCTACCCTCAGTCATAACCTAACACCTCAAACTTGTTAAATTTCCTGTCAAAAAGCACCCTCTCTTTCTTTTAGGAAATCAGAAACAAGGGTCCACGTTTTTTTTATTTCAGACATTCCCCTGTGCTTTCAGCTTCAGCCGTGTGCCACCGGTTGTCCCATGCACACTCACAGACCAAGGTGACAGCTAAAAAAGGCAGGAGCAGCAGCTTAGTATTTCTTTCCCATCATCTATAGAAGTAAAAATCAAGGATCCCTTCCCTTTGCGTGTTTGTATCTCACTGCCAGAAGACCTCAAAGCCAAAGTGATCCTTGTCCTAGTTTACACTCCTGCTGCCCTCACACAATGCTCCTTCATTGAAGCAAGCAGCTCCAGCTATCTGGGCCAGCAAAAGCATTAGGGACAGCACACAAGAGATTTTTATGACTCATCTAAAGCCACTGAACCCATCAAAACCCACAGCAGATGTGCAATGATAGGAAAAGTCATTTTAAGTACCAGACACAATCTATGGAAAACATACATGTCTACAGGCTCAGACAATTTTCCTGACAACTTGCTCGAAGTAATAAAGACATGGGGCAAATTACTCTTTTTCCCCTAGTTTCAGGAAAAAGCTAAATTGCTCCAATTGTAGTTTTCACTACACCAAAATTGAGTAAAAACGGATGATGTAGAAAAAAGGTAGAATTTAGAGACAAAGGATTTAAAAAATAAAAAAAGCCTGAACAAGACATTTTAAGCAACTAAATAGCTGATTTTACACTGCGATGTACCAGGAAACTTGACTAGTAGGTAACTTGTTTCTGTATTTTAGACAGGTAGCGCTGTGTAAAACAGTGTATTAGTTATGCAGCATGTAGGAGAGAGCAATCTTTGCTCCCTAGGTGGAAAGACACCGATTTGGAGAAACTGGAAAAATCACACCATTCCCATGGAATGTTACAACTCTGGAATCCAAGAACAACTATTTTGGCCCAAGGGTATTTGAGGCCCAAGTTGGATTTCTACTTAGAATCCTGTTGAAAAAAATATGGCAACACATATGGCCTATACTGAGGATGGATGTGACCTCTTCAGATCTAGTCCAACCCTCCTGCGCCCAGGGAAACAGGACAGGTTGTCCAGCCAGGTTTTGAGTAGCTCCACAGATGGAACTCCACAGTCTCTATGGGCAACACGTACCAGTGTTTGACCAGTATTCTACAGTTAAAAAAAAATAAAATAATCTTCATAAACCAAGAATTTAATGGGTTTTAATGTGTACCCATTGTTTCTCATCCAGCCAACTGGCACTCCTGAGAAAAATCTGGCTCCCTCTTCACCATTTCCTCCTATCAAGCATTTAGAAAGTAGGATAAAATTGCCCATGGACCTTCTTCCTTCCAGGCTGAATAGTTCCATCTCCCTCAGCCTCTCCATGTGTGTGAGGTCCTCCATTTCCTTAGTGATCTTTGTGGTCCTATCTGATGATCTAGACGAAGATTGCTTATTAAATGTCTTATGGATGACAGATGATAGCAATTAAACTCCAATGATCTGCCATGACCCTTATGGCCTCTATGGGAAAACCTCTTGGATTTGTTTCTGCATTGCCACTGGATTATGGCTATCAATGCAAGACAGCTCCAGTATCACACAAGAATGATGTCAAGTGTTCTGCAGGGGACATTTTCTTGTGTTTTAGAACTGTTCCTCAGTCCAGCTGGGAGTTTAAAATTGTCTTTTTTCAGAGACAGCTGAAACAATATTTTACATTAAAAAACAAAAACTCCTTAAGAATTACTAAGAGGCCCATGCAAAAAAATATGATAACAAACACTAAAAAAGTTCACCAGAATAAAAAGTTTCTTAACAGGTGGCTCTCCTGTGTACCACCCTGTGCAATTAAAAGGCTAATATGTATGGGACTAGCTGTAAAGTCTTATGAGGTAAGTGTTGGAGAGTAAATAAACTGCAAAGTTCACTTTTGACACATTACTGTCTGTTCATTCACAAGAGAATTAACAACAAACCAACTTTGCAACCACCAACCAGGTTCTAAAGGTAAGTCATTGCATGCAAAGAACGAACCAAGATAATCAGTTCTGTAGCCTTCCTTTATGGCTATACATATATATATGGGATGGTTTTGTGGGGGGTTTTGGGTTGTTTTATGGTTTTGGTGTGGGTTTTTTTTTGTTTGCTTGCTTGCTTGTTTTTGTTTGGGGGGGTTGGAAAGAAACTTTATTTTGGAATAGAAATTGGAAATGTAATCGATCTGCTACACTTGGAAGAAAGATGAAGGTACTTTAACCACCAAGGCATTTAAACAGTCCCAAGCATAGTAAGTTATAATCTTCACTCTAAAATAATCATCAACATAATGAGTAAGCTCATATATCCAAAAGATTTCTGCAGGTATTCTGAACACAAGCTGATTTCATTCCCTAAACCAGACTTTTTACCCCAAGCTGCTACAACATTGCTCTCCCAAATATGAATGCACAGGACTTCACCACAAAACTTTTCCAGGAGCTTCTTATGATGGTGTGTATCTATTCAAAAGGCTTTTAATCACTTTATTCCCACCAGCACAAGAGACACACAAACATCTGTACCAAACAAAACCTTAACATTAATATTTACTTAGCATGGAAAGAACTGCTGAAGCATGATCCAAACCTGATTTATCAAAAAATAAAATTAAATATGAATGTTATAGCTCTTAATAAAAAGGGTGATTTGCGTTTTACTTAAGTGAATGTATTTGATTTTCCCTATGAGAATAAATTTTACCTTTAAGAAATCCTGCAGCAAAAGCCACCAAAGTCTTAGAATGACAAGCAGTCAGTACAGATGGTTTTTCTTCAGAAGGTTATCTAGCATAAGCCAGCAGGCACACAGAACCCCAAGACAGGAGCAGAATTAGTCCAAGTGTCTTTTGACTTTAAATTGGTATTAAAAGACCATGTACTAACACAAATGCATGGCAAGATTTCCTCAAGAAACTCTAGTTAGTTCAGGAAGAAATTGCCCTTACCTGAAATCACCATTACAAAATAAAAACAGCCCCCACAAGGTTCAACCCCAACTTAGGTATTTTGATGAAAGCTATTTAAACTAAACCCTCACCTTGTGTAATGTCTAAGCAGAAGAACAGAAAGAACAGCTGCAGACAATTACTTCACCTCGATTTGAGAACATCTAATTACAGCCTCTTCACATTAGCTATTTAGCAACCTTTTTAAAGCTGGTAAGAAGTTGAAATAAAATCCCTTATAAACAACTCAAGCTGAAATAAGAGGGATACTGTTTACACAATTAATGTCAAAAAACCCATCTTGGTAAGAAGTAAAAGATGTTTAATGCTGCTCGCCATCTTTATATCACTATGAAGAGAAGCCATAGCTGATCAATTAAAACACCTTTTTTGATATGCGCTTGGGGTCTCTGCAAAGCAACCAAAGAGGGATTGAGCTACAGGGATTTATGTGGAAACAATGACAGAAAAGTAACTCAACGACTTCTTTAGCTTTTAGCTAACAGACAAACAAAGTATGGTACAAATAAAAAGTATAATGAATTTCCATTCCATTTACTTTAGGGTAAAAATGAAAACAATCTTATAAGAGGAAGAAACTGATTAAGAGCTTTCAGGAATAATGTTAGCTGATACAGAAAGTTCTCTAAAGAGTGTAGCATGTTTGTTTGCTTATATTTCATCACAGGGCAGTAACTCATCAATAAGTTTCCCACAGAAGATACTGAACAGTTATATAAACATATGCAACTATTTTGAAGGACAGGAGGTGGAAAGAACATTAGATTCATCAGCTGGTACAAGCTATAAGAGAGATCTGTATCTGACTTTTACAGGCATGTATTCTTTTTTAGGAAGTACATTAGATCTAGACCCACTTGAAGGCTCTCTTTCAGCTTGAAAGTATTTGATACAAGAAGTATTTTTATCACATCTTAGTAAGGAACTTCTGTTCCTCAGAGTGCAAAGACTTACTATTGTTATTCAGAGGTTAATACATTAAATATTTTATTTAACAAAAATCTTTGATGTTCAAAAAGGTGGGTTTTTTCTCAAGTATTTTAATATTCTTATTCTTGGACAATGACAGGTATTTTTAAATATTTTCTTTAAGTGTATAATTAATCAGTAATCTGTCTAGTCACTGCACGTGCTTTGTAAGATACTGTCAATATTTGCTGAAAATCTCAAATTAATCTTAAACTAAACAAGGCTTCTAATTGGGTTTAAAAAGTTTGTATTTTGCTATAATTGCTGGATTGAATGATACAGGATCCTCAAGTATCAATTCACTTAAAGCCCAAGACCAAAAAAAGCTCACCTTGTTACCAAAATATCAGAAAATTGTATAGCAGTAGTTATGCTAAGGCTTCTTGGCTAGCATTAGGGCACTAGGCCTTGGGAAGGTAGCCTGGGAATATGCTGGGTCTGTGGAAACAATAATCAAAGGGATTAGCAAAGCATGAAGAACATGCTGAAAGGGAACACCGTCTTAAAGATAAAATTTGAAATATTACTAGGAGGGGGTCTAGTGACGGGGGGAAGGTAAATTTTGGTAATTAACCTATAGTTTTAAACAAGACAAGCATGTAGAATTTATTACTTTAGAAGCCTGTTACCTAGTAGCTGAACGTCATTGCTTTATCAAAGATTTTTCTGTTTGTAATCTTTGTAAAAAGGTATAAAAACCTGAGTCTTGATGAGGGTCTTTGGGAATCCTGATTTGGGACGTTGGTCCCCAGGTCCCCGGGCCCCGAATAAAGCACGACATAAACTGACTCCTTGTTAGTTTGTGTTTTTAACTTCGTTCCGGGCAACAGTTTTCTGGCGACCGCGGCAGGACTCCGAAGGCTGCTGGGGCGGTTCGCGAGCTGATCAACTCCACGCCGGCACCAGGTGATTTCTGGGGAGACATCAACCCGTGCCCGACCCCGCGCCTGACGGACGACTGTGAGGTAAGCCCGACAAGTGCTTTATTCCGCTAATAAGGGTGTCGCCCTATAAGACGGGAGAGTAATTCCCACAGGGCTGGGTAAAAAAGACGTCTGTGGTTGTGGTAAAAGCCTAGGCGCTGGCCGTAAGACACGGCAAGGAAGCTGTGCAGGACCAGCACTTGCCGCTCGCAGTGACGAGAAAAGGCAAGAATTGGTGGAATTTGTGGAATAATCAAGTCGTGTGAGTGAGATAATAAAATTGTGAGTGAGTGTTTGTTGATTAAGTGTGTCATGATGCCGTTTAAAAACTTCAAAGCATTGGCGTCCGTAGGTATGGAGATCCCCGATGATTCTCCGCTTGGGTGCTTGCTGAAAAATTGGAAAGTGGGTAATTTTGGGCAAGAACTGTGCAAAAAGAAATTAATGGACTATTGTAATCATGTTTGGCCACAATATGAGACTGGGGGAATGCAATGGCCCCGGAATGGTACTTTGAATTCTGATATTATTACTCCTTTGATGCACTTTTTGCGGAATAATGAGAAATGGGATGAGATACCGTATTTGGATTTGTTTTATTATTTGCAAGGAAAGCCGGAGTGGCAGAAAGAGTGTGGTTTGTTGGTGTTGAACGTTACTGCAGATGACAAATGTTTAGGTTGTAAAAGCAGGGAAAATTGTAAGTGCTGTTCTGTCACATTCAAAGAACCTGAGGAGGATGTTTCAATGCTGGTAGCACCCAGTGCCCCTCCTCTGGAATCTTCAGACGAGGGGGATTCAGAGGAAGAGGATGGTAGAGAGAAAATGAGGGAAAAGGAAAAGCCTAGAACTCCTTTATCGGAAAGGACCAGGAGAGGTCGGGTAGCAGGGAAAGGGGGGAGGATGGTACAACCCTCTTTGATGGCTCCTTTGCGAGAAGCGGTAGGACCGCAGGGGGACAGGATAATGGTAAAAGTGCCCTTTTCCCCGAATGATTTAATGATTTGGAAACAATCAGCTGGTTCGTATCGCGAGGACCCGGATCGGGTTGCACGAGTGGTAAAAATGGTTATAAAGACTCAAAACCCTGACTGGAATGATTTGCAGGTATTGTTAGATACAGTTATGGACTCCACTGAGAAAGAAATGGTATTTAGAGTAATGTCTGAAAAGGCTCGGGAAATGCTACGATTGCGAGTAGCAGATGGCACTTTAAATGATTTAGTGCCCAGGGAGGATCCGGAGTGGGATCCCAATTCGATCGGAGGATACCAGAAGTTGAAGGCTTACCAGGAATTATTGATTGAAGGGGTACGGGCGGGGATCCCGAAAACATTAATTTGGCCAAAGTTGTATTCAGTGCGGCAGGAAAAAAAATGAGTCCCCATCGGCTTTCCTGGAACGGTTGAAAGAGGTTGCTAGGCGATTTACTAATTTAGAAGTAGAGGAGGAATCAGGGAAGTTACAGCTGGCATTGATATTCACAGGACAGTCACAGGAGGATATAAGGAAGAAATTACAAAAGTTGGAAGGGGAAAGAATTTGACCACCAGTTTTTGTATATGCCCAATAGCCCTGAATCTTTATTAGGAAGGGACTTGCTGTCTGTGTTGCAAGCAAAAATAACATTTGAAAAAGGAAGGGCGAAATTAGAAATACCAGAAGAAAACATATCTAAATTGTTTTTGGTTAGGGAAGTGGAGTCAGTAGAAGTCCCCAAAGAAATAGAGTTGGCTGTGGTCCCCTGGGTATGGGAGACAGGTATTCCGGGAAAATCTAAGGCTGCACAACCAGTAGTAGTGGAATTAAAAGAAGGAGCCAGCCCGGTAAGAATAAAGCAGTATCCTTTAAAATTGGAAGCAAAGAAAGGAGTGGCCCCGATGATATCCCAATTCCTGACCATAGGTATTTTGCAGGAATGTGAATCTGAGTTTAATACTCCCATTTTCCCAGTAAGAAAACCAAATGGTAAGTATAGGTTAGTCCAGGATCTAAGGGCCATTAATAATATCACTAAGGACATTCATCCAGTGGTGGCTAATCCTTATACCTTGTTAACATCTGTGTCAGAAAAATTTCAGTGGTTCTCAGTAATTGATTTAAAGGACGCGTTCTTCTGCATCCCTTTGGCATTTCAAAGCAGGAAATATTTTGCTTTCGAGTGGGAAGACCCAGAGACAGGGAGGAAGAAACAACTCACTTGGTGTCGTCTGCCTCAAGGATTCAAAAACTCACCTACAATATTTGGGAATCAATTGGCTCGGGAATTAGAAGAATGGAAGACAACACAGGTAAAGGAGTCACCTTTCTCATTTGTGATTTTGCAATATGTAGATGATATTTTTCTTGCTACTGCAGATAAGGAGATTTGTTTGAAGTTGACCATCGATCTGCTGAACATGCTAGGTCAGGCTGGATACCGGGTGTCCAAAGAAAAAGCGCAACTGGTAAGACCACAAGTTATCTACTTAGGATGTGAAATTTCTCAAGGAGTGCGTAAGTTGGGGGTCAATCGAATTCAGACTATCTGTGCTATCCCGACCCCACGAAATCATCAAGAATTGAGGTCATTCTTGGGAATGGTGGGGTGGTGCAGGTTGTGGATCCCTGATTTTGGATTAAAGGCCAAACCTCTCTACGAGGCTGTGAAAAATCCCGAACTGAAATGGGGCAAGATTGAGGAAAAAGCATTCCAGTCCCTCAAACAGGCACTGAGAGAAGCTCCGGCACTGGGATTGCCTGACCTCAATAAAGATTTTCAACTCTATGTGACTGAGAGGCAGAAATTGGCATTGGGAGTGCTCACCCAAAAATTGGGATCATGGAAACGCCCGGTAGGATACTTTTCCAAACAATTGGACTCAGTTAGTGCTGGATGGCCAGGATGCTTGAGAGCAGTGGCCGCAACAGTACTATTGATACAAGAAGCCAGGAAATTAACTCTTGGAAGAAAAATGGAGGTATACGTTCCCCATATGGTGTTGACTGTTTTAGAACAAAAAGGGGGGCATTGGTTATCCTCAAGCCGGATGTTACAATACCAGGCATTGCTGAGAGAGCAGGATGATATTGAATTAAAATCGACTAATCATCTTAACCCAGCAGAATTCTTAAGAGCAGAAGAGGAAACTGGAGAACTGGCACATGACTGTGTGGAAGTATTGAGCAAGTATATGCCAGCCGAAAGGACTTAAAAGATGAGCCCTTGGAGAATCCCGATTGGGAACTGTTCACGGACGGATCAAGCTTTGTGGAGAATGGAACCAGGTATGCTGGGTATGCGGTGGTCACCTTGAAACAAGTGATAGAGGCTAAAGTTTTGCCTCCTGGGACCTCGGCCCAGAAGGCTGAAGTCTGGGCCCTAACACGTGCTCTCATATTAAGTCAAGGGAAGAGGGTAAACATATGGACAGATTCTAAATACGCCTTTGGGGTGGTACATGTACATGGTGCCCTTTGGAAAGAGAGGGGCCTGCTGAATTCTCAAGGATCATTAATTAAACACCGGGAAGAAGTAAAAGCTCTTTTAGAAGCTATCCATAAGCCACAGGCTGTTGCGGTGATGCATGTGAGAGGACACCGAAACGAGGAAGGGAAAGCATTCCAAGGGAACCAGTTCGCAGACCGGACGGCCAAGCAGGCAGCCCGAGAGGTATGGACTCAGTTGGTATTACTGCCCACACGAATCAATCCAGCCACACCGTTTATGGATCAACGACCCCTCTACTCGCCAGATGATGAAAAATTGGCAGCATTTGTTCAAGCTCGGAAAAATTTAAGAGGATGGTATGTAACTTCTACTGGACAGGTGGTACTGCCTCAGAGGATCATGAAAACAGTTTTGGAAATAGAACATAATAAATGCCATTGGGGAGCAGAGGCGCTGACGAAATTCTTGAAAAATGAGATAATCTCTAACCAGATGCTAACAATGGCTAAAAGGATCAATGCTATGTGCCCTTTGTGTATTAAGAACAATCCGGTGGTAAGAAAACAGGTGCAAATGGGTAAAATACAAATTGGACCACAGCCTGGAGACTATTGGCAAGTAGACTTTTCTGAGTTACCTAAAGCACAGGGGTATAAATATTTGTTGGTTTATGTGTGTACCTTTTCAGGATGGCCAGAAGCTTTCCCTTGCAGAACAAATCAGGCCAAAGAAGTAGTTAAAACGTTATTGAGAGAAATAATCCCTAGATTTGGGGTGCCATTAGGGCTATCATCAGACAGGGGTCCTCATTTTGTGGCAGGAATTGTGCAGGAGATAGCTAGGATGTTGGGAATCATGTGGAACTTACATACTCCGTGGAGGCCTCAATTGAGTGGACAGGTAGAGAGGATGAATCAGACACTAAAAGGGCAGATCAAGAAAATATGCCAGGAAGCCAAAATCCAGTGGCCACAAGCTTTACCACTGGCCCTACTAAGAATAAGAATCAAACCGAAAGATTGGCTGCAGTTACAAAAAAAGATTCAAAGATGTTAATTTGCAGTTACAGGCAACCACAAAGATGACAGTACAGAATCGTATGGCATTGGATATAATATTACTCAAGGAACATGGGGTGTGTGGGTATTTAAAGGGTAAGGATGACCATTGCTGTATACACATCCCAAATGTGACTACCAAAGTAGAAAGGGATATTAGCCAATTAGACCAAATTGAATCAAAAGTCCAGGAGGTAGAGAAGGAGGCAGAACATAATTGGGTTGGAGCTTTATTTAGCTCATTTGGAATCCAGATCTCTGGTTGGATCTCTTCAGTGATACAATATATGATCATGATTGTAATAATCATTATTGTAGTAGTAATCTCATACAGGTGCCTTCTGGGAATGATTATCCGGGAAGGAACACATACCCGGAAGATCATGAAAGCAGTAACCCGAAGTGAAGTAATGGCTCCAACTTCTAGAAGAACTGCTCCTCTGCCGTATGTTGAAACCACAACTTGAAGAATTGAGCATCCTTGCAAAGAAGATTTTTGAAGAATGCTCAAAAGGGGGGAAATGTTACCAAAATATCAGAAAATTGTATAGCAGTAGTTATGCTAAGGCTTCTTGGCTAGCATTAGGGCACTAGGCCTTGGGAAGGTAGCCTGGGAATATGCTGGGTCTGTGGAAACAATAATCAAAGGGATTAGCAAAGCATGAAGAACATGCTGAAAGGGAACACCGTCTTAAAGATAAAATTTGAAATATTACTAGGAGGGGGTCTAGTGACGGGGGGAAGGTAAATTTTGGTAATTAACCTATAGTTTTAAACAAGACAAGCATGTAGAATTTATTACTTTAGAAGCCTGTTACCTAGTAGCTGAACGTCATTGCTTTATCAAAGATTTTTCTGTTTGTAATCTTTGTAAAAAGGTATAAAAACCTGAGTCTTGATGAGGGTCTTTGGGAATCCTGATTTGGGACGTTGGTCCCCAGGTCCCCGGGCCCCGAATAAAGCACGACATAAACTGACTCCTTGTTAGTTTGTGTTTTTAACTTCGTTCCGGGCAACAACCTCAATTCATACTTTGTCAGAAATTATTTTTATGCTCCCAAGTATGTGCTTGAGAGAGATGGTGGGGAGCAGGCAAGGAGAGGTAACATAAAGCAGATGTCCAGAAGCAAGCTAGACATGCATGTAAGCAGAACACAAGTCACACTAGCAATACCAGCACAAAAAAAAAAAAAAAAAAAAACAACAACCATTTGATTGGTCTCAAGACTTCCATTTTCTTTTAAGTAACCAATAGTTGCACCAACTCTTTGTCTCTGGCAAACCAAGAGCAAATACAGATTGTTCAAGTTATGATGTGCTATAAGGTACGTGACAGCTAAGCTCCTCTTTTCTCCGAGTTCCTTTTGCCATGCAGCAGCTTCCACAGATAATAAAAAACAGCTGAGATACTTAGTTCATTGGTTAAAGTTGAAAGTACAGAACAAACTGCTATTATACCCCAGAGATTTAATGTTGATGATACCCAAAGCAGATATTTTGCATCTCCAACCTTTCACAGAGTACAAGACCAGAGCAGAAAATATTTTGAAACTATTCCAAACTAAGGGCTCTAGCAAGACCTATCAATCAAGAAACGACAACTTTAAGCTGAAAAATTAATTTGGATTTTATTACGGTTGATGCATTTTCATTATTAAAGAGCTGAAAGAATGATAACTACTACAGAGAAATCTGAATTTTTTTCTTCCCTAGGTAGGATTGCTGCTGTCAGAAGATGCAACCTCTGCCAAAATGAAGGCTTTAAAAACTTAGAGCTTATCAGCAGAAAAGCAGAGAAAGACTGGACATGCCTAGAGATCAAGGCCAAGTAGAGCAAAGTGTTCTAATATTAATTTGCTAGATTTTTTATATTTTTATTTTTATATTTTTATATGAACTTAAACCTTCTGTTTTTAAAAGCAGAATTAAAAAAAAAATCTGAATGATAGGCTGACCACAATGGCAACTTATTATTTTATAGTGAGATAGTTTACAGACAAACTATGCTATGTGTATTTGGATGTTCCTTCTTTGTCCAAACAGGGAACAAGACAAGGCCTTGCAGGCCAAGCCATGTACTTCAACCACAAAACAACACGATATAAGGTTTGAACATCAGCTGACATAAATCATCATAACTCCATTAGCTTCACTGACCATTAAAGACTCAGAAGAAATATGGACTAACAGCATAACCCTGCTTGAACTATCACCCATCTATTTTAGCTGTGCATGAGAAAAAGGCATTTTACTGCATGTTTTAATGCACTTTTCTTCCCTAGAAAGGTAGAAAAAGGAAAGAAAAAATTTAAAAGAAAATGAAAAAAGAAAATTAAAAATCACTGCCAACAAAAATTTACAAACTAATCAAAAACACAGATTTCTTCATAAACATACTTAGCTTGTCAACCATAAAATGATTACAAATTAATACTAAATGTTTGTAGAATACTTTTATTAAAACATGATAATTTGCTCTGAGTCACTTTCTTGTTAACCTTCCCTTTCATTTCTACTTATCATAACATATATGACTTTATTAATATATTCACATAGTTTGTCCCCAGTGAACTATGAAATGTCAGCCCTAGCAGTAAAAATTTCTTTCAGGCAACACTGATTGAACAGGGATGTGGAACTTTTTTTTTTAAGGACAAATTTATTCGTTCACCTCCTCTGACTTCTAGAATTTAGTTTCCATAACCCAACCACTATGATAGATCAATTTTAAAAATAACCTTATCTTTGTGGTATGATCCAAATGACTACCATTCAGGCATTAAGCAACATGATGAGGACCCGGCACATGTTTATTATCTTACCCTTTCTGTAAGTGTTAAGGTTGGGATTAAAAAAATAAACTACATTGCTATTTTTTGCTGTTACTAGCTAATTGCTATTTATAATGGAAGAAAGACAGTCGAAGCAACAGTCCTTGTACTTCAGGTAGAAACTGTTCAAGACAACACTTCCCGATTTGGGGGCAAGCTGATTGCAGCCCTTTGAGAATACGAGAAAGTTCTTTTATTTCACATGTACAACTACAAATGCAAGTGCTTCAAAAATGCTTTGCCTAGGTAAATCTAGATTTGGAGGCTGTGTCTCATTGCCCTGCACTGTGAGACCAGATAACAAGTTCTTAATCCAGAAAAGTCAATTAGACAGGATTTGTCTAATCAGTGTGGGTTTATCTGTAGTTATAAAAAACTTTTTCCTGACCCTTATAGTGGGGTCTGTAAGGAAATAATTATTAAAGTAACATGTATCAAAAAAATCACATAGATTACAAGGGCCTCTATCACTCCTAGATTAAACATCACGCTCAAAGCAAGTGGAACAAGAGAAAGCTATGCAACTGAGTTTGTAGTAACTACTACTCTGGGAAACCTATTCGAGTGTTTTACCACTGCTATGTTTTTTTTTCCCCATACACCATCAACATTTTTCATGTTCTTATTTATATGTGTTGCCCATCATCCTTCCACTGTGTAACTCTGAGGAGATTCTGAGTTAATCTCTCTATAATTTGTACAGAGTTACAGACAGCAGCACTACCCCTGCCTGTTCTTTCTACAGGTTGAACAAACACATCTGGTTCTCTCAACCACTTCTTGTACCCTATAAGCTTCCTGCTGGCTCCCTGCTGGACTCATTCCAACATGTCAATGTCTGTCTGGTACTGAGGAGCCCAAAATTGGATATTGTGCTGCAGCAGCAGCCTCTGCAGTGCCGGACAGGGGAAGAATTACTCCCCTCGACCTGCTAGCTACACTGCTGTTCTTATCCTCAGCCTGGTATGACAACCATCACTGAGTAACTTCTCCTTATGAATGGAATGCAGGACTTGCCAACTATGCTGATTTTGAAACACTTTTGTTCTGCCAAGAAGCAATGAAACCCGAGAAGAAGCCAAGTAGTGTCTCAATATTAGTCTCTTCTTCGTTATTAGCTAAGTTAAGCATCACTCTACGCCTAATAGAACTGTTTATGTTCAGCAGCAGTATAATGCTGCTCTAAGACAAAAGCTTGCTAGATGTAGGATATAAATGTGCCTGCCAGTGACAGCAAACTGATTTATGAGTGCTGAAAAATCAGTAATTTGAGTACAAGTTAGGTGTGGATCAGCAACCATTTATGGCCATCTATTAAGGCCATGTAGCAATAAGTGCATTATGGCAGCTATGGGAATAGGTGATTAGGAATTTCCTGTGGAAGTAGCATTTCTGTTTTCCACAGTAAGAATTCCCACTCAGCTGCTATGACATTGTTTGGACTCTAGAGAGTTTCCTGCACAGGTGCTCCATGACCACTGAAAGGAACTGCAGAAATGTTTGTGCAGCTAAAAAGCACACAAATATGTTCTGTCAACAATATGAAATCACAATTTAAAAAATGCTTCACTATACATGATGAAGACACATGGCCAGAAAATAGTAATCAAATAACTGAATCTGCAGTTCACCATTAATTTGTTGTGCAAGCACCATTAAGCCATTTCACTACATGCACCTCTGGGTACTTACCACCTATTAGGTCCATTTATACACTTGACTACCACTAACCTGTAAATCAAGAGAAGCTTTTTTTTTTCCCCCGGAAACTTTTATGTTCATAACTCACATTTCCTTGGTCATATAACATCAAAAATACCTGGCAGTGTTTCCACAAAGTACCTCCTACTGAAAAGAGACAAAATTTGCTGCTGTTGTAAACCGGAATTATCAGTAAAGGGCAGTAATCCTCCACCAGCAGGACTTTCACCATAGGAGACTAAACAGTAACACCTATGCTAATCTGTGTAAATTATAATATCTGATAGGCTTTCTCTTCTCAGACAACAGAATTTATTCTGTTACAGTAATAATGTTGCCTCAATTATTATCTTTTCCCTAGCTTTTCAAATAAAAATAAAAATATTTTATTTTTACATTACAAAGGAGGTGATACATAACACAGCTTTAAGACCTCTGCCCCAGTGAGTTATCACAGATTTGCACACCACTTGCTAGTGTAGTTTGGCTTCCCTGTGAGACAGTCAGTGATTTTACAGCCCTGATACTTCATTCCATAAATAAATGCCTGGTGAAATCAATGAAATTGATGGAATAAATTCCATAAATAATGCCAGATGCAGATTTGGACTTCCAGCAAGGACTAGTGAACTCAGGTTTATCAAGCCAATGAAAGGAATTATTGCAGCAAGGTTCAGAGTACTAAGCCTTGGACGATCAAATTGCCTAGATGAAGAAATTGAGCAACTTCTAAAGTACAACTCCAATTCCCAAGGCCCGAATTCCTTTTGGTAGAAAATAACCTTTTTATTGTGTCATTCTTTGATAAATGATGACACATTTCATAATACAGGAACTCAATCTGCTATCATTACTACATATATCTGGATCAGTTTAGCCTAGACTGGGGCTCTGTAGCCTGGGGAAGAGGCGGCTCTGGATAGGGAAAGGGTTGGATCTCATCCATGTACACATACACTAGAAGCAAGGTAGTAAAGGTGCAACAGTGAAGGGCAGCAAGGCTTGTGAAAGGACTAGAGAATGTGTCTTCTGAGGAACATCTGAGGGAGCTGGGTTTGTTTAGTCTTGAGAAGAGGAGGTTCAGGTACATCATTCTCGTAAACTCCCTGAGGTTTTGGCGAGGTAGGGGCTAGTCCCTTCTACTGTCCTGGCAGTGAGAGGACCAGAGGAAACAGCCTTAAGGTGAGACAGCAGAGATTCAGATACAAGAATAAGAGATATAAGATGAAATATATGAATTTTCTTCTTCATTGTTCACGTGAGGCATTGGAATAGGTTGCCAACAGAGGTGGTGGAGCCACCATCCCTGGAGATGTTCAAGAGCTGTCTGAATCTGGGTGATGATTTAGCAGTACAGGGGTTACAGCGGTAGTTCTGGGTTGACAGTTGGACTTCATGGTCTCTTTCAACCTAGATAATTCTATTCTAAAGCAGAGAGAACTGGCTCTCACCCAGTGCCAGAACCAGAGGCAATAGGCATGAACTGAAACACGAACAGGAGGTTCCTTCTGAACATGAGGAAACACTTTTTCACTTTGAGCTTGACCTAGCAATGGCACACCTTACCCAGAGAGATATCCATCCTTAGAGACACTCAAGAGTCATCTGAACATGGTCCTGGGCAACTGGCTCTTGGTGGCCCTACCTGAGCCTCCTTGAAGGGGGTTGAAACACATGACCTCCAGAGGTCCCTTCCCCTATCAGTCATTCTGTGGTTCTTTGAACTGCCACGCTCACAGGGTTTTGATCACTGGCACAAAGTCTGGGTGGAGGCAAGTTTATATATATATGATCTATATGGAAGCTGGTACTGGATCTAATGCTCTTCATCTCCTTCATTACTAATCTGGATTATGGGATAGAGTGCAAATTCTTGTAAGATATATAACCAGGAGGAGCAGTGGATACATATGATCATTGTCCTGCTACTCAGAGGCACCTCAACAAAACAAAACAAAAAAAAAAAAAAACACCAAACAAACAACCACCAAAAAAAAAAAAAAAAAAAAAACCACCCTATTAAGTTCCTACAAGAGAGAATATGAAGATTGGGGAATTTGTCAGTTAGGTGACATACTGTGTAATCACACAGCAGGTGTCTTGTTTTTAGTTTTTCAGGTACTGTGGCAATGGCTGAGCAGAAGCTGTAACTAATTGCCATAAACATTTAATTACTGATTTGGGTATTGGGAGGGAAGGAGGGAAGGAGGGAAGGAGTAATAATTAAGAAAGAAGACAGAAGTAAGAGATAAGAAAGATGAAAAAGAAAGAAAGAAGTGGTGAGACCCAAGAAGTAAGACAAAAGAGCTAAGATAAAATAGGAGACAGTCTTTCTTTCTTCCTTTCTCTGATCTTACGTCTTCCCTCCTTCCCAATACCCAAATCAGTAATTAAATGTTTATGGCAATTAGTTCTGCCACTGGAGTCTGCTCTTCACAGTGCTTTGACTCTGCACAGCCATCACCTACCCCTTCACAAGCCTGCCCTTGACATCTCTCCTCGCATGCATACACACAGCAGCTGCCCCCAGAGACTTCAGAGCCTCAGCACACTGCTTCTTACAGATCCTCATAACTTCCCTTCATCTGCATCCAAGCTGCACCAGCATCCCAACAGTAATGATTCCACGACAAATCTGTAGTGTCTGCAGCGTCCCTAATATCAAACACCATCCAAGTGTCCCAGACTCTCGAGTCAGAAAACCTTTTCTGCATGTTGAATCCTTACTTCTGGAATTTAGTCTCAGATTGTTGTCCAAGAGAGTAAAAGTTGCTTGCTTATCTCTGTCTTGTTTCAGCCCAGCACTGCCATATTAGCTGGTGTGGCCTGTCCTGGATTTAGCTCTGTAAAGCTGGAACAGGGCTATTGCTACAGGTTATAGCTCTTTCACTGTTGCGATCCTCCCTGGTTTCTCAACCTCCCACAAAAGAAAGCAGAGTCATTAAGACAACATCTGCAAACTCCCAAATGCTAAATATACCGGCTCCGATTTTAACCTAGAATTTAGCCATGTCAACAGCTGAACTTATGCAAGCCAAAACCTACAGCCTAACTGACAAATTCCCCAATCTAGAGTAACCAGAGAAAGAAAATTTTCTGAAGCAACTTTACTATGAAAGAAATAATCAACCTTTAGAATAAAGTGCAACAACTGGTGTTTTCCCCTGGAATTATATGTGCATAAGAACAACTGTGTTGAGGATCTAAAGAACATAAATATATATGAGATAGAACTTACTTCCCGCCAAAAAAAATCCATTATGTATACAGCAGGGAGTCAGTAATCTGATCTAAATCAATTAGGGACTACATAGGAGTGACTGAAACAAGGAAATATCTGAAATACAAAGTGCTGTCTAACTGCTCAAAAACATTCTAGTTGGTTCCTTCAGTAAGCTCAGGATACCTGAGGCAAGAAAAAAATCTATCCCATTTTCTTCCTAGAATTTTCTGCCAGGGTTCAGGTGCCTGACAGGGTACTGGACAGCTGGCTCTGGGTTTTTCTGTCCAGGCAGACAGTTTTCACCCAAGGCTATCCAGAAATCCCTTCCCACAGACCTCAGCTGTTCTGTGATTCTATAGGATTGCCATTGCACAAACTCATCATGATGACCAACCCTACTTTGCCATTTTGATCTTTAAAAACTCACAGACAGAAACTTCTGGTTAAGAGTATTAAAGTACATATTTTCTGTCAAGGGTGAGTACTGAGATATATAGTTTCTTAGGTCCCTTTCCAGCCTTAGCAGCTGTGCCCTCACTCCCCAGGAGTTGTGGATTGACTACATTTAAGACGTATTTTCCAGTGGCATGGAGTGAGCTCCATGCTGCCCATTGGCACAGGACCCCATGTCATCCCCCAGGACTCCCCTTGCCCTGCTCCAGTTGTGCAATAGGAGGTCTCCAGCTTCCCCCAGCCCTGCCCTGCCCAGAGCCAGGCCCACCATGAACTGATGGGCCAGCCTGGCCTCTGCACAGTCCCATTGTCATGGCACTGACCAGCGGTGTCTGACCCTGTGCATGTCATTCATCCACCCATCATCATATGTGCAAGTACTTTCCTAAATACATTAGGTATTAAATTTATCCTTGAATGCATAATCAGCATCACCAGAGTTAAAATTTAAGCATTTATCGAGGTGTTTACAGTCATCCCTTTCAGGACAAAAAACATGACAATATATAACCTCTGTGATAATAACTGAAGAGTATTTATTAAAATTAATAATTAGGGCAGTTTTAGGCATTAGAAAAATAAATTTTTGCAGCCATCTTAGGGCTCCAGAGATTTGCCCATGAATTTTACCTACATAACTCACATTTATATAGCCTGTGGATATTTCTAGGGAAGAAGGAAAATTCAACTCCAACATTGTGTTGTGTAATTTAAAACTAAATAAATTGGTCTACACAGTAGCATTATAAAACTGTGGTCTATATTTTCACAGAGTTATTCTGAATATGCTCATTTTAAATTTGATGGAGCTTTTTGTTTGGTTTGGATTTGGATTGTGTGCAGAGGCAAATATATTTCCTTTCACAGAATCACAGAACAGCTGAGGTGGGAGGAGAACTCCAGAGGTCATCTGATCCAACATGCTCACTCACACAGGGCCTCCTAAAGCTGGTTGTCCAAGACCATACCCAGACAGCTTTTGAATATCTCCAAAAACGGCAATTCCACACAACCCTTGAACAACCTGTGCCAGTATTCAGTCACTCTCACAGTGATTTTCCTGTGGTGAGTAGCAGAATCATCTTTCTAACTGGGTACGGTTCTGGTACTATACATCCTTCTCCTTTATTATTTACTGTGGTAATTTATCAGCTGACTGGCAAACAGTACTTCTAATAGTGCAATTATTTTTATGCTTATTGAAAAATTTGAATATGACTCCTTTATCTGGAAAAAAAAAAAAAACAACTGGGAAAAAAGGCAGAAGCTGAGGGCTTCTAATGGCACTAGAGAGCATCTTTGAACTAGAAAGAGTAATGATCACAGAACTAAAAATACATGAGAACTATCAAAACTGTTCATGAGGAACATTTGAGTAAATTACAGAACAAGTTGAGTCATTTTGTCGGACATAACTGGAGGAATAAGAGATCATTGATATGCCACTGGAAAATATGTCTTAAATGTAGTCAATCCACTGCCAATCTTGTAGTATTGTTGTAGCAACTGTAATTAGGACAGAATAACATTTAAGAGCATCTAAAGTATTAAAACAAGTGAAGTGGTGATGGTGCCCCTCTCTGGTCATTAGCTATGTATCAGATGCTGTTTGATCACATTTTTATAGCTTCCAGACTAATTTACATGTGTAGGAAATTAACCCACACCATTTTAGATATCAATCATCACAGCTCTTCAGAATGTATTTTAACGTCATTTGATTTCCCAGTAGAGAAACAGACACATGCAGTGTATTTATAGGTCTTCCAGTGCTGTCTAGTCTGGGAAATGAACCATCTATTTTAAAAACGTATTTGTTTTGGTTATATTTCCAAACTGATGACTAACATTTTAAATACCTAAATAACAATAAGCATTTTTTTTACATTTACTCACTAAAAAAACCAACCTCTGGGTTGTGTACAGTGCAAATTGATAGCAGCAAGAGTTGAAGAGCAAATAAGGAGACACATACAGATAAGAAATTAAAACTGCACAAATGTCATTTGCATATTCACCAGAGAATATAAATTTTTATCTGTGATATTGAATTAAGCTTTTAAGTCCACAGTCTTCCTTACATATAACAGTCATGTTTTCAACATAAATGCAAACTTAGGTCTGAGCTCACATCCTTTCCTCTAATTTATTTTCTTTTTAAATAACTAGACCCCTTTTAAGCATGAAAATGCATGGGAGCTGCAGTGGCTGCTTTCAGATTCCACAGGGTATGCAGGATCAGGCTGGCAATGGAGCTAATTAACAAACCAACCTTTTAGGTACTGCTGAGCAGTGCTTGCACAGGGGGCAAGGCTTTCTCTGTTCCTCTCTCTGACCACAAGCAAGTCGGCTGGGGGTGGGCAAGATGCTGGGAGAGGACACAACCCGGGCAAAGGGTCATTACTTGTCATTCCATTACATGCTCAGCAACAAAACTGTATGGGAGTTACAGGAAAAAAAGTCAGGACAATATTTCTCACGTGAAAAGTCAAAAAAAAAATTGGGGATAGAGGGCTGGCAAGTGTTCAATTTTCCATCACTAATAAAGGAGAAAATTGTATCATTCTCCAGTGCTTTTGAACACTCTACATCTTATAAGCATTTGATTAGTCAGGTTTGGCTTTTTCCTGATTAAAATTTCAAATAAAAGAAAATATAATATATGTCTTATAAATGTATGCTTTCTAACAGTAATTTGTTTGTAGAGTAACATATCAAGAAAAAGAAAGAAAACTCCAAGGGAAATAAACCACTGAAAACAGGAAAAGCTAAACAATATATTGAAAACATAAGTTTTAAATGTAGGTGCTCACTATATTAAGTAAGTTTTAATCATCCTTTTCCACATGTACCATTAATTGCTACAAAGGCAACAAGATAGGAGAAAGAACACACAGAGTAGTCAATTTTTGTACACTTTTAATCTAATGTACTTGCTTTTAAAATTGCATACAAGAATAAGAAAATCAACATTTCTTGGGAAAGGCTGGCATTCTACTGGCTGTTGATCCCAAGTTGGTTTTTATGCCCTTTGAACTGTTTCCTTAGTATTCTGAAATTATCTGGAAAATTATGAAACAATGCAGATTTATATCTGCCCAAGTAGTCTTTTTTCCAATGTGCTGGATTGCTAGCCATTAACAGTAAAAGGAGAATGCAGGGAACACAAATACATATGCAAAAGTTCTTTGATAGCCAAATTAAGGACTCTTTTACCCTCACATCTGTACCTAAAGGAAGCCTACAAGAGATCTGAAGAGGGACTTATCACAAGGGCATGTAGTAACAAGACAAAGGGGAATGGTCTTAAACTCAATGAAGGCAGGTTTAGATTAGATATTAGAAAGAAATTGTTCACTTTGAGTGTGGTGAGGTTTCCCAGAGAAGCTGTGGATGCCCCATCCCTGGAAGTGTTTGAGGCTGGATGGGGCATTGAGCAACCTGGTCTAGTGGAAGGGTTAAGGGTGGGAACTACATGATCCCAAAGGCTCTTCCAGCACAAATCATTCTATGATTCAATGATTATGAGGCAAGGATTCATTCATCCCATAGCTGTCATTTACCCATTACACCAAAAAAAATAACCAGAACTTTTCCAATAGGTCATAAAACTCCAGACTGGGCCCCTAGCAGCACTACCAGACTCAGCACCTTTATAGCCGTTACACGCGTCTGTAACCCACATGACACTGTGTCATATGAGGTGCTTACATAGATTGATGGCTTCAGTGCTTTGAATTTAACATCTCTTAGACCAAGTGAAAAGAGTTCAAATTTACACCACAAATCACAATAGAACAGGCAGAGTTTGATTTGTGATGCAGCTTTAAAACACTACTCCCTTTCAGACACAGCAACAGCCAACCCCTGATGTCCAGAAAGGCACACATGCATATTTCTGTAGTTGAAAGGACAGCTCTATTCAGGAAGCAAAACCATCCATTCCCACATAAATGCTGTAGGGACGATTTATGTTATAAATATAAAGGGAAGGGTCTCCCTTATTGAGAAAACAGAACTAAAGTAAAATTCTCTGCCCTGTTTAGTACAAGGATCCTTAAGTAAAATTTCTCATTTACATTATTCTGAACATAGAAGTGAATGGACTTAATAATGCTGTAATCATTGTTTTATGGTTTTAGCTACAAGTGCTGTTGGTTTCAGCACAGAACAGGAGAGCTGAAACAGTCTCAGTGTGTCTAAATAAAAGAGATTTTTCATTTTTCATATCATATCATATGAAAAATGATTGAGTCATATCACTGAGTCTAATCAAATATATTATATCTCTCTTCAATTATTACTTCATGGTAGCCTTGGTATGCAATGCAACAGCTATTAAGAATATGGTATCACGAGTTTTGGTCTTACTCCTTTTCTGTCCCTGCTCCGAACTGTACAAACATAGGATTGGTCTTGGCTTCTTCTAGTTATTTTTCTGTTCTTTTCTCTTGCTCAATGTATGTCTTCCATATACAGAAACCATGATAAAAATAAAACTGTCATCTCAACACATTCACACCAGATACTAATTTCTTTACTCACTTCAAACAGGAATGACTTAGAAAAGTTGGTGTGCTTCTTTGGAACATGTTCCATCCATTCTACTTATACTGCCAATAATGATTAAGAGAATTATTTCTATCAACAGTCTGCAGATTAAAGTACATGTCTCAAACAAAACAATGTCCTATCACTTCTATTTTTATCTGATTTTCATAAGGATGTCTTATATTAACTTATTTCTCCTTATTTAATGCCACTTACTTAATATCACTTGAACAGTTACTGAGGAAAAAGGAAAAGAGGTGTCATACATAATCTACAGTTTCTTTTGATTAATCGTCTTCTGTTGGCAGAACTGTTCATATTTCATGTAAATAGCTTGGGAACATTCAGTAGTTCTAATGAACTAACACTGTATAAAAGCTACTGCTCAGTTATTCATACACAGATTAAAGTGAATTAAAACTACGGTCTTGGAACATCAGGAAAACATTAAATTACCAAGACTTACTAATATAGAAACTTTCAAAGAAGTTATAGAGGTCAAATTCTCAGCTACAAATTACTGTTAACTTTTTGGTCCAAAAACAAAAGGAAAACTTATTTCTTTTTTTTCTTTTTTTTTTTTTTTAATGTATTCATTTATTTTTTCACCATTTCAGTTAATTGTGCCAAAGATTTTAGAGAATTTTTTTCTTTCTAAAGGAGATTATTTCAGGAGATAAATTACAGAAGTAGTTCACAGGATTTATGCTGACCTCAAGCCCTGTGCAGTCCTCTCACAACTAAAAGGGCAAGCTGGAGCTAAACACTTCCTTCCCTGCTTGTGATGTCTAAAAACTGTAACATTAATACTTTCCAATTTATCACCAATTTGGGGGAAGAAAATGGAAAAAATGAACCTAGCATTGTAGAACAATATCATTCTGTAATAAGTGTCCCAAGGAGTTGTTAAAGAGTCCAGTTATGCCTTTCTCAATAAATTTTGGCACCCCTTTCGGGAAGGTCAAGGCTATAATTCAGAAAACCCAGGTAATGAACAGCCAGTCTCTCACCTGACACTTTGTTTTGCACAGAGAGTTTCTGGTCTGATATGATGCCAAGTGTTGTGGTTTGAAAACAAACCAAGTGAGAGGCTCTAAGTCAGAAATAAAATTTAGTGAGAAGACAAGGGAAAATAAAATAAAATGAAAACAAAAAGAAAGAAACCACTGACAGAGTCAGAATACAACCTGATCAGGGTGATGGAAGCAGTCCAGGTGAGGTGGTCTTCCTGAAGCAGTGATCTCATAGAAAGGTCTGGTAGCTCCAGTCCTCTGGGAATCCAGTGGGTGAAGGCTGCTTCTACTGTCCCAAATCCCAGCTTATATCCAGGTGAGAATGCTTGGCTCCTCCCCATGGGTGGAGCATCTCACAGTGGAATGAGGAGTCATGGAAGAGGGCCTTGATGGCCCATTAAAGAGAGATAACTCCCGGAGGGAGTTATCTATGAGTCATCCACAAGGCATTGATGGGCCATTAACTGAAGATGGTGATAGAATACATTCTAAACGACAACCCAGGACAATCCACCCCTTATTCTATTACCATCTACAACATGCCTAAATCAATACATTCTTACAGAGGAATGCATATATACATACAGAATGGAACCTTCAGGGCAGCCTTTAATAGTCCGTTGCACCGTTCAACTTTCCCGGTAGCTGGTGCATGATAAGGAATGTGGTATATCCATTCAATACCATGTTCTCTAGCCCAGGTGTTTATAAGGTTGTTCTTGAAATGGGTCCCATTGTCCGACTCAATTCTCTCAGAGGTGCCGTGTCGCCACAGGATTTGTTTTTCAAGGTCCAGGATGGTGTTCCGGGCAGTGGCATGAGGCACAGGGTAGGTTTCTGTTGCGGAGTTTTTAGTGTTTGGAATGAGGTGTGAGCAATTCCAGACTGGGCCCTTTCGCCTGCAAAACCTGTAGGCCTTTGTGGCGCAGTGAAAATTCAAGTTGTGGCACAGCAAAAAATTCACCTCTCTCTCTTAAGGTATTCTGGGTTCTAACAGGTGCTCACATATAGATCAATAGTGTTAACATGGAAACCTCCTTAAGGCAGCAAATGTGTGCATTCTTTAGGTGCCTTGTAATGTCAGGGAATAAATATGGATGTGCAAACTGTCCTGGTTTGGAGTAAATTAGGGAAGAACCTCCAAACGGAGTCCCCTAAACCAAACCTCCACCACCCCTTCCCCCCCCCAGCCCTGGGTTCAGGAAGGAAAATACCTTGGAGGAAAGTGGAAAAACCGGTTTATTGACAAAAATACACTCCCCAACACCGAATAGTGGGAAAAGACAGGTTACTGTGATGATGAGGAGGGTGCTGACACATCTGTTGCAAGCCCTGGGACTTCTCCAACTTCTCAGGTCAGGTCAGGTCCGGAGCCGGTTCAAACCTTGGTTGGGGGGGGGGGTGGGGAACCAAACAGAAGCAGCGGGGGGGGGAAGAAGAACGGTGGCAGGGGCAGCCAGAGAGCAGAGCAAAGCAAAGTGAAGAAGGCAAAAGCAGCCGAGCTAGCTAAAGCACGAGCTGAAACAGCCAAGAAAGAAAAAGAAAAGAAGGAACTGCAGGCTCCCGCCCAAGAGGGCGGGATTCAGCTGTGAGACATAACAACATATCCAAGATACGGGATGGATATATGGGATAGGAGGCAGCTCAACCCAGAACAAATAATATTGTGCAAACAATAAACGTCAGTGCGGAAACTGATGTCAGTTTCACATCATGAAACATTGCATCGATGTAAATGTCGTAGCTCAGCCCAACCTGTCAAAAGGGACCCCAACTTTACGTGGCGCCTGGAACTTGGACCCTTTGCTTTAGTTACCATAACCCTCCCCCCGAATGCGGGTGGGTACAGTCCGCTGGCCAAAAAAAGGGGCTAGCGGGACTCCCTGCCTTGTTTTGCTGCCGATGCCTGACCACAGGTGCAGCCCGCTGGGAAGCGGTTTCACGGAGTCAGCCCAGACGTGGGCTACGTGGAATTGCCAACCCGTGCTGGTCACGGAGCATTTCACGGGAATCACGCGCCGTCCCCAGGATGTGGACGGTTTGCGGTCTCCTGGACGCAGGAGTGCTTGCTTCGGAACCGTGTTCGGCTCAGTTCGGCCGGGGAAGGAAGCGAGGCAGAAAGCTCGAAAGGTTGAGGGGGGGTTGCAGTAGTGATCCGTGAGGCTACAGCGACACACCCTGGTGGAAGGTAAGACTGCGTTCGCTGCGGAACAAAGAGTGGGGAAAAACATGGATCAAGAAATGCAGGCAGCAACACGACTTCTTGTCAATATTATTTCTAAGAGAGGAGAAAAAGTAAAAGAAGCAGACTTAGAACAGTTGGCCCTATGGGCCAGGAAGAGGGGAAAGCTGAACGAGCCGTTGCTTGTTTTTAGTGAGACAGAGTGGTGAGAGATAGGAGAAATGCTGTGGGATTATGCAATCAGTGGCAGCAAAGAAGGGAAGGTCGCTCAAGAACTAGGAATGGTGTGGAAAAAGACCTTGGTTACCTTATAAATGCTCGCGGCCGAGCAGAAGGCTGTGGAGGCTGCGATTCGGGGTCTGGAGGGTGAGAGATCTAAAAGCGCGGAGGATCAGAAGCCCTCCAAAATCAGTGCGGGGATTGAGAACAATGAGATGCAGAAACCCTCTAGGCTGGCGAGATATTTCGGTATTTATAGTGCCTGCCCTGTGAAAGGAACACAGGCTCCAGTGTGCTCCACATAACAAGATGTAATTCAGCATGTTCAAGGACCGGATGTGGCCCCGGCTGCTCCGGCGCAAACTGACCCTCCTCAGGATGGAGAGTGCCCGCCAGAGTCTGGGGGCGTGGTGAAAGAGGAGATGGCAGGCGGAGTCGGTGACGAGAGGGGGCCAGCCACAGGCATGACGCAAGGGGGCAGAGTGCAAGGCGAAGACAGCGGCGCAGCGTCACAGCCCCTTCCCTCCCCTGGAACTCGGGAAGCAGCAGCGCTTGCGGACAGTGGGGTGGCTCCATCTCCCCTGGCAACAGCGGCTGGCATCCCGGTGGCGCAAATGCAAGCCTCTGCAGCCGCCGTGGATTTTCCTCTTCCACATGACCCTGAGTTTGACTCTGACAATGACAATTTGCATGACGAGCAGCGACCTCACGTAACTTTGCAGCGTGGAAAGGACTTACAACAGATAATAGCTAAGCTTGCTGAGCTTTCCACTCGACAAGACTTGCTGGAAAAATGAACACAGTCACAGGGAGAAGACAATTCTTCAGCTGTGCCAACAGCACCCCCTGCACCGGCAGGTCTCCCATTGACCCAGCAGGTGTCGCTACCAGCCACGTCAAGTAACCCTATTGAAAGGCGCTGGGCTGCAGCTCAGAAGAATGCTATGCTGGAGGGAGACTGGGAAACTGCAGGTGCTTTGTCTTGTCCAGTTACTATCAATAATGGAAGCGCTACCTGGGAGCCTCATGAGTGGAACGTTCTGCAGTCAGCGAAACAGACGGTCACCAATTATGGTATCAGATCGGAAGCAGCTAGGAATATCATTCAATACATTTTTACAGCAGATGTGCTTTGCCACGCAGATTCTACCAGCATTGCCTCACTGCTGTTGACTCCATCACAATTTCTTATTTTTGAACATGAATGGAGACGGTTAGCAATTGAAGAAGCTAACCGACACCGAACTGTGGGATATCCTTTATATGGTGTATAAGCTGATATGTTAATAGGTCATGGACCCTATGCAATGACCAATGTTCAGCTCACCTTTCCATTGGAACTCCATCAACTGTCTCAGTCACAGGCCCACAAGGCATTGCTTTTAGTTCCAGATAAGAAAAAACCAGCACCCTATGCTACAATAAAGCAGGGCGCCACAGAGCCATATGGACAATTCATTGATAGATTGTCAGCTGCTCTGAAGGATGCACCAGATATGACACCAGAGGTACAAGAATATTTGCTTCACTCTCTAGCCTTTGAGAAGGCCAATGCACATACAAGGACCATTTTAGCCACCCTTCCACATGGCAGCTCAGTGGATGAAATGCTGGTCGTTGCAATGCGAGCAGAGCAAACTAGTCAGGTTGCAGCACTTGCAACAGCTGTCCACGACGCTGTGGAAAAGCAAGGTCACATCATTGCAGCTGCCTTGTCAGGCAGATCTGGTGGGGAAAGTGAATGTTCTGACCACGATGACGAATTGCTGCATCCAAGCAACATCACTTGTTACAAATGTGGTGAATCTGGTCACATTAGGCAGACATGTCAAAAGGCTGTATGGTGCCAAAAATGTAATATGGACACTCATACGACAGAACAATTTATGAAGCTTTTGTTGAACTTCAGAAAAATTACAGCATGGCTGGGTGCTCGTCATTTGGAACAACTCCCTTTAACTGCCTGTTTGCCATTGTTTTTCAATGGCAAAAAGAAAAGGGGGAGACACAAATCATCCTCGAGTGCTTGTTTTTGCCTGTCCAGCCAAAAAAAATCGGGTCATGAACAGATCAGAGGCTTTTGCTGAGTTGACCAGGAAAGGATCTGGACCTGTCTGTGTACCCAGTCGCTTCACCCATGCATGTCCCCAGTCAAAAATACCACGAAATAGTGTCAACAACGTTGACGCCCACGATTTGTCTGACATGCTCTGTGCTTATAAGGTGTAACAGTTACAAAGTAGTCATATAAATACAGTCATAGAATTAAGTTACATAGAGTTAAGTTAAATAGAGTTATAAGTATATAGTATAAATTATAACTTGGCCAAGTTATACCAGTTAAATAAGTTATATCAATTACATAAGTTAAGTTATGTAAAGATAAGCTAAGTTAAATTAAGTTATAAATAATATTTAAGTTACTATTCACAGTCCATCTATAGGCAATTCACGCAACTGAGGAACGCTCCTTTTGACCAATGGTTTGATTCATAGAGTTTTGACTGGTTGTGTCAAAGACTTGGTTCGTTTTAGTATTACGTGTGGTATTGCAATTGTAATTGTTTTAGTGTGTGTGCCTTGCCTACTACGCTGTATGCAAAAATTGCTGAGTCGTGCCTTTGATTCAGTCTGAATTGCTCAAAAAGAAAAAGGGGGAAATGTTGCGAAGTTTTTAATATTTGGAATGAGGTGTGAGCAATGCCAGACTGGGCCCTTTGGCCTGCAAAACCTGTAGGCCTTTGTGGCGCAGTGAAAATTCAAGTTGTGGCGCAGCAAAAAATTCACCCCTCTCTCTTAAGGTATTCCGGGTTCTAACAGGTGCTCACATATAGATCAATAGTGTTAACATGGAAACCTCCTTAAGGCAGCAAATGTGTACATTCTTTACGTGCCCTGTAATGTCAATAAAGTTGTAAGGGAATAAATCTGGATGTGCAAACAATAAATGTCAGTGCGGCATGAAACATTGCATCGATGTGAATGTCGTAGCTCAGCCCAACCTGTCAAAAGGGAGCCCAGCTTTAGGTTTCCAGCCATCCAGTGGCGACTTCCACCATGGTCAGCACGTACCACTTTCCTTGGCGTGTTTGGGGAAGGGTGATGTAGTCAATTTGCCAGGCTTCTTCGTACTTGTACTTCAGCCATCGTCCACCATACCACAGAGGCTTCATTCGCTTGGCCTGTTTGATTGCAGCGCAGGTCTCACAGCTGTGGATGACCTGTGAGATGCTGTCCATAGTGAGGTCCACCCCTCAGTCACAGGCCCATCAATATGTTGCATCTCTTCCCTGATGACCAGAGGCATCATGGGCCCAACGAGCTAGGAATAATTCTCCCTTGTGCTGCCAGTCTAGATCCACTTGTGATACTTTCACCTTGGCAGCTTTGTCTACCTGCTCGTTGTTGCGATGCTCCTCATTAGCCCGGCTCTTGGGTATATGCGCATCCACGTGTCGAACTTTCACGGTCAGCCTCTCTACTCTGGCGGCGATGTCCTGCCAAATGTCAGCGGCCCAAGATGGGTTTTCCTCTGCGCTGCCAATTGGCCTTTTTCCAGCGATTCAGCCATCCCCACAGGGCATTAGCTACCATCCATGAGTCAGTGTAGAGATAGAGCCCCGGCCACTTTTCTCATTCAGCAATATCCAAAGCCAGCTGGACAGCTTTAAGCTCTGCAACTTGATTCGATCCACCTTGTCCCTCAGTAGCTTGTGCAACTTGTCGTGTGGGGCTCCATGCTGCAGCTTTCCATTTCCGGTTAGCTCCTACAATTCGGCAGGAGCCATCAGTGAACAGAGCGTATCGTCTTTCAGTCTCCGGTAGCTCATTATATGGTGGGGCTTCCTCAGCACGTGTTACTTGCTTTTCTTCTTCTTCTTCTTCAGACGATAATCCAAAAGTTTCACCTTCCGGCCAGTTCGTTATAACTTCCAGAATCCCAGGGCGATTTGGGTTTCCAATGCGGGCGCGCTGTGTAATGAGGGCAATTCATTTGCTCCATGTGGCATCGGTGGCATGATGCGTGGAAGGAACCTTTCCCTTAAACATCCACCCCAGCACTGGTAGTCGGGGTGCCAAAAGCAGCTGTGTTTCAGTGCCAGTCACTTCTGAGGCAGCTTGAACTCCTTCATAGGCAGCCAAGATCTCCTTCTCTGTGGGAATGTAGTTGGCCTCGGAGCCTCTGTAACTTCAGCTCCAGAATCCCAATGGTCGGCCTCGAGTCTCCCCAGGCACTTTCTGCCAAAGGCTCCAAGACAAACCATTGTTTCCAGCTGCAGAGTAAAGCACATTCCTCACATCTGGTCCTGCCCTGACTGGGCCCAGGGCTACTGCATGAGCAATCTCTTGCTTGATCTGAACAAAAGCTTGTTGCTGTTCAGGGCCCCAGTGGAAATCGTTCTTCGGTCACCAAGTAGAGAGGGCTCACGATCTGACTGTACTCAGGAATGTGCATCCTCCAAAAGCCTATGGTACCTAGGAAAGCTTGTGTTTCCTTTTTGCTGGTAGGTGGGGACATGGCAGTGATCTTGTTGATTATCTCTGTGGGGATTTGGCGACGACCATTTTGCCATTTGACTCCCAGGAACTGGATTTCTTGAGCTGGTCCTTTAACCTTGATTCTTTTAACGGCAAAACCAGCTTTCAGCAGAATTTGGATAATTTTCTCTCCTTTCTTGAAGACCTCCTCTGGCGTGTTCCCCCATATGATGATGTCATCAATGTACTGCAGATGCTCTGGAGCCTCACCCTTTTCCAGTGCAGATTAGATCAGTCCATGGCAGATGGTGGGGCTGTGTTTCCACCCCTGGGGCAGTCGGTTCCAGGTGTACCACACACCCCTCCAGGTGAAGGCAAACTGAGGTCTGCACTCCACTGCCAAAGGAATGGAGAAGAAGGAATTGGCAATATCAACGGTTGCATACCACTTTGCTGCTTTGTGGTGGCGTGACTTCATTCAGACCACGGTAATCCACCATCAGTCTCCATTCTCCACTGGACTTACGCACTGGCCAAATCGGGCTGTTGAAAGGTGAACAGGCCTTACTGACCACTCCTCGGCTTTCCAGTTTACGGATCATCTCATGTATGGGAATCACAGAGTCTCTGTCAGTGCAGTATTGTCGACAGTGTACTGTTGCTGTGGCAATTGGTACCTGTTGTTCCTCAACTTTCAGGAGTCCCACAGCAGAGGGGTCATCCGAGAGACCAGGCAAAGTATTCAACTGTCTGATGTCTTCTTTCACCACTGTGGCTATCCCAAAAGCCCAATGATATCCTTTTGGATCCTTGAAATATCCATTCCTGAGCTAGTCTATGCCGAGGATGCATGGGGCCTCTGGGCCAGTCGTGATGGGGTGTTTTTGCCACTTGTTCCCGGTTAAACTCACTTCAACCTCTAATACAGTCAGTTCCTGGGACCCTCCTGTTACTCCTGTAATAGGAATGGGTTCTGTTCCTACATATCTTGATGGCATCATGGTACATTGGGCCCCAGTGTCAACCAATGCCATATATTTTTGTGGGTCAGATGTGCCAGGCCATCGGATCCACACAGTCCAGTAGATCCGATTGTCCCTTTCCTCTTCCTGGCTAGAGGCAGGGCCCCCCTATTCCTGGTCATCGCATATGTTGTTCTCTTCTTGTAAATGTGTTGCTGAGGTCCCTTCAAGAGGATCAGTCATATCATCATTCCTGTACCGTCTGGAGTTCTGTGCACGAGAGACCAGAGCAACACTGATTCTAGATGAGCTTTTTGTGGTAGGCATTTCTCTTTTCAGTTCATGTACCCGGGCTGCTAAGGAGGAAGTGGGTTTTCCATCCCACTTCTTCATATCTTCTCCATGCTCCCGAAGAAAAGACCAAAGGTTACCTCGGGGTGTGTATCCTCTCTCCCTGGCTGGGGGACGCCTGCTCCTAATTGCAGAGACTCTCGTCGGCTCTGGTGAGATATCGTAAATTTCTTCCTTAAGTTCTTTTTTCAGTTTCTGATGGCCTTCTTCAATTAAGCTCCTGACTTGCTCAGCCAGTCTTGTTTCCACAGATGAGACATGGGTACGAACTGGGGCGGTGACAGTGTCCTCGTAAATCCTTAGTTTATTAGCCAGGACACCCACCTTGTCCTCACCTTCTCTCCATTGCAGTGTTGCCAGGTAACGTGAGTACATCTCTGGTCCAAGCCGTGCAAATCTCAACCACATCCGTGATGTGCACTGGACATCATCTGGGCTCTTAGGAAATCTCTCATCTTCTGCAAAAATGATCTCCAGCACAGCCAATTCCCTTAGGCATTGGATACCTTGTTCTATTGTGTTCCATTTTCCTTGGTGCACTAGGAGGTCTTCTTTACAAAGGTATCTGTCTTTCACACTTGTTAGCAGTCGCTGCCAGAGGCTGAGAGTTTCTTGGCTTTTTCCAATTCCCTGGTCAATGACCACATCCCGGGACAGTGATCCCAGTTGCCTGGCCTCAGTTCCATCCAGAATGGTGTCATTGGCTGCAGTGTCCCAGATGCAGAGCAGCCAGGTGAGGATGGACTCGTTGGTCTGGCAGGTGAATTCCCTTCGCAGGTCACGCAGCTCACCCAGAGATAGAGAGCGGGTGATGATCTCTGTCTCTGTCTCTTCAGCTGAGTGCGAAGGTCCTGCTCCATCCTCGTCAGTCGCTATGCGGACTGATTTGCTCCTTGATTTCTTATTCTGAGTGGTGGCAACTGCTACTGGTTTAGGCTGTTCTGGTTCAGTGATGGTTTGTGTGGAGATGCTGACAGCACTTTTGGTTCCTTTCTCCTCTGTGACAGTCTGCATAGATGTGGACACCGTTGCCTCACTTTTGGCTTCTTTCTCTTCTGTGATGGTTTGTGTAAATGAGGACACTGCTGCCTCGCCTTTGGTTCCCTTCTCCTCTGTAACAGTCTGTGTGGACATTGATGCTGTTGCTTTGCCTCTTTTTACCTCTTCTACTTCTTTAAGAACATGCTTCAACACACCATGTAGTGTTTTGATTCTAAGCATAGTGCGGGCCGTACAGAGAAAACCAAGCAGGACTAACAAGAACACCATGCTGTCCTTGGCATCCAGAGGGTACTCAATATTTTCAAACACTGCTGTGTCATTCCTGAAAAGCTGGGAAAAAAATCATTCTTTACTCCTCCCCACAGGGGCTGGGTGAGATTGTTGAGGCCCCAGATGTAGCATCCTAGACTAGAACAAGAATACAAAACTGGGTATATATTCTGAATAATGTTCATTTTCTCAGAGTTTCTCAAGCAATGGACATAATAGACCAGTAAAGCAATTTTAGTACCATATCCTGGTCTACGCAGGAGTATTAAGGCCGGCAGATAGTACCCCACGTTCTGAAAAATATAGAGAGATAGGTATAAGACACATGTAAGCATGTTGAGCATCATAGCAGACAGGTGTCTTCTTCAATAAAATTGTAATTTTGACTTTTCTTATTGCCTCTGCCCCACTTTGGGCACCAAAAATATGTTGTGGTTTGAAAACAAACCAAGTGAGAGGCTCTAAGTCAGAAATAAAATTTAGTGAGAAGACAAGGGAAAATAAAATAAAATAAAATGAAAACAAAAAGAAAGAAACCACTGACAGAGTCAGAATACAACCTGATCAGGGTGATGGAAGCAGTCCAGGTGAGGTGGTCTTCCTGAAGCAGTGAT
Source organism: Sylvia atricapilla (assembly GCF_009819655.1). Lineage (NCBI taxonomy): Eukaryota > Metazoa > Chordata > Aves > Passeriformes > Sylviidae > Sylvia > Sylvia atricapilla. Next base: position 118,824,072 of record NC_089140.1, on the reverse strand, counting down.
CTCATAGAAAGGTCTGGTAGCTCCGGTCCTCTGGGAATCCAGTGGGTGAAGGCTGCTTCTACTGTCCCAAATCCCAGCTTATATCCAGGTGAGAATGCTTGGCTCCTCCCCATGGGTGGAGCATCTCACAGTGGAATGAGGAGTCATGGAAGAGGGCCTTGATGGCCCATTAAAGAGAGATAACTCCCAGAGGGAGTTATCTATGAGTCATCCACAAGGCATTGATGGGCCATTAACTGAAGATGGTGATAGAATACATTCTAAACGACAACGCAGGACACCAAGTAAGAAAGCACTTGGACTCTGTAAGGTATCATTTAAAATTCTACTTATTAGAGATAATACTATCATGAGAGAAAAATAAAGGTAATTTTATGTCCCATTTGCTGCTGGCAACTCTGAATGTTCAGCACTGAATTATTCCCTGAAGCAGATGTAGCACATCCTGCAGATATCATCCACAGAATTTTGGTAATTTGAGCCATTATAGGATTTTATTGCAAGAAAACAATTCTGTTCATCATTTCTACTATCAAACAGAACGCAGGTTCACATGAGAACTTCTTGTTGTGCCTTTAGATAAAGGCAAAGACACACAGGTGGTGTAATCTCTGGTATGTGGTGGGATTTGCCTGCAGGCTCCTTTTTCACGGGGAGTGGGCTGAGTGTGTCCTGAAGCCAAGAGACAAAGGCAGCACAGCACCAGACTGAAGGCAAAGCAGCACATGCAGCCCAGCTCAGGTTGACTGTTTTGTGGATCACTAATGATATAATATGGTCTTCTGGTCAGGATCCCTACACACACCCTTCAGCCTGTTTCCCCTAGAAATAATGGTGTATTTTTCACAGAGAGACACTGAAAGGAATTTACATTTCTCTCCAGAAGTTTTACATTCCCATCCTGAAATCTCCCACTCTCACAACTGCTGTCCTACTGCAGAGAGCACATGCCTCCATATAAAGCTCATCACATACAACTATGAAGCTGTATAACATACAACATATAAAGCTGTATCACATACAACTACCAAAAATTCTACTTCCATCATCCCTTCTTTCCTGTAACTGTGTACCATTAAATACCTCATGTAGAAATTAACATAGTTAATCTAATTACACAAGCACACAGCTAATTTTTTTACACACACACTTGTTCAGTTGCACTAAATGCTTACAGTTCCTGTGGCTTTTTGTGCCTTTTTAATATCTTCATTTGCTCCTTATTTCTACCACTCAGTTCTACTTGTATTTATCTCCGTTCATCCCAGCTATGAAGAAACAGTGGCTTGCATGCATGCACACTTCACATGCGCACAGGCTCCTGTCTGAACACCCATCCTTCTTCCCTTTGATCTGCAAGATAAAACAGAGTGAGGGAATGTGAGTGAGTGTGAGTATGTGTGAATATACCTGTCTGTGTGGGCTCTGGTGTTTAGTTTCCCAAAAGCACACACATATACACATGCATTTGGCTAGGTCCTGGAGTGGAAGGGGATGCAAGCAAGCTCACTGGGACACAAACCCACATCCTGCAGGAGGTGAAAGAAACAAGAGTTATTTCTCCATCTGCAAGCTGTGACATGTAGGATCTCTATTACTGCTGTTCTCAGGACTGAGCACAGCTTAAATTCAAGGATAAATTATACATTCGAACAGCATATTCAAACTCTGAAAATAAAGCTAAAGCCCTGCACCCAGAATTCTCTGTACCTGGTTCCTGGAGAGCATGAATTGGATATCCTGCCTCTGCAAGTCACTGCTCTCTGTACTAATGTTCAAATTGTACATTACCACCAGAAGTAGATATAGAAAATAAACACTGCTCATCTCTATGCAGAGCACATATAAACAGCTGGGGGCCACACTGCAGCTGGCTCTACATGGGTCAAGCCATGCAGTTGTCATGCCTACTATTACATTCACAGGCAGGAGCTAAGCACACAGCTTAAACTGGCCACTGCACAAGGCAGACCATGGCCAGTGCACACACTGATGTTGTTGAAAAGGCTAATGTTAGGAACCTCTGGTAGAAATCTAACATCTATAGAAATGTTTCCATGCTTGTGCCAACCAAAGGTAGACTTCAAGTCTAAAGTGTGACAAATGAGGTGTGACATCTTCTACCATGGGAAAGAAATGTGACAGGATCACCCAAAAATACCTACTACATCTGTGAAATGCTTAAACAATCATTTGCCACTTTGGCTTAAATCCTTAGTTTCATTATTTCACTAGCTAAGTAATATTCAGAGCATCAATTTTATTAGGAGAGAAAAAATTCATTCAATTAATACATAGAATTAAAATAATTAAATCAGAAAAATACACTGAATTTTTAGCCTACATCAGGTGCATCCTTTTGATCACTACTGCATTGCACAGCCAGTGCACTATTGTTATAAGTACAGGTGATCTAGTTACTAATTAATGAAATCCTGCAATCAGAAATATAGCACAGCAAGCCTTTGAGTCTAAATGAGAAATTCTAATCAGATTTAAATTGTTCAGTTGTTCCAGCCACTGTAATGATCTTTGTAATGATTTTTTTTAATAGTCTGAGACAATTCATGTCAAAAATACTGTCACCTAAGTACAAAACTGCATGTACTGTAGGCATCCATCAGTACTTGCCTAATTCTATCTTAAATCTTGAAGCAGCTGTTGGATTTGTTTAGATAATTTATTGGTACTAATTTTTACAGGTTTTAATTCACTGCATTTATTTGAGGTTTATTTCATTATGGCCACAGCACCTTTAGTATCATGATTACTTTCTAAATTCAGTTTTCTTCAAATTCCAATAATTATATAGAACTTGTAGTTGTGAAAATAGGAAACTAATATAACTAACAACAGAATTCAACATCAGAAGACAAAGTTCACCTAAAATAACAATAAATAGAATAATTTTTCCGACTTAACTCCAAATTATTTTATTTTAATACCAAAAGAGAATGATACTGGGGACCAACCTCCTTCATCTGACGATTTGGGTCCTGTTTTTCAGAAAGTTGCAGCAAAATGCATCTGCGTTACTCTTGCTGTGTACTGCCCTCTCGTGGATTCATCAGAGGATAAATCGGAAAAAGGAATCTGTAAACAGACTAAGAATATACAGACACCCAGGAGATTGTTTTCCCAAGCCCTATAAAGCCTGACTTTGGTCACAGATGTGGGCCCACAGGAATTCACATCCAGAAATATACATAAGCATTTACAGAACTGATTTTTAATCAGAGAATAAATATATTAACAACACTCCACATTCAAATTACAGCTCTTCATGTCTTCAAAAAACCTATTTGTGGTTTTTACATAAAAATACCTTATGGATTGGAATTTGATAATTTTAGCTACAAAATTTTCTTTTTGTACCAAATATAATTGAAAAACACTTCAATTAATGAAAGCCTTAAGCTGCTTTAAAATCAAGCTAAGTATTTAAAATCAAGCCAAAGTCTACACCAGTTTTAATAGGTATTTACAAGTAATGTAAATAGTTTAGAACTCATGTAAATTTATGATGCACATATTTTCAGGTCAAGACGGGTAAAACACCCAGATTTTGACTACCAGAAGGAACATTTATGCAAGCTGCAGAAACAAGAGACATTTCAATAGAGCTGGCACATTGAGGAAGACAGATCTGCAAGTATTCCCAAAAAAATCCTTTGAGCATTAACTTTGTTGTTTGCTCTATGTGAAAATACGAGTTTCTCTGCAATTCAGTCTGCTCCTGAACTTCACAAATTCCTGGATTTTTTTTTTTAGTCTTCAAAGCGGGGTATATAATTTATCTATCTCTGAATGTGGGATAGTCTGCTGCACTTTTTTAAAGGCAAAATTGGATTTATTCAAAAGCATGCCACAGGAAGGATGCTTTGGCCTGTTCAGTGTATAGCTAAAGGTCTGTGTCAATAACCTCATTCAGCCCAGTCCAAAAAACCCACATTCCCTTCCAGCTCCTTCTCCAATTAATCGATTTCAACTAATTTTGGGAGGAAAAAGATCAGAAGCTTTCAATTAGAGTGGTTTACTGTAGCATGATGAAACAAGCTCTGCCACTGATCAAGGAGCATAATATATCCATTGTTTCCATCATATTTTAAATTAAGACTTCAGGATGGGATAAATTATTATTTCCTCTGTATCCAAGAAAGTCTGCATTTCAGAATGCTTTCACAAAAAGCAGAAGAATATTTGACAGGATAACCAAATCCTGATAATCTTTTTAATCCATGTCATCAAATCTCTTATCACCCAAATCAAGGCATCTTGGACCATAACTCTGACAGGAAATAAAAGTATTGGAGATGAACTCCTATGCATGATCAGCTCCAGGCATAATGAGGAAAAACACAGTTCTGAATTCAATGCTGTAGTGAAACTGAAAATTCAGCTCACAATCTGAATTCATTGCTGGCATCTAGGGGCAGTTCAAGGATATAGATTTCTCCATGCCAACAGCATGGAAAAGTCTCCACCACAGCTCTTCTGCTACCCAGCTGAGTCTGTGCTCCTTTCTTCTGGCTCCCAGGAACCAGAATATGCAGTGCTTTTCCCGTGCTTCATTCAGGATTTAGTTTTTGTGGCATCACCCATTTTTAAATACACGTTGAGGAACAGATGGATAGGATGACAAATTTTGCATGTCTATGCAATGTAATTGCATATGGAACAAGCTGCCAGATTTTAGAATTTCTAATTTACAAGAAAGTGAGCTGCAGTGTCTGATGCTGCTAAAAGGCATAAAAACATTCTGAAGAAGCTAGAAGTAAATAGCTATAGATTTTAGACTGGATAGAAGAGGAATGCACTTCAGGGAATTTTAAATTCAATAGAAGTCTATTTGAGTGTTCAGTTCTTTTATCTGGGCACCTTTTTGAGCCAACTAGGAATGCTACAGAATGAACACAGGAAGGTTTTTCCTCTCTGGTCATCCAATCAAATTGAGTAGGTCAGCTTTAGAAAGGGAAGTGTCCTTCTATTTCCCTTTGAGAGTCTTACTCATGCATTGATGTGATATTCTGGTTTGTGCCTGTTCTTTACTATTCTATTAATACAAGAGGACCCAGGCTCAAGAATACTGGTGGTTTTGTTTGATCTCTCTTGCAGTAGTAAAATCAGAGCAAAAGCAGGATTCAGGAGAAGAAAGGGCCTATAAAGAGCCTTAGAGACTTGTGGATTCCAGTGATTTCCATGGCAGTAACAGAAAACAAGATTGGCCTTATTCAATCTTCCTTTTTGGTGCATTGCTTTGTTCCTATGGTAGATGGCACTAACAGTACTTATTATCAAGTTTACCACTTTTCACTTAAAATGTTTAATTATTTATAGTTTTACCAGTAGTTTGCCCTTAGGTTTTTGTATCCAGGCTAAGTATCATGTCAGCTTGAAATCTGGCAATAAGGGACAAGAGAAAGAAAGGAACATATTTCAATAAAAATAATTCATCTGTGTAGTCAGAATTGGTTGAGACTTTGTTTGCCTACATTAATAAAAAAAATGTCATCTCTGAAATTCTAGCAGTTTGTTTTTTGAAGTAGGGACTTGAATTTCAGGTGGCCAAGGATGAGAAGGGGGTTTTTCATCCTTTTGAAATTCTAAGTCCAACCGAGGTGAAAATATGACAGGGCAAAAATAACTTAATAATGAGTGTCAGTAAATCAGCACCTATAAATGATAATCTGAGAAGTGAAATGCATTCAAAGGGGATATTTCACAAAAGTGGTGGAATACTAATCAGAATAGCATGTGGTGTTCCAAGGAGTCTTGGGGAAAGCAGGCTGTGACAAATATCTTGAGTGCTTTGTACAGATGAGAGCTCCAAGCAATTTGGAAAGTGACAACCAAAATATGTAAAACAGTGACTGAGTTATTTTATACGAAAAGAAGAAGAAATGTATAAGAGAAATGAGATCTACAGCTTTACCGAGGCTCTCTGCATTTTTTATCCTCTGTTTCATTTAATAGGAGTTCTGTTTGCTCTGCAATGTTAACTGGAAGGTTTTTTAGCAGCACTGTTAAACCAACATATCATAGTGATGGCTCTTGAAAGCCAGGTAGACCATCTAAGTCATCAGTTGACAGGTTCACAGAATCACAGGATGGTTGAGTTTGGAAGGACCTCTGGAGGGCATCATGTCCAACCTCCCTGCACAAGCAGTGTCACGTAGAGCCCAGGACCATGTCCAGAAAAGCTTTTGAATATGTCCAAGGATGAAGACCCACAACCCCCCCTGGGCAACCTCAGTGAAAAAGTGTTTCCTGGTGTTCAGAAGCAACATCTTGTGTTTCAGTTTGTGCCCATTGCCTCTGGTTATGGCACTGGGCACTGCTGACTTCTGCGTTCTGTCTTCATTGCACCCACCCTTCAGGTATTTAAATATTTTGAACAGTTTTCCTGAACCTGCTCTTCTCCAAGATGAACGGTCCCAGCTCACCTAGCCTGTCCTCACTGGAGAGATGCTGCAGTCCCTTCATCTTTATGCCCCTTTACTGTACTCTCTCCAGTACATCCGTGTCTCTCTCTATTTCCCTGGAGTCCAGAACCGTAACCAGGCCTCCCCACTCCCAGGCCAACTCCTCCATTGTCTCTTGGCCCAAGAGAGCCCCATGTCTCCCTGTCTGCTGCTACAGCTTGGCTGTGGAGCACCCTTTGTCCCCAGATTTGCCCAGCCATGCTGCATGCTATTCATCCAAACCTAATTCAGCCATGCTGGTCTGCACCCCACAACGACTACTGCAAAAGACAGCTGCCACAGATGTGTATCACAGAATCACAGAACAGCTGAGGTAGCTGAGTATAAGACAGCTAACTTTCCTCCTAGTGTTGATAATTAATTTCTAAATCTTGGCATTTAGATTTAAATTAGGGAGACAGGAAAATGAGTAAAGAAACTATGTAAAAATTTAGCTTTGTTGTTCAGCTTCAGTTGAGAAAGAAAAAAAAATGGGATTACAAATATTTGTTCTTTTAACACTTTGAGAAGGGCATACAAGTAAAACCTAGGGGGTTCTGAGATACAGAAATTCAAATTAAAAACCAGCATGCTGCACATTTTGCACATATTCTGTGGGAATTTAGATCCTATACAACCAGAGATACCAGTGACTCAGCACACAGTGTGAATTAAAAATACAGCTTTGCCCAAAACAAATAAATACTTGTTACAAAGATCACTGTGCTCCAATGCATACCCCACCTTCTACTGTACACTCCAGGCACTTATGTCTACAAGGTCAATGATTCAGCTACATTGCCAGAAGTCTCCCTTGTGACAAGTCACCTTGTTGCCACATGGTTATGAAACAAGAGCATTGACACTGTAGGAAATCTGTTGGATTCTTTTTCCTCTCTCTTCATCTTTAGTCAAGTTAGAGCTACACAAACATGTGTGAATGACAGCCCCAGCGTGACTGTATTCTTTTGCAAAATCACAAAAATGTTCAGCTTGAGCAGAACTGACACCAAACCTCCCAACAAAACTTATCAAGATCCATCAGCCCTGGCCTCCAGTGACCTCTTCAGGCAGTGAGCCTCATTTAAACCCAGTTTAGACAGAAGTTTCCCTGGTGGAAAAGGCTTGCAGTGCTGGCAGCTCTGTTCAGGCCTTGATTCAGGCCAACTGAACTAAGATCATCACCACGTTTCACACAGTTGTCCAAAGAGCACATAACTGGCAATTGTTGATCACTATCTATCCAACCTGAAATGTTATTAACTGATTCATGTTCATAATGGTGGTTATTTGCATATATATTAGCATCTACTTAAAGACATCTTGGGGACCTGTTCCTAGCAAGAAGATCTGTATGTGCATTATTTCATAATGTAATCGCAACTTTGCAAACTGCAGGAAGAAATCCAAAGGGATTGCCTAAAACCTAAAATGATCCTGTGATCCCTATGATCCCTAAAACCTAAAATGCTCTCCAAGCTTCCTCACTTGTCAGCAGTGAAAGGTTTTCTTGGGCAAAGAAACTTAAACCAACTTGAGTCACCCTGCATCACCCTCCAGAAAAGTCCCAGGAAGTCCAGGGTTATAAATTTTGTGAGGCTGTGTTGACAGGGACTCTGAAATATATTGGGAGGCTGGACAAAGAGCAATGTAGGTCAAGCCAATATGGTTAGCATAACGTTCTCCATTTATTCTCTCTCAAATGGCAGATTATATACACTCCAGGACAATTTACAATTACAGGTCCTAAAAGGAATGCAAACAAACATTATTTATCTTATTCTTAAGGTGGCTGAAACGCTCACTCCACAAAAACTAGACCTATCAACGCCTAAGAACCCACTATCCCATGTGCACACTTTAACATAATTTCTAGCTGCACCAGAGGCCTCACAGGCTTAACTTAGAGTCCCAGGCTGTAGTAGCTCAACCCTCAATCCAAATAAAAATCCTGTCCTCGCTCTCTAAGAAACTTTGCAACAAGGCTGAAGTTAACAGAATGTAAAAGACTCTTTATGAGGCACTACATACAGTAAGAAGAAGAACAGGAACTTGTGGGATATTTTTGTTTGCTTTTCACTTCATTTTTGACTGCTCAAAAATATTCCTCAGTTATGCATTTAATTCTCAATGGAGAACAGTGTCAAATTGCTTATAGCAGAGACTTGTAAGTAAAGTTGGGGGTTTTTATTGGATGTACCTCAGGGTATGATGTGTCTGTGACTTCCTCTGTGATTTTGTTAGTTTCCCAGGCCTACCTAACAACAGATGCCTTATCAGCCTGATAGCTCAACTGTTCTGGGTTGACCTGCCTCCTATCCCATATATCCATCCCATATCTTGAATACAGTTATGTCTCGCAGCTGCCCCCTCCCTCTTGGGTGGGTGCCAGCAGTTTTTTTTTCTTTCTTTCTTTTCCTGTTTCGGCTCTTTACTGGCTTGGCTGCCTTTGCCTTGACTTCGCTTTGCTTTGCTCTCCGGCTGCCCCTGCCACCGTTTCCCCCCCCCCCCCCCTGCTGCTTCTGTTTAGTTTTGTTTTTTTTTTTTCCCCTCCTTCCTTCTTCCCCTCCCCGCCCCCCCCCCCCCCCCCCCAAGGTTTGAACCGGCTCCGGACCTGACCTGACAAGTTGGAGAAGTCCCGGAGCTTGCAACAGACGTGTTGCACCACCCTCATCATCACAGTAACCCGTCTTTTCCCACTATTCAGTGTTGGGGAGTGTATTTTTGTCAATAAACTGGTTTTTCCACTTTTCCTCCAAGGTATTTTCCTTCCCGAACCCAGGGCTGAGGGGGAAGGGGTGGTGAAAGTTTTAGTTTAAGAGACTCCTTTTGGAAGTTCTTCCCTAATTTATTCCAAACAAAGACACTCAACACACCTGCACAGAAATATAACAAGAGCTGGAGAAACAGATAACACGTATTTTGATGTGATTAACATACTATAATAAAATACATAAAAGGTCAGATGTCTGGTTCTAGGCTTATGAGGTATATAAGCTAAATTTAAATCTAGTGTGAGGAACAAAGGAAAGGAGGAAGGAAAAGCACCACCTATCTGCATCCATTAATCCCACAGTCGTACTGCAGACAGTGGTGGGATCCCCTGTTGCAGAACTCCTTCCCAAATACCTTGGTTTTGTAGCCGCTACTGATTTACACTGTTCCACTCTGTCACAACCACAATGAACCTCTTATTAAACTGCAATAGCTTAGTCATTACCATACTCCAGTAGCATAACAAAGTACTTAGAACAAATTACTACCAACAGTATTAATATTCTTAGACTCATTCATGATAATAGCATGGAATTCCCATATATTTTGAGGAGGAAAATAATTTAGAAATTATCAGTTTGATATCACGATGGCAAAGAAACTGTATGGTCAATAAAAACTTTTTAATGAAATGCTTTTCCATACTAAAGTGAAATGTGCTCATTAAACCTCTCAGCAGCCATTTCATGAGTGGATGCATATATTATTCATAATGTTTTGGTTATGGTAAATACCCGAGATACAGTCCCCAAACCCTACAGTATTTTTTTAGTATTAGGAAACCGTATTCTTCTACTGCAGGTGCCTATAGGTAAAGAAATTCAGCAGCTTATAGAACACAAAACGAATATATTGATTTTGAAACACAGGCACTTCTAGATAGATAAGTGACAAAACTGGATGGAAATACATTAACCTGGTTAATCATTGGATAAAATATAGCAGATAGATCCTGATCCCACATATATTAATCACAAGAGCTGACCCATACAAGCCTAAATAGTATGCTAGCAAATCCTTATGCTCCAAAGCATGCACACATATCCTAAGGCACCTTAAATGCTTCCCATGGGGGAACTTGATGTGATAGAGAATCAAAATAGTTCTTATTGCAAAGTAAGGGTACATTTGTTTTCGTTCTCCATGGAATGTAAGAATTTTTAGATGTGGTCTGAGTGATTTTATGGTAATAGCAGAGGTTTTTGCAAGAACATCTACATTCATGGGATTGCCTTAAAATACTTCCATGATGTTTAGAATCTCTAATGCCATTGCAGTGTTCTCCACAGCCATACTAGAATGTAGAGCAAATGGCACACCTTTAACAAATTTTCCTCATTTGGGTTCCTGCTTCTACTATTCTGGTAATAAGTGGATTCCTAAGAAATCTTATATTTTTTCCCCTTTCTCACAAGCTTCCAGCATGTGATAACATCTGCCTGTTTGTTACCTTGTTCTCTTTTTAAGATCCTTTGAACTGATGAAATAGCTTAACAAACTAAACTGACTTTTCATCACATTCAAAGCTGAAACCTGCTCCATCACTTTCCACCAAAGAAGATAAGAGGACATCAAAGGAGTCAAGACATTAGTGTCCCCAAGAATCTCCATCATTTCTACTTTGTCCGCTATTACATTTCTCTACAAACTCCTTAACTTCAGTGCTAGTGCCATTTCTTCTGAAAAAAACCCAAAACAACCAATTATACAGACTAAAGTGATTCTGAGAAACACTATGCCATTTCAAAACCATCTGGTAGGTCCTTTTCAAATATCACTGGTATTTCTTCACTTAGAATTTCAAGGTCCACAATTCCTGTAGAAGTCTTACTCAAGTAACCCAAATAGCCTGTTTAGAGCCCGTTCAGCTATAGTAAATGATATTTCCCACAAAAAGATAAACAAAAGACATAGGGGTTAATGCAACCATTCTTTAGCAAAGCTTTTTAAGGATATTAAAAATAATTTCACATATATCAGTGAGGTATAAAAGCAGCATTATGTTGCTCCCTCCTCGGCAGATTATCCTAGGTTCCTACAGCAGCTGACAATGTGGTCTCCAAAGCAATTTTTGTTTCGTTTCTTTTGGTTTTGAGGATTTTCCTTCAAGTGTCACAAGATTTCTAAATACTCTTTAATAAAAAATGGCTGCCAGTGACAATTACTGCAGTTCCAGAAAAACTTTTTACCAACTTATTTCTTGTGTGCTGAAATGTGAATGCAGCAAATAAGTTGCATTTTTTATGCATATATTTATATGCATATACATATAAAGAACTGAAACCAATCTTCTTAAAATTAACCAGAGACTTATCTATACCCAGGTTTAATGAAATACTAAGCACTCTCATTTGCCATCATTTTAATTTAAGAGAAATAGATTTATCTGCATGAGCTTGGAAATTAACCAAAGATCCCATATTGCCTGCCAAAAGCTCACTACACGTTTTCCATGGAATCCAAGAGGCATATTCTCTTTCTGAATGCCAAACATTATTTACATAACTAATAGGGCACTGTGAGTTTTAGTTCAAGTAAACAAGTTGGGCAGAACACACAAAAGGTATCAGTCTGCCTGCTGCTAGACTGAGGAAATGTGCTAGTGGAAAGCTCATCCTACCTCCATTTTCAATGGGTTTTGTGATTTTGAAGTTTGGTTTGAACACAAATGTTTATCCATTTCGCATCTCAGTTCAAAGAAAATCCATGTGACAAGTGGAAAATAAAAGGCCGTTTAAAAAGACGCAGGCCAGAAATATCATGTGGCAGTGATCTTGGTTCTTTCTAGAGTGCTGCTCCTGGTCAGTCTTTAGGCTTGAGAGATGAGATGAATGTGAAATACATCGTCCTGCTGCAGTCTGGAAAAGACTCTGGGGCTTAGTCTAGACACAAACTTCTTCCAATATTCTCTTGGTGAAGGGGAAGGAGTAATATGTGGGTGATCTTTGCCTGTTATATATTCCTTCCAGCACAGGTGTTGGGAAAATTCGTGACTCTATTAAGTCTCTAACTTCCTTCCCACGAAGCCTCCTTGACACAAAAGCACACTGACATGTGCTTACTCATCACTAGAGTCTTACAGACTGGCATAAGTGTTACAACCTAGTCTTAATATAGACATATATCTGTACTTATAAACCTGCAAAGTTCAAAGGGAGATAAATTTTTAAGGGAAGTAAATTATATGTTATTTTCCAAATATCTAGGATTAGAGGAGCTCGTCAGTGCAATAATACTGTGTCAATAGGAGTGTGTCAAAACTTCTTGGGAGTTTGTCTCGCCACTGTACCAGGTCACCTTGCCCCAGAATTAAAATATATTCTTCAGTGTTATTTCAGGTTATGACCTCGAAATCTCTAACCTGAAATAAGAGTGAAACAGTGGCAAAAAACTTGAAAGGACTTTTAATCCAAAGTTTAGTAAGTACACAAGGAAGGAGAATCCTGGACTATGTTAACAGGCATGTAGTAGTAGATTGAGGGCAGTCATTATTCCCTTTGACACTTGCTATATGACATCTAGAATTCTGTGTCCAGTTTTAGGGCCTTGATACAGAAAATGCAATAATTAAACCAGTGCACATCCAGTGAAGGGGCAGCACAGTGCTGAAGGGCTGGAGCATTCCTATGAGAAGAGACTGAGAAATCTGGACCTTCAGCTTGAGAAGGACAGATTTGAAGGAGATTGAATAATCCCCTGCCAGTAATTATGAGGAGATTACTGAAAAGACAGAGACAGGCTAATACAGCAGTACATGGTGGAAACACAAGAAACAACAGATGGATGGACACAAGAGAAGTTTGAACATACAAATTAAATCTTTCTCACTATAAGGATAGTGAAAGAGGCTGCCCAGAGAAGACATACAGTCACTTTTCTTAAAAATTTTCAAGATGCAACTGGATAAGGCCCTGGTCTCACCTCATCCATATGCCTCTTTTGAGCAGAAGGTTAGGTTAGGAACCTCCTGAAATCCAACACTCTTAAGAGAAGGAGGATTAATCTAGTTGAGTATTCTCTATGTGCTCTTATCAGGACAATAATTTTTTGCAGCTAAACTTCATGTCATTAATCAGTTTCTTTACCAAGCAATACGAACCCGTTATCCCAGGTACAGCTGCAATGATCTTACTATAAAATTTTAGTGCTGCATAGACATAGTACCAGTCATTTAAATCAACTCTTTCAGGTAATAAGCCACACTCAAATCTGTAACTGCCAGGGCTGGCAGTGGGAATAAAGGGTTTTGAAAACAAGATGGGAGCAAAATAGTGACTTTACATACAATTATAGTGGGGATAATTCAAACAGCTCCATGGATGACATTTTTCCCAACAGTTTTCTTAATATAATCTGTAAATCCTTATACAATTCATTGGTGTTTCATCTTACTCACTTTACTGTTCTTAAAGTATTACTAGCACAAATGGCCCCAGGGACGAGGAATACCCATTACACTAGCAACTGTATCAACAAATGTCAAAAAAAGGCAGTCTAGGGAAAGAAAAAATCGAAAACATTATCATTCCTATATTGCTATCTCTGCATTGTTTCCCATTACAATCTTATGTTGAATATCCCCCCAAACACTCCCAGTCAATAGCTTCCTAGCACAGATATCAATAGGTTTGGATGGAGCCTTAAAAATCGAACAACAAACCCCTTCTCTCCAAGAAAAGGAGTAAGACAGTTGAACTGCCATTTATCACTGAGACATTGGAAACTAAGACATGACATTTTGAAAGTAGCAAGTGCTAACCTTTATTTCCTAAGATCAAAGGGTAGTTTGAGCAATTGTACCAGTGTTCTTTGGTACATTGACAAATCTTTTGTCCTAACCTCAGGTATTTTCACTGATTCTATTTACAATGCCAGGTAAGGTGGGGGTACATAGCTGAAAAAACACCTGCATTTACAATATGTTTAAAGTCTATTATATTAAATTGTATCTGTATTAATTAATGATAGCATATTAGACTATTATATTAAATGCTAAAAAGAATCCAAGTAGTTGTTTAAGAAAAAAAAAAAAAGAAATAGGAAATTGCTGTATTGAATGGAATGTAATCACCTGAGGGTGAGAGCTCAGGAGGCAATTGGAAAAGCCAGCTAGGATAACAGAGACGAACTTGAAAGGAATCTGCAAAGGACTCACTCACTGCAAAGAGAGAGGAAAAAGAGATGTAGTCATAGATTACTACAAGACCTGAGAACTAATGGACAATTAAAGTGAATGAATACACTGAGGGATGGTAAATTCTAACAGGATGCAGTTCACACTAAAAGAAGCACTGGCCACGCTGAAGTGCCTCAGGAGTTTCCTGCCTGCCTCCCTTTCCTTCTGGTAAGGCAGTCCTTCAGTGAGGAAGCCTGTCTGCTAGGAACTGATGTGGAAGTCTTCCAAAACCTCCACCCAGGCTGCTGCAACAACAGAATGTCTCAAGACATCCCCAAGACAGTGAAGAAGCTAGCAAAGTACATTTTACTGAGCTCTGGCTAATATATTTCAGATTAACCCTTAAAATATACACAAAAATATGAATGCTTTCTTTATTAACCATAGAGAGTTTTCTTAAACGAATGCTTTGCTCAGGCACAAACCCACACCTTGTTTCAATGCCAAACAGATCCCAAAGACTGAAGCATGGGTTTAGTGCATACTTTGGCGTCAATAAATAGAGAAAATATATCTCTTCATATATGCAAATATATGTGCATATAAATATACACGTATTTTTATCATACCAACATGCTAAACACTGACAAAAAATTACTCAAGATATTTTATAGTTTCTGCAATGTACAATTTAAAGCTGCCAGAGCTCGCATGAGCTGTAGGAAGTATAAATGTGTTATTTCTGACGCTAGATGGCAGGAGATTGAAGTAAATAGTTTCTGTGGGTCAGAATAGCCTTCTTAATAAATCAGTTTAAAAAACAAATGCCTGACATTTTGTCAGGTGATCAAACCAAATTGAGTGATATAAATAGGATTCTGAAGTAAAGCTGAAGAGATTTTTAAGTTTTTAAAGCTAAAATGACTGTTCAGAAAATGACTGTTCACACAGACACGTAAGCTCAGCAATTAAATGCAGTTCACAAAGGATTAAAAAATGGTGGAACTGATCCTACAAAATTTTAACCCCGGTGAAGTTCTTCCAGGTGTGCTTACAAGCTGGTTGGGTCTCACTTTTACATTCATCAAGTTCTCTGTTAGTCTGTTTCTTTCTCAGAATTATATTTCAGAGCAGTTATCAGCTGCATCCATCACACAGGGCTGTAGTTAAGATAGTACAGAGCCAGTAAGACAAGCTGGCACCTTCCACTACTCATTAAGCGCCCTTTGAAAAGGGTATCATTACACCTCTTTTCTAGACAGGGTAACTTAAGCTGAGGAAGATGATGTAATTCGTGCAGAACCATCACTACCAGCAAAATCCCTCAGACTTGGCTTCAGTTTCCAGCTGCCTTCCAACAGCATTGTAAATATCCACTAAAAATATATTCTGGCATCTTTTTTTCATCTAGTAATTTTTCTTTCATATTAATATTTTTCGTATTGATATTCAATGGGTGATCATCATAAGCTTTCAGTACCTGAAGGGAGCCTACAGGGAATCCAGAGAGGGACTCTTCATCATCCTAGTCATAGGACAAGGAACAATGAGTACAAATTGAAAGACAGGAAATTTAGGTTAGATATTAGGAAGTACTCTTTTACTGTAAGGGTGGTTACACTGGAACAGATGGCCCAGGAAGGTGTTGAATAGCCAAACTCTGGTGGTCTTCAAAGTCAGGTTGGATAAGGCCTTGAGCAACTTGGTCTAGTGGGAAGGGTCCCTGCACACTGCCAGAGTGGTGGAGAATAAAGGTCCATTTCAACACCTAATTCTATGACTAGGAGTTCAAGTAGCCTCTGATAATGGGAACAAAACTAATCCCAATCTCCTCCTAAACCATTTTAGCTGATGGCTCCTTCCACATTTATTATGGACCTTATAAGATCAAGGACAAGTCAAGGACACTTGTCTTAGATGTTATAAATTATCCACTTACAGGTATCATATTGAACTTAATCCACCCAAAGGATTCTCTTTAATTCATCGTTCCAGTGTTTTTTGCACTGGTTCAGTTTAGCAGATCAGCTTTATGACATATTGTCAGAGTTGAGATAGCTGCTGCACTCAGAGTGCTTCAACAAAAACTTCAGACGGCTTCAAGCATCAGCACCATGTTATCTAAAAGTCTCCCATACCTTTTCTATGTAGCAATCCTATGGGCAGGTCCACCAGCTCTGGCTCTTTCACTCTTCTTTCTTCTCTCTGCAGTTCCAGCTTGCTGCAGCCTGTTCCTGTGACAACCACCTAACCCTATCTATCCCTCATACAGTGCCTTACCTTATCTGACCCTCACACAACCTCCTCTTCCCAGTACAACCAGCAGACTCCAGCTAACTGACTACCAGCTAACTCACCCTTTATCACACCCATAGCTGGGAGCACAAGGCTGTTCCCACTCTTGACTAATTAACACAGCTGCAATGTATCAGGGACATTGCCTTCAGCCCCATCTCTGTCTTCCCATCTCTTCCCACATCATATATCTAGAGAGCCTTGCTTAGATGGTTCCCATTAACTTCAATTTCCTAATAACCCAAATTTCCTGTGTTCACCTGTTAAGTAGTCTCTTAACCTGTGAATTTGCACTTTAGCGATATTGCATGCAACTATTCTTGATTTGTGCTATTCAGAATACTGAGCAATATGAAATTGGGCATTGTACTTCCAAGAAGTTGGAATATATTGCACCCAGATGGCAATCAACCAGCTCCCAGGGCAGCATCTTACACTTGTGGACAAGTGTCAAGTATACTTGATTTAAATCTTGTGATGTACCTTTTTTCACCATGCATGCTGACTAGCTTTCTTTTTACCTCCACTCCAATCCTCAGATTTTTACATTTTTTTTTCTAATTGTGCCCTGTGCAAACCCTCTGTCTTCCCTAGGACTTGTCAGACCAACAATTTTACATGGATCAGCTACTCCACCTTTGTAATACATAATATGGAACAGTATTTGATTCTTCCATAACTTTGCAGAGATCCATTATTTATCTAAAATCATGAAAGGTCAAGATGCAGCTTCTCTGGCAATGATGATTAATATTTTCTTTATCCTTTATTAGATATTGTTCATGGTCCTCCTTAATCACTGCTCAAATGATTCCCAGTTCTCTTGAGGTATTAGGATTTAATGTTGATTCTTGCTTCTTACAAATACAGAACATATTTTGCTATTGAACACTTACATTAATTCTGCATTATTATTAATAATTTAACCATCAACCAGTGCCTCTTTGCCACAGCTAGGATTTACACTGTACTCAATGTATTTAAACCCTTTTGTTCTTAGGCTTGCCAGCCATGAATTTCTTCCTGATGGTTTTAAATCCTCTTACAACTCAGAATTTATGAAGTGTAGAATATGTGCATCCACTGGTATATATTTCTCTTTTTTCTTGTTACATATTGCTTGAATACGTAACATGAACCAGGATGAAGTTTTAGGCAGTACTGTCCTATTTCCTGGGAAATAGAAATCATTGAAAGATGTCTTCAGGCCATAACATAAATTATTCTCAAAGGTCATTCAATTCAATACAGTTTTTATTTTCTTTTATTAGAGAGGTATTTAGGAAATAACATATCTTTTTCATTTGACCCTTAACAAATCCTAATTAGTTTCCTTCCTGTGTTTTATTAAAATACTGATCCAGAGATATTCAAGACCCCGTGAATCTTTTTTAATCAGCTTTCAAATAGGTAATGGTGTGTCTATTGTGAAAGATCTTATTGATTTATGCTTTTTACTCTCTCTACCCTCACTAGGTGAGTAGTAGTTTCTCTACAGTAGAGTAACTGGGGAGGTTTTGAGGCATTATGGAGGAAGACTCTATTATGACATCAATTATCTGTATTTCTGGCAGGTAGCTGAAGGTACTGGCAGAATGTGCCACTGCCTTTAAACGACCTGTTGGCATTTGGAATGTCAAAGAGGTGTGAAACAAAAGGAAACATCATGGCACTTCTCTTGTTTTTGATGGTAAGAATATATTCCAGCGGTGGGATGGTCCAACCTTCAGAGAGCTGTGTGGCAATTTCCTCATAAGTACTGACCTTTCTAGCTGCTAGAGAAAGCTCTAGATTATCAGTTTAAATCCTTGGATTTAATCCAGGAGAACAGTCTCTGAGCTAAGAGATTTTCTGCTATGGAAACAGTTTCCATGGTGCATAGGTAGTCTAATTCTATCAGATATATCAACCAATCTGACAAAATTTGACCAAAGTATGTGCAGATTAATTTTATATTTTCTTCGAAGAAACAACATTCTCAGATGCAGTTACTTGTTTATATCCAGTGATAGCTGCATGGCAGAATGCAAAATGGTATTACACCAAAATACTTCCATATTAATGAAGATGTTACTTAGAAAAACTATACTTGACAGTTCATACGGATCTTCATTACTAAGTTTTGCATTAATAGAGGGCACAAAATTGTAGTTCATTTCCAGGGAAAAGGCGCCAAAGCTCTTGTTTTGATGTCTTAGAATAAGGAAAGTTTTCGCTCTATGGAACCCAGATTCAAAACTATTCATTGCTTGTCTGGTATCTCAGCCACAAGTTGTGGGCAGGAAATCAGGACACTATTGGGGCTGGGAAAACAAACAAACAAACAAATATTTAGAGTTTAGCAAGGTAATTGAACTGAGAATAACTGAGCTGATAATGAATCTGACTTGAGATTTTTACCTGGAGAATTTACCTACTAAACTTCAGCTGCACATATACCTGAGTTAAATGTTACCACAAAGGATTATCCCCCTTCTACAGTCACACAGAGATTGGAGGATGATGTGTGAAACACTTTTAATAGTGTTAAGAAACAACAGAGGAAGTCATCAATCGGTTAACAAGTTGACATCCAATGACTGACTACCCAAGGAAGAAAAACAGTTTAACAGGCTCCTAAGGGATAAAGGTATTTTCTACTCTGCTTGTCTGCTCCTGCTCTGCTTTCATGTGCTAACCTCTTTGGACAGTAACAGAACAGACGAACCTTTTTTTTTTTCTTTCTAATATATTGCTTCCAGGTTGGGGTTTTTTTGTTTCTCCAACAGTGGAACCGAGATAAGAGATAAGGATATTTTTACACCAGCAGGCGGTAAGTGGGGTGTGTCATTTGCTTATGAAGGGAATTTTAATCAGTCCAAGGAAAAATAAAATGAAAGAAAATTGCACATTTTTGTCTCAGCCACTGCTGTCATGCCTGAAATCACCACATTTAAGAGAGCAATGAGTGAAGACTATGTGCTACCTGAGTTATAAAACACTGAGTACTTGTTCTAAAAAGAAAAAGAGATACTGCATTCAGAACACTGTATAAAGACTAGCTTAGACATCACATTCAGATAACTCAGCTTACCAATGACAAAGAGAAAAAGCTAAACTGTAATCTAAAATGTTCTTCAACTGTATCATGTGTCCCTCCTGCACTGCCATGCTCTGTGAAATGGCATTACGAACATTAATGTCAGGTGAAAACACAGGCGTGTCCAGGATGAAAACATTAATGGGTATCGTCAGCAATTTTGCTTTCTTTAAACAAACTATTTTCTATATTTTCTCTTCATAAAGAGTTTTACAGTTTTACAGGTTGTTCTTTAAAATGTTTAAACTAAATTAATATGTTTAAATGATCATATTGAAAGGAAGGACCCTCCCCCCCAACAGAGCATCACAAGAGATGACCTTTCAGTAAAAATATATGGATCCCACAACTTCCATCCAATTATGAAATTACAAAACTATGAAATTCTCATGATGAAGTTCTTTCCTGAATCAGGAAATTCTTGTTATGTCAGTATAACATTGGTCAAAATAACTCAGTGGCTGTAAAACTCAAGTGTGGTGTTAATCAGAAATATGGGGGGTTGAGTTCATATTATTTTTTGGCATCATATTTCCATATTTGCTACAATGCAACTTCTGGTACCTCTAAGCTCCTGCCATCCTGCCTCATCTGTCTTTCTATCCAACTGCCTCTGGTTTGAGCTGCCAAGCTGTGTGTGCCCTCACTGTGTCAGCCAAATGAAGAGGATAACCAAGCTGGAGAGGATAAACAGACCTGTAACGTCAGGGAGCAGAAAGTGGCAGCTCCCTGCGGGCTGGGAGCATTAGAGTCTCCCTGGCCAGCCCCAGGATTTGGGTCTGGTTTGTAGGGCCCAGGGCAAGCAGGGCTGTGGGGCGCTGGAGACCAGCTCTGCTGCGGCATCACTGGGGCAGGGGAGCCCTGGGCAGGTGCAGGCAGGGCCAGCAGTGCCCTCGGGGCTCTGGCAATTCTCTGTTTCCCAACTGAAACAATTCCCTCTCATAGCCCAGCTCACATGCACCCACTTTTTCTAGGAGCTGTTGACAGGTGGTGTGATCTCGCTGTAGTGTTGCCTGCTTTTAAGACCCAAGGATGTCTGCATTAAATATGCTTTTGGAGTTCCCCTTGTTTTCCTCCTCTGACATATTTCACCAGATTAGAATTTACTCCTTGGCTTTTTGATGTTTCAGGACTGACAGAATTCTGTAATACCAGTATTTTTCACCATTCATATTTTCCAGTCTTCTCAGCATTTTTCAGCATTCAAGTTGCATAAAGCTCTGAAGTACATGCTACCTAATTATATAGTTTGAAGCTATTGAGGCATCCAAATTTGAAGGAGGACAATCAAAACATCATTCCAGGCACAGATGGTAAAATGACCTGATAATTATGAGGCAATGTCAAGGGTGAGAAAGAGAGGAGGAGGAAAGACACTTTTCATGCCATTGCAGCTGACAGATAAATTAACAACTCCGTAGTTTCTGCTTCACCTACCTCCAGTACGACATTCTACGTAATGTTCCCTTTCCTCCCAGAAGATATAATAATAGTTCACTGCAGAATGTCTGCAGCCAGGAGTTGTCCAGGGAGTCACACAGAACACCACTGTACTGAATGTACTCTTTCATAAGTATCCCTTTCTTCTCAATATTTTCACACGTGTATATATGGCAAATGCCAATTGTTATAAATAAATATTGGGCACCTGCCATCTTTTGTGTGCAGTAGCTGCCATAGAGCACTGCTGATTCAGAAGATTTCTAGTGGCGTTTCAAAATAAACAGTGTTATCATTTTTCTTTCTTCTCAACCGTGAGAAGAAACTGGTTTTTGTAAAAAAAACAATTACTGGGTCTCCAACTGTTGCAAATAATGAATAATGTGTATCTTAAAACTAGATATTGAACATACAATGGAGTTGGCAGTGCTCAGATAATCATCTTTTCCAACCTCAGTGATTCTATGATTTTATAACACAAAATCTTTCATTGGGAATATGTCACCTACCCTGGGAGCAAAAGAAGTGAGACTGTATCTAAGCCCAAGTACACCAAGACAGGTCTGAGAATTTGGGAACTAAAATATCTGCCTTTTAAATTAGAAGCACAATCAAACACAAATTTACAAATTCCAAATGTTTGAGTGGTTTTAGTTGTGAAATCCAAATGCCAGACTTACAGTTGCTAAAGACTTACTCTTACTCTTGGGACAAATTCTCCAGCCTCCACATATCATAGTATGCCCACCTGCAAAACAACTCCAAAACACTGGTTACACGAAGTTAGAGGAAGGCTGAGATCTTTAACTACTGTGAAGTACAGAAGTTCAGAGAAGGATGGAGAAATGTGCAATACAAGTGCAATGTGTTACTACACAGAAATCATTTGTACAGCAAGTAAATACACATGATTTGTGTAGGAGGTGCAAGAAGTTTTTAAATTGCCATCCTCATATTTCCCCAGCATGAAATTTTCAGCAGAACAGAAAAGATAAAGGAATCTCTCGCCTAATAAAAGGCTGTATTTTCACTCAAAGGAAAACCTTTAAGTTCAATATAGGGAATATTGTTATATTGTTTCTTTATGTGTTTGAGCAGGGGTAGAGACATCTGAGACAAAGTCTAGACACTGCAATTTGTTTATCCAGTTATATACACCTCTTATTTGTTAGGAGCAATGCTTTTTTCCTCAGAGCAATTAGCCAAAAAGTTTGAAACCATGTTGCCACACATGTCTTAAGGCAGAATCTCAAGACAGAACAAGCTTTTCTTCACAATGGAGCCTGCTGCAGAGCCTTTAAAGATTTTTTCCTATGGTTAGCTCTAAGAATTCTATGCCTATAAAGAAACCTATGAGCAAAAGTATAGCAGTCTTTCCAAGATTAAAACTATACTATGGAATGGACTCATCAGTATGGTTTGTAATACTGTGTTCTGATGTTACTTATCAGTGTGGTTCCTAAAGGCTTCTCTGGAGGGCTGATCTGTTGATGAACTGTCTGTTACACACCTATTTTCCTTTAGCTGCTTCTAAAGCAAATCCATATTTAAATATCTTTCAATTCTACAAAACAGAAAAGAATATTTAACCTGTATTCCTGTCCTCTTGCAGAATAATAGCAGAAGACAGAAATTCTTTAAGTGCAGTTGTTCCGTTCTTTCACTGGATTTAACCATTTTATAATCGGTGCCACTGACAAAAATTGAAATAAAATTATTCAGATATGATAATGCAGAAACCCCAAGTAAGTTGAAGGCAGAATGTCAAGATTCTTAATTGCAAAGTCCATCCCTTCTAAAGATACTTGTACTTCATCTTAGTAAGAAAATTACATCTGAATACCCTCCGAGGTAATGTCAAGCACCAGTTCATTGTAACAAAACTGCCTCAGGTACAAACAGCAGCCTGTCTCTGATAGTGCAACGCTCAGCACAATCTGAATTACCAACCCCTAGAGTGGGAAATTCTCCTAAAAAGGAGGTTATCAGCTCTGTGTTACTACTGTAACACCTCTGACTACACAGAGTAGCTAGTTAAGGCTAACTAGCCATGGCACTCATGCGTGAATAACATCACATTCATTCTTATAGAGCACAAACCTAATCTAGAACATAATGAGCAGGACCACTTTCACTGTCCTTCATCTGACAAGGTCTTCGTGGGAGTTAAAAGAAATAGAGAGCAGATCTTGAAAAGGACATTGCACTCAATCAAATCCAATCTTTTAAAATGTGTTATAACAGAGAAAATGCCAGCATGAACATACTTAGCCTAGTTTATCATTAATGGGTATGATTTAAACAAGAAAATGTAAATAATTTTTAAACTCCTGTTTCTGAACTGTTATGTCTCTAACAAATGTGCAGCAAGGACTGTTTATTTAAGCCAATGCAACCTTCTCATGAAGGTGAGAGCTGAGACAATTCAAAGGTATAGAACATACTTATAAGAAGCTAATGCCCTTTTTCTGTTATTCCCAATAAGTGGCAAGTTCTAAAGTCTAGGTAACCAAATGTAGGCCGCCTGCCCACTCACTTTAAATGAAGCCTTTCTTGTTTCCACACTGTGTAGAATTGCCTCTGTTTCGGCAGCCTGTGTTCCTTGTAAAGTGTAGGATGCTGTGATAAATCCCACAACTCGATTCATTAGCAGGGAAACCATATCTCAGTTTGGTCTCTTCTGTTCCACCCAAGGCTGTTATCACTACCAAGCTGCCCTTTGGCATTGGCAACTTTTCTTTTCTGTTCCAAAAAGACAAGGAAAAGAAACTTTGCTTTTCTTTGTCTCAAATCCTTTCCTTAGCTGGGTGCAAGTTTGATAGCCCATCTAGCTGGGAAAGTAGACTTACCAGGATTTTGAGGTGTGTTTTCATCTTCAGTGGTTTGTTCCATTCCCTCCTGTGTTCTTGGTTCAATCTAAATTGTATCCTCCCACCTAGTTATCTACCTTGTCCTCATCCTGCCCCTTGATCTAGTCTGTTCCCAGTCCCTCTTCCTGCAAAATTGCCAATCCCGCCTTATGCCAGCCCCCTGCCTGGGAAATTCCCTGGAAATCCCCTGAGCCTGGAAGCCCCATTGGTTTGATTGAACTATTTCCCTCCTCCTATGCCTTCTCATTGGTTTAAATTGTGTAAACCACGCCTTGTGATCCTCCCCAATCTTCCCCCTATTGGCTGACAATTTTCACCCTCCCCTTGAGTAAATTAATTCCCGTTTATAAATTCTGGCAGACTCCAATTCCTTGTCACTTGTTCCTAGACCCTTCCTTAAATGGGGGGATAGAAGACTCAGTAAGGAACCTGTATCCACCTCTCTATCCCGAACTCCCTTGAAGGACTTTACAGTATCTTCAACCTATTTCTATCCCAAGCATCAGCGCAGCTCTAAAAGTGTACTTAAAAGTTACATTTAAAATGTATTTCAAACTGCCTGAAGTAGTACATATAACAAAGGGAGGAGGAGGAAGAAGAGGAGGAGGAGGAACACTAACCCTAACCCTTAAAACTAACCCTAACCCCAAACCACCCCACACCCCAAGCCCCAATCCACCCTCAGGGCAACGGGTAGGATTAGGATTTGGGTTAGGGTATGGATGAGAGTTTAGTGTTAGGGTTAGGGTTTGGGCTAGCATTAGGATTAGCATGACGGTTTGGTTAGGGTTATGGTTTGGTTTAGGATCTGGGTTAAGATTAGGGTTTGGTTAGGGTTAGGGGTTGGTTTAGGATCTGGGTTAGGGTTATAGTTTAGGATTAGAGTTAGGGTTAGAGTTTAGAGTTATGTATTGGTTCAGAGTTAGGATTGGGATTATGGTTTGGGTTAGGATTAGTTTTATGTTTAGGATTTGGTTTAGGGTTATGGTTAGGGTTAGAGTTTGGGTTAGGGTTACAATTAGAATTAGGGTTACAGTTGGGGTTAGGATTTGGGTTAGGGTAGGGTCAGGGATAGCATTAGTGTTAGGATTGAGATCAAGATTAGGAATGAGTTTAGGTGTGAGATTAGGATTAGGATCAGGATTTTGATTGTTATTGTGATAGAGGTTGAGATTGCGATTGGGATTAGGATTAGTATTAGGGTTGGCCTTGATGTGTGGATTGGGATTAGGATTAAGACTAGGTTTGGGGTTGGGATTTGGATTGGGATTAGGATTGAGATTGAGATTGGTATTAGGATTAGGGTTGGCTTTGGTGTGTGGAATGGGATTATGATTAGGATTAGGTTTAGAATTGAAATTTGGATAGAGATTAGATTTAGGATTAGTATTAAAATTAGGATTAGGGTTGGGTTTTGGATTGGGATTAGGATTAAGATTAGGTTTGAGATTTAGTTTGGGACTGGGATTGGAATTAGGATTGGGATTAGGATTACAGTTTGGGAAAGGGATAGGGGTTAGGTTAGGGTTACCATTCAGGTTATGTTTTCCTTTCAGGTTAGAGTTAAATTTAGGGTTAGGGTTTGGTTTTGTGTTAGTATTGGGTTTATGGTTCGAGTTTGGATTAGTGTTAGGGTTAAGGATAGGGTTAGGGTCAGGTTTAGGGTTAGAGTTTGGGGTTAGGGTTCAGTTTAGGGTTAGGGTTAGCATTACGGTCAGGTTTAGGCCTAGGTTTAGGCTTAGGTTTAGTCTTCGAATTAGGGTTGCATTTAGGTTTTGGGTAAATCTTCGGCTAAGGTGTAGGTTTCGGACTAGGGGTTAGGTTAGGGTTCTATTTACCTGAGCCCAGTATCAGGGCTAAGGGTAAATTAGGTTTTTAGTTAGTGTTCTGGGTATTGTTATGGTCAGGATTGGGATTAAAGTTAGGATTGAGAGTTGGATTAGGATTTGGATTAGGATTATGGTTTGTCATATGGTTATCCTTTGGGTTGGGTTTGTCATAACGGTTAGGGTTGTTTTTAGGGTTAGGGTTAGGTTTGGGGTTGTAATTAGAGTTAGGCTTAGGGTTAGGGTTTGGGTTAGGAGCAGCCTTTGGCATAGGGTTACGGTTAGGTTTAGGGTTAGATTTATGGTTTGGGTTAGGTTTTGGGATTTACTTAGGATTAAGGTTAGCTTTAGGTTTAGGGTTTTGTTTAGGCTTCAGATTTGGGATTTCCTTAAGGTTGGCATTACGTTTATTTTTACCTTTTGGGTTAGGTTTATTTTTTAGGGTTAGGGTTAGTGTTTGGGGTCTTCCTTCTCATCCTCATCCTCATCCATGTCCTTGTTCTCATTGTCCTGTTATTCCTTCTCCTTTTTTTAGCCTTTTTTTCATTGTGTTTCTTTCCTTCAGTGTTTGCTTCTTGTGATTTCATTCTCTTTCTATCTCATACCCCTTTGTATTTTACTCAGAGAATGTTGCAGGAAGGCAGGATTTAAGATTTAATCCTAGAGTCAGAGAAGCCCAGAATTATATTAATTCAAATGGAGCCAGGTTTTCCTCTTGAAAGTAATGTTTTTAGAATAATAGCAAAACTCTTCCACAATCAGATGCCAAAAGTAAAATTTTTACTTACTCCAGTAAAGTCAGGGTTTTTAACTGGAAAGCAAATACTTTAGAATTATAGCCAAACTACATTTTTTTAACATTTAAATAAATTACTATATTACCAATGCATTTCAGGTGTAGCAAGGATACACAGTAAGAGATGTAAATGTTGAATAAAGCAGTGCGGTTTGCTTTAATATCATACACATGCCCTTCAAAAGTCAGGTGCTCAACTCTACTTTTGAAGTCACTTCTGAACAGAGAGCAAAACTTTTATTAAACAGATGTTTGTAAAGTTGAGGTTGCATTTATTACAAACCTGAAGATTCACAGAACAGATTTGGGGGCTTGCCTGTAGTTAATGGAAAGTGTTTTCCATTTAACAAGAGATGTACAATTCTGTTTTAACAAGAGATGTACAGCATGTAGGCACACACACACATTCACCTCTGCATATTCTCAGCAGAAATAAAACTGAGATTTTAAGCAGGGCCTGTGATGGGGGGATGGGAAGCTCAAGGGAAAGAACACTAATAACTAGACCAAAGAGTATGATCCTGCCTTGGACAAAGTCTTTTCCACCTCCAGACTCTTATCACACAGCTATGGTCAGATTTGGTACCACTATGAAAAAGACAAAGGAAAATGCTTGTTTGCCTTTCAGCCAGAGAATACAAAGTGTGTGTGGTTTAATACAGGCCTTTTTCGAAAGGCTCCCTGTGTTTCTGAAACATTAACAGGGATTTAGAGTAGTTCTCACACGTTCAAATGTCAGCTGGTTTTATTTGTCTACAGCCCGCTTGTTAATTTTGCTCTCAGAGAGGCTGACAATCAGTTGGGTTTGAAACACTTTTTGCTCCTTTTTAGTAAATTCAACATAAAGCTATCAAAGGGGCTATCCATTTATTCCATATTGGCATCATATTTTTACCTACATTTTCTTCAACAGGTATGCCATGTGTTTTCTATAAAGTACAATTATTTGCAGCAAAATTCTCATTTTCCTGGTTACTCTCAGTGCTCCAATGACTTATCTTTACATGGATCTTTCATCCTCACCAGTGTGGAAGAGAGAGTAAAAGCCCAGTTTTAAAAACAAGCTGGGCTTTTTATTCATTCTGTTGTATCAGCGTCTCTTCCATTCTCACTACTCACACACAAGATTTTAACCACACCGGTAACTTGAAATCCCGCTTTCTCCCTTCTTTATGGTTCCTAATGGACTCTGTATCACTCTTTGTTTCATGGAAGTGTGTCTCTTCCCTCTCATCAGCCTCAGCTCTTGCCCAGCCGGGAAAGCCTCATGGATAATTCCCCGATGCCACTGACAGTGGGTTAAGCGGCCCTTGGCCGTCTGCCTCTCCGCACCTGCAGCCGAAGGCCACCCGCCGCAGCCCTGGTCCCGCCGGCCCCGACGGAGCCGCGGTGCCCGCGGGGGGCTGCTGGCCCCCGCCCGGCCCTTGCCGGCCCCGCATTCCCCCCGCATTCCCCCCGGGCTCTCCCGGGCTCCCCGCGGGCAGGGCGGCCTTGGGGCCGCGCACCCCCGGCCCTCCCCGGCGGGCGGGCGCTTCCCCGCCCAGTCCCGTCCCCGTCCCGTCCCCGTCCCGTCCCCGTCCCCGTGCCCAGGCGCGGCGGGGCGGCGGCCGACCAGTGTCCTCCGCCGGCTTTCCGCCCTCGCCGCTGGCGACACCTCCGAGCGCCCCGCTCCTCCCGGCTCCGGCCGCGGCTTTGTGTGCGCGGCACCGGCCGCCACCTGAGGCGGGCGCGGCGGCCGCGGCGGGGACGGGGGCGGCCGTGCCGGCGGGGACGGTGCCGACGGTGCCGGCGCGGCCCCGCACGATGCCGCTCCGCGGGCTCCTGCCCCTTTGTCTGCTCTGCCTCCAGGCTGCGCTACCGCTCCGCGGCCACCGCGGCCGCTACGCCGGGTAAGTCCGCCCGCAGCCCCGCGGCCGCGCTCCCTCCCGCTGGCCGCAGCCGCCTGCTGTGTCTGCGGGTTCGGGCGTCCCTCCCGCCGCCGACCTGCTCCCGGGCTTGTTTGCCGCTAGTTGTAGCACGTAGTTCTTGGAAAAGGTGCTGCGGGTCTCTGCTAGCCAAAGGAAGGACGCTACATTGAGGGAAAGGGAAAAAAAGTTTGAGCGTCCTTGTGGAAAAGGGAATTGCGGTTATAGAGGGGGGAAATGAAAGGGTTTGAGGTTCCACCGTGCTCTGGGATGAATGAAGATTTGTATTTTCCTTTAGGATACAATAATGCTGGAACTTAAAATTGTTTCTAAAAACTTGAACAGTGTGCGCTCGTATTAGGGAGTGCGTTAGAAGTTCACGCAGTAAAGGAGCTCTAATGTCAGCAAGCGGAGACTAAAACTTTCTTGTGCATTTCAAACTAGACTTCCTTTTTGTTCCAACGGCAGTTCAAATTTGTGTTAGAAAGGGAAAGATGGAACTAAGTAATAGTAAAAGTGAACTGGCCTCCAAATCGTATGTTCTTCACCCGGTTTAAAGACTTTGGTTTTAATAAGTATTTAACATAGGAAGTTTATGACACAAATGAAAAGGCAAAGTCAGTCGTGTTAGAAGCCAGTGGCATGTGTCAACATACAGGATAAAATTCTTTCAAAGTGACCAGTAAATTCATGAGGATAAGCTCTTACTCTGTGAAAGTAAGAGCTGTATTATTCTTTTTTATATTATTAGAGTATCCAAGCCAGGCATAGAAACTCCTCTACTGAAGTGAAGCTTAAAAAAACATTCCCTAAGCTTCAAGGATTTGGTAATGTGATATGAAGCCGTTCACCTCTTAGTCACTATTAATGATAGAAAATAGTTAAACACTTGACAGCTGTTTCGTCGTCTCTGTTCAGTTCCTTGGGTCCCAGTGCCTCTCTGCACTGCGAAATCAAACAGGCCACCACAGTCAGGAGTGCTCCTGACAGTGCCAAAAAGCAGCAGGACAGAAAACTAAACTGTTCTTTAAAGCCAGGATCCTGCTGTAAGTTTTGTGCAACAGCTCTGTTCTCTGCCTGGAGCCCATAGCAGAGGCATGGTCTCTATGCTCTTGAATTTTTGTAAAACTCAAGATAGCATTCAGTTTGGTTCCAGATGACATGGAGATGAATAACACATTGTTAGTCTGGTGCTTAAATTTTTCTAAATATTAATTACATAAGTTACCTGCTAATTTTGACTAAATGTCAAAATATACATTTTTCTATCCTCTAGGTTGAAGTGACATGGTCAGCTATGACCAAGTTGGTTCAAATAGAATAACATGCATAAAAATTCAAATGTTGTACCTCTGCTCATTAATGAACTCAACATTTTTGTTCAAAGTTTTAAAAATAATTTTCTTGTTTCAGAATTTCATATTTCCAAGATGACATGTGAACAACCTGCCCAAACTCTCCTTTGTTGATCTCTGTTTTAGAAGCTTTTGCATAGACTCTAGTCCAAAAAAATGAGACTTCTCATCAGCTTCCAAAAGTTGGGCAAGGAAATCACTGCTAAAAAAAAAAAAAAGAAAAAAGAAAAAAAAAAAGCTAGAGTTAATTATAAAAACTCTTGGTCAATAGGCAGTTGTAGTAGGGGGCCAAGATACATTTACAAGCCTTGCTGAAAATGTGGTCAATATTTGAAACAGAAGCCAGAATGTGTACCACATGTGTAAAACAAACTGGAAAAACAAGCTAATATTTTTCCTACTCTAGTAATATTTTCACCACTCTACTAATATTTTCCATTTCTACTATCCTGGCATTATTTGTGTCAATAAAAGGTGATGGAAAGTTAATTTGAAATGGCATGGAGGTTTCTACAGAATTACAGATATATCTTGTCCATCTCTCATCATCACAATGTCTTGGGCAGGATCATTTAAATTCTTCTGTGTGTACCACTGATTAGAAACAGTTGATCAAGTATTGCCATTACTACTGAACCTGAACTCAAGGGAAGAAATTTTGGTAGATTTTTTTTTTTTTTTGAGAAAGCCAATTAGAAGGTGAATACTTTGCTAATGCTCATCATTAAAAGGGATGTTCCAACAAACAGACTTCTTTTTGTGCCAAGAAACATCTGTGAATCCTTGTAATTTCTATTGTGTCAGAAGCTGTACCATAAAGGGAAAAGGCATTAGTATAATTAGGGCAAAAGAATGAGAGGGGAAAAAAACCCCAAACAAACAAACAAAAAAAGCAATGGAAGCATTTCTCATAAACTTTGGTCAGCTCTAGGCAGCACATGCAATTGTAACTCTTTAGTTAAAGAGTCAGGCCTAAGATAATTAACTGGTAGTGCACATGTTTCTCCAAACTATGTCAAGCCACATGGGCACATCTTTAAGTAAATATGTTCTAGATACCTTTGGGAAGTCAGCAAGTATTTGGGGAGTCTCAGCAAGGAGGAAGAAGCACTCAGAGCTCTTGGAAGGACTGAGGGACGGTTGTGTTTGCCTTCTGCCTCACACAATACACTGGAGTTCAGCCTGCCTCTGTGCTCTTGTGCCTGAAGGAACTCAAGAGGAGCTCTCTAGAAGACACTGCTTATCAGCCACCCAACAGCAAACTTAAAATTATACTCACACATACTTTTTTTCCTTCCTGCAATTGTATATTCTGTCCAAAGGGGAAGTGGATAAATGGGAGACACACACGCACACCCATCAGGGTTTGGACAGAGTAGATGTGGAATTTTCAGGAGGATTTTTCAGGAGGAACCAGAAGTTCACACAGGAGCAACAAGGATAACCAAATACATGGGAATGGTTTAAGTTCCTGAAATAACCAAGTTATTTTAACTTAAGCAAGTTAAGTTCCTGAACACTTTGGTCTCCAGCAGAAACAATTTAGGCCCTAAGAGATGTGTACAAACTTTGAATCACATGGACCTAGTAGACAGAGATCAGTAGTTATTCCCTGTTTCTCCCAGTTATAGGAAGCGAGAGACATAAAATGAATGTAGGAGCCTTTTGATAGCTTTACAGAGTAGAGTGCTGAAGCAGATGGAGTTTTGTGAGGGTTTTTTACCAAATGCGACAATCTTCCTACTCTTGGGAATCCTATGAAGAAGGAGATGGCTTCCTATTAGCAGGTCAAGATTTCTTAGAATAGAAAATCTCTCTCTCATTTGTTCTTTAAAAATCACTACTATGATCTTTTTATTTCAGTTAATCTACCTCTACCTGTACATGGTGGCTCAGCATGTTGCCTCCAATTTTTCCCTGACTTTTTGTTCTTCCAAAGCCTTTTCAGAAGTGTTCATCATCTGACTTTTTCTCTCACTTGCAAATGACCAAGTGCAGGCAAAGGCTGAAATAACTTATCAGGTTTTTCTATAAGGTTTTTAATGCAAGATTTGGGTCTTTTTAAATATTGGAGCAAGATGATAACTCTCCCAAAATGTTATTCTTCAGTGGGTTGGAGTACTGCAGATAATTATCACTTCTCTTGGTCAGATGAAGGCTATGGTACATGCTTACTGTGTAACAACCACATGAAATAACCTGGGAGTCATGAGGAGGTGGATAGCAAGGAAACAGAGAACAGTAAAGAAATGTTCTATAATTCAAGATATAATATGCTGTAGCTACTGGGACGTGACATCCGGAAAATTGCATAAACCAACTGTTCATGTAGATAAGGACAGATATCAAATCTGAGAGCATTCAGCAAATTTCAGGCATTTTAATGCCCATTAATACCCCTACATACCATAACTAAGTACCTCTGATCCCACAGTACCTTACACACAATAGCTGGCAATTGGTCTGTCTCATGGAAAAAATACATGGGAGTGTGACGAAAATGAGTTGCTGAGGGAATTGAGAAGTGGAAAGGAACACCTCCTGTGCTGTTCCCTCTGCAGATTTTTTCCAAATGTTTTAATCACGGACTAAAAGCTCTGCTATGTAAAAAAAGTTCCTTCTCCCTGCTGCTCAGCTCTCCCTCCCCACCCACCCCCAAGTCAAAGTAAAATGTCATGAGCACAACTGGCAAAAAAAGAATTTGGAAAGCACACCAACAGCATGAGAGGGAAGGTAATTACATTCGTTCAGACAGAAATGAAACTTTTGTGCTTCTCTGGGTGGTGTCAAGGAGCTTCTAAGAGGTGAAAAGCTGTGAGATCTCTAGCAAAATCAATTTAAGTATCTTTTTTTAAATAACCAATGATTCTGTAGTCAAACATCACTGATTCCTAAAACCAGCACAGATCAGTGAAATCCACAAGAGTTCTGGCACCACTTACCTATTCTTGCCCCAAGACTGCAACTTTAATTATGTGCTTCTCATTACCTGATACTTCCCCTGCACAATATTTATGTTGTCCTATAGGAGAAAAAGAATACTGCCAAGTTTTGATTATTTTTCTCCTTTGTGTCCAAGCATTATAAATTTACCTTTTGAAGTTTCTCTGCCCTCCTCATTATAAATGAAAAATGTGAAGTGTTTCGGTTGCCCCTTCTTTCCCTCTTTTACTTTCTTCTTAAAAGTAATTGGAACAGCAGTACACACATCCTCACTACCTAAGTGAAGTGCATGCCAGGCACGGAGTCTCTCAGTTTATTATGGCTGTGTCTAAACTGACACACAGGTTCATGTCATCATGTGAGCCTGGTTCCCATACTTATCCAAACTGGGACACCGTTGCCTGCTGCTGTGGCTTCTGACCTCTGCAGGTGGAGAAGATGGGGAAAAAAGCAAGGAAAGTAAGGCAAGATATAAAATATCAAGACGTGGGGAAAGCTTGCACCCATACTTCGAAGCTTTGAACTTGTCCTAGGTGTCCTGCCTTATATGCAACCTATGGCCTTTCAGTAAGAATGATTGTTTTGAAATTGGAAAAGAAATTCCAGTAAACACTTAGACATTCCTCATTTCTAGAAGTATGAATATTACAAATGGGAATGTAGTCTATTATTAAAGAAAATGCATGTCCAGGGTTGCATCCAATAATTATGTTCTGGGAAAAAAACAAAAACAAAAAAACAACAACAACAACCAAACAAACAAAACAAAAAAATCACAATGACAACAACAACAACAAAAAAACCCACCCAAAACCTGGGATAAATCTAAGGGATACTTAGAAAAAGATACTTTTAAAAATAAGGAATTCACATATAAAATCTGCCTGCACCCTCAATCTAAAGCATCCCTTTTGGATACACCAGCTTCACTATCTCATGAAGCTAAGCAGGCAAAGAAATACAGCTTTTCCCAGAGCTTCTGGTAGTACTTGCAATGAACTCCAAAGCTCCCACTTCTACACTATATACTCACTTCCACATGCTGCTCCTGTGTGTTCACACTCATAGGTTCCTTAAAATGAAGTTCTCAAATCTGAATGTTTTGTGCAGGACTTAACAAGCATTTAACAGGGGACAGACACTCTATAAACTACATATATATTGATATTTTTTTATTAAAAACAAAAGGAATCTAAAATATGTGAGCAATTCACATAAAAGACAGTGGAACCTACTTTTAGCCCAGAGGAAGCTCACAGTTCTGAAAGGAGTAAATTTGAAAAAGGGAGGGTAAAAATCTGCTTTTCTTGAATACACTGCTGATATTTTATGGGAAACCCTTAGCTTCATACACTGTATAGGACTGTATCCCACACTGTATAATAAACAGGATCCCTAAGTCTCGTCTCCTGAAAGTCTAGTATCTGTAAAAATGTCATCCACATGTCTGAAATGGCCTTACATGGTCAAAATGCTGTAGGAAACATTTATTGTTGTATCCAGTTGAAGGCGGATGGACGCCATCAATCATCTCTCCCTATCTCCTGGAGGTAAACTCTGTCATCTCTGTTTTGCAGAATGGCTCTTCACTTCTGTTTTCTCCTTAATTTTACTCCTGAATACATAACAAGAACTGTACTCCCTTTTCTTTGGTAGAACGTAGTATTTAAGAGGTCACTGTGCGCATAGTGCAAAAGTCAAGAAATAAGCAGTTACATTGATCATATATTGGGCATCTCTTCAGTTCTGCAAACAAAACCTGCTGTGAGCATGCATACAGCATTAAAAACTGAGAACAGCAGTGTAGGTCAACAGTCAGTATTTTTACTGCTCAGGCAGTATGATTTGTTTTGCTCTCAGGCAGGAGATTAAAAGAAATTTTCTCAATTCAAAATAAAAATAGACAATAATTTTAAATAAGCAGGCTTGTTACTATCCCCTGTCCAACCAACATATATTTATGTTTTCAGTATTGTTTTTCTTGCAGGAAACAAGTGAAACCCATGTTCTCCATCCTATTTACAGTAAGCAGGTTTAGTTGGAAAATGAGAACCAATAATTATGGATATACATTGGACCTCTCTCTGAAAACTCTACTGTGGGTAAAACACTCACATTTTTTGTTGGTCTCAGATTTGCAAGAACAGTCAGCAAAATTCTGGACACAATTAAGCCTAATTCTAATTTTTTTTCAGTTAATTATGATCTGATTTAAAGGCTTCATTCAAATGATTGTACATATGGGTACAGAGCTATGGTTCTGATTTGATGTTGGTATTTCAGCAAAATGTGCTTGAATTTCAAGGGTGCTACTAATTTGCAGCTCAGTATATCAGATCAGAATCAGACCTTAAACAGACAGTGATTTTCAGGAAAATAGCTGCAAAGAAAGCTCCAAAACTGCATTTTGTGCAAGACATTTAAGGGTGGGTAAGCCAAAGTACTCTGAATTGAAAATATACTCAGATCAACAAGTGGATGGGGCAATAAATGTCATTTTTTTTCCTGTTATTTTGTACCTTGAATTTGCCAAATGAGGAGGCTGGGATGGGAGCTGGAATCCAGCAGTGGACAGTGAGCATGAACCCTTTCCTTGTGTCTGCCTGTGCAGGCTGAATGCTCTGGAGAACAATGTTCTGCTGAGCCTCCTCTTCCTCTGGGGAACAATGGGACTTAAAGTGTATTTATTTAAAGAGAATCCACGCCATAAAGTTACCACACAAAACAACACACAGAACAGCATTTTCCAAAGAGAAGATGCTCTAGATTGTTTAAAAACACATATATCCTATCAAATCAAAACAGTTTCTCTTTTTTTATGTTCTGAAGCTCAGTTAAGGCTGTGATATGGGGGAGACTACCACAGTATGACCTTGAAAATTAGTTTGTAGGGGGTTTATTATAGTAAAATTATTCTACAAAAAACTTAATGTTTCTTATACTGTGTTTCAAATATCTTCAAAATAGTAATGATACAGTAAGCAGCACCTCATGATTGACTCAGAGATAAAAAAAGAAGCTCTTTTTAGTTGAAATTAAAAATAAATTCTGGGCATTCACAGCCCAGAAAGCCAGTTATATCCTGGGCTGCACCAACAGAAGTATGGCCAGCAGGTGAAGGAGAGGATTCTTCCCATCTACTCCAGTCTCGTGCGACCCCACCTGGAGTGCTCCAGTGCATTTAGCTCTGGGGACCCCAACATAAGAAGGACATGGACCTGTTGGAACAAGTCCAGAGGAGGGTCACAAAAGTGGTCAGAGGACTGGAGCACCACTCCTGTGAGGAAAGGCTGTGAGAGTTGGGGTTGTTCAGCCTGAAGAAGAGAAGATTCAAGGGGGACCTCACTGCCACTTTTCAGTACTTACAGGGAGTTTATAAGAAAGATGGGGACAAACTTTTTATCAGGGCTTGTAGTGGTAGGACAATGGGTAATGGTTTTAAACTAAAAGAGGGTTGATTTATATGAGGTAGATGAAAGAAATCTTCTACAATGAGAATACTGAAACACTGAAACAATGTACTGAAACAGCTCTAGCTGCCCAGAGCTCTGTCTAACCTGACCTTGAAGGTTTCCAGAGATGGATCATCTGCCACCTCTCTGGGCAACCTGAACTAGTGAAAGATGTCCCTCTGGGGGCATTGAAGTAGATGAGTTTTAAAGGTTCTTTCCAACCCAAACTATTCTAAATTACTTTAGCAGGCCCAATGAAAAACTCTTTATTTCACCATACTCCTACCAAGATTACCACCAGATGCTACTCTGAGGCTGCAGTGCAGTCATGGCCAAATCCTGCTAACCCACACTAGTGGCTACCTGCTGCCACGGCAGTCAGTTGTGCTCCTGGTCTTCCAGCAGCTTCTGCTCAGGGACTGGAACTACTCTGCCTACAGCAAGAGAATTCCAGGAGCACAGAGAGGAAAAAGAAAAACCCACTCCTTAATTTTTTCCCCCCCTCGGGAAAAAATTGACAGCTTATCAGGTTGTGATTTGGCTGGCAGGGCCTCTCTGTTTGTGCTGGCACAGGGAAGGGGCAGGAATGGTTGGGGTTTGGTACCTGCCTGTGTACCTTGAGTCTGTCAGTCTCCCTGTGCACTGGGAACAGTTGTCTGAAACCTGTTAATTCCAGCTCTGTGTTCCAAGGAGCACGCGGTGGGTTTACCTCAGCAGAATTTGGTGTCTTGATCAGTCCCGACTGCCAGATTCCTCTCCAGACCTATGTCAATGAAACAATCACAAAGGAGTGTTTCAGACTCAGAGAGAATAGTATGATGCTTATTTTCAAATAATTACTGAAATTGCAAAACCGAAGAAAAATTTAACCTTGGTACTAACATCATC
Organism: Sylvia atricapilla; assembly: GCF_009819655.1. NCBI lineage: Eukaryota > Metazoa > Chordata > Aves > Passeriformes > Sylviidae > Sylvia > Sylvia atricapilla. The sequence goes on along the minus strand of NC_089140.1, from coordinate 118,786,872 downwards.
CTGTGGGTTTTTGAGGCGAAGGGATTTCAATATCCTTAATGTCTGAAGAAGCTGTTAGTCCTTCTTTGCATAATGAACAAGACTGGCATGATGGGGCCGACAGAAAAAATAGCCTCTTTATTAAACAGGTTGGTGTTAGGCAAACAATAGCTATTACATGTCAAGAAAGCAAGTACATTTAATTAAGTACATTTTATTAATAGCTCTGTCTTTTTTGTCACAGCGCAGTTTCATATTTTCAGGGAAATAAACCTTGGACCTTTTCATCTTTCAGGGAAATAATACTTGAACTGTATAGCACAAAAACACCCTCTGCCCAAAATTTATACCAAATAACAGGAGTCACCATGCAAGCACAATGCCAAGTCTGGTCTGGTAACTCAGAACTCTCTGCAGAATGAGCTTGTGTTCTTGCCAAAAACACAGTGTAAACATACCCAGTGGCACAAAGACGGCACAGCATGTCCTTATCCTGCTCCCTTATCAACAGGCTGGATCCCTGATCCATCTGCCTGTGGTAGCAACAATGGTAAAAAATTTAAATGGAGATCATTTAATAGAACATAAAATCTAAGTAATTAGCTTTTCCTTATGAAAAAGTAAATAGTTTCACCTTCAGTTTGTTCAGCTGAGGTTCTTTTATTTTGCTTTTACCAGAAGCATCTCTCTTAGTTTTGAAATAGTCAAACATGTAGTCATGTTTTGATATCGCCAAAAAAAAGGCTTCAGAGGAAATCAAAGCATTTGTGTAAAAAGGATAAAATCTTTTGTATTCCCTATCCAGCAGCATTAAAATAATTACTGAGGTATTTTCTGAGGCCTAGCCTAGAATATAAACTGCAGTGAAATATTTAATTATGCAGGTTTTGATCACTACTGCAAGGGTTTTTTCTGTTCAACACTAAGTTGTCCTGAGACATAGTGGTGATTCTCCCTCTGAAGCAACTGCAAGGAGCAGGAAATGCAGGAACAGAGGGGCTCCTGTGTCCAGGAGCAGGTCTTGGGAGGAACCCTCTCTGCTGCCATGGGCTGTGCAGTGTCTGAGCACATTTGGTGTATCATCTCTCAGAGGCCCCTGGCAAAGGGACATCATCTGGTCATAGAATCATAGAACCATAGAATTGTTTAGTTTATAAAAGTCCTTGAAGATCGCTGAGTCCAACTACTGACCCATGTTCCTAAGCACCATATCCATATGTGTTTTAAAGACCCCCAGGAATGGTTGAGAATGATGATTCAGCCATGTCCGTGGACAGCCTATTCCAATGCTTGACAACCTTCTCAGTGAAGAGGTTTTATCAATCTCTGTCAGACAGACACATGACAGAGTTACTGATCTACTCTTGCCAGGTGGTTCTGGGCCAGCACAGAGGGAGAAATGTGGGATTTTCAGGCACAAACTGGGTGAGGGAGGACTCAGGGTCTTCAGCCTTTCCTCCTGTCTACAGCATATGTTGTTTGCCACATGTTGTTTACCTTAACATCTTTCAAGGCCTTACATCTAGCCTTACCTGCAAAAGAGTTTCTATTAAATTAGAAAGTAGGTGTCCAGTGAGTTCAGGCGCTTTTGCAGTTCAGAAGCAAGTTAAGAGGCATCACAGACCTGGAGACTACAAGACCATCAATGCCCCTGCTAGCATCCACTCCCTCTATTCTTAGTTCTTAGCCAGTGGGTGGCATGCCACCCATCAGTGTGTTATTTTTCCTATGTTCATCCCTCTTCATTGGACCTATCACCCCTTCTTCATAAGATAACTGGTGGTTTCTTACCATATGATGAGTGATGGACAAAAAGGCACCTCACAAGTCTCATGGTCAGCACAGGCTGCCCCTGCCTGACCAAGGTGCAGGACTATTGGTAATGATTAGCATGTATCACCCACAAACATGAGAAAACAGTATAGAACCATTGAAAAATTAGTTGTCTTAAACCTCTGGGAGATTATGGGAAAGGGGAGCAAAGTCATTGCCCTACATGTTAAGGAGTCAGTATAGAGTAGTGCTCAGGATGACTTAAGCCTTATATCTCTTTTTTATGAGGGGCAACCTCTCCAAATTCTGTGAAATTCCAACTTCTTCAAATTCCCAAGAAGAATGGTGAGTGAAGGGCTCCATGGACCAGGAAAACCTGATTTTTTGCTTCTGCTGAATGAAACTGTCAGAGCAAGGGCAAACCCCCAGATTTTACCTTGTCAGATGAGATCAGTCCTAGCCATTTGTGGACAGCGAGACAGTGCCATGAAACAGTTTAGGGTACAGAATAGCAGAGAACGAGGGATGCACACTGTGCTCTGTGAAATCTGATCTTTCTGCATTGTTTGCCTTTAATCCAGCGACTATTATCTCTACTGAAAAAATACATGTGAGCTTTTATGTGTGACAACTGCACTCGGGGTGGTCTTTCAATTAGAAGGCATTTGGTCACAGAGCCTGCAGCAAGTCACGCCACTGCAGCCTGCACAGTTATGTCAGGAAAAAAGAAGCAGGCAGGAGAGGAAAAGCCTTCTCCTGGGTGGTTAAAGGGGACAGGTCTGTGAAAACTGGATCTGAGGAAAGAGGTTCCTAATATTCAGGTGTATTTGCTGTGAAGTGACATTAGCAGAGGGAAGAGACATACGTTTTATGCGTTCATTCCACGAGTAATGGATCTACTAGATTTCAGCTGTCTCTTTAGAGCTAATGAAATAGTCTTAATGGAGTCTTAATAGCTGGCCAATAAAAATGCAAAATAATAATTCTGTTTAAACAAAATAATTAGAACAAACAAGAAACCACTTTATGCAGAAGGGAAATGCAGAGATCTTACTGGGAGGACCAGTTTTACAGCACCCAATGGAAAAATCAGTTATTAGGGTGGATCAGCAACAAAAGTCCCTCTGGCTCACTGGAAAACATTGCTATTTTCAGGAGAAAAAAATAGCACAAACTTCAAGCAAACAAAGTGGGGATTTTAAAATTAGGTTTTGTATAAAGAACTTTGCTTCTTAGAAGAACAGATAAATAAATGGGCAAATTTAACATAGTATTTCTAAAGTTACAAAATCTCAGAGAGGTTATTTATTTCTAAACTGCATGGCTATAAAACACCAGATGCTGTACAATGAAGTCATCTCAGAACAAGACTGGAATATGTTGTCTGTGAGGAGCACGCAGATGCTTTTAGCAGTGACGTCTTGCTCATAAAACAAGAACACCAGACACTCTTCACTGAATTTAAAACCTGAGTCCCTGTTGCGTGTGGGATTTTGTTGTTTTAAGCTTAATTATTGCTCATGTGAAACAAGGGAGGGGAAGTTTTAAATGACAGTTTATGAAGAGAGAAGTAAGAGTTGTCTTATGTTATGGTAAGGATTAATGGAAGGAAATGTTGCCTCTTGTTTGAGCTTGGCAGCCAAAGAGGCCTCTGCTGTTTTGGCCACACACTATCCTGATGTATGGTTTAGGTCACTCCTCTCTATTTTACAAAAGCAGAAATGGCAGCGCAACAAAAAGATATATTTTTCATTTGAGACAGAAAAACACCAAAATTCCAACATAAACGCAAAGAATCACCTCATATATTGGGCTGCTTCTTGTATAGCAAAGGTGTTTGGCACTTGTTCTTAGCCATGGAGTATGCCAACTCCATTTTCCGTACAACTTGATGTAATGATAGCTGGTCACATAAAAGGTACAAGAAAGAAGCTGAAATATGGAGCCAACAATTTAAGGGTTTTATAAAGCTTTACATTTTTGTGTACATAATTGACACAGAGTATCAAGTGTAGCTCAAAATGCAAATATGTTGCCCATTGCAGCTTTATAGACTGCAGTAATTGCAAATGGAAATGAATTCACTCTATGAATTTATCCCATTGTTCAATGTAAAAAATACAATTTAAATTGAAAGAGTATTAAAGCAGAGAATGCGATATTATCTGGATTTTAAAAAATGAAATCAAAAATAAAGGCAACTCTCCATCTGGGTTCTGAATTAAGTGTTTGGTGGACACATACTGTTGCTGCTAATTAAAAAGAACGAACAAACCTTTTGTTTGCATTTTTGATAACTCCCATCAAAGCAACTGTCCTTTTCTAGGAGGAAATGTAGAGCAAAACGGAGAGGTTCAATATTGTCACAGGTTTCATAATTTGTGCATTCAAGATAGCATAAAGCAATGCAAACATTATATATTTTTTCATCTGAAGTTTCATCTCACTCTTTGAGACCATTTCAGTCAAATTGAGGTACATCCTATTTACCTGCCAAAAACTCAGCAAAATCAAATAGACCAACCAATCTTTCCTAGCTCAGCATTTCACCTTTAGATGAGAATAAGTACATAGAAGCTCTATCTCATAAAAACACTGGGTGCTACAGCAGCAGCATGAGATTTTGAGTGAAAATGCTGCTTGGAGGACGTATCTTGGCAAGCAGCAGCTCCCTGATAGAAATAGCATTTGGCATCAAAAGTTCTCTCACAGAAGGCCTATGTACATAGTTTTTCTTTTTCAAAGAACCTTTCCTTTTGCTGGCTGTGCAGGTGCTGAGCTGAGATTACAGCCTGCTGTGTAAAAACCTGCAGCTCATAACTGCCTCTCAGTTCTCACCCCTCTTCTACTTCATTGTCCTCATCTCCCCTCATAAACAGCCTGCAGAACCATTCTGGGTGGGGATTGAGGCATTTTACTATCCCCTGGCTCAGCACATAATTCCAGATTTTTGCTGTTGTGTGACTGCAGTATAATCAGGCAGTAGCAATTTCAGGTCTAAAACAGGTCTTTTGGACAGTGGGCCCAGACAGTATGATAAATAGCAATCTTGTCCAGGTGAAAATAACCTCAACAATTTTTTATTATTATGAATGTTTCCAATTTAGGGATTTGGTTTCAGTTGGACAGAAGGGAAGAAATGCTGACGGGATGATTTGTTTAAGGAGCTAGCAGCTCTCTTCTGCATTTCATTAATTTCTGTGAGTTATTTTATGAAGAGAGATCTTAAATCATACTTAGGAAATTTTCATTAAGTATCAATAGACAAAGCTCTGTTTTGTAAGAAGTAGATGTGAGCAATGCTGAGAAATAACTGATACCTGAGTGCAAGACTCCATTGACACCCTCTGAACTTGGTCTCCTGTTCTGCTGGATCCTTTTGGATTTTGTTGGTGTATTTGCTTGGGTTTAGTAGTTTTCTCTGTGTGAGAGTTGGAAATAGGGATCAAAAAAGAGGAGCAAGCAAGAGGTCATAAACAATAGCTCTAAGAGACATTATCTACCCTGGTCATTTCACTCCAGTGTTGTCCTGGATGAAGTTGATAGCTATGTCTCTTTTCACTGAAAGTCACAAATATATTTTTATACCTTCACAAAAGTATGGGCATCATTATCCGTGATAACCTCCAAACCTGGTAAGTCAAGGCAGTGCACACAAAGGTAACTGTCTTTCATACAGAAAGTATGAACAGCATGATGTCATGCAGTCAGGTAGACTAAACAATCTGTCTTTTTCAGATAAAACCTATAAAACCTTAAGAAACATTTACTGTATCAGGTATGTGATGAAAATTACAGTAATAAATCTGAGATGATTTAGAAACTGTTCCCAGGACAATTACAGAATGCCCCAAGCATTTGCTGTCTGCTTGCTCTTAGGCAGAACATGTTTACACCATGTTTCATAAATCCAACTTCTGCAGCATGGAGTGGTTTATTCTAAGAGCACAGCAGTGAATTGTCTAAACAAAAGGGATGACGTAAAACCTCAAATGGCAAGTTTGGTATTTCAGTGACAAAGGCACAATACTTAGAGGAGATCTCTGCATTTGTGGTTTGTTGTAATTTAGCAAATTAGATTCCAGATTGATGTTAAACAAATAATGAGTGTGGTAATGCTTTTTAACAATTAAGTAATAAACAAATGTAATGGCATGTCTCAAGAAATCAATTTAAAGTTGTTTTAACAATGCATAAAACATCTGCTTATTACCACATGCCACACCGCTCCAGCATGGAGAGTGGCACTAAGGAAAGTTGCTGTGTGATTTCAGTGCCCTGAGTCTTTCCTAGCAGCCCCTTCACCACCCTGCCTCCTTCCAGCAGAAGAGCCAAAATCATCACGTCACATTCAGTGACTGTTCAGTGACTATTCCGAGCTGTGACTCAGTTGTGGCCACACCTTGAACTTTGAAAACACGGAGTCACTGCTGTGCCACTCAAGAGTTTTGGGAGAGCAGCCAAGGTACTGTAGGGAGGTTTGGTTACAAAAATTACAACAACAAAATCAGAATCCAGCCAAACATGAATGCTCCTTAATTTGAGGAAAAGGTGATTACCAGGCAAATAGGTTAAATTTTTGCAAGTTTCAGTTCAGAGCATTAAGACTTTTTTTGTCTTTGTGGACGTAAAAACATTACCATCTAATAACAGCTCTGGCTTTTTTCTTTAGCAGAGCTCCCCAGAAGTAGATTATGTCTCTTTTCTTGGTAGCATAAGGGATTCCCAAACCATACTGCCTTATGTCTCTGCTTAAAGAATATTTTTCTAGTCATATTTTTCCTTCAAAGTTACAGCTTTGTTGTCCCTTTAGATAAAATTAATAACACTGCCATTTGATTTTCTGATTTTTTTTATTTACCTAATGTATTTCTGAGGAAAAACACAGACATTGATTCAGGAACCTGCGTAATTCTGGGCAGTATTGGCTAAGACAATTCCTGTGTTTAACAGATGATAGTAAACAAAATGTTTTCTCCAGAACTTACTAAATTCTCCAAGGTGAATGAATCCGTAATACATGTTAATTCATCTTAATTCATGTTGTGTGATGAGAATTTCCCAACCTCACTCCACATTTCCACACAAATATTTGTATTATTTAGCCGTAAACTGAGTTTATTAAATGAAATAAGACACTCTGTACTTCTTTTTACAAACATTTTTCCATAAATTAAGTCATATTTGTAACAGATTTTTGAGCCCAGCTAAGTCCAAAGCACTAGAAATAGTAAGATAAACTATCTAAAGGGTCACATTTCAAATTGGAAAGAAGTAACTTCAACCTTTTGTTAAAGAAAAAATGAGGTATGTTGGTGACACAATACCTCCCATTAAATTGTAAATGTTTTATGGTGTGCTTTTTGGATATTAATCACAGGACCCATAAGCAAAGAGTCAGTGAAGGAAAGAGTCTTCCAGGCCTGACACATCTGGTTCTTTGGCAGCCTAAACAAACTTTATATTGCCAGCTTTAAATAGGGCCTTTGAGTTTGCCACATGCTTTATCTGGTGATGGGCTGTCTGGACTGCCATGTGTTCCTGGTTGCAGCTTTAATATTTAATATTTAGGTTTATTCCCCTCCCTTCTCTCTCTTCAGATGATCTCCATGCAGGAAACCTTCACACTCAGTCCTTGTGCTTAGGGTTTATGGCCTTGCTCTTTTAAGCCTCTAAATATGCATTTCTGATTGGGACTGGGACAAATGTACAGTACTGCAAGAATTGTGATCCTGCATCACCAACAGTTGAAAAGACACCAGACACCAGACACTGAAAAGCAGCAATGAAAAGATTTCCATCTGTACTCTTGGTGCATCCATTGACTGGTCAGAAACTTCTCAGTTGCTTTCTTTATTAAACTCAGGGTCTGTTACCAAAAATCTAGTACTAGAGGAAGTCGGCTGTAAACTGTATTTGTCAGTTACGAAAATGAATCTAGAATTAACTGGGTATGTCATCATAGATTGTAAATGGGTCCATTTGTGTATATCTTGATTTAATGTGTTCTGCAGAGAAGAACCTTACTGGTTTTACTAGTAGATGGAATCTGCTGTTAGGGAAAAAAAGTCTTTATTATCTCCCGGATGTTGAGCCCTAATAAAACATAAAATTGCTTAAAATGAGTATCAGTAGTTGCCAAATTATATGCCATAGGAAAGAGAGGAATTTAAATAGTTTGCTCTTAGCCTGTTCCATTTCTGGATTGGTTACAGCATCCTGCTATACTTGCCCCTATATCTGACACTTCAGTCTGTATGTAACATACTTCTGAAGTTATGGAGTAAGTTATATTCATGCTATCTTAAGAATGGCCTCTTTTTTTTATCTGCTCAGACCATGCAATCAAAAATACCTGAAATATGGAAAACAAGTTTCCACCGTGAACCTATGTACTCAAAGCCAGCAGGTAAATAGACTAATGCTTTTGTTTTCCAGTACCCATAATTTCTTAAACTTCTCTTAGAGTCTGCACAAACTGTTTGAACACTTAAAGTCAGCAGTGACAGGGAAAACAGAGGATTGCAGATGTCACCCCTCACTGACTCTGTGTGCTATTTGTCACATGTACCACTGACTGCACCAGTGTGTTATGCTGAGTGACAGTCAAGTGTTTTCATACAAAAGTCTTCTAAGCAGCCTTTCCCCTCACTGCCTCCATCTTCTTCATTGCACTCCCTGTTCTTGTGAAAATGGTGCTCCCACTTCTCTTCCAATTTAGTGCTTATTTAGAAATTGTTACTGCCATCAAACCTCAAACCAGCAGTGGGCCACAGAATAAATTATCAATCTTTCATAAGCTAATATAAAAAGCCATTGCAATGTGGTATTACTAAGTATGCCATTAAACTAATTTGAAAATCAATAAAATCATTTCGCTTATGACATTGGTATCAGAGAGCATAAATAAGGGAGTTCTGCTTTTTCCCTTTTTTTCACTGTGAACAGTAATGTGACAAGGGAATTCAGCAGCTACTCTGCTGTTCAGAGGATTCCCAAAGGCAAGTTTTAGGTGTTGCTCATTAAGTGTAAGCATTAAGGAGAATTTCATACAATCAGGAATCTCTTCACTTTCACATCCAAAGTGAGAGCAAATGGCAAGCTAGCAGCCACCCTGCTCTGCTCCCTAAACCAGCTATGGACTTGGTGTATTTCTGTATTGTACTGTATTTATCTGGTCGTGTGTGATAGCATGGTCATTTACAGCAGTAACAACATAGCACCAGGATGCCACTTACTGCTGTGGCAGCTGTTTCAAACTCTAGGAGATTAAAAGGCTTCCTGTAGGCAAATAGCACCCAAAGTACTCATCTACCCAGGGAATTAGGCATCTGTTAACTTTATCTGATAGTTTCTTTGTTACACAGTTCATTCTCTTGGCAATTGACCTTCAAAATGTGCAATGCAAACCTCAGAGCAGGAAAATGAGCCCCTAAAATCTAAAAAAATCACTTAGTAAAATGCATCACGGTTAGCTCAGACAGAATGCTTCCTAATTTCAGGCTGGCATTTATATATTACTCTAAAATAGCTAAACATGAATACTGAAGAGACAAAAGAAGCTAGAAACATCAGAATTAGTAGTTAAACTTTTACATCACTTAATTTTAAAAGTTAGGTTAATGGCATGAGCTTGAGATTTATGGGTTTGCAAAAGACATTTAGAAAGCTATGTACATGTATAAGTGAATCGTTGAAATATTTTATGGAGAGGTTTTGAAGAAGTGCTGTGGTTTCATTGACACTTGCTTAAAACTGTAATATTTCACATAACAGTCTAATGTGGAGCTGAGAAAGATTATTTTACACATTTAAGTATGTACTGACTTTAATAGCGTTCAGATATCAACACTTATATAATGTAGTGCCCTTGTAGGCAGAAAACATGTGTCAAGTAGAGCTGGTAAAAACAAAAACTTACTCTGGGTGTTTTCTGATTATTGGCCTTTGACAGAATAGAAATTTCTGTGAGGCTTTTTTTATGCTTGTGCTGATGCAAAAAAGAGGCAGCTGAGGTATTTAAAATATGTTTTAATAATTATTTTTCTGGAAGCTAAATAGATTAGCATTCTTCTTACTCTTTCTCTGGGAAAAAATAAATTTCATAAGAAGTTATTGACAGATTAGAATTTACCTCAACAATTATGAAAGTTTGAGGGCAAAATTTCTCCAGAAGACAGGATGACTTGTAGCTCATGTATTAATGACATGGATTTCAGTGGGGGGAAAATGTTTTCCACAAGCAGTGGTGGAGGATATACATCCGCTCTCACAAATGGTCTTCTGTAAGAAAAATGGCCTTCCAGGAGTTACCTTACCTTTGGTAAAAATTTAAAGTACTTTTGGTTAAATTTAAATCTAAGCAGAGGCCTACTTAAAAGTCTTGGCATTTTGAGTCAAAATAACCACCCTTTCAGGTTGTGTGAGCAGGTCGTGCTGTGCAGACATTCTGATGAGACTGGACCAGCTGGTGCTGAGGAACAGACCTTCCCTACATTATATGGATCTGGTTGGGTTTTGCTTTGGACTGGCTGATCTCATCCCATGGACTAAAAGCTGGTTTGTGTCTGGGGTGCACTGCATGTACCCCAAGAACATCCCTCAGTTTATGTTCGGTCAAGTCCATGCAGCCTCAGAGCAGTCCAATGTGTGTCACAAACCCAGAGGCTGTGTCACAGGGAGAACCACGTGTGTGTGGGAGGGGACACTCAGATTCACTTCAGAAGTGCACTTCTGATCTGAATTAAAGGTTTGTGTAGTTTTCTATCCCTCTCCCAACACTAGCACCTAAAGAATAAGGTGTCTGAAATACTGCAGCTGTTAAACAGCATCTCTGCAGCAAAGGTTCCTTCCTAATCTCCATCACTTTTCATTGATAAAGATACTGAGATCTCTGAGGTGTCTTGGAAGAGAATATGGAACTGCTGTATTTATGATGTCTTGTTTCTCTAAATTTGGGGTATAACAGGGAGTGAGGCCGTCCAGAGAGATCCATGATTCCTCTCTTTGTATATTTTTTTAAGCTTTACTCAGCCATTGGCTCTTTTTTCAGCAGAATGTTTTCACATTGTAATCAGATTTGTATTGCCTAAAAATGAAGTAATTACCTGCCCTGTACCAGGAATGTAACTAAACTAGCAAATTTTTCCCTCTTCTTTGCTTTATGACCCAACACAGTAATTGTAGAAAAAAAGGAGTTACTTTAAAGCACTGCCTTACACCATCTGTGTGTTGGGACCTCTGTACTGAAGGCTGTTGTGTCAGTAAATATCCAGATCACTTCCAATCACTGTCCTCAGATATTAGGAATCAGCTGACTGACTAACCACTGAAACAATTCAGAGAACGCTATTTGTCCTTAAGTAAAAAAAAATTATATCAGGGGAAGCAAAATGTTCGCGTGAGGCAGCCATCTGAGTGGACTTGGGGGAAGGCTCTGCCAGCCCTGGCCTGGGTGGGAGGCCTTGCAGGGCTGGGAAGCAGCGTGTGGTCAGCACAAACCACAGCTGTGACTGTGCTGTGGTGGCCACCCTGCACCCACTGGGTACTCTCTGCTGTGGGACACCTGTGCCTCCCCGTGAAACAGCCCCACGTGTTAGCTATGCATACACCACATCCAGCACAAAAATAGCGAAGCAGGGACTGTCAGTATCCATTTCTTTCTTTAATTCATTTGCAAAGGTATCTTTTGGACCCCTCCTTTATGAAAACCAAGAAGTCAGTAACAAGAAAAACAAATTCTCCAATAACAAGAGGGGTTAATACCAGACTTCCACTTATGAAATTACTATAAATGGAGTCATATCACCACGAGTGGGTTTAAGAAATGTAGGGCAAGTCCCAGCAGCCCTGGAGAGGTTTCTGAGATTGAGCTGAAGATTTAAGAGGAGGCACCTGCTTGTCTGCCCATGGCAGCTTCCCTTGCAATAAACTGAACACAGCTATCACAGCTTCTTGCTCGAGGGCAGAAGGGAAAACATCCCATTACACACAACACCGTGTTCATATCCACACTACCTGGTATTTTTGGTTTACTGAAAAAATGTCAACAGAATCAGTGAGGACAGTTCCAGCACTACACTGCTCTTCCTTGTGCAGGTGACACTGTCCAGCCAAGTATTCAGCTGTCTGTCTGTCACCTACCACAGGCATGTCCAGCTAACTCTGGGAGAGAAGACTGCTCCAAAATAGAAATGCTCTGATAAAGATGCTTTGATAAAGATAACCATCTTTTGATCCATACTAACATTCAGAGAATCTTAAAGCAATTTTATATTGTATATGCTTTCTGGAAGCACATCAAGAGGTATTTAAGGAATTTAAAGTGCTTGAGGTGTGAAGTAAAGGCAAAGGGAATTGTCTTGCTCTGGGCATCATGAGAGAAACAGTGCTGGAGGCATGAATCTGTCTCTGGTCTGGGCAAGTAGGATTACTGCAGATATCTGATGCTGCTCCAGTGCTGCCCTTCATACAGCACCACTGGGCACTTTGCTAGATATGCACTTGTTCATTTAATACTCATTTGTACTATGTGTTTCTTACTGTTCAGAACTGTACTCCTTGAGCTAAAATGCCACCTCAGAGTTTTCTGTTCACAAAAACAAGCAAAATGTGCACTGGTTTTCTCCTTTTTCTTTCACATTGTTCAGTGGTTTCTTGTTGTGCTGGAACTGCCTTACCCAAGCTTGACATCATTTTGGTGGGACTATTTTAATCTGCTACTTGGATGCATTGCTGGCTTTTTCTGTGCTGTTTCCCAGTTAAGTAGCATTAAAAAGTTTGGAAATCTACTACTAAAAATATTTCATTAGTATTTAATTTATATTTTCATTGTCTCTAATTACAATATTAGTAAGGTTTATTAACACCATCTTTGCTGCTCCTGTAAAAAATTATTAAAAGCAGATGATCTAACATACCTATGTAACTTATTTTCCTGCACAGCTGGCAAAGACTTAGAAAAGAATAGCTTAACTTCCACAATTTTCACAAAATCAAAATGCTAAATGTGATAGATGACCTGAATATAAATGATGAGGTCTGAAAGTGAATTTGTTTTTTTCTCCAGCAAACAGGCAGAACAGAGCAGCTTTAATTGTATCACTCACTGCAAGCAGTTTATATATACTTGCCATGTTAAGCACAGCCGTATGACTCTGCTAGGAATTGGCTACAAATTTGGATTATTCTAACATTCAGAGTATAACCTAATAATTTCTACAGCCCTGATCTTGCTAGAGTCTCTTTTATGAGAAGTCAGAACACCATAACTCATTTCATGGAGACCACATTAGTGTGGTTGATTCCAATTCTAGAGCCCCTTTCTGCCACAGAGGAAGAGAAGGTTCAAAGTGAAACAGAACAGTGAAAACAAAAAAAGAATCCCTAAAATACACTGTATTAAGCATGTTCAGATCATGCAGTAAACTCCCTTCACTCTGCCATTAAGCCCAGACAGGAGATTTCACATGCTGCCAGAGTTAGATCCATGCTAATTTGGGCTACTGACTCTTTCTCTTGGATTTACCATTGCGTGGTTTGCATTGGAAGGAACCTTAGGGATCATCTAGTTCTGACCAGAAAAATCTTTTCTCTCCATGCAGAATGGGAAAGTTTTCAGAATGTCACATAATTTCTCACTTGTCCAAATTGTTGTCATTGTCAGGCTGTGTTTCAGGTATAGACTTTTATTGCAAAGTGCTCCAGCTCAGCAAGCCTTCTGGTATAATGGGGAGAACTTTGGCATTGGCAGCTTTGTTGGGTATTACACCAACTCACCCTACAATCAGGATATTTTTAAGCAAAGCAAAACACAAAACAAACCCCACAAACAAAACAAACAAAAAAACCCAAACAAAATGAAAAAAAAAAAAAACCATCAGGATTGAAAATGTTGCTGTGAGCGTTGTCCTGCAGAAAGATTTATTTGCCCATGTGCCCATGCAAGGTAGGTATATTTTAAACAAATACCAAATACGTTTTGGTTTCAGGGCAATAAACATCCTGCAGTGAATGTTTTACCCCAACATCTGCAGATCACAAATGTCAGCAGATAGGAAAATTCATTACCAGTTTATGCAAGCAAGCGTAACTCCATCAACTTGAATAAAACAATGTGTATTAGCACCAACAAAAAAAAAAAAAAAAAAAAGGAAAGAACACTAAGTGCTTTTGAAAGGTATTTTAAGACACAGTTTATTATTTAAATATTTACTATAAATCTTTCTCCTTCCAGTCATAAACAGAGATTGTCTTGAAGTTAAATATCAGCCTCACAACATGGCTATAATATATGGACTGCATTTATTCCTTGCTGAAGTATTTTACCTCTCTTTAGTTACGTAAATAACCTCACCAAGACCTGTTAATTTATTCATTGCCTGTTAATCCTTATTTGTCACCCTTATTTTAAAAATATACATTTATCTTCTGCTAATGAGAGACAGGAATAAAAGTCATTCTCAGCTGGTTCAAGGAAGTGTCAGAATGTGCAGAGTGGTTAAGTTAGTGTGCAAAGCTCAAAATAAAGTGCTCAAAGCAGTCACAGCCCTGGAATCAGAGAACAGCAAGCTTGAAAGGAAAAAAAGAGGAACAAGGCAAGAGAACAGAGAGCCTTAATATACATAAGGTGTTAATATAAAATATAAATAACAGAATGTAGAATAGAATAGAAAATAGAATACATTATAGATATATAAATAGAATGTGGAATAGCTTAACTGCATTGTGCTCTATACTGCATTGGTCCTTACAGAAATACTTCACTGTGTACATAATGAAGACAGTATTTCTGGAAGGTGATTTGTGTCTTTATAAATCTGAATAGCCGTGAGATGCCCATTTTTCTATTGGCTGTGTCTTGTCAGGTGGCCTGGCAGCAGACAGCAGGTAGAAGACAGCCACTCACAATGTGCTTTGCCAAGATATGTGTGGTCATCGTTTTTACAAAGCGGTCTCTGTCAGCAGTTCAGAATTTGGTTTTGTGCCTGGTCTGTTAATGAGCTCGTGTCGGTAGAAAGGGCAGTGTTTTCTTGCGTGCCTACAAACACCATCCCCCATGTGTCTTCTGGCTGCCATAATACAACAAAATCACTCTGTCTATTCACAGCACTCTGGTAGAAGGTGTTGGAGGGTTACAACACTGCTCAGGGAAGACCTGGGGAATAGGCTTCCTTTTCAATTGTGTTGATATTGTGACAAGCTTGATAGGTACAGTTAAACTAAACATTATTCCCTTAAGCAAAAGTAGAATTTCCACTCTTGCTTAGAGGATTCCTACTACAGCATGCTGCAAGGTCAGGGTATTAGCGAATACGAGGCCCAGAAGTTTCTGTAGAATCTAAGTTGTCCCACACAAATAACTATTACCACAATAAAGAAGTAAATCCTTTCACATCCAGATTTACTCAACATGTATCTCCAGTATCCCTGAAGTCAGAAGTGATTTTGTAGAGAACTGACACAGCTTTAATCTAGTGGAAAAATTATTTCTCAAGCAGCTTATAAAAATGGGAAAATATAATTGCCTTAATGCCTGGTGCAGCTGTGTTACAGGAGCTGTCTTCAGAGAATAAATAATTTCATTGCCACTAAAATATTTATATCCCTCCCCAAGCCTTCAGTTTGATTTTGTTTTTCAAATAGCGTTCTGCATTTGGTCTGCTTTTGTTTTCTTTCAGCACTATAGGTATCATTTTTCAGTGATAGGATAGCAGGTCAGTTTTGTGTAAGATACTCAGGACTGGTTTGAGGAACAAGAGGTAAAAAATCTGTTTTCGAAAATCCAGGTCAAAGGAGAGTCAGATTGCATATATGCATATCATGATTAAGTTCAAAGATTCAGATCCATCAAATTATGCACAACTATCTTGTTTGGATGTGGATGTGTTGTACTCTTCCTTCCCATCCATTCCTTGCTGTTGAGTGAGACTACAAACTTGCCATCTAGTATAGACATGTTTAGTTGTAGTATCCTGACATCTGTTTTATCAAGATGCATAGCTGAGTGAGTGGAAGAACTGTGATGTAAGTATTACAACATCATTAGGCATTAAGGCTGTCCTTAATCTGCCCCTGAGGAACCTTGTGCCAGGTTGGAACCTAAATTTGTGGCTATAAAAATGCAGAAGGATAAAATGTAATATCCTGATGGGCTAGACAAATGCACAGCCTTTATAAAGAGAGCCCCATGTCCAGCAAACTGATTTTGGTTGGCTTTTACACCCCAGCTGCTAAATAGAGCTGATCACAGGAGTATCTGAGAGGCTCCTGATAATACATAAAGCCACTTCACTTTTAAAATAATAGAAAAAAAAAAAAACAAAAAAACAAAAAACAACAACAATAACAAATGCTCCACTTTCTCACTTCCCTAAAAAAATAACTGAACAAAATCCAATGTGTTCAAGATGGAGATTATCAAAGCAAAAGCACTTCTACATACCTATTGTGCTGATGTTCCCAGCCTTTAAAATCAGTAATGAGGAAGATAATTATGGTGATCACATCAAACACTTTTTGGCTGGGTTTTTTTCATTCTCCTGATATATACAAATGCGTCCCCATGTTCAGATCCTGCAGGCAATTAGCGTACTGTTAATTTTACTGATGTGTAAGGTGACTTGTATATTCACATGCAGGTCCTAGATGTGGTTCCACATATATTTTCTGTCTTTATCCTTACCTATCTTATCTATGCTTTTGACAAAATATTGATAGAAGTGTGCAAGCAATCATCTGAAAAGCTGCTGGTCTGTGAGCAGGGAGTGTGCCAGGGAAGGGTGGGAGCACACACCCAAGGTGGCAGCATGAGCTCTCCAGAGGGGCTGGTTCCTCCCTTTGGACAAATTATCAAGTAACTCATATGGTATGAGAAACAAATGGATGTAACCTCTGCATTTCCAAACAAAAAGGCTCAAAAAAATTACATACCCTGAAAACAGCTTAAATATATCTATAAGCAAAAAGATTATAAATAGCATCAATAAAGCTGCTTGGAGCAGCTGAGCAGCTGGTTAAGTGTTTTCCTCTTTGTGTGCTAAAATTGTCCCACCACGGAAGGTTTCTAAACCTTGTCTATAAATTCATCACCATGGAAAAGTGGTCCTTAGGAGAGAACATTCTGTGAGTCATCATAGGCTTCCTCTTTGTAGTACTACATCTAGTTCCAAAGGGCTGTTTTGAACTCTCATATTAAGAAAAACCCAACCCAAACTGGCCTTTATCTGAAAATTATAAAAAGGTGAACATTAAAAATCTGTTATACTTAGTAAAATAACACCACTTATTGCAGGCACATGCACAACTAATTTGTTTATACTTAACAGGAAATTGGATTGAAATCTGGAAGGAAAGATGGGTCAGTAAATACACTGCAATTTGAAGTATCTGTGGTGTAGCATCGTAGCTGCACTTTTCACTGCACAATTCTTTAAAGTGAAACAAAAAAAATTTCATGGAAATTACTTTTCTCTCCTTCTGCTTCACACGTTTGGTTTCCATGTTCACTGAAAATGTAATTAAACAGTTTTATTTTCAGATTTATTCAAAATAATTTTGAAAGTTGATTTAAAGAAAACCCATTGCATAACTAAGCGTCCAAAAACACCTCCAATTTTTTCAAAACAAGTTGCTGTACAACACCTGACAGTGCTAAAAGCAAAGTACATTTGTTTATATTTGCTACCCAACAGTGTAGGTTCCTTCCAGGACACCCACAGACACTGCTCAGCAGTGTGCACCGTGCATCCTTTATCAGGGAAAGATGATTGAACACAGTGCAGTAGTCACACAGGGTTCAGCTGGAAGCCAAGATACATCCAGGTTGTGCATTAAACTGGGAAATACTCTCAGGTGCAGCTGTACCTTTGCAGACTTACTGCTAGGTTTGTCTCACTGGTCTCTTTATTCAAGGCAGATAGTGGAAAGCAAAAATGACACAATGTACCAGGGTCATGGAGACCAACCATCCAGCATTTTTTATTCAAAGACTCCACCATACATCCCTGCTTTATATATATTTTATCTGTTCCTTTACTGCAGTATAATTTCTCTTGGGAAGATATTCTGCAGTACAGACCGTTTGAAGAGAAATTTGCAAATACCATTTGACCTCAGTCTAACTGTGCAAGGTGTCCCTTTGCTGAGGGACTCTGCTCATTCCTGTTGTCAGAGAAACTCTACCTGGACACAAAGTATTGCATCTCAGGTCAGCACTGTCACCTTGCTCCTGTCCCTGGAGGGAAAATAGGAGGGCTCCCTGTGAGACTCTCAGTTGTGGCAGTGTTTAGCAGGTAGCACCATGTGTAATTGTTTCTGGGCTTAGTGCTTGCAGATGTACAATTTCTTCTCCAAAATAGCATCCTATATTGATGAGTGGTTCAGAACCAGGTTTCTATTATGCTTATCTGAAGCACAGGACTAGCTAATTGTCCTGTAATGAAAAAAAATGGCTGCTGTTTTTCTCTTGCTTAACCTAGCAAGACTCCATGGAAATAAATAGAATTATGCGAGCCTATTGCAGTAACACCAGCAAAAAGAGAATTTCCTCAATTTTTTTCAGTAAATTTGGTGTATTCCCCAGCTTTGAAACCTACAGGTCCTGTTCTTTTGCAAAGTTGTGGAGAAGCGTGTCCTTTTTGTCCTTTATTTGAATAGAGACACTAAGAGTGTACTTTCCATGAATTAGAATATATAATCATAATGTGGAAGCAAACTAGGCAGTAAGTGATGATGGAATAGTTTGGGGAAACTTAGCATGCTACAGACATCTCATGCAGCAGTATTTCACACCATAACACTTTTTTACTCCATAAATATTTTCATCTTTCTTGCTGTAACTTGCATAAATGAATAAATGCATAGAAAACACTAATGATAAGCCCTAAATTAAATCTATGCTCACCATCTTGACATTTACTTTTTAAAATATGTATGAGGCAATTCCTCTGATCTTTTTTTTATACACTTACAAACACATGCTTACAAGTTATTTGTGTTTCAGGACCAAGTAATGAGTAAAGGCTTCCTCCCATTGCGGAAAGACTTTGTACAGTCATGAGGGCTTGAGGATCAGAGTCTTAAACTGACCTTAAGAGATTGCCTGTCAGGAATAGCTAAATTCTTCCCAACTTGGTCCCATTCAGCAGCAGCAATTGCTACATGCCTTTAACCCTAATTCTCTATCCTTTGAATTATCATTACCTACAAAAAATACAGAGTTTTTCTTTATTTCCAGTTATTTTCTGAAGCTATTCATTCAGGAAAGGTTCAAGACATGTTAGAAAAACATGATGGACTTAATAGCTGACTTGAAAAAACTAGGGTGAAATGCAGAAGTTCAAGTTTAAGATCATCCATACAGGAATTTCTTCCTATAACTGCAAATCCTTTGGTTGGATCAAGGAGAAAAACATCAGCAAAGTACTATTCAGCCACAGGATGACTGTGATTTTCAATGTGTTAGGACCATACAGTTGAGTTTGTATGACAATTTTCAAAGGAGTAACAACACTTACACAGTGCTTTTGGTCCATATTCAGAAGCAGAAAACCAGGAACAGGTGCAGAGAAGAGCTACAGGGACATCTGATTAAATGATCTCTAGATATCTCATCAACCAAAACAGTTCTCTTACTGTACTGAATTATTCCTCCAAAGATGGAAATAGTTTTGGATTTAATACATTACAAGCATTACATGTATTTTAATGAGAGGAACAGTGTACTGTTAGAAAAGGTCTGCTGGTCATAAGATCTTCCTCTTTGCTGTTAAAGGAAATTATGTAATAAATTTGGCAAGTTGTTTTTTTTTTCTGGGCCACCTATAGGCATTTTGTTTAAATTAGAGGACAGAAAAAATAAACACAAATTTAAGTGAAGAACATGACTTTTAAAAATAAAAGTAAGATTTCTTCTCCTCTGCTTTTCAAAGATAGAAGTATTATTTGATCCTTGAGAAGAAGTCATCAAGGCAGATAAATTACATGCCACATTCAGTGGTTGTCACACCATTGGAAGTGTGCAGGTATTTGGCTGCAGTGGCAAGTTCAGGTAAAACCATAACTTATAAAAAGTGGAGTCCAGATAGTTTTTGTTCTATAAATTAAGGATCTCCTGTCAACTTCAAAAATTCAAAAGAAAGGGTTTAAACCTTACACTTGTGTGTGGTAAGGCATCAGAAAAATAGCTATTTTACTTACTTCTGGCTATATGGGATTTTTAATATAAACACACTTCTATAAATATGGTAAATCATTTTTAGCGTGTGTTCTTCATGGTTGTGCATACTAAACTTAGGCAATTTTATCAGAAAACCATGTGTTTAAAATTTTTATTAAAGTCTGTAGAAGATTGCTTTCATTGAAAATATACTTTATATTTTCCAGATTTGTAGCTTGCCCGAACAACCAAAAGTGGGGGTTCTTTCCAACCTTGGAGCATATTCAAAATTTCATACCTGTCTCCAAAACAAGAGAGCATGGACATCTCCTGTTTGGACTCTTTGCTGTTATTCTACTGACATCAATACATTGAAAAAAATGGAGATGTGGAAAACATTGGATTATTTGAAAAAGAAAAGGGTTTTTTTCAGCATCATTGAAGGCTATGGAATAAAAGCAGAATGTTTCAAGACTTAGGAAGAGTTGCAGAAGTTTGTTCTGTGAAAGCTGTATATAGCACTTTCCAGTGGTCCCTGCCTTGCTGCCATTACCATGGCCATCAGGAAGCTTAAAAGCCGTGAGTTTATTTGTGTCTCCATACTCTCACAAGTTTAAAGGATGAGCTCATCCTTGTTTATAGGGGCAGGGAGCTGAACCCTGCCTACACTGCCAGCTGAGCATAGCTCTTACCCCAGCCCATCCGTCAGGCTTTGCATGCAGGTGTGCGCCCTGCAAAAAGGTCTCAGATTCAGGCTGAGTGCCAGGCTTTGGAAAATACCTGTGCTTCAAGCACACCCACCACGATAGAGCCCAGAGTCTTGCTCAGGCCACTGGTACAGATGGGGAGGAGAGGGACCAGACAAACCAATCCACCATCAAATGTCTCCAACCATAGTGAAAAACAGTGTGGTTTCCCCACATGAATGGATACAAAGCATATGGATCTCAGTATAAGGAACTTTCTGCCAAGCTGACAGTGAACCTCACTGGAAATGCCTCGTGATTGTTTGTTCAAGGTTTTAAAGGAAGTCTGAGTATAAAAAGTTTAATGCAGTTCTCTGCCACTGAACCATTTTCCCCTTCACCTTCTGCTCTTGGTATCTAAATTCTTTAACAACCTTCTGTCAGATTTGGTGTTCCTTCTTTCACTGAGGCCAAGGTCAAATCTGCTGCACAGAGTCCTGAGATACTTCATTTGAAAATAGTTGCTGCAGTTGTCTCAAAATGTGCATAAGGCTCACAATGAACTGAAGCAACTCTGAAGCTCAGAAAAGCCAATGAGTGACTTCTGTGTGGACTTCCAGAATGAGGGCTGCTGCAGGAATGTGCAGGTCATGGACTGGACTCTGGCCTGAGCTTAAACTAAGTGATAAGGCATGGATAAAGGATGGGACATGACATGAGAAATTGCTGAATATGATAATGTGAGAATCTGACAAAAAATTCAGAGTGCACTGTGAAGTATAGCTAGATCTTGCAGAAGCTAAAGGAGAAGTTATTTGAGAAAAGGTTGAATTTCACAGGTAATTGAAGGGAGTACTGGGGATGTTTCTTGGGCAACAATACCTGGGTAACCCTATCAGTGATACCATATGAAGCTGAGATTACCTTGAAATACCAGATTTGGGTACTGATACAGCTGGGATAAAGCTGATAAAGCTGGGACCAGTCGGGGAGAAGTAATTAGGGATGAGTTGTTTATTTGAGAGAAGGTAGGGAAAGCAAGGTAGAAGTGTGGTGGAAGGGAGGATGAAGAACAGGAAAAGTGATAAAATGTATGCAGCTGATCTGTTCAGGACACTGGCTAGGGAGTAATTGTTTGCTACAGTCTAACCAGGACATTAAATCAAGCTTGTCTGGCCCCACCACTCAAGTTCAACATGCCTCTGCAGGATGAAAAGGGAGGAGGAGAAGTTTTCCTATTTGGGCAGAGGAGCACCCAGATGGACAGATAAACATTCTGGTCCTGTCAGCATCACCATCTACTCATCGCTTCCTTACAAAGCACAGAGCAACTCACTTTATTGCCAAAAGCCATGGCAATAAAGAAGTAGATGGGGTTATAGCAGAAGCTCCTTTCAATAATATGTTCTCAGAATGATGATGATCCTTTCTTTAAAAGTAGCAGCAGTAGTTCAACTAACATGTCATTGGAAGAATCATATCCAAGTTAAACAATCATCGGCTGTTTCATGCAAATATGTTATTACAATATGTTTTCTTAGGAAATTAATATGAATGAGTATACATACTGCTTAATTTAAGCAGATTACTGCAGCCTCCCCCCGGATCTTAATCTTGCACAGTTAGCACAATATTTCCTTGTCATCTGGTTGCTTAATTTGGTCTGTTTGTTTAAGTGTTTATTGATCTTGTTACTTCTTATTTTATTTTCTGCCCTGAATCACTGCCCTCTTTCTATTTTCTTTTGCACATGGCTGGATGACACTTGATGAAGCAAGACAGCATTCATTACTGTACACAGTTCATTTTTCTTTTCTGAGACAGACATGCACTGAAGCAATTGGTTCCCACTTTTTATGTTTAAGCTAGATGGCCCTATAGCCAGTGTTTATGAGAGATTGGAGGCCAGATTTTATTGGAAAAGCTTTGTTCCTTAGTTGGAATGAAAACTGGAATTTTTGCAGATACTAACATTTCCATACCATATGTCTCTGCAATGAAGCTGTGCAGAGGAAGACTGCTAGCAATATAACATTGCTTTAGTCTGTAAAGTTTCCTGCTTGGTAAAGAAACCCTTTTTGAATCTGAAAAACATCTACAAAACTCAGATATTCCATGCCAGGGAATTAGTGTGTAAGTTTAGCTTCCCAAGAAGTCATCTGTGCTATGCTGATAAATATAATGCAATAACACACATAACATTCCTCTTCAGCACTTCTGCCTACATTACCCAAGCACTTATTTTTCATTCAAAATTACAAGTTAGCGAGCTATTTCTTATACTAGGAGTGGTATCAGTTTTCTTGCCTTAACAGCTAAAAGGCAGAAAATACATATGCCGCTATCTAGATAATACAAATGGTCTTCTCCTCTGTTTGGATTAGCATCTGCTGTCATATAGAAAACCATTATGAAGGGCTCAGGAAGTTTTGTCAAGTTCCCTTTCCAGATGTACCCACTAGGTCTCAGGAAGAAGTCCAGTCTTATTTATCTGTCTTGATTTTGTAACAGTATTGAGTCACAGTCAAAACTCTTCATCCCAGTAACAGAGAGAGAGAAAAGCATTAATGTTTTATTATTTCTTAATCTTTTGACTGTCAGAATTTATTGAGAAAAGGGAATGAAGCAATTGATTTTTCATCACAAATATCTGATGGCATATTGACAAGAGACTTTCATACTGAAGAGCTTTTCAGATGTGTCATTCAGCCTTAATGAACCACTAAAGGGCAGCAACTATGGCAGCTTGTTTTCAAGAACTGTAATCCCTCCTCTGGTATTAGGAATGGATGCCTGTAAAAGGGGATTTATTTTCTTCCCTATTTTTACTATAGGTATTTGATTTATGGCATATCACTTCTTAAACTGTGTTTAAAATACTTGTAAAGCCTTTGTAAACGTACTTTTATTAAATTCCATGGGAGAGCAGAGATCTGATTAAGGTTCACATTAGCCAGAAGAATAAAACAATAAGAAGGATTTTTCTGAAGGAAATGAGGAATTTACATAAATGCAGTTCATTCCATGTGATTTCATCAGGACAGTTTCATGAGAGAGAACTGCTAATTCCATCAGTAAAGAAGTTGTAGTTGTGCTGCAGAATAGTTTCTTTGGATCCATCTGGTCTGTTCATAGATGAGTAAAACTATGAAGTAAATGGGAAAAAAGTAAATGAAAAAGCCAAAGAAATAAACCAAGAGGTTTTAATCCCCATTGGCATCAGGGAGCATCACCCTTCCCAGGGCCACATAGCATATTCTGTGTTTCAGAAGCAGCTGTGTCATTTCTCATGCTGTTCCTGAAAAATATAAGGGGGTGATGAAGGGAAAAAAAAGATGTCATTGCATGTCAGTGCTGGCCAACAGCTGGTCACCCATTTTGCTCAGACATAAGGCTGTCCCTGGGGACATGAGCCGTCTGGCTTCTACTCTTCGCTCACCACACTGTTTCAGTCAGTTCATTTACAAAAGCTTGTGTTCTGCTCTTGGCAAAGGCTTTCAACTGTGTTTGCACAAAAATTCAAAAGATCTCACTAAGTCCTAGCTTTAAATTCCATTAGCCTAATTGCTAGGGGTAAGTTGAAAGTTTCTCATGGTGGATATAAATTTCTACATTTATACAAAATGGATCCCATCTTGCTATTTGTTTAGATTTTTTTTTTTAAATAGGGTTAAAAAAAAAAGATTTAGAGGCACCATGGTTAGAAAAATAACCTTACCTGCATAAATCAGCAGACTGCTGACATATGTCTGCAGGCAGCAAAACTTTCCCATGATATATATATGATTACTTGCTTCTTTCTCCTCAACAGCTCAACATAAAGGATGGCAGGGGACCTCACCTGGGGATGGTCCTGACTGTTTTGGGCACAATTGCCATTTATCAACCACATTAGTATGTGATCTGATAGATTTTTGTTGGCTTTTGAATAGTGGGGAGGCTGCTGAATTTCTAGCCTAAATTCAATAGGTATTGCATAGCATTTAAGGTAATCACTGGATTTCTTTAAGGTGAAATGCAACCAGAAAAACTATAAATCTAAAAAATTACCTTAGGACTATGAGTTTTGACTGTAGATATCTGAAGCAAAGCTGGATTTCCAATCTGTGCTTTGTTGATGAATACATAATGATTATCCACTGACTAGTCAGCCTATAGCAGCGGGTGTTAGCAGATAGTTCTCAGAAATCCAGTGTATTCCCACATCTTGCATGCACAAAAATTGAAAGGGCTTTGCCATGATGCCTTAACCATCTTTTAATAAAATACTAAAATTACCGTGCCAAACTGCTGAACTGTTTGGTATGAGCTCTCTAGCAGCAGACTCAGCCACAGCTTGAAGCATTTCCCAGCAATGTGTCAAGTGATCAATCTGTCACAGCACCAATACTTTCCTCTCTAGGGCAGGTTTTTCATCACCTTGGAAATGACAGCGTTGCTGAGCTAATCGAAGACAGTTTACAGTGATGTGTGTTAATTCAAGACCGTACCTAAGTGATATCCATTCCTTCTAAATTCCATTACAGCTGCGTAACACATGCTTAGCTACTTATTTCATTAAAATCTGGTTTTTATATGTTGGTTGTACCGATCCTTCCAGAAATGTCTGATGAATCTTTATTAGCTAGATCAACTTCCTGGGCAATCATTACTTTTTATTATTTTCTTCTTAACAGCAATTTAGTACTTTGAAAGAAGTGAGTAATGGAAAAGTATATTACTGTTGTTGTATATATGATAAGTAAAAAATGTCTATTTTCTTTTAAAAGGTGCAGCAGTTGTAGTACTCTATGAGATTTATTCCTTTCTGTGCAAGCTCTGAGGTTAAACTTGGCTTGGAAGCATAGTATTTTTCCCTAAATTTTTTGGCTGTGAAATTCTAACAGGAGAGCTTTCAGAAATCTTTTTCCTTAGGCATAAACCATTTGTCCAGTAAGGTCAACAGCAGCCAAGGAGAATGGACTGAGGTCCACACCTGCAGGTACATCAGTGTTGTTGCAGCAGTAAACAGTCTAACTGAACCAAAAACTTTAATACCATGAAGGAGTTGGAGGGCTTGGGACCTGTCTACAGAGAAAACCCAGCAGGGGCAAGAACCAAAACTGGAGAGCTCAGACAGAAAGAAGGATCAGACGCCAAACCAAGGGAAGAAAATGTTGACTATAGAGAAAAGACTAAAAAAAGAATAGAGGGTATGGGGAAATCATTTCCAGAAACAGGCAAGCCATTTCAGAATTTATTAGAGGTGAACTACTGAACTGGCAGTAATGCTTACCTTTAATGCTTACCTGTGTACACATTAAGGAGTCTTGCAATGAAGGCAAGTCTTACCAGAGCTGTAGCTGCAGTTCACCAAAGTCAACACCTGGTACCTGAGAACAGCAGCAGCCTGGGACCCTTCCTAGAACAGTGAGCCAGGAAGGGCACACTCAGCAGTGCTGTTTCTAGTTGGCCAGATACCTTCTCAGCACTCTCAGAACCTTCAGCAAACTACGAGAACTCACAAGATATTTAAGGGACAAGCCCTCAATGTCAAGGGACATTCTACTGTTTAAAATTCCCACATAATATAGAAACTGTAGATAAAGGAAATATTTAAAAGGCATTCTGGCTAGTGGATGGAACTGTAGAAATAAAGATATGCATGACCTCCAGGATCTCCTGGAAGAGATGCACTGATTATCAACAACACAAATTAAAAACTCAAAATGTAGGAAAATACCAGAATTCACACTGGCCATGTAAAGTTACTTCATTCTTCTTGTGTATGGCTGATATTTTAGTTACATGATCATCCCCTCTATTTTCTGTGGTCTCCAGCATCCCATAGGTCATGACACATGTCATTGAAGAATCATTCAGTTTCTTGTTTCCTGTTTGCAAAATTATGTCCGTGTAGATCATAGAATGGCTTGAGTTGGAAGGGACCTGAAAGGTCATCTAGTTCCAGCCCCCCCCACCATGGACAGGGACACCTTTCACCTCAACAGGTTGTTCAGATCCTCATCCATCATGGCCTTAAACACTTGCTAGGGTGAGGCATCCACAGCTTCTGGGCAATCAGTTCTTTTGCTCCTCACAGTGAATCATTTCTTCCTCATATCTTACCTAAAAATTACTCTATTTCAGTTTCTGTTAAAGAAAATTAATAAAATCAGCTACTATTATCTAGAGCCTTCTGAGCATGTATGAGCAGCTATTTACTTCACAAAATTTGTGCTAGTTTTAATGGGTAAAGCAAAAGGCATGCCCCAATAGGAAGATCACCGCTTTCCTCAAGTCAACTCCCCTCTTGAATGCATGAGAACAGTGAACTTTGCAAAGTCCATTAAAGGTTTAAACACGAAAAAATCTCAGTGTATTTTACTTAATCTCATCCTCAGAAACAGAATAATCATTTGGAAAAAAAATAATTGCTTTGTTCTGAGGCATATGTTTAGTATGGAAGATGACACCCTGAATGGTTTAACTTGGAATGAACAATGTGGAGATGGAAGGTCAAGCTGACACTGATCCGTAAAGAGCAAATAATTTCTATGGAAGTGCATAATCCAGCAGCAAGTTTAGAAGCAGAGCTCCAGTTCACCCAACATTTTGCAGGTGCTGAAAAAGAGCACAATTACAGTAGCTATCTGAACCTAATTACTCCTAATTCCTGCAAAGTGCTAATTCAATTTTCTGTTATTGGCAGTGATAAAGTCATACGAGTTGTTCCTGAGAGTGAGAGGGAAACACAGATTCTGAGGGCTGCAATCAACAGGCTTAAGGTGAGTTTGATTATTTTCATCTTCTTTTTTCCTGATCTTTCTTGAAGACTAGTGGGTTAACTGAATTGCCTTTCATTTAGCACTTTGTTTTATTATCTCGAAAAACATCTTTGCCCATTAAACTCCTAATTTATCAATAAAATAGCATAGGTATTAGATTCTTCATGCCTGAGAAATTTAACAACACAGAATTCCTTAAGGCAGTACAGGTGCCACACTTGTAAATTTGCTTTCTTTGCTCTTCCACTTCTTGTTAGCATACATAGTTGCTTCATTATCTGCTCAATGATGTTATTTAAAACACTGAGTTAATTGAAGTTGTGAACACAGAAAGAAATATGAAAGGCCTCAGTCTGAGAATCTCTCTGGCAGAATAATTTTCAAGAGGCAGTTGACAGAGTGTCTAGGGTAGCAAGCCAAAAATCTTTCTTCCCTAGCCTTTCCCTGCAGATGTAAATGAAACATAGTGGTACCACTGCAGCACAGGGGCACTCTACAGCATGCTGCTTTGCTGGCATAACTTACAAGGGCAGAGGCAGTCTTCCCATAGCAGTCCGGCCCAGCATCTCAGAGGATGGAGAATACCTGTAATCCAGTCTATAGTCCCGAAAAAAGGACTGCACCGTGCACATACACCACCCCCAGGCACTGTGGGAAAGGGATAAGCTTCATTATTAGTCACCAAAACAGCCTAAATGGAGCAGAATCAGGTTGCGTGTTGAGCGCCACAGCATTTAGAGCATGTGCAAAAGCTTAGGGCTGCTCACTGCCTTCAACTCCAGCAAACTGTAAGGCAGTCTGCAATGTAATTCTACCTCTATTATTGAAACCTTACATAATGATTGCGTTCTCAGTGAGGAACAAATGAAGGTGCATATAATTTTCTGGTCCAATAGTTAACATCTGGGATACAAGTAAATCAAGTGTCTGTCTGTATACCAAATAAAACAAAAGTAAGGTGTTAGAAGACCTCTTACACCCTCCTGAAACCCTTCCATCATTCAGTTGTAAAGAAGCTTTCTTGCTACTGTTTTTTTAATACTTTTAAAGAAAGAGGACTGAGCTACCTTAGGTACCTCAGCCCCAGAGAAGGCTTACTGCTGCAAATACTCGAGCAGCCAAGACATTGACAACTTACTAGCTTTAAGTAGGACAGCTGAGGCTGTCTTCATCACATCTGCATTTCTTAATGGTGTGTTTGGTTAGTTCCCCATTCAAGATGCTGTACTTTGTAACCCCCACTCTCAAGACATCCCACCTGCACACAGGTTACGTGAAAAATTTCAATGTTCAACATGTCATGATGCCATGGATTACCACACTTTGCACTGTTATGCCCAACTCTCCTAAAGAATATTGTCTCATATTTGTTTCTGCACTGCTTATTAACCCTCACCTGTGAATGTGGCTGTAACACCCCAAAAAGGATACTTGCTTTACTCCCAATTAGGGAAAAAAACTAACTCTAAACCCAAGCAATACATGTGGAAGCTGGTTTTTGCATTAATTTCTCCCCCCTGGATGTTGGAACATAAAGAGGGAGCACATGTGTTTTTTCCTTTCTCCTTATATTGTAAACCCTGAAAAGCAAAGGGGTTACTTACCTTCCTGTAACTGTTTCTCATTACAGAGCTCCCTTAGGCTCCCAGAAAGAGATTCCTTCACTCAATTCCATCAAAGTGGGAGCAGTAGAAACTTGAATAAATAATTGCATACTGTAACTCTGAGAGCAGGATAATAAAATTTTGGCAAACTTCACCAGAAGCTGACTAGTTAATTAGAAAATGATTGATTCTGATGAGAAACTAAGCTGAGGAGGTTGAAAGGAAGACTCAAAAAAGACAGAGTGTAGTGACACCCGGTTTCATGAACACAGGCTGGGTTTGGCTGCATGTCAGGTCTTAGGGTTCTTCCATCTGCAGCTGCTTCACTGCCCATCTGCATGGGGAGGAAGAGACACCCAAGTGGATAATAAGTAATGGATATATTTAACATTAATTTATTGTATTTCCACTCCACAAAAAAATTATCAAGTTATTCCTCATGAAGAAGTGGATCAATAACAACACTCCTCAGAAATGCCTAGTCCTTACAACACCAGCAGAAGTCAGTTGTGGCCGCAAGTCATCAGCCTCTCTGGAGAACCATGTTTTTGGAGTTGCGCAATCTTTTAGTCACCATATCAATTCTCCCCTGTCCTCGGACTTCCAGAGTTGAAATTCAATGGACAGTGGATTTACATTCAGCTTTTTAAATATGAGCCTTTAAGCCCAGTGTTGATTATATGCACTGGAGAAAACAGAAGAGAGTGAGAGAGAAAAAAAACAAAACAAACAAACAAACAAAAAAAACCCCAAACAAAAAACAACCCTCAGCAGTGCAAAATAACAAACCCCAGATATAGTCCTGTTGCCATCTTAACACAATAAGCCTGACAAACAACAGAAATATGAGCAGGAGTGTCAACAGAGATGTACAAATTCCTATAATTTCAAAAACTACACTTGTGATTTTTTTTCATTTTTGAGTCAGAAAACCAGAACTGGTTCAAAGACACATCTTCTTTGAATCTATTTTGGTTTGAGCAGTAAATTAATACTAACCTGTAACATTGCTCACACATGCTGTTTCTCAAGGGGGAAATAAAGATGAAACCTGGATCTTTTTGAAATGTTGCAGCAGTCCTCTCGTTAGAGGGTAGAAATGAGCCAAGACACAGACTTCTTGTTTATCACAGCATGAAAAGCATCCTAGTTTACTCTTCTTTACATTTTAGCCATCCCGACTCCAACCATTCACTGACTCTGCCTGCAGCAATCTCCTACTGTAGGTTTCCCTTGCAGACTCTGACTGCTGGTTATTTCCTGCTAAACTGTTACTGCATGCATTAGTGTACAGGCTCTGACTGCAGGCTTTTACCCAGCTAGACTGTGACTGCAGGTTGCAACAACAGGCTGTAACTGCAGTCCCAGACTAACCTCACAGCAGTGATTCTCTCCCCAGAATCCTTCTTCTTCATGATTCTCACATTGTGATCCTCCTGCCCACTAGCTAACCCACTCCCTTTTATCACACTTACCTGTATTGGATATAGCCGTGACTCATTGGGGCAAGGCTGTATTGAGCAATCAGCACGGCTGTTACTTTTCAGGGACAAGGTCACCTATATTCCCTTCTCCTACAATGAGACATTACAGTTTTGTTATATTACTCAGCGTTGTGCAAAATTCAGTTTTCAGCCTGAGTTATGATCTGGCCTGATAGTATTCTCTGCCATTGTCAGTATTACAAGAACAAGGAAAGTCAATAAAAATAAAACTTGTACTACTTTTGTTGTAGAATTGAGAAGAATACATGCACTTGGGTTACAATTCAGATATGGCTTTCTACCCTGGAAAGTCAGTCTATTAGAGATGAGGTATATTTCAGAGGAGCAAAAGTTACACTTTCTAGGGATGTCAGGATTAGTCCCCATTAGTAAAACAGGAATTGTGGCACAAAAATCCTTTGGGGAGCTGAGTTTACCCCTGGTGTGAGCAATGCACAACGTAAGTATTTTGAATAAATTCCCAGGACAGTGCAAGCACAGAGTAGATTCTGCACAAATGGATTGTATTCTTGTTGCAGGATTTCCTTGCCCAGAACAGACCATCTGTGGTAATAAGGCAAAGGGAACATAATCCCTCCTGTTCCAGGCTTCCTCCTCGCTGTGTGTGGTGGAGGGAGGTTTTCTGCAGACTTTTGGTGTTCTCTGTTCATTCCAGTCCTTTTCTTCTGCCTTTAAATTTACACTTGTAAGGCAGAGTGACTTAGCCTACCTCTCATAATCCAAAGAATTATAAGAAAAACTCTCTGTTCAGTTCAAATTACCCTGTCCTTCTGAAGGACTTTATCACAAAGCTTGAAAAAATTATCCTGATGGTCCTATTGCAAAGGCAATGTATTTTGGTGCCAAGCAGAGAATAAAGCAAATGCAAAGATGCCCCTCCTTATTGTCTACTGATTTGGACAAAGGGGAAAGAACCAAGAAGAACATAAACCGGCATTAGAAAGAACAGCAATGTGTCATTTCACTTGTTTTATCTGCCAGCTTCTTAATTACTGTCTTCACTGATTTTTCCTGAGTAAATTTGTCATTTACAGTCTGCTCTAATGCCAGGGCAGTGGGGAAAGAAGTGGTGAGAGCTTTTCCTTTTTCCATGCTGAAGTCAGTGCCATAGAGGTCAGCAAGGTCCATCTCTTTTGGGAAAAGCACCAGACACCAAAGGAATCTCTGTGCATTTACAGAAACCAGCGCTGAGACATCCTTGGAGGATCATCTTGGAATTGGCTATATGTCTTGATGTATTTGAAGTACCTTAGAATGTCTCCCCAGTGATTAACTTGGACAGTGACAGTTGAGCTAAAACATAAATCATAAAATTCATATAAGAATTTGGAGGACTACTCAGGGTTTTTAGTTCACATGGAAACCTCTTGATGTCAAACAGGACTGCTCTTCTACCAATACCTGAGCTGTACACACTTTTACAGAAGGTGTAGTGCCTAAGAACATCTTAAACCTAGCATCTGGAGCTCCATAGGAGGGATATTTGCCCCCCTTTTTTAAGGAAAAAAAAAATCTATATAATGCTTGGTGGAACAAATCCCTGGATTCTACCCAAATTGTCCAGGCTCTGCTACCATATGAATGCCATTGCTTATAGTGAGTGAATAATGGATAAATGAACGTTTCATTCCACACATTTTACTTTTGTTCATGAATTGCCCAGTGGCAAATCACATAAGTCATAATCACTTGCTGAGTAATTTCCACAAATTAGTTTTGGTCTGTAGCTCCATTGCCCACAGTACTTTGTTATTAATCATTATTATAAATTGATTCCTTCATAGGCTGGTTCTGTTAACTTTGAGGTGACAGAATATTGCTTTTTTTTTTTTTTTTTTCCCTGGTGAGGTGAAAATAGCATGTAGATCTGCACTGCCAGTAAAAATAGCCAGCCCTACAAATTAAAAATTTTCTGCTGTGAGTTCTGTAAAATTGCCTGAATGGGCATGTATTTAACCAATAAACTCAGCTACCATAAAGAAGAAATATAGAAGCCTAAATATACTGAGTCAGATCAGCTGCACTCCAGTCTCAAAGCAGCAGGAGGGGGCTCTGGCCTGGATCACTCTTGTCTCAGCCAGGCTGAGCACAGTTCCCTGTGCCTCCCCACCAGCCCCTCACTCTTGGACTATATCTCTCCAGAACAAGTTCTCAGAAAACTTTTGTGCATCATGCACTGCTGTGTATGCAACTGTTCCTTAGGGAACAATATGTGTCTGAGGTCAGAAGAAATGAGGCAGGAGGGGAACAGAGAGCCATGCTCTTTTTTGGGGCAGGAGATGGCAGTTTCTGGTTTTCACTGAGTGGCAGAGGTAGTAGCAACTGGGAGATGCCATCAGTATGTGTACAGCAGTATGTCTTGTCTCCAGCATGTTCCTACATAATTTCTTTCAGTCTCTGTGGGGAAGAAAACTAAAACCCTGGTAACTGTGCTTCCTGCCAGCAGCACCACCCCACATCCTTAGACACTTTTTGCACAGATCTTGTGCCAAAGCCCACTGGGGTAGTTGTGACCGTGAGTATGACAGGGATAAATGATGGTGGAGCTCCTGCCTTGATTTTCATGTAAGATGTATAGTGTGTAAGTAAGTATACTATACATGTATAGCAAGTACATTGCATAGCAGTGCTGAGGACCATATTTATATGGTTGTGATGGACTGAAATGCAGCAAATACTTAGACAATTCAAGTGCAAACTCATTGAATTATTTATTTTCCAAGCTATAGATCATTGTCCAGAGATTGCCTGCTGCTGTAATGCCATCACAGGTGCCAGTCTTGAATTTTTCATTTTCTTTTGCAGTCCTTTGCTCTAAAAAATAATTTCTCTTTTTATAGATACGATACAATCTTTAATCCCGACTTAGTGTTTAATACCAGAAATATCTTTTTGCAGGTTCACTGTTCCATCCTTATAATTTCCAAATTATTACAGTAATCAACAAATGAAAGAGAAATACTTAGGATGGTAATACCACAGTAACATGAACATTACTGCCCATTATCTGTCCCCCAGGACTCCTCTTGTCCATCTGCTATCCCTCTGCTTTGTACACCTCTCCAATGACTGGCTATTTTCTCCTGCTCTTTCTTGTTCAGAAGACAATTTGAAGAGCCTGTTGCTGATTTATGAACCCTTTCATGGTTTTAATTCTGTTGGACCTGACTGACAGAAACAAATGTCACATTCCCAAGTGCTTTGCAAAGAAACGGGGATTTTCTTGGGTCCTCAGATGCAGCAGCTTCTGTTTATCTGCTCTGGAATTTTCCTTTGTAAGCATTATTTTTGAAGCAGCACTTCATTTGAGCCTTGACTGATAACTTCTACTCCATCGGTGGTCTCCAAGTACTTTTTATCACATAACGCCTGACTGGGATTGGGACTGTTTGTATAGGTAGCAAAGAACCAACTGCTCTGTGAACATTCCTGGCATAATAGAGTTAGACCACTCATTCTTCAGTAGTTTTAATAAAAGAAATTCCTGGGCACAGCCAGGCACTTCTTCAACTTTAGGAGAAGCCAGCCTAGCAGGCCTTGAAGCCAGAACTCCATTCTCTTTTGTTTGTTTTCTAGCCCTTACAGCAGCTGCTTATCCATTGTAATCCCTGAATTGATCCTGTCATTGCAGTTCAGGGAATCAGAAAAAATGTCTCATAGGGAAAAAGGATCACTTGGCTATAAATCTGATAGTTTACACCTCCATAGGAAAATGCTTAAAAAGGCTTCAGAAGACAAAACCCTGTCTGAAATGCACTAAGAAAGTCTGTCAGCCCAAGTGGAGCTATTCTTATTTGCAGAAGGAAAGAACTGGCTCAGCAGCCAGGGCTGCCTGCATTTTACTTTGCACCTACAGCAGATATATCTGTAATAAGCAGATGCTTTGATTTTCAGTCTAGATTTTACCCTAGCTCATGGTTAGGGTTCCATTCAGGTATTAGAATATTTCAGATACACAAGGAACATCAGGTGACAACAGAGAGTATTCATCAGTATATCAAAGTACATGTTTGGAATCCACTTGCCAGTCTCAGAAGGAAAATGTTGTTGCAGAAAAACTTTAGTGGGGAAATACAAGACAGAACAGGGTAGCCCAGGTAGTGACAGTATTGTTCCCACAAGACTCAGAAAGCATGGACTTTCTGAGATGGAAGGAATCTGCTTCCTCTAAGGAAGCCTGAGCTCAATAAAGTCATCAGCACACCCCCAGTGGGAGCAGAATCAGATCCAGGGCTTACTATTCCATTTCCCATGCAGTGCAGCAACAACTGCAACTTGAACCAAGCTATAAATAGCTTAATAATAAACAAAAGGAGGGTTTGGCATTTTCTTAATGAGTCTGTTAAAGACTTTTTCACGTCTTTCAAATATACTTGGCCCAATGGCATCTGTACTTGTAAGAACAGATATTCAGTTACTGTATAATTGAGTATGAGTTTTATCTCAGTGGACTCTCTTGAGGAATAGCCTACAGGTTCTTTTCAGTGTAGAGCCCTGTGTAAAATTATACCAGTGTAAATAGAGTAGGAAGACCATTACTTCGTTATAGTTCCACAAAGATTTGCAAAACTCAAAACTTCAAGCTGTGCATTGTTCACATTCTGTTCCTGCCAGTGTTATGGTTGTTGCAATCCCATGAATCATTCCCAATTTATTGGCACAATTACTCTTACCAGCCTCACTGAAAAGCAAATAAATACTGAAAAGTTAGAGCCAGTAAAATGTCTAGTGCACTCAATCAGAAACCTAAATTACTTTGCACAGGGACTACCTTGTGAGTCCTTTTAGAAAGCACAGGGAATTCCACACTGGATTGCCACTGGACCATTTTGCAGCTGAATGCAAAATAAAGGGCAGCTGAATCAGACTGGCAGTCAGGACTGTCAATTAAATTCCTTAATTGGCAGGAGCAAGTGAGGATGAAATCAGTCCTGGCCCTAAAAACATTTGCAAGGGTGAAGACATTCCAGAGGAGCAGTTCTGCGCCTTCCAGATCAACCACAGCCCTGCTGTAATTATGCAGCAGTGTCACCGTGAACAAGAGTCATTCTTGCTTGCTTCTTTCTTTTCATGTGTACCAACACAAGTCTAAAATCCTGGTGCACACTGTACATGTGCATGTGAGAGGTGTTTGTGTGCATACATGTAAGTGACTGTGTTTCCCATGTATTATGTGATAAAACTCAGGTAGTCAGACCTCTGATGATGCCAGTAAGACTAAAGTGTTTTCCACTTACATTCTCTGTCTCTCCTACTGCGTTTATAATTGAAAACATATCTAATGACTTTCATGACTGCTTAGGTCTTTAATGCATCTATACCTGAGTATCTGGATATAAATGGGAGACCCACATTTCCTGAAAGAGCCCATGAGCAAAGATTACCCCAGTTTTCATTATTGACTGCACGTTCCGTTTTACAAGAGACTCAGAAATCCTAAGGCATTTTGACTGACAGCATCATAAAAATAATTATATTCTGAACTTTACAGTTGACAGCATTTCTCAAAGAAATGCTATTTGTAGTGATGGTAAGCACAAGGCCATCTTTGGCACCTGTATTGCTGGACACAACTCAGTAGGAATAAAAACTGGAATTGCTAGGTAATAAAACATCTAACACAATTATGTCTCCATGGGGAATAACACAGATAAATCATAAACTGTTTTCTCCAGATACTAAATGTAAGTTATGGCAAAGTTATTCTAGTTATTTTCATGACAAATATCTCTTTTGATTGATACATAATTGCAGACCTGATGAGAGCAGTAAGCATCTTCCTTTCAGGCTAAATGGAAGAAGAAATTAAACATCTGCTTATGAAAAGGTAGTGAGGGACAACTGGAGGCTACTGCCCAAGAAAACAGCTTTAATTACAAAGGCCAGCCTAAACCCCATGGTCTAAAGAAGCTGAGCATTTATTTCAGTCACGTGAATTTAAAAAAAAAGACAGTGGGATTTAGGCAGCCATGAGAGTGTTCGTGGGGAAAAGCAGGGAGACTCTCTTCCTTTCCATGGGCATGGAATGAGCTGGAGGAAAACCGAATTAGGGAATAAAAAACTCCCTGTTCTGTTTTCTGTCTTGGCAGAGCAGAAGAGAGTTTTCTGTGCACCATTTGTGATATGTGGAATTATACTAACAAAGTGTTTGTATTCTTGGAAAATTATTTGCATAATTTTTACTTTGGAAGAAATTCTGAATCCTGTTAGTTAAGCATTCAGATCTGTTTGAAATATTTGTCCTTTTGCCTTGTGCTGACTTTTCATCACTGCCCTGACCAAAACCTATGAGACTAATGAGTTCAGTGTTGCTATACCTTGGAAGGTGTCCAGGTAAGAGTTGATAGATTTATTTGAGCTGTCTTTTAACACCTCACTTTAAAGAGAAACAGCCTACAAAGAAACCTGGCTTTCATAAGCAAAAACTGAAGTACAGGGACTTTTGTGGGACAAGTGAGGCTGAAAAAAGAACAGGCAGTTAAAAAAGACTACTTTTTATGTAGTTACAAAGTGTAATCTCTTACATTTTCTTTGTTAAATAAAGCAATAATGTGTTTAAATGCTTTGGAAAAAGAGATCTGCCTGTGTGTTCTTACATACCATTTTTTACTCATAGAAAGCAAGTCAGGATGCTAATGCCCCCAGTGAGATTCTGGGAAAGAGAATTCACTGTGCCCCTGGGGAGCCACCACTGTCCCAGAGAACAGGTACTCATGGTCACACTTGAGTGGCAGGTGCTGTGTAATTGGTTCTCCTGGTCCCAACTCCAAACATGCTGAAAAATCTTACCTGGGTTCTGTTTATTATCCAGAGGCTTTAACATCCCAACACCTTTTAAAGGCAACCTGCTGCTTGAAAGACAGGAAAAGATGTGCAAATAAGAGTGTTCTGAAAAGGAGATGAGAATATTTAGGTTTGCAGACACGCTCTAAAGCATATTGCTTTTCCTCTAGCCTCAAGATTCCAGGTGAATTTTGGGGTTCAAATATTTGGCTGTACACTCAGGGAGTTTAATAGGATTTCTGCATCAGTTTGTTTTGTAGCTCGAGAATCTTCCTCCCACCTACCAAATCCAGCCACCCATACAGCAAATAGAAATCTTTTGGCACTGACTGGTACTCCACAATACTGTCTAAAGGCTCATGTGTAGTGTGTGTGGGGGTAACAACACCCCATCATAAAGAGTGAAGAGGATAGGACAGCAATTAGTTTCACTGCCACTCACTAGTCAGCAGAGCCCAGCATGGAAATCCAAGACATATTTGTGAGAGGAATGATGTTGAAATAAGAGTGATTCCTTCAATAAGACCCTCAGTATCCTTGGAAGATGCAGTGATGAAGTGTCCTGAAGATGACAGTGAGTAGAAGATAGTTGGACTTGTTCAGTCCAAATATGCTTGCTCTGAAATCCATCTTCTGTTTGTCAGTTTCCATGTACTTGTCACACCAAGGACAAGCTGACAGCTGCAATATATATAAGATGTCTGGTGGAGAAACGTGTTGTTTGTTATATGCTTTATAAGGCAAAATCAAGCCAGTGACTGGTATTCTGGACAGCACAGGTAACATCTCCCAGAGAGGCACTGACTGCTTCATTTACATTGCAAAGGATGAGAAGTGGGAGTCAAAGGAAGCCAAGTTACCCAAACGGGGAACTGAGATGAAGTGGAATGATTTGCATCCTAAATACGGGGTTTTTTTGTCTCATTTCCTGAACAATGCCAGGAGTGAAATACTGCATTTTCACCAAAAGAGGATAGTGGCAATATGCTCCAGATTTCATTAGTAAAAAGAAAATTGCTTCTGCTTTTAATTTTCACTTATAGCCAGTAATGTGAGGAACAATTAGAATATCTCAGAACTTCAAGAGTCTGGTGATGTTATAACTAATAGTGTGAATATTGGTTGTTTTATCCCCTCCGTGGTGAGTTTCACCAAAACAAATCCTGAGTAACTGTCAAGAGCAAAAAAATGTTTCACGTGTATATCAATTGTGATTTGTTCGGGTTTTTTTCTACTCTAGTTTTGTGTGTTTAGTTGTTGCAGTTGGCCAGGAGACACTTCCCTTCAGTTGTTCTTAGCTTGCATGTAACAATCTGTTGTTATTTTTATAAAGGTGGCTCAAGCTGAGCTGATTGATAGACTGTTATTCTAAGAGCAACAAAATTACCCTTTCTGATGTATATTTTTAGGAATACATCTTAAAGTCAAATACACATATCTAATGTGTGAAATTCCCCATGTTGAATTAGAAGGGAATTTCACTGGGTGCCTATAATTTATCAAAATATGGAAGACAGATAAACTAACAAACATAGGGTGTTAGCACAGTGAGACAACCTTTATTTGTAAGCAGCATTTAGCACCATTTAATTCATGACTTTGATTTCTACTGACCATCTGTCATAGCTGCTGTCAGCTTCACAAGCCTCATGAACTTTGCCAGTCCTGGTGTTAGACTTCAAAAGATGCTGCACCCACCCACCACTATGGATCCAGAGACCATATTGTGGCAGCATGAAACAAAGAGTGGTTTTGGCAAGAATAAGTAGAGGCTGGCCCTGTGTTTCAATTCTGCTCCTTCCAAAGTAGCAGGCATTTAATTGGATTAACTGGCTGAGCTTCACCATTGCTGGAAGAGGTAGCACCAGGTTCAGCATCAGATGCCCTCTTAGTAATCAGAATATTCTTACTCAGGGTCATTTGAGAAATGGTAAGAACTAAACCTGTCTCCCTATAAACTCTGTTGCAAGATTGTACTCCTCTTGCAAATGAGGTCCATAGCAAGACCAAGTAAATGCATTTGATGTTTTCAAATAGCTTCTATGACAGAAAAGAAGTGGGGAGCTTTTGAAGTATAGCTTATATAAAGTTTCTAAAATACCTGGAAAGCAGTGGACACTCATGAGCTGTACAAAGAGCTTCATCAGTGCAGCCTAGCACAGCTGATTCAATAAAACAGAAAAGATAAGACAAAAAACCAAAATATATTTATCAAGTATTAATTCTTTTTAGATTCTCTTTAAGAAATGTGTGTACATGTAGTCAGTATCAATTTCCTTCCTTGTATTCAGCTTACAAACATATATTTAAGGCCTGTGGATCTTGGCATGCCTATTAGTCATTTTGATATAGACTGTCGCTGAAACTCCCATTTATAATTTCCCATGAATATCCAGAAGCTCTGGAAAGAGTTTTGTTGATTTGTGTTCTTTCCACTGTCCCCCTGCTGGCTGAGGTGGAACTGTGCTCACCTCTGTTGAAAAGTATGTGCTAGTACACTATATTACTACAGGGTCCAGAAAACTGAGTTTCAAATCCCTTTGAAAAAGGGATTTGCAGACTTTCTTGCTTTCTTGTAAATTCATGTCCTGGCCTAAAATACCCAAGTGTATTTCAGATTTGGCAACAAAAGGAAGTAAAAATGGACAAGAAACATCCCTGTGTCTGTGCAGATACGGATGGCACAATAACAATAATGGTATTGCTCAGTAGCTATAATTTTCTACAAGATTGTCATGATCTGGTTATCTTAATCATGTTATTTTGACATTTAATATAAAATTATTGTGTATTCATTGTCTTGGTGACCTGTTACTGACCTCTGAGCAGCTTATTATCAAGGATATAACATGAGTACATTTTGCAAACAACACTGGTACGTGCTATGCTTTCTATATCTCTTTAGCTCTTTTTTGCTGCCCTAGTGAACACAGAAAATGCCTTGCAAAATAAAAAAGACTCGTGGACTGCATAGGAGCTAATGCATTGGGAATGTATAGTAGCATGAAGCTGGAAGTAGCTTTTGTTTTGATCTGTTTGAGGAGGCATATTCTGAAGACTGTTCTCTGTTCTCATTGGCAAATCTCCCAGGCGAGTTGTGGTAAGCTGGACACAATCCTCAAAATCTGCTCCATTAGCATGAGTGTCGAGCTGACCAGCTGATGCAGTTTTATTGTCTCTACCATGCCTAGGGGGTTTGCCCTACCTTCAAGCATGCCTTCTCCTGGACTTCCCCACCTACACTGAATGCATGTGAATTACAGGTTGGTTCCTGCACTACAGGTGGACTTGTGGCAGCCCAGCAGTCCCTTGCACATCGTGGAAGGTACCGTCGTTGACGTGCGAGTACCGCGGAACACGACATGGAGCCTGCTGCCCTACCTCCAGCAAGCAAACATCCAGTACACGTAAGCCTGTGCTCCACTTGCCGTGCCTCACTCCAGAGACGTGGCCTTTGGGGCAGGTCTGCACCTACCACGCCAAGTGTGCTCCAAAATGCGCTCCACACCACAGCAATTAGGCTGGCAGACAGCTAGGCATTGCCAAGAAAACAACCGCTTTAATGGCACAGCAGA
Source organism: Sylvia atricapilla (assembly GCF_009819655.1). NCBI lineage: Eukaryota > Metazoa > Chordata > Aves > Passeriformes > Sylviidae > Sylvia > Sylvia atricapilla. The sequence continues at coordinate 118,746,043 of NC_089140.1, read as the reverse complement.
AAATCTCCCACAGGCAGGCAGCTTTAATTAAATGCCCTCCTTTGGAGTCAAGCTGAAGTGTTTTCAATGTATGTGAAATCACATCTGTTAAGAGAGGGTTGGTAATTGCTAATTCTGCAGCCTGCTTTGCCTCTTTCTTTATATAGCACAAGTAAGGTTTATTTACAAGTGAGCTGCAAATGCAGAGGCAAAACTTCTTCATCAGTTATACAGGAACTGTTTCTATTATTCTCCATTCCTAGTGACCAATGCAAGTCATACAGCACAAATGCACGTTTAGGTTCACATATCATTTATAGTGCTCCTTAAAAAAAATTCAAGGCAATTTTGGAGCATACTTATCCTTTTGTATTTGTCCCTATGATATACAGGACAGGAGTTATGATCTTGTCTTTAAAGCCTTCTCAATGATATGCCTAAGCCTTATCTGAATAATCAGTGGATGAGTTCTCAAACATTTGCTGAATAAAGACCTACATGAGGTTATTTATACTTATTTCTCAGTGATAAAAAGATGGTGTAAATCATACTATAGATGTATTTATGTATACATATTTATAGTACTCATCAGAATCCCATTTTTATTATAACAATGCTCTCTTCTTAATTAGTTGTTCTACAAATACAGAAACAAACATAAGGAAATTAAGTACACAAGCTCCATAGCTGCAGCTCAGAGTGACTTTCATGTGGGTTCAGCACTGCTTTGGTTTTGTTTATGTTTAAAACTGAGATGGGGATTTTTCTAATTGTTTTCCTGTGCTTATAAAAAAATGTTCCCTAATTACTGTGACCCAGCAGTTGTATTCATGTCTGCTGCTGTTCCTGCTCACAGTAATCACCTTTAATGAAATGACAGAAGGACATTTTATATGTGTTATAAACACTCTCTGTACTTGAAGACCTCTGCTTGGGTTGCAAAGCAATGTGCAAAGCAAATCTGCCAGAGCAAAACATCTCTGCAATTTACCTCAAAAAACATGCTACAAATGCTAGCTCAACACTGGATTAATCTTCCACAGAGAAAATCTCTCTGACTTTCGGCACACAAGTTGTGTGCACTTGAAAGGAAACTGGGCAGCATTTTACCAGCTCCAGACTTGTCCTTTGCTTTCTCCTCTTATTCTCCTCCCATTTTGGATGGTCCCAGCCATTAGGAGCAAACCCCTGCAGAGCCTGGACAAGCATGTTCTTGTCCTGACAAGCCTCCTGAGATCTGTAACTCCACAAGAGCCAGGAGGATTCACCATGAGAGTAATAACAGCCATAGTCAGAGAGCAGCAGGAGCAGGCTGGCCAAGCACAGCCATGCCCACAGCACAGCTGGGGTGGGGACTCCAGCCCTGAGCTGAAATGCAGCTCCACAACCGATATTTTGTACAGCTCCTTTTCATGGCTGATTTTCACAATATTTTTTTAATTATTTTTTTTCCCACACACTAAAATGGAGGTAAATTTCTACATCCCTTTTGGAACTGGAAAAGTCTGAGTCAATCTCCAGGTAAAATTTCAGCTTGATGCAGTGATGCTTATCTAAATTATGACAAATCTACAAAGTCAGGAAGCATTTCAGCATCCGTAATAATGACCAGCACTTGCCTGTAAAACAGGCTTATCTCTCTTAGGGTTTGATTTCATGACAAGACGGCCGTGAAAACAAGCCAGGCATCAGCTAAACTCGCTGCACCAAGTGGCCTCGGTTGTAAGTTTTCTGGTAAAGAAGCCACTCATATAACATTCAGACCTGAGGGACTTGAGGGCCTTTGTGTTATAAGCATACATAGTACATAGTCATTTAAAAGTAAAGAAAAATTACCATATCTGATTTAGAGCACAGACGCATTAGTTAACAGAGTAACCTTGATTCTGGTAGGTGCTTATACTAATCAGAATTCTGCAAAGCAGTCCAGCTTTTTTTTTTTTTTTAATATTAGATGCCCTGATGACTTGAATAAAATCATTCCTTTAATCAGCTTTACAGTACTGGTCTTATGATATATATAGCACCTTGCAAGTCAAGACTATAATCCTTTAGTTTGCTTAATGAATGTTGCTGATGTAGAACAATGTATTTCCTAATTATACAACTACTTCAGTAATGCAATGGAAGATGAGAATAACCTTTACTTTGATTCTATATGTAGATCGACCTATTACCTTTGAGGCATCTGCTGCACAGCTGAGTTAGGAGCAGAGTAAATGCCATTTCTTTCCATTATTTTCCAATCACAGAAGCTAATGCCTATAAAAATGTAAAAGGTTGAATGTGATTGTCTTTTTATGGGAATAGTGAACTAGTGGCATGGTGATTACACATTGCCATGCTTTAGGAGAAGGGGGCATACAAGGATGACTCTCATTTGTACAGTAATGTTGTTACAGATCTCTGTGACAGTATTACCAGATTCTGCTACTATCTGGTGGTACGGATGGGTGCTTCAACTTCTTCATTGTAATTATTTTTAGATGTTTTCCACCTTAAAATTTTGTATTTGTGTTATTATTTATTTTTGCCATAAAACAAGAAAGTTTCAGCTTACACAACTCTTTCTGCATTTTGCTCTTAATGCAAAGAGACTCTCACGTTTTATGCAAGCATATTTAATTTTCACTTAGTTTTTTTTCGTATTTTTCCTATGTTATCGTAACAAAACTGGCAAACAACTACAGCAGAGTAAATAACGTAAAAAAGCCCACTTTAGATTTTTTGTTTGCTGTTTTTTCTTGTTTCAGACAGAATGATAATGCTATCAAGTTCTTAATTTTTTTGTTTTGCCTCTGCCACTTGTATGTATATGTAATGTTCCATGCCACTCCCAAGAGAAAGTCTGTCCATGTTTTCATAAGCTTACAAAAATTTTTGAAATGGTTTGAAATCATTTTTCTGAAGATACATGATCACATAGTATAATTCAATTATAAAAAGACATTAAATGCTGCTCCATAAACAAATGAAAGTAGGTGCTTCTTCACATTGGCTATATTATTTACATCATTTTGTTTTAATTATTTAACAAGCTTACTGTGTTTCTGAAGGCACTGTTACATTTCAAAGCAGCTGGAGTATTTATTTGGCAGCCTATATTCAAGTGAGCCTGAAGCATTCTATTGTCAAAAAGTAACAAATGAAGTCAAGTCAGGATGGTTTAACTTCTGCCATATTTCTTCTAAACGTGATTGTTGTTCTGATTTAGCTTGTATGTTCTTACAGTTTTTCAGTAATACCACTATCTTTTTTTTCCTAGGATTCTCATATCAGACCTACAGGAAGCAATAGAAAACCAAACTGGAGGGAGGTCCCATAGGAATCGAAGGTCCCTCTCTGGGTACAACTACGAAGTGTACCACTCCCTGGAAGAGGTGCATTAAAATTCATATTGTCTTAAAATTCATATTCATCTTAAACTTCATATTCATCTTATCTACTACAATGTTGTATTTAGTAAGGCTGAGGTTTCATTCCCTTTACAAGTTCTGGTTACCTGTCCATCTTCAGGAGTGTTTTAAGTGTTTCTTCTTCAAAATTAGGCACTTCCTTGGGGGGAAAAAAAGAAAAAAAATATATAATATTTGTATTCAAGACTTATCCTTAGATACAACTACTTTCAGAGCATCTGAGTTTTGTTTTTAAAGTAGGTCTTTTACTCTGGTGGAATAAGAGATTTCAATGAGTGATTGGTCGCACTAAGTCATTTAATTAAGCAATATGAGTAAATGCTTAAGTTTTTGCACAGGAGGTACAAATACGTAAAAACACTTAGACACAAACTCATTTATGAGGAATACTGTCCTGAATGATGGCTGTGTAAATAATTCCTGTTGATTTTAGTGTGGTCACATGTACAGTTTGCACCAAAACAAAGTCACTAGGGCTGAACATGGAGAGTGCTGCACCACAAGACCTGGTGCCTGTGAAACAAATACTGCAGGCAGCCCTGAGTCCTGCTTGTCAATCTGCTTGCCATTGTGTTCTGGCAGGCAGAAATACTTCTTTCTTCATTCTAGTAATACTTATAGGCAGTGGTGGATTAGCCATATCCCCATATTTTCGATGGACAGCTTATGCATTCCAGTAATACCTAACAAGGAAATGGAAAAAAAAAATCCCATGTGAAGGCTGCATCCAGCCTCTGGCTATAGAGCTATCAGTGCCAAATAATGGTTAAAGTGTGAAAACAAAACCAACAAAAAAGAGAAAAATAAAAACTACAGGAAAATCAAAGAATAGACAGAGAACTGAGAGCTGAGCTCAATAAATGTATTACAGTTTCTTCCCATGAAATGCAACGGTTGAAGCAATGATTTTATTTTCATGTTTGCAGATCGAGGACTGGATGCATTATCTGAATAGAACTTATTCAGATCTTGTTCACATGTTCTCTGTTGGAAAATCCTATGAAGGGAGACCACTGTATGTACTCAAGGTAAAGATTAAATAGTCATTAATGAGACTAAAATCTGGAATGAGGGACAGATACTGTTATTTATGTTACAGCATATACACCAGAGACACAGCTTAACAGTGTTTCCTAAGGATGAGTTGCTAAAATCTAAGTATCTCTCTGAATGTCATCTTTAATGAAAAAAAGGGGAGAAAAAGCTGGAAAACTAATACCCAAATCCTATTTACCTGGATTGGATATGCATGGAGAAAGATACCAGGACAAGTTCAATTAGCAGGATTTGGATTTAAGAGGATTGGAAAGCTCTTTTGTTTATAGACAACTAGGAGAGCAGTTACTCTGGAGAGGGATTCCAGAGGACTGTGGAGCCCTTTTCAGCATGTGCCACACATGCTTCTTCTTTAGCTACAGACAAAATTTCAGGATTGTATGCTCTCAACTCACATGATTATGACCACAAATTAGAGTGTGTCAGCAAGATGCAAAAATCTTACTTTCAATGTATTTTCTTTTTATCTCCTATTGAAGAGTCTGAAAATTTGATTCATTATAATGCAATTCATGTCATTGCTCCTCACCCTACTCCATGTGATAATCATTCCTTATAAATGGGAACTTACAGATCTCACTTCTCCTAGAGACTTTTCCATAAGTCAGCCTCATTATCTTGGCATACCTGCCTACCATTATCTTGGCCATACCTTTTAAAACAGTAAATTTTTGTTCCTTTATATGAGGAAATTCAAAATGGTTTTGTCTCTCTCATATTCTATTTTCTTCTCATTATTGTGTTTTCACTAATATGATGGGATCTATTGGTATTTTGTGAATATTCACACTTCAAGTTAGGTAAAAGATCCCGGCCCTACAAGAAAGCTGTCTGGATAGACTGTGGGATTCATGCAAGAGAGTGGATTGGCCCAGCCTTTTGCCAGTGGTTCGTAAAAGAAGTAAGTGTTTAAAATTTACACTCATATAGTTCCTTCTGTTAAATAAACTTTGCATTTTTGCTGTAGCAGATCTAACACACTACCAATATGGAAAATAACTAGACATTATACCTCTCATTTTTTTGTAATTATTTATGGAATGCTTAAGTGCTTAATAAACAAAGCTGTTAGTGACAGCCAGACACAACTAGGCACAGGACAAAAATATGCCAGACACATACTGGCAGAGATATGAAGTAGGATTTTATTCCAAGACCTAAAAGTGTGAACATTTTCAGTAATTTTGGTAATGGCCCAGGTAAATCAGTGCCAGTGTGTACTGCTTCAGATCAGTTCAGCAGTATCTTTGTTTTAAGAACTTCGGTTAAAAGAGACATTTCTCTTTTGTATAATTACACAGGTATAGAAAACTAAAGACATAGAATCATTAAATAGAGTCACAGAATTGTTTAGGTTTGAAAAGAGCTTAAAGCTCATCAAGTCCAACAGTTAACCTAACACTGCCAAGTCCACCACTGAGCTATCACCCCAAGTGCCACATCTACACATCTTTTAAATACCCCCAGGGATGGTGACAAACATTACATGGACAGCCTGTTCCATATTTGACAACCCTGTCAGTAAAGAAATTTTTCCCAGTATCTAATCTAAGCTTCCCTGGGCTCAACTTGCTGCCATTTCCTCTTGCACCATCATTTGTTTCTTGAGAAGATGAGAGGCCAGCTCCTACTTGGCTACAGCCTCCTCTCAGATACTTGTAGAGGGCAATAAAAACTCTCCTGAGCCTCCTTTTCTGTAAAGACCCTCAGATTCCTCAGCTGCTCCACATCACATTTGTGCTCCAGACCTTCACCATCTTCAATTCCCTTCTCTGTACTCACTCCAGAGCCTCAATGTCTTTTTTGTAGTGAGGGGCCCAAAACTGAGCACAACACTCAAGGTGTGGCCTCACCAGTGCCGAGTACAAGGGGACGATCCCTGCCCTGCTCCTGCTGGCCATGCTATTGCTGACACAGGCCAGGTGCCACTGGCCTTCTTGGCCACCTGGCACACAGTTCAGCTCATGTTCAGCTGCTGTTGACCGGCACTCCCAGGTCTTTTTACAGTAGCCATTCTTCCCTCAGCCTGTAGCACTGCATGGAGTCTTGGTGACTCAAGTGCAGGATCTGGCACTTGGCCTTTCTGAACAGTTGGTCTCAATCTGTCAAGAATTCATCTACCATGTTTCCATGATGGCAACTATCAAAGTTCTTCTGCTGTGCAATGGCTTCCAGTTCCTGTTTGTTGCCCATCTTATGTGTATAGATGTGCTTCAGTTGGGCTACTGATCCAAATGCCTTCTGCAGAGAAGAAGCCCTAATTCCTACATGACCATTTTTACGCACATTTGTGGTTTCTAACACATCAGTAACCCTTCTGTCTTTGCTGCTGCATGGATCTCCATCCTCAGCCCCCACTGTGATGGCAGGCTGAAGGACCTGTCTAAGACAACATCCCTCAAACATCTGTGTGGTGCCCCCAAGTTTACCTCTATCAAGCTTGGTTTTATCCTCTTCCATCTTTAAATCCAGTTTAAAGCTTTCAATGAGACCACTTAACTTGTGTTTAAAGATCCTTTTCCCCATTTGAGACAGGTACACCCTGTCTCACTGGGAATCCTGCTGTTGTATAAACCAACTCATGATAAAAATCCCCAAAATTCTGCCAGTGACACCAGTCTCAGACCCAGGGATTGATTTGCTGGCTGTTCTGCTTCATAGATGGATTTCACCTGAAATGATGGACTTCATATTATCTGAAAAACAAGTGATTCCAATGTTTCTTTGATTCTATCTCATTGGGTTTATTCTCCCCTTATTTTTGATGTCTAGCATTTAGTCTCCATATTTATCCATTCGCAGTTTTCAAATGAGAGGCAAAATCAAATGGAGCTGAAATTTTGCTTCCAAACTGTCTGGTTCTGTTTTGGTTCTGAGTTGTTTTTTTTCTTTTTTTCTTTTTTTGCTTTTTTTTTCCTTTTTTTTTTTTTTTATATCAGCACTTAAACTCTTCTAATTTGAGATTCATTACAGATGCCTTATATGTTTACAGGATTTTATCATTTCCCCTAGCCAATAAACTTTTGTTCAAGATGAGACATTAGCTGCACAATGGAGACTACCTAGCAATGTAATTGGCAGAAGTCAAAAGTGGCTTAAAAATACCCCCACAGTTGTGCTTTGAGTACTTTGCATACCATTTTTTTGCACAAAATCAGGGTTGCAATATGCTTTTACAAGCTTCTTTCTATAAACACGCAATTTTCTCACTTTTCTTCCCACCCATCACTGTGTAATTCTAAAATGTATTAATACCTCCTCTGATTTTGTGAGAGTAAACCTCTGCATCATCAACACCCTAATGCTGACATGATCATATAATCATGTGTGGCCTTCCCTTGGGCGTCACAACAGTGTATAGGGAAAATACAGAAACAGGGAGGCCACTACCGTTTGGATGAGCCTGTCATCACAAATGGGATAAATGACATTCAGGAGCTGGTCTCTAAATTTCAGTGTGCAGTGATGGTGTGTCTTCTTCTTAAGACTCCCGTTAATGTAAAGATGAACTAACTTGCAATTTCTGAGCAGCTTTCCTACCCAGGAGAACATGCTGCAGTAAGGAGGGAAGCTGGGACAGAAAAGCATTGGTGGGAAGCCTATTGTTTAAATTCCTCTTCCTTACCAAAGCTTTCCCATAAAGCAGTACAACGTGAAAGCAGGGTAAAAATCATAAGACTTCTCTGTGGACCTTATAGCACAATATAGGCTGTGGGTATGTATATACAAACCTTCTGGTTGTTATTTGAGATCTTCAGAGAGTGGCTTGTAAGGCTGTTTCTCAAATTATGTAAAAACATTTTCCTGGATTAAAAGTAGTCTCCACAGAGTTCCTTCAGACTACAAGAATGTACCACCTTTGTCTGCCCATCCCTTCTCAGAGCAGTATTTCAATCCAGCATTAAAGCAAAAAGCATCAGGAAGAGAATACATTATGCTCATAGTCTCCATCATCATATTAAAAAAGACTGGCTAAGGAGGAGAGACAAGATGATTACATGGCTTGGTTTAGGATATTACTTTTCTCATTGTATAAATTATAAATTTTTAGTAAGAACTCTGGGAAAACTGAAGGTCTTATTGCACTTCAAACTCTGCAATTCTCTTCTGCTGGCAAACTCCTCCCTTAAGCACCTCTGCAGCCTGGCAGCCCAGTTTTCCATCCTCCCTGGTACTTACGGGCAGTTCTGAGAAAGGGCTGTCAGCTTGGAAACAGATTTTTCCTGGCGTGTTTGTTGACTCTAAGGAATAGCACCACAAGTCCATTGATTTAAGGCAAGCAAGAAGAAATGCTGGATTTACATGATGTTGGCTTCTTTTCTAGCAGGAACAGCATTCCTTTGCTATGCAGGCAGCCTGAAATGTCTTACCAAGCTTTCTCTTCACCCTGTGATCTCTGAAACTTATTTTTATTGTAGTATAACCACGTTCCTGTGTATAAGAAGGCTTTTCAAGCAATTTATCTTAGGAAGAAAACCCTCTTTGCATGAATGTCACTGAACATTCAAGCCTCAGACTGGGTGCCTTAAACTTCACCAAATATTCCTATTCCGTTTGGGAACCCTCAGTATCTTGCTTGCAAGACAGAAGTGGCAGTTTCTGCATGACAGTGGATTTGCTGCTAGCAGCAGGAGAGCACCTCCAAAAAAGGTGGAGGTGGCACTGAGCAGCTGCTCTTGGGTTTTTCCTGGGTATGGCAGCAGCTCCCCACTTTCTACAGAGAATCTGGAATCGTTCAGCTAAACTGGACCTGGCTCCCACCTACTTAGGAATGCAAAACAGACTAAAGCAGATCAGACTTGGGGAGTGAGGATGTAAGGCTGGAGCATGGGAAGGCAAGAAGCTGCCTGCTGTGCAGGCTTGTTCTGTATTTGGGCAGTTACAATAATTAGAGAAAATGAAAATAAGAACTAGAGAAAGAAATACACAGAAATTAAAGATTTAAAAGTGAAAGAGAATGCACAGGATATTATGTGATAATATAATTCAAAGTACAAAAGCAGTCTACTCACATTTTGAAACAAAAGGAGAGCAAAGACTATGGTGTGGGGAGTTGTGGGTTTTGTTTGGTTTTCTGTGTGTTTTGGGTTTTTCTCTTATAATCTACTCCAGAATGAGCTCTAGCCTTGGCTCCGTGTTCCATAAGTCTGATGTTAATAACAACATCACTGTTTCTGTGGAAGGCGCCCCTAAGTGTCTGTAGGCTCTGGTTAAAGATAATCAGATGTTCTGTCAGGATTAGCTGCACTGGTGGCCTCTGACAAATCCCACCTCATTGTCATTGAGTTTCGAGTCAAGAAAGGGGACACACACAGGACCAGAGTTTTAGGTACCTGCTAATAAGCTACAGAGAAGCGTCTGCACCTGTACTGCAGTCAAATAGCAGTCAGGTTACAGTGGAGTCCCAGCCAAGGCAAGCCTTACTCAGCTGGAAAAAGGGATGGAAAAAGGGCTCTGATAGTGGGAACATTACAAGACTTGTGTTGGAGTAGGGAAGAGAGGCAAACTGTAAAAGGAAATGGAACTGATTACATGTCGGCTACTTTGATGGCAATCTGCAAAGATAAATAACCCCAGAACTTGTGTCCACAGCGAAAGATTTAGGGAAAAAAAAAAAAAAAAAAAGCCTAACTAGATTTTTAAAAAGGCTGTGTGGGATCTAATACATTAGTATGTGTTAGTAAATATTATGAACTAAAAGATGCTCTATTATGTGTAATTACTTCGTAGAAAGCAGTAAACTTTATAGACAAAATTAAGATATATTATGTATTTATCCAAAATTAAATAGCCCTCACAGAAACAAAGACATAGCCATTTTGTAAAAATACAATTATATATGTACATATGTTAAGTAAGAACATTTAACTCCTATTCATTGAGAGAGGAGAAGCAGAATTCAGCTATCAAATTATCCAGACCTCAAATTTAGGATTTTACCATTTCTTAAAAAATCTGAAATATGGTTCACAGGCTGCTATTCAAATTAACATCAAAACTAGATTCTGTTTCAGTTTTAGTGAAAGCAGATGAGGATTCCCATTACATCTGGTTTGACTTTCTTCCCTCTAATAAATACCGCCATTTGATCCATTTCAATGATGTATAACCTTGAGATGTCTTTCATACAATATTTTCAGAAAACAGTGTAGTTGAGATGTGACTTTGAGGTGTGTTATTCTTTATTTCTGATGCAGGAATTTATATTTCAAGATTATAAAATTCAAGAAATGTAATTCAAAATCTTCAAGAAGCATGCACTGATTGTTCTTCTTGAAAAAATGTCCTAAGAATCCAATGTCAGCTGTAAGGGAAATGTCCATTAAGATCACATGCATCTCCCTAAAGGAGTGACCTTGTTCAGGGCCTCAAATGAAGGTGAAAATGGTCTCACACTTTGGAACTGCTGTGACCTTCACCACTTTTTTCTCCCATCCTCAACAGTGATCACAATTATTTGAGTTCCCAAATTATTCAAGATTATGCATTTGGACGTCATCATGCTCCCAGGGTACAAACATATAGCCCCAGAAAAAGAAATTAAAGGCTGAGGGCAGTTCTCAGAGGTATTTTCTTGTTGGTTGGGTTTTTTTTTTATGCTGACATTGGTACTGATTTATTCCAAAACCAGGCTAGAAACCTGTCTTTTCACTCCGTAATAATGAGCCAAGAGAGACACACAGACTGTCTAAGAAGCAAAGTGGCAACATCTGCCCCCACTATTCTCAGCCTGAGAATGATTTATGAGTCACCTCGTGGGATGCATATGGGATGCATACTGCCAATTAGCCAGCCATTAGGCTTGTGGACCAGGCCCCAGAGAGCAGTCTTTACCAGGAATTTTGCAGCATTCAAGACCTCAGATTCTTCCTCAAGAATGTTTATGAAGTGCTTGAGTGCAGGCAGCTAAAGGAACAGCACAAACACAGAACTCACTCAGGACAACAGTGTGCTCAGATGCAGGGCCAAGCAGGAGACTCAGACAGTGTTAAAAAGGGTTGGCTTTTCTGCACTGTTCAGGCCATGTGGTCAGAAGGCAATAAAACTATAAGTATTCTTACTCTAAGATCTGCTGAAAGCCAGTGTAGCACTTATACTCATTCTGCAAAATTCCACAGTCCATGTCCTGATGGACAAAACATCTGCGTCGACAGTCAGAGCAGCACTCAGTCATTCATTCCAGTGCTGAAGCTCACACCGTCAGGAAAACAGCTTCATACTCTGGATCATTGCTGGGTCTTGCATTGCTCCATCAAAACCAGTAGTCTTTTAGGATTTAGAAAATTTCTTTCTCTGTGTTATCCATAACTACCAGAGCCTTGAAATACTGCCTAATTATCGAATTCAGATACCATTTTTCCACCCACTTCAGAAATAGTCTGATCTTGGGGGTGTGTAAAATAGTTATGTGAAGCAACACAATAATGTTTCCTAAAGATTATACACTTGATCTGTCACTTGTCAACCAACTAAAGTCTTTTGAACAGGTACAACTGAAATGCTGTGTTCCCACATCCCAGGGTTTCAGACTAAGATTAATTCAAAGGATGCTCATTACACCTATATTTAGCTATTCTTTGAGACAATGTGTTCCATCCACTGTGATAGGCTTTCCACCTCCATTTTTTGGAGCTCTCCAAATTTTGAACCATAGAGGAAAGAAAAAAAGGACCTGATTGCCTGTCCATATAAATCAGACATTTGTGCCAGTCCTTTCCTGGGCACAGGTATGCCACTGTTCCTAAAGTATCTTTGACTGATAGGCCTCAAAAATCTGAAGAGCTTTTGCAATAATTTGAAATATTCCAAAGTGAATGTGAGGCATGCAAAGCCAAAACAAACATTGTACCTATAGGTTTTTTCTTTCATCCTATAGCTGTTCTTTCTTTCCAAAGTCTGTTCCCTTCAGCTAAAGCTCTTCAGCTGATGTTGGCTCGACAGAAAATGTTTGTTGCTCTTTAAATAGTTGCATCTTCTTACTCTGTGAAATCTTCCTATCTGGGTTTTCTGGATCAATTTTTAGTTTACCCTTGGTTTAGGAGAGTCAGAAGATTCCCAGGGCTGTTTCATCCCCCTGCAGCCTCCTTCACACATGCCAGTGGTGACAGCACCACAAAAACTGGGCTTTTTTCACCTTGAAGGACCAGTCATCTGGTGACAATCTCACCACGAATGTCTGCAGCTCTTTGAGCAAACACAATACAATCCTTGGAGCTTAATTTTCATTGTTTACCGGATACTAATCTCCTCAGCTGTCTTTTTAGCTGCCTAATTTCAGAAAAAAAAAAAAATGGACTTCTCTGAGTGCTCCCTATATATTCATTATCTGGAGGAAAAAATCCATCTGTTTCATCCTGCAGTATCTATATTTGAAACACTCAGCCTTACTTGTCTTTAGCTAATTCATTCTTCTCTCTCCAGAGCTTCTGCCTGAAACACTATTTGTTTTTACTCCATCAGAGAGATCACCTCTTCCAGCCTCTTCACTCAGCACTTCATTCATCAGCCTTTCAGCAGCAAGAGGCACTGGTACCAATGCTGAATTTGTTTTAGCCTCATGATTTTTTCCATCCTGCAAATGCTGCTCCTGCCGTTTGAAGTTCATGTGCAGTATTCACACCTACGTGTAGTAGTTTCTGCTTCTACTCAACGTCTCCCTTCCCCTCCACAGCTGTGTCAGTTCTGAATGTGTTCCCTTTTTTTTTTTGGCAGCCATCCTATACAACGCTTCTCTCTGACTATCTGCATCTCCCTAGCACATGCTTGCTACTGAAAATCTGCGCCACTTCTGAGGGGAAGGAAAATAAAGTAGCAGTGAACACTATCAACAAGAGTTTCCTGATCTGGCTGGGGCCTCGGTTGTGGTGCCTTTTTTTTTTTTTTTTTTTCCTCCTTAATGGATAAAATCTAAGCCAATGCCAAAGAGATGGAGTGCAGTACCATGGTACCACCACAACGAGGCATGTGATGCATTGTTTTAAAGGCAACTGTGGCAAACCATTTTTATGCTGTTAAGTATGCTGTCTCTTTTGATCCGTGATGGAATTTCCCAAGTTTTATTCAACAATAAGACAGTTTAGGGAAGGTTCTTTCCTTTGCTGTTACACCTTCACGATAACAAATAAAAAAAAACGGTTGAAATTGTTTTCAGTTTTCCTTTTCCAAAAGAAAGTAAGTACTGCATTATTTTTTGTGTGCACTTTCTGCTACTCAGCCGCATCTTCCTGCCTACCTATGACCTTAAGAAGGTAAAAACTGATTTCATTTTGCGTGCAGCTATTAATTTTTCACAATGTGAGTAGATCTCAATAAAAGAAGAGCAACATTGCAGCTGGGATGTGCCTTTAATAGGAATTCTTCAATGACGCTTGCTCCTGTAAATTGCTCCTGTAAATGCTATTTAAGTATTCATCACTAGGACATTCAGATTCTACCTCCTGAAGGCTTTTAAGCTGTTGGGTATGTTCTTCTTCAAGGCATGAAAAAAATTCACATTGTTGTTCCAACACATTAATTGCCCTAAGGAAGGAATTCTGCTCTGTATTTTAGCACTCCACTCCTGTATGATGGTACTGAGTAATTAGGGCCTCAGTAAAACTGCTGATGTGCAGAAACACTGAGCTCAGTATGTGCACACACATGCACATACTGAGCATGAAAAAGGACTGTGAAAGAAAATTCTGCATGTTGGACAATTTATTTGTTCCAGAAATGGAACTACAGGCAATTGTTTTTATCTTAAGTATTTAATTCTGTCTCAAAAATTTAATTAAACCTTGTATTCAAGTGAGATCTCTTGAGTTTCCCTCAATATGTAGTACCATGGAGCAACAGAATTAGGATGTAAAATTCAATAACTACATTTTTCAGAGGCCTGTATCTTGGTGGGCACTAATTTCATACAATTGCTAGTAAAGAAATCTGTGTTGCTCCTTTCAAAGCATTCACAATGCTTCAGAATAACTCAGGCCTTTTTTTTTTTCCCCAGATAGGAAGTTCTTGACTTGTTTGGCATCTAAGAGGATTTTCATTTTTTGCTTTTTGTACAACCTCTCTGAGTGGAAACAAGAAGTTGTCTCTCCAGTTTCTATTAAGATCTGTATAATTATGCATCTTCTTTCCCCACAAGATTCTGCCCTTGCTTCAGTGGTCCCAGCCTTGCACAAGATTTCCTGGAATGGTTGTTTGCTTCTCTAACATGTCAATCCCACCATCATCCCTCTGCCTCTTCTGTGCTTCAGCTCTTTTCCATTTGCATCCTGAAGGAGCTACATAATCAAGTCTTTGGGATTCTGCAGATCCTTCTTGTCAGACTCTTTTTATGAGTGTTGAGGAGTAGTTGCAGCACACTCCTCTTTCGCAGTTGTTTCTGGTTTTCTCCTGTAATGCCTTCAAAGAGGAAGGAAGGTTTTGCTTTGTATTAAACAAAAAAAGATAAATTGGACACAGTTCAAGCTTCAGCCTTGAAAATTTGACCCTTTGTCTTAAGCCATTTGTTTTTAAATACTTGGCTGTATCTTAGCTTTAATAATGGGCTTACCACTCTGCCTGTGATTTGAATGCCAAAGCAGGACACTAGCAGTAAAAGGGAAAACAGAGATAAAAAGCTGTACTGTTTCCAAGAGCAGAGACAGAGCTAATTACTAACTTGCCGAACTGATAAAGTGGCAATGAAGTGGCCTAAATAGTAGACAAAAGTGTCAGCCTGCTGAAGTGTAACATGTGCAGATAAAAGTAAAATACTGTGTGTTACTGTCAGAAAAGATGTTTTAACTGATATCTTAATAATAGCATGGAAGAGTTAATCCTGTTTTGCCAGAAGCAGTTTTGTGCAATTTCTGGCAGCGCAGTAAATGGAGTCAATTCCTTGTGCTAAAATAGGAACTGTTTAATTCAGTATGATTGTTTAATGCAAAATCAGAAACAGCAAAAGCTGATCGTTACCTAAAATTTAATAATAATTAATTGTGGGATAGCAAATCCTTATTAAGCTCAACTGGGATTTCAGAGTTTTTCCCAACCCTGTCTCCTTGCTTTGTCCTTCTCAGTCAATCCTCTGATTTTATAAAAAGCCTGACTGCATCCTAAATCCATTTTACACTCTTGCCTTTATAGCCTTGGCAGTTTACAATATAGCTCTTTTGTTTACTTCGTCCCCTAAATTAAATTTCCTATGGACCATATCCTCAGCCAGCCTAAGCCGGTGTGGCTCCATCAGCAACCATCACTCAGCTGATGCAGATGATGGAGCCCCATCCTATTAATCACTGGTCCTTTCCCCACCCCCCGGCAGATCGCTTGCACGGTGTTGGCAGTGTTCCTCCATCATCTGTTCACTCACTAATGATACGATTCAGCGTTTATCGGGCCGGCCTGGCTCTCTGCACATTCAGCGGCAAAGCTGCTATTGATTGCACCATGGGGAAGCAGAATCAACCCATATTCCGAGAGCTCTCTGCAAACTACAGTGCAGTTAATTCACTAATGGTTTCTATTCGCCTTGCTCATGTCACAGCAGAGAGAGAACCTTTCAGCACGGCCATGGGAGCTGGGAGGACTCAGAGTCACGTCACAAAAGGAAAGTTATGGGCTTTGCTCCAGCAAGGACACACCTTGGTAACTGTAAGGCTCATTGCCAAAGATTATACTGCCTGTGTTGCCTGATTACATACATTACATTAAAATACCAGATAAAAGCGGTATGAAAGACGAAGTATTCTTGGCGGAAAGAGTGAATATGGTCTCACTCACACTATCTGCTTGCTTTCAAAGAAAGCCGCTCTAGATCCACTATATTTTTAATCAAATACTACTATAAAAGGGTAACAAAGTTATTTTTAAACCCCCATAGATTCTTTAAAGAACAGAATTGAATAACATATTTGGCTCTAAACCAACCTTAAGACTTTCAATTTTGAGGATTATTACTGGGAACTATCATGCTTTCCAAAATTTCTTGCAGTATTTTGTCAATGACAACAGGCATTAAAATAACATAGAGCCACTGTAAAACTTGGCATTTTGCTGCCTATATTTTGTTTAGGTTTTTAAATGGTGGTGCTTTCACCTAGCAGGGAAAATATATTCTTCACAGGATTTATAACATACTGTATATTAAAAAGTCTTAATCCAGATATTTTCGTTAAGACATTTTTTCAAATTTGGAAATGCTCTGATGAATATGCAAAATTCATTAATGCAATTTTAAGCATTATATTAATAAATTATCTGTAGTTATTTTAAGATTATTTTAAAAGTGTTTTAAAGAGTTCAGTCTTACAGCATTGCAGTTTAGAACACAGTATATATAGCCCAGTGTAACAAAATGCATAATTACAGATGTAACTGACAGCAAAAGAATGGCAAACAAAATACAGATACAAACACATGCCAATTTCATCATCACTGGTATGTAAATACCAACTATGGGGACACAACCTGATCTTAATTTGTTAATACTGTCTAAAAAGAGAAAAGCAGTAAAACATCAAAGAAGTGGTGTGTGGTGCTTTATTTCCACCTCAGCTAAACTACTTCTCCCTGAAATAAGCAAGAAAAAAATGTTCCTTTTCCTTGGCTCACATTTTGGAGCATGGGTTGGTTCTGTTTCCAACTATAAGAACAGTTTTCACCAGTTTAACATCCATACTTACCATATAGCCTCTTCATCCTGTGCAGATTGAAGAGCCTAATGCACACAGTGCCCTGTTTACTTCAATACGTGTTCTCTGCATCTGAAATAGCAATGACACACAGTCCTGATTTTCATGGTCATTATTTTTGACAAATCAGTGCTTTGACAAAACCAATTTTTTTTGCAGCTCCCTGAACAGCAATTTTTTAAAATCCAAATATAGTTGAAGACTCGATATGGCTTTTTCATACAAGTAAATCAAATTTAAATGAAATATCAGCAAAGAGGTTTTGGGGAATTTCTGGCAAATGGACCAGGGAACCCATGACCTCCCCATTGGTTGGGGCTTCCTCCTGGGCAGTCCATCAAGATTCCCCTCAAAAGCACACTGTCATTGTCTTCTCCCTTCTTTCAGGATCTAATCCTAATGTGCAATGCTCCACACGACCCTGTCCCAGCTGCTGCCCAAGTCTCATTTCATTCTGTGCTTTGCCCCTTTGCCTTCTGTTTCTGAACGTCCTCTCTTCTTGCCTGGCTAAACAGAAGAGCTTGGTGTGGGTGAGCACTGGGTGATTTGATTTGGCTTTTCACAGGGATAATGTGCTGCTTTGGATCTGACAGTGAGGCTGAAGGACTTGCACGTGCAGAGCACTTCTGGGAGGGTGAGATGAAGCTGGGGAAGGAGAAGGGACTACACAACAGAGGGACGGTTAATGAACCACATAGAAGAAGTATTTAGACTTCTTCTATGTGGTTCATTAACCCACTAATCCCCTCAGTAAAGAAAAAAAAAGTCATACTCCTCCATGAGTAAATTTCAGCTCCAGACAAGTCCAAATGTATGGTTATTTCTTACAGGTATTCCACACAAAGCATCCATCAGCTCCCATGGCAGCTTCAGTAATTCAAACAGCTGCATCATTAGGAGCCCAGAAGTATTGAATTCCTGTACTTCACACTGCTCCCAAGCATTTGTCAATTGAAAAGCATTTAGCTTAGTTTATTTCAGAGCAAATGTTTCCCTTTGCTCCCCAAACACATGCTACTCTTCAGATCTGAAGGGCCAGAAATACTGCAGAGAAGAAGGCTGTAATCACAGTAGCAGGAGGAGAGGAGCCAGGCTCAGGCATCCCTCTGAAACCAGCATCAGCGTGATATGCTTTCTATTACCACATGAAGCAATGGATTTCTCACCTTATAAAATCAAAACTTAAACTTTGAAGGAGGCAAATTTGATGCCCAGCTATGACAAGGGACAGTATTTGCAAGAGAATGTGGAGTATAAGCTTCCTGGAACAGGTAAAGTAGCATCTCTGGCACTAGCAAATAGAACTGCTGAGGAGCCTCTGGTTTTGCTGCATTTTTCTTAGATGCAGAATGGATGAAAAACCAAAAACTTTCCCTACCTGGACTTCTTCTACTAACCTATATACAAAAGGTCCTCCAAAAATAGAGAGGTGTCTTAATTGTAAAGGAATAAACTGCCTGCATTGATAATTGTGCATATAGTAAGGTACTTTGAATACTAACAAAATCTGTGTTGATAATGTGAGCCTTAAATCCTTCAAGACCTTATCAAATCACCTGGTGGAAGCAATGGGGCTCCATTGTCTTACAGGAGCTGAACTCATTTCTTCAACTAAGAATCTCTTCCACTGACTTTCAGCTCTTGAACTTCAAGAAAAACTTAGCATGCATTTGCTTCTCTGTAATATGAGTTGTATTTTCTTGAGTACTGAAAGCAATACTGAAAAGCAGAAAGAATAGAGTCTTTAGAACACCTTTTTCACATGTTCACTGTCTGAATCACATCTGCAGGAAGATGTCAACCTTTCAGGCACAGCTAGGAGGATATCTGCGCTGCCATGAGAACAGACCTCTGTACTGCCTGTCACAGTCCATCACAGTACTTAATTGGGAAATTATTTTTATTATGGAAACTGTTTGCTTTGGCTTTTCTGCTTTAGGCTCTTCAGACATACCAGACTGATCCTGACATGAGAAAGATGCTAACTCAGCTGTATTTCTATGTCATGCCTGTATTTAATGTGGATGGATATCATTTCAGCTGGACAAATGTAAGTAATGGCAGTAGTATTATTCAAAAAAATATTAATACAAGAAAGATCAGATGATTATAACATAATTCAAAGGTGACTCTGTATAAATCTGGTCCATCACTTTGTGCCTTGCAAAATGGAAGTAAATTACTCCACTTAAAACAGAATAATGAATATTTTTACCAGGGTTGATTTGTTATGTGTATTTATGTGTATTTGTTATGTGTATTTGTATTGTTATGTGTATTTGTTATAGCTTTTTGCCAAAATAGAGTAATACTGCCATTTAAATATTTTGTAACTTATACTAGGATCGATTTTGGAGAAAAACAAGATCAAAGAACATGAGGTTTCACTGTCATGGTGTTGATGCTAATCGCAACTGGAAAGTGAAATGGTGTGGTAAGTATGGAGATACTTTGGTCCCCCAGTTCAGATTACCCTGTATTTAATTATCCAACAGAGGTAATTATCCAAGTAGGTTAGATCACATCTGTTGTGAAGTGTTCTCTTTTCCATAGTTGAAGTTTAAGATTTTTTCCAATAAAGCCATAAGACAAGACTCAAATCTTCCTACTAACTTCTAAAAAAATTTGAAAGTTCTCAACCCTGGAAAAACAGACCTTATCATAAGTAAAAACTTGTCATGGGGAATGTGGCAAAATTTTTAAAATCACACATACAGCTATTCTGTATTTTGGCAATCATATAAATAATTTGAAGCATGGCATTGAGAATGAGCCATGACTTTTCAAGATTTACCTAACTGCAGCTTCAGGAAACATTTCAAGCTTCATTTTATTCAATTTGCCATTTCTCTGAAATTATTTTAGCTTTGGAAATGTCAAACTTATTTTGCTGGCCTCAGTGTCCTTAAGGCCATTATTATTAGTGATTTAATAAAGAAAGAAGGTGCTTCTAAATGCATGGAGATACAATTTTAAATTCCCAGCACTTCTGTACATACTTCATAAAAATTGGCCTGGATTTTGCAGAGAACACAGCAGTAATGAAATAACTACCAGAAGATTTGGAACGGGTCTGCCAAGAAAAAATTGTATTTTATGAAATCTTACCTAAAGATAGTGCAATTCACACAGGGGTAAGCAGCCCCTAAACGTTTTGGTGTAAGGAAGTAAGAACACTTAAAAATGGCAGTATATACGTGCTGACCTGTTCCCCCATCTCAAGGAACTTCCTTCAGCTCTCTGTGCAGTTGCTTTCTCATCCAGCATTACTCCACCTTCCTTATTTATATTACAAGCTTGTAAAGACAAGAAACTGTGTTTGTGTAGTGCAAGGGCCCTGCTTTCAGCCCATCCCTCTTCCACTGGAAGTCTCTAGATGTTTCCACAGTACTTGGATTGCAGGCAGTAGGGGTGAGCACTGTACAGTCCAGCTTGCAACAGCTGCATTCTTTAAGTAGCAGTTTGAGAATTGTAAGGATAAAAGTGATTGTGAACAGATGCATACATTCAGTCCAGTGTGGACCTGTGAATTGCTTCAAATTGTTTTCAATTCTACCTGCACTAAGGAGAGGACTGAGACAGAAGCATTTACAGAAAGCCTGTGTTAGTTGAGAAACCCTCTGTTACAGAAGACAGGCCCAGGGCTGATACCACAATCTTTAAGACGATTTTATGCTGCAAAAATAACATAAAAATGAACGAGGCCTGCATCACTGTTACCATTGTTTACTCTTTAACAGTTCAGAAGGTAGCCATCGGCATAATTGGAATGATCAGTTCTCTCATAGTGTGTTGAAAGATGTATGTTAGGTACCTATCAGTGCAAAATTAATACTCAGTGCATTTTCTTTCTAGTTCTAATTAACCTTTCTTGGGCTCCTCTTTCCTCTTCCTGCTCCCTAGCCACTGTATTAAAACACTTTTTTTATTCAGTCCTAAAAATGTTTGCTTAGTTTCCATTCAAAAAACTGTTCTTTCTAGGCTTAATGGAACTGTAACAATACTCATATATGTTGTATGTTTTAATTCCCTACTTGTTGCATTTCTCCCCTGCACTGAACATGAAAGACAGGTCCCCAGCCCAAGTTCAAAAAAAAATTGTTTTAAGTCTGCTTGTCATTCCAACAAGCACATGCTCTGCTTCCTGCTTTGGATCCCAAAGTCTGTCTGATTGTCTATTTTCATGGAGAATCAAAAGGTCTTTCATGAACTGGGCTGACTGGTTTCTCAGATGACCCTGACCAGTCACCTGGTGTTCTCATTAATATCTGACATGAAATGAGTCAGAGAAGAATCTGGATCGTATCACACTTTGAGGCTTGTGTAATCATGGTATGTTTAACATTTAAAACTGCGTGTGCTTGTAAAAACCTTTTTATTCAGTTCAGTTGCATTTAGAGTTTTCAGACAGGCATGAACTTCACAGTGGGGCTTCCAGGCAGGTGTGCTGTGGCAGTCTCTGGCCTCAGCAAAGCCGCCAAATGCTATCAGTCAGTGCTGATAACACAGCATCCCATCTGCTTTCCTCTTTCTTTCTAGTGTAGGACTTTGATGTAAGCTTTATAACTCTCTAGGGCCCAAGCAAAGGGCCATATCACTGCTAGATTTCATGTTGCAGCAACCTGTACTCAAAACAGTGCACACAAATTGCACACAGACCCACATGAATACTGGCAGCAAGAACTCTGGGTAGAAATGCTCCTTGCAATGCACATATATGTGCAATAACCAGTACAATGGTTTAATGATAATGAAGTAATAGCAACTTTAAAGCAAATAGTGAGGTACTTAGAATTAATTTAAGTCATAGGGCAAATCTAGTTAAAATTTCCAGTACATTGCAATTTCCAGTGCACCCCAGTGCTCACTGAGGACAGTGTCCCATACTGCCAGAAGCGGCTGCCAAGGAACTTTGAAAATCGTGCTTCAGCTCTTTCATCCCCTCAGTCTGTACCAAAGCACTGGTTTTATCAGACTTGGCACACATTTCCTTTGTTCATAGGGTCTCATAGTGGATGTTAGAGGATACTTGTCCTCCCCAGTATGCTATCAGGTACAAAAATAAGGCAGCATGGTAACATTTTACACAATTCCATTTGCTTCTCATGACTGTAACTTAGAAATGTCACAGGAGTTGATACATACTGTATCAACTCTTTTTTCATTCTTCAGTTGCTTTAAAAGAACTTCCAGTATGAAAATTGAGCATATCCTTGCATTATCCAAGGTCACCATGGAAATCTCCTTTTTTTCTTACCAGCCTGCTTCACTTAAGGTAAAGCATTAGCTACATCTGGAATGGCACATGGCTCACCATAATAGGCTAAACAGTTTAGAGATTTTTTTTTTTCTTCCCTGGAAGTCTCTAAACTGAGCCATATTTTACCATTGGGTCATTTTACCATTAGCTTGTAGGAACCCACTGTTTATTAACAGTGTTATCCATTGCATGATGTTATCCATTGCACAACACTGAAACAGGAGATGAAGTATCCATTAAAAAAATAAACAAAACTTTAAAAAAAAGGCAAAGGCTCCGGAGACTGTTAAATAGCTCTTCTGTAGCTATATTATCTGAAAAGAAATAGAGGCAGAGTGCTCTTGGGATTTGGATGACTTGGGGCCATCTGTTCTGCATGGAGAAGACCATCTGCCCTCTATAACCCTCCCATATCCACTGCAATCCAAGCACTAATACCTTTTGAAATCCCCACCTGTGGCCATTGAATGGTAGCCTCAATTTTCATCCTACAAATGAAACTGCAGCATGAAATTCTTCCTTTTTTTTTTTTTTTTTTTTTTTTTTTTTTTTTTTTTTTTTTTTTTTTGCATTATGTTGATTGCATAACCCTGTTTTAGTTGATATCATTATGCCTTCTCACACATGGCTCTTTTCTTATTAATTGAAGGCAGCAGTACTTACTATACAAAGTAAAGCTAATAAAACACTGTTGTTGTAAGTCCCTGATAGCTCCAGGGAACTTTGCAAACAAACTATTATTATTCTGCAGGTCAACATAAAATCTGTGGTATTTTGAATTTGCAGCAGATAAAAGAGCAGAGTAGATTTGCATAAATATTGTTCTTTTAGGCCCAGGCCCTAAGCTGTAAATGAGATGATGGCTTACATCCAGAATAGCTAAATTATAAAGGAGCCACCACCACATCTCCTTTCTTAAGTTTCACCTTTCAGTACCTCATGGGATATTGTATGTAGGCTACTCTTGTACAGCTTGCTGCCACCTGAGCAGATTGACATAAAAATATCCTCAAAACTGAAGCCCTGTCCCCAAACTTGAAGCAAAGTTAGGCCCTGTGCAAACTGAGGTGATTCCTATTTTAGCTGACTGAGCAGTCATACTGTGTGGTTTTTCTTTCTTTTTTTTTTTTTTTTTTTCTCATGAGGTTTGCAGGGGTGAAAATAGGCAGTACTCAGGAACTATTTTCATGTTTTTAAGATAATCCCTGTTGAGGTTGTCTACCTACTATTGTAACCACCGCTGTAGTAGGTAATACATTAAAAGCTGTAAAAGGCTAGATTTGTCCTGGGAGTGACTAATGAAAGAGGTATAGCTCTCTGATTTCAAATAGACCAACTGAGACCCATCAATAGTTTTAATACCACAATGCTGTCATAAAGTGTGCGGCTGGTAGGAAAAGCCACGGAAGAAAATACAATGAAGTCAGGTTCTCCTTTTTCAATTGGAAAGAATATATCCTCTGGGGAGAGAATCCTGTGTAGGTGGCCAACTGGGGAGCTTGGTGTGTCTATGAGGTGAAGAAGCAGATTGCTGAACTGAGGTCCCCAGGCTCATCCCCATCAGGCACAAGAAAGCAATTGAATTTGTTTATTGCTTTTCACGCTTTTGCACATGGGCCAAAAGAGGCTGAGCCAGAAGCTGACCCTTGGTGATTTCCCTGTGATTGTTCACCATCAACTTTCTCTTTCAACCTCTAGATGAAGGTGCTTCATTACACCCATGTGATGACACTTATTGTGGTCCTTTTCCCGAGTCTGAGCCTGAAGTAAAGGCTGTGGCTCATTTTCTTCGCAAACACCGGAAACAAATCAAAGCCTATTTGTCCTTTCATGCATATGCACAGATGCTGCTGTACCCTTACTCCTACAAATATGCAACCATTCC
This sequence comes from Sylvia atricapilla, assembly GCF_009819655.1. Lineage (NCBI taxonomy): Eukaryota > Metazoa > Chordata > Aves > Passeriformes > Sylviidae > Sylvia > Sylvia atricapilla. Next base: position 118,721,785 of record NC_089140.1, on the reverse strand, counting down.
AAACTTCAACTGTGTGGTAAGTACATTAAAATTTGGAGAAGTGCTCCTCTGTATATTTTTTGGTACATTTTGTTTTGAAGGAGATTTTTTCTTCTATACTTTGCACATATATAATATTGAGCAGTATTTATTCTGGATCCACTTGCAATCACATTTCTGGTTATATAACCTTCACTCACCATGATTCAGTGGTAATTTGATTAAAATGGTATCATGCCTTTCATCCATCAGTCCCTTTAAATTACTTTATAGGATAAATCCCTAAGTTTTAATTATAGTTATTATCATTTTATTTAATTAACTGTAATGGGAATTACGTCGTTAGGTCCTTGGGCATCTAGCTGAAATTCTGTCTCTTCATGTTCATAACTAAAACACTAGGAACACAAGGAAGATCATCTTCAATATTATGAACAAAATAAAATTGAAATTGTTTATGTTTATCAATTCAAGGAGGAATCGCTTCGATTTCATCAAAATTAAAGCTTCAGTTACACTATGTATCATTCAGGACAGACATAGTGGTTTTGACCCTTTCAGACAAGCAGGTAATTAAAACCAGGAGCTTCTGTATATTAGAAAAATGAATTAATAAGAGCACATTTTTTGATGTAAGCCTCTCGATTCACAGATGAGTACATTTCATGTATTCCATGCTCATCCAAATGCAGAGCTATTCCCTCTGCTTGCAGTCTGAGGTCTGCTTTGGCCAGCCTACTGTTCATAATCCCCCCCTTATGGCTTATTCTCTAAGGGACACATGGCTAAGCTTTGCTCTCTGTTTCCTCCTGCTCACCAACTCACATTGCATCAACCAGTTGCAAGCCTCTTTCTTTCACCCTCAGTCTGAGTAAAATTAAATTTTCCATTTATCTCCCATTTTGACCTTGAAAGTTGCAGTGACTTTTAACTTGGTGGTTTAAGCTAGTTTTCTCCAAAGGAGCTTAACTGCACTTTAGATTTACCCAGTGCAGAATAAATGATGTTGTCAGTCCCTGGGGCTTCAGTGAAGTTTCACTCAGCTGTTCCCTCAATGGGCTGAGCAGCCAGGACTCCACAAACTAAACTCTCTTGGTAGGTTTATTTCTGTTGAGACATTTAATTTCAGTAGTTGCTAAACATTATTCTGTCTGATGCCATTCCTGTGAAACAGAGCAAATTAGAAGTTAACTAAGCAGCCAGAGGAGCTAAAAATATGAGACTTGTGGGACTGACCATCAAACCCTGTAATGACTGTGAATAAATTTATGATTTTTTTTTTTTAATTCTACCTTCACACTCTTTTGGCAAATGACAAGGAGAAAGGAGTTCCCCAAGTGATCTGATAACTATTTAGTTAGAAAAATAACATAGACTGGGAGTTTAAAATCATAGGTTCTCATTCCTTTGAAGATCAGCAGATGCAAACATATTTTTTTAAGAACAGACAACAGAGGAGAAAGTAAAGATGTAGTGTTAGGGAGAATCAGCAATTTCTCTGGAAGTATATGATTATTGAGTATCTGACTAAAATGCCCAGAGTAATATAAGTCAGTAGCAGATGCTATAGATGGGAAATTCATTTTAAGGAAAAGGAAGATTTATCTGACAGTTTTCACACACGCCAGTATATTTTGTTGTTCTTGTTGCTTAAGGGATAATTTCATTCTGAGATGGGGCGTAACTGCCCCTCAGCTTATATGCATTCTGCCTTTCCACCCATGGCTTTTAGACCAAAGGATCCCAGTTTTTGATGTTTAGCAGATGTTCTTCAGGTTCACAAGACCTTGGATCAGGCTTCTCATCAGAGGGAGTGGAGCAAAAGGAGCAGAAAAAGACACTGTTTTAAACAACTCCCATGGACAAATGGAAGCCAAATACCAATTCTAAATACCTTGTCAGTATTTGAACCTCATGCTTCTTTTCATTGTGGTCAGTCAAAAACAAGAGGGAGGTTGAAATGAGAAACTAAAGTAATTTCCTGTTATTTATAAAATGAAAATTAAGGGAATACTTGGTGGTTATTTATTTGTGTGTTTTAATACTTGTCTACAGCCAAAGGCTCCATCACCTGGTAGCTCATAAATGTATAGTTTTTAATATTTGAAGTCTTAAAAAGTATTACTTGGGCTGAGGTTTCAGATTCTCCAGTTCTCTTGGAAATTGCAGTGAGCTGGAAAGTGACAGATCTCTTTTTTCTGACACTGATGGAACAAGTATTGTTGGTCTACATGGCCTATGTACAGTAGAGAACAGTAGGACCCCACATGAACACCAAATAAATAGCTTTTGGTGCTAACAGTGGGCTATGATTAATTCTGAGCAGAAGAAAGGCTGTTTCTGTCTGGGTCAGATCATTCTAGTGAGCTGTCAGTTACCATTTCAATTAAAGCGTTCAATTATTCAGAGCTGCTTTGAAACTGGAGAGCGGTGTACTGATCACAACATGCATATTCTGTTCTAATTTAGGCACCACTCTCTTATTAACACTCTCCTGAAATCTGTTCTTTTAAGATGCTTAAAATGAAAGTACTCTTTTAGATTGAAAAAACATCAGCAGAAACACACATCCATCTCCAGAGTTTTAAATTTCACCTGATTTTTGTCCTTTTTCTTCCTGTGCTGTCATTTGCCTTAGTGTTTGCAGTGAACTTATATGGCATGACTGAGTTTGTGTACATCTTTGCAAAAATCTGGTAATTTTATGTGGCATGTTCTCCTTGAGGGTGTTCAAAGACTGGTTGCCTGGATTTATTCAGGATCCAACCTGCACAGTATGATGCAGTTGAGAACTGTCCCTTTTTTGGGCACACGGCTCTAACAGTGGGAGCCAGCTGCATGACTGGTTGCCTGGATTTATTCAGGATGCAACCTGCACAGTATGATGCAGTTGAGAACTGTCCCTTTTTTGGGCACACGGCTCTAACAGTGGGAGCCAGCTGCATTCCTCAAGCCTAAGAGCTTCAAGTTCACAGTGCCCAAGGATGCATGCCCACATGGCGGACATGGACCTGGGATGCTCCTGGTCCGACCTCCAGATAAGTTTCTGCCTCTGCTCAGAACCCATTACTGTTGTGCTGATTTTAAATGGGCCTTGCCAAACTATTTCCTCAAAAGATTTCAACAGGATTATCTGTTATCTCATTGCTGTACAGTCCATAACTCATGCACAGGGAGTCTTCTTGTTTGTGGCCAAGTTCTCCTTGACATGGTGCATTTATCAGGACTTTGTCCTCCACCCCTCTCAGCTCCCCCAGCCGAGCCCTGTTTCCTGCTCCCTTGGCATCAGGCCTCTTGTCAGGCCATCCCAGCTTCTCACCAAGCCCCTGGGATGGTAAGCACAGCTGCTTGCAAATTTTGGCTGAGCAACAGTCTCGTACTTGGGAAGTGCAGGCGCCAGACAACAGCTCCTGGCTGCAGCTTCCTGGGCCCTGTGCAGCCACAGCCACCACGGTGACCTCACACTGCCACCCTCACAGGGTCCAACAACTCCAACCCCATCATGGGTCTTATGTGTCACAGCTCAGAAGTCAAGGCACCTTGAGTAAGAGTGCCAAGTGACAGCACTTCTCCCTTCTCCCACAGGACAGACCCTTCTCATCTGTGGTGTTAGGGTGAGTTAGAGGTTGCCCCTTACACTGGCTGAAAAACACATCTCAGCCTTGCAGAAGTTCCAGCAACACTGAATTAAGTGGTCCTTGCCTCTACACACTCTCTTGTGGAGGTGGCAAGAAGTCAAGTTGAAAAGGTCAGAGTCTCCAGCACCATCATCCTTGTGCTAAACAAACAAAAATTCTGGTTGTGCCTAACAAATTTTTGTAAGGGAGTAAATACATGCTCTTCATTTGCTAAGAGGAGTGACTGTGTAAAATAAACTCCCCAAAGCCCTACCTGCACATCAGGAAGTTGAAATGAACTTATTTTTGTTTCTGGAATGACATTTAAAGCAGTTTTCTTTGGCCTCTCTACTCCGACAAAGCCTGCATGGGTCAGACCAAGAAGTAAGTCAGAATCCCAACTCCTGACAAGGGCAAACAAGTGGAAGGTTAGGAAAAACATATAAATGGAAAGGCAAGTATAGGGTAATCTTTCCCCAGTGTATTCATTTAGTGCCTGATGAATAACAAGGTAAGGACTGAGTTAATGGAAACTTGCATAAACCAAACAAACCTGTTGAAGGAAATAAAACAACTAAAACAACCATTGCAGCTTCACACAGTAGTTCAAAGTCCAGAGTTTCTAGCTCCAAAGATAATAATTTCCTGTCTCTCTGTAGAGACATGACTGTGTTTTCCCAGCCTTCTTTGTATATTTGCCAGTATCCTTTTCTTTGGGGTAACATTGCTTTTCCTTTTGAATATGTGCATCTTTTCCTTGTGTTTCAAACCATTATCCATATGTGACTCTCAGAATTTTCCATGGGCCAGGCCTTCTGCACACAGTTTCACAGGATGAACCATGAACCTCCTAAACAGCCTTTCAACTGCAAGCTGTTGCAATGTGGCCACTGATTTTCCCTGAACAGGACTGAAATCACATTTTTGAAATAGTGGAAAGAGCTCTCCAAGACTACATCATCAAGCCCCAGAGAAACTCAGACCAGCAGTGAACATTTACCTGCTGATCAGAGATTCAGGAGTGGAACTTGCCTCCTCTCTTCTTCCCACTCTGCTCACTGAACCACTGTGAGTGTCAACAAGATATTTCTCCTCCACAAGCCCAGCAGAGACAAGGTTCAGTGAACTGGGAAATTCTTCTTCAGAAAATGCATGCATGGCTTTTAAACCACATAACAAAGAGATTATTTCATCTCATGGTTTTATGTGTCATCTAAATTTGTCATGTGGTTAAATTGACATATATACCTATAATTACAAATACTTAACATCTGATCATTCATGGTCCAGGGAGCTCTTTTATGCCATGAAAATACCAAACCAAGCTTTTCAGGGAACTACTGTCATTAAAAAGAATAATGCATTTATCCTTTACAATCATTTTAACTTAGCTGCCACAGACTCATGGAACGCAGCATTGCTCTGGAGATCATTGATCCATTGACTCAGGTTTCAATCACAGTACAGTATTTAATTCAAAGTCTAATCTATGTATTTGGTTTTTCTCTCCTCCCCAGGAATCAGCAGCCTATAATGCTGTTAATGCTCTTCAGTCAGCCTATGGTGTAAGATACAGATATGGCCCTGCTTCCAGCACTTTGTGTAAGTTTCCCTCTGCAGGTTTGTGACTTTGACCTTCCTACAGTAAGAAGGAGAATACCCTGATTATAACAAAGAATGCAAACACTATTTAAAGTGAACTTTGTTCCAGTTTTGGGTTCTGAGGAAGGGCAAAGAAAGTTTTGCAATTGATTTAGTCAGTTGATTGCAGTAAGATTAACTCAGCTGATGCAATAAAAGAGATTGAAATGCAGTGCACTTGACAGTCAAAAGCCAGCAAATAACATACTCATACCATATGAAACTATGGGTTTTTTAAAAAAGAAAAACTAAAGTCTTTAAAACCATATCTTTATCAGATACTGCAAATGCACTACTAAGTTGTAACAGCATTTGTCAGGCAAACTCTCTGTAGAGAGGTAAAAGAAAAAGAAGTTCAACAGGCTTTAACAGGACACTTTTTTTTCTTTACTGAAACCTTGAGGTCTGAATGCTGTGGCTAATGATGACAGACATTGAAAAAGTGAAAAGCTAAGGACTTTTCACAAGTAACCTCCTGTGTTTCCTCTGCCGTTGCTGTGTTTCAGCTACAGTTCCACTTATCATGGGCCTCCATCTCGTAGCATAGTCATCATCTTGTGCTCATTACACTGCAATCAGTCACTATGTCAAAGGAAAAGCAGTGTGAATTAATGTCAGAATTGCACAGATTACAGCAGGCCACATGAGAGATAGATCTGTATAAAAAAGTGTGTCTTGGGTAATCAGCATATGGAGATAATGAAAGCGTAAGCAGCACACTTCCTCAGAAAGGTTTGTTAATATTAGACACCACCTATGCAAATGCTCTCATGCTGTGGGGAAATGGTGAGAAAGTAAGACAAATGAAAAGAATTTTAAAAAGAAGATGGCAGATTACTTTATCAATTTTCTCCCTTCTCACTGCAAATGAATTGTCTAAAAACCCAATTTATATCTAGGAGCATGCAGAGCTCTCCAGTACAGCTGGGAGATCTTTGGATGGAAAGGAAAAAGGAAGAAAAACTTCAGACTGCTCACATGGAGACAAGAACAGTTAGAGGCTTTATTCTAGATACTCTCTTTTATTAAAGTTTTGCTTTACATGAAACAGTTACAATGTTTTTTCCTATTAAAATGAAGGGTCTAATCCATATTGTGCTGAGCACATTTCATCAGGTGCTGGGTGCTCATGCTATTTTCTCTGAAGGGTGTTCAAGACTAAGGCAAGCAACAGGTGGAGTTGCAAGTATACTCACTGAGTCCCAGCGACAAAATGCCACAAGAACCTTCTGGTGATTTCAGCATGACCTGCATTTAATATTTTTTAATGCTTTCTCTGAATTGCCTCTTTCAGATGTGAGTTCTGGCAGCTCTATGGACTGGGCCTACAAAAATGGCATCCCGTATGCATTTGCATTTGAGCTGCGTGACACTGGCCATTTTGGATTTTTGCTTCCCGAAATGCTGATCAAACCAACCTGCACAGAGACCATGCTTGCAGTTAAAAATATAACTCTTCACTTGCTGAAGAAATGTCATTGAGATGGATTTCTAGGGGCTGCAAGTAAACATTTTACTCCTAGTGCTGATGCCTTTCAGTGTGTTCAGTTGCCAATCTAAGTTTTGGCCACTTCAGAATTCTAGAAGCTAATGGTAAATGTGATATTGTTTCTGCCAAATTAACTTAGTGGAAAATGGAAGAAAAATCATTCAACATCTGCTCTTCTGAAGTCCATAATGTTGACATACTAACTTAGTTACCAGTTTGGTGCAAAATAGTTTCTTCTTTTTGCTATAAAACTTTAATTCTGCAATTTCAGTGAGGCTGGTCCTAAACAAAGTGCCACTTCCAGGCAGTTCTGGGCCATTCGCCTTTCCCTAACATGAAGGCTTCCCATGGGGTCTCTCAAAACAAGGGATAAAGTTTACATTCATGTAAATATATACCCTGTGACTCAACACAGGCCTGTATCTACAGCAATAAATGCCTGACAGTGGTAGCTGGCTGCACTGCAAGTGGCAGTGTGGCTTCCTTCTGCGTGTATACGTACATACATACATATATGCACTTTTGTGATTTTTTTTTTCCTATTATGAAATATTTTGAACCAAGGTTTCTTTTAATTGTTCAGAGAGATCTACTTTCAAATGTACATAATTGGAGTGGACCCAAAACCAACACATCATCTTTGAAAATGTAACTTTCCTAGTGATGTGTAAGAATTATAATGAAATACTATTAAAATAGATAATTTTCTACCTTATAGAGAGACAAAGACAGTTGCCATGACTTGGAACTTGAACTTGGACTTGGCAGTCAACTGGTGCATCTGGGCTCTGCTGTAGACAGTGACTGCCCATTTCCAGCAGCCAAGGATTTCGCCTTAAACTGTAATTAACTGATGTTTTATTTATCAGTATTCTTGCAGTGACTTCTGTGGCTCTTAGGCTATGTGGCTCTTCTTCCTGGAAGCTGTATTTTTTTTGCATGTTTTAAAAGAACTAATAAATTTTTAATGGATTCTTAAGTGAGCCAGAGGTGAAGGTAGAAGCCTTACAGCTGAAATAAAGGGAATGAGTACCATGTTTGAAAGAACAATGAAAGCACAGAAAAGATAACAACATGTTGTGGGATTTTAGTACTTTTAAAATACTGTGTTTTTTAATCTTATTATATCTGCAGAAGCATATATTTTACTTTCTGAATTTTGAATTTAATCTTACGCCACTACATATAAACTAAAATATATTTGTTAATAAAGTTGTCAAAGACTTTTGAAGTATTCTTCATATTTTACTTAAATGTTAAAACTTGAGTTCAAGTAAGTAACAATTTTACCTATGTGTAAAACATTCCTGACACTAAGGATGAGGAATTTAAAAAAACCTACATCCTCTCTAAGTAGGCACTTGAACTTAGCAAATGGGCAATCTTTATAAGTCTTAGAAGGGGAAGTACTGTATTCAATTAAAAATATCATTGTTTTCAGGACTGCAAAAGGCAATCAGTGAGCAAAGATGACAGAATTGCATTGTATTTGTCTAACATTTTGTTAATAAATGTGTTTATTTTACACAAGTTTCTGAAGGCTCGTTCAGATTTGTTTAATTCAGTCTTGTTTGAATAACATAAGTTTCTATTCTGGTTTATTAAATATCTAGGGGACAGAAGCCCTCAAACTAGTAATTTTCAATTGTTTATGAACCATAACCATTAAATATTTTGAAGATAGCAATAACTGTCTTTTGTTATGCACAGATTCCTCACCAATGGTCTTGACAGCAGTATAAATGATGAGCACCAATCATTATGTGTTATTGTGAATTTAGGTGGAAAGACTGAACTTAATACAAAGACATAAGAGACCGAAGAAGAGAATGAATGAGGGATGTCTAATTAGCATGAGGCAAATTTACTTCTGAATTGCTACAGCACAAGCATGGACCAGGAGCAACCAGATTCTTATGTGATGGTTTGATCCCTACTCGCAGTCCAGTAGTTCATAATGTGAAATATTTCAGCTTTATCTTCATACCATTACAACTCCACTGGTAATGAAAAGTAACTGAACTCTTGGAAAAAGAAAGTCCTCCTTTAGATACCAAAAGGACCTAACACTTTAGACCTAATTGACCTTCTTAAGAGACAGGAATAACTGCAAGTATTCTTAGATTTATCTAAGAAGGTTTGACATTTAGAAGTACTCAATATCAAACCCTTTCCATGAATAAGCTACATACTGTTTATATGTATGAACTCTGCTTGAATAATACTATGTATGATGTGCAACTGAGAACTCTGAGCTGAGTTTTGAAGACCTGTGCAGGGTAACTTAATGCCCCATAGCTGAATACAGGTGTAAAGAGTCTCTGAGCCCTTTAATTTCAGGGTAATTAAAGCTGGTCGAAAGACAGTCATTAAGAAACAACAAACCCTGTTTCCTGAGATAATTTTTTAAAGATAATTTTTCAGCAAAAGAGTGATTCTAAATGGAATACTTTACTAAGGAAAAGACTAATGGCAACCAGATAATTGGATATGAAATAATATAGCTTTTGTGACTTATGTTACTTCTCAACGACAGCTCTTTTTAATTTCTATAATTGCTTGCTTCTCTTACCTTTGTACTTTTTCAGCCATTTGTACTGACTACGGGACAATAGAATTGAAAGCTGGTTTTGAGAAAAGTGAATTTATTTTATGATCATAGGTACAATTTATCATTCAACACAAGAAAAGCACATGAACAGCAGAACACTGTTTAGTAACCCAGCAGTCAAAATCACATATATAGTGATTGTGTAAAATCCAGAAGTTACCCTTCCATTGATTATTGATAGAATAATTACAGTCATTTCTGTAACTTGGAAAACAGCATTGTTCTTTTTTTTTAATAGCTTTTAATTTTTATAAACAAACCTCTGTGATTAATTAATAGGAAGGAAACAGGTCCATGCCTCTTCAAGTCACCTTTCCCAAAAACAAATATTACATTACATAGCATACGTTACAAGTATTACAAGTATTAATTCATCATTCATAAATTGAATGCTTTTACAGGTCAAAAAAGTATTGAGCTTTGTTGCAAACCTTGAATAAAGACCACTGCTGATGGGTAAAGCTCCTTGTGTATTTTCCATAAGTTGCTTCAGAAAGGTCAGTGTATTTGGTCATAACATATAAAGCTTATGGAAGACTGCAATTCCTTTCTGAGAACTGCAATACCTTTTCCAAAATTTGAATTGGAAGAGTCCAGACGACCTTGAATGCCAACGTGCTTTTATATCCTGAGCCATATATATCCAGATTTATATCTGACTGTCTACAGGAAACAGCATTGTGCAGATTTAGCTGCCTACTCAAGGACTGCACAAAATAGCCATTGATGGACAAAACTGTGTCTACTTCTTAAGGCTGGGAAGAAAGCTTTGTATTTCCTATGAAAAATAAGTTAATATTCAACTGCTCCAGTTTATTTCTGTTGAACAATCCTTTCACTGTTTATATTTACATTTATTTTAATGGCACCATTTAAAGAGTAAGACACTTGGTAGCATGGGTAGGATAATAAGTACTTTTGTAAGCATTGTGACCTTTCCTTTGGTTGTGGAAAACTACTACATCATTTCCATAGTTCACTGTTTTGTAGCAGTCACGTTCAGTCTCACACATGTGTTCTTTTTTTTTAATTCTGTGCCTAAAAGCCACATACTATCATCCTCAAGCAGTTCTTCAGTGATGGTAAAACACCAGAACAATATCTCAAATGCATAGAGATACAACTATCGTTCTGCTGTAAAAAACAGAATAAGACAACAGAAATTTAAATAAATTACAGAAAGATTTTTTTAATAGAAACCCTGTGGCATTAGGTGTATTTCTTAAAAAAAAATTTAAAATGCTTGCGACACAAAATAATTTGTAAATTTGTTGGAAATTTAGAAGTCTTCTCTCCAGAGAAAATGTAGATTATTTGCCATGTGCTTAATGTATGCCTTACTCTCATAATTATTCTGGATAAAATATTCAGGTTCAAACAGCTGTAAATGCCTTTTCCTTCATTGTAAAGGAGGGAAGCTGTGTGTGGAGAGAGCTGCCTTCCAAGCGACTACATTGATAGGTTTTCCAGCCCTGTCAGCATCACCAAGTCAAGAGTACTGATGCTGTTGGTGGGTTTATCTTGGAGGAAGTGGAAAACTCCAGAGTGGTTTTCACTCTTCTTGGCTGAACGTGCCTGTCGCCCCAAGTATGGTGTGCTGGTGTGCTGGTTGAGCAGCTTGTCAGAAATTCACAGCCTTATGTTGTTCCTGGTGTCAAAAGGGCTTACCTTAACAACAAGGTCTTCTGTTAACATCTGCAAGTTTGGGAACAAACACATGATTGTCCTTAGAAAACTATGTTTGGGGCAAGGACATTGAGAACAGGGAAATCTTTAGTCCCTGAATGCTTGTCCTTGCCTGACAGGCAGGAGCAGTCAAGCAGAAAGTCTCAGGTCTCTCCATTTGTACGGTGGAGGTCTCTTCAAGCCCTCTTGTGAAAGACCACGTCAAGCACAGCAGGGCTTGCCCTCAGATTCAGACATCAGGGAATGCACTTGATACATAATAGATTCAAATGTTAATTTAAAAAATCTGCCACTGTCCCCAGCCATGCAGAAAGCATTCTTTGCCTGTGACAAGGAAAATCCATCCATTGCCATAAAAATGTGGGGTAATATATTCCATCAGTCCTGCCTGCTCTGAAAGTCCAGCCACTTTAGCACTGCTTGGCCTTTTTGAAAAAGACGTGGCAGAATAGCCATAACAATAAAATATTTTAAACTACCCCCAAGCCTATAGGAGCATATCCTTTATATAAAATAATAGATAACAGCTTCTGAAATAAATACTGTGGTATGACTGGGAGCAGGTGTTTCAGGTTTTTTTGCTGACTATGATGTGCCAGGCTATTCCTCTGCATACCACAATGGATCAATGCTGGGAGGAGTGTCTCTTTTTTTAACCAATTAATGAAACTTTTTTTCCCAGTCCTGAGGAGAATAGCAATTTAGGTCTGAAAATACATACATACAAAAGAGTTGGATAAAGTTGTATTTTAAAAAGAGGGGTTTCAATTTTCTTGAAAATAAGGAAGCTGTTAAAAGCACAGCCACAATTTTCAGGTGGCTTATTGTTTTCAGCACATCATAACTGAAAAAAAAAGACATTTATAGCAGCCTTGAAAGCTGAGCAGAGATGACTGATCTACTCACTGTTTAATTTCCCTTGTTTCATTTTGCTTTCTTTCTAGATGGAGCAAATCTGTTGATTAGGCTGAATTGATGGAGTGCAGTCAAAAAGCTGAGTGTAAAGGATTTTTCTGTGCCTAATGAACTAGAAATAGCTACTTTAAAAAAAAAAAAAGTAGCTAAAGTAGCTTTATCTATTCTGAGTTTTTTTTACAGACTAATTGCTTTACACTGTTTGAATTACCACATTCACAGAGATGGTTTGGAAAGATCTATTGTTACTTTGTTGTGAGCCAGCCAGTTTTCTAAGGGTTAAAATAGTGACATGCCTACTAGTGTTGTAGGAGAACCAGAATGTGTACTTGAGCCTTCTCTAACACGACAAATTTGCTCTATCATGCTGCATGCACCTTCATTTTTCTCCCTCCATTTCAAAGAAGTGAATACTGTCTGTTGGTGACAACTTCAGGCTATAAAAGAGCCTAACTTTTGGTACTAAATTTAAAACATAGACCTGTTAACATGTGTGAACTTCCCCACATACCTACGCAGAGCCATTCACACACAAACACTGTGTCTGGCTGCACAATGTGTACTGTGTGATGGTTTATGTAACGGTGTAGCTGCAATTCTTGGCAACCACAGGGCTGCTGATGGCAGGCAGCATGTGTTCAGCATCTCTCCTCTGCCTGCTGGAAGCACACACAAGTTCAGCCCGTCTGGCCAGTTCCCTAACAGCCCTTTGACACTGTTTCACTGCTGCAACACAGGAAGTTCTCACTTCTGCTGCAGTGTGCCTCTGTGGGTTACCTGCCACTGCTGTTGACACACCATCTACAAGCTCCCCTCATGGGCCAAACACTTCGTGTGCTGCACCCTACCAGAGGCTCAGAGGTTGGGTTTTGCTATTATGAACATAAGGGCAGAGGCTGTGTGAGGGTGTTATGCCCCCTACTCCAAATATATATTGCATCCCAGAAAGCTTTCGTTACCTTGTGTGTAATGAAGAAGGTCCTATACCATTGCCCAGGGTGAACAACAGGGTGTTGAGACTGTGCCTTGAAAGTCTGGAAGTGTTAAGGAGAACACTGGAGAGCCTACAAGCCCATACTAACTGCCACCAGGATATTTGGAACTGCTTTAGCCCACAAACAATTCTATTATATATTAACCATTTGCAGGAATACATTTTTAAAATAGTAACTTAAGACCAAAAGACCCCTCTTATCTTACACACATTAAAGATTTTCTTTTAAAGTTTTTGTATTTATTTTAATGAGGTTTCTTTTGTGAGAAATGAAGTCTTTTCCAAGAAGCTGAGTAGAAATAACCTGAAGTTGCTGTCATGCTGAAGGCTGTTTAGAGAGCCAGTGAATGCAGACCACTACCTGTCAAATACACATTTTCCAACACTGCAGATAATGAGTGCAACATTCACCAGAAGCCTCAGCAGAGACCTCGCTGCAAATATGTCTAAAGACCAGGATATTCCTCAGACAGCAGTTTTGATGCAGACTGGCTAATGAATGTTGGGAAGCTCTTCTACAACACTCTCCTCTGGAGCTTAGAGTAGGAACATCACGTTTTCACAGCTGTCAGAATTGCACTTTTCAAAAAAACATTAGTCTGTGTCAGAGTTTTAACAGAGAAAGAAAGGTCCCCATTCATTTCACACTCCTCTGCACAGCACCAGGGAAGGGCTCCTTTGCTGGAGTGCCTGGCTGCAGATCCACTGGAACCCAGCCCATCTAAAACAGAGTTGTTTGAAACTAATGGAATCACTATCTTGTTTTTCTTTTGCCTTTATGAAAATCATAAACAACCCATCGGTGCTAAAGCCTGAATATGCACAAGAATAACTCTCTCCCATTTAGGTGTCTGTTGAAGGTCACACAAAAAGGTCATTTCTTAAAAATTCATTTTTGGATTCAGCAATTTCCATTCTGTTGAAAACTAACAGCTAGTGTGTACATGAGGGAAAAATAATCCCAGAAGACAAATGATTAATGGAAAGTTTTAACCAAAACTATACTGAGTACAGTATGTATCATCTTTGTGGCCTAATTCTGAATGCACAGAGGAGAGGTGGGACATTTGGAGTATGTTTTCTATTTTCACTTGGTATCAGGAATAAAAATAAGGCCAAAGGACAGAAGTCTATAACATAGAACTGAGGAAAAGTCCAAATTAAGTTGCAAGACTATGCCCTAAGAGGAACAGAAATTAACTAGTATAAAAAGGCATTTCTATTTTTAACAGGAATAAAATCACTGAAGTACCAATAGTTTAGAAAGATGAAAGAAAATTGAATAATGCTGATGTTTGAAAAATCCAGAGCTGCTAGGTCACACACTAGGAGAGTGAACAGCTATCAATGACAAAACAAATAGGTGGAAGAACAAAACTTAGAAAAATCTGGCAAACAAGCGAAGATTAATCATTTTAGATTGAATGACACCCTGTGAGGAGTATAAAAATAACTTCATCCTGAGCAAGTAATGTAAACATACTGCCAGGATATTTCTAAAAGTAGCAAGCACAGAAGACAAGACGGACACTAAAATTAAGAGAATCACTTCTCTCTTCATCTGATGGTGTCAAAGCCCATAATCAAGATTCTTTTATCTAAAAAATTACCTGCCTTTGGAGTTCACCCAAAGTACTACTCAGTGACCTTGTGACATAATTAATTTTTGGTGTATGTGGATATTAGAAAGAGGTAAAAGGTATCTATCTAGTATTGCTAACTACCTTACTTGGCAATACCAGTGTTTCTCCCTGCATGCAAGCTCTCCAGCTGTACATGTGGATAAAGCCTAACACAACAGCCAAGCCAGATTAGTAGCTGCTGTGTGAAGAAGCAGAGCAGTGGATTCCATATAGAAGTAGCAAAAGTTGTCTGCATTCTATTTCCACAAGGGAACATGCATAAATGTAAAAAGAATCATGTAGCTCCTATAAGGCACTGGAAACTAAAAGAGGGTTAAGATCAGCTTCCTCTATGAAAAGCTTCATTTGCCATAAAAGTCATCAAAATATAGATCCCATTGCATAGTACAAGTGCATTTATTCTTCCACTTTTCTTTAAACACCCATAATGCCACACAAAGACAATTCTTCTCAATTCTCCTGCATTTCAATGCACTTTCATAAGTACATAGCTTCTCAAGAACAGATTGATGCCATAGCTGAATAGGATAAAGTTTCAGCCTAACCAATATACAGTATGAAATTAAAGACATAATAAATTCCAAGCAAAAAGCAGCACTGCAACCCAGGAGATGAGACTTACACAGGAATGTTTCTAAGGAAGCCTTTCTTAGGCTTCCCTAAATCTTGATGATGTGTATCTATTTAAATCACACTTCATGCTCAGATTCACTGGAGTACAGGAGTCAAGGCTGCAAGGAATGTGAAAACCATTGGATATACATCATTTTACTCACCATTCAGTGTGGGAAACTATTTTAACACAGCTACAGTCAGTCTATTTGCCTAATACATACCTGTTTTTAAAAGGAACAATAAATAAATAATCCTTAAACTCTGCACATTTGTTATACTAAAGAATAGAACATATCAAGGCTCACGCATTTAAATCATGAACTCTCTCGGTACTTCACATTAGGTGTTCCCTGACAATTACATACACCACCATAAAAAAACCCCAAACCTTTTACAGCACAGTCAGTATATTTCAGCATATTGACAAAAACTGGCAATAATCCTATGGCCAAAAGCTTTACTTTAGATTTCTGAGATATCGTAGTAAATCTACTCATTCTTACATGTCAGATAAAAAAAAAGCATGCATCCTTGTACCTCCTGCTGGGCCACAGTAATGCAGGATACTAAAGAACAGAGGTGTTAGTTATAGGCTAACCAATGCTGCCATTCACCTTCTGTTCTTCTGTATTCATTCTCTGGGGTGGCAGGCCTCAGCTTCCACCTGTCTAGGAGAAAAAATTAATGGTCTTTCTGCTGTGAAGGTGGGATTTAACTGATCTGACTTCTGTGCCAAAGCTATTTATCTAAACTAAATCGACTTGGTTCCCTCTGTACTTGGTAGAGAAAAATAAAGGATGTAGTGGATGACAGGTCACATGTACCTTAGACTTGGCACCATTGGTCCTGCGTGAGTTAGTCATTAGATGTCAGTCTTTTTGCATAGCAAGGGTCAGCCTATGAGTCTTAAAAATAAATGTTATTTATTTTAGCTATAAATACTTGTCTAACAGAAAATAATGTTCATGTACATAATCAGCAAACTGTCTATATGTTTTTCACATAATTTTAACTCAGGCAGGCCTAATTTATTTAGCCACCACAAATGAAGCCTGGCATCTTTCAGGTGCTGTGGGCCATGAATGCTTCTCTCATATCTCTTTTAATCTCACCTGCTAATTTTGTTACTCTACATTCACATTTTGTTTCTTCTTCTTTTATTTTGCTGGAGAGAGAGCCAAAAATGTAAGAGCCCCCATAAATAACAATTAGACATCTAACACTAATCTAATCAATTAGCTGCTTGGTGAATTCTTCTTATTTTTTTTTTTTCCTGAACAGGTTTTTCAGATGTCAAACAAATGCTCTTATACAGAACACAGAAAATACCAAAGACACACATATACCAGTACCTGAATAATCAAACAATGCAGAGTATTTAGATTCTCTCATACGGAAGTTCCAAATCTGTCACTGAAAACAGCAAATTCCAGGGTTGTTAAGACCTTGTGGATTTTACCCCAGCAGCTGCCTGGCTGTCAGCTGCCTGCTGAATCCGTAGTAAACGCCCCTGTAAACAGTCAATATCCTCTGTTAATCATCTCTTTTTCTTGTTTCTGATATTTAAAGGATACTGAGTTTAAAGTGAAAATGTTATCTTATTTTTATAAGAATGTATAAGAACTCCATGCTTGATGCAAATGATCACTAATGAAGACTGGTAAACAAATATTCAAAGTAAGCTATAACCTCTTCAGCTTTCCACTGCAAAACCATCTTTTACTTGTAAAAGTCAATACCTTCATTAGAAAGAAATCTCACTCTGAGTTTTTTATGAGCAAGTAAAATAAAATGCAGTCACAGGTTGATGGTAAAACATTTATCAGACTTGTATGTGTGAAATAAATACTTTTTAGTAAACGATGTAGTAAAAGCTACCTCAGAATTTATGCACAGAACTAGTGACTACAGATCTTTGTATTCTGTGATTTTTTAATTAATTTTTTTGCAATTACTGCAATAAAACTTATCTCTGCAAATGCACCAGACTGTTCTAATACTATATTTCACAGAGTGACCACATTTACCAAATGTGCACAAATATGCAAAGCTTGCCTATAAAACATTGCTATTATCTCTTGGATTTTTAAACCAGAGCTCAGTCAGCTTCCATAGAGGGCTCATACCTATTTCAAAGGACACAACCTCATTCTTATACAGTACATTGTGAATTTAAAGCAAATTTGCATTTTAATCTTCTACCTTTGATACAGCACCACAGTAAAAAGTGAAAATGGGAACTTAAACCTCCACAAACTTGGGGAAAATTCTGATAGGATCTAATATTATGTGACATGAATACCTCAAACTGCTATTTTAAAGTAATGCACAATTGTGTACCTTCCTTTACATATTTCTCCATGAACTATTATGCTTTAGGATTAGGGCAGCTATCTTGAAGGTGCCATACGTACTGCTGCACCAAAAAAGACAGAAATTCCAGGTGCCCATGCTGAATGTTTTGGTTTCTGAGTGTTCACACCTGGACTGATCACATGAAAGAGCTCACTGCCAGCATGCTTCATTTTGAAAAACTGCACCATACTGCATCCTTCTTAGATCTGTGTTCATGCCATTTGTGCACATTATTATCCTTGTTATTATATCCCTCTGCACAATAATACGTTATTTCTCTTCTAGAATGGTGAGCAAAAGAGAAGCAATGTGCTGACAAGAGTTTAAACCAGGAAAAGTTCAGGAAGGAGAAACTAATGAATAGAAGTGATTTGTCAGGGGAGTATTTTAAGGATGACACCTGCAGCAATCCAGAGGCGTGACCCCATCCCATGTAGACCAAGTAGATCAATTCAAACTCCATGCTATAATCTGCTATTAAATAGATGTAGCTAAACTTTTATTGCTAAATGTATCTAGTCCCAGAGCTAGCCAAGGAAGTAAGTTTGGTTCAGGTATATATAAAACACCATAAGGATTATCATTAGTGTTGATTTGTATTGTTAGGTACCTATGACAAGGGCCCTGTAGAACTATCTGCTGCATGTCTCACCAGCTATGATAAATGAGATTTGTACCAGCCCAACAATGTTGGTTTGACTTTCTTAGCTACAAAAATTATAAACTGAACTTCAACCAGTACCAGCGGCACAGCAAAATTCTCTGATAGCCACTGTCCATACTTCTGTATAGAAAGACTTAAAATTATAAACCAAAGAAACAGCACACAATATAAACCTCTAGATATCAAAACTTAACACTCCAGGTCTGCCTGGATCAAAACCCAGACAGCAGCAGCAGCTTTCAATGTCATGGGAAACCATCCATCATACATGAACCAGTCACTTCACTGTGAACCAGTCACTTCAGTTTTTCATGATCCAGATTGCACATCAGCTGAGACATCTGAATTGAAACTAGAAACATAATGGAAGTCTAATCAAAAGTGTTGCAGGTGTTTCAAAATGACTTGTAAGAATATTTGAGTCAGTACACATCTAGAAAACAGTAAGCTAAGTAGCATATTAGAATGAATCAATGCAGTGCTTCTTTAATGTCTTCCTTCTAGGCAAAAGTATCCATAACTTCCATTCAATTTTATCTTTCAAGTTATTAATATTAAAAATCTTTCATTCATGTCATGAAGATCACAATTTATAAAGTATATGCCCAAACATCAGTTATTACATTTTTGACAGGAAATGACCCACTGCAGTTGCTGGAGGAAACAATCAGGCAGATTTAAAGCTCATTTCATGGCATTTAAAAGCAGTTATTGCTTCAGTCTCATTGTTTTGCACCTTAATTCACATGACTTTTATGACCTCTCTATCTAAGTGTTTCAACACAGATATTAAAATACTTGGAAACCACTCCTGTTATTCATTTGACTTACCCTGCCCAGAGATTTAAGGGCTGTTTTTCTCCAGCTGAATTCCATTCAACTTTTCTCAGCTGATTTTCATTTTCAACTGTTCTTTTCAACTTCCACTTTGAACTTTTCTTTATTAGCAGCTCATTGAAAGACATCTGCATAAAACTTTGAAAACACTCAAGTTCTAAAGTGCTACAGTGAAAATTCAGCTCAGATCAAAGCATCCAGCATATAAAAATTAGATTTAGATCAATGCTTCATGCACCCAATATCTAGGCTATTTAATCACTAATCTGTAGGACAACTCAGCACGCTTTACACTGATCATGTCACATCAGTCATGAAGACCTTCAGGAGACTGAAGCTAGGATATAAAGATATTCTCAGTAAATTTGTTACTTTTCTCATTTGTCAGATTATTCCCATTTTTTGAATTGACTGGAGATTAAGAATGTGGGACAAGCTATATACTACAGTAGTCCTTCCTATTACAGGTGGTTGGGGAGGTAACTAATTAACCAAGTTTACCCAGAGTAATCCAGGAAATCCATAATGGTAGTGACAGCACCTCCCAGAAAAAAAAAAAAAAAAAAAAGCAATCATGTTGTGGCTTCCTCCTCTTCAATAATTTCCCTTTAGAATCCAATTTTATCTTCTGGAGTTGGCTGGGAGAAGCAATAAATCAGTGGATCTTATTGATAGATTTGCCATATATTCTCCAAATGTCTTCTTTTGCAGTGAAAAGGCTCTCAGAAAATTCCAAGAGCTTTAAATTTATATTGGCATTTAGAGACAGAAATATTTGCCATCATGAAGGAGTCACTATGCTGGCTTGAATTTACGTTTGCATTTACATAGTCTCACATACAACAATAACTGTACAGTAGGTTCCTGGTTCAGGGTGAATATGTGCTATTCATTACTATGTTCCTCAAAAAGCACCTTCTTCTCCAACAGAGTGCCCCAGAAAAATCACCTTTTCAGACAGTTAGGGCTTGTACATCCACAATCAGGCCCTTAAGTTTGAAAAACTACTGGAGAAACTTTTTAAAAACCCTGTATGACCAATTTTTTTAAAATGCATTTCCTTCTGTCTGTAAGATGGATACTTATATTCCTTCATTCACAGTATCAGGGAACAGTATGCTGAGGTGCCATGGAAGCTGGGAACTGAATTATTCATCTGTTAGCAGGAGCAATATGTGGAAGAAAGAACAAGTTGAAAACTCCCATAGGTAGGCTAGAAGAAAATGTATTCCTACAGAAAAGAACTAGAAAAAGAACCATATTCCATCAAATGCACTGGTATAACTTCCAACATGTAAATTCAGGCTACAGCCAGGAGCCTTTGATACCCTCTCTGACAATTTTCATCCACAATTCAAACTTTATTCCATCAACTACAAGAGGTGGGATTTTTTTCTTCACTGCTCTCCGACATTTTTCCTACATGTCACAAACTGACAAATGGCATGCTTTGCTAGGAGTATGCTTCCTCACTTAACTGTAGTATCAGGAATGTATTTCAATACAACAAGAGTCTGTATTTTTAGCTTTAAGGTATGAATTTGTCACTTTGAAAGAGCCTCCTCACAGTCATGGATGTTTATTTCCTTACTGGTCACTCCAGGGTGTTATATGCTTTTGTACAAATGTTTGGAACAAACCTACCTACTGGTGCATATTCCCTCTGCTAAACACTTGCTTTTTTTCTCATTCAGTGCAACAGTGGATATATTGCAACCTCTTAGAATATTCTATGAACAAACTGACCTCTTCAGTTCCAGAACTTATGTACAAACAAGCCTCAAACAAACAAACAAACAAAAAACAAAAACAAAACTAAACAAAAAAACCCAAAAAACCAACAAACCAACAACCTCTTAAAATATTAAAGTACATTTATGGTGAGTGTATCTCTTGCAGTTTGGTTGACAGCCTGTTATCATTTGCATAATGGATACACTGAACATTGTGGATCATGTGTCACCTATTTTTACAAGGGTGGCACCCCTATGAGTCCATAAAGGGACTAAGAAGAATTCTTGTTTTGTACCTCAATATAAAACAACCAAGCACCACCAGCAGACCTGTTAAATCTTACGCATTCAGTACGAATCTTGGAAACTTCTCCACCAAGGTGCCTGCAGTTGGGAACATAATCACAACTCTGCTGTTCCAGGTTCCCATCTGTTAGATCCATCTGGACTCTGATCCATTACACACTGATGATCTGCATCTGGCACATGGAAACAGGATGGGAGCAGATGCAAAGTACTATACTGCAGCTAAAGAAGGTGACAAGCGAGCCACCACGATTAAAGGTTCATATGCAATGGCAGGAAAACACTAGTCCTACCTATGGACCGATCCATCCTATACATGGGGTTACATATAGGGACAGGGCTGAGTGCTCTTTTGGATCACGGAAATAATCAAGAAAACATATATTAAAAGTAGTAGCTTAAACCATACTTTAAGTTGGCATTGTTGTAAGTATTGGGGAATTAATTTGTTCTTTTTTAGACAGATATCCTGTATAAAATACATACTGTATCACATGCCTCCGCCTCCTTGAAATAAAAAGTGTAGTGCAACTTTTAGTTGTTTCCAGATATAGGAGACCCGTTCATCTGCAAACTAAAAGAAGGAGTCTCCAGAAGGAGATGGGCCTTCTCCAGAGATGGGACTGCCAATGACTCGGTGATCATCACCTGATTGGGATCTTATCTACATCAGACTGGTGGGAATGTGAATGCCAAGTTCCCGTAAATCTAATCAGGAGCCCAAACACTGCCTGGAAAACCATTCATCAGACCAGTAGAGGGAAAGAACAGAAATATGAATTTGAAACACCAGCAGAGTGGACAATGGGGTGAGGGAACTTTTGCCTCGAGCAAGAAAAACTGTATAAAAGTGGACTGTGCATGGGCAGAATTTGTGAACCAAGGAGGATACGGCATGCTGTTGAATCTGAGGTTCACCCAGCATTGATCCCAGGGGCTGTGCTGTCCAACTAATTTTGGCTTTTTTCCATAAAATTCTATTTTGCAAAATTTTATCAATAAATTGGCATTCTTTTGTGAAATTGGACTTGTTATTTATAACAGCATAAACCAATACTGCTGCTGAAAAAAAAAAAAAAAAAAAAAAAAAGCACCTGACCTCTTGACCTCTTCTTACCTATTTTCATGTTCCTGTTCTTGTGTTATCCATTCCCCTAAGCTAACACAAACATCTGTGAGGTTGCCTGCTGAATTGGGATATGAAATATATCTGGATTCAAAATAGACTGTTCCTTGTCAGGTTAATTTCAATTTAATTACATTCTGAACATAATTCATCACACAATTCACCATACAGCAATGCAAATGCTAACACTGACAAAAGAAGCAAGAAATATCTAGATAGAAGAGGGAAGAATTGCATCTTCTAGTAGTAGATCTGTCTTATCCTAGCTTAAAGTGATCACAGTCTCATTATCACTGTGTTGTTTCAAAGCTCATCAAGATTATTTAAGAAGATAGTGCCACCATGAGCAGCAGTCCTCATCACCCACATTCCCCACTACCCTTCTTGAGTAAGATTTACTGGATATGCAGGTAGGTCTGATCAATTCACTGATCCCACTGAAAACTCACTTTCTTATAAAACTGATTTTTGGCTTTTGAACTAATTGATGGCACAGTTACACAGCTAGACCAACACAAGAAAGTGGATGGGAAAGAGGCGAAAGAGTTCCCTTTGGGAGGCAGAACAGCTGAAAATAAGCAACTTTTTCTAAGCATGAAACTGGACTTTTACTATTCCCTTTTACTGCTCGTCTGACTTTTAAGCAACGGCTTCTAGTCCTAGCTTATCAGCACTTTCAAACAAGCACTACATACAATTGTGGTACATAAAGCCAGCAGAAGCAAGTGCTAATTGTTCCCTCTCACATGGAAAGTTCTCTGCTGTTTTTTACTAAACAAGTACCTAACACTCACTCAAAACAGTTTAAATATATGAAACAATATAAATAGCTTCTGGAATATTCCTATTAAGCTATAAATCAAAATGTAAGACAGTAATTTTTCCAGTGTTTCTCTTTTTGCTCTTGTGCTGCTCTGCGTTTACATGTTAAGGCTCCAAGAAAGCAGTGATGGTTTTATGCTTTAGGGCATACATACTACATGCTTCTTTTAGGTTGCACAGAAAACATTTCTCAGGTTTGACTGGGTAACTATAATATTTGATACATCATGTTGCCAGCAAGCTTAGCAGTTTGAGCAGAAGAAACGGTTAACAGTCTTTCAGCAACCAAACAGAAGTCTCTACAGCTATGAGGATTACAGTTCTTTGGTCAGACATTTATTAGTGAAACAAATTACTAGTAAAGCAAAGATCTGCATGCTGACACCAAAACAATTCAGGCATTGGAATCACTGTATACAACAAGCATTTTGGATTTCCTTGCAAGGCAGTGCTGTCGTATGGCACAATCTATTCCTCAGGGTTCTGTAGTGAGCCCAGCCCTGTTTAATAACTTTATCAACAATCTGGACAAGGGGATTGAGTGTACCCTCTATTACGTTGCAGATGACACCACCAAGCTGGTTGGGTGGGAGTGTTGATCACCTGGAGGGCAGGAAGGCTCTGCAGCTCTGGACAGCTGAATCAATGGGCCATGGTGAACCTTTTGAGGTTTAACAAGGCAACAAGGCCAATTGCCATGTCCTGCCCTTGGGTCACAACAATCCTACACAGTGCTACAGGTTTGGGGAAGCAGGGCTGGAAAGATGCCCATTGCAAAAGGACCTGGGAGAGCCAGTCAACTGCAGCTGAACTTGAGCCAATGTCTGCCTGGGTGGCCAAGAAGGTCAATGGCACAGTGTGGCTAACAGGACCATGCAGGGATTGTCCCTCTGTACCTGGCAGTGGCGAGCCCACACCTTGAATCCTGTGTTCAGTTCTCAGCCCCTCAACAGAGAGAAAGGCATTGGGGTTCTGGAGCATGTCCAGAGAAGAGCAAGAGTGCTGGTGAAGGGTCTGGAGTACAAGCCTCATGAGGACTAGCTGAGAGAGCTAAGATTGTTCAGCCTGGAGGAAAGGAGGCTCAGCAAGGCCCTTATCACTCTCTACAACTACCTGAAAGAAGATTGTAGCCAGGTGAGTGTCAGCCTTTTCTCCCAAGTAACAAGGACAAGATGAAATGTCCCCAAGTTGTACCAAGGGAGGTTTAGATTGGATATTAATAGAAATTTTTTTCACCTAAAAGGTTGTCAAGCTTTGGAACAGGCTGCCCAGGGAAGTCATTAAGTCACCATTCCTGAAGGCATTTAAAAGACATGTAGATGTGGCACTTAAGGACATGGTTTAGTGGTGGACTTGGCAGTGCTGGCTTTACAGTTAGGCTTAATAACCTTAAAGGTCTTTCCCAACGTAAATGATTCCAGTTAGGAATCCATGTAAGACAAATATTATAAATCTTCACCTTGTCCCTCTTATGAGTTTTCTCATTCTCCTTTTGCCAGATATAAACCACTAGCTTTTAAAGTTATCAGCAAAGAGTTAAACGCGTTCCTTATTGTTATAAATTATTAAAAGCCAATTCAAAATAATTTATTTAGCAATTTTTCTGAAATCTAATTGAAAGGCCACAATAGAATCGGACAACATCAATCGAATGCTGGGTGGGCAGAGTGACAGTAACAAAGGTACCATCCAACCTCAACCACACAATACTGGATCTCGGTGTATGGGTTTTATACAGTTTATTTATCCCGAGGCTAAGTCCATTGAGAGTCCAAATATTCATGTATCTCTTTATTTCCAAGTGAGGGTTTAAAAGGGGTTCCCATTAACTATGAAAAGGTGATTTGATAGTCTTCCCAGATTTCTCCTTTGGGGTGTTGATTTGATAATCCTCTGGAACCCCCACCAAGACTGATATTAGATGTCGAGCAGCCGTGAAGTGGAGGCCCATCCTTGATGAATGGGCCATCTCCAGTCAGGCCATGTCATTTCTGTTGCAAATTTTGTGGTTTCACAGGTTGCACAAAAGGCCTTGGACTCTTAGAGACTCCCTTGAGTAGCTTTTAATAGACCAAACTTTTGATACAATATTATATACACGAATTTATCCATTACATTTACCACACTTATGATCTGTAGTAACAGAATCTTCCCTCAAAATGATTCCTCAAAGTCCATAACTCTTTTTATAATTAACCAAACATTATTTTAGTAGCTGGCTCATCTAGTAAATGAAGCTGTCATCTCAACTGACTTTATTCAAAGCAGTTTGAATAAAGCAGTTTGAATATTCTGACTAGGACCTAGCACACAAACTGATCACCATTCATATCTTGTCCCTAAATGAGGGCATGGGACTTTTTCTCTCCAATGCTTATATAATAGTTCCCCTGAGATTTCCATCCTTGTTGACTTAGCTTTGCGAATGAAAATGAATGTCAACCTACTCGATAGGTGATTTAGAATAAAATCTCCTGTGCAACTTCAGAAGCAGGCTCTACACTGTTGCAGAGTTTAGGTAGTGTTTGCCTTGTGACTAGAATGTAGATGTAGATTGCCAGCTGTGCCAACTCACAAATTGAGTCAACAGAGCAGCAGTTGTCTGAAATTGAGAACAGAACTTGAAGATACAAACCACAATAAAAAAAAACCAAACCAAACCAAGTATTCATATTAGAGCAGGAATGAAAGACATGGAACTGAGTCACTTTTTGACAGGTCTTTTTCTCCAGACGCTTCAGCAGTAATTCTATATGCTCAACTAAAACATATTTTACATGTAAAATTATCTTGTGAACAGAATATGAAAATAGACATTAATATGAACAAAACAGATAACTGCAGTGCTCAGTGCTCTTTACGTACAGATACCCTTTTTCTTCATACTGCAAGTCTATTTCTGCTAAATGGACTGTGAAAATCAATAGCAAACTCCATTTGCTAAATAACATTGTAAGCTCTGACTTGGCTAAGGGAATCTGGACTCAAATGGTTTGTGCAGACTTCTTACCAGCAAGAACTCCATGGAAATTCTTAATTTTTCCCATGTGGTCACTAGAAGGAAGCTTTGAAAGACCAAGGTAATTTTGACATCTGCATTTCTGAACTTGCACCTATGGAAAAAAAAAAAAAAAAAAAGATTTAGTCAACAGGCAAATGGTCTTCCATGAATAAATTACTAGAAATAATTCAGGTATGCTTAGCAATTTTGCTGCTGAAGATACGGTCTTTTGCGTAAATCAACACAAGCTGAATACTATCTTTTTTCCAGGAATCAGTGTGCTTGGGGATATGACTTCTAATCCTCTCACAAAACTGTCATAATTCTAAAATCAGATTTGCCCTCTTTGTATTTCCTGCATTGCTTATCAGTTGGGTGGCAAAATATAACCAGAAAACATCACTGGTGCAAATAAAGTCGTTTCAGCAGAACAAGCCTTTTGCTCAAACAGTCAGGCCTTGCATTCACCCCTAGCTTTAGCAGAATTCCTTGGGCCAGTGTGTACCTTAAAAAGCCAAACAGAGATACCCATAAGGCAACAAGCCACTCCGGCACAAATAATTTCTCCTTTGGGAAACCAGGTTAAGCAGCCCTGGGGAAGAATTAGCTGCCTCTTCACTGGAGGGCTGAGATCACTGTACCTTGACTGAGGCTACAGTGGCTCTGTTGTAGATAAGGAAGCAGGTGCCCAAATAAACTCCTCACAAGGCCCGAGCACAGTGGCACAATGGCCTGGGTAAACTCTCTCAAATGCTCCAGGAGGAAGGTGTCACGATTAACTTCCAAAGACTGTGCTCCTTACTGATACAGCAGAACCACAGAAATAAAAGACTGAAAACGCCTCTTGGGGGTAACCTCTTTGCAGTGTGCTGACTCTGTCCTCAGAGGTCAGAGATGCCCCTGGTTTCCCCAACCATCGCTGCTTCACTGCACACTGATTCTATAGCCTTGTCTCACTCTGCTTGAAAGGTGTACCTGGAACTTCCGATCTTTCATTTCCAGGGTTTTTTGGGGGGGGTGTTATTTTTTTTTTTTTCCCTTGGTTTTGGTTTTTTTTGTTTTTGGTTTGGTTGGTTGGGGCTTTTTGTGTTATCAGGTAAGAATTTCCCAAACCAAACCTGCCTTCAGTTGGCACCAAATTCGACTTTTAAATACTGTTGGACTAGTATTCTTGAGTGCAAAAGCTGGCCTTGTTATGTTTTTGCTAGTGGCTAGGCAGGGTCGACCCGAGCTTTTCATGTTTTTATCAATGCTCTATACTCCTAGTGCACGGGCAGTGGGAACAAACGCGGGAGGACAGCGCTTTAGGGAGAGGATGAGCCGACAGAGGAAGAGCGCCACACGAACTCGCAGGTGCGGCGCTCCTCCCGAGGCGAGGCGCGGGCAGGGCTGTAGGACCAGGCGGGGAGGGGCTGAGGGAGCGTCCTGGGGAGCCCGGACACCTCCCACGTCCCAAAGCGCGCCTCCCGTCTTTTCTCCCTCCCTCTGTGCCGCGGGCTGCTCTCCGCTCGCTGCCCCGTGAGCCGGAACTCCGGGCGTTTCTCGTCAGGGACGGCGGCGGCCGTGGGAGAAGGGCGGGTCATCTCCCAGTGAGGCCCCTGGCCCCAGCCTCGGCGAAGCCCGCCCCTTCAGGGGCAGGTGGCGCATCCCGGGGGAGCCTTCCTCCTCCTCCACCTCCTAGCGCTGGTGGCCCGGAAGGGAAGCCCTGCCCCTCCTCCTCATCCAGCTCCCAGGTGGCAGCGGCCATCTCCGCGCGTCCCTTCTCCGCTGCCTCCCGCGGCTCCGCTCCACCTGTAGCGCGGCCGCGGGGCGGGCAGAATACGAGTGCCCCCCGCCCTCCCGCTTCCCTCCGCCCGCCCTGCCTCCCGGGACACGGCCGCCGCTTCCTCCCGCTCCGGCTGCGGCCCTGACGTCGCTTCCTTCCAACATGGCGAGGGCAGGTTGTTGCTGCGGCCGCCGCCGTCGGTGCTGATGGAGGCGGGCGCGGACCGGGGGCGGCTCGGGGACTGACGGGCGCCGTCCGCGCAAACACGCATCGGGGGCGGGAGGAGAAGGGAGGAGAAGGCTTCGTCTTCCCTCAGGCGCGGGGGCTGGCTGTCGGCGCCGCCCGGGCCCACCCCAGCCTCCCCCAGGGGAGCCGCCGAGCGGGTGTCGGGACGCCCTGCCAGGGAGCCCTTCCCCCGCGGCCGCCGCGGCCCCTGGCAGCGCTCCCGGTGGGAGAGGCTGGTGCCCCGCTCTCACTTCCCCGCTCCACCCTCCTCCTCCTCTCACGGCTCGATCGCGCCCATGTATGAAGGGAAGAAGACGAAAAACATGTTTCTGACCCGGGCCCTGGAGAAGATCCTGGCCGACAAGGAGGTGAAGAAGGCGCATCACTCCCAGCTGCGCAAAGCCTGCGAGGTGGCACTAGGTGAGGCGGGCAGGGAAGGGGCGGCCAGAGGTCGGGGTGCGCTTCGGGGCCCGCTTTGCCTGTGCGTGTTTGTGTCGCGGGGGGCTGTGGGGCTTCTGGGGGAATGAGGCAGAGGGGCTGCCCGGCAGGGAATGGACGGGAGGGTTACGGGCCGAGCCCTGGCACAGGTTTGGGTGGTGCAGCACAGCCCCCCGGAGGTGTGGGCGCCCTGGGCAGCGGGCGAGCATCGCCCCTCGCCGGGAGCGGCCCCGTGCTGACAGCAGAGGCGAGGGCGCTGCGGCGCCCGCCGGGCTCTCCTCCTCCTCCTTCCCTCCTCCTCCTCCCCGCTCGCAGGATGAATAGGCAGACACGGAGCTGAGCTGAGCTGACCTGGAAGCAGACGGCCGGCGGGGAGGGAGCAGGTGACAGGCAGCGGTGAGGGAGGAGGGACGGGTGAGGAAGAGGGGGTGGCGGAGAGCGGGAGACAATGACACCAGGCCATGTCTGTAGCTGGTGGCTCTTCAGAGCCGGGAGGAGGGCTGGAGAGGGAGAGGATGGTCTGGGAATGTGCAAGGGAGAACCTTAGGCGAGTCGTTCCTGGTGGAGGAACAACTGATGGGGAAGAGAGCTTCCTTTATGCATGGCAGAGCTGGAGCGGCCGCGGATGGTAACAGGATCACGGAGTCTTTAGGGCTGGAAGGGACCTCTGGAGATCATCCTGTCCAACCCCCACGTTGTTGGGTTCCCGAGATGTGGGGACGTGTGCCTGCTCCGGGCCGAAGGAGGGGAGTTGGGTTTGTAGTGCAGCTGTGCCAGCGCCACCTCGTCTGGAAGCGTGAGGGAAGTGCCGGTGCTGGATGGTACAAAGCACATGTAGGCATCCAATTGCAGGCGGCTTAAAAGGACAACTTGGGCTTCACGGTTCTGACATGACGAGTACAGGCGGGGCTTGAACCTGTGTGGCCAAATACTGGCATATTTACCGAAAGACTTCTAGAGAAAGACCTGTTTCGTTTAAGCAGTACGTAAATGGATTATGTCCCTCCCTTTCTAGTGTAATTGTTTCTGTTTTGGAGATAATTATCTTGGATTTTTGTACAGTAATGTCTGTTTAAATGGATTTGTTTGAAGAGCGAACATTAAATTGAAACTTGCTTGTTTTAAAATTGAGTATAAGTATTTTGAAGTTGTTTTGTCATTCTGTTAATTCATATGTTAGCACTTTTAAAAAAAAAAAAACACCAAAACAATCCTTTTCTTGATGTCTTTGTCTGTGAAAGATCCTGACAAAGGGAGGGGCAGAAATAACCATACATCAGCTATTTACTTCGTAATTAAAATCGATGAGAAACAGTTTTTTTTTACATTTTTCATGTATCACTAGAGTGGTTGACAGTAATATTATGATTTATGCAGATGAGATTAAATTGATAACCCCTTGGCCCTTCTGTTGACTTTAGACCATGCATTCAAGTTAGAAATAAAACAGAGAAATTCTTTTTTATTGTTAAACTGAATTTCTATCCAGTCTGTATGTCATCCATAGAATTAGTCTTCACTGAAGTTATCTGTGTGCGCCATTAAGATATTTTTTCCAATTGCATGACTGTAGTAAAATGTTGCTTTTTATTTACTACTAATGATAGGTCATATATTCTAACTGATAGTTGTTACTAATTCAGGCTTCTTTTTGTTTTGTTCTCTAAAACCACTATTTATATGGTTTGAATAAAATGATCTGCTATTGCAGTATTTGATAAACAAGCAATGATGAGAAATACAGTATCCCTGTAAAACAGGCAAACTAATAGTAGCTCTGCTTTTTAGATTGAATTTAACAAGCAGTATTTTAAGAATCTTTAATGCTCTCCTTTTGTCGTTTTTAATCCCCATATATTTTCTTATAAATCTGTCGCATTCCGTTAAGATTATGCATCATCTATTTTGAATTTGTGCATCTTAAGGAGCAAAACCTTGCAACATTCCGGGCTGTGGCAGTTTGACCTCAGAGCAGCTGTTGAGATCCTTCTAGTATGACTATTTTTCTGGTGATTAGAAGATAAGAAAGCAAAATATGAATTAAGTATTGCAACCTGAATTATAGATGTTCTTTGGCTTTTTAGCAGGGATGAAATTAAACCTGATAATTGTAGCATCCTGTATTTGATGATTCACCAGGTTGTGTCTGGGTTTATACAGAACAGTTGAGTTTAATTTAACTTGGTCCTTTCTGAGAGGTTTTCTCTCTATTTGGAAAACAAAAGATTTCTTTAATCACCTAATGAGGTACAGCTAATTTAGAACTTTCTATTGTTTACTTTCATAGGAACAATTCTTAATCTATGTAAAGAATGAGTTTATCCTTGAAATTGTCCACTTGCAGAAAGCATCAGGCAGCAAGCTGTCAGAAGGATTAGATTTAGAAGTTCCTTTTCCAGTGAGTTACCTCCACTGCTGTTTCAGTATCGCTTTTCAGCCAGTCTGGGAAACCTTATTGTAAACACACTGTGTTTGCATAAATGATGAACGGTCTTGGGGGAAAAAACCTCATCTGAAGATAAAGTTTTTGATAGACTGAACAAAAACTGTCAGTGCTTCATGTCAGAATCTGGGGTATCGATTTGTCTGCCTGAAAAGGTGGTTTCAGAGCACTAAGCTGGGCAAACCAGAATGCCCTGTTTGTATAAAGTCTGCTAGTTCAGGAGTCAAACAACTCTTCCATAAAGCTCCTAACCACAAGTACTACAACAAGTAATATGGATATGTCCCTAGTATGTACTTTAAAGAAAAGTGGGCATGTGCTGCCTGGATTTCTGGAACTACCAACTGAAGAGGGCCAAAACTTAGTTTTAAAAGATGCTTTCGTGCTCCATGTATTGTTTATTTTAGTTTTAAAAGGTTCTTTAGTGCTCCTTGTATAGTTTATTTTAGTTTGTTACACAAGGATCCTGCCGGATGATGATGTAGGTCTCATGCAGCGTGAAAGTAGCATCTCTGTTCTATTTGTAATGCCTTTATGTATGTGTGTAGCATGATGGAGCAGTGGGCTGTAATTAAGCACTTAGTTTCTCTGAAAAGAGGTAATGCGAGGAGTAGAACTAACCCAGACGTGTGAAGGTTCATCTCTGTCCTTATCTGTGCAGATCTGCACGTGACCTCTCACCTACTTATATTTTTCTCTCTCTCTTTTTACCTATCTTGGTTTCATCTTGTGTCCTTCGCATCTACCAGCAATGGTGATACATGAGAATGAGTGTGGTTAACAGATACTTAATACAGAAATGAGTATGTGTTGGAAACTGGATGTGTTGGAAAATACCTTCCTACACTATAATGAACAGTTAAAAATACAGGGAAGACCATTATTGTGTGACTGTACTGAAGTTGATTTGACTGGTGAAGTTGTGGATGAGCTAAATTCCTGTTTGTATTTTGGATAGCGCTGTTCTTGGTAGGCTGCCTTCTACTTTTCATGAAAACTAGTTGTCCGTTTTTAGAAACTGAAGATCAGAATTTCTGGAGTCTTTTCTGTGCTGGATACAAAGAGATTGGTATTGCAATACTCTGTGTTGTCTTCATGTGCTCTAGGCATTTATTTTCACAATATAGAAGTCACTATTATGCATTTTTTTTTTCTGGTTGTAATTGTCCTTCTGGCACACTAACTTCTTAGCGAGGAGGATAAATGGAGATTTCATGCTAGTAAAAACCAAAAACCAAGATGTATGTTAAAAAAAAAAACAACCAAAACCCCTGAAAATTGCAGCTGCCCTTCCCTTCTTTTGCTTGCTTTACTGAGCTTGGGCTTTAACTAGTGTGCTTTCAGTCTGGTTAAAATCTCATCTACTTTTGCAAAGATTTAAAACTTGGTTTGGTAACTGTAAGGTGTGGCCCTATAAACTGTTTTCTGTGTTGCCTTCATACACTATCTAGTATCTATCTAGTAACTATCTAGTTACTACATATCATTTGATATGTAAGGTGCAGTTTATGTAGAATCAATGGGCCTAATTTAGGGAAAGTTGTGTCTGTTTAGATATTTTGTTGTTTCAAATGTAATCAAATCTTGGCTGTGCTGATGGGATTTAATATTTTCGGAAAAAGAGGATGGTTGGCAGGGTACAGTAATAACACTTTTCTAGAAAACAGGGTAGAGTGTATCTGGGTCAGAAAACTGTTAATGGAGAATGAATATCAAATACTTGGCTTTTGTCTTGAAATTTAAAAATGGTATTTATTTTAGGTAACTTTGACTTTATCCTGAAATATGTGTTCAGTTAAAGCCTTTAATATTTTGAAAGTTTGAACATTGATTTTCACAATCTTTTAAAATAGAGTCTTGAAATTCATCAACATATCTATGTGACACAGGACAGCTTTTAAATACCTGTGTTCTGCTGCATATTTTAGAGCCTTAATTAGAATTTTGAAGCTTAAAATTAGAAGTTGTTGCCTTGTGACCAGAATGCATCTGTTTCTTGTAAGAGCTATCTTTACTGTCTTGTGGGGATTTGGTCTAGTTCATTTTTCTTACCATACTCTTTTCCAGTGTATAACTGCTGTGATTGTAATATTTTCTTTTCTCTCTTGGTTCTCATTTCCAGCTAACCACTCTTGTCATTCATTCAGGATAACAGCTGTGTCTGTTCTTATGTGTCTTCTTCATAGCCAAATTAAAAAAAAAAACCCCTTCATTGTTTACATCAGTTGTACTTTTTCTAGAATCCTTCAGAGAGCAGTCGGTATTGATACAGTATTTTGATAAGATTTTCTAGATGTGGAAACTTGTGCAGCTGTCAGGAAGGTTTTTGATGTTCATGGGTGTTTATAAAGAGGGAAGATTCAACCTTTGGTGTTCTAGCCAGTCTCTCATGTTCTTGGCAAATGTTCTAGGTGAAGTCACGGACTTAGAAAGATAACCAAGGCTTGCTTGTCTTCTTGGAGGGCACCTGGCTGTCAGTTTGGGTGTTTATTGGTGTTTATACTTTTATCAGGTTGTTGATTAGTTTGTACTTGAAATGGATATTGCCAGGAGCTTGGGAAGCAAGACCTGCAAACTTGCCCATGAGTCTTACTCTTTTCTGCAGCAGCCAATAAGTAGATCAGTGACTCAGGCAGAGGAAAAGCGCTGTGGGTTTTCTGTATCCAGCTGGAAAGCTTTCCTAGGAGATGTGTAAATTGGTGGTTTGCAGGGAGAAAATATTCTAGTGTGTGGAAGACAGCTGCTGTTAGTGGAGCTTTATAGGCTGAAGGGACCTGGGAAACAGCTCTGCTGATTTCAAGGAAGGAGGGAGATACCATGGAAATACAGCTGAGTAAGAAGTTTGATCATTTTTATCTGTAAAGGAGCCAGACCTGTGTGCTTAAAAGACAAAAATAATGTGTATTAGCTGTGGTGGTCAGATACATACAGACCAAGAAGTATTCTGTGCATAGTTCACAGTTAGCCTGTTCTTCTATACTTACTTACTTACTTAGTGTAAGTAGAAGAAATTATAGGTTACACCTAGGCAAGACAGACCTTCAAGAAAAATCACATGCAAGAGGTCTCTGAACAACCAGTGAAAACATGAAATGCTTCTGTGGGATTTTATAGAAAGAGAATATTGTACAAGGATAGTTGGACAAACGGTAGCTGGTGTTTCTATGAAAAGCACTTAATATGGTAACCTAAAATGAAGAAGAAAACACAAAACCCCAAACCTACCAAACACCACCACCACCCCCTCCCCCAGCCTATATAATTTGTAGATACTGTAATGGAATGCAGAGGATGTTAAAAAAAATCTGTTTTGAGGGATAAGGTTGATGATACTTGTTATATGAGGCTTTCCATTTTCAGTATAAATGTAGAGAGACACTAAAAATATGTCTGTCAAGCCCCAAGGGTTTGAAATACCTGGCACAATTCCCTTATTGATTTTTAATCAATCTTGGGACACTGAGAAAATTCCAAAGGACTGGAAGACATCTGCCACTGTGCCAGCATTGTTACTAGGATGACCTAGGTAATTACTAGTGTATTGGCTTAGTGTTGATCCCAGGCAAAGTAGTGGAGTGACTGATAATTTTGTCACTGAGAATAAAATTGGCAATCAGCAAGGATTTGAGAAAGATTTAAAAATATTTTTTTAAAAAGGCAGGTCCTCTACCAGTTTTAAACTTTGGGGATAGATTATAAGGCATTTTCACCACTTATTAGTCTTCTGTAACTCTTACGTTCTTCAGTTCTTAACTTTAAATGATTAGAAGTAAAAATTGCTAAACTGGTAGAAAAATTGTTGATAACATCTCATTTGAATTGCTAAAGACTAACAGATTTTGGTGTGAGCGGTTATTTTGTGATTTTTTTGTTGTTTAGTTTGGTTTGATATTTTTCCCATCCTATTTTACATGTTGCTTCTTTCCAGTCTGCTCTTGGTCTTAGCTTTTAGGTATTCTCGATGTTGGAGATTTTGCTTGGGTTTCTGGATTTGGTGGCATTTGCTGGTTTTCTTTAACTTGAAGTTTTAAATGTATGAGTAGGTTATGCAATTTCAGTTGGGAGGCAGGAACTTCTTCTTTTAAAAGAATTTGAAGTTTTGAGGAAGCTGAGCTCTTGTTGCAATGCAGTGGTCAAGAACAGCTCAAAAGCTTGGATAGAGAATGTGGAGATTGTACTAACTCTGTACCTTACATAGAGCTAAGACCTGTTTTGTCATGCATGGATGGGTTTTTTTGTCTTAAGTCCACACTTTTTATTTCAGAATTGTATAAACAGTTTAATAGCATACCTTTGGTTTTGGAAAAATGTAGTTATCTTTTTATAAGACATTTACATGATTGCTTTGGACTTCTTTTATTTTTTTAAGACTTTCAGACAGTTTGATTTTTTTTTTTTTTTTGCCTGTTCATCTCTTTCTGGTACTCTATCATGTATACTCATGGGGTAGAAGATTGTATAGTTATTGATGTTATGCCATTTATTACTTGTTTCTGTTCAAGTGGTTTATGTCTGCTGTTCAGTGCTCTTTGGGGTTTTTTTTTTCATTTAATGTATTTCTTATGTTAGAAAATTATTTTTAAAAGATAGTTGAAGTTACTTGCCCTTGAGATAAATGGGTTTATTCAAGGTCTCATTTTTGTCTACTCAAACACAGAGGGAGATAAAGTTTAAGAAAATGATCCACTAATAATACCAATTCTACACATAGTGCCTTTAGTACTTGCTGTTCTAATGATCTCAACAGGCTTTGTAATGTTATTCCTACTTTTCAGTGAAAAATAAAGGTGTAATTAGGTTTGTAAATATTTCACATGAAGATATTTTAGCCAGTGCTGGATCCAGGAGTGTAGGAGTGTTTTACTCTTTTTTTTTTTTTAAACTTGAAGTGACTCCCAGGTATCAATTTGCACTGCAGTTGGTTTGAATGACCACCATGCTTCAGCATTGCAATGTGCTGCTTTGCAGTTTGAGAGAAATGAAGGAGGGGATATTTTTAGGCTTTGAAATGGAAATAAAACTACTGAGGTTTACTGAAGATATTAAGACAGCATTTTATACTACAGTCTAACTATCCAGTTGAATAGTATGAGGTAGGCTTTCAGAGTTTCAAATTTGCAGATGAAAAATAAGTAGTGTGCCACTGCTATGATTTCTTTGGTAGCTTCCCATCATATTTTCATTTTCAAACTGTGCTACAAATTGATGCAGATATACTCACACGGAGCAGTGTACTCTTAATGCAGGTTGTAATAATAAACTAAGGGGAATGCCCTTCCAGGTGAAGTTAATTTTTGCAAAGGTGTGGTTCTGTTGTGTGTAAAACTAACACTGCTGCATGCCTGGGAAGTGACCTTGCAGGTGTTAACGGTGTGTATAAAGGTCTGGGTGGTTCTGTTACCTGGACTGAGAGTGCAGCAGCAAACATAAAGACACAGAGTTCTTTCTGCAGCTCAGGAAAACTGGAAAAGGCAGAGTCTTAACTTGGCTTGCTTAATTTGGCTGATGGACTGTGATGTGTGCAAGAATGCTGGCATGGTTCTTGTGTGGAGTGTAGGGAAGTGAATAGGAATAAATTAACGTTTGTTTTCATTATTCTGAAATAGAAACAGAGCTTTATAACCTTAAGTAAAATTGCTGGAACAGAACAGCTGCATTTGCATGGAAGTTTAAAAGCTGGATAAAAACTCAGTGTCTGAAAAGTATGATTAAGATTTTCTTCACCTGAATCAAAATGAGACATTTGGATGTTCTCCACTTGTGATTTAAGACATTAAACCTGATTTGTGTGATTTTGCATATAAATAGATCTTAAATGCTTAGAAATTTTGCTGTGAAGTGAAATAGTTTGCTTCTTTAAAATTATACCTGACACTGGGATCTATAGTCTGTGGTGGTTAGTGATGTTTGGAAAAGCTTTGGGTTTGTATCTTGGCTCCTTTTCTCTTCCTCTCTGCACCTAAGTTTGACCTCCATCCCTGAGTCTTGCTCAGAACAAAATCCATGTTCAAATTATTAACAGCCTTTTATATTGAAGGAAAGGCAGCCCTTGGATCATCCTTTCCTTGTTCACCTTCTTATCACATGAAAGCTGAAGCTGCTGTCTGCTTGATTGCTGTCCAGGCCTTTCAGTGATGAGCTTGAGGCAGGTGGCAATTTCTTTGACTGACTGCTGTAGTTTGTAGGAGTTTTTATTTAACAGTAATTACTTAGACTTTCTCCTTCACTTGTCTTGTGCCTCTGCTACTTGTTATCTAAGAGCACTTTAGGACACATGGTTAAAAAGACTGTACATTTAACTGTATTGTTAAATTAAAAGAATTTGCATCATCAGTGCAAGTACATTTTTTCATAATACTGTATTTAGGGTTGTGGATCCAGTAAAAAATGGAACTGAATGCCTGAATTTCTTCACAGTTTGGTAAGAAGCAGTGATAAAAGAAGCACTTTCTTGTAGCGTGGCTGGCAACATGTGTTAGGGTTGATAGTACTTGAGTAAAGTTAATAATATTCTTTAGTGGTGGCCTTTTAAGTAGCCTTCCTCTTGCTGCCTTATGGGCATCTGAGAAAAGGAAGAGCAGTTGTCATATGAGTAATTGTCTTAATTTATACAATCTGAACTTCTAAAAAAATTATTGGATGTAAATAAAAGAACATAGAAAATTAAGATTTCATTGTATTAATAATTAATGCATATGTGCTGTACTGAAGGCAGTCACACTGGAGCCTTCAGTAATACTCATATTCTTACTTATGTTCTTTCAAATATCTTAGTCTGACCCGCTTCCTATGTCAGCACTTCATGAAGAAATCAGGATTTCAGTAACAGTATGGTCGCCTTGAATGCTTCATTTAAAAGAGCTCACATCAGGACTTCTTGATTTAAATATTTAAATATTTTAAATATTGACCTTTTAATAAAAGTTCAGATTTTTGTTTAGGTGAAAATTACAAACTTGATATGGTTGTAACCTTTTTGGGGAGCATGCCACAGACAAACTTAACTCCACACTTTATTGTTATCCTTTTTTGTTTCCTCTATCAAATATAACTGTTGTTACATATTGTTATGTATTGAGTTGTGAAGCTTGTAAACAATCATTAGACTGTAGTCTTCTGGCCATCATCTTGTAGCTGGAAAGGATAATGTTTTTTTTTTATAATTCAGGGCTACAGTAGGAGGGAAATGACTTAGTGCTCTTTTAATTAGAAGGTTACCAGTAGTATAATTCATGTATTGACTTACATGTGACCTTTAAAGTTTTAATGTCTGAAATGAATAAGAGTCTTGCAGAGTCATATGTTTTGTTGCTTTTGAATTTACTTTAGAAAGCAGTCTACTTAATGGGAGTATGTTAGGGGTTTGTTTTGGGGGTTTTCTTTGTTGCAATTTCTCTCAGTATGATGGACTTAAAATTACCTTCTATTTAAGTCTGAAATAAAGGTTAGTAATCTCCAGCTTTTAAATTACCGTTTAAACTACTCATTTCCGAAGCAGAAAAAAATAATTGCACTCAGATATCTACAGCAAGGTTGAAAATAAAATGTAGATTTTTCCCATATTATGAAGGGATCTTTTAATTTGATTCTTAAACCTTGACACTGCACAAGACCTTACTGCCCTTGGTTGTATCTTGTTTTTGACAAATCACAGCTCTGGTCTTTCGACAGAACAGAAATAAGCATCACACAGATTAAAAATGTTACAGCAAATGATTGTCCGAGTTGTCAGGAGAATAATTAAAAAGTCTGAAGGTTCTTTTTTTGGGGCATGTAGGAAGGGTTACTACCCATAGTTTGATCAGTTTTAAATCTGGATTTTATTTAAAAAATATTCTAGCAGTCAAAATAAATGCCTATTTTGAGATGAAGATGCTCACATGACTGGCTTAGAGTGATAATTTTATTCCAGGATTTCTTTTATTCCATGCATCTGTTCTGTATGTATATTACAGCTATTTAATATGTTGTATACTTATGTTTATGGAGGGCACAGCTGAGGTGTAATTACTTTTATTGCCTTGGCTAATCTGTGAAACTTGGATATGATAGTAGTTTGTGGTAGCTGGCTATACTTGAAAAAAGTATGGAGTAAGGATGCATCATCACTGCTTGCATGTGTGCTTAAAAATAATCTAAAAGCAAAAGGACTGTTCAAAGGATCATGTTACATGACAAAGTCTACTGAAGAGGTGAGCTGTGTGAAGAGGGGA
Source organism: Sylvia atricapilla (assembly GCF_009819655.1). Lineage (NCBI taxonomy): Eukaryota > Metazoa > Chordata > Aves > Passeriformes > Sylviidae > Sylvia > Sylvia atricapilla. The sequence goes on along the minus strand of NC_089140.1, from coordinate 118,682,667 downwards.
CATGTAGCTTTTGTTCATACTGCCAAATGATCCAGAAACAAGACTGAGAAACATAATGACAGTCTTGTTCTGCAGCAGCAGCCTGTCTTTGCCAGAATAAATACAAAGCATTAGTAAAACATTTATTTCAGTCTTCATTTGTCATCAACCAAGCAAACGTCAAATGGAGCACAGTAGAAGATAACAGAAGTCTCAAGAAATAGTTTCATCAAAGGTAACTCTGTCAAAAAAAAGGAATGTATGCTTGCTTATATATGAATGCCAGAAGTCCTTAAAAATAGTCAGCTGAGAAAGTATCAGTGGTTTTAAAATGGGACTGCTGTATTAGGCCATGAATGAGAAGGGATAATTTGTGGAAAATTTTTCATTCCTTAGCATTAATTATGAAGGTAGAAATGTTTAATTTGCTGTACTTGACAGAAAGCTTAGTCATGGTAGATAAATACATTCAGCTGCATTGACAGACAACACTGAGTTAAGATACATCGAGCACCTCTTGTGTCCTTCTTGAGCAGTACCTAGGAATTGGTTTATGTGGCATTTGAAGAGCTCACCTGTAGTTGTGAGCAGTCTCGTTACTGTATCCTCCAATGCAGTCTCAAAATCAGCTTCGTAGCAGTCATGAAAAAACTGACTTAAGACCATTTTTTTATGTCAAGAATACTAACACAAGATCGAGGGATCCAAAAGGGGGAGTAAAATGCTTAGAGCCGATTGTTTGCCAGGTGTTTTGTTAACAGTTAGTGCATATCAGCTATTGATAAAAGCTCATCAAAGCTTTGTGATAAAGCCGGTATGAGCAAATAGCAAAGAAAACACCCATATCCATATTGCTTGTAAGTGATAATGGTATCACAAAATTATTTGGGGAATGCAAAGATACTGGAGAAGATGAAAATACATTCTTTACCTTTTTTGCTGAGGAAGTTTCCTATAGAGGAATTAAGATTAATGACTTGAGGGGGAAAAAATTCCAAATTTGAAGTCTAAGTTGAAGATTCTATTAACTTAGTGGGAATAGAAGTTTTTAAAGGGCTTCAAATCTGAAATTTCTGGACTATTTAATAGAACCTGTAAGATTTGAATTTCAGTAATTGCTGACAAAGGAATGGGAGGTGCTAAATGTGACTAGAGCCAGTGGTTGTTCTTTTTTTATAGAAGGTGCTAAGGAAATGAGGGATGAAGAAGTCTTGAGGGCTTCAGCCTGGCAAGTCTGAACTCTAGCAAAGAATAAAGCTAATAGAGAACAGAATGGGTGTGTGTGTTGTGGTGAGGAAGAATTGGTGTGGACTTTCCTGGGGGGAAACCTAGCACCTCAAGTCTGCAGGGCAGAGTCATTTGGGTGTATAGATAAGTGTAAGGTAATATAGTTTTAGAGTGAACCTCAACCAGGTTGCTCACCCAAGGTTCCTGAAGGTAATGAGCTCCCAAGGATTACATAATCTGCTTTCCCTGCAAAGAGGTACTTCAGTTCTGTAGAGGTTTGTGGTGTTTTAGGGTGAGTGGTGAGGTTGCAAAGGTTAATTAAGGAAAATACTTAACAGAGTGAAAACAACCTGCCAGAGGCAGCAGCTGTGCTGTACCGACCCACTCCTTGATCAAAGGGTGCTGTTTGGGTGCTGCTAAATGCAAACTGACCTATATGGAGGAAGAAACTGGTTGAAACTGTGGGTGCACAGCATGGGCTCTAAATAAGACTTATATCTGTCAAGAGGGTGCATGGCACTGAATTACTGTGACTGATTCCATCAAAATATTGATTCCTTTGTCAAAAAGACAAACATGAAAACAATACAGAGAAAAAATGAAGCTGTTAGGCTGCTTTATAGAGCTACCACATGTTCCATGTGCAGTTTTGCTGTCTGCTGCCTTCTTGATGTAGAAGTCAACAAGGATGATTGAAAGCGTGGAATGTCTTGCAGAGGTGATTGAGCAGACTGTGCTTCTTGTTGTTCCCTGAAGGGAAAAAATTGGAGGTGGAAGTAAAGGAATTTTGTAAAATTCTAAGTGACATAGACATGAAGTAATTTCTCCCAATGCAAATACCGAGCTCTTGTAAAGAACACAGCTTATTTAAGTAAAGAAGAAAAAAAAAAAAAAAAAAAAAAAAAAAAAAAAAAAAAAAAAGAAAGGTCTTTCCTGCAGCTGGTAATTGCATTCATCAAAAAAGTTAAAATGGTTTGAAAAGTGATGAAGTGAATATTTAACTAGGATTGTCAAACCTGCAGGAACAGTCTCTGCACAGGAAGAGTGTAAGCCACAGATGGCTAAATACTGGTAGGAGGGAACTATTGCAGTATTCCTGCCCTGCTTTTGTAATCTGCATTTACTTGAGCATATGCTGTTGGCCATTCCTGGAAGCAAAATGAAGACTGGATATCAAGGGTTTAAGAAAAACTTGCTGTTCTTGTATCTTTCTGTCCGATACAGTCAGATATTTTTAGTTTAATTTCTGGGTTTCATGAGTACTAAAAGCTCTCATGAACTTTGTTTAAAAATCTGGTATAGGGTTTCTCTGTTTTTGTTTGCATCTTTGGACACTGATCTGCTGATGTATTTCATGAGACATTCACTATCCATCAAGCTTTATTAGATGCCTTCTTTCCTCGTTAGAAATTTATTTTTCTACTATGTCTGCACTTTTTGGTAAAGTAGCTTTTGAGCTGGATAGTACAAAAGTTCAAAACTATGTGTATGTATTTTTATTTATGTATGAAGATGCATCATTAGCTACAAAGAAAGATTTTTCTTCGTATTTAAATGGACTGGAGCTACAGCATACAAATCTGGTTTATGACATGAAAAGATGTTCTGGGAATGGCATCATAAACTGAAGATACACTAATCCTCGAATTAAACTTTTTTCATGTAGGTGTAAAAAGCTGTGTTGTATCAGAAGTAGGAAGAACAGAATGCTTGTATAACACAAAGAGAGCTTGACTGCTGCAGAATATTCTGTAGCTTGATCTTTGCAAGTTAGGTTGGTTAGGCCTTAAAATTTTGATTCACAAAGAACCCAAGCACATAAGTGAAAATAGTTTTTGTTTCTTTTGAGTTTCTGTGAGTTTATGTAACGGCAACACCATGTATACAGCTGTAATACTGTCGTTAAAATATGAGGGTATTGGCGCTGAGGAGAAATTGAGAAACTGACTTGGTGACTTAAGTTCTTATTACCCGCTACTTCTGTTACTGCATTGTTCATGCTGTCACGAGAGCGTAACCTCTTGAAGCAGAACACAGTTTAAGGTTAAGATTAGAGGCCTTCATATGTATCTGATCTCTTGTGTTCCATAATGTTCAGCTGACTGCTGACTTTGGAGAATGCTTGGGCAAATTCTGAAGCAGACATCCTGGTCCAGCTTCCTCAGCTTGTGACTGCAGTGACAAGTTGTGTTTACAAGAGGTCAGGCAGACAGCATGCATGAAAGCATGCCGGGAGAAACATCATATGTATCAAACTGAATCCTAGCTGGAATGCAACATTTTGTGTTTTTAAATGTAGGTTCTGTTGAATGTTTGGGATACTTTTTCAGTTGTAAATGCAAACAATTAAAATGGTAATTGCATTTTAAGAGTTAGTTAGATACTTAAGAGACTTGTTTCTGTGAAGCCTTTTATTTATTGCATTGCTTGACTGCAAGTGAATGTGCAGAAATTTCTCTCTTACAGGGATGGATATGGTGGAAGAATCCAGCAATTACGTTGAAAGGGAATTAGATAATTTCCTACTATCAGGTCTTCGATTTTTTTTTTTTCCTGAGTTGGACTGCTCATGTTTGCTTGCTTTGAAATTAAAGGTCAAACTTAAAGATGATCTTCAGAGAAAAGCTCATTGTGTTCCTTCAGATGAGATACAAATCACGGGATTGTGTTCTAGATGGATTTCATTTCAGATAAGCTTTTTCAGGCAGGTGGAAATGAATTGATTAAAAATGCTGTCTCTACTTCAAATCTAATCTTGTATCCATCAAGACAAAATTTGTTTCCATTTCTGAGATACACATACATATATATATATTTATTTTAATTATTATTTTTGACAGAAACCCACACTTTTCTAAGCAGAGGAATGTGCTTGAATTTCTGATTTTAAGAATGAGGGGAACTAAGCTGTTCAGTAAAAGGAATGGAAAGAGAAGCCAAACTTGATACGGAAAATGCATTACCACAAGCTTTTTTTGTTTGTAAGACGTGATAGTACATTTCATATCTGATAGCTTTCACCAGAAGTCTTACACATAATCAATTATGTTGCTTTACATTTGCAGAAGAACTGAGGCTGCTTTTGACTTTTCTGAATTTCAGAGGGTGGCATATCAAGCTGCTGTTGCAAATCAAGAATTATTGATGACTCGCATTCTCTAGAAATATGCAAACATGCTTCACAATTTTAAACAACAGAGCTACTGCTTTCCTTGTGGCCTGGAGGAAGCATAAACCCACCATGCCCAGAGAGTGTCAGCAGCCCTGCTCTTGCATGCAGTGCAAGCTACAGTTCTGCTGACTGAAACAAATAATCAAGTGAAGTAATGAATTCTTGAGAAAATTGATAGGAGGACTGGATGTACTGAGTCTCTCTGCAGGATACACTGTTGAGAATTTTTGTCTGTCCTGGTTTTTCACTCTGTTTTCTCTTTGATGGCTGTGCTGACAGGCTAATGTGTGCCATCAGTTGGCTCAGGTAAACAAGAGTTGGGTGGAGTCCCCTTATCCTGCATGAACTGCTCTAGAGAGACTGACATTACATATTAATTCAACCATCCTTTGAGGCTTAACTGTGGCCCCACCCTTTAGATTTGAAACTTAATTAAATTAGTAGATCCCCAGCTATTTTTAGGGGGGCTGCAGGTGTTTGCAGGAATTCACACAGTGCTTTATAATGTTGGGTTGCATTGACAGAGATGGTGTAAATAAAGCCTCACTTCTGACAAGAATTATGCTGATTATAATCACTAAGTTACAGAATTTATGATTGGTAGCCAGTTTCATTTACCTTGTTCTGTGCTACTTAGATGGCAGTTATGCTTCCTTCCAAGAATATTTGAAAATTCAGTTCCTGAGGCAGAGAAGCTATTTTTTATGGTTTGTTTAGGTTTTGTTTTGTCTGTCTGTCTCCGAAGACTTGCAATGCTTTTCTTAGTCCAACATGTGCTATTTTCATGAGAGACATTGGTAAGAATCTTTTTGTATACTGATCTGTATACTGTTGCACTTGGTGAAATGGCCTTTTCTTTAAATTGTATTTCTTTTGACCTAAATAATTGCAGTGTGCCCTTTGATCAAACTCTTGTAGGAGGTCTGTCTTATTTTGGTGTTTCTCTGCAGTATTTTGTCCTCTTATATTTGTTACTAAAAAAATAAATTACCTCCCTTAATGCACATTTTCATGTTTCCACGTGGAATTTCATTTTCTGTTCTGTTATTCCAATCTGTTATAGCTTAACAACCCAATCTGTTATAACTTGATTTCCCCAGCAGTAGCAGTAATACTTGATAAAGTGTTTGTTTTCTTCCCCATCCTACTCTTTACCATATGGTAAAACCAGGTGTAAGAACTCATCCATGTTGTGGGATTTTTTAAAAAAAAGTCTTAAAAAATTAGGTTAAAAATATCAATATTTATGTTCTTAATCCAGTTTTACTTTGTTACATTTTAACTAGTAAAGTCCCTCTTCAATTCTGTGGCAGATGTACAAGACCATTGTACTGGCTTAATATAGACAGATGATGCAGCCAGGAGGAAAGGGATGTTAAGTATTAAGTAACAACTGATTTTTTGCTGTTCAACACACTGGACAGCATTGTAAATTTTTCTTGCTGAATAGTCTTTCTTTCTTCTGAGTAGTAGTTGACTCATTTGTGTGCATAGCACATGTGTGCTACCTTCTTTCTTTAAGCAGCAAAAATTACCAAAAAGTTATAAAAATATCCAAGTAAAGTTAGTTTATGCTGGTTTTGAAATGTGCTGCCTGTCTCCATTTGAGTAGCTGTTGCTGTGTTGCTGGGGTTGTAGCCTATAGAAACAGAATTGTCATGACTCAAAAAAGTTTTACTACATGACATGAGGAAGAAGAGTCAGAAAAACAATGCACATTGTGAATACAGAGAAGAATATACAGCTGCAGGCTTTCACCCTGTTATGTGATAAAGAAGCATTTTTGTCCTGTCAAAACTTTACTTCATTACAAAAATGGCAGTAATGTCAGTGAGACATAGTGGGTAGACTCAATAGGGTTTTGCAGTATATTTATTCCAGTGCATTTTTTGGTGTACACTGCAATGGGCAGTTCTGTTCCAGCTTTTCCTTATCAAAACATGTGATCCACATGAGGTGTGGGAACTCAGAGTCATGTAGATGTACAGTGAGTTGAAATAGCTCTCTGACCTAATGAAAACTAAAATTATCAGGCTATTTAAATGCAGTGTCTTGGTAGCTGTTGTGTAAAGAGATTACAAATACATACACAGAGTGGAATAGGAGGAACCACTTATTTTGGTGGTCACCCTCAGATAGACTGGATTAAAGCACATTGGAAAACTGTCTCTCTAGGCAAGATCCTTTTTATAGTCTGGTTAGGTGACTGTATTTGGTAGGCAACCAAGGTTCTTTTATGTTAATAGACCTTTTCAGCAACTTGTACCACAAGTTCTGAGCACGGAAACCTATTGACAGAGGTTGTAAAAGGAGGTGCCAAAGGCTGGCATGAGGTATCTGAAAGGTATGCCCTGCTTGATTAAACGAAATACACATGGCTGTCCTCTTGCAACTGTTTAAAGATGTACATAAAAAGTCTGTTTCCATTCTTTGATATTGATCTAAGAAAAAACAGAAATTTGGATGTGGCTGGGAGTTTGCTGTAGATTTAATTAAAGGATGACCCATATAGTACTAAGGGGAAGCAGAGAATTTACTGCTGTAGGAAGTGAGCTTTTCAGCCACATGTTAGAAAATAAATGCTATTGAGAATGACTGTAGCTCAGTTATCCTTGGTAATGTGTGACCTACATGTGTGTCACCACTCCTCAAGTAGTGAAGCAACTTGACACTAGTCTCAACTTGGTTTAGCAAGTGGAAGGATTATTACAGGAAATCCAGTTATAAAACCACACTGAATCAAATTATTCTGAATTAATTTTAAGCAGAAGGATGCCACTAGAGTAGTTTTTGTTTTTGTATGGATATGCCAGTGAGTTTGTATTTGAAAATGTCATATCTAATAAACTGAAGGAGCAGATACTACGTTTGACTGAACCAAGACAGGTTGTGCATTCAGGTTTCTAAATGTACACCAGAATTGGGTATTCCTGAATGGTGCATTGTGAGCAGGGCTGGAGAGAACCTGTAGTTCTGTATTAGTGGCATCTAAAAGTGGCCAAAAAGAAAACTGAGAATAAAGGAGAAGTTATTATTCTCAGAAGAACTGAGATTAATCATTACTTCAAAGATTAAAAAACCAATAAAGAGCATGAGACGTAATGACTTTTGAAGTGCAGATATAAAAGTAGAGAAACAGTTTGACAGGATTTGCTGCAAATCTGTGGCATATCAGAAAATATGACATGGGAAGTGACAAGAGATATTGTTCCTTTCCTGGATTAGCACTCTTCAAAGGAATTAGTGTCATCTAAAGTTGAAGTACTCTACCAAAGTCTGTGTTTGTGACTTCTGAGTTTTGACTTTATGTGTACATACACGTAAATATTCCTCTACACAATTCAAAGGTTACTCCTCCATGTTTCTTAAAGATCGTGAGATATGACTTCTCATACTAACGAAACAATGTCACTTGATTATAGAGGGTTTCAAGGTTTTGTAGAGCGCAATGGGGTGAATTTACATGAATTTCATCAGCAGTTACCAGACTGATAACTGCTGTTTGTTTGGAATGTTGCTTCTTTATTTAAGCTACTTCCTTGGTTACTGCTTCCATACCTGTAAACATGAATTTACATGTAATAGGTTGGAATGGAAAGCAAGTAGAAGTGTTCAAATACACTCCTGAGATTCTTTTATTTGTCTGTACAGGAATTATTTTCTGTTATATAAACACTAAATGAAGACCACAGCAGTGATTTTCTTAAATCTGTACACAACTTTGCTGTTTTCTGTCCCTGTGCAATAGCTGTGTGAGCTACAATTTTTCAGATGGAATAAATTAGGTATAATGAAAGGGGGGTTCCAGCAAGAAACCCCTAGCAAGAACCAGCGCATCTTGCAGATGTGTACAGATGTGTGAATAAACTATAACTGGTGGCCTGTGCTAAAGTCTGGGCTCAGGAATTTTGAAAGGGAAGAAACACTTGTGATATTTACAATGGGGAGAACATACACAGGTAAAATTCACGTTTTGATGTTTATTGTGCTTGCACTTGCATCTGCATTTCTTCCAGTCCCATTTTTCTTTAAGTTAGCTGGATTAAAACAGAACAGAAATGGCACGCTGAAGGCATAGTGCCACTATCAGCCTCTTCTTGGACTCCCAAAAATAGGCTTTTTTTTGTCCATCTTCTAGACACTGTGTTGAAGAGGGTTTGAGGGAGGGAGGGGAGATCTCTCTTCATCCTGGAAGGTATGATGGAAAAAGCTATTTATAGGATTTAGAGGAAGACGTAGTGGTGTGATATGTATCTTGGGAATTCTATTTAAGAAACAATTTCAGCTTTCATAGTGAGTGGTTTGTTCTGCAGGCAGCCCAAAATACTGATAATTTCAATACTATCTTCCTATGATGAATTTGCATACACTATTGCCAGTTTTAGGCAGGTCAACCTGGTTTGATAATGTAGGGGAATAGATAGTACAGTGTTATACTAAACTCTTTAATTACACTGTGCAGGTTTGAGATCCCAGTGAGGCTTTTTATAAAGCTTTCATTTTTTGTCTGTTTGCTGTTGCATACACTGATACCCCATTAACATTGCAGATAAATGTATTGAAAGTTAATTAATTACACCTCTAACTTAATTAATTTAACTGCTACAGTTAAAAAAGAAATAGGACAGGAAAAGACCATGATCTGAGTTTGACAGTTCTCCATACCTCAATCTGAGTTTGACAGTTCTTCATACCTCCTTAGTATGTTTCCTTGCATTCCTTTTCAGTGTGTAAGGAAACATACTGAAACTGGGGTAGTTCACAGTTCAGAGGCAGTGTGACACAAAGACTCTATGGGAGTAAGAGGAGTGGTCATCTGAAAGCATCAATGAAATCTGTGTATGTGTTCTGGGCACTGTTTCTTGGCAAATCTTAAGCTTTGTGGGAGATCTGTAAGTGGTTTAGATGTTAGGGGTAATGTTTGGGTCAAAGCAAGTGCTAGATTTGCAGCATGTATTTTTAGGTAAACTTACTGTTTTTTCTTAGATGTACGGACTTAGCAGAAATTGCCCAGAGAGGTCATCTTTGGATTATCATTCTTTTAGTGCAGTGGAGCTCAAGTTAAAAACAGCTGTATGTTTCTCCAGTTCCATTTTTGGGGCTCCTTAGATGTAATTTTTTTTTTTTTTTTTAATCTGTTCGTGCCTTTTGGGTGTTAGCACTTAAGCTGAATAGACAAGAGACTTTTTGAACTGCTTGAAGCTAACTGATACCCGGAAGTTAAGTAAATTTGAGATATTTCCTAGGAAATATATCCTAGTAGCCCAGTTTAGGGAAGAATGTGCTCAGCATGATTTGTATAGAGTTCCATCTCATTGAAGGAGAAATTGGTTTTTTGTTCCTGTCAAATTTTTATGGCTTTACTACTGTAAGTTCAAACTTGGTACTTTTTTTAAATTAAACTGTTACCATATGTGTAATAACCTTATTACATAGTTGGGAGTGTAGTTAATTAAAATTACCTTCAAATAAATACAGAATTTCTAGTTTCATATTGCAGAATTTTTGTATATCTTGACATGGAGAAGGACATTGTCAGTATTGTTAATTAGAGAAAATGTGGGGTCTTTTAATAATTTAGTTGCCACATTTTGTATGATACTGGATATGGTCACTAGAATACTTGGATGGAATAGTGCAAGCAAAGTCGATTCAAGCAAAGCTTTAATGTTTTGATTTTCACCTTAATTTGATTTCACCTTTTTTAATATAGATAGTGATGTAACTTAAATTAATCTTCACTGCTCGTTCCTTGGATCTTATCCACCTGCTTTGACTTGAAAGAATTGAATGCAAATTGCTTCCTTCGCACCTATGAACTCCAAACATTGACTCGTTTCCTTGAATTATTGCAGCCTGTGCTGCTTTGGATAGTTCTACCTTCTGATTACCCAGAGTGGTTACAGTTCTTTAAAATGCCACCATTTACCGTCTTGAATTCATTACATATTTAATAAGCTTTTATTCTGCTGCTTCCAGTAGTATTAGGCTTTAGCTATGCAGATCCTTGTGGAATTAAGAATTATGCATGTGCTTCCCTGGTAGATAACATCAGTTGTTTAGAATACAGTATTATGGGAATGTAATATGTATTTGTTCTTAAATACAGTTCTGATGCAAGAATGGAAAAACATAATGAAAGATGTATTAAATACTTTTAGATGTGTGGGATTTACCTAGCATCATACTTCGTCATGAACTTGTGAAGTATTTTTCCACTTTATGGTAAATAGTTTGCATTTTTCCCAATAGCAAGTTCCATAAGAATTCTTTTTCCTGTAATCTAATGTACAGTTTGATGTTGATATCATGAAACTTAGCTCTATGTAACATTCCTAAAGGTAACTGTTTAGTTATTTCTTACTTGATGAGAATGTTAGCCTTGACTACTGCTAAAGTATAACTCTAGAATATTTCTACTTCACTTAGTATGACAGCATATTTAGGTAACCAGAAGGATAACTCATTTGAAATCTAGCTAATTTAGGTAACTCATTTGAAATTTAGCTAATTAGATGTAGTTAATGTTTAAATTGTACTTTGAATTGGATACAGGAGGGTAAACAGCGAAATATTCTTAAATTGGAGTTTTGTTCAGTGTTATAATCAGTATTGCCCATAGCAGCTAGTCGACCTACTTGGCTGTTTTGATGTTGCTGTTTGGTGTTACTCACTGTCATTACAGAGAAATTTGTTGATTTTATAGTTGCAAGTGAGATTAGCTGGTTATAGGGTGTTAAAGGAAGAAAGAGAAAACTCTTTGGTTTTTATACTAAAAACTAAAAGCAGTCCAAAGAGAGTACAGAAAAGTGTTCAAATGACATGTTAAAAGTAGTGAATTAAAGCTGGAGAGGTGAGAATAAAATTATTGGTTCCTGTTGTGGTTTATCTCTGGCGAGCACCTAAGCCCTACACAGCCTCTCACTGGCTTGTATCTAAGAGAGAGCTGGAAGGGCAAAAGTGCAAAAACTTTGGGTTGAGATAAAGACAGGTTAATTTAAAAAAAGGAAAAAAGAAAATACTGGGAAATTACAACGAAAATCAAACTCAAGAAATGTGTGATGCAAAAAAAATGCGATAGCTCACCACCCGGTGATCAGTTATCAGCCAGTCCCAAGCAGCAACAGACAAACTGCACACACACACCCCCTGCCCCATGCACCAATATTTTATTGCTGAGCATGACACCCTGGGAAATGGAATACCCCGGGGTTTGCAGGGCTTGGCTGTTGTGACTCTGCCCTCTCTCAAGTCAATGGGTATCCCCCAGCTTACTCACTGGTGGGGTGGAGTGAGGTACTGTAAAAAGCCTTGACTCTCTGTAAGCCCTGCTCAGCAGTAACTACAACGTTACTGAATGTTTCCAGCACAAATCCAGAACAGCACCATATACAACCTTCTGTGAAGAAAATAAGCTCCAATCCAGCCAAAACCAACAACAAAGGTCTTAGATGTTTTCAGAGATTTATTTGAAATTATGATGGTCTGTAGAAGCATAGATGAAATAGAAAATTATGTTGAAACTTACGTACGTGACTCATTTTGCCTGTTTGGTGAAACAGTTGATGCATACCATTGGAAAACTGCAAAATATAATGTATCTCTTTGATCAGCTCTAGGTTTGGTGTGCAAAAGCTTTGTGTATTTCCATTAATTCTGTTGCAGAGGTCACAGAATTCTATAAAGAGGTCTTCCGGAGCTGTATGTGAATGGGAGATTCAGAAGGTGTTTGTCATTTCTGCTGCGCTTCTAAATAGTTACAATTAGTTCCATTTTAAGGCACATGATCATTTCAGTACCACAGAGTTATTTGAGCTGGTTTTCATAATAATTCTGTGTTTACATCACAGATAATACAGAGGAAGCTGTTGTCCTTCCTTACGGTTTTCATCCCGTGTTTTAGCATCTTATATCCTCTTTATTTCTTCTCTCCTACAATGAATGGTGATTCTGAGATAATAAGCTTTTCCAGGTCTGAGATCTCTCTGTTGCAGTTTTCGTTGTGTATTTGAAAAGAGGCAGAGCAAATTAAACAATGTTGTCAAGTCTGGCTTCATCTTTCTTTTCTAGATAATTTTTAGTTCTGCAGGGTTTACTTTTTCCTGTTTAAAAGAATGCATCAGTAAGTGTTATGGTCCATCTACCTTTAACAGATTATTTATCTAGCATGAGAATTGTTAGTTACCTTCATTATAATCTGGTTTTCTGCTGATAATGCTTCTTGAATTTTTGTATGCTTCCTACTGGATGCGGTTGATATGTGACCGTGAAATTGTACTGTGATTAACTTGTGTTCCGGCGTCGAGAGCAGAGGGAGCAATCAGACAGTGAAAGAAATTAGGTTTTCTCTATTCTCAAGGGTAAAAGTAAAGTTCAAGTCTGCTGTTTCACCTCATTCATACTAATAGTATCATATCATGCTTCTCCGCAATTACAAATATTTTAGTCTTGTAAAAATAATTTATGTTTGCCACTGTAAGAACCTTTCTTTTTATTTAACAAAGGTTATAAAATCAATGGTTTCACATTAATAGATTCAGGAAGTGCTGCTTGAAATGGTAGTAAGATTTAATTAGATTGACACTTCTATAAGCTTTTTACCTCAGGTCAGTTTTCTTGGAAACTTTAAACTTGGAAGTCATTCGGTTTTATCTGTTGGTTGATAATGTTGTTTGATAGACAGACTTCAGAGTATCTCGGGGAGCAGAGTTCCTGAGTGTGAATACTAAGGTGGGAGGTAAAACAGTGGAAGGTATGAAGATGCTGGAAAGGGAGGAAGAGAGTTTCTTCTCCTTTCTGTTGGTCAGGAATTTGTCTTCAAGTGTGTAAAAGCTGTAGTGTCATAATCTGGATGGAAGGTATACTTTCCTGAAACATTGTGGACCATGAATCCTATTATTATTACTTACTGAGGAATGCTTGGTGTCTAGAATATGGAATTATTTTCATGCTTTGTCCAGTACTGGGTAGCCCAGATTTGGTCAACTGGTGGAGTAGCTGTTTCTGGGATGATCCACTGACCTGCTGACCTCTGGGGCTTACTGGGGGTAAATATGAACATCAGCCTTACCAGAAGTAAGATAGAGATTTTAAGGTGCTGTGCACTCCATATGTTCAGTTTTCTCGATGTTGGGAAAGTCAGCTAGTAAATGTATTTGTCAGTAGTGATTTGTGATAAAATACAAAGCATGAGAACCTGTGTTAAGTAAGTGAATCAGTATGACTATGTGAAATGGTAAATGAAGGACAGGGTGCAGACAAAGTGTGCTTTTGCTGCATGGGAGCTTGGTTAGAAAGATTAAGTTGGTGTGTTTTTTGTCAGAATGAATCTATGCCACTAATTCAAGGCCTATACACAAAAATCAAAGTGTTTGGTTTAGTTGGTTATAGTTTTGCGTGTTTGAGCAGGACTTGATATTGGAATAGATCTTGTGAGAAGATTTCTTAAAAAAGCACACACACATATTCATTCTTGATCCTGTACAGTTTATTTCAAGTACGTATTGCTTCAGCACTGGAAAACCTTTATGAAATTCCCTATAATTTAAGCATGCAAAATTACTAATGAATAGACACGACTAGTCTTGAATCAAAGATGTTTCCTAAAATTAGTTCCAGTCATTTAAAATTATTTCGAAAATGTATTTTTAAAAAATTGCTGAAAATGTTTGCCAAAAGCATTCAACTAGTCATCCATCTGTTATAATATGTTTTAAAACAGTATGAAGTAGAGGTACTTCAGACTTTTTTCCTCCTTTGGTCATTACTGTGGTACCTAACACTGTCTAAAACCAAGGGTGATAACTGGTCATTCAGATTTCATGTAAGAACTAGCAGTGGTGGATTGTTTGGTTGTGTTTCTGTATAATCTGTATTTATCAAGCAGCCTATATATTTTATATCCTTCATGAGTAAATCAATACTAGAAAAATATTTGTGTTTTCCTTATCATTTCTATATATGTCAGCTGTGAAAAGAACAGAAGTATTTCAGGGATGTGATGTTTAGCTGGTATTACTGGATGCAAATTTAAGCATCCAATTTTGAATATAGATTTGCAAAGTAATTATGATACAGTTTGCAATCAATGCAGGTGGAGAAGTAGAGGTACTTACAAAACTGTAAACATGTATTTTCTGTTTTTTTAATAATCCTAGTTTCAAATGTTTGCCTAAATAGTTTTGCTTTCCAGTAGTTTTCTGTTATTTATTTTATATATGTGCTTATGATACCATTTCTATAACTATGCCTTTGTTTCATTTTACAGAGGAAATAAAGGCTGAAACAGAAAAGCAAAGGTATGTGATAGTTCATCGTATTAAGTGATAGTGCTTTTAACATCTTAAAATGTGTACCATACTTATTCTGCATGGGCAGTATGTGTCTCTGAAAATTTTCACCATATTTTGGGTGTTCAGTGATATCTGGAAATGTACAGATAGTGCTGCTTTATGTGACTGGCTGTTCTGGTGCAAGGCACAGGGCTTGGGAGAAGCAGCAGAAGGTAGCTTAGAGGGAGCCCGGTGGTGCTGTCTGACCTGGGAGCATGGGAAATAGGGATCAAAGTAGGAAAAGATCTCTGTGGATGGCACAGAAATGTCTTCCAGTGTATTGGTGGAAGAGCCTTAAGTAGATTCAGAGAAGGAGGAAGAATGCAGGTAAAAGACTTAAAATGAGTGATCAAGGGGAGGAGATTGGGGTGAGGAAGTGGGAGTAAGCAGAGATAAATAACTGGCAAAGATAGTGTCTGGAAAGGACATTGTTAGGGAATAGGTGTAGATTTGTGAAGGCAGTTCTTCAAGTGAAGGTAAAACCAAAAATGGACATTCAGCAATCTTTTGCTAACAAGGAACTTCTAAGTATGGCTAAGCTGTGGGATCTGTTATTGGTAGTTTGTTACATGTTCCTCAGGATTGTCTTTGTTCCTAACTCTGAGTCAGGGCCATGTGTTGAAGACTGTTCATACCACTTGTTGAAAGAATTGAGTCAGTGGGTGAAACAGGATGAAAGTGTTCCTAGGCAGCTGGATGCTGCTTGGGGATCTCTGTTCTGCCCTGTAACTGGATTTCAATATTGGGCAAATGATTTAAGCCACAGCTGTCAAAGTTGGTTGCTAATGATTTCCACTCCTGGATATTTAAGCAGAAATCTACAATTTTGGTTTGGAAGATAGAATCCCTTCTAGCTGGAATAAAGTCAGAGGGAACTTTGTTTCAGAAGATGTAAAGGGAAACTTAATATCAAATTTGCTGAAAAATTTAGTCTTGTGGCTTATTGAATTGGGCACATAAAACTTAGTGGGTGTATCTGATTGAGATAGTGCTTTGCTTTCTACCAGCAAAATGAAGTCAATACAATGAGCTCATAGCACAATTGTAAAAATAAATTTAATATTTATGTAGTGTTTAGAAAATATTGTATCCAGCACCAGAAGATTGTCTCAGAGAGAAAGTAATAATGTGAATTTATAATAGGTTTTTCTTAGAGTGGTATAAATAAAGGAGACATACACATTGTGAAGCATGATAAGAAAAAATGCTTTACATTAACTATTCAGTGAGAGAGATTTGTTCTGGGCACTGTATAAGGAAAAGTAATATCCAGTCCTGTAGTTAAATACCATAAGAAAACTCATGAGACCACAGAATTAAAATAATTTATATGAATGTGGTTGAGCCATTTCTGAACTTCAGGTGCATAATTTCTGCCCTATCAATGTCTGAAGTTGTGATTTTTTTGAGGGGATAGAATGTATATACCTTATCTTCCCATAGACTTTTTTAAAATTGATTTTGGGTTCTTTGGTGCGATCTTTATTTTGACAGTAGCCTTTTGCTGCTGTGAAGGCTTTGCTGGAATTGGAAATAGTGAATGGACTTGTCTCTTTTTACTGTAGATTAAAATTGTTTAGGTGCAGTAGAAAGTACTGTTTTTCTAGGCCCTAGAATAGAGAAACTTTTTAGTCTGTTAAATTATTTTCAGGATCTTACTTCTGTAATTGAGATTCACATACCCAAATAAGGGATTTGCAATGATCGATCTTTAAATTTTTCCAATCCCTCTTCAGGGTAACTGATCTCAGTTAACCTGGAATAAACTGAAGAATAGATAATTTCCACCTTCTAGAAATTTTTGCATGGAAAACAGGTCCTTTTGTTCTGCTTTTTGTTTTTTAAACAGAAGTGGTATTTGGTAGTGGTGTGGAGGTGAAGGGAATAGAAAAGTAGAAGCTGACGTATGTGACCATTACACACACAAATGCAGCCAAAATAATTTTCAAATCCATTATTTGATACATATCTTAGCCTTTCTCTATGGCTAATACATAAATATCAGCATACTTCATAATTCCCATGCTTTGTAGATGCCTTGGTGGAAAAAAAAAATTCGGGATAGTTTCTAGGTTTAGAAGCAATTCACTGACATTAAGAAGAAAAGTCCTGTTGAGGTTCTCTTCTCCTCTCCCTGCTATCCCCTTCCCTTACATTATCAGCAGCGTGATGAGCTTAATTGAGTTGCTTTTCTGGAGACAAATGTGCTTCATCTTCCATATTTAATATCTTGCCCATTTTAAAATAGCTTTCAATTAAGAGACGCTCCAGGCTTATGTAGTACCTTGCTGTGGCATGGAGCCTTCATTTTTGGAATCTCACCATGGCCTGCTCCTTGTTTTGAACAATTCTGGGTTTATTTCCAGAGTGTTCTTTTTAACTTAATTTTAATGGTTTCAGTGGACATAATCACTAGATAAGGAACTGTCTTGTCATAAGACATAAGCAACAGATAACTGCCCCTTTCATTCCTCAGAGTAAAGCTTTTACAGGAATATCAGGGAGATTAAAAAACATAAGAGAATCATGTACTTCCTCTGCCACTTATCTAATTAGGGTGGTGTTCAAAAGAGCTCTGCTTCCAGGAAAACAGTACAGGACAATAAAGTTATGCATCCAACAAAAAAACCAAACCTCTGCTTTTCTTCAGGAAAGAAATGTGTAGGGATAAGTTCTTAAACCTTCAAAAGAGATGTAGTCAGTAAAAAATAACATATTAATACTAATTACTCACTCTTAAGACTTAGAATTTGGGTGCCCTTTTTAAGCAACCTAAACAAGATCTGTTTGAATGTGGTGACAGCATCATCTCAATGACAATCCAGCCTGCTCCTTGAAACTAATTTATATTGATTAGTTTAAGGCCCACTCCATAATGTGTGGGACTGCAATCATGCTTTGGATTTATAAGTAACTCTTAGCGGTTCATTCTTCTACTTAGGGAACATGAAATTGAATGCATTCCTTGAAGCATCTTTTGTAATTAGCAACATGCATGGGAGCTGTATTTGAATGCAGATGTTCTTCTGAGATGTATTTGAGTTACTGCAAGAATTCTGTAAGCCTTCACTACAGAATATGACATTCTGCGAGTTTTTTTAGTACTGCTTTTCAACCCTGTGTAAGACAGTGTCGTTTTCCTTTTATCTAAAGATACCTACGTGTGCACAAAAAAGGTTGGGAATGCTTTATATAAAGGTGATGAGTTAGTCTGTGAAATGAAAATTCTGAACATCTTGCTTTAAGCCAAAGTCAAACTGCATTGATGCACTCAAATTAGTGAAAAATGACCCATTCCTAATTATCCTTTTGTGGTAAATATTAATGAGCATGACCTTTTTAAAGGTGCTGTAATCAATAAAACTTAAACAGCTCATAACTTTCTTGCTTTTGTACAGTTAGTTACTTCAGATAATATACCCAAGTGAGGTATGTTGGTAACCACTCAACTCTTGAATGCAGTGATGTTACCTGAAGCAGAGATTAAGATAAAGGTTCAGCTTGTTTTGTTCTGTTAGTTTGTTGCTTTTGCCAGTCTAGTAGGGGGGACCCTTTGGTATTTGAAAGGAAGCAAGTCTTTCTGCTTCCAAACCAGCAGGTGCTACTGGATGTCCCCTTGGTGTGCAAGTGGGTCAATTTGCCTGGTCCACAAAGGAGCCAGGAAGTATAAAAAGGTGTAAGAATACTACATATATTACTATTGTTAGAAGTTTGTCTTTCCTAACGTTAATTTGATATTTTATTTCATTCGTAAACATTGTGGTGGTCAGAATGATTTGTGTGATCACTTTACAATATTCTAATACAGTCATTCTGTTTAGTCCCCCTCATGGAGAAGCAAAGTCTGGTTCAAGCACTCTTCCACCTGTGAAATCAAAGACAAGCTTCATTGAAGCGGACAAATACTTCCTACCATTTGAATTGGCATGCCAGTCCAAGTGCCCCAGGATTGTCAGTACATCTCTAGATTGTTTACAGGTCTGTATGAAGATGAGTTTTAACTACCAGCTGTAAAATCCAGTTCCTTTGGAGGGGAAGTACAGTTATATGTAATAAATAATGTCATGGGGTTTTTTATTATTTTACTTGATTGCACGCACAAGCAAATAGAATGTGTTTCACACAAAAGGTGAATGTATGCCTTATTTATTATGTAGTGTTTGTGTGTGTTTCTTTGTGTGTATATGTTTTACCACAGTTACCTCTTTAGGTTATTATGTACAGCTACCTATTTTCATGTGTTTAAATGTGTGTTGAGCTAACACAGCAGGTATAGCATTATCAAATTCATTTTATGCTATTTATAAGTGCAGTAAAATATTTTCCGTTTGAGATGTCTAGTCTCTCAAAACTCTTGAGGCTCCTGTAATGTTTTCAGAAGAAATTCTGCAGCACTGTATTTAGCCATTCACTCCTCCAGAGCATCCCAGCAGTGAACTCAGTTTGCAGTCACTGGCGTGTGTGCCTGGCCTGCTCTCGTACCATGATGCTACTCTCTGTAGCATGGGGATTTACAAATACTCCTGTGCCTAAAGTGTTCAGAAGAGGATTTTGCTAATTTTGTAATAAATTCCACTTTTAAGTATTGAAGGCCTAGGGAAAGCAAAGGATACTGGAACACTTAAAACCAGAAGAAACACTAAAAAATAGAACACTAGCTAGTAGCTCAAAGAAAAAGCATTTTGCAGGTGGTTTATCTGGTATAAAAACAATTGTGTGTCGACTGCATGTGAAGACTTCTGTAAGTTAGTTTTTAGAATCTTGTTTTAAAACACTAACTGATGAACAAAACCTTTAATGTTAAACTTGCTGACAAAGTTTGTATAGCAGTTGCTGAGTGAAAATGGAATAAATCCAGAGGATATGTTAAAAAATCCTTGATGTTTTATGATACATGGGGTAAAAGGTTTTAATTATTCTATGCAAGTAAGAACTATCAAGTGAATTTATTTATTATAGCAAAAAGCTGGCTTAAAGCTCTTATTCACATGGGTTTTCTTTTTTCTTCTCTCCAGAAACTTATAGCATATGGGCACTTGACAGGGAATGCTCCAGACAGTACAGCTCCAGGAAAAAAACTAATTGATAGAATTATCGAGACAATATGTGGCTGTTTTCAGGGCCCTCAAACAGATGAAGGGGTTCAGCTACAAATAATAAAGGTAACGTGTTTAATACTTCCTGTATTTATAGTGGTGGCAGCAGGAAGACGTTCTTGACCTCAGAGTTCAAAAGCAGAAGTGCTTAGTTTACAAATGTCATTGTAGTGTTAAAATATTTTCTTCATCCTGTTTCTTGGAGATGGAAACTCCCTATACTGTGCCCTTCCCCTAATCACTCCCACTGCATTTTGGGTGAACTTGTGGTTGTGGCCTCAAGTCTTGTACACAGACCACTGGATGAAATTCATTCACAGCAGACCTGTGGAGTTTCTAATTGTGAGGAATTACTGTCAAACAATCCTGCACTCCCAGTGGGGGAAATGGTAATTAAGCAGCAGATTTTAAAATCTGTTATGGAATTTGTTGATGAAATGTAATTAGACCTGGCAGTTGGACATTACCATGGTAGCTTTGTACTGCTGTGTAATACACTTTTACTTGAAGAAGGTCCAGGGTTTGTTTCCACAGCTTATATAAATGTTGCATGTGGAGTTTGTACAAATGTTTCTGGGGAACTTGTTTTCTGATTGCAGCCATTAATTATGGGTATTTGTTTCAGGAGATTACTATGCCAAGTACTAGAATTTAGCTGCCTAGTGGAAATGCTGTACTCTGTTCCTGTAACAGCAGTCTTTGAATGGCAGTGGTGAACAGCAGTGAAGAATACAGTTTAAGTTAGTTAAAAGAAATTGAGTGTTTGTTACCTTATAATCTTGTGTATATGTATCCTGAGGCATTTCTTGCAAGATTATATTTACTTGTATTAATGCAAAGAATGTGGTTTGTTCTTCTCCTTTTCATAGCTCAAACCTTCCCCATTCTTTTTTGCGCTTCTTCAGCAGATAGTTGTTACTAATGTTGGTTCATGGTGCTGTTTTCTAGATTTGTCGTATTGTTTTGCCCAAGCATTTACAATGTTTTTCATCCTGCAAAGGGAAGTTTTTGTTGATTTAAACTTTCAGTGACTGAAACTATTATAACTCTCTCATTGTAACTGTCTTTCTGAATGCTTTCTTATTCCAGTCCTTTCTGCCTGAAGGGGCTTTTGGAGCTAATACTCTTTCTGTTCAGGAGAAGATTTGAGAAAGTAAATTCTTCAACAGTTGTAAAATGTATTGTGTACACTCATTTAGTGCCTTAATTTTTTTTACTGCTTAGGTATAGCTAATCACCATGTTAGAACTGGGAAGGTGGAGGCTACTGTTTTGACTTTGACTCCATCTTTGTCCAATACACTGAACCATAAAAAGCTTGAAAATTTTAAATAACCTTGGTAAAGACCAGAACTTTTGATTTTGGAAGAATAATGAAAATGCTAAG
Organism: Sylvia atricapilla; assembly: GCF_009819655.1. Lineage (NCBI taxonomy): Eukaryota > Metazoa > Chordata > Aves > Passeriformes > Sylviidae > Sylvia > Sylvia atricapilla. The sequence continues at coordinate 118,661,476 of NC_089140.1, read as the reverse complement.
TCAGTCATATTCTCTTAGGCCTCATAACTCTTCAGTTCTGAGATGAATGTGGACCCTGCTTCACCAATATGATTTGAAGGATGGATATTCTTTCTTAAAACTCTTCTATGGTTCTGGTGATCAGTATGTTGTCTGAAGAATTTTAATTCCATCAGGGAGGTAGAAGGCAGCGGACCTGCATCTCCCGCTTTTTTGTGCTGGTGTTCCCGGGCTGTTACCCACAGCATAAACAACACTCCCACAGGGCAGCTGCTTCACCAACACCACATTGAAAGCTGAGAACTTTGATCACTTGGATGCCTTCCTCTCTGGAGGACTGTCTTGGTTCTGCATGCAGAATGGGTGGCCCTTATGTAGTGTGCTGTCCTCACTCTGGGATCTGGGAGCCATCATGGGGTCAGAGTTAACATGCAGTGCTGTTTCCTGGTTACTGGGTGGCTTTCCAGGGCTGGAGTCATCTTAAGCCAGTTCCCAGCTACCCAGAGCCACTTAGATATTCTGAAAATACCTTTCTGCTGACTACCAAGGAAATCATCTTGCTGACACCAAGAAGTGTCTTTTTGTCTTTTTTTAGTTATCTAAGCTTTAGAGTCATGTCCTGCAGTAGTTTTGATGGAGGCTGGTTTAACTTCTCTGCTCCTTTAGTTTGCATGTTCTCTTCTTGTCTCTGTAATGCTCTTGATCTTCATCTACAGGCTCTGTGATGAACCAGATTGGGAAATAGGCCTTTTCCTTTCCCTTGTAGTTCATTTTGATTTGGTGTAATTCTAATGCAAAGCCATGCAACTTTCTTGTGTAGTTGTTGTGGTGGGGATTGTTGTGGCAGAAATAAAGTAAGTAATTAGACTGCTGATGCAATTAGAAATGGTTTATTCAAATTGCGTGAAATAACATCATTTGATTGAATCTCTCTGCCTCCAGGCTTGCTTTCCTATGACTGCTGTGGTACTTGCGGTGTGTGAGTGCAGACTTGTACTGACAGTTGCAGAGGTCTTACTTGAAGTTCTGTTTACATTTATTCTGGCCTTTTGGTGCCTGAAGAACTAAAACTATGGCAAAACTTTGGTTGTTTTGGGGATTTTTTTTGTTTGTTTGTTTGGAGGTTTTTTGTTTTTTTAAATCTGTAAAGAAGAAATAGGGATGAAGAGGCAGGATGGAACATGATATCAACTATTTACACTCGTGTTTTCTTTCCTTGGTTTGCCATATGGAAAGTATGTGCTATTGTCTAGGTACTTTTACAGCTCCACTTATTAATGTTTGGCAGAGATTGTTGTGTGTGCTTAATAGCTGTAGTCTGAAAAGTTGAGTGTTATTTAGTGACCTTTTTCTTAATGTCACTTAAATTAAAAAATTATTTATCTGTGAAGGTTATTTGATGTATTTGTTGTTTTGTGGTTTAAGGAGTTCAGTTTCCTGTGTTCTTTCAAAAGTCAGTCCATACTAACACATTTTGTGATTAGTAAATGTTTGGACTTCAAGTTAACTTAAAAAAATTTGTTACTGAAAGTAATCCTGTAGGCTTTCTCAAAAGAAACAGAATTATGTGGTTCTAGTAGCTAATTCACACTAGAGAGAGGAGCTAGGGCTACTGTGTTTTATGTGCTATTACAAGTTCTCTAGAGTTTCCAGGCAACTGAATTACGAAATTAAGACAAAGTAAGCCCGTGCTGATCAGATGACAGCTGTACTGTCGTAAATCTTCCAAAGATAAGATGATCCAAGTTGGCTGAGAGGAAGAAAAAACTGACTGAGTTGAAAATTTTTCTCCTGGTTGTAGCCACATTGTTTTGCTGTAACTGCTGTTCTTATAGAATATTCAGTGTGAGAGGAATCAAAAGTCAGAGTTATAGATGGATGCTGGATGTATTTAGTAGAGGATAATTGTTAATTTAGTTTACTTTTAAAGTTACTTTCATTTTGTCTCTCAAAGCATGATGCTTCCTGAACTGTTCTGATGCATTTGTCGTAAATAATAGAAAATTCACTTGGCAAACATGCGTCAGGCTAAAAGAAAAAATACTGTGGGTGGCACACAAAGATACCATAATCTAACTCAAGAGTTTATCCTGGAGATTTTCCACCTTTTCCAAAGCCATCTAATGGTTGTTTATAAACACAAATAAGCTTTATTTACAGTAAGTAGGGGGCAGCACAGAACAGTAGGGTCTTTCCCAAACAGAGAGCAGTAAGTATGAAGGACTGGAGGGAAAGCATGAGGAAACAAACTCACAGTGAGGATGGTAGCCAGTAGTTTCAGGGCAAGGAAGGCTTGTTGACTGTTGTTACTTTTGCAGGCTTTGTGACTGTCTTGGTTTGGAAAGACAGATGTCTGCTAAAGGAAGTAGGAGCCTCCCTTGAAGATGTAAACCCCTTCTGTCTGAATTATTATAATTTTGAAATTAAGGGGCTCTCAGGCAAAGATATGGGAATAGGAATAACAGTTCTTAACTAGGAAAGTTAAAATAAAAATGCTGTAGTTTAACAAACAAATAAAACAACAACAAAACTCCACCTGAAAACACTGACCGAGTCAGAATATAAGTTGACACCCTGTTGGTCAGGATGCTGGTAGCAGTCCAATTAAAATCATGGCTGTAGTCCTTCTGAAGTGACAGATGTGGTTCTATTGAAGCAGTGAATCCTGTAGAAGGGTGTAGTTTTCCTCTGAAGGTCCAGTGGTGGTGTAGATGGGTCCAGTCTTCCTCTGGGAAGCCAATGGAAAGAGGCTGCTCTGGTGCTCTGACTCTCAGGTTCTATCCAGGTAGGAATGCTTGGCTCCTCCCACTGGGGGGAGCATCTCACAGTGGGATGGTGTAATTTCATCAGTCATGCAGTGAGACTCAATGGCCCATTAACAGAAGATAAACCCCTGGAGGAAGGATGGGTCTTTGAAAAGATAAAGATGACTGCCCCACCTGGTTTTAACAGCTGGCCCATTAACAGAAGATATCCTCCCAGAGTTATGAGGGATGGGTCATGGAAGAGACAAAGAGCACTGCCCTACCTGGCTTTAACACATGGTCATAGAATACATACCTCTCTTACATCTTACATTGCAACCCAAGACAGTGACAAAGAAAGCTTTTGTGGCAAGACCTGAAGGAGAATGAGGTGGCACTAACCTTTCTCAAAGGTTTCCTTCTGTTTCTAAAGAGCAGCAAAGTGGAGGAGTAAATAAAGTAGGGTTTTTTTTTTTCCTTTCCTTTTTTTCTTAGTTCACAGTGAAGATACTATGGAAACAGGTGAGCTGAGTGTGACCAGGAGTGGGAACTCAATTGCAAAAAGCCTTGAGCATTACATGGTAGAAAAGAGTTACAACATAATGCTGTGACTCCATAGGAGGAGCTTGCTGTTCTGACCTCTGCAAAGAACCATTTTTGCTGTTCAGGCTTTGCTCCCAGGCTTTTCCCTTACCCCATCCCTTGCTCTAGCAAGCATTTAGTACTCTGCATCCACTGAAATCACTTTTAAAACAAACAAAACCCCAAAACTAAGCACCAGAGAACCATCTGAGGGCGCTTTTGTTTTCTATGATTTTTACTTGTATTGATGAGTTGCTGTTAAAGTAGCACAGGTGGCTTCATGCTCTGGACCTGTTGTAAAGTAAGATTAATAAGAGTGTGGCTGGGAGGAAGGCAAAGCTTTTGTTACTCCATCTCTCAAGGAGGTTTTATGTAGCAGTTTCAGATTTTGAGTAATCCTGCTGCGCTGGTGGCTGATGTGATTGTCCTTTGCTCATCTGGTACTCCTCTCTTCTTCTTTATATTGGACATAGTAGTTGCTTGATCATAGAGTAAGGGGAAGTAACATGGAGAAAAGTAAAGTTCTAAAATGAGAAAGGAAAAGTCTATTTTTCTAATGTGTGAGATCACAAGGGTTTTGGAGGAGCAGTACTGCCACTCCTGATCGTAACGTGTGGTTTCTCAGAGTTAGCTGTCATGCCACTGTGATAATGATATCCTCTTTTATGATAGAGAATCAGGTGATGTTGTCCAGGGCATATCATCAAATTGAGCCCTAAATGCAATCTGTCAGGAGGGAAGGATGTTCAGAAGGTAATTGTAATATACTTCCTGTCTTGTTTGTTTTTGTATTTCTACTGGATTGGCATACTAGAGGAAGAGAAATGGCACTGAGATGTGAAGTTAGAATGACTAATAGCCTGAGGATGACTCTAAATTGTAAGGAAGATGGAAGATTTTAGCAAGAGATCAAAGCTAAAAATGCTTATCAGTTTGCATATGTGTATGGTAGTCATTAAGATTCAGATCTAGTGCCTGGGAAGGAAACAAACCCAGAGAAGTGACTATTAAGAGCTCTGTAAACTCTTGAATAGTTTGATACCAGCAGGAAGATGCCCTGTAGAAAGACTGGTTCCTCAGGCTGCACAGAAAATACTATTCAGTGAATTTGGATTAATGTATTAAGGAGGTACGTCTCAGTGTGTGTTTGAAGCATTTCTTTGCCTCCACACCTCTAATCAGGTGGTGTGAAAAAAACCCCAGGGTCTACTATTCATAGCAAGCATGCTGAAAAAGACTTAGGAAATTCAAGCTGTTAAAGCCAATTAAAACAAAACAGCACGTAGTCTTATCTGTAGCCTTGTCACCTTTTCTACTAGCTGGCTCTACTTTCTGTTATTAAAAATTGAGGGAAAAAACATCATAAGACTTCACTGAACTGAGATGGAAGTTAAAATTGAATTTTCAAGTATCAGCTTCTTACTCATCCAGATTTAAGAAGGAGAGAGAAGGTGCCACAAAGGACTAACTTTATGAATGACATCACTAGAACCAGAGATGGAGACTGGATCCCTCTGCACCTTTCATTAGTGTCCTAAATGCTAGGCTGCTAGTGACCTTGTCTTCCAAGTGAAAAGCTGTAGGTGGTTCTTAAACTGGTGTATTAAGTGTCTGGGTGTACATGTGTCAGTGGTATAATATAATTTGTAACTGAGTGAAAGAAATATTAACTAAATCTAAATATATACTGTATTTTGTCCAGACAGTAGTGGTTTGGAAAAAATAGTTGTTTATGGCTGGGATCCACTTGTTCAGCTTGTTTTCAAGAGTGACTGATTTTACTTTGTTAGGAGTTTGAGTGAGTGATGGGTACTATTTGTCCACTTGGTGCCTTGTGTGTATACAAGTTCTGACAATGCCACTAAGAGATGTGAGGTGTGGTTTGATTAGTAAATGACCCAAAACTTGAAATAACTTTTGTTTTTAACGGTGAAAAAGTTTTTAAAAATACGAGCTTTTCAGTTCTATCTTACCCTAAACATCCCATTAAATGATAACTGTCAAAGTTTTTAATGCTCAAAATTCCCTCATTCTTTCTACTGGAGTACAGTGATGAATATAAACTTTTGCAAACCAGGCTCTTCTCCTTTCCTGCCACTGTTCAACACACATCTCTGACAAATGTCAGTTTTCAAACCCTGTCCTATTTCTGCCCTTTAATCCAGCCTGCCTCTGCCTCACATAAAGATAATTTGTTCCTTACCTTCTGTGTTATCTGATCTTTCAGAGGCCTATGTGCCTTTTATTTTAAAGAGAAGCGGATATTAGCACAAATAGGAAGAAACAAGTGAATTTCTACATAGGGAGCAACACAATTTTCTAGCATCTACCAAAAAAAAGCCGTTATAATGGGCAGTTGTCTTAGTATAGCTGTCTAATCTCTTACTCAGTCTTCGTCACGTTTACTTTTATTTCTAAAATAACTTCTGGACCCTTCGGCTTCTCTTCCAGGCTTTTAAAAGTAGTATTTTCCTCTTTGGTGTCTAAAAAATTTAAGGATGACTTCTGTTATCTACTTATCTGATGGCTCTGTTGGTTACTTCTTGCTGTTACATGCTGTGAAGCATGTAATTCTTAGATCTGTTGATGGAAAACACTGAGTTCAATATAACTGGTAAATATGATGTTCCAATATGGCTACAAGAGTATGTGGGAAAGAATAATTAAATTGCTGTTCAAGATACGTATTTAGATATGTTGTAGAAGTAATCCAGTTTTGGCATTTATTAATTTGCAGGCTTTTTGATTGATAAAAGTTCTGACTGGTAAATGTATATGTGTGTATGTTTATTTAGGCTTTGCTCACTGCAGTAACATCTCAACACATAGAAATCCATGAAGGAACAGTACTGCAGGCTGTAAGAACATGTTACAATATCTACCTAGCAAGCAAAAATCTTATAAATCAAACTACAGCCAAGGCCACTCTAACACAAATGCTGAATGTCATTTTTGCACGTATGGAAAATCAAGCAGTGAGTATCTCAGTATCTTTATCTAGAAACTACCTCGTGAAAGCAAACCAGCTTGAGAGATTTGTTTCATCGTTGTTAACACTTTTTGGCTTTTCTAACTTGGGTACTTTGGGGAAAAAAAATCTGGTATCTGATATTTTTCTTCTTGTGTTTTGCACTCTGAAATAGGTGGAAAATAAGGAGTTTGAGAATGGGGGTGGTGTACAGTTTTTAAACTTCTCATAGTGGTCTACTATATTTAATAGAAGTATTTACATCAAAGAACATATTGCTTTGGTGTGACTTTACGTGTTGTTATAATCCATTAGACAAGTCACAGAAGTTCTTCCCTTACTGTGGGTTCAAGAACAAGGGACCGAAAAATAAAGTGTTTGCCTTGATGTTTTTCGAAGCACTTCTTGTTTATTATCACATTCACTCCCTGAGCTTCCTTATAGGGCAGGCAAACAACTCTTAGTTCTATGGTTTATGTAGTGTGGTCATCCCTTCTTTGACAGTGCAGGTTTGAACTGTGCCTAGTTGGGAAGCAACCCTCTTGCAGTGGATTATCCCATGATACTTTTATTGTTAATTAAACAAAGATGTGTTTTCTTAAGCTGTTACTGTGTAAGCAGAAACAATAGAGATGTCATCTTTATAAAATAATGCATATATCTTATTGTTTTATTTTGATAGTGAACTTCTTGTGTGTTTGCAATGCTTTTGTAGCTTCAAGAAGCCAAACAGATGGAAAAGGAAAGACACAGACAGCAACACCATCTCCAGCAGTCTCCAGTGAGCCATCATGAGCCTGAGTCACCACAGTTGAGACATATTCCAGCACAGGCCGATCAACTGTCCAAAGACCATGAGAGAGAGCTTGACCATAGCACAAATGATGTGGACAAGAACCTTCAGGAAGATATTGAGGCAGAAAATGGATCTGACATTTCTAGTGCTGAAAATGAGCAGACAGAAGCTGACCAAGCCACAGCAGCAGAAAGTAATCAGTGTGTATTTCTGTTTGATGGAGGGAGGGAAAAGGTCTGTGACAAGAAAGGCTTGAGGATTGTCTTTTGTTTCTCTCCCAGTCTGGAGTCAGGCATAAGTTTTCAAGTAGTTGTCTAACGCAAAATGCCCATTTGTCCTTGTTACCACTGTCCATTAAGAGCATCCTTTAGTCCTGCATTTTGTCAGAGTCAGTATCAAAAATTTCTTTTTGCATCTGTGTACTACTGTGAAAGTTTTTGAGAATAACGTCTCAAAACTCTCAAGTTTTCAGTGTTTCAATGTCTGTGAAGATACAAAATTGATGTATTTTGTTGGCATAGGCATGTAGATTAATTGTCATTTACAGGTTAAGCACTGGAATTCTTACGTCCTGCAAATACCTATTTTTGAAGTATCCAGGCATTTATTCTGAAATATTAAGTGCAAGCAAAATACCTTCTTAATTTCAGAGTTTTTCATTAATACTTGTTTGTGTTTGTTTTTTTTTATAAAGATCTTTCTAAAGCTGATGGAGGAACATATGATGGTGAAAGCAATGAGTGTGAAGAGAAGGCACAAGAAATTGTAGAAAGTATTGTGCAGGAAATGGTGAACATAGTAGTTGGAGGTATTATATTAATATCTGTCTAGTCAGTAGCAACTGTGGTCTGGTTCTTGACCTTAAGAATTATTTTACCACTTTCAAATACTTAAGTAAAATTTGTCATCACATAAATATGACTTACATGCTAAAGAAGACAGTTGTGCTGTCAGACTTTAGTTGTGCATTATTTAACAGTAAAACAGACAGGATTTCATACAGTGATTTACACTCTTTCTGTTGGAGACTAATGTTATTTTAAAATACAAATTCTCAGTGCTTTTTTGGTTTTGTTTCTTTAATTATGATTTTGTTTCTGTATGAACACTTCAGAAATGGGTCCCTCCCTGTAGTAGCCTCACTGTGTCTCATTATATTTTTCGGTTTGTTGTAAATTGTTTATCAGACTAGTGAGTGATGTCTCATACTTCTTGGAAACTTGGTAGAGTGGTGACCCTGACAATGTGAAGTTATAAGTAAATTGCTTACTGTAATTTTTATTAGTGAGAAATAAGAATATTTACAATTTTTATAGTTCTGTAATGTGATGTAAATTCTGTCTTTAGTTCCTCCTTATTTTTTTTCTTAGTATTTAAATGTTGAGTTTAAAAGCCCTTTTTAATTTTTAATCTTATGTAACATTTGTTAATAATTTTTACATCTTTTCTGATAGATGTGGAAGGGACTTCGGGTGGTGATGGCACAACTGTATCATTAGAGGATGGCAGTGACAGTGAAAACATTCAGGCAAATGGAATTCCAGGGACTCCAATTTCTGTTGCTTATACACCATCTTTACCCGATGACAGATTATCTGTCTCTTCCAACGATACTCAGGTACAGGCAAATAGGAATTAAGAAATACTGAAAAAAAGGATTGTTTTAAATGTTGCTCAATGCTTGTGTGGAGTGATTTGTATAATTCCATAAAGCAGGTTACTGAGGTGAATTTTGAGAATTAAGTCATGTTACTCTACTTCAGTGCACTATTTAAATGAAATTTTTTCTGAATTAATTTTGTATGTGGTGACTTTTTTATCCCAGCATGTTTTCAGTTTTCCCATGGACTTCACTGTTCAAGAGAACTCAGTTTCCTGTTTTGCGAAGTGCTCCTGAGAAACTGTTTAACTAGTATTCAATATACATAGTGAAGCATAGAGCTAGTTATACACATGCCTGTGTAATTTTAGTGTGTTCTTTTCAAACAGCAAATAGAAATTTCAAGCTGATCTTAATGCAGTGATGTTAGATCGAGTTTCATGTCTGAGAGGATTTGATTTTCATTAACAAAATAGTTGTAAAAATGCTCTCCCTCTGTTTTATGAGACGTCTATATACACTTGTCAGCTGACCAAGTATATCTGTTGTCAGAGTGTACTGAATAATTCAGTTTGAGAATAATAATTTCAAGTTCATAAATTTAGTCATGTAGGCCATACAAATGGACGACTTAAATTAAACACATCGCTTATGTATGGAACTATAATACAGAATTGCAAGAACTTAATAATAGCGGTGTTTATTTTACCATAGAAATTTTAGCAAGTTTATCTGGGAGTAGATAGGTAACTATTAATGATCTATTAAAATGTCAGGTGTTTGGGTCTTTTTAAACTAATTATCTACTGAAATTGCCTGGCAGCAATTCACTGCAAATTACCCTACTTAAACTTGACCTACCTAATTTCATGACACTGTTTAATTAATTCTGACTTCTTACTGAGTAGGCAATTTTTAGTAGTGACATTCATTTCAACTGGACTGCAGAATGTTGCATTTTAGTCTTCAGACCATAAAGCTAAAGTGAATTGGTTAAATTTGTGTAATATATTAACTTCTTATTGCTCGGAGGTGGGGATTTCCCTATACACCCTGCTAATGCAAGATGGAATACTGAAATATGTTAACTTCCTTAGGAATCTGGAAATTCTTCAGGACCTACCCCTGGTGCTAAGTTTTCCCACATTTTACAAAAGGATGCCTTCCTTGTATTCAGGTCACTGTGTAAACTCTCCATGAAGCCCCTGTCAGATGGACCACCAGATCCAAAGTAAGTAGAATTTTAAAGTTTTCTTAATGAATCTAACAACAAAAGTAAATGACTTAAGCAATTTTGTGAGTTTTCTTACTGAGAAACTAATGGTATGGTGAAAAGAACATAGAAACTTTGGAATGGTGCTTTTATGTTTTAATGCATCTTTTGTATACCTGTTCAGATGTTTCTTAACACCTATCCTTTTATATGTACATCATGTTCTTCCTAGTTGCTGTTTATAATGCCTTTGAAAAGAGTTTTTATAGAGGATGATCAGGTATTTCTGGTCTTGCTCACATTGCTCTGCTTTTGGCATCTTCTAGGTTTGTAACTGTTGCTGGTTGTGCCCCATAATTTCTTTCATCTTGTGCTTGTTGCTCTCCATCCAAAACATAGCTCTGTACTGCCCACTGGATAGAAAATTAACTCTACACCAGCTGAAACCAGCACAGTTGTCTATCCAGTACACATCCTCAGCTCTAGTTCATCTTCGTATAAGCTCCTTATCTGGAGGATAACTGGTTATGATAAATTCATGATGGATTCTTTTTTCAAGTTGGACACTTCTGTCAGCCTACTTAATCAAAACACAAATGTTCCATAACAAAGATTTTATTTGGCTGTTTCTTCTGACGGAAGATACCATGTCTTCAGTTGCATTTAGAGAATTGCTGTAAAGCAAATATGGAGTCTCCTCTGCGAATGGGTGCCAGTATTAAATTTTAAGTGTCAGCAGAAAGGTTTGCTTTCTGATCTGGGATTTATATGCATATAATTTTATTGGGAAGAGTTGCTAATAATTTTCAAGGGGAGTGCTTTTTTTTGTTCTAAGGAGTGTTAAGAGATCAAATTGAAACTATAGTATGATTTCAGATGACAGTGAAAGGCCTGGTATTCTTAAAAAAAACATCACCTTTACTGTTCCGAGTCTAGCTTTTAAAGCAGGTAGCTTTAAGACAGTTTAGTTTAATCTGTGATGTGTGGTGTGGATTTAATAAGCTGAAAAGATATGATGTAGTCAAAAGGGTTTTAAGGTTTAGTCTAGAAACGTTTTTAAATTACCTAGCAATGTACTGTGGAAAGTCAGGACATTAGAGAATGAAGACTTACACATAGGATTTTTCTTACTGTTTCTGAGAAGTGTCTTCCAGGAAATGCTATGAAAATCCTGTGGTTTTAGTTAGTACTCTGAGACTAAGGCTGTCCATTTATTAAAGGCTTGAATGGATTAACTGCCTTTGTAAAATTAGTAATAGCTGTTGAGGCTCTCGGAGACTCTTACCTGAATCCATGGAGTCCTTGACATTCATATTAGAACTGGGGAAGCTCTTCATACGAAATAAATTGGAGAAAAGGCATTTAGGGCAGCAAAAATTGATTGCAAAGACATTCGAAGATATCCCATATTTGGAGTAGTGCCTAGAATTTATCAGTGCTTCTGAGTCATTGATGGCTTTTTGAACTATTACAAACATGCTGTAATTGGATGAGGAGGCTTGGATATCTGTGGCATTTCAAGAGTTTTATCTGCCTCTTTAAAAATCTTATTTTCAGTGAAATTTGTTATGAAGTCTGTAATGAAAATATTTTAGCTGTTAGGTAACTGAACTTGAAGCTTTGCCTTAAAATCACAAGTCTGGGAATTAAGGTCAGCATGTTGTTTTCTGGGAACCTGTTTCGTGTCTTTGTTTTCCTTTTCTCTGGAATAAAATAAGATGGGGGTGGAATATAGCTTGAGCATTTGCTTGCTGGCTTTTGTTTTTTACCTTAAACCTGTTCTAAATTAAGTGGGCTTTGTATATCATACAAAATTGTTGAGGTCAACATGTCAGGATTTCAGTTGGATGCTGACACTTGCTGGAAGTAGGCAATATTTAATATTTTATGTGTGACTGAAATTATCTTCATGTTTAAATTCTTACATTCCATACTTTGCTAAGTATGATCTGGTCATGTGCTGTCTGCACACCTGGTACCATGTGATACAAAATCAAGCTTTCTGCATCAAATGACATTGTTGTTCAGCTTCCATGCAGTGCCAGCATCAAGTGTTTTCTTGAAGTACTCTTTACAGAGAAAGTTTTGGATTGACTTTGACCTGTAGCACGTTAGGAGAAATGTGAGGGACAAACTCCTCACTCAATTTCACTGGCTATTTTCTTCTTAAAAGCATTTTCAGAAAAAAATTCTGCTGTTGGAATTGCATTTTGAGTTTGAAATGTTTGCAGATTGATTTCCCTATTCCACTTCGTTGGGCAGAAATAATTGAGTTTATTTGCAACATACTTAATTACCTTTTTTGATTTTACCTACACTGGAATTACTTTTTTTTTAAATGAAGCTTACATATTTGCAATATATAGCAAATATCCAGCTACTCTGTCACAGAATGGCTTGAAGCATTCCTTACTGTGTCTGGGCTGTACTGGATGAAAAATTTCCTGTCTTTGTTCCCTGTGTTTCATAAATGTCCTCTGTTGGGGTGCTTGTTTAACGAAAGCTGTGGACTGTCCTGTTGGGAAAGCCACTTGTGTCTCTACCTGCTCCTCAGAAGAGATACAGCCTTTTTTGAAATTATCAGGAGTCTTAGGAGAGAATGGTTTCACCTGGAATGCTATTTATTGCATTAGATTTTAATAGTGCAGATTTCCTTTGTGCTTTTTTCGTGTGTGGTTTGAGGGGTTTTCCGCTGTTTTGTTGTGTTTATTTTAAGATTTTTAAAGCAGAAATAGTAGCACTGTTCTGACACGAATTCTAGTTTACTTGAGTTTGTAAGAATGTTAATGTGGAGCACTTGGCAACAACTGCAGTTGCCTGACTTGGTGATGGCCATGCTTAAAATAGGCATGTTTTGTTTCTTACCTGCTCTCAGAGTGGGCTGGGTCCAGTGAATGATTAGTGCTGTATTTGAGAAAAGAGATTTCAGTGTTGGCAGAAGCCTTGTGTTTATAGTCCTTCAGCTCTCTTTCCATGTTGGTGGAAATAGAGGAGGAGGAGGAATTTCCATCTTTTACTAGTGAGGGTTTGGTAGACAGGCTGGATTTTAGATGGGGTCTTCCAAAGCTCTGTTAACAGGAAAAGAATGCTCCTTCATCCTCTGTCTAAAAGGGCAGCATTGCCTTTTGTTGCTGCTTTCCCGTGGTGCCGAAGAGTGGTCCAACAGTAGTTTTTCCTTTTCTGGAGAAGGTCTTGCCTGCATTCTTGGTTAAAAAATGAACAATTAAAAAAAAAAAAAAAAGACCAAACATCGTTTTATGACCTTTCTGCAACTGGTTGTCAAATTTGAGTTTCTCGCATTAACATTCCACTTGCAAAATCATTGTGGTTTGTATTGACTTTTCAAGATAATGTTGTGGGGTTTTTTTTAAGACTTGCACTGAGCTGATGTGCTGCGTTGTTTTGTTCTAGATCTCATGAACTGCGATCGAAGATTCTTTCATTGCAGTTGCTTCTGTCCATTCTGCAAAATGCAGGACCAGTCTTCAGGACAAATGAGATGTTCATTAATGCTATAAAGCAGTACCTCTGTGTTGCACTGTCAAAAAATGGAGTCTCATCAGTTCCAGAAGTTTTTGAACTTTCACTTTCCATATTTCTTACCCTCCTGTCAAACTTTAAGACTCATCTAAAGATGCAGATTGAGGTATGTTGCATTAATTTCTAATTAAATGTATGGGAGGTGTTAAGTGAACATTTGCTTATATTTGTGTAGTTTGGTCTTGCTTAAATAAATTTATTTTCCTTTGTGACTCATAGCTTTTGTGTAAGACTTGCCAGATTTTCCTTGTTTTTAAGTTTTCTATTGGGTGTGGCATGGTAGTATTGCATAGTGTTGCTGAAACTTGGAATTCAGTAGGTTTATGGCTAAGCTCAACTGGTGTTCAATATTGGGATTTAGAAAGCTTAGCCCAGCACTGCGTATTAAAAATTAAGAAAATGAATGCGCTCAGGAAAAGATTGTGTAATATATGGTTTTGCAAAAGATTTTAGAATAAAAACTAATGATGTGAAAAGCATTGTGGGCTCTCTTTGAGATCACTTGAACAGATTTCTTTCTCTGGGGAAGTCCCAGCTATTTCATTATTGTAGCTACTTCCCTTTGCTTATCAGGACCTCTGTCAATATATGTTCTAAATAAGGTGATCTCATTTCCTCTAAAGGTGTGCACGCCATTTGACTCTTTGGACTGTAAGTGGAGATACTGCAAAAAATATGCACTTAAGTTCTCTGTCCTGGCAGACATTGTGAATTTTCAGTGGGTCAGTTCTAAGTCATAGGGAAAAGGAAGCTGTATCCTCATATGGGCCATTCGGTTAAGAGTTGGACTCAGTGATCCTTGCAGATCCCATCCAGCTCAGAATATTCTGTGATTCTGTGTGTGAAGGGTTTGTTTCTGAGATCAGCTCTTTGTACATAAGGTACGAGCAGCGTCTCAGAACAACTCTATCCTGTTCAACCACATGGATACCCTCTTGTGGTGTCCCATGTGTTAATGATATTAATTCTGTGGTGAATAAAGTGGTACTTTGTGTAGTTGTGTCCCTGCTGTTTATTTTAGTAATTTTTTGTTTGGAGAGTCAGATGTGAATATTGAAGCCAACAGATTGCCTCATCCATGTGGAGCTTAAGTATGTGAAGATATGCTTAGAAATGTTGATAAATCTTGCTGTTATAAGGACCTTGAATTCAGGGATATCTTCATCTGTGAGTGTCATTGTACAAGTTGATGTGTTTTGGCAGCTTTGAAGGAAGAACTTCATTTTGACAGTAGCATGCCATGAAATAATTGTGCTCTGATCACTTACCAGGTTATTTTGATACTTCTTTGGGGGAAAAAAACAGTAGGATTTCCAGTATATGTTTGAGCATAGATTGGAGAAAAATGATTGAATGTGCCCTGAAAATACGATGCATTTTGAAAAGTTTCAAGGCCAACTGTGTGCTGAACAAGGCTGTAGTGCGTGTGCAGTGTTTGGTGCATCAGACAGACTGGGTGGAGCCGTTCTCAGTCCCACAGCCTTGCCTCCCAGAAAGTGTTGGATTTGCTGTGTTTGGACAGCTCCACAAATCAGCACGTAGGTGGTGAACCCATTGCAGTCAGCTTCCCTGAAAGAAATTTGATAGGTTTCTATCACTGCCAGCCTTTCACAAATCCCTAACAGAAAATTAAGACATATGAGGCAAAGGGGATATAGGATGCCCTACACTTTGTAGCAGGTTCTAGAGTATGCTAAATTAGGAAGGACCATTACTACATATCAGGGCTGCATTTCTTTCTTGTGAATAGGAAACCCAAAAACTTGATTCTGCTGAAGTACCCATCTATTACAAAGTATGGGGTACAGCAGTTTCTAGAAACTTCTTTCTTTCATTTTCCTGGTTGTGAGCTAAGAATTCTTCTTTCAGCTACTGATCCTAAAGGTTATTCTGAAGATGTGGGTAGACATGTAGATAACTTCACAAACATGTATTTTGCATCTTGGAGCAGTACGGAGAGCCATATGCTCTGATTTATAATATACAAAATCTATATATTTTGGGATTCAGGCTGCATTTTTCATCTGTGTAAGAATTTTCTGGCATGTTTCAAAAGGATAGTTTCAGATTCTGTTGAAAGTGACCCTCCCATGGCCTGTTGATTTACATGTCTAGCTAACACTGCCCTCTGATAGTAAAATAGTTTGAGTTGTAGCTTAGTTGTATTTTAACAATAATTCCTAATGGGTTAATGAATATATTTGCAGCAAGTTAAATTCTAGACATCAGGGGAATTGGGGTGTCATTTAGCTGTACTTACCAGTACCACCTTTTCAAAACTGTGAATATTTAAAACTCACACTTTAGTTGACCAAACATAATAAATAGCTCTCTTCTGGCTTAGTTTTCCAGTATATTAAGTGCAAAGTCTCAACTCTGTGATGCAAATTGCAATAAATTCTATAGTGATAAATAGCATTTTTAAATAGCTGAAAGGTAAATCATAACTGTGGTTTCTAGAAGTTCTTCATTCCAGGATATGCTTGTCCAAAGGTGACACCACGAGCAAGAAGTCAGCTTGGTCTCAGAGGCATAAAGATCTGAAGTGCCTTGGTAGCATGCAGAGCTTCCAGCTATTTTCTCTTCTAGCTTAGGTTTGGGTTTAGTTTTTGTCCCTGAAATCTTTTTATCTGCTTCATTAGTGACTTTTTAAAATTTTCTACCTGAAAAGAGATAATTTTTGCTGGTTCCAGAGAGTATATAAAATTAATGTCTTTCAATAAAAAGTCAGAAAACACCAAATGTGTAACTGACGGTTACTCACAGTGTGACATGTACTAAATTTTTGTCTTTCTCTGTTTATGTGAAGTTGTGGCTAAAATCAGTCTAGTATGCTTAAGTATGCTTAAGCACATGCAAGTCTTTGAATTGCTATGTCTTGAGCTCCTTAGATTTCATAGGGGTGCTTTCATTATTAAGACAGCTGGTATTGTGCTGCGTGCCTCTGTTTCTCCAAAGAGATCAATAAAATGTAACTATTCTTAGCACATTTTGCTTGAGGAAATAGCGTACCACCAAAGTTGCCTAAAAGTCAGTGTTGCTGTTTTTCCCCACATGGATGACTTGAAGTGGAAGCAGCCTTATGTTTTTCTCTATCTGGCTAATGCATTAAAATCTCTGTAAAAATTGTGCTATGAAGGAACAGTCAATATTAAGAACAAGGGTAGTTATATATTTGGATATTTGTGTGATGCTGTTGGAGAAGTTGAGTGTCTTGAGACTCTCAGCAGCCCTCTAGTAAAACTGTGTAGTGGGTTTGGAAGTCACAAGTGGCTGTGAAGAGCTGAGGTCTCAGTAGTTCAGAAAGGTGATGTAATACCCTGCAGCAGTTCAGTGTTGAGTTCAGGTGCTGTTACAGTTGCTACTGCTCAGGGAAGAAGTGGGAAGAAGCCTTAGTTTAGCTGCTAAGCAAGCTTGGTTGAATTAGTCAGCCTATCGTGCTGATGGATCTGGTGAGGAACTAATTGGGAGGGCGTAAAATAGTTCCTGTTCCAAATAACAGCATCTGTACTAAAATGATTTCAGGCGAACTTATCTGTATTCTAGCGAAGAGTAGCTTTCCTGTTAATGGAGTTGCTGTATGCTGTGCCTAACTGGTACCCTTCTTCCAATAATATAATACTGTAGAGTGATTCTTTTGTGTCAAAATATTTCCCTTCTAATGAAGGTCCAATACTTCAGATTTGCATAAGTAGTTGTTATGTTTGTGCCATAATGTCATCATGCTGTAGATAAATTATTTTTGTCATGAGGTAATAGCTCTTCTTTAAAAATCCCAAATGAACTCTTTAACAGCAGTTTAGGCTTCTTGTTAGGCTGAATTGCCCTTCAGGATTTCACATTATTCCCAGTTCTTCTGCTTTTGAATGCTCAGAAAATATACCTGGACAACACTGCAGAAGCACATAAGTAAATAATTCAGATTCCTAATTTGCATGTATCAACTGTAAGTTGTATTTCTTTCTTTCCTTCTTTTTTTTTCTCTTTTTTTATTATTTCCTGCACTTCTCAAGTGCTGCTTTCAGAATTACGTCAGAATTTTGACCATCGAAGTTAGTGTCTTTTTTTGTAATAGATTTTTTTTCTCCTTCTTCCTGGAATATTTTTTAGGTTTTCTTCAAAGAAATTTTCCTGTATATCTTGGAAACTTCTACTAGCTCATTTGATCATAAATGGATGGTTATACAAACACTGACAAGGATATGTGCAGGTATTATGGACTGTTGTGTTCTTGATTTTATTTTTTATCTTAAAGAATAAAACTATAGTTGTCTTTCATTAAACCTAGTTTTTGTTCCAAGGTTGACAATGTCACTTTATTTATAGATGCTCAGAGCGTGGTGGACATCTATGTGAACTACGATTGTGATTTAAATGCAGCAAATATATTTGAAAGGCTGGTTAATGACTTATCAAAGATTGCTCAAGGAAGGGGTAGCCAAGAACTCGGCATGTCCAATGTTCAGGTAAAAATTGCACCAAACTTAATGTAAAGTTTCATGTTTCTTGACATGGTAGGTTGAGACTAAACTCTCCAGTCCACTGATTAATTGCTTATAAAATCTTTTCTAGGAATTAAGTTTGAGGAAAAAAGGATTGGAATGCTTAGTATCGATCTTGAAATGCATGGTGGAGTGGAGTAAGGATCAATATGTAAATCCCAATTCCCAGACAACTCTTGGTAAGACATATGATGTGTTTCTTCTGGCTTTAGTTATGAGGCGCTGTGGGACTTAAGCGTCGTCTTCTTGAATATTTTGATGCTGTTAATGTCCAGACTATTCTTTCTTTGGTAGAAATACTGGTAAATTTGGTGTCATTTAAACAAGTTGTCTTTTCCTAATTGTGTGAATTCCTAGAATGCCACTGGACTGTAAATGTGTAAATCCTGTTATTTTCTGTATTTCTGATTTTAAAAGTGTCTCAAAACTTTCTCTGAAGCTCCCCTTTTTGATATATAATTTCATATTGATTAAATAACCGAATAGAGAGCATTTTTTTACTAACTTACTGATTATTTTAAAACTTATTAATTAACTGAATATTTATCTACGCATTTTATAGCTGTAGAAATTTGAATGTTGTATGCCATGAAGTAACTAAATAACTTGTTTTAATCTTGTTTTCATCCTACCTAAGGTTATGCCAGAATTTTCAGATTAAGCACTTAAAGTTGGTAGGTGAAGTAGTAAACTTTCTAAGAGTGGTTAGCATGGCTGGCTTTGTGAACTGTGAGCAGCAGCTCCTTAGTGTGCCTAAATTCTTTTAGACACTGTGTTTCAAAAACTTCAAAAAGTTGCTCCAGTTTAAAGTGTCACTGGATTTGAAAATAAAATATAAATGCTGTAGCTGGTTTTCTGAGGTGTTGGGGTTTTTTTCCCCAAGTACCTGAAATGATAGTTTTAATTTAAGACTTAAATTTCAGTATGTGATGAACTGAAAGAATTCTCTTCCTAATGTTGTAGTGTTTTTTTAGATTATTATTTACTTTCCCAACCAAATTAAAAGCAGAATATATATAGAGAAGATAAATGCATAATTGAAGATAACTCTGAGTTTTAGAAGCCTGTATCGAGGATTTGACGTGATTTTTTTATTTCTTTCCACTGTATCTATTTTGGATATATGTAACCCTTTCCAATTTATAGGCCAAGAAAAACCCACAGAACAGGACAGCAGTGAAACCAAACACCCTGAGACAATTAACAGATATGGAAGCTTAAATTCTTTGGATTCTACTGCTTCATCAGGAATTGGCAGTTACAGCACACAGATGTCTGGCACTGACAACCCAGAGCAGTTTGAAGTCCTAAAGCAGCAAAAGGAAATAATAGAACAAGGAATTGACTTGTGAGTGCCCTTTTATCACCCATGGGAGGGTGGATTCTTTTGGAGCTATGAAGATTCCTGGGTTTTTCTTCCTTCTCCTCATAGATACTCATCTTGTGTTAGGAAAAAAACTCTGGATGTAACAGCACTTCCTCTGGTGAAAGAGTGCTGAATGGTGTCCCCTTTGGAGCCTGTCAACAGTGTTTTGTGTTAACCTAATTCCTCACAGCTAGAAGATGAGTACTCTGAATGTTTGTTCTTTTTTTCTCCAGACCTGCTTGTCTAAAAATAAGGGTTTTATATTTGGATAAAAAGAACATTGAACTCGTGATCATTTAAATATGACCCGTTTTAATGTACATGTTATTGGTGAAATTGCCTATATGCTTATGCTGATGAGTCCTTGTGACTAATTAACTTGTCATAATTAGAACTGGAGGACTGTGTAATTTCTCAGTGCAGTCTGACGTGAATCTTCCATATGATTTCGTCTTCATCACCTTAATCTCCTCAGTGAGGTCTGTTTTATGCAAAGATGAAAGTTTCCTGTCATATAGTTCTTGGACCCTGCACAAATATGCCTTAGTCCTTTAGGGCTTAAGTTTCTTTCAGTTTCATGGTTCTGTGTTTTCATATGTTCTCATTTTGAGCCACTTGGATGTTTATACATCTATGGGCCCAGACTGAATCCATCCCAGGGTGATGAGGAAGCTGGCAGATGAGCTTGTGAAGCTGCTCTCCGTCATTTACCAACAGTCCTGGCTCACTGGTGAGGTGCCAGATGACTGGAAGACAATGTGACTTCCATTCACAAAAAGGGTAGGAAGAAGGATCCTGGTAATTATAGGCCAGTTAGCCTGACCTCAGTACCTGGTAAGGCAATGGAGCAGTTTATATTGAGTGCCATCATTCAGCTCTTACAGGATGGCCAGGGTCTCAGGCCCAGCCAGCATGGGTTTAGGAGGGCTAGGTCGTCTTTGACCAACTTGGTCTCCTTTTATGACGAGGTGACCCGCCTGGTGGATGCAGGAAAGGCTGTGGATGTTGTCTGTTTGGACTTCAGCAAGGCTTTTGACATGTCTGCCACAGCACAGTCTTGGAAGAGCTGCCAGCCCATGGCTTGGACAGGAGCACTCTTTGCTGGGTTAGGATCTGGCTGGATGGCCAGGCCCAGAGAGTGGTGGTGAACGGTGCTGTATCCAGCTGGGGACAGTCACCAGTGGTGTGCCCCAGGGGTCTGTACTGGGGCTGCTTCTGTTCAATGTTTTTACTGACAATATGGATGAGGGTATTGAGTCTTCCATCAGTAAATTTGCAGACAGCATTAAGCTGGGAGCGTGTGCCAATCTGTTGGAAGGTAGGAAACCTCTGCAGAGAGACCTGGAATGATTGGATGGATGGGCAGAGTCCAGTAAGATGCAGTTTAATAAGTCCAAGTGCCAAGTCCTGCATTTTGGCCACAATAACCCCCTGCAATGCTGTAGGCTGGGGATGGTGTGGCTGGACAGTGCCCAGGCAGAAAGGGACCTGGGGGTTCTGGTGACAGCAGCTGAACATGAGCCAGCAGTGTGCCCTGGTGGCCAAGGCCAGTGGCATCCTGGCCTGGATCAGGAATAGTGTGTCCGACAGGAGCAGGGAGGTCATTCTTCTGCTGTACTGGGCACTGGAGAGGCCACACCTCGAGTGCTGTGTCCAGTTCTGGGCCCTCAGTTTAGGGGAGACCCTTGAGTGCGTCCAGAGAAGGCAAGAAGGCTGGAGAGGGGTTTGGAACACAAGCCCTGTGAGGAACAACTGAGGGAGCTGGGGTTGTTTAGCCTGGAGAAAAGGAGACTCAGAGGTGACCTTATCACTCTCTACAACTCCCTGAAAGGCAGCTGTAATCAGGTGGGGGTTGGTCTCTTTCTCCAGGCAGCAACTGACAGAATGAGAGGGCACAGTCATAAGCTGGGCCAAGGGAAATACAGGTTGGATATTAGGAAAAAGTTTTTTATTGAAAGAGTGATAAAGTATTGGAATGGTCTGCCTGGGGAGGTGGTAGAGTCACCATCCCTAGATGTGTTTGAAAAAAGACTGGATGCGGCACTTGGTGCTATGGTTTAGTTGAGGTGTTAGGGCATGGGTTAGACTTGATGATCTTGAAGGTCTCTTCCAGTCTAATGATTCTGTGTGTTCGATTTTTACAGGGAGCTAATGAATTTGTCGATTTTTTTCATTCAGATTAAGATAAAAATCGGCAGCATAATTGTTCTTTTCAAGATTTTGCTGTCTTTGTGGAATATTTTTTTCTTCATGAATGGCAGAGTTAAATGGGAATGGCTCATTTTTATTTAATGTGCAGTTTGATAAATTAAAAAATATTTAACATGTAGGTTTTTCAGCATCTCATCTGAAATTTTTGATTTTTTTTTTTACTTAAGCTGGAACAGTTTTTTGCATGGGTAAAAGGGTTAATTATCATTTCATCCTGCTCTTTACTGTACAGATTCAACAAGAAACCAAAGAGAGGGATTCAGTACCTGCAAGAACAAGGAATGCTTGGCACTACCCCTGAAGATATTGCACAATTCTTGCATCAAGAGGAAAGATTAGATTCAGTAAGAAAACTGTTTCCCTGATGGTTGTCTGTGCTCGTGCTGATGTGTTTATACTAATTGAAAATCAGTTGATAGTGTGTAGTGTGTAACACATTATTGTGGAATGAAGAAAAAAAAAACTTCTGTCTTTCTCCTAAAAGTTCAAGCAATTTGAGTTAGAGGGTGTGGTAGAGCTGTGCTCTGTGCTCTGTGCATCCTAGAGTTCAGCAAGGTGTGAAGCAAGAGACTAATCTACTTAGCTGACTCAAAACTCATGCTTAGTTGCTGCTATAACTTGAAGCAACTTACTAAGTCCTGTATGCTTCAGTAAGGAACTGCCAGAAGTATCTTCAAAGATGGTGAAAATAGTAATGTGGTACAACAACATTAAAAGCACTTTTTTCTGCCCCCAGAGGAAAGTTAGTTAATTGAGATTAGTTCTTTGATTTTTATTTACAGCTAGCAGCTGTTGCTGGACTTGGAAGGGTCCTGCAATACCTGAGTTGGAATATCTCATGTTAGTATTGTCGTCAGAAACATAAGTTTCTGAAATAGCACCATTCTTTTATGCACCATTGTGCATAAAAGCCACACCCATTGGTGCCTGTGTTTGCAACTTTGTCTGAAGTCGCAAATTTCAGTATTTATGCTTGCAATCAGGCATCAAAACATTTTTTAACCTCAGTTTACATATACAGGCATCTTTATGTGAATGCACGCCCCTTTTCTCTGCACTGTGTTGTTTAGACAGCGATCAACTCAGATGTATTTCAGTAACAGCTGTTCTTATTTCAGCATCCCTTGCATCTGTTTGGGATCAGTACTCTAGGGGGAAAAGTTAAGTTTAGTAAGCTTTTCACTCCTGTAATAAATTTCTTAACTACAAAAATCATTATAGCAGAGAACAATCATTAGTAATACTAACTTTGTCTTGTGTGGAATTCATCTAATGAAAAAATGGCATGTGAGTAAAAGCGGAGAAGAAAGAATGCAGGCATATATGTAAGAGCATTATGATGGAATATATGGCCAAAATACTTTGCTTTGGACAATAGGGGAGAAGCAGTAGTATGTCTCCTTTAACTGCAATACATGCCTCTCATTTTGTAAAACCTTTGTTGTTGTTATTTATATTTATTTTTCAAATATAAATGCACTAGTTTCTTTTCTGTTCTCATTTTAGACTCAGGTTGGGGAGTTCCTGGGAGACAATGATAAATTTAACAAAGAAGTCATGTATGCATATGTAGACCAGCATGACTTTTCCGGAAAGGATTTCGTTTCAGCTCTCCGCATGTTTCTAGAAGGATTTCGTCTGCCAGGAGAAGCTCAAAAAATTGATCGCTTAATGGAGAAATTTGCTGCTAGATACTTAGAATGTAACCAAGGGTAAGATATGCTGCTTCTTCAGAACTTTGGAAAGCTGAGTAAATAGTAACAAATCCTAATAAATTAAATTTGCTGTTCTTTCTCTCCTTTTTGCCTTCAGGCAAACTCTTTTGCTAGTGCAGATACTGCATATGTTTTAGCTTACTCAATTATCATGTTGACAACAGATCTTCACAGTCCACAGGTATGTTGCTGGAATAAATATCAGTGTAATTCATAGGCATGTTGCTTTCAGGCTCTGTGACAATGTAGTTGCAAAAGCTTGATGTCCAATTTAACACCAGTATGTGTGTAAGAAGTAAGGTAGTGTACGTTTGTGCATTTTTTAAGTAACAGTATTATGTTTCATGAGTGTTGAGGTTTTGAAATTTTTTTGGTTAGGTCTTTCTGAAAGGTAGGTTTCTGCATGATAGATGGTTTGGTCTGTATGACAAGAAAAAGCAATTTTTTGCCTTTTCTTTTTAATGTCTAATTTGACATACATTTGATCTGTGGATCCTACTAAATGTTTGAGTGTTGGAATGTCTTCATGGCTTTGTGGTATATTGTAGATTTGACAGTGTAGTCTTGGATGTGTTGAATACTTTAAAGTGTCTTCTGAACTAGCAGGTTTATCCTTGATGGTAACTTTTCATGGGCTGGGCAGTTTCATAGGGAGTATTGTAACTGATGAGCTTGCCTCATTTTTTGATATTTACAGCTACTTTCTGCATTTCAGGTTAAGAATAAAATGACTAAAGAACAGTATATTAAAATGAATAGAGGCATCAATGACAGTAAAGATCTCCCTGAAGAATATTTGTCTGCTATTTATAATGAAATAGCTGGAAAGAAGATTTCAATGAAAGAAACAAAAGAATTAACAATACCCACCAAGTCCAGTAAACAAAGTAAGTAGTGGCATTGTTAGCTTTCTCTAAGGGTTGGCTCTTCAGTTTCATGAAGTTCACCTTTTTAAAACGAGTTGAATGAAGTAAACACCACTTACTTAACTGACAATGAGTCCTAGCTTCTAATTTCTTATCCTTTTAACATAAATGCATGATGCTAACCTCAAATCTGCATTCAGTACAACTGCTTATTTTCACTTCCCTTTGCATCTGATTTCCTGGTAATCAGTGCATTGACTGTGAAGGAGGCAGGTTTTGCTGTTGAGTAGCAACAGAGGGAATTCAGAGGGCTCTGTGAAGTTACATGGCTGGCAGTAGGTATAGAGCAGAACGCTGTGTGTGTCTTCTATTTCTTAGGTAACTTTTGTGATTTCCTGCAATAATCAATCTGTCTTCAAATGTTTTGCAATATTTGATCTTAGGGCCGTAATTCATGCACTTTATTGATAATATCTTCCTCTCTCAGATAGCAGAAAAACTTTTTGTGTTTTGCACAGTGTGAAGATTGAGATGTTACTCATCCTAACTTTTCTACAGAGAACATTGAGAGAGACTTAACTTTTTCCTAACATATTTGTATAATTTAAGTCCTAGGTTAATCTTATGAGTGGATTGCTTGCAGGAAAATTGCATCTGGAAAAAAGAAATACTCTTGTTTTCAGTATTCATTCACTTAATATAATGTTTTATTGTAATTTTTAAAAAGATTATTATTACATGCTACTTGGATTTTACTGTCTTCATTAGATGGAGGTTCTATTACGGAACTGAAAGGGTTTAATTTAGTTCTTGCCCTGAAAAAGGAGATCCAGTTATTTTTATTGTTATTTTTTCTGCTGATGGATTCCTATGAAATATCTCTTCAATTTGAATTTATTTTTGTGGGTGTGATATTTATGCTGTCAGTTGAGGAGATGGAGAAGAAATCTCTGTTGTTCAAATATTAAAATTCTATAAAGGTTTAAAAATAGTTCACATTTTAAACACAAGTTTGCCTTAAGTTAGATTTGATTTGTATTAAAAGAAATATGAGAAGGCTGGTGTGATAATTTCAGAACGTAAAGATAATACAAAAATGCATCTGAATATTGTACTTAATGAAAACCATGAAATTATTATATTCCTAAAGACACCATTGCTAAAGATGCACAAATGAGAGAAAAAATGTGTTTGCAGGTGTTGCTAGTGAGAAGCAGAGAAGACTCCTGTATAACTTGGAAATGGAACAAATGGCAAAAACAGCAAAAGCTCTTATGGAAGCAGTGAGCCATGTTCAGGCCCCTTTTACTAGTGCAACACATCTGGAGCATGTGAGACCCATGTTTAAGGTGAGAGACATGTTTAGATCATCATGTGGAATATCACAGTTTCTTAGTACAGAACACTGACTGACAGGATTTATTGAAAATACTAAGCATTTGCATCTGCTATGCTCTGCTCATTTTGTGAGTTAAATAACTTGCTGCAGGAAGGA
Source organism: Sylvia atricapilla (assembly GCF_009819655.1). Lineage (NCBI taxonomy): Eukaryota > Metazoa > Chordata > Aves > Passeriformes > Sylviidae > Sylvia > Sylvia atricapilla. The sequence continues at coordinate 118,635,899 of NC_089140.1, read as the reverse complement.
GAGGATTTTGAACCTTCTAATCTAGTTTCATTTACCCTGGAATTTAAGAAGTTTCTGTGCTGATAGAAAAATCATCTTAAGGCAATGGAGCAGTTATCAGGAAAAACCTTTATTTAATGTTGTCTGTTGCAAATTAATACTTTAGAAAGCTAGGACTCTGGTCCAGTGTAGAAGGACCAGGAGGAAGCTGGACCTGTTATTATTATACCTGTTGTTACTGTAATTGTTACTCCAAACACCTGTCTGTTATTGTGTAAGTGCAAAGATGTCTGCATCCCAAATGCCTTTTCCATAACAGTGATTCAGATTCATAGATAGAGTATGTTCAGTAGTGTGTGATGCCTCAGTGTGCTCTTGGATGTGGTCTCTGGCATAACCTAACTCACAGCAGTCATCTGCCATTGAAATAAATTGTTATGGCTTTGCAGTACTCTCTTTTGTGTGCTTGTTCAAGTCGTGGTCCTTATATGACTGCTTTGTGAAGCCCTCCAGTGAAGTCAAGTCTCAGACCACTACCACTGAATAAACAGATGGTTCCCTGGAGGGATGTGCTGTGAGATTAGGTGGAGCTCCAGGCCCAAGAATCCTAGAAACATTTAGATTGAATTGGACTCTAAAAAGCTTTGAGTCCTGCTGTTAACCCAGTGCTGCCAAGTCCACCACTAAACCATGACCTGAAGTGCCCCATCTGCATGTCTGTTAAATCCTTCCAGGGTTGGTGTCTGCACTACTTCCTTGGGCAGCTTGTTCCAACTTTTGTCAACTGCATCTGTGAAGGAATTTTTCCTAATATTCAATCTGTATCTCACCTGGTGCAACTTGAGGCCACTTGCTCTCATCCTTTCCCTTGTTACTTGGGAGAAGAGACCAACTTCCACCTCTTTCACCAGCTCCATTGTCCTTCTCTGGACTCACTCCAGCACCTCACCTTGCAGTGAGGGCCCAGAACTGAACACAGGATTCTGAGTGCTTAGTACAGAGCACTGCCCTGGTTCTGCTGGCCACCTTTGCTGGCACAAGCCAGGATGCCATCAGTCTTCTTGGCCACCTGGGCACACTGGGGATCTTGCTGTAAGATTGCTGTTTGTGAGGCAAAATTATTAGTTTCTTGTCACCGTATTAAAAAAACTAGCTAGCTTAAGTATTTGATTTGTACAGAGGAACGCTAAGCACAGACGTTGTTAAAAAATTTACTGGTAGACTGTTCAAGGTATAACATAGCAGAGATGTACTGTACTTTCTCTCTGCACGCTTCCTGGAGGCTGAAATTAAATAATTCACATGCCAACATCTATAAAAGTCATAGTGTGATTTCCTTCAACCCTAATACTTCTCTTTACTATCTAAAAAGTGTACTTCAAAAGTTCATTTTCAAAGGGGAAAAATATGAAGCACCCTGGTTAAATTAGTACCTTAAGTAGGTTTCATGAAGGTTCAAAAATTAGAAGTTGTTACTTGAAGTTACTTGAGGATGTTTGTGAACTCATCAAAGTAGTGAGGACAGTAGTGTAATATATTACACTATGGGCCCTCTTCTCAAAAACAAGTAAGAACTGTGGAATTTGAACACTTAATTTCATATTTTTTATTTAGACTTATATTTTCAGCAAAAATCTACAAATTTCTGAGTATCTCACCCATTGATGGCTACATAAAATTGGTGATTGTAACTGTGTTTACAAATACATTGCCTAAATTTTTAAAACAGCAAAAAGTCACTTTATGCACCCATCCAAGCAGCCCAGAATTGATTGTCTGGTTTTGAGGCTTGATTTTCACCTGCAATAACAAAACAGCCTACAAGTAACAGCATACATCCAGTTAGAAAGCACATTATACAGATTACTAGATAGATAATTTCTTAAGAAATCATTTCAGTTTTGTGATTTTTTTTTAGTATTAGTTTTTGTTTCAATAGCAGTGAAAATTGGGAAGGCAGTGGGAAAAAACATAGATTTCTGAATGTAAAATCATATAATAGTTGAGGTTGGAAGGGACCTTTAAAGGTGATACAATAGGGAATCAAATCCTGAATCTGCATTTATCCAATGCTTTTAATACGGTTCCACAGTTACAGTTCGTATGTGCAAGCATTAAATGCTTTTTGAAGATAGTGCTTTTGGAGTTGCTGGTTTAAAAGAAGCCAAAGTTGTGTGGTGCATCATTTTATTATGTAATTAACTGTGAAATCTGTTGCTCCTTGCTGTACCCATTGATTCTGTATTTCATGTGGGGTGACTTCAGGTAAAACTATTTCTGAAATCATCCTGGGTTCCATAGCGTTTCCTCTCCATAACCCCATGTAGTTACTGCAGGATCCTCTGCATCTTTTGACTGTTTTTTCTGCCTTTGGGAGAAGGAGCCTCGACCAGAAGGAAAGGACTGTGTAGACTCTCTTGCAGTAATTTTAGTGGCATAAACTAAACTTTGAGTTGCATCCTCGGTGCCACCTAAGGCAAGAGGAATGGGACACATCAGTAGTGGCTTAGGTAGAAAAAGATGGAGGGCTAAGGGCAACAAAATTAGTAGTAGAGAGGTAATGCAGAAGTCATGTCCTGGATATTCTCCTTCTTGTTGTTGGCTTACCATAATTTTAGTGTGATGAATAAAGTTTGCCTTATTTTCACTACCCTCCTTTTTTGGTTGTTTGTGGTTGTTTTGTTTTGTTTGTTTTTGGTTTTTTTTTTTGGGGGGGGGGGGGGTTTGTTTGTTTGTTTTTGGTTGTGGTTTTTTTTTTGGTTGTTTTTTTTTTTTTTTTTTTTTTTTTTTTTTTTTTTTTTTGGTTGTTTTTTTTTTTCCATGGCGTTAGCAGAATAAGCTAGTGTTACTTAAGTATGTACTTCTCATCATAAATCTGTTACCTGGTGTGTTGGTTTTTACAGTAACTGTTTACTCTGTTTTTCAGTGTGCAAAGATAAAAGTTATCCTGGGAGTGCTAAAACTCTTAACAGACATCATTTTCTGATTCTGTCTCATTGACAAAGCTTTAGGGATTGTTTTTTACAACTATTTGAAGTTGGCTGTGTGTTTGTTGCTGAGGGAGAGGACAAGTGGTTTTGAGGGGAGCTCCACTCTGCATTACTTCTGCCCCATTCTGTCTCATGTCTCTTTTAACCACACTTTATACTATTATGTGTCTCATGCCTGTATATCCTCTTTCCTTTTTGTCAAAAGACAGCTTCAAGGTTGATTGTGTAAGTTAAGAATGGAATTTACACTTCAGCAAGATGGTGAAACTGTAACATTCACTTCAAGTACCAACAATTGCTAATATAACACTTACTTTGCATACATTCCAGTTGGCATGGACACCTTTCCTGGCTGCATTCAGTGTGGGTCTACAGGACTGTGATGACACCGAAGTTGCCTCTCTTTGTTTGGAGGGCATACGATGTGCAATTCGGATCGCTTGCATTTTCAACATTCAGGTAAAAAATGTAAGATTGAGACAATATTTTGATTTATGTACCAGCAAGATGTTAGTGGGGTTTTAAGAGTCCTTCTGCTGAAGCTGTGCACTGCAGTACCTAAAGGCTGGCTCCTTCTGACATTGCTATTTCCTCTGATACTTGACTGAAAATGAAGTGACCTTTATGTTTCCTGGTGTTTTGTGGTAAGTACTTCCATGCCTCTGTACTGAATGTTTGTTTCCCTCAAAATTGACTACTTTCATGTCAAAGTATTTTATTTTTGTCATTGTTACAAAGCTGTTTAGATGCGTTGTGTTATTTTATAAAATTAGTCTCTCTGTCCTGTAAAACAGTATCTCTCTGAATTGTATTCGAAATACTGTTCTCAACTTCAGAGAGATTATACTAATCTGAGATGTCTATAAATGGATATCCTTTTAACAGTTACAGCACTGGAAATGGCATTCCTGATGTAATGAATGAATGGATCTTGCATTAAGTGCAATGCCAAGAATGCCAGACTCTCTGGCTCCAGAGGGCAGTGGTGATGAAACTTGGGCTTTTTTTGACTTCTGTTTTTCTATTTAGAAACTGTTGGTAGGGAAGGTACAATTATGTTATTGTAGATTATTAGTTAATAAACGAAGTACTGGTCTGCCATAAGTCCATTACAGAGATAGCTGAAGAGAGGGGCAAGCAAAATCCTTACGTTTTAGCATTGTTATTTCATGTGTATGTTGAAAATGCTTACCAAGAGAACACACACCAACCCAAAAACTTTATAAGACTAAATAGAAGTTGTTGAACTATGATACAATAGAGAATGCTTTCCTTCCTTCTCCATTTTCACTTGTATTTGGCAAGTTAGATAAATTTTTTACCACTAATGTGGAAAGGCACATTGGAACCTCTGATACAGCTGCTTAAAAAAGCCCATTTGAGATCATGTGAGGTTTCTTTCCTCTGTTTTTCCACCTAATTTCTGTACGACCTGTTCTGTGCTGAATAGACTTAAAAATTTGATTAACAAAGCCTTCCCTGGAGCCTGCAGATGTTCAGATGAAACACACTCCAGTTACTCTTGTTTCTAAGCTGCAAAAGTGGAACTGGTACCAATACCAGTTCCAGCAGATGCAGACTTCAGCTCCCAGCCCTGCAGCCTTGAATGGGGAGGGCAAGAATACCTTGCTCCATTTACCCTTCCATTGGCTTGGGACGTGATTGAACTGGAGGTGTTCCAAAAACAAGTTCTTAAATTTCAGAAAATGGGAAGCGATGTTTTTGCATTTTCAATATGAACCTTACTACTTCTTGGTTTTCTGTGGAAATTCTGTTTTGTTAATATAATTAAAAACAGTACTGGTTTGTTGGGGATTTCAGTATTACAGGATGGTAGCTCTGGTAGTTTGAAGGAGACTGGCACATCTCTACTTGAGCTGACTTAAGGCTCTTTTCTGTTGGAATGAAGTTTTTCCTCATGTGCTTAACCAGTGATGGCAACTTTTCAGTTTTCATTGTGTAAATGTACAGAAATTAAGATTGATGTCTATTAAGAGTTAACATTCATTTGCACACCTTGAGAGATAATGGAGGTACCTGGATGCCTTTAATTTTAAGAAAATTTCCAAAGTCCACAGTATAGTTTAAGGCATGTTCACCTCTAAAACTTTAATTATAGATTCTGGTTTTAATTATTTATGCTTTTAATCTTAGACTTATCACACAGTCTGACTTTTGTCTTTAAGCATCTGAGACGAGATATGCATCAAAAGGACGTACTTAATCTGCTTATATCAGCAGGTTTAAATCATCTGGGTGATGGACACGTTGTTTAGTTGTTTGTCTTCTACTTTACTGGCTTAGAAAAAGGGGGAGGGGGAATACCTGCATGAATGAGTAAGATTGAAAACATTTTGTTGTTATGGAAGATGTGCAATTTGTATACTCTGGAGCCTCATTGCTTAGTACATTTTCTTTGAGACTTCATTTTTCTGTGCTTCTACATCTTTTTGCGCCTTTGCCAGCATACCCTACAGTAATGGTTGGGTTTCAGTGTGGCAGCTGTGCTCTGGTCAGTGGTTCAGGGGCAAATCTGTCCCTTCTACCATAGGTTTTTTACCATGGGTTTTTTTGTGTTTATATTTGGTTGTTTTCTGTGCTCAATGATTTCTTACTTAAAAATAGCTCTAAATATCTAAACAGTTAAATATATTTCATAATTGTAATTTGTTTATCTGGTAAACAACCATTTCACTTTGCAGCCTTCAGTTTATACATAACAGGAGAATAAAATGCACTTGTGGGCTCAACTGTAATCCTCTTTTTACTATTGTAATAGGTTCACATGAAATCTGAGGAGTTCCCTTTGTTGCTTATAGATACCATACACATAAAAATTCAGTAACTGAGTAGAATTTTCTTTTGTGAGGTATGTCCGGATTATGGTCACTTGCTGTTTACCCATGACACTTGCTTCAGAAGCTTCTGAGGTGCTCCAAATGATGCAGATTAAATCAAATAGGTTTTGAGCAATTCCATGGTATTGGCATAATGTGCCTTTTAGATAGATTTTTTTTTTTTAATAGATCTTGTTGACAAAAAATGCTAAAACTTCAGTGAGTCTGCTAAAGGCAGCATTTTCAGAGTCGGTCTGAGTATAGTACAAGAATACTGAAAATTTAAAAGTAGCAACGTTTCTTCTGAAACAGCATCCTGTTTTCCCCAAAAAAGACCAAACCAGAAACTTAAACACAACTTACGTGTTCTGTGCTGTCAGATTTACATTTTATGTTCCTGAATAGAAGGAACCTGATTTCATCCCACAGATATGTTCTTACTGGTGAAGAACTTGAGATATTTTCCCTATGATTTGGAAATTCAGTTCTAGGAGGAGAAAGGTAAATGGTGTAGTTGATGAAATCACACAGATTGTACTAAGAACAAGAAATGGCAAAAATATTTATGAGACTTGTTTCTTTTCATCCCTTTTGTAGCTTGAAAGAGATGCCTATGTTCAAGCATTAGCAAGATTTACATTGCTTACAGTGAGTTCTGGTATTACTGAAATGAAGCAGAAGAATATTGACACCATTAAAACTCTCATCACGGTGGCTCATACAGATGGAAACTATTTAGGAAATTCCTGGCATGAGGTACAAGTCATTTATACTTGAACTGTAAGAAAGCATGTTCACTGATTTTCAACACCGTAGTGTGCTTGTTTGTGCATAAACATGCTGGGGTTTATGTAAGTGCTGCATGTATACTTTTGTTGCATACATTAAAGTAGCAAAACATGTCTAAGTGAGAAATAAAACTGTGAGAGATGAATCCACTATTTAAATTAATGTTAATTTTAGACAAAAGAACAGATTTTTCAACCTCAAGTGTTTCGAATTTTTTTCTTCTATAGATCTTTACTTTCTTTTTGCTGTTTCAAACTGCTTTTTGTTGGTAAACAACTTCTTTATTCTCTGGAATAGATTCTGAAATGTATCAGTCAACTTGAACTGGCACAGTTAATAGGAACTGGAGTAAAACCTCGCTACATCTCAGGGACAGTGCGTGGCAGGGAAGGTTCTTTTACTGGAACAAAAGATCAGGCACCTGATGAATTTGTGGGGCTGGGACTAGGTAAGTAATGCAGATATTAAGTATTTCATTTAACTGGTTCTGTTCAGAGAACTATTTAAATTTGTTCTGTGTGAGGTTCTGACAAAAGACCATGAAGTAGTCCTTGTAACACTTATGCTTTGAAGATAGTTATTCCAATTTCTGGAACATTTAGTTTGCTCTGTTATTATTGCTAGGGTAGAAAATGTAAGAAGATTATATATATTATTCACTTCCATTAAAATATAGCTTTCCAGCTAAGAATGGATTGCAGATGGTATGACCAGATTTAATAATATTGCAACATCAGTGTGCCAAGTATTTTACCAAGCAATCAAGTCAATATGCGTAGGTTAAGCATCTGTTGTGGAACTTTGTGAGAAATACACAGACTTCAAACCAAGTGGGAGATTAATTTAGCTTAAATTCTGAAATTCCATTTCTTTCCTATTCTGGTTATTTCGATACCGAGTAAGTGCCTTTTTTAGGCTTGGGCATCAAAATTTACTGCAAAAATAAGATGATGTTTCTTATCTTCCTAGAAAAGTATAACAGTTACCTTAAATTTATCTTTAGAAGGTATTGGGCTTTGTTTATTTGTTAGTTTTAAATATCACAGTTAAATATATACAGGTGTAGGGTATTAAAAAACTCTGGAACCATCGAAGTGTACATACAAGCCTTTTTGACTGTTTTTTTTATTGAGAAAGTTTCGGTTATAGTGTGCTGCTCAGTGTCTTCTGCCTTTTGAACTTCACCCACAGCCAAACAAAGGTTTTGTCTTCCCTCAGTTTTCCGTGTAACATTTTTTTTAAGTAATTATAATTTTCTATTTTCCCTGATCTTAAGCCCAAACTAGTCCAGCTTTGTGTTCTCCTCAGACAGTTTTGTTTTTTTTTTTTCTTCTATAGTCATTCCTTTTCTTTCCCTTCTGCTCACCTTTGGCCTGCCTCTCTGTACTCCTCTCTCTTTGCCAAGCTTTGATGAAGGGCATACCTAGGCCTGGAGATCAGTGAGTCTGCCAGCATCTCATACACTGAACTTCTTCCTGCCCTTCCAATATGCATCCTAGTGTTCCCTGATGACCTGTGCAGCTTGGCTACTTCCAAATGCTGGCAGTTTCTCTGTGCTGCAGTGACTGGCCTTTAAAGGTTTTAAGTCCTCATAACTCAAGAATGTAAAAAATACTCAGGTAGACACCTGAATCATAAATCCTAAATCATACTTGCCAGTCATTGGTATGGGTCCAGATCATATTGGCCTGTTGCTGCTGTCAGCTACATATCTAGGGAAAATAGTTTATGCCCAAATGCATAAAATGTTTTCCTCTGAATTGTATTTCTGGAATGCTTATTACAGTGCACATATGGAAACTTCACCATTGTCTCTTTTTTTAATAATGTTGCTTCAATCTTACAGGGAAATGCTTAACTTGGTTTTCATGCACTAAGGGGCTGGTAAAACATTCTCTCAACTGTTCTAGTTATTTCACTTCTTTCCGTAAATCCTTTTTTGCGGATAGTTTAATTTTCTATGATTACTCCAAAGTATGCATTGGAACTTTATGTTTCAAGCAAGCTTTCTGTAAACCTAAATTCCTGTGAAGAGCACATGGAGTGTACGTCCATATACACAGACACATATTTTACAGGAAAATAGTTGCTCAGAGTGAGTGAAGTTGCAGTCTGGTGACACAGAAGCTCCATCTTCCAGACCTACTTGCAAAATCAGATGTGAATAAGCAGGATCAGTAACTCTTCTTGTTAAACTTACTGTGTTTTTTGAAATAACAAAGATCATCAAAACCAGACCAAGAGGCTTATTTTCTCATTTACTGCCTCAGCAAGGATTCAGCTGTGGCTGTTCAGGCATCTGCATTTCAAATGTCTTCATCTGTTGTATTACCTTCCTGTTGTGGCCCGGTTGTGGCCCCTTTTTTTTTTTTTTTTTTTTTTTTTTACTTGGAAATGCAAAACATCACAAGCATGAGGGTTGTAAAAATAAATTAATAATGACCTACTCTATTGCTCCTTTGGTAGGAATGTTGCCTTACTTGGAGTTGTAATTGTGAAATTGACATTTCTTCTATGTCAGTTTCTGTTCACAAAGTTGAAAGACAAAACCCACCGTTGTGAGTAGGTAGGTCATAGCCAAAGTGTACTTCCTGGATAACCAGAAATGCTCTTTGGACAGTGAGAATCTGAGGAATCCCTTTTTCATAAAGCAGACTCCTTTATGACTCCTGTGTTTTGTAGAAAAAGATTTCACAACTGTTAGGGTGTAAGTCTGCTTGTCTGTTTAGGTTTTCAAGCCTTGAATTACAAATCCTGCACAAAATCACAAGGAATTCTCATGTAAGCTGGTAAAGTTGGTTAAGATTCTGACTCCTTGGAAATAGCCCTTTAAATTCTCTTCACACTGGGCTGCTCATTTGATACGTTTCTCAGCTGACTCATTACCAAGATTCAAGCTAATTGACACTGGCAGCTTGTGTGCTTACAAGAGAAGCTTTGATCAAACACAGTGGTATTACAAATTGCTGAGATAGTAGTATGAGGTTACATATGTATGTATAAAAAAGCTGTTCCATGAATGCCCTAGAAAAGCACTTCAGGTGGGTCAGGTTATCTAGATTTAATAGACAGTCATCTCCAGCCACCTTGAAGTGTGGATGGAGCACATCAAGACTCTGAAACAGGCTGAAACATGAGCTTTTCTCTCAGGAAACCTCTGAGAACTGAACTACTTGACTACTTCTTCCAGTTTTCTGTATTGCTGAAAAAAAAAAAATCCCTGAATACAGGGTGGAATTACCTAGAATGTTTGCAAGATTCCTGCTCTCTTTTTGATGGTAGTTCAAGGGGGGGAATTTGGAGATTGCTAAAAATTTCAGAATTTTTCTCACTGCAAAGTTAGCAGTTTCTTCATATAAGCTTTCCCACATGTGGGTTACAGTTTCCAGCCTCCAAAATGAATAATTGCTATCTTTATTTATAGATATTCTTCACTATTTTTGGGTGACAATTTTGCTGTAATTGAGATGTAGCTAAAAGACAGAGTTTTGGTGGAAGCTCTTCTTTCTGAATGATAAGAAATAAAATCATCTGGGATGGATTTACTCACTTGATGCCCATTAAGAGTGAAAAATTCTCCTCTAAGCTATATTCTCAGTCATACCTTGTGTGTTCTCAGTGGCAAGATTACCAAAGGTTTGTTGAAAAATGGAGGGAAAAATGGTGACTCTTGTGGGGATTTTTCTCACTTGTATCTTGCTCCAAATGTGGACCATTTTTGGGGATTAATATAGTTTATACATGGATAGACATGTAATAATTAGGTAATTAGACTAATTAGGACTTACTTCTATATACATCTGTTCACTGAGATGGCCAGCTCATGCAAGGGAAATTCATAATGTGCCTCACTTTTTTGTGAATTAAAAATATATTTAATTATGCTGCTAGTGGCACAACTTTTATTCCTTTTTCTACCCAACCCATTCTGTATTCTTTCTTACCCATTTTTCAATTTTTGTTTTTCGCTGTAGTTGGTGGAAACGTGGATTGGAAGCAGATAGCAAGTATTCAGGAATCCATTGGTGAAACTAGCTCCCAAAGCGTTGTTGTTGCTGTAGACAGGTACTGTATTGGATTTGCTGCTTCCCCCTGAAGTTCTTTAAGCAGTATTTGAATACCCTGTGCTAAGAAAATTACTTTATTAATTGTTTGTAAAAAGCTGCATAAAAATTACCATAGAGAAATGCTTTTCAGCTGGGGGGGCAGACTTTTTTGTGGATCATAGGTGTTTTTGCAAGAAGGGGTGGAAGCAAAAAAGCAGAAGCTTTTTTTACTGATTAAAAAAATTACTACAGAAGACTTGCAGAATAAAGTCTGCTGTAGTGTCTGCTGAATCTTGATTTGCTGTATATAGTAACAGATCACAAATCTCATTTTGCCTTAGCACTGAGGGCTTTATTGTCAGACCCTTTTTCTCCTAAATGTAATTACTGACTCTGTGCTTTCCTCTAGGTTATGTAGATGTTGTCTGAAAGGACCAAAATTATTATTCCAGTCTTCCATTCCATGAATCACATTTATTTTAACTGGATTTGGCTAGGCAGAATACATATTCTGAACATTCCCTGTTCATATCATACAGTAGTGATCAGACTGAAGTGTTCATGGATCTTGCTTGCTCAGCATATAAGAAATCAGAACATATAATTTTCCTAATGGTTGTCAAAACTGATGAAGACATATAATTTTGAAGGCTTAGAAACATTTCTATGGTTGAAGTACAGGCAGCAAGATCGATGTCAGTTGAATGAAAAGTTGTCTTGCAGTAAAATCACATCAAGTGCACTGGAAGCTTGGTGTCAGACACATAATAGCTATTTAGGTTTGCAGTGTCCCTCCCTGCTTTATAATGGAAGTGTTTCAAATATCTCCTTGTCATGGCAAGTGGATATTATGCACTCTGGAGACGTTTGAGTTCTGTATTTGGATCAGGGATGATAAAAGCTGACAGTCTTCTCACTATGTCTTTACAATTACTAGTTGTTTTTTAATAAATTAAGGTAAACAGAGACTGTCTGTGTATTGTTAAGAAAAACAAGACAAGGAAGCTTGGATACATTGAGCAGATGCTTTTTAAAAGAAATTTTAACCATGTTTTTAACTGCACTTTACAGAATATTTACGGGATCTACGAGGTTGGATGGAAATGCTATTGGTAGGTTTCATCTCTTCCCTACTCCTCCCCACCCCTGTAAACTAAACCTTGGAAAAATACTGCATTAAAATCTGTGGTCATTTAACAGTGGATTTCGTTCGCTGGCTTTGTGCTGTGTCTATGGATGAGCTGCTGTCTGCTACCCACCCTCGAATGTTTAGTCTGCAGAAGATAGTAGAGATTTCTTATTACAACATGGGCCGGATAAGGTTACAGTGGTCTAGGATCTGGGAAGTTATTGGAGATCATTTTAATAAGGTATCCCTGTTCATGCTTATAGTGCATACTCCTTCAGTTATTGATACAGATTATTTTGTTTTGAGATTTATTGGAAAATCATGTGCTTATATGAATCATAGTGGATTTTTCTGTCCTTCTTTGTGAGCTTAAACCAACAAAAATTGTAAAGCCAGAAAGACCTACAAGAAGGCAGAGGTACAGAGTATAGTAAATATAAAAACAGAAGTATTCAATAAGTTGTTTATCATGACCTGAGTCTAGAACTGACTGCTGTTAGTTTTGGGTTGTAGTTTTTGGGGGTGTTTCATGACGCTTGGTTTAAGAGGTTGTCTTCAAGTCTAAGTTGACTGTTTATCAAATGAATGTTTGACGTGCATTCTTAATACAGCTGTTGAAGTCTTTCTTAGACAGCTTGCTTATTTTTAGGAGGTTTTAAATGCCATGTTATTTAATGTAGAAAATAGCTAGAATTAGTTAGGGATTATCGAGTTACATAAACAGTGTGGTTTCTGGAATTGACTACTGTTTATTTCATTAGTTTTCCAGTACTGCTTAGTTCTCGGTTATCAGCTGTAAAAGCAGCTTGTGCTGAATCCATAAGAATTCTGATGCAAGCTTACCCTGCATTTCTATTCTCCGTTCTCAGGTTGGCTGCAATCCCAATGAAGATGTAGCTATTTTTGCAGTAGACTCATTAAGGCAATTGTCAATGAAGTTCTTGGAAAAAGGAGAACTTGCTAATTTCCGATTCCAGAAGGACTTCCTAAGGCCATTTGAACATATCATGAAGCGAAACAGGTAATAACATACAATTAACTGAATTGCCTGAGATCACAAGAATCAACTTTTGCAATTAATGTTTCAAATTGCTTTCGTAAATCAGTTGTTAGAGTTATACTATTCTAATGGATTATGTAATTTAGTTTAAAAATTATTGTTTATTATCCTAATTTAGGTCTCCTACTATTCGAGACATGGTTGTACGGTGTATTGCACAGATGGTGAATTCCCAGGCTGCTAACATTCGTTCTGGCTGGAAAAACATTTTTTCAGTGTTTCATCTGGCAGCCTCAGATCAGGATGAAAGTATAGTGGAACTGGCATTCCAGACTACAGGACACATTGTCAGTGAGTATGGGCAATATTCAGATGTCATGGAAGTGAGTGTCACTCCAGAGCCCAAGAAGTTCTGTTTGTGGACTCACAGCCTGTATAGTAGAGCCTGCTTCATGTCTTGGAACTGATGATTTACACTTTCCAATCAGTCCTCTGAGAAAATACTTACAAAAGTCATTCAGTAATAATAGAGTTAACTGGTTTTCTTTATGCCTTTAAAAAAATACTTGTCTCTAGTATTCCATAGTAAAACAACTCAGGCCTTAGATAATTCTATTTAGTATGTACATATTTGTTTAAGTGAAGTATTCTAGCGTTTCCCTTAGGGAAAAAATGTACATCTTTTACTAATATGTTGTTTGCTTGTCTTTTTCTAAGTTTCTGAATTGTGTTGTGTAAGGCCTGTTTAGGTGAAAGTGCTGACCTAATGCTGACCACTATGATATTTTTCTTTCTTTCTTTCTCTCTTTCTCTATTCTAATCTCGATCCCAGACTTTAAGGGATCTCTTTATTCTGTCAGAACCTCTGAAAGGTTATAAAATTGTTTCCTCATCGATGAAGCACTTTTCTTCAAAAGCAGCTATTTAAAAACAAGGCCCCTGTTGCTGGGGAGGAGGTCCATTAGTAGATGGAACTCCATGCTTCACGTGTCCCTCTTAAGCTCTGGTGACACAGACTAGTGTTAAACAGTAAGCTTATTGCTCTAGTCCTGCTTTACTTACATTTCCCTGCTTTAGTCTAGATGATGCTACCTTAATTTATTTTCAACACTCACTATCAAAATGAAATGCCCTCTAGGTGATTATTTTTTTATTCTTTTCTTTTTTTCTTTAGCTTTTCTTACTACTCAGGTATTTGACAGCACCAGTCAATGAACCAGTCCTTCATGACTTCTGTAACTGATAGTTCATATTAGAATTAATAGATTTTAAAGCATGACACTTTTTTTCTCCTGTTCACACTTTCCTCTCAGCAATTGTGTTTGAAAAACACTTCCCAGCAACCATAGACTCTTTCCAGGATGCAGTGAAGTGCTTATCTGAATTTGCCTGCAATGCAGCATTTCCAGATACCAGTATGGAAGCGATCCGCCTCATTCGCCACTGTGCAAAATATGTGTCTGACAGGCCTCAGGTATAGTCTGCCTTAACTAAATTACAAGTGCTTTTATAAAGAAAAAGTAGTCGTGCTAAACTTACTGGCTTCCCTTCAAGTTTCATGGATTAATAAGAAATGTACTTTATTCAGAAACAGTAATAGTATAAAATGCCTCAGGCTGTGAAAGTGTCAGTGGTTTTTCTGTCGTTCTTTTACTCCCCTTTGCCTCTCCCTACCACCCAGTTAAGCTGTTGACCAGCATTCCTGAGAGCTGTTGGAAATCAGCATATCTCAGGATCTGCTCTCTGCTGACAAATGTGAAGAAATGGATGATGTCATAACCAGAAATGCTTGATAGCCTCAGAATGTTATGGTTAGATCCTCACTTTCAGAGCTCTGTCTTCAAAAATGAGAGCAAGAGACTCACACTGAACTGCAAGCAAAAACTGATACTTGAATATGTAATCTTGTTTATTTTTTTTAAGTTTATTCTTCATAATACACTAAGCATTAGTTTGAGAAACACTTCACTTAGTGTTACTATTTTGATTGCCAGCTCATCTGATGTATCAGGGTGTAATACTCTTGCAGGAGAGGTTGTTGTTTGCAGTCCAAATTGTGTTTTATTTTGAAGAATCTAACTTCTATGACTGTATAACTCTGTGTTTCCTTCTGAAGGCATTCAAGGAATACACAAGTGATGATATGAATGTAGCTCCTGAAGACAGAGTGTGGGTGCGAGGATGGTTCCCAATTCTCTTTGAGTTGTCCTGTATCATCAATAGATGCAAATTAGATGTAAGAACCAGGTAACAATCAGTATTTGTAATTCAAATTTTAAAAGGCTTACTTTACACTTTTAAAATAAAAACTATTTTTGGTAAATGTGATCACTGTAAAATCACTTACATATTTCATTTGGGTGATACCACGGGGGAATCACCGTGAAATAGACACTGGAATACAGAAATTAAGTTCTCTGTTCTGTACATTTGAAATTTTAATTTTCTGTTGTAATAAAACAACAAAGTTATGTAGTTCTGATTGCATTCTATGTCTTGCTCATCCTACTTACCTTGGGCATTTTAAAACTGGTTTGTACCAGGATTTATACGCTGTTTTTAAAACTGATTTTATACCATGATTCATTAAGTAGTTGAGAATTGCGAAATGGTTAAAAAAAGCAAAACTGTACTCTGATCTCATGTAAAACTTGCTTATTTTCATGGAATTTGATTTTCCCTTGTAAAGTGTATTCAGTTGCAGTTCTGATGTGAAATATGAGGAGTTGTACACAAATAACTTTAAATTTACACATTGGCATGGAAGCTGTGCATCTGGACTCCCTTTATAGCTGGCGAAGGTTAATACTTGTTTCTAGACTCCAGTACTTTCTAACTGGAAATACTTGTTCATTAATTTTTGTGGCCCTTGGTAAAGGAGTTGGGTTTTAATTTTAAATTACCACAGCTCTCAAAAATATTTTTTGGCAACCACCTGCAACTATAAAGTACTTTTTTTAGAAGCTGATTTTCTACTTATATTTTGTGTACTCGCATGTATAATATTGTCAACAGTATTTGAGTTTGTTATTGCTGCTGTAGTTTTACTTACTTGGTCTCGTTCACATCTTTCTGTAAGTCTTGGTATAAGTTGTTCTTTCTTCATTTCAGGGGCTTAACAGTAATGTTTGAAATAATGAAGACATATGGCCATACCTATGAAAAACACTGGTGGCAGGATTTGTTTCGAATTGTCTTCAGGATATTTGACAACATGAAATTGCCAGAACAGCAGACTGAGGTGATAAGAGTGGAGGAAGATAATTTGCACTAAAACTACATTTACAGCAGAAAACCTGTAATACAGCTTTGTCAAGTATTGTAGGGTAAACCTCAAAACTTCGATAGTGGACCTCTGGTTCTAATAGCCTTGGTTTGTTGTTTTTTTTTTTTTTTTTTAATAGCATTCTGTTGGGAGGTGTTCCCTTTTTTCATTTTTTTAAAGCCATGTGTGTAAAAGGCCCAGTAGTTCACACTAGGAACAACAGAAAATAGCATATAATGCCATGTATCTAGGGTTTGTAAGAAGAGCTGTAGCTTTTATATGTAATGTTTGGAATCTGAGACAGACAACGTGCTCACTTGAGTGAGGCTTGTAATGAGCAGTGAAGTCACAATTAGAAGAAATAAGTTTTGTTAGTTCAAAATTTTTTGATGACAAGGCGAAAAAAAAAACTCCTCAGCCAAACAGAAACCAAAAAAACTCCATAACCAACCCACAAACAAAGAAAAACCACCCAAAACAACACTGTGCTGTTATTGCACACTTTTGGCCAGCCATCTGGGTTTTGATCTGCCAAACCAGAAGCAGGTACTGTTCTGAAAAACAACTGAAATGGGCCTTAAAATGTAACTAATGTGTAAATTATTAGTATTAGAAGTTAGATCAAAATTGTCGACTGTTTGGGAGGCTTTGTCTGGCTATTTGTAGTAGGACATGTCTCACTTGGTAAATTTTTTTCCCTGGAAAACACTTAAACAAAGCTTTAGCTTGGTGTTAAATCATTGAGCTAGGATTGGACACTAAGACAGTTTTTTGTTTGTCTGGTCCTATAGTTCTTTTTATACTTGCTAGTTAGCAAAGCAGGAGTCGAGGCTCCAAATTTTGAGGTTTTGAGATACAGAAACAAATTTCATGTCACTGTAAAGCAAACTGAGTAAATAGAAATGTTCATCTATATGTGTAATATACAGAAGTTTCACCTTATGGTTGTAACTTATCTTTTTTTGACTCCTAGAAAGCTGAATGGATGACAACTACCTGTAACCATGCACTTTATGCAATATGTGATGTATTTACACAGTATTTAGAAGTACTTAGTGATGTTCTTTTGGATGATATATTTGCACAGCTGTACTGGTGTGTGCAGCAAGGTAGGAACTGTACCAGTTATGTTAAAACAGTGTTAACATTTTACTCTGTTGAATGTGAATAAACAAATGCACTGTTTGTCTCTTACAGACAATGAACAACTGGCTCGATCTGGTACAAACTGTTTGGAGAATGTTGTCATCCTTAATGGTGAAAAGTTTACCCTAGAAATCTGGGATAAAACTTGCACTTGCATGCTGGATATTTTCAAAACTACAATCCCTCATGCGTAAGACAACTGTTAATATTTATACTTTGTAGAATAGTTTATCTAAATGATTTACCCATTTCAAACTATTAGATCTCTCATAGATGGGATAAAAAAAGCTGTTAAGTGTGGACTAAAGAGAAACAGACTTACTTGTAAAGTGATTATAAATGAGGTGTAGGTATTCTTCTGTATTGTTAATGATAAAGTGTTAAAAGCTAAAATACCCTATAGGAGATAAGCAAAACAACAACAACACCAACAACACCCCCCCCAAAAAAAAAAAAAAAAAAAAAAAAAAAAAAAAAAAAAAAAAAAAAAAAAAAAAAAAAAAAAAAAAAAAAACACCAACAACCCCCAGAATGTAACACGAATCAGTTTTAAGGTTTTGGATTTATGGAGAAGTACTATCTAATTTTTTTTTGTTATTTTCTTTGTAATAGAAGATGCAGACTTTGCTGTTTGCAATTACATGTGGAGCCTTTTCCATGAAATACTAAAATACTACAACAGTCTTACGGATTTAAGTCTCTGTGGTTTATGGTCAATTCTCATATGCTTATATGAATCTTAATATTTTTGTGAAAATGACATTGGATATTTGGTAACTCCTGTTCGTATAATAACTCTGTATGAGGTTTCTTGGAGTAAGGCTGTACCATTCTAAGTGCTGTGTTTCATCCAGTTCATATTTTTTGCTTCTGGGACCTACTTCAGGCCTGAAGAAAACTGAAGCAAAAGGAACCTTCTGCATGTCAGTCTTTCCTTAATTTTAGAGTTGTATATCAGATAGCACTGTAAGAGAGCTTCATTCATCCATTAAAAGATAAAATCTGTCACTACCTCACCTGTTTTATTATGTAAGTAGGTATAAATTAATTCCATCAAGAATAATTATAAAATGAAGCTGAAATATTTGGGAGCTAGCAAGATACTTCTGCATTTTGGTAAATGCCAGAAATAAAATCGGAACCCAAATCTCTGGATGTAAATTTCAGCTGAATTAACCCTAATTTACTGTGGCCTGTACTTGGAAAGATTTTGAATTTAATGTTCACTAGCAGAACATTTGCTTTGGTTTCAGCATATGATCAAAACTTAAATTTCTGGGTGTACTTATAGTTGAATATTAGAAGTCTTTCTAGAGCAGCATTTTACATATCTTGATATTTAGATACTCAAAATATTCTTGTTGCCTTTAGTTATATTTGAAATAAGTGCATTATTCACTTTGATGTTGAGGCTCTTCTGCTTCTCAAATGGGTTATTTTTCTTAGGAGAGTATCCGACTTCTTTCTTTAACTTTCTCTTTCTTTCTCTTAATCTTTCTATACCATCTTTTGATAACTTCATTATATTATTCCTTCTAAAATTTCTGGGAGGTTCCCAACTTCGGTAGTCTTATTTTGATTTTATGTGAAGGTACTCATCTTCTTTTCCTTCTCTTTCTGAGTCCTAGGAAGATACTTGGTTTTTCCTCTATTTTATGGGATCTGGTTCTTTTTCTGAGTCTCCTGGTTTGACTGCCATTTCATATTTTTATTTCTTAGTCCCTCTATTAGCTTTTTTTTTTCTCTCCAGTGGAGCTTTTCCTGCCCTGCCTTCCCATCCATAGTTTTTTAGTATTTTCTTTTTTGACAATGCAGTTTTAATACTCAGCTTGTTGTGGTGGCTGCTTCAGTGCTTAGAGAAGGCAAATGATCTTTTTACCTTTGTTTTTCCATGCCTGGAAGTAACACAGTGGTTAATGTTGAAATGAAGACAGACAAATCAAACTCTGGTATATATGAAAACTTTATGGGCAAGTACTTTATTGCCAATTGCCTTCAAATAGTCAGAGGCTATGAATCTCTGGAGTGTAAAGTATCTTCTGGCAGAGCTTCTTATTAGTCTAAACAGATAGGGTTACATTTGGGTTTTTTTAGCATTCATATGAAACATCTTCCAGGTGTTGTGCAGCTTTTCTAATTTAAGAGCTGCAACATTGGCTGTGCAAGTTTTTAGTTGCAGTATCAACCTCTGCTGGTTCTTGGCAAGTTACTTTTTTGCAAAGAGTTGATCATATTTCTTTTTTGGACATGTACTATATTTACTCAGCTACCAGTTTCTGCAGGGATCAGTTACTAGAAAACCACAAACCATTTCAGTACCGAGTATTTAATTTAAATTTTCTGAAGCTTCACAAGAGCGAGTCTTGGCTTTCTGGTGCTGAGAAATCCAGTGTGAGTGCCCTCTTCAAAAAAATTCAGGAGTTAGAATTGGTTCCTTGGCCAGACTATGCTGGTCTGGCCTCTACCAGCTCATAATGGCTTGTTATCCCAATACCTCAGTTTATGTCCTTGGAGCATTCAAGAATCAATTCAGTTCTCTGTTCCACTTTATTTGTTGCCTTATTACATGCCTCAGGATTTTATCTATTCTTATTCTTCTTTATCTATTCTCCAATTTATCTTTTTAGTTGTCTTTGTCCAGTATTCAGTTTTCTGGAGTCCAGTGGTATATTCATTTAGGATGCTTAACTTGATGGGGAAAACTTTCCCTTAAGGAAGTGCAGACACAAATGTCCAATATGTGTTATCTCACACAGATTGAGACTAAGGAATTTGAGATCATGACAAGTAACTTCAATCTTACTTTGCAGCAGTAGATTGGATAGAACAAGAAATGATGGGACAACTTAGGTTATTTAATCCAATTGCCTTCAATTCTTGGCAGGCACAGACGGTCTCAGTAAGTTACAATTACTGTAGAAATATTTTAGTGCTAAGGTTAAGATCCTCAAGACAGCAGTGTCCTATAGGAAATCAGGGAAGAGATCAGAAGTATTGTCAGTTATTTGATACCTCATAACAGCAATGAATCCTGAGTGGAAGTGGTGAATTTTTAAGTGGAAATAGAAACATAATCCTAGAATATACCCTAGACAGAGAATGCAAAACATCTCCAAATGTTTGTGTGATTTGTTCTGGAGTAGATTCATTCCTTATTCTAGGTCAAGCTTAAGGCAGTGTGAGAAGAGGCCCACTAATGGCACCAAAACACTGCCTTAAGAGAAATCCAGTGCTTCTGAGAAAAACTAATCCACCTCCATATACTCCACTTGTCTATCCAAGGTAGTTCACAGAATTGTTAAACTTCAGCAAACACAGTACTTTATTCTTTCACATGTTTCAAAGTCTAAGTGCACTTGAAATGAATGCAAAAAACCCACACCATGTTGAAGGGGACTTTCTAGAGTGTTGGTTCTGATTGATATTTGAAACTTAATAAATTTGGGACTGGTTTTGTGTTTTCAAGGCTGCTGACTTGGCGACCAGTCGGTGGGGAGTTCTGCTCTGGCTCTCCCTCTGATGCAAAAGAAAAACTGGTAAGCTGCTGAAATAAAACAATAATTTAACATTGCAAGAGTTCAGTACAAATGTGTTGTGATGTAGAATAGGTGAAAAATATACTTGGTTTAAATACATTTTTCAATTTTGATTTACTTGAATTTTTTTCCAGCTCAAGCACTATTTAATGTTTAAAAATGGCAAGGAATTAATTGATAAAGAAGTATGTATTTGTTTGCAGCAAAGCTGACTTGAAGAAACTGGCTGTAGGTAGTTACCTGTGTTTGTTTTAGGTAATGTCCTGTGTCTGGCAGGTTTCTCTAATACTGTATTTGGGCTTTGAGTTGTTTTGTGGCTTAGGTCATGGTTTTCCTTTATTTTGATATATTGGAAAGAAGAGAAACTGCTGAAGAGGGATAGATTGACCATTAGATTGACTTTTTCTCTTTTTTTTGCCTCCAAATTTTCTCAACTAATAAGACCTTAAGTATCTATTTAAAGTAGAAAATTTTGTAACCATCAGATTTCTTAGCATTGATTGAATAAACTGATGTGAAGTCTGGATTTGCCTGCAAGTGACAGCCCTGTAGCTGCTTTGCTGCTGCTGAGAATTAGTTCAGCTTTTGGTCATTCTCACAGGATTACTGCATAAAGTTCTTTATAGATTAATGAAGCACTTGGTAGTAGTTGCTCAAGGATAATGGTCCCAAATGAGCTTTACTAAGAGACACTGACTCCCTCCATTTATCTTTATGAAGTCTTAACATAATTCAGTTTAAATAGAGGGTAAATGTGAAGGCCTGTTCTCATTACATGGGTATTATGGGTATTATACCTTCATGCTGTACCGTGACTCATTTATAGTGGTTTGATCTAAACATATTGGCTGTATTTTTGATCCATGTATGTCAAATATAATAGCATGCATAAATGGCAAATAAATGTCTTAATCTTGAATAAATTGAAAGATCTTTTCCCTTTGAAAGAGTTTAGCATGAATGTTTTTAAAAAATACTTTTGTCTTCAGTGTAAAAAGATATTTTGGAACTTCAGAATTAACAGAACTTAGATAATAAATGATACTAAAGGAAGAATACTTTGGATGTCTCATTTAGTAAGATAGAATCTTTGCAGGCTTCAGATATTTTCGTCCCATTTTTCTTTAGGTTGCTCAAAATGATGGAGTGTTTTGCCATCTGTAGACATTATACCTATTAAAAAAATACTTAGTAGAGATGAAAACCTTGGTCTACTGATATGAGAAGCTGAGGTGTTCTTTATGGGAACCTTGCAGCAAACGTCCTATTCTTGATGTGGTAAAAGCCATAGTAACTCTTGAGTGACAGAAGAAATGCTTGGAGAGAGGATACGAAAACCTGAAAAATTACTTGCTATCGGAAAAATACTGCTCACTGAACTTTTCTGTGTACTTAAGTATTTGTCACTTTTAAATTTTCAGTTGTTTCTTAGTAGCTCATCTTTCTGGTACATGTGTGCTCATAGCAGGGATGACTAAAGTCAATGAAAGTGCAGTGTCAAAACAGCAAATGTCTGGAGCTCTGAAGAGCCCAGCACTATTACCAATTACCACAAGTTTTCTGTGAGTTAATTGCTTAATTTCTTTCTCGTTCTTTTCAGGATACAATCTCCCAGAAATCAGTAGATATCCATGATTCCATCCAGCCTCGATCTTCAGATGGACGCCCGTATCAGCCCAGCACAGGGGCCACAGTAGCTGAAGAAACGAGTAAAGCCAGGCCAGCAGCAAGTGCGTGCTCTGCAGTGCTTTGGCATTTGGTATCTGTTAGGAATAGTATGGAGCACATGTTTGATATATTATTTAAAGCCCCAGCTGTGATTTCAGAAACATGATATGAAGAAATCACCTTGTTTAAATTCACATAGTATGAGAGAATTCTCTTGGACTCCTATGAGTCCACATTTTTGGCCTGTGTTTTAAAAATATCAAGAGTTCAGCTTGCAGGCTTCTAGCCTTTTTACCCAAAGTAAAATATTAAAAATAGTAGTCTCCTTACAACGCTGTATGAGATTTCTTTTCTTAGGAGCAGAGATTTTTTAGTGCAAAATGCAACAGAAGCAGTAAAAAAAGAAAGAAAAAGAATTGTCTATGATTTGAAGAGAGTTTATCAAACCCTTATTCAAGATCCTTGTGTAGTTATGCGTTGTTCCTTAAAATGGTCATGTGGTACATCAGTACTTGCCACAGCTGCAAACACGCAATGATGCCAGTGCTGTGCTGAGCCTCCTGCTTGGGAACAGCCTCTGGCTCTTGCTGCTGCACTGAAGTCACTCATTTTGGTGATTTTTAGGTAGCATTGAACCAGGTTGTTCCAATGCATCACAGACAACTTTAGGATAACAGTTTTTTTATGAAGTTCCAGTTGGTAACACGGTGATCTGTCCTGGTCTTAGTAATTCGTACAGGTGGATTCCAGGTTTGGTTTACACATGTGCTTGAAGTTAAACTGTTCTTCAACTTGCCCTCAAAACAGCTCAAAAAAGTTCTCTAGTTAACAAGTAATATTCTTTCCTTTAAAGAATTTCCAGAACAGAAGTTATTTGCTGCTCTTTTGATCAAGTGTGTTGTACAGCTGGAACTCATTCAGACGATCGACAACATTGTGTTCTTCCCAGCAACTAGCAAAAAAGAGGATGCAGAGAATCTAGCAGCAGCACAAGTAAGTGGAGCTAATAGGTGTCTCTCTCTTTTTAACACCTTTTACTCCAAAGGTTTTAAATATAAGGTTTCTTAAACTCCTGTAGCATCTGCTAATTTACAATTTTTACTTGTGTTTGAGAATTTCCATTGGACTGTTGTGATCTTGTACAAATTCCATTGAATTGCATTTGCTGTGCCAGGGCAGCACTGTGGAGATTTAAATATGTATTGTTCCAAGGGATTTGTGTAACTGAGGTGTGGATACAGCCTTTAATACAGTGTTAAGTTTAAGTACAAGTACAAGTGTAAACAGGGTAGGATTGAGTTGCCACAGGAGATTGCTGAAGATGGTTGTGAATTCTTTCTTCAAATATTTTTTTTTCCTTTCCCCCTTTTTTAATAGAGAGATGCAGTAGACTTTGATGTCCATGTGGATACACAGGATCAAGGGATGTATCGTTTCCTAACATCACAGCAGCTTTTCAAACTTCTCGATTGTCTGCTGGAATCTCACAGATTTGCTAAAGCATTTAATTCAAACAATGAACAAAGAACTGCTCTCTGGAAAGCAGGTGAGTCAGTCCCCTTGGAGAAATACTTTGTGACAGTGTGAATTGACCCAAAAATAGGTCAAAAGTACTTTGATGCCAAATGTAAAAGTTGAAGCTTTAGCTCTATAACTGTATGATTGCTAAAGGGAGGAGAACTAATCTGTGAAGGTGCAAATATCTCTGGTTTCCTAAATTTAAAGTTTTCACGGAGGTACAGCTGCCAAGCTGAGTCTTGGCCTGTAGGTGTGAGTCCCATGCTTGAAAACTGCAGGCACAAACAAAGATTTCACAGCCACTTAATACAGGAAGCTGATATTAAAAATGGGTGCCAAACACAATTATGGCACTTATAAATAGGTTAATTTCTAGCAGTGCTTCGCTGTACTAAATATTATGACAAATTAATTACCTGTGAGGTGGTTCTTCTGTCTGTGTGCAGAAGATGCTTAGAAAGAGAAGTGTAAGAAAGAATGTCAGCGGAACCAAAGATGTAAATGGCTGCTTGGAATTCCTGTAGGTTTCAAAGGCAAGTCCAAGCCCAACCTGCTGAAGCAGGAGACGAGCAGCCTGGCCTGCGGGCTGCGCATCCTGTTCCGCATGTACATGGACGAGAGCCGCACCAGCGCCTGGGAGGAGGTGCAGCAGAGACTGCTCAAGTAAGGTCCATGGAGCTGAACCTGCTCGTGTTATTGCTGGTGTTCAACAGAGGGGTGGGTTGTTTAAAAGGACAGACCTCCTCTGTTTGCAGTAAACTTGTAGAGCTAACACACGTGCATGGTGGTCACAGCTGATATTAAGAGTTTTATGTTCTGTGAGCAGTGCTGTGCCTCCAGCTACTGATGCTGTCTCTCCTTTTTGTTCTCATTACATGTCTTGCAAGGAGGACAAAGATTTTGTCACCTTTTTTTTGTATCATGTGGGTAGGTGGGGACTTACTATAGCTCATCTTTAAAAAGGAAAGCAGCTATCACTTAAACCATGTTGGTTCTTTCACTAACCTCAGGTTTTTTAGGGAACTGGCACTGTTTGTTCTCATTTTCAGAAATGGACACTGGGCTTAAGCAGCCTTGTGAGCATACAGAGGCCTTTGGCTCTTTGGTTATTGATCGGAATGTTTTTTTGTTTAAAAAGTTTTCGAGTAATTTGGAATAAGGGAGGGCTTTCAACCTCAACAGCAACACTTAAGACTAAGACTTTAGGGTTCACAGACTAGGAAGCAGGGATGAAAACTGCCTGGTTACATCAACATGAGATGTTCCTAAAGTCTCCACATAGCATTTTGTCACATACCTGTCAAAGAGCACTCAGTAAGTTTCAAATACATGCACAAGCAGCATAATCACATTTTGTGTGCTTACTTATTACTGAAGTCCCAGGACTTTGGGGGTTTGATTTGAACAAAGTCACTGCTTTCTGCCATTAACTAGGCTTAGAGCAGCTTTCATAAAACAATGCTGTTGTTCTACACCAGGGCTCTACACTGCCAGAAGCTGCAAAGCCAAAGCCCTGTCTCTGCAGCCAAGCTCAAAAGGAAATGTGAGTTATTCTTCTGTGTCTTTTGTCTCCAGTGTCTGCAGCGAGGCTCTGAGCTATTTCCTCACTCTTACATCAGAAAGTCATCGGGAAGCCTGGACTAACCTTTTACTCTTATTTTTGACTAAAGTCCTGAAGATAAATGATGAAAGGGTAAGTAACTGTTTGGAATGATGTGTACAGGTAAGAAGTAGTTCCAGACTGGTACCTGACACACAGTTACAGACTTGACTTTAAAAGCTCCTGCTGCTCTGTGGACACTCTTGTGTTGAGGGAATGTACATTCAAACTGCAATTGACAGATACTGACACTAATAATTCAGTGTGAAGGTGCAGTGAGTGATAAAATAAAATGTGTCAGAGAAGTTTAAAGATGCTGGAATCTTTTAGAAGTGTGTGTTAAGTTGTTTTTACCCCTTTCCTGCTGAGGAAGACAATTAGTGATGATATTTTATTCAAAGAATTAACTGTTGTTTCTGCTGCCGGTGCTGCAGGTGCATGTACACCTTCACCTTCTCCAAAGCAATTGTATAGTGAATAAATCCCTGTTTTATCTCCCTCTGTTTCTAAGAAAACTTGGCTGAAATAATTAAGTGAAAAAGGCCAACTGCAAGAAAAAACTCATAATCGAAAACGATTTCCTCTTGCAGAGTAAGAATTAGTAAGGAGCTTTGTGTAGCTGGTGAGCATCTGTCAGAGTGCATCACAGCTAGCCTTATTCTAGCACTGCTAATGTCAGTTGTAAAGGTGTTTCTGCTTGTCACATTGTGGATTTCTCACCCCCATTTGAGAGAGTATTTAAAATTCTTGTTTTGCCGTTTGCTTCCTGAGGTCTACCGATGTATAACAGCCATTTCTTGTTTGTTTTTTCCTCAGTTCAAGGCCCATGCCTCGTTCTACTATCCTTTGTTGTGTGAAATCATGCAGTTTGACCTTATCCCTGAGCTTCGAGCTGTCTTGCGAAGGTTTTTCCTGCGGATTGGTGTGGTTTTCCAAATATCCCAACCACCAGAGCAAGAGGTTGGAACAAGCAAGCATTAGCAGATAGTGACACTCTGTTTCAAAGTTTATATTCCTCAGCTAAATAAAAGGACCAGGTAGCTGGGCCACTCTGTCTGGATCTCCATATCAGTGATTTCTTTCTCTGGCAATGTGTATCCACGGGTTAATGGTACAGACACTTCCAACTGTAATTAAGGCTTGCAACACTCCAGTCCCTCTCTTTCCTGGCGGATTCTCTCTCATCGGTTTCTCTTGCCTGGCTTGTGCTGAGCACAGAGCCAGTTTATAGCACAGTCCCCTTGCCAGCACGGGCTGCAGTGTCCTTTACTGTCCTAGACAGCAGCATAGCAACAGATGTCTGTGGCGGGTGTGAAAGTAAAATGTACCCAAAGAAACATATATATGTAAAGGTTTGAGCTTCTGCAAGAAGTACAACTCAGGAGAGCTGTATTTTGAAGGATAAAATGTTTATAGTGAAAAGAAAATGGAGATTATTGTTCATGGAAAAAAATATTTAGCAACTATGTCTGATATTCTAAGATTTTTGCACACTCAGGCTGTCTGAGACATTGGTAATCATCCTTCTGTGAAAATGTACAGAGATGCAGGTCTGTAATATAAACTCCTTAACACTATACAGTTCTTCCCGAATTATTTTATTTCTGTATTACTGATCTGTTGAAAGCCCATAACTCTTCCTTGTTTACCAAATGCACTAGAAGTTTGGGTTTCTTTTTTTGGGTTGTGATTTTTTTTCCTGGGTGTTTTTTTTTTTTTTTTTTTTTTTTTTTTTTTTTTTTTTTGTTATTTTTGTTTTGTTTTGTTTCATTGTAGCTCAGAAGTTATTGTTACCGACTTTTTGTCAAGAACAGCGGTAGAAATATCACGACTGACATAACTACCTGTAATATACTTGTTTTAGGGCTTTTAAATATAACGAGCCATTGAAATGATGATCCTTCAAGGACTGGAACTTGAATCACTGCAAACAAGTCTAGGTTGTGTCTGCTGTCAGATGTTTTTTGTTTGATGTAGATTTCACTCTTATGTACAGAATTTAATGTTGGATATATTCAAGTAACAAATCTGGCATGGTTTGGGGATGGTTAAATTTATTGGAAATGTATTCATACTGTGAATTGTGCTCTGATGGTTAACAGACGAGATTGTCAAGCATTCTGTATTACAATGGATGTAGAAATTTTTTTCAGATGGACAAAATGTATATGGTACAGATATGTAAAGTTTTCTATGTAAAAAAAATTCTGTACAACTTTCTGTACAATATTTGGTTCTCATCTGGCATATTCTAATCAGGTTATAGGTCAATAAAGTTTTTGAACTCTTTCATCAGTGCAATCAAAACCAGTCTAATCCACAGCTACTTGTTTTACAGTTTGCTTTGCCTCTCACGCTTTTGTTTCAGAGGAGCAAACCCCAGACCCAGGAGCAGAAAGTTGGGTCCCCTCTGGTTGACTGGGATGCCTCTTCTCACTGTTAGAGACAAATACAGGAGTGGTAGATTAAACAAAAAGATGGGCAGGGCTGGAGGAAAATAAAAGCACTACTTGAACTGCTCAGATGGACCCCTGTAGTTCTGCACAGATAGAAGCTCAAGTGCTGCCCGTTGCTCTTTGGGGATTAAAATACAAACACCAAACAGCTGGTGGAGAAAGGGAGAAGGGAAGGGCTGGCATTGCAGTTCTGCTGACTTGGAACACATCATCCAGCTCAGCCTTGTCAGTGTCTTCGATTTTGTTACTAAGAGTGGAATTGGATTGTTCTCCAGTGGGTTCCCACAAATCTGACTGGCACAGGAGAGCAGTGTGAGGAGCAGGAAGGGTGAGGGAGCCTCCTCTCTTTTCCAGGGCAATGGGTCTGCCACAGACATTGATAGCAGGCTCTAGAAATAAGTTAAATACTTACTGGAAAAGCCAGAAAAGGGAATTAAAATGCTGTGACTTGTGATTCAGAGTTTGCTCACAAAATTAATCATGGTGGAGCAAAACCAAATAGCAATTTACCAGAGTCAGGAGGGAGAGAATTGAGGTGGTTTGAATTAATTTTAGCCTTTCCTCTTGGGCTATATTTTACTTGTTCAGTTTGTTGTGCTGTGTTTGAATCTTTAACTGCTGTGCTAGGCCAGGTCTGAGGTGTTTCTTTGTTTGACAGTGATCAGTAATAATTTTTAGAGTGAGTATAATGTGTCCCATCCCTATTAATTGTCATACTGTCCCCCATGGCTTTGGCAAACTGTTCTGAGACCATTACCAGGGTGTTCCTGACACTGCTGCCCTGAGCACTATTTAAAACAGCCACTGCTCCTTGTGTGTGTGCCCAATTGCATTCTAATCACCTGTGTTCAAGATAAAAACAGTGAGTACAATGAATTATCTAAAAACCTGGGCCTGTGGGGCTCTTTCTGGTTTTAAACCTCACTGCTTCATTGTTTTGTTGTGTACTCCTCTTAAATAATGACATTTTTCTTTTACAGCGTGGCCTTCTCATGCCTTATTTATTGCTTAATGTGGAAAAGGCCCAACAGCTGTTTAATTTTGGTTCATTCGGAGCTGAACTTAGGTGTCATCGTAGCTCTTCAGTGCCTCTCTTTAGTTCTTGCAATGCTAGAGTAGCACCAGGTGTACTCTGGGCATTGTGTTCAACTTGCTCCTCTCTGAACACTCACATTTATTGTCATTATCCAAAATCTGGGGTCAGGGGCAGAGAATAGATTCTCTTTTAGCCATCTCACTATCCATCAGGGCTGGGACTGCAGGTACATTTGTTTTGCAGGTGAAGCTGTCATGATAAAAAGTTAGGGAGGCAGAAGGGCCCTGCCAAAAGCTGGACTTGGCAGAGGCAGAGAAAGCTGAAGAAAGATCTGGAAAGGAAAGATGCAAAGGACTCAGTGTGGCCCAAGCAGCATCTGAGTGCCACGGGGAGGGTAGCTGCAGGGAAGAGTGGAATTCATGGTGCTAAGGGCTGCTGAGCTGTGAGCTTAAAGTAATTTCAGTGGTTTCAGGCCACGGCACAGGTGAAGAAAGTAATTGAAAGAGGGGTTGTGCCACATGCTGGCTATAAAGTGGAGGAAAGGAATGCCAACTTCTGATGGTCTGTGGCATTTACAAAACGTATTGCAGTGAAATGAGGGTGGCTTTTTAGGGGAATGCTTCATGCTTCTCTCAGGGGAAAAGCCCTGATTAAAATCAGGGGAATAAAGAATAATTAAACTCTAGGCAATCAGATGAGGGAGAAATTCTGCACCTAGCTTGCAGTTGGTACAGTGAATGTGTCTCTAAGTTCAACTTGTGAGGCAAGTGGAGAGAGCCATCAGGGCAGGTGACAAAATATAGATGGCACAAGGTGAGCATTGGCATGAGAGGGAGGTAGGTGTACTATTACAGAGCATTTCCTCAATGTTCTTCCCCCGTCTCTGGGAGTCCAGGCTGAAGCAGCCATGCAGCCTGAGGTTCCTGCTCCAGCCCAGGTCGGGCATTACACCAGTGCCCCTGCTTGAGGGGCCAGCACTGTCAATCCCCACACTGATGAACCTGAAATTACTCTTGAGCCAGGAATTCAGGGTAAGAATTATCCTGATTTGGCAAATCCTGTTTGGGAAGGAATGTTCTAAGCCCGTGAAGAAGCTCAACACCACACAAGTTTGAAGTACAGCTGTCAGCAAGCTGCCTGCTGTCATCAAGGAACTGCCTTAGCCTTCAGACAGGTTTAGAAAAGCTTGAAGCTGGCAGTGTAGTAAAAGACCTTTGTAAAAAGTTCTTGTTTTCATCAGTAGTTTATTAGGATCTTCTTTCCTCTCTGTTGATCAGGTTTGGGGCTCTCAGTGGGAATTTCCTAGCCAAGAGGAAAGTTGCAGCATTGCCCCTGCTTCACACTGGTTGTGTAGTTCACTGAACTCCTAAAATCTTGCTCCATGTCCCTGCTAAAGCTCTCTGCACTTAAAAGATTTTCCATGTGTTTTTATTTTTTTTTGGAGATAGACTTAACACCAGTTTGTTCATGAGTAAATGAAACCTGAAGCAAATAAATTAAGAAAATTGAAGTCTGCTTTCACAGTTTCTGTAACAAAAATAATTTTACTAACAAAATACTTTATTAACTCTTCAATCAGAAACATAAATATATTCAACAATATCTGTATTTTCAGCACATGACAAGTTAGGGAATGTAAGACAAATTGCTGATAGTAATTTTATTTTTTTTTTCCCATCAAAGTGTTAGCTGTGCTTTCATGCAGGACAGCATTTATCCTGTATGAAAACAGTGTCCTTCAAGTTACTCACTCTTTGGGGAAAAACCAAATGCCCTTCTGCTGTTGGGCTACTCTAATGCCAGAAAGTTTTGGAGTTTGACTCTAAAGCTAAAAAACATCTTTGATATCAAATTCACACACACCACACTGTTTCTGAGGCTGAAACTTAGGTTGTATAAAAAGTGCAAAAGCTTCCAAGCTCTTCCTCCATTTCCCGCGTCATGGAATAGGAACCATCCCTGTGCTCCAACTCCGCTCCAGTGCAGTGTCTGCTCCTTTATTATTGCTATTCCAATTCCACACACAGCTGCACACTCCGTACACGGAGAGAGAACCCTCCGGGCAGGATTCCTGGCGGGCGCAGCGCTGCAGCGCTCCCTCCGGGCCCGCGGCTCCCCGGGCGGAGTCAGCCGTGCGCGGTGGAGAGGCCGTGCCAGCCCAGCGGCAGCGCCGTGTCCGGGGACAGCTTCGCCGAGCTCGGCTGCTCCGCCACCAGTCTCCGGAGCGTGGCCGATGTTCCCGGCCGCAGCCAGGCCTCTGTCGCCACCGTGTCAGCCGAGCTGGCGTGGGACTGAGCGCGCTTCAGGAGGTCATCCACGTCCCCTAAGGAAATGTCATCACCTGAGAGAGGACGAGAGCAACACGCGTGTTAGAGGAGACAGAAGCTCTTCACAACACTGGGCAGGCTTGGCTGCAATCAGTGCATCAATAATGCTTTTAAATGACATTTCGACTTATGTTCTGGGGAACTGGGTCTCAGCAGCTCCCCACCGGCAGCTCAGCAAGGGGATAACGACACAGGCACAGGTGGGTGGACTCGCAGAGGGTTCTTGCTTTCTTAAAAAACTTCTATTTAGGGAGAACTCCAATCTGTCAGTGCATATATGCATAAAAATGCATGTCAAAATAAGGCCATTCAATTACAGTGGCCTGACTGAACCTTGTACAGCCAGCCTCTTACTGAGGAAAAATTGTTTTAACCTGTTTTTACAGTGCAAATGCAAGTGAGCCTGTGCATCACAGCTCAGCACAGCTCAAAACCTCAGTCCAATGCCATGCTGAAACTGCCCTAGTTGGGATGTTCCAGCTACAAAACAAACCCCACCAAACAAAAAGCAGTGCTGCCTTGCCTTTGAACTTGCACTCATTATTACTCTAGACTAAATATTTCCATTCTGTCAGCAATTATACATACACCTAATATCTTAAATAGTTCTTAGTCTAGATTATCATACACATAAAATTTTACTTTATATAAGGGGATATAAATGTATAAATTTCTCTTTGATGTTCCATTTTTTGGCCTCACAACATTTAAATTTTACATAGATTAAAAAAACTGTGCAAACCCCAGCTATCCTGTAACAACTGAAAACTGCAATATTTTCCTCTTAATTAAAACTGAGTCACATCAATGAGGAGATTCTAGTTTCTAGCTGTTTAAAGTGGGCAGAAAAGTGTTTAAAACTCTGAATTAGGAAAAAAATTTTTTGCAGAAACATCCTAATTCAAGCAAAACAAAATTGTGTATTTTTAGTGATGATATAATTCACCTAAGCAATTAATAAGTGTCATGTAGTTTAAGTATTTGGATGATTTTTACAAATTTTAGGGTTTTCTGCAAAAATGATGACTTTTTAAAAAATGGGACTTTGAACCAAAGCTTCTCATTAAAAACTGAAAGTTGACGGTCTAAGCATGGGTGTGAGAGCCCAAGGGCTGGAGAAGCAGCAGGCAGGGGTGAAGGGAAGGACAGGAACTGCACAACCCCACATACACTGAGAGCAAGGGCTCAGTTTTCCTCTCTGTCTGTTAGGTGGGATTGCAGGTTCTAAAACAAAATGCCAAATACT
The DNA here is from genome assembly GCF_009819655.1 of Sylvia atricapilla. Classification (NCBI taxonomy): domain Eukaryota; kingdom Metazoa; phylum Chordata; class Aves; order Passeriformes; family Sylviidae; genus Sylvia; species Sylvia atricapilla. The sequence continues at coordinate 118,603,331 of NC_089140.1, read as the reverse complement.
TTTTGTTCCAAAAGAACTTGGCAGGAATCATTAGTTCTGTCACATACAGACAGAGATGATCTGATCATCCTCCAAGCCTTCCCAGTCTTGTTAAAACTTGTCTGCAACAGTAGAAGTGAGAGCAGACCTCCCTCTCTCTAGGGCCTGTCATCTCCTGTGCTTGAAGCTGGTAGAGTGAACTCTTTGTCTCCTAAATCTTGGGTCAGATGAACTCTCCTGTGGGTGGGAACCCATAGGTTTTTCCATATGTAGGTTTAGAGGGATTACCAGCACACAGCAGGAAAAGTGATACCCAAAGAAAATTGATTTTCTGTTTGCTGCTTTAAGAGATTATATCTACTAGCAACAATAAAAATAAGGCTGTTTGGAGAGAAACAAACTGTCAATGTCAAGGCTGAGGGCTGCATTTCCCCACACTTAACTACTTCTGCCTTTAAAGCAACGCCTTTAAATGTTGCAGATGTCAGAGGCAAGACCAACTGTTCTGCCAGAGGTAAGATCATAGTGCACATCACTGGATCAGACTCGGTGCTGCTTTTAGAAAGCACAGCAGATCAGCTGCACTGCAGAACTTCTTCATCATGAATTTTAAAACTTTGCACACTCTGTAAATAACTGTCCTTAATTGGGACACATAGCAAGACTCTTGATAATTCAGTTTGCATGTGGAGGCTGAGGGTAAGGAAAGCTTTTCCTTAGCATAAAATCCTGGTTTAGAAACTGAATGGTATCTGGATTCCTGCAAAACACCAATAGCAGCACATCTTGTGTGCCCAAATCTGAGAATTCCCCCTTCTGTATCTGAGCCTACTCTGACAGACATGGTATCTGGCTCGCAGAGACTCCACCACCCAAATATTCACCAAATCTACACTGATGGGAATTTTTTTTTGGATGGGTAAATATTAAGGAGAAGGCCTGACTCTTTTTTTCTAATTTTCCAATTAAGCAAACAATACTAGGATGCCTTTAGGATTCCCACATCAGTCCCATAGGAGACAGTGAACTGCTGTGAACAGAGCCTCCCTATTGAACCAGATCAGCTCTTAGAATTTATCGAAGCCTGTGAATTGTCATCTCTGGTCATTTCAAGGGAAGAAAACCAAGTTCTGTAGCTATATATTTGAGAGATTTGTTTTCTCTCAGCAGTCCTGGCTGCTCAGAAAGCAAGAGGATGCCACAAGGGTTCTTTCAGACTCTTAGGCAAAAGGAGTAAAACAACTTGGTTTCACTCATTTTTTTCTGTAACATCCCTGAGCACAAGGAGGGAACAGGAGGGCAAGCAGCAGTGCAGCCTGAACAACCACAGCTGAGCAAGAAGATCTGCTGCTGCCTTTCCAAGAGGCACAAATGCTAAGGATGAGTGATGGGTCCAGAGAACAAGCTACATACAGACATATAAATATATATATATATATATATATATATATATACACACACATCTCAAAACTATATTTATCTAAAGGCTGAAGTCCTGGAGGCTGTGACAAACAGAAGGCAAGCAAAATAAAAAGTGTAGTGCATAGGATGTGCGGTGAAATTATAAAAGAGATGAAGTATCACAAAGATATAGAAGTAAAAGTAGTTCATATAGCAAATATATATCTGGGTGGAGTAAAATGAGCGAAGAGTTTATTTAGGTTATAGAAGAAAATTAGTATGAATAGGGTTTATTTTTTTAGTGACTTAAAACCACAGTGAGATGGTTAAAAGAAAAAAAAAAAAATGAAGTGCTTGTAAGAGTACCCATAGCAACAGAATCAAAAATACTGCCAGCATCTGTACTCTCATTAAGTTTATAAAAAGGAGACTGATACTGTAATTGCCTAGACAGCATAGCAACTACCTCCAAAAAAAAGGGAGATTTCAGACTCCTGTGAAAGAATCATTAGCACTGAGTATATGAACTGGGTCACAATCCATGTGAGAAATTAAAGGCCATTAATGGTTGACATGATTGGCACTTCATACACAAAAGGGGTCTAGATCAGGCAGCCAGCATTTGGAGATGGTCCAAGACAACTCCCAGCACCTGATGTAAGAAACATGGAATGAATTCAAGTGTATGTGCAGTGAAAGAGGGATCAGTATCAAGTATTCATATACTCAAAATACTGAATGATCATTAATATGAACAAACCACTAGAAAAATCAAATTAACTAGAAACTGAAGTACTTCATCATACCCAGTTCTCTGGCATATCTTCATGCTGGTTGGACCACAGACATCTGACTCCCAGTAATGCCAATTAACTCACACAGGCATCTCATCATCATTCATCACCCGGGTGTTTTATTTCTTCCCACTGCCATTTCAGCTGTGCAGCTGGATATCCCCATCCTGCTGCCCACACTGCACTGATGCTCACAGGGACAAGTAGGAGTGGCTGATCAGATAGGAATATGAGAATCTTTTCCTATTCTCCTCCTCTAAACTTAGTCTAGAGGAGGTGTGCTGGGGAAGCCTTTGTACCAGCTACAGAGCTCTATAAATAACTCCTGTGTTTAATCTGGTTGCTCACTGTTGTGCTACATGAAGCCTATTATTATTTGTTCCTTTAATTATTGTAATTACTTAGTGTAATTATATCATCTCTGCTACAGGGAGCATACCCAAGGAAGGAGATTTCTGCTGGAGCTCAGTCAGTCTGTGCAGTCGTTCCTCGTTCTTGCCTTTCCCCTGATCAACATCGAAGCTGAAGTTGGAGTGCAAAGAGAAGCTGTCAGGCTGCAGCAACCGTGTCTGCACTGCTGGAACTTCCTCCTGCAGGGAATCCAGAAATGCACAAATCCTTCAGTTAAACAGCATCCTTTTTAAAACGGCAAATAGCTCCATGTGTAGTCCCTCAGGAGCCATAACATGGAGTCACTGTGGAAGCACAGGAACTGTGTAACATCACATGTCAGTTCTTGTACGTACAGCACGCTCCAAAGCTCTCTGCTTTAGTCGCCTCCTCTCCCTTGCAGAAGATGGATGCTGTGGTAATGAATTCACTTCTTCTAAGGCAGAAAACATTTCTCCATTAGCACCTGGAAAAACAGGTGAAATCATTTTCAAAGATATCAAAATACCAGGGAGTGCTCCAACCTGTTTATGTTTTGAAACAGGCCTACATACTGTACTTGACTCCATCACAGGAACGTATTCAGTACAAATCTTGTTTATACTCAGACATTTAAAGTAAATGAATACTCAAATGAGCACAGCACCTCTACTTGAAAGAGTGAACACTTGGAAAATCAGTCATTAATAGATACAATCATGTAACAGATTATGTTTGTAAATATGTTACATGGAATACATAATAACATTACATGGACTGATAGTTTTACACAGAATATGGTAACACAAAATCTGTGCCTTAATCACACATCCTTGGTCATATCTTTGCCTTTCATCTAGTACAATGTTAGAATCTGTTCATACAAGAATAAATAACTACACTTTTTGATCATACTTGTATCACATTACAGTGGGGGGAGTTTAATCCATTTTTATAATATACATGAACCCTAAGGTCATGTCTCTGCTTCACACTTGTCTATCTCCCCTTCTTTTGCTGACTCTAGAAACTCTTTCAAACACAACGTGTTTCAAACAAGTACTTTGGGTTTTTTTCCTCAGGGACCAGTAACCCCTGCCTGGGGCTGGTTGATGGCTTTGCTGCTGCTTGGTGCAGACAGTGGGCTCTGTTTCCTGCTGCAGTCCCTCTGGCATCTTTTGGAACAGAACCTCCCAGGAAAAGAAGGGACTCTGCTCAACAAAAACCTACAGAAGCCACTCCCACCAACTACTCTTCATACAACAAAGTCATGTTTTGGAAGAGTGGTTAGTACAGTACCTTTGCATAGAGTTAAAAAAAAAAAAAAAAAAAAAATTAAAAAAATTAAAAGACAAATGTGTGTAAATTCTAAACATAACAATTCAATAACTAAACAGTTTTTTTGTTGAAAATTTAAGTACTTTTGCTTGAAAAATATATCAAATAAGTTCAGAATAACCAAGATATTTTTCTTCTTTTATACTTTTGGTTGCTTTTTTCCCTAAAATTACATTTTTTATTCTCCTCCCAACATTTCTCTTCCCCAGTTTCACCAAAGGTACTCACGCTCTTATCACAAATGTTTCAAGTAAAAAAAAAATCAAAGCATAATTTCAAAATGGTGTCAGGCTAACAGCTGATGTATCAGAATTCCAGCTACAAGACCAGCTGAACTTCACTCTATTCAAAATAGTGCTATTACTTGGAATATAAAAAATGGTTTAACCATGTGAATTTGTCACAACAAAGGGCAAGCTTAAGAATTTATTTATGCCATTAGTGTATTATCAGTATCAGATGCTACCTGTTTTTGTAAGCATCTATCATTCAGATCCTGCTGCAGAGATGCTTTTAAATCACTGCATTAACACTAATGGATTCTAGGGTTTTCAGTGAGGCAAAAAAAAAGAAAAAATATATTAATGATCCACTTTATTTCTAACTGCCTCAAGTTTCTGAGCCCTAGGAGAAAAACTCATATGTAATGCTGACATAATAGATGTCAAAATTGAGTTGGATTTAATACCCATGTCAAAAAAAACCTCAACCAAAACAGAAGGTAGTGTTACACTCTTCTTAGGAAATGATAAACACTGTTAAAATACACTCCCTGTATTTCACAAAAGACCCCCAGACAATGTGAGCAGCACAACTCACAGCCCACAGAGAATGATAGATTTTATTTTTCATTTCAGGGATGGAAGTCAGCAGATTCATATTCAGAATGTTAGTACCTATTTATGAAGCCCAAATAATGCAAAGAATGACACATTTTTAGTTAATGCATACCGCTCACTTTTGAAGAACATGGTTTGCATCAGTCATAAATTATTTGGGGGGGAAAGGGAAAAAAGGGGGTGAGGGGGAATAAATAATATGTTAGGTTAACTCCAACACCTCACTAAACTGCAAGTACCAGCTGGATGTGAAGAAGAGGAGAAAGGACTATAAATATCATGAAGCCCATGTAAGTGGTGAATAACCAAGAGCACCCCATTACAGAGGTGGCAGCCTCAGAGCAGATGAAAGGACATACTTCACAGAAGGCACAGGTTGGATATTTATCCACATAAAAGTGCTGATGGTGAACAGGGATTCAAATTTGCCAATTCCAATTTGTGCAAGACAACCTGTGAAAGGCCCAGCTTAGCAAGGCTTATGAACTGCAGTCAACTCCAGGTCACTGGCAGCTGGAAGAGTCCTGCTTGTCTGCCCTGCATCTTGTGTTCCTCTCCATGAGCCTGTCCTGGCTGAGATGGGATGTTTGGCCCCAGCCCAGACTGATGGGCTCTCCTGAGGCATCCTTTCACCACTGAGCTGTACCAATACACCACAATGCCTACCTTGAAAAGGAAGGTTTTGCAGACTACAGAGAGAACCAAATGCACTGAACAAGGCTGAAAGCCCCACTCTGTGCTCTTCCCAATGCCCTGTACTCCAGGACTTGCACATTAATAGGCTTGAATACATTCCAAATGAAAAATTCTGCTTTTAACCTCTTTTAAAGCCAGAGATGATAATAATCACTTTATAGAAACAGTCCTTCATTAAAAAGTACCTGCAGGACTCTACTGCATCTCCCCTACAGCAAAGAATAAAAACTTTGCAAGACGATTTCCCATAGATGACTGAAAGAAATTTCAAGATAACTGAAATGCCTGCCAATAGAAAATAACATGCAAAGGCCTGAGCTATATGGGTTTTTCTAGTCTTGTTATTTCTACTAACTGCAAATAAAACAGCACTTTTACATCCATGCATATAAAGGTTGAATAGAGGGACATTACATGAGGCAGTGTATACAAAAATCTTTAGAAAACTAAAAATCTTCTGCTTCAGGTGATGAATAAGTGACAATGTCTGTAAGTAGGATGTTGCAAGTGAAATGAAATAATATGTAAACAGCAGAAAAGTGACTAATTTGGAATGAATTGCTATTTTATACCCATATAATCATACTTAAAAATCAAGCATGCTTGTAAATCAAAAGAATAACCATGAAAAGAATTGCTGACTGTCTAAGACTTTTGTATTTCACAGTGGACAGATTGCAATTGTAAGCTGTGATTGCCAATAAATTATATTGTTTGCAGAAGAACAATAGAAAAGCATTGCCTATGCTACCACTGCAACATATTTCCTGAATAAATATTAGCTTTTCCTTATCCAAAGCTGGAAGATGTCAAAAAAAGCCCCTTGACAAGACCAACCTCTCACACAAAGCACGAAGAGCAGAGAAAGATGCTTTCTCATGAAAATATGTAAGGAGGTAAAGGGCAACTGAGCAGCATCATTAAATTGAGGTATCATCTATACAAATTTATTGCAGTAAAATTTCCTAAATCTCATTTTAATTTGGAGACATAGCTCCTAATACTTCAAACCAATCACCATAGCTACAACCACTGCAACTCTAAAACAATAATAATAATTTTAGTGACTTAGCATTTCTCTAATTTCATTTCTCTACATGTCTGTACGTTCACAACATGGTTAAGGGAAGGTGTAAACTCACCAATAAAAGCACTGTCTGATTCCAACAGTGAATTTTTCTGGAATTCATTAGATTCATTCCTGAACTACAAAAGCAAAACAGAAAAAATGGAAATTCAGAGGCTTCAATATATTTCTGGGGCCAAATGATAATTAATGGAAATTAATTGTCAAACTTCTGCAAAGCAAAGAGCGGCTCTACAGTGTTAATATTCTACTATGCCTGACTTTGTGGTTCTAAAAACCCAATACATTTTTAAACAAGTCATTTTCTCTTTAAGCATTTGTTTTTTTTTTTACTTTTCTGTTTAAATCCCATTTGTTGAAATTGCCTACACATGGCAACTGTTGTGGTAATTTCAGTAACACAGACATTTCCATCAAGAAATTGATCTTTGTCACTCTGCATGAGGTTCAGAACAGTCAGTGCTCAAAATGAGCTTTGCACTTAAGGTTTGTATGAAGTATTGATCAAATGAGGAATGATTCCTTATGTTTAACTTATCCCACCACATACAAGCTTTGACATTAAAGCATTAAAATAACAAAATTCTACATCATAATATCAAGCACTAAGACCAATACTCATAGTTCACTTCATAGTTGCAACTATTTGTTACAAAAATCCTAAGGAATAATTTATGTCAAAAAGCACTCTAAAATCAAAGCAGTAGAAACTATCACAGGAAACGGAACAAGAAAAAACAAATCTTTTAGACTGCAAACTCTCAATGATAATTTCAGGCATTAAATTACAACTATAAAGTGCATTCATGTGATTATTTTTTTAAATAAAAACTGTTTTGTTTCTGCATTTAGTTACAGCATTATCCTCAAGTTTAACAACTTTGCTGTTGCACAGTCTCCTGTTTTTCATTGTTTCACGTTACCTTGAAATACAATTGAACTCTGTTATTCAGAATTTTGGGTTAGTGCAGGATTCTAATTTGATAGCTCTTTATTTTGCTCTTTTCACCAAGTCAAAAAATAAACATTTCATCTGAGAACAGATCCAATTCTTCAGTGCTAAGTGCATCACTTAAACCACCCAAATTCAGAGCAACTGCTTCTGGTTTGGCTTTTTCTACTAATCCTCATCCCCCAGCAGCAATCTTACATCATCTGAATATAAAATAAATACCAATGAATATAAAAGGTTAAAGTTAAAGAATCAGGCCCTCTCTATATAGAAAGATAAGCAACTTGTACATCAAGTTTAAGGAAGCTGTCATTTGTGTGGATGAGAAAAAGAATTTGTTTGCTGACTTGTTACATGATGTTCCTTTCTCCAAATCAGTGAAAGACAATATTTCTCACATTTGAAAAAATAATAAAATAAAAAACCTTTTATTCTTACCAGGCCCATGGTTTGTGGATAGCTATCCAAAGCATAATCATCTTGATCATGAAAAGCTACACAGAAAAGAGACAAAATGACAGGATTGACATAAAAATAGTTAATATAAAAACATGTATTATCAGCTTATTATTGCAAATATGAAGACCAATATGCATTATTTCTTTAAATATACATACATTGTGCTGAAGGAATGATTTTTTAAAACATTTGAATGCAACAATCATTCCAGTTTCCTTATGTACATTTAAGTAGAATCAGAGAAATCAAACAGAAATCTGTAGTGTATTATTTCCAATCTGGTTTTTTGGCTCCTAGCAGGGAATAACAATCACAGCAGTGACTGCAGAAAACCCCAAGAGTAAATTTACATTCAACATGCTGAGCACACCACACTTCCAGCTTTCAAAGAGAAGTTGAACCAGACAGAGATGGTTTTACAGAGAATAGTGATAAGAATATATATGCTTTTATCTAGGGATAAAAAACTCAGTTCTGGAGAGCACAGAGAACCAGCCTGAAAGTTAAGCTAAGAATGACCCTAAATGACCCTGAAAGTTAAGCTAAGAATGCATGCTGGAAATGCTGAGAAGCAGAACTGAAGTTACTTTTCTTACTTAGCTTAAGTTTTCAAATAAATTATTTAATTAGATTGTTTTTGAGGCAGAGATGCAAGAAACAACACCTTACTCAGTGTGCAGCTGACATTCTGTCCAGCACCAGGGCACATGGGCTGTCAGTTCCCCTGGCCTGACTCCCAGCCAATTCCTGACACACTGCTGCAGGCAAGCAGCACCCACCACTGCAGCACAGCAACATCAACCTGCTCTTGGGACTTTCCCTCACATCCCCCAGAATAATATTCATCCAGAAGTCTGCAAAAGACTGCCTCATTTAGAGGGTCACAGCTAGCACTTAAAAACTTGGGATATTTAAAACACTGATTCCTCAGTGTTTTTAGTTTCATTAACAGTCAACATATTCCTCTTTCACATAAAGAGAAAAACAAACAGAGGGAAAACAGTATAAAAAGCATGTAAGGCAAAGAACACTTACACTTAGTGTGGGAAAAAAGGTATGCCTTTGCCAAAACAGCTCATAACACATTATTTCACCCACAGTATTAAAAGTGCATACTGCTTTAATTCATCTTTCTTTCTGCCTTAAATCAAACAATAAAACCACTCATGTATTTTCAGAGGAAGATGATGAACTTGTCTCTGAGGAAAACAAACTGGGAACAGAGAGATGGAAACTAATTCTCCTGCTCAGCACCCAGTGACAGACTATAAAGTTAAATGATGTCGTAAAAGCAGTAGGAGAGAAAAAGAGAAGAAGCTGTTTAAGGATCCTCTAGAAGCATCAGTAGAATATACTTCTAAAATTTAGCTGCCTGTCTATCAGCTAATTTATGCTAACCTGAAGAGGCCTTTCCTTGGATGTCATCATGGAAGCCTACATTATCCATTAGCAGAAGTCTAAATGACTGCATGAGCTTGAAACTAATGGAAAAGGCAAATTTTTTTTCTAGCTGGTAGGGGTTTCTCTGCAGAAAACATTAAATGAAAGCTTTCTCAGACTGGTCTATTAAAAAATATTCTAATGGTGGAAAACCAGAACCAAGCCCCAGAGAGATCTCAGCTGAAGCCAGTGAATTATCTTTTGGCGTTTCAGTCAATCTCATGAAGAGCAAGACTGAAGTCAAGCCTATACATTCAATTTAGACATCAAAGAATACTCACAACCATGTAATTAACACAGAATGTGATACAGTTGCTTATTTGCAACTGTGATGTTCTATTATCCCCAAGCAGTATGGCACACCTTGCTTGAACACCAGCTTATCTGTCCAAGATAGAACAGGAATCACATTTAGTACACCTAAATATACTGAACAGAACACAGCTGTCACCCTTCACATCTTGGTATCAATTCTGTTAATCTTACAGGTCTGGCAACAGCTAACAGGAGCAAGCCTCAAAGCACTAGTGACCAGAAGAGGCATTCAGTTTTTCCAAAGCAGGATGCAAAAATGTAAATATTTTCCTTTCACATGTGCTTGGTTTTAATGTACAACTTTCACCTAAGGCTAATAAAGTTTAAGGAGCAATTCCATGGGTGACTGTGGCAAGGGGGGGGACTGTGGGAAGATGCCAGGGGGATACTCTGTCCTGGGCACGATGGAGCTGCTGCAGGATGCAGCAAGGCCTATCAGTCATGCTTGTGATGCCTCTGCAAACAAATTTGAGAAAGAGCAAATCAAAGTGTGGCAGCAGGACTGAGGACAAACCTTTGAGAAGCAGCCCTGGAGGCACCAAGGCCAGAGAGGAAGGAGGAGGTTCTCAGGTGGCAGAGCAGAGATTCCCCTGAAGCCCCTAAAGGACACTAAAGCAGATCAAAAGGTGCAAGAAGCAGCAGAGAGAGACTGCTGTGTAATGACCATAATTCCCCCCTGCCTGAGCCTGACATCACTCACTGCATCATAGAAGTAACTTGGTACCTGGGGTGGTCCCAAGGAAGGGGAGCAGGGACACTGAGAATGAAGGAGTCAAACTGGGCACAGGAAAGGGCAGAAAAGGTGCAGACTTCATGCTTTTTATTTTTTGCTACTCAAAATCTGTTATCAAATATTTAGTCTTACAATAATTAGGCTAATTTTCTCCAAGTTTTGGAGAAAATTTCAGGTCTGTTTTGCCCACAACAGCAATTGGTAACCTATTTCCCCATCTGCACCCTGGCCAAAAAGATTTATTCTTCCTGTTTCCCCAAAGAGCTGGAGTGGGGAAACAAGCAGGAGAACAGCCACGTAGGAGTCTGGCTATTAGCAAAGGCTAGGCCACCACAGAAATAAAGCTACTTGCTCTTCAAAAATTTAGTTAGGCCAGTCTGAATTACAGAGGCAAACATTTTTCTGAGAAATCTGTATCTTGCACTCAAAACTAAGTTCATTTGTATAGGTTTAAGCAACTCTCATAATTTTAAATGTCCTCTAAAACAACTGGAAATATTGCTCTTTCATGACTTTTGTAAAAGATACCTGAATATACTTTACATTTGGAATTAACTGTAGCATGCAAAAAAAGGAATAATACATCTTCACTGCTTCTGCAATATGCAGCCAAAATATTTTCCACATTAGGCTGTTAATGTTTACTCTCTTGGGATCATCTCTTTTTAATGATACAAACAACATTTTCCTTCCAGAACCTGCAAGTAGTTACAATACCTCACATGTGGTTTCTAAAGCAAAGGCTTTTTATGGATACAGGTTTCTGAAACTTTAAAATAGATCAACCCAAGATAATGGAAATAAAAGAAAATTCATCCATTAAAAGGAGATTAAGGTGAAGATACACTGGCTGTATTTTAATCAAGTCACAGTTCAAAACCGTTCTACTTCCTCCATGAGAAAAAAAAATTGCTCCATGGAACTTACCTGCTAACACTTTTTTCACAGCTCAGCAAAAGAGTTTCACTATTCTATAGTTTTCTCCAAAAAACAGTAAGAAAACTATTTTTCCTTTACAATTTTTGAAGTATGAGGCACTAGTTAAATTGCTTTCAGGGCACCAGAGAAACAGTCACAAGTAACTAAAACCCCCCCAAAACTAAAAGCCCTCAAAACCACCAAAGCTCCCCCAAACACTCAATCCTTTTATGCTCACATTACAATAGACTTTCAGTGTTCTGGTGTTTTACTGTTTCGTACTGCAGTGCTGACAGTGCACTTGAAAGAAGTAAAACTGGTGTTAGTGGGTTTTAATTCTTATCAAACACAAAACACAATTTCAAAGATTTTAATTTATCTGGGAGCATTCATTCCTTACCTTCTGTTTCTCTCCTCATTCTCATTCTGTCAAGCTTCCTCTGCTGCTCCCTCAACAGTGCCTGCTGTTGAATCTCTAGAGTCCGGTCATCTTTTGGAGGATCAGGATACATGTGCCTCAAGCCCATACGTGTTTCAGGATCTAGAGCAAAGACATGAAATTTACCTTTTTTTCCCCAAATTAATGTTTCTGAAAAGCATTTTTAAAGAAACATCTAAGTTATAGAAAAAAACCTTAGAAGTAATAGTGTCAATGGCCAAGAGAATGAGCAACTTAGCAATGATTTTACAATTTTACTATATTAAAAATATATGTTTTCTGGTAAAGAATAAACAGGAAGTTACAGAGAAACATAATTTGTTGGTTGGTAAAAAAGTCCAACTCCATTTATTTTCAGTAACACCATGACATCAAATGCACAAGAAGTTTAAGCAGCAGGCACTAGAAGACAGGTCAGTGCTCTAAGTGATGATGCAGCATTGTGAGGCCAAGAATTCCATGGAACTGCTGGAACAGCCCCACAGAGAGATACACACACAAACAAAATACTGCCCACAAAGTGCACTGCATGGGCAGTAGGTCATGAAGAGCCTGATTTTTATTTTTGTCTTTAAATCTTGTGTGGAATGAAAGATGGAGGAGAAGGTCAGATTGTTTTCCCTACCATTCCTCATCAGTGACAAGAAGATCTACCTGCCTTTGTATTTAAGTTCATTAAATTCCCAGATATTCTCTATATTGACAGGATCTTGTGCCTCCTTTAAGGAAGGTCGCCGAGCTGGAGCCTGCAGACGAAGCCTGGCCATCTCAAATATGTCCCTTGGATTCTTCTCTCTCCTCCTGCTTGAGAGGTTTGTTAAACAAGCAGAAAGCAATTTAACACAATATTGTTAATGAGTTGGATGGAAATATAATATTGATAACATTCAGAACTTTTATCTTTAATAAAGCTATCAAAACAGGAAAATAAATTTCAAAGTGATGACCCTGCATATCGTGTTATAAAAAGAGATAACCTACTTAACCCCTCATACTTTACAGAGTGGAACTAAGGCTGGAAATTAGATATATCTTTTCCAGCTAATTGGTATGATTAACCAATACATTTTGGAAACAAATCAAATTTATTAAATAAAGAGAACATGATTTTTCAGTAAGAAAGAAAGTATTTCCACAACAGTACAGTACTCATAAGCATAATCAGCAGCAGGTACTGCAGTTTACAGGCACAAATTATACCCTAGGGAAAAAAGTAATGGGATAAAATTCTACCATAGACATCTGTTTTAGACCACTCTTCAAGACAGAGCATTGCAACTTCCCATCTCAACAGTACAGCCTTCCTTACAATAAATTTTAGCAAGAGTGTTGGAGAAAACCCAAACACATTTGAAAAAAAATTTTAAAAAATTATATACGAGTTCTATCTTTGTATTTTCATTCCACTCATGTACATTGGCCAACTAATACTAGCTAATAATACACAGTAACTCTGAGGTCCTGTGAAAAATCCACCTTTTTAAACAGAAGATTAAATCCTTACCGTGTAACTGGTACATTATCATGACTGGCCACATTCAGCAACTGTTCCTGCAGTCGCCTCTCTTCACTACGAAGCTGTCTCCTCATTTCTGATAATTCATTTATCACATTCTTCCTTTCTTCTGGAATTCAGCACAAATAATTTAAAAATAAGGAGTGTCAGAGCAACTTTGCCTCCTACTTATAAACATAAGTAAAAAATAATGGAAATAAAGAGATATAACGAAATGTTAATTAAAACAAAGATAGTATAAACAAGAGAACTGCAACATTCCATAAGCTAGAAATTAGATCAGAGTTTATATTTTGAGACAGTAAAATGACCAGAACCCCTGAACGGCAGAAAACACACAAATGTCACTGGAAATGTTTCACTATATTTAAAAAAGGAAAAGCTGTGGAATACAAGTGGATGTTGCCAGTAAATAGCCTTAATTTGAAATTTGCAACCCTACACAGTCCTCATATAACGGGAGCTGCAGTGGTACCTGCAAGAACTCAACAGCTTTTCTTTTCCTGACTCAAAAGTGGGACATCTGTCTGACTAGTGCGGATTCTCTTAAGTGGTCAAGAGTTCTAACTCCAATTTTTAGTACACGCTTATGCTGACTTTTCAGACTTACTTTGGGTCTATGCTGTTTTTTGGGGTGAGGAAAGCACTCCTCCACAAGTTAAACCTGTTTCAGAAATTCCTCATTTTCCAAATAACATAATTTTGCATTTTACTGACTTTTACACTTTAGAGTCCACGCAAGTCTTAGCAGGCACGCAAGTCTTAATAGTTTAAATCCTCAAAGACTCAATTTTTGTGTCTTTATTTCTCTCATGACAGAAGGTCTGAGTCAATCAATTTCCAATGGCTGCATTAAGAACCACTCTGCCTTCCATTTAGTGGAAAATCCACAACTCCCTGGAATGGCCTCAGGTACTTTCTGCTGCAGGCTAGCATTTGGAGAACATCACTTACAGCTACATTTCATGTGTTGTTTCTTACATACTTGAAAAAAAGTATCAGCAGAAAAATAACTGCTTTCCACCCACATATTGCCAGGATAACTAATATAATAAAAGCAAAGGAGATCCTTCCAGCACAATTGAATTTTAGAACCACCAGTGAAAGCTAAGAGGAATGAGGAGAGGATTAGGCAGACTAACAAAGGTAAGTAGAATTTAAGAGGTAGAATGCAAAGCTCTACACTCTGTTGGTCTGATCCCTTACTCAGCCAATCCAAAATTTCCCCATTTGCCATATTCTGGTCATAGTGATTCCACTGTTCCAAGAGGTCCAGCATTTCCCATGCAGACGATTCCATTATCAGAGTTTTTACAAAAACATATTTCCTTATGATGACGCATAATAAATGCATTTTTATTTTGTCTCAAAACTTCAGACATACTATACAGTGATCCATACATTGATAGTACTAAGAGAGAGAAAACACCTAGACAGAAATTTAAACTTTAAAGGACTATTCTTTTGGAGGCAAGAAAAGGAGCTGTAACAAGAATGGTTTTGTTGTAATAGAAAGGGAGCTTGCACTGAAGACAAATACCCACCTAATGAACGCAGCTGATTTCTTCTAGCAGGGACAGGTGGAGAAGGAGCTCTTGGCTGTGCAGGATCCTCATGATCATCATCAAAGTGAAATGTAATTCGTGAAAGGAAGAAATTACAGTGCATTTTATTTCCTTATTTTATATCTAATTTACATTAACAGTTGGAAGTCAGAACAGTAACCTCAGAGGTTGTGAAAGCCTGAGGTTTTTTAAACCTGATCTTTAAATGTATAATGCAAATTACTATGACAATATCTATAATGCACTATTCTGAGTTCTAAACAAATCTATTTTGAAATAAAGTACTGCTAAAGAAATAAACCGGCCTACCTCCATTCTTCACATTTAGGAAATTTAGGGAAAGCAGTGGTTTAAAGTGTGACATAAAATATTCTCTGAAACTGCACTAGAAAGTGTTATCCCAGTTCAGACAAAGAGTACAAAACAAACAAATATTTTTTCAATAAAAAGACAGAAGTGTAGCCTGAGATTCAAATATCTTAAACAATTATTTAATCTACTCTCTTCAGGGAGAAGCTTATTTTAAAAGTCAAAAAAGCCCTAGAGAAGATTATAAGGAAAAAGAAATGAGAGGTCTCAGAAGCACTACTGTAACTCATTTGTGATGCAGAGAAGAAAGCAAAGCATATTGGGAGTAATAATCTTCTTTCAAAAACATAAAGATTGCACGAGAATGTCAGTAGCTACAAATCAACTTCATGCCTGAGCAAAGTTCTTCTGTGAGTGAAAACAATGAGCTGCTAGATTGTATGTAAACTTTCTTATCCTAAATCTTGAGATCATCAGACCCCTGGTAAGGATCTGGACAGTGTATGCCCTCTCCAAAATGAGGTACTTATTCCTACAGAAAATGCACATGCAGGGAAAAAAAACAATAACAAAACAATTTTTTTCTTCAATACCTGGAATAAAATTTAACCTTAAATTTCAGAGCTACCAGGCTGATGAATGAAAAGACTGTCTCGTTATCCAGGACATTCCAGTAACAATTGGTGAACTTTAAAAATCTGGCATGATTTCATCCACTGTATTGTCATAAATAAACAATAAATAAACATAAAATAAGTAAATAAAAATAAGCAGAAGTTGGCTGTAACAATCATACTTGTGCACAGTAAGAGAGACGGCTCTCAGCAGAGGGAATCCTTTCTTCTTTCCGTACTGGTTTGTTCTGAAGAGCGGGAATGACGGGCGAAGGTTGTCGTGACAACTGCAGGGAGGAAACCAAGACTGAAACTACATTCCTACAGCTTCTGAATAAAGTGTTATTTTGGATAGGGTAAGTTTTGTTAGTGTTTTCCCTTTGACAGAAAGAAAAAGTTCCTAAATGAATAAAACAACTGCAAAAATTCTGTCATGATTTTTGTTTTCTATCTATAGAAATTTCACTACCATTTTCTATGCTGTAGGGGTTTTTTTCTTAATTTATATTTCAGTTACATATCTTTTTTCTTCTAGGCACTTCCTTCATAACTGTCCATTTCAGAGAAATGACAGAAACTTAGTACAAATTTTATAAGCGAGAGAGTTTTATAATTTACTTAGATTTTGTCCATCAGAATTCTCTGGGATGGATATCTTACATAATCCAGCTCAAAGGAAGATAATTAAATTACTGAAAATGCCATTGTTCAAGATGAACAGTCCTACCAGTCCTCAAATAAACAATTTTATTTATATTTACACCTCAGCAAATGCAGGTCACAGTATTTACAGTAGATATAAAAATGAACTATGGAGTGCAGACTATTAATCTTTTACCATTTTTAATGCAAATTTCATCAACAAAATTAAGTTTCTATTGCAGTATGTCTGATTTTTCCATCAGCTGTTTTCTGTGCATTAAGTATACTGCAGTTTGATAAACTGAGAGGGGAACGGCACTGAAAGTAGAGGTCTAAGAAATCATGTGATTTCCTTAAAATCCAGTTATTTTTAAAAGTTGTCTTAGAAAGTAATTTAAACGTACCATCTTCTTTTCCTCTTCCACCTTTTCTTTCTCAAAATATTGTTTAAGTTGTTCCTCTTGCTTTTCTTCTTTTTCTTTCCCTTGTTTTTCTAACTCTTTTCTCCTTTCTTCATCTAACTGAATTATTTCTTTATTTTTCAATCTTCGCTGTAACAGTTTTAATACATAAAAAAGACTCAGTTACTAAAGTTTTGTTCTCTTTCTCTTTAAGAAGTTAAAATTACACATCAAAGTGATGAGTATGAAATAAAAAGCATATTTCATAAGTCTGACTTCAAATATCCAAATTAAAATATATCTCACAAAAATATCAGCAGCCTTGGCTCTGCTAACATCATTAAACAGAATTCCCAAGAACTTCTATAAATACCAGTTTGTGACCCCAGTTCTGCCATCAGCAAAGGCTAAACTGTAGGAGTCATTTCCCAAAATTCAGATTCAGTTAAAACATACTGCAGACATGTACCACACTATCACAAGACCACAGAGAAATTATCATCTGGTCTCAGTTTTAGTTGTGTGACTGTGAATAGCAATGACACCAATTAGCTCCCTACTCTCTGTTAGACCAGCTCTAGCATCCAGAAGACAAGGCTCACCCAACTAAATTGCTCATACCAGGGAAGAAAAATTTAGAATATAAGATAAATGTTCTGTCTTAGAAATTTTCAAGTCCTACATCCTAATCTTATCTCTCATAATCCCACAGGGAATTGAAAGACTCCTCCTTCTCTGATGGCCTTGTGTCCTCGTCCTGCAATTATTCTATTCTAATAACGTAAATTCATTAAAAATGCAAACCCAAGAAACAAAATTTGGGGTATGAATTAAATCCATGGGTATTGATTTAGGTTTGAATTTGCCTCCATGAAAAGTATTCACTAGATTTGCTTGGCATTTGCTCAAAACAAGCAGTATTCTTAGCTCAAAGAGTCAATTTTTTTGCCAATTCAAAAAAAGTCTTTACAAAATATTCCCGCATAGTTACATTTTTCATGTAACTTCATGAGAGATTTAAGACAAAAACTGGGATGGTATTTTTTAATTCACCAATTTGATAAAGCTTTTTATTAGCCTCACCACCAATTTCTTTCAGAAAGGAGGGCACCACAGTCATTTATAAAACCACAAGTCTTTTCTTGAAAGAATTAACAGTACTTCAAGTTTGTAGTATACAATAAAGAGTGAGAAGAATGTGCTAGTTAATGCTGACCATCTTCCACCTTTCCTCTGCACAATGTAGACTCATTTAAAAGCAAAGACCAGGACATTTCTCAGCTTACCTTCTAGACAACAAAAATTACAAAGGGTTAGTTTAGGACACAAAGAAGTCAAAGTATCAAAATACTAACCTCCTCATCTTTCCTCCTTCTCTCCTCTAGCTCCTCTTCATATGCTTTTTGAATTCTCATCCTCTGCTCTGCGAGCCGTTTTTCCTCTTTTTCTTCTTCTATTCTAAGTCTTTCTCGCTCTGCTTCTTCCCTACGTCTCTTTTCTTCAATCTTAAAAATAAAACAAAAAAGTATTCAACTGTCAGTAGCCCGTAACAATCTGATTAACAACATTTACCACCATGATTTTTACAGTACCTACTTGCAAAATCAAAAGTTATAAAGTGCAACCAAAGGAATCCTAGAGCCTGTCCCATATTTCAACTTCAGAATTCCCTTAAAATCAGGTTCTATTTTACTATTTCTTTCCAGCCATTGGAGCCACCCCCTACAGGAAAACTACTTAAAAGCACTAGTAATAAAACCAAAGTTCCTAACACTTGCTCTATTCAAGATGTGCTGGAGTAACACTTTTATTCACTGATTAAATAATGGAAGATGGGAAACCAAAAAGAATTACCTTTTTTTATTCCACAATTGCAGTATTCTTAGACAAAGTGCTGACTTACTGAAGCAAAAGATCTGTCCATTCTTTAGTCTATTTGGTAGCTTTATGCTTGGAAAAAAAACCTTGATCTTTTCAAGAGATCCACATCAAACTACTGTATGACCTTAGTGGTCTCTTAAATTCTCACTTAAATTATAATTTAATAATTATTAAATTATTTCCTTTATAATGGTATTTAATTACATTGATAGTTAATTTGTGCAGCATAAGATTAAATGTGAATTATTATGGACAGAAGACATAAGCTGGTTGAAGAGCAATCAGGTTTTATATAGCCATCAATAAATACCTACACCATGACTGATTACCATTTCATTTTGATGAACATGCACTTTAAGCACTTAGATCTCCAAGGGCACACATCTTGGTTTCTGTAGTCATTTATGTATGCAAACCTGTATTATATGCACAGTTTCAAAACTCAAGACTGTATTTAGAGAGCTGAACTTAAAAAAAAAAAAAAAAAAAGAGTCTAGATTAAAGAAGCCAACTATTAAGAAATGCTTGTCTAAGTGATGCTATTATGTAAGCCAAAATCCAAGAAACTCTGTAGTACACAGCTTTTAGTAGACTTCTTCTGTACAGAATTGGCTGTGATAGCACAGGTAAGGTCTTTGGTGGGCAGTGCTGATTTATTCTGAATGCAAACCCTCTTTTCACAATTTATTTCACCAGATGACATCCGGCATGAGCATTTACCTGTAGACGCAAGAAGTTCTTGTAGGATTCCTGTCGCTTAAGCTGCTCTAGAGATGGAGGTTCACCAAACACATTACCTCGAGCAAAAGGAGAGGCCTGTGCAAATGTAATACCTAAGGGAGGGGAAAAGTTACAGATAAAAAAAAACAAAACTTAAAACAGCAAGGCAAAATGAAGAAGGGGAAATCTGAGACATTTGTTTCAAAAGGAAGCTTATGACAGCCGTAACTCAAGGCTATAGCTGGGCTTGAAAGTTCTTACATTTTCTGCCTGGAAAATTGCCAGGTTTTAACTGTTTAATACATCCAAGCGAGTTGCATTTCTACAAAATAACACCTACTAAAGTCACCTATTCTACTGTTAAATCTGCAGCTCAGTATCTAAGAACATTACCTGCAAATTAATTACAATAGCCAATACTTTACACTTCGTAACTTTACTGCTTGCAAATTCCTCTCACTTAGAACATAAAGTTTTGTTCCTCAGGTTTATTCACTCTTTAAAAACAGAGCGTAATACCAGAACAAATATTTACAGAAAATAGCAAAGGATGCTACAAAAAGCAAAGCTCCACACTGGCAAATAAAATTCTAAGCAGTCAGAAATCTGAATTCAGCCAGTATAAAATGAACAAACTGTACTATAAAGTTTGAAGTGTCAGGTTTCCTTTAGCCCTGAGTTACGACCATGACATAACCATACAGTCCCCAAAGCTCTAGACAGGAGGATTAATTCAGACACCACACAGAGCAGGTTTTGCAGAACAGAATCCTTACATGAAGCTGAGGAGAAAGAAAGGAAGTAAAGAAAAAGCAGTGTAAGTTGTGTTAACTTTCCAGCTCATGCAGCATGTTTTTCACTCATATGTCTGCTCTGAAGGATAGTGCCTCACAGATGTGCAAGAGCAACAGCTCCACTGAGCTGAGATGAACATCACATTTCCCTATATGGTGAGTCACCCCAAGTCAGATGAAAGCATAAATAACACATTAAAGTATTCCCATAGCAATGCACATGTTTACTGCTACAGCCTAGCCTTAGGAGCATGTGTTTGCATACCAAGGAGTACACTTTGAGATTATTTTCCTTACATGGAAGCAGTGCTTGAATCCTTCCAAAATATAGCTAAATTTACATGTGGTTCTTTCATGATGAAGTTGCTTCCATATAAAAAAGCAGAATAAATTCCACATACCAGTTAGAAGGCATGGGTACACGACAGACAAGTTACTGTGGAAAATGTCAAGGGAAACGCTGTGTACCATCCTGCAAGTTCCTCTTTTAACAGGGCAGTGTATCAAAAAAACACCCCCAAAACCAAGTAATCAAACCCACCAAAACATACACAAAGCCACTCTACTACGTGGCTGATCAAATTCAAGGTGCAAGACTGTGAACTTCCCATCACTGATGTGCACCACCACCACTTATCCCAAAATAAGTGATCTAACCAGGGGGCTCTTGGCTGTTTTACATTATTACTTTATCAGCCTTCCTGTTTGTATGTTTAACCATTTAGTAAGAAGTGAATCTGTTGGGATAAAGAGACAGAGGTGGGACAGACGGAACAAGAGTCAGTGGTAAGGATGCTGAATAGCAATTGTGCAAAATAGATTCATGCCCCAAATACCATGTCTTTATTAAGTGCAACAACTCAAATAAGATAAGGAAAAATAGCATCTAAGCTGAGTTGAGATCATCACCAATCCTGGCCTTTGCTCATCCTAAACTAGGGACCGGTCAGGAGTAACACAGTGCTCTCATTTAGATGTCACACAAAACCTAAGAAGATAAAGTTGCATTAGTTTTAAAATATGAAAGTAAATCAAAA
The DNA here is from genome assembly GCF_009819655.1 of Sylvia atricapilla. Classification (NCBI taxonomy): domain Eukaryota; kingdom Metazoa; phylum Chordata; class Aves; order Passeriformes; family Sylviidae; genus Sylvia; species Sylvia atricapilla. Next base: position 118,582,093 of record NC_089140.1, on the reverse strand, counting down.
TCCCTAGAACCTGGAGGCAGTGCACAGGACTGCTCCATATGCACCCAATTTACCTGTAACTTCTTAGAACTTGTTAACCTAGTTACTGTACCAATTTCACCTTAGCTTCTAACATCACACACCTGAAGACTTCCTTTTATTCCAGATTCTCACCTACTACACAGCTGTATTTTACTGTGTCATTTAAAACAAAGAAAAACATGTACAAAGACTTGATTAGAAAACACCGAATCTGGAAAACTAATATACTGACTCTGACTCTTCAGGGCTAAAACAGCTTTAGTTGTCATTACTGACAAGACAGATAAGATTTTAAGAGCACACAGTGACAGCAGTGAAGAAATTTGGGAAAGAAGCACGATACTGACTTCACAGGAAGAGAGTACTGTCATAGGACTACCAGAAAGAGGTAAAGAAGTACAGAATTTTGATCACTAAGACTTATGGATAGTTAGAGGAGTAATATAGTATTCTTAAAAACCTGCTATTTTATTTGTAGATGCTTCTGAGTTCTCAGGTCTTGAGGAGGCCAAACTTAGGTCAACAATAGCCCTCTTATCTTCATATAGTCTTGCCTCTGGTTTATGATATGCCTCTTCATTTCGCCTGTGCATGATATTCAAGTCCGCTAAAGGAAAGGGGAAATAACTGTTTATAGTATTACAGTATTTTCATTTATCATAAAGGCATGTTCACTGTAGATTCTCCAAAATACACGGGGATTTGATCAGATTCCACTTTTCCTGAGCATATCATCCATGGGAACAAAAAATTCAGGCAAAGACAAGAATACAGAAGCTAAGGATGGGATACTAATCATTAGGTACTCTTAACTAACATTAAAAGATTTATTTTGTTCCTTTTCTTTTGTCAGGAACGATTCTCCAGAACAAATCTCCCTTCTCCCTTGCATCAAAAATGCAATTAAATGGAAAGATAAAGAACTCAAAGACAAAATTGACTGACAAGTCTCTGTAGACAAGCAGATATTTAGAAACCACCCTTTCTTCTATCTCCATAAAGCTTTAAAATACTTTTGAGTTTAGTATTGATATTTTAAGTGCTGAATCTCTCTAACGGGTGTTGAGGGAAATAAGTGCAACTGAAGCACTGAAGCATATTTTGCTCTTCCTGTCTTCAGTAATAATCCAGGTGCAGATTTCAATATGTAGGCAAAGCAACATTATCCAACATTTTCATCAAAATTTACATGGTGCCTGATCAAAGATGCTAATTTCAGCTCATTTTGAACTATTACCATACTACACTTAGAAGGCTCATTTCAAAACAAAAAGTACTGCAGTTTTCAGATTACCTTTTGAAATACTGTTTCTGATAATTATGAATTACTGTAGTCATTTATGCACACAGATTCTGAGAACTTTAAATTCCATGCCCCTCTCTAAAGCAACTTTTGCATATAATCAGTCTCAAAAGCGATTTACAGACATTTTAAGAGGATAAGAAGACAAGTCACACCACATAAAAAAGACATGTCAGAAAGCATGTTCTGTTTCATGACACTTGACTCATAGCTTATCCATCATGCTGCCAAGCTACGGTGGAAAAAGTATTTTACATGTTTAATTCAGGAAAACAGGCAAGGAAGCTTCTTTCTCTTGGTTTCTCATTTACAGACAAAGATAAACTTCTCAGCAGTTACATATAGAGCTCAGGCCAGCATGAGACCTTTCCATGTCCAGTCACACCACTGTTGAAGCCTAGAGGAAGAAGCCAAACACGTAAAATGCAGTGCCTGAAGTCAGGCAGTATTGAACACCCCATCTGCCCTGTGGATAAACACCACGTTGGATCCTTAGTACAAGCTTCTAAACTTGTAATTTGGCCACAAAATCTTTAAAAAGCATGTAAACTTCACTCACTACTCTCAAAACACAACTATTAATTTTGACATATGTTGCTCAGGTGTCATACAACTTAAATACCTTTGTGTATAAACTATTATACAGTAAATATTAAGTGGTTTAGTGGAAGTGTAGATGAACAACCTGGATCATAGCTATATTCCAGGTCACTACTCTCATCTTGTATAAAACAGCACTTGGAAAAAAGTAAGCCTTAAAAAAACATTACTACTGAGTGCTCTTTATATAGCTATTTACCAGCAGTGTTACTTTGGGAAATATAAATATTCCACTTAGCTTTGTGCATTTATATAAACATTCCTTTTTTTTCATATCAAAATTAGAGATTTCTAAGACTAGAAACCATTCTTAAAAAGAAAAAAATTAAAAACAAGTTCCTGGGACATGCCTAAATAAAAATCTCAACAGGCTTTAGCACATGTGTATTGCAGATGATTCTAACAATTTGTTTTTCTCCTTCTCCCTTTGCAACTGCATTGTATCTTCACTTACAGTTGACATATCCTGTGTTTCCATTTTGCTTGGATTGTACTATTTGAATGACTCTACAGAAATCAAAATAATATCTCAATTATTCCTAGAGTGCATCTCTTGATTTGTCACAGGCTACTAGTGTTACAAAATAAGGAATAATGTGGCTGAATAGAGCCCTTACGAGAGTGAGAAAACGTCTCTCTTTGAAAAGAGAACCCAAAATTTTCACAAACATACTTATGAGATTTCCTTCTGCATCTTTGAGAGGAGCACCACCACCACCTCTGCCCCAGGGATTGTAATTCCTCATTTCTGCTTCTAACTTCTCCTTCTCCTCTCGCTCTTGTCTGCGTCGTTCTTCTCTCTCTCTTATCTAAAAACAAAGCAATCAAAGTTAGTTCCACAATAATATCACATCAAGTAGAAGTTAAATAAAAATTTAACAGAGCAATCTGAATGCTCTCATTATCCATTTCCCTCATCTACTTCCCTCATCTACAGCAAGCAAACCCAAACAGTTCACTGTCTACACTGCAGACAGTGCACTGCATTCGGTTGTCAAAACATGCACGTCCAGTTGTGCATAATCAGAGAAATGCCCTACACAGTATAAGACTTCCAAGTTCCAGAAATGTCCACATGTGACATTTGTGCTTGATCAAAAGTTCCATATGCTTGGATCTTTGATACGAATGTTTATGCTGCCTGAAAATTAAAACGGCAAAATTCTGCAATATTACTGCGCTTACTTCTCTCAATCTAGTACATTTTGTTTAACCAAAACTTAGGCTGGGGATGACTCCCAATCATAAATGCCTTAACAGAATGTTACACAATTTTATAATCATTCATAAAATAGTTTTCTGTAGTACTTCACTATGTTCTATGTATATAACACAGGAGTGTTCATATGTTTTGTTCTTCTTTTTCTTAAAAATCCTTTATGTAACTAAGTCTTCTAACAACTGTAGCCTTTATAAAATGAACAGCTGTTAAAAACTCCATCTTCTACTCAAAGCTTTTAAAACATTAACTATTTATGCATTTGAAATATATTCATGTATTTTTCTTAAGCTTATTTCTCATGTGCATTAGAAAAACACTTCATTAGATAAATATAATTAGATAAAACACTGTGAGGGTGGTGAGGCATTGGAATAGGTTCCCCAGAGAAGCAGTGGATGCTCAGTCCCTGGAAGTGCTCAAGGTCAAGTTGGATGAGGCATCACACAGCCTGGTCTAGTAGAAGGTGTCCATGGTAGGGGGGTTGGAACTAGATGATTTTTAAGCTCCCTTCCAACTTAGGTCACTCTGGGATTCTATAGTTTCCCTTTATCAAGTAATCACAATTTCCTAAGAGATATAATGAGTCAACAAAGACCCATCTAGCCCCTTCAACTGTTTAAAAAAATCGTCAGTCAGGTTTATCTATAGCAAAAATATTCTGATTGCTTCTGATTGCTTTGAACCATAGCAACTATAAAAGATTGTATCATGCCACATTTATTAGACCTGTATGTCATATTGTGCAGTCTCTCATATAGGAAGGTAATACTTAGGACTATAGTGAGAAAAATGCCTTCAGAGAACCACATGTGCAGTATCTGACACTATTCCTAAATGGTTATTCTGTTCTTTATTTGACCTTGATTGGCAGCTTTTCCTTTATCTCTTATGCACAAATATAATTAGAACTACAGTGTTTTATAGGTATTATTTATCTCTACCAAAGAAATAGATAAAAAATAAGATAAGAAAACATTAAGTGCCCCTGAACTGGGTTCTAGGAAAATTTCTGCAAAAGTAACATGTTTCATCAAGTATATTTTGTAACTATAAACTCCCACAAGGTGCAGCACCAAAAGACCACTGAAGTGAGTATAGGACTCAGATGTTGACTAGAATAGGAGACCCAAACAATTTGTCTACTCTATCAAAAAAGAAGCTAAAAAGAAGTAAGACACCACCTACAAACACCCTGGAGGTAAACATGAGGCAAACCTTTACATTAGATCATGAAGGACTTACAGAAATTAGACTGTTCCTAATACTTATAGCATTAATGGAATATCATAGCTATACAAGCCATTCTCTTCAAGATGAAGGTTCTTATGTTCATGAAAATGCATGCCTGGAACTAATCTGTTTGCTGTAACATTTTAAACATTCTCTCTGCCTCTGACAAAAAATCTGAAGAGCTTATTGTCCACCTGAAAAGCTAAAATGAGCTAAAGCAAGGTCAGAGGAAGGAAGTGATGAAAGGAAGGAGAGTTTGAAAGCTTTTTATTTGTAACTACATAAAACAGTCCTAAAGAGTACTATAGTTACAATCATTATTTGTCAAAAAAAAGAATGAAGAGTTAGAAACTTTATTGCTCAGTACCTGCTGTTGTAATTCTTGTTGGTAAGATAATGTTGCCTCTTTAGAAGGTTTTGTTTTCTCTTCAGAATACGCTCCTATGCTTCTTTGTCTGTCTCCTGTATCTCTCTGTCCAATGTTACTTCTAAATTGAAAGATCACACATATAAAAGCAAGATATCACAGGGTCCAGAGGGGGAGGGTAATTTAAAATTTTTTTTAAAAAATCCCTTCCTGATGTATGTAAGAGCTATTGTTTCCCACAGCCTGGCAGTTTATAATCCCAAACATTTCCTAAAATCCATGTGAAAATAGCAGTTGACTGAATTATTCTTTTATTGTCTAGATAGAAAATCTTTGTTTAGAGGTTTGAAGAGTTGTCATTAATACATTTTATTTCAAAGGGACATCTGTTCTCAGCAAAATATTACCAAGACAAAAAGAATATCAATACAGATAAATACGCACAAGGAATACAAATATAGTTAATACTTACACAGTCTGCTCTACTGGAGCTTGGCCTAAAGGAGGATCCAGACTAGGTATGGGTTGCATTCCCATCATACCTGTACCATCTGCACAGTGAACAAAAAAAACCCAGAAAAACCATATTTTAAATTTTGAATGCTCAGATATAGGTATTTGACATTATTTTAAAGAACAGAGTTCACTGCTCATACTCTGTGAGTGCAGAACAAAGAGCTCCCTCAGCTTCTATAAAAACTTAGATAATCCTTAATGCCCTCTTAAAGAAAGAAATACAATGCCAAGGCACATATATGTTTCTTAAATTCAACTAAATCCCTTTAGATTTCACAAATTATCTCATTAACATATTCTAAAATCAAAAAACAAAATTAAATTACTCGCTTAATGGTAACATTTATCCTTATTCTTTCCAAATGTCATTCAAATCAACTAGTAAAAGAGTTATTTTTCTAAGGTTTTTTCCTCCTTTATTTTACCTTTTCTATGAAGGTAGCACAAAAATTTTTTAAAGTATTTCTAGTTTTTTCTCTAAAAAAAGAAAAAAAAGAAAAAAAGAGAAGAACAAACACCACCTAATCCAGTCTCTCCCTACACACATCACAATAGTTTTAATCGTGAAATTATCATGAAGCAAAGGATAGACAAAAGCAGTGGTTAAAATATAAAAGTAGACTACTTCATACATTATTTTAATATATTTAATGCATTTATAAATATCTTATCAATATTGATAATTATATCTGAAATTGTAACAATGTCTAAACATGTAATTAATTATTTTAAGTTATTTTAGGAAATAATGTTTTAATTATCAATATTATAAATAATATTATCTGGGATGAGTATCAGAAAAGAATCTGAGACTAGAGGTTGTTCAAGTGATGAACAAGATTTCTGGAAGTCATAGCTCTTTTTGTTGCTGGAGAAAATTACTTCATTCAAAAACAGTACTAAAAAAAGCCCTTTTCATTCAATAGACATCTAAAAGATGGGTTTAATTTGCTGTTACAAGTTCTACATTATTCATCATTTAACCAGATTAAACGTAGTCATATGAATCACTCTAACAATCCACCTAAAATCATAAACTTACAGTAAGCAAGAGCAGGATCCAAAGGATTCCTAGCCCCATAAAAGTAATAAGCATCATCATAAGGTGTTTTGTAGTTGTCTGTCAAAACCGGAGGTGGAGGTGGTGGCAACGGTGCAAGCCTTAAAGAAAAAAGGACACAATTCCTTGGTTTAACTGAAAAGACATCATGAAAATAAGTGGAGTGAGGAGAAAAGGAGAGGGAGGGAAAGAGAATGGAGAGGGGATGGGGATAGAAAGAGAATTTCTTACAGAAAAATTCTACATTGAGTTCAGCCGCAGACCTCTCATTAGTGGCATGCAGGAACAAGATGCAGTAATTCTCAGTAGGGAATTAACCTTCCCTGAGGGTGCAGTACATGAACCCAGACTATGCCAGAGATCTAAAGAACATCAAATAAGCATGCCTGCATTAAGTGGCTCACTTAATGGTACTTCCTGGCCGCATCAGTAAAGAAAACAAGGCAAGATCTGGTCAAAGGGTGAATAGGACAAGCACAGCTTTACCCACGTGCCTGAAGCTCCTTCTTGCCCTGAACAGTTTAGTCTCAGCCCTGGGAGACTGCTTAATTAATAGGAGCCACACTTGTGCCATAGCAGTCTCCTGAAAACATGGACTCTGTAGGGCATGTGCCCAAGCATTCTCACAACAGGATTCAACATTACAGGCATAGACATGATTTCTACAGCTCAACCCTTATCCTACACAAACACCCTCTATGAGAGAGCTGCCTTCAGAGAGAATCCAGCCTCCATGGATAGTTTCAAATGAACTATGAGGAAATTGACATTAAAAGTTTATTCCAGTGGAAAGTAGTAGTTTTCTGTTAATTGTCAAAATATTATTTTTATCTTCCTCAGTTCCTTGAAGAAGAGTCAACAGTACTACTGAGCTCTACCTCATGCTAAACATGCTAAACAACAATTTTATTTAACATGTAAAATGAACATGATTGAGAAGCACCTGGGAGCTACCAGTTCCCCAAGACTGCTGACCAGACCCCTCTGAAAGTCTTTATCACTCTGATAGTCTTCATTCACTGGAGAGGTTGAACGGGCAGGCATTGGAGTTTGGAAGGCCACCCTGGGCCTTTCAGGAGGTACTTTCTCTTCAAAAGCTCTTGCTGTGAAGCCAAACTGCTTCAATCTATTTGCCTGAAGGGGAAAAGAAAATTAGAGAAAAAGTGAGAGGGAAAAAAAACAAAACAAAACAGTTACCTTATTACTAGAAAATATCCTGAACCTCCATTTATGTTGGGTTAAACACTGGATCCCAAATAGCTGTTCAAATTTCTAGTAACTGCATTTTTCCTTACAATGATCTACTGGGAATCCAGCATTACAAGGAAATCCAGGAAATTCATCAGAGATTTACAAAAACCAACCTTATCACAGGTTTCAGGAAGTATATGAATCTAGTTAATATCCAGAAAACCAAGGACATTTCCACAGCTGTCTACAGAACAGTTTATCTCCAGCTGCCAATTTTCTATAGTGACAGTATTCTCATATTATGCATAGAAGTTTCTGAAATCTCTCCCCTCCACCCCAAGATTGAAATAGTTCATAATCAGTAAAAACTAAAATCAAATACACACTGAGACTTTTTCCAATAAACATTTCCCTGCAATACCATTATTTGATTTTTTAAATTCCTTTGATCTTATTAATTTTTTCAACCACAACGATTACAAGTCTGGAGGAGGGGGGGGGAGTTCTTTTTAAAACAGAAGCAGCAAATGTTTATTGATAACTGGCAGCCTCAGAAGAAAGTCAAAAGCAACATGCAAATAATGTGAAGGCATGCAAGTCAGTTAGTTTCAGAACTATCCTATCACATCCAGAAAGCCCTTACAGCAACTGCTCTGCATAACTATTCTAATGTTTGTTTAAATAAGGCAATATAATAGAAAAATGGAAACAAATCATACACTTTATAAGTAAAAGAGATTTTGTTCTGAATTTATTGGTCCTAATATTGAAGTTCTTCAACTAACATGCATTCAGAGAAAGTAATACCCGAAACCAGCTACACATTAAATATCTATGAGAAAACCATATACCCTGCAATATAGAAATATTTCAATGAAATATTAAGTCTTTACCTCCTCATCACTTAGCTGCAAAACAGTATATACAAGGCAGTTAGTACTCACCAATTAAGGACTACATCATTTAAATGAAAATTCTCAAAATCTACTAGACATGAATATTTGCTCAGAACATTCAACTTCAAATTTCTTGATGTGAACACAGAATTAGATAACAGATACTAGCTAAAGCAACTGAATTTTATAAAGCAATCTACAGACTTTTTGTCTTTTCAAGTCCAGTGCCTTGAGCAGCAGAACAATGAAAACAGCCTTTCTCACTAACAGCTTTAATCTGAAACCATTCCCAAAGTGTCCCAGCTCTACAGCTGATTTCAGATGTGCTTCAGTACTCATCTCATCCTGGGGATTGTTTCACTTTAAACAAGCAGCATATGCAACAGTGTACATTTATAGATTCTTAATCAGGCATTGCTATTTAACCAACCTGTAATTAATCAAGAAATGCACCTAATTAGAATCTCTCCCTGAGAGGCAATTTAAAGCTAACAGTGACTGATGCTTAATGAATGTAGCAATTCAACTTAATTGAAGGCTTTCAGCTAAATTAGTGCTTTTAAAACACTATGCATGCCGTGTACTTGCTCTAGATATAATTTTGTTCCTACAACAAGCACTTTGCAGATTCTGACTGTGTATGGTATATTGAGTGCTGCAGCACAGCATGCTTCTGCATAGTCAGCTTTGATTACACAAAACTGTTTACACTGACCTTGTGGCCTGCTGAGCCAGAAGAGCCAGCATCCTCTGCTCAGTTCTGCCTCCCTCCCAGCTGTACCCTCTATTCCTCTCCCTTTCACCACCTGAATCCCTGATCAGCCAGCTGACTCCTCTATACCAATTAAAACAGCAAAAAAGATCCAGATTTTTGCCAAATAACTGAGCTGAATCAGTTTGAAACAGGTACCAAACAAGCATGACAGACACTTTTTGCAGGAAGGGCAGGAACATGCAACCAGACAGGTGTTTTCCGTTCCCATTTAGCAGTAAGAATTTTGATTCAGCTTCATTACTTTTCTGTATGCATTCTCAGTCTCCTGTCTTACAAGTTTCACAGAAAGAAAGAAACATTTTCACAGAATATTCAGAGTTGGAAGGGACCCACAAGGATCTGTCTAAAAGCATCTCACAGCTATTCATTCACCTTCATCGTCTAGCAAAGAGTACCTTCTTTCACCTCTACTGAACCCTCCAAAGATGGCACAAGTTTCAATCTGTGTAGAAGCATTCCCCCAAAACAGCACTGGTGATAATTTAAACCAGTAACAAGTCTATTATTGCTTGAAAGCACCACCTTCTATCTTAAACAGCACATCACCACCATACCCAACCTGCATAAGCTTTGGGCCCATAGCAAGTAGATGAAAATCACACAAGTTCTGTCAGTCTCTGCAAGCCTAACAGTCTCCTAATAATGTTACTAGTGCTGACAACCCACTCCTGGATGCATGCTGATCAAAATTCTTAACGTAATCATCACCTTACTAAGCATGTGGAGACAGTAGTAACTCTGCATTAATTCCTACAAACAACACAATACCAAACATCTTGCTTTTTACAAAATCCTATAAAAATGCTTGTAATCCTAAACACTATATTGGATCACTTAAAAAAAAACCTCACAAATTTTAAGTTAAAAACTGTTACAATAAGATCAGCTCACTTGCAAAACAACCTTTTTTTTCCAATTGAGAAAAAGCTTTCTGAAGCAGAGTTTGCATTCCCAAAGAAAGGTTACTACTGCATGCATGAAAGAGGCTACCATACAACACTAAGTATTCTATCCATGATACCCACTGTTGGTACAAATGTCCACTTGAACACAGCAAAAGAAAATGCCCCATAACTTCCATGAAAATATTCTCCTCTTACGCTGAAAGCATGTGTGATGACTTACAGCCTGTGCTGCTTTTGGCTGGGGAAGAGTTCATTTTCTTCATGGTGGTGTAGGGCTGTGTTTGGGATTTTTTCTGAACACAGGGTTGATAATATAGAGATGTTTTTGTTATTGCTGAGCAGGGCTTACACAGTGCCAAGGCCTCTTCTGCTTTTCCTGCTGCCATGCTGGTGAGGGGACTGGGTGTGGCTGGGGCTTGGGAGGAGACACAGCTGGGACAGGCAACCCCAACTGACCAAAGGGATTTTCTGGGCCATAGGACATCATGCTCAGTATATAAAGTGGGGCGAAGAAGGAGGAAGGGGAGGATGTTTGGAGGGATGTTGTTTGTCTTCCCAAGAGGTGTGATGGCTGAACCTGCCTGCCCATGGGTTGCTTGCCCTGTTAAACTGTCTTCATCTCAACCCATGCGTTTTCCAGCTTTTACCCTTCCTATTCTTTCCCTGATCCCACTGGTGGGGAAGTGAGTAAGCGCTGCTTGTGAGGTTTGGCTGGCTGGGCTTAAACCATGACACAGCCTCATCATCCTTGGCTTCAATTTTGTTATACACTGATGACCTAATAAAGAGCCCAACATTTATCATTTTATAGAAACTCTACAGAGTTTTGTGACTGAGCAACCACAGCATGCATGTAAGAAATAAAAGAATAGGTTATATAGATGAAAGAAAATCCGAATTTCTTACCTGCTTTTCTGGGTCTCGAGCTCCAGAAGCAGCAACTGAGAGCTCAAGTTCTTTCTCACTGTTTTGTTTTTTTTAAAAAAAGGATCAAATCAGAAAGCAATAACAACTATATTCATTCTTTCAAAGCACAAATTCACAACTCTGTAATTAAAAGAACTCTGAAAATACACGATAACAGAAGCCAATGATTCCTCTTGATTTCTTCTGGAGTCAGGGAAGGAAATTATATAATATTTGTAAATACACAGAACTCTTGAGAAGTATCTGACTACCATCTATTTCACCTCGTAAAAAATCCAACTACCATAAAAGGAAAAACCACTACAATTCTTTTTACTACAACTTTTCAGAACATTTCTAAAAAATTTGTCTTTATTCACGTTCAAGAAGTTAATACTAAACACATTGAAATGAATGATTCAAAAGTGCAGCAATAAATACTGTTTGGAAATTTCTGGGCTCAGGCTTGTTCTGTATTGTACAATTTTTAACACAATTAGACTGTCAGTAGTAACTGATTTTTAATTCCTTATCCCTTCTCTATTATTGCTGTGTGTTTTTATTTATCCAGACATTATCTATTATTCAGTAGATAGTGACAAATAGGTAAGGAAGAAATTCATATTTTATTATTCTGCATAAGCCAGATGATGAAATGCTTTAAAAATGAAAGGTTGCTTTCCAAATTTGTAGGGCAAAAACAAAACTAATTTTCAACTTTGCTAACTACTTAGGCAGTCCTGTATCAGCAAAAAAAGATAACTTTAGTTAAAGCTTTTTTACCCTTAAGAAACTAAAAAATAAGTTTTAAAAATGTAGAAGTATCTGGGTTTTCTTCGACCCACTGAAAGTTTGTGAATATGTTCATTAAAAACTAAAGCTCTCATGACAATGAGTTTAATTAACTGCAATATTACTCAAATACCTGGAATCCCTTGGTTATGAATTTGCTTTTTACCACACTGAATTAATGGAATGCCTTTAAATTTCAGCCATAATCTCTTAAAAATATAGTGACTTCCCATTACCGTCTCTTATTCCGCTGCTGTTCAGCCATCTGTTCCATTAGTTCTTGTCTGTATTTCTCCTTTCTCCTTTGGAGAAGCTCTCTGTCCTGACCACCTAATGGAAATCACCACACATTTGTGTAAATGCTCCACAAAATACACAAAAGGTACGGGATAAAAACACTGCCTTCCAGCGTCAATTTCAAAACTGAAACACTGCAGGACATATGAACACTACATCTTTACTGACTAAAAAAAAAATAGATATCTAGTTTAAATAGACAACTTGTTTGGAGTATGATGATCAAAATTACTAAAATTTTCATTGTTATTTTCCTAGTTGGCGTGGTTTTTGTATAATCAGGAAGCTACAAATCTCAAAGCTATTTGATACTACGGCAACTAAAAATGGTTTTGTGGGTTTTGGGGTTGGGGTTTTTTTCGGTCTAATATTCACCTAAGGAAGATACACTACAGCACTCCTGAATTATGAGGCACTGCTCTGGATAAAAATAAAAATTAAAACTGAAGGGAGTCAAACCCATGGGGAGGAAAGCAAATTGCTCCACTTTTAGGATGGTTCCCATGACTACTCAGAATTAGCAAAGTACCCACAGATGTGTGTATGTGGAAAGGAAATGGTGATAACAGCTCACGCAGATTTTAAAGAACACAAAAACCTTTTAGTTTGTGGTGGTTCTCCCACAAGAAGTGCAGAGGTCTTCTATTATTTTAAAAACAAACCCCAAAAAACATCAGCAGCACTTCCTGTATTGTTGACTATCAGACACAAAGACTCTTAACATACTCTGTATACAAACTGACTGGACTTCTGGTGAAGTAGACCAGAATAATAAAGAGAAGGAAACTGGAAAGAAACTAAAGCAAAAGCCAAATAAGCAACAGCAACAAAACCTGATGCATGACTGACTGATTTTTTTGTTGTTGTTTTAACTGTTGTGCAATTGACTACACATTGACTACAAATTGACCAAAATGTGCAAGATAACCATGAGTTTGAGGGAGTGTGAAATCATGTTAAAAAAAATTCAAGTTTTAATTTACATGATCTTTACACAATATAGTTTACAACACTCTTCTAACCACGACTGCTAGGAGTACAAATTCACACCTCTGTGTCCTCGAGTTACTCCAAATGAGATGACTGGGCAGACCAGAGAGTGATCACTATGACCCCACTGGTTTAATGCTGCCTTTAAACAGTTCAAAAAAACTGACCTGTCACATATAGCTTTGAAGATCAGGTAAATTCAAATGAAAAAACTAACAAAAATTGTTCTGACAACTGTTAATAGATTTTGCCGTAATTCAGAGCTAGCTTGCCTTCAAAAGCTCCCATACGAAGAATTACTACAGTTCTTTTATTCTTGCCTTTTAACTTCCTGAATTCAGCTAAGAAAGTTATGTCTTCACAAGTATTTCTCTCTATTCCACTCAAAACTAGTGCATCCTGCTAAATTTTATGGCTAGAGGAGAGATAATCAGAATCATTTGTTCTAGCCCAGGGTTGTTTAGTACAGTACTGTTTTTCATATTTCTGCAATTAAATTTCACTATAAAGCTGTGTCTTTAACAATAAAGAGGTTAAGATTTCTCCCATAGTTCCTTTTGTAAAAAAAATTTAATCACTCCTCTGGGCCTTAAAATGTTAATGAAATCTAAGAAGAAACTTGGGCTCTTTAAATTAATTAGTAAGTAAAAAATTAATTAGTAAGTTACATTAAGGGAGAAAACAAGTATCTTTTGCTTTAGTTTCTTTATGTAAATAACATCTATTTACCAGCCTTGTAGACAACTATCAAAAGGAAAAAAAGGCTCATTTTTCTGGTTTTTAACTATTCACAGGGAGAAAAAACATACACAAAGTCTAACTCTTGGTTTATACATACCAAGAACAAGGCCTGTTGCATACCGCCTTTCAGCTGCAGACTTGGCCTGTTCATTAGCTGAAGAACTAATCTGTACCTGATTTCTGGCAAAGACAAAAAAGAAAATGGAATGATCAAACTCAAGAATTTCTTACTGAGTCTGTGGGAAATATGACAAACTCACTTACATCACTATGTGACACATTTGTGACAAACAGTTTTCCTACAACCCAAAAAAATATCCCAAGCAAAAGAAGAAACTGCCTGGCAAAAAGGCATTTCTCCTAATTTCCCATTTGCCTGTGGTTTCTCAAGGCATCAGAAAAACTGACTCAGTTGAGCACTTCACCCATGTTGACAGACTGAATGGTGCCGGTCAAGTGTTTATGTAAGAACTTTTCAAGTGTTCTGCTTCTGCCTCACCCACCTAGATCACTTCAGGACGTGCAAAACCAAGACAAGAGGAAGAAAAGGAATTTTAAAACTACTATGAAAACAGGATTCCACAGTATTTGACTCAAAGTCATCAGCTGAGAATAAGCGCTCTATTAATTCAAAAACGAAATTGGCATGCAAGCGCCAATGATCATTTTCGAGGAAATATGTTTTTCTTGTTATACTATATTCTAGCTGGAGGAAAAAACTATCAGGCATTTCAGACAATGTTTTGGGATTTGAAGTCAGCATTTCCCTCTGACCATGACTTTGCAGTGCAATGATCAGAAAAGTATCCAGTATACCACACTTAGAATCTCCAGTTCTTGAGAAGGGCTGCACTCGTGCTCTCTTTTTTAATTCCTCTTCATAATCTGCAGGTACATCTCTGACCATTCCATTCAGATAGAGCCTTAAAGAAATAGAAAATATCCAGCTCTGCTTGCCTAGAAACAGCCAATCTGAAATGGAAGGTTCAGCAGTTTTGTGCAAATGGATTTGCTGCCTGAATGCACACTGGACAGCAGAACCAGTCCTGAAAATATCACAAAATATTCTAGAAATACTTCACTTTACTGGCACTGTCAGAGCAGCTGTCAGGAATGTGAATTCCCAAGCCTGCTTTCCTGCAGCCCTTATCTAATGAACCTGGTTAAGAGTTTTGAGAGCTAAAGGGCTTTTGCCACTGATACTGCATTAACTGAAACAGATCTTGCTGCTCTTAATCCCCAGGAGCCAATGAAGTCTTCAACAGGTTTTGGCACACAGCTATTGGGTAAGTCTGGTGAAACAACCAATTCAGATATGAAAAGCTTCTTCAATGACAATCTACACTTCACTACACACCTCATAGACTTTAAAAGGGTGAGGTGACTTTTGTTCAAAGCAAAATACAGGTAACACCATGAATACAAAAATTCAGGAGCTAAAATTTGAGTAATCTACCTAAGAAGTGAAATCATATAATTGAAACTTCAAGTAACTTCAGAGATGCCAAATATTTTATGGACACAAGGGAGCTGTTCCTGAAAGATCTGGGCTAGTAGAATTTGTAAGTTTTTCTTGACTTGCAAAATAACAGCTCCATAATGAGGACGTCAAGTTATCATGACAAAATAGGGCAAAAATAAGTATTCAATGAAAAATAAAATACCCAAAAAATGCTATCAAAGTTCTACTTTTTCCAGAGCTGGACAGAGCCATGCACTTCCTACTAAGCAAACAAAGAAAACCCCCAAAACCTAGGTAAACATAGGGAAAAACCTCATTCGTTTACATAAAAAAGCCCACAGCTCTGCCTCCCTCTAATTTAAACAGAATTCAATAATCCAAAGCAAAAGGATGCAAGCAGATTATTAAACACTGATCTGGCATCTTACCAATCCACCAGAACAACATGAAAGAACATTTACCCTCTTGGCATAACATGACCTTATTTTATGATCAAGTTCATCTTTATGACAACAATCAATCTACTCCTTACAAGGCTGGTTACATAAGCCTGAAAGAGCCGGGAACCAGAATGCCAGTGTAATGAAAGGATGCAGGAAGGAAGCAAAAAAAACCCAAAAACAAAACAACAAACAACCAAACCTTAGAATTCAAGAGGCAACCCTTTTTGTAAAAAGCAGCCAGCTTAGCACAGCAGGCCCAGACATGTTGGCCCAATTCAATCAAGAAGCTGTTGTCTCCTGTTACAGGACACACTTGACAGCTGGGGATAGACTAAAGCATTCCACTCCTAAGAACTAAAACATTTTGCAATTCTTCTCACTTCCTGGTCACCATTCTGTTTGTCACAGACCTTGTGCCTCCATCAAAACAGAAACTTTTCTGAAAAGTCCTGTTATGAATATCTGCCTCTCCAAACTAAAAATCCCCATGTCAAAACCTAAGAACTTTAGTAGAGCAAATAAAAATTTGCTTCCTTTTGAATTTAGTTTCCATCATGAATCAAATGTGTTTGGGAAAAGTTGACTTTGCCTGAAATGCAGGAAAAAAATGCTAACTCTTCCGAAACTGAGCTGTCACTAAGAGATATGTTTCTCCTTGAAGAGACTGAATTTACTTCATAGGAGGTTAAGTGGACTGCTTTCAAAGGAGAAAAAAGTACTAGATTAAAAAATACATTTTGTAAAGAAACACTGAAAGTTAATTTTCAGTAAAAAATTCATCAGTAGAAAATATACACAAAAAACTCCAAACAATCTTATATATAAAATTAAGTTCAGAGAATTCAGGTAACGGTCCAGCAGCTTCTTTAAGAAGATGCACCTAGTCTGCCAACAGCAAAGGTAAGGCTCTCTTCTCTATTCTCTTCCAAAAGAAAACTGGAGATGAAGCAGTTTCAGAGGTCTCGCCAAATATCTCATGAATTGCCTGGTGATCCACTAGTCACAGGTATTTATATAAGCACCATCCATGTTTTCTGAAATAACTAAAAACTTGCTTACTAATATTCAACATGACGTCTACTGTTGGTTCAAACACCATACTTGCTGATATTCTGTTTATTTAATTCTGTATAAATTCTTTAAGAAACAAAGCAAACCCTCAAACACTATCAAATGGTTACTTTTATGTAAATATTAGACTCTGTGTCCAACTGCATTAGACAGTGGCAAACAGCTACCTATTAAAAAGAAGACATTCATCCTTCTGAGTATAAACTAACGCAGAGAATTAAATATTGCTGGTAGTTTCAAAAATATTTTGGTTGTCTTTGTTAGACACCAAGTTAAGCTTCTAATTATTTTTCTTTCTGAAAAGCTATAGGATAAGTCCACTCTATCCTAAAATCTCATTTGCTCATTTCTACCAATAATACACTACAGAATGGAAAAAATTTTGAATTTTGCAGCCTTTTCTCTGAATCTCAGCAGAAAATAGGCAATCCTGTTCCTCTCATCTATTTAACCACTGTTTCCATTTGCTAGTCTTTTTCAGAATCACTGTATGAATAAATACATGCTGTTTGGAAGCAGACCAGAACACACAGTCTGAAGCTCTGTAATAACCCATTTATCAGAGTCTGCCTCTCCCAAATACTTCCAGACATTTCATTTTTTCCACAGACTTACTTCTTTTACGATTACTTTTTTTAAAAGGCTGAGAAAGACTATCAAGAGCAATTTTTGGAGAAAAATCATTCTAATTCTCTTGGCATTTTAAACTGGAAAAGAAATATGAGTTCACTGAATTCAGAAAATGCTTTTACAGTAGAAGAGCATTTCTCCTCCCCCCAGTTATTAATTTGCAGTACTATCCAGAAAATTATCCCTGTAAACAGTGACTCAAAAGATCATTTAATCCATCCACCAGCAACTAACAACAAAACATAATAGTAATATTCAACACTGTTGAGAGCGGCACAATTTGCCTTTGTTTTTCCTAGAAGTGTTAATTCTAGAAAAAAAGAAAAAGTGTTTATTTTGCCTTGCAATGGAAGAACACTAGTGGTTCCTTAATTGAAGCAATTGCAGGAAAACAATTCTGGCAACAGGCTTAACACAAATAAAAATAACTACAACACTCATGTTTCCAGGACCTGGAGAGGGAACAAATTAACACTTTTAAAATATTATTTGAAAATTTATTTACAATAAACTTTACTGCTTTGTTTAACTATATAAACAGATCAGTTTCAAGTTTGGTGCTGTTTCATACCACAACCCATCTGGTTTTGAAAGCAACCAGTTCTGGGAATGGAATAACTAAAGGTGGCCAGAATGCCAAACCCTGAATAATTAGGAAGGCCATACTTTTTTTTTTTTTTTTTTTTTTTTTTTTCTTTTAAATGAGTAAGCTAGAAGAGAAAGATTAAAAATTTATGCCAAAGTAACCCAACTAATCTATCAGTTAACACAGTAAAGACTATTTAATACTCAACAGTATATAATATCAGTTTTCCTCCTGAATGATTTATATAAGACACGCTCTTTAGCTTGGTTTGGGCTTTTGTAAATGCTTATTCAAACTGTGTAGTTATTACAGAGCACTTGTTAAAACCATCAGGATTTGGTTCAACTACACAGATGTTTAAAGCCTGTCATTTAGAAAGACATGGAATAAAAAAGAGCATTTTTAAAAAACAGACTTTTACATTTTGTACGCATGGTCACATGTACCAAAAATTGAAGCTCAAACCAATTATGGAATCTGAATTGAAAATTGACTTGCTGTAGCTGTTACAGAAACAGAGGTAACAATGAGTTCTCAGCACAGGGGTTTGCTCTCAAATATGTTTTCTGGTAAACCACTCCTCATAAAAATTAATTTGGGATTGCTGCTTCTGAGGTCATTTCTCTGAGCAAGCATCCTTGGTTTGCTATGACAGATAAAATGCTTCTTAACATATATATATAGTCTTAGGGACTGATCTAATTTTTCAACACTTTTTTCTATAAATTATTGCAACGGTCCTTTATGTAAATACAGAATTAAGTACAACAATCCTGCTTTCACATGCGAATCTTCCCTAATATTTAAAGAGAGTAAACCACTGCCATGAATAAGCACTACAGAAATAAAACAGAAAACAGAATTAAGAATACCTTTCAGCATAAAAACCCCGGGGAGTTTTTCTGTCATAGGCGCTTTCACATCTAAATCTAGGGTCCATTTCTGCATTTGTCTCAGGATCATAGTCAACTCTATAGTATCTTCTACCAAAATCCCCATCTTCATCAAATCTGTGATGCTTCTTAGTAGGAATTCCAGATTGGCTAGCAAATCCATGATGTCTTCGATTAGGAACATCCAAATCCTCATCAAGTCTTTTATTTAATAGTCGACTTCTCAATTCAACCTCATCATCTAACCTTTGGTACCTGTCTTCCTCCAGCCATCTCTTGTTTAGCAGCTCTTCACAACCTTCTGTGGAAGTAAAAGCATCCTTCTTGGGAGGTTCTGTACCTGTATTAAAGGGCTGGACTTCCCTATGTAATTCTGGCTGGAGCCTGGTAACAGCAATAGGTGGTTTATTCCTGTGCAATTCATTCTGTTTAATGGAAACAACATTAAGAGTTGAATATAAACAAATCACATTGAGTAAAACTTTAGTTTTGTATTTCTTCAAATAAACTTGAAACAAGAAGAAAGGCAAAAGGTGAACAAGGAAAATACATCAATAAGTCCATAAAAGCTAGGGGTTTATTCATTTTTCTTGGGGAAAAAAACCACAGTATTCCTCTTATCTAATGTCTTTCAGAAAAATGACTATCAATACTGGACAAGTCTTTTATGAACTCCAAACAAACTTTCAGGTTTTGAGGTGCAAAGAATTAAAAAAAAAACACTTTTTTTGATTTTTTTTATTTGATCTTCACTTCATCAAGAGACTAGATATCTTCATTCTATCCAGATTCAGGCAAGTCTGTAATACTTCTTACCTATGAGCACAACCTTTTAACCTGCATTTCTTAATCTACTTCTCTGCTCTTCAGAAAATGTCATTATGAGAAGGGATAGTTAAGTAGATAAAACTAGAACTAGTGTTCAATATACAGTACTTACAAAAACCTTAGTTTTGCATAAATCCTGTAGTATTTCTATGTAATAATCTTTGATCTAATCTTTCCCCTATGGAATAAAGACAACAGTAACTCATACTTTGCAAAATTTAATGAAAAATAAATTAAGGATGCAAATGACACCAAATTGGGAAAAAGGATCAATACACTAGAGGGTATGACTGCCACCTAGAAGGGTCTTGATAAACTGGAGAAACATCCTGACAAAAACCTCATGAAAATCAACAAATGCAAAGGCAAACCTCTGCATCTGAGATGGAACAGTGCCATGCACCAGGACAGACTGGGCACTGACCACCTAGAGAGCAGCACTGCAGAAGAAGGCCTGGGTTAGCCATGGGCAAGGAGCTGAACATGAGGCAGCAGTGCATGCTTGCAGTGATGACTGCTAACCAAAGCCTGGGCTGCAGTATCTGCATAGATCAAGGCAAGAGATCCGTCTCTGCTCAGTATTTATCTAGTATTCAGGTTCTGGTGTAGTGTGTCCAGGCTCTGCCTCCCCTCTCTACAGATACTGACGAACTGGAGGAAGTGCAGAGGGTGGCTACTGAGATGGTTGAGGTATTTGAGAGAGAAGCTGACAGAGTTGAGTTTATTCAGCCTGGAAAAAGACTAAGGAGAGTGTGTATGGCACCAGAGGAAGCAGTAATTACAGTCCCTGCTTAAAAGGTGGTTACAGAGATACCAGTATTCATGGTTTTCAAAGAACAGCCACAAGCTGCAGCAAAGGGGAATTCCAAGGGGATACAGAGGGACAGAAGTTCAGATCAAGCAGTTAAAGCAGTGGAATGGGTTGCCCAGAGGACAGTGGATTCTCCATCCTTTCAAAACTCCATCAAATAAAGCCAGAACAATTTAATCTAAACTGTGAAGGTAACACTACCATGAGCAGGATTTATCCTATGACTATCTAAACTGCTGTATCAAATTTTGGAGGTCACATATGTAATTTGACTCTCACTCCAAGTTAAATATCCCTCAGAGATGGCATAACCTCAACAAATCCTCACTATTTTTTTCTGTTTGTCCTTTTTTGACAGTAAAATTGTTTCTACGCAAGAATAATAAAAACACAATTGAAAAGCCCAATTAGATGACAAAAAAAGCAAAGAGAAAAACCCTTGAGTCCCTAAATAGATTTCATTAGGTAAGTCAGCTTAGGAAACCTAAGTGTTCAAACATGTAGAAAAATTTTACAGATTTACAGACACAGTTGCACAAAATAAGCTACATTTTTGCCAATGTTTCCTAGGGATCACTGCTGTGCAGCACTCCAAGCCTTGAAGAACGAAGTAAGAATGAGATACTAAATTCCAACATATGAAGGAAGCCTGAATGCTTCCTTATAGATGCCTTCACAGATTAAAATGGTTTTCAACTATATGACACTCCAGTGCACTGGAAGGAAAAGATGCTTCTCCTAAGAAAACAATCTTTCTAGAGATAGACAAAAAACATTCTTCTAGATAGAAATTACAAATACAGGGGGATTTGCACTTGACAGCTGTTGTAAGAAAGACAAACTTCCAGCTGTTTTGAATACAAATACAAGGTCTTTCACAGAATGACCTAGCTCTCACACTACTGTACACTTTAGAATTTCCCTATTAAAAAGAAGTGGAAGGACTTCTTAAATCACACTTTCACTAGATGAGAGGCCCAAATTACTACAACCCATCACTAAACTGAAGCAAAAATATTTTATAAAGGAAATTTACCTATTCTAGATAAGATTTTAAAGTTTAAAAGATTTTATAGATCAATATATTGCTTCCAAATTACCAAAACAAAGAGTTTCACAACAGAGCTAATCAGACCTAAAAATCCCACTGTCTGTTGCACTAGTTTTGGCTGGAACAAATTTTTTTCATAGTAGCTTGTATGAGGCTATGTTTTAGATTTGTGATAAAAACAGTGTTGCTAACAGAGAGATAATTTAGTTCCTGCTGAATAGCACTAAAACAGTGTCAAGGGCTTTTCTGCTTCTTGCCCCACCAGCAAGGAGGCTGCAAGTACAAGGGAAGTTGGAAAGGGACACAAGCAGGATAGATGACCCCAACTGACCAAAGGGATATTCCACTCTACAGGGGATCATGCTCAACATGAAGGAAGGGGGACATTCTGAATATGCCATTTGTTTGCCAAGGCACAGTTACATGTGACTCAGCCCAGCTTTACAGAGAATGGCTGAACACCTGCCAGCCTAAAGGGAAGTGAATGAATTCCTTGGTTTGCTTTGCTTGTGTGAGCAACTTTTATTTTACCTATTAAACTGTCTTTAACTCAACCTACACTCTTCTGGTTCTCACCTTTCTCTTCACTCTTCTTTCTCACCTTCACTCTTCTGGTTCTCTCCCCCATCCAACAGAGGAGTGTGAGTGTGTGTGTGTGTTTGTGTGTTCCAGCTGCTTACTGCCACACAAATCAAAGGCCTCAACTCAGAACTGGACTAGACTATGTCTAGTAAAGACTTTTTGATTTTTATTCACAAATGCACAGCTCCATATTCTGTATGGTTGCTACACTTGCCTGGCTATCTACATGACAGGAAAAAAGCACTTACAAACAAAAGCTAAGGAACACTATGTGAAGTTCAACATTTTGTTCGAACAGGCAGCTTTTTTGGATATCACTTCCATCATCAGGAACATCCCAGGGATTTGCTTCAGACACACAGAAGAATGAAAGCACCCTTCCACCAGACAGACATGACAGAAGCAGGAATCAGGAACTGCACCGTGTGAGTCATAACCAGGATTTGCTTAGATGCATTAATAAAAATGTAGCCTAATTGAACAACATTATTTGTGTATTTTGTCTTACTTTGGATGTCTGAGTCAATGGGAAGACTGTAAAACTGTATTACCTCTCTGTTTTTCTTCCCTAATTTCCTTAGCCTTTCATTCCATTCTTCTTTATCCCTGAGATATTGATTGTACTCCTTGTTTCTTTCAAGCCGTAATCTCTCCTAAAATAGACATTGAAAAGGGTATCATAATTTTTGCATTTTTAATAGCTTTTAACTTCACAGAGCTGCAGTACTAAATTAATAAATGCAAACTGTGTGTTTTCCCCCCACTCCTTTCACATTCTTTGTGATGTACAAATAAGGCTTGAATTACTTCGAGGGTTTTGAATTATTTCGAGTTCATTCTCTCTTAGCATAGCACTTTCTCTTACTCTGAAATCTGTAAGCAGAAGTCAGCTTTTTGGGCAGGAAGCCTAATCCTCAGTTTAGACACCTGTGTATCACGGTCCCTCTTTAAAACCAGGTAGGTTTCCTCCTGCTAAGCCTATTCCAAAATTTACCTCCAAAAGCCTTGCTCCGACAATTAGGAATCACCTTCTAATTTCCAATCAGAACATATTTACAGCTGATTTTCAAACATACCATTTCTTTCTTTGTGTTTAGGTCACTTGTGACTCACCCCCTCACAATTAAAACAGGATAACAAATACAAGTGTAGACAAGATGTATCAATTATAATTTGAACTGTGGAATTCAAACAAGCAGTTAAAAAAGCCAAAAGTGGAAAGAATGTAAGGAAAAACAAGAAAAACAGGCTCTATGCTTGTTGTCCTAGCTGCTTTTGCAACATGATAACATTTATATTCCGCTTTCTCAGGTCTAAAAATAGACATGAATTGTACATCAACAGCCTAGTAATATCATATGAAATACAAAAGTTTCCAGATAAAGCAAACTCTAATTTGTATTCTTTCTTGATACTAGTCCCCATTTAGAGCTTGGGGTATCTCTTATACTACCTCATTCCAACAATCACCTAAAGGCAAAAAAGAGAATTATACTACAGTATGATGAAATCAGGCTCTTTTCTGCAGCAGCATTTTCCAATAAAAAACAAAAGTATTTTAAAAATCTGAGCATCACACATAAATTTACTTCCTCATGAACAAATTTCAAACAAAAATAATTTATACCTCAATCACCACGTAAATACCAGATTACCACAAGTTTTGCAGATTAGACCACTGCTCTCCAAAACTGTTTGGTTTTGGGGTTTTTTTCCAAAAACAGGAAAAAAAATAAGTTTTCTACAGGTTTTCTAACAGTGACAATATAAAACATGCAGACAGCCATGAAAGCTGCCTGAGATGCATTTTTCAAAGCTGAGAAACCAGTATTGTCTTTAACAGGTGGCAAAACACTCCACAGAAAATTCCATATGCTGTGTGACTGCACATTTGACCTAATAAAGGAAACCACAATGCAAATGTGAACCTGTCATTATTCTGCCCAGAGGCCAACTGATTAACAGGGCACAGTGTGACATCTCCTGGCAGCTTTTAGGTTTTGCAAGAGCAACAAATAGATGGGTAAAAAGGATACAACATACCTGCACTGAGCTGATATGATTGATATAAACCCATCTATGATAAGACAAGTTTCCAGTACAAATACATCTTTAATTAATCGATTAAAGAATTAATCAAGTGCATGATGCCCCAAACACAGATCAACAGTGCAACTTGAAGGCCACAAAGGTTAAAAACAATATCAAAAACCAACAAAACTTCCAGGAGTGCAAACGTCTGGCCCTCCTCCAGCAACACAGGTTATCTCATTGCCTTGAATCTCTGCTGTGCTATGACCAATCTTAACAACAAACCAGTGGTGTTTGTCAAAAAAAAATTTGATAAATTACAATATTTCTGCTGATTCAACTTCATGGATCAATTTACAAGCAAACCAAGAAAGAACCTGGGGCTATACAGCCAACAGCATGAGGGCAGGAGCTCAGATCAATAATGATTGCTGAACAAAACCCAAGCACAACCACTAGAGATGTTGAACAGATCAAGTGCTGTAAATGTGTGGACCAGAGGTAGCAAACCTCAAACTAGTATCAGTACAGAATAATATCTACATAATAAAACCCAAATATCTAAAACTTAAGAATATAGGTAACATAGGCTTATTTAAAAAAAAAACAAACTGAAGGAACTGACATTTCTGAAAATTATTACTAATTACCAGCTCCAAAACCATTCATTTTTGTAAGGAAAAAAAAAAAAACCAAAAAAAAAAAAAAAAAAACAAGCAAACAAAAAAAAACTTAAGTGGAAATATTTTTTTCTGTAACAGCTTCAACACCCAGGTACATTTTCAAGTTATATTCCATTTACCTTGGCAGATCTTCGCTCATCAATAGGAAGAGACAATCCCTGAGTATATGGATCTACTTCACCTGTAGTCAGATAGTTTTTCTACATTAAAAAAAAAATTAAAAAATTAAAACCATTCAAAACACTTTAAAAAACCAAATCTTACTCATTAAAGAGTTGCTAGGTATTATATTTTCTGAAGTAATTTCAGCAATTTGATGAAATAAAGACTGAAGACAACATTCACATTCTGAAAATGTAGGATATTCATGGAACATATAAATGAAGTGAAGTCAAGAAATGCAGGAAGTAAATGTCTTTGTCAAGTTTTAAGCTTGATTTTGAAAGTATTTGTCACTTCTTCCATGTTACACTATTTCCAGTTCTATGTAAGTTAGTCTCTATATTAAAAAAACTCTGTTTTTATTCAAAGAACCCCCACTCAGTTCTTCTGTAGCACATGCACAAGTGTCTGTACAAATGTAAGAGGAATCTTCTAAGACAGTTCCTAACTCAAGATGAAAAATTGCTTTTTCTAACAGCAGAAAACATATATCTACCTCTTACTTTAACAGATGGAATTCATGCTAACAGTAGCACACCTCTATCTGAACACTGTTTTCCACAGAAGCAGTGCTCACATTTTGCAGGATAATGACCCACCACCAAATTTTGTAATCCCTTGTGGACCATCAGTCACTTT
Organism: Sylvia atricapilla; assembly: GCF_009819655.1. Taxonomy (NCBI): domain Eukaryota; kingdom Metazoa; phylum Chordata; class Aves; order Passeriformes; family Sylviidae; genus Sylvia; species Sylvia atricapilla. The sequence continues at coordinate 118,556,409 of NC_089140.1, read as the reverse complement.
CAGAGCAGAACTTCCCATCAAAACCAGGATGCTGTTGCTCCACATAGATCCCTGGGCCTCAGCTTGGGAGCTGGGCTGTGCAGCAAGTCAAAGTACCTGCTCTTCAAACCAAATACCAGTGCTAATGCAAGTCTTTAGATTCCACATCTAGAGGATTTGTCACACATCACTCCTTTATTAAAAGAATCCCCAGGCCATCCCCAGTCAATCATATGCTTTATAAATCTGATTATCTTTAAAAAAATAAATCTATTTGTGTGTCATGGGCTGAAGAGGGGAAGGGTGAGATACAGTATTTCACTAACATTGTTTACTTTCCTTATCTATGTTACAATGTGGCATAAATGCTCAGAGGAATGTCAAGAAGAGCTCTACCTGCTCCAATATAAACCCACGTCATTATAAACGATATTTCAAACTAGACATTAAAAGATTTAAGTGATTTAATAATCATGCAAAAATATTCAAGCACCAAGACAACTAGATTTATATGGAAAACAAGTTATTTCCATTGGAAAAGGTAAATAAATTGTAATCCTCATTATTAAGTCATTCTTTGCATGCATTTTGAAGACATCTCTAGAGATTACTTCTGATCTTAAAAACATCTTTTCCAAAATCAGAACCTGATATGGAAGCTGCATTTCTCTGCATAAGCAAGGTAACAAAAAAAATTACCACGGTGACAACTGCTAAAAGTTCCACCAGTTCTCTTTAGGTGAGAAAAAGAAATTAGAGATTGTTATCTTAGTTCTTCCTCAGTCCTTACCAGCTTAATATAGCTAACATGTACTAGACCAAACACACAAACAAAAAGGCCTTGTAAACCCTGAAGTACAGCTGAGAAGACAACACTAGAAATTAATGTAAAATATGATATTATTTGGGTACTTTGATGATAATTTTGAAACATTTCGTTTTAACACAATATTCTAACTTTGAAAATAATCTGGATTTTTAAATTAACAAGGAACAAAGATTATATAAGGATGATTTTGGTTAGAGGTTAAGAAGACAGTTTATTCTGCTGTTGCTATTGCTATTTAAGAATTCTAGTGCATGCTAATACAGCCAATTTGTATCATATGCATGTTATTCAAAACCCCAGAAAAAAACAGCAGATTGTGTTTCTACCAAATTAACTCCTGGTCCTTTACTGACGTTGCTCAATCTTAACAGTTTGGAGGGACAGCAATAAATTTCAAAATTATATATTCATGAAAGTATAAAAGTATTTTAAAAACTAAAATTAATTAAACAAGGATTGTAAAAGTAACACCAGAGGTGTTGGGGTTTTTTTTCTCGTAATGCTTATTTGTATTCTTGCATTCTGGCCAGTAGGTGCTAAATAACTGACTCTACTGCTTCCTTAAGCACCAATGATGAGATTTCATGGAGACAAGGAAGAAAAAAGGCCTGACTCTGGTTGAAATGATATTATAGTATCTATATAAGTTACTATTTTTTTCCAGCTTTAAAAAATATGTATATCTAGGAAAAAAAATCTGAACTCTGATTATCTACATAACTGATAATCCTTGAAGCAAATGAGCAAATGTCTACTAAAATAAAAACTATTGTAGAGCCAGCATTAGACAGCAACAGTGGCAACTGCATAGGGAACAGGAAATCAACAAATGTTTCAAAAACTTAAAAATGGAAAATAATATATGAAAGTAATAATTTTGCACAAAGCAAGCAATGCTGTTAGTCACAACTAATCACCACAGCATGCATAAATGCACAAAGCACAAAGAAAAGCAATGATTTTTTTGAAGTCCAAGAGCATAAAGTTTTCAAACAAAGCAAAAAGCAACTAATTTGAAAGAAAATAAAATAATATTGAAGGCACCCTACCTTTCTTTTTGCCTGGGAAATACCCTAAAAATCAGGGAAAAGATACTATTCAAAAGGAGTCTGACTCAAAAATATTTGACTTAACAAAAAATACTTCCTTTCTTAAAGCAAATCCATTCATTCATTTTAAGAACTAAAGACATTGGTATTCTCATGAAAAAGAAATTATTTAGTTCCTTATTTTTTTCTGATTCATGCAGAGCAGCTACAGAATATTCCCAAGATGATGACATCTCATACATATCATCTCAATTTTAAATTTACTGTGACATTTAGTAAATAATGTTAAACAGAACATCAAAGGTTTTTCTTTCTAAAATTGAAAATAAGCTGTCAAACGGAATCATCCTAAGTACAGGGATATTCTTACCCCAGTTAAAGACCATAGAATATACAAGTGCTTCAGGAAGTAACAGCTTTTAAATTCTTAAAAAAAAAATCAAAGAAGACACAAAAAAAAATTAATAAAATATTCTGAAAGAAGTGTACTAAATAATATGTAGTCACATGGCAATGAGATCTGTAGAAGCCTAAAATATATAAACAAAACATTCTGAAATGACTTTCACTCAAGTCTTCAAAATCAGCCCTTGCTCATAATGAATGCCTCCGTAAAGACTTTTCCACAGATATTAATTTTCATTTCATTAAATGAGACAATAATTTGAAGAGACTCAATGAAGTCAAGCAAACAGACAAGCAGCTTTACCTGAGAAAGATATCGCCTGTAGTCTTGTCGAAGTTCCTCTTTCAGCTTATGTTTTTTTCGTTCATATTCTTCTCCAAGAGGTAAACTCAAGCCACAGTCACCTGAAAGTTTAAGGCCATTAAGTATCATTATTTACTATTTTGTGTCAATACAAAGCAGAAGCTAAATTTGGATTTTTACTAGCCACAAGCAATAAAAAAAAAATCAACCATGCAACCAGGATTTACATGACAGCTGAAAAAAAACCTACTCTGTATGAGTAGTTAGGTCAAAAGCATAGAAAAATAGACTGGTATTTGGATAGTTTTCCTCTCATCCTTTGACTTATTCTTCCCATTACAAAAAAAAAAAAAAAAAAAAAAGCTGAATTTACTTGAATATTGTACATATTTCTTTTGTCAATATAAGTTTCCAAAGAAATCTCCTTTGACATGTGAGCTTCTAAATTATTCTGATATTTTAAGCTGTGTTTACCACACAATACAAAACATACTTCCCAAATGAAAGCAACAAGCTATTTGTTTGGCATGTGAAAAATTTGTATGCTCCTACACAACTAGAGGGAATGTGACCATATGATAAAAATAATCATCATTTTTCTTTCCACCACAGTGTTTTTAATTGCAGTAGACCCAAAACACATTAGTACTTTTCTGAGATTACTATCAGGTCTCATAACAGCTGCACTCTTAAAATACAGTAAAATATAATGCTATGCAAGCTGTTTGCTGTTCCCAAAATACATTTCAAAGTACTTTATAAGAAACATCCTCTATCCCAGAAGCTCATCTCTCTAATCACTTTCACCACTCTCCACAGAGCAGTGAATTCCACAAAATCACACAACTAGTCACAAAGCCTACAACCGGGAGTGAGTATGTGCATATTGTTTCTCTAAAAGCATTTCTACCTCTCATGAGGAAGATGGGAAGAGAGGGATATTCAACACTTGCTCTTAGATCAGTCCAAATTTATTGTAAGGTAGTTTGTTTGGCCTGGCTTAAGATATATTCTGACTTATTCTATCCTCGTGAGCCAGGAAAACAGTGTAACAGGGAAGAAGTGGCAAACAACCACTGATATTCAAAACCAAAGGACCTGATTAAATATCTCCTGTGTTATTCTGAAACAGCCTGCAGACTCCAACTATTAACCAAAATCTGCACAAGAATTTCTTCTCCAACTTGAAAGTTCCTTTTCTCCTCATTTTGCACATAAGGCAAGTGTGAGTTCCATTTAAAAAAAAACAATGTACCATCATTTCAAGCTTCAGAAACAGAGGAATAGAATACAGAAAAAGAAGAAATCATTTGTTTCAGCTACTTACTCTTGCCTTTTATTTTATGCCTATTTACCACTGAATTAATCCTAGAAAACCAAGCAAAATATCAAAAGTAACTAACAAAGATTAATTCAGTAATTTCACAGATGCCACTGAAATTCAGTAAAAAAAAAAAAAAAAAGAGTGAAAACCCAGTGCTTTGATTCAAATATGTGAAGTATTCAAACAAAAGATGCTTTAAAATAAATTTTCTTACAGAGGACTTTTTTTGGTCATCAGAAAAGCACCGAGAATAACAATTATGGGTAGTAATCTGGGGGATATTTGAAAACTACCCATTTCAAAAACTTACTCTTGGAGAGCCTAGCAGAGCAAAATCACTCCAGGCAACATACATTCAACGTAATGTCATGCAAAATTTGTCCAAATTCTTCTGACACAATAAGAGATATAACTTCTTTTTAATGGTTTTTTATTATTATTTTTGTTTATTCTGTATTTGGTGTATTTATTTGCCATTTCACATTCTATTAACCACATATAGTCACACTGACACTGACTTTTTTTTTAAATGTTAATATTTTAAGTGCATTTTTACATAAACATTTCCATGTATGTAACGTTGAGAAATAAATGCAACTTTATCCTGTCTGAGCCTCAACAATACTGCTAGAACTATAGAATATACTTAGAAGCTACCAAGAAGCAAGTCCATCTGATTTAATCCCCAGGAAATTATAGTGCTTCAAAGCAGAGCAAGCCAGTAATATCAGCAACCTTCCATTTCAGCACCCAGATGATTACTGTAGAAAGTGCTGGGTTTGGCTGGGATAGTTAATTTTCTTCCCAGCAGCTGGTGTGGGGCTGTGGTTTGGATTTGTGCTGGAAGCAGTGCTGATAACAGGGATGTTTCATTTACTGCTGAGCAGGGCTCACACCTCCTGCTTCTCATCCTACCCACCAACAAGTGGGCTGGGGATGCACAAGGAGCTGGGAGGGGACATGGCTGGGACAGCTGACCCCAAACCATAGGGATATTCCATTCCATAGGGCATCATGCTCAGCAGTAAGACTAGGAGGGAGACTGGTGGGATCTGCTGCTCAAGGACCAGCTGGGCATCAGTTAGTGGTGAGCAATTGTTTTACATTTGCATCACTTGTCCTCCTTGAGTTTTACGACTTTCTTTTTTTAAATTTCCTTTTCATTATCTTTTTTTTTTTTTTTTCAATTATTAAGGTGTTTTTATTCCAGCCATGAGTTTTTTTCACTTTCACTCTTTGAGCTTTCTGCCCTCACCCCACTGGTGCAGAGTGAGTGAGCGGCTGTGCTCAGTTGCCAGCTGAGGTTAAACTACAACATGGCAACACCTACTTTTTCTTTTCATTTAAGATCACGTGAATGCCCCTCATCTGTAATATTTCATTCTGTTAGTATATTCAGGCATCAACAGTTAGGTCAAATTTACAGCAACAACACAGCATGACATGCTATTATAGCTCTCCAACAAAAATTAAAACTCTTTATTATTAATAAAGCTTAAGTGTTTGGTGATGGTCTGCGACAGCCAGTGGGATTCTACCTTCTGTGTTCTGTTTGCTGCATCATATGTTTCCTCAGTTAAGCAAAGAATTATCAACACCAGAAGTAACCTGCTGAACCAAATAAAACTGCCAAAAATGTGTGATAGACACTTATTCATGTGCTGCCCTCTAACCAAGTTTATCCATTATCAATTCTGGAGGCAAGGAATGTTCAATTATCATTTCAAGTACTTTTAAGTGAAGTTTTCCTCTAAAGGTCTTTGAGGAGCTTGCCTTGCTGATGGCTGCAAGTTCTGTTTATACAACATCCCTATAAAAATCATGGTTTTACTTATGCAGCTAAGACCAGTTCAGAGCCACAGATTCACAAGCTCAAGCTCCATCCCACTGGAAGCTGCAGAATTACAGTAGGCACAGTATGAAAATTAATGAGGTACAAACCCAAAGTGTCTACACATGAAAGAAAAGAGTTAATTGTCAACAAGAAATAGGACAGAGAAAAGCTGTCAGGAAAAACCTAAGTTACACAAGCTTTAGGTAGCTTAGATAAAACAGTAGTGCCTACAGAAGGGAGATGGTAGGACAAGTAAGGAAAGGTGGCACACTGGAGAAACAGGGAAATAGAGAAAAGAGCACTATCACACATTTTCAGTCAAAGGTCACAGAGAACACAGAAAAAAGAAGAAAAAGGGCAATATATAAAGACAAGAGATATTAAGCTGGTAGCCACATCAAAATAAATCCAACCATTTCACCTGCTTAAGATTTCAATCAAAATTAAGTCCTTGCTCTTTCCTTGCACAATGAATTACTACATTGTAACAAAATTACAAAAGCAGTAAAACCAGTTGAAACTGCCTGAATGTGTGAAAGACACTATTTAAAAGAAAAATCAGTTTAACTGTGTGCAGCTTAGCCAAGTTGGACTAAGACTCTTCAGAGGCTGAAAGAAAGAGGCTCTGCTTCCCTGGCACAAGACACATGAGGAAAGGACTCTTTTGCAGCAAAGTCCAAATGAAAGATGGACTTGCTAAGATTTTGCTCCACCCAAATCCAATAGGAAAGGACACATCACCTATCAAGGACTGGCAAGCAGGTTTTTTTGGTTATTCTTTTTTTGTTGTTTGCTTCACTTGGGGTATTTTTAATGGCACTATTTTGCAAGAAGAAAGAGACAGCTTCTGGCACATTTTCTTGCAAAAAACCCCCAACCAAACAGAAAAAAACCCCAAACAAACAAACAAACAAACAAACCAAAACAAAACACACACACACACAAAAAAGCCTAACTACAAAAAAAATTCCTTACAATCCCAAGACTTTCAGAAGAACTATTATGCACTTGAATTACAATGATCATCCTAATGATTAAAGATACAAAGATACCCTTCCAAAAATTGTCAAAGGTAATTAAATGCTACTTAAATCTAGAAGACATATTAAAAAAACATATACTATACCTAAAGGATAGTTCTGTTGACTATTTGGAGGTATATTTTCTTTAGCCATGGAGATTAACATCTTGCTAGTTTCAGAAAGCTTCTCTGATTCCTTATTCTGAAAACAAAACAAAATGCTTTACTGCATCACAAAGTAAAGGAAATATCACATAAAATAACAACATTGGTAATCACATTACTAATTATATTACATTACATAGCACTGGAGAACAGAGAGATTGAAAGTAATGCTGGATTAACACATTGAATTTACTAATAGGGAAACTGTGATAAGATTTTTTTTCAATTGATATTTGCCTTTTATATTTCATAGTTTCTGGAACAGAAATTTTGAGGATAAATATACCTTCCATCCCCACCCCAACACTCAAGCTCTGGAGTGGGCTGAGGACAGATCCCTGCTAATCAGCTCCTCCAGGGAGGGGAGAAGGAATAATAAAAGCCATGTAGAAGACTTTTTTCACTTGTAAAACACAAATCTTACTGTGTATGCCTAGTGGCAAACAAGTTTTTAAAAATCTACATATAGATATGAAGTACTCAAGTTGGAAATTACTTTGAATAGATAAATCTTTAATATATTCTCTAACAATAAATACAGTTCTAAGAGCAAACTTCAATCAAGACTTCGCAACAGAAGTATTTAAATTCAGGAAAGCTTTTTAATACTCTTACCCTCATTTCCATGTAAGGTGGATCATTTTCAAGTTCTGCCTTATCTTGTGCCAACTTGGCCTTCTGGTCTTCAATAAATTTTTCTAAATCGTCCGCCATCATTTCTAAGGTTACAGAAAAGAGGCAGAAATTGGCGTTTATGTTAGAACCTTGAAAATTAAAAGCTCAATTACTGTTTCTTAAGATAGCAGTTAAAAATAATCTATTTTCTTCCTCAGAACTATGAGCCTTAAGATATCTGCTGGGTTAACAAAACAACAGACTTGGGAAACCCATCCATGAGGAGACTCCTTGATGTTTCACCAGAAAGAAAATTCAAAGATTTCGGGTTACAGGCCTGAAGATACTTCTCTAATCCTTTTTCCAAACATGGTTGAAGTGTTTTGGTTTGGGTTTTTTTTGTTTTTTTGTTTTTTTTTTTTTTTTTTTTTTTTAAACTGCAAGTCTACCAGTGACCTTTCACTACACACTAGCACAAGCTTACTCTTAGTGAACTATAAAATCAAAATTTTAAAACACAGAAAAGTAACCAGGATGAAGGAATGATTAGGAAAGAAGTGAAGAAAGTGCAAAATACATGTTCTAAAATAAGGACCAAACACACAATTAATTCTGTGCTTAACTTACTGTCATGAGAAGTTTTAAAAACAATCAAGCTTACTGAAAACAAAACATGAATTTAAAAAAAGCCCTTACAAAATACATGAATAGTGTTTCTGGAGTTGGAGCCAACAGTATCCACCTCCTGTACCACTAAAATAGCAGAGGCAGTAAGAACAGATATAAGTCTGCAATAATCCTAAAATCATGGCTATAAGGAAGCAGTGACTCAGAATCAGACACTGATTTGTAAGAAAACATGTACTGAGGAATAGCAATTATCTCTCTTCTATTCCTTGTGCACCTTGCATATCTAACTGAAAATCCTTCAGAAATTTAACACCTTATCAGTGGAATTTAGTGTATGTTGCTGCTTTCAGCAACCTTATAATAAAAAATAAAGTCGATTAAGTTCATGTCAACAGAACTGTACCGCAGTTGAGATAGTTTAGTTCCTATCAGAACTAAAAATACTGCAAAGCTGCACACTAATTATGGGAAAATGAAAGACAAAACCAAAGACTGCATACAAGCCTACTCATCCTAATCTCCACCCAGCATTTTCACCAACTCCACTGGAAGGGGGAGTTTTACAAAACCAAGCCTACCAATAAAAAAAAAAAAATTCCTCAAGTCATATTCCATGCTTAAAAGAAGCATGAAACTTAGAAAATTATGACCCTCAAATCATTCCATGCAGCTTAAGCCAAAGGATTGCTTATGCAAGTTCCTGAAAAATCCCATCACATCCAGTATCTAAACTAAGACAGCATGTTTTTTTGAGGCTAATTCTGTATCTTTATAAGATTGTACAAAGTAAACAAGAGGCCAGTGATAAAGGTATGTTAGAAAACAGCTCCAGGAAGAGTACTGAAGAACTTAAAAACAACAGCAACAAAAAAACCCAAACCATCATCTCAAATATAATAAGGTAGCACACAGGTAAACATAAAAGTAATGTGTCCAGAGAGATTGAAATAAATTCTCCCTGGAAGCAAAATGAAAATAAAACATGTACAAATGCTATAATATAAAGTGAAGTAATTGAAGGCTAACTTAATTTAAAGAATACATTTACTTGATGTATTCCTTAGAATGTACTCCTTTAAACTTCTTCTCTTTTTTGATTCATGATATAAAATTATAATATTGTCACAAAGGAGGCAGAACTAGGCCAACCCATTTACAATTCCTAGTGGTAATACAGGACAATCAATGCCAAAAATAAATACCCCATCTGATTTGTCCTAAAACTTTAATCTCATTAGTTTTGCACACTGATAAAGGATTAAAAAAAAATCTGAAAGAGGATAAATTTTCAGGCATAATTTTATTTAGCCTACTAGGTTACATAACAATAATGGAAAAAAACTATTCTGAAAGGGTGGAACAACTCGTCATACTAAAGAATTTAGAAGTTGGTCTCATCACCTGCCCCATCCTGCAGAGTCATCAAGAGGAAAATTACCACATGTAGGAGGCATTGTGAGAAGCCTTTCCAAAAGCTCACTGACTGTAACATCTACATTTCCTACCTCTGTTTACAATATAATTGATAAACTCTAGCTCTGATTCCAAATCACTGTGTGGGAATGGTAACAAACATCTTCTGAGAGCTGGCATAAGGAAAGGAGTCTTTGCAGAGCATTTTCTAACTACCAGGACGAACACAATGAATATTCCAGCATTCTGCATCCTATCATATTGCTCAAAAGGGCAAAATAATACATTAAAAACCAAAGGCAAAACGGTTACAGTTGAACTACACAGGCTATTCAACTGGTATGAAGAAACCTGGCAACTCCAGGCCCTGGAGAACACTAAGATGACTAATGCTACAGCACTGTTGATTCAGCACGCCTTTAATACAGCACAAACGCCTGGAAGAGTAGCTAAATCCTTCTTAGAAATATCTAGACATTTTATGTCTTAACATTCTGCTACTTGAGTTGATCTTCCTACAATATGTATGAGTGCAAACTTTATGAGATAAGCAAAAAGAATATATTATACCAAAAAAGAAAAAAATTCTTAGTTATTCTAAGCAAAAGAGTGACAACTTCAATGTGACGCACATGCTGTTAAGTTCCAAAAATACACCAGCATGTAAGCAAATATCCTACTGAATATCAATCAATTTAATGGTCTACTGTACCATGTGGAGAGATCATGACTAACCACAATAAGAATAAAGAAAGAACACATTTCTATCTGAGACAGGGGCTACTACAGCCCCCAGGTGTGCAGTGAACTATCTTGGAGGTGACAGCACCAAAACTGGCTTCCCATGGCTGCACAAACACACCGAGGCAACAGCCTGACACTATAAAACCACTTCAGTTCAGAACAAAATCATTTCTATTCAGTTTGGCAACGCATCTGAATTCTTTTTGTGGATTTCTAGATCCTTGCGATCACTAGTAAAAGTAGCAGATTCAAAACCAAGCTGGGAGACATAGCTCCATGGACAGAGCACAAAGTCAGAATATGCTGTGAACACTTAAAAATCTCTCCATATGCCCTCAAAATTACAAGGTGTAAGTGTATTTTTCTAGCTTTTTGGAAAACAGACTATTCTGCAAATGGTATTTCTAAAAAATGTTTAACAGCATGTATCTATCTGCCTTTCTTTAGCTCTTACAACTATAAATCTTGGATAATCTACATTCCCAAAAATGCATTATTCATAGTGAAATTCCATTAAACATTCCGCTGCTATATATTCAAGTACTGTTTGAAAATGTCCCATAAAAATATTTTAACGTATTTTTTCTTTCAAGAAAACTTTAGATTTTCATAGCCTCTCTTCCTTATTCAGAGTTTTCATAAAAGCAACTCTGAGTAATTAGAGTCTCCTAGGTAGACTTCAGCTTAAGCAAACATACCAAGCAGTCGAAAGCATACAGATATTCAAGAACAGTAAGTCAAGTTTGAACATGAGATTTTTATTGGCTCTACGCCCAAACAAAGTTAATAATGCATGTCTCTCTATTCAAAGTATAAACATCTATGTGCATATATATTGTAGGCACTATATTTACCTATATCTTGTGTAGCAGCTACTTTATCACCTAAAGCAATGTTTATTGCATTCCATTTTAATCTTTCCTTTCCCCTCCTAATCGTTCAGGAAAACGCACAAAATTTAAAATCAGCATGTGCATGCAAGCAGATTTCGTCTCTTCTTTGCCACCACAATACTGAAATACCATCAGGATCACTGGCAAAATAGCGATTCCCATTCACATGAAATGCAGCACGGGTGGCAAGGAGGGAAATGCTTTGAAAGAGCAACTATATGCCACGTTTAGTAATTGTACTTACAAGTTACACGGCCACTAATTGTGCCTGAAGAAAAATTGCTCCAAGCTTACCCTAAACTTCCTAAAGAATTAGTGCTGACTGCTTCTGTATCGTTGTGAATGGCACTTAGAGACGCACTCCCTGTATTTTTCTTTCAAATTCCTTGCTGAAAGAGCAGAGATTCCAGGGTCTGGCCGTTCACAGAGAATAAACTCTTGACTAAAGCAAAGAGACTTTTTCGCAACTGAGAAGGCGATCCATCCTCTGAACAACCAAGCAACAAGTTTCGCGAGTTACTTTCTCTCCACTTCAGGGCTAATCTATTTTTCAGAGCACGTAATTTGATCCAAAAAGACAAAAATTTAGAAAAACTTTCAGACCCAGGAGATCAGGTTTATTTCTCCAAGAGCGACGGCTCGGGAAAGCGCCTCTCCCCCGGCCCGCAGCGCCCGCCTCGCAGCCTCCCTCCTTCCCTCCGCGGCAGCCCCTCGGGGGCACTCCCGGCGGCTCCGGCCCGCAGGGAGCAGCGGCGGGGCGGGGATGCGGCACTCGGGGCTCGGCCCCTTTCCGGATCGCGGCGCCGTTGTCAGGCAACGGCCGCACGGCAAGCGGCCCCAGCGGAGGGCCGGCACCAGCCCAGCCCAGCCCAGCCCAGCCCAGCCCAGCCCCGCCGAGCCCCGCCGCCCCCGGGGGGACCCCCAGACCCCGCGGGACGCCCCGGGCGCGCCCCCGCCCCGGCCCGCTCCGGAGCCCGCCCCGCTGCCCAGCGAACCCCCCTCGCTCCCGCCGCCGCCCGCTCCGGGCCGTGAGCCATGCGGGCGATGGAACCGCCCGGCGGGGCTGCGAGGAGGGTCCCCGGGCGCCGCGCCGCCCCCTCCGCCCGCTCACCGGTACCGGCGGCCGCGACTCCGTCCGCGCCCCGCGCGTTACCGCCGCCCCGGAACCCGGCGGGCGGCGCCGCGCAGCGCCCCCCGCTGCCCCGGAGGGCGGCGCGACCCGGCCGCCGCCTCCTCCCGGGCGGGGAAAAGGAGCGGGGCGGGAGGCGGCGGGCGGGCAGCCCAGCATCCCGGAGTAGGGCAGGATAGAAAGGACCGCAGCGGGTCAGCCGGTCCAACTCCCTGCTCAAGTGCCGTCACCCTAGAGCACATGGCACAGCATTGCATCCAGACGGTTCGTGAGTATCTCCAGGGAGCGAAACTCCACAGCCTTTCTGGGCAGTCTGTTCCAGCGTCGGTCACCTGCACAGTAAAGAAGTTCCTCCTCATCTTCAGGGTGAATTTCCTGTGCATCAGTTTTCTTGCCTCTTGTCCTTTTGCTCGGAACCTCCCAGCAGAGCCTGGCTCCATCCTCTTGACGCCTCCCACTTTAGATACTTATATACCTTGATCAGGCTCGCTCTCAGTCTCTTTCTCGAGGCTGAACAGCCCCAGCTCCCTCAGCCTTTGCTCATGAAAGAGATGCTCCCGTCCCTTAAACGTCTTTGTTACCCTCCGCTGGAGCCACTCCACAAGTTCCGTGTCTCTCTCGTACTGAGTAGTCCAGAACTGGTCACAGTAATTTAAAAAGCCTAAGTAAATAAATAAATGGACAAACAGTGAGAAAAGCCTCCGGCCGGGATCGGGTTTGCGCTGCGCCGCTCCCCGTGCAGAGCCGAGCGCGGCCGCTGGGGGCGCAGCGCCGCCCGCCCCGGGCCTGCGCGGACCGTACCACCCTCCGTGCGTCCCCCCGGCCGCGCTTGGTTCCGCCCGCGGCCCGGAGCGGCGGTGCGGGGCCGGGGCCCGAGCCGGGGCCGGGAGCGGGGCGATGGCGGCGGCAGCGAGCGGCGCCTCCGGGAGCGGGATGGCGCAGAAGACGTGGGAGCTGGCGAACAACATGCAGGAGGCGCAGAGCATCGACGAGATCTACAAGTACGACCGCAAGCAGCAGCAGGAGATCCTGGCGGCCAAGCCCTGGACCAAGGAGTGAGTGGGAGCGGGGCGGCGGAGCGGGCGGGCGGGCGGGCGGGAGGGTGGGCGGTGAGGACCGGCCTCATCTGATGGCTCTGCCTTCCCTTCCGCGGCCTCCGCCTTGTTGCAGCCACCATTACTTCAAGTACTGTAAGATCTCTGCGCTGGCGCTGCTGAAGATGGTGATGCACGCCAGGTCCGGCGGCAACCTGGAGGTGATGGGGCTCATGCTGGGCAAGGTGGACGGGGAGACCATGATCATCATGGACAGCTTCGCCCTTCCCGTGGAGGGCACCGAGACCCGCGTCAACGCGCAGGCCGCCGCCTACGAGTACATGGCTGCCTACATCGAGAACGCCAAGCAGGTAAGGAGAGGTGGCGGGCGTGTCTGACCTCCCTCGTGGAGTGCCTGTGCGTCTTGTGAGCTACAGGAACATACCGGGGGGTTGCAGGCTTCCTCCCTCCCCCAGGGATGAAGTGCCTGCCCGATTGTCCTGTCTCTCCTCAAACATGACAGTAGGAGCTATGTCAGCAGCACGGAACGCAGGGCCCGGTAAACATTTTCACATACATGTGACCCTGACTTAAAGTACTTCATCAGAGGTTGGACTCGATGGTCTTGGAGATATTTTCCAACCTTAACGATTCTATGAAAAGTAGTGTATTCTCCTTCCTTTTGTAAATTATTTTCATTGCTGAGGAAGTGTTTTTATGGCTGAGGCTGCTGGCTGTGTTAGAGAATGTGTTTCTAAAGTAACTGATACTTCTTTCTGGAAACAATGTGCAAAATTAAATATTTGTGTGCATTGGACGTACTTAGTATTTGTAGATCAGAATTATGACATTTATTCTTACCTTCTTGTGAAACCTTACTTTATAGTATGCCACCCTTTTCCATATAAAATGCATAATTGTGAAGAAAATGCCAATGAAGGAATAAGTTTCAGTGCAACTTAATTATCTTGTCTGTTTCCCATCTGTCACTTTCTGTCTGGAGATCCACATCATATTAAAGCTGAAGTTCATATACAGTGAAGTTCTCACATGCAGAAGGGTAACAGAAATACATCTCTGCTCTGTGGCTGATGTGGACACCAGCACAACACATCAGAGCACTTACTGATGTCCTTCTTCCAATACAGGACAATTCTATCCTAGAAATAGGAGTTGAAATAACTTTGACTCCAAGCTCAAACAGTTTTGATACCCAGTTGACCCACTGATTTTTAAACCAGCTACAATTAGAAGCCCCTTACATACTAAGTGCATGTAACAGAGGAGTATTGGGGTTATTTTGGAGAATTGTACTTACATTCATAGCCTTACATAGAGTTGAAGATACTGAAATGAATGTGCATTAGGCTGAATCATAACATCAGCAAAGAGTAAACATAATGCAGAAATAATTATGTTCTGGGACTTTTTTTTTTCTCATCCCTGTGAGAATTTAGAAATAATTCCTTTAGTCTAGTTTGTTTTATCTGAAGACAATGTTGTGATACTAATACTCTTGTTGCAAAAAGCAGGTAACTTGAAGACATGTCTTTGCCTAAAGATACAGTCGTGCTATCTTTAAATAAAGATACAGTCATAGAATCCCATTCTTAGGTAGAAATACTGAATTTCAAAATGGTAAGTATATAGCATAAAATTATAAACAGCTTGTCTTATGTTTAAAACAGTCCAGGTTTCTGTAGAAGTTGTGTGATAGGAAATGTTTTTTCCCATTGTTTATGTTGTTCAGTTTTGTCTGTAGTTGGTTTCACAATTTTGAAACTGAATTTGTGTGCAAATAAAATAACTCAGCTTTCCTGGTGCTCTGGCAGAGTTTTTATGTTGGCTGCTTCATATTTGATTTTGGCAAGCACTTGTTCCTGGAATAGCTCTTTTTATCATTAGATTTCTGGTTAAGATATCTTTATATAATTATATAAAGTGCTATGTAAGTGCTTTATAGATGCTGCCATTCCAGTTACTTGATTCTCCGTGGACAGGATCTGGTCTTAATGTAGTTCAAATGTGTTATTTGGCTTTGAAGAACAACACACATTCTTCAGTGTTTTGTTGGTCTCTCTCATGGGACTTGTAAAGAAAATATAAATATTCTTCACCAGTTAAAAAATAAAATAGGCATTTGTGTGTTCTGTCTCATTGTTACTGGAGCAGCCAGTAAACAATTCCTTAAGAGAGGATGACAAAAATTAGGTTCAGTGGGTGATTATTCTCCTTTGGGGGTTTTTGGCTTTGGTCCTTTCTCTTCAGTATTTTTAGAGATAGCCAGGTGTATTATTTGGAAACTTCTACTTTGAGGTTTTAGCTGATAAAAAGTTATCAAAAATTCACCTTTTGGCTTTTAGACTTGTCTCCAGGCAATAATTTCTGTCACTTCTGGTGTTTGAAAGCATGCCTTTGAAGTTTTTTTTAAACTTACCAGTAATCTAGCAGTATATGCCTGTGAGATATGTTACATACTAAATAATTCATTCTTTTCTGATGTTCCCTACATTATAGGAGATTGTTGCTGTTAGGGACACGAAAGAACTACACTCAGTCAGGTTGAGAGGTGAGCAGAGAAAGAAGAGCAGTTTATTATGATTTGAGGTTTCAGTAGGATTTGGGATTTGATTGAGGATTCGGAGATGAGAGGAACACCTCTCTGACCCCAGTGATCAATTCAGCAGTCTGTCACAGAGAGAAATACGAAAACCATCTACTTCGTTTATGTTAAATGCGTGAGAAACTCCAGTCCAAGAATGTAAACAATCAGAAGGCTAAAGAATCAAGGCGACAGGAGATTAGATATACTTGTGTTATATCCCTAAGAAATTTTTCAGCCCTGCTGAGGAGCAGCAGCTCCCCATCCAGCTGTGTGGAATCTCTTCTGTACTTCACCTGCCACTGAAGAAGGAGCTCCAGGCTCCTTGAAGGGCTTTGTTCTGTGGCAGCAGCTGTAGCAGAGAATGCCAGTTCTATTCATTGTACGGTTTCTAGGGAATGTTTCCTCACGAGTAGAAATTCCCGTTGATCCTGCCGCGCCTTGCAGTGTGCTGGCAGTGCCGCTGGAGGGCAGCCGGTGCTTTGGGAGCGTTACTGAACTCGGGCTGTTTCCCTTCCCTGCTCTTTCTTAGGTGGGACGCCTGGAAAATGCCATCGGCTGGTACCACAGTCACCCCGGCTACGGCTGCTGGCTCTCGGGGATCGACGTCAGTACCCAGATGCTCAATCAGCAATTTCAGGAACCCTTCGTAGCAGTGGTTGTAAGTACTGGCTGGTGGGTGATAACCCTGCAGATCAAACCATGTTGAGGGGAATAATTTTCGGATTTCCTTCTATTAGCATTTTAGTAGTGTGTACTTGGTATGACGGAGGCGTTAGATCCACACTTTAAACTGGTGCCACTCCTGCTTTGCTGGCCACATACTGGCCAAACCAGTAGTGTTGCTTGCCTAGACCATTTTTACTGCATTGTTTCAGCTATGGTATAGTTCTTCAACATAAAGGGTTTTTCAGTATTTAGGAAATAAGGAAAATTAACTCGGAAAAATAATCCACTGAAAGCTGTTGATACTCCCATCTTTTTAGAGAATCTCTTACCAACAGAAAAAGTACTGTTCATGACAGAACTAATACAATTTGCATTAATTACATTTCTGAAATAAAGTTACTATAAACTTAATTTAAGCCTGTAATAAATAATAAAATGTATGTAATGAGTATTATCTCTTATTTCTACAGATTGATCCAACAAGAACAATATCTGCAGGAAAAGTAAATCTTGGAGCTTTTAGGACATATCCTAAGGTAAATAGTTAAAATGATCTAAAATTATTTAGTGTGGGAACACTGAACTGTCTTTAATGCTGTGCTGTACTGAATGTTCATTGCAAAGGAAGATGTGCTCATACACTGGTTACTTCACACCTTTGGATATTGATTATGTTTATAAAGGTTGACTTCTAGTTTGGTTTTCATAGAGTTTTGGCAGTTTTAAATCAATTACATTGTCCAGATTGTGGAGCTCTCCCAAAATTATGTAGTTCCGTATAGCTGGTTTTTAATGGACAGAGTTGTAGGTAGTATTCATCAAAATTGTTTAAGGTATTCTGTGTTTATTTTTCAGACCTAAAACCAAATGTTAATAGCATGTTTAATATGTTGTAATTTGCTTTTCATTTTAGAAAAGGAAGGTTTAAAACTATCTACTTTTTCAAATAAATATTATGAATCTTCACAAATTAATGTACAAGGAAGTTAATTAAACAATATGGGCTAGGCTTAAAACTAAAAAAATCATATCAGTGTTGGAGATGTAGGTCTCCAAATGCATCCTCTCCTGTATACTTCTGGCTGTGCTATATAATTCCAATCCAATAAAGTTCAGGGATATCTGAAACCACTTCCTAAATACTGTGAGAATTTTGAACAGGGAGAAGAATCCTGTACCTGAAAACCAAATCACATCTGGAAAATGCACGTGAGAGAGGCATATTTTTTAGGGAGTTCTCACAGTGGACTGCAGGCAGTTCTCACTTCATCAGTAGCTGTGAATGGCACCATCTTGGCTAAACAAGTAACTGAAAGTTTTAGGTATCTCTAAGGCATATCCATGGATGTTTCTTCTCTCTTCTCAAATCTTCCCTCAAAATTTCCAAGAACAGGTAGAGACAGACTGTCCAAGAAAAAGCTTGCTATTTCTTTGATCTAAGAAAGGATCTAATCATAGCTTGCTGTGTTACTAATTTGAAAAATCTCAACTATGACACTAGTTTGCTTTTGATAAACCTGTAAATGTAATGACTAGTACAGCTAGTGAAGCCAAATGTAGACCTGAGATCCAAGAAAAATCCAAATTTCAAGCTACCAGGGGAAATGTCGTTTTCTCTAGCCAAAAATCCCTCCATTTAGAATTGCATAAAATAGATTTTTTTTTGTAAAGTTTAGGCATTTTGAAAAGACCCAGAATTACTGTGTCATCTTTGCCATTTGTTACATTTTTAGGGCTATAAACCTCCAGATGAAGGTCCCTCTGAATACCAGACTATTCCACTCAATAAAATAGAAGACTTTGGTGTACACTGTAAACAGTAAGTAACAAAAAAACTACCAACTTTATTATTTTTATGTGTGTTTTGGTTATGATTCAGCATGGAAAAGTAAATTTCTTGTAGTGTTTCACATCTTGAAGTTCACTGTTGCTTTAGCACTCTTGTTTTTGTGGAAAAAAAAGTGTTACTGGCATTTATCAGGAGATGTTTTAAGGGAGAACTCTGCAAATGAACCTGCTTAAAAGCTTTAGTAGTTGATTTCTGAACATTTTTAAGTACTGATGCCTTGTTGGGGCTGGGAGGAAAGGGTCAGATGTGGATTGATCAGCAGGACTGGGGAGACTGTGATCCCACTGCCCTTCTGAGTAGAGGCAAGGGCTGTGCAGCTCCTTTTCTTGCGTTACTGGGAGTGTTAATTTGTAACACCACTAAAGCCTGGCTTTCAAAATAGAATGTAAGATTGTGGTAGAATGTAAGATTGTTTGCCTGTTTGTAACATTTACTGCTACCAAGCATTCCTCAAGAAATCAGAAGTGATACATTCAAAACTACAGTCATCTCTAAGTTATTACAGTATTGAAGAAACCAAGCATAGAATAGGTTGTTAAGAGAATAATTTAAAAACTCTTGCAGTCTCATTTAACAGAACACAGCACTATGTGTGGGGATTATGTATTAAACCTATATATGACTTACTTATGGAAGATCGTACAGAGAACTGGAACTGGGAGTAACCTTGAGTGATTTGAATTTTTGAAGAATTTGCCAATTGATAAGGATTTTTTGAGTTGCATGTACTTCGGATAAGACAGTCGAGCAAGACATATTTAGATAGACACTTATTTTGTTTGCATATTTGTTTTTAAAGGTATTACGCTTTAGAAGTCTCATACTTTAAATCATCTTTGGATCGTAAATTGCTTGAGCTGTTGTGGAACAAGTACTGGGTGAACACTCTCAGTTCTTCTAGTTTGCTTACTGTAAGTACCACAGTTGTATGTATTGATTCATTCATGAGTCTGAAAGCCAGGCCTCTGCTGTAAAATGCTTAATAGAACACTGATAGGTACAGGCCCCCCAATTAAGAATGTCAGATAAAGAAAGAAAGTTTTCCTAATTATAAATACTGAAGCATTCCTCATACCTGCTCTGTAAAAGGAGAAGGTGGGATTAACACATTTAATTTTACTGAGTTCTCTCTCTACACTTAGATTTTGTCTTAAACACTTTTTAATCTTGTATCTCTGTAGAGCACTGCAGTGAATAATGGTGTTTAATAAGTAAACACTTAAGAAAAAATAACCGATGGAACTGTTAAAACTAGGTTACAACAGAAAAACTGCAGGTTGACCTTTAGTAATAACAGCTGAGTGTCAAAACCTTCCCTCTGCAGAAGCCAATTTTCTTTTTCTCTTGGTCAAAACCAACTGAGTTTTACTTACTCCTATGTAACTTAGGGCATGGGTTGAAAGTAATAAAAAGAACCCAATTCAGGCTTCAGGGACTGAGCATCTGTCAGATGTTCAGTGTCCCTTCTCTCAACCACCACTCATGTTCTATATCACTTCAATTGCAGATATAGATTAAAATATGCAGCGCTACAATTCTAAAAACTTTCATCAGATTTGGTTCTACAGTTCTAAAAACTTTCATCAGATTTGGGTTATTTTGTGTATAAATGCTTGAATTTATGCTTAAATTCAGAATATTTATTACTTTCTTTCTCCTAAGAATGCTGACTACACCACTGGCCAAGTCTTTGATTTGTCTGAAAAATTAGAACAGTCAGAAGCTCAGCTTGGAAGGGGCAGTTTCATGCTGGGTTTAGAGACTCATGACAAGAAGTCAGAAGACAAACTTGCAAAGGCAACAAGAGACAGGTAAGATAACACATCCGTGTGTTCTTCATGTAAAAAGTACTATTTGGTTTTAAACTTCTTTCATGCCTGTAATTGTAACCTGAGAATATTAGAGATAAGAATTAGGTTATAGCTAGGAATGAGAGTGTCCAGAAGTCACTAGTAGTATTTGAAAGTTAAAGAAAACCTTGCCTCTATTAAACCTACAATGAATTTTTAATTTTGGAGAGTTTGGAATAAATTTAACTCTAGTTTATTAAACAAAAAATTGCTGTACTAGTCCATCAATATCTGGCAAAAAAAAAGTTTTCTGCCTTGTGCAAAATTGTAACTTTGCTAGAAATGAGTACATTTTTATGGTTAATTCAGTTAAAACTAACAGTTTAAGTAAAATTATGGTATACAACATGATTTTAAGAACTAGTGTTAACAATCCAGTAAGTTTAGCTTACACTTGTCTAATACTTCTACTAATGTAAAAATTATTAACTCCTTCTTTTCTTATTTCTCAATTAATGTATCTTTTATTTTAGAAATAAAAAATGGTTGGGATTTTGTTGGCTTTTGTTTTTAAAAAGTAGCTTAGAGCTATTCTGATTTTTATATTTAGCTACATTGACTGATAGCAAATGCTTGCTATTATAAGTTATTAAGCTTTTTATCACTAGATGTACAACATTACTTCAAAGAAATGTTGATATTTTCCCTCAGTTTTCCTTATGTTTATTGGTGATCAGCTCTGGTTTTGAGCTTTGAAGTACACTAGTTGCTTCGCAGTAATACTCACATCTCTTCCCCAATAGTCTTAAGAATTATATCTGTGCTTAGACTATATCATATTAGAGTAACTGTTTTTCCAAGTAAAATCTTTTAACAGAGGTTAATAATCTCTTAACAGCTCATGCAGCTGGGTTGTTCAAAAACATCGTATTTGGCAAATTTCAGACTTTGAAAACCAAGAAATACTTGGTGGTACAAACTCAGGTACATAATGTGGTGAAGGCAGGACTCACCTGCACACACCTTAGGAGTATTCTGAGTGAGATGTATTAATTCCATTTGATAAGGAAACAATTCTGTAGAATCCCTTACAACAGAGTGCAAAAACTGAACAAAATCTGGGACCTTTGATTTGTGTGTTTTCAGATTTTGAGGCTTTCTGTCCCTCTTCCCCATCACTTCGTGTTGATAGTAGAACAGTTTCCTGGTATTATCTCCCTCTGACACACCTTTGTTTCCTTTTTCTGGAAAGTTAACAGCTCTTACAAGTTTTCTAGCAAACATAATCAAGTTGAAGAGGAGTTAACTTTTAAAAATTAATACTCATTTAGCCTACTTGAATTGCAGATTACATGTGCAGTGGAGTTAATACTGTTGGTAGCTCATAGCAGCCAGGTTAATGGCAGTGGAGTTAATGCTGTTGGTAGCTCAACAGCCAGAGACATCCCAGTTCCTGTAGGGAAACAAAATAGCAATGCTTTTAAGAGGTAAGGAGGACAGAATTGCTGATAAATTTGCATTGCTGTTTGGAGTCTTGTAATACTGACTGCATTCTATTTTCCCCTTGCTCTCACATGCTTACAGTTATTCTAAGAAATAGCTCCTTCTCTGATCATGTTACTGTATTATTTGTTGCAGCAGTTGTAGGTATTTTTGTTTTCTGGGTTTTTTTTCAGTTTCTTCAGTAGTTTGTTTATAAATTGTAAGGGATTGGAAGGAATTGTTTTTGTCATAAATTCTGCTTTCCTGTGCAACTAAAGCTACCATAGTTCCCAAAACGAAGTGTAAGACTCCTGCAGATGCGTGTTTTTCTTCAATTAGTGTTCTTTCCTAAGAGAAAAGTAAAGACAGTAGGAGACCTTTGCAGGCACAGGATAATTCATTTAGTGTCACCTAAATTACTCTGAAGAAATAAGGCTACAAATATCACTAAAGGATTGTCAGACATACCTGCTTTGGGAAAATAGTGCTGTAAAACATGAGCATAAAGGTGCTTACACTGGGCTTTATGATAACTTCTGTTACTGTCCATGCATACCTCTGAGCCATTTTCTAAGGGGACATGTGCACTAGCCAAATTGTGCTCCAAGTCAGCTTGCTTTCCCTAGGATCCCTTTATCTGTCTAACTGTAATTTGTCACTATTCTCCATACCTTCAGTCCTGATTAATCTTTTGCATTTATACAGTCTGTTTTTATTTGTTAGTTTGACACTACATTGCCCTACGGCAGACATTGGGGAAAACTTGGATCTGTAGGAATCCTCACAGCTCTTTGGGGGTTTTGCACATTACATATTTTGACCAATAACTAATTTTTTCTATAAACTTTCCTTTAATGTTCCCTGTAAAGTTTCTTGGAGGGAACGTGGTTACTGTACAATACTGTCCTGGGCTTGGGCAAAGGAGATAAGATAGAGAGCACTGAGAGCCTGCAGATATTGATAAAACCAGCTGATAGCTCCATTCCCCCTAAGGATCTTTTTGTTGTTGTTCAGATGACCAGAGAGCCCACTTGCTGTTGTTAATGTAAGATATCCTAAATCGCAAGACAGAGTTTGCTGGAATTGGTCTTTATGTGTGTATAGTCAGTTTGCTTTTTAAGTAACAAAAAGGTATTGGCAACAATGGCTAAATTGCTGTGTGTGACTGTTCCTTTCTGGACAGTTTTTAAGATTCATGGGGTTATGGGCACCCTGAACTTCTAAAACAGCTGGATGTCTTCAAGAAAAATGACAGTTCGGTTCAGTTTTTGTCCAACATTGAATTTATGCTTGTTTTTCAGCTGCAAGACCACCATAGAAGCTATACATGGATTGATGTCTCAGGTTATTAAGGATAAACTTTTTAACCAAATTAATATAGCTTGAAGTGCATTACCAGTTGATATGTATCTCCAAAGCAGAAAATATCATAGTTTCTTTTGCTTGGACTTGTTCAGTTTGGGAAATGAAGCTGAAGTGGAAAATTATTAATTTAATTTGTAGTACTTTAATATTTCCCACCTGTCTGACCAGTTTTAAAGAACAAAATGTTCCAAAATGTAGAGCAACTTTTTGTTCTTTATCATAAACCAGTTTGCAGAATTGTTCCAAAGGAAAATAAATGTGACTTACTGGATTTTGCTCTTAGATATTTATCTCTATTATCCAACTGCAATAAAAGAATTTTGAAACTAAATGTGCGTTTTGGGCCTCGATATTTTTGGCAAACGTTTATCTTCTCTTACTCTTTTTCTTACTGTTCTGTAGAAAAGCTCAGTCTACTCAGGTTAGATAGGTAACCTATGTAGTGTAAGAAGTTTGTTTCTCCGATTTTAATATCTGTGTTAAATTTTAAGAATTGAAATCCCACTTGTTTGTCTTATGACAAGTTATTAAATTTAATGGAGACTTTCCTGATTGAGGTTTACTGGTCCAGAAATGGTTTCTTTCACAGTCATGATACGTTTATGCATGCTACAACAGTATTTTGCTTATAGCTTCACACTCATGATGGCCATTATATATTTCTAAATAGTCAACTGTTGACCAGCTCTGCAGTGGAACTCATTACTTGGTTATATACCATTATTTTTCTCCTGCTCACCTTCTATTGCTTGTCACAGTCACTTGTTGCATACAAAGGAACAAAATGAAAAATTACCTCTGAAATACGCATTAGGCTAATTTCGGGCCACAGATACTAAATGCATTAATCATAATTTCTGGCTTACAGTGTAGTGCTGCTGCAGGGCTGATCTAAGTTTGTTTTGGAGGCTTTCATACTGCATTTCAATAATACAAGATGTTTGGATTCCTTTTAAGTTTTCATCTTTAATCCTGAGTTTCCTGGGGGTTTTGGAATGTTTACTTTTGGGATAATTTATGCTTTATACAATATGCCATTATGCTTTATACCTTCAGTAACTGATTCTCCTTTTCAGCCTTAACTCTGTCTTGATGTGGTTTTGTTATTGTTTTGGTCTGGAAATTTTAATAGCTATTACTCATTTAGGCCTTTTCATCCAAACAGATTCCAGTGCATTTGAAGTTAAGGTGCAAGTTATATAATGAAAGTCTGTAATTCAGCAGGGAAATGCAGATAACCTGAAGGAGAAGTTCATCAAGAGTTTTAAAGCAGCAGCATCCAATTGTATAGGAAAAGTATGTTTTATCATAGCTAGTAAATTTGAGATAATTATCAGATGTGCAGTTTGGTTGGAGAACAGTTTTATTCTATTTTCAGTATGATAGTGGTGGTGGCGAGTCAGGAGAAGAAAGCTGTGGTATTTTAATAGTTCAAGGTATTTATTTCCTTGGAAATTACACCAACAGACCTCTGTACAAACAAGCACAGTATGTAAGTACACAGCAGTTCCTTTTAAGTTCAAGGAAGATACAACAAGTGTACCTGGCCAGTAACTTTTCTTACTTAATTTTCTTCCACAGGTCTCTGAAACTTTCAGTTGAGCACATAGCCATTGTCTCAGTCAATATGTGTTTACACAGAGAAGCACTCTGCTTTTGTGATATATTTCCTAATAGGTATCTCTGTTGCTACTTTGTAGAATTCTCTTTGCATAACATGATCCAAAGGTTTTGCACATCTTCTATCTACCTAAAATATAAAATAATAGTTTCATCTCATATTAGTATATGACTGTATTGAAACTGTCCTTTTTTGTGATAGCAATGAACTGAATTTTTTTGCATGTAGGATCACACACAATGTTTTTAGTCACAGATGGCTTAATTTAAAATACCAAGTTGCTTTATAAACTGTAGCAATATGAATGTTGTTGTTTAAATGCTCATGTGAACAGCTGTCTATTGAGTTATATGTCTTGTTACTTGCTGAGCATATGGTGTTATAATTCATTTTAAAATTATACATGTAGTGGGGCTGTACCTGTTGCCTGCATAGGATCCTTTCTGCAGTGTTCAGGAAGCAGGAAAACAGGGCCTTTGTCTTTGAAGAGCCATTTTTAATGCTAGCATTATTCCAGATTCTGAGATCAGAATTCCATGCATTGAAGATCATTATCACAAAGGCATCTCTATCTACAAACAGGTGTATCCTGAACAATGGAGAATCATTAATGAATAAATGCCTTAATTCTACCAAGCAGCTGGGAGACTTCAAGAATATTAATAATAAGGACTTTCTTGAGAACAATACATGTTCAGATACATTGATTTATTCTTCCCCATTTGCACCCACTTTTTATTTAGAAATTAGTTTATTCAAATGAGTGCCACATACCACGTAGCTGACAGCTGAAGTAATTCAGTAAGTACTGAAGCACATAAAATGAGTTCTCTGGTAAGATTTTTTGAGACAAGCTTGCATTCCAAAATGCTGAGTGCCTTTTACATTTCAATAAATAAAAATCTTAATGAACACAAGTAATTTCTTCATCTAACACTATTTGCCAACCTATTAAAATTATAGAATGCTGAAAATGCTGAACTGTGTTTGAACTTCTTCCCTATCCTGTTCTGGTTTTCTTTTTTGAAGCATACCTGTGTGCTCACCTTTTTCATGTATGCAAATTACATTTTAAAATAATTTATAGATACTAATACCACCAAAATCCAAAGAAATACATATGTATATCCAAAGAAATACATGACAAACACAAAGGACTAAGCTGTAATTTCTGATAGAATACTGGTTTGCCTTAGAATACTGGTTTGCCTTATTGTGAGTGGGCTAGAAGAAGAGCCAGGGACAAAGATGCTTCATTATCAGATCTGCTTCTCCTTTGAAGTTCCCTTCAAATGTTTGGTCAGGAATGGAATGACAGTTCCAATAAATTAATTTTATTGCCTGAAGATTGAATGGCTTGGCTTCTGTTGCAACCTGAATGAGAAAAAAAGACATGATTTTTTCCTTGCCTTTTTCATTTTTAAATTTACTGCATGGAGTAATGCAGCTGTGAGAGACTGGCTTCTGTTTCTGTTTCCCTGTTGTCCTGTCCTCCAGTCTACCTAAAACGAAAGTAGGCAAGAGAAGGTGAGGGGGTATGGGAAACGCCCTGCTGATGGGCCATCTCCAGAGGCAGCTGTAGGAGTGCTACTAGGGGAGAGCACCTGAACCTGGCCACTTTTTAACCTGTTTTGAATGGATCTAGGATCTTTCTAGAGTATTTCTAGTTCTAATAGCATGGCATGGGGTGATTTAACAATTTTGTTTGCTTTACCCTCCACCTTTATGTTTATTAGCTTTTATCATGTCATCGCTTCAGCCTTCTTTCTAAATTGAGAAGTTTCAGCTTTTTTATCTTCTTGTTATAAAGCTGCCACTTTACCCACTTGATAATTTTATTTGCCCTCCATACATGCCACATCCTACTTTGACCTTGACACAGAGCCCAGACCTGTGCTGTACTCAAGATTCGGGTACACCAAAGTTTTAGAGAGAGGCCAAATAGTTCTCCTTCAGTCCCTTGTCTCCCTTGCAAAAAGCTAATTAGGTGATCAGGCTATTTATTAGGGTCAAATTTTTTTTCTAAATATGTCTGGATCCAGCAGCTTCATTTGTACCCTGAGGCACACAGATTTTCAAAATCTCAGCCCATGCGCTGAGGGAAAATGGGAGTTAGTAAATGTTACATGTTTGCCTAGATTTCTTACATTAGATATCTACTGGAGACTAAGCCTTTCTGAAGGCTTATGCTACACAGGCATTTTAAATAATAAGCTCAGTACACTGAAGAAAGACAAATTTTAGAATATGTGTCAGACCCAAAAACTTTCTGGCACCATTAGCCACAGGTATCTGGGTTTTGTCACAGACTCTGTAAGTTTACTCTTACAAGCAGCCTCACTGAAGTCAAGAAATGTTTTTGCTCTAGAAAAAGCTAATAAAAAGGCTGACCTTAAGCTTTTGCTTTTGAGCAGTGTCACAAGTTCTTCAGTTGTTCCTTACCTCACATTCATGCCAGGTCAGAATAAATTTTATTTGAGCTTTTCATAATTTATCTTTGATTCTAGTGCTGGAATAACAGGCAACTGTGACCTGGTTACAAGAGCTCTGTTCACTGTCTATCTTTGGTATCCCTTGAAAAACTCGCCTTACTCCTATTCAGACCCTGTTTGACAAGGGGCTCTCATTTTCCTTGCCTTTGGTGGCAGCGTGTGCACATATGCTCAAATTAAATAGAATGAGTTCTCTTAAACTTGATACTTAGTACATGTAGCATAATGTTCTTGCATTTCTATCATTTGTGCCTTTATAATAAAGTTTTGACTGCAGCTGGTTTTGACTATTTTGATTTTACCTTAACATGTACAGTGTTTCATGAAACTTCAGTATGACAGATATATTTGCTTTAGAAAGTATAAGGTTGCCATGAACCTGGGTACAGGATCACTCCTGCACAGCATAGTACATTGCCCCAAGACATGCAGTGTTTCCACAGTAGTCCTCCATTTATTATGAACTGCAATGCCAGTTGATTATTTAATGTTGATTATGAAAAATGGAAGAATACAAGCTGTAACGCTAATTGTTGACAAGTTACTATTTTGTTTATAAGGTTAAAAATAGAGTAAATATAATTAAACATTAATCATCCTACTTATTTTCTCCCTTTTGCTAAAATATTTTTAATGTCAGTGTTTTAAAATAAGCTTGGTATGTTATTTTTCTCTTTGATAAATAGGCTATTTATTGTATCTGTTTTATGGCTGTGCCTCAGAAATTCCAAATCAAAATTGGAGTCGCATTATACCATGAAAATTTCTCATTGAAAGGGGTCAAGTACTGAAACAGGCTTCCCAAGGAAGTAGTTGAGTCACCATCACTGGAGGTATTTAAAAGACAAGTATGTGTGGCACTTAGGGACATGGTTTAGCTGTGGACTTGGCAGTGCTAGTTCAATGATATTTCCAACCTAAATGATACTATTATATTTAAAGTATTTATTGAAATCCCAATATATATTGTATATCATACCGTAAATTAGGTTAAGATAAAATGATAAAAACAAATACATTGAAAAGTAAAAAGGAAAAAAAAATGTAAATACCACACAGCTGAGATAGCATCATTTTAGGGTGCAAGTCCCTAAGAGTTGAAAATTATTAAAATATGGGGCGACAAAATACAAGATTAATTGCATGCACACAGAACTTTTTTTGTGTGTCAAGTCTTGAAGAACTGACATCGGAGAGTATCCAGTTAGTTGAAAGATTTTTCTTGAGTTAAAAACAATTATGCTAAATCTTTAAGGAATTAATGAAGTATCTTGTTCCTCAGGGTGTATTTTTATGAGCTGTAGTTCTACTTTTCAGAGCCTCAGAATAATATCCACAAGGAAACATGTAATTTAGGAAAGTTAATTTTGACCCTCAGATGAAACCTCTAACATATGAAATATTTGCTGTGACGTTTGGTTTGTTTTTAATTATGAAAAATTGCTTCATACAGGACTTTCTGAAAACTACAGTATTCTGGGAAGTAGCATGGTCCATTGGATAGGTCACAGGTCTGCATCTCAAGAGAATGGAGTTTTCTTCCTGGCTTTTCAAAAACCAGGACTGCATACACTTTAGCAAGGCATTTTTGCCAGAGCTAGTGTCTGTTTCCTGCTATGAAATAAGAAGAGTGATCATTAGCCTTTTAAACAGATAAACGATAAAGTATACATAAATATTACTGGGTTCATGCACTAAAGGTCATACATCTCTATTTTGTCAGACATTACCACCTTTAATAACAATTTGCAATAATGCTGTTAGCAAAGAATGTTTACTCTGCTTTGCATAGTTTTTCGCTTTAGATCATCACAGATAGGAAATGGCTAAGCCCTGTGAGGGGATTATAAATGTATTGTTTTCAGAACTCTTCATTTCCAACTGAAACATGTATCCAACTCCTATGTAAATTTGTCCATCATTTCCTGTGTGATTTTCTGTTTGCTCTAGCCCAGATTACCTTAGGGCTTATGTGCAACTGCAGTGGCATTACTTTAATATAAAAGGAAATTAATTTATGTGCCTGCATCTAATGGCATGCAGTCTCTAGTAATTACAACCATCTGAACTTTCTTCTCCAGCTGAAGACAAGTTGCATTCACATCACTTGAGATTAGAATTAATTATATTAATTCTTATATTTGAAACCTGTTTCTAAGGGAGGCATTTTCAGTCTGAGTTCTACAAAGCTGGAGATTTAACTTGAGAAAATGGCAAACACTGTTTCAACTTCAACAAGATGTATGTATTTTATATGGTGATACAAGCACCAAATTAGCTCCTCATTATTCCAGGTTTGTGTGGAAGTTCTTTTTCCACTTTAAAAATTCTTCTTAGGATATCTAGGTAAAACTCTGAGAGTAGCAAAAATGGTTTAAGACAAATATTTATGTAAATCATCAGCTGGGGACAAAAACTACATAAATAACATTTTACTAGTATTTTAAATAAAAGAATGACAATGTGAATACTCAGATATCTATACAAAGTTATTCTGAAATACCAGTACATCTTTGCACTGTTTCTGAATCATAGGAGCATATAATAATTTTTACTTTCTATTCTTGATTCATCTGCCAAAGTTCATTACAACATTTGCCAAGCTATTTTTTTCCTCTATGGTGAAAACTTGATGTTTTGAATTATTTCCTATCACTCATCTTTGGAGACAGGATTTTGCATTTCCCAAGTCTACACTGTCATCTCTGCTGGAGGTAAGATACAATGTTCATTTAAAAGGAGGAAAAAAAGAAAAACACGAAAAAGACAGTACAAAGATAAAATGTTTGTCCTAACAAACAAATAGCTTTCTAATAATTTCACCTTTGTTTCCAGGCTTCAACAGATTCTAATGCTGCAGATCTGAGATGCCACTTCATTATCTTTGTTGACTGAAGGGCTCCAATCCCAGTTGCTTAACTGTTCTGATCATGCAAATGTGTAGTGCAGATGATCTGAAGAGGTGTGAAATTAGCTGTAGTAGAACACTGCATAAATAGAAGCAGCTCTCTAAAGTTTCAACCTGCTTTAAGTTTTGCTTGCCCCAGCCTGCCTACTGGGTGGGCTGCACAAAACAGAATTGAGAAACTTAACAACTTGTGAGGTTATAGTAGTTGTAACCAGGCAATCATGGTTTGCCATGCAAACCAAGCAATAGGATAAAAACTTTTATTTTATTTGAAGTCCTAGAAGGATTAAATGATACAAATACAGATCTTAACTTTAGACTGAACTTTCTCTATTGAAAGGCAGTCTCTTTAAAGGTAGTTGAACTTTCTCTTTCCTTCCTTATGTTTGGTTGTTGTGGTTTGGGGTTTTTTTAATAATACGAGTTTCAAGGAATTAGTTTATGCCTCAAAAACATTAAAGCCTTTTATTTATCTCTGAAATCCTCTGACAAAGCTGTCTGGCTGTGTGGAGCACCAGGTTTTGCTTCTAAAAGCAAAAAAGATATGTAGATCTCTTGTCTGTGCTGCTACAGAAAATGAACCAAATAATTGAACTGTCAATGATATATGCTCTTTTGAATGCAATGCTTCTCCATTAAATACTTTCTTCTTCTAACATGGTTTGTTAGCTTTCTAAAAGGAGATGTAAGGACGTGAATTAATCTTGCAAAAGGAAGGCAACATGAAATGTAGACTTTTCTCTTATTCTGAACTTACAGCAAACATTTCCAGAGGGCTCAGTATTGTTGCTAAATAAATGTAGAACCCTGTACTGTGCATGGAAAATAGGGAAAGCAGGATGATGTCTAAGTGTTCTTGGCCTTAGGAAAAAGATATTGTCGTCAGCGACATCTTGCATGTTAAGTAAAACAAGAAAGTAACCTATCCCCTGTAATGAAATTTAAATAATTTCAACCCAAAAGAGTGTAAAATCCTGTCCTTTCCTCCCCACCTTTCGTAGGATGTGGGAACAAAATACTATGTATTCTTGTTGATATGAGATGGGAGTTTGAGATGGTGGCTTCAGGTCTGCAGACAATAGTGTTCAAACACATGAAGTGTTCATAGGAGGATGATAACACTGCTAATTCTCCATTTTTATAGATATTTATATAATTTTGTCACTTAGAGGTCTGAATAAGATAACTCCCAACTTCTGTTGATCCAAAATGAATTTGTACTCAGTACAAATTTATAAACCAAAGTCTTGAGCATCAATATTAAACTTGTTTTATGGTAGACTTTTTTGTCTAAAAATAGTGTGCTAGCTAAGGAATATGCAGCAGGCAAACAGTCATGAAACATTCATGTCTTTATTCCATTTATTTCTGTTAGGGCTGAATGGGCTTTACATAGCCATAGATATCAGTACTGGGACCAGTAAGTTTAACATCTTTGTTGGTGACATGGATAGTAGGATGGAGTGTACCCTCAGCAAGTTTACTGACAACACCAAGCTGTGTGGTGTGGTAACATGCTGGACAGGAGAGATATTACCCAGAGTGACCTTGATAGTCTTGAGAGGTGGGCCCCATGAAAATTTCCTAAAGTTCAACAAGGTCAAGGCCAAGGTCCTGCACCTGGATAAGAGCAATCCTAAGAACAATTATGGGCTGGGCTGAGAAAGGACAAGAAGCCTGACACGTCTCAGCAGTGTGCACTCACAGACCAGAAAGCCCAACTGTGTCTTGGATTCTATCAAATAAGTGTGGCCAGCAGGTCGAGAGAGGTGATTCTTCTCTACTCCACTCTCCTGAGACCCCCACGTGGAGTACTTATGTCCAGGTCTGGGGCCCCTAACACAATAAAGGCATGGACCTGTTGGAATGAGTCCAGAGGAGGACCATTAAGTTTTACAGAGCTGGAGCACCTCTCCTATGAAGTCAGGCTGAGAGAGCTGAGGTTCAACCTGGAGAGGCTCCAGGGAGACTTTAAAGCACCCTCCCACTACCCAAACAGGCCTACAAGAAGAACAGAGATGGACTTTTTATAAGGGCATACTGTGATGGGACAAGTGGGAATGGCTTTAAACTGAATGAAGGTAGGTTTGGATTACCCATTAAGAAAACATTCGTTTTTGTGACAGTGGTGAGGCACTGGAATAGTGGTTAATGGTCGCCCAGAGAAGTTACGGGTGCCTCATCCCTGGAAGTGTTCAAGGCCAGATTGAGTGGGGCATTAACCCAGTCTACTGTAAGGTGTCCCTGCCCATGGAAGCGAAGTCAGAATGAGATGATTGTTTAATGGATCTTTAAGGTCCCTTCAACCAAACCATTCTAGGATGCTAGAATTGTATGATGATTTCTCAAATATCGGAGCCACCACCACAGCCCCAAGAGCACAACAAGGGTACAGCCCAGCTCTGCCACTGCAGCATGGCAGTGAAGAGCAGGTGTCTCTGGGCTATGTCATTCTGCTCCAGTTCCTGCAGCAGGTGAGTCATCTCCTGTCTCAGCATTTGCTCATGTTGCCATATGCGCTCACGTGTGGCCTCATCTAGCTCCCTACTGACCATCTGCAGGTACTGGATGACGATGATGATGTTTTGCACCACTCTAAAGAACACTCGGACAGCCATGGCCTGGATGAGGGGGGAGAGAAAGGATCAAGTGGGTCTGGGAAGGAGTGGGAAGCAGGTATGGGAGCTGCATGCTGCTGGGAGCAAGTAGGAGAAGGGGTGAGGCTGTTGGCAGGAGCCTGGGCTCTTGATGCAGGGTGAGAATCCACATTTCTGTGCCAGCTCTCGCTAAGCCCAGCCTCCCCTCATGTGCTTGCTTCTGGCTCAGGCCCTGAAAACCAGCCCCCCTGTGACCCATCCCCTAGGATGTCACAGGGTCAAAGCTCATCATAGACACTCCCAGCCTACCCTGGCTCTGCAGCTCACAGCTATCTCTGGCAGCCAGAGCCTTGGTAGCCTCAAAGGACAGACTCACCTGGCAGAACAGCTAATAGGTGTAGGATACAAGGGGGGCTTCTTCATACTAGGTAAGAAGCTACTAGAAGTTCCCTCCATGTCTGAAAGAACCAATGCCTGCCAGCTCCAAGGCAGATCCATCACTGGCCAAGACGAAGCCCATCAGTCATGGTAGTAGCACCTCAGGGTAACATTTAAGAAGGTGGTAAAAAACTTGTGCAACACCAGCAGCTAGGAAATAGAAGTGAGAATAGGGGAGAGAAACAACACTGCAGACCCTCACGTCAGAGAAGAAGGAGGGGGAGTAGGAGGGGGAGGGGCTCCAGGCACCAAGGCAGACATTTCCCTGCAGTCCATAGCAAAGACCATGGTGATGTGTCCCTGCAGCCCACAGAAGTCAGTGGTGCAGCAGACAGACTCCTGCAGCCTGTGAATGTGCCTGAAAGAGGCTTTGACTCTGTGGGAAGCCCATGCTGGAACAAGTAAAAGTGTAAACTATCTTCCCCTAAGCAGGAAGGCGTGACACTCTCCACAACACATCTTTTTTTGTAGAACTTTGCTGTTAAATACAGTATCCACTCCATTTATAAAACTATTAACTTCTCCAACTCAAGCATGAGGGAAAGGAACCATATGATCTTGGTTTTGCCAGTAGTCTATGCTCACAAAAAAAGTCTGGCATGGACGAAGAAGAGGCAACACTAAACAGAAAAATTGTTGGTTAACAAGTTTTAAAAACGTATAGCCTTATTAAGACATTAATAAGATACAGAGCTCTTTGTAGGGGTGGGCAGTGTGGGGAATGTTGTTCGAAGTTCATTTGCATTAGCAGGTTTAAAAGATTTCTTCTGGGACAAATTAGAGAGCTGGGCAATCACCAACAGTAGGGAGTTTAACAAGAGCAAGTTCTGGATTCTGTACCTGGGATGGGGCTACCCTGGGCATACGTACAGACTGGGACTGAGAGGCTGGAAAGCAATGCCACAGAACGGGACCTAGGGGTCCTGGCTGACAGAAAGCTGAATGTGAGTCAGTAGTGCCCCGGCAGCCAGGACGGCGAACGGTGTCCTGGGGTGCATCAGGCACAGCATCGCCTGGGCAAGGGAGGGGATTGTCCTGCTCTGCACTGGGGTAGCCTCACCTTCAATCCTGTTGTCCACAAAAATTGTATTTATTACCTGGTGTGCAACAAGCCAGTAATTACACACTTGAAAGAGACACTGATTATTTATTTCAAAATGGCACAAGCCTGGGTGCCTGGTGGATTTCCACAAATCAAGCACATGAACAACCAAAACTTTTTACAATTTATATGTTTTAGCAAATAAAGAAATTAGTGTTCATTGGCTAATAGTCACAGTTTTCTTATGAATTCATATTCTACTACTGGCTAACAATCTCTTGCTTCTTAGGCTAATTAGTCCACATGCTTAATCTTTCTCCTCTTTTGGGTCGGTGGTCTCTGAATTGGAGGTTGCAGATCTCCCCCTGCCGGCATTACCTTTCACTCATCTGGAGCTGATTTCAGCACAATTCCTGAATTGACTTTATTAGTTTTTACCTTATCTTGAGAGTTCTACCAGATATCTTTGTAGGTCATAAATTCTGCATTCTTTGCGTCCAGTATCATTCAGCATCCTTTTCCCCAAGCTTTGTTAACCTCCCCCGCAGTCTCAGATCATTGAAGCATGTCAAGCCTTAAACTTTAACAAGGTAATTCTACAAACAAGTAATTTCTTCTTCTAGATATCATAGATATCATTTAAGAGTTTGCCTGTTAGCTGCTGTTTCAGAAGTTAAACCTCCCTTGTCGATTGGATTTGAAAGTATACAAAGATCAAACAGGAAAGAACATCCTTTTTTTTTTTTTTTTTTTTATATAATCCACATTTTGCAACAGTCCTGTGTACAGTTTTGGGCACCACAATATAAAAATAACATTCGGCTATTATAGAGGGTCCAAAGGAGGGCAGGGAGGATAGTGAAGGGACTGGAGAGGAAGCTGTGTGAGGAACGGCTGAGGTTGCCTTTTATGTTCAGCTTGGAGGACACTGAGGTGAGACCTCACTCAGTTTACAATTTCCTCATGAGGGAAAGCGCAAGGTCATGGACTGATCTCTTCTCCATGGCATCCAGTGACAGGGACTCAAGGGAATGGCCTGAAGTTGTGTCAGAAGAAGTTTAGGTTGGGTATTAGGAAAAGCTTTTCCAACCAGAAAGTAGTTGGGCGCTACAACGAGCTCTGCCGAGAAGCAGTCACAACACCAAGCCTAACAAGAGTTCGAGAAGCATAAAAGCAGCGCCCAGGCACATGGCGTAACTCTTGACGCGCCCCCTCACCCCCTCTCAACATGGCCGCCAGCGAGGCCGGCCCGCGCGAAACCGCGTGGGGATAGCTTCTGCGCGTGCGCAAAAAAGCCCCGCCCCTGCTGTCTTTCCTCGGCGCTGATTGGTCCGAGGGGCGCGCGCCGCAGCCGGTAGCGGGGAGCGCCCCGCCCCTCGGCGGTTGGCGTACGGTTGCCGCGGCAACCGGGGTTCGGCGGCGCGCGGGGCCGGGCGCTGAGGGGACGGCGGGGCCGGGGCGGGGGCGCTGCCTCCCGGGAGGGCGCCTGGAGCGGATCCCGGCCCGTGCCGCCGTCAGGGCCGCCTTCCCACCGGCCGTGCTGGGAGGCGGTTGGTGGCGGGGCCACGGGACGGGGAGGGCGGTGTGAAATCGCACGGCTGTAGGTAGGAAGGAGCTGGGGGACCGAGGGAGGGAGATCTGCCCGGCTTTCCCTCGCTTATTCTGCTGGGTTTAGAAGAAGGTCTGAGAAGGGGCTCTGAAAGGTGTTTTTATGTAAAAAGGAAGAAGCTCACAGTAGAAAAACAGGCAAC
The DNA here is from genome assembly GCF_009819655.1 of Sylvia atricapilla. Lineage (NCBI taxonomy): Eukaryota > Metazoa > Chordata > Aves > Passeriformes > Sylviidae > Sylvia > Sylvia atricapilla. The sequence continues at coordinate 118,520,435 of NC_089140.1, read as the reverse complement.
CCACAATGTTCTTTCAGCTCTCCTTCATCCCCACTTTTTAAAATAAAAGTAAAAGCAAATCCCGTATGGTTAAGGGAGAGCTACTGAGCTTCAGATTTGTTTACTAAGAAATGAAGTTTCTTCTGCTTCTTCACAGCCTCGATCTTGGCTTTTCTTCAGTTTCTCCTAATTGTAATATGCTGGCAGGGAGGATTCTCTGTGCAAGGTTTAGCACTGGATGCTTTTTACTGTCTCCTCAGTTGTTCTGATACACTGATGTGGGCCTTTTGTGGATAAGCTATAATACAGAATATACATTGGTATATGTACTTGCTAAATACGTGACCTTTCTATTCTGAGTCATTAAGTTACAACTGTTAGGGTGTCTTTATCCCCAGATCGTTTACACCTCCCATTCAATAGTAGCCGCTTGCCCTCATCCCTTTCCCCCATTCCATTATTTATAAGTTCACTTATATAACCAGAGTTTGGGGAAAAAAAAGTTGGTATCATTGTGAGAGCCTCTATAATATGCCTTAGTGGGAAAAAATCACAGTTTTTGTCTGTGCAGAACATGCAGCTGTGTGCATGATGAAAGCACTGTGCAGATATATAGAGTCCTGTAGCTTAATACCACCTCTCACAGCCTGTAAAACCTGTTATGAAGTTCTCTGCATTTTCTAATTTATAATCAGATTATGAGCTTCCATTATCTAGCTACTGTGTGTGAGAATTGTGCCTGCTGTGGAGCGTTGTGCTCATATTTCTGTATGAAAACCACAAAACCTAGGATATAATATCCTTTAGCAAACTGAATCAACAAATTAAATTATTTTAAGAAAATAATTAAGAAATCAAATTATTTTAAGAAACAATATTTTAAATGTTTATTAATTGAAGGGGCCAAAACTTGATAAAATGTCAGCAATAAAAGGAGTAGGTTTTTATATGCAACATAGTAGCACTGTAAATGAAAAGAGCATTGGTGAGGGTATGTGAGATTTGAAGTACACATGTAAGCTTTGTTAAAGATCTGGAATACAAGTAGTATAACATTTTCTTTTTTGTTTTGAAGGCATTCTGTAATATTACTTAGAAGACCACGTGGAATACACAATTAAAAGAAGCAGTAGAGCAGCTTCACTTATCACGGAACCATGGTTCAACTAACAATGGACTTGATTGCTAAAAATGCCAGTCACAAGAATCGCAGTGAAGAGGACTTTGGACAATATCTGCAAAAAATAACTCATATGAATTTGTCAGATAAAAATATAGATTCAATTGTAAGACCTATTTTTTATTATTCCTTTTAAACTGACTATTCTAGTGTTTTGTAGTTACTGTTATGATGAAGTGTTCATTGTTGGAGTGGAGAGACAAACAAGGAAAGCCAAGTTTTACAAATTTGTTAACTCACAGCACAATCTTTTCAATCTATCTGTGATTTATTCCTTAAATTTCAGAGGAAGTCTGAGAAAGGAAAGGAGAGATCAGGAACAGGAAATAACTCGAGTGAGGTTAACAAATTTGGACTGGTATAGTGGCTTTTTCAAATTAGACGGGTTAAAAATATACTTTTTTTTTTTTTTTAATTGCTCCCTGGGGCTTACTCATTTAAAAAATAATCCATGAGCTTTTCATTTTCAAAGACAAAACCTGCAAACTTAACCCAATCCTCCTTCCTCTGAGTTTAATAATAGGAAATGCATACAGGTTTCAATAAGTTCTGAGCTAATGCAGATCTCTTCAAGATACTGAGTAAATTTTGAAACTGCTGAGCCCTGAACAGTTGCATTGTTGAATGGGGTGAATTTCTGCTCTAAAAGCAGAAAATTCAGTCAAGAAGAAAGGCTGGTTCTGTGTGAACAGATCCCTGTAAGCAAATGGATTTATTCAGCCCACAGCATTAGTGAGTTACTAACTGGATCAGCTGGCACAGCAAAGTTTTACAGAAGCCTTCATGAGGAGGGGCCTTTTAGTTATTTCATAGAAATGTGTTCAAAGAAACTCAACATTTGAGCGAAAACTTGAGTTCAGAAAAATATTAAAATAGATTGAAGGGCAAAGTTTTGTATTAATCAATAATTCTTTGCCAAAACCTGGTTTCTGGTTACATCAGTACAGCTTAATGGAGACAATTACACTAAAAACTGCTTTTCTGCTGAAGACAGGGAAGGGAATGAAGTCATACTGGATGTGCTGTATTTGCTGGTGATGCCTGTAGTTCTTAGATTCTGTATGGCAGAATAGTAATGACAGATTTCAATCTTTAATCTGTAGATAATTGACAATATATAAGAACTCTCTTTTTCTAGGAAAAATAGTTTTAAGAAATGTTTACTAAAGGTGAAAATTTCTAAATCATGCATCAGAACTTAAAGATAAGAGCAATCAATAGCTTCCAGAAGCAAGCAGTGAGTGAACATTAAGTAGGACATTATTGTTTATTTCAGGGTAACCTCTCTTTCTGTAAAAATCTGCGAGTTCTGTATTTATATGATAACCAAATCAGCCAAATCCAGAACTTGGACTTTGCTTCAAATATAACACACCTTTACCTTCAGAACAATTTTATTTCAAGTATAGAAAATCTCTCATCACTGAAAAAGCTTGAAAAACTGTAAGTTGAAAATAATATAATTATTTTACTAGTAAAAAATACAGTTATGACACTTAAGAATTTTTTTATTATCTAGCCATTAAGATCCTTTCAGCTCTTAAATTTTTCTTTTCAAGTAGAAGTGATTTCTTATTATTTTTATAAGATATTCTGTGATAAAAGTAATGACATATCATCTTGACATTTTAATTTGCATTTAAATGATTTTATTTTTTCAATCTAGTAATAATAATAATAGCAGTATATAAAACTTCAAAAAACTGCTCAAATCAGTGAAGTGTATATTCTACTTGTATGCTAAGTTATTTACTCTTTCTATCATAATTTCAAAGTATTATTCAATAATGCTTGAATTTTTTTTTTTTTTGTATATTGAAGCCTTGTGTTTGCTCTTACTTTCAAAGGATATTAAATCTATTTTGTGTTCTATTCTGTAGGTATTTAGGAGGCAACTATATCACTGTAGTAGAGGGTTTGGATAAAGTAGGAGAACTAAGGGAGCTACATATTGAAAGTCAACATCTCCTTCATGGTGAAAAGCTTCTGTTTGATCCAGTATCTCTTAACTCCTTGGCAGTAAGTACCTTTTGAGAATTTCAGTGAGCCAATTATCAGGAGATCAGAATTTTTAGGAGAAATTATTAGGACTTGATCACTCAGTGTGTTCCTCCTTTGCCAATTGGTGGCATTATTTCAAATTCTACCAAGGGACTCCCACCCTAATTCTCTTATAAGGAGATTCTACTTCATTTTTTTTTTCATTATTAAGGATGAAAATGAGAATAAAGAGAGACAGCAATTAAGGAAGTGTGTGGATGCTCTATACCAACAGAATGTGAATAAACTGAAAAAGGAGTTGGAATTTATCACTCTTAGTTTTCTTAGTCTGTTTCATTTGTAGTGAATTCATTTGTTGATATTTCAGTGCTTTAATTGGTATAGTTGTTTATTTATTGCCTTCTGTACTTCTGTAGAAAAACAGAATGAAAAAAGGGCACAAACAGCATTTTTTCCCCTGGATATTAAGAACAACACAATCAAAAGCATTCAGTTTTAGTTCTCCAGTTCTTCTCTGTTGTGTTATGTCAAAAGTTCAGGAAATCTTTTTGAAGTTGTCTTTCAACATGTTAATTGCTCAGAAAACATAAAACATATAGTTGAAGAGGTTAAAAAGTAGGTTTTCTTTGCTAATGGATGTGGTTCTGTACTGTAAAATCTCCTCTTGCTGTGTCTCCCACAGTGTAGTCAGGGCTTGATAAGGCTCTTTTTGTGGAGATGAAAAACTCACTAAAAAGTGAGTTCTTTTGTTCACATGTATATTATAAATATTTGACCTAGCTCTATTTTTTTTTCTTATTTTGAGATTATGTAATCCAAGACATGTATTGCTGTTTTTCTTTAACAGAAATAAATAATTACTATGAGAGCATTTGTACTTTGTTCCTTCTACACTGGAGAAGTTATCAAAGTAAAAGGAAGTTTTATAGCTATAATCTGCCCAGGATAATAACATATAATAAACTCTTCCATGTTTTTTAGCAGCCTGGTCTAGATTTTCTTCCTTGTGGCTTTTATTTAAGGCCTTTTGAAGTGGGTTTGGTTTTGTTTTCTGTGAAACAATTTTGCATTCTTGACAATGTAACATCTTTGTGGAGGCCAAATATAAAAATATTCTATTTTATCCTTCAAGTGTTAAGTGTTTGTAGCCTGTTTAAGGCATCACTTTTTACTTCTTTGTCTGTTTCTGGCTCTTCTAATGATATCAAGGATAAAAGAGATAAAAGCATGAGGCCATATGGCTCTGTGTGTACCACAGGCAAAAGTTTTGATGATGACAGTGTCATGAATCTGACTGAGAAGATTAAGTTTATGAACTGTGTTTATCGGGATGATACTGGTAATTTCCATCTGCAATGTAGATCTTGGTCAAATTTTTGGAGAGGGTTAGTTTTCCTGCTTAAACTGTTGAAATAGAGATTTTCCAGCTAATGGTAAGTCTTATACCTTGTATAATTCTAAACTCACTGGATTAGGAGTCCCTTTTCATTTTCTAGAGATATAAACATTTTCCTTTTATGTGAAACTACGTTAGAATTTCCTGAGATAAACACTTGAAACACATTTAGATTTTTATCTAAAATGTAAAGATCTCTGTAACTATTGTCTGTTCCAAATGGCAAAGTGCAATATGTGACCAAGTACAGTTCCAGAGAAGGGATAAGGATCAGAGGTATGGATACCAAGAGGTTTGTAGGATCAAGCCTGATAGAAAAGCAATGTAGTACAGCTAAATGAGACTATGTGAGCAGCACATATGGGCTTCAACTCTGCAGTTCAAATGCAAAATTGGGGCCCACAGTATAAGAAGAACGTGGACCTGCTGCAGCAAGTCAGGAGAGGGCCACAGAGAGGATCAGAGGGCTGGAGCACCTCTCCTATGAAGACAGGCCGAGGGAGTTTGGGTTCTTCAGCCTGGAGAAGAGAAGGTTCCAAGGACACCTTATTATAAGCATTTCAGTACCTAAAGGGGGCGTATAAGAAAGCTGGAGAGGCACTTTTTACAAAGGTGTGTTGTGGTAGGACACAGGGTAATGGCCTGAAACTGCTCAAGGGCGGGTTTAGATTTGCTTTTAGGAAGAAATTCTCTGCTTGTAGGATGGTGAGACACTGGAATAGATTGCACAGAGAAGTTGTAGATGGCCCATCACTGGGAATGTTCAAGGCCAGGCTGGATGGGGCTCTAGACAACCTGGTCTAGTGGAAGGTGCCCCTGCTCATGGTAGAGGGCTGGAACTAGATGATCTTTAAGGTCCCTTTCAACCCAAACCATTCTATGAGTCTATAAAAAGGCACTCAGTTTAAATGTATGTTTCATACTTCAAAAGTAGAGTTGTAGCAGTTGTAGAACTCTGTAAAGAATTTGAACATGTTTAAAAAAACCCCATGTTTAAAAAAATTCTGTATTTACTAAGAGTTTCTGAAATAATTGAGAAACAATTTTACTTTGGTATCACTTCAAAACCGGAATAATTTACATTTTAGGACAAGGTGGAACACCAACATAAAACAATCTGTATGGTATGTGGAGGTGGTGTTTGCATGTTTCTTCTTCAAATGTTTGTTCATCTTTTAAGATAATTTTCTGTAACAAGTTACAACTTGACTCATATATGGCATGAAAAAAAAGCTTCTTTTTCTGCTTTTCCCCCTTCAGAAATCTTTATCTGTATTGAATATCAGCAATAACAACATTGATGAATTAGAAGAACTGGCAGTTTTGGAAAACCTTTCTTATCTTAAAGCAGCCGACAATCAACTTAAACATATGAAGGTATTAAAGTAAATATTTGTTGTATTAAGTATGGTTGTTAAGAAATTAGTCACATTCATCTTTATCACTAAATATATAAGCAAAAAGAAATTTTACTTCTGCAGTAAATAAATATGGCTTTTCAAGCATGCTGTCTTTTCTCATATAAAAATCTTACTGAGACTAAAAGTGGAGAAGCAATTACCTAGGATGTCAAAATTTATATTTATTATTAATTAATACTGAAATGAATTGGCTTAAACAGTAACCCAAATCACCAAGACAAAATCTGATTGAAATAAACTTTTTTATTTCTGGTTTGCATAAACATTTTATTTCCTTAGTAAACTTAACTTTCATTGGTTAGTAATTATTAAAATGACTATTCCTATTACTTCTGAGAACACAATTTATTTTAAACAGATTGTTGAAAGAATTTGGCAATTCTCTTTACTAGTGAGGAGATTGCAGTATTTTGTGTGCATAACCTGTCAGTTATCTAGATGAATTTACTCTATTTGGACTCTTCATTTTTTTACCCTTTAATATTAAAAAATATTGAATGATGCCCTTTTTTACTACGGACCTGTTAATGCTTTGTATTTCCTATTTCAAGTCCTGGCTGGCAGCTGTGATTGAATTTACGTCAAAATACAATTCATGTAGGCTTTTGCTGAATAATAAAAATCACATTGAATATGTTGGTTACAAAAAAAGCCTTATTTCAAATAGGCAATCTCCCCAAAGTTTCCCTTTTTAAAAGGAATCCATTTCTAAATAAAACATATTACAGAAATTTTTATATTGGCTCTTTCTTCTATTGGCTCTTATAAATAAAACATACTTCTGTTGTGAGAATCTTAAAAGAAAATTGTCGTAGCTAAGACCAAATTAATTTTAAAAATTAAGATGCCAGTGTGGAGACAGCGTTTTCAGTATCTCAGAGGAAAAACTAGTATCCTCTGAAACAGAATAAGAAGAGGGCAAAATGTCTGCATTATTCAGTAACTGTGGATATATTATTTATTTTTTATTAAATTTCATTTTTTGATCATCAGGAAAACCAGAATTATATTTACCCAAATCAATTAGCCCTGTAGATTTCTACGTTACATGGTCACAACTGCTGAAAAATGATACAATTAGCATTTGAGATTGATATCCATTACACTCAGAATAAACTCCACTATATTTCAAAAATAACTGTTCTGTGTGTTTTCTAAACAATCTCCAAGTTTTTCAAGTTTTGAAATATATGGAACAGGGAAGGTATTTCTATTCATATCTTTGCAGACCTGTAAAATCAATGAACATGTCAAATGTTTTTACAGTGTAATGCCGGTGCATATCCAACTTTGCAGCTACAATTACTGAGTTTTAAGGGATTACATTTTGGTAGACTCTACTTATCACTAATGTAAATTCTTAAATAAATAAAAATCAAACTATTGAATAAAGCAGTAAGCCAGGAGAAGTATTTTTTAAAAGTCAGTTTTATCTCCGTGTAAGAGGCTTTAGCTCACAGTGGACATCTAGCATATCTTATACAGCCCCTGACTGTTCAGAATAAGTTGCTGAGGGAAGTTTTGAGTATATTTCAATTTCTTTTGCATCCCCGAATTTCACGATTGCATGGCATACATTATTCTACAACTGTGGAAGCTGCAACAGTTTTAGGGTGTACAGATCTATGCACTTAATTGGTTCTGCTGGCTGAACTTGTTACACACAGCAAAGGCTCTTGCATTCTCATGAGGTGCATCCATTCTCCTCCCTCTTGCCTCTCTCTTATCAAAACTCTCATGTAGACCTCTTTTTCATGCCAAAAGCACTATGTCCCCTGTTTTCCCATTCCTGCTTTCCCATCACTGCCATCAAGAACTTCCCCAGGAATGTCTGGCATTGATCAGAGATCATGGCAGTGCTGCATGACAGGGAATGTCAGAGAGCTCTGTGCCCAGCTGTGCTTCACCTGGTGAGAAGAGAGGTTGTAGAGGGGCTACCTGTGTCTGGGCAGGCCTGGTGAACTGCAGGAATAACATGCAATCTTTGTGAAAGAGGAAAATGTGAAGAATATAAGAAATGCATGAAATGCGATCTTATGTAGACTTTTCTCACTTTCATGTGTTTCGGATAATTATTTTACATTGAAACATTTCTCGGATTTTTCCACATTATTATGCCATATTCCTTTGCTTTTCAACTATGCCGCTTTGATTTCAGCATAGTTGAAAATTAGGGCTAATAAATTCAAGCACTTAAGGTTGTGGCTAATACAGGGCTTTGTTAGCATAATTAACAGACATCCAGCCATATGACCTTGTTTCACTTGACTGAAGTTTATATAATTCAGTCTGAACAGTAGACAGACGAAAATCAAGTAATTTTTCTGAATTCATGCACAATAACTATGACTAGCTACCACCTGCAAAAAGTATGTCTCAGGTCAGTTATCAAGAATATAATTTGATTTTAATAGAATTGGCTTTTCTTTGTTTTCTATTGCTTGCTACTTCATTTATTCATCATATTGAGGTTCCGGTTTGCTTTAGTTTGGATCACAAGATTTTCTAGACTGCAGTGTATTTGGGTTGGAATAAAGGAAATGTTTTAAAACACTATGTCTATTAAAAAAATCCCACAACTATTCATTTTTACAAAAAAACAGAATATTATTTATTTTTTTAAAGTTCATTCGTTTTGGAATGATTATGAGCTGTGTGAGTATTTGGATAGAAAAAAAATATAGCTAGAAATACCTGGAAAAATCTGTATTTCCCAAGTCTTTAATTTATTCAACCTCTGCCCAGTATTGATTATGACAAGAGGATATCACAAAAGATGAATTCATTCTCTTTAGAATTGAGTCAGGAACAAGAAAAAAATTATAGATTTTCTCAAATAGATTATGACAGGTAATCAAACTGGTGACAAATTGCTGTCTGCAGATGTAGCTAGGGCAGTTGGATCACACATTTCCAATAAAAACTGGAGCACACTGGTCAAATACCAATTGTTAAATGGCCAGTGTTAATTGGTAAGAAAGTTATTGCCAGCACTACAGCTGCTGGCTCAGGCACTTGCCCTTCCCCCTCCCCACCCTCCCCAATGGAATATAATTTGCTCGTCAGTGTTTTGTAGCAGACCTCAAAGTGATAGCATGACATGATCATTTATCAAACGGAGCCTGCCCAGAAGAGTGTCTGGTCCCTTTAGTACAGCTTATTGAAAGGCTGGGAAGTGAAAGCACTTTATTAGAGACAGGAAGGCAATGAACAACTAGAGCGTATCGAAAGGGTAATCATATTTCAGCACAGGATTAGTGTGCTCTTAGATAAACATACACTGGAGTAAGCATGTTCTGGGTCATTTATCAAGTAAGTAACAGCTAACAAAAATCTACAGGACTCCGTATACATTCATCAAAGTTAAACTGTATACGTTTTATTTCAGTAATACGCAACTTTGTGTTGCAAAATTATTACTTGGAAAAATTCTTTCTAATGAAATCTAGAATACATTACAGACTTCAGTGATAGTGTCTGAATGCTTAGGTAAGTATAAATAAATATACTTGCTAAATGATTTTTCTATTTTAGAAAGTCTAGCCCAAAATATTTTCCCCTAGATTTTGTTTAAGTATTAGCACCTAACCTATGGGGGTTATCGTGTTGCTATCCTGATACAGGCTGATTAAGCTTTGCTGAATAACATTACAAGAATTATTAACATTTCTTCATGTCCTCGGAGTTTCTTGCATTGTTTTATCAGTCTTGATCCTTAGAGAACCAGACTTTTGCTCTCTAGCTTTCTAAAAGTACATTTTTATCACTGAATAACAATAGATGATATCACCATCATCATAGGATAGACCAAAAATTATATGGTTTGGAGGTATGAGACTGTGCTGCCACTTTCTCTTCCATCTGATTTTTCTAAATAAATATTATATAACCCATAGACTATTTCCAAGAGGATTTTCTACCAAGGGACATGAGCCAGCAAAAGCAGAATTCTCCCTGCTTGTGTTATCCAAGAAATTTTCTAAATTTGAAGGAGCTAAGAGATATCTACATTGCTAGAGACTTTATTGCTGGTATCAATCTACAAAGTTTTACACGCCCTGCAGTTACGAATCCATCACAGCATGATTAGTAGATTTTTCCAAATTATTACAACAGTAGAAGACAAATTGTCTCTCCTGTTTATACCTATTGTCTTGAATCTTACACTTTTCACACATACAAGGTATGCCTGTCAAGAATGGGAGCTAAATGAAATTTTGAAAAGAAAAAAAGAAAGTATTTCAGAAAGTAAGGTGTCTGAGTAGGAAGGACTAATCTGCTAAACTTTGCATGTTTTTAACTTGAATTTATTGTACTTAAAAGACAGAGTAGTTTCATCTAGGTCATACTGCCCCTGAGTAACCAGACAGAAACACAGATGGAGAAAGGTATATTTCATTAATTTCACTGTGTAGGCCAATACTATAACTGACCACCCACAGTTAGGTAGGGAGGGATTACTGTTTCTCCTGTAAAATACAGTTCTACGTATATATAAAGAGAGAGGCAGTCCACTGTGGATTGCATGATTTTTAGATTTTTTTTTTTTAGTCTGTTCTTTTATCTGTATAAAGTATTTCTTCTTCCACACACTGATACTCTAAGGGCTCTGTAAGACCTTGGGGATGCATTAGCAGACATTGCATGTTATACAAATTTTTTCATTGGTAGTTCCTAGGCTTTGGGTGCTGATCAATGAGATTGAAGTGGTAATATTCCATAGCTTGCATTACTGTATCCTTAAAAATGCAGCATCTTCCAAAATCACTGTTTTTTCTGTGCAATTTTGATACATTCAGGGAATGCTGTGGACCACTTTGTTTGAAAATGCTTATTCTTAGTGTGCATACTAACACATGTGAATAGTCTCATTGAAGTGATTTCTGTGTGCAGGATTTGGACCTGGCTGAACAAATCCCATTACTGTTGAATTTTACTCTGGAGGGGGAAACATAATCAAAATGTTCTGTTGTTATTTCAATTGCAGGATTTGGAGGTTGTATTGAAAAAATGGACAAAGCTACGCAGAATAGATCTTACAGGAAACCCCATCTGCCAAAAACCAAAGTACAGGGATAGGATTATAGTACAGTCACTGACTTTAGGTAAAAAATTTACAACAATAGCCCACCCATAACCCCCACTCTTTTAGGAAACAACTGAAAAAGGAATTGTTCTTGAGTAGCACTATGCATGTAAACACAGTTACTGCTATAGATATTTATGTCAAATCATGCTTTTTAAATTTATGTAGAAAGCTAAAACTGCTTTAGTAATCAGCTTCACAAGACATCTTGTTTGGCTTTTGGTATTAGTAGTAGTAATAATTTGTTTTATAATAGATGATTGGTGAGATTGTCACAAGACAATTTTTTGTGTTCATATTCCAGATGCAAAACTGATTTTCAAAGATGAGTTTCATCTATTCCCTTGTTTATCTGTAGTAGTTGCTAATGTGTTTTTGTTGTACAGGGCCAGTTGTGCAGATCCCATCTTACTGTGTTTGAATTTGTCATATAACATTCATCCTTAAACTTTTAAGCAGTTCACACTTATGTTGAGTGTATTTGTTAATCTTAACCCTTATGGTGCAGTTAATATTTTTATTTTGCATAAAATTTTAGCATGAAAGGAAAAAAATGTTTCTTCTATATCTAATTGTTTCTACTGTAGAAATAAGTGAAAAAATCTACTAATTTTTTACTTCTATTGAATAAAGGTGGCAATTATTTTTAAAGTAATAATTACAGACCTTGGTTTTTCTCAGAGCACAAAATACTGGCCATTAAGAAAAATAAAACCCCTATCTGCACAATGAAAATCACAGTGCCTTTGGACAGTTCTAATGCAACCTAAATTTGTGGTCACGTGAAGTATTTCATTTGGGCTGACTCAAAAATGCAGATGCTACCACTGGGCCACAGACCATAAAGTTTATGGCACCTAAGTGAGTAAAGCTAACCTGAGAGAGGCAAATCTGTGTAACTGTCTTCATGACCAGTAGAATTCCTTGATTGCTAAGACATGCGTTTTCCCTCCCAGCCTGGATTTCTGCATCTATCTCTACCCTGTGTAAGAGCATAACTTTTCTGCAGAACTTTCTAGAAAGTCTTCCGTGTTAACCAAATGTGAAATGTGTATATTTCCCTTGAAATATATATATTTCATATGAAATATATATATTTCATACTTAGAGGGTTTTTTTGTAATTAAGACATGTTAACTCACTCTTGCATCTTCAATATGAATATCAGTCTTTATTTTTTCTTTACCAAAATACTAGAAAAAGAAAAAAAGGCTTGAAGAGAATAATTATAGAGCAAATACACATTACATACAACTTTGTAGAGCCCTTTAGTTCACTTTGTATCACAGAAAATGTTCTCTTTTGCAGAATCCCTCGATGGGAAAGAAATTAAAGAAATGGAAAGACGTTTCTTAATAAATTGGAAAGCTTCCAGAGCTGCCAGGAAAAAAAGCAATGAAAGAATGACAGATGAACCTGCAGCCTGTGTACAATTCTGTAAGCAAACTAAGCAATTACTTCATGCTTATTTAAAACTTACAGAAATCATAAAATTACAGCTGAAAATAAATATACTAAGAATTGTTTTAAAGACACTTGTACCATTGATGAGTCCAAAAGACATGAGTAGAAATTGAGCTTTTCCAATATAAAATTTAATTTTAGCACTAGTAGATGTATTGGGGTTTTTTCCTCATCTCCCAGAATTGTGGAAAGAGATAGCTAGGACATTTTGAGTGTGTAAATATCCATATTTAGTTCCATATTTTAAAAATGTTGGGCATTCTAGAACAAATATGCATGAAATATATCAGACTTGTAAAATCTATTAGTTGATACTTTTTTGATCTCTGTATATTGTCAGTCCTTCTAAAGGCCTTTGCAAAATACATGTCTAGCAGAAGTCCAAGTTTTAAACTTAGAAAGAAAAAAAAATGTTTGGGAGTTAAAAAAGCCTTAAACCCTTTTCGAGGTTTAAAGGCAACTTGTTTGTCAAGTGGGAAAACAAATTAAAGTGGGAAACTCAAGCAAAACCTGAAATAAACTTTGAGGTTTTTAGGAATGATGGGGAGGTAGTGTTGACTGCAGGTTTAACCATAAATGACTTAACAGCATGTCTTGCCATCTTGCAGGACTTGGATGCAGACATTTAACTTGAAATTATTCAGAATGGTTTGAATAACCATATTTTTAAAATGAAATTGGTGCCACACTGTTGCTTTTGGAAAATAAATTAATATGTTATTTTTGAAGACATGAAGGCTGATGCTCTGCCTACCAGCACCAGCCCGAAATAGTTGGAGTCTGCTCATTGTTTGGAAGCCATATGTAAATGGCAATGGTTCTGAAATAGTCTTCTGAATAGCTTCTGATATAAGGAGGTGCTATTGAATTTACTCCCTTTCAAATAATTCTGCCTGAATGGGAATACCTGTTTTAATATTCACTTTCATCAGTGTTTGCAGCACCTTCCATAATATCATTCAAAGTTTTCCATTCTCAGTTATCAAATTTTAGGTATTTTACCTTAAGGTTCATTACATTGTTTCCTATAACAAGATATACTAGAGCCTGTGATCAATCACACTGAATATTAAATACATATGGTTTGACTTGGGATACTGAATTAATCCTTTTTTCTTTTTGTTTTCTGCAGCTGACTCTGGAACACCTCATCCCACTCTTCCTTTTTACCACAGTGACTCTGTGAGAGAAAAAGCAAATTATTTAGATTTGGCTCACGAGCAGAAAGTTGAAAGAAAACCTCTGCCAAGAATCCGTGAAAGAAGAAGTCAGATAAAAACTCAGGTGTGTTTCTCAAATATCTTCCTTTTAGCTATGTTGGTTATTGCTCATACAGCTCTTGCTGAATCAGTTGGAAAATGAGTACAGGAAGATAGAATTTAATCTGAAATAGTTTTTTTAACCATGTTATATTTATTGTCTTTATTTCTTTGAAAGACAGGATAACAGATTTCAGTTTCTGGTTACAAGTCAGTGGACTACCTAATAGTAGTAACTTCAGTGTTAATAGTTTCTGTCATATGCATTTAATTGTAATAATTTTCCACAAAGGTAAAATAATATTGAAGTTAATTCTCAGAAGTGAGTTAAGATGTGAGGACCATTGGTGAAGGATGATGCTATGCATGGAATCACCTGGAGAAGGAGAAACAGTCAGTTTTCATCTATTACAGCTTACTTCTAATAGCCATGCTCCAATTTCACCTGTGGCAATAGTATAGTTAAATATTTGGGACCTAATGTAACTTCTTCCAGATTTTTAATGCTATTTTTAACCTAACACTTTTATTATTTATCAGCTGAACCAGCCAAGAAAAAAATAATCATTTATACAATGCCGTAGATAAAATAAATAAATACATGCAACTGACACAGGTATTCTTTTCCTGTGAATAATGTTTTATTAACGGGTATACTAACTAAATTAGTAAATGTAGTATTCTATTTTACATTCCAGATAGAATTTGTTAGTATGTTGGACAATTTAACTGAGCAACATCTAATGCTATTTTATTCTTGACAACTTATGCCTTTCCATTCCGTGAGTTTTGTTTCTTCTGATTATTTGTTCTGATTAAGAATAGCTGCCTTTCTGTTGAGAAGGAAAGAAGATTTGCAATCACAAAGCTGCTCTCTTTCAAACAATAATTTTTGTTCATCATATGACAATGGATATGTTCTGGCCTAAAAGAGAAAATTATTTTGTCATATATATATGCCCGTTATTGAACTTTTTTCCTTCTCAGAAAGCACAGGGCAGTGAGCAGTTAAAAACAATCACTGAAGGAACAATGTACTCATTATAAAAAGTAATTCTGTTAGTAGTGCTGTAGTGGTACACTATTATTTTCCAGTGAATAATACAAGCTTCTGAAATTTAGAGGGATACAGACTAATGCTCATGCCATATAAATATGTTTGGGATTTTTTAAATTCGTTTGTAAGATGGGTTTGTCCAGATGCTCAGTGTTCTGTCAGCTTGCATGTCATCTCTTTTAGCATCCTGTCTTTTGGGCCAGGCTGAGTAAAACTGGGCTTTCCATTTACCATTTCCCTTAGTCTTAAAAAAGGATGGAACCTGTGTGTACAATGTCTTTTCTCCTGTAAGAGCTTCTGCTATTCCCTTTGAGACAAAGCATTCTGATTCTGCTTTACAATAGTAAAAAGCTGTCCAATGTTAAGCTTCTCTGCTTGGCAAATATTTTCTTAGTATTAAAAATGTGGAATACAATCATGGCTCTGTTGAAATCCCTTTTGACCCTAGAAAGGCAAAAAGAGCATCTTCCACACTTGATTGAAATAGAATGTCTATATTTTTATTAATTTACATTTATAAATTAAACAATCTAAGTGTGGGTTTTTTTACTGTTAGTGTAGAAGATTTCTAGAGTGTTTCTAGATTTCTAGATTTCTGTCTGATTTCACAGAAAGGTTAGAAGAAACTGCAGTCAGATGATGTGCATTTAATATTTTCTAAAAACTTGTAAGTGGGACTTAGATGCTGAAGGTTGCTGTAGCTTACAATTTCGTGTGTAATCACTGATTTTGAGATGTATTCTAATCTTGTTAGTAGAGGAATTTCATAGAAACCAGAGTCTTGGGAGTTAAAGGTTTCTGAATTCTTTAGAACGTTTATTGGGAAAAAAAATTCCAAAACCTCAGAAAATAGAAGTATTCATTCTCAGACCTTACACAGATACAAAAAAATGACAAATCATAGTATTTCCTTGCCTGATCAACTAATTAGGGATATACATGAATGTGCCCACAAGTAAAGGAAGGAAATTTTTTCAAACTGAACAAATATCTGTATTGTTTAATTGAAATTTGGTATTGGACCAAAGAAATTAGTGGGTTTTAATCCTAACCTCTGTGTTAGTCAAATAAATTATTCCAACAGATGTTTCCTCTTCCCCTATACATACTAGGTGATGTTTGACCTTTGCAACTGAAAAACAGGCATTAAATACCTTTTTAACCTACATCTAAGATCCACTGAGGATTGCATGCAGCTTGAACAATGAAAAAAGCCACTTATTACTAGATTACTGAAATATGTCATTAATCTTTCCTTTTTGATGACATAAAAACAATAGCAATTTTATATTGAATTTTAAGTTAGGTTTGGACATACAGAGAAAATTATGGATATTGGCAGGAAGTAATTAAAAGAAACCAAATCACTTAACTATTTTAAAGATACCTAATACCTTCCAATGGGATACACCATTATTAATGTTCCCTGAGTAGAAAAGTTGTTGAAATTTTGATGTTGTAAACTTAATCTGTAACCAGCAGTTTCTGCCCACATTGCCTTACTCATGGAATTAAATATTGTGGTGGGTATTTGTAGCGATTCAGAATGTGGTGGGAAAGTCACCTTTTGTCTCTCCATTGTATGTTATGGGATTAGCAATATGGAAATATTTTTAAATTATACATTCAGCATGTAATAAATACTCTGGACATAAATACTTATGCCAACTAGTCATAAGCCACTCTGCTGCCATCATGCATATCATTTACATTTCAAGTTCTAGTCTAAAAGGAAGGAACTTGCAGAGAACCGTGTTAGCTCTCCCTCTTCTTAGGCCGATTCTTGAATGAACATTGTATTTAATGAGTTAAATATTTATAAATGCCCTGAGTTGTGGTGATTTGTGCAGTCTGAAATCTACATGGGCCAATATATATTTGATAACAGGTAGGAATGTGCATGTTCTGCATGTATACTGGGCTTTTGTTTGTATGAATCTAACTAGCATTATAATAAATAGATTTTTTAAGGACTATTATATGACAGGGTTTTGGGGAGAAATGATACTGGGATTATTATGATATATACCCAAAACATAAGCTTTGCAGTCGGTCATACACTTCATGTGACAGAATATAGCTCTCTTATTTGAGAGGAAGGTGGGGAAACACATTACCTCTGGGTGACCTAATTCTCTTTCACTTACTGAATATCAATTTCAGCAAACATCTGAAAATTCAATAATAAAAGATATCCTCAGTCTTAGCTGCAAGAGAAGGAGAAATACAGATTTAAGATATAAACCAGTGCAGCTTTGGCTGTGCACCCTCAAGTTGGTTTTAGCAGCTGAAGAGCTTACAAGCACTCCAAATGTATTCAGAATTAGATGCATTAAATACTTAGAGATACCAGCTGGAGCACTCTGCCAGAGATGAGAGCATGCTTAGAACAGACATGGAGTGCCTTTTCCAGCAGCCTGACTCACTGCCTTTCCTTGGTGATGGTGTTGAAGGAAAAATGTAAACATCTTCTTAGTGAGGTCTAGAAAGTATCAATCAGCATTTAGTGCTAAAGGCTGTGGAAGAGAAATGTAAGGAATTTACTTGCCGTTGAATTATTCAGCCATGACATAGGATATGAAAGGAGTCACCACAATGCTAGATAAAGGGTAAGATGAAGAGATGAAGTGAAGTTCTGAAATTAAATAGAGTTGCTGAAGCAGAGCCATTTGAATGAAGGTCAAGTATTAGCAGTTTCTGGTTACTGTGGCCCATGTAAGGTCTCAGCAGGCAATTCAGCCAGTTTTAGTGATTGGTTCCCTTTTTTTTGGAGAATATGCACTACCTTTTGCAGAGAACATAACTAATATTACAGTAATCTGCACCCTAGTGGTATTTTTGGTATCCATGTTTACAGCCTTGATGAATATGGTGCCGGATGATTCTCCCCATGATCATTCATACTCTGTTCAGAAGGAAAAATACAACTGTCATCACAAACATACAAGACACAAACAATGGCATTGTCTTCTGTCTAAACATCTTTCAGTAGTGGTAATTAAAAGAAAACCAAGAAGAAGTAGGTCTACTTTATGCCAATTCTGTAGTGCTTAACTCTGCCATGTCATCCAGTATCCTAAAGGCAGTGATAAAAGGCTTTTTGCCCTTGCCCTGCCTCCCCACGGCAGTTCTCTGTGCTGCTGCCTGTGCCCAAAGCTGAGAAAGAGTAAAGATCTGAACCACACTGGCAGAACACGTGCACTGATAGACCTCCTGTGCCCTTGAAAAGAGTAAATTCTTTTCAAACTGTGAACAGAGAGCACATCTGCTGATGAGCAGATTGCCAGACTATGCATACTCCTACATGTCTGGCTGACCAGATAGAGCATAGACACATTCTTGATGGGCAATCTGGCAGGAGTATATTTGCTTGCAATATACTCCTCCCTCTTCCAGGAGATATGGGCTATTTCCTAAACATTTAGAAGACCAAATGGCACTTGTGACTTGTCAGCCAGCAGGTGGTCAGCAACTTACCAGGGCACATCTGGGGCTGCAGGCTGTCAGATGCTCTCAAGAACATTGAAACCCAGACTGTCTGAAACCTTCTACATAAAATATATGAATATTTAGATAGCTTTAGGTTGTAAGATCATTAAGTCCAACTGGAAGTCAGTAACATTTTAAACAGAATGCAGAATGCAGAGAGGGGACTACTTAGTGACTTTAGTGCGAGTTGCATCTTGTAACTGGGCCCATCAAAACTGTATCAGGAATGAATTACTATTTTAGGATGGTAAATCAAAAGCAAACTCAGATCTTTGCCTATCTATTTTTCAGGTGTTACATGTTCACCCTAATAGTTACTAGATAAATGAAACATTCAGTATGCAGTATTTTTTCCCCTATCCTTAGATCTTTGTTGTCAGTATTTTTAGAGTACTGTTGAGATAAAACCTCAAAACTTCATAACATCTTTGGTCTGCTGTATTAGCATTACACATTTTTACTGTGTAACTGACTGACAAAATTATAAATATCACTTTAATAACACAAATATTAATTTTATTAGCAAACTGTTAAAGAAGTAATGCTGTGGGTTTAGGATTTTAAAAGACATAACTGCATGGGAATTTGAAAATGTAATTTGAGGTTAAAATAAAGACTGCTGCTTGAATAGGAATATATAAATAAATTCTGTAATTTCAGTATAATTCTGTTGAAGTCAGTTCCAGTAATCTAATTTACTGCAATGATATAAGCACTCTTTCAATATTTGCCTTCCTGTATCCGGTCACACATTGTGTAGGCACACTCCCCTCCCTGAAAAGTTGAAAGCAGTTGCTTTAACTGAGGTGAAAAACAGTCACTGTGCTCTCATCTAGCTAGATGAGCTACTACATTTTGGAGGACAGCACTGCAATCACTAATTCCTTAATAGCAGCTATACCTCCTCAAATTCACTTGCAGCACCTTGGGATGTATCCCATCCAGTTGCACAGACTGGAATATGTCAGATTTACCTTAGTGGTTCCTAAATCAGTCATCATCTACTGTTGGTCAAATTTCTCACCACCAAAAACTGTTCCTAGGACCTAAGAGGTGTGAGACCAGGTCTTACCAGTAAGGACTCTGGTGCTTTTAGAGCTTCCACAGTACTGTTGCTGTGTTAGAAGTACCAAAAGGAAAAAAAAAAAAAACCACAAACAACTGGACATCACTGCCCAAATACCTCCCTTTGGTAATGCTCTCACCATGATCAGAATATATGTAAACACGCAGTGTTTGGGTTACTGATCTAAACTTTATATTTGAACTTTGAATCCATAGCCGATGAAAAAAACCTATTTTTTCTTAAATATCACATTTAAGAAAATGTGATATTTAAGTGATAAAACCAGTACAAGTTAATTTAATACTGCATTATTTCTTTATATATGCATGTATAAGCAACACTCAGCACTGCCTGTGATATAGACTGAAAAGCCATACAGTTCAAAAGTTCAGAGGTAGACAGGGGAAAAAATAGCCAGAAATCTGTCAGTGTTCAAGATTTTTCAGGATGAGGATTCAGACATGATCTGTTAATAAGGGATAGTATGTGATTGTATTCAGGGTGTAAGTGGTAAAAGTAAGTGCAACTGAAAGGCTCTCTTCCCTGTTTTACTTATGGTTTTTTATCTCAGTGTGGTGTGCAAAGTTGCTATCCTGACTAACAGAGCTCTGAGGCAAAATGATTAATTATGTGAACCTGATTATTTACAGTCACAAAATTATAAATGCTATATATATTGTAACTGGAAACAATACTTCGTACTTTGCTAGGAAAAAAACCCCAGTGACAATTTATTTTAAGTCACTTGGCCTTGAAGAATCCTAGGAATTCCCTGTTAAAAAAGTTGTATTTGAACCTTACCTCTTCAATCAAACAACACTGTAACCAGAGACTACAGAAATTACTGATGACATCTTTCTATTCTTTTAATTCTGAGCAGAATTAAATGCTGCATCAAAACCAAGATAAATCCAAGCCAGCTGTGAAATTATCCATGTAATAGACTAATACTTTAAATCAAAAAGAGTTTTGAATCAATAAGGTCTTCCTTTCTTGGAGAGTTCATATGTTAGACTGCCATAGTAATCACTGATTACATGTCCAGTAAAGTTGTGTATAATCAGTTACACAGAGGTTACAGGAAAATGTTTTCGAATAAAAGACTGAATATTATCTGATTTCATTTTTGTGAGAAATGGATTTGAATATTAACAAGATTTTTTTCCTTATGTGACTTGAAAATTAAAAGCATTTGGTACACATTTATGTAGGAAAAAATGTTAACACTAGTTTTGTCCATGGAAAAAAGTCATTTTTGTAATAAAGGAATGTACAGTACCCCAAATAGACAGATTCTGTCAATTCAGAATCTTCTGGTTCCAGGTTTGGCACTGGAAAGAAAAACAAAAGGGCTTTCACTGCAACAGCCAATAACCTTGCAATAGTTAAAGATCTTTTTTTCTCGACAGCAGCATTTGATAACACTGCTTATAATTTTTGTAGAAATGTTGAGTGCTCCCAGGAACTGTTAATGACCATGGGAGCAACAGATGCTTTGGTGTGGTTCTGACATGAAGATCTCACCTGTCTCCTCTGATCTCTCTGATATAGGTTGAGGAGGAATCTGAAGTAAGTCAGAAATAGTTTGAATTCTAAAAGCCAGGAGTTTCAGGATGTGAAGACCTGGCCATTATCGATTTTCTTTTTCTCCCTCAAAGCTTACAAAGAAAGATACTGGTGTCTCTTTGGATATGTTATCTGTGTCTTTTTAATCTCAAAACTAGATAAAATTAAGTCTGTTGAACTTAACACTTCTAAGAACATTCAGAAAAATAAGGGGACTTCCTATTTATTTACGAGCAATGCTTTGTGTCAAAAGCATGTAAAAACATCAGCACATGCTAGGCTAAACTGTTTGCCTAATTCTTAAACTTCCTCAAGACATGAACTGGTTTTACTGACCTAGTGGCTGCTTCTTTCCCTATGTGATACTCAGCAATTGTACAGAGGCATGTTCACAATAGGATCATGGAGTCATTAAGGTTGAAAAAGATCATGCAGTCCAACTGTAAACCTAATAACTGCCATATTCACCACTAAACCATGTCCCCGAACACTACGTCTACACTTTTTTTCAGTGCTTGCAGGAATGATGATTCCATCATTTCCCTGGACAGCCTGTTCTAATCTTGACCACCCTTCCAATAAAGAATTTTTTCTCAACACCCAATCTAAACTTCCCCTGGTGCAACTTCAGCCCGTTTCCTCTTGTCTTGTCACTTGTTACTTCAGAGAAAAAAACAGCCTCCACTTGTCTGCAACCTCCTTTCAAGCAGAAAGAAGCTACTAGCACATGATTTTTGAGAAAATCTGCAGTCTTAAAAAATAATTTCCATCATTTGGATTTTTCCAAGTTCTGGCCGATAATGTGGAACAGTTAGCACAGGAGGCACTAGGAGATTAATGATGTATGTGCTGATTAATTTTTTGGTTGAGAGTGTCGTTCATTAATTTAACTTCAAATTCTGTTTGTTTGGTTGCTTTGCACTAGTTTGAGTAATTAAATAAATCCTTGAGACTTCTGATATAGGAAAATTCCAATCCTACAGATAAGGAATGGAAAGCCCAGATTACAAATTGCCCCTGGGAAAAAAACTTTTCTAATGCAGTTTCTCTGTGTGAATGGCAGGTCAGCATCTTGTGCTTGCAGCCCTCTCTATAAGAAAGGCATTTTTCCTGAATAAGGAAATCAGGATCTGTCTTTTTGCATGGAATGTTTTGTGTATTTTGTTAACATTTTATAAAGATAAAGATAATTTGGTACAGATGACTAAAATACATTTAATACATACATCCTGCATGTATTCTCCCCTTGAATAACAAGATCTTCATCTTCATTATAAAGAACAAGATTTCCAAAGCTGAGGTAGTAAAAGAGAGGTACTGTAATGCTGAGGTGCCAATGCTTCTGTTAAAGTGTTGTGGTTTAACCCCAGCCAAGCTCCACACAGCCATTTGCTCACTCCCCCTGTTGGGACTGGGAAAAGAATTGGAAGGGTAGAAGTTGGGAAAGTCACATGTTGATAAAAGTACATTTTAATAGGGAAAGCAAAAGCCACACAGGCAAGCAGAGCAAATCAAGGAATTTAGTCACCACTTCCCATGGGCGGGCAGGCAGGCAGGTGTTCGGCCATTGCCAGGAAACCAGGAGTTCATCATATGCTGTGGTTGCTTGGCAAGGCAAATGCCAAACATCCAAATATTCCTCCGCTTTCTCCTACTTCAGATACTGAGCATGATGTCATATGGTATGGAATATTCCTTTGGTCAGTTAGGTCAGCTGTCACTTCCCATGTCCCTGGTCTCCTTGCCAGCATGACAATATGAAAAACAGAAAAGGCCTCATCTCTGTGTTATCACTGTTCAGCAATAACAAAAACCTCTCTATATTAGCAACCCTGTGTTCAGCACTAATCCAAAATGCAGCCCCATACCAGCCACTGTGAAGAAAATTAACTCTACCGCAGCCCAAAGTAGCATAAAAAGCTGGTGAGTCATTTACCTTCAAAATCAGAACTTTCCAAACACAAAACAAAGCTCAGATGTGTGGCTCTTAGTCCCTTACTGAAATAAAACACAGTATTTCTTGTTCTAGCTGTAGTCATCAATGATATTCAGGTCAAGAGAGACAGAAAAGCATACATTAAAAAAAAAGTTGATTCTTAGGCAATTTCCAAAGAAGAATGTCAATAGTCTTGCTGAGCATGTTCACAGTGTCAGCTGCTGATTGCTGACTCAATGCAGCACATTAGGAACTCACCTCCTGATTTCTATGTCATAGTGTTGCGTTTGCATCTTACACTTCCCTCTGCCTTACACACATCCATTTAAAACTATTTAATGGATTGTTAGTTATTCTCAATGTGGGTTATGCTG
The DNA here is from genome assembly GCF_009819655.1 of Sylvia atricapilla. Classification (NCBI taxonomy): domain Eukaryota; kingdom Metazoa; phylum Chordata; class Aves; order Passeriformes; family Sylviidae; genus Sylvia; species Sylvia atricapilla. The sequence goes on along the minus strand of NC_089140.1, from coordinate 118,497,161 downwards.
TATAAGCCACTTAGAGCATAGCTAAGTGGCTTTTCATAGGTTCTGGGTATTTCTGGATTAAACATTAATTAACATGAATTAATTCAGGTCTTCAATGTTTTATTTATCATACTTTCTTGTATAAATAAAACATTGAAGACCTGCATTAATTACTGCCAATAAAACATGTGCCATGGAGTTTCACACAGAGAATTCCGCAGCTAAGCGACTCGTGTCTAACTAAAGCAAACCCCTAGAAAAGTCTTGATAGCATGGTCTAACACTTACTAAACACATTTCCCCTGAATGGAGCCCTTCTGATACACATTTTAAATATATTTTTAAAGTAATACTACTGAGAAAATACTATAAAAAGTATATTGGCACACTGTAATATGGCGTATTTAACATAACTGGAATATATGAAGGTTGTAGAGTACATTGTCACCATGGCATTTGAAAAAAGAGGGGGAAAGTATTTAATTGGAAATCTTCAAAATGTTTGTTTGGATTTGGAATCCATTATGCTGAGATTTCCCTACGAAGCAAAAGTTGTGAATTGCAACTTACTTTTATTCTCCTGTGGCTGTGTCCTGCCTTTGATTTGCTCCCAGGCTACAGCTGGAATCTGTGGGACCTGACAAGATACAACCTGTGTGTGGCTTCCTGCCGAAGCAGTTTTACTTGGACAAGCAATGCGAGTCTCTGTCAGAAGCACCAATAACTGCTGCACCATATGAGCAAGCAAGCACGCTTGAGAAATCCTTATACAGAAATGGGAATGGGAGAAAATGAACAAATTGGAAAGAAATACCCTGAATGCTCATGCTGAATTGTAGCCATAAAACCAGAAACTAATTTGACATAAAGGGAGCAGAGTGTACCTGGAAAAACATCATTCTATCTCTGGTAGAACTTATTCTTACCTAAATCACACTGGAAATCTGGCTCTTCTGTGACTCTGGCATTTCTCAGATTTGATATATACTGTGGAAGGTAAGGCAGGAAAAGTAATTCTCAGTCATTTGTCTGGGAAAGAAGAAGAAACAGCTGCAGCCATTTGTTACAGCTTTAGATTTAAATAGTAGGTTGACACGAGAAAATAATCACTGGATGTCTTTGCCCTTGTAACAGAGGAGGTGTCATCTGATGGGACAAAGTCTTGATGGAGCAAAGAACAACTATTTCTACATTTCTGTCTCTTTGGGTGTTTAAAATATGTTTAAAGCACCCCTTTTTTGGTAACAAGGCTAGCAGACAGAGTGGTGTCTCCAAACACTGCCCAATTTCTTACCATGAAATCTCCCTAATCACACTCTGCGGTAAGGTGATGGTAGACGGTAATGGGAGTTCCACCACCACTTCTCTTCCAATTCCTTCCGTTGGATTTCCTGCCCTGAGGCATAACTCTGTGTACAGTGGGCAACTAAAAAAATGAATAAATAAATAAATAAACAAAATAAAATACCGTGTCATTAATGTAAGCAGAGCAGAGAAGAGCACAGTACTCACAACCTGCTAATTTAGGCTGACTGGGAAGTCTCAGGGTGTTGGGACACCTGCTGTTAAGTTCTCTGTCAGTGACTGAGATATGGCCTAGTGAGAAGTCCTCCTTGAAGAGGCATTTTTTAGGTGGGCAGCAGACCAAGAAACCTCCTTGGGATGTGGGAGAGCTGATCCCCAGACTTGTGTGCTGGCCTCAGTGCATGTTTGGCACTTCCAGGACGACAGAGGAGCCCCAGTGGAACTGAGGCTGGAAGGCAATTGTCCCTGCTCCCCAGGGAGTCTGGGATCAGTTCTTCCACATCACGCCACAGAGTTTTCAGTACAAGCTTAAGGATATGTTCAAGAACTGCTTGTTTGAGCCCCAGAGGCTGACTGAGCAGAGGGATGTCCGTCAAGTGCGTTTTTTAAGATGTTTTGACTTGCAGAAAGGATTTAGCAATGTTCACTTGGGCTGAAGGCAGCCCTGGAAACCTTAGGGCCAAAAAAACCCATGGCTCAGCAGGTCTGCTTGGAGGCTCCTCCACTGTCCTCCAGAGAACCAGTGTCTTCATTCTTTTGCACCCTGGAGGCCAAAGGATGATCTGTAGTGCTGGTGAAGTCCATCATCGCGGCCGCGTACATGCTGACAAAAGTAGCTTTTGTCTGAGCAGCTCCTGATCGCTGAAGGGAAACCCCCACCGAGGCTGCCAGCACCAGGCAAAGGTAAACGTTGAAGCACAGTTTCAGTACTTAAATCTACAGATGAATTTAAGTCCCTAACGTAGAATTTCGTGTTTAAATTCAGAACCTGTAGGGCAGCCCGGCAGCATTGCTTGCCATCCAGCCTTCTCCGGCTATGGATGTCAGCCCGAAGGCAGAAAGCGCGGCGGGGCCTCGGCGGGGCAGTAGGGCCGGGCGGGGCAGGTCCCGGCCGTGGGCGGCCCCGCCCGTCCCCCCCAGCGCGGCACTGGTGGAATTCTCGGGCCGGACACTTTGGCCGGGACTCGCTGGCGGCTGCGGCCGGCGCTCTGCGGTGCTGCCGGGCCGGGCCGGGGCTGAAGGCAGGTATCCGGCTCCCTCTGCACCGCGCCCGCCCAGCCGCGTCCTCACCGGGCTCGTCCCTTCCCAGACTTCCAATTATCGCTTAAGTTTAAGTCCTTAATTTTCTTGGCTACAAACGCGGTAACGAATCGCTCAGACTTTGTTTTTCCACTGCTCCCGAGGCTTGATTTATTGTGTCTCTCTTATCGCACAATCGGGCTTCGTTAAAAATGTTATTCTGGGCTAATTCCATACCCCGGTATTTATTTTGACTGTCCCTTCTCATTAGCGTTACTGATTTTTAATCGTTCCCCGGTCCCTGTTAAATCCCCTCTCTCTCCACCCGGGCTCGCCTCATCCCGTTCGTGTTTCCATCCCGTGTGGGTCGGTCCCCCGGAGCGGTGCCCGGGCAGCCAAGACTCGCTCCCCCCGCGGCTGCGGGACGGAGCCTGGCCGGGGGGAAGCCGCTCCGGCCGGGAACATCCGCGAGCCGGAGATGCGGCGGCGGAGCGAAGAGAAAGGGCTTGCTTTAAACAGGGCATCGCCTGAGCTCCCAGCCCAGCGATTAAATTTCTCTCCTCCAGCAAAACCGTTACTTTATCCTAAGAAAAACAGCGCGAACGGGGCGAGCGGCGGCGCGGGGCGGCGGGACCCGCACGGACCCGGGGCCCGGCGCGGGGGAGGGCGGGGGTCGAGGGGAGCGTGAGGCGATGCCGCCCCGACAGCTCCGTGATTGATGACCCACCCGCCCGGGAAGGGGCGGTCGCTGTCGCCCAGGCTGGAGGGGGGAGCCCGGAGACCAGGTGCGACACAGGCCCGCCGCACCCACCGGTCGCGACGGCTTATAAACACCGCGGCCGGACGGGGCGCGACGCGACGGGACGGGACGGGACGGGACGGAGGCGCCGGGAGGGGCCGCGCCGGGCTGGAACCTCCGCGCGGGGCGGGAGCGGTAAGTTCATCCCCGGCCGGGAACGGCGGGGTCCTGCTGGGTCCCGGGAGTCGGGATGTGGGACCGGGACGCCGCAGCCGCCGCGGGCCGGCGGGGCCGTGAGCGCCGATGCTGCTCCCGCACACCGACAGGCAAGTGCCCATTTCTCTGCTCCGGGGAAAGGGTTTTCGTTACCTGTTACCGGAGTTATACAGAGGGCAAGGTCTTTTTAAAACCGATGAAAGTAATTCAGATTCACTGTATTTTGCCTCCTAAGGAGCAACGGAAAAGTTTATCTAAGGTTTCCACTTGTTTGTTTTCAGTTTGTGCGTTATGCTCTGGCGTTTTCCATCTTTTCCTTGTCTGTGTGGGCAGGTTGCCTTCATCGCCGTTTCGTTCACACAGAATATAAGACTAAAATAAATATTGTGCTGGGGTTTTTTTTGGTAAAAGATGTCAAACCAATCACGTCTTTGTAGTGTCATGTAAGACCAGAAATGCATCAGCATGCATTAGAAATACTGCTCAAGAAGTGCTTTAGAAACAACATAAATACTTTATCTTACTTTCACAGCCCTGTTCCCAGCTCTCTCAGCATACCAGGTGGCACGTGGGTGCTTGCAAAAATTACTGCCAGTATTTAAAAAACTAAACTTCTTTCATGTAAAAATTTAAAAGGGAAATTGTTGCCCAGAGGCCTTTTATTTACTTCAGCTTTTAGCAGCATTTTTTTGACCATGAGGTTTGGGCAATGCCTGGGTTTGAAGCACCTGGAATGGGTGTTTTGATTACTCTGGGGAGAATCTGCCCAGTCCCAGTGTGTACCAGAAGTGATGCTGGCTCTGTGTGGATCCAGGAACCACCATAGTTTGGCTACACAAGTGTACATACCTACAGCAGATCATTTTTTGTGTAGCAGATTCTTCCAGGCCATTTGCTTTTTGTGTTTGATGGGAAGTCTGACAGTGGAGAAATTTAATTCAGAGTGAAATCTGTCATTTCGACAGCTAAAATTTTTTACTTTTTTTCCCACACACCTAGGATTTTATCTCATACAGATGTGAAGCTCCTAAACCAGAAACTACTATTTCCAAGGGCATCCAAGGAGATGAGGTTTTTAGGTATGTGCATTACTATGTACTGTATGTCACTCGTAACTATTCCAGTTCTAAATGTGGTTACACACTAGGACAGCAAAATCAAAACTCTGTGTAAACCAGCCCTAGTCCTGTATTTCAGCAGAGGAGCAGGTATTTTTCCTAACCCAGTCTGTCTTTATCCTCGGTTAATCCAGACTTCTCCAGTAATTAGGGAGGACTTCCTCCTACCAATGGGATTTTGATGGGATGGTGGTGGGAAATCTTGCTGTTAAACATAAACTGTTAGATTCTTCTGCCAGTTTTCATTAGTATCTTAAATTATGATCTTGATGTCATCTCCACAATGATAATTTTTTTAAAAACTAAAATGCATTCAGATCTGACTATGCCTTAACAAAATGAGCAAACACCAAGAAAAAAACCATACAGGATTTTTTTTTAAAAGTTAGAGGCACTAACTGTAAGGACCATTTTCAGCCCTCACCCAAGACAAGCTCATGTAGTCTTAATGTAAGCTTTATTTTATATTGATCATAAATACAATAAAAAGAATAGTGAGATTTTTTTCCTTTGGTTAAGAGCTATAATATGCACAGAATATTTCACAAATAATTTCAGTTTAACCTGTACTGCTGCTGAAGAGAGCATTACATGATAAAACTTTGTGAGCCACATTATTAGCAAGTTAATCACCCAAAATAATAGCAATTAAAATATCTTCTAAATACCAGAAAATTATAATATTGCAAAAAGGATTATTTAGAAAGCTTTCCTTTGATTGAAATCTCTGACTTCAGTGTGTGCTTGAAATGCTCTGCAAAATCAAGAGCTAATTCTTGTAAATGTAGACATTCAGTAATTATGTGCATCAATGTTATTTAAATTTTAATTATGCAGTATTTGGATGAAATTAAAAGGTTTAGTAACTTGTCCCTGCCCTTGTCTAGCCAGGCTGCCACAGAACAGACACTCCTAACACGTGAAAGCCGGGATCTGGGACACCCACGAGGGCTGCTGGGCTGAGGACAACAGGATCAGGTATTATTCCAGCTAAGAAGTGCTGCACTTTGGGGAATATTGATTGAATTGCATTTTTCTGTGGAACTGAATGAGTTAAAGGACTGTGAGTTGTATTACTGGTGGAGCTGACTGATGAGCTTTACAAAAAGCTGGGAAAAGACTTTGTGGTCACTGTTTGCAGCTTTTCACAAAAGATTTTTTTTTTTATGTTTTCAAAAGGTTCTTTTGCCTCACAGTGTCCAAAATACATCTCACAAAATTTTTTTGAAGTTTGAAAATTATGAGAAAGGATAAGCATGCAAATTTTTAGTAAGTTTATGGGAAGATAGGGGAAGTCAGTTCCTGATCCTTTAAAATTGTGGGCCAAGTTTTACCCCTCAAAAACTGAGTCTCTGCTCTGTGGCTTCACTTACGGATGCATTTGAAAATGATGTTTTCCTTTCCATAGTCCATGGAACACTGATCACCTATAAGACTGTTCATAAAATGATTGCAGCTAAAATAGAAAATATACTAACAGTTCCACATCCCAAATCATAGAGAGAGCATGCTTTTACAATTGCCTTTAGCCTAATTTTTAGTTGTTTGTATATAGAAACCACTGTGGTGGTGCCTGTTGGGTTTTCTCAGAAGTCATCTCTGGGCTATGAGTGACTCAAAAAAATTTGCTCTGTGTAATCCTGTCAAAAACATCAAATATTGATCGTTGCAAAGTTTTTAACTTTGTTCTGTACCCGTGCGTGATGCTGAACTTGTAAGCAGCAAATGAAAAGTGGCTCACAGAGCTGCAGTCGAGCTTTTCCTAGCACATGCAGTGCCTGCGTTTCTGGCCACCCTCGTTTTCAGAACGTGCTGGCTCCAGCTCACCGCAGCACCTTATACTTTAGAGGCGCTCTTGTTGCTTGCAGGACTCTCCCTGCCGGGGCCGTCACCGATGGACTGTGGACACTTAGCGGAGAGCGGCGAGGAGCTCTCCATCCCGGGCGCGGAGCCCGGTTCCCTGCCGCCTTCGCCCGGCGGCAGCAGCTCGTGCCTGCCCTCGGCGGCCGGGCCGCGGGCTGGGGCCGCTCCGGGCCGCCCCGCCGCCGCCAACGCGGCCCGGGAGCGCAGCCGGGTGCAGACCCTGCGCCACGCCTTCCTGGAGCTGCAGAGGACTCTGCCCTCCGTGCCGCCCGACACCAAGCTCTCCAAGCTGGATGTGCTCCTCCTGGCCACCACCTACATCGCGCACCTCACCCGCAGCCTGCAGGACGAGGAGGAGTCACCGGGAGAGGGCTTGGGCACCACCCTCCGCGGGGATGGATACCTCCACCCGGTCAAGGTAGGAGAGCTGAGGAGCAGCTACCACCTTCTGTCAGTGAGTGAGTACGCTGGCCTTAGATACGTAATTCAAACCAAAGATTTCCAGTTCCTGTACCTTGCCTAGAGGTATTACATGGAAATTCTGCCTGGACTAACCGCTGTGCCTGGGTCTTAGGGGTCTGATGGAGCTTTTTTCCTCCAGCTTCGGGTACTTTGCACCAAAATATCAAATCTAGTGTAGATCCAAACCTGGTGGGACCTGGTTCTGGAAGTGAAGGTCAGCACCACAGGAGGAGTTGCATCTTCCTGGTCCCTGTGTGGAAACCTTGGTGATCCCCGCAGAGCCACTGGATGCTGCTGTGAGGGGTCTGTGTGGTGAGGTGACAGTCCCACAGCCGTGATCCACCCTGGGCCTGCTTTTGTCTGCTGCCGGGGCAGCACAGTGCAGACAGCGGCGTTAATTACCAGCCATGTGTTAATGACTTTCACGAAAGTGCTTTTCTGAAGCATTTGTCTGGTTGGTATATGCTCTTCCCTTTGTCCAAAAAAATGACAGTGACGGAGAAGAGGTGAGAAAGGGGAGCTGCTCTTGAGAGCACTGGGATGGAAACTGTTTCCAAATGCAGTGCTCACTGACTGATGGGGCTCAGACACCGCAGGCTGTTTTCTTTGGCTCTGCTCACAGGAGTGAGTTAAAGCACTGAGGTGTTTTCTTTTCTTTTTTTTTTTTCTTTTTCTTTTTTATTTTAAGAGTCTGAATTCAGAATGATTTAATTAAGATTAATTTGTGAAGTAATCTCTAATTTCTAAAAAAGTGCCTAATTCACAGAGAGTTCCTTGTTCACAATGTTGGTTGCTGTATTTTACATCATGATGTGAATGCAGGCTTCTGAGACCATTTAAATTATTAGCAGACTCATAAAAAAAAAGCCAAACCTCTATATCAATCAGAAGATGGCTATAATTTAAGTAAAAATTACTGTGATGTATTTCAAAATAAGTTCAAAATAGCTTCTCTTAGTTCCCTCAGTCAGAGTGAAAGGACACAGGTCTCTTATGGCACTTTTTATCAGCTGCCAACTACTACTGGCAGAAAAATACTCTTTGAGTAGTTATTACAGCAGTTAAATGATCCAGATGCCCATTTCCCAGGCTACTGGAAGAGAGCAATAGTGGATTCACTTAAGCAATTATTTTTTAATGAATATATCTGATGAATGTGTCACAGTCAAATCCTAGTATCTGCTTCAAAAACTCCAAAATGCAGGATATGAGACAACCTTTAGAGATGAAGTTTTTAACTAAACTGAAAGATTAAGCGCAGTAAATGCAAATAGTGAGGAAAGTTAAATATCCAAGTACAGTTGTCTGTACACTGAATGAAAAATACAATGAATGACTTTAAACTTGGACGGTTTATTGGTGACAAACTCTTAACATCACACTTGAAATTAAAAATACTGAATGAGATTGTACAGTGTTTCTAAGTGAGAATATGCTGCTGCTTTAGGTCTTTGAACAGGAGAGCTGAGATTTATCTGCAGTATCATTAAGTGCTCCTCACCCACAGGAGAGGTGCCAGTCTGTTCCCAAAAGAGTCTTTAAAAACCTGCATTTTTTTGGAACAACATGCTGGCTGCATTTCAGGCATTTTTGCATTCAATGAGTGTGACAAGTTGTCTCTTCAAGCATCCATCTCTCTAATACTGAACTTGGCTGGATGCTCCCTCTCAAGTTCGGGGTGCCCAGCTGCAGCCACCTGCACCATAGGGCTGCTTGCAGTGAGCAACCTGCTGGGGTTAACAAAGTCTAGCTGTTAGAATAAATATTTAACACCAAGAGTAACTGATGATTCCAAAAATCAGTGAGTGTAAGGATAAATTGTCATCTGAAATAGCTGGAGCTGACAACAAGCAGCTGAGAGTGCTGAAGACTGCCAAGGTGCAATTACATTAAATTCCCTTCAGCAGCAGCGCCTGTGGTGCAGGGCACAGCCAACAGGGACGAGTGTGCACACACAGACTGCAATCCCTGCAGGTGCAGGTGTATCCCTGTAGCATCCCTGGTGCCTTGAGAAGGAATTGTTTATTCTACTCACAGAACATCTGTGACACAAACTGAGCTAGGCTGATGGGCCAGCACAGCCTGCTCCTGTCTGCTGGGGCATGGCAGGGTTGGGAGCTGTGCTTCATGATTAATTACCAAAGCAAACATCCAGGTTGAGACTCCCTAATCAAGCTCCAAACATTTTCCAGTGAATGACAAAAGAACTTTTTGGTGATAGCAACAGGTTCTGACTTTCTTGTACCATGAGTCCATGAAAGCTTTGCTGAGAACTGCAGTTGGAGTGCAAAGCTCCCGGGTGTCTCAGTGCTGTGCTTGTCTCCTCTCTTGCAGAAGTGGCCCATGCGTTCCAGGTTGTACATTGGAGCCACGGGACAGTTTCTGACCCACTCGGCACAAGGAGACAATGCAAACCACGGGGAAACATCAACATCTTCACAGACCTAACCTCCCTTCTTGCTTTTAAAAAAATGGTTATTTATTACACCTTATATATATGTATATTTAAGTTAAAAAACAGTGTCTACAGACAAACTATAATTCCTGAAATGCTGTTTGTAGAGGAGAAGGAATTGATTCTTAAGTGTAATTAAAACCTCAATAAGTTAACGTGACACATCATTGGTTTCTATCAGTGCTGCGATCTGAATGAGGGGCAGTGGGAGGGGGTGGCTGCAGCCAGCACCAGTCCGAGCAGCAGCAGCAAAGAGCTGCCAGCAGAGTTAACTATCCCTGTCCTCTCTAGGACAAACGCTGTGAGAAAAGAGAGGAGTGATGTGTAATGGCCAAGTACAGGGCAAAATAGGCTTGGGTGAAAAGAGGAGGGCAAGGCTAAAAATAGCAGCTGTAATCCCACATAGACTTTCTCCACTGCTTAAAGCTGATGGCAGAAATCCCCTAACCGCAGCTGTTGGGTCAGGGCTCCACTCATGGATTAGTAGCTACATGTCTGTAGCTATTGCTGGGAAAGTGGATGCATGTCCATGGAGTAAAAAAGTGCAGAGAGACCTGTCCCTCCTGCCCAGAGTGCTGTAATTTGGGCACTGCTTGTATCCACCCACAGGACTGTGCTGCACGTTCAGGGCTCAGCCCCAGCACAACCACGTGTCTGCTCACCACACCACAAGCTCATCTCATTTAAGGGCTTCACATGTTGGAGCAGCTGATCCCAAAGTGTTGGCTTGTTTGTAGCACACTTGTTCACTTAAAACATCTGTATTTAGGCAAGAAAAGTTGAAACTAAATTCACAAATATCATCTGCTGTATCTGTTCTGTAAAACACTGTGCTTCTCATATGGTTTGTTATTGCTGAGGTAAATGTTCTATTAAATATTATTCAGTGAATATTATATACTTCGAGTTGTAAAATCTGTTAACAGTTTCTCACTGTACACGATAATATTCTATATATTCTATAGATGCTGTCTTCCTTCTGAAGGCTTCATGGTTTAAATTTAAAAACTATGTTTAGGAAAACAAAAATATTACCCAGAACAACTTTCAGAAAAACACTGTGGTAAAATCTGGAGCTCTTAACTGTCTCTGCAGCATTCTGAGCTTTAAACAAGATAATATACCTGGAAGGGACAGTATTCTAGAAAAAAAATATTCCTTAGTGTTTTTAAAAGGCTAATTCCTTTAAATGTCATTGAAAGATTCTGACTGCTTATCCAAGAAGCAGAGGTTCAGTTGGACGTCAGGAAGAATTTCCTCACAGAAAGGGCATTGGAATGGGCTGCCCAGGGAGGTGGTGGAGTCACCATTCCTGGAGCTATTCAGGAAAAGTCAGGATGTGCCACTTAGTACCATGATCAAATTGAAAGGTGGTGATCAGTCAAAGGTCATCAGTAGTCTTTTCCAACCTAGCTGATTCTGTAAACATGAAAATGCTTTAGCAACAAGGGTTAAAAACATGGAAAGCTCTGAACAGATGGCACAGAAAATACATCTCAGACACTATCACTGAGCTGCAAGACCTGTATCACTTTCTCATTGTGCCTATTAATATTCTGAATTTATAGATGTCTCCTTTCTGAAGACTTTAGATTTTAATATTACATTTAGGAAAACAGGGAAAACAAAAATACTACCAAGAACAACTTTTGTTTAAAAAGTACGGTAAAATCTGGAGCTCTGGTAAAATCTGCAGGCAGCCAGAGAACCAGAGCAGCAAGCACTGTTGCTACTTACTGTAGTCATATCCCTAAGACTTTTTCAGCATTTTATGGAATTATTACAGGCTGAAAGAACATGCAAAATTACAACAGCAGTTTTAAAGTTAAGAAGAGTTCCCCATATTTATGAGTGGGGATTTATAGTCTTTTTTCCTTGAGACAGATTATTCTGTATCAGAATTATGCCCTTCTTTCCAGAACCAAGACACCAGCTTAGACAACTGACACTCCCTTCGACCAGGGCAAGAGCTTTTATCTTCTAGAAATTTACAAAGGAGGGTAACAACAGATTCTCTGAACCTGTTTGCTTCAAACCTGACGTTTGGTTCCAGTGCTGTATTTCCTAGGAACAGTTCATATCCTCGTATACTGAAAAAAAGGAGTTTGTAATTTAACACTAGGAATATGCAGGCGCCAAGGGATACAGTTGTAAAATGTTTATACAGTTGTAAAATGTTTTATATCAAAAGGTGATATTCTTCACGGAGGAACCTAAAAGATCTCGGCAAACCCCGGTCATTGTCATTGCACCTTTTCCCTCGGAAAATGGGATGGGACAGGTGAACGTCCCGCGGCCACAGCAGCCGCGCTGCCCGGGCAGACCCTGCGGCGCAGGGACCCGCTCTCCCGGCTGCTCACAGCCCGACCTCCAACAGCGCCCGCGGCCCGGACCGCCTTCCCTCCACATCCCAATCCCGAACTCCAACAGCGCCTACAGCCCCGGACCGCCTTCCCTCCACATCCCAGTCCCGAACTCCAACAGCGCCTACAGCCCCGGACCGCCTTCCCTCCACATCCCAATCCCGAACTCCAACAGCGCCCGCGGCCCGGACCGCCTTCCCTCCACATCCCAATCCCGACCTCCAACAGCGCCTACAGCCCCGGACCGCCTTCCCTCCACATCCCAATCCCGAACTCCAACAGCGCCCGCGGCCCGGACCGCCTTCCCTCCACATCCCAGTCCCGACCTCCAACAGCGCCCGCGGCCCGGACCGCCTTCCCTCCACATCCCAATCCCGAACTCCAACAGCGCCTACAGCCCCGGACCGCCTTCCCTCCACATCCCAATCCCGAACTCCAACAGCGCCCGCGGCCCGGACCGCCTTCCCTTCACATCCCAATCCCGAACTCCAACAGCGCCTACAGCCCCGGACCGCCTTCCCTTCACATCCCAATCCCGAACTCCAACAGCGCCTACAGCCCCGGACCGCCTTCCCTCCACATCCCAATCCCAAACTCCAACAGCGCCTACAGCCCCAGACCGCCTTCCCTTCACATCCCAATCCCGAACTCCAACAGCGCCCGCGGCCCGGACCGCCTTCCCTCCACATCCCAATCCCGAACTCCAACAGCGCCTACAGCCCCGGACCGCCTTCCCTCCACATCCCAATCCCAAACTCCAACAGCGCCTACAGCCCCGGACCGCCTTCCCTCCACATCCCAATCCCAAACTCCAACAGCGCCCGCGGCCCGGACCGCCTTCCCTCCACATCCCAATCCCGACCTCCAACAGCGCCTACAGCCCCGGACCGCCTTCCCTCCACATCCCAATCCCGAACTCCAACAGCGCCCGCGGCCCGGACCGCCTTCCCTCCACATCCCAATCCCGAACTCCAACAGCGCCTACAGCCCCGGACCGCCTTCCCTCCACATCCCAATCCCGACCTCCAACAGCGCCTACAACCCCGGACCGCCTTCCCTCCACATCCCAATCCCGACCTCCAACAGCGCCTACAACCCCGGACCGCCTTCCCTCCACATCCCAATCCCGACCTCCAACAGCGCCTACAACCCCGGACCGCCTTCCCTCCACATCCCAGCCCCGCCCTCGCCGTTCCCCGTGTCCCTCTGCGCGCGCAGCCGGAAGGCGCCGTGCCCGCCCCGCCCCGGCGCGCCGCGTATTTAGCGGGATGGCGGCCGGGCATCGCCCTTTCCCAGCGGGACGGAGCTCGGCGGCCGCGCCTGCCCGCCTCCAGCCGGAGTGTGTGCCGCGGTGGGTGCCTGGATGGTGTGGCGGGACCTGCCCGTGTCCGCTTTGGCGGCGGATCCGAGGCTGGCGAGGGGCGCCCCGGCGGTGCCGGGAGGAGGGAATGCCGGGCGGTGCCCGCGCCGATCCCTGGCTTGGGAGGCGGCCCGCCGTGCCCCGGCCTCGGGCGTGGGAGCGGCAGCAGCGGCCGCCGAGTCTGATGGGTACAAGTGTAAAGAGGGGAAATTTAGGTTAGATACTGGAAGGAAATTCTTTACGGTGGGGGTGATGATGCCTTTAGAACGGGAGAAGGGTGTGAGTGCCCCAGGCCGTGGTGGTGTGTAAAGCCGGGCTGGATAAGGCCTTGAACAGCCTGGTGTAGTGGGCGGTGTCGGTGCCCGTGGCAGCGGGTTGGGACTGGATGATCGATAAGGTCCGTTCCAGCCCTTGAACGTTTCTGTGATCCCGTGATCCTGCCGTGTGGATCCGCAGCAATCCGTGTGATCCGTCGGCCGCCCGACCCCTGCCAGGCTCCTTGGAGCAGGTCCTGATACACGCTCATCTGAACAGCAGAGATTTCTGGTCTTCTCAGAGGAATTAGAAGCGCTCCCAGGTAGTTAATGTGAGAAATCCCGACATGGCCGTTATCTCAGGAATTGCAGGGATGGTTTGCAGGTGCTTTTCTAAACAGCCAAAGCTGTCACTTGGAAGAGGAGTGATTGCCACGCTGCTGTAACTGTGCCCGTGTTTCCCGTGCGTGCTGGGAAGTTCAGGCTGACACTCCGGCCACACAGGCTGCCCAGGAGAGCGGGTGCCGTGGGAGACCGAGATGGACCTAATTACTGTGGGCCACGTGCTGGTAACTTCAGGCTGTCTTTTGGCTCATCAAGTCTTGAAAGGAATGACAGATTGGACATTCAAAGACACTCGGTTTTGCTGATAGATCGTTTTCATCCGCAAATGCCTGTCATAATTCAAAAGATAAATTGCCTTCTTTTTTCTTTAGGGAATTGGGCAAGGGCTGGGAGGTGACCCAGACTGCCCTTTTTCGGATTATAGGCATAGAGCCAAGCTGGTGGGGTGTGGCGGGGACAGGGCCCCAGGAGTATCCGCAGCCTCTGGGGTAATGTTCTCTTGCATTGCAGACTGCGGTGTGGGTGCTGACCTCAACTGGTGGTAAAACAGAGACTTCCCCAGGGTGTCACACGTGAACTGGGGTTAAAGGCTGTACCCTGCCAGGGTGCTCCTCTCTTCAGCCTGGCTGGTCATTAGGAGCACTGGACTTGTCTTGCAATCAGTCATTCCTCACAATGGAGCTCATGTTAGGAAAATGGTCATGCCTCTACTTAACCTTGATTTGGTTGATCTCTATCCCAAGTAATTACAAACAGAGCATGGGGTTGGTGTTTCTTGGACTGGCTTACTATTCCCGAAGAAGTGTTAATGCTTTTTGCTACTGGCTCAGCAGTGGAGCTCTCTGAATCAGGCATCTTCTTTTCATTGTTTTAGGCAGAAAGTGAAGCTCAAGATGAGTTTGTTAATGGCTTTGGGAATCCTCAGTCTGGACTCTGCCATGCCTTGCAAGCAGAAAGATGCCACGTGAATTCTGGAGCTACAGAAGTAAGTATTTCTTACTGTACTTAGAGGTGTTGAAGGAAGCATCATGAAATCCAGATCACACATTTTGAAGCTGTTTAATGGCTTGCAAATTCTCTTATAGATGGAAAAAGGGGAAATATGATTGTATGTAGGGTTAAGAGGTTGAAATCTTAACAAAAGGTACTATGGCAGCTTTGAAATGCCTTGAGATTTGCTCCCCAGAACAAAGCAGGTGCAATCCAAGAATCACAAGGGAGTCAGAAGGGAGAGGCTTGTATCAAGAGAACCTAGTTTTTACCTGGGGAAACATGACTTCTGATTTGAAGAATTCATGGATGTTAGTTTGAACGGGAGAGAATTGAGTGAAGAACAGTATGGTCAGATCACAATCCATGCTAGCACTTCAGTTGTGTCAGTCTTGGAATACATTCCAAAGGGAAAGGTGACTGTGGTATGAGCTTTATCTCTAAAAAGATACGTGGTATCTGCGGGTTTGAATGTAAGAGGGGGACCTGCATTTTTGTGCCTGAACAGAGCTGTTTTGTTCTTGGCAGTGCTCAAGCTGTTCTGTGCTTAACAGTTAAAATGAAGGCTCTGCTTCAGCTTATGAAAGTACAACTTGAGACAAACTTAACCAATTCCCTTGTCTTTAGTAAGCAGTCTTGCACAGGCAGGAAACTGCTGGCACAGTGATGATGACCCTTTGCCGTTTACCCAACTGAAGGTTGTGATGAGCAGTGTTGTATATCTGATGTGCCAGCTAATCAGTAGGGTTTTTCCAGTTTGATTTGTTCCTGCCATTTCTGATGTTATTTATTTTTTTTTCTAGGTTCCGTGACATGAGATGACCACTTCCACTGTCTTCCAGCCTTGTGTGTGCACATAGGGCCAACAGGAGAGCCCACCCACTTCTACAAGTGTTGGGGTTTAAGGAGGTCAGTTGCTTTTTTACTGTCACAGTACTCAGTCTCCTGCAGGCTGTACTGCCATCCAGAGAAAGCCTCTACTGGCCACGTTAGCCATCCTTTCCTTTTGGTATTGCTACAAGTCTTCCAGTTTTCAAGAGCTTGTGGGAGAAACTGGGGAGGAGCAAGTGTTGTGCTCGTTTTGTGGAAAATCGCTTAATACTGCTTCTCAAAAATAGTGATTTATAAAGGAATTCTGTTTCAGTCTACCCTTAAAGAGTAGTTTTTCTGGCATAATGATGAGACTTTTTTTGCCGTTTACCCATCTGAATGTTTTTTGATGTGTATTCTTGAGATCTGAAATGCCAGTGAGGGTAATACCTTTGTACAAGATTGATTAAGGGTACAGGAAACTAACTCATTATTATTATTATCGTTCTTAGCTTGAAAACAACAGCCTGGAATGTGGAGTTCTAATGCACTTGGAAATGCTTCCATTGCCCTTCCTGCTCGTCAGAAATACTGCTTGGTTCCACAGAACTGCAGGGAGTAGCTGTTCACTGAACATAAATAATCCTGGAATGAAGCTCAGGGTAGTGTGTCACTCTAGAAAGAGAAGTGGCCTTATGGGCAGTTTTAGAACTGAGTATGAATTTTTGAGTGTATCAAATAAAAGGCTCAAAAGTGCATAAGGCAAAGATTAAAATGTGGGGAAACTTGTGTTTTCTAAATGAGTGTTCACAGTGTTAGTAGTGGGTATAAATAAAATCTTGGATTTCTGTTTTCAGTAACTTTTTTTGTTGAGGCTATGGGAGCAGTAACACTCTGATCCTGCTGGATGACATCCTGGGTAGGAGTAACACAAGCCTTAAGTATTCAGCTGGTCCAGATTTGACAGGAAGTCTGTAGAATTTTATTGCAGCTTTCTTATTTAACCTGTATCTCTTGGATACAGGGAGTGCTGAGGATTATGTCTAGTGTTAAATCCTTACTAGGAGAATGAAACACAGGAAAGCCCATAGCTGGGGAAGGACACTGTGCTCCAAGCACCTCATCTCCTACCACACATTTTTCCTTTGTTCTTACAGTGAGGTAGAGTTAAACTCATGGAGCCACCTACCTACCAGGTTGTCTAATATTTTTTTACCTAACTGTAGCACTCTACTATCCCCTGCAGTCTATATGAAATAATGTGGAAATGCTGGGTTTTGGAGGTCAGAGTGGTTTGGTGGGTTTCTTTTGTTTGATTGTTTTGCAGGCTTTTTTGTTTGGTTTGGGTTTTGGTTGGAGGAGCATCCTCGTCTATCTAATTTCATGTTGCTGTAGTGTAGAAAAGGCACAAATCATGAAACAGTATAATAATAGTTTTATACATTTCAAAATCTATACATCATGAATAGTTAAAAGACTGTTGACTTACACTATGATGAGTTTTAATGTTCTTAAAACTCCTTAACCCTTTGGGTGATACATTTGAAAGGGAGTAACAAGAAAAACTGCAGCATTAAGGTAGCTGAAATAAAACACAAGATTCAGAAATGGGGGTTTAATTTTTAGTTGTAGTCTTATTAAAAATCCTGAATACTAAATTACTCCTTGCTTAACTGTGAATGGAGAGTGGTAGCCAGGAAGAGAAGTTCAGGTTTGGACTGTATTCTGAAGCCATGGCTTTCCAGGATAAAACCATCCCTCCTGCCTTCAAATAACTCACAAAAACTTGTAATTCAAGTTCTGTCAGCTGTGCTTTATTCCTTGGTAAAACATCACTGAACTGTTTCCAAAGTTTTTAGTATTTATCTTTTTTTAACTGTAGCCTCTCAAAAAGCCAAAGCCTCAGGCTTTACTTAGAGTGGAGTTTTTACTCTTCATTAGTGTTAATATGAATTCCTGGGCTATAGGCAGAAATAAACTTCAGCAGTTGATGGTGACACTGCATGAGGTAAATATCTCTCTGTTGCAGGGAGTCTTCATCATTGAGGTCAAATGGAAATACAGGATTTGGTGCTACACATAATGCAGATGTGCCTAGACAAAGAAGAAATTCATCTGTAAAACTTTATATTTGCCAGTACTTAAAAGGGAAAAAAGAGCTGTCATGCAAATTACTTAGGAATGCACAGATCATAATTCTTACCTTGCTTCCAAATCTGTGTGTGAACAAATATGACTGATGCTTAATAAACAAAAACCTCCAACCCTTGTTTTTGGTTTCCCCATTGAGGGAAATCTGTCCTTAGTTTAACTTAAGCAATGCCTTAAATAAACCAGCATGAAAGACAGACAGACTTGGTGCTGGCCTGTGGCCTTGTTACATACAGCGCTGAGACAAACTGATAGACTTCTCCAACACCAGTCTTCAACAGTGGAAGTTCTGGGTTTTGATTTAAAATTACCTGCTCTTGCCATCAATGGATGTAGAATTTTTTCAGACTGACTGTGGTGGTTTAGCATGAATGTGAAAGGTTTGGTTTTTTCCTAAGGAAGTTCTAGCATAGATTGACAGCTTGGCTGATGAATGGGAGTGTGCCTCTGGAAACGCAGTTTTGAATCGCAAGTCTCAGGTTGACTTGGCCTTCTCGCCTTTTTCTCCCAAAATTCCATCTCCCAGTTACTAAACAAAATTGGCAAATGTAAAAGCACAATAAAAATGGTGCATTGGCCAAAATACTCAAACCAAAACCACAACACTGACAAAATGTAAAAGTGATGCACCCAAGACTAAGGAACTGTTGTGCATTATTTACCATGTTTTATGGTCAGCGATGACTCAAGTAACAGGACAGCAATCACTGCATCTTCCTCAAGTACTGTCTGTCTTAAACTGAGCTTGGCATGGGCCTTAGCCAGTGAAATCCTGACAGATCAATAAAAGCATGTCAGAAATCAAAAATACTATAGGCATGAATGCAATCAATGTATATTGTTCTCTGTCAAGTACTTGTGTGAATTGAAAGTTAACACTGGGTTTTTTTCATACTTCAGCTGTGCAGATACACTTAACACTGACAAAATATGCATTATGCACGACCTTGTGCTAAAAAGTGAAACATGGCATGTTATTCATTAATACTTTTTTTGCTCTGATAATAAAGCTGTACATATTTAAATCCCATTTTTTTTCTAGATAGCTTTAATAATGAATAGCTGGGGTTTTGGAATTTTTTTGCCTGGCAAAGTTGTTTGAACTTGGGTTTCTTTTAGCAGTGTCAATATATAAAATAAATGGCATTTATAAATAGTAAATAAGAGCAGTTATGCTTGAACTTTTTGAGTCTTATGTAGATTTTTCTTAAACAAGCTCCTGAGCAGGTTAGCAAATTTCTCTTTAAAAATGGAAAGTTGGACATACAGAATTTTTAGTGCAGAGGCTGATAATGTTGATCCATGAATGGAATCTCTTCTCACCCTGCGACTTGCAAGATAATAGCCCTGAATGAGACTTTCTGCTTCTGAACTCAGCTCAACATGAAGATTCCTAGCAAACAAAATAAACTAGAGAGACGGCATACATTTTAAGTATTTAACTGGAAAATAAGGAATTGACTTTTTCACACCTTTAAATATACCAATGGCATAATAATACAGGCTGGAAAATATATTTTACCAATAGTTTTAATAGTAAAGACAGTTGTTACCTTTTGGCTATGATGAATAAGGAAAATATGAAGGATAATAGTAAGGAGAGGTCTTGGATAGTAAACAGAATTATAGAATGGTTTGGGGTTGGAAGGGACCTTAAAGATTATCCAGTTCCAGCTCTCCTGCAATGGGTAGGGACACTTTCCACAAGACCAGGTTGCTCAGAGCCCATCCAGCCTGGCCCTGAGCACTTCCAGGGGGCAAGTCATCTGGTAGTTATGCTCCAGATACTGACAATTTAATCAGGGTGGAATATTAACTTCTGCTACTGATTGTAAACTTTTTGGTCAAAAATAGATCTTGGAGATCTGTTCTTATATGAATGTTAATTTAGTTTGTTTTCCAGAAACACACTCAAACGGTATTTGTTATACTGACCCTTTTCAAGAACTGCAGCTGCTTTTGTCAGTGATCCTTACGGTTCTAGTGGAAATACGGTAGGGGCAAGGGCAGAAAGTATTAGAAATATGCAGACAGCAGAGAGAACCTTCTGATGCCAAACCCAGTATGATAGTCACAAATATAATGCATTTCTAAATTACTGTGTAATTTAGAATAATCTGTTACCTCCTCATAATCCTGTGTTGTGAACTGCTGTGAGGCTTTGTGCAGCGTGGCTTCAGGATTAATGGCTTTTTTCAAGATATGGTGGACAACAGGAGAAGACAGGCGGCAGGAAGGAAACTCATTGTAGATCAGGAGCCCAAAACCATCTACAAGGTTAACGGGAATCAAACTCACATCCTAAAGAGAAGACCCATAGAAAGAAAATATCTACTTTATTTTGGGCTTGTGACTGGTAGAAGCATCAGTGTTGTATATCTGAAACAGCCTATATCCACTTATACTGCAAGATTATCTAATGAATTACCTGTAATACTTGGTAAAATTTTGTTTGAATGACACCTACTTTTTTGGGAAAGCTATCTCATTTTAGAAGATACTGGATGTAAAGTTACCTAAGCTGCAACTTTCTGGGAAATACAAGTTTTATTGTTTTCATTATTTTATAGGTGGAATGAAACACAAGTGACAGCTATAGCACAATTCCCCTCATAATAAGGCATGTGCTTTACCATCTGTCCAATTAGAAAGTTCTCCTTTTGTATATGTTTCTTTGAGGAAGAGTCCACATCTACAAAGGACCAAAAGTTGGTCTGAACTGAAACAGTAACTTGTTGGTCAGCCTCTTCTCCATACTTCTTCCCAGGAATAAATACTGTTGTTGTTCTGCTCTCTAGCACTAGGATAAGACAAAATTCATCAGTTATGTGGCAGATTCAGCTTAGCTATAAATTCTAGTCCCACACACATCTGAAATCAGTTATTATAATGATTTTGCTGAATTGTTATGATGAATGAATGTCTGTAGTGTAGTAGATTAAGGTTTACAGGACCTTGGCCTTTTTGTCATTGTGGCTTACATAGACCCATTAAAAAGAGCATGAAGATTTCTGCAGCATTTGAGGGCCATAAGCCAGGGAACAAACCTAGCCTTGAATTTGCATATTTGTTTCATTCTGTCCCTTCATTTGTTAGGAGGTGGGAGATTACCAGACTGTAGAAGTTCAAGTTTGTCCTTTTTATATGAACTTAAATCTCCTATGTAACAGATGCCACCCTTGGCCAGCACAGCGCTGCAGGCTTGAATACTGGCACTTCCATGTTTATCTTTGGACACAGAAGGAAAAATGTCACTGGAAGGTGGGTGTCGTATGCCACGAGGCAGAAGACATAAGCTGTAATTCAGAAGCCTGGAGGATTAAATAATTCTGTCAGTCATAAATTGTTAAATTACTCACTTCTAAAAAAACTTAAGAAGTATTAAGACTAACTTAGAAACAACAACAAATCCTTAACCAGCATCAAAACTAATTGTTTGCAAAAGTAGAGGTTCATGCCTGCTCTCCAACAGCTGTTATCAAGACTGTATTTCTTATGGATTAAACATGAGGCAAATCATGGGTTGCAGAAGTAATTCCTAGGAAATAAAAGATGTCTCATAATATAACCCCACATTGTTAACTCCTCTTTCTATTCTACAGAAACTTTTCCAGTGATTTAAAAGTTTAGAGGATTAGTAATTCAGGCCATCTGGGAAAAATGAAAAGGCTGGAACTTGTAAGCTCTGCCTTCCTGAGTTACACACTCCCCTCCAATTCTTTTGGAGAAAGAAGGTATAAAATATCTTTTTCATCCCTTGTATTATTTTCTTTGGCACAGAGAGGTTGCAAATTGTCTGTCTGCTTCTACAGTCAAAGGCTCTTAATGATTTTAAGATGTCAGAGCATGGTTTGTCCTACCATTACGACCTGGGAGGAAATTAATAAGTAAAATTAGTAAGAATTAGTAAATAGGGTATTGGACCAATGGAATATGTAGGAAATGCCTACTTTGACAGGCTGCTGACAGTAAATACTGTGCACATACAAGAGAGTACAAATTGCAATATTGATCATGATTTACAGTGTGCAACCATTTTAATATTAACCAGATGTTTTGACTCCTAAAACACTGATCTCCTGTTTCTTGTAGGAAATCTTTACCTGGGAAAAAAAGAAATCTTGCAGTCCCTGTTTTTAAAAATTTGAACTAATTTCTACAGCTAAATTTTGAAGTGGTCAGAGTTTAGGGATTTTTTTCACAACAAAAAATATTACTGAATTGGTTGAATAACTTCCAAGTGAAAGTAAAATTCATACTCCTTTCAGAGATCTTAAGTTATGGAACAAGAAAGTAATTTTAAGTTAATGTAAATCTGAGCATATAGTACTTTTCTGCAGTGTATGTAAAATTGTGTTAACAGTTGCATGAAATACATAAAATGCATAGTGAAAAGTATTTAAAGGCAACCACCAGATTTATAATCTATGTGTTAAGATCCATGTGAATTCTGATACCTTATTTGGATAGTTTTTATGAAAAAGGTAAAAATGTATCTATTTATACACAGCTTATTTATTCAAAAGGCCATTAGCTGGGAATCAGTGATAGGAGGGCTTAAATTGACACAAGATTTGAAAAGTTGAGCCCCCTTTTTTTTTTTTTTGCTACCAGCTTCTGGGACAGCCTTCAGTTTTGATTTTAGAAGAATGTTTTATCTGAGCTCTGCAAAACAGTGCTAGTATTAATTTTTTACCAGAATCTTATGAGGGTTTTAGGAGGTTTTATAATTAATGAAGTCCTGATCTAGATTTACCATTTGAAAGAAACAGAAATGTCCCAGGGATAAAAATTGAGTATTCAACTAAGTTGGAATGTTGTATATTCTTTTAAAACAAAGTCTCTAGCTTTTCATGTAAGACCAATTCTATCATCTTTAAAAAGACTAGATTTTAAATTCTAATTTATGTGGGGGGGGAAAAAAGGAATCTCTTTACCTGTCAATTACTAGAGTATCACTTGTCATAATCAGGAGATCCAGATAATCTCCATTTTCTTTTTCACATGTCTGTACTAGGCTCAGCAATATTGCAAGTTTAAGAGTATTGTAAGTGCCTGGTGGAAGAACTTGAGAAGCAAAGATGTTGGCCAGGACAGCAGTAAACCTCCAGCATGAACTTGAAGTCAGTGAGAGCAGATACTTAAAATTGTCACTGACAAAAGAAGGACCTAATGGAAACAAAGTACAGGTGGACAAACACATTAAAGAGACCTATGCAGGTATGTTAGAACAAATCACCGTTGGAGTCTGGATACAAAAACTTACCAAGAACAACTATAGCTCTGTATTAAGCACGAGTTTAGAATGTAAGCATCTGACACTATTAATTTTGCTGCTAAAAAGGTAGCAGACGTGATCTGCTAGAACTGATGAAAAAAAAAAAAAAAAAAAAACAAACCACAAACTGAAATATCAGGTTCATTTTATATGATTTCAGAGTATTTTCCACTGGATAGGAGAAGATTGAAAGAGAAGCTGAAGAACTACAGTAAATAATTAGGGAGTTTCCCAATGCATGGAAAGTGAGCAAAAGCAGATATTCTCAAATAACAGGAGGTACACATTTCAGACTCTTAAGAGGAAAGGCCCTGAGTGGTTTTCTAATCTGGACTTCTAGGTAATAAAAAACTGTACCAGTTCTCAAGATTTTTTAAGGAGGTTTTCAGGTTTTTTTAAGTCACATTTTTAATGGAAGTTTCTTACCATTTGGTTTATAGAGCTGTACACTAGTGACTTCTATACATGCAGTCGCTTGTAGGCCATTTTGTACACAAGCTGGAATTCCTATAATCCTGTAGTGGTTTCCTATTGTCATTTTATTGGCCAGTTCATCTGCAAATAATAAAAAGCTAAGTGTAGGGGGTGTGAAGTTACAGATAGGTTAGGGCATAAAAACAGTTTTAAAGACATGGTCAGAAAACTTCTACACATCCTGAACCTTTGAGTTTATGATTTAACATTGGCAGAAAACAGCTGGATGCCAGATGGATAATGGACTAGAATAAAATGAAACATACCGTTTTAATTACTTAGTGCAAAAGGTAAGGAAGGCACACCAGGTGAGGGAAAACGGATTTCATGATCAAGAAAATGAACAATGCATTTAGTCCTACATTGAAAAGAAAATGGATAGTTTTTTGCAAGTATATTTTCTACTCTGGAATTAGTGGCACCACCATTATCAGTCACTGTCCTATAAAATGTCAGAGAAAAAACCCAACACAATAAGGAGGAGCTACAACCTACACAGATTTCAAAAAGACACACAAATAGCTTTGTGAACCTTTACATTCCTGTGCCCCTTAAAAAAGCAAATCCCATTTATTTTTTTGAAAATGAGAATTAGATCCAATCAGATCTCAATCTCAGCCTGACAAACACTGTAACCACACAGATCACTAGAGCCAGCAGAAATTTAATGAATGCAACTCTCAGTATCCTGACCATAGATTGTATTATAAATTTTCATTATCATTTTAGTACTACTAGTTCTTTCTATTTAGTTTTCAATAAGTGAACCATATAATTCCCTAGACTTTTGGAATGGAAGAGGATTTTTTTGTTCCTTTTCTCTGTGTTTGTTTGGGGTCTTTTTAGGAATTACTGGAAGTGTGTTGCTGAATTGTGATTTTTTGTTAGATATTAACATTAGAAATCATTTAATATTTGCAGTGGATGGCAGTGATAGTAGAAGCTAAAAATCCTGATATAATGGGGAAAACAGCTAGATTGAGGAAGGATGTTAAATATACATGAAATTAGTACAGAACAGCAGGAACAAAGGAAGTAAAAAGGAGGAAAAAACAAGCAGCAGTTAGAATAAGACAATGCTGAGCTGGCCAGAGGATTTTAATTAAAAGGAGGTGTAAAAGTGACACAAGAATTTTGCCATGTACACTCTGCAATCATCTGTGCACACTGCTTTG
Organism: Sylvia atricapilla; assembly: GCF_009819655.1. Lineage (NCBI taxonomy): Eukaryota > Metazoa > Chordata > Aves > Passeriformes > Sylviidae > Sylvia > Sylvia atricapilla. The sequence continues at coordinate 118,472,585 of NC_089140.1, read as the reverse complement.
TCACCTAGCTACTATTTATAAAATTAAGGGGGGAGGTACAGAAAGAATGGCAATATAAATGATGACTTCCACCATTTTAGAAAAAAAACTAGAGTTACAATTTCAAGAGATTATTAAAGATCACTTTTAAAACATTTTTGACAGAACTCCAAAGTTCAACTTACCTCTCAAGAACAATGTAAATGCCTGAATCCTAAAATGTGATTTATCAGTGGAATATCCTTTCAAAGCATTCAGAATTTTAGCATCAATCATTTCAACTATTTGTTTATCTTTCAAAACAAAGGCAAAGAAAAAGGTTAATTCTCTTGAAAACATCTTTCTTTAAAAGACTGGTTTATTTTAAAGCTTTTTCCACTTAAGTATTTTGTTTACTTATTGCGTAACAGAAGTAGGAAACTACTAGATCTAAAAGTAAGATTACATAGATCCTACCACCAAGTACTCTAAATTTCATGTCTTCCTGCAGTGGTGAAGAGCACAAGCTACACACAAAATCTGTCCTCACTGTAGCAGACTCTGTAGCTCCAGGACAGTGCACTCTGATGCACCTAAACCCTAAGAAAATATATATAAAAATTTACCAACCATTTAAAAGGAGGGCATATCTTTAGTTTTAAATTTCCCATGAAGAACAGAAGCGATTAATATACTGGAGAGTGAAATTCTAAATTTATTATGTGTTTCTTCAGATGAGCCTCCCTTACATATCCCACTGAAATCATGCACCTAATTTATTGTGTTCGGCCACGAGATGGCAGAGTTCCCTCCTGCACATTCCCAAGCTCAACAGGAGTGAGCCACTGCGGCTTCTGCCTGGAGTAGGAACGACATGGCATATGGGAGACGTGTCCTCGTAAAGATCCCTGTGACTTAATCTGCAGTTTCCACACTCTGTGATTTTGTTTCTCTTTTATAACTCTATGGTCTCTCTTACAGGAGAAGCAAAATAACAGCCTTAAAAGTCCTTAGGGCCTCTCTCTGCAACGGGACAAGCAGTTCAGTACTACTACTCAAAGTAGTAGTTCACAGAAGTCAACCACTCATCAAAGCATCGCTTGTTCTAGGCTAGAAGCTTTTGCCAGCCACTTAAGCATATTGTTCTGTGGTATTTTTTTTAAAGACAGAAACCGTTTCCAAGGAAAAAGGTATTTTACTAGTTTAGCTTATTTACTTTGGAGATATTTTATTGTTATTTAAGATATTTAAGTATTAAGTTCTTTAAGATACTAAATATATTCAAGTTATACAGGTGACTTATGTTTTTTTCTATAAACTATGTTCAGCATTAGGAAAAGGGATTGCTGGTGTAACAATTCTTCCAAAACATTTACAATGCTGAGCAAGTCCACTCTGTTCAATTAACAAAAATCTTGCTATGCTCATTACAGAAATTTATGCACAATAAAAGTATATAAGAAAATACTTTGCTAGGCTAGGTTTTTAATCTCTTATTACCAAATTTATGTAAAAGCTTTTGAAATAGTACTGATTTTCTATTTTTTACTACCTTCAGAGAACGGACAGGTTTCCTCAGTACAAAGAAATCTTGCTCCTTGTGTGTATTTTGTTACAGTTCCCATTGCAATCACTATCCCTTCAGACATATAAAATCTTGGAGATGTGTAATTAAAGGGATATGCAGAAAGACTCAGAACATAACTTGGTAAAGGTGGCAAATGTGTTGGTTTCAGCAATACACTTATCTAGCAAGAGACACAATTGCATTAATATCATAAAATCATATTTTTATTTAAAACTGCTTTACTTTTCATGGACAAACACACCATACATAACTTAAAAAATTTCAGAAACACATGAAGAGTAACTAGGTTTCATATTAATGAATCTCAGAATTGCAATACAGTAGGGTGAGACTTCCAGTTATTTTTAATCATAAATAATACTGCAACCAAAGGGAAAATGAAAATTTAATACAAAAATATTTGTTAATATCTCATGATACTTGAAGATTCAAGATCTAAATGGAGAAAACCAATGCAGACTCACCTGGGCTTCTGTCTGCAATTGTTCAATTAATGATAATGTCTTAATAGCTACAAAGCATACCTGTGATGGAAAAATAACTTTGTTTTAGAAAGGAAAATTTTGTTAAAATTTAGATGATGGACTTTTGCCTACTCATCACTTACACACTTACTGACTGAAAAATCTGTGCAGCTTGTAGAGGATTATGAAGAATATAGTTTCCAAGAGTTGCATCCAATTCAGTAATGTCAGAAGGATTAATTGAAATAATGAAACGATAAACAGCATAACTTTGTTTTGAGTCTGCAGAAGCAAAAAGTATCTTAAAATAACAGAGATTTGTGTAACATGTATCAATTTAACAGACTATCTGTTCAGTAATACCATTATATTTTTTGCAATCATGCACAAATTTCTGAAGGCCACCACTTCTGTCAAGGTAGATAAGGACGACTTCCCTCATTTTCTGTATTTCAGGATCCATTTTCCAAGATATTTGCTCTCTTTATCCAACTGTGGGAATAAACTGTGAAGAAATTATGGTAGCACTGGTGATGCTATAATAGTAATAATAAAGGTATGTATTAACAAAGCCATACAAAATTAAACAGTCTCTTTTTCAAAATACGTAATTCTTGAAAGATTTTTAAAATTCAGTTCAAAGCTCTTTCCAATGACTGAAGCATACCCTTTTTCTAGAGTCAATTTATAAGGAATGTTCTAGTGTTTTCCTCGGTGAATTACTTCACTCTCCTAATTCCCTAAACCATGAAATTAAAGTTTCCATTTAATGTAACCTCGCCTGTAGATTTTATAATCAGTCTATCAAAAGGAAGACTTAAAAAGTTCATCCCCCTTATCTGAGAAGTCTGTCATAGCTGTTAAAAGTGTGAAACTGGGCAACATCTTTTTTTAAAATCTGACTTTCCTACCCTGCTGTGATCCCCTGTAGCACCCACTCGAGGTGCTGATCTTGCACTTATTTCCATGTACGTACACAGATGTTCAATTCTGATTCCCACTGGCAAAGCTTTTACAACTACAATTTTGGTTTGGAGGCTGACCGTGCTCTTAAGTGCCCTTTTCATCGTGTGTAACCCACATCTCTTACTTTTTTTGAGTAGAGTCTTGTACCATGAAGCACTACTTTGCAGAATTTAGAAGGAAAATTACTAAGGCCAAAATATGGTATTTTGTATATATGCATATATATATATGTATTAAACCATATATATATGATTTAATGTCTTTCATTTTTTCTTCTGCAAAATGTCCTTAGTTCTCTCTGTCGACAACCAATATAAAACAACACTTGAATCTTTAAAAATAAGGCTTAGCTACCTGGTAGAGGATAGGACATGGACTTACTGAGCGATGAGGAATTAAAGCTCACAGCATATGAGAGATTCACTGTAGGAGTTCACAGAAATGACTTTGGGAGGACAAACAGATCAATATCCCAGAGGAGTAACTGGATTGCAGCACAACCTCAGTGTGGCAGCAGCATAAACCCTGTGGCCTGAGAACTGTACGCTGTGGGCTGCAATGTGCTTAGTGCCTTAAGTAACAAAGGCAGAAGTTAAAACACAATTTATAATAGGGATTCCTCCTCCCTCCCCCCTCGATGTCTTTGGGACATCGCTTAAACTTCGGAAAATAAAGCCTGACCATGGCGATGGTGTTCACACCAGCGTTCCCACAGCCAGCTAACCCCACTCCAGGTGGAACTCGGCACAGCCAGCCAGCACCTCCCGCCTGGCTTCAGCTCCCCGCCATCGGCACCCGCGCCTCCCGACCTCTCCCCCAGTTACTCAGCAGGATTCCTGCGGCCCGTGGTGGCCCGGCCCTGCCGAGGGGCGGCAGCGGGCACGGCGGGGCCGGGCAGCCTCAGCCCTGTGCCCGCGGGGCGGCCATGGCGGCCCCGGCAGCGGCGGCGCTCCCGCTCCCCTCAGCGCCTCGGCCCGCAGGGACAGCGCCCGTGCTCAGGGCAAGGCCATTCCCGGGGAAGGCCATTCCCAGCCCAGCCCACGCCCAGCCCACACCCGCCCCAGCCCCGCGGCCACCACGGCCACCGCCGACTCGGGCCCGCACAGCTCCTGCCGTCGCCCACGGGACACGGCTCTGTCCGCACACAGATACTGCGGCGACGTATTTACAGAACCCTCTCCTCTCATTAATACACATTGCACTTTTAACTGTTGTACTTAACTGTTTGGCACTCCCAAACTTACCTCTCCGGGAGAGCACCTCTGAACTCTATTTGTGTCGTATTTCAGTTCGCATTTTTACAAGCATCGTGCATTTCAGTCCACCTTTCGTGCGGTCTCTCGTTTTCCCCCCAGGCCAGAGATCGGAGAGCACACGAGCAGCACCGGAGAAAGGGCTGCTTCTCGTGGGGGGCTTGGGTTCCCTCTGCCAGGGGAGGAACACATCCCCTTTCTCTACAAAACCCCCGGCAGCAGTCACAAAACGGCAATTTTTGCCTCCCTTTATTACTTATCAGCCAAAGCAGGAAAGGACTAACACAGGTGGTTCCTGTGCAGGTCCCCTCTCCTCTTCTCTAGGCTTTACCCAAGTGTTTGCGATGTCACTTTTCAGCTCAGCCCTGCGTGAGGCAGATACAACACTGCAAGCACATTGTACTTTGGAAAACATCCTCATGGGATGCACAGAGATGTGGAACAAGAGCACTGCGTACAGAAATACTGTGAGGCTTTATTGCCTGATACTGTACAGTCTGTTAACCTTTAGTTCAAAGAACTTAAGTACTTCAAGTGATGTGTGGAACACATTCACATTTTGCCAAAAAGGCAGTCTGCTGAAGGAAAAAGCTGAATAAGCAATTTTAAGCTGCTTTCCCAGAAATAACTTCAACTGCCACACTACTTTTTTCTTTTTTCTTTTTCTTTTTTTTTTAAAGGAAAGAACCCCTGAATTCTGAAAAAAACAAAACAAAACAAACAAAAAACAAAACCCCAAAACAAAACAACCAAAAAAAAAAAAAACCAAACCAAAAAACCCAACCAACCAAAAAACAAACAAACCACCAAAACCCTTCACCTACTTGGGCAGCTAGGTATGAACATCTTGGAATACAAGACAAAAATTAAAAAGGGTAGTTCCCACAACAATTTCTGAAGAATTTCCTCTCCTTCCCATCCCGCTATAGCACTGTACCTCCTTGCCATAAACAGAAGGAAGTTACAGTAGCCACATAATTTCCCAGTAATTTCAGGAGCATACAGACTAAAGATTTGGTATGAGAATGGATACTTCCTTTCATACCACCAATTTGTTTCCCACTCCATCAGAAAGCCATGTTAAAAATTTAAATAAATAAATAAAAAGAACAAAACAAAACACCACCAAACCCCAAAAAACCAGAACAACCAAACAACCCCCCACCCCCCCCAAACTAAAAAACACCAGGGCTGTTACTTCCAAATTATTTAATGCCAAGGAAAGTATTCACGTAGTTGTTGGTTGTCCTGAACAGCTTTTTTCAACCCTGCCAGAAGAGAACTATGGAAAATGAGTGCCAAGCTACCATTTTGCTACCACAAATGATACAGTTCCTTCCTTCCCTCCCCTGCCAATGTCAATTCTTACTTTTTACTCAATTACTCCTTCCAAAGCCTCATGTAGCAACTGCTAAACATCATTTAACCACTATGTAGGAGACTGTGCTCTAGGAGATACTCCTTGAGATAAGCAAGAAATCCTGTTTTACTTTCCACTCTTCTAATGTATTGATACAACATTTATTTCAAAAGAAATATGATTTGATACATTCTCCCCCTCTAGGTTCTCAATTCTTATCTGATCTTGATGCAGTATAAAGAGCATTTATCTTAGCTGCTTATTTTGCTACAAACAAGGTGAGTTAGATACTGAAATTCATGTAACATTCATTCAATTTACATATCAGTATCTTGCCACACTTCTCTCAAATCAAGGTATTTAACTGAACGTATTTATGAACAAAAAACCACAGAACGTTTTGGAGTAACAGACAAAAATAAGTTGTTATTTACAAGTAATATATATAATAAAACTACTACCATTATATGCCTTTTATACACTGTAATTGCAGTCAATTTTTGCATTGTTTAAAAAAATTTCCTTAAACAGAAATTGTTCAGAATTATGTTTGTCCATACACGTGTATGTTATGAGAAATACAATAGCTTTTCACATTTTTAGAATTATCAGTGTAATTTACATCTTTCCCCCAATATCAAGTGAAGATTTAAAAATGGTGCAAACTGAAACACAAAAACAAGTTGCTATGAATACTGAAATACAATCAATTTGGAACATAAGAGTGTTTTAAACTACCAATCTGCGAGAAAAATCCCTAATATTTGGCATGATTATCTCACCACCTACCCCCAAAATGTCGAAGCTAATTGATTTACTTTTAAAGTAACCATGATTATTGCATATTAGATCTTTGGAGAAGCAGAGCTTTAACCAAAAATATTTTTAATGTAGTTGAAATATAGACATACTTAGCTCAGGGAAGAAAGAAAAGCAGAACACATAATAAGTAATGTTATCAAATCAATCCAGTTAATTTGTTCTGTCCTTGCTTTGAGTAATCCCCCATACCTCAGATAATCCAGTTGAGTCAATGGGTACTTCAGCAAGTACAAGAGCAACAATCCAGTTTTATGTGACCAAGTTTTCATTCTCAAGAAGTCCTTTAAGAATTTTGGTCCTTAACTTACATCATTTAAGTGCTGACAGGCAAATTAACACATATTCCAAACTGGTAACAGGGGAAACATTTACCTTTTTTTAAACCAGGATATACAAAAGACAATTTGCATAGTTACAATTCAAGCACAAAGTCACCGTAAATAAGTACAAAAGCATTTATAAATTTACTAAATTTGCTGCTGTTTGTGCCAGCCAAATTAGATAGGTATGAATGTAAACTCGAAGGGATTGAGGAGAACAGTCAGTGTTTTTGCTTAAAAAATATGTAGAGAATGCTTTTTAAAGGTTTTAAAAAATATTTTCTGCAGCAGGAACAAACAGTTCAAACCCCAAAGAAAGCCATCCAAAATGCCCAAATTCCTCCTATACAGCAGAGAAAGTTTGTTCATAGGTTTCCAACCTACATACAAGACGAGGCACTATTTACGCTATTTTGGAATGTGTCCATAATCCTAGTATTTCAGTTCAACCCAAGACTTCCAAACCACTCTTCACTTCTAAGCTCCTAAGAAAACCCATCTTCAGAAGGTGGTGCGTAAGAAAATCCAACAAATGCATCATCTGCCTCTAGGACACTGGCATTAACAATGCTGTAGTCAGAAGAAACACAAACTGAGTATGGGACCATTTCTTCTGTGAACACTGCATCAAAATTCCCAATATCGTCTGGTCCAACCTAGAAAACAGAAGGATCTATCAGTCATCCAATTAATACAGTGTTTTAAACTTGTGCTTGTCCTTTAGATTCCAAATTTACCTCTCAAGGCTATATATTTTGTTGTTAGTCTCTATTTAAGTAAAAGAAATTTAAGGAAGCACACTACTTCATCTCTGAAAATAGGTATTAAAAGGCCGGGTTTTTTCATTTAGACTAGAGTTTTGACCAAATCCTACATTCTTTACGATCTGATAAGCCAAAAAAATATGAAGTCTCTCTTAGGGAGATTAGCTCAGCTGGTTAGAGCATGGTGCTGGGAACACCAAGTTCATGGGTCCAGTCGCCATGAGGAACGTTCACTTAAAAGCTGGACTTGATGATCCTTGTGGGTCCCTTTCAACTCAGAATATTGTGTGAAGTGTGATCTGAGACACAAACACTAACAACCATTGCCACCCCCCAGGCACCTACCACATTGGGATTAAATGGTGGCGGTATCTTCTTCTGAAGAAGATCAGTCCAGCTGAGAGATTCGAAGAATGGGTGCTTTTGAATTTCAAGCTGCAGCAAACAATAAAGATTTCAGATACTTCATAATTCTATCCTGTGCATTGTAGTAAACATTACTTCATACTACATGCACATTGAGAAGTTCCTATGTGCATGTCCTTATCAGTTTGTTTAGTCGCAATTTACTTTGCAGTCCAAGCCGTAGTCAGTAAAAACAGCAATTAAACTTTGTGAGATTGCATCTATACACAGTTTTCCTTCTAAGATCCTACTTTCTGCCTTTAAGCCCTAAAATCAACAACCTTGAAGTCTACCACAGAGCAAGAATTTGTTAGTATCTGTCCCTGCTTTAAAGTTTTGTTAGTTTTTTTAAAGCATATCACTGTCTGAGAAGCCGCTGCATCAACAACTCTGCAATGTACATACTATTTAAGAAGCAGCCAACAGCTGTGCTAAGTCCTTTCATCTTGCTCAGTTACAAGGTCCACAGACTAACATAAGGACTGCGAACTAAACACTACTAAGATCCCACCAATGGATGGTGTACTTCCTCTTGATCATTCCTCATTGCACAGTTCTGAAGACACCTGCAACGTTCTCACATCAACTTTTTGAGAACAAAGATTTTGATGCTACACTTGGAAAATGTCTGCCATGATTTTAAGGCTAAAAAAAAGCTGCTGTTTGCACAGAACAAGTGCTCCTCTTTACCTGAAGACTGTTTCCAAATCATTAGTATTACCACATGACAGCCTTTTCTTTTGATTATTTCCCCATTTCACTATCAACAGTGAAACCTACTTCTGTGCACCTTAGTGACTGCTACACCAGCAACTGTTTTTCCTTTGCTGGCAGGTACAGCAGCAACCAAGCTCAAAATACCTCACAACACTGCTCTCTTATCCTCAGCAACTTCCAAGGATAGAACCCACTGGTGTCTTTTCTGAAGACATAAAAAGGAGGAAAACAGAGATGGACGCAGCAATGCAATTTCCATCTCCAACTATTAATCCTGTGCTCTGCACATTGATTTGGTGAGTCCCCTTAAATGTAACAGGGCTTGATAAATTAGGACATTACTTACAAAGTCTTCCCTTGCTCCTAGTCTGCTTTGCCGATCTTTCTCCAAAAGTTCTTCCAGGATAGACCAGGCTGTAAGACTGATTCCTGGGCGCAAAACCAGGGGTTTATGAAGAATATTATCGTACATCTCAGCAACATCACGGCAGTAAAAAGGAGGCTAAAAAAACACAAGTTCTACATGAATTTGAAGCCACATGCAATGCTGTTTCATATGTTACGTATGATCAGTTAATGATTCTGTAAGACATACAAGCTGCTAGCAGTGAAGCAGAGATCTCCTTTTCATGCACTGCTAACTTCTAATTCAGTCATCACCACTGCCAGAACTTGACACTTGATAACTTCCCACCACCCGCCTTCCTCTACTCCTAAAGTGTTCTCACACTTCCAAGTAGCCATAGATGCCATCCAGCTTCAAAGCTCCCACTGAACTTGCCTGAAAAGAACCTGAGAATGGGAAAACAAATCCATCTCCCTATTTAAGGCCCGTAAGGAAAGAGACAGAACTTGAGAAAACTAGAAGAACAGATTCTTACTGGAGTTAATTACATATGACTAGAAGAAGCATAGCAAGATATTTTTGTTTTAATGCTGTCAAAAGCTAGAAGAAAACGTGAGATACATAAATAAAATAATTGTCTTTTAATTTTATTTATTCCAATATTTGACAAAATTTTCCTTATGAGCTGTTTTTTTTTTAATTGTGTATTATCACTGTTGATTCAGTTTACTCTCACAGTCCCTCAAAGTGATGACTACTGATTTTGCTGATGTCTACGAGCTTGCTTTTCCATGACCTGTCAAACACCAAGAGGCAAAGTAAAATCCAAAAGAGAAAAATAAGTGCTATGTTAAGTACAAGACAATGTGTTAATCTGCTTAAATGGAGTATTCCAATGTTATGAAAAAGTTAGCACCTTCAACAATACTCAAAGGTTACTTCAAATAAAAGGGGAGAGGGGAGGAAAGCAACCTTTATGTATCAGATACATACCAGCCCATAAAGCATTTCATACAGAACTGCACCAAGGCACCACCAGTCTACTGTGTTGTCATAGGGCTGCTTTTTAATGACTTCTGGTGCAAGATACTAAAATGAATAATAATAAAAAAAAGTACTTTAGACAATTAGGCAGCATGGATAAAACCTAGGGTTTAGTTACTTCACAGTAAACGCTTTCAAGAGAAGTTGCTTCCTAACAATCAAATGTTTCAGCTAAATACTACACCACACTCATCTTTCACTGCCTTCAAAGGTCTTTCCTGTAATTTAAAGTATGTTTATCAAGTTACCAAAGTTTCTAATCCTCTGTTCAGTGAATCCCTCATACGTGTTCAAGCCTTCCACATTCTAAGTTTTCCAGTGTAGTTAGTTCTCCCATTAAAAAGACAACAGAGTTCAATAACTCAGTCAGCAAGTTCAAAGTTTGGTGCATAGGCAATAATTTGCTTGAGGCACAGATATTAATTCCCTATAAACTTACTAAGAATCACAGGCAGGATGTGGTTAAGTAGACTGATTTTGACCAATCTGCAGCAGCTGTTACACAAGCTAACTATCCTGTGTCTACCCAGCAGTTAGGAGACATGAGAGAAAATAGTATTTGAAAAGGACTGGAATAACATAGGAAGGAAGAGATGTGAAGTATGGCCATGTGGGTAGCAAACAGTGGACACTGCACATGAGTAAGAAGAACAATGAATAGACCTGTAAGGAGCTTGTCTTTGGTTTGGTTTCAGCTTGTCAAAAGAATGCAAACCTCCCAGCAGTACAAAACATAGTATTTGACCTTTCAGTTACACAAACATTAATAATAGCCAACAGTCATTTATTATTGATAAAAAATTCATGAAAGTTGTCAACGTACTTCTGGGGTCCCACAGAAAGTTGCAGTGGTATCAGAAGTTGCAATCCCTTCTTTACAAAGTCCAAAGTCTGTCAAAACAACATGACCCTGTGTTAAATAAAGAGCAGTATGTTAAAAAGAGAACATGCTTAACATGTGAATACACAAAAGCGTCAATTTTGTGAGAGAACAGAAAACAGAAATAATCTTGCATACTTACTAGTGAATCTAGGAGAATGTTTTCTGGTTTTAAATCCCTATTAAAAAAGAAAAGGTAGTAAATCAAAACAGCAGTCACAAGAGCTTCAGAGGGCTTCACAAGGGCTTTTATTATTCTTCAGCTGAAAGCTTCAAGTTTTGATGAAATTGTTATGTTCTTGTTTCCCGTAAGAGATTTCCTGGAGAGTTTATTTGGTAATTTGTCCTATTTTGAATTTCTGCAGGACAAGGATACATTTCAGAAACTTACCTGTACACTATATTTATGGAGTGTAAGTAGCCCAGTGCACTGGCTATTTCAGCAGCATAAAATCTGGCTCTGTGCTCAGGAAAGGAACGTTCTCTTTGTAAGTGAAAGAACAGCTGTAAATATGCAAATAGGAAATAAGAACATTACACAGACAAAACAAATCTGGTTAATGATGTGATTTTACAGTGAAGAGTAATTTATTTTGTGTCCACTTTAAAAAATAAAAAGTCCAATGAGATAGAATTGTTTTTACTGCATGGCTTAGTCATTACTTTACTCTCTTCCCTGCTTCTCTTTTGTGGCTCAGATGGATAGCTCACATTCCCTTAAAACCAAGACTAGTCAAAAGGAACTAGGGTAAATCACTAAGCCATGAATAGAAGCTGGCAAGACTAAATCATGCAAGATTGCCTCCAAGCAGAATACATAACCTGGTGTCAAAAAAGTCATCTTTAATTTCTGCAAATGCATGTATTCAAAGATTTGCATAATTATTAATAGAATTGTATTCTGAAATAACCTAGCTGTAGATCACTGTGTAAGATGTATATTCCAAGCTGATCCACCAGTTCTCTCTACTACAGAACTGAAAGGCTGGAAATATCTGAGCAGATACAAAGGTCTAGACAAAGATTAAATTATAAACCAGATTCAACCACACTACACACTCAACTTGTGAAGCTTTTAAGAAAAATTAAGTTTTCTGGTTTCTGCCTACAAAGTTCATGAAAAATAAAAAACCATCCCAGCTTTCCATTCAAATTTGAAAGCTGTTTTGAACTGTATTTTATTTTGCCTGAAACAATACAAAAAGTTCTGGCCACAATTCAGAGTAGAGCAAACCAGGATTTTGCTAATACTGTCTAAGCAAGGTGACAATACATTAAACAAGAAAAATGCTCATCTTGTCCCAACTCTGACACAATATAATAAATGCAACTGTCAGCTTCCTTCCTTCCCTTTTTCAAATATCAGCATCTCACCTAATGCAGATGCAACAGGAAGACAGTGTTACATGGTGAAAAATGTAAATATAAGATTAATTAAAAATAAAGGTAAATTTATATAACTGTACGATACAGTATTTGTATCTCACAAGCATGAATAAATTTAAAGTTGTCAGTAACAACAGGAACAGGGTCCAAGTAGCTACAGAAGTCTGTAGCAACAGCAGATAATAACAGGATTTTCAAAATTGGGAGAATGCTGATCACAGTCCACTGTAAAGAATCATTTCGCTCCTCTCACCTAGAATTAACAGACTAAAATGCAAACAAAACCATCACATACCTCTCCTCCATTAACAAAATCCAGGACAAAGTAAAGCTTTTCCGTTGTTTGGAATGAGTAATGTAATCCAACCAGAAATGGATGTTTCACATTTTTCAAAAGCACATTTCGTTCAGCCATAATATGTTTTTGCTGCAAGAAGTATGAGATCAATAAGTAAATAGGAATGATTTTGTAATTAAGGGAAAAAACAAGGGAGGTGGGTGGAAAAAGACTATTTCTCTTAACCTCTTTCCTATTGAGAACAATTTTTTTCTGCAACACTTTGACAGCATAGTATTTCCCATCCAGTTTTCGTTTTGCAAGAAGAACCTGTGAAATTCAAAAAAAGGAAGAAATGTGATTGTTGCAGTTCACATACTATTGGTAATATTTTATCATTTCAGCATAACTTAAAAATGCTCATGCTGTTTTTTCACAATACAGTTTCTTCGCTTCTAATACACTCAGTCAGCAATGTAATTGCCAATAAAGTGAGCTTACAGTTAATTCAGTAAAAACTCACCCTGACAGTGGTATCATGAAAGACCAAATTATAACATTTTTTTCCCATGACCTGCTAAATCTCTTACCAAGATTAATTTCAGCTTTTTTTGGGGGGGATAAACTGTAAAAATAATTGAATGAAAAACAACAACATGAAAAATAATTTGGAAACTGAGATTTCAAGAGGGATTCTCTTTGGTATCTTTGTAAAATATCAATACTTGAAGTCACTTTTCAATGTTCTGTTGCTCACATTTCTTCATACTATCAGTGGTTTCACAAATGTTGTCCATGACAACAAGAGGAAAAACACAATTTGTACTGCAGCTGCTGCATAAGCATAGGGGTACCTCCCTTCCTCCCTGGGGGAAACAGAGGATCCCAACTGCTCTTGATGAGAAAGGGAAAGTCTCCCTTTTGTTAGTCCCAACAAGCGGCTGAGGCAGCCAACAGCTGCACCAGGGAAAAATGGCAGGACCACAAAACAGCAGCAATGGGGATCCAAGAGAACATATTATGGGCCACCCTAGAGCAACACCACTCCTGGAACCCTCTGGCCAAGTCTCCAGTCACTGAGCACGAGAAACCAGTGAGCATCCTTGCACCACTGTAAGACACAGGAATAAAAGCTCACCTTGCCAAAGCTGCCTTTCCCAATAACTTTCAGGAAATCAAAGTCTGTTGGTTTGGCACTGAAAGATATTTAGGAAGGAGACAGGTCATCTGGGTAGAAATTACAAGCCTTACAGCTGTACAGCAGTGTAGTGTAGCACAACAGCCTGATTTTCTTTGTTCCACCCAGCACTGCTTCTGCAGACCTGTCCTCAGATACAACTCCTCTTCAAGTTTGCAATTCCATTTTCTTCTAGCAAAAGTGTTCAAGTTGCATCCTATGAGTTCATTTTATTTACTAAGTTTAACCTTACGATGTAAAGGAGAAGCAAGACCGTTCTTTCATTCTCCATGGTCTAGTTTTTGGCATTTTTAAGTTTCCATTTCACCATGACATCTCCTGGAGCTTATTTCTAGCGGTCCAAATGGATTCTAAAGCTTACATGAGGAAAGGAAGGACCAAGTTTGTTATCTATTCCCTCTTATTTTTTCCATTCTTCCCTCCATCCAACCCTCCCTCGTTTTAAATTTCAGTTAGAGGAGGGAGGTCCTAACACCTGCCTCTTCTTGGTGTTTGTTTGAATTCACTCTCAGTTTTTCCATTTCCCAAATCGCCACTCCTTTCAGTTTTTCCCAGGATTCCCTTACTCTTTCCTGAATACAATTCTGTCAGCAAAACAATTATCCATGTCTTCAAATTGCAAAACAAGTTACATCACCATACACCTCTCTATTTATTGCCCCCGAAGGGAAGGGCTCTTATATTTCACTTCTTACTGCAATCTATTAACCACTTCCTCCTACTAGCCCAGAACAAATCTGTGAGGAAAGCAAAACCAAAATAGCAGTCAGCTCCTAGAGGAGAAAAGCAGATTCACACAGAACAGAAATTCTGCAGAAGACACCAGAGACAGAAGTTACCACTGCAGTAACTGTAGCACCAACAAGGCAAGCTGCTCCTTTGGCATGCAATAAACCAAAGTTGTTTTCAGAAGCTGTGGGACCACTCCCAAGGTCAGTCTAACTTTTCAGGTTTTATAATTAATTTTAATCCCATATAATTAGATTTTATATTTCCATTTAATTGAATTACATTAAATACAATTTAATTGAAACCTACTGAGGATTTCCAGATGGTCCCAAGTTGATATTCTGTGAGGTAGAGTTTAACTGTTGGGAGAAACAAAGAGGTTTACTTGTAGTATTTTTTCTTCTCTCTTATCTTTCAATCAATACTGATTTCAAAATACTCTACTAATCTGCTCAATCCATACTTTTACACTTGTTACATTAGAATTTTAAAGAGATCTAACATCTAGATTGGGAACTGAAATACCTGGCCATCATCACCTTGTCACAAATTCTTTCTACACACATCCTGTTCAAGGATGAAGGTAATAAAATATCTGTGTTCATTCAGAGAGGAAAAGATCAGAAATAAAACTTGAAAAGTATTGCAAAAAACAACTTGTTCCTCATTCAGAACTTAACCCTTTTTGTCTCATGAACATATTTTTTACCTTTTATTCCAAATTCTCCAAGTTCTTACTAATACAATAATTTTAAACCCACGCTGTTTATGTAAGAGTAATTAATGAAAGACACAGCGCTTTTAAAAACACAAAAGAGAACATTCTTCCAACCCCAAGAAAAACATTACCAACCTTTTCTATCCTGACATTAAAGGTTAAATAACTCAATTCCTGGAATTCCATGAATCTTACTGGTACACACCCAGGCAGAATTTGTAAATTGCGGGGAGCAGAGGAAGCCACTGTCATTTAGGTGATTTTCTCCATTTTGTTTTTGATTTAGAAAAGCAGTATTTGTACTCTCATTGTGATTCTGGGATTTATCAGGGAAGAATGAATTGCACTCAAATACAAGTTACCTGGGGACAAGCTGCCAGGCAGCACAAACCAGTACTCCATAAGTGGAAAATGGCCTGACAGCAGCACTGGATGCCACCGCTCACTGAAATGAGCCAGTGGTACTGGACAGTTTTGAAAAAGCTATTATAAAAAAGACTTTTTTTTAAGGCTTTTTTTTTCTTTTGTTCCTTGTTGTTTGGTTTTATCATTTACAGTAACCATAAGGTGAATTTTCCACCAAAAATATGGGGTCCAGGCCATTATGCAGTAGCTCTCTTTTTGGAATTTGTTGTGGTATGACACATCGTTAATTTTCCACAGACAGTTTATATCATTCCTCATCACTTAAAGTACCTTCCAAAGGAGGAGGAAATCAGTATTTTAAACTAGTGATGTTGGAAATTAAACTTTCAGAACACACTGAATCTCTCGTGGATCACACACAAATTGAAACAACTCTTATATCTTTAACAGGGGCTGAATAAGGAGAGAAGTATTAATATCACATCTTTATGCCAAGTAGTAAGTAACAGAGAAGACAAGCTTAAATATGGCACTTCTGCCTTCACAGAAATACTCCTTTTTTCAAACTGTTTCTGGAGGCTGTAAACTAATTTTCAGAGAATCCATCTAGCTATATAGTGGCTTTTTCGACAAAAGAAACTTCAGACCTCACACAGTGTTACATGTGAAATGAAATCCAATCCATCTTTGCTCCTAAGTGACTTCTAGAAAGACTGCATTTTTTCCCCTGAGAGAATTCTGTTTCTCCCCATCTTTAAAAAAGAAGGGCGTACAAGCAAACAAAAAGACAATTAAACATTCTACGTCCCCCCTATGTCTTGCCAGATTTCTTAGCAAGAGCTTTTGAACAGACTGCAAAATCTCTCACAGCTAAGCTATGACTAAAGTTGTGTTTCTTTAACCTGTACAGCAAGGGGAATAAGGAAGACAACACCAGCAATCACTTTTACTCCTCTCTGCAGTTCACATCTGACAGAAAAATAGCTTACAGCCCACAGTGGAACTGAGTTGTTTAAAAGAACAAGGAGGGCATTTATTGTAAAACCTACCAGTAGTTTCCAGTAAATAATATACCTAAGAAGATTGCCCTCAAGTACCTAAAATTTAGAAGACTGTTCTGCTTCTGTTTTATTACCTTCCGACTGCTCCTTTCATCTTCATCTTCAGATGGATCCGACTGGTGTTTTGGGTTATCCATCTGAAGAAATGCTCTGACATCTGGGCTAGAAACACAGTTAACTTCATTAGCACACCAATGACCTGCATGATTTTCAGCCACAAACACAGAGCATAGGAAAGAACAGCAGCACACAGAGGAGTTACTCATAACAAAGTTTTATATTTAAGTTCTGGCAATTAAGGAGTGTGTAGAAGCAATACTCTCTTTTACAGCAACATGATTCAACTACCAAGTGTGTTATACAGCACAAACCTTTTCACTTGCAAAAACCTGACGTTAAAGTATACGTATGTCAAGACTTCAGGAGGGAACAACGCAGAACAGCATTTAAAGATCATTACCAGAAGAAATCACGAGTTCTAACTGGCTAGCAGCCACCAAGAAACCCAACTTTCTTCCAAAAAACAGAAGAGTTTATATTTTTGTTTTCTAAAATTAATTGAATTGTCCAGTACAATAGGGAATAAAATACACCATCTGTATCCCAAGGAAAGACACATGTTCCAAGAGATACACAGCAGTAACCCTCCTCTCTCCATTCGCTATAAAGCAGAAGATAGTTATCTATTCAGAATTCCTTCTGGCTGGGCACTGTCAAAACAGTTAAGAAATCCTTCCAGTCAGCTGTAGGACACAAATGTTTCAGGAACTAGCAACAGGCTTCTTACAGTACCTAAGGAGATGCATTTTATCTTTAGTAGCACTTTCAAGCTCTGTCTTGGTGGGGTTGGGAGGCAGACTGAGAGAAATGTGGGAAAGTAAGAGAATTCCAAGAACAAGAATTTCTTCATCCAGGAAGAAAGGCTTGTCCAACAGATCAAAAGAATGTAACATCTTTCTGAACCACAGCACAGTGAAGTAAAGAATAATGTAATACAACTGAGGAAAAATTAATTCCTAAAACACAAGTATCATGTATAGCCTGTATAAACCACTTCAAGAGCTGATTTGAATCTTTCAGGTTCCTTCAGTTCACTCAAAGGTAACTTTCTTATCGAGGAAGAAATCTTACCTACATTTCAGAGACAAAGTTGTTTGAGAAGGACTCAGAGGATTCTCTGATAGGAAACTCCACATGAACCATTCAGTACAAGAAAAGCACTAGTTTACTATCGAGCTGCTCATTTAATCTGTCTCTAGAATATATAAAATAGGGTCGTTTTATATAAGAAACAGATGTACTTGCTATTTTCAATCCATTCACCCTCCTCATCTCTGATCACTGAGGATGAGAAGTAACAGAGGAGCTGTTTCTGACACTTCAGCTTCTGTAATTTCCTGTCAGCACTACTGAACCTACCTCATATCCTAGGCTATCTGAGGCTTCATCACTGACATTCTGTATTCTTAAGTCCTGTTTGAAATATGTTTCAGTAACCTTCGGCCTTTCAGGTTTAAAGCACAGCAACAAGTCTGTTCACATAGTTTCCCACCATCATTTCAGTTTATTACTTCCCATTTTATATGGACTCCAAATTCTGATCTATTTCAGGATCTGTCTTGTATCCTGAGGCCAGGAAGACAAAAATCACAGTGGTTTGAACACTGTGGTAATACTGGGTCCTGATGCAACAATTTCAATTTCAGAACGTTTGCATATCATAAAATCAAAAATCAAAAGTTCTGGTTAATGCTTTTCACTGGACACAACAACAGAAACAGACCTTAGCTACCTTTCAGCATTAATTATTCTGGACAACTGGCTGATTAAATAGAGCATGTTGTAATACATCTCAAATAGTTACTATAGTAACTTTGTTCATGACTGAATTCACAGCAGGAAAAACAAGAATATCAATTCAAGGAAAAGGCTGCTGTACAGTTGCAGGGTATTCCACAATCTCCACAATACCCAGAATCTTAACTGATTGATATTATACTGTTTACATTTGCAATTCTAAAAGCACTGCAAAGAACTACTGCTTAAAAATAAGAAGTTTAATGTACCAATTCCCTAGGCAAGATTGCAGCATGTTATGCATAATGCTATACAGATTGACAGGACTTCTATGCTGTATTAGCTCACATGGATTAACTCAGTGTATTTTAGAATACATGGAAATTATTCCTAAAATAACCTCACCTATGAAATTAAAAGAATTGAAAAAACTATTTAAAAAGGGATGCTCAATATACATTGTACATACACTACCAGCAAAAGTTGGTTTTGTCAGGAGTTTTATGATTGACTGAATAAATTTATTTTGTGGATTATCTCTGAAATACACAAAAGGGTGTCAAGCTCTGCTTAAATACAGTTGCTTATGTAATACTCATTCTGCATTAGTCTTCCTGCAAAAACAATATAATACCACACAAAAAATTTTGGACACACACAGAAATATGAACAAACCCCACCTCCCCCACCCCCCCCCCCCCCAAAAAAAGAAAAAACCCAAAAATTCACAAAATTTGAAGCAAAATGTTAAAATTAATAGACAGTGGCAGAAACTTAACATATAAGACCCAGTTTATTTAAATAATGGTGCCCACCTCCTCCATCTTCTCGCCATATTTTCTTAAAAAGTAAACCACTGATATATTTCTTACAGAAAGCAAAGGTTCAAAAAGCCCTAACACAGTAAAGTACAATAACACTTTAAGAGAGGACAATAATATAATGCAAGATTTGCTTTCCCAACCACGGACTGCAAGATCCTACAATTCAGGAGTTTCACATTCACTTTTATATTAATCAGATTTTGAAATCAGAAAAAAATTGTGACTGATTTTCTTCAAAGGAACATATTCAGACCCCACTTCTCACTTACAGAACTGATAACTCATTTCCCCACAGAGTATTGTCATCCTTGAGCTCTTCAAGTGTTATGCAAATGTTCTCATTCTCATTAAGGAGCTACTTTGGACTACTTAAAAATAACTGCATTACATCTTTAATGCATCCTCTATTACACAGTTTTTCCAACTGGTTTTCTTTGGACATGTTCTGATAGACAGCAATTAAATGCATTAATACCTCAGTGAAGGCCTACATTTGAGGGGGCGAGCAGCCCACTTTCAGGAGATGTGTAGTGTTTCAGGGAGGCTCACAGTGCTCACTAGGAACAAACTCCCAGCTCTGTTAAGGAAATCAGTCAGCAAGGGGGACACACTAGCAGATCTCTATCCCTTCTGCCCTATCCATCCCTACCTTTTCTTGGAACACCTGCATTCCACCCATGACAGCAAGTTGTCTATCACAGTAAGTTTGCTGAGGAAATGCAGCTTGAAGCTAGTCCACTTAATTCCCAATTTGGACTAAGTGAGTCATCTCATCCTGTATTCCACCTGACAGTGACTGCAGGAAAATCCTTATCAACTGTCTCAGGGTCTCTCTAAGCATTCCAATACACCTTAGGCTTTTCTTGGATTTTTTCATTGAGCAAAAAGGTTTGGCTTTGATACAATATTCAAGAAATGTGCCACACCCAAGAAAAAAGTCCACTGATGGAAAAAAAGTCCACAGTGCTGCATGTTTCAAAGAACAATGTAAATATTACCATCTGGGACACACTGAATCTTATATTTTTGCTTTTCATTTCAGATATTCAGGTGTCTTCCATTCCAGAAATGAGAACACCTTGAATCATCCTTAAGCTTTTATTGAAACAATTTTCCTAAGCAGGACTTAAGATATATGGCTTGCTGTTACTGGTTTTAATGCTTAAAAGATGCTGTGGTGCAAGTGTATTTCCTAATGGTTCTGTGAGAATGCATAGCCCACTAAGTCTTCCTTGTACATCACTAACTTTATGTAAATTATTTGATCTAGTATCAAATTTAATGAGCACATTAAAGCAGAACTAAGAAAGCAAGAATGGACTATCTGTGAAGGCACAGTCATCACACATCCCTTGAGTACTTCTATCAGAATTTACAAAAAATCCCAAGCATCAAGATCAAAAGATTTGGTATTTCTTCTGTAACAACATTCACTGGTGCACAGAAAAGGTGACAGATTACATAATTATTAACATGATTTGTTGCAATGCAACACTGCAAAAAAACGAAGGCTAACTTCCGAAAAAAATCACCTTGCTGTGATTAAAAGAGAAACAACACAGAAATCACTACAAAATTAAAATGTCTTTGCACTAAACTGTGTATTAAAGGCTTTTTCTCCTGCTTAGTTCACTATTTCTTTAAGGGTGGGGTGGAGGAGAATAGTACAAGACAAACTTTGGTCTCTATTATTTTTATTGCAGAACTCTGCTTAATAAGCTTATTATTGAACACACTTTCATCAGCACCAAACACTATCAGACCTATATCTTCACCCTGATCTAAGTCAATTTAATGGATCAGGCAAGCTAAGTACCATATTAGAGAACATTAATTCTTCTACAGTTACATTCAAGCATAAAGCAACTTTAAAAGCCCACAAAAATTGAGGAGGCAGGTGGATTTGAGGTTTAATGCCCTTTTTTTAGCACACCATTTTGCGCTGTCCACAACAAACCACCTTTGGAGAACAAATATAGTATGTTTTGAAACAAAAATATTTGGTAATTGGATATACTGACAACCAGAGGAGGAGATTGGCCTAAATAAACCAGAACCCTTTCCCAATAAAACAAAACAGATTAATATAACAAATTATTGAAAAACAAAGTGCTTTTTATTATTTCCCAAAGAACAGTACTATCAACACAAACCTCACAGTATTTGTACTGGTGGAAAAATATCCTACTGTAAAGACTTTGTTACTATTTTTTTTCCACTAAGCAAAATAAGTATACATAAAATGCTTCCTCCTCTTTTTTTTTTTAAACTAGAAAGGAAAGGAAGTACGTATTTCAGCTTGACAGGACATTAAATAGTTCATTTGTTGTGAAAAAAGAAAATTTGACTACATGCTGGAAACTGCAGTAATATTCTGTTAGTTACTTTTTTTCCTGTGGGAAATGGGCAATTTCACAGACTGTACAAAAAAGCTAATTAAACAAAGCATATATATTAAAGACATTTACTGAACACTAAAACCAAGTGTAGAGCTTTACCATTTTACCAGTCCAAGCAACACAGAAAGCTGAATGGATTTAGTTGAAACTGATTAGAGCTTTCTGCTGAAAGAAGGCACCGGTTTGCCCTGAATGAGTTCCCACACAAAGTGCTGCTGTCCAGATTTAACTGGAGCTTTGTCCTGACACCACCTTGCATTCAGCACTAGTGGAGGTGAACACTCCTGCAGTTCTTCTGCCAGGAACAGTTTAGGTACAAGCTATTTCACCATTTCCTTTAAGCAGCTCAGCTTGGTTAGCCCAAACCATCTCAACAAGCTGATTAAGCCACTTGGTTACCGTGTTTTAAGCAAGTTTTGGAGAACACATGAACCACTCTTAACCAAAAAAAGGATGCAGGCAGTGACTGACTGCCAACAACAAAGCAGCAACTGACAGCAGGGCCCTCAAACAGTACAGACACTGGCAAAATAAACACTCGACCTACAGCAACAGTTTAGGGCTAGTGGAATTTACACCCCTGGAATTAAGATCAGTTAACTACCTGCAAATTGATTTGTAGTTCGGTTTTCAGAAAACAAAAACACTTTTATACTCTTCAATCTGTAGATTTTTCCTGAATGGATGGCCATATAAAGTTGTTTTTTTTTTATACTGAAGAACGCTGAACAGGTAAAATACATTTTCTGGTTAAATACCTAATTTGCAATTTTGTATTTAACATATATTTTCATCTCATGTCTTTTCAACAGCTCTTATAAAACAGAAATGAAACTACTTACTGGTTGCATAGCTCTGGCTGTCTAACTAAATTTTGAATGAATTCATTCAGTCCTGCTCTTCTCTGTTTAATAAAATCTGAAAAAAATAGATTTATTAGAATCATCAATCAGCTTGTGAAAAAGACTTATTTTCTTATTCAGGATTTTAGGATTTAAAACAACAGTTAAAAGAAGACTGGCCCATGACTGATTTACAATAGACTTAGTTCTACATATGAAAACTGTAAGCTTAAAACATTGGACTGAGCTGAAAGAACAAATTTCAATTTTTCTGCAACACTGCTTAAAAATGTTGAAAGCCAGGTGGATTAGAAGTGGTACCATGTGCTTCAAGAACACTGTGTAACCACAACAGGCTGACCTGTGCAGCCTTCATTGCACGGGTGAGCCCTTCAGCACCTGATCCCACAAAACCAAAAAGCCCCAAGAACCCACAGGCAAAACCTGACATCAGTTGCACACGTCAAGCTTTTACATGAACAGTCCCACCAAGCAGCATATTTCCAAAATACATGAATGGCAGAAAAATTACACAACTCATCCTGCCAGCAGGCACCCAGCTAGAGCCATCGAAGATTACAGAATAAAATACTTTCCTTTAGATTTTGAACATCATCTCCAACATTAAAAAAGATAATCCTCAGAATTCCTTCCCTTATCTAAAGCCCAGCACACGTAACTGTTCTGTAGCAACGTGGAAAGATACATGAAGGATTTAGAATAGAAAAAGAGTTCTAACATAAAATAAAGTGTAAAATTATATTATCTTTCATTACTCATATCAACAATAATTTCTATGGAAAAAGAATATTTAACTTGTGCACTAACTTTTAAGGCATCCCAATGACTGTCAAATCCAGATTACTGACAATTATTAAAATAATAAATTAATTTTTAATTAACAGGTGTATTTAAAATATTAAGAAAAATGTCCATATTGTTTCAGGGATATAATTCCCTAACCTTTCCTAGGGTATTTAATAATCCCAAATTACTGACATCTAACAGAAAGGTAAATCTGCATACAGATATTATATTATGGGATTGAACAACATCAGCACTTTCAGTGTGGCAGATGGACAGTGCCATCAGTCACTCTAAGCCTACAGGACTATCCATGCTGGTGAAGATAAAACACCTGTAAAATCTGAAATTTTCAGGTTGTGTTCTGACTGGTTGCTGTTCCATTTTTTCACGTTAAAACAAGATTAATTTTAAAATAACCTAGAGTGCCCATAAAATTGGAGCATCTAAATGGCAAATTAGATTACAGTATTTTTGGTATTTTTGGGTAAAGGGATGGAAAGTTCTCACTCTGCTGCATTTCAGTGCAATAGTACAATGCTGCATATCCATGGATGGATTTCAGAAGTTAAATACCTTTTCAGTATTTGTAAACTACGTAACTTGCTCCAGAAGCCAGCAGAAACATTACATCAAAGCTTCAATAAATCAATGTTAAGAAAAAGAATTATTTACATAAGCATCATGGCTCCATCTCCACCCTGCCTCCCAGCAAGAAACATCTTGGGAACTGTTTAGTTTCTCATGCTTCAAGGATTTCAACGTAGTTCACGGAAATTTAAAACAAGTTTGAGGACTTTGTTTTACATACATAATATTAATAAAGTCTTAGTTGAGGTTTTTTGCCCCATTAAAACTCCAGTTTCCTAACTCTGGCTCCAAAAAATCCACCTGCATATTTGCCTGTACAGCAAACCAGACTGGAGGGCATCCTCTGGTCCTTAGCCAGCTCTGAGAATCCCAAGGTCAGAGAAAAGGAACCAGAACTAAACTTTGTCTCCTCGTAGACAAAACACATACAGACCTTTTGGCAATCATTTACATCTTTATCAGAAGACAACATCAGAGCTTGGATACTTTTATTTGATTATTCTAATAAAAAATAAAACATAATGTCACATAAGGATCCAGATGATTAACTGCAACTGCCAAAAACTAGGTTTGTTTGACAGAACTTTAAAAAACACAAACCTACACATTCTAAGAGCTCAACAGCTTTGAATCCATTTGTTTCTCAGCAAAAGAGAAATTGAAACAATGGAAACAGGAGGAGGAGATGAAACTACAGTCTGACCACATCAGCAAGCCAGGGGAGGGCGGGAGGGGTCCAAAGAGCATCAGGAAAAACCTGAAGTAAAAATGGCTTGAATGAATAGTACAAACACACAGAGCAATGGCCTGGCCTCCCCATTTGCCTTTTTAGTTATTCACCCGTGGTGCCACCCAAGTTCAAGGCACTTGACAAGTGACTTTCATTAGTATTTTGCTGTGTACAGAGCAAGATAAATGGGGACCCATCACTGGTAACTGGAGCACAACGTTCACATGGCACACGCTTCCTGTTGCTGTTCCACTCAGAGAAGAAGTTCTTTTTCACCTAAACTGTACAAGGAAGCACATTTAGATACAGGGAGTTCAAAAGTCCTCCAAGATAAATCCTTGAGTTATTAAATTTCTCAGAAGAGCTGGGGAGGGTAGTCGCACAAAGAACATTTAAAATGGACTACGCATAATGCTTAGGAAGAGTTTGGGGTTTGGCTTTTACTTTTATAGGACAGAAATCATACCTGACAGCTGAGAACCAGAACCAGAACACAGGAGAGTCGGGAGGAGCTACAGCCTTCAGTGCAAGAGAGGCACTGGGCGACCAAGCAATGCTTTGTTCACTATCACAAGGTAAAACACCTACCCACGCTAGTTCCTGCTCTTGACTGAAGCATGACTAAACTTTGCTTTAGTCACTGTTTTGAGGACCGCTGCAAAACTCAGCTAAGATAGCTTCTTGTAGGCTGGAATAGATCAATTTTCATATAAAGAAACTGACAAAATGAATAACAAGATGATGACATACCAGGATCAAAATTATCTCCAAATATTCTTTTAGCTGGAATCTTCAGGTTCATCGTGGGAAATTGCTTCTTTAGCTGAAAACAAAACACATAAAATTGGATTGTGCTTAGACATTAAAGTACCTAGAAATAATTGCATTTTGTTTGTTTTCTGATGAACAGTTTGAACACCTGATTATTAGTAATTCTGCTCCGCTATGCCATTTCCTCTGCTCATACACATGGGGGAAAAAAACATACCCAGAACAATCTGTACTTAGTTTGTTTGCAATAGACATACCCTTTTAAATTCAAAGGCCATCTCATCTTCATCTTAGGGACCACTAGAGCAATAGTGCAAAATTATTTGTCCCAAGTTAAAAAAAACAAATTTCAGTGTTGTTTTTATTTTTCTTCTTTTTCCCTCCTCCATCAATTCTTTATCACTTTTCGGTTTGTTTTTCTCTGGCTTGCTTGCTTGCACAGGGCTGTATGCATGAGGTTTAGGATGGGCCAGGGATACAGACATCTGGGTTTTGTCCAAATTACATTCTTAAAGCTTTAGAAATCACAGGTGGTCTACCCCTACATCAAAATTGCAAACAGATGAACAGTCTATTTTAGGATCTTGCACTTGATAAATCAATTATTATTAAACTTGATGAACTGACCAAAAGATAGTATACACTAACAGTGAATTATGTATTAAACCCCCGCCCCCAAACCTGACACTAATCAAGCCTTGACTGCATATACTCCACCTTCAAGTGCTCCAGAAGAGCAATCCTACTCTCATCCTCTTTAAAAGAGTAGTTTTCTAATACAAAGCTGGCAATTCTTCTTGCCTTAGCAACACCAGCATTTCTTTCCGTTAGCAGCACAAGTTCTTTTTGGTATATATATTGTATGAATTCCACTGAACAGAAACTGGACTAAATGTCCTCCTGGTTATGCTTCCCCAAGACCTCCCCTCTGGCCAGGTTAGAGAGACCAGGGCTGAAGCAACTTCAGCAGAGCAAGGCCAACCTGAGTGGCAAGAGAACGTGGCAAAGGAACAGGGTCACCAACACTTCCTCTGAAAGGAGGATTTTCTGTTTTCACATCCCTTACAGGTCTATCCCTGCAAGATGCAGGCAAAGCACAGCATGAGGTACCCAAGGGCATTTCAGCTCAAACATTTCCAAGAACATTTCCAAGCTCACAGCCTTTGTTTGGAGAACACTGCCACATGCAAATCCATGCACAGGGAGGCAGAAGAGAGAAGGCCTGACTACTTCCCGGAGAGACAGTGGAAGGGAAAGCACAAATAAGCAGCTGGTAATATTTTAGTATGGGAATCAGAGGGGAATTATTTCCTCTTTTGTTAAACTAAAAATTATGGCCTCTAAACATGAAGAACTGGAGGAAAGTATGGACACAGCACACATAACTCAGACTCATTTCTGAACAAGTATTTACTCCACTTGCCCACTACGTAAAAATGGTAAAACCCTTTTCCAGCAACAAGCCCAAGAAATCCACACTTGGTTGCTGAAGCGGCCCATTTCTTTTGGAACACTGACCATGGTTTTTTGTGCAAAAAATCATACCTGCTATGAAACTGTGGGTATGAAGTACCATCAATGACTGATGAAAATTTCTATTAAGAAACAAGGATTTGTTCATTGCTTTCAGTACTTCAAAGAAAAACACTGACTTTAGGAGAAACATATCTATCTGAATGTTTTGTGGTGTTTTTTAGCATGAACAAAAGCACATTTTTTATGTTGTGACAACAACTAAACTGGAAGTTTCATCAAGCTGTGATCCCAAGGAACTATAAAAAAATGTGACAAGTAAGTGGATTTTGAGTCTGAACTTCAAACAAGCTGAAGTTTAAAAAATCCACTCCATCATTTTCTTTATTAGGCTTCTATGGTTTTTAAATGTTGACTCAAACTCCTCAAGAGAGGATTAACTCAAACCATAACATTGCAAGCAAGTGCTACTCTGCTATTCTGGCATGATTTCATAGCTTGCTTTTTGCTTACCGTATTGTAGAGTTTATCAAACTCTGCATACCGTCGTAAGACAAACCACTCATTTCTGCCAACAGAGACCAACACTTTGTAAACCTGTAGGAACAAGGACAGTGTTATTACCCACAAAACTTAGCAAAACCTCCCAGGTTTAATCTTGTGGTGGAAATAAGGGCAAGCTGTTAAATTTGTTGTGTAAATGCACTTATTGAACCATGTATTTCTTACTGCTAAGTCACACAGACATCAACAGAAATGATTAAAAGAATGATGAGAAGAATCTGGTACTTACAGAAAATTTTCTAAACACCAGGTAAGAAAAAAATAAAATCAAAATTGATTTAGTGGAGTTTCATGGGTTAGTTAATATCCAAAAAGAACACCTGGCCATCAGATAGAAGTCTATTAAAATTTAATTAGAAATTTGTTAACAACTCTATAATCCATAATAAAGACTAGTATTAAAGAAGCAAAGCATTAAAAAATACTTAAGACTGCTTTCACCAAAACCTAAAGAGAAAGTACACATGGAGGGTACAAAGGTAACTGTTCATTTGAAACCTTGAATACAGAAGAATCCTGGCTGACAGCATGATTATTCAGGGAGGAATAAATGGTGCTGTTGCTGAAATACAGCCCATAGAACATAATACACAGCACTGGGATGAAGGGAGGTATAGCTGGAATCAACTGCACACTGCTGGCCTTTCAAATGCCATGTCTCAGAGGACTTCAGTAACTAGACAGATTGTCAGTCCCTGGATTCATAAATCTGCTTGGCAGCTGTGTGTCCAGCAGGCTTCTCCTGTCTCTCAAGCAATTAGTTGTCTACACTTCTCTACTTCCTTGTACTTCCAGAAGGAGCTCAGCTATTCCTTCAGGGAAAAGGATGGGCACAGCAAGGAAATGAGTGCAGAGCGCTGCTAATTCCCAATGCAGCCAACTGGACCAATGCCCCAGTCTCCCTTGTGGCCTGCAGCAGCACCTTGGCTCTCTCTCTAACTCCACAGTGGCAGTGGCAGCCACCACCATGGGTTCCTCAGCCTGAGGGCTGCAGTCACACTGTGCTAACTGCTCACATAAGCTGTTCTCAGTCCCAGGCCCTGGGGAACACAGGAATGGTGATGAGACCTTCTAACTGAACAGTGTTAGCATAAAACCCACCCACTCCCCCCCTAAGAGCCTCCCTACATTGTAGACAGCAAAAGTTTTAGCTGCAAAACTTAAGCACTGCCCTCCTGAACTGGGTCTCTTATACATGAATCAAATCCTGCAAGCAATGTTCAAACACAAAACACCTCTGCTCCCCATGACTGCATGGCAAATCAATGCCAACACACTGGAGCAGAGGGCCAAGGCAGCTGGGCAGAAAGCACAGACAGCAGAGTGCACAGACAAGCATAACTCAGGGTAGGAGGTGATATCCACCTCCTTGGCAACTGCTAAATTAAAACAGTTTTGTTCTCAGAGCCGCTGTGGAACAATGACACAATCAACATTTTTTACACAAGAGAGCATGAAAAAACCTGTATGAGGTCATCTAATTCACACCACTAACAAAGCTCTTGCACACCCCAACAAAGAAAAGATGCAAGTGCAACAGTTATGGACACACTAAGCGGTAAGAACACACAATATCCACAAAGAATCTGGTAAAACCTAAAACCAAAGTATGTCTGGGCTCTATTACTACTCTCAGCTGTGCCTCTGTAATGATAAGAGAGATGCGCAATGCTTATTTCTAGAAAGTTGGGGGGGAGGAATCTAGACTTACTTAGATAATAACCTTTTTAAGTCTAATTATTCCTAATCCAAATTTGGTCTTTAGAAAACTCCTTAAACATAAATATGATGCATCCACAAGTCATAGTATGTGGGTAAAAACCACAAAGCTTTGAGGAAAATAAAAAGGAAGAAAATAAACAGAATTCCTGAAAACATCACCATAAAGTAAGTACCTTCCCAGATACAGACAGGACAGGATCCAGCTATTTCTGGATACTGTAGGACTTCTTCACAGAAGAAGTCAATGAAATTAAAAGCCTTCAACTCTGTGGTAGCTCATGCTCCTGGATTAAACACTCGATTTTTATTAAACAAAGAAAAAGGTAGGCTGTTTTCCAATTTTGACAGAGCAATCATTGAGAAAGTAAGGAAACTATTTATTGTCAACAAATAAAAAGAAAAACAACTCAAATTTCCAAAGGGCTGGGGATTAATATTATACATCACAGGTCTGAGACGAAGTTTTCAGATTTAATCAGACAAACAGCACCTTTGAAAGAGATTTTTTAATAAGCCTGTATATGATCTGGGTGTAAAGGGAGATGAGAACAGGTCAGAAGAGAAAATTAAGCCTCAGACATCAAACAGCATAGGGATAAAAGTGAGAAACCCAAAACAAAGCTATTTGTCAAAACAGGCAAAAGAATGACCTAATATGCAGCAAGGACAGAAAGCAATTAATATAGGCTAGATATGGCCCAAAACAAGGAAATACTTTACTCTTTTTATGGAGAAAGTGAATGCTGAATCTTCAGAGGAATGAAGGACAGGGAACTAGTGTGGATTTACACAGAGCTGGTTGCCATGAATTAAGTGGAAGCGAAAAAGGTTCCCTGCCAGAACACCCAAAAAATGCAAACATGTAATCATTTGGGGAAAAAACTCTCAAAAACTGGCAGTAAATATATCAAAAGCATGCAGTATTTAACCAAACCAAATCAAATATTCAATAAAAGGTCATGAAAATGCTCAGGAGGAATGAGAAGTTCACTTCCAGAGACAAAACTGAAAAGCTCATTTAATTACCAGAATGATGACTGCTCAGAGACGTGATTGCTTTTAAAAAGGCTTTATCAGAGTAAGTGTGACGAGAAAAAGTAGAGCTAGCAAAAGCTAAGTTGCACATACTCGTCTTGTTTCCATGCCAGCATTAAGTGAGCCATCGAAAGGTTTGAGCTGAAATTCAGTTTCTATTCAGACCAGTAAGATTCTAGAAGCACCTCAGAAGCAGCAGTGATACCCAGAGCAAGTCTAAGATGAAAACTATACAGTCACCTGAAATCTTTCCTAGCCTTTATCACTCTGACCTTTCTTTTCACCCCAAGTGAAAACGCTTCTTACTGCACTTTACAGGAATGGCACTAGTGTGGCCATCAAAAGAGACAGTTACACCTACCACAGATTTGTTAAGAACTGTTTCCCCCCGACACCCCTTTCTCATTCCCTGTCAAAGTACTGACAGGATCCTGTCATTACACACAGCTACAGAAGAGGGGACACAGTGACAGCACTGACACATGCTGGAATTCACAGCTTCTACCATGAAGTTTAATATGACCCTCACTTCTGTTATCAAATCCTAAAATATATGTGATAATATTCGAATGCTTGGTTGTGAAAGCACTTCTTGTCAAGCTGCTAATTACTCTCTGGCACAGAAAGCAGCAGGCAGCAAGACAAAGTGTACCTCTGCACAGTGTAAGCTGGGCTGGATTCTTTTCCCCCTCCTCCCTCAGCTCCCCATTTCTGATGTTTGGTACAGCTTTCTAAAGGGCACACCCAAAGAAACTGCCCTTACACTGCCCAGGTTGTCTCACAGACCTTCAGGTAAAATGACCTGGAAACCACAACATTAATACAGGCTCAATGTAGCACACTGGCATATCTTAACTGCAGAACTGCCAGCACTGAGGCAACAAAAACCTGTTCTGCTCAAGTTTAGACTTTCACAAAGGTTTTCCTGCTCACCTGAGTTTCACACGAATGCAGAAGTTTAAGGAATTAGTAAAGCTCTTTTTTGTTTATTCCCTTCACCAAGCTACATCTTGACACACTTGTATAATCGAACAGCACTGTTCTTCTCCGAGGAAGAGAGGTGAAGAGGAAAGGGAGACAACATAACTCATATAAACCATTGTTTTGCTGTATTCTTCAGACAGCAACTCCATATAAGGGTGTCTGCATTCCTCATCTAAAGAGTGACTAACTCACTCAATGAAAAAAAAAATCTTGGAGGAAGTTGCACAAGAGCAATGAAATAGTTTGAGTCTTCTAAAGCAAGTATTTTGATCTTGTCATTTAGGGTTATATAAAGGCCAAACAAAAATCCATACTACACTACTTTATTTTTTATTATGCAATGCAAAGAATTTCCCACACAATAGGAAGACTTCACAACCAGAAACTCAAACTGGGAGGCAAAGAAAGGAAGAGGGAGAGAAATGACAAGAAGTGGAAATGGGAACAGGATAGGAAAAAACTCATAAGCATTAGAATCAGAAACAGGAAGGAAGACAGAAAAAAAAGTTTTGAAAAAATTTGATGGCTTGTATTTTTTTACATTTTAAACAAAAAAATTAGGATATCTGTGAAAGAATGGACATTAAAACAAACAAAGAACCAAATCCACGCTTTATCCCTTTACAAAATAAATGTCTTCATGAAACATCATGTAGAATGCCAAAATGGTATCAGAATGTTTTCCCTGTATTTGGATACTTAAATATTTTATACGAGTAAATGGAGCTACTTCGGGGTAAAAACAGCAGAAATTTGTAAAGGCAAGTTCCTTTTGCAGAAAGCAACACAGGTAAACAGTGTAAAATATTCAAAACTTTTCACACTGGACTATGGCCAGTACTCACAAGAGCAAGGAAACTGATTTCCATAAACCTATTGAAAATAATACGAAGCTTAGTAGCAGAAGAAAAGAAAGCAGCACTGCTAGGCACCAACAGCCTATGCCTTTGCCCACAGCGCTTACTCTCTTACATACTTACAGTAAATCTCTTTTTCTTCTCTCTGTGTTCATCAGAGCTGGGAATGCTAACGCTTGGGCAGCTCTCTTTGAGATCCATGGTATGTTTCTTGTGACAGATTTGTTACAGGACCCTGCTGCGGGTGCTGCACTCAGAAGGTATCGTCAACGGTACTGATGCAAGATCCGCAGCTTTTCTTGAGAAAATGTGAATTCCATCATGCAATCCTGAAGTGAACATAGAAGGGAAATTTAAGTACAGGAACTCTTAACTCACACAGCTAAAAACCTGTGTGACAAGAACTTTTGCTGGCAGGAAATGCACATTAATATGCACATATAAAGCCACAATCATGCCTATTTTGTAAATTTTCATGCTTGTAGTCCTTTGTTCTTTCCCTGAAATCACTCACATTCTCCAAGGACACAAGTGCATCCGAAAAATCACTGAGTTGTGCGGACAAACTGGAAACAGATTTGGGCACACTACAGAGAATACTCTGTAGGAACAAAGGGCATGAAGAAATAATTGAAGATGACAACCTGGTATCAGATATCTGAGAAATGCCACCAACCTGTACATTCAGAACAATTTATTTCAATACCAAAGGTTTTTAACTGCATGTGTCTCTACCAGAGGGCACTTCAGGTTTGTCAGAACATGCTGAGTGGATTTAAATGTCACATCTGAGATTAGAGACGACCTGAGAAAAACTAATTTTTTTATGCGAATTTTAGAGAGGGACAGATGCAGTGTCGTGTCTGTCTGAATATTTACCTTCTCTGCCCCTCTTTCCCCTTACTGGGCATACTCGGTGTTTGGCAGAACACAGAGTGTTAGGTCACCCTTTCTCTTTAGTGGAACACTTAAGTTTCTTTGCAGAATGTGAGAAGAGCACAACACAAGAGACTTGAGAATAAAGCCATCAAAAAGGCATAAAGCTTAGTGTTAACCACATGCTTCTTCACTCATGGAAGGACAGTATTATCCACACCTGCCCCAAGCACAAGCATAAGCACATTATTTGCTGAACCCCACTGATAACAAGAACTTCAGTGATGCTTAGGAGCAGCCAAAATTAATGCTGCATAGCTACAACCCTCTGTTTGGGCCCGCAAAGTACACCCATCTGAACTGCTTCACTGAATGCAGCACAACTTTAGAACAAAATGTGTCTGACCAACTTACAAACATGAGAAGAATGTTTTAGAAAGAGGGAGACCTCACGTCTCTTCAAAATAGCCAGAGGAAAAAGGAGCGCCCAGTTCAACATTAACTCCCTATTTTCTCAAAACAGGGAAGTATAAAAGTGAACTCCATATTTCATATCATAAATTTCCAAAAAGCACAAACTAATCCCATGCAATTCTGCTATTAGAGAGACACCCATATTTATGTTGGCAGTAAGACCAAAGCTCCCGGAATCCAGTGAAAAGATTTGTTCTTGATACCCAACTAGTCTCAGTCAGTCAACTATTTTTCTTGCTCTCAAAAGCCAGACCATCAAACCTCATGTTGTTATTTCTCATCTTGCCATTTAAAATTGAGTTACTTTTCAAAGATCTGATGACTCCAACAAAAAGGAATGTTTACAACAACTATAATCACAGCTAAGTGATAGATCATCCATACTGCAAGATATTCAGAAAATTGCTGTTAGCTACAACTGCATTTACCTTAATTTCATTGTTCCTTACTTCACCAATTACATAATTACAGTGTTGAGCAGGGTTAAGCTTCTCACCCACCTTTATTTGACAAGAACACAGTTCATTCAACCCAGTTACACGGACCATGAGTTTCAAATTGGTTTCTCTTTTCCTTTGGAGCTACTGTTAAAAGCTTTATTACAAGGCACACCTTCCACAATTTTATGCCAGCATGAGATTAAGAGTGTTCTTCTCCCACTGCCACATACTAAAAATGAGATGTAAAGGTTAACTGAGCTCTTCTCCATCATAAGAGGTCCACTAAAACAGTCAATAGGCACCACTTCCCATAAGTGTTTCACTAAGCTTAGACTTTACTAAGCACTTGTGTCAATCTTTAGCCACTTCAGGTTCAGTATCAGGAACTGAGGGTAAGCCCCTGTGTTTTATCTGTTTTACTGTTCATCAGAGAAAAACAAGTAAAGCTTTAAAATGGATTAGGTGTTCCCTGATGGGTATCACTCACTGTCCTTCTCCTCTTGTAAACCAACGTTTGTTACAAAGGTTTCCAAGATGCCTGTACTCATTTTCACAATACAGGCTGTATTTCTCTCATCCCTTCAGTTTCTTATTTTTAGTGTCAGAGTTTTGAATGCCGCTATAGGAGGCATATGGATTAAAAGCTTTAGTCTTGGAAGACTGAGCTTTATTTCAGATCTGAAGTTGAAAGATGTCTGAAAAACAAAAGGAGGAAGTGTCAACCAGATTAATTCAGGAAGAGTTTGTCCATCTTACTGGGGAGAAGAAGAATAAATCATCTGAGAAAGCAAAACTGTAATGTTCACATTTCTTTCTTTAAGCTGCCTGGAAGATCACTGGCTGTGATTATTTTCTTTCCTGGAGGCATCTCCTCGGAGCCGTGCCTGGGTCACCAACGCTAAGCTGAACTGACAAACTTGGAAGAACTGCATTTTCACTTTGCCACTAAGCTCCAGCGGATCAGAGCTTTCTTTCAATTTCTATTTGCTTCAAGCATAACAGCTCTTGAGAGCTTCTTACATCTGAACTGTAGGTCAGGCTATAGGAAGAGGGACAGACTTGCCTTAATCTTTACCATGCTGCAGTTAAAAACACAGCTGTAGTTTAAACAGCAGGCAAAACCACTAATGCTGTGATATCTACATGAAATAATAATAGAGAGAAACCAGTAGAGACATTTTTATCCACAGCTTCCAAAGTGGAAATTGCAGCATTTTGAAGGATGCCAGGTACGAGTGATTTTAACAGACATTGTCAGCAGAGAAGTTTTTAACTCTGGTCACAGCGTTTCCCTGGAACTAACAACAAGCAGCCCCTCGGCTCAGCTTTGGTAACAGACCAAAAGGGAAAGGAACTTCAGAAAAGTACATGTCAGAGTAAGTCTCCTCAAATCAAACTTGGCCACCAGTGAAAGATGTAGATACTGCAGATAACCTGCACGACAGATTAATGCTGAGACCACCAGTGCTGTCCAGAAACAGCTAAAGCTTAAGCTGCCACAGCACGGAGGCCTTGAATAAAAGAAAGCATAGAAAAAGTTAGAGTAGATCAGAAGCCATCAGTCCTCCTGGCACAGTTTCAAGCCTATCAACAGTTACACTGTCCATTCTCTCCACGGGGGCTGTCAAAAAGCTAGCAGTATTTTTTTCACTGTTTCCTGCAGGAAGCCACAACAACATCGATTTCCAGACTGACCCTTGCCTGTCGTGAAGCAAGAGCATGGCAATAGCAGACCCCCGACACCATGAGAGTATACACAAATCTATTAAACCCACAATGAATGCCTAACTATAAAATCTTCTGTGCAGCCTCCTAATAGCTGCATGCAACAGGCAAATGTTTAGCAGCATGTGGAATCCTCATTTTACTCTCTTCTACATAAGCAAACTGCATTAGAAAAGGTTTCTGAAGTTCAATCAGACTATTTTATTCAGGTCTGAAACATCTTCTATTCTTCTTAAAATGGTAATGGCCTAAAGATGATAAACACTGTATAATCAAAAGATCCTTTTTCTAGGTGCAAATGCTTCAACCTCTGCCTAGAATGTCCAAGGCTAGATCACGTAGCTGTGTACTCACCTGGCGCCTCTCCAGCTGCTGCACATTGCCTGAAATACCTCTAAGGCCTGGGCAAATGACACTCACTCTTTCAGTAACACAAAGGAAGCAGAAACGAGCATAGACAAAACTCCCAAAAGACTCTCCCTGCAAGCACGTTTGGAGGAATCACCAGGATCCACATCGATTGGAACAGAACATTAGAACAGTGTACAGGCCCTTCCCTATGCACTAATCATCTACCCCGAAGGACTTTGGGACTGAGGCATCATTAAACCAGCTGCTGAAAATCCCACCTGTGATTCCAATCACAGAAGGAACCTTCATGTAAAGAAACTGAAAGCAAGGCACAGGAGGCAGCCCTATCATTTGCTATAAACACTACCCTATTTCTTCCAACTTTAGAGAAAGTATCAACTCTGGCATACTTTTCATCACTTCCTCAGTCTTCTCCACAAACACACTGATAATGGCTCAACATATCACTGGACCTTACACAATCTTGGAGAAAACCCAGAAAGTCAACTTTTTCTCAACCTCTCTATGGAGAAATAGTGTTCCATTCTTGTTACCAGACAGGCAGCTGACACACAGGAAATGGGAGGCAAGATATTCAGAATCCAGTGCAACAGAATTACAGGATGAGGGACTGTACCTAAAGTCAAATGCTTCAGAAAAAGTCAAAAGCAAAACACAGATTGCTAATCTCTGAGGAGAGAGAGATGGCCAGAAGCGGTTCACTGACAAGGTTCTGGAGAAAACAGGTTTCATTCACAAAATACATCCTTTTAAATATCACATTACATACAATTTTTAATACAGTAACACTAGACCCCAGGGCAGACCTCTAGTGAAACTTCACCTGAATTAAAAGAGTGCACTAACCAAAATACTCTAGTCAATCCCTGGCTTATCTCCACACTCCCTCATAAGTACAATTTGAGAGAGTTGAGAATTCAGCTGCTGGTATAAAGGAAAAAGCCTGCCCCTGTTTACACATCCACCCACTACCTAGCAGTTTTAAAAAATTCTAGTAGCACCCCTCCTCTGCAGCAACATGGGCAAAGTCCAATTCAACTGAATCTTTCTACTGAGGAGAAAAGGATTGCAAGTAAAGTGAAAAGGAACCAAACGGAAGAAATAGGTAATTACCCTCTTTATGCCTCTGTCAAATTTACTTTGGAGAAGTCAGGCAAACATCACCTTCCCATGATGCACCCAAGAACATCCCTTCTGCTCCACCTCCCAAAAGAAGCTCCAGTAAATTACTCTTAACTGGCATATAACAAGATTCGTGCCTTGGATTAGACCTATTTGCATTCATATTTATTACATGACAGAACACAGGTTCTCTGCTGTGGTCAGCAAGGCCTGAGTAATAAAACGGGTCTAAAGAACAAATACCGCCAGTAAGCAGCAGTTGTCTTTTAATCCTGAATACATCTCCATAATAATTTGAACTACAGCCTGTGTCCACAGTATCCACAAGGACCACTATGTGCCTCAGATGGTAAAATGTACACAAACAACAGAGTATATTAAAAACTCCAGTTTGTATTACACTTGCTACCTGCACATTTCTGGGTGTGCTCTCTCAGTCTGCCCATACATCAGGTCCAATTAAATTTTAAATGTAGATGCCTAAGGATAGCACAGCTCAAGAGTTGCAGCAACAGCACCATAAGCTATTTAAAGAGGTCTTAGAGACAGCTGACAGCAGCCACCTGCAACATAGTCAATTCTACATAAGAGGGCAGTCAGACTTCAGTAAACACCAAGCAAATAATCCAGCCTCATTTTACCCCTCTGGATGAAAATTAAACAAGAGAACACCACATTTTCAATTCCAGATATACTGGACGTGTTCTTACATGACCTTCAACAGAAGTCACCAACGGCACTCCCTCGGTTTTGCTACATAAATACAGAATTCTAATCTGTTTAAGACAATGTTACTGCATTGAACATGTAGAGAGTTCTGGGATTTTATGTACTGTAATTGGCAAAAGGGTAAAATCTATATAACAGAATATAGCTGGATAATAACATAATGAAATGTGCAAATCCTAGCTACAGGCAACAACCCAGAAATTATACTTTTGAAGTCTGTGCTCTACAGAATTGATGGTTGCCTAGAACCATAAAGCTGTTTGGATAATGAAAAAGCAACAACTTAAACACTGGAATATAAAAGGCAAGCAAGAGAAAGACCCTTTAGCAATACACAAACTGCATGTCCAGTTCACCACCAGCTGATTCATCATGTTACATCATTGCAACCACAGCAAGTATTCTACGTCCATTCTTCAGGGACAGTTTACAGACTCCCACAGGTAAGAGCACACACTGAACTCTCACATATTTCTGTGCTGCACAGAGAATGAGAAGGCTCAGTTCATAAGGATTAACAGATTAGTGGTTTATGTACCGAAAACAGAATTTGGTGCAGTAACATCAGATGTGGTAAGATTGTAATTTACATCACAGGTGGGAATTTGAGGCTGGAAAGCAATTTTAACACATTATGTTGTTGTTATTATTACTATGTTACATTATCATGTAACCACTAGTGCCTACTTCAGCTTTGCAAAGGTTTTTTAAAACAACCAGTACTTCTCACCCACATGGACAAATCAATTATGCTGCATTTCTGACCTCGAAGTATCTTTTAAGAAATAGGTCCATTTTCTAGCTTTAAGTTATAAGAAATACCATTCACGGAGACTACTTTAACAACACTGAACTTTCCAAAATGCTTTCCAAAAGCTAGTAACAATTTTTCCTGAAATCTAAAGTACCTTAAAGTCTTCACGAAAATACTCCTCCATATGCAACTTCTGTTTTTACCATTAGTTCATATTACAGTTATTGAAGAGACTGATGTGCAGGTGAAGAAAAAAAAAAAAAAAAGGAGCCAGAACTATATTTAGATACTGAGACTGAAATAACACTAATGTTAGAAGAATTCAAAATAGACTAACATCAACCCTTAAAAATACAGTCTCATTCTGTGTGTGTCCATAAAACCATTTGGAACGTCTGAAAGAAGTTATAAGCAAACCTTAGCTACGAGGATACTGCAGCAAGTGATATTCACAGAAATTTTCAGTGCAGGAAGAACCGTAAGGGCATTCAGGTGACACTGCTGTGCTGTGCTGAAATGCACTACCCGCATGACAACGTAAGTTTAGTGGGGAATAAGAAACGCGTATTCCATCCTGCGAAACTACTGCACGTGTAGAAGCAGCAGTTACACCTTTATGAGCTGCTAGAGGAGGAAAACTTACATAAACACACACACACAAAAACCCAACCAAACAACAACGACAACAACAAGCCTGAAAAAAACCCCACAAACCAACAAAAAAAAAAAAAAAAAAAAAAAAAAAAAAAAAAAAAACCAACCAAAACCAGACGAGCTGTCAAAACAGCTTTAGCCATAATCCTTTGCAACAGCCTTTTAATTAACCTTCACAAAATTAAATTCCTCAAGGGTACCTGAATCCCGACAAAGCAGAGTTGCCTAAGACGCTTCAGTGCTGCTCTCCCGAAACAGCAGCACGTCCTGGCTGCGAACCACTCCGGGGAGGACGAGAAGGACCGCGCAGAGGCCGCCCTGCTTCCCCTCCCCGGGTACCACGGACCCGCACCTACCTCCTCCTCCTCCTCCTCCTCCTCCTCCTCCTCCGCCTGCTGCTGCTTTTCCTCCTCCTCACCGGCGCAGCCACCGGCTTCACCGCACCGCGAGAACCTCGGGAACGAAACCAAGCTTCTCTCGCCTTCACCCCAGCAACTCTATCTCGGCTCCTCGACTTCTAGGAAGTTAAGGCGTTCCTCCGCTCCCGGCCCAGCGCCCGCCGCCGCTGCCCGGCGCGGCCATCGCCCGCCCCCGCCGGAGAACGCGCTCGGCGGCCAGGGAAAGGGAAAGGCGGCTCCGCCTGGGCGCGGAGGCTGCGGCCGCCCTCTCTCTCTCTCTCTCTCCCCCTCCCTGCCTCCCTCTCTTCTTCCCTCCCTCGCTCTCTCCTTGCCTGCCTCCCGCCCCTCCCCGGCCGCGGCGCCAGGCTGCCCGCCCGCCCGCGCAACCCTCCGCGGAGCGCAGACCCCGCGCTGCCCCGGGCGCTAGGACGGGCTCGGAGGTGAGGTCCTCTCCCCCTCCCGCCCTATATATATGTCTATATAGCTACACTCAAATAAAATACTTTAAAAACTCTTTTTTTTTGTTGTTTTTGTTTTAGGGGCAAACTTCCACTTCCCCTAATCCCAAAGTCTCAGTCCCCTCTCCCCTCCCCAGCCCCTAGGGAGATGCTCCTGCTTCTGCTGGGCGGCTCCCCACAGAAACTCTGGAAAAACAGCAACGCTCTGGTAAAAATAACTTTAAAACACCCCTGCGCACACGAGGGGTTTCAGTTTAACTCCTCAGTGTGTCCAGGGGTGCCCACAAGCCGCCGGCAAGGCCGACATTAAACCAACCAGCCGCTGTAATGACAGCTCTCCTCCTGTATGGGCAGGAGCAATAGCACAGGGAAAATGAGACAGCTTTCTGTGATATCCAGCACTGTTTAGGGAACTATTTCTGCAACCTCTGAAATTTCAGGGTTTCGATACCACCGTTAAAATTCAACTGGAATTCTTCAAATGATGTGTAACTTGGTCTATTTTCCTGAGCAAATTGAGGCCATAAAACAGTATAAAAATATAAATTCTAGGGGGAAAAAAAGTTCCTTTAATTACAGTATCACTCCTCACTTTATTTTGTCAACGAGATCTAAAAGTGTGGGACAAACAGGAGTGAGTTAGCATGGGTTCTGTTTAACAGAAAAGACCACCACACCCATTTAAGTTCAAGCCTCATGTTTACTGAGGATCTGCTGTGTTTTCAAACATTCAGAGAAGGCTTAAGAGGCAGGGAATATCTAATGCAAATGATAACATTCAGGATGAGTTAAAAGCCTGTGCCATTTTAGCTTCCTCCCTATAAATACCTGAAATGTTTCTTGGGATTTCAACAGCCATGTAAAGAATGAGCAAGTGTGAAAATACTGCAGCCCACTCTACTCTATTACCAATGTAACACAAGGGTGTCCCCAAAAACCCCTAAGTTGTCATCAGGAACTGTTCTATCGATTATGGAGAAGCCCCATATTCTACAGGCCTGTCTTCACAAGACTTGTGTTTGGGCCTGACAGGACATGACGGTGCTCATTTCAACAGCCACAGGTATTGGCAAGTATCTGGCAAGAAGCAATTCAGAAGATCCTGTTTCTGAACAGTCCTGCTGCAGAAAGTATTCCTGCATAATACTACACTCCTGTGTCGGGCACTAACAGTCATCCAAGCACTCTCCAAAAACAAATCAGAGAAGCAGTCTGGCAGTTTTTAAAATACGTCAATGTTTGGATTAGTGTGTTGTAACTGTGTACACACAAGCTACAAGTCAACTGTATCACAAGCTTCCATTTCAGTAGAGTCCACACAGGAAGAAATGAGGAATTTTCCCATCCTAACCTGCCCCTTCCTGATTTTGGAGTTTTGTGGTTTTGGATAGGTACTGCTAGATACTGAGACTTGGCATTGTAGCAACTAGTTCTCTTGCTCCTTCGGATCTGGCAAGGTATTTGCCTCTGCATTCATGGAGAGGTTTCAAAGAGGCTTTGTTAGGACTTCTTGTGGAGAGCCCCAGACGAGAATGCTTCTGAACTTCAGTCAGTTAGAATAACTCACTGGCAAATAATTTAGGCAGATAATCTGTATTCAAGAGCTATTTTACTTTGCAGTTGTTGAGCAGTGTTCCTCTTCTGTCTGGTTGATAGTTTCCAGTTAATCATTCACTTGTCAGCAGATCAGTTAAATGGAGCTGTTGGACTGATTTACAGTACAGCCTCAACCCAGGAAAGGTGAGAAGATGACCCTGGCTTGGAGATAATTTAACTGTCTCCCTGTCCACACAGTCTAAGCCCTAAACCTCTGACTAAAGGTGGTCATATTTGCCCTTCCTCACACTTAAAATCCCTCTGAAGACTGGGCTGTTGAACGGTTAATTTTATGCAGTTCCTCTCCCTATTCTGGCGTAGTTAATTAGAGATTAGCAACACGGTACATATCCCTAAATTGTAATTTGCCTGAATGAATTCCACAGCACATTCATCTGTCTAGTGCATCATACTATGCAAAACACTGTTAAGGTACTAAAATTTAAATAAATTGTAATCTACAGATTTGCTTGATGAGCTTTTAAAGGCTAATATTCTAATGTTAAGGTGGATACCTGATGGTTAACTGCATAGCACACAGAGAAATGCACGGAACTCAACCTGCCTTTTAGTGAAGTTAAAGGTCAGCATTCAGCCTGACATTTTTGTCCCCAGGAACTCCCTTGCATTCCCCACTTATGTTTTCTGGGTAGTAATACACACTGAGAATCTCATATCCACTGCTTTGCAGTACTTTGCTTCTGAGGAATGTTACAAATCCATGTAGTGTGCTGCCATCCCAACTATTTTAAGCCTTTGCTCAAGGAATATCAGTGGTTGGGTGGTGGGGGTGGAAAATACAAGAAAAGCGAAGTGAAATGAAGGATTCATCTCAAACCTTTGCAAATGCAAGAGGTCACAGAAATGCAGAGTACCTTTAACATGTTTCTCCAAGCCCAGGAAGAGCAGGTAGCAACAATATGAACTATTCAGTTCTGGTTTTACTGAAAATGTCCTTAAATTAGTATGAAAACCTTGTCCCTGACCAAAGATCAAAAGTCTCATTTTATAACATCAAGAGAGCTATACGAGAAAAAAAAAAAAAAAAAAAAAAAGGCATAAGAAAACATTGTAAGACAAAGACAGGCTGGAATACAGATGACTTGTTTAAATGCAGCCAGGAGTTTTGCTTGTGAATACTGTTCTGTATGAATACACCATGAAACTTTTGAATACATTCAATTATTCCCACAAAAACACAGCCCAAACCACTTGACAAATGCAGTCCAAAAATTTTAGTTACCTCTAAAACACAGCAGGTCACTGAGCAACAAAATCATTACCTCACCATAAGCTTCAAACATTAACACCCCAGCTTTCCATTTCCATTCTTTCCTCTTCAAAGGAATATCTTAGCCTATCTCTGTTAACACCAAACTTTGTATCCTACTCTTCCCACTAAGGAAAACATCCTCCTTCCCCCAGAACACACTGTTAATAGTCAAGAGATTTGGACACTTCTTCTGTGGCAGCATCTTGCCAACTAATTCCAATGTTGGAATTGGTTATTCCAATAACCAAATGTGTCTATTTAAAACCCTCCAAACATGATACGGTAATAGATATGAAGCAATCTTTTACATAATTGTTAGCCTTTAGCCCATCAAGCCCTAACTTAGACTTCATTCAGGAAACAACTCCTGGCTACTGTAGTTAACATTGCATGTGCCAATTGTTTTAATCAAAGAACCCAACTCCCAGCAGGTTGTTTGTACCAACCTGCAGAGCTCTGATGTGCTGAGGACATCGGCCTTTGGAAAGGCCTCAGGCCACAGTGGATGACAATGACACAGGCACAGCAACTCTGGGCTAATACTGTCTAACACCAGGGATTCTGGCTGCCACAGGGACTCCCTAAATGTATGAAGACAGATACGCACCTGCCCTGTTCTCACACTGCTTTCCAGCCTCTTGTTTGGCACACACGCTATGTGCATACCCACTGTCTGATTAGGAACTGGAGAGGCTTGGGCACGGGCCGGTAGGGACCAGGCATTCAGCACTGCAAAGCGTGGCTCTGAGAGCTGTGTACTGGACAAAACAGTGTCCTGTTAGACTCCCTGGACTCATGAGATTCCCAGAAAACACAGGCTACCATGGACAACATCAAGTGAGAGAAGACATTCGGTGGGAAAGTGAACGAGCTGAAAGCATGGAAGTTAAAATTATGGAAGAAATGCCAGCCAGGCAAGCTTTAAAACTCACAATGCAGGTGCAAGCAACAGTATCACCAGGTAACTGTTCTTTACCAAAGCTGGTTTTGTAACACTTAATGAATGTATGCATATTAATAGATTTCATTTAACTCATTTTCATAGCTGCCTGCCTGTGCTTATTAAGAGGAGTCTGAGTAATGGTTCAGTTTTACGTGAGCTGTGCAGAGGAAATGGTTTTTTCCCTACTTTCCTTTTGTATGCTAGATCAGCTACAGAATGTCTTCAGGTGACAGTCTTTGAATCTGAAGGAATGAAATGAATACTTAAAAGACTGATTCATTACAAACATATACTTCAACCCCTTCTCCTAAGCAAACTAACCAACCCACCAGAAACTACCACAAGCCACCTAAACACATCTGAAAGATTTAGTATTATCTTTTGACAAAGTGTAAGAACATGGCAAGTAAAAGGAGGCTTCATTCATAGTGACACAGTGAACTGCCAATTTTCCAGCACTCCAGACACAAAGATGATGATCCATGTATTACAAGAAGAATGTCCTTGAGCACATAGGTTAATGAAAATCAAAACCACGATCTGCAGCAATGCTACATGGACTCTCCCTTAGCATAGCAAACACCACAAATCAAAATTATGGAAAACTACAGAAAAACAGT
Organism: Sylvia atricapilla; assembly: GCF_009819655.1. Lineage (NCBI taxonomy): Eukaryota > Metazoa > Chordata > Aves > Passeriformes > Sylviidae > Sylvia > Sylvia atricapilla. The sequence goes on along the minus strand of NC_089140.1, from coordinate 118,428,136 downwards.
AATAAACTGCATCATTTCATGAACATCACAGAGTGTGTATAAGATGAACCAGAAAAATGACAGCAGCACCACATCAAAGAAATTATTCACAGAAGCTCAGAAGAAAACTGGTTTAAATCAACTGAAGCATATACTAAAAAGGAACACTAGTACACAAGCAAGTATTCTGCCAATAGCATAAATGAACGATGAAATTTCAAAGTAAAAAAGCAATATCAGGCAGTGAAATACCGTATCTGCAATTTCAATACATGTATCTCTATTTTCCTGACTTCATCCTCCTCAAGTTCTTTACTTGCTTCATGCACACACAAGATGTATTACTGTTACCATATACGGAGTACTTTTTCTCAGGTTAGTTTCAGTTTTTTCAATGATTAGTTTCTAAAAATTACTTAGCATGCACGGCATTTAAAGTGAACGGTGAATTCAGTGCACATGAACTGTCTGACCCAAACCCTGCTGTTTACATCCTGTTCACTTACCACTCCAATAGTTGGCAGGGTTCCACCAGGAGACATCACCCAACCATAACTGTGTCCTTAGGAGAAGCATCACTATCAGAGGACACATGGCCCCTATCTCTTTTTGCCCTGCAGCTGCCTTCACTCACTGCAAGTGTGCAGTCTGGAGCAAGTGAAACCTCCATAAACTAGTTCAGCTACCAGAAGAAGAACAGTGTGAATGCTGAACTCCTGATAGCCTAGTTTTACATTAGTTATCAGTTATCTCGGAGACCCACAGTGTGGATACTGCCTCAAGCCACCTCCAACTTGATCACATCGAAGCACAAAAGATTTACATGGGTTCCAAGAATAGAAGGAAAAAAGAAGCACATTGGACCTGGCTTCCCACCAAGTCCTACAAGGGTGAATACACAGATAGTAAAAGAGAATATATAGATAACAAAAGGACAAAGACACCCAGCTGCTTTATAGGCATATAGCAACACATGTGCTTGACATGTCACATAGACAGCTTATTGGTACATGCTGACATGTTCTGGGACTAGTTTCAGCAGACATGCATAAAACACAGTAATAAATTACTGCACTGGTAAACACTGTGAAGCTGAAGTTATCAAATACAGCCTATAAAGTATAAATTGCCAAAAACCCCTCGCAAATGACAGCACTGTATGACCTGCATTTTGCTCTCAAACAAAGACTTTTTGGAATTCCATTTATAAATACAGTTCTATAAAATAGGTCAAGTCTCTGAGTTTCCAGGAGATCTGAGCAATTTGTGCAGGAAGGTATACCAAAGCTAACTATAAAAGAAAAAAATCTCTCTAAGTGGTAATTCTGTATGGATGTTTCTTATTTCAGCCACTTGAATCCCGGCTACAGCACGTTCTACTAGAATTGCAAATACAGGCCGGGGTGAACAAACATGCTTTGGTAAACAAGTTCTCTGGCACACAATGTTATGTAGGTGGGGTCTACCCAGAATGTCAAGAGTTCTTCCTCAAATTGTAGAGATGAGCAAGAACACAATAACCCCGTTGGCATTTTCAAGCTATTTACTGGTATTCTAGTCAAAAAGAACCTGAACAAGGGCTTTGGTTGGGGATGTGTATGTCCCGTCACAAAAGGCTCACTGGCTTTTTCCAAAATAAAAGCATTTTAAAAGCAGCCTAGGATGTACAAAATAGGCCAGATTTGTTCTTGCTATTCTATTAATACTTCCAACAAACTGTTTATGACAAAAGACAAATGAATTCCACTAAAGCAGTGTTATGCACCAACTCAGAGTAGAAAAAAGGTAGCAACAATGAAAAAAGCCCCAACCTACCAAAGTAGGAAAATGTACCCTATAATCCAAAAAGGACACAGATTTAAGACTGTTTTGAGAATTTATTTGCTGACCTTACTTTGCTTACTTGTTTATCTAGTCTTTTCCCAAGTTTACCAGATTTCCAACCCTATTCCTGACCCACAGAGAAGATGTACAATTCATCTACTAACCAGAGAATCTGATTTTTGCTCTCCAAGAACATTTTCATTTTCACATTTTCCATCCTGGGAACCATGGGTCAGTGTTTGAAGGGTACATGTGGGTCTGAGCTTTTAAGTGAGTTTCAGAAAGGATTTAAATACAAAGATACATCATCAATATTTTACGTAAAGATGCATATGGTCCTCTTATACCAGGTAAAGCCAATACAACAAGAAGCAGGTACAGATGATCAACTTCTGGACTCCACTAAACTAATTTTTTCTTTAACTTACCTTTCCTTTTATAATACAGCAATCTAGTAGAAGCCAGTTAATGGAATATTGCACATCTAAGTATGGAGCACAAAGCAACAATTAAATAAATCCATCTAATCTCAATACTAATTCAAGAGCACTGTTAATATTTGAGGTCAACAATTTTTTGATGTTAGGTGTTGTGGTGTTGCGGGGTAGGGATCACATGGAACGAGGCAAGATGTTGTAGGTTACAGCATGGAACATGGACTACGAGGTGGGAGAAATTATCACAAAATGCTATCTATTGACATTTAGCTTTGATGTACATACAGTCATTTTAACAGGGACAGTAAGAACCAGATTATTTAAAAGACACGGTATTTTCTTGAAGTCATTGTTAAAATTACTCAAGTGTTTCATAAGAAAATGTTTCTGCACACAATCCAAGCTACTCTTGGATGTATCAAGAGCAAGTCTTATTCCAACTACAGTTTTCTCCAACAATGCTGTACAAATTAAAGTAGTTTTTTTACAGCACAATTCTAAGTTTGCACAAGAACACAAAAGAGCCATAGTTTTCTAAATACATGGCAATCTTTGTGTCAACCTCGTTCATTAAATGTTTTTATAAATGTTTGAATTAAGGAAAACATTTTGTTCCAGGAAGAAGATGAAACATTTTGTAAAGCCATGAGAACTCAAAGATGTACACCTCCTGCACTGAAGCTCTTGATAAATATGTCATTACTGCACTGGCATTAAAATACAAGATACGTGTGGAATCTGTGTAACATTCAAGAAGCTCCCAACAACTAACCTCAATTTGGATGCAATTGCAGTGGCAATGAGGATTTCCTAACTGGAATGTGCACCATGCTCATAGTGGATGCTAATAGGAGCAATGTTGGAAGAGGGTACTAATATCTCTCACTCTTGGATCCTCTGAAGCACATCCCATGCAAGCACTCAAAAATCTCTCCATGTCGCAGCAGCTCTGTTTCCCCTCAGGTCTGGGATGAGTCAGTAGCAGTTTGCTACACCAAATTGCTTCCGATTCAAATGTACCTTTCATTTATTTAAAAAGTGTTGCGGTAACAGCCCTTCAAAATACACACTTGAGAAATAATGTTTCATTGTTCACCTTTACATAACTGTGGTTCTCCCAGGCCTACGCTGCTCTTTTTTTCTGATTTGTTTGTTACCAATTTCTGCCTTCCCGAAAGCAATGATGCCACACCAGAGCCTCAGGGACACCTGCCTGGTGCTGCGGTCACCTCCCCTAGAGAGCCCGGGGTGCTGGGCAATGCCCAGCCAAGGGGTCCTCGCCACACACCTCTGTTAAAATAAAGTTGGGGTAATTGTGGATCTTTTCATCCTTCACCCATCTACTTCCCCTGACTGATTTAGAAGTGCATCCAAAGTCAGAAAATACAACCACTGTTTATTTCTCACTTTTACAGGAATGATGACTAATTTTGAGAAGAGAAATGCAGAAGTAATCAGGATTCCTTTAAAGTCACAGTAAGGAAGTTGGCTGTTTCTACTGCTGACTCCTATTTCCAGCATTCCCATAGCCAAAATTGCTAAATTAAGTTTTTCATACATACTTTATTGTTTGCATTGTGCACTGTCCTGGTTTCAGCTGGGATAGAGTTCATTTTCTTTCTATTAGTTGGTACAGTGCTGTGTTTTGGATGCAGTATGAGAACAGTGTTGATAACACATTCATGTTTTAGTTGTTGCTAAGCAGTGTTTACCCTAAGTCAAGGGCTTTCCAGGTTCTCATCCTCTGCCACTGAGCAGGTGCACAAGAAGCTGGGAGTGATCACAGCTGGGACAGCTGGCCTGAACTGGCCAAAGGGATATTTCGTACCCTAGAACATCATACTCAGCACATAAACTGGGGGAGTTGGCCAGGAGCCACCAGTCCCCCTCAGGGATGGGCTGGGCATCAGGGGATGGTGAGCAATTGTATTGTCCGTCACTCCTTTCTCTTGGGTTTTATGCCTCTTTCCATTTTCTCCTTTTTCATTATTATTATTATTATTATTTTATTATTATTATATTTTACTTTGTTTCAATTCTTAAACTTTTCTTACCTCAACCCATGGGTTGTACCTGTCCCCAATTCTCCCCTGCATTCCAACAGGACAGGGGGAGATTGCCACCTGGGGTTAAACCATAACATGAACCTGCACAGTTCAACATGAACCATATTTTCAACTCTGGTTTATGGGAAGGATGTCCCAAGTCAGACAAGACAGGGCAATTTATGGGATAAACAAGAGGCAGTAGAACTTCTATCAGCTAACAAAAGGACCAGTGAGACAAAAAGTGAACAAATAAAACACCAAACAAACACCAAAGAAAAAGACATTCTGGATGTTTCACATAAAAGAAAATTTGAAAGCATATATATCCCTACCACGGTGGGCAGGTAGAGCCAAACTATACCTGTATGGCTGCTAGAATTGTGGGAGTACAGAAACAAGATGTTTGGAATTCTTATTTAATTTACATGAGATTATATTCAGTTTTGTTTTATTGTGTGTCCAGGAAAGTTGAGAGGAGAGACCATCATGACTTCCTGTAGTGTCTGGAAGGAGAGAGGAAAACATGCAGAACTCACTCTCCTTTACTTTATAACTAAATTAATAATAATTATTTTTAGATTTTGTTTTGTAAAGAAACCACCCAACAAAAACCCCCAAACATGTATGGGGGGGAGGGGACAAATTTACCATGAAAGTAAGTAAATCAGATAGCAACAAAAAATTATGTCAGAGACTAATTGTCAGTATCTTCTGAACACACAAATTGTGGAATTCGTCTTACATTTTAATCAGATCCTTTTCTTTTCAAAGTGTGGCAGCACATGTCACAGCTTTAATTCAGGGGAAGTGCCAAACTGACAGGCTTCCCACAGCAGGGTAGGTGCCTTTTTCACTCACCCTGGATGTGAAAAGTCAATTGTAAGCCTTTAGCATCACTGGTGTCAGCAAGGATGAACATCCAAAGGTTCAGTTCCCTCTTGGGAGTGGAATGCAATACAGCACTCCCCTTTCAAAACAGCAAGGGGGAGGCATTTCACTTAATTGCTGAGGTCACCCATGTCAAGCAGCCAGTTGTTCTGATGGAGTGATTCAGTTAAAATGTTCTACTGCCATTGCTGTAATGAGCCAAGGAAATGCATCCATGGTTGGAAGAGTCTGGATCCAGCATCTGGCCTTTGTGCAGTATCAACAACTTGTGAAACAAAATCTGGACCATCCCACGAATGAGCTGAGGCTACAGACCAGAAATGGAGACTAGATGACCTTTAAAGTCCCTTCCAATGCAAACCATTCTGTTATTCCGCAAATCTGAAAGGATACACTCTCCTTAGGTTTGAAATGGATGTTTCCCACTATGGTAGATCCATTGTCACTGTGCACAATGACAGACAACAAGCACAATGACAACCAGAAGAGTCTGAAGCCTTGCAAGAACAAGCCGTTTGCACTGCCAGGGCTAATCAGTTTAAACAAAAACAAAGCCGTTAAAAACCACCTACCAGCACCAGGGTTATTTGTTCGATATCTCAAATCTACATATCAAAAACATCCAGCAACTTAAAAGTAAAACCAAAGAGCCTGAATGAGGAATCTACTACCATGTGGTATCTCAACAGTCACATGGTATAAGGAGCAAAGGTCTATGAATTGACAGGACTTCAGCTTAGTTTAGACTTAAACTTCTTTTACTTCAAAATCAGACTTTCTTTTACATTTAAAAAAGGGCAGCAGATCCTTTAGATTTGTTTCTAGACAAATGGAAAGCAACCACTTCAGAAGAAAAGTTGATTAAACATCATTAAATGGGAGGTGGGGAAGCCCAAGAATGTAGCAAAGAGAATGTGAACACAAGAGACACTAAGAGGGGAGACAAGAAAGAGGCAGCAATTCCCCTACAAAACAATACAACAGGATAATCAGTGCTTGTGCCCTGTAAAAATAAAAAAGTAGCACAAGATTTATTAGTTAAGACAGGCACAGAATGTGAAAACATAGTCAAATTGCTAGCAATAAATATAAAATATGCAGAAGTACATAGTTATGAGAATCAGCACGGTTAAGGTAGAATTATAATGAAAAAAAAAACCAAACAACTTGTATCAAAAATAAATCCTTATTATGAACATGTTTATAGCTTAAGAGAAAAAACCACCTTCTGACCCTAGTCAACACAGAGAAAAGCTGATGAGAGATGACACCCAGAAGAGTATCGTGTCTAGGACATCAGTCTTCACCAAGGGGGTCAAATGCGAGCAGTGATTGGCATAAATAATAGTAATGACAGGTAGGATTTCAGGAGGAATGGGAGAGAAACAGCGAATGTGAATTCAAGTGTGGGCACATCTGCACAATGGAAAAAACCCAAGTAAACAAGCCAAAGCAACAAAAAAACAACAGGTAAGAATATTAAAGACCCAGTGAGTCAGTTTAACTTCAGATTCCTGGGGAAAACAATCCAAAACAGATCAATTAGCAACACCTGGAAGATAATCCTAAGTAATAGCCAAATGAGATTTGTTAAATCACACGGCTAACTTCCTCTGACAGCCTTCCAGAGAGAAATCACAGATGTCACACCTTCCCTTTAGAAAAGCTTTGAAACTGCCTTGAGATATTTTAACAATCAGGCTACAGATGCAGGAAGAATAAATATTAGTTCTGGATGTGAGAAAAAAAGGTTAAATATATCATCATCAGGACAGAGTAGATCTGGAAGAATGGAGTGAAATGTAGCAGGTTATATGCAAGATATTGCCCACGGGCAGGAAATGTCTAATGTAGGAATACAGGATGGGAAACAAGGCCTCAGACTACAGCAGGTCACAAAGACAAATGTCATGCTGTTCTAAGACAAATATTGCTATGAGATGTAAAATGAGAGTGGAAAGCCTGAGCATAATCTGGTGAACTCAAAAACTCCTACTTCACTCTGTGTCTGAATACTAAGGAAAGATGTGGTCCTACCTATGCAGGTCAAGGGAAAAGAAGAATGAAAACTGGTCTAGAAAATGTGACTTATGGGGAGGTGGGATGGACAAGCTAGGGTGGGGTGGGGTGGGGGAAACCCACTTGAGGAGTGGCTGTTACCTTGGAAGACTACTTCAAAGAGAAGGGAATTGTCTCTTCAGGACAAGTCCTAATGAGCTTAAAATGAGCACAGAAAAGGTTCAGGTTAATAAGCACTGGAGGAGGGGAGACAAGAACGTGAAAAAAATACTGGAAGGGTGAAGCAATGGAACAGATTTCCCCAGGAAAGAGCTTTAAAAACAGCTGAAGCAAACACTTCTTCATAAAACACAGATTGCATCTTTGAAGCAGAGATCACTTGAGACTGAGACCTTATGGCTGGGAGCAATGGCTGAGGAATGCCATGGTGGCAAACCAGAAGTGAGGGGAAGAAAAAGTTGTTTAGAAACACAGAGAGAAGCACTGAGGGAAGTCAGATGACAGGCAGGAAACTGGGAAAAACAAAGATAAAAAATGAGATTGCCATTTGCAGGGAGAGTCGTTTCAGAGGTGTGTTACACTTTCATGAGCAATGACTTACAAGGCTGCACCTGAAGGCAAGAGAAAAGGCAGACTCCAGGTGATTGGATATACCCTTGATGCAGTTTTTGTTTGTCTACCTTAGCAAGTAATTCAGTACAAGAAAAGCATATCCATACAGAGGATAACAGTTGATGCTGAAGATGCAGCACCTACATGACCCATGTTGGCAGGGCAGGTTTCACGTTTTGCCTCAACCCAGCTCCAGCCTGGTCCTGTGGGCAGAACACCTGTGCCTGGTTCAGTGCTAAAAGCACTCCTGAAGAACACCTTCAGGAGTTCATCTGAAAGGAATCCAGTTCATGTTCCCCAAGGTCCCCCAGCAGAATGAACCACAAGGGATGTACTCCAAAAGCATTCTCCTGAACTGAACTAATACTGCAACAGAGACTCAACCAAACCAGAGGAATCCAGGGACCAACCATAGCATCCATGTGGCAGAGACCAAAGCAGGGCAGATCAGCCATGGCACACCAGAACAACACTGCTTTCCTCCACTGTTAGATTGATCTAAATGCTTTGCAGCAACAAGCATGACTGGAGAGACAGTGTTCACTGTCTAGACACCAGCTACTGACTGATTTGAGACAGCATATTGACCATTTCAACTGACATCTGATGTGACATATGGACATCTTTGGTAGATCTGTAAATACACAGGAACAACGATCACAATATTTTAACTTAGCGACTGCATTTGCTTTAAAATAACATAGCTAATAATCTATCTTATTTTTCTTTCTTTCTTTCTTTTCTTTAAACAAGGACCTCTGTCTAGGGACTTTCTGACTCATAAATTAAAACAGCAAAACCAAAACAAAGGGCCAAGCACCCAAGTCATCAATGTTTTCCAGCTGCCAAGTCATAGAGCAGTAACCAAGACAAAGCATGTTCCAGTTTCTCCTTGCAAGTCCCTAATATCAACGTATTTTCATTTCATGGACTTTCTTTTTCTAAAGAAATGTCAAATTGTGCACGTCTGTGTGTGTCCCTGTTTAGATTCTGAGCTGCAAGGCTGTCCTCTGTTCCTTATGCTCTGTAGCTTCTGAAATATTCAGCCCTCCCAGATTCCTTCTCAAGGACTGTTTTATTTCTTACTCTGTGCTTATCACACATCCAACATGGTTCCCTGAATAATTATCCAGGATTTGACTGGGTGGTTGATGATAAAATTTCTTTCAGGTCATTTCAAGTGATGCTCCTATGTAAAACAGTAAACTGATTTTTGCATGCATTGACAAGTTTGCAGTTTAATTTCTGAGTAAAACCTGGTAAGTGTTATGAGATTCCTCCTTCTACCTCTATTTCAGTCATTTATAAACAAACCCACATTTTATGTGTAAACCCCCACAAACAATCTCAACTAATATCAACAAACACAATTAAAGCACTTGCACAGAAATTCAAGATACCTTTTAATACATGAGAGAAGCTACAGAAATCTGGTTTTATTCCCAGATAATTAAACAAGGGGATAAATGGCTGAGGGCATAAAACATAAGAATATCTTAACTGAGGATCTGAGCCAGCTCGTGTTGCAGAGCTATGTTTGTGAGACAGGCATTATTTACACATTCTGGTGAAGTACTCCACAGCTTTAACATTTTAAGGCAGTTTATGAATTTCTAATGTCAATTCACATAAAATGCACTTAAACACCCAGATGCTATGACCAAAACTAAATGAGTCATAAATCTGAAGTTCATCTGAACTGGTGAGGTTAAGTCAAGCTTCTAGTTTAAATTTACATTGCCTTGGATGTGTAAATTAACATCCAAGCAGCAAAATTTACTTTTAATTGGCTTGGACCGAAGATGAACTCTTTCCTTTTTAGTCTGCCTTCTGATTTTAATTGGGTAGAAAGCTACTGTAAATATTTTCTTCTTTCTCACCCCTTCTTCCCAAGGCTTTTTATAAACAAGTGAGGTATTGTTTAGCTGCTATGCTCTAGACCCCACACACCCCAAAGCAAAACAGAGAAAGAGTATGTGTTCAGATTGCTACAGAGCAGGATTTTATACATTTTTTGATCACACACCAGCAAACAACTTGCCTTCCTCCAAACAAACTGATCAATGCAACTTATAGTGTCTTTTTTAGCTTTGCTTCTCATCATCTGTAAGGAGAGAAGAGTAGGCTTGGAAACTTCGGCAAAGGAACCTAAACAGATTTGCTCAGCAGTCTCCAAGTCTCTGGTCAACAGCTCTGTGCTGTTCAAAGCCCAAGTACAAGTGCATCACTGTTCTCTCATTTAAATGTAGAATAATTCTAGGATTCATGGCAATGCCAGCTTAAACTTAGCTCTAAAGAAACTCTTTGTTTTCAAATAAATCAGTGCCTGGTTTTAGATAATTCTATAAAGAATCCTATTCATCCACCACATAACCTATTAGTTAACATGAAAAGAGCACCAAAGAGGCAGCCAACCTCCGAAAAATTCTGAAGAAAAGTCAAGTTAAACCAATCTATCTGGCATACGCCTTTAGAGTTACATATAATGTGTGTGGGCACATACACAAGATGTAAAACCTCCCTGCAAACAGCACAGTTCGTTCTTGATACAAACACTTTACACCAAGAGAGATTAAAATTTTGTAGCCACATTCTCTCACCAGAGCACAGTAATTGGTTTTCTGTCACTGCTGCAAGCGTCACATTATTTCCAAGGGACACAACTAAGGGACAGTTTTGGGGTTCCCTGACAGAGAAACCCCATCTGTTTCAATCTGGGCTCTGAAAAACAAAGGATGGCAGGAAAGAATTGTTAGTCCCAAGAATTCCAAAGACAACAGATATTTTCTTACTAAAGGCTGATTTGGTGAAGAGGGTGAAATTTAGATATTAAAATGCTGCTTAACCATCTTCACATTAGTCTGAAAAATCTCTGACCCCTTTTAAAGAACAATTGATGAAAACAAGTTAGTTATTTACAAAGTATTTACCATGAGTACTAGGAGATAAATTAACAGCATTATGTTTATTGCTTAAATGAAACAGGAGTGTCTTGCATTTGAAAAAAAAAGAAAAAAAATCAGGAGGCTAACTAGATAATTGGATTCTAGGCTATCAGCATCTACTATGACTCCGAATAACCCCTTTCTGTTTCACTTCTTACCTCTCATAAAGCATTGCTATATACTCCTTAATGCTACATGTTTCATGAAAACATAGCTTTTTTCTTTCTCCCCCTCACCCCTCCTCCATTTTAATATATTCAAGATGCACCACTCCTATGACAGCAAGGAAGCAGAAGTCTCTTAGTTCTTTGATGCACTTGTCTTCAAGGCATCTGACAGTCTGGGTACTTCTGCCAGGTAGTTTTTATTTTTTAATCGTCCTGTGGTTTTTTTCTGTTTTGTAGTTTTTGGCAGCATTCCAAACTTGTAAACTTAATGCATCTTGCTTTTGCAAGGTATGGTTAAGTCCCATCCAAAGGGAGTACAGGAGTTATTTTCTTCTTTGATTACCTCTCGTCCCTCTTCTATGCTCTTTCCAGCATTAACCCAAAACATATACCCTAAACTGGAAATTCTACCATGGCTGAGTAAAAGCATTCATTTTCCGAATGCTCAGTCCTTACTCATTCACTAAACTTAGTATAAAACATATTTTAGGGTCTGAGAGTGATCCCAGCTCATAAATACCTAACACTATGAATTTACAAACAAAACAAAACAAGTCCAAATCTAAACTATTGTAACATAAACACACAGTAGTTCAGAGTCATGCAGACCAAGTACACTTGCATCCTCACACAGGCATCCAACATTCCTCCACTTAAGCAGGAACTACACAGGATATGGAAGAGGCCAAAACACACAGTCATGGGCTGCAGCACGTTCTCTAGGTGAGTTGGAGGCAAATGGACTTATTTAGTTGGCCTTGAGAAGAGGCTTGAGGGGCACCTCACAGCAGCCTCCCAATGTCTTCGAGAAGGTGACCAAGACAGACTCGCTGGTGCATTGCACGAGAAGGAAAACCCCCATAATGATAACTGACCACTAGGACAAGTGTCCAGGGGGGCTGTGGAGCCTCTGTTTTTGTAGGTTTTCAAAACCCAGGTGAACACAGCCCTGTCTGAAGACCCAGGGCAAGGAGTTACTTCACGACCTTCCAAGGTTCCTTCTAACCAGAATAACAGCATGATTTATGATGTTTATCCATGAGCAGCACTTACCCCTTCAGCTTTTTTTCCTAGCTGAATGAAAAAATGTCACTGTAATGCAATATTATATACAACACCATGGGACAATAATTTTCACAGGTGCCATTTTCTCATTAAATACCAATTTGGGCACAGATTAATGATGCAAAGCTCTGAAATAGCTATCAAGGTAGTTCCTGGAAAATAGACCTGTGTTTCCAACTCATGCCTTGTTTTAACAGCAAAGTTAGGCAAAGGTCTCAGTAACTGGCACACAGTTTGCATATATTTAGGTATCAGATTTTGCATCCTATATTATACTGATAAATAGTTGGGATTGGCTTCAGTTGCATGGCTCTTCAATAAACACTCAAATATGATGTATAACTCTGTGGGGCACAGCAAATCTGTTCGGATGCACCTGTTGCACTAGCAACATTGAGTCCAGGATTGGAAGCAAAGCTTTCCTTTGTCCGATACCTGTTCCAAAATATTTTGCAATTAACAATATAGTGAAGATTTTTTTAAATAGTTCTGTTTCCTTGGTTATTTCACAACAATAAGCAAGAGATGGAGAAGTAGCATTGAAGGAAAACTAATCCCAAGGGCTGGAAGAGACAGCAGCAAAGCAGCATGATGGTGCCTCTTAAGGCAATGGAAACATGTCAGTCCTGCTTCTCATCAGTGGCAAAGGATCAGAAGTTGGTACCCCTTTGGTTTACTCCCAGAGAAACATAACAGTCTGTAAAGCTATGCAACTTCTGCACTGGCAGTATTTTGCAATAGTATTTGGCAAGACAATCAGCACTAGCAGCTTGCCAGTTGCCCTCACAGTTTCAAAGAAGACTGCCAAGAAGTAAGATGTGACATCTCTCTGAATAAAGGAGCTGTGAAAAAATTTAGACATCAATCTTGCTTATCCACACTCCCCCAAACCCCCAGGTGCTTTCCTGCCCTAAACCACAGAAAAACTGTGGTTGCAAAGCAAAGCAGTTCAAATATTAAGGAATAAGGAAGTTCCACGTCCTCCTCAGATGATGCTCACAGGCTGCCTGAGAAAATGGAGGGAAAAGGTCACATGAAGATAAAACCTTACTTCTTCCTTTGCTAAAGAGTAGGGAGAAAGAATCCCAACACAGAACTGAGCAACAGAATGGAGTTACAGGTCAGGACACAAACACACAAATCTGTGGCACAGAACATGTAAAACACCACCTAAAACCTGCATAATATAAAACTGGCAGGGTGACACCTATTGCCACATAGATACACCGTGTGAAAGTGGTGGCCCAGGATGGAGATTCCTGCACTGGAAATGGGGCTTTCTGAAAGGAAACACTGTGCGCTTTCCCCACTTCAGCTTGCAGGCTTGAACTTCCAAACTGGGACTACAAACAGCTGTCACCACCCACTCCAGATCTCTGAGCCTCTTCTCCTGGGCCCAGTTCTTTCCTAGAGAAATCAGTCAAGTGTTGATTCTCTCCTGAAGCATAGAGGAAATAATGGAAATAATCACCTCCGATAATCATCACCAGCAAGCAAGCACCAGATCCCAGCCCTTCTCCCAGCAGGACACAAACTGCTGTGACAGAGTCAAAGTGCTTCCCCATGCCAGCCTTGGGCAACCTGCTGCTTCTTCCACGAGGTGGCCCAGGCTGAACACAAGGAGCGAAGCGTGCCCTTCTGCTCGCCTCCTTCAGCCCATTCAATAGCTGCAGAGGTGACAGAAGATGTGGGTTTGAACCCCTCAGGCACAGGGAGCAGGAGCCCAGGCTTCAACTATCAAAAAACACAGTCTGCTGTTCAGACAAATCCCAGCAGCAGCTCCCAGGGAAAGGTGCGCACCGGCTCCTCTTCCGGCAGTGTTCCCAAAAGGAAACACACAGCCGCACTTCGAGGCACCACGGATGCCATCAGCGCGTGTGTTTACACTGTGCTTGCCAGGTGCCCTACTTTCTTCATCTCCTAAGGGCTTTGATGCTCAAGCACGGCAGCTCTAGATAAGGCGCTTAAGAACTTTCTGCGCAAAGAGGGAGATCCAAGATGTTTAAGACACTTTCAGAGTCAGGCAGACACAGAGTTAGGCGGTTTGGAAAACTTGGGGGAATAAATTCTGTTTGAGAATTAGGAATGCAAGCAGGAACTTGATTAACATATTTTAAAATGTTCTTACAGCACGTGGAGGCCCTTCAGTTCTACTTTCGAAAGTGTGTTTGCTTTGTAGGACATTTTAGCATATGGATACTAGTTAAACTAGAACAAAATGAATCCTTCAATACAAATACTCAAGGAACTAACTTCATATAAAAACAACAGATTGCTTTACTACAGCTCAGTCTATATAAGTACATACATTATTTACAGTAGTTTCCAGTTCCTTGGTCTAAAAAAAAATAATCATAGCAGAATAACTCTTCAATGACTTAGGGATGTCCAAAAACGAAGTCACAAAACCAACCAACAGTGACTTTCCTTTTGGGAAGTGCACATTCCTTCAAAATAACATTCTTCTTAATGACAACTTAGCCAAAATAAAAACATAATTTGGAACTGCAACTATGTGTAATCTGAGCTCTATTTCCATGCAGAAATGAAGGGCATTTGTGTATAAAACAGCTTGTAGCCATGGGACAAAAAGGCCCTAGTTACTTGCACGCAAATTATAAAACTGAAACCATCTGGAAAATGATCTGGGATATAGAGAGGATAACCCAGGAGAGAACTGATGTGTGGATGTGGCTGAAGGATCACAGCTTATTAGCAGCTTATCCTGTATGGATGGGATGGAAAATAAGATTTGACATACCCTCTTATGCAGTGATGATTAACATGAACCTGCAATTAGCATGCATGGCATTTTAGATTGACAGATGATTTCCATCACAAACCCTAGATCCCAAGAGAAACAAGAAATGCTTTGCATCTAGTTTTATTTGCTAACACCTAGGTAATTTTATTTAATATACTTTATTTTTGGCCCTCAGCATACCCTACTGAAATATTTTGTTGCTGGGTCAAGTCAGCTTTGGAAGCTTGCAGCTATTCCAGCTAGCTAGGCTGAAGCAATTCTGCATATTAAAAACCACCGATCACTATTTTAAACACATGCCATTACAGTCAAATTATCCACCTACTTGTGGATTGACTTTAAACAAGTCAAAAAATTAACAGAGCAATGATTTTAAAGTGCTCACATCTTAAAACTTGAACTATTAGCTCCCTGCAATACATTATTTTATAAGAAGAGTGGACTAGGAACTAGCAACTACTGTCCCCCCATAAATCCTTTGAAGATTTCTGTTCAATGAGACTTGAACATTCAGCTTTGTCAGCTTCTTAGAAAGATACCTGTCCTTAGAGAATGAAAACGCATACACTGATAATAAAAAGCAACAACTCCTATGAGTTGTTGATTATCAGGATGAAGATCCCCTCAGAATAACAAAACCAATGAATCACAAGTCTTGCAGCACTCTGGATGCAGCCCATGTATTCAGCAGTCCGCATAACTTTCCTTTCCCTCAGGAAATGTTTAATCCTCTTTGAAGATTACAATAGATAGTGAATTTATTAGATCAGCATGAAAGAAATTAAATGCAAGGGCTGTCAACATCTATTTTGAGTGTCCAGTATAAATGTCAATGCTATTTCAATGCTTAGAGCATGTAATAAAGAGGCTGTAGCACTTACTGGAGAGAAACACAGAGATCACTGACTGGTTTTTGCTGCCAACTAGTGCATATTTCTGCTCTTCAGACAATCTCAAGAATTAAGGGAAAGGGCCTGACAGAATTCAGATTTAAAAAAAAAAAAAGCTTTTTTTACAGGAACATGTAAGTCTCAGCAAGGGGAAGCCAAGGAGCTCTGACCAATACTTTCAAAAGCACAGCGGCAGACATCCTGCAAGTAACGAAGTCATGCAAGTGAATGTTACTGGAAACTCTTTCAAGCTCAGCCACTTCTCTCCTTAATTCAAATCCTTCAAGTCTTCGTCAGAATTTTACCTTCCCATAAAAGATCTGTGCAGGAAACACCAATGCTTCGCAACTTCTTCTGCACAGGAGGAGGAAGCCTTATTTTAATTCTCTCCCTGCCTCCAACCTTCTCTCATGCTGAAGGTGTTTAAACGAGCAAAGAGACAATTCCACCAGGAACTGGGACTGCAGATCCAAACCCTGTTCACTGCTTTGCCTCTGCAAGGCACAAAGCAAAGCAAACCAGGGTCTCATCCTGCTCGGGCAGAGGTAAAGGACTCCGGCAAAGGGCTCTTTCACCTGCTCTAAATGTAAACGCCCAGCCACTCTTCACCTCTTGAATGATTCCAGCATAGCTTTACTGTCTTTATGGAGTTAAGCAGAGGAACTGAAGTGGAGTTTGGTGGTATCCGTAGTTGCAACCCAGAAAGTAAACTCTCACACACCGAGCCAGCCATGCAAAATAAAGCACAGTATGTAAAACTACATATATACGCAGTAAAAAAACATTAGGGCAAGAGTACTAGCAGGACCCAGCAACACTGCTGGAGAAGGGTGGGAATAAAAAAAAAATTAAAAAAAAAAAAAAAGAGAGAGAGAGACGGAGGAGAAATGTGACACACTAAATTACTTTAAAACTTGGTTGCAAATACAGTATGTAAAATTATAGCGGCGGGGAAGCAGAAGTTTCTCCACGTTTGTTTGTTTATTGGCCTGCGAGCACTTTGCCCCCTGTCCGTAAGCGGATCCCCGCCGCTGGAGCCGCACGCCCACGCGGAGCAGCGCTCTCCTGCGGGAACACTTTCAGCTC
The DNA here is from genome assembly GCF_009819655.1 of Sylvia atricapilla. Lineage (NCBI taxonomy): Eukaryota > Metazoa > Chordata > Aves > Passeriformes > Sylviidae > Sylvia > Sylvia atricapilla. Next base: position 118,411,412 of record NC_089140.1, on the reverse strand, counting down.
CCCGGCCCCTCCGCAGGAGACCGCCCAGGGCCGCGCCGAACACGCTCCTCGGGAACGCCGGCGGTGTGGGCAAAGCACGCGGGCGTTTTCGGGCTGCAGCAAAAGGGAAGCGAAACGTCCCCGAGTGCCGTGGCCCCGGCTGCGTCCCGTGTCCCCGCGGCCGCAGAACCCCCGCGGCTCCGGACGGGGCCCTCTCTACCCCGCCCGGAGGAGGGGCACGAAGCCCTGCGCGGCTGCACCCCGCGTACCTTGCCTCCCTCCGACCCTCCGCCGGCCGGGGCGGGCCGGGGATGTCCGTCCGTCCGTCCGTCCGCCCGCTCGAGCCGCCGCTCCCTCCTCCCTGCCGCGTCAGCCGCGCTCCTCCCGCCGCGGCCGCGGATGACGGGCTCCCCCCGCGGGGCTGCGCCCACCCCGGGGCGGCCACGGGCCACCGCCGCTCCCCGCCGGCGCAGGCGGGGCCGCTGTCGCCGTCCGTGTCGCTGTCGGTGTCGGTGCCGCCCCCGCCGCCGGCCCGCCCCGACCAGCGCCCCCCGGGCGGCGGCAGCCGGGGTCAGGCGGGGACGCGCGGCCGGCCCCGCTCCCGGCCCGGGCCCCGCGGCTGCGGCTGCCCGAGGGACCGCAGAGCCCGCGGCTGCCGGCTAGCGCGGCTTGTGCGATCCGGGGACGGATTACCGCGATCCTCCCGCTAAACCGGCGGATAATCCGGGGCGACGCCGTCCTCCCCACATGCGGCACCCAGCGGGCGCGCAGGCAGCGAGTTCCGAGAGCTGGCGGTGCTGGAGGCCGCTGGCAGGGACCGTGCCCCTTCGGCACATGCACGGAGCCTGCCCAGGGCCGGGCCGCTCCGTCCGCTGGGAGCTCTCACGCCCTGGCACAGAAAGCGACGATGGTTTTCGATGCCGATATTTTATCCACCTGGCCAGCAAAAGTAGATCAGTCGGGCTGGATGAAGTAGAGGGACATCGGACACATCAACTAGGGTACAGAAGCACCCTCCTCACTCTGTCCTGTAGGCATTATTTTTTCTTTTTTTCTCAATAATCACCTTCAGTGCTCATTTCTCACAGCAGGATGTGGTAACATTATCAGTTTGTCTCAAGCAACATTTGTTATCTCTCTTTTGGCTGCTTTTCTATGCTTCCTGGCACATTTTTTCTCAAGTTACCACAGGATGCAGCACAGCAAAACTCACCTCATCCTTAATTTGTGCAATTCAGCCTCAAAATACTTCTATCAGATTCATGGTTCTGGGTATTGCCAGCTGAGGTTTCCACATGGCACACCTTAGCAGATGGTACCAGTTCAGATGCTTCACAAAACAATGAGAGTTTCCAATGAGGAAGGCCTCAGTGAGAGGATGTGAGACAAGAGAGGTTTTTCCAAGTACAGCCAGGGCACAGGTGAATTTTTTTGCATGGTAGTAAGAGGGAGAGAAGAGACTCCTGAGGACAGCAACAGCTCTTGCATCCTGGAAAGAAGACTGAGACTATAGTATGGGCAAAAGTGAATTGTAGAGAATGAGCTCAATATGATGGTCTGGTATAGTTAATCTGTTGCCACAGTATGTCTTAAAAGAATGATCCCTAAATTACAATGTCCCTTCAATACAGTTTGGATAGTTCCTTCCTTCCCAGCTTTCAATTAAGCAAAGCAGTGAGAAGCAAAAGTACAGCTAAAAGCCACATCTTTGAGGAAAGCTAGGTACAACAGTTCTTGCCAAGATGGTTATGTTCTCATGCAAACTTCCTCTCTTCATTTGGGGATTTTCCTAGCATATTTAATGGGAATACCATTTTAACCCATTATTATCTCCAGTCACCTGACTGCACCTAAAACTTATTGCCTCCTGAGGGTAGTGGTCAATGGCTCAATGTCCAGGTGAAGACTGGGGCAAATGATGTCCCCTAGGGATCCATACTGAGACCGATGCTCTTCAATGTCTTCACCAATGACATAGACAAAGGGATCAATGCACTCTCAGCAAATTTGCAGATGGCACCAAGCCAAGTGGTGCTGTTGACAGGCCTGAAGGACAGGATGCCATGCAGACAGACCTGGACATGCTCCATGGGAATCTTATGATGTTCAACAAGGCCAAGTGCAAGAACACTATACCTGGGGCAATCCCTGGTATCAATACAAGTTGGGGGATGAATGGAAGGACACTGGACCTGTGAGGAAGGACTTGGGGTGGATTGAAAGCTGGATGTGACCCAGGAATATGTACTTGTGGTTCAGAAAGCTGACACTATCCTGGGCTGCATCAAAAGCATTGTGGCCAGCAGGCTGAGGGAGGGGATTCTGCCAACTTCTTTGCTGTGATGAGATCCCACCTGGAGTGCTGCATGCAGCTCTGGGGTCCACAACACAGAAAAGACATGGACGTGTTGCAAAAAGTCTTTGTCCAGACAAAGGAGGTGTTTAAAGACGGTCATAAGGCTGGAGCATCTCTCCTATGAAGACAGTCTGAGAGTTGGGGTTGTTCAACCTGGAGAAGAGAAGGCTCTGGGGAGACCTTATAGCACCTTCCAGTACCTAAAGAGGACCTACAAGGGAGCTGAACAGGGACTTTTTACAAGGGCGGGAAGTGATAGAACAGGGGATAATAGCTTTAAACTGACAGAGGGTAGGTTTAGATTAGATATAAGGGAGAGAGATTTCACAATGCGGGTGGTGACACACTGGAACAGGCTGCCTGTTCTGTGAGTGGTAGATTCCCCATCTGTAGAAATATTCAAGTTCAGGTTGGATGGGGCTTTAAGCAATTTGACTGAGCTGAAGATGTCCCTGCTCATTGCAGGCAGACTGGATTAGATGGCCTTTAGAGCTCCCTTCCAACCTGAACTATTCTATGATTCTGTTTCTGTGATCATCGTAACCTTATGTTTCTCATAAGGCTTGCATACATTTAACGCTATGCACATGTGGGTGTCCTTGATCCATCTTGCATCTGTAATTATTTAGAAAACAGTCACACAGAAAACTATTTTCAGGACAACTTCCAAAAGGCAAATCTCCAGACAAAAAGGTTATGCAGTTTGACCCATTCAAGAGACCCACCCCTGTTTTGCAGAAGTAATGCTAAAAAGTGATGAGTGATTCTAGCTATATTATTACTTGGGAGAAAGGATTTGATTAACACAACTAAACATTTCCTGTAAGGCCTAGATTTTCAGGAATTAATCTGTCAGTATCAGAACCCTATTTCTGCATTGGAATAAATTAGCGGAGACAGGAGTGAATAATAGATGTAAACATTCCCTCCTTTCCCTTCTCTCCAAAGAACCTGAATGAGGAAAAAATCTTGAAAGGTCTTCTCTCATGTCAGGACAAAAACTAAGAACACAAAATGTTCTTTACCCTTCCTAAGAAGGAAAAATCTGTTCCACCTCAAAGTAGCCTATAACCTGATGTATCATCTCAACATACTTGAGCTTCTTAAACACTGCATAAAGTGCCTACAGAATTCCTATTTCCAAAGCTCTGACCAGGTATACTTGTGGTGTTTATTCCTTATCTGAAATTTAAAATTGTAAAAAAGCACCCATCTTAAGTGAAATTCACTTCAGTTAATTAATAATAACAAGAAACTCTTTCTAGAGTTTTCCTGCCCCTTAAAAGAACACAGAGATGGCACAAAGGAACACAAAAGGTCAGCTGTAAATAGCGTATTTTATCAGTCAAGGGGTCTGAAGTTTCTTCTAGTCCTTTTTATGTGCATGTGTGTGTAAAAACACTACAAATCCTTCTTTGACCTGATATACTTCATTTTTTTTCCTGCTTCACATACACCTTAGCACAAACTAGGCAGCTTGAGAGAGACGTGGTCCTCTTTTAGGTGATGGGTTGCCCTGTTGACAGCGTGAGGTGAAGTTTCCAGACCACAGTGTGCAGATGCAGCCATGGTGATGGAGTTCCTGAGCAACTGAAAGTTCATGCTCTTTCCAAGTTTATTTCTCTGCGCCAGTGATTTTTCTGTTGCTAGTCAAGCTATTGCACTCCTGTAGAGGCAGCAGAAAACCTAAATATCAAAGCGAATCTTAACCATCTCCACTTCAATTTAAGCAGAGTTCACCTATGGTAAAAGCCTCTTAAAAAAGAAAAGGAAACAAAGGAAAAAGTGAGTTGCCACTACAGCCAGCCTTTTCTTCCATCTTAGTTTTCCTAGAATGGCATTGTCCTCCTGCTCTGGTATTCCACTGTGAGGACACAAGTACACCCTCAAGGTCCTTAATGCTATGTCCTCTGTACTAGGAAGCACTAAACTTAGGAAATATTTAAAAGGTCAGTCTCAGGCCGGCTGCTGAGCAAACAAAGCTAATAGATGTGCTTCATTTGTTTTCTTAAGTCTGCTCCATTGTTTGTTTTCTTCTCATGCAAATCCTTCCAGACAGGTTGATTTGGTTAACTACACACAGGTCAATGTCTGAACAGCACACCTAAAAGCACCAGCAATACAGAAAGAGAAAACAGAGTAAAAACAGATTATAATGATGACATTCTGCTTTTAAAGCATGAGGAAACGCCTGTCAATATCAACAATCTGGTGCACAGACTGAGGTCTTTGTGTAGTAACTCAGTAGTTGTGGAGATCATGCATTGTCATTGTACTATGAGAGGCCAAACAAAGAGAAGAATCATCTTTTGTGAGGTCACCAGGACTTCTGCCTTCTTGCTACACTTTTTCATTCTCTTTCTTGCTTCACCTATGTGCATATTTCTGCCTTTTATCCCTTCGCACTTCTTTCCCCATAGCAACTCTGCCTTCATACATCCTCCTTCTGCCTCCTCCCACGTGAAGAAGCCATGTAATAGCACGGGCTGAACTTCAGAGGGGAAATTGCAAAGACAAATGGTTGTTAGCTGATGTAGACTTGTAGCAAGTTCTCTAGCACTATGAGCCATGAGCCAAAGTAGGGATAAAAGAAATAGACTAAGGACAAGTGGAATAAAAGAAGTTTTAAAAGTTTTAAAGTAGAGAGCAAAGTTATATAAGGTGATCTTTTACCTAGGCTTTCTGTTCAGCAGACCTGACAGTACATGCTCAGGCTGGCTAGATTCTCCACAACCACATACTAACCAGGAAATAAATCAATGATTACGTGTCATGAGAAAGGCTTGTTGTGACATGCATTCATCTGCCACTTGAATCCATGTTCAGGAAGAGGCTCCTATCTTCAGATATGTAAATTCCCATCTTTTCAGAGCAAGTTCCTGAAGGAATGATAAAGTTCATCCTCAGGAGGCTAGGTAACCATTCATATTTCTAATTAGCAGAGAGATTTACAAGGTATAGCATTGGAAATGCTTTCCTCCAATAAGGTAGTATAACACATTTTATTGAACATTTGAAACATGGACCACAGCAATTAAGGTAAAAGTTTAACTCAAATGTCAAATAAAAAGAAACTTAAGTACTTTATTGAGTTCCAGGAACTTAGTTACTAAATCACATCTGGGGATCCCTACGTCCCATTGTGCCTTCAAGGAAAAGCCATCTTCTCCAAAGCATTGCCATTAGGCTTTTACATGAACACCCAAGTCAAAAGAGGTACAGAGGAGCAGAAGGTCATTCATCTCAACTTCAGGTTGGTTATATTTCCTACACTGTTGCATGCTTTGGGTTTCTTACTTTAGTTTGTAGTTGTCAGCATCATGAGTAAATCTAGATTTTTGCAGAATTGGAGTTCATGGACTGATATTCAGATGAATGTAAACAGAGACATGTTTCCTAGTCTTAGTTGTTACTAAATAATGGTCATTTGCTCTTTGATCCTGAGACATGATGAACACTGGTGCAAGATGTTGTCAAGTTTGTGGGTAATATTTCAGGACATGTAAGCACTGTTGCTTTGCCCCTAAGACGGGGCAGCTTTCAAGTGAGTAAGGACAGTTCTTTCCCTAGAATGGTGAGAGGTATGCAATTAAGCATCATATCCTCTGTCTATGTAGGTAGTAATCACACTTTATTTTCTTTCCCTTCTTCCAAAACCAGCATTTGTTATTCCTTAATCATATCCTCTCACTCAACTGTTGTGACATACTGTGTTGCTATTTCATGCTTTAGTGTGTTCTCTGTAAAGTTCAAAGTTACTTAGATGAGAAGGTTAGCTGTCCTTCAGCTTTTGTTACTGGATGCACTGTAAGACCCGTTCCATTCACACCACAACCCTGTTAAATTTTTGCATACAAAGCACAGCCCATTTTTTGCATTCAGGATCCCTGCTGCTGTGAACTGTTTATCATATGAAACATCAGTGATGTTGGCTACAGCATCTAAGAATCAACCTCTGCAAGCACAGTTAGCTAACATAATGGAAGACAGTATATTCTTCAAATCTGCAAAAAGCTCTTCAAAATTATTTTAAAATTTAAAATAGTTTTAAATTTGAAACTATTTATTTTATATATATTAAATAACAATTCTCAAACATCCAGCCAAGAATTACAAGCTATTTCTCTACAAAAAGATACAAGAAAAAAGGGCAGTATGGTATGTATTGCAAGGGTGAAACATAATTGTTATATCAAGATACCTCCAAATAGAAATCCAAAGAATATAGCAAACAAAATATAAGAGAATATATCATCATCTTACTCAGTGCAAACTGTAAAAATTAAGCTGATGATAGGTTAGAGACCATAAGTCAAACCCTAAGTCTACTTTTGCTTCTTATCACAGTTATATAAAAGGGAATTGGGATTAAATCTTAGTGGTATGGGGGGGAAAAATTGTCATGTGATATAAGAATGTAAATATCCAAGAAGATGAAATTGAATTAATTTACCAAAGTTTCAGTTCAAGAAAATATCCCGCTTAGAAAACAAATTTATTTAATAAAATGGTTCTTTGTTTCTTCTCCTTTTTCCTTTCCATCCTTGCTGTGGTTGCCATTTTGGGGAACATGAAAACCCCTGCCTCTATGTTTCCCATGAGTTATCAGGAAGTGGCAACCATGAGTCAACAGATACAAAATCTCAAAACCTACGACAAATTCATGAAGGTGTTCTTATCTGTATTAATATAGGAGTTAGGGTCTAAAACCTTTAAAAGAACAGAATAAGCCCCTTGAGTGAGCAAAATTACAAGACCGTAAGGAAGCTGTAATCCATTTCTAAGTACAGTGGAGGGGTTAATAAAGTTTATATATGTGAATTCTTTTATATATGTGTCAACTGGAAGTGTTGTTACTTAATGCTTAATCATCATTAACAGGCAGTCTTTCCAGCTCTGCTGATAGCAAGAGTACAACTTAAAAATGAAATAAAATTTTTGTTTTCCTTCAGGTTGGTTGTTCTGCTTTCTTATCTTTACTGTCTTCTCTTCAATGAATTTTTCTGCCCTATAATACAGTTCAAATGCAACCAGATTAAGGAAGTTGATGACATCTCCACTGTAGGGCAAAATAGGAAAGAACTGACATAACTATTTTTTTTTTTAATCTTGAACACAGATATAAGCATAGCGAAATCTAGTGGGCCTACAATGAAAGGGTAGTTGAACTGTGCAAGTGAGTATGAGATATCTGCTAAACCCTTGTGTCTTCAGTGTTCTGTAACTCTAGTCTAAAAGCATCCATTTTGTAATCAAGTCTTGCAGAGCTCCAGCAGGAAAAGACTCAGCAAATGTCCCAGGTGTTCTGACCAATGGTCCATGGATCTACTGTACATGCATCTGCTGTCCGAGGCAGAACATATTTCAAACACCAGTAGCTTTCTGCATCTGAGGTAGTTTATTTGTTGGTGGCAGCTGCTGGAAGTTTATGAGAAATCCTTTGGCACACAATAGGAGATGGCTGCTTACAAAAATCTGTTTGGGAAGAGTCTGGAGTCTAGGGAGTGACTGAGTCACAATAATTAAAGTAAGGATTAGATAAACCTAAATCAGTATTAAACCAGTGGTGAAAATGCCATGTTCTCCACTTCAGGGAATTTTCAGAGCCTATCTGTTCCTAAAGATTTATCTTTCCTACACCTAGACTTGAAAGACAATGTTTTGGGCACAGTTACATATCCTCTTCTTTCTTCTCTGGCTTATTCTGGCAACTGTAGTAGGTTTACCTGCGGAAGGCCTTCTTCGACGGGTCTGGTGTTGAGCAAGAGGGAAGAAGGATTGTTAGGATTCCCTTTCTGAGGAGCTGGTGTTTCCCTCTCTGTTTCACGTGCATTTCTTTCTCACCATGCTACAGAGAGTCAGTGAAGTGCTTTGGAAGAGCTGAATTTGGAATAATGTTCTTGGAGGGGTAACAGCTTCAGTCTAATATCCTTTAATCTATAGGTTACTATACCACTAGCTAAATCTTTCAGTTCTGCTAACCACATAATAAGAAGGTAAGCTCTCATTTTCTTTTTCTCAAACTCTGTCTCATTTTTTTCTACTTTTTTTTCTACTTTTCAATGTAGCATGTTTTTGTTTGTCTTCATCAGGAACACTCCCCCAAATTTCAGCTTGAGCACTGGGCTGGCTACTCCTGGTGTAAACAGGAGGTGAACAAAGCTTAACCATCAGAGGAGTGGATTTATCAATCATATTCACAAATAGAAAGCTAGGAAAGGGTTGTGAGTAGAGCAGATTATTTTTCATGAAGCCATATTATCTCTAACATATTTTTCTGATTTTCTCTATTTCTGTATCATGATTCTTTAGAGATCTTGACTCACAGTTTGTGTGTTACCTGCCTCATTTACCTTGCTCTTGCATGCTTACGTAAGGACATGCATTCTTTCTCTCCACTCATATGAGAGAAAACTCATTATTTTTTCTAGATTATGATTATTTTTTCTAGATTATGATTATTTTGTTGTTCATTTAGCTTGGACCTTTCCCTGTTATTTCTCATGTTTCTTCAAATGATGTAGTAACTCACTGTTCTTGCTGCAAGTTGCCATGTTGATTCTTTTATATCCCTGTGACACTCATCCACTGAGTCCTTTAAAAGGCTTTGCTTTTTCATAACAATATGATGAGGCTGACTCACAATCAGTTTGTGATTCACTGTATGCCCTGATCCTTTCTGAAAAAAGTTTTCAATAAATGTATTCCTTTATCTTGTGATTACAAGTGAGAATAAAATATTATATATGCTGATTTATAATCTATTTATTTCACTAGCTTGTCAAGAGAATTTTAAACTGTACATTTCTCCTTCAAAGTGCTTGTAACTCTTTCCAGCTCTGTGTTTCCCACAAGTTTGATAAGTATAATCTTGCATGTAATTAATGAACAGACTGAGGACAGATGCCTGCATAACCTCATTTTGATATGGTTTTACAGTTTGGTAGTGACCAGCTGCTCTGCATATGCTGTGGTTACATAAGTTTGCTATAATCATGGCTTTTCTATCTAGCACAGCAGTATCAGATCAGTACATTTTCCGCCAGGTTGATTGTAAAGTGCAATCTTGAGAGGATAGCAAAACTCACGAATGCCAAGATCAGACAGCTACCACTTCTTCTCCTGTACATACTCTGCCCTCACTGAGAGAAAACAGGTGACCATCTTGGGCTGGCATTGTCAAACTTTCCTAATATGCAGAATGTTCTCCAAAACAGAAATAATGCTCTTGCAAGTGTTCTCCTTATATCCTCTTAATTACATCTTATTTTCTGCTTTGGCATCATTGGATTTTTTTCCCCCATCCTACTTTCTGTTTGGTGATTTGGTTTAGTGGACTTTTTTTGCCTTGTGGTTTTTGCGGGGGGTTTTTTTGAGTTTTGGGGTCAAGGTAATTGTTTAACTGAAGTGATTTTTCTTCATTTTACTATTCCTTGGTACCTTAACCTCAGACTTTTTCGGAATGATTTTTGATTTTTACTTCCTTGTCAGGCAGTATTATCTAGAAATTATTTAGAAATGTGGAGAGTTCCAAAGATGCTGTATCAAAGTTGTCTTTCTTTCACTTCCTTTGTTATTCATCAAGTTATGCAACTTGTTTGATACTTTATTTTACTCATCTACATTTGCTCGGATTACAATCTAGAAAGCCTTTCCCACAGGATGCCTGACATTCTCTCTATCGACAGAACCTCTCAAACTTTCTCCTGCTGTACCTGCAGATAGCTCTTAGTTTGAGTAGTGAGCTTGACCTTAGAATGACTTTATTTGAAAACCTCTCCTTATAATTTTATCCCCTGAATCATCCTTACGCAGTGCTCTACAGTAAAGTCATACCATAAGGACGGTCTTTCCTCTGCAATTACTTGGTCCACTGGCATGATGAGCTCTGGACCTCAGAACAGGCACTCGTTCTCAATGTGCAAATCACGGTGTCCTGTCATTCTCCAGCACAAAATGTTCTTCGAGACCAGCATCTGTCTTGTGAACCACCCCGCTTGCTATGGAAATTAGTGGGTAAGCAAAGCTCGTCCTGCTTATTTGCTGCGGTATACAGTCGTGTAGGATGATCAGCAGCTGGACCTGCTGCTTTTCCTTACTTGGTTAGTCAGAAAAAAGGCAGCAGAGTGACAAAGTAGAGATGCCTTACAGCAACTAATGTCTCATCCGTGTAGCTCGGCACTTCCCGGGATGATGGGAAGGTTCCCTTGGAAGGTTCCTGTGATGAGCTTCTGCTGACACCTGCTGCCAGAGCCGAGCGCAGCACAACGCCGCAGGGGAAGGCAGCGTCCCTCCCACGGGATTCTTGGCCTGGAGCTTTGGATTCGAACTACCAGCGTTGAACGGAAAGAGGTAAGTACCATCCGTAGTTTTATGGAAATAAGTTATATAGACCAGAAATGGCAAAGAGCCCAGGAGCAATTCGGTGGGATTTTTTGTTTTGGTTTTTTTGGTTGGTTGGTTGGTTTTGGTTTTGTTTTTGATAAAATTCGTAAAGGACAAGAGTTAATTGAAAAGTCACTTTATACATTTTCCATGATAGAAGCCAATGAGTTTATAACAGGAAAATACATCTCAAAGACAAAAAAAACCCCAGCCAACCAACCAACCAAACCAACCCACAAAACAACAACAACAAAACAAAACAAAACAAAAAACCAAACACCACCACAAACCAAAAAACCCCAACGCACTTTAATTTTTTTAATAGATGGTACATCTTCATTGTTACTGTGAGTAGTTTTACATCAGATGCAAAAAAAAGCTGCTCTTCAAAGAAATTCCTGCCCAGTAGTAGGCACATGTTTCTTTGGTTTTGCAAACCTCCTTTTCATTTATTTCAGTACATAGAAATCACATCAAGACAAAGAAGTGTGGTAGGCTACTTAGTGGAAGGTTATTAGTGAACTTCAATGAATTCATGAATACAAAAGCTGTAGTTCAGACCTTTATAGGTGTATAAAGAATCAAGAACCTTCTGAGGTATGAGAAAACTAGAGACTTTTAGAACATTTGGCTACTAGTGGTAAGGCTGTTTGTGCATGTTGGATCGTGGGGTATTATGCTCAGCTCAGCTGCCAAAAAACAGGGCAGCAAACTAGTTGGAAGGGTTCATCTGGTTTCAATTTGAACTGTTATAACATCTAGTTTAAAAACCCTCAGGAGAAAATTTAAGGATAGAGTGGCTTTGTTTGTTTTTCTTTTTTTCATCTTGTTGATCCGCTCTCACCATTTTGTATTTGTGTATCAGGTTCTCTCCTCTGTCTTCAACTCTGAAAAACGCAGGCTCTCAGCCTGTGAAATACTTCCAAATTTGAAGCATAATCGCAAGCCAGGTATCACTGCTATGTGCTCTCTGTAACAGGCACTTGGTGTCTTTGTCCCCCATTTATATCCTGGATTTGGCAATTCTTCTGTACTGGAGATGCTGTTCAGCCTTTAAACTGGGTATTTGCAAAGAGAATTCCACTTAGGACCAGACGGTTAATTTGGACACTTAAATACATGGGACTGTTACACAGATTTAAGTAAACCTTTAACAGCTGATGGGATCAGTGACTGCGTACCATGCGAACATACAAATCAATAGGGCAAGTGTGTTAGTTGCTCAACCTATTTTATTTTGATGCATTTATCTTTTAGTGTAATGGAATTGTCCCATTTGTTCAATTTGTATTTGACAGAGCACTATGGAAAGCAGATAAACATTCACGGTAATTGCCATTGAGGCTTCCATATAATCAGGTTACACATCTAAGCTAATGACACTTACATTCTGCTTTTTTTATAACGGTCTACTGCCCTAAAGATTGATTTTCTATTGACAGTTCCTGAACACTGACAGTCCTGATGAATCCATTTTGTTTGCCAGTTGTGCTGACATCAATTCGTAAAGCGATATTCAGAGTAAAAAAATGTGGGGCCTTAACTTTGCAGAGAAGTTTGCATGTGAAATCAATTTGAAATATTTTCAAGATAGGGCCTCAGAACTAGATTTTGAGCCAAGAAATAAAAGGAAAGCATAGGTAAACAAGCCCAAAACAGTGTTGAGCAGCTTGTCTTAGATGCTGAGATTGACCCAGCATGAGAGTCAGCTGCAGAGCTGTTCTTATTGGACTAGGCTTTACCTGAACCACCATCAGGAACATTGATTTTGCTGCAGCAAAGCCTTTGAGCAAGTTATTTGTATGGTTGTAATTAGTACCAGAACCTCTGCCCAGTGTTTCACTTTTCATGTTGTTTTCCTAATGCATTCTTTTTTTGCTAACACACATTCCACATGCTGAGCAGCCCAAATCTGGTCTCATGTAGGAATGACATCAGTGTTAACAGACAGCATCTAATAGCAGTATGAATTGCTGAACCTGGTGCAATGGCAGCAGTTCAAGCTCTGACTCTGTGAAAGCACTGAAGGAAAACCTTTTTTAGTTTTGGAGGTCATTGGAAGGCAGTAGAAGAGGGACATGGAGGTTATTCGGTTGGATGTATCCAGGACAAGAGTTACCAGTCCAGATCTCCAGGATAAGTCAGGTGCTGTTTTCTAACTGCCATTGACTAACTATTAATTAACCCAAAGGTTCATGAAAGCCAAAGTTGCTCAGTGGTCATTCCTGTCCTTCCAGAACACTGCTGGGCTGCATGCTGCCTCTGAGGAGCAGGAGATGAGGAGGCCTGTGCCCAACACCCCTCTGGAATACCACAGGTAGCACGGTGGTGAGCACTTGGGCTTTTAACAGCACCTGCTTAAGCGATGGGCAAAACAAGATTCATAGTTCAGCAGTGGTCAGGAAGGGAGTGCAAAACTGGCTTAGCGGGAGCAAGAAGAGCCCACACAACACTCAAAGCTGCTCTGCGCAGTGGAGCACATGCTGTTGTTCTCTCCTTGTAGCTGGTACTACTAATAGTACTTATGATATCGTAAGTACTATCCAGTTGTGGGTCTGCACATGCTTTTAAGATGCTAGGTTGTCACATCTAAATAAAAAATGTTACATTCATTGTGGGCTGTGATGATATTGCCATCTTCTGCCTGGCTCACACTTTTGTTTTCTTTTTCCTCATTTGAGTGTATACATGTAGAGAGCTTTCAGAGCCAGGTCAGGCTAAACTGCTAGTCTTGCAGGCTAGGCAGGATCAGCTCTGCAAGGGTTTCAATGAAGAAAACACCAGATTTTAGCTATCCTTTCTGAAGAGCATGCTGAGGTGTAGCTGAAAGCTGATAATAACATTCACTTCTTGACAACACAGACCATCTTCTAGTTTATCATGATCTGTTCTTTGGCATGCTGCACAAGCCTTTTGTTTCTGTTTAGCTGGAAACTTCTGTCATTGGTCTTCCAAAGAAACAAGTGCCTCTGAAAAATAATTGCTTTGACCTGGGAATGACCCATTTCCTGAGGGTAAATGACAGAGAAGACACGGAATAGCACTGGGTGAAGATCAAGCTGAAATTTTTACATCTTCCATTCTGGGCCTGAAATGAATGCCTGGTATTTTGACTGTCAGTGCTTGGTTCTCATCAACGAAGTGGCACGAGTTCAGGTATGTCCTGTTGCTGACAATTAATCACTCTTCTGACCCATTACAAATAGATTTAACTTTGTAATCAGTGTGATCTTCAATCCTACTTTCTTGACTGTGATGTTGTTGTTTGCCTGTGAAAATAGCACGACGCTTGCTGTGATCTCTGGTGGGACTGATTGCTACATGCTGCAGGGTACTTACTAACAAGGCAGACACTGTATTTCCTGATTTTTCCTTCAAGACTGCTTAAAGATTTAGCTACTTGTGTAATCTGTATTCAGTGATACAACACAAAACTTCCTTATCCTGTTTGCCAGATACAGTGTATAAAGCTTGTAAATAAAGATGCATTTAATTTGCATAAATTATTAGTTTGCCAGAGAATTGTGATTTTTATCAAAGATTCTGTAATGAAAGCTTATTGTTGCAGAAACTATTTGGGCAATCAATCATGATCATAAGTCTGCATATAGCTGGAAAACTTATAAATGTAATTCATCAAAAACATCCATGTTAATTAGGGTCAAGCCACCATAAAATATAGATTCCTCTACTGAATATAATTTATCAGTGAAATTAATGTAAGGAATAGAAAGGAGGAATGTTTTTGACTTTACAGTCAGAGTGCTTTCACAAAAACATCTGGTTGAAGAAGTAAACAAAACATCCTAAATCCCATTGGCTTTGACAGTACAAGTGGATTATTTCACCAGGGCGCTTCCTGTTATTGACTGCAAAGTATTATTAAATAGTAACAGAAGTGTTTCTTTCCCATACGTGAAAAATTGGATTGCTCCAGAGGCCAGTTATATTACAGGAAAAAATTCTTTGACATTTCTTCAAAATGCAGGCCGGGTTAGCACAGGATTGTCACCGGCCGATGCCCTGAATGGTGCCCATTCTCAGTAGCTGCCACACAGTTTCACAGAGGACAGAGGCTTTCCTATTTGCATTTTTACTGCGTTCCCACTACTTATGAAGGGGAGACTAAGGAATGAATGGGCACAGACTGCTGATTTATCCCCAAGTACAAAGCACATTGGCAGGATTGTGGAGCTGGTGATGCTGCTACCTTACTGTCATACACATTAAAAAGTATTAGTAGCAGGCAAGAATGAAAATCTGTCTCATAATTTTCATCTTTTCTTCTTCAACCCTGCCACATATTTTAAAAGATCAGATAAAAAATTACACTGTGGAATGCATACATTTACACACACACACACATTTTCTGTGCTTGACAAATTACTGAAACTGAAAGGGAATGAGCATGCACAGCTCAGCTGCTGTCACTGGAAGGTGGCAGTGCTCAGTCTGTCACAGGGCCAGGCCCGGAGCCATTTTTTCCCTTAAGCCTGTGATAAAGCACAGAAACAGATTTTTTTTCTGTATGTATTAATCATCTGAATCTTTATAATTTAAATGTCAGATGCATAAATTACTTGTCATGGATTAATGAAAATGAAACATGCCCTTTGTATTGGAAAGTACAATCACAATACTATCTCTCTGACACAATCTCTATGATTTTTATTCAAATTTTAGATCATTTGAATGACTATGGAATAGGTGAGGCCCTGGGAAATAAATTCCAGGTGTTCGTTTGGTAGAACGAGGGTGAAGGAGGAGGGGGGAAGTGGTCTTTTTTTTTTTTTTTTTTTTTTTTTTTTTTTTTTTTTTTCCTTGCGTTCATAGAGGTAGGTCGCTGGCACTTGGAAATACCCTGTGAGGTTGCACCTTGTCCTCCCACATTCAGCTTTTGTTTTCCTTAATTTAAGGATAAATCTATCTGGAATAGCTTTCAGAGAACTTAACTCCTCCGTTTGCTGCCAGTATCCCTCCTTGAGTTCTCCACACGAATCCGCTGCCAACCCACTGTAATTAGCTTGGAAGTTGTGAGCATTATTCCGTTTCATTTCGGCGAAAGTATCATTTCAGAGGGCCACTGGAGATAACGTAAGCGCCAGCTCCTTTTCCTCATTATCTCCTTCCGTAGCACCAGCTGGAGGGATCACTCGTCTTAACAGCTTGCCGTCGCGTCTCCTCTGGAGCCTTGTTTTGTCGCTATCAGCAGCCGGCAGCCGGGGAACACCTCCGCTCCGATAGCTCACCCCCCCGGGCGGGCAGCCCGGCGCGGCTCCCGGGGAATGGAAAGCGCGGCGGGGCCGTGCGGGGCTCCAGACAGCCCCAGGAGCTCCGAGGGCAGGCACAGCTCGCCCGCCGCCGGGCCTGGCTGTGCGGGCTCCGGGGCACAGGCTGGGGCCAGAGGGTGCCTGCAGGCAGCCTTGCCTGGCAGGGGACTCTGCCTGGCAAGATACAGCTGTTTGCTGTGCCTTTGGAAACCTCCATGCCCAAGGAGCCCTCAGATCCCCCTTCAGCGGCGCCGCTGAGGGCAAGGCGGGGGCCGGCCCTGTCCCTTGCTGTCAGCCCCTTGCCGTCAGCCCCTTGCCGGCAGCCGCCTGTTGGAGCTGAGCAGCCTCCCGCCCCCGGAGCGGGGACAGGGGACAGGGGACACGGGAGGGAGTGTCGCCCCGGTGCTCCTGCGGGCCGTGAGCGGGCGGCGGGCAAGGGGCACAGAGATCCATGTACACGCGGGGTGGTCACTTCGGACCCGCCCCCGAGGGGGGCAGAGGAGGGATACACATAGAGCGTCGTCTCAAACCAGCACCCGAGGGGCAGAGAAAAGGATTTTACACGTGGGGTGCCACTTCAGACCAAAATCCGAGCGAGACATAGCAGGAACGTACATGCGAGGTGTCACCTCAGACCCTACTCCCACCCACAGCGCTCCCGCAGGAAGCGCAACAAGCGCCGCCGAGTGCCCTGCGCGTCCGTCCCGGCCCACCCGCCCGTGGACTACGCTTCCCAGCAACCCCGCGGGTGCTAGCTCCACCCCCGCCCGCCCTTTCTCCGCCGCATGGCATCATGGTCTCTGTAGTCTCCCCTCGGCACGTAGATCCCTTCCCTGCACCGAGGCTTGGCGGCGAACGAAACTATCGCTCCCGTCCGCCCCTGCGGCGCCGCGCGTGCGCCGCCGGCGTGGAAGTGCGCGAGGCCGCGGCGCTGCGGGCACTGAGGCGGCCGAGGGGCGGTGAGAGCGGCGGCGGCTTCCGCGTCGGGCGGGGGGTGGCGGGCGGCGCTCGGTACCGCACGGGCGGCACCGGCACCGGCGGCGTCTGAGAGGCGGCGGTCGTTGTCCGGCGCTCAGGTAATGCGCCTGTGAGGGCGGCCGAGGAGCGGGTGCGGGTGAAGCCCGGGCGGAGCGGAGCGATGTCCCAGCCCCAGCAGCCGCCGCCGCCGTCCCCTCAGCAGCAGCCGCCGCCTCCGTCCGTCTCCAAGAAGCGAGACCGGCGCATCTTCTCGGGCACCTGCCCCGATCCCAAATGCCAGGCGCGGCTGTTCTTCCCGGCGCACGGGCCGCAGGGCAGCGGCAGCATCGAGTGCACGGACTGCGGGCGGCGCCACGAGCAGCGGCAGCTGCTGGCCGTGGAGGAGGTGACGGACCCCGACCTGGTGCTACACAACCTGCTGCGGAATGCGCTGCTGGGCGTCAGCGGCGCCGGCCCGCCCCGCAGGAACACTGAGCTCGTCAAAGTCAATGGCCTTTCCAACTACCACTGCAAGCTCCTGGCCCCTATCCTGGCCCGCTATGGGATGGACAAACAGACTGGCAAAGCCAAACTTCTCACGGAGATGAACCAGGGAGACATCTTTGACTGCTCCCTGCTGGGCGACCGCGCCTTCCTCATCGAGCCAGAGCACGTCGAAACCATGGGTTATGGGAAGGACCGCTCTGGCAGCCTCATCTACCTTCACGACACCCTGGAGGACATCAAGAAGGCCAACAACAGTCAAGAGTGCCTCATTCCTGTCCACGTAGATGGAGATGGCCACTGCCTTGTCCACGCAGTCTCACGAGCGCTTGTTGGCAGGGAACTGTTCTGGCATGCTCTCCGAGAGAACCTAAAGAAGCATTTTGAGGAGAATCTAAGCCACTACAAGGCGCTTTTCCATGACTTTATTGATGCTGCAGAGTGGGAGGATATTATCAATGAATGTGACCCTTTGTTTGTTCCTCCAGAAGGTGTGCCAATGGGCCTTAGGAATATTCACATCTTTGGCCTGGCCAACGTGCTCCACCGGCCTATCATCCTGTTAGACTCCTTGAGTGGAATGCGAAGCTCTGGAGATTATTCAGCAACATTCCTCCCTGGCCTGATACCTCTGGAAAAATGCATGGGGAAAGATGGCATGTTGAACAAGCCAATCTGTATTGCGTGGAGTAGCTCAGGACGTAACCATTATATTCCTCTGGTTGGAATAAAAGGTGCTGCTTTACCTAAGCTGCCTAGGAAGCTGCTTCCTAAAGCCTGGGGAGTTCCTCAAGACCTCATCAAAAAGTACATCATGTTAGAGGAGGATGGTGGTTGTATTATTGGAGGAGACAGAAGTTTGCAGGATAAGTACTTGATGAGGCTTGTTGCTGCAATGGAGGAGGTTTTCATGAGTAAACACGGTATCCACCCCAGTCTGGTAGCCGATGTGCATCAATATTTCTACAGAAGGACTGGTGTAATAGGGGTCCAGCCCGAAGAGGTCACTGCAGCTGCCAAAAAAGCAGTGATGGACAACCGCCTTCACAGGTGCCTCATCTGTGGGGCTCTTTCAGAGCATCACGTTCCCCCAGAGTGGCTGGCTCCTGGGGGGAAGCTGTATAACCTGGCAAAAACTACTCATGGGCAGCTAAGGCCTGACAAAAATTACAGTTTTCCCCTGAACAGTTTGGTGTGCTCTTACAACCCCGTGAAGGATGTGCTGGTGCCAGACTATGGCCTGAGCAATTTGACTGTTTGTAACTGGTGCCACGGTAACTTAATGCGTCGTGTCAGAGAAGATGGGTCTGTTTTGTATATTGATGGAGACAGAACTAATACTAGGTCTTCAGGTGGCAAATGTGGCTGTGGATTCAAGCATTACTGGGAAGGTAAAGAATATGACAATCTGCCTGAGGCTTTTCCTATAACTCTAGAGTGGGGTGGAAGAGTGGTGAGAGAGACTGTCTACTGGTTCCAGTACGAAAGTGACACCTCTTTGAACAGCAACGTGTATGATGTCGCCATGAAACTTGTTACCAAGCACTTCCCCGGTGAATTTGGTAGCGAGATCCTTGTGCAAAAAGTGGTCAACACAATACTGCACCAAACTGCCAAAAAGAACCCTGATGATTATACCCCTGTAAATATCGATGGTGCTCACGCCCAAAGAGCTGATGATGTACAGCAAGGACAAGAGTTAGAGTCACAACTTCCAACCAAAATCATTTTGACTGGACAGAAGACTAAAACTTTGCACAAGGAGGAGTTGAATATGAGCAAAGCTGAAAGAACTATTCAGCAGAACATTACGGACCAGGCTTCCGTCATGCAGAAACGGAAAAGTGAAAAATTGAAACAAGAGCATAAAGGGCAACCCAGGACTGCTTCTCCTGGGGCTGTTCGTGAGGGGCCCTCGTCTGCACCTGCTACACCAACCAAAACCCCCTATTCTCCAACGTCTGCAAAAGAAAAGAAAATTCGAATAACCACCAATGACGGGAGGCAGTCAATGCTTACCTTGAAGTGCACTACCACCTTCTTGGAGCTCCAGGAAGGCATAGCAAGAGAATTTAATATTCCTCCGTATTTGCAATGTATTCGCTACGGCTTTCCTCCAAAAGAGCTTCTGCCTCCCAAAGAAGGCATGGAAAACGAGCCTGTTCCTTTGCAGCACGGTGACAGGATTGCCATAGAAATCCTGAAGGGCAAGGAGGAGAGCAGGCAGGCTGCCTCAGCACACTCAGCCCATGCTGTGAAGCACGAAGATGTTGCCGTGACCAGTAAGATCTCGTCAAAGGATCTGCAGGAGCAAGTCGACAAGGAGATGTATTCGCTCTGTCTTCTGGCAACGCTCATGGGTAAGGCTGACTTGGTGTTATTCTTCAAAATTGTGTTCATAAGTAGAAAATAGCATGTTGCAAACTGTAGTTACATGTACATTTCTCTTTTTCTTAAACCGTGGTTAATCAGGAAAATCCCTTATTCTTTTATTAGAAGAAGATTTAATATGTTGTCAGTGACTTTTAGAAATGTTTTTCTTTCGTATGACATATATAAGATAGTTGTTCTTCCTTTGCTGTAAAGTCCTCTTTTAAAAATTGCTGTCTAGCAATTTTTTTGTTAGAGGTGATTGCATTACTGTCCTTTCTCTCTTTTTTTCCTCTTTTTTTCCTGCCTCTCATTAGGCACACATTTGAAGTCTACGTGTGAAAGCTACAGACTTTTTTTTTCTACATCTCCTTCAGGTTTCAGGAAATAAATTCAGAGCAGGGGTGAGAATGGGATGCTGAGTGTCTGCTCACTGGAAGTCTGAGGAACAAATCTTTACCTTTGTAGCAGGAGGAAATCCTGACATTTGGCCCCACAGGGAGTTGTCTTGGTTTAAGAAAAAGAAAAATGCCTAAATCTGTTAGTTTTAAATGAAGATCTGATCTTTTTAAAGAGCTGAGAAAAGTGTTATTTCAGAATATAAACAGAGGAGAAATAGAAAGAATCGAAACATGGATCTGAATTCCAAAGGTTGGACATGAGGTTGCAAAGCTATATTTATTAATTATCAGTCATGTAAATCTGACTGAATAATTCAAGACAAAAGGACTTTTCTCAGGTGCCTGTGTTTTTTATTTTCCTTTTTGAACTCAGGACCTCCATTTGTGTATTTTGTTCATCAGGTTTCACATTTCTTGCTGCTTTCTGGCAGGAACGAGAACTGTAATTATCATACATTCAGCTCTGCGAACCAGTTGAATAGTCATGTTTACAGGGTTTTTTTTGTGGGAGCCTTCTCTTTTGCTGGAGGGATTTGGTGTGGCTAAAGCATGTGATGTTTCAGAAACGAAACAATTACGTAATCACAGAGTGGTATGTCAGAAGTTCAGCAAGCAGAACTTTGATTCTTTTCCAAGTGTGATTGTTTACTCCTGTGTCTTTTACAAGTTAGTGTGCTGAATCACTACTCACCTCGTCACTCTGACATTTACACCCCAGTTCCAAAGTGCAGGAAAAAGTTAGGTTTAAAAGTTGTCTTAATTTTGAGATGAAGCTTAAAATAATCCTTTCCTGTCTGCAGGAAATACTGCTGAAAGTATAATTACTGACTTCAAAAAACTTTGTCATGCTTTAAAAATACCATGGTTACTTCAGCATTAAGGTGTGTCATTATTTTACAGGTGCTTATCCATAAACTGTGAGCTGATCTCGCAAGAATGCAAGAATGACTTTTTATCTTTGCTGTCACTGCTGTTAGATTCTGCTTTAAGAGCACTGGTTAGAATAGAATTTGTCTCACCCTTCTCTGGCTGCATCCATTGTGCATTACTTGGTTCAGCAAGTGCTAAACCAAGCAGTTATAAAACCTTATGTGACTACTGAATAAGATGCTATTATTGTATCATCACCTTTCTCATTGGGTCTTCATTTTCCTTTAAAAATACTTGTGGGAGAAATCTAATTACTAGACTGTTCACAATTGTGATTTTTCAACAGATTAACAAACTTCTTAAGTCCTTGCACTTTCTTAAGGGTGGCAATTCCTCAAGGTGGCATATTCAGCCTTTTTGGGACAAAAAGCCTTAGTTCTTCTCAACAGCATTTCTGTAGTGCTAAAAACTGCTGCAAAGGTCTGACAGCCGGTTTTGTAACTTTGCCCTCCTGAAAACATTCCTGTAATGCAGTGAGATTAGAATGTATGGAGGGGAGATGCTGTTGAGATAGGTCATTGGACCAGACACACTTTTCCCCAGTGCCTCTAAGTGGAAGTGTGTCTTAAACATCCATAATTATTCATTCTGTGTGCTTAAAACATTTTCTTTCATACAGAGTCTCCTGTAGGCTGAAATATTTTCTTATTTCAGCTACTAGAATTTTTCTTTTCTGGTCTCAGCTACGTATTAGAATTTTCGATCATGTTCTTTAATGTTCCTGTATATAACTTTTAAAAAAGCCCTGGGAAATTAAATACTATAATTTCTGGACCAATTAACATATTATGCATGATTTTTTGTAAAGCTTTCTCTTTTTGTTTTGTTTTGTTTAGCTCAAAATACAGAATTCTATAGGGAAATTACTAAAGGAATTGAAATTTTGCATTAACATATTTATAACATTATATTTTAAACCAGATTTAATTACATCCATGGAGAGGCACTCTGAATATGTGCAAGCTAGATATAAATTTATTTTGATTGGTTTGTTTTTCATTGATGAATTCATCCATACACAAGGAATGAAAATAGCCAGGTTTCAGTTTAATGTATTATTTGATACCAGGATTTTCTTGAAATTAAACAGCTGGCTTTGAAGCCAGCTGTACTTCCCTATAACGTATGTTTATCAGTTGAGTTTCTTATTTGTGATGCACTTGCTGCGTTCTCTCTGCTGTCTGAAGTGACAGTCCAGGGCTTGCAGCAGCTGCAGGCTAATGTATACCAGTGAACAAGGCCTGTTTGTGGTAGGATAGCCTGGATTTGTTCCCATACCTTAATGTTCTGGGGTTGAGGTCTGGTCTGAGAAAGTGTGTACTGGAGTAGGAGCAGTATAATCTCTTTGATAAATGTAGTGTCTTGAGGGAGTTTTTAATCTAACTAAATGATCATCCAAATTAACTTGTGATCTATAAACGTCTTGCTACCATGGCAAACAAATCCAAAACAGACGGTAAAACTCAACTAACAACAAAACATGTGCAAACCTCAAATGTAGTTTAGTTGAGTCACACACACTACTTCCCCTGATCTGGGAAAGTCCAGTTGTAACTGTGGGCTTTTTTGGTCTTCTAGTGGGAGATGTCTATCAAAACAGTGTCATTAGTTTGTATTTCTTTCAGTGGCTGATGCTTTTGTATTGTGAGCCCTGCTCTCCATGCTTTCCTGCATGTAGTACTTGTTAGCATTGCATAAAAGGCTGTCTAAACAGTGATGCCTCCCTTGTGCAAGGCTTGAAAAATCATGACCACAGCAAATAGGGAATGTTTCCTTGGAAAATGTCAGTAGTTCTAAAACTGGGCTTTTTATTGAAGTCCAGTGTGTGTCTTGTGGAATGAAAGGGAGTCCTTCAAATAGTAATGGATTGCTGGATGCGGCAGTAAAGGAGTCCTTAGTATGGAGTCCTGCTGGCTGTGGCCTCTTCAGGCTTTGGTGGTCTGACAGCTGTATTCTGTTACTTCTCAGTGCAGTGGTCTTTTGGATTCCTGTGGGCAGGGTTTAAACCATCAGGAAGACTTGGAAGAGGCACAGCAGTGATGCTCTGGTCACGCTGTGTATAGGGAAGTGCATTTCAAAGTGTCACTGAGAGTAAGGACACAGGTAGCAGTGACAGAAGACTTCCTTCAGTAGATCATGGAAAATAAGAAAGAAGAGCAGCTGGTTTATTACTTGGCTGTTCATCTTGGAAGTGAAGGTCACATTTGTGAGCTTGATGTGTGAATGAATGCAATGAGCCTGAGCATATATGATTTGAAGGCATGCTTTCAAAATTAATCAGATTATATAGGTCTCCTGTCTTTAAAACATCCAAAGACAGAATGTGATGAATGTGCACTGTACCTTTGTAAAGAGAATCAGGGTTTAAGTAGTGCCTGAGGTGGAGAGGTGAGCGACAGTTGTGGGGGAGCAGATGAGCAGGGGAGCATACAGAGTCCTGTGCCTCCAGTGCTCTTTTATTTTATTTTCCTCATAACAGCAAGCAAAGACATATTGGTGAGTTATACTTTACAGCCTCACACATTGTGGCTGTCTCTATCCATGTAGTACAACCAGGAGTACAACTATAGTTGAAGATCTGCATTTTCCAATTTTAATAGAAATTTGAGAGATGTGGTTGTTGATTATTTCAACCCCTACAGGAGGGGGCAATTTCTGTCTAAAATATCTTGATTTGTTCCCTGAATATTTGATGGAAAGTGGGAAAACCAAATTTTTTCTGAAAATGTGTTTGCACTGTAGCTGTTTCTGCGTCAGGAGAATAGAATTTATCAGAACTTTCCGTTTGTACTGCTTAGACAGCTACAGCACGTGTCACTTCTCTGAAGCAGGTAAGTGGTTAGCAAAATAAGGAAGAGGGTATAGGCAAAATGCAGATCTGAACTGATTGAGCAGGTGCTGTTAGGTCACTTGATATTCCATCACTGTAACCAATTTTTCTGTTCTTTATATTCCTTTCCTTATGTAGTCTAGGTTGGGGTTTTTTTTTCTCTCCATGACGTTTAAAGTTGTCACATTTCAATGCCAGTTTTGGCATTGTTGAGAAACATTGGTTATACAGGGCTGCTAGGGCCTCAGGATTGGTATTTTGTTTCCAGCTCTCAAGAAAAGCAAGGTGCAGACACAGCTTCTATGCAGCTGCCTGGGTGGACATTTGTGTCTCAGCTGCAGTATTAAGTCTGCTGTGTGGCAGCTGTGAAATTGAGTTCTGATTTTTAAAAAGGTGTAGGAATAGAGAATTGAAGTTTTAATGATTAAGGATATGTGCTTGAATTTTGGAAGTGTGTTAGCAATTTCCTAGTTTAATGTTGAAAGCAGAGGTAGGAAGGGAATAGAGACTCATGTTTAGGGCCTGGCAAAGAACCAGGAGCTGCACCTTCAGTCGAATCAAATTTGGGAACCTTTGTACTAGAACATGTAGGATATTTTACTGCAGACAATGGTATATTTTTCTGAAAGTCTTTCAATGTCCTAGGCTCCTGTTCTGTGCATTTGCAATAAAAATTCAAATTCTTAATTGCATAGAAGAGAAGAAGGACTCAGCTTTTGATTTAAGGAGTTACATTTTCAGCCATTATCTATAATATGAAAACCCAGCTGTTTAATTTTAATGTTTGTGTTTGATTTTTACAGGAGAGGATGTTTGGTCTTACGCCAAGGGGCTTCCTCAGTTGTTTCAGCAGGGTGGAGTGTTCTACAGCATAATGAAGAAAACAACAGGTATTTTTTTGGTTTTGGTTTTTATTTCTTCCTTCCTCCATTTCCAAATCCTGAAAATTGTAAACTGATATTAAGTCACTTGTAAGCATAAACATATGTTTTTTTGTTCTATTACTCTGGTAACTTTTCATTCTTACAGTATTTGAGAACTCCTCATGCTCCCTCAGACAGACTAAGACTAGGGAATCTGCCTAAACCTATTTCATGGAACTTAACCTTCTTATTTTCTGAAATTTCCACTTTCTGAATTGTACAAACAACTATTTTTTTTTTTATTCATGACTGTATGACCAAAGAAAGTCAACTGATTTTTTTTTCTGCTGTAAAGATCAAACAACAACAAAATCATAGGGCCTATTCCTGTTACTTTAAGATGCTTACTGAATAAGGACCTTTCTTGTCTGCTTCTTAGTAGATCTTTTGTATGGAGTACTGTATGTTTTACATTTAAATGGTTGGTTAAATTTGTTTTTCATATTCCTAAGATTAGTGTTCAAAAGCAAAATTATCCATCACCTTCTCGAATTGCTGAATGTTGCATCTTGGGCTCTGTGCAGAATAACCAAGTAAATAGAGTATATTTGATTTTTAGGTGGTTTTACAGATACTGCCTACAAAGAATAGCAACTGTTTCTTTAGAGAAGACAGTACTAAGGAGTTATTTTCTCTCAAAGTTTATTTTGTTGATGAAATCTTTACATTCACAGTTTAGCTCTTGTGGTTTCAGCTATTATAATGGTTCCTTTGCTGCTTTCTTGCTGTATGATTTTTTTCTTAGGCAGTTTTATCAACCGTAACTTTATCTTACTTATTTCTGGAAATAAATTAAAATGTGCGATATACTCAATGCCCACTACCTCTCACTGAATTATTAGCCAAGATAATAGAGTTAGCATGCAAGTGTGTTATATCTGATCTGTTTGCTTTTAGTTTTCCTTCTTTTACTATGCCTGTACAGTAATGAGTGGTGTGTTGTTTGTGGAAAGTGAATCAGCTTAAACAGTGTCTGATGGAAAGAGTATTTTTGACCAATTAATGGCTAGCCTGAAATGAATCCAAGGAATTGTAACCCAACTCACCGAAAATGTCTGACTTAAGCCATTTTTCTCAGCTTACTGTGTAAGAAATAAGGCTGCATGAGGTGATAGTGTAAAATGGCTGCATACAAAAAAGTGCAATAATTTCAAATACAGACTGTCTTGGTAGGTACAATTCCTATTTCAGCATTAGCACACTTCTACAATTCCAGTGGGCAACAATCTGACTCACCTTTCCAGTTTAAGAAGCTACTTACCTATTTGTAATCTTCTAGGTAATGTAATAATGCACCTGTCACACTGGACCTTTGGAACAAAGCTGTGAAGTATAGGTACTGAAGTGTCTGTGAAGTGTAGGTACTGTTAATCAATTGAAACTTGATTTAATAGATCTTGTTTAGGATCTTACTTTGAGATTTCAGTATTGCAGTTTCAGAGGAGGTTGTGGTCAATCGTAGGAATTGTTGCAGTTCCCTCCTTTGCAAATGAAAGTTGTGCTGCTAAATTATATATTTTAAATACGTTCTTCAGGCTAAGTTAGACAGGTAGGTGTTTGAGGTTAAATTTTGTTCTTCATTTTGGCTGTTTGGTTGTTGGTTCCCATGGATATGCAAAGAAAGGAGCTACATGTCTGTAGCTCTCAGAATAAAATCTTATTTGTAGGTCCTCTGCAGTTGTGCATATGTGAATCAGAAGCTGTGGGGGATGAGTGAGATTGATCACTAGGTTCATTAGTATCAAAACAGTTTAATAACTTATCAAGTTACTGAGTGACCTTTTCCACTGTTGCCCAAAATACTAATTTTGAAAGCACTGTATTTGGTAACACAGAAATAGAACTTACTTGTTGTGTTTCTTCCCTTCTGAATAATTTTTGGTGGTTTTCTTGAAGAATTTTGAGAATGGGAGGAAAAATCCCGACAATTTACCTGTTCCTGGCACCTTTTAAACTGTGTTGTTTTCATTGTAGCTCTCCATGCATAGTTGATGGAACTAAAGTGAAGAGAATGGTTGCAGCCAAGGTTGCATCTGCAGATAGCTTTTAAGTCACAGAAAGTCACCATCACTGAAGTGATAGCTTACTGCTTTTACCACAGCCTGCATGGGACAGAGTTGAAAGAGTTATTTTGTGTTTTATGATGATAAACTGTAAAAAATGAATGTTGTCCATTTTTGGTGCACAGAAACTTCAGGACTTAAAATTATTTAGTGAACTCTCAGTTTTAACAGATTGGTCAAATTGTAAGCGGGACAATTAAATGAACAGCAGATCAAAAATATGTTTGTTTTGTAGAGGTTAATGGTTATAATCTCCAGGACTACTAAATACAGTAAGCTCGAAACACTTCTGTTAATTTAACAACACTTCCTCTCAGAGGAGAAGACAAAATAGCAAATGTGAAGTTCCTCAGGCTTAGCAGCAGTTCTAACTAGTATGGAAGTAGTCCTAAACAGTATTTCTCCAGATAATGTTTTGAAATGTTCTCCTTGTCAGTTTTCTGATTTTGAGTTTTGATGGTTTGGTTTTTTCTGGTTTTGGGGGTGTGGGGTGGTGGTAGTGATGGGGTTTGGCTTGTTTTACATCACTGCAAGCATAGAACTGCAAGTTGTAGCGGTGTGGTGATTTTATCTTGTAATAGTACAGTATTGTCTCTTCATCAGAGTCATCATAAAAAGCAGCAGCATCTTTGCATCATACTGTGGTTATTGTATGGCATAAAAGCCTAAGTTTTTTCTCCCACTTCTAGTAGTAACTTCTAGTGTTTGATTTTACACACTTGATTCAGTAAATTTAAATACAGTAATTACTGTGTGTTGAGAGTATGCCTTAAAATATGTTAGCACTTTGAATAACTTTTCCTATCTTTATAGGTTTGGCTGATGGCAAGCACTGCACTTTTCCACATCTGCCTGGTAAAAACTTTGTGTACAATGCAGCAGAAGACAGATTGGAGCTGTGTGTGGATGCTGCAGGGCACTTCCCCATCGGTCCTGATGTTGAAGAGCTGGTTAAAGAGGCCTTAAGTCAAGTGCGAGCAGAAGCTACTTCAAGAAGCAGGGAAGCAAGTCCTTCACATGGAATGCTGAAGCTGGGTAGTGGTGGAGTAGTGAAAAAGAAATCTGAGCAACTACATAACATAACTGCATTTCAAGGAAAGGGTCATTCCCTAGGAACTGCGTCTAGTAGTCAACAACATGATCAAAGAGCCAGGGAAACACCACTTTTAAGAAAGCATAGCACAGAAACGGACTTCAGTCCTTCTGCTAAAATTGAGCCTTCTGTATTCACAGCTGCTTCTGGTAACAGTGAGCTTATTCGAATTGCTCCGGGAGTTGTGACAATGAGAGACAGCAGGCAGCTTGACCCCACTTTGATTGAGGCACAGAGAAAAAAGTTGCAGGAAATGGTCTCTTCTATTCAGGCTTCAATGGATAGACATTTGCGGGATCAGAATACAGAGCAGTCAGCATCAGTTGATGTGTCCCAAAGAAAAGTAGAGGCAGTGAGTTCAACTGCTAAAACTGGGAGCTTTCAGGCTGCCTTACCCGAATCATTCTCTGCACCAGGTGGTACTGAACACTTGAATACTGAATCAACTGATGGTAACATGGTGAATTCTGTGGGAGCAACATTCCCTGCAAGGTCTAAAGCACAAAAGGGAAATTCTGTTGAGGAGCTTGAGGAGATGGATAGTCAAGATGCAGGAATCACTAATGCAACTGAGCCAATGGATCACTCTTGATAGGTTAAAATCTAATAAGGGTAGAAGAAATTACTGTTCAAATGTAATGTTTATTGGCTGGGCCACACAAAATGATTAGTTATTAAATCTTGTATGTATGTCAAAGATTATATCATCTTATTCAGTGCATGATAAGCATGTGATTGGCAATAGCTTTCAATATTACCATACTGCTGCCCAGGCTGGCTCTGTTACCTGTAAATTAGTTATTAGGAAATGCACTGAGATGAATATCTGCTGTACATGTGGGTTCTTGAAAATTCTTTGTAATTTTTAATTTCTTAAAAGTCTTAAAATTTAAGCCCATGCAAGGTTCTTACCATGCTAGCTCAAGGCTACCAGAAGGGCTAGAACAGGCAAAACTAGAAACATGGCGAAGTTAATTCTGTCCCAGGTACTTAATTCCAATAAGAAGTACACTATTATCATAAATTAGACATAAATTTCAAAAAGTAACTGAAACTAAACTTCTGCTCAATTAGACAATGCAGCATATACAGTGCTTTTAATTACATTTTGCCGGCACTTATCCAATTTAATAACTTTTTCATTCGTATCCTCCTCTCAGAAATCTTGGAATAAGTGTAACTTTATTAAACTGAAGTCTAAGTTCTCCTATTGTCAGTTAGAAAGCAAGTTAGAAAAAAGGCCACATAGCCTATGGTGAAGATACATGGAGTGTGGTGTGGTTATACATGGCTGTCTGAGCCAACACAACCATTTTGGTGCTCATTGGTAGCATTTCCTCCCAAATACCAAACTTTTGAGACAATTAAGGGAGAGAAGTTGGCAGTTGCAGCTAAGAGCAAATGTTCAGTGGCAAATCCATTTCTTTTAGAAGACTTAGATTGCTAGCATTGGTTAGAAATGGCAAAAATGAAATAACAGCTGTCCTCTTAAGAGCAAATTAACAATTCATTGGAAGGAAATGACTCTCTAACACACATTATCCTAAAGTGTTTGGTGATAATTGAGCTTTTAGAAGCTTGCTGTTTACTCTGTGGGAACAAGGAATACGTGCTGTTTCAGTGTCTATAAAGACTACCCACCTCTCTCAGCCTCACTTCAGTTTGTGATGCAGATTTCCCTGCACCAGTGATAATAGAGCTGGTATCCACTTAAGCAGTGTGTTCATCAGACCTGTAGTGCTAGATTTTAAGAAGCAGCCATTGTGCTTGCTCCCTAAGGATGGAATGTGTTTCTGATATTGCACTTTGCTTCGTATCTTCATAGTCATTTAAATGCACTATTGTTGCTTCTTCTCATGGTAAAATAACATTGAATGGATGAAAAGATGTTAATACAGCTTCAAAGGAATTAAGAGCATTTAAATACTGAAGTCTCTGTTTGTGCACATGTAGGTTTTTACCAGTTCACAAATGTGGTTTGTGTTGTATATGTTTGTATTCAGAAAGTCTCCTCACTTTTTACATTTCTAATCACTTAAACAGTTCTAAGCATTAGTATGATAAAATGTCCCATGAGGAAGGATTTATTTTTGTATGTAGAACTGAAACGAAGCAAGTCACTTAAAGAATATCCCTTCTCTTTTGTCAAAATAAATTAAAATGCCTCTGTTGGTTAACTTTTTATGTAGATGGTACAGATATTTTATGGTTTCATACACTACTTAGAGGTAAAATAAAAATATATCACATTTTCACAAATAAATGAAAAATGTTAAGATCTCAAATTGCTATCTGGTAAGTTAGCAATTTGGAAACTTGGAATGTATGAAGTAATTGGCTTGCCAGAACTGACCTTGCTGATGCACTGATTAACTGGCAGAGCTTATTCAATGAGAAACAGGATGCACATGCAGCACCTGGAAGCCTGCCAGGACTTCTGAAAACATTTAGTCTCCCATGAATCAGTCTAGCTCACTGAAGGCTGCATCTATATAGAATATGTTGAGTAGAGGCTTGTGCTTTGTCACAGTGTTAGAAAAGTATAGCAGTGACTTGTTCCTGGGAAAGAATTTCAATTGGTAGAGGCTGAGGGGGAGGAATCTCCTGGATCTCTTGGATTTTAGACCAGGTAACCAATGTTTTGACAGTTTTAACCTTTTCTTTGGGAAAAAAAATAGTCTTCCTTGGCTGAAAAAATAATGAGCGAGCAGTGTATATGAAAGAATTTCAAGTTTGAAATAAATTGAAATATTTATTGCACATTGTTCTTATTTCAAGGAAAAATGCTTTCTTCTTTCATGCCTTTCTGGTAAGACTGCAGAAGTTAGTGTGCCTTTTACTGTGTAAAGAGGAAGGCTTGGTTTAGTTTTGACACACTTCCCATTTCACAAGTAATTTGACATTTTTCTTCTTATCTAAATAGACATAGAAACAGATAATAGCTCTGTTTGACTCACCATTAGTGTCATCTGAGGCCCACTCAAGTCATGTAGATCAGAACCCTCCAGTTCCTAAAGAAGATGGTCTCACAGGACTGGTAAAATGGTGTCAATCACAAGATCCACTGGTGGGAATTCTGGAAGGCAGGGCTGTGCATATTTCTTTGCCGTGTTCTTACCTCACATAGGTTTTTTCATGCATTTAATATCAGTGGTTTTGAGAAAGATAGATAGCTTTTGATACTCTCAAGTGAAGCTAAACTTCATCTACATGCCAGTGAGATGTGTGACTGTGCAGAAGAAGTGAAATAAAGAACACTGAAGTGTTAAGTTGGAACAGATGTTTCATTTGGTTGCTGGCAGTGGGTGCAAATGTAAGTTCAGACAAATCTGTGTGCCTGTCTAAGGAGTACCAGTGTGTTTCTTAGAATTCCCTCTTAGAATCAGGAAAATGCTGGTGGGGTACAAGGGCAGGGAAGACTTTGGCTCATTGTAAATGAGAAGATGTGTCAGTAGGACTTCTCAAATGTCAAGAATGGTGCCCTTTTCTTGAAAAGTAAAGGCAAACAACCCACATTCTTGCTACCAGATTGCCTGTGGAAACAGGTTGCAGTTTTGAGTACCCACCTTGATTACTTTCTTGTCTGAAGGCCAACGATCTTCTACACTGCATCTCATGGCAAAGAAGACACATTAGAAAATCCTAAATGTTACTATGGCTTAGTATGTATAAGCCAAAGAAAAGATGATTACTAAAAATACAGGCCAAAAATAAAAAGGGGAAGGAACTAGATTGCTGATGAGCATATGGGAAACCTTGGGAGAACAGATCAGTTTTCCTGGGAAATGCAAGACTTTCACTACTTCATATGGCTGGCTGCTTGCTAAAGTTGACTTCTTGATCGGGCTGTTTCTCTCTAAATTGTTTGCATTTCAGTGAGGGAAAATAAATAGCAGATTTTCAAATGAAATCAAAGAAATGTATTTGGGACGTCTTCCCTGTTGTAGTCACAAAACAGCTGCGTGCGTTGTTGGCTTTGTGAATCCCATATAGTTTACTAGTCTTGTGCTGGCTGCAAAATACAGGCTAGACATTGCTTCTGACAGAGTGCTCTAGCAGTGTCACAGAGGCACAGTGCCACAGGGCTGTGTGCTAACAACCCTGCCAGGCCAAAATACTTGATTCATAATCTTTCATAAGGTAGGATCTGTTGTCACTGTCACAGGGTTAGTGGAGTTGCTTGCTACCTTTTCAATGTGCTGAAAATGCCAGGTAACAGAATTCTTGGTATGTTTACAGTTGGGAGAGTGATGCTCAACCTGAGTTGTTTGGAAAATGAATGATTTAAGAAAATGCCACTGTTATCTCTACATTTGTTTGGCTCCTATTTTTAAATATCAGAATCTACATGCTTTTGTAAAATAATATGAATATGAATATGAAGTTAATCCTTTTGTTTAAAAAAGCCACAATGGAGAGTGGTTTCTTTGTTTTGCTTGTGGATATCAGTTTAGCTTCATGAAGAAGTTGCTTAAGATCTTCAGAATGCAGGATTCCCTCTGAGCCCTTATGCCTGTGGTTGAGCAATAAAAGGTTGAAACGAGTGGTATTTTCAGAGTTATTTTACGTTTGATGAGGATTATTGCCAAGAAATGAAAGAGTGCACTTTTAGGAGGGAATGCTATTTAAAATGTATAAATAGGGATTAAAATAGTGTATATATTTAGAAAAAAACTTTTTAAAAAGTAAGTGCTTTACATGTTGAATTAAAAATAAATTAGCATAGAAACTATACCATCTTCACAGTACTGGCTGTTATCCAGCAAGGTTTGGTTTGTTTTATTTGTGATTGCTGTACTAATTATATTTGATTTTTTTATCTGTACTGTAACAATAGTGTATTATAACAGTATATAGTGTACTATACTACACTTCACTGTACAGTATTTGGAATTTTCTTTGATTGCTATATTAAAACTATAAGTTAAAACATCTGCTGTGGTTTTATAAGGTGTAATTTTTATCTAGCCTTTCACACTTGTTGTTCATCAGCTTGTTTAATTAATGCTGATTTGCCTACAAAATGAGTCAGTTGATTAATTTCTGCATTTTGAATATAAATTGCATTATACTTGCATACATGAATACTAGTACAGAAGTTGAAAAACTGATACAATTCCTAGAAAACTAAAATCTGATGTTACCCATTTTCCTTTAGTAATGGTTCTTTTAAAAAAGAATTTGAGATAAAAGCTCTTTAAGGAAAAAGCTGCGGTTTTTGATTTCGTGCCTATCTAAATATTTCATTGAACACATAGGACCTTTGAATTTGAGAGATTTCTAAACCATATATGTTTCCTGTATTTGAGACCAAAATTCAAGACCTGAATCTTCTTTTCAAAGTTGTCACAAAGAAGATGTAGAAAAATGCTGACCAAGTTAGCATTTAAGATACCTTGCAATCTGTGATTTGAAACGTTGGTCAAAATGTATTTCAAAGCAAAATTTTAATGCATGCATGTAATATTCAAGTATGAATAGTACAATTTGGAAGAACTAGGCTTTTGAAAATTTGGCAATACTCAAAGATGAACATATTGACAACTGTTTAAATTATCTCTGTGCTTTTCCCACCAGCTACATGTGGTACTTTGTTTCACAAATTGGCTTTAATCAAAACTTCTGAGCTTAGAAACAAGCCATAAGACCCATCTGCAAAACTCTTGTGTTACTTCTTCCGGTATTTACTGAAAGGCTTTAATTCCAAGTGTGCTAGCATTAAAGCATTCTTTAAAATGATGGGTGTAAATACACAGAGTTAATTTTGCTTTTATGTCATATCATGAAGAATTGAAAATTATCCTTCAGAAGATTTATATTTCAAAGGTTTAAATGCTTAATGCTAAGCTAGAAATTTGCTCATCTTTATTAATACAGTGCTTATAATCTGAACCAAAACTAGTACTGAAATATATGAAGCAACAAAGGTAAGTCTGCTTTGGAAGTGTTTTCATTTTACTTCTGCAATTAATTGTACAGTCTTAATATTTATCTAAATTTTTTATTTTGGATTGGAGTTGTTGGGTTGTTATTTGATGTTTGTCTCATTTTTTTCTTATGCATGTCCACAGCAAGTTTGTTGTAACA
Source organism: Sylvia atricapilla (assembly GCF_009819655.1). Classification (NCBI taxonomy): domain Eukaryota; kingdom Metazoa; phylum Chordata; class Aves; order Passeriformes; family Sylviidae; genus Sylvia; species Sylvia atricapilla. Next base: position 118,377,264 of record NC_089140.1, on the reverse strand, counting down.
TCACTGTGAAACCCTGGCTTCCTCTCACCATAAAACTCTTCAAAATACAATCTTATCCCTAGATAAGTGAGAGTGGACCTTGGATATTCACCAGCATGTGTAGTGTGTTATGGAAGGTGCTTTTGGTATTACAAAGTCAGTTCAAATACCTTATTCTGACTGCAGAAGTTAATTGTAACCATGTTGCTTTGCTTGATGTAGATGCTTTGATATATGTTGGCTTCTACTGGTTTGTGTAGTTTTGAGTATTTATTACTCAGAAATGGATAAATGTAGATATAGACTTATGGCCAAGCTGACAATGCAGAAACCCTGTTGCTGCAGCTGGTTTGAAATGGATTATTTGGATTTGAATTAATTAAATTGATGTATACTGGGTTATTCTGGACATCTGTTAACAAAGAGGAATTAGGCTTCAGTGCAAGCATGACCTCTGTTACAGTAACTTGCAAGCATTTTAAGAGGTTTCAGAAGAGACTACTATTCTTTGTTCTGGTACATTGATTATGAGATAGCTGCACAGACTTGTATTTGGATTTTATCCACCTCTATTTTTAAGACTACCTAATTGTGTTTTCCGCTGGAAATAATAACGCTAGTGGCTTGTCTTGCTGGTAAATCTAATTTTACTTCTGAAGTGATCCTGTAGGTCTGGACTGGGTCTGTGCTATTTGGAAACTTGTATTCAATGAGTGAAAAATTAAAAAGAAAGATGGCAGATGAAGGAAGCTACCAGAAATTAGCCAACAGTCTGTGGAGTCTGGCTGCATGAAATGCACAGTCACTTCTTACAAACCCCATAAGGCATGCTTCAAGCAACTTCTTTCAGAATAAGAAAACATGATTTTATAGGCTACTTTGTCAAGTCAGTGTATAAGATTTTCTTTAAAGCGATCTTTTAGATTGTCACATTGCTGTGTGTTGGGGAAGATGAATCAGGGAAACCTTATAAATATGATTGCTTAGCAAAAGATTCTGAAAATATGAAACCTATAATCGGGATAGAAATGAAAGCTTACTTTGAGTGGTAGGATACTAATCTTAGTTACTATATAACCTGAAAACAATGGTCTAGCTAGCTGAAGGAGAATCCCTTCTGATTCAGCAGAACCCTTTCTGCTGGCTAAGGGATCCAAAGGTCAATGTAGCAAAACAGAAGTTTAAAGAGTAGTTTTTAGAGTTTAAAATACAACATAGTATGGTAGTATGGTAGTTCTTATAGGCTGTATGTAGATTCTATAGGATTTTGTGTCTTGTGTTGGTTGGTCATTGAAAATTAGAATATTCATCACAAAAGGAGATATAATGTATTGTAACAAGGACCTTGCTCTCTTACCTCTTAGCTCCTCTTACCTCTTCCTCCTCTCCTTCCCGCTGCTCTTAGCTCTCTCTTACCCTTCCTATTCCCCCTACTCTCACTCTCTCCTGCTCCCTTCCCCCTGCCACTTTGCTCTCTCGCTCCCTTCTCACTTAGCCCACACCCTCCTGTTCTTTCTCCCTCTCTCTTTGGGACTTCCCTTCAGCCGAGGCTGGTGGCTGAAAGCAAGGCCTTTTTACCCACGACCCTTGCAATAAAACCACATATTCTAGAAAATACAGGCTGGCAAAATTCCTTGTCCCAGCCGTCCACGGACTCGCCTACAGTGGTGTAAATGGCTACCTCCTCATCCAAAATTCTCCTTTCCCACATGCATTTGTGCCGCCTCTGCAAATCCTCAAGAGGTCTCTTCTGATGCTGGGCTGCCTTTCCTGTTTGTTTTTCATCTGTCTCTTGAACTTCTATTGTATATCGTTTTTACTACGGATGTTTCTGCAAGTTCATTGTCTTCTGTTTATACTGCGCCTCTTAGAGACAGTAAGAGGCAACAAATGATCGAATTTCACACAGATTAGATTGATGTATAGGAAAACCTTATACCAAGCACAGAAACCTTATATGGCACAAAAAGGAACAAAGAGAGATTCCTGGGAGACAGGTGTACTTACCTGCATATTCAAGAGAAGGGAAGAAGACACATCAGGTTTTATCAGTATTTCTAAAAAATTCACCTTGTAGTTTGGTAGGGCAACAATGTTTTTTGTTTCCATTTCCATGGTGGACTTTAGAAGCTGCAGTGGCTCACTCTAAATCTGGGGATTTCCCTGAGATCCACCTTTCTCCCAGAAGCAGAAGCTACCAAATATATACATTTCAACCCCGTGGGAGAAGAAGGGGCGAGACCTTACCACACATTGCCCCACGGTGGTGTAGGTTTTGTGGTAGTGAGAAAAAAGCCAAAACGCACAGAAAAGGGAACAGCCTAACTTGAACTCGTGGGGAATGAAACAACTTTTTTTTTCTAACTATTAATGTGCTCAAATCTGCCCAAGCATTGCTCAGTACATACCAAATCCTACATCTGAACGCTGCACATACAAGAACACTACTTCTTTCTCCACTGTGTCTTTCTTGGAATAAGGCTGTTCCTGGCTTCCTAAGATGGATGCTGGAAATAGCAATTATTTTTGCAGGCAGCAAAGAGGGATGCAGAAGATAAAGGTCAAGAGTACCTGCATTTTTTTGCTTTCAAAATAAGAAAAGTCAAGGCACAGTACAATAGAAAAAAACTAAATGCCACTATTTTTTTCTTTGTTCCCTCTGGTATTCCTAACTTTACTCTGCCACATTCACCAACATTTTGTTTGTTTGTTTGTTTTCTTCCCTACATTTGAGGTCAGCTGAGCTAGCCCTTTCCCTTCCCTTTCCTGGAAACTTTGAATACTCAGGTCTCTGTTAAGCCAGCTGCCCAACAGCAGCCCAACAGCAGCCAATAGATAATATCCCAGTTATCTATTGCCGCTGAGAATTTTTTTTTTTTTAAATTTAACACTTTATTTCTTTCCAACCCTAACCCTGAGGTTCTGCATTGTAGACTCTCTTTAACTTGCATGTTTATACAAGCTCAGAAAATACATTTGCAGTAACTGAAGATCTTTTATGTACACCTGTTCTGCCTGAAGGAGTGGAGCCAGGATGGAGGTATGCAGTCTTCTGCATCTGTAAGCACCCTCTCATCTCTCTTCTCCCCTGCTGGAATTCTGCAGGCATGGGAGCAACTCTGCCTTGGATAAAGAGGCAAACTACTGTTATGCAAGCAACAGGGGCCAGCACCTCTGGGAGTGCTGGTTGTGATACTGGCAGATTTGTCTGTGTGGTTACTACTTTTGTAATTCGTGTTGGGAGTCTTCTTGTTTGGAAGGTTGGAGATCAAAACACTGTTCTTTCTATAAAGTCGTTTTGATTTTTGGGTAGAGAGTCAAGCCAGTGCTTTTCATCTATCATCAGGATACTACTGAATTTAGGTTGAATCTAGGCTTGCCTGAATCTAGCCCAGGCAGTTGCCAGGACACTGTTGCTGCTGTCTGCCTGTCAGGTTGGCTTAGTCTGGCTCTGATAGCTTTAGTCCGTTTCTTTAAGAGTAACCGTTTACTCCTGGAGTTGATAAAAATCTAAGAATTAAGTTCACTTCTCTTGCATTTCTGGTGATGATTTGCTAGGGTGTAATTCTAAAGCCATGGGGTAATGCTGGTGTCTGATTAACAGGTGACTTGCAAATATCCCCTTTGGTCTCCAAAGTTGTAAATATGTTGGTGAAAAACTTTTTAAAAAATATTCTCATACTTTACCAGAACTACTAAATTATTTCTCCATAATTTCCAAAATAAACAAGTGACATTTGAGAAATTAGAGAGGTTGTTAACTGAGATTAATATGATCTAATCTTGCAGTGGTATCATTACTAATTATTGTGAGAGTTGATAAAAGATGATAGGTAATGTCTGGGTTTAAACTTAGGAATGTTTTTCCCTCTTTCATTGATTCGTGGCTGTTCTACTTTCAGCCCATAAAAAGTGATACTTGCCTGCATAGTGCCTCATTTAAATGAATGCTCATGACATTGAAGCCATAGGGGATGTGGTTGCCAAATGAAATTTGTCTCTTCAAAGGAATGCTCTCGATCAGTCTAGCTGCCATCGTACTTGGCACAGCAGATGAGGTGAGGCTTAGAGCTTGGTTTCGCAGTGACAGCACCCATCTGAGCTGTGCAATGACACCATTTCCTTGCACTCTGTGCAAGAGGATCCTGGTGTTAGTCTCTGGCAGGGCTATATCCCTGGAGTTGCTTTATTAGTCTTCTGAGCCTGGAAACTGTGGTTGTGTTTTTCTGTCCAAGGCCTGATTTCAAGGCCACCTCAGAATTCTTTCAATAGCTGTACAGCCTCCTTGATAGGCTGCTTTGGAAACATGCAAGATGTTTTGTGTACATGATTGTAAGGGAGGTTAATACACCAGAAGAAGTTCTGAGCCCATCCAGACACACTAGATTATTTTGGTATTTTTGTGATATGGTCACCTTTAAGCGTTTTGTTTCCACCCTTCCTACTGTAGCATGGATACTGTCAATACAGTAAAGTAAAATTAATGAAATCACAAAGTACATGCAAATCTTCTCTGCCTGAACACAGGCTGATTGAATTAGGCAGTTGGAGCAGTACTTCTTCTCCTCTACAGGAGGCTGTATAAATAGATCGAGTCAAAGTGCCCAGAACTTGCTAACTCTTCTGGGTGAAGGAGCTGATCCTTTAAGACTTAACATTTTAGGAAAATGTTAGAGAAGCATTCAGAGAGAATTCCAGCAAAATCAGATCAGCCATGGATAGAATATTGTCCTTCAGGACCTTTGATACCAAGCAGGTTGAAAAAAGAAAAGAATACAACAAGTCTGACTCTGAAGGCACATAGCAAGTTGAAATTGTTCTGAACTTTAGCTTCCCTGAACTGACTGTGACATGATTGGAGTACAGAGGACAAGCTGGAATCTTCAGTACCAAGACATAGAACAGATGCAGATAATAAGGTGCTGTCATATGAAAAACTATTTTAATTTAAAATACCTCCTGTCATGTGAAAAACTTTTAATTTAAAAGAGTGTCTATTAGGTATCCTTGTGCTTTTCATTGGGAATTTATACAAACATGAGGAGGAAGCTCAACCCCACCAGGATGATGCAAGCAAGCACACCTTGGGTGCTGAATGTGTGGTGCTGTGACATTGAATCGAGACCAAGTCAAGCAGCTGGGCTGAAGACTTGTTGGATGCATGTGGTTTGATTGACATATTTGGTGTGTCAGCCAGTGCTGAGCTCTGAAGATTGCAATCACTTGAACAGCTGGTGATAAAGCACTGAAGACTACTAAAAGGAAAGTACCTGGTAAAAGACCTGTAATGTCACCTACACTGAGCTTTTTCTTTATTTTACAATCACCAAGTATTTTACTTTATAGATCTTAGTTCTGTAAGACTGGCAGCAATTGGTTGGGAAACTGCTGAGAAAATAAACCCTTGTTTTCAACAATTCAAAAACCTGATTTTTGAGTTTACTTTGTAGGAATTTTTCTAGATTCTTCTCTCATACTAAGAAGTCAGTAGCCTGCCTTGTTGATTATTTATGCTGAGAATCATCTTCACAAAGACTCTGGGTTCCTCTATTGTAAGGTTTCCAAATAACCTACAGAGAGAACATTTAGGACAGACTGATTATTCTTAACTTCAAATCAGTGATGCTATGCCCTGTGCCTCCAAACAGGGAATATCCGTGTACTGATTTATTGTCCAGAGAAATGTTAATTTGGCTGCCTGAATTCACAATGAGATTCTGAAGCATAGCAGCAAAGAATTACAAAATTCTGCATGTGACTTCAGAATTTTTCTATCATTTCCTTGTGACAACAGGCAGTGGGATCATGACTGGGTTTTTTTATTCACTAAAGGCTTTATCAGGAAATAGATGGAACTCTCACCAAATTGGTGAGAAGTAGTATACATATGGACTTAATATATGGCCTTATATTAAGTGTGGTACCTCCATATCACTGCAGCTTGGTGACATTTTTTGAAGCATTAGTGTTGCACGGGAAGGGACCTGTTTCCCAGCAGGAACAATCTGCTGTTAGGTAAGGTCATAATGAATGCCTAATAGAAGTTTTTCCCCTGCAGATCAGCAGGAAACTAATCAAGAAGGAATAAATAATAGAACAAATTATAGGATCATCACTCTCTCTTCCGGGGCACTTTGAATAATCTGGGTAAGTGTCCCTGTCTTTGGAAATGTGTTGCCCACTGCTATTAGTACTTGGGCAACCCAAAAAAGATCCAAATGCCAACAGGTGATTCAAGTGTTGTTTAGTTTTGACTTGTCAGGAGACCAAACTAAATAGTTGTAAGGTAATTGTAAAGTGGCAAAAAATGCCACTGGAAGTATGTCCACTGTGACTCAAGGTCTATGAGGTAGGATTTGCCTCCTCCTGACACCTTGAACCTGCAGCAATGTCTTTGCACCTGGTCATGTTCTTTGTGTGTAGAACTTTGTCACAAAGGAGTGTTGGGAAGGGCAAACAAAGGCAGAAAGCAGTTCTTGCACAATGGGACTCAGATATTGCTGGCTGGTGAGTGTCCTATCAGAAGCCTATCAAACTGGGCCTGGTGGCTTGTGGGCCATGACAGCTCAGATGGGATGGGATGGGATGGGATGGGACAGTCCATATCCTGCTACAGAGACAGCGTCTGTTTGTGCCTTCTTTCTTATAAGGTCTCTGAAGAGACTAGTAGACTAGTAGGCTTGGTTTTGTGAAGTTACTAGAAGCTGAAAAGAGGAAGGGGGTTCATCTCCATACTTTTTTTTTTTTTTAAATTGTGTAGGAGCAAAAGACATTCCAAACATTAGACCTTGTCACACAAGACAGTAACAGGATAAAAAGAAAAGAAAGCAAAAAGTGAGGTGTGTATGTGCTTACTTATGTAATCCAAGGAGAATGTTTACTGGATATCATAACAAACTACATCCTTAGGCTATTATTCTTTTTAACAACAGGACCATCAGTACTTATTTTAGCAATTATTTTAGCAATTCGCTTCAGCTAATGGTTTCAGGATCTATTTCCTGCAAATTAGGAACACACGTGTTACTATGGGAATATACTAGAAGGTACCTATTTAGACAATCATATTTTTATTTCAGGCTCCTTTCACTTTGAATTAAATATAAATGAGTGCTAAAAGGTGCCATTTCATACTGCATGAGGCTGATGACACAAATCCTGTCTCAGGGTGAGTTTTATTACTTTTTCATTACAGCTTTTGTAGTTCAAAGACTCCTGTCAGAGCTTTGATGTGGGGAAACCTGCTGCGTTGTCATCTCTGGATACTAAAAGTGCATCACAGGGAATGTAGGTTGGTGCTGAATACCTATTAGCAAAGACTACAAACAAAACACTCAAGGAATTAATTTTCTTCGTGAAAGATGCAATGATACGAGTTCGCCCTTATAACAGTGTGTTTGTGGTGCGGGTGAAGTTGGGTTTTTGGTGAGTTTTTGGTGGGTTTTTGCCCTCCCGCGCCGTGGGAGCTGTGCCGCCACCTGCAGTTCCCGCGTCCCCACGTAGGGGGCGCTGCGAGCCCGGCGTTCGCGCCCGCAGGCACTGGGAACATCCACGGTGCTGTGGGGATGCATTGGGAACATTGACAGTGCTGTGGGGATGCACCGGGAACATCCACGGCGCTGTGGGGATGGACCGGGAACACTGACAGTGCTGTGGGGATGCACTGGGAACATCCACGGTGCTGTGGGGATGGACCGGGAACACTGACAGTGCTGTGGGGATGCACCAGGAACATTGACAGTGCTGTGGGGATGCACCGGGAACATTGATAGTGCTGTGGGGATGCACTGGGAACATTGACAGTGCTTTGGAGATGCACCTGGAACACTGACAGTGCTGTGGGGATGCACCGGGAACATTGATAGTGCTGTGGGGGTGTAGACTCCACACACAGCTTTGTTTTTTCAGGAATCTTCTGTGTGTTTCATCCTGGTGGACACCAGACTGCCCATGAGCCAGCAGTGTGCCCTGGTGCCCAAGAAGGCCAGTGGTACCTAGGGCTGCATTAGGAAGAGCATTGCCAGCAGGTTGAGGGAGATGATCCTGTGCCTCTGCTGCTGAGGCCACATTTGAAGTGCTGTGTGCAGTTCTGGGCTCTTCAGGACAAGAGAGACAAGGAGCTTCTTCAGCAGGTCCAGTGGAAGGCTGCAAAGATGAATAAGGGAGTGGAGCACCTCTCTTCAAATACAATTTAGAGCATAACTGGAGCATCTCATGTAGTGACAGAACAAAGGGGAATCGATTCAAACTAAAAGACAGTAGGTTTAGGTTAGATATTAGGAAAAAATGATCACCCTTTACTAAGGGTGGTAAGGCATATGATCAGGTTGCCTGGAGCGGTTGTGGATGCTCCACCCCTGAGTGTTCCAGGCCAGGTTGGATGGGGCTTTGAGCAACCTGGTCCAGTGGAAGGTATCCCTGCCCACTGCATGGGGGCTGGAACTAGATGATCTTTAAAGTCTCTTCCAACCCCAATTGTTCTATAGTTCCAGCTAAAGACTAGTGTAGAGAAATACCTAGAACACACAGAGGTTCTGCTGGAATGTGGCTTTTACTTCATGATGGTGATATCTTTAGGACACCATTGCCTCTGTGGTTGTGGTGGTAGGCAAGTTTCTTTAAGTAAACCATTGAAAAAATGTATTTGGAAAGAGGACGACGAATAAGACACCATCTGCTATTTTAGTGATTTGTTTTGACCACTGAAATAAAAATCACATTGCAATTAATAAAAAGTGATGGTTTGGCTCTGTGATGGATGTGAGCACTCCAGCGTCAAGTGAACACCATGACTGAGCACTTTTAAATGCTGTCCCTACCCTTCTGGGCTTTTTGGACTTTGCAGCTGCCAACAGCTGTCTGTAAAGGAGGTGGTCCCACCTTCCTCTCCTAGGAGCTCTGTGGAGTCCACGTGTCCATCAGCATAGCCACAAGAGGACGTGATGCCATGTTTCTACCCAGAAAGGACGTTGTTGCCAGGCGGGGTTCAGCTTCTCCCAGGCAACTAGTGACAGGACGAGAGCACATCAAGCTGTGCCAGGGGAAGTTTAGGTTAGACATTAGGAATTTCTAAATGGAACGGGTGACTCAACATTGGAATGGGCTGCCCAGGGAGGTGGTGTAGTCACCACCCGTGGAGGTATTCAAGGAAGGACTGAATTTGGCACTCAGTGCCACGATGCAATTGACGGTGGTGCCGTACGTTGGACTCGATGATCTGAGAGGTCTTTTCCAACTTGATTCTGTTTGGGGGTGGCCTCTTCCCAACAGACCCATGCCGTGGCAGGAGCAGGAGCCCCGTAAGAGCGCTGGCTGGCTGGTGGATGAGACCAGCGCTTCCCGCTCCTCAAGCCCGCGAGCAGCGATAGGGCGCAGATATTTCGGCACGGGAGGGAAGCGGGAAGCGCTGCCCTCGCACGCCGGGATAGCTCGGCCCCGGCGCGGGAGCGTGAGAAGCCGAGAGCGCCGCGCCCCCTGCGCTGACCGAGCCGCCGGCAGCAGGGCCCGGGGTCCAGGAGCCGCCGCTGGGCGTTTGGGCCGCTCGCAGTTCCGTATCTCCATCCCGAGCGTGCCTCTATGTTCCAGCTGCTCCCGGGGAAGGAATTCCAGCTCTAATTACCGCACACGTTGCCAGTGGCACTCGGAAAAAGGATTTATGCCGTGGAGCGGGAACGCCGGCCAGCTCCCTTCGATAGCTCAGCTGGTAGAGCGGAGGACTGTAGAGGCGCGGCCCGCGGGAATCCTTAGGTCGCTGGTTCGATTCCGGCTCGAAGGAGACGCTTGGTTTTGCCGCGCGGGGGCGGCCCCGCCGTTACCTTTTCACTCTTTTGCCGTCGGGAGCCGCCGCCGTTGCCGCGGGCGCGGGGGCGGCTCGCGAGCGCTCGCGGCGGGGCGTTGCGGGGCGGCCCCGCTCCCCCCGGCCCCGGCCCCGTCACTTCGCCCGCCCGCCGGCGCGAGGCCCCGCCCCCTCCCGCCCGGCGCGCGGAGCCGCGTGCGGTCGGCGGCGGCCAATGGGGCGTCAGTCCGCCTGCGCAGATTCAAACGGCGGCTCGCGGGGGGGAGGCTGCGCGCGAGATTCGGGCGGCACCGGCCGAGCGCGCCGCGAGCGCCGGCGGCTGAGCCCGAGCGGCGGTGGCGGCGGCCGGTGCGCGGCGGCGGCCGGGCGGGCACAGGGCAGGGGCGGCGGAGCAGATCGGCCCGGGCACGGAGGGAAGGAGGGCGGCGGGCGCCGCCGGAGCCCGCGGCAGCTCTGACAGCATCGGAGAGCTAGGCGCAGTAGGGGCGAGAAAGGGGCCGCTGCGCGCCCCGTCCTTGCGGGCAGCGGCCAGGCCGAGCCATGCCTGACGCGCCGGGGCCGGGCCGGGGCTGAGGGCGGCCGCCGGGGCGCTGCGGGCACCGCGGGGAGCAGCGGGCCCTGGGAGGATCTCTGCCCGGCTGGAGGCGTTCTGAGCCGCCGGTGTCCCGCTACGTCCCTGCTCTGCCGTGAGAGAGGGAGCCCGGGCGGCTCGGGGGCTCCGTGCTGCGCCCCGCGGCCGTGGCGGCCCCCCCTATGGTGCGCGCCGAGGATGGCGGAGAGACGGCGCAGGTGAGTGCGGGACCGGGGCGCTGTGCGCTTTTTGCCCCCCATCCCCTCCCGGGCAGTGCTGCCTTCCACGCCGCCGCCCCGAGCCCAGGTGCTCCCCCCGCGCCCCGGGATCCCGGCCAGGTGCCGCCCCGCCCCTCACCGCTGCTCTCGGCCTCTTCCCACCGCCCCGGCCTCGGCTGTCACTGCCCACCTCCCTCCCCCCTCCGGCACCCTCGCAGGTATCTCTTCTCTCGGACTTGTGGGCACCACCTCTCGGGTACAGATCCCGCCTTTCCCGCGGCAGCTGCTCTCACTTCTGTGCTTTCGCTCAGGTCGTTTTTGTTGTAGCTTACCTGGGCAAGTGAGCTTGTCAGCAACAACTGCGTTGTGTCCGCAGTAGCTTTCCGTGCTGGTTGTTTTCCTTCTGGTGGAGCAATTATTTTTCCTTTTCACCTCCCAATGGCTTTGGTACTGCCTTGATGTAAAGGTTTGGGCCTGTTGATTGTTCCAGTATGTTCAACGCACCTACTTTTTCTCATCTGGCATATTCTCTGACTGAAGATATCACAGTCTAGCCTGAAATATTCCTGAGAGATAATGTTTTGCACAAGAGCTCCAGCCGCTGCCCTAGATGGCTTTCATTCATCTTTTGTTATATTGATATGAAAATGGGTGTGTCTTTGCTTTGTGTTCAGAAGGTGGGTCTTGGAGAACTGTTTTGTCGCTGTGGTTATTCTTGTCTTAAATCAGTTTCTGGAAACTTATAAAGGGATGTAAGAGAAGGATTAGGATTGAGAAAGGAAAGGCTATTTGGTGAATTATCTATGGCATCTGGGGTTTGTTGTGAATGCATACTTTTAATGGAATTAGGGGTGGTTTCCAAGTTACACGTATTAAAACTGCTTCCGTATTTTCCTCTGACATGGGAAAAAATAGGAGAGAATATTTTTCTGCAAAACTGCAACTAAAACAAGAAAGCATGCTTTGGTGTTCTAGTTGTGTAAGCCACAAAGGACTTTGCTTGCAGAGAATGACTGCTGAAGCTGTCTGTGCTTGGCTATCTCCTAGAATAGCTCAGAGACAGTATGTTTCTTGGCACTTCTAGTCGGCATTTTGTAGTTTAAGAGACTTTCACCTGTGGTATTACACGCAGTAGTTTCATGTTTGTCAAGCTTTAGCTTGTATTATCTGCCATGGCTGTGGAGTGCTTTGATTTGATGATTGAAAGTGCAGCAGGTTGTGGATAGCAGAGGAAGGTTTGGTTAGAGATCGGTTGCCCGAGGCGGATGTTGTGTCAGTGTCTGATGATAATATCTCCAAAACGAAATCATTGAAGCTATGAGTTTACTTAAGAGTGAGCTCAAGACTTTTAACATAGGTGTGGAGCGAGGAGAAAGTGTTTTGCACCAAAAGGTATTAAGTTTAATCTTGTATTCATTTAATGTTGAACTGCTCTTGGTGCTGGCATTTGCAAGCTTGATTTGTTTCTTTTAATGGTCCTCAATTCAGAATTGCAAGGACAGCTAGCACAGATCTCACAAAGTACGTACTTTACTGTCTCAGATGTCTTATTTGACGAAACTTGGTGGCTGCCTTCCACTTTGGCGCAGTATTTTAGCAGTTTCGTAACTGCAAAAGAATTGTCAACTGACCTATAAGAACCCCACAGGTTTAAAAATCTTGTCTTTTTAATTGAAAATTTGAAGTAGTGGTCCTAGTCATTAATCTGGATTTGGTTTGTAGTCTATCACAGCGCCGGTGTAAAGAGGGCTCAGGACTAGGTGGTTGTTGAGGTGGAATCGAGGTACGAGAGAGGTTAGCGCCTGCCTGGCTGACAGAGGCACTGTGTGGCTGTGGGACACGCGTGTTCCCAGGGCAGGGCTCTGGGCCACAGCTGCCCGCGGAGCCCCCACCTTGTCTGGTGCTGCTGCTCTCATCACCTTCTCTTTTCAATCCCTGTGCCTTTTCACCGCACTGGAGACTGCTCGTGAGCTAGATTGCTGTGCAGTGGGTGAGGAGGTCGTGCTGACAAAGGGCTTTACAAGAAGGCCTGATTTTAGTTATAAGTGAACTGTATGGTGTGCTTGATGTGAGATGGTGTTATGAGAAGCGTATTTTGGTGTTACAATCCTGAGATAAATCCCTGAATTTTGCCAAATAGCTGTGGACAAAAGAAAAAAGAGGAGTTGGTAGGGAGGCAGAAAAAACTATTACTTCTGAGTTTAAGTGGTTCTTTGTAAGTCTTAAGCCACTTAATGCAACTTCTTAAAGTCATTGGTTTGCAGCTCATTTGTTTTTTGAAAGTACGGTGAAGAACTTGCTGATCACCTTCCCACAAGTTTCTGCCTTGTCTTTCAGCAACTCAGCAACATTTTAATTTGTTTATTTTACTGCTGCATCATGACGCTAAGTAGGGCAATTGCAGATGCGGTGTAGGATGTAGAAGCAAGTCTGCGGGAGTTGGGCACTTACTATCTTGTGGTAATGCTTTTGAATAAAGTATGTTCTCGGTGGCTAACAGGAACAGACTTAATGGGAAATAGCAAATAATGTGTAAGTGGTTAATCAGCATGCTGTGCTGATCATTGCATGTTCTGGAAAACAACAGAGAGATTGCCCATTGGAGCTATTATTGAGACACCAGCATAGGTGAATTTCATTACTGGGGAAGGGGTTTTTATACTTATGATTGAAAAACTGAAGTAATTGTCAAGGATGAGCATAAATAATTTTTGCTTTGAACCTGAATTTACGATATTTTTATCGTGCTTTGTACCAGTAATAAAACAGAGAAAAAATTGCACTGTGAAACTTGCTTTTAATTTAAACAGTGTATTTGGATGTGAGTCCCTTCTTTGTGCCTTTGGTGTAATTAATGCAGGGGCGCTGCAGCTCTTGTTGTTAGCCCTAGGTTTCCACATGTGTTTGAATTTATGCTAAAATGAGTCAGTGACACAGAAGTTTTAGCGATGATTCCATGAAACACTTCCCCGTGCCGCCTGTTTGGAAGGCTTTGTTTATCCAAACTGTGGAATTCCGGATTTCTCCAGTAGATGGAGCGTCATCTACGCGGAGTCTCAGAGGTACCTGGCTGCCCTGCTCCTCTGGATCTGCCCTTTGAGGCTCAGCGCTGATGCCGAAGTTGTTTCTTCTAGAACGTAGCTGTCTTCAAAGATTTGTCTCTAATTCCTGTAGCACCGAGGCAAAGCTTTTAGTCAAGTTAGGAGCCCACTTAAAATCTCAAGTTGATATTTACTTATTTGACATTCTTGTTGCATTTGTTGTTTCAGGTACGGAGGTGGATCGTTAGTGTATTTTGCAGTCTAACAAACCACTCTATAAGCTCTTTCATGTAAAATAAATATTTAGAAATGTTTAAGAAATACATGAATCTTAAAAAGTAGTTTTTACTTCGAATTTAAATCTTGGAATGAATTACCTGTCCAGTGTGTGGCCTTGAAATGAAAATGAATGTAGTACTTTGACATGGCAAACTGCTGGAGGCAGATCATGTGATCATGCAAATCCCATATGTTATTTTAGGACAATATGTAGAGATTGGAAAAAAGCTACAAGTAATTAGAAAAACAGGTTATTCAGAGGTATTTTAAACTCTATTTTGATTTTCTTCACTCTTGTGTTATACTTCGCAGTGAGGAAGACGATGACTTTCAGTATATGGATCATGACTATGAAGTACCACAGCAAAAAGGTTTGAAGAAGATATGTAGCAAGGTGAAATGGACCCGTGAAGAGGTAATACTTTTTTTTTTTTTTTGCTTTAGTCTACTCCCTACCTGATCTTCTTAGCCCATGAAATATTTTATTATTTAGTATTGTATTGAGTTAGCATGTAAAATTTATTGGCTGTGGTTATGTCTTCACAGGATGAAAGGCTAAAGAAACTGGTGGAACAAAATGGTACAGATGATTGGGCTTTCATTGCTAGTCATCTACAAGTAAGTTGAATCTCTGTTTCAGTTAAGTTCTCTTAATATTTATTCTATATTTATTCTATATATTTATTTAGGTCATATGCCTAGTTTGGAAAGGAAGTGAAGTAGAATTAGAAGCACATAATAAAAGCTATTTTACAGGATGCTTCTAAAATAGACTTGAGATCTAGCTCAGATCTTGAAGAACCTTGTTGGCTCAGTCTTCAGTGATAATCTGCAATGATCAAAAATACTTTCTGTTCACATTTGCTCTTTGTTTTCATTATGGAATATATTCCTGTATCTTACTGGTTCCATTACTCGTTGTGGCTAGATCCACAGTTCACAGGTTGCTTCTGAAGCAGTTAGGAGAGTGGGTTGCATCTGAAAGATTGCTTGAAAAGAGCAGGATGGATTTCTTAACCACCACAGGCAAGGGGACACCTGTGTTTTATTTATTTATTTGTGTGTGTTTGGTGGGTTTTTTGTTTGTTTGGATTGTTTGGCTTTTTTACAGTGATGACTGCTTCCCTGAGGTAATGGTAGAAAGTACCTACAACTAAAATTGATTGGTGTTTATTTCTCTTCTGAACAAATGTTATAAAATGACTGCTGTAAAAACATGGTAGAATATAAGGCTGAAATTGCTTCCTAGAAGTGGTATTGAATATCAAATATTAGAAATCAAAAAATTACACTTCCTCCTACCTTTGAGGTTCTTAAAATATTGTGTGGGATGATGTGGTTGTATGAAATACCTTCCACTGTAAGGTAAAAAAGGACTTGAATTCTAAATGCTGAACAACTACAATTTTGTGTTGTTCTCATCATATTTTTCTCCAACTGTGATGCTTCTGATCTTTTTTCCAAATGTCAAAATACAGATATCAGGTAATAAACACAAAACTTCTAAATTTTAGTCATGCATAAGCAAATCCATATTCCTTACGTGTACATTATTCTCTTAATAAAATGAATAATTATTCTTTTGAAATGAGTGGATGGCAGAGGAGAATCAAAAAGCTTTTATATTAAGCCATTTGAAAATGCATTTGGTCATACTGATATGCAGGTGGAGTATGGAGTTGCATTCAAGAGATCTAACAGTTTAGTAAAAAAATCTCCAGCAGAAAACAAACGCTTCTGGACACAAAAAACCTGTTTTTCAGCTGGGCTCAAGTTGAAAAAACATTTTCCAGTTTTCTTAACGTGCATAATCAGGTGCCTACTGCAGAGTCATTGATGCTGGTAGGAATTTCTGCAGGTCATCTGGTTCACAGCCCCTGCTCAAGCAAGGTCAGCTGGAGCAGGCTGCCCAGGACAGTGCTTGAATTTGATTATCTCCATGGATGGTGCCTGCACAGCCTTTTTAGGCAGCCTATTGCAACAGCCAAATAATAGAGCCTGGCATAATTCGCACTTAACTTGTTGTTGATGGCCTTCTGCTAGGAAAACCAAGGGTGTTTTGAATTGTAAAGGCCCTCAGACTGCTGTGCTTTCAAACCCTCATTTCTTTGCTGGAATGGCACAGGTAAACGTTCCCTCCATTCTGCATGAAAAAAGTGAAGATGGCTTCAAAGTCACTCTCAAGAGAGGGAGTGTAACTTGTAATCACTTGATATTTTTTTTTTGTGGCTGAGGCAGACTGAAATTATTATATTGTTTCATTCCATCATTTGTTTTACTTTTCTCTCCAAATCATATTATGATTTCAGAAATGCCTGGAAGATAAAAGCACTAAAAGGCCACAAATTAAAATGTTTTTTGTCAAAGGGTAACATTGTGTCTGTCCTTTACAGCTTGTCTTCAACAGGAAATGATGTTTGGTAAAAAACTGTGGTGTGCTTTGGCTCATACAGTTATTACTTGTGATTAGTTTCAAGGTACTGTGAACAGTGTAATTTCAGGTGTTCGTGTTCTGGGTTCTTTTTCTGGTCTTGCAGACTACTACTTTGTTAACTTCATCTTAGCATGGTAACACCTTTACTTGGTAGACAAGACCAGCAAAACCTTGCAATTGGTGTTTGCTATCCAACAGCTTGGATTGAAGGAAGTAAATAATCATGTCCCAGTGTTAAAAAAGTATGCTGTCCTGGGGCAGGCTCTTACCTGCATATTTCTAAGCATTGGATCAACCTTTTCATAGAGACAGTTTTTAGAAGGCTAAGTGAAGATTACTTCTCTTTCGTAACTGGGAACAATATTTCAAAAGATCCTTAGTTGAGCTGCAGAAAAGCACCATCTGTCCTGACCAGCAAAAGCAATGTTGTTTAATTAGTATGTGTTAACTAAATTTGATCTAAATCTGTTTTCCTTAACACTCTAGTAAAGAGCTGAGAATACATTAATTTGGGACTTAGCAAAATGTGTATTCTTATATTTGAAAGGAAAACTATTTCCTTAAAAAAATTTCTCCCCTTATTTATGTCATAGATAACGTAACTATAAAAAATAGATCAATCACAGAGTTCAGAGAAAGTATAAGTAATGAGGACAAAAATAAATGTAAATTTTTCTTTACAGGAGTGTAAGTTCTGAATTTGATTATCAAGTTAGTACATTGAAGTAATTAGATTAGAGCTTCATCCAAGGTTGGGTTTTTGTTTTTTTTTTTCCAGAGAAGAGTTTTTTATAAGCAAATGGAATAAGAAATAATAAGGGAGAATTTAACTATTATACTTAAAGCAAATTTTAAAATGTCTCTTAATTTGAAATAAGCTAATAATTCATTCTAGAGTGTATTTACAGCTTTATGCATTCAAGAATTTAACAGCTACACTGGTCTTCTAAAACTATTTCAGAATCGTTCAGATTTTCAGTGCCAGCATCGATGGCAGAAGGTACTAAACCCAGAATTGATTAAAGGTCCCTGGACTAAAGAAGAAGATCAGAGGGTAACAAAATCTAATATTCTGCTCTTTAATAAAATTGGTGTATGACTGCTAACAATGAGTAATTTTTTTAAGTTCCATTCCCATATAGTTGATGTCTGATGCATCTTGTTACGTGGATACTTTTATTACGTTATGATGTATGAGAAGAAAAAAATTCTCTTAAGTAGATGGAATGTCAAGTCTGTTCAAGCATTTAATTTCCCATTAGTGAGACTGCTGGCTGAATTACTCTAGCTTACCGAGTAGGGAGGGGCATCTCTTTGTAGCACTAAAGATCAAAGATCTCATTTACATCTTTTGTTCCTCTAACCCACCAGACTTGAAGGGATTGGGAATAAGGGAAATTATTTCATAACCTATTGTTATAACCCTGAGATCAGCTCATTTGGTTAGAGCATAGTGCTAATAATGCCTAGGTTGTGAGAGTGATCCCTGTATGGGCCATTGGACTCGATGATCCTTCTGGTTTCTTTTCAGCTCCGAATATTCTGTGAAACTGTTTCTTTGTGTACAGGAGCAATCAGTGTTCCAGGCTCCTTTTTCACTTTGCTATTGTAAATCTGTACTGTAGCCTTTTGCCTGCACAACCTGGACTGACTGGTAGGGAGATGCAAATACAGCTTTCCTGTGGTATTTGAAATTGGTTTCTTCCTACTGTTTAAAAACTGTTCAAAGATATTTTAAACTACTGTTCGTCAATTTATTAATACAGTTCTCGTTAGTCTTTTTAGAAAAAGGTTTACTTTGTGAAAACTCCCAACCTCCATTCCATTTCCGAGTGTAGAGGTGTGGGTCCTTCCTCATGTGGATGTTCTTGAAAATAGTCAAATGAAATATCTTTACCAGTTTCTTTTTTGGCCTTTTCTAATGTCAGCTTATGCAGTGAGTGATAGAAGGGAAACTTCGAAATGAATGTTTTCATCAGTATACACTTATATTCTAAACTCATATTTTGGAGTTAGTAATTTTTTGATTTCTTGAAAAAACTTTTTTTAAACCCCCAAGTCACTGTCTGCCTCCTTAGGCCTAATATCAGTTGAGTATTACAATGCTATTCTGAAATGTGAGATTATCATTGTTCTCAGCCTTTGATTTGGTAAATTAGTATTTGAAATTATAATGTGCTCTCATCTGTATTCCAGGTTATTGAGTTAGTTCAGAAGTATGGTCCAAAGCGCTGGTCTCTAATTGCAAAACACCTAAAAGGAAGAATAGGCAAGCAATGCAGAGAAAGATGGCATAACCATCTCAATCCTGAGGTAAAAAAGTCTTCGTGGACAGAAGAAGAAGACAGAATAATCTATGAAGCTCACAAGCGTTTGGGAAACCGATGGGCTGAAATAGCAAAACTTCTTCCTGGAAGGTGCTTTTCAACTCTATTTGTGTTAAATGTTGGATTATGAAGAGGGCTCATCTCAGTACCCTTTAAAATCTTAACTTGTTAGCCAGAGACCATCTGTTGTAACATCAAAACATCTTGATAGATGCTAAAAGTCTTTCACATTTGATCTGTATTCTTAAAAAGATGTAAAACCTGTAAGAGCCCTTAATGGTTTGAAGGTATATTCGAATTTCTCCTGATCACTTAAAATCTCTTTATTATAGAGCTGAACTGAATTAACTGCAAGCAGTTGTAGAGAATTTATTTGATCTCAAACCTGATCTCCAAGTGCCTTCATTAATGTGCATTTGAGGATGACTTTCCTGGTTTAAGATCTGATTTTTTTTTTTTTTTTTTTTTTGTGTGTGTGTGTGCGCGCGCGTGTGTATGTGTAGCACTTGTTGAACTAGATACTTGTAAAAGAAAATCTTAGTAACCTTCCAAAGTCAGTTGGTTATAAAGTCTCTAAATTAAGAATGAATTGTATGCAGTTTGCCTTATATTTCTTTCAAGTTTCACTGCCAGTTTTCTATGGTTGTGGAAAACAAAATTTTAGTGTGTGAAGAGTTTAATAAAGTAATTCTTTTACCTTGTACTGTTAATTGAAATTTAATGTTAAGTTGTCCTTTTCTGAATTCAGTTTGTGTGTTCAAGAGGTGACTGTCTACCTGTGCGTAAGGAATGTCGGCTCTTGTTATCTTGGTGTCATGAGGGATGTGTGCTTACAGATTTTGAGTTTTGATCAAGTGCACAATCTATGGCTCACAGGAAGTCAACTGGAGGAACAGGAAGAGCATTGGTTGCATCTAAACAGAATTTCAGAGAGGGAAGATGAGTTTGACAGAAGAGTTCCTATTTACTAGCTTGTTTGTTGTCAATAAATCTGACACTTAGCTAAAAACTGCTGAAGATCTTAGACCTAGAGGATTTTTAGAGTCCAACAGTAATGAGAAGAAAAAGAGGAATACTACTTGGAGGTGACTTTAAATAAAGAATGGGCCTTTAACCAATTTTTGTTTTTTTGTACCTCTACCTAAGGCTAGGAATAATAATGGTAGTATTTTAGACAGTGATGCAGTTATAGTCTACTCTTGCCTTAATGTTTGTTTAGTGTTAAAAGTGATTTCAGCTTGCTTGTCAAAATGCCATGCCTGTTTTATCCTATCCACGATCAAGGGCATGAAGAGGTAGTAGGACATTCTTCTACAAAGCTGCACATAAAATGCAGAGTGGGGGTTGCAGGCTGTCAATTTTAGAAGAGATGTCTTCCAGTGGCAAACACCAGCCAAAGTGCCTTTATTATGTTGTGGGACAGTGGGATGATTGTCTTGGCTGCATGTACTGCAAATTTATAGCAAAGGGGTAAGTAACTATGTGTTCACTATATTATTCCAAATATCTAAGAGAGAAGGTTCCCCCTCATGATTACAGTCAGAACCAAGGCATTCTCCTTTTTAGCTTTTGATTTCCAGCACACTTGAAGTTTAGTAGAAGGAAGTTCTAAAAAGTGTAGCTTTCTAGTCGTTATGCCAAAACCCTGCTGATAATAGAACCTTCAGTCTAAGCTGCTGGAGCTTTCTGGATTTGTGGCTTCAGTTTAACCTACTCTACAAGCCCTGTAAATTGTGTCATATATTAAATTTTGAGGTATAGAGACCAGTCACTGTTTTATACTTTCATTTTAGGACTGATAATTCAATTAAAAATCACTGGAATTCAACAATGCGAAGAAAGGTGGAACAGGAAGGATATTTGCAAAGTGTTATAAAGTCTGAAAGCACTAGTTCTGCTGAACTTCAGCCCCAGCCTTGTCTGACTATGGAACACTTGCACACTCAGAATCAATTTTATGTGCCTGTTCAGACACATGTAAGTTCAAAATTCAAAATAATGAGTATTTCCCAGTTTCAAATAGTTGATTTGGGTTGAAACAAGAAACAAATCTGAAAGATTGAAGAGCTGTTGAGTATTTTTGTGATTTTATGGCAACTTAGGATTTTTAAACTGTAGATAGTTTATGTACAATAAACTACAGATCATTTTATAGCTTCCTTTTCTTGAGGGTTTGTAAAATGTTTTATGTCTTTTTAGATTCCAGCATATCAGTATGCCTCATCAGAAGGCAGCTGTCTAGAACATGCTCCATCTTCTTCCAACATAGTTCAGGTAAATTGTTAACAGCCTTGATAAAATAATACTGCATAGTATTATTCAGTAAAATGACAAGATGTGTCTCTTCAAAATGTCCGTTAGTCTTTATTATTCACCTAAATTTGTATAGGTTCCTCTGTAAGTAACCTTGCTGGTTTAGTTGTTAGGTTTTGGTAGGAAAAACAAACCTCTCCTTCTGTATCCCAGAAACACAATGTTTGTGCTTATTTCTGAAAGAAATATGGTTTAAAACATAGTCTACTTGTTAAATCTTAAGGCTAAATTGTGACCTATATTAGTATTACCTAGTTTATGAGAGATTTAAAGACAAGAATTTATTCTTTACATATATATAATAAATATAACTATCTGAAAAACTCAACTTACTGCGACTAACACTTCTGGTTGTGCTTTTTTTGTTTTCATTAGGTTTTATTTCTTTCTCACTGATAAACAACTTTCAATCAGTTGAAGATGCTCTTTTGCAGAATTCTAAATGCTGAAGAATTAAGAAACTTTAAAACGAATAGAAATTGGATATATTATTTCTTTTTGCTTTGTTGGCCTCACTTGGAATATATCTGAAATTCCTTCTGTGGTGCAGAATGAATATAGATCTTGGTTTCTAATATGATGCCCTGGAAGAATTCTTGTGAATTTGGAATTAGTAAAAGAAGTATTTTGACACAGGGAATAATACATATTTTGGTTGTGTTAGATAGAGTTCTGTAGAACTCTCTACCTAACCTGAAGTTTCCCTGTGCAGGTTATCTGTTTCATGTTGCATTTTCTTCCTTGATAATGGTATAAGAATACAAGTCCCAACAAAGCCTCAAATGGCTTTTGACAGTCTGAATTGCCTTGCACAGGGAAGTGTAAAATGCTTTCTGCTCCTTGAAGTAGTCTTTAAACTGGTGATAGCATATATCCTCACCTATATTAGTAGCAATAATGCAAAGTGTTAAGGAGGTTAAGAGCAAACAAACAAATCAAAACCAATTTGTTAATTTTCTTTTCTGATAGCAGTGATGGGATTGCTTCTATAAATACTGTGTCAGCAAATGCTGATTTGGAACGCTTTCTTGCACACTTAGTGAGGATAAATAACACGAAATAGTAAAAGGCATGTGAAAACACAAGCACATAAACCAGTGTGCCAGCACTTGGTTCTCTTAAAGGTAGAATGTAGTAACTTTAGTTTGTAAAGTGCTTTTGCACAGTGGTAACTTAGAGACCATGTTAGAATTCAGTTAAAATACCACCTTACAGACCGCTTTAACATCAGTTCTATTTCACTTGTGGGTGACTTCTGTACTACAAGATATGATACAACTTGAACAGTTCTGTTCCCTCTCTGTGGATAAATACAACTGTTAAAAATACAACTGTGTTATAATATAGAATCTTTACTGTGAAGGGGTGGTGGAAGTGAAAAATAGTAATGGCTTCTTTCTTAAATTTTTCAGCAGCCATTTATTGATGATGATCCTGATAAAGAAAAGAAAATAAAGGAACTTGAATTGCTACTTATGTCAGCAGAGAATGAAATCAGAAGAAAACAAATGTCTTCTGTAAGGACTGTAAATTTGTCTTAATATTTGAGTATGTTTTACTGAGGTTAATCCTCAGAAATTCAGTAACAGTTGTGTGGTTTAGTGTGGTGCTTTTTTCACCTGACCCTCTAAAATAAGACCTATGGCTGTTGCATTGAAAACCAAAAATCTGTATATTAGAACTGAGACAACTTCTTTTTAGTGCACTCACTAAACTGAAGACAGCAGAAACATGACCAGCATTTTGGCAGTTCCTAAAACCCAGTGTTTTAACCCTCTTCAGGAGGTGCCATATTTGATATCATTGCCATTTGGTTTTATGGATCAGGAATGTTGATCATCTGCTCAGGAGAGAAAGGTGAAAAATACATGGGTTTTGCCCCATTTGATTTTGAAATGTCCTGTAGATTATATTTTCCTCAAACTTCAGTGTGAGTGCTTGCAGTACTTAATATCCACATTTGGACATGACAAACACAAAATAAATTTGCACTGTACACAATTTGTGTGTAATTCAGTGGGATTTCCCTAATTCTGTAGAATTAGGATGACTTGCAGGTGACAGTCACTGATTTCCTCAGAGGACTGTGCATATCAGACACCTGACTAACCCATCCATATTGATCACTAGTTTAGGTCACAGGTGAACTTCAGATTTTATGTGGTGGAGTTATTCCTGGCATTCTTTGGAAGCAGTGCAGTTCTCCTTATCTAGTAGAGTCTGGTTTGCTTCTAGATTTCTAGCTAAAATTAAAAATTGTTTCTTGGGTACTAAGCAGTCTACTGAAATGGGATAACCTATTAGAAGTTTACTTAACTATTAATGCCAAATGTGCATTAAAAAAAACCCACACCAAAAAATTAGTATTTCACACTCTATAAATGTTTTCTAATCTTCTAATTAGAAGTTCAGTGTTCTGTACTGAAGATGACTTATAATATACTGGTGTTCAGGTATGCAGGAAATTTGCATCAGAGATGGCTTCCAATACATCCCATAATTACCTAAGTTTTGTGTATAAGATATGAATGTGAGGTAAGACAAAAATATTAGACAATCTGAGAATGTTCAGCATGTTAATGTAAGGAGAAGACGAACTTGTTTAATTGAAACAGATAATTAGTATTTGAAAATGCCAAAATTAATGGTTATGCTTAGTCTTTCCACGCACTACTTTTTTTGCTACCCTGCAGTCACATAATTGACTCTTTTCAGCCTCTGAATTGAATAAGATTAATGTGTTTTTTCATAACTTTTTAGCAAGCTGGAAGCTTGTCTTGTTGGTCTGGAAATTTTATCATGGAAGATTGTATGCCTAGTACACTAAGTAGCCTTGAGGAACAAACAAGTGATTTCTACAGCATGGATGAGACCCGCATTACACCTGTTCAGCAGAACTCACCACCTAAATATTTGGGTGTAGAAGCAAATAGAATGTTAACACCTCTACAAACCATTCCAGAATTTGCAGAGACACTAGATCTTATGGAAATTGTAAGTTTGTTTTCCTTATTAAAAAGAAGTATTTAATTAGGAATGTCAACTTACACAATATGTGTAAAATACTCTTAAAATTACCTTATTTTGTACTTGTCTATAATTTCTGCCTAATCAAGTGCTTTATTGCCTGTTTTAAAAGAATTGCGTTTTAAAATATCCAGTGTTTTATGATTGTATGAAAGACACAGGGCGAATAATTCAGTACATGGCTTGTGGAGCTAGAGAGCTGGTAGATTGGCTTGGACATTCTGAAATGATCTTTGATAAGCCTGCCCATGTTTTGCATCTTGCCCCACAGGATCCGGTGGCATGGAGCGATACCTGTTTTGAGCTTTCTGAGGCTGTTGTATCCCCTGTCAAGCCAGCTCCAGTAAAACTAATGCGACTCCAGCACGGCGAAGGGGCTACCGAGTGCCAGTATAATGTCGGTGTTATGCTTGATGGCAAAAACCACAGCAGCATCAGTGGGGACGAGGAAGCAGTTTTTTCAACAACCTCAAACTTAACGAAGTTCAGCAATCCACCTGCCATCCTGAGAAAGAAAAAGAGATTACGAGTTGGGCAGTCCCCAGTTACTGACCTGAACGAGGGCTTGTGTAACGATGCCGTCAATGTTGCACTAAAGCGGACACCAGTGAAAACACTACCATTCTCTCCATCACAGGTGGGTGTAGTTTTAAACATGGCTAGACATGAAGACTCTGGTGGGTGGGTTATAAACTGTAACTAGTTTTTTCCCTAGTAGTACCTTGTAGCCTAAATAAATACATCAGAAAACTTCTTATAACTTCTGCTTAAGGGTAAATATATTAAAAATATATTGTTAAACAACCTCTGTTTTGAAGAGTGATGGGGAGGGTGGCAGCAGCAGTGGCAACCTGTGTCTCAGCTCACACTTTCTCATGCAAGTAATTGTTGATAGAGACCTTTTGTCTCTGTGACCTAAGTAAGTAGTAGGGTTTTTAAGAAGAAAATCAAGGTTTCAGCAATAACTGTAAGTCGAGAACAGAATATTGGGATTTGTCAGTAAAAGTCTTTCAGATATATGTATATAATTTGTGGGTTTTTGCTGTTCAGCACAGTGGTGAAATTTTGTCCTGTAAGGTTGCTTTTTTTTCTTTTTTTTTCCTTCTTGTGCTTAGTTTTTCAACACTTGCTCTGGAAATGACCAATTTAACTTTGAAAATCCTGCATTTACATCTACTCCAATCTGTGGGCAGAAAGTTCTTATTACGACTCCTCTACACAAGGAAATGACACCACAAGATCAAAAGGAAAATGTGGGGTAGGTTTATTATGTTAAACATCTGATGATATTATTAAATGAAAGTTTAATACACTTGGGATAGTGCTATGGTGATCTCAGTACTTTCAGCTTCATGGTGGTGGTGCCCATTCTGTAAACAAAAGTATTTTTAATTTTATTTAAATAAGATTAATTTTATTACATTGCTAATGATAAAATAATAAAATATTAAAATGCACATATAAGCGCTTTTCTATGCTTATATAGTTTTAGAACTCCCACAATGAGAAGATCTCTTTTGGGTTCAACACCAAGGACACCAACTCCTTTTAAAAATGCTTTGGCTGCTCAGGAAAAAAAGTATGGTCCCCTCAGACTTATGGTATGTGATGATACTGTTTATTTTCTTTTTTGTTGAAGTCTAAATGCCCTCTTGATTTTGTGGTACTGTAAGCCTCAGTGTGATCTCAGAAAGCATTTTCTTATCCTAGAGAACAAATACAACGTGAATCAAAACTGCTTTGGATCTGGTTGTTAGACTTATATCCTTCAGTGCAGTATGGAGGCATTGTCTTCTTGAGTAGGAATTTGGTATATATAATCATCTGATCCATAGTAATCTTAAATGCATCAGTTTCACGTTTGTGAGTTGTTTGAAATTTGCCTGTCCTTGCTAAAATTATATCTCTTAGAAGGTGGTTGCATAATTGACTCAAATTTTAAATTTAATACTTTAGGATTCTGTTTATTCAAAAGAAAAAATATAAGTCAGAGAATGACTAGGTGTGGGTTCTCCATCTGGGTCATGTGGTAAGAACAAGCTGCTGTTGATGAGTATGACAGACCTGATTTCTTTAAACAACTTTCACATTTTGCTTGAAAAACTGCATTATCTTTGGATCCTCTGGACTATGTAAGAGCTAAGCTGTTCTTTGGTTTTGGTTCTTCTACAGCACTAGGACTGAAACTAGGTGTTTCCCACAGTGTGATAATTTTGTGTGATGCATGCAGTTTTCTTCATCCTAAATCTCCAGATTTTAGTGTAGCAGTTCATGATCCTCTGATTCTGCTAGCTGTTACACACTTTTCTTGGTTTTGTTGACTATGGATGTTACTTTTTTTTTGTTAGTTTGTTCCAAATGAATTCAATTTTTGTTCTCTTCCTAGCCTAGCTAAGGTATGTTAATGCATAATAACTTTTGGAATTCTGGAGACATATGCTTTTCAAATTCTGAAAAGATCCCAGCCAATATATATTGACTACTTCTTTTCTGCAAACACAGAAGGTAGCTCAGACTTTGCCACAGGGCTTGGCACCATCTGTGTTACCCTATAGATTCACAGTCCCTCACTATGCAAATGGAGTGGTTTGGCATTCCTGTTTCTGTCCACTATTAACCTCCTGTTCAAAATCAAATTTTGAGGGCTTAAGGGAATTCTTCTCCTGTTGGTACACAAAGGAGCCATCTGTATGGCTTCTGTGAAATTCTGTACTGTACTTAGGACTATCAATGTCTTATTCAAAGACTTCTGTTAAAATTGGTATAAATCCTTTTCACAACAACAGTTATACATTTCTAGTACAGTTTTTAGTATGTTTTTATGTATGTATATATGCATATATGTGTTTATGTAGGTATTTAGTATATATAAATTATTTTTATCCCTTTTTATCAGTGGATAACCGTTTGCAAACAGGTAGCTTGTCTTCTTCAATGCTACCTTGCATTTTTGAGGCATTGTGTGCATATATATATATATATATATATATATGTTTTATCTGGCTGAAAATAACGTGGAGTAAAATGAATTTAAAATAATCTTCATAGCCTTTAAATGTAGCCCTGTCATTTTTAACTACAGGAGCTTATGTGCTTTCTTGCTATGCTTTGCAAGATCTCTCTTCTGGCTTACATTAGCTGAAAGTAGAATGTTGTAAGAACTGGCCACTAATAGACTTACGGTATTTTCTTCTTCAATTTTAATTAATGTTTAGTCACAACCACTTGCCTTCTCGGAGGAAGATATTAGGGAAGTTTTGAAAGAGGAAACTGGAACAGATATATTTCCCAAGGAGGAAGATGACACTTTGTATAAAAACTGCAAGCAGGAGGTAATGTGACAATAGCAATTTCAAATAGGGAATAATTGCTTTAAATAATATTTTACAATTTTTCTCTGTAAAATGTTTATTTCAGCACAACTTTTCTAAAAAAGTCAGAAAATCACTGGTCCTAGATTCACAGGAAAAAGAAGAGGGTGGGGCCCAGCGCTTAACAGAAGATAACAGTTTAGATGTACAGGTAAGAATTAAACTAAGCTAAACTAACTGAAGACCATCAGTGGCAGCGATATTAGTATGGAACTGTGTATCTTTTGTTCTGTCCACTAAAATAAATTTTTGGATTGAAGTTGCTAGATCTAGAAAATGAAAAATACCTTCAGTTTGAAATACTGTTTCAAGTACTTAAGAAATAGGTGAGCATTTGGCTTGGATTCATGCATGAATTTTTCCTTTCAGTCCTTCAGAGTAGGTAAAATGTGAATGCTTCACAGGTTTGTAGCAAAGCTGTTTCCGTGCTGGTTACCTATAAACTTCAGCATACACAGCATACTGAAGCTTTCTGCAATATACTAGGAAGATGACATTTGCTCCTGTGCTGTGTATGCTTGACACATACAGTCTGGCAAATGTGTTCTGAAAATACCGAACTGCTAATTTGGCAGCATGTTTTTCCTGCTTCACATAGTAGGGGAATACTTTAAGAAATATAAGTGTGTAAAAGATGATGTCTGTGTGCTTCCTCTGCTTAAAGGAATTTGAATACTTCTGCCTCAACAACCAAGACATGAAGAAATCATGATATGGGGCTATTTTGGTCCCTCTTTCCTTTAAAAAGAAGCTTAATGTTTTTTCAGTTGAGTAATTGAATAGCTCATTCTTTAGTCTTGTAGGGAAACTTCATTCTAATGAGTTCTTAGTGCATGTATGTGTTTAATTCTTAAAGAGTAAATGTCTGTGATTCTTGGTTAGGTTTAAGGCTATATACAGGATGTAGAATCCAAAAAGACTGTGGAAGGTGCTTAGGTCATACTCCTTTCTAGCTGTTTTTCTAAATTCCCTTCTAAAGTGCCACTTAAACTCTGTGCCAAGCCTTGGTATCTTCCTGCTGGGTATTGGGTGCTCTGCCACCTAGTGGGAATTGCCAGCTTCCCCAGGAACATCTCTTGGGAGGAGCAGCAGTGCTGCAGCCATTCCAGTCATGACGAAAATACCTGCTGTTCTCTGAGTGATGTCTTGTTATGACACATTATTGTGTATTGCTGAGCCCAGGTTAAGATACACCATGATGTTGTGTTCTCGTGAAGGCTGGGGACTGGGGAAAAGTTGTTTTCCTTCATTTCCATGAGGAATTCCCCTGCAACAACAACATTCACTCCTAGCAAGAGAGATAGTGGCAGTATCTTAAAAATTAAAAATATACCAGTCTTTAAGTAGAAGTTGTGTGTGTGATGATAATTTAGGGACAAGGTCTGAGGTAGAATAAATAGTTAAAGGTGATTTAATGCAGTTTAATAGGGTGTGTTTGTAAGCAAGAAAGTACTTATGCCTCTGTTACTGTGATCTAATTTTTGGTCTTTAAAATTGACACATATCTGTCTTCCTCTTCTGTATTCTGAAGTTGGATTAATTTCTTTTTATTTCCATAGACATTACCAATATATAAAATTCTTCTGGAATGATCCATCCAGTGCTTATTTCAATTCTTAAAGCAGTTCCTTCCCCTTAAACTGATGTGGTGTTTCTTTTTGGACTCTAGTCTCCTTGTCCTTACTTTTACTAGGGTTGTCCTAGAAGTGAAAGTGAAAAGTTTTTTTTAAAACTGTTCTGTAGTTACCGCTTTATCAAATCTTGTTCTTAACAAAATGTATCAGAGTAGTGTGGCTTTAGAGTAAAGAAACTGTCTACTCGGTGATACCTAAACCATGCTAGCAGCTGCTTGTTGTACTGTGCTTAGTATTGACTGTGGATCCCAGCGTGGACCAGGCTAGTTCTTCATATACTGTTCATTACATTTTCTTTTCAGATTCTTTCCTAGGGTCTTTCTGATAGTATTTGCTTTATTTACATTTTGGCTTCTCTGAACACAGCAGTTGAAGTCTTTTTGTATTAATTACTAATTATTGTTCCTGTTCCCTACTCTCTTTTTTGTCAATAGTCAAAAAATGCATATACCACATCTTTATTAATGACACCACTGTTGGAAATACAGGACAACAGATGTAACCTGACATCAGAAAACCAGGATACAAATCCAGCAAACAAAGCAAATGCAGTAATTAAGAAGAAACTGAATACATGTGGTACAAAAAATGTCAAAATGGAGAAAGCTCTTCAGGTCTGGATGCAAAGAATTCTGTTAGTTCTGTTAGTGGGTTAACAAAGAAATTTTGTGTTGTTTTGTTTCTGTCTTGCACTAATCTCTGGAATTGTTGAAATCAGTGATCCAGTTTCAGTGTTTCCGTGATTCCTATTTCTTGTAAGTTGGTCAATTTCCTGCTAACTGTTTAATCATAGCTGAGTTATTTAAATACAACCCTGATGTTTCACACTTTGTTTCAGTGAAACAAACTGATCTTTCACTAAGATTTAGATGTGTGTGTGGGGAAAAACAGGGTCGGGGAGATCTGCAAAAGAGGTTTGGGTGCCCATGACTGGGAGTTAGAAACTTGATCTGGTCTAAACTAAACTTCTTTAGGACTTCAGTTTCTCAAATTTGTCTGGTGCTTACTCTTCACAATAAGCCTAGTGGGATTCATTAAGTAGAGTTCATCTACAGGTTCTGTTTGGTAATTGTTCTTGTAACAGGCCCATTCTTTTATATCTGTATATTTTCCATAGTGGCAAAACCGTGAAATCTAATTTTCCCTCTGGGTATGTCCTGACCACCAGCTTTAAGAAGAGATTCTTTGACCTGACTTTGTACCAATTCCAGTTTATCCCATAGAGGGTTAATGTATAAAGTATTTTTGTCTTCTCAGAATATCTACAGCTCTGTATTAATGAAAAAATTAAACAAAAGAACCCAAAAGACAAGACACATGGAGCCTGATCGTCCATGTTCTACTTAATTGCTTTAACAATGACTTTTTAAGTAGAGAGGCAAGAGTATAACTTTCTCATCTTTTCTTATGGGGAAGAAGAACTAAGTTCATTTAATTGTGATATTAAAATTTGGAAAAAAAAATATTTTTTTGCTGTGAATTGCAGCAAAGGTGAATATATCTCTTGGGCCCGAAGTATGATCTTTAGAATACTTAAAAGGGGAGCTTATTCATAGTATACTCACAAATATTTTCATTGAACTGTCTTTTTTCCTTTTGCTCTTTCCCCAGAGAAATTCCCTCTCAGTTTTGTGGTCTCTCTAACCCCAAGTCCCCTTTCATGAATCAGGTTCTGCTAAATTTACAGAGAAACTCAAACAGCTAATTTTCTTTGTGAATCAATATGCGGAACTGATCCTTTGGATCAGTTTCTAGCTCGATGTGGGAGGGAGAGGATCTTGCATTCTTCATCATCCTACAATCAGCCAGTGTCAGGTCTCATTTGGAGCTGAAATGAATCAACTCGAGATTCAGTACATCCTGTGAAGATGTAGGCTTTACTTCATGGAAAAAGCAGGACTAGTAGCTTAATTATTCTTCCATTTATCATTGTTAGTCCCCATTCCTTTGCCATTTCTAATATATTCCCCAAAAATCTGTTCTTCCACAACTGCCACTTGGTTCAGTAAGGCTCTTCACAATCTCCTTTTTCAGCTCACAAATCATTTTACCTTCCTTGGTGTCTCCAGACAGCTGTCAGTAATGTGTTTTTCTGCCTGTTGAACTTAAGACATTCCAGGAGGAAGTTATCAAAGAGAGGATAACTTAATTAGCTTCCCTTTTATGTATTAATTGTTGAACTGGTTAGACTTTATTGAAGAGTGTTTTGCATTTTATGTGCTAGAATTTGAAGCATAACCCAGATGCACTGCTGGGGAGCTGGATTAAGGGGTGGAGAGGAAGCTTTGTTGTCACGTGTTTTAGGTGTGTACTGTGGAACTGGATCCTTCTCAGTAAAATATATTGTTGCTAGGCTTTAATAATTTATTATTACTCTGAAACATTGTATGAGAACTGCTCAAGTGTTTTCGTTTGTTAAAAGAACCTTTTTAACAGAATTTTATTTTATGCAGCCAAATCGTGACTGGGAGGCAGTTGTTTATGGAAAAACAGAAGACCAGCTTATCATGACTGAACAAGCAAGAAGGTATCTGAGCACATACACAGCTACCAACAGCAATTCAAGGTCTCTGATACTGTGATGGTCACTGCAGCTGACAACCATCTCTTTCCATTGGAACTGAAACAATGTTGAAGGCGATTCCCCTGCCATACTTGGGAATTAAGTCTTTGAGAGAGTCTGCCAAGGGAAACCTTAAAGCTACCTTAAAGCTTCCTTTCTTCTTTTGACTGACAAAGAACAGACATGAAACTCTTGCATTCTTTACAAAGGGATACCGAAAACAGTTCTTTAATGAATTTTTTAGATAGTAAGAGTAACCCCCTAAAATATAAAGGAGGGTAAAATGCATTGCAGTACTGACAACATACAGTTTTTATGTCTATTTTCATATTTATTCTTTTGACTTGCATCACTTTTTTATCTGTTAGTGCATTTTCAATATAGAGTAGGTTTATAGGTTGTTACTGGTTTCCAAATGAGCAACATACATGACTGAATGTGCTTTTGCTTATGTAGCATTTTTCTAGTATATAAAGAAACACAATGGAAAGGAGTACAAAGGAAGAATAGAAAGTTGCACTACTAATTTTTTTTGGTATGCTGCAAAACAATGAAATTAACTACAGTGTTAAATATATTTATTTGCAAATGGTACTAGAAGTAGGCAGAGGGGGGTGAATTAAGTTTAGTGTAAAGCATCAGTATTTTCTTCATAAATCTCAAAATGAGATGATTGTTGAATGTATTGTACAGTATGTAGGAACAAGCAAAATTTTGTAAATTGGAAAGGAGTCTGTTTTTATAATTTATTTCCATTTCAGAGCTTAAATGTAGATATTTATGTGTATGCAGGTTGTCTAGAGGCCAATGTTGTTTCCTGTTAAAACAGCTAAAATGAAAAAGGACAAGTTTAAAATATATGAAATAGCATAAGAATTACAGTGGTGAAGTGTAAAAATCTATACTGTATGTTACATCTACACGAAGATTGCACTATAGCCCTAAAATCATGTTGGTCTACAACATAATTACAAGGTATTCCTGTATTATACAGCAACTGTTCCTGTACCTTGTTTAAATATATTTAGAAAGAAATGGTGGGGTCTTAGATGTGACCGAGGAGTACTTTGTCCTGCATAGGAACTAAAAACTAATGCATTTTCAATATATATATTTTATTCTTTTTTTTTTTTTTTTTTTTTTTTTAAAGAAACTTGGCACCTTGGATCTCAAAACAATTGTATCTGCACTTAACTTTGACCATTATATACTGACTAAATGTTTGAAGAGCAAAGAGAACATTCTTTTATTTATGAAAAATCTTTGTCCTTATTTAAAGGTATACAGGTCACAACACTTGCTTTAGTTGCCTATTTTAGGTATTTGCACTTATTTTATGTCTTTATTTTTGGTTTTGAAGGAATGTTTTGGTTTGCTTTTGTTGTAGAGATTTTTATGTAGTTAATTTCGAGCAAGTTATAATGGAGTGCTCTCAACAGATACTGACAGGTAAATAGAATTATACACTGTAGTTTTAGTTATTTATAATTCAAACACTCTTCCTCTCCACTCCCGGATGTGCTGCTACAGATCGTGGCAGAATCGGCTTGCTGCTATGAGAGATGGAAAGAGCGAGCATCATATGCACTGTATGTAAAATTACATGATGTCAGGTTCTCTAGTTAACTTTATGAGATCAACCAGTACTATGCAGGGTGTGGAAAGTGTTCCTAACACTTGAATATCAAAGATGGTAGAAAAGAATTAATTAATGGAGCGGCACAAGGAAGGTAATGGGTTCTTAAACTTTTTTAAAGCATCTCAAAGCTTATACAATCCTTGTTTTTACGAGCTTTTTGATATTGGCTCTGATAGTAGTAGGCACAAACATTTTTAGTAGTTTTTAATTCACATCAAAAATTTAAGGGGGGCGGGAATCCTATTATAAGCAAGGGATCAGAAAATGCCCATCATGCCAGGGTTACTCCTCACCTAGCAAAATTTAGAGGAATTCTTGGCAGTACTAGATTTAGGTGTGCATTACCTGAATGGATTGAACAGCAACACATAATGCTGGAGACAGCATTTAATTCACAAAAAATTAAATCAGACATTAAGACAGAACGACTATCTAGAATCTGGATGGTATATAAAAGTAGAAATGGTATCATCAAAGCTACCTATACCAAGTTTAAGCATAGATTTATGGTAAGTAGTAATAATTTGTGTTGGTATTGGTTGGATCGTTTAGTTAACTCCTACTTTGTTGCTTTAGCAGGAAGTTTTTAATCTTTCATATGTCAGGCATCTTATTACTTTTTGAATGTTGTGTGCATTGGCATTTCTTTCAGTTTATAAGTAAATTTTACATGCAGCAGCCAAACTTGCATGAAACCTAAATACATATTCCAGTATTTTTGTTCTAAGGTTTGACATAACGTGCAACAAATGCCTTGTTTATCTTAGTTTTTGTTGTACTACAGATTTTTCTTTCATGTAAGAGAATCTCACAATACAGACCGCGTTAATGTCAGAAATAAAGCATCTATGTACCAGGTTACTGTAAGTGTCTTTTGTTTGACGACTGTAACACTCAGTGCTCATTAAAGCCACATGTATGTATGTGTGCCTGTGGAACTGCAAGAGACCTATGTTTCCTAGACTGGGCAGAGGCAGCAGATGTGGAAATAAATCAGAGGCTTACAAACCAGGGTGGAGTGAGTCCCTTGGCAGTACCTGATTCAATCCAACCTGCATGTAAGCCTACTTGTATCTGATTATCAGTTTATATTTGTCTCTCAAAGCTGTAATACAATTTTTTATGTATAGAAGACAATTTGAGGAAAGAATGCTGATAGTGTAAAGCTTTTGTTACATTCCTTTCATTTGTAGGGTAAAAGTATTTTAGTATGTGTACATGAGTCGTGGAAGGTAAATGCAAGTGTAAGCTGTGCAGTATGATTTTTTTTTTCCTCTCCTAGGTAGTTCTGACAAACATATTAATCCGAGTTAGTGTTAGACTTAAACTCTCTTATTTTGATAGAAACATGGGCATTTAATGCAAAATTTCCATTTCCCTGTTTTGTGACAATATAAATTACAATTAAGGTAATCTGTTGAAGGAAAAGGACTAGAAGGACTAACAGGAGCCAATTTGTCAGAAATAGGTCCTGGTAATTTGTATAATCTAGCTTTCAGCTGTATGAGCAAACTCTTGACTGTTACAGGGGCTTTGCTGGGGATTTGGCTGTCATAGCCAGACCTCTGTATGAGTAACCTGCAGACATGCTCATGTTTGTTTGCAAGTGTGAAGTTTTCCATCACTTGGGACAAGTGAGGTAGACTGACTGGAGCTTTTATCTGTCTTGTGGCTGGCTTCTGATGTCTGAAATGGGACCAAAGTGTAGGTAAAGGAAATGATGCAGCAAGTCCTTTTTTCTGTGTTGACTTTCCTCAGTGAAACAAAATAGAGCAGATGGACAGCCAGTCAGGCAGGTTTGGCAGGAGCTACAATCTCAAGTTTTATTATATGGAAACTCTGGAAGCTTTTCTTGTGGGTTTGACTTTTACTTGGAAGAAATTTTCTTTAAGGAATTGGTTGGTGAGAATAATCCCAGTTCCTACTGCTGTTAATCAGATTTTATGTGAGAATTACTCTATTAGATTTGCACTGAACTAAAACTGATCCAATGGTGTGTATGAATCAGGCTTTGTGAAATTCAGGTTTTAACACTGACTATTAATGGACCAAGGGTGCAGCATACCTTTGACCAAGACTCACAATGCCAACAACAAAAATTTTGAAAATGAAATGGATTCTTGCATTTGGTTTTTTGACAAATACTCTGACAAAGGTTCAGTACCTAGGCAGAAAATACACTGATGTCTTCTAATGCTAGACCTAATTTAATTTTTTTTCATAAGTTTCTTTGACATTGGATAAACTGAAGCTTCACTGGCTTAAATGCTTACTTTCATGAGGAAGCTATGGATTACTGCTTCTGAGCCAGCAGAGCCAAAAGATTGGTCCCTCTTGAAGCTGCAGCATACTGGTGTGTGTGGCTTCCCCTGGAGACAGCCAGCTTATCCCTCGAGTGTGTTGGATTCTTGCCCTGCAGCTGGAGGGAACAATGGGATCCTTGTAGTTCTACTAGCATGATATGTTGGAAGAACAGGTAAGTTCTGGACATTTATATGCAATCTTACATTTTTGTATGAAGCAAAAATCGAAATGCTCATAATTGCTATATCACCTTAATGAAGAAACCATAGTAGTACAGCTTCTGTTTGCATTGGGAGTAAGAGATGTGCAATATTGCGTTCTTCAGTTTCAGCTTCTGTTGGTGGTGTGGTTTTCTTTCTTAATTTCATTTTCTTCTCTGCTTCATTGCGGTGTGTTTTTTGTGAGGTACAGAAAAGAAAGGAGCCGTCTGACAAGTGCCCACTTGTTGGGCTGTATCACCCCAGTGATGCAGTTGCTATTGCAATGGGAATTCTGTCTACCTGCTACTATATTTTACAGAAATTTTGGGTTCTAATTTGGGTTTATTTTTAGAGTCCTCTAGATTATTTACCTGACCTCTGATTTCCTATGTTATCACACCCTCTCATTACAGAGAGAATGGATGTTAATGGCCTTAGTGCAAGCAAGGTGGGAATGGGCTGTGTGTTGGCTGGCAGTGATGGACATGTGTGACTGTCCTGTGTCACAGTCTGAGGGGAAGGGGTGCTTTTCTCTTTTGGGGAGGGAGAATTCTGCTTACTCAGCATTTACTTCCTTGCTCACCATTGACCAGTTACTTGGTAATACTTACTCCTTGTAAAAGTGATGTTTGGTGGTTGCACAACCACTAGAGTTTCAGAGCACCCCTTATAGTGCTGTGCACTCTGCTTTGAAATGGTCTGTCCCATATTTGAGGAATATTTGCTCAGCTTTCTGAGGGTGTCAAGTTCTTACACCAGCAGACATTAAATAAAATAACAATTTAAAAATTATGAATAGGTCATAGCAGTAGAGCAGACAAGTCTGAGAAAAGGGCTTATTGAAGACTGCTCATTCGCAGTGATGCAAAGTATCTCAAAAGCCTTTGTAGGAACTGTCTGAACAGCAGAACTATGCTTACACCTTAGGTGGAAAGAACGAGTTTGGAAAAGGAATCAGGTTTGTGCACCGGAGCAGCTGAATATGTGTTTCCGTGTATATATAGGGGTGAGTTGTGGCTTGTGCTCATCTCCAGGCTGGGCGGTGTGCGGGCGGACGGTGTCCTTGTTCGCCTACTTCTCGGGCTGGCAAGCGGGTGTTTGTGACAACTCGGTGTCCGGGGACCGGCCCCGGCGCCGGGGCTGCGCAGCGAAGGGGAAGCGTGAGCTGGGCTGAGCGCGGCGGGCGAATAGCGGGATAAATCAGCCGCCGGCAATTTACAAATGAATGCCACCTTCTCCTCAGCCATACGGAAACAGGGGATCAGCGGTGTCTGGAGGGCCCGTGTCACCAGAAGTAGGCCAGTTTGTGCGTCGTCCTGCGCTGGCAAACGGCCAGGCTTTGTGTGCTCCAGACACCAGATGGGAAGCAATTATGAGTGTGACAAGCGGGTCATCTGGCAGACACTCTGTGGACCTGCTGCTGCATAATTTTTGGCGGGAAGAGGAGAGGTTTTTTCTTTTCTGTCCCGTCTCCCTCCCCCGCCCCCCCCCCCCCCCTTTTTTTTTTTTTTTTTTTTTTTTTAATAATACAGGGTCTTATTTAGCAAACTGTCAGTGGCTGGGTATGGAGCATCCTGTGTTTGCTGAGCTGATGCTCCTTTTGTGCCTTGTGGTGAGCACTCTGGAGTGCAAGCATTTTCCCCTGGGCCAAGTAAGTGATGGTTACGCTTGTGTTTGTACATTGTGTAGTTTGCAAATAATGGCCTGCAATGCTGGCACGGGTGTTTTAGCCACTTGGCCAGCCAAGCTGGGGCAGAAGAGTTCCAGTGCAGAGCAGGAGAATGACGGAGCCTGGAAGGTCCTGCAGCATGGACCTGGTTGTCCAGCAGTGAGACACAAATTTCCAATCTCCCTGTAGAGCCAGGTGGAATGGGTGGACCTTTTGGCAGCTGGGGCCAACATGGGACCTCATCGGTTAGTCCTTTGACCATAGTCACTGGCCTGTGAAGGGGGAGTTTTGTGAACACGGACAAATCAGCTTAGCTGGCTCCAGCTGAGTGTGACAATGCAGCCCCTCGGCTAAGAGCCTGTTGCTAATTGCATTGGGCAAATGTGCAAAACATATTACATCTTCCATTGCTTTTGTCTGTCTGGCTGAGGGAAAATGGCAAACATGGCCTGGGTCACCCGAGGTCGCCCTTTTCAGGGTGCAGTGGAGGTGGTAAAAGTCCGAGCAGGCACAGGGGCTCCATTGGTCCTGGAGAGGAGAGCCATGGCTGGCCGGCAGCAGATGCCTCTGTCCTGTCAGAGCTCCTGAGGAGCTTGGTGACAACCTGTGGCCTCTGACTCCCTCCCTCCCTCAGTAATGGCTCAGGAGCAAACATGGTATTAACATATCGGAGGAATTTCTCTTAACCTGAAATGCTGCCATCTCACACATATAATGAACGGCCCTCAACCACGTGTATGTAAACAGCTGCAGAATTGGAATCCTCTGGAAATCATGTTCAGTAGAGCTTTTAGGTCCAGAGCATCAGTTCAGTTCATGACAGACACTGTTAGCAATTCTATGGATGGTCCTGTGCAGGGCTGAAAGTTGGAATCACTGATCCTTGTGGGACCCTTTCAACTCAGAATATTCTGTGGTTCTGTTGTGTTTCCTGCTGGTAAACCTTTGCCCAGGAGTAGTCAGGGTTTGTGTTTATTACCCAGCTTGCCCCTGTATGGGTTAGCATTGTGTTCCTTGCCCTTGGGGAAGGCAGGAGTAAGTGTGCATGTTTCCCTCCTTTCCAGGTTTAAATGAGCAGGTAACAGCAAGGTAAGAAGAGAAATGTTGCCCTGAAGGGAGTTAGTGGTTGAAAGTGCAATTTCAGGGAAGCACCTGCAGCCTCTAATCTTCATCTTTCCAAGGTTTGGTGCCATGCTCTGTGATAAGGGAGCTGTGAACACCCCACTTTCAGGCCAGCTCCCTGCCCCATAGCAGCTCAGCTCTGCAGGTGGGCAAGCACTGGATCTGGCTGTCAGCAGCAGCCCTTGTCTATCTCATCCCTCTGTGTCCTTTAAACTCCATTGCTAGGGACTGCTTGCATTCATAGCAAAGGCAAGCTCTGTAAAGGTGCTTGGAGCCAGCTCTGTCTAAAGAGTCAAAACCGCAAAAATCTCTTTTTTTTTTTTTTTTTTGCATCAAAAAAAGAGATTAGAGGGCAGAGGGCTTTTTAGCATTTGTCAGATCCTGGAGAAAAGAAGTGTTCAAGTTGCCTTGGGTTCTTTCCAAAAATATTGCTCCTCATGGAGAGTATCAGGTCCAAAACTGTGAGCAACTAAACACAGACTGTGCAGAAGTTTGCACTGCTGGGTCCCTTTTGTGACGGCAGGTGTTCTCCTCTGGCATGAAGTGAGCCCCCTTCTCTGGAGCCTGTGGAGAGGGCTTCCATGGCAGCAGGGCACAGTCCCAGAGGTTAGGACTGGTCAGAGCCTCCTTCAGCATGTTGATGACTGTGTCATGTGCTGGCTTTGTGTTCAGGTGAACTGCTGAAAACTGAGCAGTCAGTCCATGGGCCATCAGGAGCTGTGTGTTAACTTTATGCCTTTTCTGTCTGAGTTTTGAAACTTACTGTCCCCCATCCTATATTAACAGTCATTGTTGAAGTTTTCAGCTCAGTGGCTGTGATGCAGTTCTGTGACTTTATAAATACATGCAGGTTTATCACAGCAAAGCAGTTTTGTACCTTAATTTTAGGCACTTGGATTAGCTGAAGTAGATTTTTATTTTGTTGATGTCTGCTTTTACTGAGCCTTTAAATATCTTGCAGAACAACAATTTGTAAGGTTGTTAATACCAGCACTCTCCTGAGAGAAATGAAGGCACCTATGAGTCAGAAGATAATGGTGCCAGCCAGGTTAGCTGGTGACATAGGGAGAGATGTGAAGATGGAGCTTCTGTCTGAGTAAAGCAGCATTTACCTCTGCACACCTTGGTGGTTGCCTGCCTCTCTTGTCCATTAGAGGATACCCAGAAAGGAAGGGCAGGGATTTCCCATCCTCTGGGAAGGGCATCCACCAGTCTCTCACATCTCTGCAGGGTTTCTGAAGGGTAATGCATTCCCAAAACCTGTTTATGGACCTGGACAACCCAGTGGGATGACCTGAAGGCTGAGAAAATCTGTGAAGCTGACTTTGCATCAGAGCCATGCTCTGTGTCAGGACAATGCTGGTGTGTGATGTTTGCCCAGGTAATTTCTACAATACTCCAGATGCATGCTGGGGACAGCTGTGTGGTGGTAAGGCTGCTGTAAGGCAGCTGTTCATGGCTACAAACAAGAGTTGTGTCAATAAGCCATTTCTCTTACTTTTGCACAAAGGTTGTTATCAGCTGGAATGTGCAGTCCTCCTCTTTACCTTGCTATCTGTACAGAGCTTCTGGTGCCCGCTTTAGTGACTGGACTGGGTGAGGAATGTTTTTTCTGACCCTTTATTGATAGGACTGAGGCTGCTGACCCCCACAATGCTTGGATTCAGAGTGTTTCCACTTCTACTGATCATGCTGGTTGAGCTTTCATTACATGAGCATCTCCAGCCCGGCAGTAGAAAGGTATTTTTAAGC
Organism: Sylvia atricapilla; assembly: GCF_009819655.1. Taxonomy (NCBI): domain Eukaryota; kingdom Metazoa; phylum Chordata; class Aves; order Passeriformes; family Sylviidae; genus Sylvia; species Sylvia atricapilla. The sequence goes on along the minus strand of NC_089140.1, from coordinate 118,337,025 downwards.
TTAAGATGGGAACTTAGGCTGAGGGCTGCAGAGAGGCTCTTGATGTGTCCAGCTGCTGTGGCTGGTGTGCAAATGGGACCAGACCCTGTTCCACAGGAGATATGGGGGGCTGGCTGTGGCATGGCTAGGAATGTCATGAGCCACAGAGGAAGGCAGAATGGGCTGAGTGCTCCTGCTCCAGGGGTTCCTGGGGAGGGACTGCATGACTCTTTCCCCCTTCTTACCCACTGAGAAGATTGATGGGTGCTAGAGTGATGGCAACCAGACCATGGCTGTTTTGCACTGCTGGGGTGACTCCTCTGTCACACTGTCTCATGTCTTTAGGTGGTGAAGATCAGGGAAGAAAGGGCATTACCTGAGGGACTGCACAGCCACTGAGCATTTCTGCTTTCCCCATGGAGACCCTGTGTCAGGTGAGAGCCTTGTGCCTGGCTCCAAAGCAGCCTCACAGCCAGAGTGCATCAGTCAGGTGTCAGCTGAGGTGTGTGCAAGTCACAAAAAAAGGTCCCCTTGCAATCCCAGAGGATGGATGACAGCAACCTTCATTCACAGGCTTGCCTGCCCCACATCAGCTTTGCACAGACCTTTGTCTTTGCTGTATGTGGCTGGTGCACTGAGGCACAGAAGCCCAGCGTGTCAGCTGCGGGGAATGTCCATGCCAAAGGGTTTGTCCATGGAAGAAAATTATTTGAGGCTCATTTCTTATTCTTTATTTTTTTTCCCCTAGAATATTTGTGTCTCTTCAGCTAATGGGATGACCCACTTCCAGTACGTTGTTGTCAGCTGAATAACTTGGTATTTATATTTGTAAATTATTTTTAAAAAATGTTAGCCAGGCTTGGATTTTTATAGATTGCAATTGAGACTAAATGAATAGACATTGTAAGAGTCTGAATGTTGATGAACACCATTTATAAGGGTTCATTATAGATGACTAATGTGTAACCTGATCCAGACTATAGTGTCCAGTTCTGGGGCCCTGCAATATAAGAAAGATTTGGATGTGCTGGAGCAAATCCAGAGGAGGGTCATGAAGATGCTGGAGATGAAGGGCTGGAGCACGTCTCCTATGGAGAGAAGCAGAGAGAGTTGGGGCTGCTCAGCCTGGAGAAGCAAAGGCTCCTGAGAAACCTTAGAGCAGCATTCCAGTACCTAAAGGGAGCTACAAGAGAGCTGGAGAGGGACTTTTGACAAGGGTATGTACAGATAGGACAATGGGGAATGACTTTAAACTGAAATAGGATAGGTTTACATTAGATATTAGGATGAAATTCTTAACTGTGGGGGTAGTGAGGCACTGAACAGGTTGCCCAGAGAGGTTGTGGATGCCCAGTTCCTGGAAGAGTTCAAAGTCAGGCTGATTTTTAGAAAGCTGGTCTAGTGGAAGGTATCCCTGGCCATGACAGAGGCTTGGAACTAGATGATGTTTAAGGTCACTGCCAAAGTGGACCATAATTTCTGCTACCTGTGCTGGGGTCCTTGTTACTAAGGCAACACCTTTGATAAGGAGACTGTTGTTTCCTGAGCCTCACCTCTGCTTGTGCTGGCACATCACAGGCAGAGTGTCTGGTTTCACAGCATCACTCCCGACACCCCTGCCCCCAGGGCTCACTTCACCCAAAAGTGCTTCGTCAGGCACAGGGGTGAAGAACCCTGAATGCTGCAGGGGCCTTTGCATGTCTCTTCTGCTTTATGGTCCAGTGAACCCCCATCCTCCTTCAAAAAGGGAGCACCAGACAAATAGGTTGCGTGCCACTTGCTGTTTCACTGCTATGCAAAACGTGACGGCTCAGTAGGGAAATATCAGTCTAAAATAAAGCAGAGTCAAATGTTAGGCAGGTGAATCTGCACGACTGGAGGTCTGATGTGGTGAAACACCTGGCTGGGACTGAGGGCTGCCAGCAAATGGCTGCATTGGTCTGCCACCTTTGAGCCAGCTCTGAGGCCCTGTACTACTACACAGTGATTATTAATTAAAGGCTGTTAAATATGATGCGTCTTTTAGTAGGGGCCCCAACCTGATGGCTAAGAAGAGGTGCATCACTCACACTACTTCCATTTCATCCTGAATTGTCCCCCTTTGATCTAAGGTCCTGGCATTTTCTGCGCCTTTATCTCACTGAATAAAATATTCAACTCCTTTTTTTTCCTTCTAAATACTTCGGGCTTTATATTAGTGATTTTTGTGCCTGTATATTTAAATAAGAGCTCTGCCACTTCAAAAAAGTGTTGAATATCATGTAGCTCAGAGTTAGAGTTGAGAGAGTCAAAGAAGCTACAGGTCCAGGAACATTGGGGCTGCAAAAGGTATGTCAAGGTGATCCCAGCAGGACCCCCATATTGCTGCTTCTACTACATCTTTCTAAACTGGACCACCCATGGGGATGGTGACCTCAGCCCCAGTCACAAGATGTCCTGAGGGTTATGTTTAGGCTTTAGAGACCTACAGATCCTACAGCTCCAGGGCCACAGGCACTGAAAAGGAATTACAAGGGCATCAGGGCAGGGTGCCACCATTGCCAGCTCCACACTCCTTAATCTGTGCCTCCTATGGCAATAAGGACCCGTGGCCCAGTGTCAGGCTGCCTTTAGGGTTAGGCTTAGGGTTAAGGTTGAGAGAGTCAAAGAGCCTACAGCTCCAGGAGCACTGGAGCTGGAAAAGGGATGCCAAGGTGGTCACCGCAAAATTGCTGCTCATGTTTTTCTAATCTAGACCACCTGATTTATTGTGAGGCTTTCACACAGGATTCTTCCCAGTGCCAATCAGGTTTGGTAGGAGCACCCACTCCTGAGAGGCAATTTGGTCACAAGGTTGGCAGAAGAGAATCTCTAAAAACTAATGGATAGTTTCCCCTGGACAAATTAGAAGAAGTAGTATTACAATGACTGGACAAATTACCTGAGAAACCAAAGGCAGAGAAATGTAATATGAGCTTCAACACGCTCTTTAATCAACATATGGGGAAGAAAGTGTGCTAAACAAAATAGGGAAGCTGAAAGCTCCACTCCCTTTGGGTGTGCAGGGGAGAAGCAGCTTTGTTTATGTTGGGAAATGGAGACATCTACTCATGGTAGCTCCCAGACCCAAAACCAAATTAAATTTTTAGTGGACACGGGGGCTCAGATACCAGCCCTGACTGAACAAGACACCACCACCTGAGGAGCTGTCCCACCCAAATGGCCCTTGCTTGTGGTGAACGTGTTAGGGGTGTCACAACCAGTAACTACCACTGCAGTTAGTCTTATCTGACTTAGTCTTACCTACCATGGCAACAGGGGCACTTTCCTGTAAGTTTACTGGGACTGCATGTTTTAAAAGGGAGAACTTGGCATGACAATCTGTGGTGCCAGTGGTCCTTTGGAACAGCCAGCGACCAATTAGATTGTTGCAGATGGCCCCAAATCTTCCCCCTTCAAAACTAACAAATGTCAAACCCTGTCCACTGCCCTTGGGGGCATGGGAGGGAATTGCCCCAGTCCTCAAGGACTTAAAAAAATGGGAAATTGTTATCCCAACTCACTCAGCTTCCAGTTCCCCAGTAGGGCCAGTGTGAAAACCAAATGTTAAGTGGAGATTAACTGTTGGCTACTGCTGCCTCAGTGCTGACACAGACCCCTCAACAGCAGCCAGACCAAACATTACTGGGCTTATAGCCACCACCCAGTTACAGGCACACAGGGTCATGGCCACTACTGACACTAAAGGCATGTTTTGTATGGTGCCATTGCAATGAGGGGATCAGCCTCAGTTTGCCTTTGTGTATGGGGCAACCATATACCTTTACAGGGCATCCTCAGGGGTACGAGCATTCACTCACCTTAGCTCACCATGTGCTGGCAAAAGAGTTGGAAAAGATATCAGTGGAAGAGGGAGTGAAAGTTTACCAGTATGTTGATAATACTCTCACAGGAAGTAATCGTAAGGAGGAGATTGGGACTACCCACAATAACATCATTACTCACCTCAAAGGTCTAGGGTTTAGCTGCTCACTTGTGAATCATCTCTAGAGTTAGTGCTGAGATTCTAAAATCTTCACATAGATAATTGTGTCTATTTGACATCTGTATTGTTTGTAGAGTTTCTTATCAGGGATCTTATCTGAGAAATCTGACTTTTTTTAATTTTGTGTGTGCAGATTCTGATACTGCAACTTTTCTGACTGGGTAACTTACGGAAATAAAATTATTCTGCTGATGTCAATGTTTAAATATTTTATTAATTTTAGTTTAAATATTTTCTGTATAAAGCTTGTGGTATTCCCTCAAATAGTGATGTGTCTGTGATTGACTCTTCTGGCAACCCTGTTTGCTACAGGACCTGCAAAGTGAGAGTAAAAGGGGAAGAAAGGTGGGCAAGGCATATCTGAGGTGGTTTTTTTTTTCCATGCATCAGTAGGAATGATTTTATATATTAGCTTAGCCTAAATTCATTACAGTTTATTTAAATAAAGTGGTATGCAAAGTAATTATACATATTTTAGTGAGTAGCTCTATCACAAAGATAGTTTTGAAATGCTGGGGAGAAATTAGAAAACTTTTTTTGGGGGGAAATGAATTATAAATGACTGTAAGTGAGATGGACTGTCATCATGCAGTCTCTTTCTGTCAGATCAGTGCCCTAGTCAGTCTCTAGTTCTGGGGAATACCAAATTATAAATTGACATGAAACAGGTCTGAAAAATGCATTTTCTCAGATGTTATAAATTGTGCTAACAGGCTTGTGTCTTGTAGTGCCAGAGATGTTTTTGGCTGCACAGTTAAGAACTTCTGTCTTTGCTGGAAAAATGGTAATGTCCGCTTATTTTTGTAATCACTATTTCACATTTTTCTGCCAGTGTGCTGGAGTCAACCTAATGCAGCTTTCTGTACAAGTTAATCTGGAAAATTTATTGCACATCCACATCCTCTTCTCTACTCATGCTGGTATTTTTAATGCACAGCTAAAGGTCAGGTATTCACAAATGAGTTCCCAGCAGAGGCCAGGACCTGGAAAAGAATCTGTGCCAGCTCCTGTGGTGTGGACAGTCACTGAGAGGACACTCCTTGGCTGCTCATACTAAACATAGATGGTGTCTGTAATGGAAGATCCAGAAGTGTGACAACTCTTCATCAGAGCTGTGTGACTATGGGCAGTGCAGCAGGCAAGGAATAAGTCATCCTCTAATGGAGAGCTGTGAATTCTGGGTTGGTGGACCATACCCACACCATATGCTTTATTCCTTGTATCCTGAATTCTTTCCCCTTGCAGTCCTGAGTCACCTTCCCTAGGCTGGGCTCTTGTGGCCCTGTGCCATCCACCTCAGGTTGGGCTGTGGTTCAGCAGGGACTCTCCAAAGTCAGGGTTGTCTTTGAGGTAAGTTCAGTGATTTTGTTGACAACTCAATTGGCTTTATTCTCCACCAGAGCCTTAAATCACTTTCAGGAGTGTCTTGAAAGTCTTATTTGATGGGAGGGAGGTGATGCAAATATTGTGTCTAGGATGTGCTTGAGGTCGGGTGTCCAAAGGTGTATCTGATTTCTAACTGCTGACAATGCCAGGGCTTCTCTCTGAACATCTGATAAAAAAATGGTTCTATCACCTGTACAGTACTGGAGCTATTCACAAATACACTTTCAGGCTGTGGAGGAGTTCATGTTCTTTGCTATCAGGGGCTCTCCTTTTTTCAGTACCGTATACCTTCCTTTACTTGCCAGTAAATGCTTCCCAAAAACCCTTAAGTCTCTGAGACCTGTATGTAACCACATGCTATTTGTTTATTTTGTTGTTTGTTTGTTTGTATTTTTTAAAATAGAACATAATTTTAAATCAATGAAATAAATATCTACTACAATACAAAAATTTTCCACAGCAGTTCCTGGAATACAAGGAAATTAAATATGCTTCTTGTAAATAACTCCTTCTCTTGTAGATCCAAATTATAAATAAATAAATAAATAAATAAGAAAAGCATAAATACACATATCAAGATACAGCAATTATTAATAAGAAATATTAATCATCTCCACCTCCATCCTCATACTGCTCAAAGCTATTAATTAACAAATTAAATACTACTACTACTACTACAATGCAATTTCCTCAACAAGCAAAACTGTTGCTGCCCTGGAGTGTGTTTGGGTACTTTATGGGCCATGTTAACTACAAGGGCAGATACCACAAATGTTCACTCTCTTAATTACACCTAATGCAGTAAATGGCCTTTTCCCAGTGACTGTCCATCATCATTATTTTTCCTTTGTTTAGGAAATGAGACCAAAAAAGGGAAGCAGTGATCGGTCTTCTCCCTACTCTTTGAATCTATGTACAGCTTTGAATGTATGTACTGTTATTCAGCAGTCCCACTGAATTTACTAGGCTTACCTATATATGTAAAAATACATATATGGGTTTCTGGCAGGAGTTCTATGGGCTGAGGAGGGAGCTGAAGTGTGATTAGTGATATTTGTAAAAAGTGTCTCGGAAAGTCTTGACCATGGCTCCAGCTTGGTTCACTTGTAGAGAACCTGATGTTGGCAGGGTCAGGGTGCTCAGATTATTGCACAAGGCCAGTGTTTCAGGCTCTAATTTAAAGGTGGGGTGGACCCCAGTGAGAAACCTCTCCCAGGGAACTGTCCAGGTGTGCAGCCTTCAGTGGGTGTCAGCATTACTCTCTCATGCCAGGGCAGAGAACACACAGTCAGTACTGGGTCACCAGTGCCTGCACGTGGTTCACAAGGAGCCATGTTCTCCTCCTTTCCCAGGAGCAAGAAATAAAAGCTAGAGAGCAGATCATCCCTGTCTTGGGCTGCTGATCCAGAGAAGGACTTCTACCTTTGGTGATGAGGAGGGAGAGTCTGTGTGGTTTGGAGGCGCAAAGTTTTCCTCTGACCAGTTGAGCCCCTCTGAAGGAGGAGCCTGTGACTAAAGCAGTGATGGGCAGCTGAACAGAAGGGCTGACAGAGGTTTTTCATGAAGGTGCATTGCCTCTCTCTCCTTGGCAGACTCTGGACTGACTTGGCTCTAGCAGCATTAAAATCTATAGCACATTTTTAAGTAAGAACTTCCATCCCTATCCTTCTACCATTTCCACCATGTCCAGCTCTAAATAGGCTTTCCCTGTTGTCCTCCTTGCAGAGATCAGGACCATATGCTCTGTAAAGCTACTGGCCTGTTCCATTTGTTTTCCCATCCCATGAACTTTGGTTGCTCAGGCTGTCAAGCTGCAAACCTCTCCTGTGTGCTGCTCAACCCAAAGCCACAAGTCCTGGCTGTCTTTCCCTCCCATCCAGGTGGTCCCTTGGTACTCCTGAGCTGGTGACCCCTGACCAGGGCCAGCTGCTCCTCACTACCACGGCATTGTCTGTGGTGGCATCTCAGTGCATTTCACTGCACTGGCTGCAGGCAAGCAAGTTTCAGATGGGAGCTCCCTCCCTCTGCTGCTGTCACAGAGTCATACGTTTATTTTTAATTTACGCTTTGGTGCATTGGCGGTTAGGTTAGAGGTCACCATCACTATAAACAACAGGAGATACGCCTCCTCCAACTTTAAATATCAAGTTCTGTATTTAGGGAAACCAGTGTTTTTTATAGTAACTAGGAGAGCACTCACAGAAGGCAAATACTTCTCATGACTAATATAATATTGTTTACAACAGCAGTGAAAACTTTTTTTGTGAAACTATTTCATTCTTTTTTGAGAGAAAAACTGAAGAGGACCTGACCAGCAATTTTTAAATAGAGAAAAAAAAAAAAAAAAAAAAAAAGAGAGAGAATTTTTTTCAAAAAGCAAACGCCATTAAATCCATCTATTCATAAGCAAAGGTCCCTTACATGCAAGTATCTTATACTTAGTCACCTTGTTGCACCATTTACACCATTTACATACTTTCCTTCCTCCTAGTATTTTGTGCACTTAATGTAATATCCTTTACCACATGGCTAGAGGGTAAATTGCTGACTACCATTTCACTCATAAGCAGGTTCTACAGCAGAAAGTATCCCTTGAGGTTACCCTGTTGTTCATAATTTGATCTGGCAGCACACCTTCAAACACAAATCATTTATCACATAGCGAAGTTTGTACATATGTTCAAAAACTTGCTCTGTTCTGGCCCATTGTTTAAGAATTTTTTTTATCTTTTACTCCTGCCTTGAAATATCAAAACCGAAGGAAAAGAGATGTTTAGCAATGTGTCATTCAGCCAAGCATATCGCAAGATGAGGTTTTTATCTCATGATATGAGAGGGGAAAGATGACAAGCAGTGGTGCACAGCAAGTAGATCCCTGGGATTTAATGGCACTCTGTAATCACTCTGTTGCCTTGCAGGAATACACAAACCTCTTCATAGGCTTCTTTTGTTGCAAGTTGGAGCTCATTCAAACAGGACATAGAAAATGGTGAATGGGTCAGCAGTAGTCTCAGCATTGAGTCAAGACCTAAATCTAGTGAGATATTTGGGATTTTAGTGTAATGCAACAAGGAAAGGCCATTGAGTTGCATCATATTCACCATTCTTGCCTTTGTTAGCCTTTCTCCCACTGTTCTGAGGCAATGGCATCAAGTAATAAAAAGGATATAATTTTCCTGTGCTGTGTCTGTTTCCTCATTGATCCTAAAGCACCTTGTCCTGCTAAAGGACCTTCTGCCTTTCCAAGGGATGCTGAGCCTTATCAGTCCGCCTCAAAGGCACTGTTTGTTGCCCCCAAGTACTCTGACTTCTTCTTGTGCTTCATCCACATCTTCCTCAGGAGGCTGGGTGTCCCATACAGGTTGCCTCCTGTCAGTGGTAGGGAAGCTTCTGCTCCTGGTGGTAGGGCCAGGTCATACTCTGTTGTCTTCCTCCAGCGCTGCCTGTGGCTAACAAATAAAACACAAGGTGTGCACAGAGTGCTTCTCCCTGGCCCTTCTCCCCTGCTTATGGCAACCAGCCACTGAGAACCAAGAGCTGCCTGGCTGCAAATGTGTGCCCATGCCTGGCCCAGCCCTGGGATCAGCAAGTCTGGAATGAGCAGGGGCTCTGTGGGTCAGGGCGCTGGGATGCTGCAGCCACCAACCTCTCAGCTTCGTGCCTTTGCTCCTTCACAAGGGCGTGGGCTGCAAGTGGGACCACTCTACATGCATCCTCTCTGGCAATTGCCACCCAAAAAGGAGGTGGGGATTGCCCAGGGAGAGAGCTGGGCCCTTCCACCAAAGCCCCAGGACCATGCAGCAGGGATGAGCTCCACTGGCTGAGGGGAATTTACATCTCTGTGTATGGAATGCAAGGACACTGTGACAAAGAGCTAGTTATTGTCCCTCAGGTGACAATGGTGGCATCTCAAATCCCATCCAGATCCACGTCTGGGTTAGCTGCCTGGTGATGAGTGCATTCCATAGCGTCAAGCTGTTCCTTAATTAGACTTTAAGACAATTTTTTTCCTTCAATTAACGGAATTTTCCAATTACATTTTAGAGCAAATATTACAGATTTCTTAGGGGGGGGGGGGAAACTTTCATTTTGAGTTATGATGATTTTTTTTCTAGTGATGAAGTAGAGCTGTAATGGGCACTGAGATAGCTGTACAAATGGCCATGGCTGATGATAAATGCAGCATAACCTTTACCAATCTCTCTTTACCCCTGCTTGTGGGGAGCAGGAGGCATGGCTGGAGGGTGGGATGGGACTTACTCTTCTGTAGGAGTGCGGTTGCGTGTGGGCGAGCCCGTGACAGCCACAGCTTTCACTGTGATATGGGCAACTGGAGATGGAGGAATCTGTGGGAGGATAAAGCACATCATTAGGAAATGCCACTGATGAGTGGGGACACTGGTTCATCTGAGGAAAGAGGCTGTTTTAAGAAAACCAATAAATGCTGTAAATCTCTTAACGAGAGAAAGCAGGTTAAGGATTTGACTGCCCAACTCTCACCCACACAATCACCAGCTGCTCACGTGAATGTTCTCACTAAGCTCAGCATGAGCAAGAGTTATACCCCCCATCAAAGAAGGAATGCTTGCAGAACTTTTTATTCCCTAGTTTTTGTGTTTAGCTTCCTGAGGCAGTGAGGCTTTGTGCAGAGTGAGCAGCCTGCCTCTTGCAGCTCCCCACCTTTACAGATGTCTGATAAGCAGATGTCTCAGCCATCACAGCTTCTTGAGCATTCAGAGATGTTTCCCTGTTTTGTTGTGGCTGCTCTGTGGTGTGGGGACCCTGGTTATGCTCCAGTTCTGCCATGGACCCACAAAAGCCTAACCATCCACTTCCTCCTTGTCTTATTTGATCATAAATTGCCTGCCAGCACTGAGTCATGTTTTTCCATAAACAGGTCTCTGAGAATAGCATATCCTCCAAGATGGTAAGTTAAAGTGTGAGTTGCTCAGAAATAGAAAAAAAAAAGTCAAAAATTGTGAGGTGATCTCATTATTTCAGGCAATAAGCATACTTACTGATTTTGCTGGCAATCTTGAAAAAAATGTTCATATTATTGTCACTACCATAACTGGTTTTAAGATTTCTAGGGCTATTTCTCCCAGGATTAATCCGAGACTGGGTACATTTAGGTGTGTTTTTCAACTACCCTAAGACTTAAAGATGTTTGAAATCACTTTTGCAAGCATCCTTTGAAAATTAACTATGTTAATTATTGGTAGGTTTAAGAAGATCCGTTACACTGAATAACATTAGTTTTAACCATCCTTAAGTATTGCACTGTCATTTTTCTTAAGTGTAGCTCAGCTATCAGCTAACCAGCATGCTTCAGCCATCCAAAAGAGCCTCTGAAATCATGGAGTTTTGACAGCATAGTCTGGGGTTGGCCAGATGTTATTCAAAAATAATTTTTTCTCTTTGAAAAAGTTAAAAGTTAGTTTTTATTAAATGTAGGGACTTTGAAAATTAGGAGGGGGCATTGTAAGACAAAGAAGGGAAAGGTGAGTAAATTTTAGTAAAGGTGAGTAAATTTTAACCAAAATATTTCTTCTGTCTATTCGAGAACACATTTTGGGGGTTTGTATGATAATTTTCCCATCAACTCTTTATTGATGTTTCTGATTTTGGAGATTATTGCGTCAGGTTGGCATTCTAGAGAAAACAAATTATTTGATGCTTGTTCCACTTAAGATTTTTTTTTTTTTCCCCAAAAATGTGAAATTGCCCAAGAGACAAGGGACTAATTTCTCCCAGCTCTTGCAAGTGGCTGAGCACCCAGAATAGGAGACTGCCTGTTTTGTCCCATCACTCTTCCTGGTTCATGAAGGGCAGTTCTCTGTCCTATGCCAGTCTCTGCTCCCAGCTAAGGGATCCTCTGGCATAAATTACTTTTCAAGGTTTAACAAAAGCTGGGAAATCTGCAGGTGTTGCAACAGACTGACATGCTATTAGTGTGGGACATGCTGACAGGTACAAGGCTTTAAGCTCCATTGGTAGTTGGTTTTGCTCTATTTGCTTACCAAAGATTTTCCATCCAACAGATGATTATAGGACTTGGATGACTCTTGTTCGGTAATTCCCGCTGCAAAAGCATAAAAACCATGAAATTAGGTGCAATTATCCCATTGGCACAGCTTGTATGAAAAACCTCCTTCTGTACAGTAAAACCCAGTTATGGACAGAACCCAGATACAGGTTATAGCCCCACCAGATTTGATTATAGTCGTGGGAGCAGAGTGATCATCTATTGCGATGTCAAAATAAGTGAATCTGGAACTGCTTAAGTCATTCTGGAAAGTCTCTCAGCTTGCTCCTGGACATTTCAAATGAGCTGCCCTTAGCAGACCAAGCTAAGGGAGCCCTTTCCCCCTCTGTAAATGCTCGTGAATCTCTGAAGACAAAGAGCCCAAATGCTGCTCTTCAAGTTTGTCCTGCCTAGGAGATCATGCTATCCTTTCTGTATTGCTCTGGAGAGTTATTTTAACCTGGGCAGAGATGTGTGCTATGTCTACCCCATCACAGGGAGGGATTTCCTGTGGCTTAGTAACATTTCTCTCTCTGCTGTCCTCAAATCTGAAGTCTACCCTTCAGTTTCAAGTAATTGCTCATCTGATAACTTATCCATGGGTAAATGCTCACTGATATTCCTGCTCATTGTGCCAAGGAAATAAATGAGTGAGGGATGCCAAATTTTTTCATGAGGCCAAATCCTCCTATTTGGCTGTGGGAATGTGGACCTCTCTACTGCTGTGACCAATGGAGTATAAATAATGACAGTAAATATGGAAATAGCCAGGGTTCTGTTATAGTGCTGTCTGCAGCGTGACAGCAATTGGAGCTGTCTCCTCCTTCTAGGGGCGATATTTGACTATGACAAATATCCTAACCCGCTTCCTGCTCCACCCCTCTCCAGTAATTCCATTAGGTACCTTACTGTATCCCTCACGTCAAAGTTAATGCAATTACCTCCTCTCATCTTGCATATTAGCTACTGACAGTATTCAGCAAGTGGATCATCAGTGCTTCAGCGAATACCCATCTCTTTTCTTTTTATTTGGTTTTGTTTTCTCTTACTTTGTGTGATTCTTGCCTTCAGCTAGCTGGTCCCTCTTAATAGATACAGAAAATGTTCTTGCAAACTTTTAGCAAAATATCTAAGAAAAAGAGAGTTCTCATGGCTTCAGGTTTGTAGTTGCTCCCCTCAGGGCAGTGGTGGCTGGATGCAGTGCGAATTCCATTTCCAGAAATACCTTCTCACATGCTGGAATGGACTGTCCTGCATTGCTATTTGTGCAGGATTTTTGATGGTAGCAATAGACATGCTAATGGCCTCATCTGTGTTCTTTTGTTTGGTTTTTTTGTTTGTTTGTTCTAATTTAAACTTAATTTCCAGGTTCTGCCTACTCATTTCCCTTTCTCCCCCTAGGAGATCTGTTTCCCCCTTTTCTGCTCTTTTTTTTAGATTCCTACACCTTTCCTCTTGTTTGCACCTATCAGTTATCCTTTACCTCTCACCTCCCCTAGCAGCAGAGACCAGTAGTTCCTCCTTTCTGGCTCTCTGCCATCCTTTACCCTGCAGCCAGTCCCAGCCACTCCTGTCCCCTCTCCAGTCCTGAAGCTCCAGTTCTTTTTTCAGCCACATCTGGGTTTGAGATCCTTTCCTTTGGTCCCAGGCTCAGTTTCTTCCTTTCCAGTTTCCCAGGCCCTGCTCTTGTCTGGTTGGTGTTCTTAATGGGTCGGGTTATGTGCAGAGCGGTTGCAGACCAGTGATGTGGGGCACACGCACCTTCACGGGCCTGCTTTAGAGACTTTGCATCTTTTAACATCCAAATGCCCAATTTCTCTTGGAAAAACACGCCACGTGGGGATTTCTTTAGAGCCATATGACTTGACTGCATCTGGGTGATTTTTCAAAGGAGAGCAAAAGACGTGTTTTTGATTAAAAGGCCATCCCATGTGAAACTGCACAGCCCTGCTCCAGCTTCAGTCTTCCAAACATAACACACCAGTGTTGGAGGAGCTGAATAGCCACTCTGTTTATGTTTACCCATCTCCTTGGTTTCATATTGGCAAGCTCTGTTTTTCCTTCACGGTTTCTCACAAATATGCTGCACAAGCTTTGGTTGCCAAAAAATCAGGTCTGTGGCTGACATCCAGAATCTGAAAATTCATCCCAAATGATTATATTTTGGCTAATTCTAAGCAACTGAACAGGGAACTTATATAATAAGATGACTCAGGCAAACTCAGTAATTTACTATTTATCATCTCTAAAATATTGTCAGGGAGTGTTTATGACTCTGAATAAAGTGAGTTTATGACTCTGAATAAATTGAGCAATGCCACGGTCATTATCTCATTAATTCCACTGGATATTTTAAGCACGGAATTATCCTCCAGGTACACAACAAAGCGCCCTCTTCGCTGCGAAGCCTGGAAGACTGCGACGTCTAAAAACGTCCTGCAGCCACGGAGAGGAATCCCCAGGGCTGTGACCGTGCACTTACCGTGCTGGGCAGTGCCCTTGGCTGGGCAGGCTCCCTGCAGGCAGCCCTGGCCCCGTGCCTCCGGCTCGGCCCTGGCCTCGTAGAGCACATGCAGGAGCTCGCCCTGGCGCGGCCGGCGCTCCGACACGGCCACCACCTGCGGGGCAGAGGAGAAGAGCCCCGTTACACCTGTGTATAGGAGCACGGGAGAATCCTGCTGGGTCTTTCTGGCAACCCAGCTACTTGGTTGCACCTTTCTGTATTCTCCTCAGGAGACTGAAATGTGCTCCTTTCCAAACTCTACGGCATAGTGTATGCCTCTGAGAGAGCTCAGATTTATTTTCTTGTTGCATCACATCTTGGGCAATCAGTCAAACTTATGCAATGCGAATTACAAATGCTGCTTCTTAGGCTCTCTCCCGTCTTTTGAACTTAGTTACATATTATACCCGACAAATGACTACAGAGAATAATAGGCAGAGAGGAATTGCTCTCCTAGAGATTAATTTTCACAAACTTTAGCTCACACAGACAAAACTCACTGACAGCTGCAACTCTGAGCATCAGCCCCCCTTGGCATCTCCAACAGCCCTTGAAAACAAGCATGAACAAAATCAAGTTCTTTTCTAATCGATTACGACTAGGCCATGGCATTCACTGTACTGCCACAAGCAACCGGGGAGCCCAGAGCTCATATGAGTTTGAGAAAACAGGGGAACACCTCAGAGAAGTGGATTCATCAGGACTGTTATCCAGGATGGTCTGGAAAGAGTTTCCTCAAGAAGATCAAAGTTCCAACAGCAGACACAGAGTGTTTCAAACTTTGTTGGGTTGTTTTTATTCTTCCCTAAAGACTTGCTGCTGTCGTACAGAGAACCACCTAAACAGGCTGAAGAGCCAAACCAGCAAGGAAACAAGACATGTGGCAACTATTCAGACTATTTCCTATGAGACTTACTTATGTTGGAAGATCATGAGAAAAGCAGTTAGTTACATCTAACTGATGACTGGTAGTTGCTGTCTACATGTTTTAGATATAAATATAGTTATTTTGTCTCAAAACTGAGACCAACAACTGGTCAGCCCACTACTGGCATAGAAAAAGCCTTAATTCTTTCTATTGCTCTGCCTTTTAACATGCACTCAAGATAAAAACAAGACCCTATTCAAGCATGTCCCCTCACACCAAATTGTTCATTTCCTCTAATTAAGTTTTAATTCAATTTGCCATTAATCTGCAATATTCTGTGTATATGATTTTTTACGCAGGCATAACAACACATGCAAACCCATGTTTTCCAAAACAGGAAAGAAGAAAAATTCCAACCTAACCACTTTTAATTCTTTTGTCTCCATGTACCCTCAGGAGTCTGGACAAGGCTACATTACCTAAATACTACTGATTAGTAGGATGAGGAGCAAACACTGCCCAACAGCAGGCAAAACTACTCCTGGAAAAGGCAGGTAAGGCAACCAAAGCCTAATCCAAGGCTGGACAGGGGTTTCCCCCTACGTCTACAGATTTTGACACACAGCCTAACATGCTCCATATGCTGTAAACTACTTAGAGACATGCCCAGCGTTCAGTTAAAAGTTAAAGGGACTACTGGTGTCCTTGAAGATGAGCACATGCTAAAGGAGGCTGCAAGTGGCTCCCAGCTCTACTGACCACAAATTTGGAGCTGCCAACAGAGCCGAGCCTCAGCATTGCTCTGATGTTTCAGAATGAGGGTGATGCTGCTTGTTGAGAGGCCTCCTGTTGCTACTTAAGCTGTTGGCATTTGCTTCCTCCCTGCTGCCCCTGGAGCAGTCCCAGCACCTCCCCATCCCTCTGCAGCAGCTCCTTGCAGGCTGCAGGCTCTGCATCCACACGCCCTGACCACACAAACCTTCCAAGCTGCTCACCAGGATATCACCCCCTTCCCCACGGTGACTCCAGTGGAGACACATGTCCTCAGGACTAATGTGATGAGACTGTGGCTGTCAGGGGTCTCTAATGACAGCCCTTGGAGTCTGCCTTGTGTGAACTGAGCTCTTGCAGCTTTCAAGGACACAAAGCTCAGCTTTTCCCATCATCTCTGGAAAAATGTCCAGTGCTCTTGGTCACACTCAGTCTTTGCTAGTGTGTGACATAAAATGTCATCAATCCTCTGCTACTGAGACACCTGAAGTCACTTATTTTGCACTGTCATGGAAAGAGCATTTTTGGTAAGATGCTGGCTGCAGTCACCTCTAATCCTGAAAGTGGCTTATTTGATCAGTGTAAACCACCATGGACTTGAAACTCAACATTCTGCCTACGTGTTGCACAGGATGAAATACAGTTTGGGGAAAATAAGAGGATTTTTATCTTGATTAATAGCAAGAATTATTTAGGCACATTGTCTGTGTTTCTGAGATTTATTGTTACGTCTTATGTCAGTAATGCCAAAATGCCTTCAAGCAGCAGAATCTGTATAAATAAGTTACAGTGCCATTTTCCATTACAGCTGGAGACAGCAGCGCAATCTCTATAATATATTTTCAGTGAACATCTTTGCAGCATTTGGTTGTAGCACGCTTTTGGAGTTCCTTATCTCCTAATTCAAGATTTCACAGCGACTTTGGCTACCTCACCCATTACTGTAATATGTAAAGACTTATCTAGGTCAGGAAACTAAACCTGCTGTAGCTTGGTTTTGATCTAAAGTGGAGCTGACATTTCTCTAGGGTACCTAGGGTAAGGCAGAAGGATCAACTGGGAGTCACTTTTCTTTTCTAGACATACCAGGCAATTTAAATCTGTCCAAATGGCAGAGTCAGCCAAACTATGCAGAATTAGCAAACTACTAAAAAAACCCTACTGTTTTGAGAACCTGTAAGTCCTTGGACTGGCCCAATCTGTTTGCAGGACACTAACTCTGAAATTAGAGCTCAGCAAACTCTCTTTTTATGGACTTTGCCATGCACATGAGAGCACTGAGGTCTGGCATACCCACTGCTGGAATTAGCTGTGTTAAGAGGGAAGGGGCACAGAGGACACAGGTCACAGAGAGGCTATTCCAACCATCCTGATCCTGGACTTAAAATCCCAACTAACAACCATCCACAAAAGGTGAGAATTAAATATCTGGCTTTGCATAAAACTTTGAAAGTTAGAGTCTGAAAAACAATGTGCCTGTTAGTGGAGAAAATTCCAAATTTGTAGTTAAGGTTTTTTGATGGCATAATGCTGAGCTAATTTTTTAATGTGGTGGCTCAAACATGCACAGGGGTATTTTCTGCTTTCTTGCAAAAAGTAGAAAATCTTTCTACTTTGTCTTTCTAGTGTCCAGACAGTTGTACCCAAGGGATTTTGGGCATAGAAGAGAAGGGAAGGATCTACTACCACTGGAAATAACTCTCAATAGAGAAATAGGAACTGCAAGTATACATACTGGTGAAACACTCAGCTGAAAAAAAATGGTGCTTTCTCCTTTCTGTTACCCTTCCACAGTCGTTATCATGCTTTTGGGATGAGTTCTTGTATGTGATGGGAGTTACCCCCCACTGTCAGTAATTTGAATGTTAAATCACTTAATGCTACACTGCTTGAGTATTTCTGCTGCAAGAAAAAAAAAAGGTCTGGCAGATGTCCACATTGGTTGCTATTTTTGTCCTTGCTGAGGATTAAAGTTGTGCATCCACTGCAACCACCACAGCAGAAGATTTTATGTTAGCTGAGGCATTTTTACAGCTCTGACTGCAGGTGCAGATGTAAAAGTGAAAAATAAACAATCATTCTGCGACTTTTCTGTGGGTCTAGAAATTGGCAATCACAGCTTCCTCACAGGCACGTCTATTCCAGTATGTGCAATTTACTTCAGTGCTTGCTTATGAGCTGTAAACAGCTGCATTCTACTGAAGAAGGGAATGTCTAAGAGTTGACTGTGCCAGCCACTTTGGTTTGAGAGCCATCCTTGTTTTTGTAGCTGGAGCTGCAGAAGATTCCTCAGGCTTGGTGTTCCCACTGCTAATATGATGCTGCCTGCATCATGACTAAGAGCCAATCAAAGGACATCCTTAATTGGGGTCAGGAAAGCCCCAAAGGAAAAAAAAAAAAAACCCCAATCCTCTTAAAATACAGCCACAAAACAGGGACTTTCTTATCTTATTTTCTTAGGCCCTTATGAGTGCAGTGCTGCCACAACAGCTGATCCAATCCAAATTAAATATTGGATGATTCCATTTAGTAGAAACAACTATCTACTGAGATTTAGAACAAGATAATAGCCATAGAATTTCCCTTGATTTTGATGTAAGGCAGCCGAATTTTTTCAGCTGAATAGTTCTATGAGAGATATTGTCAACAAAATCCCCAAAAAACCAAAACTGAGCATTTTGTTTCAGAATGTCAGAACAGTCCACTTTTGTTTTGGACATTTTTGCTGTTTTTATATTGCACGGTAAACAAAATATACCAGAAGTTTAACAAATAAAAGTAGGGTATCTCAAAATGGATTATTTTGAGTAATACTCCAGCAGTCTGACTCATCTTTTATTGGAATGAGGAGTAAATTTGAAATCTCAGCCTGAGCTGTGGGACAAAACCAACTAAACCAAAACTGTCACAATTTTGGAAAATAGACACGTGCATAGTTTCTACCCAAAAAATGAGAGACATGTTACTGACTCTTCCTGGGGACCACTTCAGGTGTTGTGTGATGTACCGGGATCTTGTGATCTGCTTTAATATCCAAAAGAGAGGGTGGGAGTGAATGTGATAAGGCTTTTTTTCCAGTTCACAGGTGGTAAGCAGGAGGTCCTACAGTTCTGTGGGCAGATCAGGGAATCAGGAATACAAAGAAAAGGCTCTCTGAAAATGAGGGTGGATCTGGGAAGTAGGAAAGGACATGGATAAAGGGAAGGCCACGGAGTAATATACTTTATCAAAGTGCTAGAGAAGAGACAGGTCTGTGGTGAGAAGAAATGCTTTGGCAGAAGGGTCTCAAACTTGTAAGAAGTGCTTTGAATGCAGAAGAGACTGTCATTCCTGCAAATCAGCTAAAAGGATTGTGGAAGGGGTTGTGAATGGGTCAAGTGGACTTAAGGAGAGAAAACTCTCTCTGAAGACAAGAAACCTCACACCCGCGTGTGAAAGCACCTTGCAAGTGCTTGACATTAACTTGCAAGACATTTACTCAGAGCATGAAAAATGTTCAGTTATTTTAATTTTGGGGGTATCTTGTCTGCAAGGAGGGGGTAAAGCTTCCTCTGTGCCCTCTGCACTGAGGCAGAGGTAAGGGCAGGCAAGCACTGCTGCGACCAGGGGATAAACATCCTCCCTGCCAAAGTTACCAGTCTATTGTTTGGTGTTTTTCTCCCAAATTCCCTAGGATATTGGCTACTTGATTAACATGATTATTATTATTACCTGATATGATTTGCTTACTTTTCATTCCTGCCTGTCTCTCTGGACTTATTGTGAAGGCTCTGTGGACAATAATTTAGTCTGCGATTCCCTCAGATGGCCAGTGTTGATGAGCCACTATGTTCACTTGGACTGGCTCTGCATGGCAAGACCATATTTTGTTTTTTGTTTCAAAGCACTTCTGTAAATAAACTGCAGCTTTACAGAAACTCTCCCTTCCCTTTCCCACCCCACTGCCTGCATCAGACACGGATGCACTTCTTTACCCTGAAAAATCTGCTTCCCATTTTCCCACAGCTCTTCTGAGGGTGTGCATAATTAGAATGTTAAAAAAAAAAATAGGGAGAGGAAAAGAGATTTTTCTTACACTCTTTGTTAGGATGTGAGGCGTAGCTTTGGCTCGTCTTCGGGCAGGGCTACATGCTGCAAAAAGAAGAACAGGAACATGGTCAGGATGCTGTGGAGGCTGACACGTGCCTGCAAAAGTCCTCTGTAAGAATTAAGAATTCACTGGGGGCATGGTGGGAAGAAGGGGGAGAGTAAAGGGTTTCAGGAAGATTCCAGCTGAAACAATCCAAAAGAAAGCCCCTTTTGATGTGATCTCAGAGACCATCCTCTAGCTGTACAATACAGAAATCTGTGGCCAGAGGGCCACAGCCTATCCCGAGTTTCTGCACCTCTCCCATAGGCTTCCTTGAGGAACACTCCTTCTCCTTTCTCAGTTTTGATCTGGCCTCCCAGTATTTCAGTAGGAAATGAGTAGAGCATACATTAACTTGGAGACTATTACGATTTTATCTGGTTAGAGACTTTATCAATAAGCTCAAACTCTCTCATGACATTATTTCACTTGCAAAACACAACATTTGCACTAAGCCTAATCTTTTCTTTTTCAATCCTCAAAATTACTTATTCAGTTCTTTTGCTTGGGACATTTTGCTAAAGTCTGTTTCTCACTTTCATTTCATAGACCCATGAAGACACCAAAATCATAGAACCACTAGACAACAGACACACAGGGTGCCAGGGCCATAAGCCAAGCTTTTGTCTGGACTGAAGTGATTGGTTTTGGGTGATGGTTTTAGTGGACTAAGTGAAGGCTCTTTAAACTCTTGTTTGAGTTAGACTTGAAACTGGCCTGAAAGAGGGTGATACTCCCAGCTCTCCCTCTCACCATATCTTACCCTGCCTTGTGTTCAGGCTACCGGAGCTACAGGATTTAGCCACCAGTGACAGAAACAGGCTTGCAGAAAGCTGCCAAATGTGGGGAATTAACTCCAATTCTAAAGGCTGACCCTGGGGGCAAGGCACGTGAATGGGGGTTTCCTATTCAGGCTCCGTGTATAATCCAAAGGCTTTGAAGAGCTAGTAAGGTTTGTTACAGGATGATGGGTGACTCCTACTCCCCAGGTGAGCTTTTCTTTACCTTGTTGGCACACATTTAACTTGCAGTGCTTATCGTTGCTGAATATTACTGTTTGCAGAGTTTTGGAGCTGTGGAAGAAGCTGGAGGTCATCCAAGGCTGCTCCTTACTGCAGCCAAACTCCTCTCCTCAGATGGCAGGAATAACAAGTGACTGGGCTTTCCAGGGCTCTGCTACAAGCAGAGCTGGCAGGGAGACCAAAGTCACTCTTCCTAGACAGCGTGTGTGTGTGTGTCTAACAGCTATCCCTCCACACCCCGGTGAGGATATAAGTACTGAGCATTAGGAGCCCACTGGAGAGGACATTAGGACATTCTGGCCTGTGCTGTGGCTGTAATAAAACAGAGCAGGAAAAAGGGAGGGTCCCTGTGAGCACCCCATTGCAGCACAGGGCACTTCCACACTGAACTCGTCACAAGTAAGTTATCTGCCTGCCTAGACTGTGCTAAGCTGTCAGTATGATTACAGTCTGTTCTGCACGGTGTGCTATCCTCAGGGGTCCTTACTGTCTTCTCCTGCAGGACACATTTTATATTTTAAACCATGATGAGTGTGGAATGAAAGCCAGACAAACACAATGAAGGTGGCTTGTTTTTTTTAAAACCTGGGGCTATGCTGTAAGTTGTTTTTGAGGCTGCTTCCATCACCTTTACTTCTGGAATTTCACTGTGTGAGGACTAAGCTCATAAGCAAAACACTCAAGTGCAGAAAAGTTTAGTGATGCAAGGAATTATCTTCTTATCTCTCTGGTATTTTAGATATTTTTACCACACAGTGTAAGGAATACAGTTTTTTAGAGATTTCTACCAGAAGCAAGTGCTCTTGTGCTGTTATAGCTGCTACCCAGCCTAGTGCAAAAGCAACAACACATAAATGTTCCTAACAGTAATAAATGTACCTATTTTCAGAGTACATATGATTCACAGTCCCTCATCCCCTGTTGCCTGTCAGAAGGAGTGGAATAAGGCTTACAGGGGCTGAAGAAAGGCAAGGCATGAAAGGGAAGTCAAAGCACCAGCAAACATGCAATTACTTGAATAGGCATTGAAAGCAGGGTGAATCACAGAGGTAGCCAGAAGTGACCCACTTGCGTGGGAATACAATGGCAGCAATGCAAACAGTGGGGCTGTGAGGCTGCCCCTGCAAACACGAATTTCTGCAGAGAGCTGGAGAAGGAAGAGAAGAACGAATCCTTGCAGATGATGTATGTGGATTTGCAAAGGATGTTTCTATGTACAGCCCAGATTTTGGGCAACAAATACAATTACAGTGATGGTTCACTTTGTCATTTCCACTTATATTCCAAAATTAGGCAGCTGAGAGCTCATGCTCGCAGCTTGCAAGCAAAGATCTGATCTGGCCCCACAATTTGTTTTCCCTGCTTTTCCCTGCTTTCTTGTTGCTGAAATATGCAGCCATTGAGTTTAAACTAATTTGTTCAATCAAATGCAGGCTGGGCTTTGTCCGGTTCTTACTCTTCATTAGAAGCAATTAATGTTAATCATGCATTCATTTCCAGGGCATGGCTTTGGAAATGTTCCACTTATTGAGCCAGCAGACTTAAATTCAACATTCATGCACTTCACCCACTTCTAACTGCTCACAGAATTTCATTCTCTTTTCTATTACACAGAAAAGCCACACAGTTGCAAGCTGTCACTTTAGCAGTTACCTCATAGGTACAGCAACACCGATTCCAGATCTCCCAATTTTGCCAGAGCAAAGATTTTACAGAGCCACAATATTGAAGCACCTGCACGGGTTAGGTGGAGAAAGCAGCAGCCAGTGCTGGGCTGCAGGCAGAGCACAGCACAGCAGAACGGATGAGCTGCTCTCTTCAAACATTTCCCCGCTGCTAAACACCCCATCCCCTAAAAGACAACACCGTAGCTGTTGTTAGATTTTGATGTACTCACATTTGGAAGAAATCACAGTGGTGAAAACTTCTAAATTTTCATCGCTGCAGCTGTAAATCTGGTGCATTTTCCACCTCTCCCTACTGACTGCCTTTCAGCCTCATGCAACCGCTCTGAACTTCTGGTAAATAGGTTTCACTAATCCAATCTGGCTCTGTGATCATTGTCCAGATCTACAAAGGACAGACTGATGCTGTGATCTCATCTCATTCCATATTCTTCATTGCAACATTTTCTGCTCCCATCTGCCTTTCTATGAATAATATTAACACAAAGATTTAATTTAGCTCTTACTTAAGCCTCTACTCAGATAGAGAGCATTTTATGTTTCCTTTTACCAGTGTGGAGAATCCTCTGCAATAGATAGCTAATTATTAAAGTCTAATCTACTGGGATATGTTTACAGAAGTGCTGCAAAAATATTTGAAATAAGTTTACGTTATTGGGTTAAGTGTGCACTTTAACATATTTACCATAAAAATTTGCTCCTTATATATAATGAGGAGATGATTCTAGGTGTATTAAGAAAAACATTTTGTGCTTTACCTTTTCATTTCATAAACAAATACTGGAATCCTGGGTTTTTCAAAGTAAAATTTCAAAAGCAGATGTCTAAGAAAGACAGATGTGCATAGATCTCCATGCTCCCTACACGTCTGTGGTTGCAAGGGGAAGAAAGGTCAGTCATAGATGGGTTCCTGACTTGATGGCTCTGGGGCCTAATCCCACGTTTATGCACTTCAGTAAAGGGTCTTCTTGCCAAAGTTTTCCATTTCTTAATACTCCCATCAGAAATTGTTCCTTTCCGGCTCTATGAGTATCAGCCCCCTCAGCTTTTGGTGACTTAATGCTGCCATGGACACCCTAGACAGAAAATTTTGGTTTGCAGGCTTCCAACAACTGATGTAGTTGGAGCACTTTCAAGTGTGAATAATGATATTAAATTATATCAGTCTAATGAATAGCCTTCATTACTACCACGTGTGTGTCTAATTAACACAAAAACAAGCGCTGTCTTCTCCTATAGATGTCTGCCACCAACCGTCCCAGATGGAAAGTGCCAGTGAACATGGGCTGTCACTGTCATATTGATGAACGTTTCTTATTTGAAATAATAAATATTGGTCAAATAGACATCCTGAGCCTGGAAGCATTTTGGTGGAGTGGAAGGTGTCGCTGTTTCAGGAAAGCAGCGAGTGAAGAGAAGCTGTTGTCACTTGTCACCTCCCAGGGCAGGCTCCTGCTGTCCAGGGGCAGCCAAAGCCTCTGCTGGGCTGGGGGCATTGTCCCAGGAAACCGTGCCCTGCTTGAAGCAGGCAGTGGGACGGCAATATAATCAACCAAAAGTTCAATTAGTTTTTGATTTATTGCGCCACATGTTCTGCTTGTATGACTGATGTCATTAACATCAGGCTCGGCTGGCGCATTCATCTGTCCCTGCCCGGCTGCCTCTGAAGGCGCACGCACTCAACAGATGGGGAGCTGCACGGGTGCGAAGGCAATTGTTTACCCCCCTATTGTCCCTGTGTCAAGCAATCAACCCAAATCCATTACCCACCGAGAAAAAGATCAGCGCACTGTCCATTCAGCACTGAATGGGGCGGAGGCGGTTATGCAGGAGGCTCTAAAAGCTTTCAAAAGGATAAAAAAAAAAATGAAGACCAACACTGAATAGTCGATTAAAAAAAAAAAAAAAAAAAAAGCTATAACAAATCTAACCCACCCTTTATTTCACCTTCAGATATTCAGAGTCCTATGAGAAGAGGGGCATTTTTGGACCTAAGTCATTGTTTTCCTATTTCTAGGTATGATCTACAGATATTTTCAAATCATAGATGGGGTTTACCATTAGAACAAGTGTTGGGTTCTTTATCCTTTGAGGGTTGGTGGGATGTGGAAACTGAAGTGAGACTCTAGAGCTGGTCACCAGCTGGCATTCACCGTGTTACAAGGCAGGTAGCCTTTGGATACATCTTTATAAGGCACAGGTTGCTCTGGGGAAAAATCACTGTACAGGGTGCTGATGAAAGGCACTCACATCACTTTCGGACTGAAAACTAGGACTCAGCAGGACAGATATAATATGCCTCATCATGGACACTCATCTGGGAATGAATTCTCCCCTGTCAATGAAAAGGAGTTTTCTTCTCAGTTTTGTCCAAGTCTTGCAGAGTAGCTGAGCACTATGAATGCTCAGGGTTTTCCATGAAATCTTAATGTGGCTTCAAGAGAAGAACTGCACATATTGGGCTACTTCTTTTCTACCTGTGTGAGATATATTTTGGGCAAATGTCCAGTGCTGGTTTTAGCTATGAAATAGGTGTAATTACATCTCCAGGAAGTGTACTGCAAAAGCCCTACTGCAGGCTACCCGATAAAAAAGTGCAGACAGTAATTTTAGACTTGGAGGACAAACTCTCCACAATGTCCAACCTAGGAACTGCAGAGCCACATCAGACAATCTCACATGGTATCTCCTTCCAGCTCCCTACTCACCAAGTGAGAGTCCAGTCTGTGGTGGGAGGAGAAAACCAGTTTTTGACTCTAATAATCTTTTTTTTTTGTTGTTCCCCAAACTACATAAAATATCTAGAAAGCAGGCTCAAATATTTTCTCTTTTCTTCTCTGCTAAAGTGAGGAATGAGCTATTGACTTAATTCAGTCACTGCTGCCATGAGAGGAACCTAAGGAGTTTTTGCCCTGAGGTATATCTTTGACCTAAGACTCCTAAGTGAACAATTTGAATCCAAATTCCTCCCTGTGGGCGATGATATAGCAGTTTACCAAGTACTCACTCCCAGTGTTGATGTTTTGATAAGATCAAAACATTTCCTGGTGCCAGGACAAGGTTACCAAAGGTGAAAGTGGGCAACTGAGAAGGAGGAGGAGGTGGAGAACAACTCTGGACACCAGAACACACACATGCTAACATGTCTGGCAAAACACACATCTAACCATACCTGCAGGGACAGGGCAAGTACTTGATTCTTGGGAATGTATGTAGAAAGGAGGAGAAGAAATGTTTTCAGAATCTGAGAGGAAAAAAACAAAACAAAACAAAACCACCTTGAAAGCAGCAGAAGGCTCAGTAAACCTTGTAAAAATGGCAGAAAAATCCCATAAACTGGTGAAATGTCCCTCTGGGGAGTTGGCAAGGGTGCTTTTTCCAAAGCCTGAATCTGTTAGGACATATTTTTAAGAAACAAGTGTAGATGATTGTCCTGTTTACCAAGTATGTCAGAGCTGGTAAACTTGAAAGGAATCAAATTTAAAAAAATACGGTTACAAAATCTGCAATTAAAACTTCGATTTATTTAAGATATGAATCAGAAATCTCTAGACACTATTTGTCCTGGCCTCTGTGAACAAACGAATCC
The DNA here is from genome assembly GCF_009819655.1 of Sylvia atricapilla. Lineage (NCBI taxonomy): Eukaryota > Metazoa > Chordata > Aves > Passeriformes > Sylviidae > Sylvia > Sylvia atricapilla. Next base: position 118,311,044 of record NC_089140.1, on the reverse strand, counting down.
CTTTTCAGTGCAGTGTTCTTCCAGTGAAGTTGTTGGAAAGAAACCTGATACTCTTAACATGTGCAAGGGGTATTGCCAAGGGAATCCCTGGCCCACGAAGGACAACGCTGTTCTCAAGTCAGGTCTCTGGCTTCTCCCTGGATCTTGTACCTTGTTACATAAGAGGCAAATCTAATCTGTACTGAGCCACTTGAGCCTATTTCTTACTGTTAGCTGGGCAATATGATAAGGATAAACCCCAGGTATTTTTGGAATAGGATTGTCAACCAGAGGGATGCGTAGATAACCATTTAAAAATAAGATGGGATGAAACTGCACATGCATACTGCAGGCATCTACTCTGAACCACTTCTGCATGATGCAATGCCAGCAGCGGGTTTTCTTGTGGAAGGAAAATTGCTTTGTTTTGGTTTAGGGCCACAGAACTACAACTGCAAATAACTGGAAAGGAAAAACCAACCAAAAAAGCAAACTTTAAAGTGGGTTTCTCATACATAATCTTTCGTTTTTTTCTGAATGAAAGGAATAGGAAGACAGATACACTACCAGTAACTGCACCTCACACTCGTAGCAGACAACAAAACTAGTTCAAAACTGAAGTAGCACCACACAGCTTGAAGGTCTGTGAATGAGCGAAGAATTTTCAAAATATCATGTGAATTTGCATCTGTCTAGAAGCTGCTGTAGCAGATTTTTCCTGGGAATAAGGAATAAGAATTCCTGGGAATGGGAATAAGATTGAGGCATTCAAAAAACATTTTGAACTTTTAATTCTCTGCAGGGAACCAGGAGTGAGAAATGCAAGAGCTGTGCAATTTGAAAAGGTGAGTGTACAGGCTTCTCTGCTAATTGGGAAAGGAGATAGCAGCCAGACCTGGAAGCCAGGCTGAAAGCATCCCCTCACTAGTAACAGAAAGATATTGCAGAATTCTGAAAAAAAGGAAAAAAAGGAAAAAAAAAAACCCTGGTTGGCTTCTCCTATAAAAGATACATATAGATAATTGGGCAGTCACAAATTTGCCCTAAGCTTGTAAAACACACTTGAGTAAGTCCATATGATGATTAGGTAGAAACACAATGCCCAGCACCACAAGGTTCCAGTCCCACAGAGCTTGTGCCAACAGCAGGGATTGCACTAAGCCAGTATTAAAGCTAGGGCCAGGCTGAGCACGTGGAGGCTTAACAAGCTTTCATATACTGGTCATGTACTGGTAATCCACAGAAAGCATTAAAAATGTCAACAAAGGAGCGATATGTCCAAACAGGGCTGTGACAACAATAGTTCATTAAGATGCTAATCTTTAACTACATTTGTCCTGGATTTATTAATTTTTCAAGCTAATTGATCAGTGAGGTCTTTATTCCCCTGATAAACCACAATGATTTTCAGATAGGGTTTTTTTTTCACTTCAAATATTTTTTTCCTTTAAAATGTTTTAAGATTATTTCAACTATTGGCTCCTGCTATAACCATAGCGGTTTTTGGGCAAAGCACATTAATCAAAGCTTTTCCTGTGGTTCTTGAATTTAGGTAGAGGTAGTCCTCTTGCTGCAACTGCATCCTGAGTCTCGCACCACATGCAGTGAATCTACTCTTGGGTAACCAGGCACAAAATACTTAGGATTTCTCCAATGGAGCAGACTAAAGACTAAGGCAACCTGAACTGTCACCTTATGTATCTCGTGTGTCCTCACACAGCCATCAAGCTCCTTTTGCCACATGCCATACATGTGCTCCTGTGGGGATGAAAGGTCTTTGGAGGGTATCAGATGGCATTGCCTCCTCTGGCTTAAGCTCTGTGTGAAAATGAGATTAAACTTAAAACAAGGACCATCATTATTTGGACTCAGAGACCATGGGACTAGCAACTTAGAAAATAAGAAGTAGAAGTTGCACTAAAGGCACAAAAGCAGGATCAAATTTTTAAGTCCCCTTTTGATCCAGGCTCAAGTTATGCGGCCTGTGTGAAGAAGCAAGGTAGCACAGGAGTTGGCACTGTGACAGAGGAGGCTTCAGAATTGCTCTCTCTTTGAAATGTGATTATTTTGAGGTATCTTTTGTGCAGCCAGTACATCAAATAACCATAGAGCATACAGGTAAGAGCCTGGAAGGGGGAAACTCTGATGCCAATTATCCTAAAACAGTTTTTGCTGAGATGAGGCGATTTATCTGATCTTCCTGCTGGTTTGGTCTTTGTCCTCTCCACTGACGCTGCAGGTAGGGGTGTCAAAGATCTTCTGCTGTAAGCACTTGACTTGTTTGTAGGAATCTGATTAAAGTAGATCACCTCAGATAACAAGAGGAATTAATGCTGCAAGTACATAGGAGAGGATTTTCAAGCTTATAAGCTACATAGAGGTCAGTACTTTTAAAGTCACGCAGCAGCCTCTGAGATCTCTGATTTTCGCAGAACTCATGATCTTTACTTGCCCTTTTCCTTTATCCTGTTAGCCTTTACACTTAAGCATTTCCCTTTATTACTTCAGTTCTACCTGTAATCTGTTCAGTTGCTCTGTCCACTACTAGGAAAGTACTGTACAATGCTAACCCTGGGAGAAAAAAACCCCAAAACGGAACAGGAAAGAGTTTTTGTGGGCCTTGCTATGAACATTGCACCTAGTAACTACATAAGTCTAGATTCCTCATCCTTCAGGTTTTTACAGTATTTTTAAAATGCATATTCTCATCTTAGATGTCCCCCTGAAGTCTAATCCTCTCAACTCCTAGATTCCTAAATCTTAGCACTCCAACTTTTTCTCTGTGTAACATGTAACCACGTAATATACTCAGGCTCAACATCTCAGCTGTGAACAACTGCACTCACATGTCTGCCAGTTTTTCCCAAAGCCTGGCTAGCTGTGTGCATGCAGACATCCCTGGCAGAGGACATGCTCAGACCTTTAGTGCCTGTCAGCTGACCTGTGCTGCCTTTGTTGGGCACCTGGGTGTTTTTAGCTCAGCTCTGGTGGATAGGCCCCTGAAATGGTTATGGTTTGGTGACATTATAATTTCTGACAGGAGAAGTCACAAAGAGTTACTTTACAATCAAAACCTGCCCGCCACCTCTCTGCTCACTTTTACTATCTGAGGAGTCCTAACTCCAGGTCTTCCATTTAAAATGCAAGTACAGTAGGCATGAAGTACACCAGCTTGACCACACCAAGAACTAAACCTGGGAGATGGCTACACAAAAGCTGTGAGACGTGATATTCCAGGGTGTCCTAAATACACGTGGTGACACTGTGGGTGTGCCTGAATGAGACCTGTGTGCTCCAGAGGTGGCAGCAGAGGCTCCAGCTCTCCAGAAGGGAACACCGAGGTGCCACCACTCACAGAACAGCACCAGCATGGTTTCAACCCTTCCTGGAGAGAGACTGACTGATCCACTAAAACACAGAGGCTCTCAGCTTTTAGTGGTGCAAGGCAAATGTAATGCAGGCTGTTCATGTTAATTCCCATTTTTCGCTGCTTGGATAAGCACATGGTGACAGCTTTCATGAGGCAGGGACCTGTCCGCTGGAAAATGGATTATGACCACCAACTCATGTACATAAACTACTGAGCAACCATCCAGTGGTCACTAGTGAGACACCATAGGTCTGTGCTGGTGACCTAGGGGTGAAATGATTTCCTTTGTCTGTCTGAATCCCTAAAGCGTTCAGACCCTGATCAGGGGGGATGTTCTGATCTAAACAAACATTAATCTTCCTTAAGGTGAAAAGGTCAGAAGAGCAAGTTATTCAGTGTTAATTGTTTTGGGGTTTTTTTGCCAGCAAAAAAGCTTTTTTTATTCCCAGTGCTGTCTTAAAACATACAGCAACACTTAGACATCCAAACTTTCACAGTCATTTTTTGAAAGTGATGTCAGCTTTTAGATAAATGACAAAGACCATACACCGTGTCAGCCCCCCACAGCTGTGTCCATAGCCATAACAACAATGCCACACAATGTTGTCCTTAAATCCCATAAAGGCAAGAAACAATGCCAGAGAATGAAGCGATAACGTATTGGAACTGCTGACAATCAGTCTTTAACGTGTTATCCATTTGACTGCAGGTGTAAATCAGCATTTCAATGTCAACTTGCTAATTTAAGGCTGTATGGTCAAACACCCAGAAAAAGCACAAGTGGACTGTTAAAGTAGGTCAAAGTCACTGCAAGTCAGGGAACACAGAGGAAAAGTTCCCCATAAATAAACCCTTCTGGACTGCCAGATATATATGATATATATGATTACTTTATATGATAAAGTAATACTATATTAAATTAAATATTTAATGGGAGCTCAGACTACAGTGACAGCACAGTCAATATTTCTTTGCTGCTCAGTTGACTTTGGTGGTGTATGTGCTGCCAGTGTTTGTGGCCAAGGAACCAAGCTGTGTGGCTCTACAGGATGACACAAATTAACACGTGAATTATCTCCAAAGGATGTAAGTCACATTTCCTCTGCCTTCACTTAACTATGCCACCGCATGGATGTAAATTAATTTTCTCCTTTAATTCCCATGTTCACAGAAATAAGGAAAATATCTGCTGTCATTTGTTGTACTTAAGAGTCGTCTGAAAATGGGGTACATATAATTTTTCAATAGAAACTAAAGACCGAAAGTATCTTTTTCATCCTCTTCTCCTATTACTAGGAAAGCAGTTAACTTAAGAACCTGATTACCACTCCATTGAGCTGTGTCAAATGGTTCTTCTCCTTATTTTTTGGCTGGACATTTTCTACCAACTCACTCATGGCAGCTTTTTCAGTACTATGGGGAAAAAAAGAAACAGAATGGCATTCCAGTGGGTTAATGAAACACTAGAACTGGCAAAGTATACAACTGCATTCAGAAATGTTGCATCTAAGGGAGCTGCAGCCTTCCTAATGATTACCCAGGTGTGGGGCTTTTTTTTTTTATCTCTGAGAAATTCAGAGCATACAGTAGAAGCTTTTGCTCATTCTCATGGACCACTACAACTAAAAATTATGCACTAAACATTTTACGACAAACTGATCCCATGTGATTTCTTATATATGCACTGCAGGTAAACAGAAAGGTTGAAAAATATGCATGTGCAAAGAGAGCTGAGACCTCTGCAAGACTGACAGTCTTGCCATACCACTCCTCAGAGGAATCTCTTCTTCTACAGGGTGGTATGTCAAAGATTAAATCAGATCTTGAGGCAGGATTAGCAGAGATGGCTAGGTATGGAAGACCCTCTTCCCACTCCGTGTCAATCTGCTGAGGACTGACAATGCAGCAGACAAGCAGCTTGTGCAACACTGTGTGAGCTGCTGGAGGCATCAGGAAAATGGTAGCATCACTTTCTGCATTCAGTAGCTGGTGCTTGGACTTAAATTAAGTTCATTTTTATTTAGGGAGCACAAAGGCATGGTCTGCGGAAGAATGGAGACCCTACCTTTGGGCCTTCTGTTGCCTTGCATCAGGTTGCCCTTGTCCCCTCCACATAGACACGTTTAATGCAGTGATGGATTTATTTGGTTGGAGCTGTTGAATCCAAGGCACACTGCACGTGTCCTGGAGCACAGTGTTCCAGATTAAGCAGATTTACTCAGGGGTTATGGAAAGAGCCTAGACAGAGCTTGACTGTGTCCCTTAACCATTGCTCTTTCTCATCCATTTTTTCAGGTCTCAGGGAGATGGAAAGCCAACCACAAGACAGAAGATGACAGCCACAGCACAAGACAGTTCAACAGGAATGAGCAAACTAATCTGCGTGTAGTTTCTTCCAAGTTTATTCACACAGGATGATGGTGAGTTTTTGAAGATTTAGGCATGTTAGGTACATATTTTTTGCTTCATTCTCTTCTTAACTGCTGAGAAAATCAGTGCTGGTATGGAAAGAGGCAAGCGAAATGAGGGGATGGACAAACTACTGTACCAGCTGCTCTCGTATCTATAAATCCCAAGCAGCAATCCTGCAAGCTGTACCTTGTGAAGTAAAATTTTCATTTGGTACTCCAGATAAAACTATACCTGCTGGTAAACTATTTTCACCAGCACTACATATGCACTTGCTCATACTTGCTCCCCAAAGGTAATCTAATCAATGTAAATGGACTGAGTGAGTGATGACATGAGCCAGGTTTTGGGTTGTGTTTACCCGCACAGAGCTTAGAGAATACAGAGTTAAATGCTGCTCTCAAACAAGCTTCAGTTTTTTTTTTTTTGTTATATGCATTTCAGCATAATCTAAAATAACAGATCCATCACAGAGGGTTTGAGTAAGACAGCAGTAACAGGAGCCACAAGATTTCACACACATGCCCAACCACCACTGGGCACGTGCAATTACAGTGTTACCCCAGTTCCCCACAGAAATACCAGTACAGAGTAATTTATGCGATAATACATGAAAAACCCCACGTAGCTCTTCAGTTGTGAATAAAACTATCACTGCCCAGGAGCCAGGATGTGACACCCTGTCACATCATCACTGTTTGAAAGACAGCATTCTGGGGCTACTTAAGCTCGCTTGATTTTTCCTCAGAAAATCTCTACTAGTAACTAATGATTGGCTGTGGAGACTGACGTCCCTGAGAGAAACTTTCACATTTAGCTGACATTCATGGGAGAGATTTCACAATCAGTTTAATCCAGTTGAAGACCATGATGCAGTCAAAGAGGTGTGGAAAACAGAAATGTCCCTTCTTACAGCATGTAATGTCCCTTCAGTTGAAAATGCAGCCTGCCAATAACTGCCCTACTGGCATAAAAGGCAGATAAAAAGTGTGCTGGAAGAAGTTATCCTACCTCCCTAAGCAGCCCATCAGAGTGATCTGCTGCAGTGATAAAATCACACACTGCTCAGTTCCCCAGAGAGTATATTCCCTCAAAACACAGCATGCCTGCCATGAATTAGGCTCCTGGACAAAAAGATTGTCTCTTCATGAATCTGTACTGCTACCACAGACTGGAGAAAGACAGGAGTGGAAAGACAAAACAGGCCAAAGGTTTATAGAGAACCATAGAATGGTTTGGGCTGTAAGGGACCTTAAAGATCTAGTTCTAAGCTCCCTGCCATGGGCAGGAACATCTTTCACTGGACTGGGTTCAGAGCCTCATCCAGCCTGACTTTGAACAACAGGGCTGGACAAAAGGTTTTGACAAAAAGTTGGGGTTTTTTCCAAACATATCAGCTTTGCACAATATAATAAAGTGCATTTCTTGCTATTACAACATCAGCCTTCACGACAGAGGTGCTTGTGGGCAATTTCAGCAGAGGGGAAGGTTCAGAAGGGCATGGAAATCACATGTCTATCACACAGTGGCAGTGCAGTCCTATGGCTGCCAAACCTGTTCTGATGCTAAAAACCACAAGCACCTTCAGCCAGTATCCATCCACCTGTTTTAACAGCACTGAAAGGGATCCAGTGTCAATATCCAGGACACATCTGTCCTCAGATTCTAGGACAGCACTAGTTTGGTCAGACAAATATACAAATGCAAAGGTGTAAGCATAGAGCCTTCAACACTCCAGCAGGGTGACTGAAAAGTGCTCCCTCCCCAGCAGAAAGATGCACACCAAAAGCCATGGGGTTCTTCTCTCATTTGTCTTGTGCTGTGGTAGCAGCATGAATCAGATGCTGAAAGAGTCCCACACGAGGCAGGATCTGATTTAAACAAACTGTATACACAACTACGTGAATGTTTTAAATAAAGGAAAATAATATTAAAATTTTAGTTTCCTTTCTCCCTTCCCCACTTCCCTTTCTCAGTTGACAGTCAACCAGCTGGTTAACTGCTCGGAAGGTGCACGCTCATTCCCACATTTAACCAGTGCTCCCCGTGGGGCACTGTGCAGCCAAATGCTTCACCACCACTTTTTAATATTGAACCACAACACGCAGCCACTTCCTCAAGTTGGTGACTGTGCTCTGAGGGGCAGCACCTGCAGGAGCTCGGCAGAAGCAATTGATTCACAGCAGAGCAAGATACAATTGAGAGGTTCCTTTCACAGAACACAGCAAGAAAAGGGAGATGCTGCCTCCAGAGAGACAGAATGACCATGATGGATGCTGTCTTGCTGTTATATGGGTCCTGTTGAGTATGTGACTATGCTTTACTCTGGTTTTGCTCCTCTGATGAACACCTCGTATAGAGCATAAAAGGAAAGATAAATATATGACAAATATAGAGATCATAAGAGGAAAGAGAAATATATGACAATATATGTCAGAATTTTAACCCAAACCAAAATTTCAAGCAGCCTTTTCCAAACAGCTATGAAGGGTGTAGAGTTTTCTTAACCAAACAATGAAAAAGCACCCCAGTTCAATAGCCTTCTTTGCAAAGTCAGATGGTAAAAAGATGATAAAGCAGAACAGAATACAGTAAGCTGACATTTTCTGCAGGGGATTTCCCCTCCCTAATTAAAAATGATCTTCATTATTTCTTAACTAGCATGACTTTTTAAAACAAAATGATGGATAATTTAAATAGAAGCATAATTTGCAAATTATGCTTCAGTAATGCAAGAAATCTGCTCCAACTTTTATGCAAGTCAATGCCACTGACTACTGAGCAAGAAAGAAACCACAGTCAGGTCCTCACTTCAAAGCACTGTTTAGTTAAAGATGAATTATGTGACCTTTTAGCAGTGTACAATGGAACAGAAGTCAAAGGTACCCAAATTCTTCCATGCTCTAAACAAGTCCAGTCCTGTATCTATGAGAAACTACCTCTGTTAGAATAGACCACACTTTCCAGAACAACGTGTTTAAGCTAATAAAGTTTCATGGAAGTCTCGAAGAGAGCAGATAAATCTTCTTCTGTCTGGGGACGTGGTGATAGTTTAGTCACTCTCTCCTGCAAGATGAAAGAAAAACCGGATTGTAAATGGATACCAATAAAATTAATCGAACAGCAGGTGAACTATGTGTCTCTGTACTAACATCCTTCACAGAGAATAACAAGGTTTTGAAAAATAAGTAATCAAATAATTAAAGTTGAAGCATCATCAACTGTACAGTACTTTCAAGAGTACATAAACTAAAATTCCCTGTAATTAAATACACAGAAGCAAGATCAGCTGTTCAGTATCAGAGTCAAGCACAGCAACATGGGCCTGCTCCATTGCAGATGTCAGTACACTAGAGGGACATTATCCTGAGAATACCATCCATTTTAAAATTAACTTGCCAGCACTGAACTAGGAGTTAGGGTTTATGGGACTAAGACTTTCAAAATACTACTTCTCTCAAGGCCCCCCAGGAGCTGCTTTAAATGGGGAGAATAAATAGCACTTGTAAGTCAGACTCTGAGAGACACAGCAAGGGACAGTATGAAATTGCTTAATAAACAGCCCCACACCTCAGAATACAAAGGAGTTGAGGTTGGTCTTCATTTGGACACTGATTCAACAGAATGTTCAGGTGCTAAAGCCCCACTGACTGAAATGAAACTCAGGTATGTGCCTTAGTGCTCTGCTTGACAAAATAACCACAAAGGCAGGGGCTGCAATTCAGAAAAGGCCTCTGCTACTGAGGATGAGGAGGTGCATTAGTGTAGGTACTCAGTTACTGCAGAAGCATTCAGCTGGAAGGGCCTAACATCAGTGTACTCATACTGGTTATGATTAGAACTTTCATGTTTTCAACAACCAATGATTTTAACATTACAGAAATACTGGGGAGAGTTAGAGACGTCTGCAAAGACACAGTCCAGGCCTGCACTAGGAACATGTTATCTTTAGATGAGGTGTGTTTTGGCAAGAGTCAGTTTCTTCTGCTGCAACCTGTTTCAACATCTCCCTCGTGGAAGATACTGCCCACAAGCTTCAAAGTTCCACAGAACCATTTGCTGAGGTCCTTGCCTCAGGCACAGAGTGGGATGCAGGGCGAAGGGCTCCCCCGGTGCCCTGGCTGGGCAGGAGGCTCAGCTGAGCCCGGGGGCAGAGCACACCCCGCTGCCCGGGTGATGCCCCAGCCCGGGGCTGCAGCCGCTGCCCCTCCGCCAGCCCGCGGCTCGTGGGCAGCCTGGCTGTGCTCACACAGCGAGCGAGGCACCGCACTGCACATCAGCCCCAACAGCGGTCTAGCCTGGTGAGAAGGCAGCTGAGAGCTATTCACAGCTCATAATCGTGGTTAGCATGGCTTGTGAGGAGTCCGAAAAGTGCAGCTCTGCGTCATTTTACCTACAGAAGAAGCTTTACTGGTGCCTAAGCAGCAATCAAATGGTACCTCTTTCTCCATTCCTGACACCAGTGCTGCTACACAGAGATCCAGCCAAAGAGCAGACTGAGATTCTTCTATGCAGTTTTGAAACCAAATGAAAAATTCAAATAGCACCAGGGCAATAGTATGTTGGTTTTTTTCAGACTTATAATATGCAAAATATAACAACACAGTGCTCAAGCATTCATAAATTCATCATATTAGGACCATCTGGACCAAAGCCAGTTTGGCAGCTTTGTGCAGTGAGATGTCCAGAGTTATCTGTAAAATCACGCCGGGTGACAGGAGACAGCCAGCCTGACAGCCTGACAGACTGGAGCCTTTCCCAGCTCTATTGACAGAAGGCTACAAATGGTGCTCCTCCGTATGCCCCGACACAGAGGCACCATCCCTACCTCTGCACAAGCCTGCTGATCCTTGCTGGTGGCCGGGCAGCAAGGCCCTGGCTCCCTCAGTCTGACTCTGCATTCTGGTCTCATGCCAAACCAAGCAGCTCCGGACTCATCACTGGCTCAGCCCCATGGCAGCTGCCCCTGGGATGTCAGCAGGGGGTGGGTGGACAGAGAACAGCCCTTCCACAATCTCTTACAGTGTCCCCAGCTCCCCTCTACCACCACCACCCAGCCATCTTGAACTTTGAGACAGCGTCCTCTTTGCTAGACTAACTGCTGTCTGTAAGCAAGATCAATTTCAACAGAATCATTTAGGAAGGGAAATAAAAGTCTGTTTTAACGTCAAGCGTAGATGTCTGTCCCAACAGAATTCCCACCCTAAATCCCAACAGTCAGATTACATTTTTCCCTGCAGCCTGCACTTCAGGGCATGGAATATATTTGGCAAAGTTTTTAGTGGTATCACCACTGCACCACATTGCTTTCCTGATATGAATGAGGCACTGCTGTGTTACAAAGAAAACCTTTGCAAGTTGAAAAGAAAAGTAATTCTACCAAAAATTAACTGTATTGGATAAACCATGGTTACTAACAGGTTGTTAAGAAACACTGATACATTTGGATCATGTTACACTCATACAAAATAATAAAGGCTGAGAAACAATTAGGTCATCTCATTTTACAGAGTACAATTAATCACCAATGCCATAAGAAGACAGAAAAACCCTTCAACATCTTTTGGTGAAGAATTCTCCCCCAGCTATGCAAAACTTTCTTTCAATGATTGTTTTAAAGAAACATGTTTATCAAAACAAACTCCCCAAATGCTCCTTAACAGTGTACGTGCATAATCTACTTAATGGGTGCTCAGAGACCTCCGTTTTCTTCCTGGCTTGCAACTGCTGTGTTGTGTGTCCACCTTTATTGTCACTTTCTCAGGTATAAAATAGGAATATTAATATTTACTGTTAATGTAACTGTTAATGTAACTGTTCTAAGGTGCTCTGAGATTTATGAGTGAGAAGAACTATACAGGATCTACTATAAAAAGTGAATAACCTTTTGGACTAAAAAATTTTCACTTTCTCCATAGTATATATTTCCCTTGCAACTTGTGTGGAAACAATACTAGGTCCATAACATATGAATCAAAATGTCTTTTTATAAGGAAGATTCTGGATTTTGCTTTAAGAGTGGTGTGTTGCTTTTTGCAGTGTCTTTGTGGGCACTGAAACAATAAAGGGTATTACAAGTTTAATCTATATCATCCCAGGGGACCTTATTTCAAATTCTGATGGGGGTCAATGGAACAAAAAAGCCATCTGCGAAGAAAAATGCAACTTCTCAATATGGAAAGTTTAATGCAAAGTGAATTTGGTCATTCTTACCAGATAGCACTCGGTATTAAGGCTTTATCTACAGACCACCTGCACACACAATTAAGAGTTATGAAAAAACAGTATCTACTACAAAGATCACAGGCCTATGAAAAACATCCTCTTAAAAAACTGTAACATTAAAAAAACCCAAAACCAAACACTTAGCCCTTTTTTCTGAATCCATGTGAAAACTGCAGCATGCACTCCATCCCACTGAAAAGAAAAACCTAAGCTGTGGAATGAAACAAAACACAGTTGACTATCCATAATTTTCTCCATTTAAATAGTTTTCATGTAGGAATAGAAATAAAACTTGCTGGAAAAGAAGCACTTCTGTTTTTGCCAAAATCTGTTCTATTTTATTTGACAAGAAAAACTGTTTTGCTCTCTGTCTTACCTGAGGCAGAGTGCCTTTGACTAATGCAGGGATGTCTGCTTTGGAATAACCAATTGCAGCTAAGCCATCATCAACATTCAGATCAAACAGGAATTTCCGGAGTGTGTCTGCCAAAATAAGCCCTGCATCTTTGATTCTGGCAGTGCGGATGTCAGCTCCTAAAATAAGACATAATGCCTTGACTGTAGGGTGGAGAGAGCAGAGGAAGCCTGTCCTGGACTTAATTTAATCATAATATCAGCTGAATACATATCCATACATAACAGCCAGTGCCCTAAAAGCAGCATGAAGTCAAAAGAGGAATCAGTCCTCATTTTAGAGTAGGAATAATTAGTGAAAGGTGAAATAAAACAAGATCAGGAGCAGGTTAACTCCTGCCAGAAAGACTAACTGCCACATGAAGTTAACTTCCTTTCCCTCTGTGCTTACAAGGAGAAGCACTTTTCAGTCTGACTAACTGCTGGGAGGAAAGAAGCTAACGCATGCACGTCAGTGGTATTTATTTGTATGGATAGTGTGCCAAATGCTAACTTCATTTCAAGGCCTTGAGTTTGCTGACATCTAGAGGACTGCTTCGTTCAATTACACAATCACATAGGACTACAGCATGTAGGCTGAAAAAGGCAGGAGACAGAGAGCGGTGTTCAGCGGGTTGAGTAAATCTAAATCTATTGCTGTTTGAATATGTGCTGACTTGTGAAGGATACTGTAGAACTGAAGAGGAGGATCTGCTCTCTTTGAAACATTTACTGAACAGTAATGAAACACTAACATAAAACGAAAGATTACAAATATTTCTTACAGGATACCTTGTGTTCCCTTATTCAATGAATGTTCAGGGCTTACTTAAAAGCATGTTCAGACACGAGACCCAGGTTCCTCCATATGATTTCTTTTAAAGTAACCCGAACTAAATTGGTTCTCTCTGTAACCTCAATGATGTTACACCAGAACTATGTTAGGTCCAAGTGCCATACTGAGACATGAGTAAGAGCAATACATAGCTACAGGAAAAAATACCTTCCGTGATCCTTACACAGCTCAGTGTAACATTCAAAGGGATTTACGTGAACAGGAGACCTACAAGCTCACTTGAAGAGCTCAGATATTCAGTTAGTAAGACTGGCAGTAATCTAGCAAATAATGTCTGGGAAAAAACTGATAAATAAGGTATAATAGAGTCTTGTATGAAGTCTTGTGCTATTAGGGCTATGCCACGAAGTCTGAGTTTATCCTGGGTTTTGCTGTGGAGGGGTACTTGGACATAAACCCACTATCTTCAGATAGTAAAGTAAAGGGAAAGGGAGGAGGATAAAACATGACAGTAAAGGCGACTGGCAGTTTTAAAATATTGCTATAGTTCTAGTAATTTCTTTCTGCTCAGCTTAAAAGATACATTAGTCTTTGACTGCACTTAGAAAATCTCTGGCCACATGCGCACCTATTTCAACTGTTTAAGAATCCACCCAGGGAGGTATTGAGCTTTTTCTGGCTGTACCCAAATTCACAGCTGTACATATACACAACATAACTATTTAGTAATCTGCTTCATGTCATAAAATACTTTCTTAGTCATTGCATTTGGCAGCATGACAGATTTGAATCAGCTACTGTAGTCAGTTTGACTCTGGAGTGGACTCAGAAGTAAACATCCAGATGGGAATTAATAAATTCAATTCCATGTGACATGTTTTTAGCAGAATCCCTTTCCAACTGGCACACAATGATGTAGTTAAAATTTCTACTGAGAAAATTAACAGAACTTTTAAAGACAGAATTTATGGCAGAATTTAATACCACAAAACCTAAAGGAACTCCTTTTCAGTCACTTGTTTTAAAATCAAGAGCCAGCGCTGAAATTTTTGGATATGCTGTGCTGACCAGTTATCCTGATACATTTTCCTCATTTAATTCTAGTTGTGTGTTATTGCTATAGGAACACAGATATTTATTAGCTCAGTATATGATTCCAGCTAGGTTTGTGTTTTGGTTTTGATTATAGGCAGGACAACACACTTTAGAGGAAGCCTGAACAACCTCACAGACCATTTATGAAATAAACAGTACTTTCACCCAATGTAGTTTTTCTGACCACGTTGTTTTACACCCTCTATAAAACACTGATATTTTCACTGTCTATATAAAAGTCCCATTCTTTCTTGAGGTCCCCAATGCGTTGAGATCACTTACACAAGCAAGTCATACATGTGACTGGACTGCTGTGACTTGCAGACAGAAGGCTGACCATACAAGGGACTGAACAGAAATTTTCCAAATACCAGGAGAGTTGGCCTAACCACACTTCCTCCACTCCCTGCACTGCTGTGCATGTGGCTGTGACTGCTGCTTAGCCGCCATGGGTATTAGCAGCAGTGTAGCCATGACATAAAACTTTAGTGCAGGCAAAAACTCTGACCTTAGACATAAATAAATTAGCTCAGTGCAGAGCCATGCTGTCACAGCTAGACTGCTAACAGCTCTGAGATTACATCACTGGAAGCTGGTTTATTACACACAATCATGCCAGAGGTATAATAAGGAACTACCCTTTCTCTTAGGACACCCTTTGGGGATGGGCTGCACACGTTACAAGGCACTGTATGAGAAAATAACCTTTAAATGAGCTGTCAGCTTGCAGCATTCACTTTTATTCTGCTAGAAAGCAGAAAAGGCCATTTTGTTCATTAATCTTTTCTTAGCCATTACATATGTGTCCACAGAAGAGCTACTCCAGGAAATGCTTTCCCTTGACATCAGCCACTGAGAAATTCCAACACCTACAAACAAGCTTAGGTCTATATGAGAAAGACCAAAACCCACAGCTGTGTGCCATGGAAAAAGAACAGGAGTGATTCAGAATATCACTGTTCTAATTCACTGCCACAGCAGGGAATTTGTTAGGATAAATCCTTCCTTTTAGGTAACAAATGCCCCTGCATACTTGTTCAGTTTATGGTAACTACTCTTCATAAAGCACCAAGAGGTTGTGCCAATCACAGTTACTCTTGTTTGATTTGCAACAGACCTCCAGTTAATTTCAGCTGTCCACTTTTGTGGCCAAGAATCAGATTTCTCCAGCTTGTTCCTCTAATCATATAATTTAATATCAAAATTCAGCCTTATTCTATCTAATTTGCATTACATTTAATTCCAGAATCTTGTTTTTAAACTTAAGCCCCTCCCAACAACCAATGACAATTGCTTGTACACAATTTTTTTCAATCCCAAAATGTAATTTTGGAAAGAATTCCATTTGTACACAAGAGCTGTACCCACAGAGGTTCCTACCTAGAATCTCTGCAGCTTCTAAATGCCGCTCAGGATGTATCTGTGCTGTGAAAGCAAACACTGCTGGGGATGTCAGCACCACAGAAAGGCCATGTGGCTGGGGAAAAAGAAAAGAGAAAAAAGAATAAAACATATCAACAGGACATGTACTTTTAACTTCAACGGATTTTAATGCTCATTAGTGACAGATAACAGATATTCGAAATGTACAATAAAACCCCCAAAATAAACAAGTTTTACCACTAAAGAGTGATCCACATTATAATCCTTGGGTTTATAAGTTTTCACCAAACCAGAAATAGGGTAAGACATTCCATGGCTGAAACAGAGAGCAGAGAGAGAGAGGTTAGGGCAGCTCTTCTGGTATTTGGAAAATTTGTGTTCAGTCCCTTTTGTGGTCAGTTTCCAGTATGCAAGTCTCTTCAGTACAGATACTCAGAAGGTACTGACAGATATGGTGTGGATATTAGGTACAGACAACCCTCATCCCTCTGCACCTCAGGGACCTAGCTGTAAAACACAGTACCTCCTTACTTTGTGAGTGTGAAGTTATACTGCTTCACTGACTGGACTGAAAGATGTTCAGTTCCTAAAGTAATGCAGTATGCCAAAAATATCATAGTCTGCATACCTATGTGTTCACACCGTCTGAGAAAAATAAACTTTAATTTTAAGATACTAAAAGAGTAGACTTGCTCAAAGAAAAGGAATTAAAGGAAGGTCTCTGAAGAGAATGACCGCTAATAACTTCTGCACACAATTCACTTTTAGGCTGTCCTTCTTTGAGATTTTCATCCAAATGAAACTATACTGCCCTGCAATATTAATTACAGCTCATTTCAGACTGCTGATCGCCTATCCCACAAACAAACTGACAGATAATTTCATCAGTTCAGGACAAACTCAAGATTACCTCATTGTTGTCTCACTGCGGAACAGCTGGCATGAAATCTAGCATTTTAAATATCATTGACATTTTTACTCTTGTTTTTACTACCAAGGAAGGTAAAGAAGGCTGTGTTTTGTAATTTTCACGTGATTGGTTTTGAGTATCACAACCCAGAATACGCAATCCTTATACACATAAATGACAAGAGCCCATCAGTTTGTCACAACACACAGGTCCTTCAGCAGCACAGGCCAGGACACAATCACCTACTCTGCACTCAGCAACAAGGGCAGCAATGTCTTCGACAATCTGAAACAAACACTAGCTGTAAGTTGACCTCAGATGGGGTTACTATTTCTCTGTACTCACCAGAGATGAACACCAGCATTGCCAAAGCCAATACCAGCAAAAGCACTTGCCAGGTGCATGTTGGCTCTTGCTTCACGGTCTTCAGGGTTTCTGATGGCTCTGTGCACCATGGAGGCAAATGGTACCAATGAATTCACAAACAGATTGGTGATTCAGGAGAGAAAAGGGAGAGAGAATTTCTTTATGGAGAGATACACAAAAAATATAAAACATAAGCTAAGAATGGTGGAAATGGAATCAAGTCATGCTTTGGTAAAAGAACAATCCTGCATCTGGACCACTTAGGCAGATCATACGGGTTCAGCGAAGGGCAAATTTCCTTTCACTTTCCCAAAAAAACAGAGTGAATGTAACCATATTCAATTCAGTGGTGAATTACAAAATTCTACTTAGAACCTTTGGTCATTCTGTGTAAGGCTCCAGGACCACTCCAGCTTTGTGACCATTTCATTAGGTGGTGCTCTAGACCCCACCCCCTGGGTGGGAAGAAGACGGGATTCCCTGCCTTTCTATGCCTCAGGATCCTTGTGTAGTTTGACAGTAAGGAGAAAACGTCGCATTAATAGATTCCAAAGGAACAAAACCCAACTATTTTGATTCATTAGGTACTGTAAAAAGTTTTTTACAAAAAAATTGATCTTTAATAGAAGTGCACAGGTATGCAAAAGCTGTAAAGAGGCTAAAACTTTATTGACAGGGATCAAACCCAACTCCCAGCTTTACCTATTCTAAACTGAAGATCTCCTAAGAATGAGCAGGTTTGCAATAAATGCATAATTTTGCACATTCATAAGGGCATGTCATTACCTTCTTGATGGATATGCAAGTATCTCAATTTACACTGAAGGCAACAGAAACAACATCAGCAGTATTTTATTCAGTTTGTGTATTCAGCTTATTCAATTTGTTACATATTCATTCCCCTTATACTGTCACAAGAAGGAGATTCTTGAAAAAAATACGTAAATGCTGCTCCCATATTAACTGAACAGCTTGAAATACCTTTAACTGAGGACTTGATTGACAGAGGCATTAAAAAGCTACCTTCTCAAGACAAACTACTAACCCCAATTTTACTTTAAATTTAATTTGAAAAATATTTTGCTTTATTCAAGAAAAATCCGGGACAGAAAACAAAAGTCTAAAGTCGCAGCTTGCCTCATTCTAGCCCAAAATTTACATTCTTGCGAGCGTCCCGTTTTAGGGCATTGGTGGCTGAGCACACTGCAGGGGGGATGGCTGGTATATGTGTTACCTTTTCAGATACTTCGCGACAATCCGCAGAGCGTGCAGAGCCCAGACATCGCTGATGGGGTTGCTGCCTTGGTAGGCTGGGCGGTCCATGGGGTTGGAAGGGCAGGGACTGCGCTGGTTGTAAGGGAGAGCCGTGTACGATTCCAGGGCATGGCTGACAGAAAGATTTAGAAATTAATTGTACTGCCCTGCTGTCCTTTGAATGCAGGTTCTTATTTATTTCTGGTGCCCAAGAGTTGCTGAATGAAGAAATACAGTCTCACAGACAGCGGGAAGAATGCTGGGCCAGCACCTCCAGAGCACTGCCTCTCCAACAAATACACAGAAAACAATCTAAACACAGTCCATTTCTATCAGCTCACCCCATGCTAAAATGAGCCTGGTTGGATGCACCAGCACCTGTCGTGTTTTCCACTGAAGAGGGCTGTACAAGTGCAATGAGTGCACTTCCTCTCTGTAGGACAGGAACCATAAGAGGCTTTAGCACTGGAAAATTCATAAGGTACTTTTCTTTTAGAAGTACTGAAAAAATTATGGGTATGATATTTAAGCTAAATGGAACTGCCGATAGTCTCATCTCCCAGATACTCATGAATCGGACCATATAGAGAAGGGGCACTGCCTACATGGCTCCATTAAGATGAACAAAACTACAGACAAACCATTTTCATTGATGAACAAATGACTTTTTCCATTACAGACATTACAGGCCAGGGTCCCTCATCATGCTCGAGAAGTCACAGGTTCATTACATGTCTATTACTTAAATATACATAGTGCCCAAAAGCAAAGTAAGCTCTGGCTCTCCAAATGGAAATGTCAGTGCATTTTGTGCAGTTAAGCTGTTGGTTTAAGATGAATAAAATTTTGGGCCAAGTAAAAAGCAAACTGTGAGACTGGTTCCAAAGATAACCATAGCTGGGTGAAGACCTGCTAGTACCTCACAAGCGTTTACCAATTTTTATTGACACATCTTGGCTTTGTTAGAAAATTCTCTATTCCCTGCCATGTCTGTGATTCCTGACAAATGCTATTACAATTGGGATTAAACATCTATCTCCATGATCCTTTAAAAAGGGACACCTGGACTCTCTTCCTGACAACAGCTATTCTGTAAGCAGTTTCTCCAGTGCACTGCAAAAACATTTTTGCAAATGCAGGATTTGTTTCTGTACATTCTGAGGGAGCCAGTGAAACTAAGGAAGAGGAAAGTCTGACAGAGCTCACCTTAACAAGAACAGCAAACAGAAAAAAAAGATCATCCTCTTGTGCTCTCAAAATTTTTTCTACAATCATCATAGCAAAAATACAAAATTCAAAATAAAAAATTTAAATAAATTCAAGTAGCAGCCTATGCAGAAAACTCACCAAAGCACATCAAAGCCACTGTTGGCCACTATTCGTTCAGGCATAGACAGTGTGTGTAAAGGATCAATGATGCCTAATGTTGGCTTGATGGCTCTTGAAGCAATACCTGCAACGTGTAAATGGAGGAAAATCAGTTAAAGATGTTTTGCAACAAAATAGGACAAGATAAGCTTAATGTTCAAAACATTACAACGAGGAGGGAAAAAAAAATGAAACTAGAAACATGAAAACAAAGAAAAAGAAGAGAGGGTAAAGAGTATTTATGAATGTAAGACTGATGAGATGAAGTCTCTCTAAAAGAGTTATATGATTTGAGACTTTTGCCTGAAGTGGGTTACACCAGACAATGATCTCTCTCTGTTTGCAGCTCTCCCTGAGCAGCCTTGAAAAATGTCTGAGGCATCTGCAGTATTCTTAGATTTGTATCTTCTGTGGACAGACAATAGGGCAAAACTGGTTTGTATCTACAATCAACTGCTCTTGCCAGTTGCTGTCTTCAGCATCTGTGATAACCAGATGTCCTTGTATTTCTGTAAAGGGTGCAAAGCTGTAGCTTTCAGACAGACAGACAGACTGACTACATGTAGACTAGAAAACTCTTGAGCTATTGTCAAACCATCGTAGCACACCCATCTGGGTCCCAAGTTCTGCAGATTGTGTGGCATATAAATTCCACATGTTTAGAAGCAAAACCTTAAAACAGTTATGAAGCTCAAGATGACGTTTTAGCCTTAATCTTTATTTGCCAGGGATGAAAAGGCAAAGGGAAGACAGTGTCCCTCACTCACAAAGCATCCCAGGCCTGAGGTTTCCAAAGTCAGGAAAAGGAACATTTGGTTGCAATTACACAACAAAGAAACACAAATCTTAAAAGTAGAAAGAAAAATACAGAGGAAATAAGGAACAGTTGGTTGACCCTGAATATAAGTAGAAATTTCCTTTGCAATTAACATTTTCTGCCATTTAAGGACTTGAAAGATTTTAGTTTCCTATTTTGCCTTCGAACTATAATCCACTGTATTACATAGGTATTTCATTATGTTAATATGCTATTAATTTAATTCAAGGAGGAAACCTTTAAGCTTTTAAAATTTGCCTGTGGCAGTTGAATCAAACAAAATGACACCTGAAATGACATACAGTATCCTTTCCTTTCAAGGCAGGGAAATAACAAAGACGTTGGAAAAACAATTGTCTTGAATAACACACAAAAAACCTCACAAGAAAATCCACAAAATAAACCCAAAACAGAGCACCAAAATCTCACCGGTTTTAACTTTTAATTCTTTGAAGTCAAAAATGGCAACACCAGTGGTTTCACTTCCAGTGCCAGATGTTGTAGGAACTTAAAAGGAAGAATGGAGGCAACAACAAATAAGAAGAAATATATAATACTGCAAAATAAATAATAAAACCACAATAGTAACACCACCCAAAATACAAGACCCAGGAAATCTTGGAGGTATCCCTGATCCAAAGCCAGCAGGTCAAAGGGAAACTGCTACTTTGATCCCTTTTCTCAGTAAAGGAGTCTAACTGAGCTAAACAAGACAAAGTAATGATAAAACCTCTGGTTTTACCCCCACTGAGTCAAATAGCAAAATGACTGCTGAATAAAATTAGAGAAGTAAGTCCAAAGGAAGCTGAAACAGTCACAGTAAACTGATTTCAGTAGAAATATCGGAGAGTGTAGAATGTCCCAAGCCCACACACACCCTCCTCATGCCTTACCTGCAATAAGTGGCTTGAGGGGCACAGTGACAGGCTTCCCTTTCCCAATAGGAGCATTGACGTAATCCAGGAATTCTGATGAAGGGCTGGCTGCATACAAGTTGGCAGCTTTACAGGTGTCTATTACAGACCCACCTCCAACAGCAACATAGGCATCAAACTCTCCCTTTTTAGCAAATTGAATGGCATCTATGAAACTTAGAGCACAAGAAAGATTTTCCAATTAGTCGGGATAAAACCAGTACATAGGGAAACTAATGATTAAGTCCAGCATGCAGGCCACAAGGAGGTGTTTAAAAAGCCATAAGGAATCCTGTAAAGGCCTAGGCACTACTTGGAGAAGTGCACTGTCAGAAGGAAATTGTACCTTTGGTCTGTTGGCTCCACACGGACATTATCATACATTTGAAAGTTTATACCATATTTTGCCAAGGAATTCAACACTGCATTTACAGGAGGGAGTTTGGAGAGGTTTTTATCTGTCATCAAACAAACTCTTCTAGCACCAAGATTCTGCAGGTCCTACAATAATGAATCAAAAAACCAAACAACTGGTATAAAATCAATCACTTCACTATTAAAACACAAATCCAAATCAACTGAACCATTTGATAATAATAAAACTTTGACTTAAAAATAGTTGGTTATTGTAAGATTTTTAAAAACATATCACCTGAAGAAAAAAAGCATTCACCACACACATGTGGAATACAGAAAGCAGAACAAAGTTTAAAGCTGCCCAATTTATATAGCTGAAGTATTTTGATGGAAGAAAACTAAAGTTGTTGAACCACATGGAACCACTTTAAACAATAGTAAAGTATAAAACATTTAAAAAAATATTTTTCCTCAGTTCCTGGGAGAATAAAAAAGGCCTTTTCACAGGTTGTGTCCACTAACTGCCTATCAAAGCACAGCATTAAAATCTTGAAAATGTAATACGGAATATTAATTTATTGATGAAAAATCAAAATGAGGTGGCAAAAGGAAGAAAGATAATGCTACATCCTAACTTTGCTAAGTTAATTGTCATAATAGCTATACAGTATGTATAAATTATTCTAGTGCTGTTTAAAGACTGGTTCTATCTAATTTAATTTACTCAGGTGAACCACCTCACACTGCTGAAACAACAAATTCTACACTTACACAGGTCAAGCTGCGAGCTGAATGAATATCCAGCTAATTTAATAGAAAGTCTTCAATTCATTTTAATGAGCACTAGAAAGATGAAAGCCATCTTGAGAAAATCCTGGTGAGTCACCAGGATTCAAAACTTCCTGAATTAAATTTCCTGTCAGAGAAAAACATTGTTGTGTACTTCTAGCAAATTATCAATGACCCAATTATCCCCTGAACTGCAAAGGGATAATTCATATACCACAGCAGCAGTGATGCACAATGCTTCTGTTCTTTAGCCAACAGTATTCTCCAACCTTTTTACACTGATACATAGGACCAGATCATATATAAGCTTTCCTTTATTAAGTGGATTGATAGCACTGGCAGCTCTTTAGAAAATAACTTTTCACCAGGGATGGACTTACACCATGGCAGCTTACCATGCCAATCTCTTTCGTAACTCCTTCTCCATATCGGATGTTTGAAATGGCCATCTATAAAACAAAGAACATTTCTTTTTCTAGACAAAAATGACATCTGGCCCTACTCATTCAAAGTTAAACATAAATATTTAATAATCTAAATATGTCTTAAATGCCGTATTTATCAAGAAGTATTGTTTATATGACTTTAAAACGAAATATATTTTATTATTAAATCTACCTCAAATGCATAGTCTGTATTTCCCAGGGTGGGCCGTTCAGGGACTGGAATGGAAATAAAACAGTAGAATTAGGGAACAGTAAGTTATTTCAATCTGTTTCTCAGCTCTAGAGTTGACAGATTCCCTTGCTTTTAGAATCATTAATATATTTCCTCAGGTCATCTCAGTTAGTCTGGATAATAGTTAACCATTTCATCCCTTGCTGTTTATGAGATTAAATGAGCCAAGCACTTGATCTGGCTCATATAATTCAACAAAACAAGTGAGTTTTTTCAAGTTCTTTCAAGAATTAAGTATTTGTTTTAAAAACTGGACTAATTAGCAGGAAGGTTGCATGAGAGTTTGTTTGCAGTCTACAAAGGTTGCATGAGAGTTTGTTTGCAATCTACAAATTAGCAGGAAGGTTGCATGAGAGTTTGTTTGCAGTCTACAAAGGCAAGAATACCACATAAAAAGTAGAACTGAGCATGTGTAGAGCACTCAGGCATTACATATAAGTTGAGAGGTGCTAGAAATGTGTAGGGGCTACATGATAACCTTCAGAACAACGTTTAAGACAAGTTCATGAGACATCCTCTTTAGCATCTGGAACAACTTACGTATTACGCGTGGGAGCAATCTTCTGCCTGGTCCTGAACTTGCAGGTGAAACTGAATTATTTGCTAGAAAATTACAGTATGCACTGCTAATAATAAATGAGAATCAGTGTGTTACCATTAACTTTAATTAGAAGATATTTATAAGGGCAGTATTTCAGTCACAGCTTCTCTCTGTCACACCATTTTTTCCACGAATTATCACAAAACTCAATTTCTGGCATATTCAGATTTTGCCACAGAGTGAAGCAAACTACATCAACTGAAATTGCCCATTCTTCTCTGAGAAAAGATCAGGTGAAGCATTCTCCTCTTCCTGCTGAAGTCATGCCTTACGTCTGCTATATTCATTGAAAATTTCCAATTTGGATTCCGATCCAATGAGTGAAGCCATGATAATGAGTCTTACAGACACGCTGGGGTGTACTGAAGCACTGACCCACAACAGTAACAGATAGATGTACTAAAACCCATTATGTACTTTCTATTCAAGCACAGACCAGCTGCTATCAGCTCTTTCATTGCCACCTCTTGCCAGGCTGTAAATGTTTGACCTCTCCTGGAGCTGGAGTCTGCTGTACTTTCAGACATTAATTTGACAGGCTAAGGACATGTCCAAGCCATTTACTCTCTTGCTTTCTGATAGTACAATAGATGCCCTGCTGTTACATTCTTGAACCAAACTTAACTTACAGAGCAAATTGTACTGAGTTCAAAATTTGCACTATTTCCTTGAACACGGCCAAGAAACACAAAGATTTTTTTTCCAGCTATAGTCACTGTTCAGTCAATTCCCACCATTTAGAGATTTACTGAACTGATACAATCTCGCTACACTTTAGACTCTATTGCTACCTAAAACTTTCAGAGAGGGTTCCTAACTCAGGCTTCAGTTTAGCAAGAGCTTAGTTTGAATTGACTGGAGTAGGCCATCAAGCAGACAGGTAAAAGAATGAAATTATGTTTCTCAGCTGCACTATTGTCTCGGTCTATGATGGTCTTGGGCAAACAAGTATCTGAACATATAAATAGTTTTTCGGTATGTAAAATGACTATGCCAATTCTTTAACAAGTGTTCTAAGCATGTGAAACCATGCTACTTAGTTACACGTTACTGAAATTATGGCCCAAAACACTAATTTTTAGTGGATCTGGAGACTTACCAACTATGTGGAGGCTGACAGATAGTTATTTTCTAGTCTCCCTACAGTCCATGCAAACAGAAACTTCTCTCTGGGTGACTTGAGTTACTCAGCACAGTTTCCCTTCTCACAGTCTACAATCCTGGCCTAAGGGAGCTGCATCCTGGGACTGACTGTCTTCAAAGCCTTTGGAGATTTTATTCCCCAGGCCAACACACGCTTTTGGAAAAGCTACTTTTTATCCATATCACTTCCTGTTTCTTTTTGGATGTAACACGTGTGTATCCAAAAGCAGATCTAAAGTTGAGATGGTTCAGGCGATAACAGCCTGAGCAAAGTTCAGATCAACTGGCCCGCGGTACTGGGAGGGAGGGGACAGGAGCCAGTAACTGCGGTTAATGTGGGAACAGTGACTCTCTCCAGTAATAACCACTACCATTGTACAGCTGCAAAATAACAGGCTGTTTACCTTCTTCGGGTTGTTCCTTCCCACCTGTTACCTGCACCCTCTGCCCAGATTACATGGATACATACAGCCCTCTGTAGGGCTATGGTCTCCTACAGAATTATTCTGTAGATGCAAATTAAGTCTTACCTTGGGAATAAGTGTGGCCATGGCTTGGGCACCGACAACTAGTCAAAATGTTAAAAAAAAAAAAAAAAGGGTATGGTTAAAAGGAGAAAACTAAAGCAGAAAAACTAAAGCTTAACATCCTAAAAATCTCCTGTAAGCACCCATTCCAAGGGCCTGCAGCTGAGCCCGGCGGTGTGCAGCGGGAGCGGGCAGGGCGGGGAGGAGCTTCGCAGGAGCGGCCGCCGCTTTTCGCTTTCCAGCCGCGGCCCCGGGAGGGATCCCCGGGAAGGAACCCGGGAGGGACCCGGGAGGGACCCGGGAGGGACCCCCGCGCCCCGTCCCGCACTCACGCTGCCCGCTGCAGCTGCCGCAGCAGGCGGGACACCCGCGCCCGCCCCGCCGCCATCGCCCGGATCTGCGGACGGCCGGGATGGGGCCCGGGACGGGGACGGGGCCCGGGACGGGGACGGGCGGGCGGCAGCGCCTCCTCCCGGGACACACGGGCCGCCCAAACAGGGATTCGCACGCGTGAGGCCAGAAGTGCCCGCATTCCGCACCCCCAGCCCACGGTCCTAAGGTCAGCGTTGTCAAAACCCAACTCACGCCTGTTAGAAGGCAAGAGGAATCTGGTTGCTAAAGTATGCAGCACAGAATGCCAATGAAGAGCGACTAGAATCTAATTAGGAATGAATGCGTGTCGTGTATTTGTCACAGAAAAATACTGAAAGCAATGGAATTGCAAAGTAAAAATAATAAAAAAACCTCATGGTCCTGAAATTAAGTGAAATACTTTTCTGACTCTTCAGTTGTGCCCAGTGACAGGACAAGGAAGAATTGTCATAAACAAAAACTCAAGAAGCTTCACCCCAGCATGTGGAATTTCTTTGCATGGAGGGTGGCAGAGCACTGAACAGCTGCCTGGGGAGGTCATGGAGTCTCCCTCTCAGGGGACATCCAAAACCCAGCTGGACATGTTCCTGTGCCACCAGCTCTAGGTGACGCTGGCTTGGCAGGGGCCTTGGATGAAATGATCTCCAGAGGTCCCTCCCAAGCATAACAATTCTGTGCTTCTATGAAATCACGGTAAAATACATTGCAGGATGGATCAAAATTTTATAGCAAATTTTTTAAGCTGTAAGCTATGCTGCTTAGCTGCCAGCAGAGTAGTATACTAGTACTAAGCGAAGGAAACACTGGATTCTGACAAAACCCCATCATTTTTCTACTATAACAGGTAGAAGTATTTTGCCTTTGCATCCTCTTTATGTGTTACTAGATTATCTTTAAGGTGCCTTCCAACCCATACCAGTCAATGATTTTATGAGCAGATCAGATGAGCCCAAAACTCAGGATTTTGCAAAGTGCCGAGCTTGGGAAAGCATTAATGGCCTGCTCAGGCCCCCAACACAAAGCTGCAAAACCTTTATCCACTTGTGAGACCCAGAAAGCGGCAACACCACAGGAGCACCTGCACCTCTGCTCAGGTGACCACCTTGCTGCTGGAGACGAACACACTTCATATGATTTTGGTGAAGAAAATTGACCAGTAGGCTTGTGAGTAGCACAGAATATTCATCAGGTGCGCATATGTATGGGAAAAGTGCCCTTCTCTCTGGCTGAGCACGTACAAGACATGCTCTGTGGAAATGCCTGGAAGATCAGAGGCCTGGAATTTCTCTCTGTAACAACCTTTTCCACCTGTCCAAGCGTTTGCTGCCCCTGCTTTGCCTTGATACTTACACTGCAGGGTTGATAAGAAGAGGGTCGTGCCCACAAGACCATTCCAGCCATTGCCAAGTCCAAAGCAGCCCGCAGGGCTGCAGATGGCTCAGCACACGGGCAAGCAGCATTAGAGAGGCAAAGAATGTCCTTATGCAAGGCCCATAGGCTGGTCAGTCTATCAATGCCATCCAAGCTCCAAGGTGTACACAACCCTTCGGCCTTCAGCAGCTCCCCTACACAAAGGTTTTGCTTTCTAATGCTTTTACTGAAGCTGCCGCTCTAACTGAAGTGCTACAGTATGAGACAAGGGAACTGCTTAAGTCACCCACCTTTTTCAAAAAACTCACTTGCAGTGAGGCATTACAATATCACTAACCACTCTAAAACCTCAGTTTGAAAACCTAATTTATTTGAAATTACTGACACTTGTTTTACTAACTTTCTTACCAGGGAACAGCACCTTCCCTGTTGCTAAGCCACACAATGAGACAGACAGCAGATCTTATTTTCCTATTTCAAGTGTACATGTGAAACTCCAAAGTTCAAAAGAGTAATGGGAGGAATTCTGAGAGAATTTCTACTACCTACTCTCAAACTGCTAGGTAAACACTGTAAGATTATTTCTAAAAAAAACGATCGAGTACTGTTGCTGCAGGGAGAAACTTAGTTTTTAACCTATACAAATATTCTTCGGCTGAACTCAATGGCTGAGTAGCAACTTTGACTTCCTTTCTTCAACAAAGTGCTCTGGAAAATCTGTACAATTTCTTAGGCCCTGCAATAAATCTTACGGTAAGTTTCCATGTTCCTTTTGTAACGGAACCTGAATACCACAGAGCTGAGCGGCAGAAGTTGACTCACAGAGCAAGAGCTCCACCGTCAGGCTACCTGCCCAAAGCAGAGAGCAGCAGCCACATCCTTGAACTGGGCCTGCGGCTGCTATACTCCATCAAAACTCCAGGTCATGTCTGCGGTCCATTCCCAGTCCCAGCTCTCTGAAAACGGACAGCTTTGCTCAGCTTTTGTCCTGGCATTAATGCTGCAGGCCAACTGTGAAGCAACATTATCTGCGAATCAAGTCACTGTGAAACTCCTAACCTGGGGGGAACCAGGGCTCCTGACCTCCTTCAAAAGACACCGAATTCCCTTGGATGGAGAACACAGCCCTCCTTGTCTACCAGCTAAGAGCCAAACGCAGGATCTTTTAGAAAGGTCAGAACGCATTTATTGACAGATACGTGTGTGAATAGAGCACGGGGCAGGAGGCTGGCAGCGACAGTCCCTTCCCACGCCTCGGTGGGCATCCCCAGCCCGTGCTGCACACTGTCCCTCACGCCTTCTTTCTCCTGCCCCCGCCGGTGCCACCGCCCGCGGGCTTCTGCTGCTGTGCCTGCCGCCGGCCTCCGCTCTTCTTGCCGCTGCGCCCAGGCCGCTGCTGCCGGCGGCCGCGCTTGCCCCGCTTCGACTGCTTCTTGCCCTTGTTGGCAGCGGCCGCCTCGGCTTCCTCCTGCCGCATCTGCTTGTTGACAGCGCGGGTGATGTCGAGCACCGGCTTCTTGCTGCCCATGTCCCGCAGCAGCTCCAGCTGCCGGCTGCGCTCGGCCGCCAGGTTGCCCAGCAGCGGCTCGAAGCGGCGCTTCTTGCCGCCGCTGCGGGAGGGCGGCTCCGCCGGCTCCTTCGGCAGGCGCGGCTGGAAGCGGCCGAGCGAGGCGGTGGAGACGCGGGCGACGCGGGCGACCCGGCGCAGCTCGTCGCGGTCCTGGTGGCCGGTGGGGTGCAGGGGCGCGGCGGGCACGGTGTCCTTCCCGGCGCGGTGGGCTCGGGCCAGGTTGCGCAGCCGGTTCAGCTCGTTGCGCGCCACCCGCTCCCGCTTCTCCCGTCGCAGCCGGGCGAACTGGTCCTCCTCGGGGTCGGCGCCCGCCGGCACCTCCGCCAGCCAGGCGCGGGACGGGTCTCCGCCCGCCCGCTTGTAGCCCCAGCGCCGCCGCCACTCCTTGGCCTGCTCGTCCCACACCAGCGAGGTTTTCTTCTTGCGGCGGATGCCCTTCAGCCGCGCGAACTGCTCCCAGCGCGTCGGCGGCCGCGGCTTCGGCGGCGGCTTCTCCCGCGGCAGGCGGAACGTGGGCTCGGGCAGCTGCGCCACCAGCGGGCCCCCGGCGCCGCCGGCGCGCTCGGCCGGCAGCCCCCAGAGCTGGGACACCAGCAGCTGCGTGTTGTCGCGGGCCAGCGCCCGCAGCAGCTCCTCCCGCCGCGGGCCGGCCCCGCGCAGCGCTGCCGCCGGCGGGGGGTTGCGGTCCATCGCCAGCAAATTGCCCAGGTCGTACTCCAGCTCCAGCTCCTTTTCCACCGTGATGCTCCGCCGCTTCTCCGCCTCCTGCTCCTCGGCGGCCGCCAACACCGCCTCTACCCGCAAGGCCGCCATGGCAGCGGCTCCACGTGCGAGCGCCGCTGCCCCGGGAGTGCCGCAAAGCTCCGCCGGGTCAGCGCGCCGGAAGCGCCGTGCCCGGAAGCGCCGTGCCCTTGGGGCGGGACGGGCGCAGTGCCCGCCGGGAGATGTAGTCCCGTCGCGCCGGCCCGCCAGAGGGAGCCGTGGCTCCCCGCAGACCTTCCCGGGTCCGCGGCCGCCGCTGCGGTGTCACCGCGCCTCAGCTCCTCTGCCAGGGGAACGCCGCCCTGGCCTGTGGACAGCCGCTTCCAATCAACGAATCAATTAGGCTCGAAACATCGTCTGAGGACATCAAGTGTAAGCTGTGACCAAACATCACCATGTGAACTACACTAGAGCACTGAGTGCCGCGTCCAGTCTTTTCATTACAAACCTTTAGGGACAGTTTAGTTCCACCACCTCCCTGGGCAGCCCATTCCAGTGTTTAATCATCCTTTCTGTGAAGAAATTCTTTCCAATACTCAACCTGAACCTCCCCTGGTGAAGTTTAAGATTGTATCCTCTTGTCACTATAGTTGCCTGGCAGAAGAGGCTCCCAGGGGCTCCCAGGCTGGGGCTGTGTGGGGTTCTGGGTGGCCCCAAATCTGCCTCCTGCTGCCACCATGAGTGGTGCTGAGGTGGAAAATACGTGGGAAGGGTCATCACATCAGGGGAGACAAATGCCAAATGTAGAGAGGAAGGACCATCATAGAGTCAGTGGGGCCCTGCAGCTTCCCTTGCTTTTGCCTGCACTAGGGACATGCCATGGCATCCAAACACTGAGACTGTGACAGAGGAACATACTTTTCCTTTTTTTTTTTTTTTTTTTTTTTTTTTTTTGTGTATGTGTGTGGTTTGTTTTGGTTTTTGTTTGTTTGTGTTTTGATTTTTTTTTTTTAACATACGATTCTTTCTGCTGCTCCTTGCTGTAGAACAGTCCCACTAAGTGCTCCTCGCAGGATCAAAATTCAAGGGCTGTATTGCAACTCCACGGACACAGGTGTTGTGGGGAAATGTCCCCTCAGAGAAGGGAGGGGAGGGACAGCGTTTGGGCAGCAGTATCATCTGGCAGATGTCTCAACAGACATAATTATAAGTGAGGTGATCGGGGTGATATGGTGTGCTCCTAAAGGTCAGCTGGGTCAAAGATACCTCCATGCTATATTTAAACAAATGGGCTACAGAAGAATCCTTTCATAGCTGTACAGTGATTTGGCTTGTGTGGCCATGATATTTTGGGCTGATCCCTGGTGCCCTAAAAACAAGCTCATGATAGCACATAGCTGTAGTGGAGGGAAATGATGGGTGTTTGGTACCGTTCTCTTCTAAGTTATTATTCCATCTTTGCCTTTACATTAGTTTGGGAGGGATGGAAATGATTCTGAGTGTAATGCCACAGTAGTATTGTCAAAATGAAACAAAATGCCATGTTTGTAAGGTGAGGGCAAATAGCTGATTCTCAGATTCAGCTAATGGCTAGCACAACACAATTTACCCACAATCTATACAGGATTTTTTCCCCCCCCCAAGTCAGCCCCCGGGTTTGTTTTGAGCATGATTTGTATTCTATGGAGCAACAGAATCCCTATGTATTTAAATCCAAGCTGGTTGGCATGGACTATTTTCTTGTTTACCACAAGATGGCATTGGATTATATTTTGCAGCCTGTCTTAGGCAGCTTATACTTTCACCTGGAATTGCAGATAAAATTAATTTTAAAGACAGTTCTTTAAAGAGTTGCATAGGCACTATCTAGATTTAGGCATACATTTAAACTTTTGAACTGCAAGGTCCACTATTTTGGCAGTCTGGTTAATACCATGACACTGATCCAGGTACTCTCCTGTTTTATCCTCATGCAGCTAACTCTCGGAATTCTTCTGGTCTGTATTTGTACAAAGTCCAGAATGCTTCAGGTAGATGCCTTGGGCTGAGAGGACGTAATTGGTAATATCTATTGCACTTCCAAAGTTGCTTGAACTGTTAATGATTACCATTGGAATAGCAGAAGGCGTGCATGCCAGCAATTTATCTTCTTGTTTTACCTGAAAACAAGGTGAATCTCAGAAGGTTAAAATTACTTTCTGGAAACTGCTGTGTTGAACTGAATGCCTGAATTTTATGTATTCCAGGAATCTGCACCTCAGAGCATGACCCTGCTTTTGGCATTTGCAGTTTGTGCTTTCACAGTGTGGTTGGGAAGGTGGTAGTTGGAAGAATATTGGAAAAGATTTGTGAACAGAGATTTGTAAATAGTCATGGATATTTTTGGAAACTGTCCCATTCTGAGGAGGGGCTTCTGAGTTTACTGTAGTAATAATAGCCATGCTTTGAGCTTGTACTCCCAGCTTAGACCTGAGGATTACAACCAGGTGCATGGCTCCTGTTAAGGGAATAGATGTGTGTGCACTTCTGCAAATCCGGGCTTTCCAAAAGATGAAAGGGTAATACCAATGTTCAGTTATAGAAACAACTTCTGGGAAATGAATGTTTTTATTATCTAATGTTTAATTCAGCTTTTTAGAAAGACTTTTTCCAGCAATTTTTAAAAGAATGGATTTTTAGAAGTGTTTATTAATTTTGATTGTCTCTATTCTGGGGCTCCCGTGTTCCTTTTGGCATATCAAATATCACATTTCACAGTCTGCCTGTGGGCTGTTGTGCTCAGCTATAGGGCTCAACAACAGCTAGCTGTGGGCACTTACAATCCATAGATAATGAAACAATTTCATCATTGCTCTCCCTTTCCCTGAGGTACTTGATCTCTTCAGTACAAACAACAGCAATACATGTCACAGTATGTGCATATATGTGCTTAATGATATACTGATGTAATGTTTGCTTGCTTTCTTCACTGGGGGATGACCAGACAGAGTTTGTATGCTCTTGCAAAGTGCAGTTTTCCTTTGGGGTGAAGAAGGCTGTAGAGTTTTGGGTCTATTTTTTTTTAACCACATGAAAAATTTAGCTGCATGAGAAACATAAGATGGCAGAGTATAATTTGCAGAAACACTTGTCCAAAAGATTATTTGAAAGCATAATGCAGGATATATGTGATGCACCAAAAGAGCTACAACATCAACATGATATACTGTCGGGTTTGTTTTTCTTGTGAGAAAGAATAAAGAATTATCCTACTTAACTTTTATTTTTGTAGTTTCTGTTCAGCTGGGCTGTGACTTGAAGTTTGTGTTTGATAGGAGCTGCTGTAATGTACGGGATTCATGTCTCACTGTTAGTGATACCATTAACTTAGATTTACTCTTCAAACTTTTGCCAATTACCTCTGGATGGCAGTAGATGTAGTTACAAGATGATTCAATCAATTCATAAGCCTGCTGTGAGGATTGTTATGAAGAACACTTTTATCAGGCAAACTCAAAGTGCTGATAATTTTGGAAAATAGTAGAAAGTGCCCTTAAAATATCCACACTATCTCCGAATCATTCCCTTCCACTGACTTTGTTCGGTACATTTTGAAGTAGAAATCTGTGCTGTA
Source organism: Sylvia atricapilla (assembly GCF_009819655.1). Lineage (NCBI taxonomy): Eukaryota > Metazoa > Chordata > Aves > Passeriformes > Sylviidae > Sylvia > Sylvia atricapilla. The sequence goes on along the minus strand of NC_089140.1, from coordinate 118,278,042 downwards.
GGATTCTTTTGTATAAGGGAGAAGTTGTTTGCTCACTGAAGCTATATTAAGTACAACAATTTATGAACACGATTATGCTTCCTGATACTTTTTTTTTCACCCCTGTAAGATACATTTTATGTATTTCAGTATGTATAATTTTTTCTGGGCCATGTAAGTGCTTTTTCAGTCTAAATAACAAAACAGAGGAATGCAAATTTGGCTAAACAAAGACTCTTTCCTAGTCTCTAGGCCATATAATGTGAAAAAAACTGTCTGTAAAGAATAAAAAAACCCACAAAGATTTAAGGCACCATATTTTATAAAATGTGTGAGTTGACTTCAGCAATATCACAAAAATACATCTGGCAGTCAGAGCTTTTCCTATTGGAAGAATTATAATACTCATTACAGATAATGGGGCAATCCTTTTCATGGTTTCACCTCTGTGAGGCCTTACTAGGAACCTCACTGGGGACGTGCTTAATTCTAAGCAAGTTGTGTTGATGGTGATGATGTTATCTGTGCTCACATGCTTCAAAACATTTCTGGTTGGTTTGCAAATTAGGAGGTTTAAATTTTCTGTCCCAAGATTTCATTTGATTATAGCAGAATGCTGTATTTATTAAAAAAAGAGCAGATGAAACTCAGGAGGCCGTAGCTCTAGTTCCAAAACCTGAGACTAGGTGCTTAGGAATGCAGTTACAAGTGGATAACTAAGCAGAGCCTGATTTTTGGTTCAGAAGCCAGAACACAGACAGCTGGCAAGATAGCAAGGAGATTTGGATGACTGCAGGCACTGTGGAAAGTGATGGGTAGACCAGAATCTATTTTCATCATTTGACTGGTTGTGACTGTGTGGTTTCACTGAACTGATTTTGGGTAAACAAAACAAAGCTAAGCTAGTTTGAGGCCTTCCCAAGTGCTTGATGCCTATCCTGCTATACATTAGGGAATCAGACTGAGAACAGATTGTGATGTGGTTTGCTTTTTTTATGAGCTTAACTGTGACCTGATTTTTGTTAGAGAAAGTTTTCTTGTAGCAGAGTCTTAATATTAGAAATACCAGCAATGGTGTGGCTTGGTTTTGTTGGGTGTTTTTTAGGGTAATTTAAAGAACAGAATGAGAACTTTATCAGGCAGTGATGGAAAGAATGGCAACATAGTAACACATTCCTGTTCCAGGGTCAGTCCTTCTTATCATCTGTCTAGAGGAGACCTACTTTTTGGCATGAGATTACTTCTACAAGTTAAAAAAAGCCAATGAACACATTTCCTTCTTTTAGAACAAATCTGTCATGCTCAGAGATTTGTCCTTGATTAAGTCTGCACTTGTAAACAGAAGAACAAAACAAGTTTCTCTGTTTTTGGGTTGGGTTCATGGTTGGAATTATCTCCAGTGTTGGAATTGAGATGAAACATGTAGGTCTTCGTCCATGACATGAAAGATGTGCCATAGTAATTTCTGATTTTTGTTGACAGAAGGACACGAGAGAAATTAACTGGAGCAAGAGTTTCAATACCATGAATCCGAGAGAAGGGTAAATGTATATCTGCTGGCAATGACCATGCCTGTTCCTATATTCTCTTGCTTTTGCAAGTCAGAAATAATCCATGTCCCAGCAGTGGCCTTCCTGGGACATGTTTTCAGTAGAAAATCTCATCCTTTTATGTGCATGTGCAGATACTCCATATATGTGATTAAACCTATGCAGATAACAGCATTCACATATGCAAGAGCTATAAATATTGATTTTGGTAAAGGAAAAAATATGAGACCTGATCTTAAAGCAAGGCAATGCAATGCACTCAGGACCATGATTCTTCAGGAACCATTTGGGGGAAATGTGAACCTGAGGCTAGACACAGATCCAAGCATCATTTCATACACACACCACAACCATTACACACAGCTCAGTTGCCTGACCCTTGTCCCAACCCTTGGTGGATGACATGGAGATGCCTGCTGGAGTCCTGCTTGCCTAAGGTGTCTTCAAAACCTCAGCACTACTTGACAGCAAGAAAAAGGCTTTCCAAACAAGGTTTGTAACCTTTCATCCTCCGTTTTTCCATTCATCAGCAAAGCTGATCTGTCAGAACAGAATTTTGTCCTCAGTGTGTTTTTAGATCATTTTATTCTTAAAGCTACATTGAAGACCTAAAGGTCTTGCTAATACATTTCCTGTTGATGGTTATTAACGAAATGGGAAAATAGTTTTGGTTTAGATCTTTTTGTACACATAAATAGGGCACTTTGAAAGTCCAGTCCAAGATATTAAGGAGGGTTTCAACCACATATAACCACAGGTGACTTTTGTAAGACAAGAATCATCTGCAAACTTCTGTGAGCTTCTACCTTGGATGTGTGTTGCAGCTCAGAGTAAATTAGGAGAAATTCTGTTAAATGAATATTACTCATTTTGAATGTCATACAGCCTAGGGCTGTGGCTCTCCATCATTACCAAGTGAAGACAGATTTGGTTAAAATAGTTCTTATGCTGAAAAAGAAGTCCTAGAGATTAACATAGTCAATTCACACATTTTAGGCCATGCTCACAGGGTAGCTGAATCAGCATAGCTTCTGGGGTGGGGTGGGAGTGTGAATACGTGGCTAGGCATTTGAGAGGGAACAGCAATCTCTCGAACTGCTTTTTTTCCTGAGGGAATTAGCCACAGCTTGACTCATGATCAGGTATGGCTTTCCTTAGAGAAGCAATCATGATTTGTACCTATACAGCTTACCAAAGCTCTTCTTGAAGAAGACTGTCTTGTAAAGGTGGCTTAACTGCTCATGTAACTGCAGAGATCTCCTGTACCTCTTCCTGTAGCAACCAGACCTTGCTGTGTTAAGGGAAAATGGCAGCAATTTGCTGTCACCTTATTATAATATACTATAAACGAAACAAATTGCTATATAGACTGCTCAATCATTCCTGCAAAAGGTTTGGGAACATCTTGGATGCATGGAGTGGGAATAACTGGATGCAGGAATGACATTGGCCATCACAAAGTAACCTCCCTTCTGCTACTGCTGCTGCTGCTGAATCAGAGCCCTCAGAGCTGGGGCAGGAAATCCCTGTCCTAATCTGCAGTCAGGGCTTTTGAGTCCTTGGAGGGGATGAGACTCTCCGAGCTGCTCAGAGCCTCCCTCATGCTGCCACAAACCCAAATCAGCTGTTCTGCACAGTGCATCTTCATTCTTTTTGTTTTTCTGCAACGTGCCTCTGTTCCTCAGCAACTGCACTGCATGATAAGGGACAAAAGAGGATAGATTCTCAGTTTTCAGAATCCTACAGGTACTGTGGGAACTGCTCAATCTGTAATTTTTCTGACTTGATGAGGAAGTTTTAAGGCAGGGCAGGGCAATTTTGTATGTAGCAGTAGTTAGGAGCAATAAAATGAAAATAAATAAATATATTCACACAAAAAATGAAAGGGACAAAATAGATAGTTTGCTTCTTTAGCCAAGGGTGCATGAATGACTTAATCCACAACACTGTTAATTGTTGGTTTAAAACCTGCAGATTTGTCATACAACCTGTGTTCAGTCTTTGCTTCTTGGACTACCTGTCAGTGTGAGGTACTGTATGGAAATACAAGTGCTTGCTGGGCTGCATTCTTGCTCCTTTTTGCCCCTTTCTCTATGGCATTTACAGGGCCAAGTATGTACATTCTCTAGCTACCCAAATATCCCTGGCTCTGACAAAGGACACCTTCCTTTTCTCTTGAAGGTGATGCTACAGCTGCCTCCTCTTTGAGCTTCCAAATACTTGCTTTGCTCCGTCCAGAATATGCTATCTGGAGTGCCTCGGAGATTCTCTACAAAAACAATCACCTAGATCTTTGTTTTCCTCTTGTCACTTCCATTCCCTTCTGTAGTTCCTTCTCCTTCACTGCATTAAAGCATATGCAGGGCCATAGGATAGTTTGGGCTGGAAGGGACCTTTAGAGCTCACCTAGTCCTTCCTGCCTGCAATGAGCAGGGACACCTTCCACTGGGTCGACAAAGCCCATTAATCCTGCTGTATTTACTTACTTGCCCCTGTATTTGAAGCTGCTCTTCATAGCCTGTGCTTCACCCTGATCATGCTCATTAGTGTTTCTAATTACTTCTCTGATGCACCAAACTTGAATTCCCATGATCTGTGAGGAAATCTTGCTGCAGCCTGTCTCTGGACAGCTTTGTTGGTGGGCAGAGCAGCCACTTTCAGTGTCTAGGTGTGTCAGAGCATGAGTTTCTGGTGCAGGTCTATAGAGCACTTTTGGGGACCTGGCCAATGTACCTACTAAATTGTGTGAGTAAGGCAGGCTGAACTTTCCTATAATACACTGATATAAATGCATGATAAGTGGGAATGGTGTGGTAAGTGTGAGAAACACCTGTTGGTAAGTTTGAGAAAGAACTGATGGTTAGTTTGAGAAATAGTTGAGTTGTGAATTAAGCTTGTGACTCAACCCTTAATTGGTGTTACTGGTCAATTACGCGATCATGGAAAATCCCAGCTGTCCATTTGCTGTGGGCAGTATTATGTGTTGGAAAGCAATTGCTTTTCACTCACTTGGTAAGACCTGTCCTGGGTTTTGTAGCCTACACCAATGAAAATACAGACATCTACATTCAGAGAGAGTAGATGAAAGAAGAGGAAATCTACATGGAAAAATACTTCATAAATGCCTCTTAGAAGATCAGTAGGGAAGAAGGAGGTGAGCAACATCGCTTTAAATAAATGGTTTGAATGATCACAGCTTTTCCTTCATACCAATTTACTCAAGCTGTGCAAAACAGCTCTCAGTAAAGCATATTCTCATTATGTTTTTGCTGATTAGAGGAAGAAAAAACCAACCCAGTAGATGATTTAGGACTGGACAGAGAATATTCACAGACTGTGTTCAGGCTATGGATTATTATGATGGAAGCATCTGACACTAAGCCTGTCTTTTAAATAAACCCTCTAAACTCAAACAATTTGAACAAAAAGAAAAGTAGATGGATACTATCAAACATCTTATTAGACAAAAAGGCTGGGTCTAGATTGAGAATTCAAAGATTTGCGATCACCATCTCAGTGGATTTAGCAGTGATTTTCAAGGTGGCATGAAATCTTTGTTTTACATATAGGGAAAATGCACTTTCCAATATTGATTGCTTTCCTCTGGGGGGAAAAAATAGATCTTGCTTTTATGCTTTAACATTTAAGTTTGCATTTTTGTGTAAATTACACCCATTTAAAATTACATACATATAAAAGGAATATATCCTTACAAACTTGTTTTCCTGCCTCCCTTCAGCTAGCTACTTTTGTTTCAAGTTAACTACTTGTGTTAGCCCAAGCAGACTGTATTAAGCATGAATTTAGGAACTTTATGAAATGGAGCTTCCTTTTAGAAACCCACCATTTTTTTTATATGCAGATTAGCAGAGATGTGATCAAACAGGACATAGGCTATGTTTCTGTGTTGGTTGCATTATAAATTTGGAAAATTCAACAGATTGTTGCAAACCTGCTCTTTGCAGAAAGCCCAGATGAACAAGCCCCCAAAGTCACTTGTCCCCAAAGAAATACTCCTTTCTTTTGCTGTCTTTCAGAGTGGTGGCATGACAGCAGTTTTCAAGGAAAGGTTTCTATCACATTATGCTTCTGTCTGAAAACGAAGGGGATGATAGAGCTCTCAGGGTCCAGAAAACACATTTTGTCATTAAATGCATAGCAAACTTTCGCTATAGTAGCACTAGAAGCACACTAATACATTACCACTTGTGTTAGGTAGAGAAGAGCAAAATTTAGCTAGGTTTCCCACATGTTGTGGGCAGTGAGTGGGCAGTGAGTGGAGGTTTGCCAAGATAATGAGAGCTAATGCTAGATGAGAGCTGTTCAGACAAATCCAACTCCACTGACTGCTACCTTGCTTCATCTCTCAGCTTCATCTTCAGCTAAACTAGGTGGGGAAATTCCTCTTTTTTGCAGCCTCATTCAGGAAGATACTCAGGCACATGAAGAGTCCTACTGATTTAAGCATTTGAAGTGAGGTTTGCATTTAACTGCATGTCTTGAAAGCAAAATTCTCCAGTAGCGTATGTCACTGAGCACAAAATCATAAAGCCCTGCGTTCTCACCATGACATCAACATGAAGGAGCATGGGTACCAATAGAACATGGATTGTTGGATGTATGATATGTTTCAACGTACACAACTTTTGGGAAGTGCCTCACATGGACACTCTGTGTATTTGTTCTCAGTGTGAGTCCACTCATGCACTTTTTGGAGTTTCTCAGTAAAATTGTTCTCTGCTAACATTAGTACAACAGAGTCCTTGAGTAACTTCTGGCCATGTACATCATTTTATAAAAACTAAAAAATGCAAGGTCAAATAATATGTTAATTAGCACTTCTGGAAACAGAAGTGCTCTTGTGAGCTTTTTCTGTATGGTACAAACTATTTTTTGAGAGGTTATTTAAATTAATTATGAACGCTATGTGGAATTTTTATCCAGAAAGCTTTTACAAACCAAATTCTCTCATTGCTACTGTACTCGTCTACAGCCTGACCCTTGACATGTGTAACTTGGTGTTACCTTGAGTTATATCAGCTTTGCCAGCTATCTGAGCCTGCTTTTGTGCACAGCCTCTCAGTGAGACTAATCAGAAGGCATAGCTTTAGAGCATCTGGCCAGAAAGTTGCTCTGTTTTGTTTGTTTCTGAGGGTACAGTTAAGTACAAAGATAGTACTGAGTATCTGCAAGATACAGGTAGGTACCCTCAGAGAGTACAATTAAGCTAAGATGTTGAAAAGGGTGTGGAAGAGGAAAAAAAATCGTGCAGATAATCCAGACAATTAGTAACATCCTTGTAACTTGCATTACATACTCACACAGGCACTGTGAATGAGACTTCAGGAAAGCAGCTTTTCCCACCTATTCCTTACACTTTCCTGAGATTTTTTAAAGTTTTCCCAAGAGTACACATTAGTGTTTGTGAGCTAGGAGGATTGCACCAAGAATTCAAAAATCACACATTTGCAGCACTGTGCAAGGGAAGGACCTTTGAAAGTTGCAGTGATGATAATTGTGCCTCTAAGCCATCCTCCTTTGTTATTGGTTCTCCAGACTTTTTATTCTTTGTGCTGTCTCCTGAAAGCTCTCAAATGTGCCTACATCTTTCTCACGCTTTGATACCCCAGATGAAAATCAGTAACATAACTCCCAAATCTGGCCAATGGAGGTCCTGCCTTCCTCTAAGTGCCTCAAAGAGTAAGAATGGTTCTGGTTTGGTTTTTTTCTCTTTTTTCCAGCATCACACGCTTGATTCATATTCAGCCCTTGAGACAGTATAACATCATTTTGTGCACAACTACTGCCTAGTGAGAGGTTCCCCCTTCTAGAATATAATACAATACACAGTATAATACAATCCATATTAAATGAAATTGGAAACAATAAGATGAGCATCTCAATAACATATTAACTCTTGCAGTCCTGACCTATATGAGATGACTAAAGCCTCATGGAACGGGACCAACTTTGATTTTCTGATATCATACTTGCACTGTACAGATGAATAGAAGAATATTGAACATGTAGATCAAGTGAAGAGCAAAATAGCAAACAGACTGAGTGAACCCATCTGAATTCTTCACTCAGAAGTGAAACTGGCAGGGAATTGTGAAATTGGCAGAGAATTGGGAGAAAGGACTGCAAAGCTTCAGAATTTTCTAGGGTGCTGCCTAGAAAAGGCAGGATGAGCAATTCCTTTGGCTGCCACAAACAGCAAGTCCTGTAGTGGTGATCAACAACACTTTTTGTGGAAACCTGAAGTAGACCATAAAGTTCTCAACAAAGACATTTTGAAATGTCAAGAATGCTGCAATTGACAACAGAATGTCACTTGGGAAAAAGTACATCTTGGCACCAAAGCAGATGGCAGATGAGACAATTGAGCACTATGTCAATATAGCTGTACAATAAAGCAAAGTCATATGAATTTGACCTGATAGCAACCTAATTTGTGATTAATAATTTGTCTTCTAACATATCACCAGGTGAAAACAGGGTAACAGGAAATTCCTCTGCCATGAATAGCTGGGGCTGGCACGACCTAGTGAAAAACTGTGCTCTGTTCCTTTTTATAAATTCAGAATTTGTACTGGAACTGTCTTTCAAGAAGAAGGCCTAAGCTGTCAGAGTTTTGAAAAGTGTGTATGAACAAAATACTGTCTATTCTAACAATACAAACCATGTAGCCATTTAAACGTGGAACACTGCTGCTCATCTAATCTAATTTAAATTTTCTTACTCTGTTTTCCCATTTCTACAGTCCTGTGCATTTAAATGGATTTCTTTGTTTTTCACTTTTGTGTAAATGTAGTGGGAATTGTCATCCTGAAACAGGAGTGAAAATTTATGTGCAACAGCCTGATTCTCATTTAGTAAAACATCACTTTGAACTTCTCTAACTGCGTAACAGAATTGTGAAACAAATGTGAATGTAATCTATATAGTCAATGAGATGCAAAATAGATTTTGTATCAGAAAGCATTAAGGCTGAAAATGGCTTTGCTCCTTAGGACCTGAGCATAGATGAGTTAATTTCTACTCACATATGCACTGCTATGGTGAGCCAAAATTTAACTGGAGGCCTGGAGGCAGTTAGAATTAGAAATTAGAGTATTTACATACTCAGAAACTTAGTCTAAAAAGAAAATGAGATGTCCCTCATTAATTACCGGATGTCTTCTTGTTAGTTACCTTTATTTTAGCAAGTACTTTGTAAAACATGATTAGTCTTTACAGAATACTGAAATTTTATTAGAAACTACCTTGAGCTTAATTTTCACAATAATTCATTTATTGGGAAGTATTATTGAGAAGCATTTAAGAATAAAGATCTCTAAATATTTAAAATTCAAGTGCTGGAGAGGATCTCATCACATTAGGAAGCAATCAACCATCTTGAGACAGGTTAATAAAAGCATCTTAAACTCATCATCAAAAGGCACTCTTGATTTCCATTATTAGGCACAGGACTCTGAATGATTCATTGATCACATTTTCTCTGTTCAACAAAAATATCATGGGCTGAAAGGTTTCAAGATATGCAACACGAGAGGATTTTTTTCCTGCCTCACAACTACATTTGACAGATGACCTTTAGTCTTTCTTTCACATTAGTGAGATATTTAACAAAAATAATGTAGATACATTTTTCAGGGTTATCTGATGCACATGCTCACAGAATCCTCTATTTGGTACCACACAGAAAACAGATAAAAGAGGCTTCTGTAAATGCCTTCATTATAAATAAATGCCCTGCTTTCAGCTTTCCTCTTTCAGTACGATCACAAGGTTTAAAAGCCTCTAAATAATTCTATGAATGCATGTAGTTAACCTGATGCTGTTTCACAGGGAAGTTGGTGCATGTTTAGATAGGAGGTTTTCAGGAGGGCTGTGTAGTCTGTTTGCATCCCTTCCATCCAGCGAGCCAACAACTGCACTTGGATCTCCAAAGTACCAAGAGGTTCCATGTATTTTGGTTTACACCTTTGCTGTTGTGCACCTCAGGGGGAGGACTGTGGCTTGCCTTTCCATCCTGAGTGCACCAGAAGCTTCCTGGCTGGGGTACAAATGACAAGAGAGGTGTGATGCTGAGGACATCTGCAGCCAAGTGCTCACCCAGGGTCCTGGGCAGAATTGCACAGTCTGTACAGAGATATTGCTGTCAGCACCAGAGCTGGCAGCTGAAGGTGACTCAAGTATGAGCTGCAATCACACCTCTGGATCACGGCAATGTTCCCATTTTCACTGCTTCAGCCCTGGCGAGTATCTCACCCTACTGAAACTTCAGGTCACAGATGTTGTGGAGGGCACAAGATTGCACAAAAGTGTTAAAAGAGTTACGTCACCCCAGAGCTCCTCACTAGGACGTACGTGGTGCTCACTGCACATCCTCTCTGTGTCTGCTGTGCAGGTAGAAGCTGAAGTTATTCCACTGAAGTCAATAAACTTGAAAACTGTGGCCTTGTCTGTCTGAAGACCTTTTCCTGCAGAGTAGAAGGGAGCAAGGGGAGTTTTTCTGCTGGGATGAGCTGACACCCCTGCACTCTGCAGGTGGGAACGGGGAGGGAGGTGAGAAGTAGGCAGACAGCATCACAGAACAGCTGGCAGAACATGGTGAGCTCAAGGTCACTTGGCTGTTGGCCCAAATCCATCCAAAAATATCAAACCTCAGCAATTAGTCAAGTGGCTGTCAAGTCCAAAAAAAAGGCCCAAAACAAATAGCGGAGCCATGTAATTATTCAGCAAGGGTATCTGGATTCTGCTAACACCCTTTGGAAGGCCACCATTGACAGAAACTGGGACCATCCCCGTTCGTTGCCTCGCTGAACTCCGTGTCTTTTTTTTTTTAACATTTTACTTGAACACTTGCCCGAAAACACATTCAAAAGTATGTTCTCAAATGGATTAGAGATTCCTGGTGTTTTTTCAACTTCTCTTGGGATGAAGAGGTGGATGGCTAGAAGCAGCAATACTTTGATTTGAGATGCGTGTTAGAGTGTATAATACAGGCTCGGAAGAGAAGCTTTTCCTGTATCTGAGGCTTTTACAAGGTTCCATCAGTTCTGAGATATCTGAATCTTTCTTTTCCCCCCCCTCTATTAATAAACACAAATGTGTGGAAAATTACCCTAATCTTCTTCCAAAGAGGATGTGCCTCCAGAATCACTTCCAGTACCGGGGACCTCAGAATTCTGCTACCATATTTAGAGGCGATAAAAACAGTCCTTGCATTTCTGACCAAAATCCAAATATAGCCTATTTCTTTCTGCCAAGTGAAAATGCACCTTTTTATTTCATTCAGTTTTGTTTAAATCTAACTTTGCTCCAAACTTTTCATTCTATAAATGTCTCTTTCGCTATAATTATTTAAATAAAGTGGGATAGTGCCCAATTTAGTGAACTGAATTAGTATGCTACTTAATGTGCCTGCTATTGTCATTCTACTAGGGCTTGTGCTCTGTCCCCATTACAATTTCTCCCTGACTTGGGTGAATTTACACAAGACATGGACCCAGCCTGTGAAGGACAGTTTACCACAGACAGCTTTATTTTAAAAATTTAGGTGGACATAGTGGCTATTTCTACATAATTTTTCAAAATTTTCCTGCTGAAAGGAATACACTGGTTTCTACTTGGCCAGGCTTTATGGTTAGAAACTGGCAGTAGGTGTCAGTGATACCCTGAGACATCTGAGCCTGCCTGTCTTGTGTCTTGTGGTGTGCCAGGTCCTGGTTTCCAAAGCATTCAGCTGATCTTCAGCTTGGCAGCATGACATCTATTTCTATGGTCACCACTTCTCTCTGGGAGATAGGAAACATGGAGCTCAAGAGTCCCTGGGAACACCAAGAAGTAGAAGAGACCATGCAGGAGCGTGGGGTATGTTGCTGTGTCAGTAACCTCAACTAGCTTTAGGTGCCTACAGTCTTGAGAGCCACACAGAGCTGGTTGTTCAGGCTTCTTGTAGAGCCAGTGGAGAGAAACAAGAAATACCAAGATACTCTGGATAACTTCCTTGAGACAAGATAAAGCTTGTCCTAGAAGTACTTGTTTTTCTTCAGCAATCTTAGTGACAATTTGAGTAACCCAAGTATAGGCCTCATTAGTAGGTGTCACAGGTAGGTAAGATGATCCTGTCTTTGTTGTGTGGGACCTCAACACAACAGATACCATTCAAGGTATAATGTATATATTCCCTATCCAAGAATAGTCTTTTTTTCTCATTTCCTTCTTTTTATTTCTTCTGAAGAAGCTATTTTGTTTTTCTTCTCCACACTCCTTTCCTATTTATTTTCATCCCTTGCTTTAAAATTTTTCTGCTACACTTCAGTGCTTTGGGATGATAATGAGTCCATATAAATGGGTTTGGCAATGAGGTTACTTAAGGAATTCCTTGAAAATATTTCTGTATCTCCTGAGGGTTAAAGGCAAAAAGCAGCCCAGTAAGCTGGACAGACTAATTTGACTCCCCTTGCTGATTGCTCCCCTCTTGCCCCACGTGTGTGTCACCCACTTTCAGTCCTTGACCTGAAGGTTCCAGATGCAGCCAATCATCCAGCCTATGGCCTGGAGAAAGGGTTGTGCACAGCAGTGAGACTGGTCTTACCCAGTGTGCCCTGTGCTCACAGAGGCTCCTCCGAGTAATCTTCTGTCCTGCCTGGAATTTCTCATGGCAGGTTTATGCATTTCATCCACTGCCAGGAGAGTCATGCACAGGGACTGTCAGGGTGTAGTGATGATAGAGCTAAACCCCTCCTCTGGTTTAGGGACTGGGTGCTGCTGAAAGAGGGTGGTGGTGACACTTTCTGCCCCTATCTCCGTACCTGAGGAGCCCTGCACTTCCCATGGGCCAGTGGCACTTGTCTGACCTCAGAATGAGTCAGCTCAGAGGATGAACCTGCAGAAAAAACCACGTTAAAAATGAATGAGTTTTTCTTTTGAGGGAAAGAGGAGATTTCTGCTCTTTGTTCTCTTTGAAGCTGTGGGCTTTCAGGTACAGGACTGCTGTGCTCTGGGAGACAGTGTAATGCAGTAGATACATCTTGAAAATGTCTGTGAAGAGATAGTACACAATGATCCAGGTCAGCTCCTTCTGAAATTTCCTGTTGTCTTCAGTGGTTCCAGATTTCATGCTGTTTCCCTGCTGCTGTGTTGCTATAGTGCTGTCACTATTCTCCTTCTTCCTCAGCATGGTCAAAGACCAGGATACTGTAAAACATTTCAGTACAACACTAAAACCAGGGGTGTCCCTGCACTGTAAAGCACTTATACAACTATGCTTTATGTATTGTTGTAACACCACGCTGCACTCTGCTCCTGCTGACATTGCTGAAATTTGGGAGTGATTCCTAAAACATCTGTAGATTGGGTCTTTGGATCCAGCCATGAAGGGAATGTGGGGGAAAAAAAGGTCTGCAATAACTTTTGCTTTCTCCTCTTTTATCCTTTGAGACAGAAGTTCAGTGTGACTTGCCTGAACAATACTGTGCTGCTGATGTGAGAGGGCAAGTACTGTCCTGGGCTTTACAAAAGGGAAGCCAGGCTGTGTCTGTGTCCTCACAGCCTCAACTGGGTCCTGTTACATGAGAAAGGGTGGCCAGTATTAAGGTGCTTGGCCAAAACCTCTTCACTTCTTCCCAGCAGACCTGAGCCTGCCCCATGCCCAAAGCACAACGCTCCCTGCTAACATTTGCTGTTGCTTCTCATTAGCAAATTCACCAGATTACTTGTCAAAGATAAATCAGGAGTGTAATTCCAGTGGATTTGTTCGCAAATCAAAATTCACAGCAGTGTTTGGGTTTTGGTTGCTTTTTTTTTTTATGGTTGTTTGTTTTGTTTTGTTTTGTTTTGGGGGGAGTGGGGCTAGTAACATTTGTTCAGCTGTATTCCTTACACTTGAGCTATGAAAACCAGCAAATTAAAGCTCAGCATGAAGCCACATAACACAAAATCAAAAAGCAGAAATGTTTCAATATCCACCCAATACTTGAACAAAGGGATAGAAAATTGTGCCTTGCTTGTTTCAGAAAGACTGTCATAATGATCCATCCTAACAAACCATAAAGTCCAGTCCTCCTTCAAGTCCTTTACAGTTTTGCAAGTCAAAATACTTATTTTTCCCAGAGTTGTAAAGAAGAATGCAAGGTGGTACAAGACAGTCCACTTTGAAAGGAAGACACTGTATTTCTTCCTTCCTCTGACTCCAAAGGAAGTCTTTTGAATGATGGATTGAGCACAAAAACTTTGAAGATGAGGACTATCACAAACATAGAAGATTATATTAAACTTGTCTGCAAGTTTCACATTCAATCAACCTATTTGCAGATGTGGATGAACATTATCTATGCATTCAGAACCTCCTGCTTTCATTGCAAATCCCCTTTCTGTCTGCCCAGTTTCTGACATGATATGGGTGCACATATTTTGGGATAAAGATCCAACAACTTGGTTGGATCTTGGTTCCCCAGTAGGGGCCACTTTCTTTGAGTCTGCCAGATCTTTCATTACACATGTCTGATGTGCAGCTGTGAGTCAGCCTGCCTTTTGGGATGTCACAGCTGGACACACTGGGAGCACCTGGACAGTCTGTCCTTGACAGACTCTGTTCCCTTTCAGGAGTATTGCATATGTTCGAAATTTTTCATTCCTTCCTGTTACAAAATCAACTTCCATATCAATGTGTTTTGTGAATCAGTCATTTTCCCCTAGCCTTAAATGTATGATCTCTCTCAGAACTGAGATGCCAATCTCTTTAATTTTTAGGAGCTAGTCTCGTTTCTTTAGTGTAGGGATGTGGACTTATCCAAAAGCCTCTGGAAATAATTCCATTCTTCATGCGTACATCCTCCCAGAGCGTCAACTTCAAAAGCCATTTGTCTTCATTTCCTGTACCAGAACTGGAGGGCAACATTACTGTGTACCAATTACTGCCTTGTACTGCTCTCTACCTCTCAGGTGCGTTTCAAGTCGACCTTATAACTCTGTTTCAATTTAGGAACGGTCCCAGCAGTTGTTGCAAATTTGAGGTGACAAATGGTAATCTGTCCTCACTGCTCCTGAAGGGCCAGCCTAATGGGCGTGGAGACAGCTGGAAGCCACTGCAGCGTGCTTTACATCAGGTTAAGGCCTCAGCTGCACCAGGGCTCCTGCAGCTGTAGCTTGCTTGCGTGATCTCCCAGCACAGGAGGAACTCATACTTTTACAAACTGTATGAAAAAAGATAAACGAAGCAAAGATTGTCTTCTGTAGGAACAACTGTGCTTGCAGAAGAGGTTTTTGTAGTGATGAACCAAATTGGGAGATTTTTGCACCCTGAGCAGATACTGCTCTTCTGGGACTGTTCATGGCAGAGAGGTGGTGCAGTCAGTGGCAACCTGAATTCCAGGACACTACTTTGCTTGTGTCACTGCCTGCTCAAGCACATCTCATGCCTGCTGGTGAAGTTCTGCAGTTTCTTTCCACACTGTGCACAGAACTGACTAAAAGAGCAGAGCTGAGTTGTAATTCTTCTAAATTAATATAGTTATAAAACAGATGTTAATAAAATTAATAACAAATTAAATCCCTTTATTTTTTGATTCTATCTACTTTTGCATTTGGGATATCCTGGTTTGAGAGCTATTTCTGTCAGTATAGGGCTTTAGAAGTGAAACATCTATATAAATATGTATTCTTTTAATAGTATTCAATAATAATTCAATTAAATTATCTACTTGTAAACAATTATTACAATTTTTCTTTGGATAATTAAAAATAATTATTATAATTTTTCATTGGATAATTCTATCTCTCTTTTAAATTTTTAAATTTTATTTTTACTTTTTTTAACTTCAGAGACACAAGAAAAAACACCCTGGAATGTACTTCTAGGAAAACAATGCAAAGTTGGTAAGTCAAATGGTCTGTTACTGCAACAAACAGAGGGGCAGTAGCAGAACTGTGATGGCACCATTCATCAAAGGTAAAGCAACTCAAAACCTCACAACATAGCAAATTATTTAGGTGCATCGACCTGACTTGGTGGTTATGTCTGTGCTGTAGTCTAGACCAAAAAAACAAACCTCAAACTCTGTCCTCCTACGATTACTTTTGAAGTACTTTAGAATTGTCACATCCCCCTAGCTTTGCTGTTTGCATTACTTCTGACAGAACGTTTGGGTAAATGCAAGAGAAAGAGGGGATTGTATAGCAGTTTGACAGCTCTAATTATGAATATTTAAGAGCTGCTTAAATGTGCTCTCTTCTATCACCTAATTTCCTATCAATGACAGCATTGGAAGCACTTGTCTCATTTTTCAAATCAAAGTTTCCTCAAGCAAAGTGCTTGGAGACTGAATAGCTTATGCATTCTATTAATCACAGAGGGTGGGAAAAGATCCATCAAGTATTTCAGATAGTTTGAGAGTGTTCCATCCTTGTAGAGCTTTCACTTCCCATTTCTAACAGATGAGTGCATTTGCCTGCTTTGAATGATCTTTGTGATTCTTCCTCATCCAGAAATGGTTTCAGATTTATCTTCCTTCAACACTGCACCAAATGATACCTGAATATTTATAAAAAGAGTAAATGCTGATTTGGGTTAGTCATAGATAGGAGGAAATAGTAGTCATAAATTGTTTTCCTAAAGAGGAATAGCTCTTACTCTGCTTCCAGTGACTCAAGTTTCATTGAAAAAGCATTACAGTTTAGACAGAAAAGTGTGACCACTACAACTTTGAAATGAACTTTCTTGATTTGAGACAGAAACAGTATTGTTGGCTGGTGTTTATTCTGTGATTACTGTTACTTTCTGCACTTGAGGTTGACTTTGGCCATAATGGTAGAAAGGCCCAATTAATTTTATGGGAGTTTTGTTCTTTATGCATATAATGAGGTCTTCTCCTTACTATATAATGTCCACCAGGCCTCTCCCCAATAAGGACATAAATTCTGAAAGATGTGCCTAACTGCTGCAGCTGGAAAAGGGAGAAGTCTTCAGAGACATGCAGGCCATACATAGCTAAGTAATAGCTAGGCTGGCCTTCTGCCTCCTGTGGACCTTGTGATGGCAGAGCTGTGTGAAAACTTCCCCAGCTTTTTGAAGGAGTTTGTTTGCAGTGCTTGTTTCCTCCTCTTTTGTTGTTACAACTTGTGAATTTACATTCCATGTGCTACTGGAAGATGACACAAAACAAAAAACTCAATACTTCACTGAGCAACACCTTGTGGTATT
The DNA here is from genome assembly GCF_009819655.1 of Sylvia atricapilla. Lineage (NCBI taxonomy): Eukaryota > Metazoa > Chordata > Aves > Passeriformes > Sylviidae > Sylvia > Sylvia atricapilla. Next base: position 118,261,302 of record NC_089140.1, on the reverse strand, counting down.
TCCTACTGTTACTAGGGGAATATCATTCCTCCTTGTCTCATCAAATATAGAAAGATGGTAGCAAGGGGAGACAATTTCCAGATAGGAGATGTAGGGTAGAAATCAAAAGTCATGTCTGCCTTTGTTAGATAAGAACAGTGGGGAAAGAGGGTTTACATTGGGAAGCAGAGAAAAGAAGGAAGATTAAAAGAAATGGTTTGGGAAAATAAAAAGCAGGTTCTGAACATCTTCACATTGACTGGCACAGCTGGATAAAAGTGTCCTTGAGCTCAGAAATGCCTAGTTCCACAACTCCCATTTAAATGACTAAGATCCGCATCGAGTCACCTAAGAATGAACATCTTACCAATGACACCCACAGCTGAAAATTTTAGATTTTTGTTTTCATAAAGTGTTGTTTTATGTCCTATATTTAGTTTTCATCTTCATTAGTCTAAACTTAGAAATATTTTTGTCCAGCTACCAAGCTAGAGGGAGCTACAGAAATATAAGAATGTAAACCTTTTAGAGTTCTGCTATTAACTGTTTCTAACACTTATGCCATTATGCTTCTACTTTTCCAGAAAAATGGTTGCTTTAATTTGCTTCTGATTCAGTCAGCTTTCATAGCACAGCAATTTGTTTCTCACCATTCTCCCTGTTTAAAGGAGAATCTGTCTACAATTCTATACTCCCTTTGCTATTAACCTTGCTGTTAATGCATTCCTTCAGAATGTCTTTAAAAACATCTTAAAACAGGGCTACAGTTTTAATTATGTAAGGCTTTTGTCGTTGTTGTTGAGGAAAGGAAGATTGCCCAACAAAACAAAACAGGATGCCCTTTGTTGGAAGGACGGACTGTGTCCTGAAACAACTACCAGGATTGTGGGTTTCCTGCTGAGTGACAGGTGAGACTGTGGAGAGGGCAAGTTGCAACCAAATACTGAGTTTGGCCTCAAAGAGAGGAGATAAACCTAACTGCACTTCATGGGTTGACAGAAATTAATAGAGACCCTGTGCATTTGGCTGTGAGGAAGAATATGAGTCTGCTTACATTTTTCAGTCAAAATTATTAGTTTTTGTTAATTGAAATGACTAGCACCCAAGGCATATTAACTGTGCTCTTCAGCCTAGTGTAAATGAGCTCACAGAAACATGTCCTTTTTACAAAGTTTAAAGTGGGTCAAAAATAAATGGAATCAGTGACCTTTCCCAGTAGTTTTCCCACGGGCAAAGCAGAATTTGTCATGTGCCTGAGTAATCTATTTTCTTTTTACAACATTCTTTCTTCTGTGGGGATTTTCAGCAGTCTCCAAACTTTGACACCCGAGTTCTCTTGCTCACAGCTCGTATCACAGGCTTGGAAGCACTTCAATAACCCTACTGACACAATGCAACTGGTTGTCCTCCAGACCTAGAGGATGAAATAAGACCAAGCTCACAGAATGGCTGAGGTGGGAAGGGACCTGGAGGACACCAGTTCAAACTCTTGTTAAAGCAGGGTCACCACATTGCCCAGGACTGTGTCCAGATGGCTTTTGAATATCTCCAAGGATGAAGACTCCACAACCTTCCTGGGCAACCTGTGCTATAAGCTGTAGTCACCCTCCTTCAGAGTGAAAAGGTTTTTCCTGATGTTCAGAGGGAGCATCCTGTTTTTCAGTTTGTGCCATTGCCTCTTGTTCTAGCACTGGGCACCACTGAAAAGAGCCTGTCTCTGTCCTTGTTACACCCTCCACCTTTTTATCACTTCATGCCAAGATATTGTGTTGTTGTATTAATCACCTTAACAAACTTCCAGGCCTGATTAGTGGGGGTGGGTGATGCAGAGAGCAGGAAGAAATATTTCAATAGCCTTTTGATGAGTTGATGTATAAAGAGGCAAATGAATGATGTAATTTCTACTAATTTTTCACTGGAATCCATAGATACTTGGGGTTTAAAAACAAGAACAAAGAACTTTGATACCACAAATCTCTGTGCCAATTAATGTTTGTGGTTTATATCAGGCAGGCATTTGATGAAATAAATAATAGCTGATGCAGAAACTGAAGTGCTAATTTCTCCTCTCTCGACTGAGTGCTCTACACATCTGATTAGATGCTCTCATGTATTCTTTCTGTCTATACTTGCTTCTCTCTGCCTTCGGAAAGGGCTCTGGAGAAATGGTGTGTAGAGCTGAGAGTGGGTCACTGAGCCCAAGTCTCCCACCTGCTGACTGATTGTTGCTTGAACTAAATTACTGGGAAAAAATGAGGAAAACGCTCCTCTTTTCTGTTTTTGTGGGGTCCTTTATGTATTAGGTCACACAGAGATTTTCTTCTTGAATGATTCAAGTGCTCTTGAGAAAACAGACAGCTGTTGTAGTTCCCAGGAGGATGCAGACAGGAGCCAAGGAGCTGGGAATTAATTTTGCTGGGGCTGGATGACCTCTGAGAAGACCCAGATGCAGATTTTACACTGTAGGTGTATGTTCAGTGTAGCTGCCCTCAGTGTTAGTCCTTACACTAGGAACTTGCACTAGGATCATGGCTGTAGTTTTTAGTCCTCTCTGGCACAGCCACATCTCTGAAAACAAATGCTGGGACAAATCCCATCCTACTTTAGATGGTTATTAGATAACCGTTTTGGGGTTGAGACCAGTTGTATGGGGTTCAACAAGGTAAACTGCAAGGTCCTGCATGTGGATCACAACAATGCTATGCAATGCTATAGGTTTGGGGCAGAGTGGCTGGAAGGTTGCCCAGAGGAAAAGGACCTGGAAGTGCTGGTCAATAGCAGCTGCATGTCAGCCAGCATATGCCCAGGTGGCCAAGAAGTCCACTGCATCTTGGCTTATATCAGGAATAGTGTGGCCAGCAGGACCAAGGCAGCAATTGTCCCCCCATACTCAGCACTGGTGTGGCTGAATCTTGAATCTTGTGTTCAGTTTTGGGCACCTCGCTGCAAGAAGGACACTGAGGGGCTGGAGCATGTCCAGAGAAGGGCAATGGAGCAGGTGAATGATCTGGAGCACATCTGATGAGGAGCAGCTGAGGGGGCTGGGATTGTTTAGCCTGGATAAAAGAAGGCTTGGAGGGACCTTCTAACCCTCTTCAGTGAAAGGAGTTTATAGTGAGGCAGGAGTTGGTCTCTTCCCCCAGGTAACGAGTGACAAGACAAGAGGAAATGTCCTCAATTTGTGCCAGGGGAGGTCTAGATATGGCACATGGAGATGCGGTTTAGCTTTAGCTTGGATGCGAGTGTTGGGTTAACTGCTGGGCTCAATGGTTTCAGAGGGCTTTTCCAACCTTAATGATTCCATGATTCTATCTAGGTTCCTCTACAAAAGATGGAAGGCACCTCTACAGAGACATTTGTCCAATTCACGTAAAATGAGCTGAACTGCCTCTGGAGCTTCTCTCTCACCACTGCTGGCAGAGGGAGTGCAGACAGGTAACCTGCTGAGCAGGTCACCTGGAGTGAGATTTAGGTTTGATTATAACCAAGTGCCTACAAGTAGGACACTGTGGTGCTGCCTGGTGCCTAAACTCCCTCAGAGATGAAATTCCTCAGAGAATCAAATGCATTTGCCCAGGGCTGGTAGATGTGCTATAGGACCTACAGCAGACACAAACCCTTCTGAAGCAGCAGGTGGTCAGGAGGGGTACACTAGGACATCCTGAAAGCATAACAAGATGTCCATCCTTAGAGGAATCAACCCTCTACTCAGAGCAGACGGTGTGGTGTACTGTCAGGGATCTGTGTAAATCCTTCTGAATTCTGGGGGTTTGGCAGCCTGGGCTCAGGACCAGCTTAGATGTGGTTAATCCTGTGGGATCACAGGCCTCTTGGCTAATGCTTGTTTCCATTGCCATGCATGCTCAGCTCCTGTTTCCTAGATGCTCCCGAAAAGTGCCCAGTGTCAGCAAGGCTTCCACCCTGCCTATCTTGCCGCTACCTTTAGATCCCAGCTTCTCTTCCAAAGCAGACCCGCTCTTGCTATTCTCTGACACTCAAGGTAGTGATTTAGCCCACCAAAATGTAAACAAATTCTGTCTGGGCAGATCTTTACCTCCCCTGACTGTATTGATTAAAGCTCTGCTGGCAGTGATGGGAGGTTCAGGCACTTGTCTCCCATGGCAACATCTGTCACAGCTAAATTTAAGTGTCTGAAACCAAAGATGAATTTCACTGGGGGCAGCCCTGGGCTTGAGGCACTTCTCTGTGGATAGCTTGAGGCTGGGACAGTGTGTTAGTCCATAGTGGGGTCGGGGTCAGGATATGGGGGTCAGTGGGGGAAACTGTAAACATGGCCTAGGATGGCCAGGGTGTGTTCTGGCCATGTTCTCCTATGGACATTGGAGATCCTGTGTTTGCTGTGCTGGCACTGAGCTGGCCTGATGGCAGCACCCAGAGCAGGGCAGGCTTGCTGCTGTCACTGCAATTCTCTGTAGCTCTACAGCTCCTTTCCCAACCATCCGTGTGTGCCCACTTTAAAGCATCTGAGCAGCAAATTTCTGCCCCAAAAATGCATCTACTGTTCCTTTTGAATACAGTGAAGATCAGAGCAAAATCACAGAATCTGCTTTCTCAAATGATAAACTTGTTTCAGACATATTTTGTTGTTACTGACATAAATGACAGTATGTCATAAGGGCATGTACTTGTTTGATGCCCTGTGTGTGTATAGCAGTGCATAAAATTGGAATTCTACTGCATGAGGATTTTTGCAAAAGAAGTACAAAACCTACCATCAGTCTGCATAATTTCCAGTTGTATATTTCTGCATCATTAGTGAGATTTTGCAACAGTTCTCTGATGAAGATGTTCCTAAAATAACGGTATGGATCCTGCATCTTATCCACAGCTGCTTCAGGGGATGTGTGGGAAGTGTCAACAAAGACACTAGGTGGATTTGAATGTCTAATTAGTGGAGTGGAAATTTTGTTAATTGTTTGCAAGAGTGCAACTATTCTAAAAAATGTTTAAGATAAATCTTCCATATTTAGGGGTTTTTTTTTTTGTGTGTCTTGTATTATAGACAAGAAAATGGTAGTGAGGAAATTGGCTGGACATCCACCAAAGGCACTTGCTTGACTATGAGTGGATCATCTTACTCATTCTTGTGTATAGAAGAGTATGTTGCTTTTGATTTTGTATTAAAACATTTACTCTACCTCAGGGTCCTGCTGTCCTTCCTTGGAAAGGAAAATAAAGGCAGCCATAATTCAAGAAATAAGACAAATGAATCAAAATATGTGGGTATTTGGTCAAAAGATAATTCCAACATTTTATGTAGGTGTATAAGCCTCAGTTTGTATCTGTAACATAGTGTCATTCTCTTTTCCTTCCAGATGTAGATGCTGAAAGACCTGACATTTAGCTCTTTTTCAGAATAGGGCAGTTTTGTAAGACAAGTGAGGTAATTTTTGTGGGTTTAGGTCAGGAAAAATGATAAAAGTCTTCACAGCTAACTTTTCCCAGTGAATGGGGTTTTGCTTAAATGATTCAATGATGTAATGATTTTTCATATTTTTTAAGCAGTATTTACAATTTTTTTATATTGAAGAATGTGCAGTATCTTTTGAACTTTTTTGATTCCAATCGCATCAAAACTAGTCTTCAAAAGTGGTTTAAATTAATGTTTTCTGCTGGGGGGTTGCGGAAGACCTATTTTTTAATGCAATTTTGTTCTTAATTGCTAGTTTAAATAGAACTTTTTCAGGTTGATAATCTCTCCAGTTTGGGTGCAAGTCTTCATTTAGGCTTGGTTGGGTTCACATTTTCTGTTAGGTCTTGTGCAAAGTTTTATGAAAAGATTTGCAAGATGGCAATAAGTGAAATGATGAAGTGTTAGAATCAAGGTAAAAAAATAAGATGCCTGGATTTTGGGGGTGATGGCGACATGGGTGAGCTAAGGGTAGAAGAAATCAGAACATAGGTTACTTAACTGGCCTCTGGCCAGTGTTTCCCTGCACCTCCAGGAAATCCATGAAAAAGGAGTGACCCCAACTAATGTCTGAGATAGACCTGAGTTCTATCTCCCACTTTGGGAGAATGTGACAGACAGCGAGAGCTCACATTTTTTAAAAGAATTAGAAGATTAGTAAGTGCCAGAAAATCTGGAGAGACCTGAGAGCACTACCTGCAGTTTCAGGTGAATGAGAATTTATCACTTCCCAAGTGTGGTGTTTCCTCTTTGTTGGTATTGGCTGCATTTAAAAAAAGTTAATTTTCATGGCATACTTGGCACTGTTATGTAGCAGTCATGTTCAGTCATGCTGCCTAAGTTTAATTCAAATTGAATTTTCTCTAGCTGGTCTTGAGTATAGTTTTATGTGTTTGCTCTTCCTATTCCCTAGGGTGAATTTGTTTCCACATCTCTTGGGTGAATGGAATTAGATCCATGCTGCATCTCTTCATTGAAACAGCAGTTTATATCCAGTTGCCTATTATACCTCACATGTAATTACTTGTCTAGGGTAAGAGGGAGGGTGTGGAAAGACAGTATTACTTGTACAGTATTACTTATGAGTGAGTCTCCAAAATGAGTTTTTCCTAGCCTTTTCATTTCTTGATTTCTAGTTCTCTTCTGCAGTTTGAGCACAACCTTTGACGAACTGCTGACACTGCTGACAGTGTGACCATTCATTGCTCTGACAGGTCCTTTGCCTCCTGGTTACTTCTCTGTATTCTTTGCTTGTGGAAACCCCCTTCTTTTCCTTTGCAAAAAGACCTTTCTGGTTGTCTTGCTGTGTTTGGCTGGAATTTGAACAATAATCAAAAAGGTATTTATTCCTAACCAAACTTCTAATTATTCAGTTAAGAACTGCCAGCTCTGCCCCCCCCCCCCCCAAAAAAAAAAAAACCCCAACAAACCAAATAAAAAACACCACTAAACAAAACCCCAAATCCCCACAAATTTTAACCCCCCCTATACTCAAAGCAGGAAATGTATTTCAACAGTCACATAAGCTAAGGGAAGGTTAGAATAAAGTAGGGGCCAGGTAAAATATACGTTGGCTTTGAACAGAGGTGCTGTGTGGAAGGTCTTGTGGGCTTCATGCAGTGGCAGTTTTTCTGTCATATAATCCAGCATACTCTGTCCCATGAACAAAATTGACAAGAGCATGCATGTGCAAGAGGTCAAGAGATTGGATGTAGCAGGAAGGAGCTGCAGTACTTCAGGAAAGGGAGGCAGCAGGTCATGGACTGCTAGAAAAGTTTCTCTGGTTTCCAATCTGACCCTGCCAACATTTCTATGTCTTTTGTAGAAGATGGATTAGTCTTGAGGCTGCCTGGCTCTAACCCAAACATTCTAGGCCAAGTGCCCCTTGCTATACATCATCTGCAGGGATATTCAGAAGGTCAGTGAGGCAGGCAGTTTGATACCTGTAGTAGCCTCTGGTCCCTGATTGCAGGCTCCCAAGTTGAGAATCCCAAGGATACTTGCTGTGATGTCATGTCAGGGTAAGGAAAGCACAGATCACTAATACTTGGGATTGTCTTTGCAGGTGGTTAGGGTTAGCAGAACTGTGCTGATTTACAGTACAGTACTTGATAATCTGATGCCTAATAAACTAGAAAAAGACTTGCATTGTGACAGGACAAGACATTACAGACAAGTTATTTCAGGGGAAATTCTGTTTGGATACACAAAAACAAAAATCATGATGAGAACAGTTAAACATTGGAAGAGGATGCACAGAGAAGTGGTGGCATCTCCCTCACTACAAGTGAGTTCCTCAAGCCTTGACTTGGTGGAAACTTTGGAAACCTAATCTGAAGCCTTGCTTTTGAAAGGAAGTAGGATCAGATCTCCAGACACCCGTTCCCGCCTTGGTTTCTGTATGTTTTGCAGGCATAATATACAGAAACATTTGTCCCTCTTTTGAAAGAGGGACAAAACTTTTAAAAATAGAAGGAACAGACCAGGAGTAAATCAGACCAGTGAAATGAAAAGAACAATATTGCTGTGTGACTATAAGCGTGGAATGAACTGTAGGTAAAAACAGACATAACTGCAAAGAGTAGGATTCAGAATTAAATATGACACTTCCCTGGTTGTAATAAAAATTATTACCCGAAATTAAAGCAAAAGCTGCTTGATAGACTTGAGACTCCTGCATCATCTAAATAGTCTTTATAATCTTCTGCTCTTTAGATGCTGATTCTGTCATGGCTTATACTTGCAGTTGAAGCAAGAACAGATGAAAAATTGAAGAATGAAAGGGATGCACAGAGAAAAACTGCCTTCTTCCCATAAAGACTATGTATCATGGAAGCCACTTTTGATTATATTGTCCTATCGAGCATGTTGAGTCCTGTATTTAAAAATAGAAATCCCATTAATAAAGATAAATAAGTGGCATGTTTAACACAAGCAAATTAAATGTATAAGTCTTAAGCAAAGATCCTGGTAACAATGTTAATTCATTAAACTACAGGTGGTCTCTCTCTCAGGACATTATATGAAAGTGTCACTCATTAATAATCTTTTCCTGTCACTTTTGAATTGAATAATTTATAGAGCTCCTGTGCATTTCCTCTGCTGATTAACCAACTTGCTATTACATACTACTGCAGGAGGTAGAAGTCCTCAATATTATCAAACCTGAAGCAATTTCTGATTTACCTGGATTGCATCCTGTTCTTCATGTTTCATATTACCTTACTAGTAAACTACAGCTGATACAGGCTTAGATTTAGAACACAAAGACACTTTCATTTTAAAATACAAATGATTTTAGAATTAACGCTTTCTTCATCTAACTGACAAATTTGCAGAGTAGGATCTCAGGTAGGTATAAACCTAAGCAACTGCTGTTTAATCTAGTAGATCAATGACAGCTTATTCCTGCTGAGTGACTATCCATGGTTAGCTTACAGCTATAGTCACAGGCACAGCATGAGAAAAGAGTGGGAAGTGAGTTGTTAGTGGAGGCCAAAGGCAATTTGTTATTTAAAAGTTCAAATGCATTTGTAAAAGCCCTGAAGTTCCACCCTCCTCCTGCTGATGGACCTACAACAGTTTAGAGCTCTAGAGTGAAGTCAATGGCAAAACCACTGTGGGTTTCACCCATGACCTAATCACTGAATTACAGTTTAAATGGTGCCAGCCATTGTTCTGTTGCCCTCCTCCCAGTTGTTTGTTCCATTTCCACTTCCATGTGCAGTTGGCTCCAGTTTCTCTTTCTGTAGCTTCCTCATGCCAATTTGAGACTCACTGTCTGTAGGTCTAAACAACTTCACAGCATCTACTAAATAAAATGTTTTATTCTACCACATCCCCAGGCATTCTGTTCCAATGCTTTACAACCTTTGCTGTGAAAAAAAACCCCAACAACCAAACAAAAAACCCACCCACCCAACCACAAAACCCCCCAACCCAACCAAAAAACCCTCATATCTAATCTAAACCTTCCTTGTTTCAACTTGACAAAATTTCCTCTTGTGCTATCATGTGTTACCTGGGAGACCCTCACCTGGCTACAGCCTCTTCTCAGGTAGCTGTAGAGAACAACAGGGTCCCTTCTGAACCTCTTTCGGTTAAGCTTAAACAGCCCCAGCTCCCTCAGCTGCTCCTCATGAGACTTGTGTTCCAGACCCTTCACCAGCTTTGCTGCCCTTCTTTGGACCCACTCCAGCATCTCAAATGTACTCCCTGTAGTGAGAGGCCTAAAAGTGAACACAGGATTCGAGGTGGCCTTGCCATTGCCAAGCACACAGAGGTGAAGATGTCCCAACAGCTTACCTGTTTTCTCCAGCTCTCACAAACCCATCTCATGAGAATTTTATCTTTCCAGCCTTCCAGGGCCCTGAGCACATTCCCTGATCCAGTGCTGGTAAACCCAAGGGCAGTTCCTAGCCCTGTGGTCATGGAGATGATGTGACCAGAACTGAACTGCTCTGGGCATGTCTGACCCTGTTTACGCTCCCTGGATCTGATCTTGACCCTTACCTGTGGGCTGACATCCTCTCCCAATGTTGGCCCATCCCCAGGGAGGTGCCCAATGCCTGGAGCTGAGGCTACCACAGTGTCCCCTGACTGCCCTGATCTTGTCTGGGGCTGGACAGGATGGGCTGCCAGGGTCTGTGCTGCTGTGCACTCCCACTGATTCCCAAGGAGAGCCCAGATTTCTAGTGCCCTGGCAGTCCCCAGTTGTTATCTTCTATGAGCTCCATTGCAGATAGACGGGAGTGGGGACCATGTACATCATCCTCCAGGCCCACCTGTATAGTTAGGAGCAAACAGAATACAGTACATAATAGTGGTTATTATGCAGCCTGAGCACCCTGGACCTTCCTCTTCCCTCATCAGCCCTGCTCAGCTTGGCAGAGACCCTGAAGTACCACTGTCAAACTCGTGAGTCCACTTGTGACCGAAAGTAGATGGGGAAAGATCATCCCCGTCACCTCTTTATCAACAGCAATGACACATTGTAGGAAACTGCTGTCTGTCTCCAGCAAGGTGGCAAAGAAACTCATGAATTATTTATAAGCTCAATTAGTTGACATGGGCAAAGAGTGGTGAGGGCTGTAAAATAATTACTTATTGATTTCTCTTTTCTTCTTCAAACTGCCTCATGATTTTGGTGTGAGACAGCAAAAGCACGAGGGCTTGGGAGCCTGGTTGCTGTCCCTTCTGGTTACAGTGCAGCTGGCATTACAAATAATGAGTCTTCAGCTCTGGGCATATCCAAATATTGGTGCTGGCATAACAGACAGAATAACTTTATTTCCTACAGCACAGATGCTGTTACCCCATTATTTTCTACAGGCATGTTAAGCAACAATCAATAGCTCTCTGTCAGCTTATGGCATTTGGAAATCTCTGGGGACTACTTATGACACTCATTTGTTTTTCACACTTGCCATTAAATCGTATCCAAAATGCCCCAGACCTTCAAAAGGTGGCTACATCCTGGCAGCATATTAAAAGGGATTTTTGGTGTGTATTTAAGAGGTGACTAATTCTTGTGCATATTGATACTAATAAAAATATCTACCCAACTTCAGAATATGACAGACTATGACACCCTTACAAAGAACAAGGAGGGGCCAGTAGCATACTTTAAGATCATTCAGGATTCTGCACAACTTCAGTAGACTTCTATAGCCACTTAATTTTTGTTGCTATATGTAGAGGTTTTGTTGTTGTAGCTAGTTAGCAGTGTTGGTTATGGTTTGTATCAATCCCTAATTCATGAGGTCATCATATAGGAGACAGTCTGAGAGTGATCCCTGCTACTTGCTGGTGATGGTAGAGATATCACAAACACTCTTTTGTTAATTTGTCACCATAGGCCACTGCACTTGGCTGTGGGAACTCTTCACCGAATCCTTTAATTAGCTCTTTTGAAATTTAAAGTAAATTGCAAAACAAATAAAGACTAAATTATGAGCTATTTCAAATAAATCTGAAGTTTTAAGAACATTATTAGAAGTAAAAAAATCAAATAATCTTGTTAAATCCTGTTAGAAACTCATGTCCTAGGGTAATGGTGTGACTAAGAATTTGTATTATGGCTCAGGACTTCCTGCGTTTTGAAGCACAACAGTTCTTGAATGTTTTGACTGTTGTCAAACTACAAGTTAGAAAATGACATTAGTCATCATAGTCTATGGTCAGGAAAACGTCAGGTCCACTGAAAATCATTTCTAAGCACAGAAGAATATAGAGACATTTCTACCACAGGACTAGCCTGGTGGGCAAAAGTGGACGTGAAAAGCACTGACATTTAAACCTTGAATCAAAGTTATAGGTTTGAAGAGAGGAGCAAGATTTACTTTGGCTGGTGACTACCACCTCTTCTACAACCTTTTTGCTGGTTACTCAACTCCTAGATTCGAGTAGCATAGGGAAGTTTGCTCTTCTGTACTGGTCAAAGAAGTGTCCTGATCAGATTCTGCAACTTGTTTGAGTAAAAGCCAGCAAGGTGGACTCTCCCCACTGGCTTTACAGCACCAACTGTGCCATTTTTCTTGATGCTATGGTTGGTGTGGTGCAATGAGGAATGACCACCTTGTATCTAGCTCTTGCACTAACTAACCACTGACAACAACAGGAAAACCAAGCTTAGGACCTTCTGTGTTTGGTTGATCCTGATTAGCAATTAAGTCCCCACCCAGCCATTCACTCTCTCCTCTCCTTCACTGGGATAGGAGAGAGAACAAAAAATGTAAAAGCTGCTAGGTTGAGATAAATACAGTTTAGTCAGTGAAAGGATGAGAGAGATAGAGAGAGGAAAAAAAAATAATGTGAAGGATAATCATCCCAAATGTGCCAAGTCAGTCTCTGAGCAATGGCTACTTTGGAAAGTAGCCATTTGAAAACTGGTCTTTCCAGGTTTTATTGCTGAGCATGAAGTTACATGGTGTGGAAAATCCCTTTGGGTAATTCAGGCCAGCTGTCCCAGCTGTTCCACCACCAAGCCTCTTGCCCACCCCTAGCCTGCTCCCCAGGGGGCAGAGGCAGGAACAGAGAAAGCAATTCTCAGCAATAGCTTAAAGACTGATGTGTTACCAACACTGTTTTAGCCACAAATTCAAACCACAGTGCCATGTAAAATTCTATGAAGAAAGCTAAATCTATCCCATATCAATCCAGCAGAATTTCATACCCGCACTTGCCTGTGAAATGCCTGGACTGAGATTCTCGTTCACCTTTAGCTCTCTTGTTCTCATCCTGCAGGGTGAAGTCACAGCTGGACCAGAAGCTGGAGCTATGGTGGGTCTGGATATGAGCTTCCTAGAAATCACATTTATTCTTGTCTTGTCTGGTGACTTGGTAGTGTCTGTGATCTCTCTGGACTCCCACAGTGGTCCTGCTGATGGTGAGTGTCACTGGGAAACAACCCTGGAGAATTTCCAGCATTTCTACCAAAGATAGAAAATGACATATTAAAAAAAGAGCAGAGTACTCTGGTAGAAGCCTCAAATATCAAATGATTACAAAATTACATGATTAGACTGCCCATACAATCCCTGTATGGAGGATTATCACAGTCTTCTTGTTTGCCCTATGATTGTCTTCTGTTTCAGGGTCATACACCTCTTTTATCATGGACAACTTTAATTCAAGCATTTTCTTAAGTGCTTGCCTGTGCAACATTAATGTTCTCAGCAGTTTGTATTTAATGTGATGTGGGTAAGCTCTGGATATTTGCAAGAGATTTTTACACTTTTTGTTTCTTTCTTTTCAATAAAACATGTTTTCAGGAAGCAGAATTGAAAAGCATTGTGTTAAGTGGGGTCAGAATGAGAAATGTCAAGATCTTATTAAAAAAGCATTCATGGTCTGGCCATTCAGCTCAGCCAGTAGGTCTAGTTTTTCTTGCAATATGTTTGGGAAGTGAGCTTCTTCAGAAAGTAAATGTTAGCAGGAAATTAGGGGAAAGTTTCCAGCAGTTAAGGACTCTTATGTTCAAGTGTTATTTTGAAAATATTTCTGGCTAAGTGCTAACACATTTTCAAGTGTCATTTAACAGGTATGATGGCATTTCATGTGGGAGGTGAGCGTACACCAACAACAGCACTACTCCCTCAGCATGACACATATGTTCATTTTGTGTGCTGGAACAGTATGGTTTTATGGGCACCTTGTCAATACCTACATTGGCATAGTTTACAGAGTAATCCTATGAGGATTGTAAATTTAATTACTGTCAGAGTGCTTACAGGAATTTTTGCACGTCAAATCAAAATAGATAAATAAAACAGTAAGACAAACTTTTCAGTAGAGGCACTTTCTTACCAGCAGTGGCTCCAAGTTCTACTGTTGACTGCCTATCAGCTACGCAGCCCCCATCTGTGGACCTGGATGCAGAAGTAAAGCCCAACCACACCAGTGGACAGGCCAGTTTTTGCCAAGTTGCAGGAACGAGGTAAACATAGCTGCTAGTAGATATGTCTGGTCTGGAAGGGGAGTTCTGGCTGGCTGAGGGAAAAGGTCAGAGCCTTCAACATGACTGTCCACCAGGTGCTCTGTGGTGGGTGTTTGACAAAGCTTAGTGTACCCCTGAGAGGGATTACGTGGCTTTTGGAGGAGAGCTTTCCCTGGGGTCCTTCCTTTGTTTTTCCTGCAGTGGCAAAGGACAATCTTTACATCATTCTGCCCACTACCTTTTTTCCTCAGTCCTTATGTTTACATCATGGCCTTTTTCTTCTTGGCAATTCTTATGCAGTTTAGCAGCTCGTAGTAGCAAGGTGTCAAAGGGCACAGCAAATACGTAAATTTTACTTTCTTCTGTTCTGGCTGTAGGATTTATCCTCTTAGCATTGGCCTCTCTGGAACACCAAAGACGCAGTAAGTTTATCCATTGACTGGTAAGTTTATGTACTTTTATCTGTACCAGAATTCTGCTGCTGTTTAGGTAGTTATAAACCACGAGAGGCTTTATTAAGTTAGTATAAACACAGCACTTCGAACAAGCAAACCTTTGTAATAGTTAATGCTTCTAGCACACTGTATAAAGTAATATCAAAAGTGACACTGCATAAATATTTTTCCTCCTTTCTTGCTTCTAAATGTCTTTGTAATTTTCTGTGAAGTCAGAGTTCTTGAATAAAGATGCTGTAAAAATAGAGGTGTTTGCTAATGTTCAAAATTAGGGCTGCATGACAGCTGGCAAAATGGGGAACAAATTGTGTTCAGGTTGAACCGCGTGTAATTGTCCTCCTTTGCTTTTCGTGGAACTGAAAATCCTAAACATGTGGGTGGCTGTGGCTCCTGTTTAGGCCAGTAACTGAAGGGCAAGAGCATTCCCTACCACAGGGTGGGAAATGCTGGGTCAGCTTTAGCCTCTTCAATGCAGTTTTGATAGCCACATTTCTAAGTGTCTCAGAGATTGTTTTAATGTGTGGATTTTTAAGGTGGAGAAGCAGGTGGGAGATGGTGGGAAGAGATAAGTTTCCCAGTCACTCTTGTCCTTGTTATCCCCTTGTGTACGAATAATGAAATACCAACACAAACAGGAGACAAACCCAGATGCCCTGTCACACTGTTGGGATAACTTGTCACTTGGCTGCCCACCATAGAAGACTTTGCCAATCAGGCTGCAGCCTTTATCTCTCCAATCACTTACTGCAAAAACAGACCAGCCTGAAAAGAAAAAACTGCATGGATATCCTTTGCCTTCTTTTTTTAGGCCATTTGAGAAAAGTACAGCTGAAGGATGTTCATGTCCAGTGGTGGCCTTATTAAGGGTAAGAATTTCAAGAAAAGCTCCTCTATTCCCTTGTGGGCACTCCAGCTACCTCCAGTAGACTGCTCTTGGATAGTGCAATCCCAGCTGGGAGCTGTACAGGACACTGGGCAAACATATGCAGAAAGTGACTGATGTGCCTCATGTTTAGGCTCATAAGAAAGATGAAAATGGAAGGGTTTTCTTTCCCTCTCAAAAAAACCAAACCAAACCAAAAAACTCACAAAACCCCCAAAACAACAACCAACCAAACAAAAACAACCCAAAAACCCCAACAACCCCCAAAATACCAAACTACCCACTAAAAAAAAAAAGTAGTACTAAGCAGTTAAGTTATATTAGGACTTTTCTTGCCCTCTCCATTCTCAATTTCTTTCAAGGGAAGCCTCATATTTAGGACAGTCTTTGGATTCACCTTCTGTCAGACAAAGAAGATAACTGCAACTCGGGTGTTTCATATCCGAAGAAGAATCTTTAGAGATCTCAGTCTAATTGATTATACACCAGTGTGCAAGCACTATTAATAATTTTAATTTAAAATAGTTGGGCTGATTGACCCTTTCTCTCTCAGAAGTGCCAGTCCTCACCGTATTTTTTGCTGTCTGAGAGGTCTCACAGACTTCTGCTGAAAGGGAGCACCACACCATTGTATGAAAGGAAAGAAAACCAATGACCTTGAGATCAAGAAAGTATTTTTATCTGTTTCAATGGATTTTGCACAAAGCTTCATGGTAAGTGATGTTTATGTATCACATTTATGAATGTTTCACCATGTGATTTATGCCTGAAATAAATATGCTTAAACCCTGGCTGTTATACAGAATGAAAAGTATACCACACTGATTTTTGTCTCTCTTAACATAAATTCTTGCTGATTATAAGCCTAGCGATATCACTGGTACTATACAATACCGCAGAAGATGCAGAAGAATGAAGAATGAAACTCATGGACTGATTTATATTAGCTGAGGACAAAACTGGCATGTTTTATTTTAACAGTTCAGATGCAGGAGTTCTCCTCATCTTTAATTAATAAGTGACTTGCATTGAAACATTCACCAGATGAAGCCCCAGAGGAAAATTTGAATAAATCTGTTATTGTTTCTATATCTTTGCCGCATAAACATTTGATGATATAATATCTTCTGTCAATTAACATTTAATACAGAGAGTGCTAGTATATTTTCTTTAAATAAAAATTTGCTGTTATCTTTTAAGGATTAACCCATTTAATTTTCTTTCTCATCATACACTACCTTATTTCAGGTTATCTTTTTTTAAATTTTTATTTTTACCATATATTCATTAGCATCAGAAGATACAAGGCATAAACTAAAACATTTCACTTACATTTGGTAAAATAAAAAAGGAATTATAAATATTTATCAGCATATTTCAATATCTTTCCAAACAAAAATGTAGAAGTTCATTTTTTAAAGGGCATAGTAGTGAAATGCTTGTATAACAGCATGAATGCTGCTGGCCTAAGTCTACATTTCATGACTTAATGTCTCTGGCTTTGTTTTCCTTCTCCTTGCTTTCCCCCCCAAGATCTGGTCTCTTTTCTGCATGGTGATCCGCAAATGAACTGTTCTAGAGTGAGATACCCAAAAGATGCAGGTGTTTGAAAATTCAATATCTTGGAACTGACAGGCAACATCAGCAGAATTCTGTATGCTTGACCTCAGGGCAACAGGGGCTCCTAGTTTGAACTTTGTAGGTGTTAAGACAATAATAGTCAGCAAGCACAAATGTAAGGAGGGGAGTAGTAGAGTCGTGAGGAGTGAATAGGCATGCTAAAAGATCTAGGCAAGAGGATTTTAGGAAGGTTCAACTCAATGTGACTCAGAAAAGCTCACAAGGTAAGTTAGTATTCCTGATGAGAAGACATGAAATACAATCTAAAGAGGCATTCATTGACTTACAGTTTCTACATGGCAATGAAAATTTGGATACCATCCTTCTTTGCAAAACCCAGTTTCTGGTCATTTCTTTGGCAAGCTTGGAAAAATCCTGGTGTTTGGAGTAATTTTAATTGAGCATACTAATAACCTTTGACACGTGAACAGAAACTAGCCCCTGTGAGTAAGGATGTTTGGCTCTGATGTTCAACAAGGCAAAATTTTTTGAATGCTTTGCTTTTTCCCTTGTATACTTTGAAAAAGCTGGTGAGGCCTTTTGTAAACACTGCATATCCTAATACTGGTCAGGGACCCGTCAAATAATCTGAATAAGTTGCAGACCTATTTTTTTGTAAAGTGCTGTATGCTGGAAGTCTGTTAATACCATACTGTTGTTCAAATATCAAGATTCCTGAATGTCGTGATGATGGGTCAGGAAGAAATGGGACACTGGGTCTGAATAAAGAGTCAGCTAGGGAGGGAGTCCTAGAGGATTTATTCACTTCAGGATATGCTGAGTCACCTGCTTGATTTCTGTGTGTATAAGTGAGAACAAAGTCTTCCCAGTATCTTAAAAGGCAGATCAGTGCTGAATGTGCCCAAGGAAGCTGAGAACCTTTGTGTTTGGGTTGGAAGAAAAACAGCAAGGATTTGCACAGACCGCAACAGATAGGTAAGTTCTTCATCCCTCTAACCCTAGATGGGAAAGAGAAAACCATTAGACCACTGGAAGATGTGACAGATATATTTAAAGTAAAGGTCACTGATTTGATTTATTTCTGTTGGGGACTGAGAGCCCTTCCTTTCAGAAGTAGGTACTGTAAAAGTCAGCCTCAGCCTTTCAGGTATAGGTGTAGCGCATCATTCTGAGAAAGGTCAGAGCAAGCAACAGTTCCTCTCCTTGAAAGGTATCAAGAAAGAAATAGGCTTCTATTAAACTTGTTCAGCAAAGTTTTGCCTAGAATTTGAGAAGAGTATGTTCAGATGTAAACAGGAAGTTTTCCTCAAGGGAAAATTCTCAGTCTTTCAGGTGTTCTTAGGTGTGGGGAACCAATCTGTTAGACAAGAGCTGTCTAATGATAAACCAGAGCTAAACCATTTAAAAATGAGAACTTAATAGTATTACTAAAGTTACATTTATTTTTCCACCAGTAAATGAGTGTGAAACATTTTTAAATTTTTTAAAATTAAGATGGAGCCATGAAAATTAAGAATTAACTGTGCAGAATATTGTCAATTTGATGGAGCTGGAAGAGTTTTTTACTCCTGCTGTAAACTAAATATATATTTAGTAGTGCAAGTCATTAAGTATGGAGTACTTTCTATGTCAGTGGTTAGTCTGTTTATTTAAAGTCATAATTCAACTACTGCCATTTTGTAACATTAAAAGTAATGAATGATATTAAAATGGTAGTCTGGAAATGTGCCCACAATCTAGTATAAGCACGAAAAAAAAGTTATGAGCATATGATTCAGAGGTACAAAAATCAGTTTAAGAAAAGTGTATCTGTCAACGAATAAGTGCTTTTTTAATATATAGATTTTTAAATATTGTACACAACATACAGAACCATTATGAATTGGTTGTTGTTAATTAGATTTCTATGTTAAATACAAATGACATTCAAAAGCAGATTAAGAATCTTTCAGGGACATAATTTGTAACCATACACCAGTAGGTTTTGAGTGCATCAGACTTCATTTGCTGGCTAACTGTGGAGTCTATTGCAAATCCAAGAATAATTTAAGGGATAGAGTGAAAGATTCCAACTAACTTATATTTTACAGATATTTACATCAGACAGAATATTTATATCTGTATTTATAAATATAAATAGAAAATTCTGGCCCAATAGTCTCCTGTTATTGTTCACCATTAAGGAGTAAAATCACATGCTGTCACTGGACTGTTGAGACAGAGAATCTAGCATTTTTTCTGTTTGCTTTTCAAACTCAGCATTTCTGGCAGTATGAACCATAATGTTTCTATGATTTGCTGATGATCAGATTATGTCAGAATTAACTTAGAACTAGACTTTTAACTGGAAGAGGAGCAAGAAATCCATGGAAGCATGTTTGTCTGCTTGATGGTCAATCTCTTGTCTCAGTGGAGTTGATTTTAGTAAAGCTGAACTTCTCTTTTGTCACATCCTTCTTTTTGCTTCAGACCAACACACATTCTGAATGAATGATGTCCAGAGGTGCTATCCAAGCCTGCCCAAAGCCAGTTGTTTTGGTGCAAGATTTTTTCTGGTGAGAACTCATCCACCACAGAAAACTGCAGCTCCTGAGCCATCGTGGTAGAGTTACTTGTCATCTTATTAATGACAAGATGATCCTGGCGTAGTTGCAGGTGCGCTGATGGAGATGTGCAGGTGACTGGAGAGGTGGTCCTGAATCTGGAACAGAAGTAGGTAGCGCTTGGGCCAGGTACCTTGCATAAGGCCAGCATGTATCTGGTCACTTAATGGGTGTCCCAGGATTTGCTGCTGAGCTCTTCCGCCTCCCCAGGTCTTTGGCACCTTGTTTCATCACTTACAGCTTGTCTGAGGGGTTGGGTTAATTCAATCAATTTACTTTGCAATCAGTGGGCACGGGATCTGAAGGAGCTTCAAGATACCGAAATCCTACAGAATTTCTTTGGAGGTTGGGCATCTGCCTCCCACAGGCTCTTTTGAATATCACTTCCATAACTTCTCAGGCAGATATAAGGGTGGAGGGAGCGGAGCCCAGAATTGGCTAAGAATTGCAATAATAACTTAAGTAACTTCAAGTGAGGTAAATACTAAATATAAATTTCCAGTTTGACACAGAATCCACTGACAGCACCATAATCTCAGATCCTTCCATCATGCATGATTATAAGCACTCATTGGCATGAGGCACCTATCTGTCACATTTATAGTTAGAAGCAGTGGAGGCAGCTGACATCTGACAGGGATGAGGCAGACCTGACAGGCACCCCCATCTTGGCTTGCTGCTCCTCTTCCTTTCATTCCTGTCTTTCAGAGGCTGGTACAGCATCTCCTCCCTATGGCACAGGCTCTGCTTGCCCAGGTCTCACTACCACTAGAGGGAAATGTGCCTTTACAGGGTTGTTTCACAGCCTTGCTGCTTTTCTCATGGCAGCCATCAGGGCATGGGTCTTTGAGAGGGGCAAGTGAGTTCTGCCCACATTCTGTCTACTCATGGTCAGAGACTTCTCTGTTTTCCCTTTAAGAACTCAGTAGAAGGGGAGTTTTTTTTTTTTCTGAGCACAAGATTGGGAATGGAGATTGCTGCAGCCTTGTATATTTACCAGTTCAAGAATACCATAATCCTTCCAGACCATGCTTGGTGCTAGATCTCTGGTAAGAGGAGCATGTAGTCTCTGAGCTGGTTAGCACTAAAAAAATCAGTCCCACACTATTGTAGGAGAAGAATAGCTGAATAATGACTAAAGAAGTGTTTTAGACTCTGTTTCTTGTTTCCTTCCTTGAAGAGGATTATATCTGCCTGCTCTTTTCCTGGCAAAGCTCACCTCTTTCCTCACACTTGTTTACTGCTTTGAAGTATCACCTTGGTGGAGGTCATTGTCCATCCACACCCACTCTCATGATTCACAAAATTCTGATCAGCAAACAGAGAAAAGAATCAATCCAGAAACTGGTGGTATCCTGTTCCCTGAACACAATTAATAACATTATAAGAGTTTCTAACTTTGCTCAATATACATATAAAATCATCTATAAAAATACTTCAACAAACCAAAGGAGGACAGTGAATACAGTCAGTAGTGGGTGGATGAATGAATGATCAAATCAACATTCATCTTATTTCTAGGATGTCCTCTAATTTTTTTGATAAAATCTGCTGTGAAGATGACTAGGAATTTGTAAGAGTTGGTATCACTCTATTAGACTGGAATCTAAAGCTGAGAATTGTCAATAAATTTTGTCTTTGATACCTAGCAGGCAACTGTCTTATTTATTCTCTGAGCTATGCTGTAACCATGACACTTTTATGGTCTTCCCATTGCTGAAACAAGGAAACAGATTCCTCTTATTTTCTTATACCAGCATAAATCTAAAATTACATTACTGTTGAAACCAGTGGCAGAATCTGGCCTGTCAACATTTTAAAAACGGCAAGGAATAGAAAAGAAATCTGTTGCTTCTAACTTTAGCAGAAGAACTTTATCTATCAGGCAGCTTCTGTAGTCTACCTGCAGTTGATTGATGTTAGCTTAATAATGATGATCGATTAGATCATCAGTGTCATCCTTAGAAAGAATGTACTTTAGCTAATGACATCAGTTGACTAATAGATTCCTGTTTAAATGTCAAGGGGCCAGAGAAAGACACTCTGCTAAGTACTTACATTATACCTTTTGAAAAAAATCACAAGAGTCTGCCTTGCAAAGGACTTTTGTGCCATAGTTATAAGCCTTGTATTTCCTCTACTACCCTCAAGCAAATGCTGCTCTTAGTTACTACAGTGTAAAGCTGAGGGTTACTCCATTTGTCTTCAAGGTTTGGATCAGTCTTTCTAGACACCACAAGGTATAAATCACTAAGCTGTCACCTGAATGTTTCTTTCCCTGCTGTCATTACAGAGGGCACATATCCAGCCCTGAAAGCAGAGGTGTGGAATCTGGCTCCTTTGCCCACTGTTGCCTCAGAAAAAAAATATTCTGGCATAAATTTTTCTCTTCTAGTCTGCTTTTGGATAAATTCAAATTCCCTTCTTCAAATTGTATTCACTTCCTGTGAGCATTTGGAGGCTATCTTCCATCACTCTTGCTGTAAACAAACTGATTTTCACCTTTGCCTCAAGCAGGAGATTCCAGATAGATTTTACATTCATGTTACACACCAGTTAATGACTCTAATCAGCTATATTATGCAATGAAATATCCAAACATAACATCCAATTGATTTTAAAATTAGCATTCAAGGAAATACTTGCTTCATGTGGATTTAGAATAGGTAAATATGAATGGGAATGCCATTCAATTACTACGTAATTTATGGATTCCTTATGGAGAGGTACAATTTATGACAAGATATGGCTAACCTTCAGCTAATACTAGGAGGTGGTTGAATTAAGGGCACACTATTCTACATGAAGATGTGTAATTGCACAATAGAAAAAAATCTGTGCTTTGAACCCAAAACAAAATCTACTGAACTGTGAACAACCCATTTTATTTTAATGGTAAGCCTAAAAACCTTTTTATGCTGAAATTTAATTAGCAGACAAATTTATTATTTTTTCAGAAAATCATTGCAACTGTAAAAGTAAGGTGCAAAGCTGATAGAGGCAGCATTACAGATACATATGTTGATTTCATTGTTCCCAAACATGTATGCATTAAATTTAGTTGCCCACTTGGCAACAGTCGTATTTTTATAACTGGAATTTGAATGTACTCAAGTGAATGTATTATTTTCACAGCTCTGGCTCACTTGAGTCAAAAAACTTCATCAGAAGTTGACTACAGCTGCTTCCTGAGAAAAACAAACAAACCAAAATTACTGAGCAAGGATATTTGCTTAGAGATCATCACAAATTTAATTGCTGCTGACATTCAGCTCGCTTGACCATGCTCCTTCTAGAGCAGGCTGATCTGAGAGGAATGTTGCAGGCAGTGGCAAGGAAAAAGTGAATTAGCAGTGATGATTCCCCAGGGAATCAGAGGAGAGTCTCTACCCAAAGCATAATCTTTAGCTGCCACTGAGCTCTCAAGGAGGGGGAGAAGGGTTGAGAACTTTGTGAAGAGGAGACACTCTTCCCTGTTTATCACTGACCAGGGCAGGAGAGAAAGGAATCCAGGGAAATAAATATGCAGGACAATATTCCATCATGCCAGCAAAAATCAGGAGGATGAAACACAGAGGACGGTGTGAGTATTCATAGCATTTAATTTTACCTAAATAACCTTTTAATACCTTAAGTTGATAAGGAGATTCAATGCAGGCTCACCCCAAAAGACTTTAATTGGACTGGACCCTCACTGGCAATGCACAATCTGCAAATGCCTGAATTAACTCCAAGGTTTTTCAACTGGCTTCTTTGGCCCTCAGTCATCCTCCATCACAATTTATGATCATTACAGACTGGTGCTAACTTTTCTTTCATCAAACCATCTTGCATAGCTGGGAAGGCAAAGACAAAGACAATCCAGGGCTGTGACCTTCTTGGATGCTGAGGAGGATATTTTTGTGGAGGCATGTGCTCTTTACAGTGCTATGTAACCTGGAGAGACCTGAGAAAGTTTTGAATGAACTAGAAAAGCTCATTTCTACTCCCAGAAAAGCTTAGGTACAGCAGTAAGACAGTAAAAGGAGGTGTGGGAATTTTGTCCTGTGTGTGACTCTGCCAGTAGAAGATGTATTGCTGCAGGTTTTCAGTGCTACCCACTCTTGGGGGCTATGGCTCTGATCTGCTTACCCAACTACCTGTGCAAGTGCTCCTACTTCAGGGAAAATGAGCAAAATAAATCCAATCTGATGTTTAAATTTAGTGAGGATTGTTTGGTGGTGTTTTTTTTTTTTTTTTTTTTTTTTTTTTTTTAATTGACTTGGCTAACACAAGCAGCTCTGTGGGCAGCAATAGAGAAACCATTTCCGTGACCTCCCAGTCTGTAAGCTGGGTAGTCATGGAAAGTGCTGAGCTGTACCCACAGGAATGGACTGCAAGGAGCTTTGTGTCTCTGACTCCAGCATCCCCACATACACAGACACTCTGTGCTTTCTATTAGAGAAGGGCTGCATCTCTCTAAAGATTCTTCATGGTAGGTTGGAAGAGTTCAAACCTTATTTGTAAGAGTATGACGTATGGCTCATGTGTGTCTGACTTCAGTGGACATTGAGCTGAACCCAAATCCAGCTAGTTTGGATTCAAAGATGCTGAGATTCTCCACAACACCAAACTGCAAGAAAAAACAGCTCTGTACTTGATGTTGCTCAGGCTCTGCTGTGACCCAATAGAGTTCAGAGAGGAGACAAATTACCGCTGTGAAGGTAACAACTCAGTAAGTGGTGTGAGTTTGAAATTCAACCAGCTATCATTATGAAAGCGATTACAATGTAGCTTAAAAGACCTGGCAAAGAGCTATTATCTTTGTAATTTCAGGATAAGGAGATGCATTCATTGGTTCATTGCATGTTTAACTGTTTGCTCAATTTCACCTTTATCTCGCCTAGGAAATAAAAACAGACTGAGAATGTCCTTTTGCATAAAGAAAAACAACTAGAAAAGATAATTTCTATTGCTGTCTATCAAACTGTTTGTTAATTTAAGTCTTTAATAGAAAATCATACATTGCAACCACCAATCTAGACCTATATAATATATGAAGAGAATTTGGTATTTTTAGAATGCTTTTCCAATTATAACTATTTTTTAGCATTTTATTTCCGAAGATGAAAAATTAACTCTTAATAGTGGATTTTGTAGAAGCATTATTTTCAAATTTCCTGCTCAGTGCCTCATGCTGTGACTCACAGTGTGCAGTTGTATAGGTCACATTAGACTCCTTTCTTTAAGGAAAACATGATGTTACATGTGTGGCCCAGTGGGATGTGTCAGAGCACATGAGGGGTCATGCCTGAAATGTGACAGAAATAGTTCTCAAATTCACTTAAAATCTAGGGGCAAGCAGCAAAGTGCTAGACAAAGCTGTCGCATTATGTTAATGGTACTAATTCTTATGCTTTTCTATAGCACCTTTAATCCTGAAATGGGACCAGCTCTGAACAAAGTAATAGTTTTCTGTTTTAGGCATGGTATAACAGGATTTTTTTCCCCTGTAGAAATAATTAGTGAAATTGAATCTCTATTTAGTGACCTATCTTCATTTGGTCTAAATCAGAAAAACTTGTGAGCTTATGAGACTCTTATGTTTATGATTTTCATTTCACTTGATGTGGTACTGTCACGGTGAGTTTTGCTTCAGTAATAACATGAAAAGGAAGGTACCACCTATGAATCTCTCTCCCTGAAGAAGTTCAAAAGTTGTCAGGACACATTACTGGGCAACTGACTCTAAGTGGCCCTCCTGAGCAGAATGGTTGGACAAGATGTCTTCCAGAGGCTCCTTCCAGCCTCCATTCTCTGCTTCTGTGAAATCAGCAGCAGTACATTGATCCACAGCTGTATGTATCCTGAATCTACAACTAAAGGTACTTTGAATTTATTTTTACGTTTAGATTCTCTTTGATGACCACCAGCCCTGTGCAATTCTTGGGTTAGGTATTAAATACCTATTACTGTGGCTTCCCAAGCACTTTGAGCAATGTGTTTGACTGCTTGCAAGTTGATTTTCTAGAGAGTAGCACCAGTGACAAGAAAAAGATTTGGGTTAAAATAGACTGACAATAACCGTATTTAAATTATTCTCCCTCTGAAACTATGAGCACATGTATATACATGCATTTCATGAATTAATAAAAAATGTACTTTTATTTTCCTAAGCATAAACACATATTTCTCCATAATATGCTTTATGCAAGTGGTTGCTGTCATCATCTCAATGAGACTTTATGGTTAATATTTAATCCCAAAGTTTCTTACAAAAGAAAGGAACCCATTTTACAATATTGCATTCTGATAAATCTTTGACCAAATCTGCTTAAAAGTCTGGACAAAATTTGTCTTTACTTGAGTCCAGGCCTGCCCTGTTCCATGCATGCTATAGATTAGTTTCTGTATGGGATAATTAACTGTTTCTAATTACTTGTCTAGATAAACCATTACAGGTCTTTTTTCTCTCAGTTGTGTTGCAATATTTTTTTCCTCTTTACTTGCACTGTGACAACAAAATTATGTACTGTGCTTGTGTCGTGAGTCTGTCCAACAATATAAGCATTATTGTCTTTATATTTAAAAATTTCACTCAGGATTTCTAAATACTCCTTAACACAGCAACTCTTAATGGGAACAGTTGTCAGATGAAGATTATTATCCCTAAGTTCTGTGCTTATTAGCATTTAGCAGCCTCTTTGGAGTAATTAATTGTCCTTTCCTTTTGAAAATCTCCATTGTTTGGTAAAACTGCCAGGTTTTTTGAAGTGTGGGACCAAAATTCATTTGATCTTGTTGCCTAAAAAAAAAAAAAAATCTTTAATTTCCTGACTCTTCTGTGAGAACAAGCGTGGTTAAAAAGGGCTGATTGCTCTTTTCTAGTACTGCCATTGGAACTACGTTCAGGGAGATGCAAGTCATCATTTCTTCTTCTCCTAAGCTCTTCTAAAATGTCACTCTTGACATATACTGTATATACACTGCAAAGTGTGCCCAGACCCCAGATCTAGGCTTTTATCCAAACCTCTGGTCTGGCCAAGTTTTTGGGGTTTATTGCACACAATCCACGCACATTCTTTGCTTCTATTCTGGAGCATTAGTTCAGAGAGTTTGGTGCAAAGGAGTTATGGAAATGTATCCCAGAGTCCTTAATACCCCTTCAGTAGAGCCACTTGAAGGACTGGCTCATGGCAGAACCTGTCTGCCTGTCAGCCACCTCAGCCTGAGCCTGCCTCTGGTGTGTCCCAGGCTGAACTTGGGCAGGCATGTGTGTCCCAAGGGAGGTAACTGGCTTTACTGGGCTCCCAGCTGTCTCCTTGCTGAGACGAGGAGATGGAAGCATTGTGTGCTGCATTAAAATTATTTATGTGTTAGCAAATAGATGTGTTCATACAGCACAGGCTCAGTGGGAAACCACCTGGGCCCATGCCCAAGGAGCAGCAGCCAGAGCTGTACCCCAGTTTATAGGTGAGAAAGGACCAGTGCAGGCACATCTGGCCAGGAGGCAGGGAGTTCTTGGGCTACAGACTGAGTCACCAAGAGGCTCCTGTCTGACCAGTCTGGCTGCCATGGGCTTTGTAGTTTTATAAAGCCAGGTTACAGAGTCAAGAAAGGTTAAATCCCAAGCAGAATACATTCACTCCTTTTCAGAAGCACAACAGGCTTTGTGAATAACACTCCATCCCAAACCCTTGTTTCTGTTTGTTCCCTACTCCTATCTATATTCAGAAGAAAAGGGAAGCTAGCTCCTTAAAATATTTATAAAGCATTTTGTGCAACTAGTCTAAGTTCTAAATTTAACTTTCCCCCTAAAGCCACAAGACACTTTTGGTAATAAATTCACTCTTTTTTTCCTATTTGGGAAGGAAAAAAATTGTTTATTTTTAACTGTTCAGTTCAGAGGAAAAATTATAGCATAGTGAATAGCAAGTAAATTAGCTATTCTCTCTATTATCCAAACCAGCAGGTCTTCTATTAACAAGGGCGATTTGTGGCCCCTGGATTACAAAATCAATCAGGCAGTTCATTTTTCTTTAATTTCAGGGAATTAAGTAATTATAAATGAGTGAAAAGCTGCATGTAGGACTTGTATTTACCTGTGCTGCATTAATTTAGCTGATTTAATACCACTTTCTTGCTCTTTATAATTTATTTTTTGAAGCTGGGGTTGCTGGTTTTGTGTAATTTATCCCAGATTAAGGACAGTTATTAAAGACTCTTTCCAGCAAATCTGATCCAGACAACACCTTCATTCTTGCTTTAAGAAATGTGCTTAGACAGCCTGACACTCAGCCAAATTGGGAACACAGGCTGGGAACTACTGCATCTATTCTGTTTTGTCTGCAAATTTAGTGGAAGATTTTGATTTTTTGATTGGGCGTGTATGTTAGCATATGGAACAGCGAGTGGGTCAGCTGGACAGGGAAGCTCAAATGAAACCTAACACGTTAGGTTTAAGGAGTAAAGGAGTTAACGTGTCCCCTTTCTGAGTCTGGGTTTTATTCAGTTGTAGTGGAAAAGTTTTAGTAGTACACAGCAGAGGCTACAATTGTGCACCAGGTGGGACTGAAGAGAAAACATCCATCTCCATATTTTGCCTTTCTAAAAAAAAAAGACATAATTGAATTTTTCTTTACCAGTAAGTTTTGACTATCTGATGGCCATACACAGGAAGCAGGAAACCTTGCATTTGATTTCTTCTAGGCCTCTTGACTGCCAATAAATATTTTCTGCATGTCAACCTCCAGGTTTGTGATCCCAAGACAGGAGCAGCTACATGTGTGTGTGCACATTGAGCTCATTTTTAGAGTGAGTGCTCTTAAGTGGTGTCAGATCCAAACCGGTCAATGCAGGGAAGACAAGAGCCTGAGCCTGGGAAAAGAGGAGTGTGAAGAAATGATACTACAACCATTGGCTTTACCAGCTCCTGCAGCCCTAGAGGCACATGGAGTTCTGCAGAATTCAAAATTGGTTTGAACTGTGCCCTAGTCGAAACCAGTTTCTTGGAGAAGGGGAAAACTGAATATCTGTGAAGGCATGTTGGTAAGCTCTAGGGTAATTGAGGGTCTGTTTTATGACATAGGTGCAGGACTAGAACTCTTCTTCATAAATTCAAGCAACAGTCAACCAGCACCGCTGGATTTTATTGTTCTTGCTTTGAAGATTAAAAGAATTGGGTGGCTGAGATTAAAGTATACTTTTACTGTGTGAAGGCATACAATCCACCTACTCAAAGAATTAGATGAGTCATTCAAAAATTCAGTGCATCCATACATTACTTTTTAAACACAAACAAATTCTGAATTAACCATGGCAGCGAGTTCAAAAAGACTCTAAGTGGGCACACACTTATGAGCATTTGGTTGAAAACATTTATGGTGAAGCTGACTCGGTACCATCAAGGGCAAAAAAATTATGAAGATAGGTGTTAAAATGCATAATGAAGATGGTTTAACAAAGATGATAGGAAAATAGGTTTGAAGATTTAAAGCCAGAAAACATCTTTGGATCATCTAGCCTGAAACCCTTTGGCATCACATGCAGGCGCAGGACACGCAGATCATCCTCATCTCTACGTTGAATTCAGCAACATGTTTAATGAAGGACCTCCCAGAGATACATTGAGTCCTGTTTTGAAAGCACTTGAGAATTGGAGTGCCTTGATCTTGGCAAATCAGTCTAGGACAATGGATGCCTGGTTTCCTGATAAAAAGGGCGTGTCTGCTCTGACTGGGAGCTGTGTGGCCCATGTTTTCCTGCAGTGCCAGCTCTCAGCAAGGTGAGAGTACCAGGGGGCTGCATACCCTCAACGAAGTGTCTAAATCAGGATGTGCAAAAACCTGTGCTCAAGATTTTGGTCTTGTTAATGTCAGCAGCCTGTTGTCTCTGTGATGAGATACAATGTGGTTGATGATTTGGAGACCTTTACTACCCTGTTCACACTGTTCTCTTTAAGACAGTGCATACATGGACTGTACTGCCTGGGCCTCATCTGGAAAAGAAGAAATTTGGTTGCACACGTTCCAGCGCTCTTTCAGCTCTGCTGCTTCATCCTCAGGATGACACATGTTGCAGGTGATACAATGTTTTCTTCCAGACCTCAGGAGCAGACTTGTTAGTCACTGGAGAACTCAGCACAACTCAATTAAATTTCTTCCACTACTTAATTGACATTTAGTCAGCAGGGAAGCAAACAACACCAGCAGAAAACAGTCCTTCCCTTCAGTTAAGATCTTATGAAACTTCATAACATTCCAACTGGCCAAATGTGGGGAAGAAATGAGGAAAATCTAATTAGACATTGCATGGCCTTTCCTTCAAGATTAAATGTAATGAATTTGTGGTTACAGCTTCCCTTGAGGATCCTCCTACTCATGTCAGGCCCGCAGAAGTGTTAAAACATCTGTGACAGAATGGTGCATAACATAATATGTAATCTGTGTCACAAGATTGGGGTTTACTCTTTCAGCCAAAGAAGGCAATGTGTCTGCTGAAGGCTTGAGGCTCTGAGCATCTGCAATAACCTTAATCTGTGAAAGTGAGATGGGCATTGGACAGCCATTGCCACAGCAATGTGAGGCCCTCCTCAGCTTTGGATGTCATAGGAGATTGGTCTTGAGAGCGATGCAGGACAGCGTGCCTGTCTTTGGGAACACCACCTTCTTACAAACACTTTCCAGCACTTACCAAATAGCACCATTCTTCGAGCCATTGTGGTTTATTTCCAAACAATCCCTGAAATGATGCAAACTTAAGAAAGTATATAGCTGTCAGAATCCTACTG
This sequence comes from Sylvia atricapilla, assembly GCF_009819655.1. NCBI lineage: Eukaryota > Metazoa > Chordata > Aves > Passeriformes > Sylviidae > Sylvia > Sylvia atricapilla. The sequence goes on along the minus strand of NC_089140.1, from coordinate 118,231,165 downwards.
CCTCTTAGCCAAAGTACTGGGATGTTGGGACACCAAATGTATGAAATCTCCCTTTTCTCCAGCATACAGAGGGAGTTAATCAAGAAACAATAGATGAAACTTGACTCTAACACCGCTCTCAGGGATATTTGGCTTAAGCATTGTATGGGAAGTTGGTCTAGTGCAAGTTTCTTTCTGGTAGACTGTGCACTGATAACCTACCAGAGGTGAATTGCAAAATGGATGCTAACAACAGTTAAAAAGAAATGTGTGCACACTCCTTGTTTGTTGGGAATGTAACATGAGGAAGGAGAAGGAAAGAGCTTTCACCTAGTTTTCACCATACCTAAATCTCATATGGTGTCATTGCACAAGATGGTCCATGGATTTTTATTTTATTTTTCAGATGGATTGACTGGTTCTTGGTAAGTAAGTTTGAAGAAGATTGCTCTAAATGAAAATGCAACACATAGTGCAAATCTGGTTTTAAAAATCTTGTTCAAAGAGATGTTATGATTACCTTTTCAAATGAGGAGATGCATTCAAGGATTTATAACTTGGGCTTGATATTGAGTGTTTCATTAATGGTTTGGATGATGGAATAGAGAATATACCTGCTAAACCTGCATATGACTCCTATCTGGGAGAGGCAGCGTGAACAACAAAGAATTGAAGTGTTCTTAACAAAATTTTAACAAAAGCTTCACACTGGGCTAAAAAGCTACACCCCTATAAGCAAACCTTTATTTTTAGGAAGAAAAAGACACAAACAGAAAATGAGAGTCTTCAGTAGGCATATTTCTACAGAAAGAAGCCTAGGAATTGCAACAGATCTCTACAGAACTTGTGTGACATTTTTTTTTGGATTAAAAAAAAGGCAGATAACATGTTGGAATATGTGTCAGTGTGTTTTACTCACTCATGATATGTCTTGTGTCCAGTCTCGTGTCCACCATCCTGAAAGAGAGATGTAGAGTCTGGAGGAAAATAGTATGGGGGATGCAGTCCTAGGAAACAAGGTGTCTGTGGGTAGATGAAAGCAACTTAGAGGGGTTAATACAAAGAAGATGGAATGGAACACAGTCACAGTCTGCAGCTAATGTTTTGATAGGATGAAAACTCATGGGCTGTGTTGATATTGTGGTTAGGTCTTAGGAAACCTTGGTGATGGTTAGGAAAGATTAATGTGAGAGGCTGCTGAGTTTCTGATCCTTCCTTGATGCAAGAAAATGATGTGGTGTTTCTCAGCCAGAACCATCAGACAGGTGAGGCTGTGTGGATGCGCAGCTGGCAGCAGCATAGGTGTCCTACTCACCTTCTGCTCCGCCACAGTCCACAAGGAATAATTTGTGGTGTGTTTCATATATTCTACCTTCCATTTTCACTTGGATTGAGCTTCCAATATCCAGGGTCCTAAGTTTTCCATCTTACACTTCCACTGCTTGCCTCTATTTTAACTGCTAACAATTTGTTTGAGAATACTTTTCTGTAAGAGTTCATTATGGTTTCATACCAAATAGGAGTTTTTAACTCAGTTTCTGAGGATGAATTAGCAGCAAGGAAAAAAAAATTCTATCTTTTACCACATTGTTTAGAAAACACAGTAGGGGAAGGCCTCTAGCATTCAGATAAGAGAGAGCATAGTAAGCATTGGTGCCAAAACTGATGTTCACAGTGCCTGTAAAGCAGGTAGGGCTGCTGAGTGTGTAGGAATCAATAATGGAGCCAAGTTGCACTATGCAGAAAGTGGCAGTTAAGAGTAGTCCCTTGAGATAAGGACATTTATGGTGAAAGCCAGGTCTGGCTGAGGGGAAAAACAAGCCTGAAGAAACTTGACTCATCTTACATTATCATAACTTCAGCCCCAATGGTCTTCAGCTTCTCACAGTGATACTGATTAAACTCTTGTCACACAAAATATTGATTTCAACTGAATTATTGCTGTTCAGACAATACAAAGGAGGCGGTCTGTCCCTATGAGTGTAGAAGGTCTGCATGTCCTCCAGAACATATATAGATGTAGCCTGTCCTTGCAGCATTGATTATTGTTTCAATACATGCAGGAACAGGAAAGCATTATGCATGTGCATTTCCCAATGGCTAGTTTCAGCACTAAAGGGAGAAGTAACATTTGCATTCCTTAAAGAACTGATTGAGATTCTAAAAACAGATTGGAAACTTAATGGTAAGAAAGGCACAGCTTGAAAGTCTTTACTTTTTGGCATGAAAGTGTGGACCAGATTGACACAATCTGTGACGTAGTTTCTAATGAAGCATTTGTAATGAGACATTTAAAGCAACTCAAGAGGCCTCTCTATCCTGTTAGGGAAAGAACACAAGGAGCACATATTTGAAATTCATTCAGCAGTGAATACATAAGCTGATCTTGACATGAATTTAGAGTAGAATTCAATTGTAGATAGGTGCTTGGGGAAGAAGTTGCTTGTAGAAAAAAAATGGGGAAGAAAAGAGAGAGAGAGAGAGATATAAATTAAGAGCTAAAACAGTTGGAGGAAACTCTTGGGAAAATTACCAAGAAGGGAGAGAGAGGAGTTTCTGCTTATTGAACTGTTGAATCATGGAAGTGATTTCAGTTGGAAAACTTTGTGCTGAAATTTCATGCAAAGACAAATTTGGTTTTCTTAGTAGGTAGGTGGGAAGGGTGAGACCTTCTGATTTCTGTTTCTAATTCACATCTTGTTTATCCCAGGGAGGGAGGTGTTTTTCATGCTCACTAACACACTGTAACAAGCCCTTTTACAACTTCTGATGTAGCTGGGGTGAGTATGAGCTACAGATTTTTTCCTTGGTGTTTAAATGTTTATTAATTAGGCAACTCAAAGCGTCTCCCTAGGTCTGACCTTGACCCACTAACATCTGTTAAAATCATAGCTTACCTTATTTCCCTGCTGAAAAACACCTGTTTCCCTACAGAACATCAAAACAAATGAATGGCTGTGCTTTAGTGGTCTGACCTTGATTCTGTAGCTCTGTTCTCTGATCCTAAAATATTGTTATTCCTTGCTTCCTTTGTTAATTAGTTAGGAATTAATTTTCCACCTAATCCGCTTCTGTAGCTTTTTGAATATAAAGTGTTTATTAGTGCCAAATATTGCTGTTACTGCTGATCAGGTTGTTAGGTAATAATCAGTAGCTGAAATAGGACTTCCCAGAATGAGAAGCAAGCATGGCAGTCTTCCATCTTCTCTCCCATCTGTGGAATGGCTGAACGGCCCTGAAGCACCCACACAATACTCTTGTGAACACCTTGCTGAGGTGTCTACAGCTAAGTGGCACAGATTAATTCACAGATGCATTTTAATACCCCATCACAAAATTAACTTTTGGATGCAGTAACAGCTATGGCTTTCAGTAGCGTGAGTCACATGTGCCACTCCACAGCTGTCCTTTAGGACCATAATCCAGACATGTGAGAACCTGAAAAGACTAATGCTTTGGTCCACATGGCCTGACTTTTGACCCAGTTTCTAATATTTCCTCTTGGCTGGCTGTTGGCCTTCAGAGGTGCTAATTGAAAACACCAGGCAGGAGGAATTAGGTGGAAGCTGGGCCGAGTGAACCTGGGCATGGGCTGTCTCCTGCAGCATGTGAACGTCAGAGAAATGTCTGACTATGAAAGCTGTCATCTTCCTCAGTAGTGATGGGCTGACAACTAGCATGGGCACGAGGGAAATTCTTGTTCTGGATACACTTTTGGATTGATTTTGCTGTCAGGATCTAAGTCAGGAGGGCATTCCCAACTCTACCCTTCAAGACTGGGTCTGCAGCATCTTTTGTGTCTGGGCTGATGTTACTCTGCTGAGCTGTGTGAGGGAAGGAGCTGGCTTTATGTTGTCAAGTGTAATAAACCCAAATGTTAGTATGAATTTGCTAACAAATGAAGGTAATTGGGCTCTTTAGGCGGGAATGAGATGACAGCTTTTACTGTACTTCAAATATCAGTCCCAATTACTGTAAATACGATCATGATGCAAAACATTAATTAGGAAAATCTGAACTGTTTGAAAAGTAGAGTCCCATATGAATGATTAACTACATGCAAAATATTGTGCCTGATTAGAGGCATTCTACTGAGACATCCATCTGTGAGCTCAGAAAAACCTGGTAGAAGGCAAGGAGAGATCACAGTGCTGAGGGACTGGCACGGCTGAGACAACCTGGAAAGGGAGTGTGCCACGTGTATTTCACATAGGGTCATAGGATTTCTGAGACAGGAACATCTATTTACCCTCTATTCTTCACTGTAAGCATTTTCAAAACTAATATTTCAGGTTTAAAAAAGTCAGGCACCAAAACACTACATGGCTTGCTCACAGCCACTGAGGACAACAGGACCAGAGAGGAAATGACCTCGAGTCTTCTAAGTCTAAACCTTAATCTAGTTCTTATTCCTTACCCAAGAGTGGAAGTGGCTGTCCAAGAAAAGGTGGGAAATAAAACTTCTCGAAAAACACAATGGTGAGCAGGAAGCCCAGGAACTACAACATTTTCCCTAGGTCACCCCAAGTGCTATTTCTGGAGCTGGTGGTTCTTTTGATCCAGCATTAACAAGCGTGCATTAATTGCTAGTTAAGGACTCACATGAAAACACTAGCTCAGGTATTTCTGAGAGAATAAACACATCCACCAGTTGTCTCCACTCAGTCGTGGGCAAACCCTAAATGGTGAAGAACATTCTACTGTAATAATACATACATACATACATACATATATATATATATGGCTTTTCAGACATAATTCAGTAGCAGAATTAATTTAGGCAAAAAAAAACAAAAGAAATAATCTCCTAATCTTATGACTTAGTTTTATTCATGTGTTCTTTGGCAGAGAGAGGGACCATGAGAGCTCAAAACACTTTATCTGTTGTTTTGTGTCTTATTTGAAATGCATTGGTCTTCTCAGTTAATTAAAAATACTAAATAACTATGCTATTGCTGTTTTATTATGAAACTTGGGTATATGTTGCCAAAGGGGCTATTTTAAGCAAAATACTCTGTTGTAGTCTAAATGTACTATTGTTCCCCGTTTGGACAAGTGTCCACAGCAAATGAAAGAGAAAAGCTCACAAAATTGTGTTTCTTTGTCAAAACCTTGGTGAAAGAATAAAATGACAAAGGATAATTGTTCGTACTTTGGACTCCTTTTTCAGGAAGTTCTCAGTCTGAAAGCCCCCTCTCTTTTTTTGGTGGTGATGCCACATTCATTGCTGGTAGAGCTGCTCACCACCAGATCACCCACTGATCCAGCTGGAGCATGAATATACGCTCCCATTTCTGTCAAATTACTCACATCACGTGCCTTGGTATTTATACTGCCTCCATCTTCTGTGCCAGCTTTTGGGGGAACAGATGATACCCAGAGCAGCACAAACCCCGCTGGTACAAAATTAACTTGCTTTTGAAGAATTTTGATCCAGCAGCACTTTGCACCAGGTGGCTGCAGCACTTTTGATCCAATACTGGCAGGCGCCAGGTCAGATTTGCAGTTCTTGGAGCTGTGTGCCCAAAGCTTGCTCTGATCATGGCATGAGCTTTTCTGCTTTTCTTTCTGAGCAGCTTTAGTCTTCTCAGCCTCTTTCAGAATGATAGCCTTCCAAAGCCAATGTCCAATAAACTTCCCCTGCTTGTTATACTGGTATATGGCATTATTGGTGAACATTTTGTGCACAGAAAATAGTATTGCTTATTGTCTGATTCCCTAGAGTACTACAATTGATGCTTACATTTATCCCAAAATGGAAGGTGGCCATTTGTCCCAAAGGAAATGGGTCTAGTGCATAACAATGCAATATTGTACAAATGATATAGGACTATAACAATGACAAACTGTGTAATGTCCTAGCATTTGAATTTGTTATCTCAGTATGCTTTTTTTATGGCGAAATGAAATCAGGCTTATTCATGAGCAACTTATGAAAATTTTACTTCAAGTGTTCAATCAGCTAATTGTTTAGGAGCTCTTGAAGAAATTCCCCAACCATTGACCATGACACTACATTTTATTAGCTACCTCTTGTTGATTCAGAATTAATAGTCTTTCATGATCTATTTTCATAGATTAAAGTTGATGAAGGAGGTGCAATTGCCCAGACTTTAATGGAGTTTAATGTGGAAAACGCACTGTGAGCTTCTAGAGGAGGGTTCTTTTGGAGGCCTTTTAAAATCAGTTGCTAAAGGGTGGTGCAGGTAACAAGTCATAAGCCCTCTTAGTTGATCATTGAAATGGCAATTCACTGCTCTTGTGGTCTCTTCTTTGTTTGATTTGGATATGTCTGTACTGCAAACCTGCCACTGAAACCTTATTCTGAGTTTCTTTCAGCCAAGATGTAACTGCTTTTCCTATCATTGCTCAAGTTTCCACTGCAGCATGGAAGTTTCCCTTTGAGGATGGTGCATAGAGGGAACAATACCAAGAGGATTGATTTCTTAGTTCAGTCATTCACCAGCAGGTCAAGAAAAGCCTCAGCTATGGCAGGTGCTTCTGTTGATGGTGCTGTAACTCACTCTGGCATTGTTCTTGCTGTCTTACTCAAGGTCCTTAACCTGAAATGCAGTGCAGTTCACTGTCACTGAAAGAGCTTCTGGTACTTCATCCCTGAAGCAGGACATTGTCACTGATGAAAGGCATGGTGTTGTGTTCGTTTTAAGCATTATTTGACCCATGCATATTTAGTAGTGTGTGGCCCTAGTGCTCAGTTTAGGGACCATGAGATGAGATTAACTCATGAATATTTGCATTTGAGGTAGTTGTTCTCGTTATATTGATAATGAGTGCTTCTGGATGTACGGTTTCAAGAACTTTAAGAAATGAGCAGGAGGAATTGAGGATGATTGCTTTCCAGAACAGCTAGCTCTTAAAACTACAAAATTAGGTTTCAGTCTTCCTAAAAGCAGAGAGCTGAGAGAGAGTAAAGCACAAGGAGTGCAGCCATCTTTTACCTGAAAACCAGATGGAATAGATGTTTGCTGGGTGCAAGACAGCTGACTTCTAGCACCACCTCTTGGCTCCCACTTGTAGGTATGGGAAGATTCCAGCCAAATAAATGAATATTGGGAAATCACAAAGCTTGACCCTTTTTTTTTTTTGGATAAAAATCCTTCTGTTCTTCTCTTTTTGGAAAGATGTTATTTCCTTAGCTAGGGGCACAAAGCAAACAACCTGCCAGACTTACAAAGCACTGTTAGAATTTCTGGTATTTCCACTGGAAATCTGAGCTGTGGATGATTGTATTGTTTGTTATGTAGAATCAGGGCTTCTACAGTCCTTTATAAAATCAATTCTTTCCTTTTTCAGTGTAAGAGCAGCAATGTCAGATCAAAGATATCTTTCATAGGAGAAAAGGGATCTTGCCAGTTTTACAGATGGGTTGTATAGCTGCAGTTCTCTTTTTCCTATCACAGTCATGTACATGTTAGGATCCGTTAAGGGGCTTGTTTATTTCTAATGCAGATGTCATTCACAGACAGAGCACTTCTCAATCAATCTTTGTCCAGACAGGTTCACAAAATAAAATTCTATTAAAATTCTATTTCATTAATCACAAAACCTGTCTCTGGATTGCCAAGTCCCTAAGCCACAGACTGCTTGCCATCAGAGCCTCTGAGCACAGAGCTGCATGATCAGGCCCTGGGACATGGAGTAGAAGGCAGAGAGAGATGTTTGATGGGAGGCTCTGGCAAGTGAATGACAGACCCGAGATAGGGTAAGCACTGTAAAAGTTGTTACTTCTTCAGCACTCAGAAGCATGATACAATTGAAGGCACATTTAGTTTATGGCTAGTAACTGAAGCATCTGCTAGTTCCTGAGGGAAAATCCAGTTGAGAGAGACAGTCTGAGATTGGTGTCCTCGGTAGTGAGGGGCATGATACTGATGTAAATTGCAGAAGGCCAGGTTATTTAGAGTGTAAAATATGTATATGCTCTATCTGAAACTGTGCTATCAAAACATTCCTTTATTTCACCAAAAAGATGTCCAAACCTTGGAGGTCTGAAATCAAACTGAATAGAACCTCTAGAATGCTGTGGTGGAAGTGTATATTCAGATGGGAAACTTATTTCTTGTGGCTTCAGTCATAACGACCGATAGTGTGTAAAGATATTTAAGCTGTGGCATTCATTCTTTGGAGCATGAGGCAGCTCTGCTTCAAGCTCTGTGTGTTATCTCAAGCAGAGTCATGTAGAGAGACAAGGTTGCACTTCAGGATGGGGTTCAAGATTTAAAATCTGGCCTTGATCCCAAACTGGACTTTATTTTCACTCTCCACAAAAGAAGAGTCAGATAACGCCTTGTTTTCCACCAGCAGATTTGACTCTGCTTGGTATTGACTTTAATGGATTTATTAAGGGATTATCAGGTACCTAATTTTTGGAATGAAGACCTGTTTTGAGGGCACAAAACTGGGATACCTACCCCTTAGCTAGGTATGTAGGACATGTTTTTTATTAAAGTTTGTCCCCACATGTCACTAAACAGCTGAAGGAGGGAGGATATGTGTCTGTAGCAAGAGACACAGTACCCAGTTACAACACCAAAAAAACACCCTGTTGGCTCAATTCCTTCTGTCTCACAGTGGACAAGTACCTTCTTTCCTTGCCCCTTGGAGGACCTCCTTGATTGTTTCCTGGGTCTAAATAGAGCCCTGCTGGAAACGTTTGGTTGGTTGTGAATCTCTCAATTCCTTCTTGTTCATTTCTTCAATTTGAGATTTATTTGTTGGTAGAAATAGCAAAAGGATCCAGAGAGAAATCCTGCCTTTTAGGCACAGTCACTGCGGTGATGAAATTGGAGGGTATCTTGAGTCACAGATATGTGCCTACTGCATTGTTCCTGCTGACATGATAAAGACATGATTGTGCTGTTCAATCACCTGTTGCCATTTAGAAGAAGCCAGTTCATTCACTGATGTCCTTATTTTCCAGTTCACCAGTTTCTTCTTATTGGCATCTCCTTCCTATTGCTATTCTGCACAAGTCAGCCAGCCTCCATCACACAGCTCTGCCAAAAGATCTGCCAAGACAAATAGGAGGAGAGCGTGTGCTTTTCACTTTGAGGCCAAAAAAAGTTTAATTACAGTCAGTGTCAAACCCCTAGATTTCTGGATGCAAAATTTCATCCCCTCTGAGTCAAAATTAGTGCCTTTTCCCATTCAGGATCATGAATACAGATAGGACAAACAAGGAACTGAGATGTACTCCCTACACTATACCCAGGGATCCTATTCCTTCCCCTAGTAGCAGAGAGACCTTTCTCGCTTTCATGCCTAGGAGCAATTCTGACTAAGCTCCAAGTGTTTTTTGACAACACCTCTACTGGGTGTGTTTCCAGGTCCCTTGGAATCCAAATCCCATGGCAGAGGCATTGCTGAGCCCTTGTCCTGAGGTGGCATCCCTTGGAGAGTCAGATGAGCTGTCTGGTTGAGCCACAAATTTTTATATCTTCCCTAGGGACAAGATACTTGTAGAAAACTGAGGAGAGACAACCTTAGGGAGTTTATTATCATTATTCACACTGCTGTTTTACAGCAACACTCAAAGGTCAATTGCACTCACTGTTAACACCTTAAATTTGGCTCCTCTAAAATTATTTTTCACATAACTTTCACTGAAGGAACTGGAAAAGCCTTATAGGGACATTCCCAACCTTTGTATGCCCATATATGGGGCTGACTAAAAAGATACACTATCAAATCAAGTATTGCTTAAAATGAAACCTTATTTACTGATTACAGTTCTGATGTTATTTTTTAAGGTTAAAAAAAGCTTTGGCTGCTGTGGTAGCAGCTATCTTCTCCTGTTTGAAAGCACCCTAGGAGGAGTTGTAGCCTTGAGGCCAACTGTTGTAAAGAGGCAACTGTGATTCCCCACTTCAGTAACTAACTCAAAGATTTCATCCTTTCTCTGTCCTTTACAATGATCTAGGTTATGTCAGAGATGGCTGTTGAAGAGCTCTTGGCATTTACCCAGATAGTTTAGCCAAGTTTCAGTTTTACTGGTGATCCCAAGGCATGTACAGCAGCACACAGTGACAGAGTGCTGAGCCTCTGCTGCTCCAAACCCATGTACTTGCTCTTGCACAGAGATATGAGCAGCAACCAGCCTCCAGTAAGACTCTTACATGAGATGTAACTGCATTGTCAGAGCAGTGTGAAACAAACTTAGATAGTCCAAGCATCTCTGTGCCCATTACCTTGCCTGTAACACCCCCATCCTTCATCCTTGCTTGGATCCAGCATTCAAATATGTCCTGGTGCTGTTTTAGCCCAGTCTGTGGGCCTTGATTCTGGGTAGTGTTGGGCTATCTCAGTACAGAAGGCATTTCAGTGCTAAACAAAATCTGTTGTATAAAGTTATTCATTAACTTCTGTGGTAGTATTTGCTAAGTGGTTTGAGATCTGCTTCCTATCAAGTGGCCTGGTATCAGACCTGATGTCAGACCACTGGCACCACTGTATTCTGGTGAAGAAGAAGTCAAAAACATAGTGCTTAGGAATATTAATAACCTATATTACTTTATTTTCATATCCACGAGGCTAGAACAGAAGGGTTCTTCATGACATCCTCAGGCCAAAGATATACCTGCTTCTAAGCTTCTTGGAAGGTCCTAGCAGTAAAGAGGCAACTAAAATACTTCATTGCTACATGCCTTTGCTCTTCCAGTATCAGGAGTTATGAGTAAAGTCATAACTTCAGATTAAAATTTTCTTATGATACTGACAAAATAATATGTGGTGATGTATGTGTGGCAGTGCCATCCATAGCCCCTGTCGTGACATCTGTAATGATGAAGAAGCAGAAGAGAGAAGGAAACCATGCAGTGAATCAATTCATTAAATGCATGCCTTGCAATTACAGAAACCCACAGTGATGTGGGGAATGGGTGAGAAATATTGGTATTTTGTCTGGTGGAGACTCATAAATTCTTCATTTATTGGCTGGCAAGATTTATGTTTTTATTCTATTACTTTCATTCCTTCACCCAGTCTTTCATCTTGGCTGTATCAAAACCTACTCCAGACACTGCAGCCCTGAATTAGGAGGACCAGAGAAAAAGTCCTGCCAAAATCCTACGAATAAACTGTAGTTTTGTATTAGCATTGTCTTCTCACAAAACCGAAGTGTTTTCAAATAAAACACCATTGGCCTCTGGCTTAGAGAAATGTTTGTTGATCTTGTACACCAGAGATGCTGATGAAAACCAACTTGATGTTCCCAGCTAATTTAATACTACTATTTACTATAATGTACTGCTTGAATTGCAGCAGCACTTAGGATTCCTAGTCACAGACTATGGCATTGCTGCGCTAGACACCAGGCAGGCATGGTACAAAAAAGAAAGTACCTTCCCTAAAGAATTTGCAGTCCCCGGCATGAGTATGGTCATTACAAAGACAACAATCCTTTTTTCCAAGAAACGCCTCATCTTGTTCATTATCCCTTGCAATTAATCTCATGGGGCTCTACTTCCAGCAACATGCACCTGTTAAGTACAGCCTAGTTGGAGCTTAGAGAGACTTTGATTCTTCTATTTTTTAATGAACAACAAATGGTGCATTAGAGATGTTTGCTACTTCAAATATTCAGACATCTGAATTTCTAATTGTTTAGTATTAGTCATAACTTAAGTAGGACAGAGCAGGTTCTATATATAGCTCGTTGCCCAGCCATTCAAGATAGATTGTGTTTGCATTTCTTCCCATATTTCCTCACTTGAAAGGAGTGAGAAGGCAGTTGCCACATCTCAAGTACTCCAAATTGTTCTTCCTTCATCTCCTTTTCCCCCAGATTTTGAGACTTTTTTCAAAATCATAATATTTTTGAAGATTAGTTCTCAGTTCTTATGGTGTATTTGGGGATTCTCAACTCTGATGATACAGCTGGATGATGTCTTTAAGCTTGAAAATTAATTTTATTTTTTTAGCAACAGTTGAAATCATAACAAGATTCCGGGAGCAGGAGTTGCCCTTGGTATCACAGAAGTCCTTTAATTTCACTGATCACTTTCCCTCTCCAGTCAAGTTTTCATTTTTCAGTCTCCTTCCCATGTCGTATACACTCCCACAAGTGAATATATCATGTGTTTTACATTACTGCTTCCAGCTCTGGGGTCCTCAGCACAGGAAAGACATGGACCAGTCGGAGTGAATCCAGAGGAGGACCACTATGATGATCAAAGAGCTGGAACACCCCTCCTGATGAGGAAAGGCTGAGACAGTTGGGGGCATTCAGCCTGGAGAAGAGAAGGCTGTGGGGAAACATCAGGGTGCTTTCCAGTATCTAAAGCGGGCTGATGAGAAAAATGGGGAAAAACTTCTTAGCAGGGCCTGTTGCAATAGGATGAGGGATAATGGTTTTAAATTAAAAGAGGGTTGATTTAATTTAGCTACAAGGAAGAATTTTTTTTATGATGAAGGTAGTAAAACTGGACAGGTTGCCCTGAGAGGCAATAGAATGCCCCCTCCCCGGAAACCTTCAAGATCAGTTTGGATAGAGCTCTGATTGAGTGCAAGGTGTCTCTGCTTATTGCAAGGGAGTTGGACTAGATGACCTTTAAAGGTACATTCCAACCCAAACTATTCTGTAATTCTGTGATTATGAAGAAAATCCTGGCTCACAACAAGCACACATGGTGGAAGTTGTGCAATTGAATGAGGGTTTCACTTCCTGAAAATTCAGACTCTAGCATTTACTCCATTACCTTCTTCTCCAACAGGAGAACAGTGGGCTGGCCATTGAAAATAACATAGATCCAGAAGTTTGCTCAAATCTCTTCTGCCTGGATGCTGGAAAATGCCACAACAGCTCAACTGTGCTAAAATATTTATCTTGAATTTTCTATTTTCTAATGGTGCTCAGATCCATTACCCAGGCTGCCTGGTTCCCCCATGCTTTGTGACATGGCTACAATGTCAGAGCAAAATGCACTAAATCTTGCTGCTGACACTAATGGCTGATGACAGGCCTGGTGCTGCACATGATAAGATCAAGGCAGGGTCCCTGGTGCCAGGGGTGTGTTTGAAGGCTGAAGCCATGGCTTTCCCATGGGGATGTCCCAGCTGGAAGACATGCTCTCATGGCTCCTGGTCTTTTGTGGACAGTTCTTCACAGGCTTCCTGGAACAAGCCTGCCAACAGCCATCCATTACACGGTTACAGCATTGTGGGCTCCCCTCTGTGCCCCTCTCCCAGCCCCAAGTTAAGGGTCAGTTCTGGGCTCTAACCTCCTGGGACAGAGATGTTCCCAGGGAGAGGCACTGTGGAATTCCCCCCCCCCTGCTCTCCCTGAAGGTTCACCCTGGTTTCCTCTACTTCCCCTTGGCCAGTGGTTGTCGCCAGTGCTGTGCCCAGTGCCTGCCCTCCCCTGGCTTAGCAGCCCCTGTTTCGCTCACTGCTGTCCATCATATCTGTGCCTGTCCATAACTCTGCCACTCTGAACTGAACCTGGCTCTCTTGGTGCCTTGTTCCAGATGCATGCCAGATGCAAACCCAAATCCTTGTCCTTGCCTCAGCCTGTAGGAAGGACAGACAGACAAATTGGGTACTCAGCTAACCAGCAAAATTTCTCTCACAGCCAAATGTACCCAGACACCAAGACAACCAGGAATATCAGTTGCTTGGCACTCCTGGGTCATGCCTGTTGATGGATTTCCTTCTTGCTACCAAGAACTGTGAGATTAGTTCCTGCAGCATTATCATTAAGAGCATAGAAGGCTCACACATGTGCCTGTGCAGCCTTCTCCAGCCCTTGTTTGAGAATAAGAATAGCAGCTGACAAGTCTTGCGAGGTAAATATAAAGGTCAGCTGTTGCCTCCCTGGATGAGGGCTGTCAGGAGGAGAGAGGCACAGCACTTTCCCGCCTGAACATTTCTCACAGCTTCTGCAAGTCCTTTCCCTGCTCAGAAGAAGAGAGCAATGCTGTGAGGCCTCCAGAAGTGCTTTCTGGTGCTGTCCAAGAGGGTATGGGAGCAGCTCCTCCCCGTGTTACCCTCGCTGGTGGGAATATCTCCCTGAACAGGCAGGACTTTGGGTGAAAGGAAGGCTCTGGCTGGGGCAGTAGGTTCATGCTTGGGATTCCTGAGCAGTGCACACTGCCCCTTCTCTGCTGGGGGTCAGGCCATCCCTGCAAATCCACTCGTGTGTGAGCTGCTGGGAACGGCTGTGCTCCTCCCAGACATGGTGGAACCAAGAGGATATTCCTGAGGAATTTTTCCTCCTGCTGGGATCCCCAAACCCCTAATATTATGTCTTGTGAGCAGCCATCTAGGATCAAGAATATGAATTCGTGGATGAAAATAGTCCTCTGGTTGAGTTAATGAAGTTGGTCTCAGATAATGCAAGATTCGCTCTTGCTTTTTACACAATTCCTGGACAGATATCTGATAAACTTCTTCACCCTCTAATGCTGTTTTTCCCACTGGGAATTTTGGGAAATTAAAGTGCTTTCCTCTCTCTCACACAAGACTGTAGGAAAATCTGATACAAGTTATAGGTGGAGCTCTGCTGTAAGATTGAGGTGCACCACAGAAAATCTCTGTGACAGGAGCATGTGACTTCCTTCCTGAAGCAAGGTGATTGAAAAATGAAAGAGAAATTAGAAGTGAAGGACAGAATTTTGAAGGCTTCTGGGGTCAGAAGCAAGGGCAGATAGCTGAAATCCTTATCAGTTTCATTCTTCATCCTGATCTACAACACAACTTTTTGTATTTAATCGATTTATTTTGATTGATTTTTATAACTCACTTTAATTGAGGTTCTCTATGATTATTCTAGCAAATTCAGTCTGTTGAGGAATAATAGGCAAATGCATTTTGTTCTTAAAGTGACTTATCACCTTCAGGCATAGTAAGATACTCTGAATTTTTCTTTTCTTTTTCTCTCAGTTGTCCTAGAATCCATAATATTTATAACTATCAGATATAGATTTCTTTGTATCAAGACTAGCAAAAGGTGAAATGGAAGTGTAATGTACACATGTGTCAGTACATGATTGCTGCCATCTCAGAGTGGATGAGATGAGCTGAGTTCACCTGAAATAGTCAGACTGTAAGATCATATGTCTGATCACAGGGATCAAGAATGATGGGGATCACATGAAGGAGTATTGTGAGATGTGGAAATGTTTGCTGAACTCAGCAATGCAAAAAATCCTCACTGCCTTCTGACAACGTGGTAATGAAATATTGCTCTGTGGTAGAAAGCTGATCTACACCTAGTGTGTGTCCTTCCATGTTTGTAGTTGGACATCTTCAAAAATACCTGGAGTAAGAGCCATACCCTCAGTTTAACACCATTCCCTCTGTATGACCGTATTTAGAGCTGTGTGATCTCTCTGCTATGGTCAATCAGTGAGGAGGGATTCTTCTCGCCTCACATTGCTGTCTAAGAATTCAGTGACCAGGCAAAGGTGGTTGTCTGCACTCCCTTTATAGACAAGGGAACAAGGTGAATGTCTCCAGAGACCTGAAGGTTCTCTATTGCAGTGGGGTGCATCATGCTCTGGGCATGCTTTTGCTTTCCCCTAGCTACATCAGAGTAGCTGTAATTGCTTTTCAGTAGGTGCCTGAATTTGAGATCACCAAGGCTAAAGGGAAAGAGCACTCAGCCCAAGTCAGGGGAGAGGAAATGGGCCTCAATAGTGCTTTTTATTTCTAGACAATGTTATTTTGTGATTCACTAAAATTTCTGTTTGCTCCTGATGTTTGCAGAGTGAGTCAAATATGAACACTTTTCTTACAAAAGGTATGCTAATCTCAAACTATATCACTAAACAAAAATCTCTAATCCAGGTATACCTGATAGCCTCCTTGTCTTGCTTTTTCACCCCTCTGGTGAGAAGCCAAGATTTCTTCTGTTGCAATCTCCTTCAGGAGTGACAGCTGACATTTCACTCAGAAACTAGTGACTCTGGAGAAAGGACTTTTATATTCCTAGGCAGTCAGTTCTGCATTTGAAGTGCTGAGGGAAGTACTTTTTTGGTTTATGTATCTGTGATATTTTATATTCCTCATTATCAAGGCATCCGACTGTCTCACAGTGTTCCCTGCATTGCTGCAAGCCCTCTCACACATCACTCAGGATCTAGGAGGAAAGTGGAGTAATAAGACCATGCTGGCTTAGAAACAAGCTTTTGTGAGACGCTGCAGACCATGCTCAGAGCCAGGGGTGAGGAAAAAATGGAGGAGAAGAACCTGGCAGGTTGTACAGCTCTTGTGAAAACTTGAGGACGCCAGCCTGCTTCAATGTTGCTATACCTGGATTTTTCCAAGAGACTGTCTGCCTAAAGACAAAGAGACCTAAGTAATACTGTAAATTATAAAAAACATAACATAACCTGTGCCATTTCTCACTGGCATCAATCTTTTGGAGAAATGCAGCTCCGTCTTATCCAGATCTCACCCCTAGCACCAAAAAAATATATTATTTGGATCAAAATTTTTTCTTTACATTTATGGTCACATTATTTTAAGAGGTTTTTGTGTTCTTAAAGAGTATGCTAAACATAAAAATGGAGACACTGTGATAAAACCCACCCCAGAGCACATCTGAAGGGTTTGAGTTTAATAAGTACCTCTTACATTTTCCATCAATTGATTGAACTTAGCTCGTGTTTCTTTGAACCTCTTGTTCTCACTGAAAGCTGTGCTGACATGCTTTAAAAGCATACAAATAACTGCTGCTGTGACTTGCTACACAATATATTCTCTTCTGTAATACACATTTCAGTTCATGAATGCCTGAGCAAAAAGTGGTAATGAAGAGCTAAATCTCTGCTACTACTACTTGTTTTTCTATTTGTTTCTTCATGATACACAAGATCTGATTCTTTGGCACTTTGCCAAAAGCATCCAAGGCTGGAGCTAGGTCTAACTAAAATTGAAGTTTAGAGCATCTCTAAGGAGATGCTCAGAATTGGGCTGTGGCCAACCTCATATATTACATGGTTTTAACTTTGTTATTTTATTAAGGAAATTGAGTTGAAATTTATCATTTACTTCTCATCAATAGCATGTGACTGCCTATTCTGTCCCAAATCCTCACCACAATGGGAGACACTGGAGTGAGTTTATTGCCTAGGCAAGATAAAACCAGTAGGTTTGCTGTAAAGTTCTCCAATTTAAAGGGAAGGATATGATTGATGTTTCACCAGAGCCAGTGGAGAAGGAGGGCTGAGAGGCGTTGGCAAAGATGATGGAAGCAAAATTGGAAGAATACATGTACCACATGGAAGGGATGTTGGGCAGAAGTGATTTCTATAGGCAGCACTTCCTCTTGAAGAGCTCAGGGGGCAAGAAACCCAGGTTTCTTATATTAAATCAATTTTATATTAGTCAAAACATTGATTTAATATGGTCTGGAGCCTGAAGACATACTGGTCATGGGAGAACACTTCGAAAAACCTCCACGTGGGATTAGAACAGGCGGGAGAGGAGGGCCTTAGCTGAGAGGGCAAACTGAGAAAGCACACGGCCATGGCGTTGAAAAGGTGGGGCAGATCAGCTAGTGGAGTCGAGAGGGGCAAAACAGAGCAGTTGTTGCCTCCACACAAGCAGTGGGAAAGCGATGGAGAGGAGCAGGGGCCAGACCGCGGGAGCGGGCGCCGGCAGCGCGGAGCCGGGGCCGGGACGAGCTGGCGGGGTGCCAGCCGTGGCGGGGCAGAAGATGTTCCCTGCCCCGGCAGAGGCTCCCGGGCGGCCCTGGCGGCTGTCTCGGCCTTCCCCGCCACCCCCGGGGCCTCTCCCGCCGGCGGGGTCCGGGGCAGCTCCGGTGCCAGCGCTGCCGCGGGTCCCTCCCGGCACCGGCACCTGCTCTGCCTCTTCCCCGCGGGCTCGGCTGAGCTCTGCCCGCCGTGCAGGGCGAGCGCTGCCCCGGCCCGGGCCGACCCCGCCGGTGGAGCAAAGACGGGACCCACGCAAAACACGCGCCCCGCGGAGCCTCCTGCGCAGAGCCGCCACAGCCGCAGGGCGGGCTCGGAGGCCGGGGGCCGGGAAAGACCGGGAACGGAGAAGGGGATTGCTCGGGATAGCAGCCTCGGCCCCGCTCGGGTCCGGGCCCCTCCCGCGGGCCGGCCCGTGAGTGGAAAGTTTCCCCGGAGTGACCTCTCATAGTACGCGCCCGCTAGGAAATCTCATTCAAGTATTTTTGTCAATGGGGTGGGGGGGGCATCCTGCTCCCCGGCCCCCGGCCCGGCTGACGTCACTGCAGAGGCGATAAATATCTGTTGATATAATTGGACGTGAGATTTGGGGTTGCGATAGCGAAACTCGGCCCATCGCCGCTCCGACGGGCCCCCATGATTTATTCAGCAGTAGATCGGGGCACGCAATCGGGCTGTCAGGAGAGCGTCAGCTTATTAGGCAAGTTCTGCGTGATTCCAGGAGAGGGTCTAAGCTATAAAAATCCCGCGCCCCGGCTCTGATTAGTACCAAATCTGATCCCAAGTTCGCCAGGAGCCGCCTCCGAGGGAGAGCGAGAGGAAGGGACGCCGGGCACCGCCGAGTGCCGCCGCCGCCCGCCCTGCCCTACCGCCGCCACCGCCGCCCCAGGTAGGTGCGGGGCCGCGCCCGGGCGCGCAGCGGATGCGCTGCCCTGCGCTGAGCGGGGCTGAGCGCCGCGTCCCGCGGGATACGGGGAGCTGTCCTGGCCGGACAAGGAGCGGGAAGGGGAGGAACGGGCGCTCGAACCCCACAGCTCGTGGGGAGAGCCTCCCCGCCACAGGCACCCCACGTTTCCCCTCGCCCCCGGGTGGGTGAAGAGGCGCGGGTCGCGAACATGCGTGCACCCTCCGCAGGGGCTCAGCCCAGCCTGGTCCCCGGGAGCCGCTGCCGGCGCAGCCCGGAGCCGCCCCGCGGGGCTCTTCCGCGGGGTTGTTCTGCGCGGAGCGGCCGCCTCGACGGCGCGGATGGACGGGCCGGGGAGAGCGCGGCCGGGGGTGGTGTGCGGGGCGCGGAGGGGCGCGGAGCGGCTCGTTTCAGCACCGGGACAGCGGCGGCGGGGACGCCCCCTCCCCGGCCGCACGCCGCCCTCCCCGCCGCGGCGGCTGGGCTTTGTAACCCAACCCCCGTCCCCCGTCTGCCCCCGCAGGTTTGGGCCTCGATCATGAAGATCCCGCTGCTGGTCTCCACGGGAATCCTGCTGGTCGCCCTCCTGCCCTGCCAGGAGTGCAGAGCTCTCAGCAAGAGCCCGGCGCCCGCCCCTGGGGCTCTGCACCAGCCAGATTTCTTCCAGCAGCAACAGCCGCAGCAGCAGCAGCAAACTCTGCCCGTCCTGCTCCGCATGGGAGAAGAGTATTTCCTGCGCCTGGGCAACCTTCACAAGAGACCCGTTGGCTCTTTCTCCGCCTCCTCCAGCAGCACCAGCCACCTACAGCCCGAAGCCTCCGCCAGCAACTTTTTCCGGGCGGCGGTTCAACAGCTGCAGCAGCTGCCCGAGCGCTCGCCGGGGAACCGAGAGGACGGCGAAGCCGAGGGTGAGGCCGTGGAGAGGGAGAAGCGATCCGAGGAGCCCCCTATTTCTCTGGATCTGACTTTCCACCTCCTGCGAGAAGTCTTGGAGATGGCCCGAGCCGAGCAGTTAGCGCAGCAAGCTCACAGCAACAGGAAACTGATGGAGATAATCGGGAAGTGAAACGGCCCCTCCCCGCCTTGCCAAAGAGATTCCGCAGTTAGCACAAGAATAATTACACCGTCCGATGTACCATAGTGCTGCTCTGATGTCATCTCTTTATTTTTATATAGCTTTAAACCTAGAAGGGTGTACTCCGAACAGCCTCTGTCCCTTGACTAGCATGCACAACCGTGTACCAAGTGCAGAAACACGAGTGTCGTTCGTAACCTCCCCTACCTTTATTTATTTCTCCATTTCCCAGTTATTCTAGTGCCATCGCTAAGTAGGGATTGTGTGAGCAATGGAAGAAATGGTGCCAAGAAGACAGAAAACTTTTCTGCTGGGGGCAGGGAGGTGGGAGGGGGAATCTCTGTAAGCTACTTTCAATCCACTTTTTTTTTTTTTTTTCTGTAAACATTTTCACAATAAAACATCTTTTCAGCGCTCGGTCGATTTGGTTGTGTAAGAGAATGTTTAATATTTATATTTTTAATAAAAGCTGCAAAGTAAAGATGCCTTGATAGACTTTCTTGCCTAGACAGCCCGAGGGCTGCTCCGCCTCTCTCAGCGCACACCGGGGCGGGGGCCCCCTTCGGCCGTGGACACCCAGAGCGGCGGGGAGCCCCGTATCTCCCCGGGGGTGTTTCCCCGCCGCCCCGGGGAGCTCCGTCTCCGCGGGCTCTCCCACAGGCGCCCCCGACGCCGCCGGCCCCGGACCGGGGCTGCTGCCGCCGCCCTCGGCGCAGGCTGCTCCCGGGAACGGGGTGTCGAGGGCAAATCGGTGGCCCCCAGAGCTGCCGAATCCCACCTCTGCAGCCCCCCGAGGGGCCTCCCCGGCTCCCGACGCTGTGGCGGGGATCGGGCAGCCTCCTCCCGCCGGGCAGCAGCGATAGGAAAGCGATGAGGCGCTCCCTCATCTCTTTTGCGTTTTCGCATCCTCCTCGTACCCCAAAAGGGCAGGTTCCTCCCTGCTTCGGCTTTCCCCGTCCCGACGGCGGTGCCCGAGCGGGGTCACTCCCGAGGGGTTACTGGCAGTGGGTGTGGAGAAACTTCCCGCGAGAAGCTGAGGGAAATTTCCAGGACGACTGGGAGAAAATAGTAAATCCCGAACCAAATCCCGGGGAAAAGCTGCTCCAGCAGCCGGAGGCGATGCGGTGGCGGTGCGGGGCGGTGCTCGTTCTGCCTGTGCGAGTTCCAAAGCTTTGCGCGGAGCTCGCCTGTGCAGCCCTCCAAAACTCTCGCAGGAGAGATTTCCAGCGAACGTTCTCCAGGGCAAGGATACCAACGAGGGTTGGTGTCACTTGGGCCCGTAGCGACGGGTGTCCAGGACAGGGGCTGACCCCACACAGCCTGCTAACCAGTCTGCACTGCCAGCTCGCCAGTCCTGCTGGGGCAGAGCGCAGCCTTATGGCCCCACACCGGCCCCTGCCAAAACAGTGCACTGCGAGCCTGGCTCGGGGATTTGGGAAAGATCCACACGTAACCCTAGTGCAGAGCTTGACACCTGGTCCCCTATGGCACCAAGCGCTCCCAGAAGCCTGCCAATCTCTTAAACACTACTGAGTGTTGACACCCTACTCTCAGTGACAAGAATCACCGAGTGGTGCATTCAGTACAACTTGTAGAGCCTCTTTTAAGACGCAAATTTGGTTTCATTTGATGGCTCAACATCTGCAATGCACACAGAACAGGACAGTCAGCATCTATCTGCCTTTTCTACAGCACAGCACAGGGGCTTTGAATTAAACCTTGAGTGAGTACCTGTGACCACCTTATTGCACTCTAGTTTCATGTAAGAACATGTCCCCTTTGGTACACACACACCAATGGCTGAGAAAACACAGACACACGTTATGGCTGGACAGACTGAGCAGCACTTCAGCAACTGCCCCACACAGAGCTGTGTGGGGTCTTGGAAAGTGCTTTTGATATGTATATCTTCCTCACTTCTGCCACTGGGAATCTTCCTTACCAATAATGTGTTTCTGTGAGCGTCATCTGCTGTAGTTTAGTGGGAAGAGCAAGTGCAAAGGGAGAAATGGCAGCTTCCTTCTTCCCTCCCGTGTTCAGCCTCCGCAGCCTGGGAGGCACCAATACTGCTAGACACAACCCTGACTTGGGGCTGCCAAGGACATGATAGTGTCACTGAAGTCACCAGCACTGACAAGCGAGGACGCAGGAGGATACTGAGGAGAAACACTGTGTTGGCAAAGGATGCTACTAGAGAGTATCATACCAGCATTTTAGCTAAGAACATTGGTGAAGTGTTTACACCTACATGGTGATGTGCCACCAAGTGAGTTACAAAACTAGCAGTGCTCAGCCTAAAGCTTGTAGTGATGCTGCTTCCCCTTTGGAAGCAAGAAATTATTGGAAAACACTCTGACTACAATACATATAAGTAATCTGTCCCCATGCTCCCCTCCCTCTCAGGTCTGTCAGTTCAAGGGTGTGATATGGAGGTCAGCTGAGTTCCTAGGAATGAAACCTGCTCGGATGTCCCTTCCCAAGGCAGTTTCTTTGCTGACTGCAGCCAGGCTGCCTGCGCTCATGGTCCTTCCGAGGAGAAGCACACCAGAAGCCAGCCAGAGTGAGTCATCACTCATTCAGTGAGTTCAACCAGGAGAAGGAGAAGACATGACGAGCTGGCTCATCGCCCCTCTCACTGCTCATGGGCGCTTCCTCCACTCGTCCTTGAGGGCATGGTTCAGAACCAGTCTGCAAAGGAAGGGAAGGTTGATAAATGGAAGAGGAAAATATGAATTGCATTCAAATCCGTAAGATTTCACAACGTGCAGGGAAAGAGAATGAAGTGGGAAAGAAGGGAAAAGGCAGGGAGCATGGGAATTTGGGAAGCTAAGACAAGACTTCTAACACCAAAAAAGTCAGAGGGACTTTTGCCATGACCAGTGTCTGAGGAATGATTATGCTGGGTGAGTGTGTTGATCTGTGCAAAGGGCTTAGTCCTGATTTGGACCTCTGGATTATTATTGCACTGAAGATGATAAATGCCTGTTCAGAAGTGATCCTGAGCCAGCTTGGCTCGTGTAGCTGGGCCTCCAGATTGATGTGAACCAGAGCCAAATGTTATTGCCAGTGCATTGCCACTCAAAATGATACTTGTTCTGCTGTTATGAAATCTGCTTTGGAAGTGTCTTTTTTTTTTTTTTTTTTTTTTTTTTTTTTTTTCCCCTCCTTTAAAGTCTTCTAATATTTATTTCACTTCAATTTAACTCAGATGAGGAACAGGAAATAAATAATAGATATAAATACAGATAAAAAGATAAGTTCAGTTTACAGCTCTTTTTTTTTTTGTATAGGTATCTCACAGTAGAAAAAGGAATCTGGGCATGTATACTGTAGCTGCTAATAAAAGGAATTTCTAAAATTAGTTGAATGTTTAACAGACCAGTGCAACAGGCAGAAATATTTTACTAGTTCCAGATCCCTTTGGCAATGAATGATGACTGCTTTGTAATAGTATCAGAAATCCTATTAAAGATAAAATATATAAAAATGGGTGATTTGCTAGCTAAGGAAAGTCTTGTGTCTTCATCATTAAAACCACAATTTAACTTGCAACATACAGGATTTATTTTTTTATCCTTTGTATTCCTAGATGCACACATATGTTATTGTACATTCCCAAAATTAAACCAGCCATGCTGACAGTCTTCTTTGTGCTGGGTTTTAGCTTACTTTGGAAACCTTAGCAGGGTCTCAGAAGAACAATTTGATGTCAACATACCGCTCAATAGAGGGCAAATGACAAAGTAGTATCCTCTGAATTCCAACATCTCAATCGTTTATAGAACTGTCTTAAAACAGAAAGTTACTAAAGCAGTGCTGCTCATGGACACATCCAGGAACAAACATTGAAGTGGGGATGCTTGTGAGGAACTGAAGCATGGGATGGATGATTTTCCTAAGCATTTCTGTAAGTGCTTACTGTTAAAGTGTACTACAAGAATAAGTAAGAGCTAGTGGTGTGTTAAGTATAAATTGACTATTGGGCTTCATTCCAGTTACTATCTATTTAAGTGCCACTAACAAACAAGAGAGTATGAAGGTATGAAAAGAAATACATCCCTGTTTCTTTATTCATATCTAATTAGGGTTCACAGTGCCATTTTTATCAAGATCCTTGATTGCTCTAAATTTAAACAGCCCCTATTAATTTCAGTGAAATATTATCTGAGAAACTGCTTTACTATTTGAAATGTGGACCGATTTTTGACTTAGATTCATATTTTCAAAGCAAGGCACTCATTGCAACTTACAGCAAAATCCAAACAAGGATTTTGCAGATGAAAACAGCTTTTGCTTGCTAACTTTATGATGTCTTTTATTGAGGCCACAAGCATGGTGAAAACATGGGAGAAACAGCTGCCTACTTGAATGCAAAAGCTGATTTCCAGCAATGCTGGTGAGAAGGGCTGTCTCCCAGGGTCAGCAAAAGTATGGTAAAGATTTGGGCCCAGGGGGCCAGACCCTCAGCTGAAAGGCAGGTAGGTAATTGAGGCCTGTTATAGAAGATCTGCCTCAGCCCTGGAAAGTGCTGACTGCAAATCTTTCAACCTGATTACACTAAATACACGGCTAGACTTTCTGAGTTATAAGGCATTTGGCACTCTCTTGATCTTGCTAGATGCAGGAGTGTAGGTGGTTTATTAGTCTTTCATGATGCTGAAAATTTTGCCTTTATTTTTGGAAAGGCAGTCAGAGTGCCCAGACTAGCTAAAAGTAATTTTGAAACTGGTTGTAACATTTTGTGCACCAAGCCCTCAGCAGTATGTGTAAGCAGGAATGGGACAACCCTCCTCACTTCCCACCCTATAAAGGAATAGGACTGGCAAGAGGTTTAAAACGTTTAAAACACAATTCTTGCTGCCTTTTTTTTTTTTTTTTTTTTTTTTTCCCCACTTTGACCCACACTGGTACCTTGCCATTTCTCTTCCTGTGAAAGCAAATCTTCCTTTAGCACTTCCACTTGCTATTCTAACCAGCCACTATCCAAAAATTTACATTAAATCAAGATTAACTTCGAAGTAAAGAACTATATATGAGTTTAAAGTTATGCTGAGTGTTTCATAGGATTTGAACCCAATATATAAGAAGAAAGGAAGCACAAAGCAATGACAGAGTGGCAAGCTGACTGCATTACCCTGTTAACCACTGCTGCTGGTATGTTTTAAGCAAAACAATCTTCATCTGCATCACTGCCAAAATGTATTTCATAATGTGTTAACTCCTTCATATTTTGCTGTGATGACATCTTCCTGTGTCAGCAAAACAATGTTGGAACTCCAACACATTCCCACTGGGTTTGGCTGGATGAGGCATTTTGCTCCCTGTGCCTTGCCGCGCTCAGCAGGCTGCTAGTCTGCAATACCTTGATGTGCCTTTCCAAGACAAATCATTTTCCATCACACCCAGCCAGGAGTGAAGCAAGCACAAAATTGACAGTAGGGCCATTACTTGGCTTTTAGGCTTGTGTTTTCACACCTGTGGCACTTCAGTGTTTGTCTCTGAATCATACAGTGACTGAGGTATGCTCTCTTCGTGTAAGACAAGAAACCGTCAAAAAGGGCCAGCAGCAATTTTGTCCACGTTATTGAGTCCATTCCTTCCTTGCCAACAGCAGCCCACACAACTCAGAGTTATACAGTGTGCTGGGATTGTCCAAGACAAAAATTACAGCTGTAGATTTTGCAGAAAAAGACCTGTTTTGAACCAGGCTGTGATTGTGAAAGACAGAATGCAGAAGCAGGTCACTGGGATTAAGGCATCTGACCGCTCTGTAGGTCCTTGTAATCTCATGCTGGATTACCTTGCTCTCCCTGTTACTGCAACCCTGCTCTGCTCCCAGAGGAAAGCTCAGTGCTGAGCATGGCACAGCCCTTGCCACATGCCTTTAAGACACTGCAGATTCAACACTTCATTGTGTCTGTCCATTGCTATTAGGTAACTTGTCAAGCTTCTACCTGAGCTTTATCTTTGTCTTGGAGATCTCATGGGTAAAACTTGTTTTTCACATTACCTAGAGTAACAAGTCCCAACCGTTTGGGTCTCTAAAAGTAATAAGGAATAACTAAAGTGTTTACCTCAGATTACGTTAATCACAATAGGCCAATGCTGAGAGAGTGCTGAATACTTACACTTTGATTTATGTTTTCCCCTGTGGTGTCAAGTGACATCAGATAGTGCTTTCAATAAGCACCAGGAATTTTCACCAGGCCAGCTCATGAAGTGGGGAGAGAAGTACACCATGCATGACTGATGATTGGTTTTGTTCCTCCCATAAGCAAAGTCCAGGCTGGACTTTACATGCCAACTCTATGGAGGTGCTGAGCAACCACAACTCCCACTGAGCAGCCATTCAGCACTCCTCAGCATCTGGCACGCTAGAATTTGCATGAATAAACAGTATAAGGATCTCAGAGTTGAGCCTGATGAGTCATTTCAAAGTTGCAAATATTCAGCATCTTTCAGTATTTGCTTCCTTAAGCAGTGCTCTACTTAAATCTGTGTAAGGTTCTTGTAAAAGGGTGTGGAGATGAGGAAAGAGGTCAGTCGGATGGTTTGTCACAGCATTTTCATTTATTAGGTCCCAGCAGTTATCCTATTTATGCTAGGAAAAAATATGTAGACCTTTTAGATATTCGAAATACTATGAAGTCTACACGTTGTTTTCTGCTTTACCAGCACTAACCTTCATAGCCTTTAGGTACAAAGGCTGGGATCTGTATTGACAAATTTTAGTCATCCAGAAACAAAATACCCACTCAAGCAAACCTCATTCATCCCCTTTAATGGAAGTGATTAGAGAAAGGCACAACAAGAGGGTGATTTGTCCCATCCTCAAAGAAGTGGTTTGCTCTCTGGAGGTACCTGTTTCTTTCTACTGATTCTACAAACACTCTGGGTGACTGGCTTAGACTAGACCTGTCTTTTAAGCAATTATACCGGAAAGAATTCAGCCAAGTATTTCAGGATATCAGAAAACTCCTTGATAGCGATTCAGAACTTTGATTGCAGTATTGTTTTGCAAGATCACAAACTCTTAAATTTAGGAAGTGGGGAGGAAAGGTGAAGAGCTGAATATGGCTTCATAATCTACTTTAATGCAGATGGATGAGGTGGTTAGTTACAATCTATATGAAGGTTGAAGGTTTTCTGGAGCAACAATGCTAACCAGAGCAGGTTCTGCCCCTTGAGTCCCCATTCACCTCTTCCTGCTTTGGTTCCATGGTTCACTGCCCATTTGCATTGCTGCAGCTCTTTGAAAGGCTGTGCTAAGAGTGGGAATGTCACTGGAACGACAACAATTTAATTTTTTGGTTGGGTTTTTGTTTGTTTGTTTGTTTGTTTGTTTTAGGGGGGGGTGGGGTTTTTTGGTTTTTTTGAGGTGAAGGAAGATATTTTTAAACCTGGGTCATTTGAATGATTTGATTTCAGCACTGCTAAACAAACAGCTGCCTCAGTACAAATGCCCTGTATGTGGTGGCATCTGGGCAGCAATAAAAGGCAGGGCCATTTGGCAAAAAAAACCCCCAAAACAAATCAAAAAAACAGAACAACCCTGAATTACCTTTGCTGCCAGAGGAAAAAATGGATCCACACCCTTAGAGGCACATGAACTACCCAGTGCCTTTGCTGCCTCCTCTTGATCCAGCAGGGGAGCAAGGGTGTGGATTTGTTAGAAAGTGTGGGTCTTTGAGAGAGAAGCAGTGAAAATACAGGTTTCTTGCTTCCAGGGTTTCAGTAACCTCAGAAAATGAGCTAGAAATTAAATTTAATTCCCATTTTTAGCTGGCTTGTTTAGAAACAACCCCAGGTGTTGACAAGAACAGGCATGATTAAAAAACACTAGCTGGTTGCAAAGCAATTACAGAATCTGTAGGCTATGTTTGTCTGCCTCAAATGTCAAGTGTTACACTTCTGGCACTCAACCCTGCCAGGCAGCGGAAACAAAGGGAGCACAACAGGTTATTTTTAAATAGTTTAAACTTTAGTTCAAGCATTTTGTTTTCATATTTTTATGCAGTCTAGCTCCTTCAGCATAACACCTGGCAGCTGTCACAACAATATTGTTTCAAAGCTAAGAGGCTGCTTATTTTGCATGGACTTTTTTTTATCAGTAGGAATCAACAGAGCATTCTACAAAATATTTGCTGCAATTACCTGCCACAGAAATACATAAGGTAGCAGGCAAAATTATATGCACAGACAAGCTCCATCAGACACAGTCATATCACCCTCTTAATAGTGGTCAGTAAAGAATTTTAAAAGTCCATTGGAAGGAAATGCATTTCTTCAGTAGATCATCACTATATTACAATCAACATTATGTGGATAATGTGTTATGCAGAGTCTCTTACATAATGATCTCAAAGCAGGAAAATGATATACCAGAGGAAAACAGCCCAGCTGGCTTATTTTGGTGTAGGTTCTACGCATCTCCTGCAGGACATGGAGGTCCAGACACTTAAACCTGTAGTGGAAACTGCATTAGAGCATGGTCTGGGAGAGCAGTTTTAATTCTCACTAATTGGGACAAATGAAATAGAGTTCTCTTATATAAGTCACCTATTTTTTTCATGACTCAAAGAAAAAAAGGCAGAAATAACATACTTGTGTAATGTTTGGCCCATTGATGCATGTCATTGATCCAACTTGTTATCGAGAGTAATTAAATACATATTTACATGGAACCTAGTCCTGCTACTGTCCAGGAAAATGAAGGAAACCCAAGAGGATAGTCTTAAAAACATGTGAATATTAAGACTGCATGATCAGAACAGTCCGTCCTGCATCTATCCACATCATTCTTTGCTCCTCTTGGAGTGAAGGTTTTTTTGGGACCTCCTGATCAATCAGCCTTTTACCACTTCTGCTCACTTCCAGTGAGTGGTGGTCACGTAGTAAATGCTGGTCACGTAGTATGTGCTGGTCACCAGTGCCAGGAAGCTACTCATCAACACCACCTCTTCCCTCTTCCTCCTACTGCTGCTTTGTCACACAAATAGATATGACTTCAGATTAACAAGTTAAATGTGAAGTAAAGATCTTGCAAGAAATTCTCCGTGGCAGTAATCAATCTAATCCATGCTGTCAAAACTTTGCTATTAGCCTTCAGGGAGGAGTAGCAAAAATAGTAATGGTTTAATGTCCTGTCTGTCTCTGTTAGGCAGTCTTTCCTTTGACTAAAATGGACTTTTTTGTGTATCAAAGCTTTCTCTTCATATGCAAATGGCACTTTTGGAAATCTAATGAATGACACAGAGTGATGGTTCAGACTGTGATTCACCCTGAAGCTCCATTCATGGGATCAGATAACAGAGGCAGCATAGCTCCAGGTGTGTAGACATACACCTCCCATGCTTGGAGGCTCACCTTGTGCTGCTCACATTGTGAGTGAGTGACTGACTGGGGCTCTTGTAAGCGTGCAGGGGGTGAGAGTGGTGTGTGTGAGCTGTGGACACAGCACAGCTTCTCTGAGAGACAAAACCAGTGGAGGTGCAGGAAAAAAAAACAGCTTGTCAGCTAAAGCAACTTGTTGCCATTCCCTAAAGCCACCACATAACAGAAAAAGAAAATCTTGGCCGCAGTTACAACATTTTTTCCCTCATCAGCTGTTGCTGCTACCACTTTTTCTTTGTGTGCTCATTTTTCCATGTCTCCAGTTGCCTGAATCTGCTCCTTACTGCAACCACAGCAACTGAAGCTGTTATCCAAGCTATGACTCTGCTCCAAAATTGCTCAGTGGGTAGCACTGTGATTGCCCAGATGGATGTCTGTCACGTCAAATCTCACACTGTAATCTCTGCTTGCCCGTTAGCAATGCTGGGCTGCTTGCACAGCACTCAGCCAAGTGATGAGCAAGATATTAAATCAAGCTTCATTCTGTCCATCTCACACTGTTCTCAGGTGAAATCCAAAGAAGCTGTGATAAATTCTGCTATTAGAGCTTTGGATTCAGTCACAGTTACTGACCAGGTATTGACAGGGTATAGAGTACAGATCACAGTCACTTCACCAGAGGCAAGCCTGGAACTGACCTGCATCTGGGCAGCCACCAGCTCAATATTTTTTTAAAAAATTATTTCTTTTATAAAATTTAATTTTTCAATTGTGCATAATACATTTATAAATATATAAATTGTGCATAAATATAAAATGTATTTTAAAAACAAATCTTTTGCCAGATGTTGAAGAGGCTCATTACCACTAACATGAGAAATGACAGCTAAATTTTCTCAGTTAGGCATTTTGTAACAGAATAAGTCATACAGCAAGTGTTTCATAATGAACAAAAAACACTTCTGTGTACAGAAGTGCTGAGCCAGGAGTGTTCTGAGTGACTGATCTGTATTTTGATCACCACCTTCAGTGGCTGAGATAGACCCAGGCAGATTTTATAGGGTGCTCTCTAAATTGAAAAGAGCAATGAGAAATTCAGATCACTTATCCTCCAGGACTGTGAGAGCCTCATTCTCTGCTCAGTCAAAGGCATGAGGTCTGTGTTTGACATCTGTAGCATGGTTTGAACATTGCAGCACCTCTTGGCTGGCAGCCAGGGATAACAGGGTTTTTAATTAGTCACTGGTCTCTTACTTAATGACCTGAAGATCATTGCAAAGATGCCAGGAATATATATCACCTGAAAAGAGATATATCAACTGAAAAGAGACACGAGACTGAATCATCACTGTTTGATATATCTGCCTCCCTATTTTCCATTCAATTTTGGCTGCAAATGCAGCCCCCCTGGTCTTTATTTTGAGTGCATGGTAGGTGGGCACTGCAGGGGTGCTGCAGTCCAGCCCCTTGCCTGCTCACAAGCTTGGAAACCCTGCAAGTGGAATGATTCCCTATCCAAACATTGGGGCTTAGGCCCAGTTGACTGATTACCACCAGTGGGATTTTCAATCACATAGGCTGACTTAAGGGCATTTAAATATTGATCCATCTCTGATGGTTTACAGGACTACCAGTGCTGCTTTCCAGAGGTGAGTGAATGGCTGCACTGAAAGCCTGGGCTGTCTCAAGGCAGTAAGATAACTAACCAAATATTCCACAAGCAGATGGTTTGTGCTGCTGTGACATACATCTACTGTAATGTGATGTAAACCAGCAACAGTTCAGCCGTGATTAAGAAACATTTTTTGTTTACATTTTATTTTCTTTTCCAGACTCCTTAACAATGAGCAGAATGAGTGATGCTTGGAGGAGGAGGCTGAATGGAGGTAGAATCCAGTATTTAAATGAGCTGGTCACTGAAAGACAATGTCTACGTGAGCCTGGCTTTGTATTAATTTCAACAGGAAAAATAATTTTGTCCAAATTGTCATTGTGGAGATCCTTTTACTAGTAGCAGATTGAAAAAAATGAAATATCCATAAATCAGATGGTATCTATGACTCACCAGACAAACAGCAGAGCAGACTACTTGAGAGAAAACTTCAGGTGAAGTATTTGCTGCTCATACTAATTATGAGAAACTGTTGTCTGAAATCTGGTCTTAATGCATTGCCCTCACGACTCATCACTGCTGCCTCTGAATCACCCAGATAATTCTCAAAATTAAGGGAGAGGGAGGTGTTAAAAGAGGAACAAAGGAACAAAAGAGGAATCAAGACTTTCTTGATTTCCTCTCTATGTATTGCCAAACTGAGGGGGGAAAAAAATTCACCTGAAGCACAAAGTCGAGATACAAAATGGAAATTTACAGACAAATTTTGCCACCAACTGAACATCAGCCAGAGTGGCCACAGACATAGCTGCTATCACTGAGTCCCAACTCTCTGAGTCAAACTACAGAGCAGCAAAGGTAGAATTTCTTGACTG
This sequence comes from Sylvia atricapilla, assembly GCF_009819655.1. Taxonomy (NCBI): domain Eukaryota; kingdom Metazoa; phylum Chordata; class Aves; order Passeriformes; family Sylviidae; genus Sylvia; species Sylvia atricapilla. Next base: position 118,199,715 of record NC_089140.1, on the reverse strand, counting down.
CTGAGTTTCTTGCACCTAGTGTTTGTCCTGTAGTTCAGGTATAGGCTGAATGCTTTCCCTCCTCCCTCCCCCTGCACCTTCCCGTGTGAATTTTAAGAGATGCTTAGGAAGAAGATTGAAACAGAGTTTGATTTGAGCTTCTGTACCAGCTGATTAAAGGCTCTCCTACAGAAAGCTCAGCTTCATGGAGAACAGATGACTCTTTTTCATTCAGTCAGACCTTGCAGATTTTTAATGGTATAGGAGTAAACCCATCAATTTTCTACCTAAGGAAAGGTAAAATACAGGTATACCAAGATCTAGGTTGCAAATATCAAGTTGATTTTTGCTGTCTGCATTACCGGATCTTTCATTAGCACTAAACACCCCTGTTGCAGGGAGCAGAGAGCCTTTGGAGCAGCAGCTGGTGTCCTGGAAGAGAGCTACCTGGGCCATGATGCTAACGTGCAGCTGATGCTAACAAACGTCTTGTTCTGGGCTGGGGGAAACTGTGGGAAGGCTGTGTTGGGTGGGCAAGAGAGAATGGAGACCCTTTCTTAGCACCACTCCTGCAAGATCCAGCTTTGCAAAGCTGACTTCTCCTGAGCAAGAAATCTCTCTTTGAACACTGGCTTAAAGTAGGTGCAAACATTCCAGTGCCAAACATTTAGCACTGTGCTAAAATGTGGGACCATGCCTTTTATACCCTGATGGAAAAGTGAAGGTGTGTGAGCGAAGAGCACAGCGTAATCTCTTGGCCTTATTTTGGTTTTCAATGATCTTATTTTGTCCATGTTGTCTGCATATTGACATGACAACCAATCAGCTAAAACTTGGCTAAATACTGACCTCTCTGATGTGATTTAAAGCTGTCTTGCAGAGAAAAATTGAAGGATCACCAGCTGAAATTGAAATACTCAACAGCAGGGCAAAGAGAACTACAGTACATGAATACAGAGAGGACTGTCCTTATGGTAATCCTGGCAGATGGCATAAGGTTGCAAGCAAGTAATAGAAAATTTTAAAACTAATGAAACAAGATTAGCATAGGCCATTCCATTAGTATTTCTCCTCCCAAACAGTTCAGTCCTGATTATATTTTATATCCTCATGGAATTAAAGCATTGTACTTGCTGGCTGCAAAAGAAAATTAGATCAGGGCTACTGTTTGTGGATGATTAACTTGCATTTCTTTTCAGATTAAATGTATGTGCTGCAGTTCTTTGGACCCACAGACAGACACTTTTCTTATGGAGCATTTGAGCAACAGAATGCAGGGTCCAGTACTTCATCTTAGGTGAAATAAAGTGGGTAACCACAGACACAGACAAACCAAGACTTTCATGAACGCTCACAAATTTATATGGTTTCACTGCATGAGAGATGATGCTGACAAAATACGATTGGGGAAAGTTGTGGGACTCCGAGATCTGTTTCACCCATGCACTGGAAAGTGCTCCTTGCTTATGTCTGTGTCACCTGCCACTAATACATCCGTCCCCATGGTGGCAAGGCAGTTCATTGATGCTATTCCTGCTCCCCATGTTGTAATAATTTGCTGCTGGTTGTCATCTCCAGAGGCTCAGTTCCCCCAGCTTTAGACAGCGAACAGGGGCAGCTGGGTTGGGAGCAATGTCACCTCCTGCACAGCAGGCAGGTGGAAGAGGAGCCAAGTGAGAGGCAGCAGCTGCTGCTGAACTCTCTCTTACTGGACATGCCTCTCATTCTCCGTCAGAGGCAGAAGCAGCCCGTGGTGACCACACTGCTGACTTAGGCACTCCCTGAAGAAGGATGAAGCTGTCTGATGCAGAGTTATCTATTTTGTTCACGCTGAATAATCTTCTTCTGGCCTTTCTTACACCAAGCAATCTGTACACCTGTGGGCTGCAACCCCTGCTGCCTTATCCCCGCTGCTACATTCTCCCACATTCTGGAGGAAATTTATAGATGCATCAAGAAAATTTCTCAGAGTGAAACAACCCTTAAATAAAGTAAATGTTGGGAATTAATAGGGGAACTGCTCTATTTGCTGCTGAAAAACAATGAAAACCCTATTGGTGCATTCTTTTAAAAGAGCCTGAAAATAAATTCTATACTCCTCTTATGATGACAGTCATGCAGATTGATATTATTATTATAAATAATTATACAGTTATTCAAAGTAATTTTGTTATTTGGCTTTCAGGGGCTTATTACACAAAGGAACAAGGGCAGTGACCTGATCTTTCATATGAAAGATGAAGACACATAAACTGTCTAACCAGCCACTCCACTATGCATGGAGAATAAAACCATTTTTATGCAAATAGAATCTGAGACCAAAATGTCTTTTGCCTTCACCTGTTTTCTACTTCATTATTAAATAAATAATAACGATGTCACTGGAGACCACACAAAAAGAGGTCTCAAATGGTAGAAACAAGAGCTTTCTGCATTTGTCTGCTTTTAATTTCAAAAGGTCTTCCGAATTAAAAAAAGAAAGAGGGGGAAAAGAAAGCATAGTACACTTCACCTGCCTGATTTCCCAGGAGTAAAAACAACCTCTATGTCCTTTAGTAATAATACAAAAAATTTAAAAAACAAACACAAGTAAATGAAGATTAAACTATGATCTGTGAACTTAATTGAGATTTGCATTGTCCAATGCTCTTCAAATTCAAATTACTACCAGACAGTGAATCTTTTTGGTTAATTTATGAGACTAAAGTTGATAATGAGACTAAAGATGGTAACTTCTTCCCTCTCCCTTTTTATTATCTAATGGAGAGATATTCTTCAGTCATAGTGCTGGAAGTTCTGCACATAAAAGCTGAATAATAATTTGTCATTTTTCATAGATGCTCCGTATCACGTACAGTTCTGAGAAAACAGTGCAGAAAGTGAGCAGGGAAAACCAATCATCTTTGTGTTGAAGAATAGATCAACACTGGATTTGTCTGTCATTTGAGCAAGAAACCAAAGGTTGTTTTGAGTCAGAGGTTTTTTGTTTTCAGTAAATAACATTAAATATTCCAGTCATAATACAGAATTCTCTGTGGATCAGTCCTGTAACACCAAAAATTGAACACACAGGTATGTCTTACCTAAGAGGGGCATGAATCTGGAGCTGGAAGAACTAAATAATGGATATTGTTTACCAAAAAAGGGGTTACTCCAGAAGAGATGTTATGGAATAGTTAAGGTTTAGATTGCAGAGTTTGTACTTGGGACAACTTCACTTGGTAGTGATGTTCTTAGTCCTTGATCTTGTGGATATTTCAGCTCTTAATGTGACTTAAGGAGAAAAAGCCTTTGTCTAAATTGGGTGGGATTCTTGCAAATGCTGCATTTCAGGGCCATAATTGGTACTCCATGCTGACTGGGAATGTGGGAGAGATAGCTTTGTACAGCTGACGTGGGCCTGAAGGGAATGTGGGGTGAGCTGGGCTGTGTGTGGACCCTTTCCACTATTTCCATGGGGACCTCTGGAGAGTGGGGCTCGAGCCATCCACCCGAGGGAGCACAGATGATTTGCTTGCCATGGTAATGCTGGCAGCAAGATTATTCAGGGGATTTGCTTTCCTGACCTTAACCCCTCTGATGGCAATCATTAGTCTCCCACTCTTCCTCCCATATATTTTGGAATGAACAAGCTCGGTGTTCTTCACATCTGTCAACCAACAGATTCTCCATTCTGCTGGTCATCTGAACAGCAACTGAAATACAAGCCCATACATCTGCAAGAGCAAATGTCTCTTTTAATTTTGAACTAGGGAGATGCAATGCTTAACCATGCAGGAGTAAGCTGAAGGGTGCCATTTGTGAGGAGGAAGAAATGATTTAAGCAACTCGTATTGTAAACTAGCATGATGCTTTTGGATGGGAAGAAAGGGAAAAAAATCCTTTAAATCTATGTAGGAACATCGCCAGATACACTACTTAAACTGTTAGTTAATGGTAAAATGAAATATTTCCTACCCAGGAAAGTACAAATCATGTATTGAATCAGATTCCAAAGACGATGTAGTATGATAAGAAATGCCAAAAGTGTTATGCAGAATGCTAACTCCTGTGAGAAAATAAGAAGAGTGCTTCACCAGTGTTGTCATCACATGAACTAGTCATTATCACCATGTTCTGTAAAAAAGCACTGTTTCCACAGCACTTTTCCATGATACACTTTAATTAGAGGAAGGGAGTAAATACAGTGGTGTGAAGAACATCAGCTGGGGTTTAAAAAAAAAAATAAGGCAATATAGCATTTCAGAGTGGGTTGTGTAAAACCACATGCAGGAAAAAGACAAAGTTGAAGTTCACATACTTGAAAATGATCACTGCCCCGCAACAGCAGTCATTTCCATTGGGACATAGACATGTCTCAGCTCAGATCTTTAAATCTGACCACAGCATCATCCCATGGCATCACCCTCACTCTGCTTTTTCTATTCTTCTGCACTTTTCTGCTTCTTGTGCTTTCCTATCTCTTGCTCTGTCTCCAGCCCATTGGCAATCCCATCCTCAGCTGTTTCCCCTGGTCCTTTCTCCCACATCACCAGAACCATCAGCTACTCTTCTCAACATTGTCCTCCTTCTTCCAAAATGCCAGTGTCACCTGTCATCTGGGAAAATATCAAGATGCAGCATCCCCAAACTCACATGCCAACAGGAACTGACACCTTTCCTATGTGCCTGTTTTTGCTCCTGGTACTCAATGAGGAAAGCTGGCTACCAGGCTGCCATTGTTTTTCAGGCAGCTGCACACATAAAACAAAAGTTTTGTTTCTTTTCTTGTTGTTGGGGCTGAGGGACATGGACCACACTTAGGCAAGCCCCCAGGAAATTATTAACCTAGTACAGAATTCACCTACCTATGGTGAGGTTAAGTTGCCTGGTCATCAGTGTAACTGATAGGAAGAAACAGCATCAATAAATTTCACTGTGAATTTACTTTTTGCCAGCCTAATTCAAATATACTTAAGGAGACAATGTCATAGTAGATTTGATAATTTTAAGGTACTTTTGTTTTTGATTCCACTCGAATATTCTCAAATCAAACCCTGACTAGAAAAATAGCCACTGAAATTTAGTGGTCAAATGTTGCTTTTGTTAAGAAAGTCGGCGAAGTCAGCCACCAAGTTCAATTGTCACTGATTCCAGCAGAATATAAGCCCCCCTTTTTTCATATTTCTGTGAACTTCTTCTCCTAACTTTTTGCCTGGCACATGATTGTTTATCTCTTGTCATACAGTCTGTAACTGTTGACTATATACTTGCTTATGTATTCTATATAGTCATCTCCAGACTTAAAAGAAACAGCATTAAATACTTAGCACTCACTTTTGCTTTCTCTCTCACCCACCCACACACACATAATCTCCTCTCATTGCACACATACAGGTAATTGCTCTGTTAAAACATGCAGCTAGAACCTGTAAATTATGATGGTTTGATTTACAGAATGCTGCTCAGAGGCTGGACAACCAGCAACTGGAGCAGGACCTAGTGCAGTGTGCAAATCCTTGCACAGCTCCCTCAACTCTGTTCCTTGTATCTTTGGCCCATGTGGAGTTCATATACATGTGAGGAGGATTATTCAGATTCACTTTATACCAACTCTAATATAGTCATTTTAAGGAAAACATTCTCCTGTACTCAACACATCATGCTGCTATCCCATCATGCTGCTGAATGTCTAACACTGAACTGAAACATACTATCTTCATGCTCTGTTTTAATCAAGTCTCAAGAATCCTTGGAGCAAACCCTCTGCTACAGATCTGGACCCAGGAAATGACACTCCGTACTGAGAGGCAATCAAACACACAAGAAGGCTCTGGGTGTTTGCACAACTTCGTGTTCACATGGGGAAGCACTCCAGGTGCAGCCACAGAGCTGCAGAAGGTGAAGCCAAGCCACAATGCTCAGCCAGCCATGGTAGGACAGCACACACACAGACTGTCAGCAGGTGATGAGAGTAATCTCATGCACAGGATTTCTCTGCCACTAGCACATGCAAATATCTGATGTGCAGAGGCATCACGGGCTTCTCCAATAGCTCCTGTGTGTGAGTGACTTGGATAACAGCTGGCACAAGCAAGGTGCACTGGCAGGTAAGCACAAGCAACCACCAGCATGCTGCTTTGAAGCTACAGTGAGCCTGTCACATAGTGAAACCATCTATGAATCCAGTGGATCTGCTGAAATGCCGATTTGTGCTGGTTTCATATTTTTTGCGATTGTTCTTATTCTTTAGCATGCAGAGGAAAATGAAATAACATTTTCCTTAACAACTGCTGTTCCCGCCTCGCTGCACGTCACAGCCCTCTGGGGTGACATCGGGAGCACTGACCTTGGACATCGCTGCAGTGGCATTACTTTCCTTACCACTCCCTGGTGCACTCTCCTCGATTGTTGCTGCTGTCGGGCCTTCTGCCTTCTTTGCACTTGTTTCCAGAGAAACAGGAGTCCCTACTTTCCCCAGCCCACTCACCGGGGTTGAGCTTGGACTGCTGGGTTGCCGTGACTGGGACTTATACCAGCTAGGGTAAAACAAGGGGTCGGTGGTTTCTGCTGGGGCCGGCACTTGAGTGTCAGGCTCGGGAGTCTGTTGAGAACCACTTGGTGCCACAACAACATCCTTAATCAGGACAGATAAAGAGAAGAACAAGCAGAGTGCACCACGTTACCTTCCTGCTGTAGTCACATTGTTCTGCATGTTGTGTTTGTTAGATATCACTGCAAGGCATATCTTTGTCCTACTAATATGATCTGGAAAACTTGCAGTCAAAATGCGAAGCAAAAGCAGCTATATTGAATAACACAAGAGAAAGAAAATAAATGAACCCAAAAATGGAACAGGAGGGTAGAACTAGCTGGGAAGGGGGTGCTAACTGAGAATGGAGTGAGCAAGGTGTTCCTTAATTCAGATGAACCCTCAATTCAATTCAAAAAACTTAAGAAATTCTGCATAAGAGCCTCATGAACCCATACCAGCCATGAATGACATGGGTAGGCACCTTCAAATGGCTTGTTGGGTTTTAGGTCAAGAGTAACACTTTTGCCAATGAGTCTGTTGATATGAGCAGTCAGAATAAAGGGAACACTGGAGAGAAGCTTTTGCCCAGGAGCCTTGCCATCAGTGCTGTAAGCCAAGCACTGCTGCTCTGCCAGGAAGAGCAGCAGGCAGGTGAATTACACCTCTCTACCTGCATCAAGCTCTTTGGGTTTCTGTACACACAGTCTCCTATCACCACTGCATTTCTGCTTTGCCTTTTTACACCAGAAGGCAAAAACTCAAATACAGGTATCCCCCACACCACAACACCCTCATACCATGTCTGACTCCACGCCTGACTATCTCCTAACAGTATTTTACAATTTCTAGAGCAGCATGCTGTACCCTTCTCGCTTTAGCCTTAGAAAATAGAGAATTCATGTTGGTGGGCAGAATTGCTTATGTCTAATTCTTGTCTGCATAAACCCCAGCACCAGTTAGGGAACACAAATTTAGTTAAGTCAGTGCAAATCCTCAAATTTTATTAAATCAGTAAAGCCTGATTTAAGGAGCATCTTCACATGACCGGTGAAAACACACGTTTTTAGAGCAAAGAAAGAATTACTTTACAATGTTTATTTTCACTTGTTTTATGTGGGGAGCTTGCTACAATCAAAGATCCTTTGTGTGCTTTCTTGTTTTCACATGGGCCTCCTCAAATATATTCACAGCAGCCTTTACCCCCCCTCAGCAAGTTCACTGAGTAAATTGTGTAAGAGGAGAATTTGCTAAGTTAATGGTATGCAAGGCAAACTAAAGTAGCACATGAAGTATATTTTTAATGTACATCTTTTAGAATATGCAGCAATTACGGTCTCATTCTAATCATATTCCCTAAGAAAAGTGTTGGCCTAAAATATTCACACCCTGAACCTGTTTGCTGTTAGGTTGTAAAAGGCAGTTTCCTCTCCTGTTTAGTGTATGATATTTCTGCATCTACCCAGTTTCCTCTCCTGTTTGGTGTATGATATTCCTGCATCTACCTAAACATACCTCAAGGATGATCAGAGCAGAAGGCAGCAAGTGCCTTTCACAGAAAACAGATTAAACGTATAATCTAAAAACTGGTGGTGGAAAGCTTCCTAAATCCAGAGGGAACACCAAATTCTCTTAGTATAAATATTTTAACAATCATCTCCTTTATAACAGTTAGTCTGAGTTAAATCACAGCAAGCAATATTCACTATTTATAACTTATGTATCCCATATATACCTTAATTTTTCTAGAAGCTAATTTTTTGCTTATCAAGTGATACATGCACAGGTCAAAGTAAAGTTGCATATATGCATACAAGGGCAATAAATAATTTTGCCCTCCAGCGCATCGACTCCCTTAGCCCTGCTCCTGACTCATGCTGCCCAGAGGACATGGGAGCATTTTCTGGCTGTGCCAGGTGCACTCAGCATAGCTGGCAGGGCAGTGGGGCAGTGGAGACATTTACCTGACCAGCTGGGGCAGCCAGCACTGCTGCTGGAGTGGGTTCAGCCGGGGGCTCTCCCCCTGCACTCTGAGCTTCAGGGTCCTGCTGGGGTGTCTGTGGTACTCTCTCTGCCCCTTCCTCTTCCACCTCTTCCTCCTCTTCCTCCTCGCCTGATGACTCTGTGTGGACTTCACCCAAGCCTTCACCATCCTCTGTCTCCTCCTCTTCTTCTTCTCCCTCCTCCTCTGATAGGACACGTGTAAAAGGACAGGTTGAGCACCATGTGAAAATGGCTCCAGTCTAAAAGCCATCTGCAATTGCACAGCAAAGTCACTGACAATCTCCTGCTTGGCAGAGAGGGTGTTGGTGAGGAGCCTGCTCACACCAGCCTGGACTGGGCACTGCCATGGAGCTGCAGCAGGAGCTTTGGGGCAGGGAAGACACTGAACACACATGCTGGTTAAAATCTTAAGCTGGCCCTTTCCATGGGAAGGAGGACAGAAATTCTTGGCAATGCAGTAATCGTCATGAGGGATGTGCAACACAGCCCTGAACATTTTGGGGAGAGGTTACCTGGAATCTGGCACAATCTGTCATGAAAAAAGTCCTTCTTCCAATTCCAGATATATGTTTGCTTTAATGCCATTGAAGCTGTCCTCATAATTCTTTACCAGGTCAGGGCTTTGCAATGCATGACTGGAGGTACGAGATACCAACATGCCTTGGTCAAACCATTGCTTTTGTGCCATCTGACATACCCTGAGGTCTGCAGTCATGGCTCAGGTTGTTTCCAGGGGGAGGCCTCTAGCACTGGATTTTCTTAAGTATAATCACACTAGTTATCCTAAAAATGTGCAGGGCCATCCTAGCATTTCAGAGAAATAAATCTGGATTTGATTATAATTTATACATAATGCTCTGGTTACATTTTGGCCTAGAGAGAAATATCTGATTCAAGGTTTCCTATTCAGTATCATCATGGGAATCACATAGAGCTGCTATATAAGAAAGAAATTTTTGTGAAATAAATTACATACCTCTGTCAAAATCAATTTCTCGTATGATTTTTTCTTCTCTACTGAGGTTCACTGTGAATTGGCTCATATTCTCATACCCATCCTCTATTTTTTCCATCTGAAATCCTTTAGAAGCTTCAGTAATTCTAAAATGGAGATTGGTTATTGGCATTGTATTTGAAGACAAATTTATAAATTCTAAGTGATTATAAAAAACAAGAGTCTCAAGTTTAAATACTTACTTTTGTAGCAATGTTTTGGCATTCTGTGAAAACAAAAAAGAAATAACTGACTTCTCAAATTGTTCCATTTTTTCAGAGATTTTATACATTGAGAAATAATTCTTACATTGGCAGCTTTTAAAAGCATTAATAAGGATTTCATAACTGACAGCCATGACATCTAGGAATGAGATGGAACTTGGATGGTAATTAGTATACAGCTGAATAAACTTTTTAGTTCTTCAAAGTTGTTTTAATTAAAATGTGAATATTATGGGAAATACACACAGTTGGTAAAAAAAACTCAAATGGAAATATTTATCTTCTTTTATTTTGGTTGGGTTTGTTGTGGAAAGCATTTGTTCTGTTACCCTCTTTAGTCACAATAATTACATCCTTGACTATCCATGAGGGCATCCTTTTGGAGAGACAAAATTATTTTTGTCTCAGGAGAATATTGTACCCTTCAAAGGCCATTATTTGATGAAGATAAGTGTTGGTTGTTTTATTTTTGTTTTGTTTTGTTTTGTTTGGTAGAAAATGCCCTTCCAGCCTCTAATATAGAGGAATTGTAAACTTGTAAGACAGAAATCCTAATCCTAATGAATTCCTTGGACAGGCTGCTAATTCCCTCCTCATCTGTCTTAAGTTTATAGTAAGAAAACAGAAGAAAAAAAAAAGGTGTAAAGGTGTAAAAAATGTAACTTTTATGTAACTCATAAATCATTGAAAAGTTAATAATTTTGCTAGTTTACAAGTGAAAACTATAATTCTCTGAAGTTCGTGTACACATAAGCATATTGTTCCACCATGATATTGGTGGGAAAATAAAGATCTGGTGGAAAAGATTAAAATTCCTATTTCTTCTATGGGGATCAGAAATTCATATACAGGATACTATATTTTGGTGCAAATCGCAAATGTTTGTGTTCTTCATTTGGATACTTTTCACAAAAAGAGTAGTTATTTGTCTGAGCTTATTTGTCAGGTGTTTTAAAAATGAGTTTGTATGAATGTTCACTTGAAGATAGCCAAACTCTGAATGGGCCTACAATTGAGAAATGTTTAAATACTATATCAATAAACCCATCACTCTTTTTGTATCTCTACTTATAGACTTTATACCTGCAAAAACACGGCCATTTCTGGTTCTTCCATGAACTGGATTCCTGATTCAACCAGTTTTGACACAGCTTCCAAGTGATCCGCATACTTCTTCATCAGGGAGCGGACGTGTTCCAGTTTCTCCTCTTGGGTTCTAGTGATTATTTGTGTCATCTCATTTTTTCTTTCTTCCAGTACAGAATAGAGATAATCAAATTTTTCACACAACTGTTCTTTCTGTCGTTTGCAGCACTCCTGTGAATCATTTGGTTTATGTTAAACATGTTATGTTCTTAAAAGGGTTTCTATTTTTGCAGTTACTTGGAAGCATTTTTATCAAAGAAATTCCTCTTTCTGAACAGTGCAAAGGATTCTGAATGACCCCAGAGACTTTTATAATTTTCAAAGACCAAGCTGTTGGAATGAAAGTTTAAAAACTCTTCTCAAACTCTGAGTTTCAAGCCACTGAAAGCCCCCAAACAGGTTATTGTATAACTTGTGAGTAGGCTAAAAAAAGTAGAAAGGTATTTATGGTTTCTATAGTGATACATCAAAGTCAGCAGAAAGAGTAAAAGCTCCCACCGTATTAGCAGCTGGGTCCATTTGCGTGGACAGAATGGTTTTAAAAGGAGCCAACATCTCAAACAGCTCTGGAGAATTTTCTTTTTCCACCAGAGTACCTGGAACAATCCTGGCTGGGCATGATTTTCACATATGCCCTCTTAGACTCTATTTGGACAAGAGGTGTCCATTATATTCCATTTACTGTGCACTGAATGAGGTAGAGGTTCTGCAAAGAAAATGGTGTGTGACAGAGGCACAAAGACAAGAAGGAGGAATCAGATTCCAACTGTATGTTCAGGCACTGATTTCACATCATTTCTTGAGACACTTCTATTGTCCCTCCAACCAGACAACAGCATTTTTCACTGAGTTAGGAGGATGGGTTTGATGACTGCTGCATTTTTAGAGCACTCTCTAAAAAGAACAAACTGCACTTGTAAAGGAGGATTTATGGGGAGGAAATGGGGAACAGATTATATATCATGTCTGAGGTCTACCAAATAGAAGTACTTGAGTCATCTGTGTGCCCCTGGGCATAACCTTATTGTGGTTAGACCTGGTTGTGGATGGTGGTGATTATTTAAATCTCTTTCCTAGTAACAGAGGCTGAATCAATTCTTCATCTTTGTCCCTTGAGGCATAATGCTGAGATTCTGGCAGCATGGGATTATTAACAGTCCCACAGAACTTTTGGTAGTGATAAGACTTATTATTCACAGCACTTAGCCAGAGAGAATCCCACTTTTTTCTTGACTTCCAGCCAGAGCTCGTTCATATGAGTGAATAGGTGACAGTCTGTATCATTCAAAGGAGAAAGCCTTTCAAAGATCTACATTTGGCTAAAAATCACTGTCTACACGAGGGCAGAGAGGGGATTGAATGCACATCTTGATTGATGCACTGACCCAAGTATCCACCTCTGCTTCTCAATGAGGAGGGCAAGGCTAAACAGGCACTCCTTGCAGGGGGTGCAGGCTTGTCCTGCCCTTCTGGGAGTCCTTGTCACTTCCCAAGAATTTCTGATTAGTTCAGTTAAGGGGTGGGGTTAAGGAAGTTTTCAAACCAAGTGAGTCATGTTTTCTGAGTGTCCTTCTGTGTTCAGACCTCAAATAATCTTCTCCCACTCCTCTCCTAGCTCTCTCCCTATGAAATTGCATTCAGATAACTTGTAAAACAGCCTTAATTTAAGGACAGTTGTGTGCTATCTTTGTCATCTGACACAAAGGACGAGTGTTAGGGGAAGAAGAGCAAGCAAGTGATAGCAGCACGCCCTGAGGGATCTTTCCCTAAGAACTAATAGATAATATTTCTTGCCAGCAGATATTACAGAGTTGTGAACCTCAAGAGTGAGAGTGCAAAACAGGTTTCTAACTGCAAATGTTGAAATACTTCTGAAATATTCTCTTTCTGCATAAAAAGTTCTCATATGAAGTCTCTGCCTGATGGAATTACTGTAATCAGATTCTGCGTAATGAAAAAGGTTAACAAATACATGACTTTGCATTCTAAAAAGTTCTCAGCCTTTTTGGTTTTTTAAAGCACAGCTACATCAAGAAGAAAGGAGTCCTTGCTTCTAAGCATAAATCTCATTGCTTGTTCCAAAGGACCTGTATTGACTGGCCTATGGTCTTAGCATTTGTAAAAACACTGTAATTTTTCCTTTGTTGTTAGGCTCATTTACAGAGCTAAATAGAACCTAATTATTGATTATAGTTTTCTGGTATTTAGCATTTTGCATTATTTCCTCAATTTTCAGTATAATATGTGAATTAGGTCTACTTTTCAATCAGTTAAAAGCTGTACAGGTATTTTTCTGGTTTTCTGGTTATTAAGGTTGGACAGGAGCAGTGGCTAAATGTAGAACTGTGGGCTGTTACTTATTCCAGCTAGAAGTGAAATGATCATGTATTTTCTGCTAAAGCAGGTATTTACTGTTCTCTGCAAAGTGTTAAGCAGAAAGAAGAGACAATCCTGGATTGTATAAACATTTCTGAGTTCCAGCTGTAGTTTCTCATCTTCAAGGACAAACTGATGTCAATTCAGACAAAGCTCTTGCATAGTAGGAAATGCGATTTGCTTGAAATGTAACATGGAAGTGCCAGGGTAAACTCTGAGATCTCTATTCTGCAATCTTTGACTTTAAAGGTGAAAAAACTGATAAAACATCTGAAGGTAAAATGGCTGCATTTTCTTTGGGCTTTGACTTTAAAGGTTAGATTTTAAACTGAGTGGATGACTCTGAGGAAGGTAGTTTCAGAAACTGTTGTATTTTTTTTAGGTATTTTTAGCACAGTGTTTTCTCCATACTTCAGATTAGGTGTTTGAAGATTTGTTTCTGGCTCAGCTAGTTCAACTTAAATGAGTGTAAGCTTTTTCTTTTGTATAATTCAAATTTCTGCAGTTAACCTACTTGAAAGGCTTGTTTCTGTCTGCAAAGTCCTGATAGCAGCCAATTTCATCCTTGCAGTGTGAAGGCTTCCCAACTACAAAGTTCTGACTGCCGTTAATGTGCTCTCTCTTTTACTTGGGCCAATGGTTTCGCGTTGTTTGAAAAAAAACTCAGACATTTTCTGTTCCTTGTTGCTTGGAATTGTGTACATGGATCGTGCAATTGTTTTTTTGGTACTAATTAGAATCTGTACATCTTGGATTAACTTCTTTTTCCCCTACCATTTTTCCTTTCTGCTCCAGCTGTGAAGGGTCAATGTAATTCTAATTGGGCTGAGAGGGACGCAACTCCTTCACTAGATGCTTCATCAAATTCTGATCACAAAATCAATTCATATGAACTCGCTTCAGCCTATTGTTCTGTGATGCTCAGATTGGTCAAAGTTGATGTTTTTATCTGCTTTGCTGATGTAAAGCTCTCAGAGGAGGTGAAAGTCACTTCTGTTATTGAACAACACAAAACTAATTCCAACTCTTCCAGAGTGAGGCCTTCACCAGAAAGTCCAGTAAGAACCCAAATTCTTCTGTCCCATGAGCAACAAAACAAGACTCCTTAAAGGACAGCACAATAAAACACTGCTACCTTTGCAAAAGGCAAAGCAACCAAATACAGAACAAGAACTGACATACCTGTGAACCATGCTGTACCTACCCTGTGGCTGAGACTAAGGCTCTGCTCCCTGGACCTGTCAGACTTCAGACTAACTGGTTTTTCACAGCTCTAGAATCTGATCCTAGATGTTAAATGAGTTGGGAGTTACTGGCATTTTGGCAAATCTGCTTTTAACTTCAGTGAGATTCTATTCCACTAAGAATATTGAGCAGGACTTGCTGGTATGGATTATCCTTACCCTGTATCCTACACCATATAGCAAATGTCAGAGGTGCTGAGCAGGATGGTCCCTTTGGTTGAGGCACTACATCTTGATAATGTACAAAGCCACGAAGAATGGTTTAGTGAAACAATGAGGGAATGCATTTGGGTCAAGTGAGGTAATGGTCATTACCAGAAATTTAAAAGATGCAACGTCACACTGAAATAACAGCATTTAAAGAGGGGGTACCTACCTCGACTGTCTTGCAGGTCTCCTCCAGCTGCGTGACAATCCCTTGCATTCTGTCATTGCTCCCCACCAGGACTGCAATGCCATCACTCAGCTCAGACTAGGCAGTAAGGAGAGAGCAAGCAGAAGGGTGTTAGGCGCTGTCACATCGCTTCAGGGTTCGATGCCACACATCTAACAGTGGGGACCAGGGGACAAATAAGCCCTACCCAGGATATTACCTCGTCTTTCCACCAGAACTGAGAAAAATTGGAGCTTTATGTGCCCACAAGATACCTGCTTGTATTTTGACATTTGTTTCCTCCCTCAACACACTATGAAAACATTGACATTTTTGAATTTTTAATGGGGAAGAAACTGTGGTTTGGAAAGAGGGAAGCACTCTGTTCTAAGAAGTTCTTCTAGATGCTTTTGTCTGAAGTGCTGTTTCAACAACCCCTAAATATTTCCTTTGGGTTTGTTGAGAGAAAAGACTCTTGAGGATTTATTTTTGCAGTGTCTGGGTCTAGCCACACCACTGTGGTATTTCCCTGAGGACTGTAGCTCTTGGCCTTTGAATAGAGAAGGGGTGGCCCATGGACCTGGAGGGACCAAGGTGTTACAGAGTCCCTGGCATGCAGGCAGTGGGGTTGGGGCTGTGGTGAGAGGGAACAGGAGAAAAGGAAGAGAAGAAGGTAGAGGCTGAGCCACTGGCATGAGGGAAACGAGTGGAGGAAGAAAATAACCTGTGTGGGGATGGAGATGATTGTGAGGTATCCCTAAGAGAGAGACAAAGAAGCCAGTTCTAGGAAACTTGGGGACAGTGCTGAGATGTGCAAGGCGCCCTTGGCACACCACTGTAGTAACAGAGAAAACTCTGTTCATGGCCTCCACAGCTCTGTACAAGATCCTTGGAAGCATGCATCCTGCAGCCTCCAGGTTATGCCTCTCATCCTGGCCATGACAGCCCCATTCCATGGGTACTCTGGAAAGTAAAACATGGCTTGCAGATCTCCATGCAAAATGGAGTGACTAAGGGCATGGATCCAGTCCAAGAAACTTATCCTTCCTCTCCCACCTTTTTTTGATTGAAAAGGATGTTTTTAACTCCTTTCCTAATGCAATTCCTCATTTGTAGTTTACACACACACATGCATCTGTGTGACAAAGTTGGAGGCTGGGATTGCAAACTTGGCCTGTCTGATTACTTGCCCCACTGGGGCCCTCCAGAAATGAGCTGTTTATCTCAGGAGGATAACCCAGTGAGTCAGGTTTTAAATTAACACTGTATTAAAAATAAACAAGTCTTTTACTGGTGACAGCAAGGGCAGAAGATGTTAGGTACATCCTGTGCTGCCAACTATTGAATATTCCTTCATTCACTTGCAGGAGGAGGTTTTTCACTTAACTTTTCTTATAAATGGCATGCTTAAATATAAAAGTGTCTGATAGATAACTATTTGATTTGAAATGGTTTGTTCTCTTTCCAGTTCTTAGTGTTGGAAATACACTTGTTTGTCTGATCTAAAAGCGTTGCAGAAAAGGGATTAGGAACTCAAAGGAGTGATCCTCAGGTCCCAAAAATTGGGACAAATTTTAATATCTTTCTGTGTGATCTCTCATAATTTTACTTTCCTGTGTTTCTAAACAGTTCCTATAGATTTGTAAGAGCCTTTCAGCCACACACAACAGTGGCAAAGGCAACCCCAGAGCCTTTTGGAAACTCACAGGAAGCTCATAGGAATACTTTCCTGTTAATGGTCCTGTCAGTTTATTCAAGGACTTTGGGAAACAAAAAGATATTTACCTTCTGTTGCTGGTAAACATTTGTGAGAGGAGCAACCTGACAGTCTTTGTGGGCACCAAAGATTTTGCACAGGGAGCAGGTGGGCATTTCACAGTTCAAACAATAAATATTAATTCTCTCATCTTCGTGCTCTTCACACATTGGCTGGTCACACTTCCTGTCAGGTCTGCAAAAGAAAACATTTGTTTAAAACAAAGATGGTGCTCACAAGTTTCTGATAACAACAGAGTGTTAGCATGAAATATGGTACATTTGAACAGCAGCACCCAAGGTTGACTGAATACACAGCTTAGACTTAAACATGCCACATGGGATGACTGAAGAGACAATGGTACAGCTTAATGTCCTGACACAATATGATGTGACAATACAGCAACATGACTTCATATGGAGATTCCCATATCAGTGAGGAATGTGACTGGGAGTGTGACAGAACACTTGCTCATATTTAAAAATTTAAATAACTTCACTAAGCCTGGACTCAGACTACTCATGTATTTTAATTAGCATGTTATCTAACATCTGTCTGAAATATGAAACATATGTAATTTCTTTCTGGTTCATCATGCAAATTGCTCTGCGCTTGGCTCAATGCAGCAAAGCTGTTATGATGGAGGCTAATTTTAAGCAAGAGTTGTAGATGCTGATGAACCTTTAGGCCCATAACTCTAAATCTCTCCTGATGAATTTGTGAGGCCCTGGTCAGGACTGTCAATATGAAACAGCACTGGGTCCTTACAGACTTTACATTAGGCCACCAACCAAAGCAAGGTGTCACACTAATTTTGGCCAGCACAAAACAAAATGTTCCACACATTCATGGTGGTGGGTTTTTTTGTTGTTTTTTGGTTGGTTGGTGGGTTGGGTTTTGGTGGTGGTTTTTTTTGTTTGGTTGGTTGTTTTTTTTTTTTTTTTAAATTCAAGAGTCTCCTGGGATTTAAAGGGTTCATAAGGAAAATCTGTAATCTCCCATATAACATGATATACCAAAATAAAACAAGACAAACACTTCTGAAGAAAGCCTGTGTTATTTGGGTCAGATTTCCAGCATTTGTTAAAATAATGCACTTTGTCAAATCCAGCACTGTTTCAATGCTAGTCAAAAGAGGTGTGTCTCCTCTATAAAAAATGCTTTACATTGTTTGTGGATTACTGCAAACAGCCCCTAATATATTCATGTCATAGTGCACCAGCGCCAGTGCAATACAATGAATTTCAAAGTGATTAATTAAGCCTGAGATAGCAGCTCTTCCTGCAAATATTTACAAGATCCGAGCCAGAAACGACTAGAATTTTATTGGACACTGGAATGTGTCCAATACCACTTGCATGAAAGACACATTACATAGAGCAAAAAGGTGACGGTGTCAAGCGAGTTCAGCCAGAAGCAGCCAACCTTCAAAGGTGCCGTGAAGAGCTGGAAGCAACCTGGCAGAACTCCCTGAACTGGTGGGGCCCTGAAGACAGTGTCAGAAGACTAGAAATAAACAGATTTACAGTCTCCTCCCCAGGCAGTGCAAAAGGAGAGATTTTTAGCACACCACTCCCTGACTTCAGATGGGATCCTCTAGATCTGTGTTGGGGTAGCAAAGGCCAAACCACAACCTCTAAGTTTAAAATGGAGATTGCCTCTGAAATAGGAGATTCAAGAGTAGCTGATAGGAAAGTGGCTGCATGGCTTTAGTAACAGAAAAGATTCACCACAGCTGTGCTGGTGACCAGAGAAATGTCAGGTTGCTGAAACATCCTGATAACTTTGTGGTCTCATTTTTGGATGCTTCTTTTTGAGATGCTAAGCCTGTGTTTGGCTTTCCCACTGAAATTTTGTTTGGACCACAACTAAAGAACTGACTGGGTCCTGTTCTGTACTGCCCAGGACATGAAGACATTGACATACTGAAAGGAGTCCAGAAAAGGGCCCTGAAGGTGATTAAGGGTCTACAGCAGGCCTCCTGTGAGGAAAGGCTGAGAAGCTGGAACTTTCAGCCTGGATCAAAGAAGGGTCAGGGGAATCTTAACAATGACCCTGATCATATCAATACCTTTGGTTATCTAAATACCTGAATGGAGGGTGTAATGAGGATGGAGTCAGGCACTTTTCAATGCCAGGACCAGAGGAAATGGGCACAAACTGAAACATGGGAGGTACCCTCTGAAGACCAGGAAATACTTTTTTAACTGTGAGAGTGACTGAGCACTGGCACAGGTTGCCCAGGATGGTTGTGGAGTTTCCATCCTTGAAGATACTCATTAGCCATCTGGACATGGTCCTGGGAAACTGGCTCCAGGTGGTCCTGCTTGAGCAGCAGGTGGTTGGACCAGGTGACCTCCAGAGGTTCCTTCCAATCTCAACCATTCTGTGACTGTGATTTGGAGAGGCAGTGCAAAGTTGCTGGGCACATAAAGAAGCACACTTTAATTAAGAACATAGTAAGCTCTTAGGAAAAATGCTGTTAGAAAGCATGCTTTCTGTAGGATTTTTTTCAAATCCAAAAAGGTCTCTACTGAAATCCTGAATCCAATTTTAATAGTGTTTTTACTGAGGATCCTAAGACAGCTGTAGCCCTTCCTGTGGCATCACATCACCTGGTATCTGCACCTGGTCAGGGGATGGAGAGGATCTGCATGACTCAATGAGGCACAGTCAGGTCATTAGTGAAGATATGAAACTGCATTTGCCACAGTCTCAGTCTTGGGCATACAGTGCTAATGACTGGCCTCCACTTGACTTTGTGCTTCTCACCACAACCATTTGAGTCTGGTAGTTTTTGGTCCAGTTCACTTTCACTTTCCACTGCCCACTCTAGGCCTTATTTCCACAGTTTTTCAATAAAAATGTCACAGGAGACAGTGTCTAAAGCCTCGATAAACAGCATCTACTGCTCTCCTCTCATGCCCTGAGTTAGTCATCTCACTATAAAAGGCTATCAGATTGGTCATTCTGATTTCCTCTTCATAAATCCATGCTCACTATTTCTAATCACCTTCATGTCATTTATATATTTGGAATGGTTTCCAGGAGGGTTTGCATGAAATACTTTCTAGGGACCAGTGTGCATGACTAGCCTGTAGTTCCCTTGATTCTCCACCTTGCATTCCTCGAAGATTGGAGGAACAGCTAATTTCTTCCAGTCCAGCCCACAGGAAACTGTTCCAATTACCACAGCCTTCCAAAGATTATTGAGAGTGACCTTGCAATAATGTAAGTCACCACTTATAGATGCCTCCCATCAGGATGTCCAGGGTTGTTTTTTTTTATATTCTCTAACCTGATCCCCCTCCACCAAAAGTGAGTCTTCCTTGCTCTAGACTTTTCCACTGGTCTCATGTACTACGATTCCATAAAATTCAGCTTAATAGTAAAGTCTGAGGTTAAGGTGGCATTGAGTACATCAGCCTTTTCTACGTCCTGTGTTGCATGAGGCCCTGCTCTGTTTAGTAGTGAACTCACACTTTCCCTAATCTTCCTTCTGCTGCTGATGCAGCTGTAGAAACTCTCATTAGCCTCTATGTCCCTCATCATAATCAGTTCCAGGTGAACTTTGGCTTTTCTAATTTCATCTGCATGTCCGTAGGGAGTCTTCTCAAAACCTTGCTGAATCAAACTGTCCATCTTATTTTTGCTTTTTGTTTTAATGTTTTATTTTTATCGTGTGTTCCCTCTTAATCAACACCGGCATTTTGTCACCATTGCTTGAGTTCCTGTATGTGGGGATAGACCATTTCTGACCTTGGAGGAAGGTGGTCCTTGACAATCAGCCACAATGATGGACCCTCTCAAAAGCAATGAAAAGCCCACCAATACTCAGGGTAGAAATGAAAAATGAGAAGGCTATAGAAGTTCATGTGGACATAAGGATTCCTGTAGCTCTGTTACACTACTATCATGAATGCCCAGGCCAAGAAAGCTGTTAGTGCAGGTGAGCTTGGGGCTTTGTCTCCTGGGGAGCTGGAGAAGATCCAGATGATCTCACTCCTCTTTCACTGCACAGCTTGTGGGGCTCCTCCTCCCTTGGTGACCTGTGATCAGGGACCACATTTCCCTGGCCCAGCCTGTCTGAGATCCCCGGATGCTCCTGCAGCCTGTCCTAGAGAGACACGTCCTGCCTTGGGAGTTTGGGCTAAGACCTCAGGGGTGTCAGGGACAGAAACTTCTGGCAGTGGGGCCCTGCAGGATGTCAGCCCATCACAGAGCCCATGTAGGATGCTCTCAGCACAGCCTGGTCCCTGCTGCACACTCTGCTCCATCCGTGCTCAGGGCTGCAGGGACAGCCTGTTCCTCAGGCTCTCCCTGGTGACTGCAAGGCAGAAGGAGTGCTTGACCCTCCCTGATCAGGATTCAGCTGGTAACAAAGCCCAAAACACCTTTTCATCTGGAATAGCCAGCTGAGATCATTAGAAACTGCCAGATTTCACGAAAAGTCACAGCATCCTGTTGCTACCCTTTCCTGGTGACAGCAGGGATCTTGATGTTCCTCAGATAGTTTAGGTGATCAGCGGCCTACAGATTTTCAAAGACTGGTTTAATTTTTAGCCAACTCAATTTCCCCTGTTTTCAGTCGTTTGCTGTCTTTTAAAGCTTTTTACAGGCTGCCTCCTGCTTGAAGAATTCCTCCCTTGTGTTGCTAACGCATTCTAAATTGGGCAACAGGCTATGCTGCCATCAGCTGGAATTTGATGAGCAATGGGATAAAAGACCATATGATGTGATACTTAGTAATAGGAGGGGCTGCATATGAGGGCTCAGGTGGAATCTCTCAAACTCAGTCCAGCTCCTGCCCCAGTTTTTATTAAAAAATCCCCAATTCTTTAATTCAAATAGAAAATCCAATTACAAAAAAACCCCAAACCCAAAAAACCCCAAGCAACCAAAAACCCAACAAACCTTTTGAAATAAGCTATTTTTGCTGAAGCAGGAGTCAAAGGTTGCTCTCCTGCTCCCTTTATTCCAAGTTCATGTGAAATGCAGATGGGAGCTGGCCTCATTCTGGCATATGAATTTATAGTGAATTATACCCACAGGAGAACTCCACAGAGAGAGGCTCCTGGAAATCACACATGCTGCCAATTTGGAGGGTTATCTTGGGAAGAACAAGGAGATAAAGATCACATCTCACCCTTCTTCCTACGTATCTCCACCAGACCTCAGCTGTCAGGATGGAAGAGACTGGTACAAAAGGAAGAAGTGGGGAAGACTTGATTTCCCTTGGCTTTTTGCTTTCAGTGGGACAGCACGGGGAAAAGCCATGAAAGATCTGCTCACACTCTCAGGGGAGCCCAAGGAATGTTAGGCAGAGGGAGATAAGCAGCTGAGGCCCACAAAGGGCCAAATAGTTCAGATAATGCTGCTATGCATTTCTGCTACTATCTAACCCTGACAATACCTTTCATTCTAAGGACATATATGAAGGTTAAATAAGCACCTTAACAGATTAAATGAACAAACCTTTTGGACAAATATATAAGCAAACCTATGTTTCTTTTTTTTTTTTTTTTTTTTTTTTTTTTTTTTCCCCGCTTCTCCCATTTTATTCATCATGTCTTTTACTTCTGTGGAATTAAAAAAAAATCTACTAAAACTATTCTTACATTTCTACTTAACTGTATTTTGTTCCAATTCTCTATGAACTACACAGGAAAGAGGACCGGCTTTTTTTTTTTTTTGCCTTTTTTTTTGTTTTTTTTTTTTCCTTTTTTTTTTTTTTTGAGTTAAATACAATTGCGAGCTCAAAAAAAAAAGCAAACCTGAGGACGACATGAGGCCACAAATGTCCAACTTATTTGCACAAAAGCGAAGTCCACCATCACAGCTTTGTTGATTCATTTCCTCTGAGATTTTCCTGACTAAAATAATATTTGAGTATCAATGACACACACAGGGGTAGCTGACCTTTACTTGGCATGGAGCGCAAAGGGCAGTAGAAAGGACAATTTTAAGCCAACTTCGTGCTCTCCAGGGCTTTGGATCTCCAACTTATGCCCAGCTGCAACAGCCCTCGGAGGGATTTAAACAGCTGAGAATAGCCAAAGCCACTGTCAGGCTCCAAAGTGTTCTCTCTGCTGGTGACTGTTCTCTGCTGGAGGAAGTGTCCTCAGCCATCCCAGGGACTGGGTTCTATTGGTTGTGCCCACCTGCACCAGTGGTGCCATCTCCCTGTCCCTGGGAAACCCAGCTCCTTGTTGCAATGGGATCAGAAGCATAGCCAGGATTACACCATCCAGGTGAACAAAACACCTTGCCATATAGAACCAAGGCCAAGGATCCATGCTGCTGACAAAAAACCAGCTTCCCTGGGTGAGAGCTCCTTGCTTGGTGGCCTGGGGCCAGGTTAACTTCACCATGGTATTAAAGAATAATAGAATGGTTTGGGTTGGAAAGGAGCTGAGAGATCATGTAATTCCAACACCTCTACCTCAGGCAGGGACACCTTTCTCTAGCCTAGGCTGTGTGAAGCCCTATCCGTCCTGGCCTTGAAGATTGCCAGGGATGAAGCGTCCACAACCTCTCTGGGCAACCTGTGCCTCACCACCCTCACAGTGAAGAATTTCTTTCTATATCTAATCTAAACCCACAGTATTTCAGTTTAAAGCCTTGTCCTATCACTTCATGCCCTTGTCAAAAGTCCTTCTCCAGCTGTCCTGTGGGCCTCCTTTAGCTACTCCTTTAGCTAACTCTTTTAGGAAGGTGCTCTAAGGTCTCCCCAGAGCCTTCTCTTCTCCAGGCTGAACAACTCCAACTCTTTCAGAGGAGAGATGGTCCAGCCCTCTGAGCATCTTTGTGCCCCCCCTCTAGACTGTCCAGCAGGTCCATGTCTTTCTTGTGCTAAGGACTTCAGAGCTGGATGCAGTACTCCAGGTGGGGTCTCATAACAGCAAAATAGAGGGAGAGGATTATCTCCTCTACCTTTCCCCATACTAAATTCTCTACAGTGCTACCATGAATCCATTCTATCCCAAGGAACTAAAGATGAGAAAACATTTTTCTTTTTGTGGATCCATTACACATCAAATGCAAGAAATTACCATTCAAGAGTAATCTTACTTTTTAGAATTAACCCATTCCTCTGCCCTGAGGTCTTGATTCTTGTGCACAAACACACAGCTCTGATAGGTATTGTTTATCACTCTTCCTTTTCTTTTATGGACTCCTAAATAAGACTTGATTAGGTTCACATCCCAAACTGACAGGAATGGAGATATTTTTAACAGAATTTTCATTTGGCATTATGATGCAGGGTACCTTCTGAGTGAAATTCAGTTTTCTTCTTGTTTGCACTGTCTGCACCTCAGGATTTTCTAATAAGATTTGAAATCCTTTCCCTTCTTTTAGTATGAGAACGTGCAGGTTAAAAAGAAAAAGGAATTGTCTGAACTGTTTTTGCAATAAATTATGTAAACCAAGATACTTTTCCCTTAATCATGTGAGTAGCTGTGCTGACCTCAAGGGCCTTGCTTGCACAGGTAAGTGTTGCTCCTGTGAATAAATATGGCCCAATCCTCTGCTGTAAGTGGAAGCAGGGAAGCTCAGCATCTATTTGGATACAGTTCTCTGTCCCCAGTGAGAGCTGACTTCACGGTGCAGCAGACAGTCAGGCATGGCAGCACAATCCCTTTCTGCTTTTCCAACAGACAAAATGACTAAATCAACCTCATGCATGTCCTCTGGAGGACACACACTTCCTTGTTACCTTGTGGACTCCTGCTTGTAGATGTCGATGATATTCTCCACCAGCAGGTTCCTCTGCAGCCCGTAGACTCCATGTCGGTCCAGGACCACCTCGTGCCTGCAGGAGGGACAGCGGAAGCGGCCTCCCGACGCCACAGTGGTTCCTCCCCTGGTCGGCAGGTAGGGGTTGGAGGCCTGTTCTTGCCAAGCAGCACAAGGAGAGGGAGGTACGGCCATGAAAAACCATGAAAGCCTCTTCCAAAAGCACCAAATGGTAGGAAACCATTTGTCACTATCCCCAGTGAGAGGGCAATTCCCACATGTCACCCCTGGGAAAGCACCTGGTGACTGCTGGGCGAGGGGCCAGCTCCTCAGCTCACGTTTGGCCATGTCACCACAGCCAACAGGTGGCACTTCCACCTGCTGTGAGCCCAGCCCTGGCCCCTGGATGCATCAACTTTGACTTTGGCCTTAAATTGCTCCCCCACCCTGTCTCACCGACGGTTAAAACTGATCTACCAAAACATGTAAAAAATATTCTTTCCCATTCATTCCAGCCAGTCCTTGGAAAGCAGAGCTCTCTGTGAGAAGAAACCTACCTGGAAGATGTCACTGGCACACTTCCGACAGAGGTTGTGCTGGCAGGGCAGGATGACCACTGGCTTGGTGAACATCTCCAAACAGATGGGGCAGATCAGCTGCTTCTCCAGGTTATCCATAGTTTGCTGCTCTTTGGAGAACGACTTGTAGCTCAGGGAGGTGCTCATCCCTAGCTTTTCCTGGGGCACACACTCAGGGCCACGGCCTTGTGGAGAGGTGTTGGGGTTAATTTCCCTTGAAATAAGTCCAAGGCTGTGCTGCGATCAGAGGCTCTCTGTTGCTGGGGCTGGAGGACATTGTTTGAACGAGGGGCTGAGCAGAGCCGGGGCTGTTTTTAGCAGCGCTGCGTCAGGCGCTGCCGTCCCGCCGTGCCCATATATGCGTGTGAGAGCAGGACAGGCTGGGACAGGTGACAGCTGCCAGGGGACGGGGGGAGGCTGGAGAGGCCCTGGCTCTCCTCACTCACACATGGCAGCCTTCACCCCTTGAGGAGCTGCGGGAGTGATAGGGAAGCAAAGGCCATCCGCTCCCTTTCCTTATCTTTGCGGGTCAGTGGAGACTGAAGGGCTTGCCCCAGCCTGTGCAGCCACATCCTGCAGCCTAATAGACCTTCTGTTGTGGGCAAGCAGCCGTGGCCACAAGAGGCAGGGTGTCATTTTGCCTCCGTGTTTTGGCAAGCTCCAGGATGCTACCTTTCCAAGGTGTGAAGCACATGTGGTTACCGGAGAAGACAATAGGAGCAATGGCTGCTCCGGAGCTTGAACATCTCAGGGTGTAAATATCTCACCACCTTGAAATCCAGACAAACAAAATTGCCTGCCTATAACTGTGCTTAAGTTTGTTCTGGTAAGATTTTGGTCTTAGGAGATGTAACATAAAAATCCAACATGACTATTTGTGTCATTAGCTTCATGAGCAGGTTAAATATGCATGAAAAATATTATTTGAGTTTCCTGATCAGAAAAAACAGAAGAAATACAGTGTGAAAGACTTTCACTTGTGCTGCTAGAGAATAGGTACTAATTGTATATGCTTTCTCTCTGACAGCTTAATTCAAATACTTTTTAGTTTTGGGCACTGCTGTGTTTATATCTGTTTATTAGACGCTGATATCTCTTTCAGCTTGGCATTTGTTCCAGAGTTATTTTTAAAAGGACAATTTCCCAGATAATTTGTGACATGTGATGCCTGATCTTAAGGGAAAGCCATCTGTGCTTCTACTTGCCAATAATTTATCACACAACTGTACAAGCAATAAATATATCATCCTCAAATTTAAGCCCAAGTCCCTGCATTACTGTATAATATCACTTTGCCACCATACTGTACATGTAATCAGAATATTTTCTTCTCTTTTAGTCAATAACTACAATACTTTCTCAGTTCAGTGTCTTGTAGAAAGCTTTAATGTTTATTCTGCCTTATGACAGTATAGGGCTTGCATCTGAAAAATGCAGTAGAGCAGCTGAATGAGTGCCCTACACATCCAGGGGCAGACCTCAATTCTAAAGCCAGACCCTCAGTCTGCATGCAACACCAGTCTGGAAACTGTGCATTTTAGTAAAATATAAAAGTCAAGGCTTTCATGGATTTCTGCATGAAAATGAATACTATCCTCTGCATGCAATTGTAATAAATAACATTGAATTAAATGTATTATTGACTTACTTTATTTTCAGTGCCTCACAGGCTTTGTAAATGTTTGAGTGAACTCCCGTACTCATTTGCAGCTCACCAAGCTGAAAATTCCTCTGTGTAGACTTACACACATTTGTCTGCAGTCCCACAGAAACAAATCGATTTTTCTAAGTGTTGCATTCAGGGGAAATTAGTCATAGCTTAGTTAAACGCACTTGAAATCACACCTTTGTTTCGACTGCCTGGTGTGGAGTAGAGCCTGGAGTCCAGTGGGAGAAGCTGCTCTGGCAGCTGAGCTGCAGACAGCTGGGGATTTTGGCAGGGCTGGCAGGGAGCCCTCCCTAGCAGCAGCAAGAAGATATTTCTCTTCTTTCCCTCCCCTCCATAGCCGGGTCAGAGGTGACTTTTGCATCTGGAGGAATCTGAATGCCTCATTCTTGCCCTCCTAACTTTGAGTCAGCTGCCCCTTGCATAGCAAAACCTGCTTCAATAACGGGCCCTGAATTAGATGAAGAAAGCCATCCTCATCAGGCAGGGCAGGAGCTTCCACCTTACTGCACAGGCAGAAACAGAAATTCTGGAGGGAAAAGCTGAAGGCTAGAAATGTCAGCACACAAAAATACCTGAACATGCTGATGTAGGGAAGGGAGCCTTCATGGCATGCAAAATAGCCACGCTGGCCCTTTGGATTATGAACTGAGGTACCTGTCAGGGTGTAACATGCTTCTGGGATGTGATTCTAGTCAGTTTATACCTACCTACAGTAACCCCCAGAAGCCATCTGTTAACTGGCTGAGTGGGACATCTGATGCATCTGCAGAGGACATCTGGTGGCAACAAAGTGAGGGACAGTGTGCTGCTGGTTTTCCCTTTTCTGTGTGCTGAAGCATGCTAACATGGAACAGATAACAAACAGCACAACCAAAAAGAGAACTCAAAAAACAAAGATAAACCCACCTTCTGCAACCAGGCCTGAGCTGAAATATTTTTCTGGCAGGAACATGTAGTCCAGACATGTGAAAAATTAGTACAGTTTTTTCTGACAAGGTATTATGAACCACAGCAATAAATTGTAGGTAAAGAAATGCAGAGGCTTGACTACACTTGCAAAGGCAGGATGAGAAGTGCCAGGAAAGCCACATATTGTATGACCACTCTGCAACAAGGAGGACGAGAAAAGCCAAGTGTAAGACATTGAGGAGAAACAGAAAGATCCCGCAGATGGTCTTAAGCAGGGACTGCTTAGGATAAGGTTCAAAGAACTTGCACTGAGAAAGAGCCTGGCACCCTCCTGTCTCTCCCTGGCAGGTCTGTCCCCCTCCTCTTCCTCCCCTTCGACTCCTGCAGGGGAAGACCACCAGGACACACAGTTGTCCATCTCTGAAGAGTCACCAAGTCAAGCCATCTCTCAAGGGACAAAGGGCAGGAGGACTTGCTTTAACACCCCTCCTGGACAGAAAATCTGGACGTTTGCCAGTCACCACCAAGAAGAAATCTTTTTTTATTATTTCAGTATTGCTTGTCTGGGAGTGTTACCTGGCTTTGTTGACATAACTAGAACACTAATTCCTAAATATAGGCTTGCTTTTACAGACATTACTTCTAACTCCTCTATTTGCAGCCGAATAACAGCTTGCAGCTTGTGGACTGATGGCCTAGAACATTTAAAGCTGGCTGTAAAGCATTGGGTTTAGGAGAGGGATTTGGAAGAGGAAGGAGAGGTTGAGTGATGCCCAGGTTCAGATTTCAATGTCATAATGGCATCTCTGGGTTTTGCATTCACAGAATTCCCCTCTGCAACCTCTTATCTTGTACCAGAGTTGTGAAGCTCTTGTGTGTCACTCAGAAAATCAGCCCTGTGTCTCTCTCTCTCATGACTGGAAAACAAAGAGAAAAATCATATTTTGTCCAGAGGGTGCTGTCAAAAATATGCTCCCACATGACTTGCTTCCCCAATGAGCCTGCAGAGACAAAACACACTCTGCAAGGAGCAGGCTCCTTGTCCAGGCATCCTGCCCTGGACACAGTGGGTGGTAAGAAGCATCCCGGTCCATGGGATGACAGTGCCTTGGCCTGCTGCCACCCCACCTTCTGCCTGTCCTGGGGCGTGAGCAAGCACCCCACCACCCAGCCCAGGAGTGGGCAGACCTCTACACTGGCAGCTGCCTAAAGCAGATGGGAGCTGCCCATCATTCCCTGGGCAGGGATCAACACCCACCTCCACCCTGCTGCCTCCAGCAGCTCCTCACACTCCCGAGGCTGATGGACTCACCTGCAGGCTTCCCACAACAGCCCAGCTGCTGGAAGAGGACAGAGCTGGTGGGTGCCTGAGCAGTACAACATTCTAACAAAAATGAGGCGGCTGTCTCCAATTCTGCTCACCCAAATGTGAGACTTAGGGCAAAATAATGATGCATCCTTTTCCTCTTCCCATACTGGTAACTCTGCTTGTTGTCCGGGCTGAAAAGATTTACATTTTTAGCCAAACATTCCTCGGGGAGGCTAGGGAAGGTCCTCAATCAAACTCACCTTTTGCCTGTGATCATTTATCTTGCCGTGAACAGTCCCTCAGGAGTGGGTGGCAAGCACTGGCATTCCCACCTATCTTTCAAGCCAGCATGTTGCAGAGACTGAGATTTCACTTACACTGGCAACAGCTTACTGAGCCGACAAGCCAGATATAAGATGAAGCCCTCCTACCTAAACAAGTGCCAACTGCAAATTATATTTTGCATTTCATGATTTTATTGTGATCCATACACACTCCATGATAAATACTGAGACTACCCTTGTGTCTGACTCAATTTATGCAGCCAAAGAGAGCCTTTGCAACAGAAACAAGTGCTTTCAAAAACAGTTGCCTTTTGAGACTGACATTTTTTCCACTCAACACATATATATCTATATCTATCTATATATATATATTTGTCTTTGTGTACCTCATATGTGATGACAGGCCATATGCGGTCAGTATTTGGAGACCTTCTAAAAACAGTCTGAGGATTGGTTTCAGATCTCCAGGAAAACAAAGACCAGCACAGGAGACAATGACATCTTTAGAAACTTTCTTTTGCACATATGAAATCACAGCAGAAGAGGAAAGCTCAAAGCATTTCCAAGGGTGAGTCACTGGGAGCACATCAAATGTATGGGACATGAGATTTCAGGGACAAACTACAAAGACCAGACAGGGGGAGGATGTCTGCCCTTTTATTTTTAATAGAGGATGGACACTGCCCTGAGCTGAACTGTGCTCAAAACCAGCCTTCTCTGGGCTTATCCATGCTCAACGACCTTCCACAGTTTGCAGGAAACCGGGAGAAACATAGCAAAAAAGGGTATATTAATTAGATAATAACTTCTGTTCCAAATGAATCAGTGCTACCAACATTATAGCAGACAAATTATAGCAGACAAACCTCAGAGATTTGGATTAAAATATCCTGAAACAGAGAGAATCTGTGGACAAACTGCATCAAGGACTCATTCCTGCATGCTGTGGTTCTGCCATCATTGTGTCACCAAGATATGAGGTCACTGCCTCACCTGTGTGCCTGGGAAAAGGAAGATCCTCTGGCTTCCTTCTGCCCTCCAGCAGTGCCAGCAAGCCAACATGAACCTGTCACCCAGCTTTAGGGGACACAGAGAAACAAAGCCCTCCCAAAATAATTTCCTCAGAGTCCACAAGATCAGGATGTGAAATGGTGTTCAGGCCATACCCTTCAGGCAGGCAGGGTCACCCTGCAAGATGATTTACACGAGGCATTTATCATGCTCCTTGCAGTTATCTGCATTGTCTAAAGTCTCAAAATCAGCGAACCTGCAAAGACTGGATGTAGGAGAAACAAACATGAGAGAAACAGTTCATCTCCCCAGATCACATGCAACTTTACAAACCCAGAGATTCCCAAACCCTTATCCCCTCCACACATCACTGCAAGAAAGAGATCCATATTTCACAGTCAAGGCATACAAGTCTGTCCAAAGGACTGGAGGAAGTATTGCATGTGGGAAAGGAATAGTGCTTCACTACTGTCTACCTAAAAATAGGTCCTTTCCAGGGCTAGGGACAAGTTTCACAGATAAGAGGAACAGGCTTGCTTTTCCACACCCCCAAACATACTCTGCAGTGAAAATGAGACATGAATGAAGAAAGGACATAAGTAAAACAAAACCAGTTAGAAAAGAAGAGAGGACACCAGTTAGAAAAGTGGGAAAATCCCACTTCCTTTTGAAAATTAAGCAACCAAGTAGTTTAATATTTTAACACAACCCTCAAATGCAGCCCTGACCCTTTCCCCTCTACTTTGCTACTACAGCATCCCATGAGAGCCTGTTTGTAAATCATTGCTCGATGTCTCACCTACTAGCAGAAAAGTAGGAATGGTGAATCCTCCCCACGTACCTGCATTTTGTGGAATAACAGGGATATTTGCTTCTGGAGTGCAGAAGTTGGTGCCGTGGCAATGGGGAGGAAACAGAGGTGTCTCAGCAGGGGCAGTGCTAGGGGGCCTCCTAAGCATACCAGAATTTAAGGAAAAGGGTATTGCAGAGCTTTTACAGGAATTTTGACTGGGTGACAGATATGTTTTCTGCTCTGGACTTAACAGGCCATAGCACTCCAAACCCCACTGCTGCAGCCCCAGCTCTGTCAGGAGGAAAGGAAAGTGATGTTCAGTAGAGAGGGACTTGTGTTTCATAGCACAGATCCAGCTCAGGCTTCCCAGCTGGCATCAGTTCATCACTTCACAGGGATACAGCCCTGTCGCAGTGTCAGGTTTCTCCCTAGCCTTGGTCTGCTTGACATAAGCCACTCTTGATGCTATTTCAGTATGCTCTCCATTGCTCAGCTGGCAGAACACAGAACTGTGGATATTTTTTTTTTCCAGGACAATGCTCAGGCCCATAGTTCAAAGGAGAGACTGATTTTAAGTTTGTACTCAGCACAAACTTCATACTACATCAGAGACCTGCCGAGACTCCATCCCAGCTCCCCAGGACGGTCTAGGTAATGTTCTCATCCACCCCCACCTTGAGGGTCATTCTTTCAAGACAGAATAGAGATTCAGTGTTTGAAGATAGACGGCCAAGTATTTCCATATTACAGCTAAAGAAAAATACTTTGCGTGGAGGCAGGAAGGTTTTCACACAGTAAGTTGTTACCAAAACCAGGGAAGTGTCTGTTTATCAAGTGGCTGGTGTCAGAGGTAACAAACGTTCTTGGGGTTTTTTTCCATTTTTTTCTGTTTTCCTTTATTTCCTGTTGCTATATGCCCTGCAAATGCTTTCAAGGCATACAGCAAAACCAGCATGACTCTTCATTCCTGAGTACCAATGCCTTTTTTTTTTTCCCTTTGGAAAGTCGATAAGAAGAGAAAGTTTCCCTTTTGGCCATTTTTCAGTCAGGTTCTTTCACCCACTCCTTCACATGAGATTTTTGTGAGCATAGGGGAGCACAGCATTTGAGAGAGAGATGCAGGCATTTGCAAGGAAAACAACTGGAAAAGCCTTCAAGGCAGGCACTTTTAGCTACAATCAGGAATGCCATCCATTGTGACATTATGTTCATTGTACCCAGCAGCTGTTTATTGCATTAATGTCCTTTTGAATTATCACTTCAGTAAGCATCTCAAGCACGTCGGCCCATGTCCACACATGTGGTGTTGCATCACCCTCTCCCCACACCAGGCTGTTCCCTAGGAGTCAGCCCTTCTGATTCTGGCAGAGTTCAGGGAATGCGAGGGAAGAAAGGGTGCACAGCAAGTCCTTTCACCATAGAATAACTCAGATTTTGTGTGTCTCCTAAAAAGCCTTGACCTTGCCATGGAAGGGGCAGCTTTGCAGTTAAGATTTGTGTTTTGCCTGTGCTGACTGAGGATGCACATATCTCACTTCACAGTTCTACACTCTGCAGTCAGGACTGGGCAATATGAACCAATAGTTCATGGCAATAGACAGCACCACAATAGTCTGATACAATGATCTGGGTGGAAGACAGAGAGTTGGCACTGGCTATCTTTCTCTCCTTCCAAAATTCTCCCTCTGATGAAGCCAACAGAGCTGCATCACAACAGAGATGCATCATCAGGCTGGAGGGTGACATCAGCCCTGCCCCCAGCCACCGGCACTGAGGGAGGCTGCTCCAGCACTGGATGTAAGGGAAGGTGTGTTGCTGTAAGCTGAACGTGCTCCTTTGTCCCACCACTGTGGTCAAGAAGCCAGGAAAACAGGGCCCCACTGGCCCCACATCCTGTCACTGTCACCCTTTGGATCAGGAGAAGACAAGTGGGGGAGAGAACAGGGCACAGGGAGGGCTGGGATGTGGTGGAAAAGCAGAGCACAGGATCAGTGCCAGAGCTGCTGTGCATTTCCATTGTCACAGCATTTAGAGCTGCACGGCTAAGGAAGCCTGCAAACAAGGAGAGGTGATGTAAAGACAGAGCCTCTGATGGATCTGCTTTCTCATGTCACTTGCGTTACCCTTTTTATAATGCTGTGGGGTCAGCTCCCTTCATCTCTATCCTGTTGTAGGTGTGCAGACAATCTTACTTCAGATAATCCTTAGGTAAGAGGTGACAAGCCGGAGCAGTACATGACCTTGTTCTGATGCTTCTGATAATTCCAAAGCCTGTAATGCAAACATGAAGTGGATGATAATAGATTTATGTAAGAGTAGACTACAAATCACATCTCTTCCAGTTACCCACGTAGTATGGCCTTGGTGCTATTTCCATCCCCAATCAGTGCTATGAAGCACTTCACAACAAGCAGACAGCTTTGCAGCAACATTGTTTTGTGCAGAAATTTGTATTCAAGGCGCCTTTTAGACCTTGGTTCCCCGTATCCCACAGTGATGCATCTGCTACTTGCCATCATGCTGCTGGGACTGGGGCTCCTGTGAGATCCTGCTGGGAGTTTCTCTCAGGACTGCATCTCTTATCTTTTGATAGCTCAGCTCCCAGGGTTGAGGGCTGCAGTGCTTGCAGAGTAATTCTCAGGCACTAGTTCTAATTACAGCTCAAAGGACAGGGAATTTTGGCAGGGGGAGGAAGATTTCTACTCAACACTAAACTTCTGATTAGACCCCTGACACATTGAAGAGCATCAGGAGTCATATCCAGAGCCTTTGTCCCATGCCACACTAGTGTCCACAGCTGCTTTTGTCAGCAGAGGATGCCTCTGCCACCCCTGACCTTCATCAGAGGTACTCACCAGGGACCTCATTCCTGCAGGGAAAATGGGGTAAAGCATGGCTATCACTAACCTTTAGCATTCCAGAGAACAGGGCAAGGAGCCTAACATGAGCTACAGGCATGCCACAGGGTAACAGTTCACTGCCACCTTCAGCTAGCAATGTCAGCAGGCAATCAGTAATACTGAAATCTCACTTATTCCAGAAGAGATGAAGTGAGAATGAAAATAAAATAATAATATAATCTATTTTGGATGGATATTAAAGCATTTGTCATGGAAATAAAATAATCCATGACAAATCCATTAATATCCATCGAAAACAGATTATATTTATGTAATACTTTAAAAGACTATGCAGGTTCCTATCCTTCCTGATCTAAATTGGCATGACCTCTCACCCATCATCAAGTATTTAGGTGATATTCCTGAGAAGGGGCAATGCTTCCTTAGAAGCCTCCTCTGCATGCAATGTCTCAGGTTGCATTCACTGGGGTACTCCTGATATGTCAGGTCTCATAGCTAGTTTCTTGGGCTCCTGGAATGTGTCCAGACAGGATGTTCATTCCCAGAATTAAAGTCATCCATCGTTCCCTTTCAGGGAAGTATGTTTCTTTAACGAGCCAGGTGTCATCCAGTCAGGCAGGAAGAAGGTGCCAACTCTTTCATCCTTTCTCTGGTGACTTGTTAACATATTCCCATTCGAAATGTTCTTTACACCTGACCTCACAAGGTACATGGAGATGGAAATTGAAAAACAGAGCTTCTCAAGAGCCAATAGGGAGAGCAGGAAGCTTCACCTTTCTTCATCTTGGTGTTCTCATTTTCAACCTTACCCTCAATTTACAGCTTTCTTGGGGAAGCATGTCCAGCATGTGGGAGGCAGGAGAGCTTCTTGTCTCTGACCTAAGCCTGGTGTTGTCTCCACTCCTCTCTCCACCCCAAATGCTGTAGGAGCCATGCAGAAGGGCAGAAAGTTGCTGAACCATTTCCTTCCAGTTTAGGGAGGAAATTGTGCTGCCAGCTGGATAATGGGTATCTCTGTGTGGTCCCTGTATGAGGCCACTTTGTAAGACTGGCAGGAGAATGTTTGCTGAGGGAAGTGGAAGATGCAAAGGGAAAAAGACACAAGGGGATAAGGAAGGAGACTGTGTGTGCATGCAAAGCAGTAAGTTGCAGGATGTCGTCTGCATTGAACAAGTCCTTTAAAAATGATTTCTCAAGCCCAGCACAATGCTTCCACCTCCTCTGCTACTCCTCAGCACCACGGCAACTGCTTCTAATCCTTCCCATATCAATCTTCATTTCCTTTATCCTCTTCCATGAGGGGGTGAACTGTCTGGGCCCTTTCCCTGAAAAGACAAGTCCCATCAAACAGGGAACAGCCTCTGCTTGAGCAGGCAGGGACTGCTCCCCTTCTATTCCCAGCACTAGCTTGAAGCAACACATCCCGTCCAAACCAAGGCTAACTAGGCTCACGTGCCTTGCTATATGGCCACCAGAATAATGATAGCAGGAAGGGCAAGGAAGAGATGCTAACATTATTACAGAAGGGAAAAAAAATAAAAAAACAAAGGGAGCGGGAGAGAGAGAGAGAGAGAGAAAACAGTGGCATTGAGACATCAAGTCAGTGCCTTTCCCATGACAGCACTCAGGCTTAGCACTGGAGCCAAGGTATTGTTAGCTGGCCAGGTAATGCTAAAGGAATTAAATAATTCCTATTTTTGCCAAGAGGAAAGGCCATTCTGTCTCTTGAATAGGGAAGAAATAGGAAGAGCTCTATACCAAATCAGTGAAATTTGCAGGATTGGAAGAATTTGGGGTTTTAGCAGAAAATTTTTTAGAACATTAGAAGTGCTTTGTTCCCCC
This sequence comes from Sylvia atricapilla, assembly GCF_009819655.1. Classification (NCBI taxonomy): domain Eukaryota; kingdom Metazoa; phylum Chordata; class Aves; order Passeriformes; family Sylviidae; genus Sylvia; species Sylvia atricapilla. The sequence continues at coordinate 118,164,115 of NC_089140.1, read as the reverse complement.
ACAAGGAAAAGCTTCTTGGTCAACTCAGCCTGAGTCATAAGGTGTGGAGGAAGGTAGGCTGTCTGCTCCTTACTGTGTCAGGCAGGCCTGCAGCAAAATGCCTGGATATGAGGGAATAGTCCTGCTGATTAAATCTTCAAAGCCAGTAACTGAAGCCTGGTTTTCTCTCATTTCCCCACCTACCTCTTTTATAAGTTTATCTGTCTTGGCAACTCTGAGTATATGTTTTATTGTCTTTTTGTCTTAACCTGTCTTACGTTAAGCATGATTTCAGTGTAATTGGATACTAATGACTTGTTCCTTGCCAAAGGATGTGGTAAAACTCCACGTAGAGCTTGGGGCACCTTACCAGCACTCTGGGTTGCCAGCTTGCTCTCCACGATATCCACAGCATTGTCACAGCAAATATCCAAAGCAATGTCCCTTCCTTCAGCTGCAGGCCCCATGCTGTCCCCCGGACAATAGTGAGTCAAGAAGAAGTGTCTTCTAGAGATGTATTACCCCTTCTCATTTCTACCCCTTACATATATTCATTCCCTTATTGGTCCACTAGCCTGAATTCCCAGCTCCAGCTCCAGCTCCCTCCAGGCATTTGGTTTGCTTGCTACCTGACCAAGGCTTTGTCTCAAACCATTAGTCTCGGTTGCAGCCCTCTCTATGGTTCAAACAGGGCCCATCTCACTGGGTCCTGCTTTCTGAATTGCCAGACACCATGATGCAGATGTTTTGGAATGCAGCACATGCTGCATTAGGCAAAACGGAGGAGCCTTGTTTGCTCAGAGAAATTCTGTTGGAACTAAGCAGAAATCCAAGAGGCTATCCTTCTCTAACATCAGTCTTCATCCCATCACAGAGAGAGGTAGCATCCCTGGGATCTCTGAGCTCCTACATGGAGGCCCTCTATCCTGCCTGGCCTATGCAAGAGGTGGATCATCTCTCTGGCTGCCAACTGGAGGAATATGTGTGAGCCCAAGATGCCCACGTAGAAAAAGGCACCATCTCCACCCCTGCAAACCCTTGTTTGCAGTTACGCCCTTCCTGTTGTTTTAAACCCATCACCCATTTGGACATGCTCACCCCCTTTCATTCACTTTGTGGTTTTTCTGGTTAATTCAGGGAGAAAAAAAACCATTTGCAAGAGAGAAGCTATTTGCAAGTCTTTGCTTATGATGAATCTGCTCCTCCAAGTTTATCCCCCTGCACCAACCTGGGGCAGTCAGGAAGATTTGGGCCTCATCTTCACTACCCACCTTATTTGCACCTGCACAAAGTAAAGGGAGGATAGATGAAAATGGAGAGAGATTGGACATATCAGCTCTAAAGTGAGCTGTCTGTGAACATAGACAGTGGCTCTACCTCTCACCTGCTGAACACATTCCCCACTTCTCACTCCTTGCACCCACTCCATGCCTTTTTCTTCATTACCTCATCACAGCACTCCTCCTCCAGGCTGCAGTTTGGCAAGCACTTTCAAGAGGCCGAGCTGCCCTGGCCAACAGGATAGGGCAGCCTGGGCCTCTCACCTGCCTTGTGCTGCACCTGACTGCAAGGTCTCATCCCCTCATTAGCCCCATCTGAGCTGATTCACTTCACTGACCATTGGAAAATTACCCACCTTGCTGGATTATCAGGCTGACTAAGGCGCCTGGAGTGCCCACAGACAACTATAGCTAGGACAAGGGCAGCTGTGTACTTGAGAGCCGTGGAGAAGAGAGGAGGAGAAGTGGGACCTCTTTACTTCGGACTAAAGAGCTGCCAGACTGGCTCACCCTCCTTTCAAACTTCATCCTCAACTTCTTTATTACTATCCAGAACATAATACCTTCAGTACCCCACAAGAGAGTCCATGACTTGAAGGAGCACTTACAAGCAAGCCAAGCCAAAAGCCATCACTTATCACAGTAGTCAGGCAAAATCATTGCTGCCTCAAAGCTACAGTAGCAGTGCATGCTCAAATAGGGATGTGGTAATTAACATCTGACTCCAACAGCTCCCAGCATTTTCCATGGCAGCAGGTTCCCATCCTGCCTCTAAGGAATGGAAAGAAGTGCCATTCATGTTCTTTCTCAAGCTCCCTAATGTACAACACTGGTTAACCATTTTAGTTTGGTTTTCATTGGCTTAATGAAACTGGGGCTGAATACGCAGGTTTTTTCCAGTATCCTGGCTGTCTCTGGTACAGACCTGTTCATAAAAGCCTGAATGGACAACTGTCATTCCAGAACTCAAATATCAAAGGTTACCATGGGAAAGAAGCTTGCAGCCCACTGACATCAAGTTATTATCAGCGATAGATCAACACATTTGACTGCCACAAGGTAAGCAAAGGGCTTAGAAAAGCAGACAGCAAGTGTCAGCAAGAGGTCCTGAAGCTGAATCCAAAATGTCATAAATCCTGGTCTCTGCTTGGAAAAGCAAAACATGTTTTGCATGTGACTGATGAGTAAAAACTGGAAAACAAATTCTGTGACCTCATGGCCTTTGTGGAACATATCAAATGACCAAGACCACAGTCGCTGAGACAACAGTTGCCTTTGCTGAAGCCCCAACGTGATGCTCTGTATGAATTCCGAGGCAAAGTCCGTTTGGACAGTTCAAAGTGCATTGTCTCTGGCAGCTGAGCTGTAGGAAGAAATTGTGGGGTAGAGACTGAGAGTAATTCAGAGGTCGAGGCAGGAACCAACGTACCAACGTGAGTTAGGTGTGTTGTCATGGCAGAGGTATTGATGTGACAGTGGCGTGAGGGCTGCCTGGAAGATGAGGTGCTGATGCTGTCTGACTGCCTTCAGACACGTCCCTATCCCTCAGAGCAGATCAGCTCTGCGTCAGTCCCAGCCCTGCAGGCCCTGTCTGTCTGATCTGGGCTCCTTCCCGGAGGCAGGACCAGGCAAGGCTCATCTCCTAGAGATCCATGGAAGCAGCAGATTCCACCAGTTGGGATTCCTCTTCCAGACACCGGGGAATGGGCAGGCTCTGCTGGGTGCAGATGGCTGCTAGGGGCAGGGAGACAACAGGGTTTACAAGTGAAGGGCCATGGCACATCTGCCAGAATTTGGGAACTGGATAATATTGAGGTGTTTTTCCTGCTTTCCTTTCAGTGTTGATATTGCAGCAGATGACATAATGGGACTTATTCTCAGCTTGCATTTGCAAAGTTCTTCATCACAGGGAAGCAGTATCAGATACGGAGCTTGGACACAGATATTGGGATTTCCATTGTGCAACCGCTGCATTTTGGTGGTGCCAGACACCAAAAGCAGCGTCCCCTGGGGTCCCTACGGGAAGGTACAGGGCCACCCTCATGTGACTTCCCCAACAGCTGGGGGCCAGTGGCGCAATGGATAACGCGTCTGACTACGGATCAGAAGATTGTAGGTTCGACTCCTACCTGGCTCGTTCTTTTCGGTTTTATACTTCCTCCTACCTTTCCAACTCTCGTCTTCCCCGAAGTTCCCACCCACCCTTGCACGGGAAACGGGAAAGCCTGGGTAATTAAAAACAGACAAACAAGCGGGTTCAGAAGCTGCACATGTGGGTTTGTGTTCCTTTGTGTTGATACGCACACATGGTACTCAACATCCTTGAGAATTTCCAAGTGGTTCATTGCCACCTCTAAACAGACTAATTTTTGAAAAGGCTTTAGTACATGGGTCTTTCCCAACCCTACAGGGAACATCCAAGACTCAAGTCTTTCCAACATCTTCCAGTTTTCCACTGTCTCGCTCCAGCTGGGCTGACCGTGGAGGATGCTCATTTACCCAACTCCTCCTGCTGAAACGAGACAGGGGAATGTCCCAAGGAGATAAAAATCATGTCTTAAGTGTGCACGATGTGAGCTGAGAGAGCTGCTGATAGCTGAGTGGTAGCTGGGTGACCCTGAAATCCCACTTAGAGGTCAGGTGAAGAGTAGATACAAAGAGAAGCATGTGCTTACAATATTCAATATAGATACACTGACAAAGAGTACCTTAGTAAATGAATAACAAAATTTCAGGTACTAACAAAATCAGGAAAGTGCTCTCTTGTTTCCAGTGGTTTCCCACCTTTGCAATCAGCAGATCATCTTGGCTATGCATGTGCCACCTATCTCAAACTGCATCCATCAGGAAGCACCTTGTTGTGCAGGAATATTTTCACCATTTCTCCTTTAAAATCCTTCAGGCAGATTGAACCTTTTTACACTTGTGCTTCCATGAGATTTATTCTGTTTTCCCTTTCTCTAGCAAGAGACAACTTTTGTTTGAAATACAAACAAATCTTTTCTTACAAGACAAGACCTGAAAATTTTCTTTCTGTTGCAGCAGCCGCTCCCCCTGTACCCATCAGCCTATTTCAAAGCCCCTCATCCCTTGTTTGCCTGAAGTACCCTACTCTGTATCAGTATCACCCAGTGTATCAGGGTGAAATGTTGTATGATTGGGGTTTTTATAATCTCTGGCATCTTTCATTATTAAGTGATACAAACACTTGAAGTGATACAAACAATTGAATAGACTACACACAACTGGCCCTTGCTGGAGATTAGATACCAAAATAATTATGCACTTGCAGGTGACTGTCACTAATAACTTGCACCTAAATGAAGTATTTTACAAGTTACACTATCAAGCAAACAATGAATAGTTTGCTACTGCAGTGAAAAACATTTAGTACCTTTAGATCAATGAACATGTCCTAGGAGAATGGGAAGCTGAGCTGAGCAGTCACATGAATGTAACAGGCCATAGCTCAAGAGGTAGAATAGTTGCTTAGCATAAAGTCCTGAGACCAGGACATTTTGTGAGGGTTTTTGGTTTAGTTTTGGTTTGTTTTTTTTTTCCTTTCCTGGCTTTTGTTCTCCCTCAGGTGTATTACACTCTTACACAGAAATGCATGCATGTCAATTCTTTCTGAGTGGGCGGGAGAGAAAACATATCTTAGAGATGGAGACAGAGGGAGAAAGGAGATGATCTCTTCTCTTGAAGAAAATCTGTGTGTGCTTTTATTTTGTGAGCTATCCTTAAGGAGAAAAGAGTGGCCACTGAATCAGTGAAAAGGAACAAAGGAGTTTAAAGATGTTTATACAGGAAGGTGTCAATCTTGGGAATAAAATCTTTGGCCCTAGATAGAGTCTGTTCTATGTCCCACACCAGGGAATGGCACAGGAATGTGCCATTGGATTGTGGATTCAGATTTGACTGCTAGTGGGTATGAAGTTATGTAGATAACAAACATCTATGGAAACGGATGTCTTTCCTCAATTTGTGCTGAGATGCCTCTGTTCCCTAAAAGGTAGGTTTTCATGCCTGGGTTCCTCATGGGACAGTTCCTGAGAGGGATACACTGCACCATGCTGGAAGAAAAGGGAGAAAAGGTTGTTGGTGCCTGTGTGTCCATACACATATGCACAAAACTATACCAGTTAATAAACAGGTATCTGGGGCCAGAGATGTAATGCACAAAGAGAAGCAATGTGCAAGTCTGACTCCTGCTGAGCTTCATAAATCTGTTTCCTTGTTGATAGTCCTGCTTGTACTATATTCCCACAGAGGAATATAGTACAGGTCTTCCTTGCTCTCAAATCTGAAATCTACCCCAGAAAAACACTCCCACACAGAGAAAAGACTCACCCGGGGTTCTGTTGAAGGAGAAAACTTCACTTCCATTCTCCCCCTGCTATGCAGACAGATTTGGACACTTTCAGACACGTTTACTCTCTCCAAGCCAGGAGCTGTTGCCAAGCTTGCTTTTCTGCACCCCACGTAGCACCTGTAATGGAAAAGAAGACTTGAAAAGGAAACAATAGAACACAGGAGAGAAAAAAGCAGACTATGAGTGCTGGCTCTCATATTAACTATGGCCTAAGCAAGTCCACGTCTGTCTGCATTAAACTCCTTCTGTGTAAGGACTTCTATGACCCCTCTCCCCCTGCTCCATATTCTGCTAGAACATCCCATGTCACCCTTTTTGGCACAACCAAAGGGCCAAACATCACATCTGTCACCTTAAGTGAAGAGATGGTGGCGGACTTTTATCCACTCCTATCAGCCAGGGTGCTCACAGCCCTCATTTATAAGGATTATGTGGCATCACAGAAAGCCCAGTTAGTACAGATTGTTTGGCATCACTTAAAGCAACATGCAAAATGAGGAGAGACTGTCCAGAGAGGAATATTAAAGATCACCATGGGAAAGAAGATCTAACAAAGCTAGCTAAGACTGAACTAAAAATGTTTGATTATTTTTGGCTTCACATAGGAGAAGGACAAATATATATTATTGAGATGGGATTTCATTAAGTTATATAAGTATCTCAGAGGTGGGTACCACGAGGATAGTGCCAGACTCTTTTCTGCAGTGCCCAGTGAGAGGAAAAGGAGCAATGGCCAAAACTAAAGCACCAGAAATTCCAGCTTAACACGGGGAAGAACTTCCTTACCTTGAGGGTGCCAGAGCACTGGAACAGGCTGCCCAGGGAGGTAATGAAATCTCCCTTTCTGGAGACATTCAAAATCCACCTGGATGCATTCTTGTGTCAACTGCTCTAGGTGACTTTACCTCAGCAGGTGGGTCTCCACAAGTCCTGTCCAATCCGAACAATTCTGTGATGATGAAAATATATTATTTATTAAATGTCATTAAATAACAACTGTAATGTTATTAAACATAGCTAAGAATATTATGGAAAACAACAAAGCACTTCCAAAAGCATCACTGCAGCACATCTTTCAGTATTTACTGCAGGGCAGGTGGCAGCCCTTCACAAACCTCTTGGGGTTTTTTTGATTCCCCCTCAGGAGGGGGAAAAAAAAAAAAAAAAAAGTGACTTGCTTGTGTATCACACGTGTTTGTAAACGGCTCTAGGAGAGTCTTCGTGAGCGGGAGCGAAGCCGCCCTCTGATCCCAGAAAAAAAAAAATTGAGCGTCTCCTTCGAGCCGGAATCGAACCAGCGACCTAAGGATTCCCGCGGGGCGCGCCTCTACAGTCCTCCGCTCTACCAGCTGAGCTATCGAAGGGACACAGCCGCCGCCCCCCAGCGGCCGCAGAAGGCGCCGCCCCGCCCCGCGCGCGGCTCTGCGCATGCTCGTGGCGGCGCCGGCGCTGACGGGGCCTGGGGCGGCCGGGGCACGGTGTGGAGCCGGGGGCGCGATGGCCGCCTCCGCTCGCTTGGTGTACGGACAGCGCAGGCTGGACTCCTGCCTGAGCCGCAAACCTTTGAGCGCAGCCATGCGTCGTGAAGCAAAACCAGGGCTGTTTAGAGCAGCACGCACACATCGTTTCCAAGTGTTAGCAGCACTCATGAGCTAGCGCAGTTAGTTATTCATTCCGCCGTGAACCACTGCTTGTGGGAAATTCGAATCCACACACTGCTGCGTCCGGTTCCGCGGGCCTCAGCGCTGGAAAGACACGGAGCTGATGGAGTGAGTCCAGAGGAGGGACACAAAGTGATCAGAGGGTAGAAACAACTCTCCTGTGAAGTCAGACTGAGAGAATTTCAGTTGTCCAGCCTAGAGACAGCTCCCAGGAGACCTCAGAGCACCTTCCAGTACCTAAAGGAGTTCCAACAGAGCTGGAGAGGGACTTTTTTCCGTGGGCATGTAGTAACAGGACAAGCGGTAATGGCTTTGAGAGAGTGGGCTCAGACTGGATATAAGGATGACATTTTTTACAATGAGGTTCATGAAATACTGGAAGAGGTTACCGGGAGAGGTGGTGAATGTCCCTTCCCTGAAAACACCCAAGGGCTGGGCCTCTGAGCAGCTTGGTAGAGTTGAAGATACCCAGTGTCCCTGCTCATTGCGGGAAGGTTGGAAGTAGGTGACCTTTAAAGGTCCCTTTCAACCCAAACCATTCTGTGATTTGATAACTGGCTACTCTGAAGCTATGGCATGATCTCAAATGTAATCAATCTAAGCTCTGGGAATGCCTTCCTCACCTCTCCTGCTTGCAAGCTCTTTATACACTGCATAGCCTTTATGTAAATGAAGAGTATTTGGGTTTTGTTGCAAGATCACACACTTTTCATGCAGCTGCAGAACAAGGATGTTCTTGTACTTCTGAAGGCTAAGGGATAATTAGAACAGAAACAACATTCCTAATCACAGCAGCATTGCTTGCTGCCTTCAGAGACCTCCTGGTTGTTTTCTTTGATGTCGTCTTGTGGGAGTAACCATAGAGTATCAGGCCAATGTGGAGTAAAGTGCTCCCCTCCCAGGGCCAGGTTTCTCCCCATGTAATGTAATGGTGTGTTAATTGGGTTAATTTGGGGGCGGAAAAAAATTGAAAAATTTAAGCCTAGAGTGGTGTTTTGCTTGGGGAAACAGCACTACCAGGCAGACAAACAGAGTTAAATCATAGAATCACAGAATTTGAAAGGGTTGGAAGGGGTCTTAGAGATCATTCAATCCTAACCTGACTGTCAGGACAGGGACACCTCCCACTGGGCCATGCTTGCTTTGTTCAGGCTTTATCAGGCCTTGCTCAAGCCTCATCCTGCATGGTCCTGAACACTACCAGAGTCGGGACCCCACAGTCTCCCTGGGAAGCGTGTTGCAGTGTCTCACCAGCCTGACAGCAAAGAGTTTCTTCCTAATCTCAAATCTAAATTTCCCTCCTCATTTTGTACCCATTACTCCATGTCCTGTCACTCCAGGTCCTCATGAAGTATGGATGATGAGATCAGATAGGGAAAAAGAAGAGTAAAACAGAGCAAAAGAAGTGGAATTTAAGAAGCCGGGATGGTGGGATGAGATGGAAAGCTACGACCGCCTCAACGTGCGACCAGGGCCGAGAACGGGAAAAAAAACATATGCGAGCCAGGCAGGAGTCGAACCTACAATCTTCTGATCCGTAGTCAGACGCGTTATCCATTGCGCCACTGGCCCCGCACGTATTGTGCCCTCACCCACCATTCTTTATACCCAAGAGCGATGGGCGCGGCGCCCCGCACAGCCCCCGACTGCCCTCAGGGCCCGGGCCCCGTCCCGCCCTTCCGCCAGGGGGCGCTCCCGGCGTTCCCGCCCCGCGACGGGCCCTAAGGCCCGCCCGAAAGCGGTGCGTGCTGCGCATGCGCAAGGCCAGCTGGCTACAGTCTTCCTGCGCCGCCGCGGCGTGAGTGGCAGGTCCCTTCGATAGCTCAGCTGGTAGAGCGGAGGACTGTAGCGGTTACGCCCCACGGGAATCCTTAGGTCGCTGGTTCGATTCCGGCTCGAAGGAGACGCTCAATTTTTTTCTGCCCTCTATGAGAAATGCTTTTAAACAATTTCTCTTTAACCTTTTGCAGATACGGTTGCTTTTCTCGAAGAGTTCCGCCCGCATCGCAAACCGATCCGTGCGCTGTGTCTCTCTCTCAGGAGCGGCTGTTCCTGCGGGAGCAGGGAATGCTGTGCCTAATGCAGGACTGCCAACACCTCCTGAATTTCTAAAGGAAAACAAGATGTGTGTTCATACTCCAACGTGCCACAAAGCAAGTCAGTGCAGGAGAATACCGGCTGAGATCCCTTTGTCTCATCGCAGTTAATTAGGATGTTGACATTCTGAGGGTCATTTTTCCAAGCCTCCTCTGTTCCAAATGTCTAGACACTGTTTTTACAGCATAAGGCTGTATCTACATACTGCCACAAAAAGAATACATTTTCTTATCGAGCCAACTGAAAGTGTTCAAGTCCAGGCTGGACAGGGCACCTCCCTGCTCGTGGCCAGGGCTTGGAACTGAATGATATTTAAGGTCCCTTCCTACTAACTCATTCTAAGATTAGCATGTACTGACTCTCTCCGTTAGTCAAAATCTGCATGTCTTTACCAGTATCTATCTATTATAGATGTCAGCTACCACACAGTTGTCCTGTCTTACTGCCTTCCCAACCCTGGGATGGGTGAAACTGGCCTGAAGGACTGAGTTCTCTCGTGTGAAACTCGGTACCCATTCATCTCTCAATGAAAGGAGAAGTTGGATGTGATGACTGAGCTGACTTCAGTTTGTGAAGAGAAGGAAGGGGGTTATGGTTATCTCTGGTCTTTCTCCCTGGTTTGTAACATAACAGCACACTCTTTCCTCTTCTACAGGAGATGATAACACAGAAAAAGAAATCAGTAATTTTAACTGTGCTCCGTTTAGCGTGATTTTCAATGCTTTTTAATGATTTTACTCTACAAAGAGGCAGAGATGTAATTCTTTTTGACTGAAATCATATCAGTATTGATTCTTATACAAGCTAGACAATCAAATTAAGTGACATGCAATTATATCTGAAGTTTTTTGTGTTAAGCATTGTGGCTTATCCCACAAACTTGTTGTGGGGAGCAAAAGTGCACAAACTACCTAAATAACTAGTTACATGGTGGTACACCTAAATTGTCTATGCTGCCTCTTGTGTTTGGTGTTTTAAGTGGATCTGGGTATGTTTTAATATCTAAGCATGCAAAGGAACAGATCTTTGAGAATACATCTAGCCAAAACAGTTGCTCCTTGTCCGTTTTCAATGCTTGGGCTTTTGTGGTTGCAGAGACTGGATACCAGCCTAGTGAGAAATATTCCTGTCTTGTAGCACACCCAGATTATCTGGCACTCTGTGCTGGCCCTCAAACTGCAGAGTGAGGTGCTGGATGTCTCAGGATGTCTGCTGTTGTCCTCAGCAGCGCCATTGTTCCACTCTGCACACACCTTTTGCTGAGAGAAACTGTTCCATATAGATGCTGATTCCAGTAAACTACCATGTTACATCACTTTTTGACACTGATGATTTTTTTTACAAGCATTCTGCATTAAGTAAAGGACTTACAATGTGTGGCCATAGCTCTGGCTGTTTTGCATGAGCAGGCACATCTGCTGCAATCCAAGAGCTAGTTCCTTTTCGGGGAAACCCTGAGTTGCCATTTGACACTTGCCAGAGTGCAAAGCCATAACTTTGGACAGCTGTCTCAACAGCTTCTCTAGCTGTTACCGGAATGAAGCTGCTAGTGTGGCAAGGTGAAGGGAGTGCTACAATTCATACATACAACCTTTATTAGTCAGGGTGATTTACAGCCAAGGTGGGTTTGAATACATGGAAGTTTACATATAAATAAATGTAGCAAAACAGAGAAAAAAATTGAGAATCTGTACATTTTGAGATTTCTGGGTGTGCAACTGAACTGTACACAAAACCAGATAATGTTAGCATTATTATGTATTCATGTTAGGAACTTTTCTGGAAAGCAAACAAAGGAGTAAAATCACATTGAAGAGCTAAGTCCTGAAATCCTTATTCATCCTTTCTCCACAAGTCCTCAGAACAGCTGATCTTAACATCAGTGAGAGACACAAATGCTCTGGTACTTTAAAAACTAAGTTTCCCATTTGAAATTAAGCCATGAGTTCAGCCACTCAGATCATTAAGCTGCAAGTCCTGGACAACTCCCTCAGAGGCTTGGTCACTGGTTTGTTTTGAGGTGTTTTGCTAACTGAGATAATGCGTTATGGCTCTTCTGTACAGAACCCTGTGTCTGTAAAAGGGATTTACAAACATGCAGCAGCTTGTCCATCTTTGCTTCACACTGTGAGATCGAGTCATAAATCTTTCCCAAGAAGAAGCTCGCATTTAGAAAGTATAAATAAGAACAACATGACTTGCGGTACATCTCAAGCCCATAGAGAAAATTTCCTTGATTTTGGTGAACTTTGGCTCTGGCCCTCTAGACCCATCAGAGGTGTTGCATCTGAAAAAATTCCCCAGTTGCTTGTGCTATTATGGGATTTACTTCTTCCTCCCTGGCTGTAGGCCTTCTCTGTAGCTGTTGTTGAAATCAACGGTGCAATTCTCAGTGACTTCCGAGGCAAAAGGAGGATGGATTTCATGTGGGAAGGGATTCCACATGTAAAATGTAGCTTTACACCAGACTTTTCTCTCTTTCAGCTCTCTTCTGGAAATAGCCACTAGGTAACATTTGGACATTTTCACACTAAATTTCTCTAGCAGACAGTGAAATTTAGGAAATTACTTCACCTGCAGATTTGTTATGTATTATGTGCTCTCCCTGCTCCTTCACTGGGGATAACATCCTATGCCAGAACCAACACCCTGAAAAGGGGAACAGTGAAAAAAGCCAAAAGAGGAGTGTGTGTGCTGGCGTCCACAGCACCATACCCAGTCTCTGGGGTCTGTCCATCTCACAGCACCCCAGGGCTGTCTGATCCATCCCCTCAACAGGAAGATGTGCAGCACTTGGTTGCCACAGGAAAGACATGCCTCTGGGGTCATGTCTCCTCAGTGGCAGGATGGTGTCACCAGCCCCCCTCTGCTGGCACCACCGGGTTGGATGGACACATCCTCAGTGGGCAGGTAGGATGCCAGTCTGGAGTTATGTACATTTGAGTGGTTTCCAAAATCATTGCAACTGAGGGCAAGAGGAGCCTGTGGATTGGAGGGAAGAGAGTGCCTGTACACAACTCTGGCCATGCCAGGCACTTCCCTCGTTTTTGAAGCAGAAAACCAGGGCCATTTCTGAGGGCAATGTGCATGTTGGCTGTCCCCAGTGAGCAGATATATAACCTGAACAGGAAATAATGGTCCTGAAAATATCCTTCTGTTATGGGACTTTTTAAGAAACACCGAAAGTAGTATGTCTTGACTTTGGAGTTAGAGCTGGTTCTATAAAACAGCTTCTTTTCCCATATATTTAGCTGAATGAGATTTGATGTCAAAGGTGAGAATAGAAAGAAGATAATGTTTCACAACTGCGGGATCCAATTTTAAGCAAGGGAAGAACACTTTTAGATAGTTATATATTCACCAGCCTGTATAATTTAGTGGAATATTGTGACCCCCTTTAGACCACAGCATGCAAAAATAGCAAGTACACAGAACTGACAATGATTGGTGTAAAATTATCAATAAGGAGAAATTCAGCTGCTTCAGGCTTAAACTATGTCAAATCAGTGAGGTGCTAAGCTTAAGATCTAAAAGATCTGAACATACACTTCATTCCTGCCTCTTTATTTAAAGTCATGCCACGTGCTCTTAAAGCCCCTGTGCCTGGCACAGAAGAGAAGTTTCAGCCTTACCCCAATGAGCTGGTGAGGAGGACGGTCACTCCTTTGCTGCTTGCGTTCCCTGCCAAGACCTTGCTGCTCCCACAGTCCCAGTGCCTGTGCTGGTGTGCTGGCTCCCAGCCCAGTGCCAGCAGGGCAGTAGGGCCACACGCCAAGGGCAGGGTGGAATAAGCCAGCTGGCAGAAAGCTCTTGGCAGGGGACCAAAAGGAGGAGCTTTACCACAAGCCTGTGGGAGGAGGATAGAGGCTCTGGGACAGCCCAGGGACGGCCTTCCACTTCCAGTAGTCTTTACCCTTTGCCTTTGTCTCATGGGTTTGCAGCAATTGCAGGGAAAGACACAGAGCCTATGTGTGCTTCTAGGTGAGGCTCCTGGATTTGGAGTGACCTGCACCTTAACAACCATCAGAAAAATCTCCTAGCACTTTGTCTTGGCTCAGGATTTATAATTTATAATTGCCAGAGCTGGGTCCCAGCAAGCCACTGGCTGCCCTCCAAAGAGCACCTCTTCTCTGGGAAGGAGAACCCCATCTGTCTTGCCACCAACTTTCTCCCTGAGACCTGATAAAGAGCACTTCTGGGGCTCCCTCATAGGAGTGTTTCACATCCAGAAAAAGTGCTGCATGCAAGGAAAACTCCTGGGGCAGGGAGAGACAGCTAGTGTGTCCATAAATGGACTCAAGACTGTGTCTGGGAGGTAAACAGATGAGGGCAGGGAGAAGACCAGCTATACCAAAGGGAATATTATTGGAGGGAAAGATGATTTGAAGCTGTGAGAGACCAGCATGCTCTGTACAGGCCATAGGTATCTCCATGCACACAGTGCAGGCAGGTATCAACAGCCTATTGGAAGTAGCATAGAGGGACATTCTGCCTTGGTAGGAAATTACTCTCAGGTTACTCTTGATTAGCCAGAAGACAGCTATGAACACAGGCTGCAGAACTTATCACGTGGTTTTCTCACTGTGAGAGTCAGTGAGAAGCCCCAGCAGACCACTGGCCTGCCCTAGGACTCCGTGCGATAGCTCCGGTGGCTGTCCCCAATCAGTTGTGTCTTCTCCGTTACGTTAGTCGGCTGAAGCGTAATAGGAGTTTCTCCATCTAAATTGGAGAGGATAACAAAGATTACTTTAAGAACCCTTCACTTGCTACCAAAGTCAGATTTCTTGTTTGCACCACAACATTTCATTCATTGTTCTGGTTACAGCTTAATTTGGTTTCACAGACAGTTGTGTGGGTACCAGACTGCCCACACCAAGCCTCCAAATGCCTACAAATACTCCTATTTTCCATACAATAGCAGATTTCTGGGTGTTGCTGCTGCTGTTAGACTGGACTTTTGCTCTGCCTGGTGCTTTGCAGAGCTTTCAGGCTAAAGGTTCCTGCCTGTTCTAATAGCAAGTGCTTGTTCCTACAAATGGCTGAATATAATCAGTGCTGTTGTGAGTCAGCAAGCACTAACCTTGACAGTGTTTATGAGAATGGGACAGAAATGAGTCTTGAGGAAGGCAGAGTTAACAGTAAAGAAGGAGGAGAGTTAAAATGAAAAAATGCGTGAGCAGTAATAGTAATACACTTGAGAGGAGATATATCCTGAAGGATATATCCTGAAAGCCAGCTAGTTAAATAAAAATGTTAAATTGAATTTGAAGTCTTATGTAATGTATATGCAAGAGGACTCTGGGAATAACTGTTTTAATGGATTTGGAACTACCGAAACTTCATATTATCACTATATAAATTCTTACTGCTGTGTACTTTCTCACTCCGTGCAATTTTGTGTTTGCTTTTCCAATATATCTATAAAAAATTAATTTGTTGTAGAGTGGAGGGAGGTAGAAGTGAAGTCTTTACAGAGTTCCTTGGTGCCTAGTGTGTTCTATCTGATAAGGAACAAGGTTTGGCTGCCCTTCTCCTGGGCCTCTTTCAAACGCATGTTTTTTGGAGGGAGAGAAGTACTCAGGTCTCAGAGACTGACTTTTACAAGTTCAGCCATCTTTGTGAAATGTTTCATATGAAAAACTTTGGACTATCTATATCTTGATACTAACACAGTCTTCACAGTAATTGAATAAAAATTATTACTTTTTTTGCCAAATGACCAAATGTTCAGCAAAAAAAAATCTCATCTGACATTTCCTTCTGTTTACATGACAGTTGATGGGATGAATCATGGGCAAAAGATGTAATGTACAGGAGTAACTTAACCCAGAGCAGGAATCTAATTGCATGCCATACGGCTTCCACTCAGTGGGGGTAGAACAACTTTGACTCTGTCAAGGTGAAAGGCAAGAATGATTAAATGCCAAGCAGCTTCTCTGTATGGGCAATTCCATATTTAGACACAAGGTCAAAGACAGACATGTTTCATAACTTCTAAAAGTATATGAGTAATTAATGCTTCGAGCTCAGCTCAGGCTCATATTAGTTTGGCAGTTCCAATCCATTTTTAAGTTGCTGTGTGTTTTCTAGAGTTTTGAGCAGCATTCACTCCCACCCACTTGTGCCTTCAAGTTGTTCATTTTCTGGAAGATTGTTGATGGAGGGCAGAGATTAGCAGTTCATTTTGCCATGATACCCAGGTGTGCAACAGGAGAATAGGACCCACTGCAAATCTGTTGCGTTGCCTCCAGCTGATCTGCAGACAGCTCTTAGCTGACACTCTCACCAAGCATTTTGCTGCTTGCACCCTTTTAAGATTTATGATAGGGTATTTTAGCAGAACAGGGACCCATGGCATAATAAACTGTACAAATATAGTCTGCTAATGGCAAGCTGCAGAATGGAGGTGAGGCAGAATTCACAGTTTAAACTGCTTTCTATAGATAGCTCCTGCTCACTGTTCGCCTACATTTGTATCATATGGAGTGTGGAGGAGACAATGAAGTGATAAAAACTTATTGCTTCTGAGTTGGGAAAGTATTTTTCTACTCAGGTTCTTTTATTCTTTTTCTTTTTCTTTTTTTTTTTTTCTGTCCCAGAATTCATTTTCTGTAAAATAAAAGTTGGTCTAGAAATGCCTTGCTTTGTTCTTACAATAACTGAACAGAGGAGAACAGACTGCGCTGCCAAACTGCTTTGAGTGCATTCTTACAGCCTGAAGTACAAAGGCAATCCAAATTCTGATACCACCTCCTCCGGGAACACAAAAGTTAACAAAAATTTTGCCATCAACTTCAGTGGAAGCAAAATCTGTCAACCTGCCCCATGTATGTGGGAAAGTGATGAAGCGTTGCACGTGTCTGTGCTGCAGACGAGCAAGTGATACTTCCCTCTGCCAAGTGCATTTTGACAGGTTACCTGTAACATCATGGCATGATACCACAAATTACTTTATTTTGCACCTTTCTAATGTCATGTTTGATCTGAAACACTAAAAATGTCATGTTTAAAATGTAATAAACCAAACATAGCATTTAATTCTTGGTCATTTGCTCTATATTAGGTCAGAGTTTTCTGCTACAAATCAAGAGTTATGAGGAGAAATTGTTGTAAGCTAAGTATGTGCCAGGGCTTGCAAACCCCTAATTTCCTTTAGTTCTCGTGGTCATGTTACCCCTGGAAGTACAGGCTGTAAAATGAGGCTCTCAAGGGAGACACTGAACTAGCTGAGCACTAGAACTAGTCAAATTTATTTGACTAAAATCTTCTTCTAGAGGAATATAAATTCCCCTAGAAATTCTCTTTTGCTAGAGAAATAGCAGTTCAACAGAATTGAAGCTTTTGGCATGATTGTGTTGATTTCACTGGCAATTCACTTTGCTGTTACATTTTAGGGAATGGATCACTGAATCTTTTGCTTCACACTTCTTTCTTTTTCATTAATAATTATATTTTATGGTATGTTAGTTTGAGGAATAAAATCAACTGCGTAAAACCTTAATTTTGTTAATGAGAAATGTGAGGAACTGTAACACTGTTATAGTCATGTCAGTTTGATAGTTGAAGTCTAAATCTCAACTCTTTGGAGCAGCACAGCCAGCACCAGGCAGCTCACACTGAGCACAACTGCTAAGGGCTCAGTCTCAGAGGTTTTTAGCATCAGGAATTGTGATGCTTTATCAGTGATGTGTTCCTCAGAAAAGCAATGACTGATTAAAAGTATTTGGATAGTTTTTAGTGTGGCCTCAGCAAGAAATTCTGGTTAGCAATACTGTAGATGCTGGGGACAGCAGGAAGCAAAGAAATTAATTACTGGTTAGAATGCTCAGTTTGTGCTCAGAGGGCATGCAAAGAACTTGCATCCTAATAGAATCTCCTCTTCCAAAATTAAATCCTCTGCACAAGTGATTACAGTTTGTTTCTGAATTACATACAGGAACAGTTCTGTTATTTACCTAAAGGAAGGCATGAGTCTCAATTTCTATGGCTCAGCATTCAAAAATGCATAGTCTTTGCTATTCTAAAAGTCAGCTGTGTCTTTCTGGCCAGCATGTCTGAAGTTGGGGCAACAAGGGAAGAAGGAAGGGAGGATGCACGCTTTGATCTTGTTGTAATTCTTTTTTTTTTTTTTCTTTTTCTTTTTCTAAATGCACTGTCTGTTTTCCTTTCAGGTGCAGAAAAGATGCTCATGTTATCCTTTGTCACAAAGCTTTTATTTTTATTCCTTGCTCTTTTTAAAAATAAAGAGAATTCTACTTTACTGAGACTTGCTTGTTTTGATTAGGAGGAAAATGTAACTGAACAGGAGAGTAGGAAAGGTATAAACATCTAGCTTTCTTCAAACTCTACCTATATATTTAATATTGTCTTTCAAATACTTAAAATATGAAAATCCACATTGTGTTAATTTTTCAGACTGGTACTTTGCTAAGCATTCAAAATTAATATTTAAAATTTGTCTCAGTGAGACTCGCTGGGAGTAAAGGGATGTCAGGGGGGCCTAAAATTAAAGAATACCAATATCTTCTGGTAGCTGTGCCAGAAGGAGAGAGCAATTATTTTTGTGCCACTGGGGAATTTTATGCTGGATTTTGAGGGAGAATTTAAATTAAAAATAAACCAAATTAAAAATAAACTAACAAAATGGGCAGAAATTAGACACTCTGATTCTTCAAAGTTCTATCCTTCTACTTCATACTTGGCTTTGGTATCATAGACTCATGAAAAGCAAGACCCGTTTTAGATTAGCACTTTTCAGGTGCCTAATGGGATAGAGTTTATTAGGTTTGTCTCAAATAAGGTATTGTGGTTATAAAGTTTTTACTAGTAGTTTTTATTGCCTTTGCAGAGACTGATCAAGTATGATCAGTTTTTAAGCTGACTGTGCTTACCTTGATATGCCTCTAGGCAAAATCAATTTAAAAACACCACCACACGTTGGTGTTACAGTTATAAAAATAGCATTTGTTTCAACTACTACAAGTGTTTTGTTACATATTTATGGAAGGGTAGATTTGTGTGAAAAGTTGGGGGGGAAAAATTTCTTACTGCTAAGGGAACATGACATTTGCAATCTGGCAGTGCTATTTTAAGCATAATCAACGTAAGAATATAACACTATAAGATCTTCCATAACAATGGAAGAGAAAAAGAGTGAACTGACTTCTTAGGTTCTTCCTCATAAAAACCTCCATAATCTTAATCATAGATTATATAAATTTGCAACTGAAAAGTGTCCTCAGTCTTTCCCTGGTACCTTAGGTTCTTTTTGCTGGAGCAAGGGTCACTGCATTTCTCACCCTGTACATATCTATTCAGTCTGAGATGTTTCTGCTTCCCCTGAATATGAAGGCAAAACTGCCCCTCTGTGGCACACTAGGACAGAGCTCTTTGTTCAAAGCACGTATGCCACACTAGTGCCAAATTAAGAAATCACCTCCATCAACCCTAGGCATAGCCAAAACCTGAACATGCAGCTGGGGGAATGCAGCAAAGCCAAAAAAAGAGGTTGACCTGCTGTGAAGGTCATTTTGCTGCCATAGGCCCATGTTCTTGGCTTCTAAGTTCCCTGTTCCTCTTGCCCCTAAGTTAGCGCTTGCCTACTCCTCCATGAAGCACCCCAGAGAATTTAATGGGCCAGGAACTACATACATTTTTGAGAGGATTAATTTGCACCTGGATTTTATCCAAGGCCTGGGTAAGGTAGAATTGGTACTGCCAGTGCAGAAGAGAGTGAGCAATTTGAGGGCTCGATGGGACAGGGACAGGACCATGGGAGCTCCCATGCATACTCTTCTGGGTTACTGCACAACCTTACTGTTGGAAACTTTGCATATTTCTTGAAGCTTTCTCTTGAATGGATACAATATCTACCACAAGTAGGAATAAATTTTACAGAACTAAAGTCTGAATGACAGCTTATTCAGGTCAATCTGATGTGACAGGCATCAGTCCAGCAGAGCCTAATATATGAGGATCCTGGGTCATGGGATCTAGGATATGAAAGAATGTGGGCTTGGGGACTAGAGGGTGAACATTGTCTCTTAAAATAACCCCTAAGACTTTTATTGTGTGTCTCATATATGTATAGATATAGGAGCTATTTAGTTGTAAGTGCCATAAGTTTGGTTTTGCATCAATACATAATTTGGGAAGTTCCCTGGGTTGTAGTCTTAGCTAGAGTGAATTGGCATGTCTCCACTGAAGTCTGGAAGCAGCCTCAGCGCTGTGAGCAGAACACCTGGACTACAGGCTTTAAAGATTGTTTTGAACAGCTTTGCCACATGGTAAGCCCCTACAATACACACCTCTTTCCATGTCGTTCTTAATTTGCTCTTCCAAATCTTCTGGAGACACACAAAACTCCTGCTGTTCCCCTTCGGGTGCCTTAGGTTTACACTTTCCACAGCAACAGTTGAAGCAGCAGCAGAAGCAGCAGCAGAGGTAGCAGCCCGTCAGCAAACCACAGACTGCAAACAGGCCCTGGGTCAAACACAGCGGGATGAAAATCCTGTCAGCAGTGACCTTCTTCAAACTTGTGGCTGTCTCTTACAGCTGAAGGCACAATGTCAGAGGAACTCTGGTTCCTAAGTGCTTGGCACTCAGAGGAGTCCACCTGAGTCCCAGTGCCTGAACAAGGGCCAGATCTTCCAAAGCCCTCCTCACCCACAAGCTCCTACTTGTTACTTAGGACCACATCCACAAAGGAGACACCAACCAAAAGGCCTCCACATGCCCAACATTTCAAAGTCAGTTGTTCTGCTGATGGCCCTCAGAAAAACCCTCCAGGCAGTATGCAAAACCCCACCCACCTTAAAATGACTCATTTCCATCTTTAAAATGACTCATTTGCCCAAATCATTTTTGCAAACACTTATTTACTGGCAAGCTCTTGCCAATAACAAAGCTGAGAGAAAAAGAAGCAGAGACCCAAATGCATCCCACATAATTCTGGGCACTGAACTGAGGCATCTAGTTTAGGACTGTAGCTGCTATGGACTCCCCACACAGTCAAAGGGAAGTTAAAAGCCCTTCCAGGGGGAAATTCAGCCATAAGAGTATTTGAATTGCCCATTGTGGGTGTCTCTCTCTCTTCCCATTAGCCTGTGCAGGACCACACAGATGACATCTCCTAAATTATAATCCTCAGACTGTGGTTTCTTGATCTGGGGACTCAGGTAGCCAGAAGTTACCACCTTTGCTCACTCTTGTCCCCATGGCACAAAGCATAGAGGCTTCAGGAAAGCCAACACAATTGCCTGGGGCCATGACCAGAGATCTTACTAAGAGTCAAGAGCCAGAAAATTTAAATTTACAGAGCTTTCTTCCTTCAGACGAAGTCAGTGCCTGGGTTCACAGCACAGCTTTCCAGATGTTCAGGTGTGCTGCATCACAGCAATGGGACCTGTTGGAGGGGAGCCTTTAGGGTGACATTGCCAGTCTGTGCTCCATGGGGATGTGACAGCAGCCTGACTCCTGACCTAAGGTAGATCCAGGATTACATGGAGATGTTTGTGACACAGAAGTAATCTCCATGGACATCTCTTCATGGACATAGTGGTATAAGAGCAAAGAAAACACAGTGACATTCCTGGAAAGCAAATCAAAGCTGACGTGCAGAAATAAATGGAAAGAGGGTAGATTTAGACTAGCTATTAGGAAGAAATTCCTCATTGTGAGGGTGGTGAGGCACTGGAACAGGTTGTCCTGAGAAGTTATGAGTGCCCCATCCCTGGAGGTGTTTAAGACCAGGTTGAATCGATCTCTGAGCAACCTGGTCCAGTGGGAGGTCCCTCTGCACATGGCAGGGGGGTTGGAACTGGATGATCTTCCAAATCAAACCATTCTATGATTCTCTGAATGTGTGGGTAAGAGCAGCATAGCTTTGTGGCCACCAGGTATATGTGGAGGTACAGCTAGGCTTTAGCATTATAGTTATCCAGTCTGTCCTTTGCTAACTAGTTGTTATATTCCTAGGACAACGTGCTGCTGAGGAAGAAAGCAAGCAAACTTACTTTCTTGACAACAAAATGACTTGTTGTCAATTGTCAAACTATTGACAACAGAGCTATGCAAATAGTATTATGTATGCATGTCTGAGCTAACATCAGTGGGGGCCAACTGGAGCATCTTTGAAGATAATAAGACTATTTATATGCCTAATACTAATATAAGCATGTATCTAGAGTGAGCAAGGTAGTTTTAAATTAAAAGAAGGACACTAATTTTTGTCTTAAAATGCTTTCCTTCTAATGGACACCCAAAATGGTGCCATAATCCCTGAAATAAGTTATCTGACTGTTTATCATTTATGCCGTAATGGAAAATATATCACCACAATGTATAGCTTGAAAAAAAATACAGAATGAAAGTGTTTAGAGGGGAAAACACATTGAGTTTATTCATGATACTGTTAATGTTTCAACATTTCTTGTGCTTATATGATTATAGTTATTTAATCAAAAAATCAGTTTACTGATGTCATCAATAAACAGTCTCCATGGTAGAGGGTGAATTGGGTTTTGCTAAAACAGTTAAATAAACAACCCCTATGTCTGCCAGTGGAGAAGCAATTCCAGTTCCCATTACCCATGTCTGCATGTTCCAAGTTTAATATGCCTGCTAAAAAGTCGAGCACTCTGAAAAAGGACTGTAATTTTCATTTTTCATTTCTCTTTTCATTTGAGTTTCCTTACTGCTAATGATAAAACTCCTCACAACTGTCAGATTTTCCCAGGATGCATGTGCCGGGAAGAGAAATGTTTGCAGTCAATGAGGAAGATAACAAGCCAAGGCTATGGTCCCTACTGTCCTTCACCAGAATGGAGGAAATCAGGAGTCCAGAGGTCATCTGCAGATGATGCCTCAGACTCAAATAGTATTGTGATGACCAATATAAAAATTTCAAATTGACCCAGCACTTGTGCATGAGTTAAAAATAAATGAGAAATAGTAAGCTCATCTTGTAAAAAAACACTTGGCCTCTTAATACTTTGGGAGTGGTAGGTTTTGTGTTTGGGGAGACATAGAGAGACCACCTGTGATAATCCTCAAATGACTCTATATACATATTCTGACATTTTTTACAAAATTCTTGAAAACCAGTGATTACTTTGCTCTTCAGCATTTCTTGTCTCACCTCTGGGATAGAGCTTGCTTGAAGCAATCCTCACATTTCTCCTTTAGTTGTTAGGGACTTATTAGCTTATCTCTGTACTCCCCACTGCTCTCTTTATGAGTCAAAGCCACAGTGGTTATTTCTGTACCTGATTTTATGACCCCAGCAGATTTTATACTCCATAAAATCTCCATTAAAGATCACCAAATAAAAGAAAAATAGCAGGGGAAAAAAAGTGAATAAATTATTTTTGCCAAAATCTGTTAGGGGCATCAACACCGTTGCCTTCTTCAGTGCTAAGGCCACCTAACTGTGACAAAGAGGCAGAAGGAGAGGGTGGACAGCAAAGACAGGGGGGATGATCCATCAGGAGATGACAGCAGCTATGGTGCGGTGTCCAGCCTGCAGCAGGAGGCAGCTAGAGCAGCTGCAAGCAGGCAGCCTCCAACCAGCCTCTGAGGGGCAGCACCTTTGGAAGTTTAATTCAAACACCAGTACTTTATTCATTGGTTTCATGCAGTGTTCTGCATTTGGGCAGCTTCTGGCTCATCCTGATTCAGAAGTCAGATTATGGTTTCACAGACCCCCAAAGTGCCCAAGTGACTTCCCAGCTTAACAGGGGAATGTGGGGCAATGAAGCACTGGCCTGTTCCTTGCTGAACAAAGAAATCTGTGTTCCACAGTTCTCAGATAAAAACTGTCATAGCGTGCTTGCTTCAAACAGTACAGATCACCTTCCTATGTATTCCAGCTCAGTCCAGCAGAGTGCTTTCCTGTGCTTCTGTGGCTGGAAACAAGTGCGGACTGCATGGATTTTACACATTTGCAATTCTGTTTGTTGCATATCTGTAATATTTCAGTATTTGCAGAAACACTTGAATTTGATATGTGAAAATATCAGAAGACACCAACATAATTAGGGAACAAATGAACCCAACTCCTTCAAGACTAGAACAGCCCCTTATGTGATTCTTCTTGAGCAATAGCAGGGTTTTGATGTATCATTCTCTTCCTGTCCTACTCTCTTCCTCCATTCCACTCTTCTAACCTTTTGTCTGAGTTCCTTTCTCTCACTCAGTCACCAGGGCACGTATATAATGCTGTATAATGCTGTAATCACAGTGTTATTATTATTATTATTATTATTATTATTATTATTATTATTGCTTACTTATGTTGTGTGCTATATATAGCAAAAAAGACAGCTAAAGTTGTACTGTAGTAATTTATTAATTGGTTGTCACATAAATGGGACTACTTGTATTTGAATAGTGAGTCATTTTTATTTAGTCATTACAGAAAAGAAAGTCAAAATTAACCTGGAGCACTAGATTCAAATCTAATTAATGTCTTAAACTGTTACAAAACATGAACTATAATTATATACCAGGTTTAAAAAAAGACAAAACTTTCCATATTAGTGCTAGTCTGACCTTACTTTACCATCTGCCACTGTCGATTTTCCAGATAATATTGTTTTATTAAGTTTTTAGTTTAGAGTTAGATCATACTATTTTTAAGCCTGTAGAGAGATCGTGTTTTTCAGGGAGTTCCTTGTGTATGTAATTGTCAGCGTGCATTGTAACATTTGATTTCCAAAAGAAAATAACAGCTTACCTTTGCCCACCAGCTTGAGAGCATGAAGTAGGTGTTAACATTTTCCTCACCAAACTGTTCTGCCACATAGAGCCCTAATGATCCATACTTGTCATATATGTTTCGCTTGGACAGATCAGTCAGGGTTGCATGAGCATTGTTGATCTCTTTAAATTTTTCTGCAGCCTCTGGATTGTCTGGATTCTTGTCAGGATGATATTTCAGAGCCAATTTTCTTAAATATGAGACATGAACAAAAAAAAGAGGGAAAACAAGTCATCTGTATTTGTGCATGTATACAGACAGAAAACATTACAAAAAACTTTTTCAGAGAGTTATAATAATTCTGAACTGTGTGTTCAGCCTTCTTTTTTCCAGCTCTGATGTACTCAGTGGAAGAAAAGTGACACAAAGGAACCAAACATGAAAGTTTTGATGAAAGAGGTGTGCCTATTACACTGAGAATGAACTTTGTGTATTGATACCTAGTCAGCTACTGTGTTAAAGCAGACAGTGATATATGATGAAAGCACAGATTGCAATATGATAATAAATCACAGGCATTTGTTGCATTATGACTGCCAACTCATTTACATCATTTAGCAGGTTTTAGCAAAGATAAAGATTTTTTAAAGGTTGTTTAAAAACATGATGATCACACTGCTTATCCAGGCAACTTTATTTTCTTTATAGTGAAGGAAATTCTGTATTCAATTGCCTATCAATAGTAGCTACATTAAAATATTGTAAACAGTGTCTGTGTTTGCAGAAGCCCAGACAGTGATGATGGAGAACAGTTAGGAGTTGCAATAGAAGGAGAGCATCTTTTCGAAGCACAAGGTGGAAAAGCAAAATGACTTAATCCCGGTTTCAAGTGCCTGTCTTTTGGCCTAATTCCCCACTGCTGCACTTCTGAGAAAATCCTTAAAGCATTTAAAGGGAATTGTCATAGGAACCATCATAGAATGGTTATTTTCATAGGATCATGGAGTGGTTAGGGTTGGAAGGAACCTTAAAAATCATCTAGGTATGCCCCCTCCCATCATGGGCGTGGACAACTTCCACTAGACCAGGTTGTACAAAGCCCCATCCAGCCTGGCCTTGAAGACTTCCAGGGATGGGGAATCCACAGCTTTCCTGACCAAGCTGTTTCAATGCCTCATGACCCTGACAGTAAAGAATTTCTTCCTAATATTCAATCTAGACATATCCCTTTTTAGTTTAAAGCCCCTTGTCCTATTCATTCAAGTCCTGGTAAAAAGTTCCTTTTCAGCTCTCTTGCAGGACCGCTTTAGGTACTGGAATGTTCTCTAAGGTCTCTCTGGAGCCTTTTCTTATCCAGGCCAAACAACACCAACTCTCTTAGCCTGTCTCCATCTCTCTGATCATCCTCATGCCCATTCTCCGGACTTGCTCCAGCAGGTCCATGCCCTACATATCTTGGGGTGTCCAGAGCTAAATGCAGTAATCCCTGTGTGGCATGAGAGTGGAGTAGTCTCAACTAGTTTGGGCTGCTTATGTCATGGGAAGCCAAAACTAGAACAGTGTTTGACACTGCTTTTTTCTCCCTGACTGTACTCAGCACTATGGCATTTGAGGACAGGTACAGCTTGAAAAGTCCTGTGTATGACTCTTGGCTCACTGCACTGGGGAAGCACAGCATCGAGAAAAAACGGTTTGCTTCCAACCATCTTGAAGCATGGTAGTGTGAACTCACACACACTTGCAAAACAAGCATAGACAGAAGTGTATATTTTCAAAAATCACCACTCCCAGTAAAGAACTTGCAGTCTCCAGGACATTTATTTAATGACTAGTGCTGACCTCTAGTGGCTCTAAAGTGATATAGTAGTGTTTTAAGCTGATTGAATCACAGCCAAGATATGTTTCATTTTGTAAATAACCTCTCAAAATATTTTGAGAGCTGGCCATAATTTCTATGACCAAAAATACTATTTGTGGTGTGAAGGCAGTGTGCCTACCCTTCCTCTAACAAATTCAACCTCAGACTAGAATCATACTTGATTTCCTTCTGAAGTCAAAGTACAGGTTACTCCTCCAGTACTGCTTTGTTCCTGAAGACAGTTCCTGCCTGGAAGACATTCTGCCAATATGAAGATTGATATGAGCCTGGGAACAGCTTCTGCCACCTATCTCTTCAATTCTGTTGAACTCAAGTCACAGAATCATAGGTCATAAACAACTCCTTAAACATGTGTCTAGCATGTTCAGTCATATTTAATACACTGTGCATATTGCACCTTAAACACAGAGTTTTGATCATGTTTAACATGTGCCCTAAACACAATAAAAAAAATAAATATGAGAAATGAAAAAACAAGCTAAGTCTTGCATGACTAATGACATTATGTGTCATCCAAGTATTTAAGTAAATTATGCAATCTATCCCGTTTCTTACCTGAAAACAAGCCTCAACAATTAGGTAAGGTTAAAAAAAAAAAAAAAAAAAAAAAAAAGGAAGTATCACTTTTGAAAACCCATGTATGTTTGCAGGCATTGGACAATCAATTTTCAGCCTTCCTTTTTTTTCCCAGAGACCCAAAGACATCTTCGGTCTGACCTACATCCCAAACCATCTTATAAAAAATAAGAATTTGAACAGAATGTAGTTTTAAAGAGAGGGAACACATTAGTTCAAATGTCACTTTACATGGCATTGTTTTAGACTACTAACAGAATAACTCTCAGCAATTAGCGAAAGACAATTTATGGTCTTATTTTGATTTTGGGACAAATGTCTTCACTAAAAAGAGTACATTACCAAAATGATTCCCTGTGCACTGAAATGACATATACTAATTGGAGATGATTTAGCAATGGGAAAAAGATCTAGATATTAGCAATGCAATTCATACGAGCGAGACAAAGGACTCTGCTAGGTCCAAAGCAAGAAACAATAAGAATAAGGAGAAAAATTATGTGACACAACACAAAGTAATAGCTACATGGTAGTGTGGGTACCTGTGGGTTCCTGGAAAAGTGACATTCCCAGTTATGTAATAAACAGGGCTCATTATGACAAAAAAATAAGACAAAAAAGTAGACAGTGAAATGACAAAAAGGAGTTTGTAGGCTACTTCCTGTGCCAAAACCACGGGTTTATGTCCATTCATATTTTTCTCGTGGTGAATTGCCTTCACCACCATAGGATCACTGCCCACTACAGCCCTCCACAGCAGCAAGCAAGTTTGGGAGAGAAAAGTGACAACAAACAGAGAAACAGCTATCCCACAAGATGAATAACTGTGCCTTAGATAGATAAGGCACACTTGTGGAAATGAGGTCAGTGAAATAAACTCAAGACCTCTGTCACTGGGAGGCTTAGGCTGAAAAGAGTCAAGTCAGACTCTGATACAGGGCCGGGTCTGATCAGGGTGCTTTTGAATGAAGATGGCATTGTTTTGAAAACAGGAAAATATGTTCAATAGGGTCATATATGACAACACTATGAAGTATCAAATATTATGAGCAATACATCCCCATGCTTCCTTCGATAGCTCAGCTGGTAGAGCGGAGGACTGTAGGTTCCCTTGCACGGCCATCCTTAGGTCGCTGGTTCAACTCCGGCTCGAAGGAGTCATCTTTTGCCTCTGGCACTCATCCTGCACTGCCACTGCTGCCATTTCTGGCCCTGCCCAGGAGGCTTCCCTTCAAAGGTCTGTCCAGGCACAAGCTCTTGCCTGAGGTTGGGAGGATGACCAGACAAGGTATTTTTGTGAACCCTTGGGCAGGGGATGGTGGTTCTGAGCTCTGGAGTTGGCAGGGGTCACCTCCAACAGGAAGGTGAGTGAGTGTGTGGTAGTGTGAGAGTGAAGATCATTAGGGGGGGGCTTAGGCTTTGGTTTCAGGGCATCCTGGTGCAGGGCTGGGTGCCCGGGAGGGGAGAGACCTCCTTCAGAGGTCATAGGGTGGGGAATTAGCTCAAGTGGTAGAGCGCTCGCTTTGCATGTGAGAGGTAGCGGGATCGATGCCTGCATTCTCCAATGTTTTTCATTCCCCTTGTGTGGAAACAGGGCCCTTTGTCAGGGATCCATCTATTCTCTGGGGGCTGTGGGGAGATATATGGTGTGCCTCAGATTTACAGAGGAGGATGACATCCACGGTTGTATCAAGACTACTGTGGGCAGTTTGCCAGAAGAATTGATCTTTTCCCTCTTTCCTTGACAGTTCTCAAGTATTAAGCAAAGTACAGAAAAGGACATTAATAGTATAGAGAACTCTCTGGAAGTCTACTCAGAATTTCAAGGAATTCTCTTTAAAGATAGGTTGTTGTGGTTTGAAAACATACTAAGTAAGAGGCTCTAAGTCAGAAATAAAATTTAATGAGAAGAAAAGGAAAAAAATAAAATAAAATAAAATAAAAAAAAATAAAATAAATGCAACAATACAAAAAGAAAAACCACTGACAGAGTCAGAATACAACCTGATCAGGGTGATGGAAGCAGTCCAGATGAGATGGTCTTCCTGAAGCAGTGATCTCGTAGAAAGATCTGGTAGCTCCAGTCCTCTGGGAATCCAGTGGGTGAAGGCTGCTTCTATTGTCCCAAATACAAGCTTATATCCAGGTGAGAATGCTTGACTCCTCCCTGTGGGGGGAGCATCTCACAATGGGATGATGAGTCATACAGGGGGTCCTTGATGGCCCATTAAAGAGAGATAGCTCCCGGATGGAGTTATCTATGAGTCATGCACAAGGCATTGATGGGCCATTAACTGAAGATGGTGATAGAATACATCCTAAACTACAACCCAGGACATAGGCTTAGGAGAGTAGAAGCTTTCAGTTTGCATAAAGAGATGTTCAGATGACTTACACATCATGTTCCAGCACTCTGTTACTGAACACGAGAATGGCTGTCATTTTGTTTTTTTCTTAAGCTTGAGCAGAGGGCTGAAGACAGCACAGTGAAAGGGAATCAGGGGAAAATGCACCAGGATATGGGTAAGCTCTGTGGGGCCGTGAGGAATTCCATCTGTAGAAGTTGACATCCAAGGAGCTTATGGAGCATTTCTGTGGTTTATATGACTGATAAGTTGAACAAGGTTCTGTGATGTTGGAGCTGAGGCTGTTTGAAGAAGGATGTGGTAATAGAGGCATGATGGTGCAGTGTGGCTGGGAAGAAATGCTGTCTGAGTGTGTGCTGGAGAAGGTCTCCCTGGGCATGTCCCCATGCTTCCTTCGATAGCTCAGCTGGTAGAGCGGAGGACTGTAGGTTCCCTTGCATGGCCATCCTTAGGTCGCTGGTTCAACTCCGGCTCGAAGGAGTCATCTTTTGCCTCTGGCACTCATCCTGCACTGCCACTGCTGCCTTTTTCTGGTCCTGCCCAAGGGGACTCCCCAGAATGAGCTGCCCAATCATGATCTCTTGCCTAAGCTGTGGGAGACATCTGGCCAAGGCAATTTTGGTGAAACCCTTGGTCAGTGGATGGTGATTCTGACCATGGGAGTTGTCTGCAGCCACTTCCAGCAGCAGGAAAGTGAGTGGATGAGTTGGTGGTATGAGAGTGAGGCCAGTGAGAGGCCCAGGCTTTGGTTTTCAGGGCATCCTGGTTCAGGGCTGGGTGCCTGGGAGGAGAGAGGACCTCATTCAGAGGCCTTAGGGAGGGGAATTAGCTCAAGTGGTAGAGCGCTCGCTTAGCATGTGAGAGGTAGTGGGATCGATGCCCGCATTCTCCAATGCTTTTCATTCCCTTTGTCTTGACCTGCGCTGCAGAGAGAACAGTATCAAGGACTAGCCCATGGCAACATGGGCTGCAAATTGAAGAAACAGATTCTCTTACTTTGTTCTTAGTATGATGGAAAGGATCCAGATTATTGAGCCCATCCTTGGGCCTCCATGTATAAGACAGACATTGACCAAGTGCAAAGAGCTCAGAATAATGCCACCGGAACACATGGAAGTAGGTGCGCTTGCTCTTCGAGGAGAAGTCGTTGAATGTGGCTTCATGCAGATCCTGAAGAAGGAAGGTCTGTGTGGGAGATAAGCAAGCACTTATCAAAATATCTATTAGGAGCTTATTGCTTCAGCAGTTAGGCCTTTGACTGTGCTGATAAATGGAGGAAAGAAAAACAAGAGGCCACAACTGAAGCAGCAGAGGTTCCAGTTTTTTCTCCTCTATGAGAGAATGAAAACCTAAAAAGAGTTAGTGTCGCAAACACTTAGTAGCAGAGGAAAGGACTGTTTCCATGCCGATGAGATATGGTGCAGTTAGAAAAGAGCATCCTCTGATGCAGGATAACACTTTCCTTGGACCAACTTCCTTACTTTGGGTGACTGTCTCTAAAACCAGGTATGAGACAGCATTGCACTTGTCTCTCTGACATCTGTGAAGGGAATCAAAACCATAAGGCTTCCCCCAGTCTCTTGAAAAGTTTGAGAATAACAAAGTGTGCATGCATGAGGGCTAGGCTATAAATAACACAACTGAGAGGGGTTGGGTGTGCAATCGCCATCCAAAGGAACTGGACTAGGGGCAGCACTGGAATTCTCACTGGTGATCCAGATCTCTTCCTCTATGCTTATCTTCTTCTCCTCTTTCTTTCTTCTTCTCTTCCTCTTCTTAAAAGTTTAAATTGCTGCTCCCATGGGCTGTTCAGAAAAGTTTAAATCATTGCTGCCATGGGCCATTCACCTTATTATAAGATTTAATCTTATTCAACTTATAATAATGTCTAAATTGCTGCTGCCATAAATGAAATTTTCTAATTGATTGTTCAGCATAATTTTGCCTTAATTTACCCCAAAGGTATCCTGAATGTTAGTTATCCCCAGGACTGCCCTTTAGGAACCTGACGTTTTATGGCTATCCCAGACCAAATGATCCAGGACCTCTCAGCATCTGACACCTCTTCAGGTTAGTCAGGTGGGAGAAGAATGTTGCTCTGGAGTGCTGTGCAGTCTCCATGCTTGGAAGTTGGCATGATCTGACTGGCTGAAGTCTTGAGCAAGATGATGAGATCCCTCATCTAGGGCTGCTTGGAGGAGAAGGTGGACGTAGAGATGCCTTGAGGACTCATTGAAATTGATTGCTTTGAGAACACAAGCATGGAGGCAGAACAGAGAAAAGACTATGATACTCTATTGGTATCTGCTGGTATAGTGAAGAGCTGCTGGTTCTCTCATGTGGTGACCATTACATCTTATGTGGGCATTAAGTGCCTGAATAGGCCCTCACCAGCCTCATATGGGGTTTCCACCTCCAATCGTCAGCACAGGAGTTCTCTTTATGTTCACATTTGGGCCTTCACTTTTTTTCTGTGTTAAAAAGCAGGAGTCCTGGTCCCTAGCCTAGTAATGGCCAGAGCCATAGCACTATCAAGGCACAGAAACCTTGGATCCAAACCTGATGTGCAGATGAATGTCCTGCATTGATCTAATCCCTGGCTTGTCAGTTTGGACCTGCCTGTCAATCACTGGACATGATCATCACTGTGATCTCTGCAATGACTTCCTTGCTTGCAGTTGGCACTCCCTTGTCATGGTGGTAGTGCTTTCTGTTCTGGATGATTGCTTTGAATGAGCTACCATGGCTGTGTCTGTCTGGGCCAGGGGTTGTAGGCTTGAGAAACAATGTGAAATAAGTCAAGTCTTTCCTATTTCCTGCAGAGGAGAGTCATGTAAATACAAGGGAGTGGTGTGAGACTGGAATGATTGGATGGGTGTGTGATGAATGTCTGAGGTATCATAAACATATGCTCCCTTTGATAGCTCAGCTGGTAGAGCGGAGGACTGTAGGTTCCCTTGCACAGCCATCCCTAGGTTGCTGGTTCAACTCTGGCTCAAAGGAGTCATCTTTTGCCTCTGGCACTCATCCTGCACTGCCACTGCTGCCTTTTTCTGGTCCTGCCCAAGGGGACTCCCCAGAATGAGCTGCTCAGCCATGAATTCTTGCCTGAGGTTGAGAAGATAACTGGCCAAGCCACTTTTTGGTGAACCTAGGCCATGGGAATTGATTCTGACCATGGGCATGTCCACAGTCATCTCCAACAGGAATGTGAGTGGATGAGTTGGTGATATGAAAGTGAGGTTATTAGGAAGCCCAGGCTTTAGGTGCAGGTCCTCCTGGTTCAGGGCTGGTTACCTGGGAGGAGAGAGGACCTCATTCAGAGGCCTTAGGGAGGGGAATTAGCTCAAGTGGTAGAGCGCTCGCTTAGCATGTGAGAGGTAGTGGGATCGATGCCCGCATTCTCCAATGCTTTTCATTCCCCTTTGTCTGGACACAGGACCCTTTGCCAGGGCCTGTGGGTGCTCGTAGTATATCCAGAATGCAAAGAGTAGAATGACATCCAGGTCTGCATAAGAGTAGTTATGACATAACTACTGTTAGGCATAACAGTAGGCATGAGAATAGAGTAGGCATAAGAGAGATTTCTCCATCCTTGCTTGACAGACATCAAATGTCATCTAAAGTATTTGCTCTTGTTTTGAGATCTTCTATGCAGGAAAACAGTCAAAGACAGCAACCTCTGAAGGCTAGTCAGCAATCTCAAGGAGTGGAAAGGTTGTGTGTGGATGGGCTGAAGGGAGAGGATGTGTTTAGCTTAGAGAAAGAGAGGTTCAATGGGCTTGCACATGACCTTTTGACTCAGAGGACCTTTCAGAGCAGAATGGTCAAGAGGGCAAAAGACAGCACAGTGAAAGGGAACAAGGGAAGATGCAGCAGGACATGGGTGAGTTCTGTGTGACCATGAGAAGGGTCCACCTTCTTATGAAGAAAATTATGTCCAAGGAGTTTATGGAGCATTTCTGTTTGTGGTTTAAATGGCTGATGAGCTAAATTGTTGAGCAGGGAGCTGTGATGTTGGAGCTGAGGCTGTTTGAAGAAGGATGTGGTAATAGAGGCATGATGGTGCAGTGTGGCTGGGAAGAAATGCTGTCTGAGTGTGTGCTGGAGAAGGTCTCCCTGGGCATGTCCCCATGCTTCCTTCGATAGCTCAGCTGGTAGAGCGGAGGACTGTAGGTTCCCTTGCATGGCCATCCTTAGGTCGCTGGTTCAACTCCGGCTCGAAGGAGTCATCTTTTGCCTCTGGCACTCATCCTGCACTGCCACTGCTGCCTTTTTCTGGTCCTGCCCAAGGGGACTCCCCAGAATGAGCTGCCCAATCATGATCTCTTGCCTAAGCTGTGGGAGACATCTGGCCAAGGCAATTTTGGTGAAACCCTTGGTCAGTGGATGGTGATTCTGACCATGGGAGTTGTCTGCAGCCACTTCCAGCAGCAGGAAAGTGAGTGGATGAGTTGGTGGTATGAGAGTGAGGCCAGTGAGAGGCCCAGGCTTTGGTTTTCAGGGCATCCTGGTTCAGGGCTGGGTGCCTGGGAGGAGAGAGGACCTCATTCAGAGGCCTTAGGGAGGGGAATTAGCTCAAGTGGTAGAGCGCTCGCTTAGCATGTGAGAGGTAGTGGGATCGATGCCCGCATTCTCCAATGCTTTTCATTCCCCTTGCCTGGACACAGGAGTATTTGGTGGGGGTCCCTCTGAAGGGTTAAGGAAATCTGGGAAGCAAACCTGTGAACTACAGTAGAGGACAGCATCCAGGATTTCTCTAAGAGCAGGTAGGCCTCTGGATGGAGGGAAGGTATTATCTGACTCTCCTCTTCTCTGAATAGAGGCCTTTTAGAATACTGTGCCTGTTATATATAGGTTTACATAGGTTTTGGCTACAATAGAGTTAATTTTCTTCCTAATATCTGTTTTGGATTCAGAGTGTGAATAATGTTGGTTATATACTGCTGTTATAATTCTTGGTAAGTAGAGTTTATGCAAAGCCAAGGACTTGCCAGCTTCTTGAACAATTCCCATCAGCAAGGAGACTGGAGGGCACAAGAAGCTGGGAGGAGACACAGTTGGGACAGGTGACTCCAGCTGGCCAAAGGAATATTCCACACCACATGACATCAGGCTTAGTATATACTAGGGAGAAAGATGGCTGGGGGCCACTGCTTATAAATTGGCTGTCTGGGCATTGTTCTGCAGGTATTGAGCAATTGTGTTGTACATCACTTATTTTGTGTAATCTAATTCTGTTATTGCTATTGTAATTGTTATTGTTGTTGATATTTCCCCTTTCCTTTTCTGTCCTTTCGACCTGTCTTTTTCTCGATCCACAAATTTTGCTTTTTTTTTCTCCTAGTTCTCTCTAAAAAATCCTCCTGGGAGTAGGGTGTGTAGAGTTTAATTGCCTGCTGTGTTAAACCACAACAGCCTTTTTTGGTGCCCAACATGGGGCTTGAAGGGTTGAGATAATGACAAATCTGACAGTGTATGTTAAAACAAATTTCTTGTAAGCATTCATTATATTAGTTTAATAGTAGTTAATCCTGATGTTGATTTATTTACTCTCAGAGTCGTTTTCTCTTTCTCAGGGTTGTGTTAAGTAATGTCTTACTTGCTCTGTACGTTTCCTGCTGTGCTGTTTATCACCTTTGGGGGCTGGGTTAAGGCTATCGTGTTGTACTTTGTAACACTGGCTTATGATATGATAAAACTGATGGTCACAAGGCTAATCTATTTGTAATCAAGTATTGTTATCTTCTCCATACTTCTAGAGCCATCTATTGGAAACCATTCCTAATTACATCCTTTATTTTTCCTCCTAGAGCAAATCTGTGGGCTCTAGGAGGAAGCCAATACACTTCCCATATCTTCCCCTCCAGGGTAATTACAATAGCTCTTGAAAATTCTGAATATAGTCAGGATGTTCAAACCAGAATGTTCTTATTGCTATGTCTCCTGGTTATATTTCAGGCCTTGTTTAGACTTAAACAACATCAAAAATACCAGCTGATGGGTCAGGATGCTAAGATTGAAGTGGATAAGGTGGATCTGGACTGGTAACATAGGCATGAACTATTTATAACTTAATGGGCCCAGGATATCTCAGGCCATCAAAGAAGAAATACAACATATACATCACCTCCTGATTGAGGGGTGGACTTAAACATGGACACTGTCCATGATTACCCATGAATGTGAAACATGACCTGAAATAAAGCAAGCCAGACAGTTAAAGCCTCTCTCTAATGGAGGACAGTGGCTAAAATATTAACACAGGGAAGTCTGGCAGATTGATGACATCACATTCCCACAAATGTGCCAATGCAAGCACCAGGTGCTTGCACGCACAGAACTGTAGAATTATTTAGGTTGAAAAAGATCTTGAAGATCATTAGATCCAAGCATTAACCCAGCACTGTCAAGTCCACCACAAAATCATGTCCTTAAATGCACATCTACACATTTTTTAAATACCTCCAGAGATGGTGACACAACCACTTTCCTGAGCAGACTGTTTCAGCGCTTGACTACTCTTTGCTTAAAGAAATTTTTACTAATATCTGTGGTGGGACCTACAACCAGATGGCTGGAAATATATTCTGTGCCTCATGCCACTGGCTGGAATACTACCCTGGGCCTTGAGAAACAAGGTGAAAATGTCCCCAGAAAGAACTGAGTCAGACAGTGGTACTTATTTCAGAAGCAACCTCTTAGACATTTGGCTCAAACAGCATGGTATTGAATCTCCTACTTCCTACCATGCACCAGCCTCTAGAAAATTGGACAAATGAACTGTTAAAGACTACACTGAGAGTAATGGGTGCTGGGACATGTTAACATTGGAATACACATTTAGCAAAAGTCACATACTTAGCCAACACTAGAGATTCTTCTAATCAAACTGGCCCTGCCCAATCAAAACTTTGATGTACTTTTACAAAAGTGAAAAGTCCCTGTAGTGCACATAGAAATTATGCTGTGAAAGACAGGTTGGTTTATTTCTATTTCAGGTAAAGATGAACCCATCAGTGATACCGCTTTTGATCAAGAACCTGGGTGCATTTGGTGAGTAATCCAGAAGGATGGAGAAGTATGATGTGTACCTCAAGGGGATTTGATTCTGTATGAGAACAGGCAGTGGTTTCAATTGTATTATATTAATTGCTATATAATAATGTGTAACATCTTTGCTATGGTTGCTATAGGCCATATCAAAATTATTATAATAAATATTTAGCTTTATTAATCTGAAAAATGAATTTTTATTAGACTAGCCTAAGTGGAGCAATGATAGAACCAGAACTGTCTTTAGAATGCAACAGTCCAACATCACACATCATCTCTCCTGCCCCAAAGGACTACCATTAAAGAGGAGCCCAAAGTCATGGACTAAACAAACTCAACCAACATTTTAGAGGAATAGTCCATAGGCTAAGGGAATGATATCTGCATATGTATACAAAAAGACCAGAAAAAATACATTTGAACATGTGAGACCTTGGCATGACATAAGTGATATAGAATAAGGCATAGATACAGACCTGGTTTCAGATGGGATTGAGTTGATTTTCTTACTAGTAGCTGGTATGATGCTGTGTTTTAGATCAAGGAGGATAATAATATTGGTAACATTCTGATGGTTAGTCCTTGCTGAGCAGTGCTCATTGTAAGTCCAGGACTTTTCAGCTTCTCACACCACCCCATCATCAAAGAGGGTGATGGGCAAAAGGACTTGGGAGGAAACAGCCAGGATACTTGACCTCAACTAGCCAAAGAAATATTCCATACCATATGGTGTCATGCTCAGTATATAAATTAGGGGAAAAGATGGCTGGGAGCTGCTCCTCAAGAACTCACTGGGCATCATTCATTGACTATAAAGCAACTGTATTGTGCATCATGTGATTTGTTTATTTTTGTTTATTAATATTAGAGTTGCTATTATTATTGTTGGTATTATTAATATTGTTATTTCAGTTGTCATTTCAGTTTCCATTTCTTTTCTGCCCAATCAAATCATCTTTTTCTCACCCTGGGAATTTTACTCCCACTCTGGGGAAGGGGGTGAGGGATCAGCTGTGTGATGTTTAACTGCCTGCAAAATAAAGCCATGACAGTGCCCAACTTTGTGCTTCTGTGTAGAAGACACACATGGACCACGTGCAGTGTCCTCAGAAAAAGGCCATCAGGATGCCTGGGAGCACTTGATTCCACACACAGCAAAGAACATCAATGAAATGGAGGAATCTCAGTGGAGGGCCACCAAGAACCTCAGAGTGGAAGAACTCCTGTACATGGATGAGGGAGAAGAGTGAGAATGTTCAGAGTATTGAAGGAGAGAATCAAAGGGCTTAGGCATGACCTTCATGCCTGTAGGAGATTATAGAGTAGAGGAAATGCTGTTCTTTACCGGATATTTGAGCAGAGGCCTGAAGACAGCACAGTGAAAGGGAATCCAAGGAAAATGCAGCAGGATATAGGTAAGATCTGTATGGCTGTAAGGAGAGTCCATCTGTAGATGATGACATCCAAGGAGCTTATGGAGCATTTCTGTTTGTGGTTTGCCCATGACAGATGGGCTGAAGTGTTGAGCAGGGAGCTGTGATGTTGGAGCTGAGGCTGTTTGAAGAAGGATGTGGTAATAGAGGCATGATGGTGCAGTGTGGCTTGAGAAAAGTGCAGGGTGAGGTCTCCCTGGGCATGTCCCCATGCTTCCTTCGATAGCTCAGCTGGTAGAGCGGAGGACTGTAGGTTCCCTTGCATGGCCATCCTTAGGTCGCTGGTTCAACTCCGGCTCGAAGGAGTCATCTTTTGCCTCTGGCACTCATCCTGCACTGCCACTGCTGCCTTTTTCTGGTCCTGCCCAAGGGGACTCCCCAGAATGAGCTGCCCAATCATGATCTCTTGCCTAAGCTGTGGGAGACATCTGGCCAAGGCATTTTTTGGTGAAACCCTTGGTCAGTGGATGGTGATTCTGACCATGGGAGTTGTCTGCAGCCACTTCCAGCAGCAGGAAAGTGAGTGGATGAGTTGGTGGTATGAGAGTGAGGCCAGTGAGAGGCCCAGGCTTTGGTTTTCAGGGCATCCTGGTTCAGGGCTGGGTGCCTGGGAGGGGAGAGGACCTCATTCAGAGGCCTTAGGGAGGGGAATTAGCTCAAGTGGTAGAGCGCTCGCTTAGCATGTGAGAGGTAGTGGGATCGATGCCCGCATTCTCCAATGCTTTTCATCCCCCTTGCCTGGACACAGGCCCTTTGCTGGGCATCCATCTGTCACCTGTGGAGATTTATGGTGTGCTCTGAATTTACAGAGGAGGAAGACACCTAGGGTTGTAGCAAGAGTACTGTGGGAAGTGGATTTGTAGAGAATTCTCAAAGTCTGACAGAAGGTTCACATAGTATGTCTGTATGCAGACTCTGAGATAAAATATGCTGACTTAGAAGGCCATGGAATAGAAGAAGCATTGTTGAGAGAGAAATTGTACTAAAAGCAAGTTTTAAATTACGACTTTGCAAATAGACATTTTGGAGAAATAGAACTATGAAAGATGTATTGTAGTAGAACCCACGAGAGGTATTTTCAGATGACTGGGTTAAAAGCATTAGCAGCATTGTGTGGCAAAAGCTGTTAGGCCAAAAAACGCTTACAATATACTGTAATTAGGAAATAGCTCAGCTTCTTATTTTGATGGCATGAATTGTAACATCAGTACCATCTCACCCTTCACATGAGACTGAAAATAGAATAAAAGTCTTTAAAATGATTCTCAGGAGCCCCATCTCTGAGTCAGAAAAAGGCATAATCCGACAAGTATTATGGGCAGTTTAACAGAGGAAATTATGTTCTCCCTCTTTCCTTGACAGTTCTCAAACAACAAGCCCAGTAGAGAAAAGGACATCAATGAAATGAAACAACCTCAGTGGAGGGCTGCTAAGAATCTCAACGAACTGACGGATTTCTCTTTAAGCATTGGCTGAGGAGACTGGGCATGTTCAGTTTGGGGAAAGAGAGGTTCTGAGGACTTTGTAGTGCTTAGGCACAGGTTACAGAACAGAGGTATGGCTATAATTTTGTTTTGTCTTACACTTGAGCAGAGGGCTGAAGATAGCACAGTGAAAGAGAATCAAGGGAAAATGCAGCAGAATATGGGTAAGATCTGTATGGCTGTAAGGAGAGTCCATCTGTAGATGATGACATCCAAGGAGCTTATGGAGCATTTCTGTTTGTGGTTTGCCCATGACAGATGGGCTGAAGTGTTGAGCAGGGAGCTGTGATGTTGGAGCTGAGGCTGTTTGAAGAAGGATGTGGTAATAGAGGCATGATGGTGCAGTGTGGCTTGAGAAAA
This sequence comes from Sylvia atricapilla, assembly GCF_009819655.1. NCBI lineage: Eukaryota > Metazoa > Chordata > Aves > Passeriformes > Sylviidae > Sylvia > Sylvia atricapilla. The sequence goes on along the minus strand of NC_089140.1, from coordinate 118,124,874 downwards.
GTGCAGGGTGAGGTCTCCCTGGGCATGTCCCCATGCTTCCTTCGATAGCTCAGCTGGTAGAGCGGAGGACTGTAGGTTCCCTTGCATGGCCATCCTTAGGTCGCTGGTTCAACTCCGGCTCGAAGGAGTCATCTTTTGCCTCTGGCACTCATCCTGCACTGCCACTGCTGCCTTTTTCTGGTTCTGCCCAGGGGGAGTCCCCAGAATGAGCTGTCCAGCCATGAGCTCTTGTCTGTGTTTGGGAATACTACCACCCCAGCAGTTTTGAGTGAACCCTTGGGCAGGGCATAGTGATTCTGAGCACTGATGTTGGTCACAGTCACCTCCAACAGGAAGGTGAGTGGATGAGTTGGTGGTATGAGAATGATATGAATGGCTGGCCCAGGCTTTGGTTTCAGGGCATCCTGGTTCAGGGCTGGGTGCCTGGGAGGGGAGAGGACCTCATTCAGAGGCCTTAGGGAGGGGAATTAGCTCAAGTGGTAGAGCGCTCGCTTAGCATGTGAGAGGTAGTGGGATCGATGCCCGCATTCTCCAATGCTTTTCATCACCTTTTCTGGACCATAGGTGTTGTGTCCTCTTGTGGGGAGCCTTGGGTAGATTCAGAGGGTGTTTCAGAAGTAGAATAGGCTATTGGCATAGGCATGAGTAAGCCATTATCCCTCCTTGCTTGATAGTAATTAAATGGCATGAAGAGCACTGTATGCATTTCCTAATAAAATTCTTAATCACCAATGTGCTGTCACAGAGGTGTTGACCTTTTGGAGCAAGTCCAGAGGAGGCACACTATGATGATTAGCAGGATAGAGCTCCTTTCCTAGGATGAAAGGCCAGAAGAATTTGGATCTTTCAGACTGCAAAAGAGAAATCTTTAGTATGTCATAATTGGAATCTTCCAGTGCCGAGGGAGGGTCTACAAGAAAGCTGGAGTAGGGTTTTTGACATGGGCATGTGTAGTAGTTTGAAAGTAAAATGAGTGAGAGGCTCCAAGTCAGAAATCAAATTTAATGAGAAGAAAAGGGGAGACAGGTTAAATAAAATAAATGCAATAATGCAAAAAGACCACTGACAGAGTCAGAATACAACCTGAGCTGGGTAATGGAAGCAGTGATCTCATAGAGAAGGTCTGGTATCTCTGGTCCTCTGGGAATCCAGTGGGTAGGGGCTACCTGTACTGTCCCAAATCCCAGTTTATATCCAGGTGAGAACACTTGGCTCCTCCCCCTGGGCGGAGCATCTTACAATGGGATGATGAGTCATCCAGGAGGTCTCCTTGATGGCCCATTAAAGAGAGATAGCTCCCGGAGGGAGCTTTCTATGAGTCATACACAAGGCATTGATGGGCCATTAACAGAAGGCACCCCAGAGGGAGGGGGCCTGGAAAGAGCACTGCTCCAACAATTGGATTCATCAGTTCATGGAGATGGTGATAGAATACATACTATACTAGAACCCAGGACAGCAGGTAGCGATAGGACAAAGCGTAATGGCTAACAATTTAAAGAGGCAAAGTTTAGATTAGATATTACAAAGAAATTCTTCACTGTGAGGTTGGTGATGCACTGGAATTTGTTGCTCAGAGAAGCTGTGGATTACCTATCCCTGGAAGTGTTCAAGGCCAGATTGGATGAGTCTTTGAACAACTTGGTCTAGTCTGAGCGACCACAGGCAGATGGGGTCTAGATGATCTTTAAAGTTCCTAGTTCTAGATGGAACTAGATGATCTTTAAAGTGCATTCCAACACAAACCACTCTATGATTCTATCATTTTCTTGTAAGTATATATCAAACAGGATCTTTTGAGACTTCTGAAGAAAAGAAATCCAGTATCTATCTCTCTGCATATTACTTCACTGTCAGACAAGAAAGCATAAGTCAAAGTACAGTTTAATTTTTTATGCAAAAAAAAAAGGTTCTAAAATTATTTTTGTGTTATATTGAAGATAAACAGATCTCCTTTGAAACTCTGCTGATTAAAAGCCCATTAGCTTTACTCCCTGATAGATTAGATTGTGCCAAACTCCAAATAAAATCACAGAGTCATGTCTGTCATGTTTATGAAAAAGTAAATTTTGCTCCAGGCTGTGGTAGTATAATTAACAGTGACTTAATTAATAATGGCAGGAAACTCAGAATCAGGTATGGCTGGTTTTATAACTTGTACTAAAGAATACTATTTCAGCAGCAGATTTTTGGATTAGCATAAATTAAATTATAATTAAAGAAAATCTATGAGACTGACTCATCATTTTATCTTGCAAATATTTACAGCTATTCCATTAAAAGTGAATCCCTCTGACATTTTCACTTTAGTCAGAAGCAGCCTTTTTTTTTTTTTTTTCTCTAATTACTAATAAAGATGGAGGAAGCACCACTGTCAGTTTTGCCATAGATCACTGTGCAAGTCATCCATATGCATGCTCAGCAGTTACTTGCGTTCTACATTATTCCATGACAACTTTCTCCTTTGGGAATTGTCAGAAAATTAAATGTAAAAGCAACAGGGAAACATGAAGTTTGAGACAGAAGATGATTTCTAGAACCAGACTGTACTATGGGGACAAAGAAGGTGCAAGTCATAAGTGAACTTGATACCATGACATGCTTTTTTCCCAGTGATATAATTACACAAGACAACAGAATCATGGGATGGCAACAGCTCTTCTTCCATTGTATGAAGAGTTTGGACCTTCACTACTTTTGACTCCTGAATATGTGCCTCTAGGAACAGAAAGCAGGAGAAATGCAGGAGGACAGAGTCTTGCCAAAATTCAAGCCAAACAATGATGCAAGCAGATTGATTTTATAAGCCTTTTTGAGTTCATATATATATTTTTACATTTGATAGGAAAAGTAAGCGGTCTTAATTTTGCCTACTAATACAGTGCAAACAACGGTACCCAGAATGATGCAGAAATAAGTTTTGCAATATTTATTAAACCTGCAAGTACATGTCTGACATATTTCATCATCAAGAACATCTAGTTCACACATGACATAGAAATTTCTTTCTCTTTCAACAGCAGCTGAGCAAATTTAAGGGCAAAATTACCCATAAAATCTTCTGGTCTTACTTCTAGGTTTTGTTACATTTCAACAATAAAATATTTGCCACCATTTTGATAACTTGTGTTTGATTCAAAATATTCTTAATGTCTTCTCTTCTTTTTCAATAGAGAAACCACCATTCGTGTGCCAGTATTTTTCAGTACTTGGTTACACTCACAGTTAAAATCATGTACCTCTTTTTCAGCTCAAATAATTTTCAGATCCCAAGCACTGCTTTTGGTTATGCCTGCCTCTATAAAGTGAACAACTATCTCACACCTGCTTTTGGTTATGCCTGCCTCTATAAAGTGAACAACTATCTCACACCTAGCAATTTTCCCCTTCAAGAACATTACACACTATAATCAAATAATCTATCTTTTTCTTTTCTGACAAGATACACTGATTGAACTCCTTATGTCTCTTACTCTAGTTCTCAAATTGTCATTACAGCACTTGCCTTGGCTTTACTTTTCAACATACTTCAGGAACGATCCTAACACAAGAACTGGGTACAGTATTCAAATAGCCCAGGTTAGTTTATCCCACCTCTCGCTCGCTTAGATTAAAACATTTCAGATGAATCACAGACTCCTTGTGGGACAAAATCAGTAGATTCACATTGCATCATCTCTGATTATTTTCAGACTCACAAATTTAAAAAAAAAAAAAAAAAAAAAAAAAGGATTGTGACAATGAATGTCTACTGTGAAGGTAGGTAACTCAAAGGTTTTACCTTCATAATCCTGCCAGACAAATAAGCATTTTTAGACCTGTTGCAAACCACATTTTACATACCTGTAGGACTTCTTAATCTCATCATGTGTTGCTCCCTTCTCTAATGCCAGGATTTCATATAATGCTTCACCTGATGTTGACAAAGCCCGTTGCCTTTGTTCAGCCATGACAGCAGTGCATTACCAAAGCTGCTAATGTAAAACATAATTTAAAATACCAGGGACTGCAAGTATATATAGATAGTATTTCTTATCATTCATTTTAATAGATTTTTATCAGGCAGCAAAAGGTTAAAAATATATAAAAGTGAATCTAGAATAAAATCTTCTCTATATTATCCTCTGTCCTTAAATATATTTAATATATTTAAATATATTAACAATCAGAAAATGGCAAGCAAAAACCAAAGAACAGAAGGTTTTGTATTGCATAGCACTGTTTGTATTAAAGGCTCGATGTTGCTGTCACTGAAATAAATAGACAAATTTGCTATAGCATTAATACCCAAATGTTGTAGTTCCACCTATTTGTGTTTGTTTACATTTTTATTTTCTAAGTCATAGGAGAATTATTCCACTATTTCTTGAGGTTATTGACTTCTTACAGTGGGATAAGAACTTTGTACTTTTCAGTATTACTTAATGCAACAAAACGGAAAATTTTTGTTTTCTCAATACAAGGGTTCAGGTTCAGCCTAACAAATTTAGGTGCTAAAATTGTGATTGAATTTAACTCTGAATCAGACTTCTTATTTTGTCAACAGGCATACAGACTCCAAGAATAACTGGCCAAGCACTTTCTCTCTATTATCTCTACAGTGTGCTCAGGATGAGTCGAGTATTGTGTCCAATTCCGAGCCCCTCAATTCAGGAAGAACAATGAGGTGCTGAAGCAGGTTCAGAAGAGAGCAACAGAGCTGGTGAAGGGTCTGGAGCACAAGTCTGATGAGGAGCAGCTGAGGGAGCTGGCGATGTTCAGCCTGGAGAAAAGAAGGCTCAAGGATGACCTTACCACTCCCTACAACTCCCTGAAAGGTTATTGTAGCCAGGTGGGGGTTGGCATCTTCTCCTGGGCAACCAGTGACAGGACAAGAGGACACAGTCTTAAGGTGTGCTAGGAGAGGTCTAAGTCAGACATAAGAAGAATTTATTCACAGAAAGAGTGATTAGATATTTGAATAGGCTGCCAGGGAGGTGGTGGAGTCACCATTCCTGGAGGTGTTTAAGGAAAGACTGGATGTGGCACTGTGTGCCATGGTTTAGTTGACATGGTGGTGTTCAGTCATAGATTGGACTTGATCTCAGAGGTCTTTTCCAATCTGATTGATTCTGTGACTCCCAACCCATGACCCTGAGAACCAGTGGAGTGAATCTGGACCTTTGTGATGAGAGTAGATACCAAGAATTGACCCTGGTATTATAAAAGTAACTTCATAAAAAAATTCTGCATGGGAACTACTGACAGCTATCAAGGTCCTATCTTATTTGAGATACAAGACCTAGGACTGAATTAATGATAAATTTAACATGATACCCTTACAGTATAGTGCAAGCATAGACTGTCAGATTTAGTCCACTTCAGATCTAACATTTGTTCCTTCCTTTATAACAAAAGAGAAGTAGACAAACCAGTGATTCTTCATTGAGTGGCTTGACTACCTCCTTAGAGTGTGTAGTTCATCCTTTTGTATTTAAAGAATGAAACATTTTTAAACTAGATCTAGCTAATGCTAGGCAATGACACAAAGAAACTCAAATAGCAGGAACTCCTTCTAGCAGCTTTTCAGTACTTAGAGAGGGCATATAAGAGACCTGGAGAGGGACTTTTTACAACTACATGTAGTAATAGGACAAGTGGGAATGGCTCTAAGCTGAAAGAGGCTAAATTTAGATTAGATATTAGGAAGAAATTCTTCACTCTGAGGGTGGTGAAGCACTGGAACAGGTTGCCCAGAGAAGCTGTGGCTGACCCATCCCTGGAGGTTTTCAAGGCCAGGCAGGATGAGGCTCTGAACAACCTGATCTAGTGGAAGGCGTCCTTACCCAGGGTAAGGGGTTAGAACTAGATGGTCCCTTCCAACCCAAATCATTCTAGGATTCTACATATACCATAATTTAAACCACAAGATATAGATATCTATGAATCATGTGAGAAAGATACAGCTCACTGATGGCAGAGCTGCCACAACAAAACTCTCACCACAACTTTCTTGCTTTAAATGTTGGGCCTCTCTCCAAATGTTGAAAAGTGATCACAGAAAAAGTGAGCTGTAACCCTAGTAGTAAGAAATATTTCTGTAAACCTACTATGTTAGGTAGGACTACCCTCTCTTTTATTACATCCTTCTCATTGCTGAGCTAGAAACACTATCATGACATTATTCATATATTATTTAATAAGCTACATTTTGGTTCAGAACCAACAATGTAACACTTTTAAATTCTTTAGCATTATTCAATATGAAAAAGAAAATCAAATACCACGTAAGTACACAGAGAAACATAATTCATGTAGTAATTCTGGCACATAGTATTTACTTTGATGTCTTCTTTTTCTGATCAACCAACTCACAATTAAGGGGCCTTTGACTTGATAAAAAATACCTTTCTACTTTTAAGTGTTGTAAGTCCCTCAATTAAATGTACTGAATGTTTGGTTTTAAGTTAACAGTTGTAGAATGAAATAGCATGTGAGCATCTAGATATTACTTTACCACCTGCAGTAGTTACCATGCTTTTCGTTCATGATGGCATGCCTAGAGCATATTTAGCATAATCCTGGGATCTATCCTGGCACTGGAATCATGCAAGGCACATGAAGCTTGTTAATGCACAAGATAATAGTAGTAACCATGCGAAGTTACAGATATACAGCATTAGTTAAAAAATCTGTGACATAATGCTGATCAGCTACATGGCAGCCCTGAAGCATAAACCAAAATTAAAGTTAGGATGGATTTAATTTTGAAGAACTACAAAGTCATGTAATTTGTACTTTCCCATAAAATAATTTTAATAACCTAGTCAGCTATGGAAATTTAGACTCAATAGCCTAATCAGTCTTTTAGTGATTATATCAACTTGAAGCTTTAACTTCAGCTATTTAAAATTATTTCTTAATTATTTAAAGCAGTCCTATAAAATACTAAAGCGCAGTGAGACAATACTTTTCTAGGAAATGTTAAACTCTCCTTATTAAGGAAGATGTAACAGTCACAATTTTAGTACTAGATACATTTCTGATGGCTGAAATTACATTAGAATCCTATTTTTGAGCTATGTATTTTTGTTTCAGTAGAACAAAGAAAATAAGATGTTGTTGTCTCCCATGAATGACAATGAAATTATTAAAACACAATCTAAATTCTGGTAACAATTCCACATCTCCTAAGAAGATGGGATCCCAGTTAACTTCAGCTCTTTCTGTGCCAATTTTATACTACCCAGCATTAAGTATCTTACACAGAGGTTGTAAAAATATGCTTTTTTTTCTTACAATACCCATAGATCATTCGGATTAGTGCTGAAAAATAAGGCAAAGTTATTCAAAGAACATACCTGCTTCAAAAAGTGATGGAACACAGTCTGGCATGTATCAACTCACAACATTATGAGTTCAATACCTTGATGTCTTTATGCCAATGTCATCCCAAAGGAAAGAAGCAAGTGCCACCAGAAGCCGTGTTCCACAGAAAGCAGCTGCTGCTTTTCATCCTTCACCATCAGGGTTAAACAGGTCAGAGGAGTCTGATTACTTCTTTTGTTGTCCAGTATCCACTTGGTTATCTCTCAGGAAGATCTATGAAAGAGCAAATAAAATATTCATGAGTCTAAAAGCTGATATATCCAAGAGTTAATGACACCAAAAAATTTGGGACAACTGTGTATTTAGTTAGCTGTTTTTCTGTGCTTTACTCTTGATGGGGTATTGAGTTTGTCTTTTTTTTTTTTTTTCCCCATGAAAATATATTAAATTGTTTTAAATACAAAAACCAGTCTCTTGCTCTAAATTTCACTTCTTTAAGACCAACCATGGCTTAGGTTTACTACACAATCTCTTCCAAAACAGGATTAATTGAAGAAGTCCCTTTAGGACTTAGTCCTGAGATCTTGTAAATTTTTATATTAAAACAGAACATGTAGGATGTTAGATTTTATTTTGGTGGAGTTTCTCCTCTTACACCATGAAACCCTAAGAGAGCCATTCCTTTCCATTTGAAATAGAGAAAACTATAAATGCTAGAGACTTAAAAATTGGAATTTTTCTTCGTATATCATCCTTGGAACCAAACAGTTCATCCTTTGTACTCAAAATTTTCCTAGATAACCCAAGTCCAAACCATATCCTTTGTACTGTGTACTGGCTGCCAGACCTCTACACACCTCACACCATCCACCATCCCCTCTCCAACAGAATGGGAAGAGAGGATAAACTGAAAAGCTCATAGATCAAGATAAAGATAGGGTGATCCCCTACACATTACTGTCATGGGCCAAACAGATGTAACTTGGGGAAAATGAATTTAATTTATAACTAATTAAAAGATATTTAGATGATAAGAAACCAAGACAAAAATTGAAACACCTTCCCCTCACTACCCTGTTTCCAGGCTAAAATTTGCTCCTCCGTTTACATCTATCCCCCACCATCCATGAGCAGAGTCAGGAAGACAGGAATGATGGAATAGTTATGTATAGTTATGTATATATGATCATATAGTATATGATATGTATAGTTATGATCATATGAAGTATGTATCTATAAACTATATTTATGATCATATATATATGATACTATGATCACATATATGGTACAGTTATGATCAAACACATAATAAAGTATGTTACAATCACATGTATATAAAGTATGATTATATAATTATGACCATATAGAAACAAAACAACAACATGAGGGTTGATAAAAATTTTTAAGTGGATGCTTTTTAATGTGAAGCATATGACTTTTAACATTTCTTTTGTTTTTAGGTATATTCCTAATTTCAAATATTCCCTCAAATTTCAGCTTTGTATGGGGACAAGGCAAGGCACATTTCAATCTAAAATGTGAGTGTTTTTCATAGTTATGAGAAGTCAATACCGGCATAATCAAAGTATCTTTCCCAGGACAATAACAACAGAATAGGTATAGCTAATTCTATTAGATTGCATGAACACAATAAACCAGATTATTCAATCAGAATGCTTCATCTCTCTCTTTGAAATGACTTTATCATTCTTGCAATACAAACCAAGACAAAATGTACTCATTCTAATGGTAAGAAGAAAGTTAGGGGGAAAAATAGAAAGAGACAGAAAATAAAATCACTTCCAGGTTATCCAAATCCCTTGTGTTTATATTCATCCTATTACAAGATCCCTGCTCTGTATTCCTGGCACGCACCGGGACTTGCAGTTCCGTGTGGATACAGCTCCCTCTGGCGCGCAGAGCTGGGACCGCTCTGCAACCGGTCTGGCATTTCCTACAAGCATTCCTTTACTCCTTTGAAGGGAACCAACACAATCCCAGCAAATGCAGGGAGTTTTTTCCCTTTTGGGGTCCTGTATCCTTAACACATTCTAAATAATCTTTAAAAGATTCAAATTTGCTGAATTTTCATAACTCTTTTGTCAGATCAGCTATGTAATTTAGAAGAATAGCCAGGTAATTTAATATCTGTTCACTCTTCTCATTATTTTTTTTTTAAATTGTAACACCTGATAGTGCACCACAAGACCACTGTGGCAGGCAATGCAAAAACTAAAACACGGTTTTAGTCCCAAAGGCTCTTCTATCTAAAAGTCTCGCTTATACTTTACATCTCATATATATATTGCATGTATTTCAAAACAGGCAAATCAGAACATGCCTGAAAATTCAAAGCTGAATATCAGACAGAAAAAATTTGAAACATGGTGCAGACAGAACAGGAGGTCTGGGGTTGCTTCAGAAGCCTCCAGTTACACATAACCAGAGCTAAAGACTGAGGAACTGTGAGTCACTCCAGTCCTTCCTCTTACCACTCCCTCCTTTTCTGGGCTCATAGCGAGTTCAAGAACTTAAAGCCTGGAGCTGAGAGATATACATGCATAAAGGTACTAGAGTCATTGCTTAACAGCCATGTGAATTTTAACTTCCAAGGGAAGCAAAGACAATTTTTAACAGCTGAATTATATTCCTTGTTTGTTGAATCTGGTAGGGTTAATACTGACAACATCAAAGCATGTAGGAGATACAAGTGATCAGATAAAGCACTCCTCGCATTTATGGGAAACCTACAGCTTTTGACTCTTTCATCCATTTGTGGCAGGGAAAAAAAATGTCACATTTTACTTTGAGGAACTTGGTGATTGAAATAAATTGTCTTGCTGACATGCTTCAGTAAAGCCAGCAGGTTAAGGGAGATAATCCTTACTGCCTACTCAACACTGGTAAGGTCACATCTGGAGTGCTGGGTCCAGATAAGGGCCTCCAAGTACAAAACAGACATGGACATATTGAAGAGAGTCCAAGCAAGGGCCACAGAGATGATGAAGGGATTGGAGCATCTGTCCTGTGAGAAAAGGCTGAGAGAGCTGGGACTGTCCAGAATGGAGAAGGCTCTGTGGGGAGAACTCATCAATGTGTACAAATGTCTGAAGGGAGAGTGCAATGAGGACAGAGCCAGGCTCTTTTCAGTGGTGCCCAGTGCCATGACCAGAGGCAATGGGCCCAGACTCCAAACTCCCAAGCAGAGGAAGTTGCCTCTGAACATTTGGACACACTTCTTCACTGTGAGGATGACCAAGCACTGCCACAAGTTGCCCAGAGAGGTTTGGAGTCTCCATCCTTGGAGTTACTCAAAAGCCATCTGGACACAGCTCTGGGCAACTGGCTCTAGGTGTCCGTGATTGCTTTCCCTGAAACCTTCCTGCTGTGATTACTATTATTGCTAGTTTCTGTGCCTTGTTCTACAAAAAAGTGGTCCACAAGGATGTTGGGATTTATGTTGGTGACTGACCAGACATATCAAGAGAAAGAAGGCAGGTGAGGATACTGGAACAAGCAGCTCTTGCTAGCTGCTGACTTTTCACTGGTGAATGAATGGCAGTCTGGAAAAAGAAGACCCAACACAAGTAGAGGATAAGAATATACGTAAGGTATGGTAGGCTAATGAGATAATATGTGAATTCAGATAGGGTGTATACAGGGATAGTGGGTTCTGGTTTTTCACTCTCTGGGCAGGATTTTTCTTTTGTTTAATATTATGCTGTGGTGATGTCAATATTTGTAACATCCAGCTAAGCAAGATAGTCAAAGGGCAAAAGACTGAGACAGTGAAAAAAAAAAGGATGCTTCTGCCAAGATGTGCTGAGCCTCTGGCTAAGGTATGGGGATTGATTTTTGTTAAGGGGGAAGAGTACTTCTGAATTGCTATGACCCCAAATGCTCTTCTTGTAATTTCTTTTTATCCAGTTCTGTTTCACATGCTCCCTGTACATCTGGTGCCCTGTCTGAACTTCATGCTGTTAGATAGTCAAACAATTTCCCAAAGAAAAGAGCATTGGATTAAGGTCCCTTCTTCAGAGAGAGACTTTTTAGATATCAGTCAAGGCCAACAATTCCACAGCAAGAAGTTACATTCCTCTTGCCACATTTCTGTTACAGAATAGTTACTGTCATTTTGGCTTCAAAAGCAATAACAGAATTGATTTAAATAATATGATTGCATTGCATCTGTTTTTAAATACATGGAACTATATTTGAAGGGAGGTATTCCATCTGGTAACCCATCTGCAACTCCATCTACACAAGAAGTAAGTATTCATAAGAGAACATTCATATATTTGAATTCTCTGAACATATTGTGACCTTCTGTTACTATTCACATAGAATATCTCAATTTAAATATATCTTGGGTTTTTAATATCCTTAACTGAAGTGCTGGAAAAAAGTAGCAAGCTCAAGAGGCAGGAGCCTTAAATGAACAGTCAGCTACATATTTAAATTTCTCATGTCTTTATGTGGTCAGTTTGACACAAGGAAGCAATCCAGACCCATAACTTCCTAGTTCATTCCAGTAAATTCAATTCAAAGCCTTGGCATACTACTTAAGTGACGTAATATTTTTTTCCTGTCAATTTAAACTAGCGACCCCTAACATGATGTTTTAAGTAATATTAATAGACTTAACTTTTTCAATAAGTTACTCAGGAAACACCAGGAATTTTATTTTCATCTGTGGTTTCGACAGAAAGCTCTGTCTATCCTCCCTAATTTAAAGTGGGTTATGGAGGTAGCCTTAACTAAGATGTAGATCACAATAATCTGCCTATCTTTAAATTAAATTCCTTTCTGAAAAGCACAGGCTAGGAAGTTTATTTAGCTTCGACAACTCAGAGGTGAGTTTTCTAGGTCTTTGAGTAAAAGTGAAGTAAGAGAGTTTCCTAATTCTTAATTTTGGCATTGCCTTGGTAACTTACTTTGCAAGCAGCTGTAGTACTTTAAGGCAGTATTCTACTACTTCTTATAGTAAATTTACAAATCCACAGTTCTGGTAGCAAGGTTATTCATTTCAGCATGGCCTAATCAGCTACAGCTAAGAATCAAGAAGATTAGCTTGAACATTATAAATAAGTGCTTTGACCTATTTCTCAGGCTGGTTTACCAGAAACAGATTAGGAAACAGCAATACCACATCTACTGAGTAACTGCTCTTTGGGAATCAAGACTTGCTTTTTGTCCTCCTCACCAAATACAACATTTCTTCAGCACCAAACAGTTCTCTCCACTTGTCCCTCCCTCACATAGTTTTCATAATTCACCCTCTGACATCTCCTGCAGTCTGTCTATGCAAGCTCTTTCTTGAAATCCCTACACAGTCCTCAATTCTACCCTGCACCTACTACTCAACTATTCTCTCCAAAATTCCTGCAAGCTGGCTTCTTACCTACATAGTTCCCAGGAGGGAGGAGGCGCAGCAGGGGAGATAGCAGGCAGCAGCCACTTCTCTCTAAAGCTTCATTAATCCCCACATTGGATTTATTGCCCTGTCTTAGAAATGCTCGCTTAATTGATGGCTGAGAAAGGTAAATTCTTTCTCAAGTGCTGATGAGTAACTATCTTATCTAGAACCAGAAAGGAATGCCTGCTCAGTGGCTGAATTACAAGTCAAAGAATTAAAGCAAAATGCAATCCCAGGAGAGGAATTACAGATTAATGGATGAGAAGACAGAAGTCTAAGATATTTTTCCTCCCTGAATGTTACTGTCAGAAAGTAAAAGTTTTTAAAAAATTATTTCATTAGCATAAATATTTCACCAATAAAGTAAATAAGCAAAACCATAAACATGAATGCTATTACACACATAGCGAAATATTTCGCAATGATCAGAAGACTAACATTTCAGTAAATTAGTAGCTTCATTGTTAACCATTTATCATAGCTGTTCTTAAGGTTTTTTTCCTCACCTTGTTATGACAAGACCTTTCAACTGGAAAATAGTCAGAGCTGAAACTCAAAGTCTGAACTCATGGGCTCACAATTGGCTCAAGTTAATCTTAGGGCTGCTAGCAAAGAAGTAGTCCAAACTTTCACTGATTTTCTTTCTTGCTATTATTTTTTTCTCAGTTTTCAGCAAAATCAGCTTTCTAGTCTGACTCACTCCACAACTGGCATCATTACTAGAGCTGATGCAATGGAAGTGGTGATATCACACCTTTTCAGCAGCAGTTAAAGCCTTACATTGTTTTCAGCTCACCACAGAACTGCACCTTAAGAAGGGTATAGGGGCCAGAACACCATTCAAGCATGAAGCACAAGTAAATTCTGTGGAGGACAGTACAAATAAGGAGAATTAAGACTCCTCTGGACTAGTCTGTGACTAAAGAATAGGCCAATGTTTAACTATATTTTAAACACATTGGGGGCCTCTGCTGCCAGCTTAACACTGCCATGGGTACGTGACACAAGGTGCTGTTCCAGTTGAAATGCTCTCTGCCAATTCAATTTGTTCCAACAAAACTTTGGCAGGTTACCTTTGTCCCAGCAGGGTTAGTGCTGCAACAGGTATCGGTTGCCTACATGGCGCTAACCCTCTGTGGTTCCAGCACAGTGCATTTCCTCTGCAACCAGGATAAAAGCAGACAGGCAGCAGAAAATCCTCACCAAGCGCTCTGCTAATTTGACAGAAATGTAATCATGTGCCCACACCTGATCCAGATCAAATTTGTACTGCTGGGTGATGTGGCATGGCCCAGAGCCAGCGGTAATGATTGTGGAACCACAGCACTCGGCTAAGGCTTCTCCTGCAGAAGAATTACCCGTACAGGAGACTGCAAACACAGAGTGTGGCCTGTCGCTGTGGAAACAGCTTGTGCAGGCTCCCCCGAACATGCCCCGATCCGCACAAAAGAGACATAGCATAACTCCTTGCCAAACCACCTTTCTTTCTACCCTCAGAGGCAGGGTGCTGGGTTGGTTTCTGACTGAGTGCATTAAGCATGGGAGGGGAAAAAAATAAAAAAAAAAAGGAAATTACATGTCTGAGGTTTTTCTTTCGGGCAAGTCTCTTATAAAAATAAAGGAGTGTACAAATGTCTTTGTTTCCCTGCCAACTTTTATAAGAACTAATTAAGACCAAGAAGAGCTTCATTTTCCTGTTTATTTCATAGAGCGAACAGCTAATGAATTTAACCTATTGATGATTTTGCAGCTGCCTGCTTTAATTTGCTTATGATTGGGAAACAAAAAAGTTAGTGTAACAGCAAAGAGCTGCCAAAGCCGTGGAGCGGTCACTGGTGCGTGACAAGTGATCCAGCTGTGCGATCAAATTTCAATTAGGCAGCTGGGACAACAGAGCACGGGCTGTCCTTCCGAGCAAGAAAACAGTATTAAAATTATGGCCACTGCTTAGTACTTGCTTATTTTCAAGTTGGCTGATTTGCCCATAATAAGGTCAACATAACCATAAAGGTAGAGACTGCTGGCATTTATTCTCTGCTAAAGAACATCTTGAACTTTTCAACTTTATGATTTATCCATTGATTGCAATAGAAAATTCAGGCCACAAAATGCAGCGGTAATTGCTATCAATAAATGAGAAATTACACTTTCCCCGAAAACAATTTTCAAAGGGAAATATTCACAGGCCTTAACATAACTCATATTTCTTAGTTCAGACAAGTGGATTTCAAGGCATTTATTATATCAGGGAGTCCTATGGACTTTGTGGAAATTATCCAGAATTCAATAAAGATTTTTATGATTGCTATAAACTCTACAAAATAATTTTTAACATCCTTTTGATTCTGAAGGTGAGATCCTAACCCTCTATAAATCAGTGACAGAACTCGCAATTGAGATTGACGGAAAATGAGTACCCAATAATTTGCAACTCTTATTTATAAAATTTTCCATAGATTACTGTATGTGACTGGGGAACCTTATGGGGTTTACTCACAATAAACTTTAAAGTGTGGTTTTTGTTTTGGTTTTTTTCCAAAAGTGGTGGGGGGACGATGATTCACTTCAGAGGAAGTGAGTTACTTCATTTTCTTGCTTTTCTTAAAAAAAAGCTCTTCAAACTTTTACATGTTATTTCAAAATATTATTTCAAAACGATTTGCAAATATTAGCCAGGGATTCCCAAACTCTGGTATCCTAGCAGCAGACTACCTAAGCTATTTAAGAAGGCATGGGAACTACTGCTGCCCTGCTGCACCATCAGTCCCCAGCCAAGGTTAAACCTGCATCAACTTCTGCATGAAGCTTTGTACAGTTCTAAGAACTGGAAATTAGACTGGCAAGTAACAGTTAACTGTCCAGATTTCCATTGTTAGTTTTATTACAAAATCACACATCTGAAGATGTGAAGCTTTTCCTGGGAAGCAGGGCAAAAGCCCTTCTTAGAGCAAGTAGAAATTGGCCACCAGAACCCTCTGGTTGGAATGTAGCAGTAATTACAAAGACTTATAGGGTATGCATAGAGTCTGTGCCATAGAAAGGGGAGATGGGTTGCTGCAGAATGCATGTCAAATCCAAGCGGAACAGGATCTATATTACGCATTACTTGGTAACAGTCAGTATATGCTGCTACTGTTGGTTCACATCACAATCTCCTTTGCTGGTGCCAAAAAGCAATTTTTTTATTTGACAGTCACATGAAATTTAAATTAATGTATTGTTACAAATTGCACAGAAAACAATGTTTTTTCCTACATTTAATAAGTAGCAATTATGAATTGGTTTGCGTGGGGAGCATTTGTTTATTTTTTTCCAAGTAGTGTTTAGAAAGATCAATTTCATCGTTTCCACAGGACATTCAAGCATACAGACATGATAAAGTGATAAGAAAACAAAAATATAACTGAAAATTGAATTACAAAACAATTTAAGCTTTGAATTTATTTGCTGTTTGGGAGCATAGCTTCACACTCTACATTTTTCCTGCATCTTGCAATAAACTAGGCACTTGTAATGCAAATGGCATTGACTTGCAGTGTATTAGTATTAATTCTGACTACCAACAAATTAAAGTAAATGCTGCTGTTATCTGGAAATTGATTATTCTAGCTACATTTACCCACAGATCATCTTTTTCAAGATCACAGCAAGATAAGCAACATTCTGCCAAATTAAGCTTTTTAGGCCCGTTCGCAATTCTTTGTAGTCTGCAGAAATGTCAGCATTTTTATTGGGGTTTTACACTCATTCTGTCTTTTAGGATGGGCTTTCTACTTATTTTGTGTAGTCAGAAGTTGGGTGTGTAAGTAGAACCTCCTGCATAGAACTAAGCAGACGTCATGGTTTTTCCTGGTTTTAGGCATTCTACAAAACATGCTGCCTTGCAGGTTTTGAACAATTTGCAGACTAGTACATTTGTTCATTTTTTATTTTAGTATGAAATTTCTTACTAAAGAATTATATTAACAAACATTCTGAGTCCAAGGTAAGATGAAACATTATAAAAGCTGCTTATTTTCTTAGGCCTATACTTGTATAAAAGCAGTCTACAAATTCCTAGTCATGTAATTTAATCTAGAAAACTGCTGACATGGTATTGATTTATGTAGATTTAACTGATGTTCTGACACGACTAGAGGGTGCTCTCCATAATCCCAGCTCAGCAAAGCATGTAAGAACACGCATAAAATTAAGTATATGCTTTGTACAACTAACACTTTATGCCAATTAACCCATATTTTTACCACAATTTCTGCTATGTCTATCTTGTATCATAAATATATTACAAAAATATGAAACATATGCCATATATTTCATACACACATAACATATTACTCTTATCTGTTATATATCTCAATATGTTACTCATATATTCCAATGAATATATTTTGGTGAGATTTTAAAACTAGATTTTCTAAAACAGACCACTTTTTGAATTATATAGTACCTGAGTAATTCCTTCCGTAATGCTGATTTACACCAGGTAGGTGAGTTTTTTATGATACAGGTGATGTGGTCTAATGTGGGCTGACTCCAAAAGGAGCGCTCCCATTGCTAGTTACATACCTGCACCTTGAACCAACTGTGCTGTTTGGCTGGTCCCACGTTTTCTGGGGGGAGAGGAAGAGGGGTGGGACTAAGAGTAATTTTTTGCCTGTTTAACTCTCTAAAACTCTCTTGGCTTACCTTAGAGGTGAGCATCAGTACTGGTGGGAGCAAACAGCCAGGAGAAGTGAGATGGAGGAGCATGGCCTCTCTGCACAGCAGGATCTAGTTTAGCACAACGTGTGTTAGCAAAATGCGTATTTTAAAACCACATTTCCAGTGCATTCCACACCTTTACAGGGCTCAACCTCTGTGTTCTACTGCACTACTCCGTGGTCCCCCACTCCCTCCCCCATTCAGCTTTTCAAACACAAGACTTGTCTCTAAGTAACTGCAAAGCTGCTTTTAAGAAATTGATAAAAAATATTCTCCTAATACTCAGATTGTCTTTTATCTGAACATAAAAGTTTATCAGAGCTAATCCTTTTAGAATATCCTTGACTTACAAGAACAATTTTCTTTCATTTGGTCAAGAGAAAGGAGTTCAGGAATTTCTGTAAACTAACCCTCTCATCACTTTGTTGCATTTTTGCTGACATATTGGCAATATTCCTTCCAGTTCTAATTGCATTAAGCACATAGAAATTAAGTAAGTTGTAAATGTGACAACTAGGATGCCAGTTACATTTTTGCAATTGTTAAAAACAAAAGGTCTACCAAAGAACAAACCTAAATAACAGGAGAGCTAGTCTCTGGAAAGTAATGAAATGTTCTTGCTGCATTTGCTCAGGTAGTTAATGGGAAGACTGGCAGAATGACAGATGTTTTTCCAGACTTGCAGGAGAAGTCATGCTAATGCTAACCCTGACACATTCTTTCCTTCACAAAGAAATGTCAGGATGGTGCATGGTGGAAAAACAAGAGTAGCTTCAAATATTTAAACCTCACACTTCTATTCCTGAATGGGATTACCTTCAACTGCTGTAGGTTTTGGTAGAAGAGCAGTCCCACCAATGGGCTGAAAAGGAAGAAAAAAGATGAAAAGCCTGATTATTTTCAGAAGCAAGACCAAATTTAATGGAGAAATTGAGGTAGTATGCTTAAGCATTTTTTTTAAAGGCAGAAAAATAACTGCTTGGAATATAATGAAGTAATTTTATTTGAATACTAATTACTATGCAGTTTTACTAGTTATGTGTGATCCTCTGAATGAGATTGTTAATTCTAATAGTAGTTAATATTTATTTCAACTTAACTCTTTTGTGATGGAATAATTGCACACAATAGCCCTTCAATAAAAAGAAAATTGAATAGTCAAAAAGCCAAAATGCAAGAGGAATGTAGGTGTAAGAAAGACTGTAGGTTCCGGTATGTAGTCATCCAAATTATCAGAAGTGCAAATGCTGCAAGTTACTCCAATTCCCATTTTTGTTTTGCTTCATACACCAAAGGGAGACTGTTGCTAAAGTGTCCTTTTGTTGCTAGAAAATTTTCATTAATTTTACCATATATAAAAAAGCAACTAGTCTACATTTTCATACAAATAAGCTTCAGCAAGAAGGGAGTGTGCTCATCTTTAATACAACCAGACATAAATTAAAATGTTCTTTGTCTGAAGAAATTCTAGTGTTATTGCCAGCACTGATCCTATAAAACCCAGGACTAGTTAAAGATCATCCTTGATTTTTTTTTTTTTTTAAACAGGAATGAATTGCATTAGCTTCTTCTCCTGTGGGCTCATTTCACTAGAGAACCTTCTGCAGAATTAATTCAGTGGAAAGCCCCTTCTGCCCTAGAAGAAGGCAGGACCACAAGAAACGTCTTATTTTTGACCTACAACAGCAAAGTGCTTTCCTCTGATTCTGAACAACGCAACACAATGAGATTAACAAAACACTGTTGCTTCAGCCTAGTTGGTAAGCCGCAACTTTAGCTCTTTATTTTACTTCTGCCAGTATTTGACAGTCTCAGTTTTAATATTACACAACATCTTTAGTATATATCAGCAGGCCAGTAAAGGATCAGCTATAACATCAGGAATCTTTTGAACTTTAACACAACTTCCAAATCCAAATCTAACTCTAATCCCTAATTTTGGAGAAATTTTTAAAAAATAAAAGTCAATAAGTCAATAAAGACAAAAAAGTCAAAAAGACAAAAAGACAATAAAGTCAAAGCTTTAGAAAATCCTTGCAAAGTCTGTGCTAAAAATTACACCTTCCTGTAAAGAAATTTAGAAAGGACGTACAATTTTAATGAGGTACTAGGATAGCATACAAAACATAAAAAAAATCTACCAAACTAAATCAAGATAAATCACTAGATTTTTTAAAGACCGAATGGGAGATTGATGCTCTACAGTTTATCATGGAGGCTACTAGCTACTGTACACTGAGTGGCACGCTAAGAAATGATTCAGCTGGTGAATGTACAATGAATTTGTTACATCTGTTCATAGGGGTCCAACCCCCCTTCCATTACCAATATAAAAAGCTGTGAATTTTCAGATTCTAATAACACCATTAAACTTGTAAGCTGCACCTCGGAAACTGCACCTGGGGTTCTCATATCCTCCCACTCTGATATTAAAAATATTCTGCATATCAGCTGTTATTATTCATGTAAAAATGACACAAAGAGAAGCTTTCTCCACAGGCATATGCTGACACCAACGCCCTTACTCATTTAAACTGTAGTGTGTGGATTATTGTACAGGTAACTGTAATCATTGAAAAACCAGAACTCCAGTGGCTGAGACTAGTTAAGCTGGGTGTACTCTAGTTAAAGCTTTATAGAAGTACATTTAGGAAGAATAATTCCCAATAAAATCTTCAGTAGAGTTAGAAAAAGCTGGCTTTGAACCCATATTAAACTTGTGACAGTCTGTAGCTGTGTTTAGAACTGAATTTGTTAGCCTGTTTCCACAGTCAGTCCTGTTCCTGGAGGCTATAACTTGTCGGTAAAACTCCAGTCTTAAATTAAACATAGAAGATGATTCTCAGGGCTGGAAGCAAATTAAAACTTCGAATGCTCTGGGATCATTCTTTAACTTTCTGCTCCAGCTTGCTGTTTTTGGTGTAGAATTGGTACATATCTATTAGCCACTGTCAGTTTAGTGAAACTGAAGTTATTACAAATATTGAAAATATTCTGAACAGGTTTCAATATAATATTTAAAATACCAGAAACTGAAGCAAAAGCAAATAAGCAGTCTGCCCAGACAAGTCAAACAGACTTTATCTGCCTCTCCAGCAGAGTGACAAAACCTGTAGCTAATGGGAACACAGCACATGTGACTTAGCTCGTCTTCACTAACACCATCTTTCTCCATGGCCTCTCTGACACTGCCATAAACACCAGCACATATCCCACTTCATCTGATTGACTTCATAGACACTAACTGAAGCACACTTAGGCAAAATTAGGAGAAAGGTTATGCCATGTTCCTTCCTTTCAGTGAAGAGAAAGGCAACTTCAAAGAACAACTTGAAGGGCCTGCTGTCTTTCCCTTAATTATTGGCTATGAAATTAGCCTTAGGCAACTACTCTCCAGGGTAAGCCTCTAAAGTCAGGAATGATGAACCTGGGCCATAGAAAAGATAAAGCTACTGCAATATGGGTGCAAAAAATGACTGTAAAACATTCCCAGAGGAGTTAGCATGAGTTGACAGGATATACTAAATACCATTCTTCAGATCTCTTCCAGGTCTTAGACTAACTCATTCATGGAATTTTTACTGCGGAGATGTTTTGAGAGCATGCTTATTAAAATTGCAGATGACAGAGAGCCAGGAAAGTCTGGAAGAATATTGAAGGGCAGGACTATTATTCAATCTTCACCAACAAAAAAATGGGTTGAGGAAATCACAATACACTCAGGTGAAGGCAAGTGCAAGTCATCGCACTCAGGAAAGACGAACACACTGATGGGATGATGCAAAGTTCTGCAGAAAATATCCAGGGTGCAGGGGATGTCAAACCAAAGAGGAGACAAGAATGTTGTATTGCCCAACAATTCAAAGAAGCCCAGTGCAGACCCAGGACAAGGCAGAGGGAAGGGACACACCAAATAGGGAGAGAAGTACATTTCAACCGATCTGCCAAATGTCTGAAATTCCTGTGGAAGTATACAGTATTCACTCAAACAATATCTCTGGGTAGAAAAAAGGGACTATGTGGTCATGTGCCAAAGAAATGCCTAAAACAATGTCTAAAAATGCAGTTACTGGGGATGTAACAAATGAAGAGACTTTTTACTTGCCTACAGAACAATTCTCATGTTTAGACCACATAACTTTTTCAGGTAAGAAAAAAAGCTAAAGCATCTTGAGCTTGTTTTGATCATATACCTTTACAAATAAATATTTCCCCTGTTCTCATGATGTTTTCGAAGCATGAGCACATTATGCCTTTGAGGATCCTTATTTTCCATTTTGTACAGAGAACATGGGAAAAGCATCCTCTTCTGTTCAGACTGTTCAGTTCTGCTAGTGTTAGCTGGGTGTGCCCCAGAGAGCCACTCTGTGCCATGCTGTTAACCCTGCAGAATGTCTTGCTGGAGTACCTGTGTGATTTTATCTTTTTTTTTACAGTAACTAGGAAACTAAACTAACTCTGATTTTGTGATCCTCCACCTCTCCAGTTTCACAAGTGCTGTTCTTTGTGACAAATGCAGCCATCAGTAATGCTTCTTCGTTGCTAGACAGCACCCTGAAAATAATAATGATGTGTAAAAGACATTAACTGCAAATGTGAAAAGAAACACTGAAACATTATTAATGCTCCCTAAATTTGAAAATTCTAATTAATAGCTGTATCTGCCATGATAAAGAATTCACAAGACACAGGGCTTACACGGCTGAACTATGGCACATCATGATATTCTACAATGCATTTAAGACATGCACCACCATGGTACTCAAAGAACTCCATGGTTGAAATTTAATTCAAACAGAACGCTCCAAATAAACACTTTGATGTTGTTATATCTCTATGACAAAAATCAATAAAATCCTCTTTGCTTTTCTACAAGCTCTTAGCCTGTGGCAAGTGAAGACAACAGACAGAATTGGCAGGATGTAAGTCACAGAACATGCATTCTTTCTGCAACAAACGTATATAGGCTGAAAATATGTGACTTACCCCATAATTTTAAGACTTTGTCTGTCATCCTGAGGTAAGATTGGGGGATGGAACTAGATGATATTCAGGGTCCCTTCCAACCCAAAGCATTTTATGACTCTCTAAGAGTCTTCCTTGTGAATTCATTCAAGAAATCAACATTGGGCTAGTATTAGTAACTTCTGCATTTATTAAAAAACAGCAATTTGTGTCCTGAGAACATAATTTACAGAAACAGTAACTGCCTGGAAAATCTATGCTTATTTCATAATAATGTATTTCAGTTTCCTTAAAGGTATATATGTAACATTATTAGAGATCAAAGATAATCTGAGGGACAACACTGGTTATGTTATTTAAGACTATACTGTCTCAGACTGAAAATTAAAGTGTCCTTAAAGAACTAATTTCAAATAATCAGATGGAAAGTATGCAGAGCTGATAGGAACCATAAAATACACTATCAATAACATTCACTTACAGTTTAACCATATAGGATTGAAATATACAGTACTTATATTGTGAAAGTAAGAATATACTTTTTTTTTCCACTACAAAAATGACGTGTTTTTGATTATTTGAATTTCAGATTGACTAGAATAAAAATCCATCCTACCTGAGTACAGAAAACAAACTAATTTTTAGTAGAAAAGAACAAAAAGTAATTTTGAAAAACTATTGGGAGAGGGAAATCCTGACACCAGCGAAGCTGGTAGAGTTCTATCAGTAACTCAAATGCACGGCTGATTTAATGTAAGCAGGCCAAATATGAGTAAACTGTCAAAGCATGCAGAAGAAAACCTGACATGTCTTAATTACTGAGAAAAAAAAAAAAAAAGCTGAGTATGTTATTTTACTTTGAACTACCATGTGCTTATTGTATCTTGAATTCTTGCATGCATGCATTATAAAATCCTACTAAGAATGCTTGTGAGATTATTATTTTTTTTTAAAGGGGTAAAACAGCTAAAAAACCTCTTAAGAAACAGCAGTTGATCCAGTGTCCTCCTCGTGTGTCCATATGTTCTTTTGGCTATCCATGAGACAAGGTGAGATTACAGTTCTGCAAAAGAACAAGGTACATTTGCTAACTTCAAGCTCCAAGTGAAATG
Source organism: Sylvia atricapilla (assembly GCF_009819655.1). Taxonomy (NCBI): domain Eukaryota; kingdom Metazoa; phylum Chordata; class Aves; order Passeriformes; family Sylviidae; genus Sylvia; species Sylvia atricapilla. Next base: position 118,101,372 of record NC_089140.1, on the reverse strand, counting down.
GCCATCACTCCACATCTATAAAACTACTTGCTTCTAGAACTAGTTCATACAGATGAAAATCCTCCATACAAAACACCTATTCTTTCCAAATGGGTTCCTCCAAAGCTGTGTCATTGCCTATAAATAACCACTATCATGTGAAATCTAAACCTTTCTGCCAGTAAGCAAGCACTGAGAAGAACAATGTATTATGCAAAATTAAATCATATGAATCATGTTGCAAAATCTGATTTCTAAGTGGGTACAGGCACTTCATATATTATTCAAAGAACAGAAATGTTCCCTTACCTATCATGCTATATTTAGGATTTTTTTTAATGGTGGAGAAATAAAAGATATGAAAGGATGGGGGGGGGGGGGAAGCAGTTGCAGAGAGACAAAGGGAGGCTTAGTCCTAAAAAAAAAAAAAAAAAAAAAAAAAAAAAAAAAAAAAAAAAAAAAGAAAAAGGCACAAAGTTTATTTCTAGGTGTCCCAGCTAATGCGATGTACATAGCTATGGACCAGTAGATCACATAATGAATTATTCCTTTTCTCCCTTAAAGTGCAATCCTCCCTTAAAGTGGAATTATGTGGTTTGCAGGAACCTAATTTTTTACGTTAACAAAAATTACAGGGTTTTACCTCTTTGTCTTGGAAAAAACCCCCTTCCTCTCCCCACTCTAAAAATGAACCACAAGGGTTCAAATGCAAATACAAACTCCCCAGTGTATTGCATTTGATGGATGATGCATTTTGAAACAAAACTATCTTTTCATGTTTGATTTTCAGGCAGCTGCCCAAATCAAGTGTTGAAGGCCAGGCTGTACTGACTGGTGCCCATCCTCCAGCAGGAGCAGCCAGATCTGGCCCTGGTGACACCACAGTCCCCTCAGTGCTGCTCCCCCAGCGTCAGGGCACAGCCTGTGGGGACAGGGATGGGGAACTAAGGGCTGGTGGACACAGAATATTCTGAGCTGGAAGGGATCATCATAGTCCAACTTCTGTCCCTGCACAGCAGGACCAACCCCAAGAGTCACCACGTGGCTGAGAGCATTGTTGAAACACTTCTTAAACTGTCAGGCCGGTGCTGTGACCACTTCCCTGGGGAGCCTGTTCTAGTGCCTAGCCACCCTTTGGGTGAAGAACCTTTTCCCAGTATCTGATCTAAACCTCTCCTGACACAGCCGCCATGCCATTCCCTTCGGGAAGATATGTTATGACACGGGGATACTGAGTCAAAGCCCCGCTTACGACCTTTCTGGCCCAGGGGTTCCAGGAGCCCTTGGGCCTCACCCAAGCACTGCTGCACCTCGGGTACTGCGTCCAGTTTTGGGGCCCTCAATTCAGGAAGGATACTGGGGTACTGGAGCAAGTCCAGAGAGGGGCAATGGAGTGGCTGTAGAGTCAGGAGCAACAACAAGTCTTAGGAGCAGTTGACAGAGCTGAGGGTGTTTAGCCTCCTGGGAGAGAAGGGGGCTCAGGGCTGACATTATAGCTCTCAAAGCTCCCTCAAATGCCGCTGTAGCCAGGTGGGGGTCGGTCTCTTCTCTCAGACAACCAGAGACATGATGAGAGGACATAGTCTTAAGCTGCATCATAGGTGGTTCAGGTTAGATAGACTTCAAGAAGAATTTCTTCGCAGAAAGGGCGACTAGATCCCGGAATGGGCTGACCAGGGAGGCGGTGAAGTCACCGTCCTTGGAAGCGTTTAAGGAAAGACTGGACGTGGCACTTCGTGCCATGGTCTAGCTGACACGGTGGTGTTCGCTCACAGGCCGGACTCGCTGACCCCTCAGGCCTTTCCCAGCGGGATCCGTCCCACGGCTCCGCGACTCCAGAGAAGCGGCGGGAGGGAAGGAGGGCGGTGCCGCCCCCCGCCCCTGCCGAGGCGCGAGGGGGAGGGAGCGGGGCGCATGCGCGCGGTGCGCGGGGCCCGCCGAGCCGCCCCTGCCTGGTGCGCGCGGACGGGGAGAGTGTGGGCAGCGGTGACGTTATGACGCCGCTCTGCGCGTGTCGCCAGCCGCGCGACCCACGCACGGTCCGCCGGGCTCGTGCCTGCTCCTCCAGCCGGGCCGCCGCGCGCGGGCGGGGCGGAGGCGCCATCCCTCCTCCTCCTCCTCCTTCTCTCCGTTCTCCTCCTCCTCCCCCTCCTCCCCGGGTCCCCTCTCTGACGGCCCGGCCCCTTCCCCTCGGCAGAGCGGCGCCTCCTCCTCCCGCTCCCGGCTGTGCCGGACAATAGGGGCGAGCGCGGCGCGTGTCTCCCCCGGCGCGGCCCCCGGCCCTCCATGCGCGGCGCCGGGCAGCGGGGCTGACAGCGGCTCCCGCCGGCGGCAGCGCGCCCGAGGGAGGGAGCGGCGGCGGCCGCGGGCTGCGGGCCGGGACTCGCCGCCCCGGGCGCTGACAGAGCCGTCCCGCTCCGCCGCCTCCCCCTCGCTCCCGCCGGCGGCTCCCGCCGGGCTTTGGCGGCGGCGAAGCACAAAGGCGCGGGGCCCGGCGCGGCCCGGCCCGGCCCCCCGGGGGGCGCGGGGGCGGCGAGGAGGCGCCGGGCCCCCGCGGGGCTTCGCCGCCGCTCCTTCCCCGCTGCGGTGAGCCCTGCGCGGGCAGGTGCGGCGGGCGAGGCCGCTGCCCCGCGGCGGGCCGGCGCACCGAGGCTTCGTCAATGGAAGTATGTTACCAGCTGCCCGTGCTGCCGCTGGACAGGCCGGTGCCGCAGCACGTCCTCAGCCGCAGAGGGGCCATCAGCTTCAGCTCCAGCTCCGCGCTCTTCGGCTGCCCCAACCCCCGGCAGCTCTCGCAGGTAGGCACTGCCGCTGGGCCCGCGGCCGCCTGCCCCCAAATACCGGCGGCGGTGGCGAGGAAATGCAGCGTTTAATATTTTTATGACTGCTTCTTGCCGAGGTTATCTATTTAGCATCGCTTACGATGCGAGCGGTGAACTCCGTGGGGTTTATTTCCGCAGCCAGTGGGCTATTTGTTTCTCCTGTAATTTTTAAGATAGGGCTGTTTTTTAGTTCTCTTATTAGCTTGGGCTTTCTTTGAAAGGTTCAAATTTCCTATGGGGTTGCCAAAAGCTGCAGCGACTTTACTGAAATGGTGAACATGCACTGCAGTGTTTTATTTGGGATGCTCTGCTTTTTCTCTCTCCAACTATTGAGGCTTGGCAATTTGTCTAGAAGGAGACAAAGATCCTTGGCTTTTTCGTTTCCACGGTATTGTTCCCAGCCCATATTACATCAGTCACAATGTGAATTGTATTGTATTTTGTTTCATCTGATCGTGTTGGAAATACTGTGAAAAAGGTCATTATAACTATCAGGACAAAAAGCAGGTTTTTCTTGTGAACACTGCCCTAAATTTCTGGTTGTGCGTTAGTATGGTTTCCCAGCACCCGGTGATAAAATTGTATTCTGGCGGAAGTCTCTGGAGAAAATCTGGAATTATGGTGGAAAGCATATGTTTTGGTGGGGAGTCAGCGATTTGGCTTCGAGGGATTTCCTATGTCGAGATTGAAAGGTCTGTTTAAGTGCTGTGAAATATGTTGTCCTTACAGAAGATGGTGTCTTTGCATGTGTAATGGTATCTTTTTGTTCTGTCCGTTTTTGGTGTATCTTATTAAGTTATTCTACTTCTTTTTCCATGACTTGCTGTGCTACACATACATCTGTGTAGAAAGTACAGAGCTGCCAGTCTCTTTTGGCTTTGTCCCCTCTTTGGTAGCAGTGGAGCTTTGTGTATGTGTGAGCAGAAGGCACATGTATGTTGTTGGGACAGGAAAAATTGACGGAATGCTATGTTAATGACCAGGAGCTTGAATGCATGTGGAAATAATTATTAACAAGCAAATGAAGATGAACATACGTTGACAACACTTCCTTTTCTGAGTATAAGTGTAATAATTGACAAAACCCTTGGTTTTATAGCAAATTAATTTTCCATGTAGCAATTGGGTTAGGATCTTTTCCATTTGTATTGCTCGTTCTGAGCTGTACTTGGTAGTGGTGACTTTTCCATATGTAAAAGTCGTCTTGAAAGTCCAACCTAATACAGCACGCTTTGTTCTGTGCAGGTAGGAGTCTCCCTTGTTTGAACCATTCCTGGTTTTCTGAAAAGGAGTAGGCAAAATGGTCAAGGTGATACATTGTATTCCTTTCTGTATGGTCTCCAGAACAGGTGATGTGTGAAGTGTATACAAGTTTACCAAGCTAGATCTGGTATTGATCCAATGTGGTGGTTTTTTCTCTAACTTTCAAGCTTCTCAATGGATTCCTTATTTTCTGACCAGTATGCTGCAGGTATATTATTGTGTTCCCAGAAACGTGCTTGAATAACTTGTAGAAAGGGAAAGTATGTGTGCTTGACCAAGTGGTATTTTGTCTGCATAAACCAGCAAGTAACTAAGTTTATGCATTAATAAAAAAAGAATTATGATATTTAAGTAAGGAATCCTTTGCTATTATCAGACGTCTGATTAGAGTACAGCTTAACCTTTTTTTCTCCCTTTCCCTGATGTCTCCTGCAAACAGTAGGATGTGGTTTGGTCTACCAGACCTTCAGTCACAGGTTGGTGTAAATGATGGACTAAGAAGCCAGTGAGATTAGTGATTCTGTGTAACTCCTGAATTTAACTTCACCTTGCAAGTCTTTTATAAGACATTCCAGTTTCATTCCTGTCCAAGGAGAGCTGAACTCTTAGCAGTTTGTCATTCTCAGTCTTCTGCTCCAGCTAGAATTTGAGCAATAGGAGTAAGGCTGGAGATGTGTACCCAAGGAGCTGGTATGTACAGCCAGCATTTTACAGCTAATAGGCATTTAGCAGATTTTTTAGAAAAATTTAAAATTACATTCCCACTTAGAAATTAAAAATGACATAATTGAATCATAAGATATCTTGTCTTATCCTTCCAGCAGGAAGGTGTTTTACGTTGAAAACATATATGAGATAAACGCACACTACATTAGACATACCATTTAATTGAACAGTCCAAAGCAGGCAAATATTGATCTCTTAATTTATTAAGTAGAATTTCAGTTTTGTCGAAGTTTGTCTGCATGGGTTCAAAATGGGCTTGTATGTTGCTTTTTTAAAGCTTTGATAAAGTGGTGCTGGACATTACCTCAAGGATTCTGGGCTACTCCTCTCAGCCCCAGGAAGAATAAATTGTACTTACAGCATTATTGGCAGATGTTTGTCTACTCTTTGCTTAATCTATTTTTTAAGATACAGTCTGATGAGATGAAGTGAGTCGACATAACTCATTACTGCTGAAGGTTAAAAGCCCTGACATTGGGCACGTGTTATTACTACTTCCTCTGTGCCATCTCTGATGCTTGTCAGGTGTTTGCTCGTTCAGTTCACTAAAACAGCAGAAAACTAACACAAGCAGGAAACTTGATAGCTTTCTGCCATCGCTTTGAATAAAATAGGCTTATTGAAATTTGTCAGAACTGATTTAAAGGAAAAGAGGGTACCACTAGGCTTTTGAAAGTCATAAAAGCTTTAAATAATAGAAATTATGCAGTCTCACTAGTCAACTGTTCTTAATAGTGCTTAACTGTTCTTGTGTTAAAAGAATTTTTTAATACTGAAATTAAGTCTTCTGTGTGGTGATTTGCACCTTTTACCATACCCAGTAAATGCAGAGAAAGGCTTATTCCTTTTTCCTTGTAGTTTTCTTTTATGTATGAATTATTTCCCTGTAGTCTTAATTTTTGTTAATTTTGAAGTTTTTACAACAAAAATAATAAAGGTAACATCTAGAGGTTATTTGTGATATTTATTGTTGAAATCCAGTCAGGTGAAAAGCTGCTGTTATTAACTGAAACAAATGTTTCAGTTGATAATCATCTTTAAGTATGAAATAGTTTCAAGTGCTAGTATTAAAAGCTGTTTTAAAGGGTATTTGAATGTGTAAGTGTTGAAATTACCAGGACATTTCACATTGAGATTTGAATTTAGGTTCACTCTGAGATCATGTGCGTGTTAACCAGTACCTTGGATCATACATTCAGGGTGTTCATTCCATATATTACAAAATTACGTTTTTCCAATTAAAGCTGAGCTTTCAGAGAATAATTTTGATTTATTGCCTCATCTGGTTTTTAGCTTGGTTGTTAATAGCAGTAAAAAAGTTTCTAGAACTGTACTTACTCAGTGTGGAAAACTTTTAGTCTGTGTTTTAATGAATAAGGGTTTATAATGAAAACCACTTCACAAACATAGCTATGAGCTACATTTAGATTTGTCCTGCATTGCATTCCCCCTCACCCTGTGTTGAATTGACATAAACATATCTATCACAACTGAGTGAGAAAACTTTGGCCTAACCTGCTATTTCTGATTCATTTCTATCTCTCTACTTTGTAACTGGCTCTTTAGTTCTTCCAAAGATAGCATCAATGGTATCTGGTGGCAGTGTCTGAATAGAAGTAAAGATCTAGCTTTAGCCTTTCTGTCTTTAAATGATTGAAACTGATGATGATAAAGGAAGATTACTTTTAATGATGAAATTGCATGAAGAGGGAATGGAGCAAATAATAGAGGACTCCATTTGAATCTCAAAAACATAGGCACAGTCTCTACCTGAAGTACCAAGTACTGCTGTGTGCCAGGCAGTATCATGTCCTGCTTCCTGGGATTTGATAGCCTGGCTCATGATCCTTCTTCATTGCATCTCAACTTCATGCATTTAAGCAATGTAGTGTCAGCCTTGATCACACATATGGAATCCCAGATTTGACTTGGGGGATGAAGTGGGGTGAAAAGTCACTAAGAGCAACTGGAAATATACTGTACGGGTTGATTCTTCAATGAAAGGTGTATACTTCCTCTTTCCCAACAAAGTGCCTTTGCTTGTATTTCTTCTTGTCACTGTCACCTGATGTGATCCAAACATGTTTTGCCCTGCAGGTAGCATGGTAAGTTAAAAGATATGTTAGAGGGGTGTATTTATATGGTCTGGATGTAGACATAGGTGCAACCATGGGATTAAAGACCATTTTGCTGAGAGAAGTGTTGGCATGACCTATTTTTCCCTTGCAGCTGCTGCTCATTTCTACTCCTGCGTCTTCCTCTTAGTTGTGTCAACTTCTTTTTTTCTTTTTTCCTTTTTTTTTGATCAGGTTATTTTTCAGCCTTGGCTGACTCATAGGACAGTTTCATAAATTACTGTGACTGTTAGTAAGGAGGAAACAGCACACCACAATGCTAAACCAGGAGTTACGAGCAGTGGAGAAGCAGAAGGAATGCCTTACATTGGCCCTACTGCTGAATGTGAAACCCTGCCCTAAACCCCATTCTTTTCTCATCCACTGGTTTTCATAACTTTTCTTCTATACCTGTCTAATCCTCTTCGTCAGTGCTTCTCAGTTGTTGGCTCTTTCATTAGATTTCTCCTGCAATTTCCTGTATCTCTACTGCATGAATAATTAACGAGTTAAAATAATGAAATAATTTTCATGTTGTGATTCCTAGCCTCTGGAATTAATTCTGTGTTGCTGCTATGCTTGCCATTCCCTTCATCTTGTATTTATTGTGTCTGGTTGCTGAGATTGCATCTATTCATATGAGAGGGAGAGACTGACGCTGACTGTATGCACAGCACAGACAAGTTCTGATTGAGGCTTTCATACACTGCAGTAATTTTATGTGGCAGTTCATTTTTAAAATGCCCGGAGTTTTACGACCAATTAACTTTGTCATATGTTCTAGTGTAAAGCAACATTGGTACTTCATTCAGCCAAAAGGTCATAGCAGCTTATTTCATGGCCTATAATTGTCTATGTAAGATCTAAACAGAATAATTGTTTGAAGTCCCCATTAATTAGATTGTCTTAAATCACCAAAAGCCAATTCTTCTTTGTCCAGATTGTGTAATAGTATGTATTGTGCTTTGTAGGAACCTCAAGTTTTAGATGCTGTCTTTAAAGAGAATTTGATATGAAAAGAGAGATTATAGCTATGTGCCCAAGTTGGGAAATAATGAACTTTAACCGTAAAACAATTTTACAAGAAGTCAGCATTAGTATATGAATATTCGATATTCTATATGAAGTAATTATGTAGTAATAGCATGCAAATACAGGTTGTTGGAATTTGGAGTGTTTTCTGTGGGATGTCTGTTTCAGCAGCTTTCCTGAAAAAAACCACCCATTTCCTAGGTAAGTCAGTTTTTCCAGGTTGCTTGAGAAAAGCAACAGTATCCAAACTCGGTTAATTCCAAGTCAATAAACTCAGTTTCGAGTTAATGACATATCATAAAAATAATGTAATTTTTCTGACACGTCTGTTCTACAGTTTTGGTATGTGGAAAGCAAAGCTGGGGACATCTGCATTGTGAATCTTTATTTCTTCAGTTCTTCTGTTTTCTGAAAAGCCTGCAGTGCTAAAAATTGCTGGTGGTAGAATGGTGATTTGTTGGAATAGTTCTCTATCCTGTCAGTGACCATTGGCTTCTTGTTTTCTTGTGTTTCCGTCATTGATATCTGCAACTTTTCACTGATTTTCTGCTAAAATTGTAGATTTCTACATCTGTTCAATTTTCTTGCATTGAAGATCTCAGATTCACGACTGCATTTCCAAGTCATGTCAGGTTGTGGCTCGTATATATGAAAACACCTTTTGGATTGGGCTAAACCTGTTGTATTTGCTTTCATTCACTGCACCTGCATGGGAATAATGAGTAATCTGACAGTTCGAATTGGTTTGGTGGTTTGCCTTGTTTTGTTTTTGTTTTGTTATGTTTCTCCCAGAAATGTGAAACCAGAGTAGCTTGGTTGTCCTTTCCTGTGTAAATTTTTGTTAACATGTGTCAGTATTTTCCACATATGAATTTATACAGTTGCGTGTCTTAAGATACGAATTCATGTATCTTATGATTGAAGGAATGTGTCTTCTATTAGAATATCTTTTCTTTGTAAATGAAGGCGTGAAGATGGACATGCTAAAAATTTGTCTTCATCTCTGTGGTCATTCTGTGTAAAGCATTTAGTGCAAATAACCTTTTCTGTGCATTCACAGCTGAACGAGATGTTCAGTTCTGCTTGAAAAAAGTCTTTTATATAAGCAAACACAAATACATGGTGTGAGCATGCACATGCATGTAGGATCTCACAGGAAGCATGTGTCTGAGACTAGGAATTGAACACAGACCTCTCAAGTTCTAGTTCAGAGTTATGCACAGAATCCTCACAGGAAACCTTGATATAGTTATAGTTGCATCAGATTTGAAGTTTTCTTCAGTTTGTTCTGATTATGTCATTAACAAGTAACTGCAGTGTAAATAAGCACCCAGTGTAATCCAACAAGGCAGCCTGCCAAAGGCAAAATATCTTATTATAAAAATGCAGTTCTGGGAAACTAGATTTAGGGGTTAGTTGGAGAGTTGTTTATTTGTATGTTTGCATCCTGGCTGTATTGTATGGAATTTGTAGCCAAACATCTTGTTTTCTTTCTGGTTGAAAATAAATTTGTGGCTGTTATCTTGCCTTCCCTGCCCTCCTCCCTTCCATACCCTGAGAATTTTTTACTTCTGTTACAGCAGCCTGACTCCTGTTTTCTTCCCACTTCCCCCCTCTTTGTACACCTTTGATATGGCAATCTGATTTATTATCTTCCTGACCACACTCCCACAATAATTATAATTAGAGATTCCTGGAGTCTGCTTTTTATCGCAAGGTAGAGGGTGAATTCTTTTCTCAGCTCATAGCTGAAGTTGTGAAAGAGCCAAGTTTTTCAGCAGGCCTTCTTCCTCTGCCTGTGTGAGCATCAGAAAGAGTATGCAGCAGTGAGAATAATAAAGAAAGGTCTATATTAGTAGAATATTTTACTATTTCTTCCTCTGCTTCCTGCCAGATGAGATACATGGAAAGAAAGGCACCATTTCCTTGACCAGTCATAGGGATTTTTTTTCCTGTATCTCCCCCCATGACAGACATAGCTGGAGGCTGCTCTGACTAATAAAACTGAATATTTAGTACATGTGAAATACAGCCTGTTGCCCCTTTTAGGGCAAGGGGTCAATTCTGTCCTACAGGGTAAAGAAAACTAAAGGAAAATACACAGAAACCTATTCCAAGGCTGTGAGGGAAAAAGCTACAATGGGAACTCTGAGACTTCAGTACCTGGATCAGCCTTGGAACAGAAGGGATTTAGAAACTTTGTATGAAGTTTCTGTCTGATGTGATGGTTCTTGTCTTAAGAATCGAGGTACATATGGTGTTGGGATGATGGCAGGTAATTTCCTGAGTGACTGAGTTATATCTAGAGCAGGAAAAGTTAACACTCTCACAAAAACCACATTGAACAGCATAGTCTGGTGGTGGAGGAATCGTAGCTGTCATGGCAGGAGTGGCACTGGCCTATGTTACCTTTTGCTTTGTGTTTGTAGCTAATGCACCCCATATATTGATGCTGCAGTTGATGGCATGCTGAGGAGGAGGTTTCATGTTTAGTCAGGCATGAACTTGCACTTACATTTTCTTAAACTTTCCAGTAAAGTTCAGGTGCCACAGTAATCTCCTGAAATGTGTATGTGTGGCAGGGGTGTGTGTCTTATCAGTAGTTCCTTGTCTTCTCTTTTGCAAAGGTAGAGTCTTGTAACCAGTTTTCAAAAAGCCCGTAACACTTATTTCCCTGATTGTTAGCTCTGGAATTTTAGACTTCAGCTGCAATAATTAAGCTTTTCCTGGTATTGGGCAAAGAAAAATATGTAGATTTTTATAGCTGCAAACATAGTGTGAAGCTAAATAATAAATGTCTATATATGGATAGTAAAGGTCAGGGTTTTTGGTGCTCTTGCTTATGATGAGATCTAGACTGTATATTTGTTATGGAGTTCTGCTATTGTTCTGTTTCTTCTGTTTTGAAGTCTGAGCTACATTTCTTTTAGCATGGTGATAATAGGAACTTCTACACTTTCCACTGAATTTATTTTTAATAAGCATTTCCTAACTTGTTTTCATTTCAACAAAATAAACTGATTACATTTTTGTCCAGATAAAACACTTAGTATTTAGCTCACAAATTAGCAGACAAAATGGTAAAGCTTTATTGCCTGAATTAAGAATAAAAAATAACCTTCAGTAGCTCATAATGTCCCGAATATTTAAAAAATATTGTTGTCCCCTCAATGTTTTTTCCTTCTCTTTTCAAAATGGATAGTGGTTGTCCTCTGCGTCTAGTCTTTCTGCTTATATCTTTGTCACTTTGGATTATTGCAGGAGTTTTGCAACCTACCATAAATGAAGACTAGAAGTCAAACCTAGCAAATTGCAGGTACTAAATTCCTGAAGTTTTGTGTTCGGTTTGTACTTTGTTGGCTTTCAGGCTCTGTCTGTGTTGACTTTCAGGCTGTTTTAGGGAGGAGAAAGGCTTCATCTCCAAAAGGGTGTTGAATGGTTGAAGCTGTGGTTACCTTGTATTTTTTTCTTGTGATATTATGATGTTATTTTTGCCATGCTCTTCCATCTTAAGTTGAGGCCTGAAGGGATTTTTTTGTTTATTTTAATAAAAAGCCTTTGGTTAAAATTCTCCATCTATCACCTTTTGATACACGAGACTGTAAGCGAAATAATCAGCTGTGCACTACAAGGCTAATCCATTTTCATGAGCTTTTTAGGAAAGATGATTTGAGAGGATTAGACGAGGAGCTATTATTCATATACTGACTGAATAAATAGGGGAGACAATTAAGACTAATGAAATTTAAGACATTTTTCTTCATTCTTAATATTGTTATATTTATATGAGAACATGGTAAAGAAGCTACATGCTGAAAAATATGGCTGTGTTGGAAGCAATTTGTGAGTCAGGAGACTAAATTTTTCTTTTATGCTGAGTGTAAGTGACAAAGGGTCTGGTTAAGGTGGGACAACAGTTGATAAGGCTAAAAAATACATCTTAATCTTGTTTCTTGGTGTAATAACACATGTTACAGAAGGTTTTTGTCCTTACACTCCTGAAATTAAGAGTTAAAGTTAAGTACAATGATTTTTGTGTTAAATGTGTCATGAAAAATAGGAGGGCAGTTTTTTTTATTCTGCCTTGACACGCTGTAATGCTGTACTTGGTGCTTGGAGAGGCTTTGTGGTTGATGATTATTGTTGACAGGAGCCATAGTTTTTATTACTGATATTATTTTAAATGGAAATTCTTTTTCAGGTTAGAGTGTTATTTAATGTCTGCAGTCATAATTCCAAGATGATTTTCGTGTTAAATGTAAGCAGTATTGTTTGCACAGTAATTGCTTTTAGCTACCTATCTTTACTCCTGCTCTAGTGCTGACAGTTGCACTTCTCTGACCCTGTGGAAAGCTGGTTTGCTGAGCTGCAGCAGCAGAAAGGCCTCTTATTTTTGTAGCAGTAATTTTCTCCTCATTTCTCTCCCTGGTTTTCTTGCAGGATCTGAGGAGTGTTGGTGCAAGGGAAGGAGCAGGGATACGCAGGCAGAGGCCACCCAGTGTGTGGCAACACTGACTCAAGTTGTTTCCATTGCAGCTGACAGAATGTCCAGAACAGCTGAACTGTGTGGAATTGTTTCACTTTCTGGGCAAACAAGAGTGGGCTGATTAATTCCCTGATGTTATTCAAATTAAGTAATGTACTGTATTCAGGTATTTAGTATTGCTGAAGAAGCATTGTGCACCCTATGTCTTACATATTATTCACACAGCTTCAAAATCGATGATTTCATCTTTATTAGGTGTGTCCATGGTTCTGTGTGTTTCAGAGAGACTTGACTTAATAGAAGGAATATTTAAAAAAGACTATTGATAAACTTTGAACAAATGATTTAATTATATTAAGTCAAAGGGATCTATAATATTTTTTACCTATAAAACATCCAGTTTTGTAATTTGGATTATTGGACTTCAAAGTACGAAAATTTTTTGTTTTCTTCTCTGTATGAGTAGTGATTTAGAAATAATATAAAAATATAAGGTAATTTTCATGTGAAACTGAAAGTGTCTTTCCTCTCTGTATGTTTTTAATGAAAAGTAGCTATGGTTGCTACAGAGTATAAATTAGGAGTATGAGAACAGGAGGCTCAATCCTGTCATTTGTCTTTGGAGAATTGTTTAGCGTACTTAAAAGGCTTGCTAGTGTGTGTTTGTATGTGGGGGTGAGTGTATATATATATATATATATATATAAACATATACATCTGAAAATAAATATATGGTTTATATGAAGATGTGGTAACTGAATAAGGCTATGGTGGGTGCTGCATACATTCAGAAAAGTGAAAAAAATAGTATTCATTGTATCATTTGCTACCATTGTTGTCCTGTGTCCATCAAGTCACAAGCCAAAATAATATCCTAAAGATAACAATTTTGGGAATAGTTGTTGTTTTTACTTGATCTTTCTAAAATATCAAAGTTAAAAAAAAAAATCTTACTAATTTGCTAGCCTTTATAGTTTATAGTGAGGTTTTAGAAACTTTTGGTCAGAATGAAACATGAGTTTTACTGTTGAAAGTGCTTCAGGATGATGTCAGGTAACTGTCAGGGGATTCTTCATAGTCTTTTTGGTTTCCCTGTTTCCAGGTTACATGTTGATAGATATCTCCTTCAAACTCTGTAGAGGTTGCCCTGAAGCATGTCTTAGACCAAGGACAGTCATACCATAATAGCTGTTCTTTATGTTACTGAGTTGCCAAGTAAAACAAATCTGGATTGACTGTGTACATGTGTGCGCAGTTGTTCAGCCATCCATTTCTGCCGAGTTTAGTAGAGCACACAGTGATTGGCAGAATTATTTTGAATTGTGTCCTGAAGTGGATTCAGTCTTGTGGAGGTATTTGTGTGTGAGTTCATTAGGGGCCTGTGGGGACTCAACCCTTGGCCTAGGATTCGTGCCTTAAGTGAGTTGGGATGCCATAGGCGGTCTGCCCAGAGTAGCAGCAGTAGAACATTCCTTTGTCAACCCACAGGAGATCAGACAGGCCGTACTGCTGGTACGTTTGCTGGATTGTGATAGAAGAGAAGAAGCTGCAGCGGGAAGTGTACTGGCTTCCATTTCATGCATGCTGCTATCTGAGAAGAGAATGGATCAGTACAGATGATGATTCCACAGCTGAAGTAAAACTTGAGGATGGAAAAGGCAGTGTGCATGGCTGTCCTCTCTTAGCTCTTCATCTTTGCTGTAGAAGGTACCTCATGAAGATCATGCCTGAAATCTCCTTTGTAGGACTTGTGAGTGCAAAGACTGGGGACTGACAAAAGGCAGTGTGAGAGAGGTGCCACCAGTGCCTTTTGGGGTTTGTTCTTGGGAGAAGGTGAAGATCAAATAATTGTGTTACGTGCATGATAACAGAATGTTACCTTGTATGAGATTTTAGTGAAAACAATATGGTTTTGTTGAATGCACATGTTGATCCACATTTGTTTCATCCGTTATATCTTTTCCCCTCTGCTGCCTGCTTTGTAGCATTGTTTTCTTTGTGTTCCTACATGGTGGCTTAAGCCCAGATACAGCCTCTCAAAAACCTTCCATTAAAGTTATAGGTGTATTTATGAGGCCTGGTGCTTCACTTCACTCTAAAAGTGCCAATGAAAATTTCTGGTAAATAAAGAGGATGGATCTGTTGTGAAAGTACAGATTGTTTGTTAGAGTAATATGTAAAAAGGTTTTAGGCAGGTCTCTGCTCTTTAGGGCTTCCACTGATCAGTGCTTTGGGAAACAGGAGGAAGTGGCCCTTGTTAGGAAGAGAAAGCTGTGAGCTTTTAAGCCTTCCATGGACACCCAGGTGTGTGTGTGTTGTCATGTAATGGTGGTGTCTGCTTTCATCCCCGCACTCCTGACCCGATATTCTTTGCAGCTGGGTCTGGGCTGTGCCGCTCATTCTCTGCAGGGAATGAAAAAGAGATTGTGTGCAGAGTATGGCAGCGCCTACACAACAGAGGCCTCCAGTGAGGCAGGAGTTGCTGAGTTACAGTTTCCAACACTGAGCTTGCTTCTCAATTGCTTCTTCAGTGCCTCTGTATTAATTTTCTCATCTTTGTTGAAACCATATAGTAGCCTCTAGCACATAGTTAAAATAGATAATTAGTGATTATGTTCTTTAGTTTTCTAGTATCGAAATACTTTTTTTTTCCAGTTTGCATTTTTGAACTAGCTAGTTACACTTGGCTGAAATGTGCATGGGTTGTCTGCATTTTAAATCTTTCTCAGTACTGTTCTGAAAAATAATGCTACAACAAAATTATAAGTTAAAATACTGTTCAACATCTGCTCTACAGCTGAGAAATTGTACAGGGATTGTAGGTGAGATAAGGGACTTAGTTTTCTCTGCCCTAAAAGGAGTGACCTCTCATGTCTTGTGTGATCTAGCTGAAAGGCACTACTGAAGTGTCTGTCTCAGCTATGCAGACACACATAAGTGCATCCTTCCACTTAGATGTTTTTGGAATATCTCCTCTTTCTTAATGGGTTATTCTGATCATTGGCAATGTTTTTTGCTGTGGAGAGCAGTGTGATGTCTTCTGTTTTAGACTAGAAAGCATCTCTGGTTTACTAAGAAAACACAATGTTTTCTTATTATTCCATAGACATTTAAATACTGTTGGCATAATAAGTAACTGCATTTATCTTTCATGACTGTTCACCTTCCTGAGTATATTTCAAGTATTTAAGTATCAACTTAGTATTTGACTTACTAGTAATTGTTTTGAGGAAAGGACTGCCAAGCTGTTTGTTTTTAAGGTTCTCAAGCAGTGTTTGAGTGAAACTAGCTAGTGGACAGATGTGTAAGGTCTGTGCTTGGTAATGCTGAGTCTTTGTCACGTGTGTGAAAACTCCAATAATTTGTCCTTCTTACTCACAAGATGAAGCACATAAATTTAGCATCTCTGACTTTCTTGTCTAAGAATGCTGGTTTTTCTTTTTTTTAACTTCACAACTTCAACTAGAATTCATCAAGCAAATGTGGTATTTACAAGTGTGAGCTGTACTTTTTGATATTAAAAACACAGAGGTAAAATTTTTCAGCAGCAGTGCGAAGGAGAAAAAAACCTGAATGTGTAAAACTAGTAGGAAGGACAGGCAAAAGGCATAGCTGAGTGTGTAATTTAAAAGGAAAAAATATAGGTGGGGAAGAGGATTTTCGTGGGTAAATGTTTCATGTCTTGAGATAGGAGTGCCTGTGTAGTGGTGTTGAAGAACTATGCATTCTTTGTTCTTGTCCATTGTAAGGGTACAAAGGTGGTCCAAGTGCAGCCCTTTGGCTTCTGTTGGCAGTGGTAAAGGGACAGATGAGGTTATTTATTCATTCTCTCTGTCAGGCACACACTTCAACAAGAAATAAAGGTATTAAAACATGGTATATGTGGATGGACAAATTTCAGAATTAAGAGGTTTTAGAATTTAGAGTTTTCAGGTTTGCTACTTTAAATTGTTCTAGAATCACGAATCATATTATGGCAAAAAGGTGCCTTCTTAAAGATGATTAAGGAGTTTTAAGTATTCCAGGAGCAGCTCTTGAGGCTATGGGGCACAAATTAATTCTAATTAGCCCATGGTGAAATGTGTCATTGAGGTTTTAAAAACCTGTTCTGTATGGTAGATATCCCAACACCACCTGGAGGGTTCTTCTTTAAATTGCCAGTCTGCTTTGTGATGTGTATCTCCAAATCCAGCTGACAACTCAAAGCGTCTGAACATCTGCAGTGACCACATTACATAAATGTGCTGGCACTGCTGTCAGTTCCTCCCACGCATTCAAATGAAGCTGGTGTGGATGTACTGTATCTATTTAATCAGCTTTGTCCAGCCATCTAGGTGATTTGTCTTTGGAAATGATGTCAGTTACTTAAGAATTTGTGGTACCTCATGTATAGGCAAGGAAAGTGCCGTTGTAAGAAACTGAGCAGGAAGAATGAAAGCTGAATAAGCTGGTGATTAAGGTCTTTTCTGGCAGATGAGACCTACATGATGTTTTCAGTATTGTGTCTCTTTCTAAAAACTCTTTTCAGGATATGCAGGTAAGTGGAAAAAAAAAAGGGAAAGTTTTTTTTCCTGAAGTGGACTTCTAGGCTGGTATTTTTTGGTGGTGTCTGTTGTTTGTCTGTTGTTTAGAGAAGTGAAGTAACTGATTTTATGTCTGTTGGTGTTGTCTGGAATATAAGTATGGCCATGCTGTGAAAGTTTACAGAACAGTGTTCCAGAAATTGTATCTGGACTGGCAAATGTAACAACTCCAGTTGACTTGAATTTTTTTTTTCCACTTAGAGTTTCCAAGGTCACGTATACTAGTTAAATGATTTCCTTAGAAGTTAACCCTTATGCCTGTTATATAATATGATGAATTAATTATATTTACAGATGATAATGATTTAAATAATTTGTTTTAAAGAAGTCCTTGTGCATCGTGGCAAATAAAACTTATTTTTGTATCCTGTTGCTTTCATTCAAGTACAATAGATGAAGCATCATAATTGTAGTTATTAGAATTTACTTTTTTTTTGTTCCTAGGCTTTTATTTGTAGCAGTGAAGGTCATAGTTTTAATCCAGTCCCTCATTTTTTGGCTTTCATTTCAAGCTTGCATGTTTTCGGTAACTTAATACTTAAGATAAAATTCACAGGATTTCTGTAACAATTAACCTTAGTTTGTGTTTTTCTGTTGGTGCAAAAAGCGTAAGTCTAATGCCTTTAAATTACAAACATTGATAGAAGTCATAAAATTAATGGGTGATTGTTATGTTTTCAAGTGTTTTGTGCTTTTTAAAATAGATTTTTATCTTAGCCATTCCATTATGACCAAGTATATTATGTTTTTAGCATGGGTTGGTGCTATTCCTGAAAGCAGTTCCTTGATAGGAGAGTTCTAAGAGACTCTGAGGATCTTCACTTTCGGGGGTGGCTGGGGGATGGAAAGAGCCTCGCTTGTTAATGCCTGACTACATTTTTTTTGTATTTTAATGAAGAACTTTTTGTGGGTATTAATGATGTCAGTTCCATCAGCACACAGAGTGTTCTTTTGCCAGCACAATGAAGAATCTGATGTAAAGTCATCACACACCTTCAGAATCTGGCAGCCTTGACGTCTTGGGGGCCTTCATTGTGTCATATGAGTTCAGCTGTGGGCTGTTGATTGTTGCAGAAATCTAGACACGAGTGTGAGGGGGAAAAAAAATTGATGTCCTACTTGAGTTGGGTTTTGTAGATTAAAATGGCATCTATATCAAGATACTGAAGATAGTTGTATCAGTTTTGTTAAACTGTCTTTGTAGGTACTGTATTATCCTTTTATATCAACATATGTAATGGCCATGTTACTTTGCTGGTAGTAATTACAGAATTGATATGCCTTTTTTGATGTATTACAGTTCTTGGCTATTTGCAAAGCTCAAGATACAAATCTGTGTAATGGTTGGCATCATGCATTTTTTTTTAGCTTTTTTTTCCTCTTGATTTGGTGATTTTTTTATACTTTAGTGTTGAATACATTTTGGTAGCTTGCCTGTCAAATTTGACCATAGATAGAAAAAAGTGTTCTAGAAAGCAGGATTACCTCTCTCCCAGCTGTTTGTCCATATGTCCTCCAACCCACCCCATAATTTTTTCAGAAATGTGTATTGACATCAAATATGCCAAGTTATTATTAGCAGAACTGTTTTCACTTAAAGGGACATCACCGCTGTGACGTTGATTTGGTCTGATGGAGTTTGACACCGCCTGCATTTTGGAAAGAAAAGGTCTCTTACCTACGTTGAAATCATGCATGTGTGTATCAAGGGAATGAGTCGCCTGGTATTCTCTATTTGAGAGAGGGGTTTGGAATCAGAGCAGCCTCCTGCTCACATGTAGCAGGCTTTGACATGCATGGATTTAGCACGTACATGGAGGCAGCTCCCATATTCATAAGAGTCTCATATTCAGAGTCTGCTCTTGCCTTTGTAGTATCAAATGACCTCAGTGCTCAGAACTTGCTGATGTGATCAGCATGACATGAAGTTGCGCTCTGAAGGATTGTCATATATCTTGCACTTCAGATTGATCAATGTAGGAACATCGGATAGTTATTTTTAAAAAACTACCCAAACTGGTGTGCTGTTGCCTATGCATGCCTAGATGGAAACTCAGTCAGAGGTGAAAAAAGAGTCTGCTTGTTGAGGGAGGCAAGAGGATGCCTGGCTTCACTTCTGGTTCCCTGTTTGTGTGAACTATGAAGTGGAGCCCAGGTTTCTTCTGGATTAAACAGGAGTTGGTGATGCTTAGCTATGACCTGCAGGTAGTTAATTGTCATGAGCTAAAGAAAAATCTGTGAATGTTGTCTTCCCCTTTCTTAGAATACAGATGCTGTTGACATTTATAGATTTAGGAATTCAGTCACTTCTTCCAGCTGCTGTAAAGAGGTGAGTTAATCTTCTGGCTTTGCAGAATGCTTGCTCCTCGTATTTCAGGAGAAGTTCTTGTGCCTCACTACAAGCCAGAGATGGGCTTCCCGAACTTTGACAATGATATACATCTGAATGTGGTTCCTTGAAAATTACATTTCTGTCTCAAATATTTGTCCAGACCTCCATCACCTCCCATTTTTTCTGTCTTAAAAGCAAACAAAAATAAGTGATGTTGGTGTTAAGATTTCTCTCCTACTTTTAGTCTTATCCAAAGTGTAGCAAGTTGGCTTTTTGTTCAGTTGTTCATTGGGTTTCTTATGTTTCACCCTTTATGTTTTAAATAGTAAAAATACTGGCAGTTATGGAAATCACCACCCTTTCAGTTTTATAGGGAGATTATCAAACTGTGGCACATGATTTATACATAGTTGTTAGGAGAAAAAAAATAGCAAAGTAATCCATCAGGGGAGTTTGTCAGAATATATTTTATGTACAAAATGTCTAGGAAAAATTAGAGCAAAATAAATAAGTATGCTGTGAAATTTGTTTAGAGAATAAAAGCTGAATTCCTCTTTCCAGGGGTTTGTGATGTAATTTGATTTATAGAGAAAGGGTTTGGTTGTTGCTAAGGTACTTGCTTAATTTCACCTATATAATTCCATTTTATATGGAGGGATTACCATGAAAATATGGTGAGAATTGCCAGTAATCTCATCTGCCAGTGGAAGGTCCCTTCATGTGGTTTTGTGGGGGATATTGTTGTGACCTTTATAACTTTGCATTCAAAGACATTTTTTAGATTCTAGTTGTCTTTATTTTTTTCCCTAGAAAAAAAGGGAAAAGTATTAACAAAAAAAGTAGTGCTTGATGCAAACTAAAATTTATCCTGTGCATTTCACAGAGGTATGATGCTTTTCAAACAGTATTTTTTTGTAATATAGTAAAAGACTTGCCTTTCTAACCCTTGTAGAAGTTATAATTTGATTTCAAAGCTGTGTTTTTGTGGTCTTCCAACATTACTTGCAAAAAATACTTTTTTTTCCCTCCAGTTCTTCATTTCAGGAGCCTTGCATTTGTATGAGCATGTCCCGCTCCTCCACAACATGTCTGGATTCAAGAAGAGGTGGAATAATATATATTGCCTTAGGACAAAGCCATACTTCAGTGAAAGGCTGAAAGGTGTAGAGCTGAAGGGCAGCAAACCTCCTGTACCATGTGCCCACGGTATGGGGGAGGCTGGATCCAGGAAAGGAGTTCAGCTTATTAGTCATACCTCTGCTTCTCCCATGTGCAGTGTTATATTGAAACCTGTTTTGCAAAATTCGGGAATGAAAAGAAGACAGAACAATGTCCATGCACTGAGGTGCCAGTCAGTGCCAGCCCTGGCTGTTGTACCCTGTGCAGCATTGCAATCTCTCAGTTCAAGGTGGGCTGGAAGTACCTACTTGAGGTAGGATGAGAGGCATTGGTTTTTCTGATAAACTGCCCCATACCTAGGGATTTTTAAGACATCAAACAATTGCTTTTATTAAAAAAGGAAACTTAAGCAGTGTTTAGTCTCATTTCAATTATTTTGAAAGAGGAGGCTCTCGAGCACTCTGCAGTGCTCTTGTGGTTAACCTGTTCAAAGCTTTTTAAGTGTTGAATTTTCAGGATCAAAGTCATTTTGGCACACACTGTGTGCTTGAAAACTTATCATTAAGGACAGATTGCTTTATGGCTAATGCCCTGTCCACACTTAGCCCTGATTACTGCACTACTTAGAACCCTAGTAAGTGTTGTGTGCCTGGAGGAAATAGCGTCACAATACTTCTAAACCCACTGTTTGAAGGATTTTTATTGAACTTTTGTGTTTGTAGATAGTAGAAAGAGCCAATCCAGTGTTGAAAGTTCAGTTGTTCCTGGAAAAGTGTATCTCAGGTCTAGAATGATAAAAATGTATCAGTTACAGAACTACCTTAATTTTTTTGCATTGTACTATTTTCTGTAAGAAGTTCGTACTCACTGGTTAAGAGTGATTGCTCTAAATTTGTGCTGTAGTTTCCAGCTTACATGCTGAGTGTGTATATCTCTATATGAAGATTTATTTCTGTATTGCACAAGATACATTTTAAATTTGTAATTTTTGAAACAGATTTTTGTTTTCCGTAATTAGAAATTGAGTTATGTATGTAGTTTGTATCCTAAAACAGCAGAAGTGGTCTCTGAGATGAATGGGGAGTTTTTAATTTCTCTCTTAAGTTATGTAGGTAAAAATATGTTCTGACCAATAGTTTCATAGCTTGATTGTTGGTTTATTTTTGTGGGTTTTTCTGGGTTTGTTTTGTTTTGCTTGGTTTTTTTGTTCTGTTTTGTTTTTGTGGAGGGGGGTTGTTTGTTTGTTTGTTTTTTAATTGAAATAAAACAGAAGAGCTGTGAAATAAGTTTTCTTCCCTTATGGATGTAACTCTAAAGACAATCACAGCTTTAGGAAATACGCATTTCAAATGCCTCTGCAGTCCATGTTAGCATCCTTACATGAATGCATTGTGAGATTTTAATTTTTTTTAATGTTTTACAGGAAATGTAAAACATTATTTTCTTTATTGCTAAAATGTATTTGCTTTTGTAGTGAAAAGCATTTTAACCATATCTTGTGTTTTTTTGTCGGAGAAGAATGTAGGATTGGATGTATTTAAAAGGTAGTTAAATGCCACTCTGGAAGAAAAGATACTTCTCATGCTTCCATCATGTACTTTCTTATTGGTATGGACGTGTACATCATGACTGTCTGCTTGTCATTTATTGAATGCTTGATGTGAGATCTTGCAGCCTGGTTTGCCTTTTCTGTCCTCTTCCTCTCCTCCACCCCCTGTCAAAAGAGGGAGATGCTAAGGGAGCCATGCTCTTGTGTAGGCCGTATATGATAAAAAAAAAATAATTAAAGAATACAATTCCAGCAGTCTTAAATTGTGTGCCCAGAAGAACTGATGTTTGGGCTTTGATCTTCATGCTGGGCTGGAGTTTGAGGATGAATACTTATCATGGAATCATAGCGTGATTAGGGGTGGAAGGGACCTTAAAGATGATCCACTTCCCTCCCCGCTGCCAGGGCCAGGGCTGCTTTCTGCTAGACCACGTTGCTCAGAGCCCCATTCAACCTGGCCTTGAACACTTCCAGCAGTGGGGCATCCACAACTTCTCTGGGCAACAACTTGTGAAGTGCTCTGATAGTTTTGATGAATGCTTTAGAGAAGCCACTGAAAAAATTAATTCTTCCTTTGGAGTTTGTGCCCTTTGCAGTATGTGAAGCTCATTGCCGTTTCAGACCTTCCACTTTTTAAACAAAGGACTGACTTAGTTATGGGAGCAACAACCCCTGTGCATAAGTTGACTTGGAACTCTGAGAAAACCCAAATGAAATCTTACTCTTGGTCTGTTAAAGAACAGCGAGTATATAGTGTAGGAGAATTGCTAGTAATCTTTGTTTCTTAAAAACTGTGGTTTTGAGGTGAGTTTAAAATTAAGGGCATCGTAAATATGGATTATAATAAACTGACTGTTTTGGCTAAGGATTTGTTGCCAAACCTTTAATGCAGGATATTTTCCAAAATGTTTGTGTTGCTTGTTTAGAAGGACATGTCTGAAATGTCATTGAAAGACATAAAAACTATTTAATAGAATACCTGTGTATCTCAAAGCCAAATAAAAATTTCAGTGTTGAAAATGAATTGATTATTGTTAAGATTTGAGAAGATTTTGCTCTTCACAGTTTGGGAGGTAAATGAAAGACTGAGAGTTGAGCTTTTCGCTGGTGATTTTAAGAAGTTCGCTGGTGTGGTATGTGATAGGACTTCATCCAGGCTAATGGGTTAGCCACAGTAAGTGCTGCCTTTCTTTTCCTGTTCTCATACACAATTTGGTGGAATATGATGCAAAAGAGGAGACAGTAGAATGAAAGTGAGTTGTTTGTAAAATTTTGATTAGAGGCATGAGGACAATTTGTAATTCTGTGTGGGAAGCAATAAGGACGACATTGGGGCAATTTTAGTGGAGGTAGGCTGATTTACAGCATGGGAAGCGAGGTTCTGTTTTGTGCGTCACTATTTGGCCCCCCCATGGCACCTCCAAAAACCCAGGGATCTTGAACTACAGGCTGGGTTGCATTTCTTCCTGTATTTTCTAGCTATGTGTTTGGGAGTCGTCTTTGCACTTCCAGTACTGTTCACTTTAGGAGCAATAACATCCATATTCAGTAATTTATTCTAAAGCAAAAAATGTTTTTAATGTTTTCTGCTATTCTTTTGTTCTGCATGATCATCTATATTTCCATGAGTCTTAAAATTCTGTCAAAATGAGAAAGGCTTTAATTATCTTGAGGTCTTGTGTCTGTCTTCCATCATATTTGGAAAAGTAACTGACAGCAGATCCTCCTTTCCCCTGGAGAACAGAGTGTGTGGTGCTGTGCACCTTTTGATCTGTGAACTCCCAGCTCTGACATAATGATGAGAGGCCTGGAACATAATGATGAGAAGCCTGGGATTTTGCTGCAGTCTATACAAGCTACTCCTCTCTTTCTCTCACCTCATTTTCCAAATATGTTTCAGGGGTTGCTTATCTAGCTTAATTGTTTTATCTTTCTACTCCTTTCCAAAAGTTCCTCTGTAAAATTAGTTCACTACATTAATTAGATCATTATGATCCAATATACCAGATTTCCCCTTTACTGCCTAAATCATGTAACATTAGTGAAATTAATTGTGTCTTGATATTTTTAGTTTGTTGTGCAGACAGCACAGGTTTAGTCCTGCAGATAATCCTGTAGCAAGCTGAAATGGCTTCTTGCAGAATAACGGGATGATTAGTGACGCTAAATTTGAAGATGAAACTGAGATCTGGTATCAAAAATGTGTGGGATTTCCACATACCTGAAATACATACTGAGCTACTGGTTATGATTCTTGGTAAAAATGTAAGATTTTATCATTAGCTTGTGTGCAAACAGAGAAGACAGCAAGTGGACTAAACCCCAGACTTCAAATAACAAGTTCACCCGGAGTAGCTAACTGTTGTCTTAATTAGAATGCTTCAAAGTATATGCTAAGATTTTTCCACTACAGCTTTTTATCGCTTCCACAAGTTCAGCATGCCCTATACAGATGCTTAATTTGTATGCTGGGCCCTGTGATAAAGCTATTTCTGTCCATGAGATTCCAAAATTGTAGGCACTGATGTCAATGCAGATGAGGTTAGCCTAATTTGGTCAAGAGGGGGCTATGCCATGCAAAATCTTCTTTACATGGGCACATAAAGGCCAGGGCCAAGACTGACAGGTGTCCAGTGGGTGGAAAGGAGCTCCAGAGATAAACATTCTTGTTGGTATTGCTACAATTCTTGCTTCTTTAAGAAACAATGTAATAATTATGTGGCTCTTCTCAGAAACCATGCAGGATAACTAAGCGAATGGAAATGGAACGTAATTTTACAAATGTAAATATTTTAAATCCTATTGAAATAACTTATTTTCTATAGTTAATTCAATTTCTGTTTAGTGTTAAAATCTTGACAATGAAAGTAGCATCTTGTTACCTTCAAAAATGACGTATTAAATTCAGAGGTGTACTACTGTGAAATCCCTGTAAGAAAAATTACTTGAAAGTGTTTTTTAATTGTAGGAGGTCTTGGAATGTTGTAAATGTAATAGTGTGCACTCAGGTTGAATAATGAGTGTGTACAAGAAAGTACTTGAGAGAAGGCTGTAGAAGGATATTAGTTGTAGTTGGAGAAGTCCCTAGATTTTCTTCTTTAGATTTTCCGACTTTTTTTTCTATGTCAATGTGTCAGCGGTGAAGTGTATCAAAAATGTATTAATCTATTAATAGAGCACTTTCTTTGTATGCCTGTTTCCATACCTCCTTCCATGCCTCCTCTAACAGGATTGCAGTCATAAATTGTTTTTTTGCCTTGGATTTTTTTATATTAGTTTTGAGCTTATAATTCTTCTGTTCCTTTGTCAGTTACTTCTTTCTTAGTACTGACCAATTAGAAAAAAGCCATACCAAACAAAAACAAATCCTCTTTCTTTATATCCAGCAAAGTATTTCTTACACTGATGTCTCTGTAATGGACAGCTGAGCCTTTTCAGTGTATTTCAGTCTCCAACACAGTGGTCTTTTTCAGTTCAACACCTGCAGACACGAGGCACAACATTACTGAAAAGCTCTCTCTGTTTCAGGGTCGGCTTTATCTGTAGTGAGTGAGAAGCTGTAATAAGTAGATTCGGGTTTTGATGAAAAGTGTTTGGATGCGTGGATTGCTGGCACCCACATGCTAACAGAATATTAATGCGGGGCAATAACTACATGTTTAAAGCTGTGTAAATGTCTGTAAAGCATAAGGTGTACATTATTGAATTTAATTAGCAAGTTTTTAAAGCATTTGCTGTAAGAAATCTACATCTGCTATGGGTCAGAGAATGAGAATTTACAAGTATGTAACAAATGGTTGTAATTGGTAGCTCAATAAAATGAAAGGTGGGAAGCTGGCAATAATATATTATGACCTAGAAAGTGAGAGAAGGTGTTGAAATGGCAGGTGTGTGACGTGGGGAAGACTAGAGTTTTCAGCTTAATGTCTCATTAGAGCTTCTTCAGGTTTAAGGGATTCAGCTGAAATTGATCTGCCTATCCAATTTGATTGAAATTGGTCAGTTTATCCTTAATTGGAAGACTGAAAGCATTTTTGGGCATGGTGGGCAAGAAAATTCTGAAATAAGTGTTGAGTGCAAATGCATCTCTAGGTGAATTTCTTCTAGGAAGAACATTGTAGCAGAAACTGTGACTGCTATGGTTTCTATGGTTTGGGTTTGTCTATGGTGTGTGTGAGGTTTTTTGTTAGTTTCATTTGTTTGGGTTTTCTTTTAGCTTGAAATTTTAGGGGCTTTTTTTTGAGGTGAAAGAAGTTGAATGTAGTTGGTCAGTCTTTTCTGTGTTTCATGTACTATGATACCATGTGCAGCTTCTTAGTTTTGTGCTTTGCCTTTTTGTGATCTGTCTTTGACGCCCTTTATTCTTCATAAACTCTGTGATGACTTTAAGTTAATTATTTTTTTCATGTATATCATATTATAAATACAATATTGATTTGTGAATTTGACAGCAAATGGTGTAACTAGTTTCAGTGTTTGTCCTCTGTAATTCTTTGGTTACTTTAATGGAAGTAATCACAAAATAAGAGAATGAAAGCCAGACTTCATTTATTTCAGATGTTCTGTTGTGCTCTCTGCTTAATTTGTGAAAGTGAATCTTCCAGCTTTCCCCTTGAAATTTAATCTTTTTTTGACAACCTAATATTTTTGCGTGATGGCTAGCAAGGAAACAGAAACAAAGATGGTTTTATTACTGCCTTTCTTATATTTAACATACTGTTGGAGCTTTAGCATGTGCCAGTGTGCCTAGGAAACTGCTGAAATGTGTTAGGTTTTGTTTTGTTTCTTTTTTTCCCTGTGGGAATTGTTAAGTTTTTTAAAAATGAGATTTGGAAATTGAAAATCCTTGCTTAAACTAAATGGAAGCTGTGTTGCCTGGGGAGTCTCAGTAAGTGTGAATGTTTTCATTTTGTGTAAACTGTTCTTTAAATGCTTCCTACAAAGTGAATTGAAGTGTGTGTGAAGGGGTTAAAGGTAGCTTTTAGCAGTGCTGGATTAGGAAAAACTTGCTAGACAAGAACCAGGCAGGAAGATAATATTCTAGGCTTTGAGAGAGGTGGGCCCTCATAGCTATGGGAGTACCCATCACTTAGTCAAATAGAGGCTCTTAGTTGTTACCATAAATTTTATTGATTTCCTTTTCATTTTCACATGTGAGTGAGAGAAGCCCAGAGAGCGAGGGAAAAGGAGCATCTCCCATTGTACCCTGCCCCTGTGCCTTTTAGCCTTCATTAATTGCACTGCACTGCTCTCTTCTCTGAGTTCATGAGCTAGACAGACACACGAGCAGAAATTCATGCACAAGGTGCTGTGTGAGGAGGCCCTGAGTGCTTCCTGTGCTCCCCCTTTCCACACACACACTTCTGGAGGCTCTGCAGATTCACAGGTGAGCTAGTAGTGTTCACATAAGCATAAAAGATATTGGGAAAACTTCTCTCCAAGGCAAAAAGCTTAAACCTTGAATATAGAAGACAGACTTGTTGTGTCCTTTGTGTCTTCTGTTGATAATTTGTGAAGAATAAGATACAACTTCTGTAACTTTAAGTTCTGTAATTTTCTTTCCTGGTTGTTGTGATGTGTTGACAGTTTTGCTGTGTTTTTCTGTGAGATTGTAAACTTAATGTTTTTTATTTAGATTCTCATTTAAATATAGCACAGTAAGATGATCTTTCACTGTTCAAAGGATATGCTTTAGAAATAGAACATAAATTTTTTATACCAAAGTCTAAAACGTTGGTAGCTTTTCTTGTCACACGTTACTGTTCAACTGTTCTCACTTACATAGACGGGTTACTTGCAATATGTGAAGTACGTGGGAATAGAAATTACTGTTTATTTGCTTCCAGTTTACCATTCAGTCTTGGCTGAAGGTGTATTTAATAGTGAAACACAGTAACTCAGAGCAGCTAAAACTCAACTTCTTGCATCTCACCTTCAGAACAGTCTTCTGAGTGGATTGCAGTCTTGAGACCCTGGTGGAACTTTGTCTTGTAACAATGGTAGAGTTCTTTAACTCTCCAAAATCACACATAAAGGTATTTGTATTGAACTCTAAAATTGGCCCAGTTTCTTGCTGTGAATGAGCAGCAAGAGTTTGTGAATTTAAACAAAGGCCTAGAATACCAGAGTAATTAAACGTCTTTTGAAAACATTTGTCTGAATAAATCAGAGAAGGAATACTGTGTTGTAGAACTTCAGTTAATCTTCTGGTGATTTGTTTTACCTAAAACAGTGAATTTCAGGGTTTCTGTATTTAAATGAGCTAAATTGGATTGCTTGTCACTGGGCCAGTTTATATCACATAACGCTTTTTCTTATGGAAACACGTCTACCTAAACTGAAGTTCATGATATCACAGAGGCACTGCGACTGTTCTAATTTGTATTGCAAAAGAATAATTTTAAAAAGAAGAAAACTGTTTCAAGGTATTTAATCTATGCAAGGAAGTTTAAAAAAATGTTCTTATACACCCCTCAACTACGCTATCTATGATTTTGCCTTTTTCAGTGTTACATGTAACATGTTCTGTTAACCTGCAAAACCATGATGTTGAGCAAATAAGAAGAAAGGTTTAAAACAGCCATCAGAAAAATGCAGTGTTTAATAGTGTGCTTTTTGGACAAAGGTTTATATGATTTTTTTTGGTAAAATATAGACTACCTCTTATCCCCTTGAGAAACAGAGGATACTGATCCTGATAGTTTTCTATTGCATGATTCTGATAGTTTTCTATTGCTATGTTGCAGTAGCAATAGAAAATTTACCGAATGGGTGATGGTGCAGAACTGCAAGTTGTTGACTTCATTCATTTGTTGGGATTGTATCTTTTCTAAGGGGTTTTTTTTTCCTTTTCTATCTTACTGAGGGCTGAAATGGAAGATTTCTAAAACTGAAAAGTGGTTTTTAAGGGTATAATTTCTGCCCTCTGGATCCGTAGCTGTCCTTGATTTTCAAAGTTCATGTTTTGGAGTTCTCAGCCCTTGGTTTAAGATCAACCAGCCTTTTGAGTTTAGTTGCACTGAGTTAGGCAGTTGCAGTGGTGATTTATTTGTAGTTGTGGTCGTGAAGGTAATTTTTGCTAACTTTCTTAGATTTTCATGTTTGCTTATGGCTTGCTAGCTGGTATGTAGCTTTGTTGATGAGTCACTGTCCCTGGAATATTCAAAAGATGTGGAGATGTGGCATTTAAGGACATGGGTTAGTGGTGGACTTGGCAGTGCTGGGTTAGTGGTTGGACTTGGTCTTAAAGGTCTTTTCCAACCTAAATGATTCTATGATTTTGTTAATAAACAGCTAGAGTAGTTGGAATCTTGTACTTAATTGCAACTTAGGCTAACACAGCAAATCTTTTAAATAGGCTGAATTGGAAGTAAAATGCTTAGATAACATTTTAAATTAAAATGTAAATAGAAGTAGTATTTGTAAAAGTTGGTCATGGTGTATACATTGTGAAATTCTGGAAGTTCTGCACTCAATATCTATAGAAATAATGGTGTATTTTCTTCTTTTTTTTTCCCTCAAGTGCAATGTTTAGTGGTTGGGTTGGGCTGCAGCAGTAGCTACCCACACTTGTTACAAGAATACTCATAGATTACCATTTAATTATTCTTTTTTAGTGAAGTCTGCTGGAGAGAGAGATCACACATGATATCTAATGAGACAGGGAGAAAAGCAAAGAAAAGATGGAAATGAGTGTGATGGAAATATTTTTCACTGTGTGCTGATGAATTTGTACATGATAGGCTTATTCCTCTACTGTCATTACATGCTGTTAATATAGTTCACAGCAAATAATAGGTCAGTCAGGAGTATATCCTAGAAATCAGTGTACCACAAGCCTCTCTTCTGGAAGGGGGGTTGTTTGAAGGGCAAAGGAGACTCCATGGAGATTTCTTTTCTGGGCCAGGTGGACAAGTGCATGCATATGAAATCAGGTCATTCTGGCAAGTAGGACTGATAAGCAACAGGCCTCCAACTTTAGCATAAAAACGCACGTGGTGATGGAGATCTATGAAACCCTGCTGTATTTAAAACAGAGCATCATTTGAGACCCAGTAGTGTCTCTGAAATCTGGTGCTCTTGCTTCAGCTCTGGATTCCTTGTAGGTGTTACTGAATTTTTTTTGTGGGGTTGGAACATTTAAAGACACTTGTGCAGTAACAGTAATTACTAAGCTTTGTAAGGCAACCCTGAGTCATTTCTCAGGGCTGATGAAGTTCAGGAAAATAAATAAAAGTAGAAAAGTATTGGAACAGATGGGTATTTAGAAATTCACAAGTAAAATTGGGATCTTGTACTTCGTACTTCAAATAACAGAGTACATGATAGGAAATAATGGGTTTCTGCATGGAGCCTCACAGGTCTCTAGGAGTGTATATGGAAATAATTGGAGCCTTACAAATCATCGTGGTGTATTAATGGGGGAGCTACTTTGAATGGGTAGGAGCTGGTCCCATGTGATGCTTGCTTCCCAATGAGAGCAAACTGATATCTTTAGCAAATTCCTTAATGGAATCTTTGTAACAAATGTTGCAAGACCCCAACTGCTTTCTGCAGTGTTGATAATGCATGCTTGTCTTATCAGGAATAGCACAGAGAGGTTTGTTCAGTAGATGCAAAAATTGTAGCAAAACATGCCTTTGACTGCTTAAATGCATCTACAGTGCTGCTTGTCAGCAAGTCTGCATGGAAGCCATTGGGATATTTCTGTTTCTTTAGAAATGGTAAGACACAGCAATTGCACTTGTGCATGTGAGCTGATGGTAAGGAGAGAAGAAGAGGTAACAATAGGTGACTTGTATGTGAATGTTAGATACTGTAAATCTTGCCATGTTGTCTCTGCAGACATCAAGAAAATGGGTTTCAGGAAAACTGAAAAAGAATCTGTTAGAAAGCAGTAAAAAAAAAGAGAGGAAAGAAAATGAAACAGCATTAGCAACTTGCCCAATTTTTAAAAAATACAACGCACTGTATGATAGCTATTGTTTTTGGTGTGCTTCTTAGTTTCAAGATGAAGCTTAGACTGATGATGTCAGCAGCTCAAGGATGGGTCCCTGCAATCCCAGAACTGAGGCAGTGTAACAGGGAGTATGCTAAAAAAGAGGGAATTTAGTATTACCTCATTTTACGTAGCCTTCTACCTGTGAGTTTACTGTACTTGAAACCTTGAATAATTTCTTCCACATATTTGTAAGATGTAATTGCTTTCACCTTGGAATTATTAGTGGGATTATTCAAAGCAGCACTTTCCTCAAAAGAAGCACTTTAGCTTCTGTGTTGATTTCCATACAAACCAGTGCACTTTCTGATCTTACTCTGTCTCCAAATTCAGAATAGTATTGCCAAAACAATCTTTCCATTTCCAAGCCATAACTAAAACAAATAATGGTGTAGTGATGCTTCCCACTACTAGGTGGTCAAATATTTTTATTTCTGTGTTCTCATATTAAGCTTATGCATGAGACAGTTTTAAGAAAACTTTCAGTAAGAAGAGGCTTCTTAATTAAACCACTTAATGGTGTAAGACAAAAGAGGGAAGGGTGATCACTTTGTATAGCTCTATTTTCTAAGATAATGTTGTATTTCTGAAATTGGTGGACGAAAGTCTTGCTCTGTGCACCTGGGGCAAGACCATGCACACATTCCAAGAACATCTTCATGTGTTTTGAGGTAGGAAAACAGAAGACTTGTTTAGGGATTGATAATAGTGGTGATGGAGAGGAATGCTTGACATTTCAAAGTATAAGGCTATTTATGCTGGAGTTTTATTCAGAGGAGAGTTCAGTCTTGAAGCAAGTTTCACCTCATCGTTCCTGTTTGCTGTGCCCATTGGGTTGTTTTCTGGAGTGGTTTTGATATGTGCAAACCAGGCTTCTTTCAAAAGAAATGAAATAATTTCACTCATTGTGTGCACCAAATGTGCCCTAACCTGCAATAGGGTTGTAGAGGTTTGATCAGTTACTGGGTCCTCCTGTGGCAGGATCTGGTTCAAGAAGTTGGAGTAAATATGGCCTGCAAAAAAATTGGAACTCCTGTGCTTCATATAGTGTAGGTGTAAAGATCTGAACAGCAGCTGTGTTTTGATCTGCTCCAGTTGTGCCAGATTGTAATGCAAATATAGCCTGATGCCATTTATTGTGGATTTGCTTTTATTACAGAAACATCAGACTGGTGGTGATTAATTGTCAGGGTTTTTTAACCTTGTCAACTGTTCAGAGGTGGTAATGTTTTTCAATCAATATCTATGCCAGTTTGTATTTTATGTGGAACAGACCTATGTGGAACAGATAAGTGCTGCATTCATGAAGTGAGGCACCAAAAGGCCCATTCTGAATGTTCTTGCCTTTGATTTTGGTCTGACTGGTTTTCCAGGGCATGGGGACAGGGCAGAAGATAAATGTTTGGAGTGTAATGATTCTGTAGGGATTCACGGGTTGTGCTGAGACCATGATAACAGCTTAAAAGACATAATAAATGTTTGGAATCATGACATAAAATAACAAATAGCCCCATCCCACTTAACAAATCTCCTTAATTCAGTAATCATCCACTGTGGTATGTCCCCTTTTCCTGTAGAGGGGAGGAAATTAGTTTCTTAATGTTAAAACTACTCTGGTGACCTGTGCTAACTTCTGTGTTTCTGCACATATTGGAATTTGGAATTAAAAAAAATATAGGAAGAGGAGACTTCACATAATTTTGCTTTTACGCTCCTCATTATCCTACACTATTCCTTTTTCTCCCCCACTGTAGCTCCTTTTTTTTTTTCCAAAATATATTTTCCAAAGTATTTCTTTGTATTCCTGAAATGTAACACTTTTGTCAGCTTAAAATGACAGAAATTAGAATGAATCTCAAGGCTGCACCGAGCACGTAGGACCACTTTGCAGCATAATCAGTGTTCTTGGAGGAAGTTAGACAGCTTTCCAACCCTGGGAAGGGCTAGGGAGACTCTAGCCAGGTTCAACCCTTGAAGCAACAAATGAAAGCCCCAGCCAGTTCAGGCATGAGTGTGAATGGCTAGAAAGGCAGTGTGAAGGATGGCCTGGTATTTAGTGGACAAAAGAAAAAGTTAAACAATTACAATTGGTTTGAACGATTGCACATATTTGGTGCATTAACTTTCATGAACATTATTTATAGTACATTGCTATAAAATCAATTTTGAAATATGTTTTGAAATTCAGTTCTTAGCAGTTCTCCAGGTGGCAGAGATGAAAGGAAATTGTGACTATCACAGGTTTTGGAATCTGCGGGAAAAAGGCTCTTCATAGCATTTGAAGGCAAGGCAGTATCCTAACTTAGCTCGGGTGTTTTGAATACTGGAGTTTGAACCTATTGTCTGGCACACTTTGCTGTATTTAAAGATGATGAAAGGATGTAATCATGGTTTTACATTTCCTTTAGCGTTTCTGTGGTGTTTAGTAAGGTTTTACTAATTGTCGTGTCTTCTGGTTGTAAAACTTTCTTGTTGAGTCCGGCGTTGGCAGCGAGAGGTGCGGGGCAGAGCACATTGCAGGGGCTGTCAGGTGACAGCTGCTGCCTGCCTTGTGCCTCACGGCTGTGCCCTGCTGCTTTCAGCACTGGTGGCCATCGGGGGGAGATTATGCTTCCAGTATTTGGGGCGATGCAATGGGAATTGCATTGATCTGGTGTTTAGCTCTGATCCTTACCAAATGGATTACTTCTAAGGTAGGCCGTTTTAAAAATCTGTTTTGACTAAATGGGTTTGTAAGTAGTCAGAGAGAAAACAAGTCATTAAGAACTTCATGAGTGCTTATTTTTCCTTTTAAAATCTAATCTGTTTTGGAAACATAATTTGCCATTTGAGATTGTGTTTCTTAAGTCTTCATACGTGATTTTGTAGCTCTTGACTTCGGTTGCCTTGATGTGGGAAAGAGTGTGTTTGTAGCAGTGCCAGTTAGGAGACGGGATAAAAAAAGGGATCTGAAATGGCTTCTGAATGGCAGGAGTTGACTTGCCTCTGTTACTAGCAGATTTTCAATTTTATAGCACTTTAAAGTCTTTGTGAAAATAAGGAAAAACAATTTTAAACATAGTGAGAATAATACAAATTAGTGTATTTTGCTTCCTGGACAGGATATCCTTTTTGTATTGTTGATTTCAGAGTTGCAGGAGTGGAAATACCAGTTTTGTTTGCTTATGTGAAATATCTACATTACTTTGTAGCCTTTCTATTTGAGATCCCCGTGTTTTGAAAAATGCATGCTAATGTTAGAACTAAGTTTTTTACTCTCTCATTCCAAAGAATGTAAGTATCTCCATAATGGATATTTGTGCTAGTAAATATAGGTGAGATTGGTGTCTGGAGATGAGACCAGGCTTTTTTTCTCAGCATAGCTCACTGCATAATCTGGAATTAATTCCAGAAAGCGGAATAAATACAAGTGTAGGATTATGAAGGAGAGCCAGAATCACTGGAGAGAATGAAGGAAGCTGAAAAAAACCAGAGTTCCTACATTTATAGATTTTTTTTTTGTTATTGTTACTGCTGCATGCTTCTAAAATTTTTGTACAATTAACAGGAGAATCTGAATAAACATGAATTTGAGTTTGTTGTGAAAACAAGCTTTGCCAGGCATCCATGCCTGTACTCTTCAGTCATTGCCAATAACATGTTTCTAAATTTATTAAAGTAAAAATGGTCAGGCTTAGTTGCTAGCACTTGTCACAACTTCTGTGACATCAAGAAAAAGACCAGGAAACCCAATGGATGTTTGCTTGTGACTGAAGGCAGATTCTACAGATTTACAGCCTGTGTGCTAGGCCAGCACATCATCTGTATTTTACTGTTATATTGTTGAACTGCTAGCTTTTTGGAACTTGTGTTTATACATATGGTTTCTTTTAAAAAATTAGTATTTTTTTGTTCATCCAATTACCTATTTTGCCATCGCCCTTGAATCTTTCTGCTATTCTGATTTGGTTTCTTTAGGCAATACCCTTGTGCATTACTGTCCTCACTTAAATCAAATACTTGTGGGGGTTTTTTTGACTGTACATTCTTTCTGATCAATTGTCAAGCTTTTATTTTGTGTATTTTTAAATCTTTTTTTAATATTGATAAAGCTTTGGATAACTCTTACGCCACATGATATACATCTGAGGTATATAAGAAAAAATAGCTTACAGATGCTTGTGAGGTATATGTATCACTAGCATTGATAACTATCATTCAAATGATGGCTGAGTTTAAAAATGGTTGCCATCTGTCTTGCGAGGTGATCATGTAAAATAGCTTTATATGGAAGAAAACATTAAAATTATCACATTTGAGTATTTGAAGGAAAGGGTGGGTTTCTCATTACTGATAAATTTCAGGAAGACAGTATTAATGACATTTTCTTACTGCTGATTTGATAAACTTTCAGAGTAACACTTTGAACTGCAGTGAAATTTTTAAGCAGTAGTAGGACTATTTTGCAGTGACTTACCTGAATTCAGTGTCAGTTTAAGTGCTTGTAAAGAGCATTTTTCTGTGCTTTAGTGAGTTAAAAAATTGATGGTGCCTTTTGGAAAACTGTGAATCTTAGCATGGAACTTTTAAATATTTGAAATCAGTCTAAGATCCATGAGTCTTGATTTTGAAATCTAGTAATAATTGGAGAAATAAGGTCTTAACTAGTTTGTCATTCTCAAGACTTCTAGTTCATAAACTGTCTTTTGATCTTAAATGCCAAGTGTGTATATTTGAGGCAGCATAACCAGTACATTGCAGTTGCCATGGTATAACAACTTCCCCACACTTGTCTTCAGAGCAGTTGAGACTAATGCTCTGATAGTTCAACAAAGAGCTTGGACTGAACAGTCAGGTACATAAAAACACCTGCCTGGCTGTGTTGCTCTCTGTCCTCTGTCTTTTCTTTCCCAGCTTCTGAATAAACAACTGAGTAGCAAAATGAGGGTCATGTATCAAAAAGCATGTGTGGTTTCTTTCTGATGGGTGGTGCTGAATTTTGAAGGCCAACAGCTCTAGCAGGTTTTGTTAGAGAATGAGACCAGGAGTTGTTTTGCTAGACAGTCCATGAGCTGGCCCTTGCTGAAATGAAGCGCTCAGCAGTAATGCTGGTGCTCTGCTCTCAACAAGATTGGGAAGTTCATGTGATAAAACTGATACATCAATGGAAACATTTCTGTTTGACACAAACAGCAGCAGGTGCTCCGTTTCCAAGTGGTACATGCAAATGCTTGCACTCCCAAGCATCAGTGAAGCGGTTTCCCTTTGAAGATGTATCTATGTGCTATTTTGGCATGTTGTTCCCATTGCATGGCCTTTAATAACTTTCTATACTTTGTGAAAAGATGTTCAGAGAGATCTGACTTAAATCTAAGTTCTGGTAGAAACTCCCTTTGCATTTTTTTTGCAGAGTCCTTGTATCAGTGTTGTTCTTAGAGGATTAATGGATCTTCCAATTTAGTTTGAACTTCTTCCATTGACTTTCCACAAATATGTCTCAAAAGAGAGGAAAAAAGGAAGGTTTTTTACTGTATTGCCCTTTGGAAGAATAAACGATACTCGAGTGTGAAACTGAAGTTTAAGGTGAGGCTTTGAAAGTGGAAGTCTGGTATAAGCAATCTTTCCCAGTTATCTGACTGACATCCATCTTCACTGCAGAAGCAAAACAGCCCACCCATTTCAGGAAGCTCTTCTTGGGCCTGGACAGGAGCAGAGCAATTGATAACCTCACCTAATAATTTGAGGGATTTATTGAATCACCTAGAGTCCAGCACACTCCCACCAACCAAGCTTTTCCTTGTGCTTGAAAACAGAACTTGCCTAAACACAAACACATTAGGGTTGTCTTGTCTTTGAGCACTAGTTATTCTGTCTGCTTGCTGGAATGTTGCTTATTTGTTTGATGTTTGCACAGAGGGTCAATACTGGTATTAACAGGTACAAATCTTCAGGTAGACTGAAGAGGTGGCGCAGACATTGAGAAAGAAAATTTTATGCTAAATGAGTTAAAGCATAAACTCATTTATGCTATAAATAAGCATAAATTTATATGCTTTTTTTAAACAAAAATATTGACAATAACATGACAACAAGTGGTATCTTGAGGTGCCAGAAGCTAGTCTGAATCCACAAAGATTTCTGATCCAAGGTGTCTGTAGAGTGATTCAGTGTATGCTACAGTTGTCTCGACTGTGTAAGTAAGGTGTATTTTTAGGGTAAATATAGTCTTGGTGTCTTGGTGTAAGCTACAGAGAATGGGCCTTTGATTAGCAATGAGGAGGGTGGCATTTCTGGTCATCAACAAGGGTAAAGTCCTGCTGATTAAATCGTTAGAATGGTTGAGTGCTTTACAGTAACTTTAGTTCTTCAAGACATGTTTGCCTTCCTTCTTATGAAGTTGCTGTCTGTCAGATCATATTGTAGTAAAAGCTGAAGGATTAAATCTGGTTTTTCTGTTTGCTGGGTTTAAGTAGTAGAATCTGGGCAGTATATCTCAAAGAATTACACACAAACTATGTTAAATTACTTCTTTCTTTCTGCCTTTTTCCTTGCATTTTTCTTGAGTACTGTAGGGGGTAGAAAGACAAATGCACTGACAGTATTATTTCAAGTGGGAAAATAGGTGATGCACCACAACCTGCAGTACATGGTCTGTTATGTATTTGCAGGGTAAGCTGACACAAAGCAATCTGTATCTGGAGGAGTACAATATTATTAGTTTACTTACCACAAGTTGCTGAAAGCCCTCTGTACTATTAGCTTCGTCCTTTGTCTCTGATGGCCCACCACAGTGCTCAGCTCTCTGTACCTCACTTATTGCCTGGGCTAAAGATAAAAGATCTGACCACTCATCACCCATCCAACATCTGTTGGTG
Organism: Sylvia atricapilla; assembly: GCF_009819655.1. Classification (NCBI taxonomy): domain Eukaryota; kingdom Metazoa; phylum Chordata; class Aves; order Passeriformes; family Sylviidae; genus Sylvia; species Sylvia atricapilla. The sequence goes on along the minus strand of NC_089140.1, from coordinate 118,063,515 downwards.
GAACTTGATAATGCATGTTTTCCTCTTATCTGTTTTATTTTACAAATTTCAATGAATCTGTATCTTTGAGACCTCAGCCCTTTCAGAAGAATTAGCTGAAATTGTCCTACTATTTGTGTAGTATTGCTAGTGAAATTTATACAATAAATTCTCTTTTTTTCCTTAGAGAACCAAACTTTCTAAGGTAATTTTACTAGATTTGATTGTTTCAAGTGTATCATTGCAGAGCAAAATCACTTGTCTGTATAAGCAAGTACATAAGTAAGTATGTTTTTAAAAATGTACTTTGTATTTGCTCTCAGCACTACTTTATATATACTGCTTTATCTAACAATATTTATTTTAGGGAGCAAGTAATATTTTAGAACCTACATATCAAAAGGATTTATTTTTCAGTAAATTTTTGTATATTGTTTTCTTTCTTGGAGACTAATGCTCCAGCTGTACGTGGGTCTTGTAGCTGCATGTGTGCTTGGGTTTCTCCTGTATTAGATTACAGAACTGTACTGGACATGTCCAGAGATCTGTGATAGACAGGTGCAAATTGCAAGTTAGCACTAAATTACATCACTGATTGTGCCTAGTCAGTGATATGAAATGTTCCAGGCTACAGAAGATATAGTCAGCTGAGATTTTCTGAAAGTCAAAGGCAAGTTTAATGAAAAACATTGAAAATGTTAGTGAGAAGTCAGCATCGTTTTCTGGCTGATGAGTTGTATTTCTGCTTTCCCCATCAGGACAGGCATACTGCTGTGAGAAATGCTGTACAAACATATATTGAGGAATTATTACCATGGTTTATGATCTTCCAAGGAAATACAGAACAAAAGCTAAGATAACATAAAAGTTCTGTACAGGGAGTTCTTCCTTGTAGTCTTTACAACAGCTGTTATTATTGGACCCCATTTGGAGCTAGGTCTTTTGGTCACTTCTGTAATTCCATATTAAGCTTACTTTTGGAAAAAACTTCTGCACCTTCTAGTGTAATGTTTTATTTTTTGGCGTGTGTAATGTTTTGGCATGGAAAATATTTTTATAAAAAGTGTAACTTAGGAGTTTGGAGTCTTAGTGCATCACTTTTACCGATCACGGTGATTGAGGTGATTAATCTCTAGTCTGTCTTTGACTTCATTCAGGTTGTTCTGTGGATAGACGCATATCAGCAGTTCTGCCTTTTTTGCCTTTCCACGTAATTTTTCTTTCCTTCATTTTCTTTCCTTCAAAATTCTTCTCAATAGCCAACATTATTTTTTCTACTGTTTCCTTACATGGTTTGATGTCTTCTCTTTTGAAGTTGCACATTTTTCAGGCTGTTGTGTGTCCATGAGGGAGTGTTGTTCCTGATGCACAAATGAAAAATGGGTGATTGTGTTTGTCACCAGGCTGGCTTTTATCTGAAATTCCCAAAGGCATGTGGTGACTCTTGGTGGCATCAAGGACTTCACTGTCCTCAGTGTGAGACAGAAACATGGTGTACTGAGAAAGGTGACAGGAGTTTCTAATGTGTACCTCCCACAAAAAATCTTATTTCTGTGAAGAACAAATGTTCTGAACTGTTAGAATGGAGGTCTGATTGTGAAGGTGATCCTCTAATCCTAGGATTAACATGTAACAATAATGAAGGCCTTAGGAAGGGGCAGAAGATGGTCAAAGTACAAATAAGGCAAGATGTGAGGCTGGGTGCTAGGTGGAATCATGCTTTGCAGACTGTGATGCCAGTGATTCCTCCAGTTTTTAGCTGTTAGAGGACCAGTTCACCACCTCCTGGAAGACTTCCTGGATTGTAACTAGTACAGTAGCTGAGTATGTATGAAACATATGTGTCCCATGTGGGTAAAAAATGCAGCTTATGTGGAAGTATCTCAGTGTTGTACATGGATGATTTGATGACTCTTCTGAACTTTCATCATCAAATTTGAAATACTACTTGCTGGCTTTCTCTGAAATGCCTTGATGTATAACATCTTACCTCAGTGATACCTTGCTTTGCCTTCAGAAAATTCAGGCTAGAATGAAAGTAGCATGTGGCATCCTAGGGCTGCAGTAATAGTGTAATTTCAGTTCTTATACATCTTTTACCTTTGGAAGATGGAAATATCCTGTAGGTAAAAGTGAATATATAAACCAGGAACCGCAAGAATTTGTTTCAAGTATGGTGTTCTAGAAGGCCATGAGAAGGACATTCTTGTGCCTATGTAGTCTCATTCTGTCTTTTCTATTGTGAGGAATGATTGAGAAATATCAGAAAGAAATGTATGGGGATGTTTTTTACCACACTCTGATCGCACTTAATCTTTTCACTACCAATTCCTGTCCTTCCTTTGTCCCCTCTTAAAGCAAAATCAGTAGATATAAATACTTGAAAGATGCATTTTGCTTGAAAGACGCACAATTTCTGAAATTAGTGTTAAGAGTTAATGTGAAAAGGGTCAATTAATACTTTATTTTAATTTCAGTTTAAAAATTATTTGCTTCTAACTTGCTTAAAATGTGCTTTTTTTCAGAGACGTGGAGCAATTTCCTATGACAGCTCTGATCAGACTGCGTTGTACATTCGTATGCTAGGTAAGCATACCATTTTCTTTATTGCAAGTTCCAACATTTATGATTTATTTATATAATAACTTTTTCATATCTCTGTTGAATTAATAAACTTGCCATTCTCTTTCTCCTGGATAATACTTTGGTTAGAATCTCTACAATGGTTTGGGTTCTTTTGTGTTGACTTGGGTTTTTTGGTTGTTTGCCTTTTTTCTTTTCTTTTTTCCCGAGTTAAACATTGTGTAGGATGTTTTACTCCTACATTAAAAAAACAGGAAAGTTCCTATAATTAATCCAATGTGTTTGGTAAGAAGTAAAGTTTTCTAAGTGATTCATGATTGATCTTTCTGCAGTGGAATTTGTCACCTCTGCATGCTATCTTTCTAGTTAAAACTGTAGCTTAGAGAATACTTTTGCTGGAGAGTTAGTTACCACACACTCTTAAAAACTTCAATATTGAGGCTATGAAATGTGCAAGGTGTTCTTGAAATAATGATATGACTTTAAACAAGATTTTTCTCATTAATCCTGGAAGGTGCCTTGAGAAGGGGAAGGGTGCTTGAGAGGGCTGAGTAGTTCTATCAGCTCATTGAGGAGTGCTTCCAGAATAGCAAGGAGACAAAGGGTAAAGTTGCATTCAAAGGAAAGAATGGTATTGGGAGGGGAAAGCATCCAGGGGAGACCCTCTGTGATAGCGAGTGCACAGAAGGAGTTGAGGTCACTTGTTGAGAGGAGAAAGATGCAAAGCTCTTGCAGATCTGGCTGCCAGATTCGGTATTTCCCACACCTCTTCTGGAGGCTGCTGGTGGTGCAGATGGCATGAGGACTGTGTATGTGCTCTAAGTCTGTTTCACTGTTAAATGATGCCACTTAATTTAAGCCACCTTGAGCAATGAATTTGTGTTGAAATTCTGGACTATGAATGCTTGCATGATTTCTTGCACAGCTCAATGAACACCAACAGCTACTCATTACAAATTCTTAACCATCTCCAACTAAATCAGCCAGAACATGTCTTTTTATGCCCTGAGTCTTTTCAGTTTAGTGGTATATTGTACATGTTAAAATCCCCAGAAATTCATAACTGCATTGTCTATGAATTTAGAGTTGTAAGCTATATGCACATATGTATATGAATTTATAGTCCTGACCTACATATGTAGGAATATATGGTCATATATACATATAAATCAAATTTTTACTTAGCAGCTTCACATTTTTTTCCAGTTATTTTGATTTTTTTACATTTATGAACTTGTTAATACTATAGCACTGACTGTCTGCTGAAGGGTTTTTGATCAGAGAATTTAATTACTTTGGGGATTTGTTAAGATGAGAACAGAAGATGCTGGGTTCTAAATGTTTATTGAAAAAGCTGTTGTTTTTTTTTGTTGTTGTAAATAGGTTTATTTTATTTTCAAAAGTTTAAATGAAGTAGTTAGGCCCATCATTTCTGCAGCAGGATTTGTGGTAATGCTGAAGTAGTCTTAGAGAGAAGGAAAGCATGGCTTCGTCTAGTTTTTGGTATATACATCTGAATGGAGAGAAAAATCTAATTTGTCTTGGAAATCTCATAGGTAGAACTGGAAAATATTCAGAACATGGTGTTAAATAAATTAATTTTTCACTTGTACTCTCATTGGAATTAATTATTACATAATGAGATTGGTGCTTGTTATGAATAGTATAACTCTTGCTGGCATAATTCATTCATGCTGTTCTGCTATTCAGAGCAGTAAACTTTTAAAGGATTGACTTCCAACTTAGGTGGGGGAGGAGATACCAACAAGCAAACAAAAAGTTGCTCATGGCATTGAATCATTATGTGAAAAATCTGTATTATTTTCTTATTTAATAGAGATCACTTGGTTTTCCCAAATGTTATGTGCACTATACTGTACAAGTTAGCAACTATTTACATATTTATTATTTTTGTACTTGTAACTGGACTGTAAAAAAGACCAGTCTGAAAGCTGAACAGTTGGACTCATCGATACGTAGAAACATTCATATCAGAGTAGATTCAAGGGTTAATATATTCCATTACAATTTTTTGCAAGAAATGGGAAGCATTGCATTTCCTACAGTATTGTGAGAGTTCTGTAATTATTCTATTTATCTTAGTACACTTGAGCAGAATAAGCTATATGGAATCCTCAGCTGTAACTTAATGGAAAGTTAGGCAAAGTCATGAGAATGTTTGCCTTTTACTTTGTTGGTTTTATTTCATACAGACTGTATCTTCTGAAAAAATGTACCTTGATAAGGTGTTTACCTTAGCAGACCAAAAATACAAGGCTGAGAGTATCTACAATGACTCCCCCTGCCTTTGTTTAGTTGTGCTAGCCATGAAGTTGCTTAATTCAATGTTTTTTCTTGCTGTTCCAATGGTAATTCATTTACACCAGTAGGAATTCCTGTCATATAGCAGTGTGTCCAGGTTCAATTTAAAAGGTCCTTCTTTCAGGGGTGTACAAAATGAAAAGCTAACTCCTAAGTGCCTTCATCAGTGTGTCGATATAAACAAGCAGTGTTGACTGTAATGACTCATCTGTCATACCCCATTCCCAAAATATACACTAAGCCACTCCCGAGTGGCTTATTTACTATTTTAAAATATAGATACAGATGCAGCATTGTAGAATTTTTCTTTTAAGACCTTGGAAAGGCTAATACATCTGCATCACCTCAACCACTTTTCTCAGCAACTATGAGGAATTCTCAAACTATCTTGTAAGTGCTTCTGTGTAATCTTGATAACTTCTTGATTTTTCTATTGCTTTTCTAATTTCTTTTTCTTATCACTTTATACTGACTGAAAGTTTTTCTGCTGTGCATGGGGTAGAAAATGTGAGGCACTTGACTGCTTGTATTGGTGAGCATGCACCTCTCGGCTACAATTGGAGCATTTGTCTTCTTTTGGAGGTCTTTGTCATTTCAAATAGGAAACACTGGAGAATAACTACTGTGTACTGTGCACACTCTTCTCTGGTAGTGGTTTTTATGTTGTGTTCTGTTTGCTTTAATTCTGGCACATTCAGCTGACCTGTCCTCTGTTTCTTCAACAAATTTAATAGGAATTTTAATCTGTGAAGTTAGTAATTCTTTCTGAAAATCGTGCTCTTCGCAATCTCATGCCTTTGACTTGAGTCCTTTACCTTGAAGTGGCCGTCATAATTTCTGCTCCCAGCTGTCCTCCACGGTCTCCAGGGTTTCTGCCTGTGCTCTGGATGGCTTCAGCTCCCCAAGCAGCTGCTGCATTGTTACTGTGCCACGCTGCAGTGTTAGGGTAGCACCAAGTATGTGCTGGGTAACCCTAATGCCCAGGGATGTCAGCTGTGGCATTTCAGCTGCCTCGTAGGTATCAGAGCTGTCCTTGTGTGAGCAGGAATTTGAGAGAGAGGCAGGAACTAAACAATCTGTTTCAAGGTAAGTTTTATTACAGCCCTAATTTCTTTTCAGTTATAGCTGCAAACCTTCCTCTTACATTCCTTCTTCCATGATTTATTTAGTCTTCAATTAAATTTCTGCCAGTATCATCTTTGTCTTAAAAATGCAAGTGATCCTGATCATGCAGGACTATTCTGGAAAAAAGTGTACCTAAATGCTCAGCCATCAGATATTGTATTTTTGTGCTCAAAATAAAATTTGGAAAGGAAGGCTTCACAATTTTTAAAATCTGTCTCTTGAATTTTTGAAATCAGCAAAACTCTTAAAGAGGGAAAAATTTGTTCTTTGAAGTCCAGTATCATTAAGATGCTGGACTTGAATGTGTCCTGTAACAGTAACACAGGATTCTTTCCAGTGTCACTGAAAGTGTTTCAAGAAGAGACACTTCAGATAAAAGCTGGCAGTCAGCTTGCTGCCACTTCTGTGCCCTTCCCCAAGGAAATTTACCTATAAGCAGACTGTGGGATCTGATGGCTTAAAAAGATTGAACAAGCATTTTGGTATGTTTGTAAAGGTCTAAATAAATGAAAACTATACTTAAGTTCTCTTGTTTTAGGTGTTGAATTTTAGTTGTCTTTCAGCTACCATAATAATGATTGGCTCTGTGGTTGGACTTCTGTTGCTGTTCAAAGGAATTATGTAACAGTGTCCTTTTGTTTGATAAAAATAATCTCAAATCTGAGATATCTTGTGCTTTTTTGTCAAGTTCCCTGTTAAGATAAACATGTCTCTTCCTTAAAATTAAATTCTGCATAGCTTCAGAGTCACAGAGTTGCAAAACACTTGTGCGGGATTTCCCAAGCAAGTTGATGTGAACATGTTATGTTGTGTGAAGGTACAGTGAAGTGGGTGCATTTGGGATTCATTAATCTTCTGCAGGTTACATTAACCAAAGAGTGAATGCATAATGATGATCCAGTATTTCTGGATGTTTTGGAACTAACTATACATATGCACGAGAGATTAGTTTCACTGTGCTAATAGCACATTGTTTCATAACGTGCAGCTAGTTATTCCTTTTTCTCCTTCTGTATATTTAGAAACTTCAGATGGGTGTATGGTGCCATCAAATTCCACTTGTACCAATATTTTTCAAGTACATACTATTGTCTGAAAATTTTGAAAAATGCAACAGTTCTGTATCATGATGATGGAGACATCTCTTTTGCCTTTGTTCTGGCACAAGAGAATTTTCTGCTTTGTTTGCTGTAATGAATTCCAGTCCTGTAGAAGGGATATATTTTTCCAGAATAAATCCAGTTGTAGTCTAAAAAAATTATTCTATTGTTGAGATATTGAGTTTTTTTAAAACTAACTACTTCTACCATGATTATGGAGAGAGAATTTTGTTCAATAAATATGTAATGAAAATATTTAGCTTTCTTTGCTGGGAATTTCTCATTTTATATGTGTACAAGTAAATACAATAATTTTAGCTCTATCTTATTACAGTTGCCTTTTCCTTAGTTTGCCATGTGCATTTTTAGTATACAATTCCTTCTTTGGCTAAATATTCTTGTAAATAATAATTACTGTTTTAAAGTAAAGTAGGCAGTTGCACTTCTTCATTTTACTTACAGGCAGTTTTTCTTGTTTTCCTCCCTAAGATTCTCAACACTGCAGGCACTTCAAGGGCACCAGGGATACTATTATTCTGTCTATGCTGTAAGTCAAGGATAGTAGTAAATGAAAAAGAGCAGAGAGAAGTTTTCTGTATATCACATATCAGATGAACCTGCTCATTTTGTTATTTACAGAATTCCATGTTTGTCTTCAGGTATTTTTCTGTGAACTTTTCCTATTTTTGACACTTAAATTGTTTGCCAAAACCTAGTTATACACTGGCTGAAACTATTTGCTAATTTTTACTGTGGTTTGTAAATTCTAAAAGTAAAAAACAACATTTAAAACTAAAAATTAATCACAAAAGCTTTATCACCTTTTTCGTTTAAAAAAAAAAAAAAAAGCTCCACTAAAAAAACCTCTTATTTTCTTTTAATTTAGCTGGTGAACTCATTCACACAGCTGTAGCTATGCCTGATTACCCAGATAAATATGAGTGAAAGGTAATGAAAGTCAAATTTTCCTCCGTATACATTGTTATTTTCATATACAACTACTAATGCATTCGCCCCCTCTCTTCTGAAGTTTCCTCTCTTTTTCATTTTTATTAATTTATTTTGTAAATAAAATTCACCAGTTGCTTGTGCCTAACAGAAGAGTTCTACAATTTGCTGCCTCTGTATTGCCTGGAAGGAGACAAGTCTCTTGCACTCTGCTCAAATGAATGCTTGAAGCTTTTATAAGTAATATATTGTAAGTGGTCTGAAAAATAATACTTGCAGATAGTAATTAGGTTACTTTCCCTTGCAGCTCAGTTAAGGTTTTCAGTTTAAAAATAATAAAAGGATTAATGACAGGCACATGTATTTACTATGTTGTTGCTGATATGTAAACTTTAGTGGAGCCCTGGGCCTGCTTAACCCTTTTGTGGTCCTTCCAGCATGCCTCACAAGATAACATTCATGTAAAGTGCGTCACTGTAGATGTGTCAGTGTTTATAGATATGTATCTCTAGAAGATACCTGTTAAGTATTAAAAGCATGTTACTGAAGTGTGAGTCAGTACCTTTAGCTATTTTCTGATAAGTTGCCTACTTCAGCATTACACATTAGCAGGTTAGAAAAGCAAAAAAAGGAAAAAAATGCTCTCAAGATATCGATGACTTGATGAAAAATAAATAGCTATATTTTTCTTTAGTTCTTATAAACTCAGTCATAGTGCTTTTTGTTAATCACTTATTTTGGTTTCATATGGAAAGTGCTGTATTTGAAGTGAGGAGAATTTGACACTTGAAGGATTTTCGTAATTAGAGACCACAACATTTGCACATCTTAAATTTATCTTTGTTAGGGTTTGAGGAGGGAGACACTATTGCATTTGATCCTTGAAGATTTCTCCAAATTTGTAATTGGAAAAGGATTTTTAGTGAAAACTTTTAATCCCGGTGAAATGCTTATATTAATACATACAAATATCTAACAAAAGAATACTGATCAGCTTTCAGTTGGTAAAATGCATAAGTAGAAGTCAACTAGCATGCTAAAAGATTCAGGTTGAAGCTAATTGCAGTGCAAAATAGTTTGATCAAATTTTAATACTGAGTTTTGGTATTTTAATAGGCTCTTGTGTAATATTCAAACAGCTGAGCACAAGTAAGTAAATGCTAGTGGGAAAATATTATATAATATAAAACCATATTGTAACTAGCTTATTTGCTAAAAGCTACCATTTCTAGAAGTTGAATCTTTTTTGTATTCTACAAAATGTTATCGTTGTATGTGTGTTACTGAGGAACAAATCAACTTTAAATGTTCTTGTTTTCTGTCATATTAAGGTGCATTTTTACCATACTGGTGTAGCAAGCTCTTTCTAATTTCATCTGAATGCTTATCACATGCTTCTGGCAACGTATGCTTAGGCAGGAGAGATTTTGGCAAGAAAGCACGTGATTGCATGTTTAACAAGTCTTCAAACTTTGTTTTGAATTTCACCTTTAAAACAAAAAGCATTGAAGTAGGCCTATTGTTTGAATTACTCTCCTCCATTAAGTACATGAATCTTTACCCCTCCAGGCTATGTTCATTTGCATTTTATCTCTGCCACTCTTCCACACTTTTATTTCACTCTTGACCCTGTTTCTAGGAGATGTGCGAGTAAGAAGTCGGGCAGGATTTGAAACAGAGAGAAGAGGTTCTCATCCATACATTGATTTCCGTATTTTTCACTGTAAGTATTTAAAAGCAGATAAATGACAAATAAACAAAGGCTTCCGTCAATTTTAACTGCCGAGCCTCTAAAATAAAATTAGCAGCTCTTATAGCAAGACTATTTTTTTATACTTCTTAGGAAAATCTTTCTTCTAGCTCATTACCAAAATTAGAAGAGGAAAATCTTCACTGTTAAATATTTTTTTTTTCAAAATTATAATTTTAGACTCATTGAATTTAGACCTGAATCCATATAGAAATGAAGACTTATCTTCTAAACAGCTAATGATGTGTGTGCTGTGTGCTTTCTTGGCAGACACAATCAGTTGAGGAGAATACTTTTCTGTTTTTATAAAGCACTAGAAAGCCCCCGTCCAGGATGATGCTTGAACAGAATTACAGTAATATCAATATTCTTCACCTCATCATAATTAATTAACATTTACATCTGCTCAAATGCGTAGCTAGGACCTAAATATTTGGACAGAGGCAAATCTTAAATAAAAATTAAAGTGTTAGGAGAAAGCAGCAGCCTAAATTTTTTTTTATTGTGTTTGAGGAATCTTTTTTTTTTTTTCAGAAGTGTTATGAGAAGAGTATTTTTGTAGAGAAAAAAGTAAAATTACCCATCTTTATTTTTACAACTAAATTTGTCAGTAGCTGTGGTAATACGAAGTTTCAATATGCAGCAGAAGTGCAGGGGAATCTGAATCTTAATTAAATTATATCAATAATGAATATATTAAGTGTCATAAGGGATCTATACCAGCATTGTATCAGCCCAATTCCAAGTATTCTGAATGGAGTGGAGAGATTTAGTAAAGCAAATTTCATGGTAGTAAGTGTGGTTGTTGTAATTACCTTATGAATAAAAATGAGTGGCAGAAACTGATCTTATGCTCTGACCTTAACTGAAATTGTTCTTTTTAAATGTAGATTATTTCTAAAACTCTTAAACGCTTAGTTTTGTTCAAAAGTTTCATAAACATAGGTGAGAAAACAAAGTTTGAAGAGTGTGCTATGTAGAATTTTTTCAATAAAGAGGATAAGAGTTTCATCTCAAGTCCTGATTGAGTATAATAAATTCTCTGTAGAAATAGCATGCAATTTATGAATTACATAGCTGTCTTTTTGTGTATATATGTCTGTGACATTTCATGCTGATAGAGGAAAATACTAACAGAAGTTTTAAAAGAACTACTTGTTAAAAGGCATGATTGGACAACAGCAACATATTATTGCTGTTGTCAAATTAACTATTTTCTGTAGTCCTCATTACACTGTTTCTGCATCAGGCAGATCATGACTAGTCAGGAAGAGGACTTTCACACCCTTTCTCCTTGCCCCTACTTGTTCAGACTCAGCCACCAGCTATTAGCAACATCACCTGTGGTGTCTGATGACAGCAAAAGATATTGCTAGGAGGCCCAAAAAATTATTTGGCTTTGACTTCCCTCTCAAGTTAGCTGCTGTGTTAGTTCTCAGAGTTGTCATGTTATCGTCAGATTTTTTGTACTTCAGGATTATAGCTTGATGAAGAGTTGCTCTTTGACTTCGAGCTGCTGGCACATTGTGGAGTTTCTTTCAAAGTCAGGAATTTAGCACCATCTCTCACCATATCAGTAGGTTATCTAGTAATTTACATGAATGTGGGATTCTTTTTAATCCATAAAATGTTTTCTTTCCCTCTGCAATGCTAATTTAGTCCTGATCAGTGTTTCCTTAATTGTTGTAAGCCAGAGAGATTTAGTAATGCACTATGAGACTGCCAGTAGAGAGAAATTGCAGGAATCAGACTTGACCTAATTTTTAGCATATTCTCCCTGCCCTCTCCCGGTTACTTCAGAAGGAGTTGATTTTGCCACATAGGGGTAAATGACTGAAAAATATTCACCCATTTGAGCAATAACATGTGGGAGGAGTCAGTCAGCTCTTTTTCCCTTGGGGCGAATACTGAACTGGAAGGGGTGTCTTCTGCAGCTGAAGCAGACAAAAACATCTGAATGCTGCAGTTTTTTTCCTTCCCACCTCAGCTGTATCCTTAACATCAGTAATGCATGGACATGCTTCCTCCGTTGTATTTGTATAGTTTCACTGTAACTTTCTTGTACTGTCCTCTAGCTTTATTCTGTGGTTGTAAATACTTTGCAGTGATCATTGCTTATGCGTTTTGCAGAGGACTTGTATAGTGGCTGTCAGTCACAGTGCTGAAGCATTAGTGCAGTTTTGTGTTTTGCTTAGCTAACTTTGGTTGTTCAGCATTGTTTTCTTTCTGTCAGTGACGTTTTGAGAAGTTTTCTGTCTTTCAGGAGGTTTAGCTACTAACACACTGACCAGTCTCTTTTCTAATATATTTTTGATAGGCTCTTAACCCAGTATTTTACTGATAGGTTGTAAGAGTACTGAATTTTAAATACATTACTTTGCTTCATTACACTATTTAAACCTGCAACTTCAAACACTGTTGCCAAAGTAAAGTTTGTCAACACTTATTTCTAAGGGTGACCTCTGTATTTTCTGAGGCATTATAAGCTCAGCATCTATATCATCATCCCAGAATTCTGTAATTGATACATGAATATTTAAGTTTCTAGCTTGTCTAGAAGTATTCGGAATAGTAACTTTTCAGGAAATTTGATTTCAGGAAGATGGTTGGAAAAGTATCGTTGTCGTTAGAGACAGTGGAATGGGAGTTGTATCTGAGGATTATTAAATGCAGGGTTTGACTGATCATCAAGCTAACTTTGTTGGATGGTAGTTTTCCTTCCAGAAGTCACCTTTTTATAGGTAATTGCAGGAACCACCGAGAGGAATAGTTTAATAAACAAATTTTTATTTTACCAAGACTGCTTCCTGATGAATGGGAAAATTTAGAATTATATTATTCTTCTTGGATGGCAGTTGGGTAATGTTAAATCATCACTTAGTAGATTTTCTGTTACTGTATCCTAAGTCTTAATGGTTGTGCCTGTGTGGGATCATGGGCATAATGTCAAGATAGCATCTTAAATCCCCCATTTCTGGAAAGGAGAGAGCAGCAGTGAGTTCTTCCTCTGAATTCACTGTTGCACAGTAAAATGCATACATTGTATTGTTTTATTGAATTGATCCTAGAACACTGACATGTTACTCCATGAGAAACAAAAAGGGAGTTTTGCAGTTTGCTGTGAGAATGCAGCATGTAACTGTTTGGTTTTCAGGGAAATTATTGAAAAAGTGATTGCAGTGTTTATAACCACTCTTACTATCTTCTGGTTTACATGAATACTTCAACTTTTTCTTTACGTTACTTGAGACATCATAGACAGTAGTTCAGTCTTTAATGTTGTCAGAATATGTTGATAAAAGCTAATATGAAACAAAATCTTTGGTAGAAGAATTGGTAAGTGACAAGATAAAAATACTCCGTTTTTCAGAAATAGTAAACCAGCAATAAAGTTTTTTGCTTTGTTTTCTTGCTGTGGAGAGGTTGGCAATATTGTCTATTTTTTAATATACGTGTATGTGTGTGTATATACACACACACACACAACTACACTTAAGAAATTTTGATTGTTGGTGGTGTTTCTAGCATGCATAAACAAAGGCACATATATAATGTGCCCTAATCTGTCTCTCCTGAAAAAGAAACCAAAACAGTGAGTGTCCACAGTGATATGTACAGTATGTTATAGTGAGAAAATGAAGGCAAAATGAATAAAGATCAAATGAATGATTAAGATAACAGAAAAAAAATATTGAGAAGTGTCATATGCAGATACAGCTGAAATTAATTCTTTTAAGCTTCCCTTTAGGAAAGGGTTGTTGGATATAGTCTGGAGGAGTTCTGTTTTTCTAGATAGCAAAATGAATACTTTGGTTTTACAGAGAAGAAACGTGTTTTTCTTCTTGCTTTTCCTGTGGTGCTTGGCCTAGAATAAGTAAGATCTTGTCAAAAGGTTTTTAGAGTTCTCTTATCCTAACCTCATCTGAGCATGCTTCTATGGGGAGATGATGATGTTGCCAACACATGGGGCTCTGGTTTGTGTTTTGTAGATAACCGAATCTGTCGCATCTGAGTTAAAATATCTTAGAAAGAAGAAGGGATTTTGAATTATCAGTATGTGTTTGGTAACATTCAGGAATGCTCAATATTGAAGAAAATAGTTGCATACAGTATAATGGTACAATATAAGACTTCATTGAGACTTAGATGATTCTTCTCATCAGCTGTGTATGGAGCCTTTTTAGGGGAGAATGGAAAGAAAGGAAGAGATATTTTTATAGGTGGTGGATAAATCGAATTCTCTTTCCTGAGAGTGCAAATATGTGATGAAATTTCAGAGTTTATTTGCCTTTATTATACAACCTTCAGACTGTTTACTTGGAAATTGCAGTTTGTGGAACATATTATAAGCTATTCTAAGATCTGGCAAAAATGTCAACGTGTGCTGTTCAGCGATGTTTTTAACTTTCTGGTTCTTAGCTCATGAACCATTGGAAAATTGGAAAATGTTTGCCTTGAACAGTGAATTTAGACTTCTCTTGGCTGAGAGGCCAGAATTCAAAGAAGTGACAAGAGTGTAAATCCAAATTGATTGCCTGAAACAATTTGAAAAATCCTTGTGTAGCAGCAGCTAATGATGCTTTTGATGATACCATCTAGAGATGGAGATAAACTAAGCAGAGTCCAGATGAATTTCAATGCCCTTTTGTGTTTCAAGAAAATAAGAGGAATTACCTATTTGGTTCTGTTTACCAATAATTGTCTCTCTTATTCAGCAGTCTACTGTGAAGAAGGGTGAGTTTCACAGTGAAGAAAGTAATGCAAGAGGATTTGTGTGATCATAGCTTGAAGTATTTATTTCCTTTGAACATACCTCACTGAGGAGCAAAAAGCTTGTACTTAGGAGATTTCTTCAAAAGCTGCCTTTCTGTGAATGATGCAATTCTGAAATTGTCTCCTAATTATTCAGAGTCCAGATTATTCAAATAAATTGTGTTCCACAATGTGAGAGAAATTTTGACTTTGGTTTAGTTAGGAGAATGCAGTTACACAAGGGGAAATCATAGAAAATGCTCCAGATATGGCTGTACTGGCCAAATAAAGGGAGTGAGCTTGGTCAAGGAATATTTGGGGATAAAATGTGCCAGTTGAGAATACAGATCAGGTTGTTTTTTTTCTTTTGTTATTCTAAGTGTTTGCTTTACCTACAGTTCCTTCTTTCCAAGCTCCTGTAAAACAGCATGTGTGTTCTGGAGTCTTGCACAGGTACAGACCTCTGTGTTTCATTGCTGGTTTAAGTTTGACCATTGAAGAAGACAAAGATACATTCTATTTTTTTCCCATTTCTTTTGAACCTCTCCAGTGTGTTCTTTCTCCAAGTACCTTATTCAGAAAGGCTTTTTTTTTTTTTTTTTTTTTTTTTTTAATATATATATTGTTGACAGTTTTGTTTTCATCTCTGCTCCCAGTTTGACTTTCTGTTTTGATTGTCATATAGACCGGTAAGGGAAATTCTTTTTCTGTTAACCATGATGGGTTACTTTTTAATTCTTTTCTTTCTGGTGATGAAGAATAGACAAAAAATATGAGTTGAGGGTGATGTCGTTACTTTACTGTAGAACTGAAGATTTCTAGAACACCGAAGAGAGATGGGTTTTTCTGGGAAGACAGCAAGAAAATGATTTGGTGACAATCTGGAATATATTATCCTTTTGGGAAGAGGGTTGAACCATTATGTGTCATGTTCTCAGGAGGATCACTATCTTGATTAACATGGCGTAACCCATTTTGAAAAGGCTATGTTTGTATGTATTTTGTACATTTGTCTTCTGGTGATACTCCTCATAATATTTAGCTTCAGTGAGGTTTCTTACTTCACAGTATGCTGTTGTGAATTGCAGATTTGCCATGCCTAATGAGTGGATTCAGGTTAAAGAAAACCCAAAAACAAACTGCACGATTTTTGGACTTAGGATTCAGTAAATTAGTATGCAAACTGCATACATAATTGTATGTAGTTTCCTAGTACTGAGATTATTGCAAAATGTTATTCATTCCAGCGGAGGAATAGTATTGTTTAATTTACTTAATTTTGTATCTTTCCTGAGGCGTTTACAGAAATACTAAGAAGAGCCAAACTTCAAAAGAGATAAATTAGTGAAGTCCTATAGATACCTTTTCATGATTTTTTTTACACTTCTACTGCTGTGCAATGACTTACAGTGCCTTTGGAGAATTTGCACTTACTTCATACCAAAGTAGTCTAATCCCTTCACTTTGAGTAACTTCTCTCCAATTAGCTCTGCTTTGAGCAGAGGATTGGACTGAAGAACTTTCAGAAGTCTCTTCTGTTCTTTCACACCTAAATTATTCTATGATTCTGTGGCTCTTTGCTTTACTAAGGCAGTGAGATAATTTTCCTCTGTAAGTTCCTTCAGGAAAAGTTATCCTTGGTGGTGGTGGTGCCCAGCACTTCCCCTCCATCAGGGAACATCTAATGTTTCCTACTAGAACATCAGTAGGTAACTACTAGAGTTTTTAATAGAGCTGTGGTACTACTAGAGTTTCTTGAAACTTATTTTTTTTCTGATTCCACTCAGTCAGAAGACACTTGCAAAGCCATGTTTATGTCATTAATCCTTAACCCACAACGTATTTTCCAGCAGTCATTACTATTTGGAAACTAATGGAATATATAAAAATATTTACAAATGTGTATATAGTTATGTATTATACATTTAAAGCAAAACAGTATAGCTTAATATTTTTTTAAGCAGAAAAAGGAGTGTAGTGCCTTACAGTGATGCTAAACGAGGCTTCTAAGTGATTCTAAGGAAGACAAGAAATATGAGGTAATTTAGACCCCAATAGTCTAAATTGGTCTTTTTATGTAACTTTAAAATCCTTACTAAAATGGTATCTTCCAAATGAAGTAATAGTTTTATATATTACTTGAGTACTGAGTGTCATAAAAATATTTTAAAATTTGAACCTTCAGTGGTAAACATACAGGAGTGTTAAACAGCAAGACATAATAAAAAAAAAAGTTCATGGATCGAATATAGTGCATTTCTTTATGGTTTGATTTGAATAGATGTGAAATTAGAATGCTTATGGGTCCCTCTAGTGGTATGAAATGCTAGATAATGCTTTCAAATTATTCATAAATTGAAAATTATTTGTATCCAGGAAAGAATCATCTTTAGAAAGGTGCATCCTTAGAAAGATGGTTTTAGTTGGCATGTGAAATGAAACTTTCTTTCCAACAAATTTCTTTCCAACAAATATTTACAGGTAGTGGAAAATTTCAGATGATATGTCAGGTTTAATTATAGTGTCTGCTAGGTGAAAATGATGAATGTGCATTTGGGTTAATATGGAAAAATCATGACAGATCGCTTCTGTTAAAAGAAGATAATTCACATGACTGGGGAAAAACCTCTGGGGGATCTGTGCACCTCCAAGTTCTGGTTTTACATTCAAACATAAGAAGGATACATTTTCTCAAATACTTATTTTTAAATTTGTTTTTTAGTGGCAGTGATACCCAAGATCCTCAATTATGCTCTTTCTATTGGTATGTAGCAAAACACAATGCTTTCCATCATGGATAATTTTCTGTCTGCCTTTTGGGCTGTAGCAAGGAAGAAATGGAGGTAAAGTTCTTATCACTGGAGAGCTTTCTTTTTGCCAGATTCTCATCTGAGGGTGTAAGTCTACCTATGCACTATAAGAAAATTGAACTATATTGTTAGGATTTAAGGTTCCATTAATAATTAAACCAAATCATAATTGTCATTCTTCCTTTTGTGGACTGTCCTTACTATACAAAACATACAAAAATTTTGAGAGTAAATTCATCAGTGTATTATGATCTTTTAAGTGATTATCACTTGTCTTTACTTACTTTGTATTTTTATATTGGCATGAGAAAAATAAATATTTAATATCCCTGTGAAATGTGCTAAAACTCTTTTTTTTTTAGGTTTTCATGAAGTTAAAAGATTGGGAGTGGGAAGAGATTAAAATTAGTGCCTCAGAATATGGATGAAATCTGTTGCATGAAGGCGACGTGTATAATTTTATTGCTATATATGCATCACATTAGCAAAATAACTGGTATTAATAACCAGAATGACTTCTTTTTCTTTATTTTGGAGAAAGGAATTTTTCATTACACCAGCATCTCACTTAAGATGCTTAAAAACAAGAATATAACCGTTCTAATTAAACAAAAAGCCCCAAAACCTTTGGATGATTGATACTTTGGATGATAACTCTAACTTACAAAGGAATGGCAAGAAGAATGTCATAGGACAGCTAGCTGCTTTTGTGTAGGCACTAAGGCCTACAGTTTGCCTTCTGGTTCCTTGCATCAAAAGCACTTCCAGTGCTGTACTGTCCTTCTTTATGTGCCCATCATCCCAACATATTTTCATTATCTTTCAGTTCACAAGGCTGTAAATGCTATATTTATTATATTGTTCTAATTCTGCCTTAAACTATCCTTGAGAGCAAATGGTCAATGTCGGATATTAGAAGGGCATTTAGCACACTGAAGGCTCCAAATGAAGGTAAAGATGTTTGGGCTGGGAGGAGAGATGTTTTTGCAGCATGCTTATTCGTAAGCAAATGCAGTGCACTCTTCATTCTTCACTGTGTTCTTTCCACGATCTGTACATTACTGAACCGTGGTTTGGAAGGGTCTCTGAATTTATCATCTCTTTTCGTGACTCTTGGTAGAAGAGGGGAGGTTGTCATTCTCACATTAATCATGCATCTAAAGGGAATGAATGTGCCTAGAGGGAAATGCCAAGTTTCCATTGCATAACGATATCATTCATTTTACCAGTCTTTTCCATTAACTGGCCTTAGCTGGTCTGCCAAAACCACGGAGCACTTAATTTTTGTATCAATAATAATTTATCTGTGATGAAAAGGGAAAGGCAGGCACAGTAGCTATCAGTGTTTCTGGAGCTGCAGAACGTTTCTTCCCCTTGCCCCCTTCCTTGAAAGCCAGCTATTTGCTGTTTCAGCCTGCTCTTTAAATTAATAACCTGTCAAACCTCTGCATCTGACTTGCTTATTCTGAATTGTCCTGGGGTAGATGTTTAACTGTTAAAGAGAGAAATTTAGTTTTTGGGTTGGAGCATCACAAATCAGGTGCTCTGGAGCTGCAAAAGGATGTCAAGGCCCAAGATCTCTTTTCTCATTTGGAAGTTACTCTGATGCTTTCAGATATAAAGGATAAAGACATTTTTTTAGTCAAGGTGTTGTTACCTAATTTGTGCTATCCACGTGCAATAACTAATATCTCAAAGGGAAGTGCAAAGCCATGAGGAGTGACAGCCCCAGGCCCCAGCACAAGCAGGGGCCAACCACCTGGAAAGTGACTTGACAGAAAAGGAACTGGGCTCCTGCTGGGCACCAGGTTAAACATGAGTGAGCCATATCCCCTTTCTGCAAAGAAAGCAAATGTATTAGGAGGAATGTTGCCAGCAGCTTGAGGGGTGTGAGCCCTCTCCTATGTGCAGCACTGGAGAGGCCTCACCTGGAGTACTGGTCTGGGCTCCCCAGTAAAAGGGAGACTTGGACAGAACCAGAGAGTCCAGCAAAGGATGAGGAAGATTGAGGGGCTGATGAGAAAAGGCTGAAAAAGCTGGGACTGTTCAGCCTACAGAAGGCTCAAGGGGAGGCTTCTCAGTGAATACAAATACATGAAGGGAAAGTGCAAAAAGGACAGGCCAGGCTTTTTTTGGTGATGCCCTGTCTGAGGACCAGAGGCAATAGGCACAAACTGATGCACATCAGGAAACACTTTTTCCCTGTGAGAGTGGGTGACCAAGTGCTGGCACAGGGTGCCCAGAGAGGCTGTGGAGTCTGCATCCTTAGAGATGCACAAAAGCCTCTGGGAGATGGTTCTGGGCAGTGTGGTCCTAGGTCACTCTGCTTGAGCAGAGGAGTTTGACCAGAAGAACCTCATCTGATACTTTCCTACCTCACCTGTTCTGAGATTCTGTAATAAGCAGGATTGCTGCTAGGAAAGCTGGAATAATGTAGGCTTTGCTTTTTTTCTTTTAACAAGGAGTAGAAAAAGTAGGGTTAAAGTGTAATAGTAGTGTTTTATGAGCTATGCAAATTGGTGATAATTTAGAAGGTTTAAACATATTTGTAAGATGAATATATGTCAGTAGCATATTGTGAAGAGAATGATGGTTCAGCTTCACAGAAAACCAAGTAACTCATTTGCCTCTGTACCTCTATCATCATAAAAATCCTGAAGCAAGAAAGTGCAGCCTCTCCTGTATGACTTACAAATACAAGTATAGGCAGAACATAGACCTGTACTGCCAAATTATTGCATTGCTGTGTTCTGTTGTGTGTTTTGCTGCCAGAAGCTGCTGTTTTACTTGTAGTACCTACATCATACTGTTCTGTCCAAGATTAACGCATGGTACCTGTGATGGTGAAATTTAATTTGTAGCATGACAACAAAAACGAGTTTTCATTAACTGTAGATCTGTAGAACAGTACTTGAGAACAAGAAAGTTATCTATGCTTCCAGAGAAGTGCTCATTTTTCCTACTTTAAATACTTTGTTTTATTGAGATTTAGTGAAGTTTCTGGCATTTGTGTGTGACTTTGTGGATATTTTACATTATTTTATGACCTAAGTATAACCATGTTATATTATTTTATTTTCAACTCACTAATTTTCGCTTTGAAATTTGGCTCTTAAGGACTTGGATCAAGATTGAGGGGGAGAAACTTCTTACCTGTAGCATACACTGCGTTAGCAGCAGCAGCTGTATTGTTCCCTGCTTCTCTGTTCTACAGGCTGGCAGTGCTCTGACTGTAACCTCATGGTCACAAATGTGCTTAGAAATATTGGTAGAGTAATGTAGCATGACAGAATCTATTTATTTTCCTGCTGTACATGTGGATGTTGCTTTGTAAGCAACCTTTATCATATGTAGTACATCTGTTTACTTAATATGCAAACTGGGATATATTACAGGTAGCAGTGTCTTCAGAGGAAGAGCCCTTGGCCTTGAGAATGATAGCCTGAGGAAGGATACTTCATGTGGAGATGTCTAGGTTAGCCCTGAACTTCAGTGTCTTGATGAAGTGTTCCAGGCAGGTCTGAAAGAACATTTCAGGGGTGTCAGTTTAATCTGTACTAACACAGATGATTGATAGGGAATGGTGCTGCATTTGATTAGATACTCTATGATCGTGCCACTGTCAGCTCTATTTAGAGATGTTTTATTAGTGTGGTTGGGGAATTAATATATTGATTTAATAGTAACATATTGATGAGCCTAGCATGGAACAGAAAGTAAATTCAGGGAGAAGATTTTAAATGGATAAAGATTTATGTTATGTAGAATTAAGCCGCTGTCACTAGGAATCACTGAGGCCTTTAGTTCAGGTTGTCAATAAGGCCACACCTTCCCATGTACAACATTTTAGACTGACTTTGAGAACAAAAGTTGTAACTCCTTACTTCACCAACTTCTAATATGCCTTGTTCTTGGAAGGACAAGAGATCTGTGCTACAGAGTTGTGATCATGTTGGTTTTGATGATTTGCATTTTTGGAAAAGAGCATGTTGTAATTGACTTCTTTACTTAATACCTCTTTTTAAATTTTTGTTATTTAACATGAGTCATTTCAGGCAGGTTGAGTGAATATCAAGATAAGATTAGTGGCTTCCTGTTGGTATTATAAGTGCTATTGGAGGGCACTGTTGAAAAGAAAGTAAAGGCCAAGGAAACTACAAAAGAACTGTAGCTCTGTGTAGTTTGGTGCTGGGGTTTCTAAACCACTTCAGGCATATCAAATAGAATTGGACATAAATTAGTACCAGTCATTTGTGTAAATAAGTTAACCTAATAAAAGTAAAGCAAAATATTTGGATTAATCTTTGAAAAGAGGCTGAAATAATTTTCTGTTGTATTTTCACCATACTGGGAAACAGAATTAGATATGCTGGGAACGTAGATGTCATAATTGTTTGTCAGAAGAGTGTAGTTATTTGCAAAAGCACCAAAATTACTTGAGTGTGTTTAAAACTTTGGCATAGTAGAGCTAAGAGATTTTCTGAGCTATAAACTGTGTAAAAGTAATTTGTACTTGCTTAAAGTCTACTTGTATCTCTTGTATCAGCACTCAGTTTCTGATACTCTTACTGGTGTACATATCATCTTAGGTGATTTGTTAGCGACCTGGATTGGATGTGTATACATGACAGCAATTTTCCAAAAATAATTTGTTTGCAGTACTGTGTGTGTTTTTAAACAATATTGTAATATTTTTGTTCTTTCAATAACAGAGTTCCTTAAAAAGATAAGTTGCAGCTATGATTTAAGTATTTGTTTTTCTTCACAGGATGCTTACACAGAATATATTTCTTTCTAATCTATGGCTCTGTATTTAGTATTAATAAAAATATCTGTATTTGTGCTGAAACATTTGGTACTGAAAAAAACTTCACTATCTTTACACCAAGCTTCCATGAGCACTTGTCTTTTTGATAAAGGTTTTTTAGAGAGAGTGTTTATTTTCTTGTTTTTTGTAGCAAATTCTGAGATCGAGGTCTCTGTGTCTGCAAGAAATGTGAGAAGGTTGCTTAGTTTCCAGCGATACCTGAGATCTTCCCGTTTTTTCCGTGGTATCACTGTTCCAAATTCTTCAAACATTTTAGATGATGATTATAATGGACAAGCAAAGGTTGGTTGCTTGGTTTTTATTTTTTTTTAAAGTATGTTATTCTGAATCCTTGCTAGTACATATAACTATATCACATACTGTGCAACAATGTGCAACAAATGCCAATTTTAAGCAGTTTTCAATGCATTTATGTATTTTTTGTGTGTGTGTATATATGTGTGTGTGTGTATATATATATATGTAGCAATGGAAATCCAGACAAAATTCCATCGTTTGTAGCAAACTCCTCTACTGCCCAGAAGTTTACTTGGATGATTTTTATGTGGTTAGTGATTTTGTTGTTGCTGTTGTTTTTTTGTTTCATTGTTTTTGTTTATTTTTTTAATAACTGGTGAATTAAGGATGTCCCTGAATAATTGAAGAAATATATGAAGAGAGGAAAATGTATCTGTAGTTAAGAAATGAATGGAGCAATTTAGACACCTGTTCCCTTTAATTTTAAGGCTAACCTCACCAGTGAACAACTGGAAGAGTGACTGCCTATCTTCAGTAAAGTGCAGTAAATGGATTTTTCAGGATATGCTTATGTCAAATGGATTTTATCTTTGGTAGGCACGTGTAGAAAAGAAAAGTGATAGCTCTAATACACTTGTGCATCACTAAAGCAGGGAAAGCAGATACTGGGAAGAGAGAGTCAGTGCTAAGGGAGCAGCTACCTGGATGAAAGCTGCTGTATTTGCAAGAGAGGATGGACAGTGCTGAAGGGGACTGAGCAGGCAAAGATAATTTAGGTTATTCAAGGTCCCAAAGGCTGTGTCAATGCATGTGGTGCTTTTTTGTCATCTGGCACAGAAAAAGAATATACTTATAAGGCAATGGATGTATCCATGCTGAATGATGATCAGGCTGTGGTGTAGGAAGAAATCTGATTACCTGGAGAATGGATCTTAAAAATAAACATGTAGTTTAATCGTTAAAAAATCTTGTTGATGCTTGTTCTGATAGCAAAGTTTTAGCAGATGGTAGAGAAAAGGTAGAACCTACAACTGGATCACAAAACAGCTCTACCAATCTAATGAGAATAGGAGAAGGCAGGAATCTGTTTTAAAATGTGCTGGACAGATATTTCTGATACAGGTAGGGGAGGTGACCATTGGGACTGCTCTGCTGTGGTGAGGCCTCTTGTACTGTTTGCTGCTCTTCCTCATCCCAGTTTGCAGGAAGAACACTTCATGTGAAGCAGCTGTGATAAAGATGTGCTAGTTAAGTGAGGTGAAAATCAAAAGCCAGGTTTTTAAATTAAAATGCTCATACAATGGCTCAAATATCTAGGGAATCATCTAGATGCTGTTCTATAAGCAGGGGAAAAAAAAGAAAAGGTAAAAAACTACACAGAGGTTAATTTGCCAGTCTGAATGCGCAGTCATTCTGCCATACTATTTCTGATTTGAACCTAATCGTTTTAAATTGTCCTTTGAGAAACTGACTAAAGGTTGAAAGGAGGAACTCCAACCAATTCTGTCAAGGCACTTCTTGTTTGTTTTTTTCCCTCCAGTCTTTTTATTTGTAAATGTGGGGGTTTTTTTTCAGTTGTCAGATGAATTTAATTATTCTTTTACTTCTATTTTTTTTGTATGTAGAGATTCTAAAGACTTGATCTGTCTCTGAAATCTTAAATATTCTGCTGAGCTACAGGAAGATAGGCATATACTGATTGAAAAATGACAGCTTTTTTGTTTCTTTTCAGTGTATGCTGGAGAAGGTTGGAAATTGGAATTTTGATATTTTTCTTTTTGATAGACTGACAAATGGTGAGTTTATTTTGGTATTTCATTTGTGTTTTATCTTCTAGTATAACTTAACTATTGCACTTACTATGTTACAGTGTTGTATCTGATTGTTTACTAAAAAGCACAAATTCCATCAGGTTGTACTTTTTGGTTTAATAGTCTTTAAACTGAGTCCTAGTTTGCCTAGTCACTCCATTAAAATAATGATACTGGCAGTACTGATACTAATAATTGATTTTTAGAAGAGGCCCTTGATGTACTTTAAAGGTTGCTGTTCTTTCTTAGTAATTTGTAGTGGTAATTTGATACAAATTAACAAATAATTTTATGATCTTGGACTTTTTTTTTTTTTTCAATTATGGGATGCTGGTAATTTTTATGGTTGTGTCGAAAAGGTCATTTATATTGAACAACTATTTTTCTGATAAATGTAGTGTTAGATAGAATAGTTCTTTTACTTTATAGTGCCATAAGAGGCATGTTGGTGTTAATCCATTATAATTATGACATAGAATACCTGGAGAATTGGGAATTGAGCAGAGGGGAGCTGCTGTACACATAGCTTGTACAACGTAGAAAAAGGAAGACAACATTTTGATGACTTTTGTGCTCAAATAGCAATAGGAACTACAGGAGTAGTTGGTTAAAAAAAACCCTTAAGTATTGTTCATTTGTAGCAGAAAAGAGATCTGTAAATGTGCTGGGAAGGAGGAGGAGGAGCTGCTGCAGTGGGTAGGGTAAAGTTTAGCATGATAATCTCAGCAATGGCAGCTAAGTTTTGAACAGAATGGAGGGAGGAGATGAGCAAGTCCAGCATCTGTGCCACTGACATTTGTGCCAGTGTGGGAAGAGAATGGAGGGCAGCTCTTGCAGATTTTGCAGCAGTCATGTGGAATGGGTAGCAAAGTTGCAATTAAAATTGCCAGAACAAGAAATTTAAGTTCAAAAAGGAGAATGTGGCACCAAAAGATCTATCCCTTCTGTTTCATTGAAGGGGTGCTTGGCTTAACCAAGTGTAGAAGTAGTAACCTCACAGCTATATTTAATACCGAAAATGGATAGGAAAAAAATGAAAATAGCTAGGACTCACGAAGCTAGAATACTTACATAGATAATGTACATATATCTTTTCTCATTCAGTTATGTAAAGTTTATCAAGTTAACATGTAAGCATAGCTTCTTTTGGATTAGCTTATCAAATGGGAGAAATCTAAAGTTGTCCCTCTCATAAGAGCCTTCTCTACCTTTTATATGTGCTTTTTAAAATATCTGTTTAAAGTACTACAAGGAGAGCTTGTATTTTGGAAGCCTTGCAATACCACCATCCATTTTGCATTGAATTAAAGCATTTTAGGAGGACATTTTGATCAGGCAGCCTTGTTTTTGAAAGTTTGTAAGGGCAGAATGCTCTATGTAAAACTCTGCTGGATGAGCTGCCCTGGATGAACCTCTGTGAAAGAATTTCCCCAGTAAATGTTGTTCCAAGAATTGCGTATTTCCTTGTGAGGAGGTCGCATATACATGAGAATATATTAATTCTAGCCTAGGAATAAGCTTGATTTACAAAAATTTTTTTGTCTTTTTGTACCTCAGTTTCTGTCTGTGCTAGGTTCTGTAATGCTAAATGAAGATTGTCAGGCATGACATTGTTTGCAGAGCAAATAATGGACAGGCTATTTCAAATAAACATTGTGGACTATTTGTCTTTATTTTACCACTACAAAAGATCATAATAAAGTGATGAGTAGGTGAAATATATTACAAGCTTGTAATAGCTTTAACAATACTTAGGGCCTTTTTTGTAGAGTTCTGGGTGAAAAAAGGAGAAGTCCAACAAAATATATGATGAAAATGAGAGCTTGCAAATATGCTATGTGTTCTAATCAGTACTGTTGTCCAGCTTTTCTCTTTGCCTGATTGTATTTTATATATGTGTTTGTGATGTGCTGCATAAATACAATTATGAAACTGAATATCACGATAATGGATTTGCATGCTGAAACAGGTTGATTTTTAATGTTAATAACATTAGGATTTTTTCCCTATCACCTGGGCTGTTGGTGAGTAAGCAAAGAATAAGTGTTAGAATAAGCAAAACCACTGGTTACTAGAGACAGCTAATGGAAACTTGTCATGCAGTAAGATGTAAAATTTATAAATTGGTGTAGAATATCATGACTTGGTGTAGAGAAGTTTGCTTGTATAATTTTTGTGACCAATTTGTTTGAAATAATACTTGTCTTATGGAAGAGTCACTGATTTCATGGCTTCCAATGAATTAGTATTTTCATCTTATTTTTAGGAAACAGTCTAGTCAGCTTAACCTTTCATCTGTTTAATCTACATGGACTAATTGAACACTTCCAGTTAGATACGATGAAACTTCGTAGATTTTTGGGTAAATACAGCTTTTTATTTTGATGAATATTGTTGTTTATCTGCATTTTTATACTTTAATTAAAGTCCTGGTAGTATTTTAGCAATAAGGTTTGAAGACTACTGGTGCAGTCTACATTGTGCAGTGATTTAAATTATATTAATTGAGATGATCTCTCAAAGTTTTTATGAGTATAGAATATCCTGTGTTAAATCCAAACAAGTATTAACAAGTTTAATAGTTTCGTAGCAAATGCTGTATTTTATTTATTAGATTTATTTAGTATCTATGGAACAATTGGGAATATTGGGACATTGTGTGACATCTGTATTGGGAAAGGCTGGACAGCTCCTTTCTTCGTTCTGATTTTCAGTTCTGTATTGATATTTACTTTTTCTAATGTTATAGTTCCCTAACTGTATGGAATATGTCAAAAATCCTTTCGGATGCCAATTTGATGTTATCTCTGGCTTGCTCAAATTCTCATACAAGTAAGCATTGTACTGTAGATGTAGTTTCTCCCTAGACAAGAGTACAGGACAATTTTAATTGAAGGTCTGGGCCTGTGTCACTGGAATGCTTCTTTGAAAAGAATTATAAGTACAGTGTAGAATATTCAAACCAGTTGGTGCATTCACTCAACAGAGCTGTCTGCATTAAAGTATGTAGATAGGTGCTGGTATGAGACCTCCTTCCCTTTGGTTCCTCTGTGACAGTATCTTGAATTTTGTGAAGTGGGTTGATTTTTTTTTTAACTGAGCAGGAGAAACAAGTTTTTGGTCCCTTTCAGCAGTTTTTTGCAGTTTCAGAGAAAACAATTCTGTGGTTATAAAGCTTGTCACTTAACAGGAAATAAATCACATTTGGAACTCTTTTTTTCCCCTTTCAAATAAGATAATATTTTTGTTTTCATAAATTACCTCTCAATTTAAAAAAAATCAAACCTGTCTTGCATTTCATGTTGTTTTAAAGTGGACTAAATTTTGTCAAGTTTCATGAATATTAATCAGCTGACCTTCATGACTGATATGTTGGAATGGAGGAAAATGATTATAGAAATCTGATTTTAGTCTCCTCAAGTTCTAACTGAATGTGGTTTGTCTTTCTCATCTGGTTAGTTGATATTATACAAATTATAATACTTGAAAGACCAGTTAGAAATTACTGGCTTAGTTAACTGTTTATCAAAAGATGAGAGTTTTAACTACATATGACTATTCCACGTCATAATCCACTAAAATGAGATTAGACTTTGAAGAAGGCAAAATTTATCCTAAATTTGAAATTCAGCACCTTTCCCTTTGTTAATGCCTTCTACTTAATATCAGCAAAAAGCTCTTAGCCCATTGTAAAATCAAAGAATCTTTCTTCCAAATATAGCTTCTTAGCATGAACACAACGCATTATTTTCTTTTGCTACCTCTTAATCTTTAATCCATAGCAATTTGAAGATCAAATTCCAGAAGACTAGGACAGCTCAAATAGTCCAGGGCCACACAACACTGACATTATATGACAACCTACTGGAATATTATTAAGTAGAGAAATCTGATTTTAGACCCCTGTAGGGTCTTAATGTGTTTTTTTTTGTGTGTATGTGTACATACACACACACACATACAAGGTCTTTCAGTGATTTCCATCCTCTGCTTGGAGATCTGCGTTTTCTTACTGTGTCTTTACAAGTTCTTATTCTGACCTGAACTAGGGGAGAGAAGATGCAATGTTGTGCTATTCTAGTTCTGGCAAACTGTGATCAAAATGTTGACCTAGGACTGCTTTAATAAAATAAGTTAGGAAAATTGTAGAATTCAGGTAGCTGCATCACCCTATGAAGGCACAAAAAAATTAAGAAGAAAGCCAGAGATATATGCATTCGTGCCCTTGATGTGAGGAATAGGTGAGAGAGGGTTCTACTTCAGATTAATTAAGTCCAAATACATTAATACTGATTTTCATTATTTTTCATATGAGCTATCAGCTCTCCATTGACACTATTGAGATTACATGGTGGTGACAGTATTTTGACTTTTCATGAACACAGCTCTTCACAAATATGATGCCAGTAATGCTGTAACATTGCACTCACAATTACATGAATCCTTTGGACTTGTAAACTAAGTAGAAAAGAAGCTTTGTGGGCATATTTGTTTGGTGGGACTGACAGACTGTAGTCAGACAGGAAAATGTTCTTTTGAGGTTTGTTTGGAAGAACTAATGTGTCGTGTCAGGTAAAACTTTAGAATATAATTTGATTGCTGTGCTTTTGATCTTCTTCCCCTCCATCCTTTTTAACATTATAGTATTTTTATTCCCTTTACCTGATCTAATGTTTGATGCCCTTTAAAAAAGTATACCTGTAATGTTCAAAGACAGTCAGAACGATGAAGGAAAGAGGAAGAAAGCAAAGAAGAAGTTAAATTTGGTATATTGAATCTAGGTATAGTTAGACTATCATCTAAATGAGATTCTTTTCTAAATGGCATATGGGCTTAAGTTTGCCCGAGCACAAGTAAGGGAAAACACCTAAAATACATATAGAATTGTTTTTCCATGACCACTTTCCTGAATGGGAAAACAAAGCACTTCATATGACAGGAAAGCAGTGCTTAATTCCTCTAAAATCCTATCAGTTTTCAGGTCATGATACGAGTCATCCTAATGTGGTTTGGAAAATAGCATAATTTTCATTTTGTATTCAGTGTTGCCTCACCATTCAGACAGATTGTCAAAGACAGCCTTCCCTGGGAAGTTGTCAAAGTCAGAGTATCTCAGATTATATATTGATTTCAAGTTGTTTAATTTTTGCTCTGAGGTGACTTTACATGTAGTTGATTTCCTTTAGCAAACACTGTTTCTTTGCATAAAAATCTTACAGCTGCATCATGGTTCAGCTGATGATTTATTGACTCTGATGCTTTTATGTGTTTGTAACTTGTGATATTGCATATTTCTGTGCCTAATAGGGGCATATAAAATGGCACTTAAATTTTTCTTTAAAAAAATTGCGATTTCGTTTAAATTTGGATTTTTGTTACTTTCCTGCAGTTATGGTTCAAGAAGATTATCACAGTCAAAATCCTTATCATAATGCAGTTCATGCTGCTGATGTGACTCAGGCCATGCACTGTTACTTAAAAGAGCCCAAGGTAAGGCAGCATTCTCACTTTTACATCACTCATACACACAGAAATATGTGTTTGTGTGTAAATCCATATGAAAGGATCATGTGCACGTATCAGAGAATCATTTAGATTGGAAAAGACATCTGACATTGAGTCCAACTTGTGACCAAACACCATCTTGTCTACTAGACCACGGCACTGAGTGCCACATCCACCTTAACACCTCCAGGGATGGTGACTCCACCGCCCAGGACAACACAGTGTCTAATCACCACATTTCTTCACCATTCACTGAAGAAATTTTTCCAAATATCCAACCTAAACCTCCTCTGGCACAGCTTTAGACTGTGTCCTCTATGCTGTCATTGGTTACTTGGGAGAAGCAGTCAAACCCCACCTGGCCACAACTTCTTTTCAGGCAGTTGTAGAGAACAGTAAGGTCATAGATCTATATATAAACCTACATGCATACATGTGTGTGTGTATGCACATACAGGTTTTATCAGAAGTCTGTCTCTTTTGAACTCTTCCTTGCCCTTCCTGTTGCTGAGGCTGTGGATTCACACTTGGTATGCTTTTCTTTTTTCCCCCCTTCTGAGCTGACATTGTCTTTTGTTGAACTAGAGTGGGGAATTTAAGTTGCGGCTGTTTAACATAGTGCTGTGTCCCAAGACATTTATACAGAATTGCAGCCTGAGTCAGAGCTGGCAGCAATAAACCTGTGTACTTGTCATCTGGGGTGGTTTTTTTCTTCCATAAATTACCATTACCCTTCCTTTGCTCTTCTTTGCTGTTGCTGAACAGTTTGCTTCTACGAGAGGCAGTTCATAGCAATACATCAGGAGTTCTCTTTGGCTTTCTTTTTAAGAAAGGGTAGAGTGATGGACCTTAAGGAGCTAAACTAATTGAGTGTTTGTTCCTCACTACTTGGACTGCTGTCAGGCTGCTGTAAGTGATGTCTTGTATAATTTCAGGACCAAGTCCTGTCCTTCTATATTAAATTGAAAGCTGTAGTGCTCAGGAGCTAGATGAGAAGTTATCTACCTTGATGCAGACTATCACCAATCTGGTATTCTCTTGTATTGCATAGCTCCTTATTCTGCTTCTGAGGTAGAAACAAGTAAGTTTTGGCTCCGTGAAGTCTTTTTCAGAGGCTCTTTGCCCACTCCTCCCACTTAGTTTCCCAGTACTGCTCTCAGACCAATTGGTGCAGTGAGCCTGATCAGACCTGATACATGATGAGTTTTTTTATGGCATTCAGTTTGGAAGCTCTGAGCATTTTTTATTTAATACTCGTGATGGAAGTTTTGTAAAGCTTCAGATACAAGTATAGACTTTGTATTTTTAGTAACATTTACAGCTGTAGTTCACTGTACTGAACTACAGCTCTGTTGCACTAAAGTACATTCTAAACATGTGAGGTGTGATAGATGACAAATGCAACAGGGAACATAAACTTCTGTCCTTGCAGGGTGTTTGCTGCAGTTCACCTTTATACAGGCAGAACTGTCCTCTCTGTTTTAGTGCAAACTAGACTTTATTGCTGAGTTTAAACTTTCAAACCTCTCAACCACAAGCAGGAACAGCTATGAACAGTGAAAGCAAGTCCATGTAGATGCATGCTGAGTTCATTGACATGCACATTGAAAATATTTATTTGTGGCAGATTTTCCTCCTTTGGTTCTGTTCCTGGTAGACCTTGAAATACAATTTTGCACAAGAGTGGAAATACATCCGAAATAGTTCTGAGTCTTCCAGAGCATTAGTTTGTTCCTCCTAGGAGGAAAGGCTTTCATGCTTTTAAAAATACAGTATGAATTTAAAGAAGAATAGACAAAAATAAATACAAATGGACTTGGTAAATGAGAGGGAGAGCTAATTTTAACAATCTACTGCTTTTATGGGGTCTGCTTAGGAAAAGTGCTTCATTACTAGACACAAAGGATTTTGTGTGCTGGCATGTTTTAAGAATGAACCTTGGCCTTTGAGAAAGAATAATGCTTAAACCATTGTTGAAATTTTGTAGCTTTTGGAGGGGAAATACTGTGAAAAGTCAGTCGAATGTTCATTTTACATCCTCAAGGTTTTCTCCAAGTTTCTGTTGGCTGTTAATTACTGAAAACCACAAATTCAACACTCATGCATGTTTTCTAAGGCCATATTGCATTACTAACATTTGTTGGGTTTGCCTTGCAGCTTTCCAAATCTTTAACTCCATGGGATATCCTCCTCAGTTTAATAGCAGCTGCCACACATGATTTGGATCACCCAGGCGTTAACCAACCTTTCCTAATTAAAACAAATCATTATCTAGCAACTTTATATAAGGTAAGGATTAAATCAGTTGTTTTGTTAAAACCAGGTTTGGAGAGGAGTGTAGAAAAGGAGTATAAATTGTGATGTGTTCAGCTAGTGGCAGGATTGAATGCAGACATCTGTTTCCATATCACTGGGATAAAAACTGTACAAATTAACTAAGTATTCAGGATTTGTGAGTTTTAACCTGCTTGGGAAAAACAAAAAAGAAGAAAAGAAAATAAAACACCAACCCCAAAACACAGCCAAATTGTCTGGTGCTGCTCTTGGTATACAGCTCTTCAGTTTAAGAAAAAAGCATTTACTGATATGTGTTACTCCCTTTTAATTCACAGAATACCTCAGTATTAGAGAACCATCACTGGAGATCAGCAGTGGGGTTGCTGAGAGAATCTGGTTTATTTGCACATATGTCATTAGAAAACAGGTATGTTTTTACCACGTAGTATGTATTAGTTTGAGATACAAACAACCTGTCAGCTAAGACAGCCCTGCAAAACGAGATAAGTTATTGCATGGTAGTTTTGAGTGCAAAATGCAGAGATCTATTTTAAGAATTCCTGGATACTCTGCTGGTAGAGTAGAGCATGGTGCAACGTGATATTTGAAAAATAACATTTATTGCAAGCACACTGAAGGGGTGTATTCATGTAGTCAAGCACCTGTTCAGACTAAACTTGGCAGTCTTTTCTCGTTCTGCCACCACAACTGTAGTTTAAAATAGACCATCTTCACCTACTCTTGACTGGAAATAATCTTGAGACAATCAGTTCGTGCATTTTTAAGGAGGAAAAAAAAAAAAAAAAGGGAGGAGGAGGAAGAAAACCTAAAAACTGATTTAGTCTTCCTGAAAGCTGTCAATGAAATATTCTGATATTTCTGTGAATGTTGCAAGAATTTTTCAGGAAAAGAAAACAAACAGTTGAGTGAAAAAGCTTATTCTAAAGCTTGTACTTGTATAATAATAAATATGATAAAAACCCATGTAGATCTAGTGATGATTGTTGTTCTTAATTGGTATACTCTTGAATGTTTGTCACTTATTTCAGGCAGCTGATGGAGAGCCAGATAGGTGATCTCATTCTTGCCACAGACATCAGTCAACAAAACGAGTACCTGTCCATGTTCCGATCCCATTTGGATAGAGGAGATCTATGTTTAGAGAACGCAAACCATCGTCACTTCATCTTACAGGTGATCTTGCTGGTCATATTTTTGAAAACAGTATTTTAGTGTAAAAACTAATCTACTTTAAAATACTAAATACTAGTTCTGCCAGGATTCTTCTCCTTTCAAAATGGAGCAAAACTCTCTTTTATTCTTTCTGTTCCATTACGAAATGGTTCAATTACCACACCAGCATGTCTTCCTGGTGGTGGTGTGTGTTGGTAGGTCTGATAACATAGAGCTGCTGAAGCAAGGTGTTTCCAAGACAAGGTTTGGCTCTTCTAACAGCTCCATTGCAGCCTCAGAATGGTGAAATGTTTTGTCAGAGCATATTTTGGGGGAAGGAAAGCAGTGCTGTTGAGAATCAGTTTGCAGTTGTGCTAGTCAGCTTTAGCAAACTTTAAAAACAAAAGCCTTGAGAATTTTATTAGGTTTGTAGGCATTTTCTTGCTAGGTTCGTATTTTGGGCTATAAGAGACAGTGGACCAACAGATGAGAAGTTCTGTCTTATGCAAACCATTGCTAAAAATACAAGCTTGGGAGCCAGAAATGGAAAGTACTGCTTGCCTGCTTTGATGCTTCTTTTTCTGAAGTTATTTTTGGCTTCTGTACCAGTGAGTATACTAAATATAGTGGCCCCGAAATACTTTGAGTTGACTGAATTTCCATATTACTCAGGAATGATCATGAGATCTCCCTGAGTGTTTTTTAAATATTGCAGAACATAACTTTGGAGCACAAATAGTAGGTAGGTTTGTTATTCACAAAACACAAAATAATCTGCTATCAGGAATTAAATAATTACAGGCACTTCTGTTGAAGGAAAGGTGATCTAACACTGTGTGTTAACTTGTTAGATGGCTTTGAAGTGTGCAGATATTTGTAACCCCTGTCGGACATGGGAGCTGAGCAAGCAGTGGAGTGAAAAAGTAACGGAGGAGTTCTTCCATCAAGGCAAGTAAGAGTAGAAATATCTGTTAGTGTGTAATGTATTTAGTGTGGGGAGAGCATCCATGAGCCCTAGTCCATTTATATTTAGCACTAACAGAGATGTACAGTATGGGATTTTTTTACTTTCATGGGTTGTATTTCCTGCAAAAGGTTAGAGTTGCTAAAACTCAGCAGAGAATCTGCTTAGAATCTGAACCTAGAAGGATGCAATACATCCTTCAGCTGAAAGGGGCTTCAATAATAATTATGGCCACTTTAAAATTGCCTTGGTGGTTTCAGCAAATTATGGAATATGTTCATCATTTGTCTTCAGTATTTAAACTTCAGCTGTGAGGTCTGTTGGTAAGCAGGTAAGAGCCAGTGAGATTTTTAGTTACTGTGCAGTTTTGACTACTTGTGTAAGCAGTTAATAAAGCCTTTAATTGACAAATGGAGTGAATTTGCTCCATTATTATTAAATTGTTTTATAATAAAATTAAGGCTAGTTTGGTGGACTTAACTTGCTAATTTGCATGTGAATATGTTAAATGGGGAACAGACTGCTTTATTTGGTGCTAATCATGTGAGACTTAATCTTAGATAAAGGTGATGGGGAAGCAGAAATGCAAATTGCCTTTAGCAAGAAATTTTGGAAGGCTAAGCAATTCTCTTCCATATTGCTGAGGGGGGGATTAATTTGTCATTTCTATGACAGTGTAGGAGTTTTTACAAGAAGGAGGATGGTAATCCCTCAGGAAACCTGTGGTTCTATGGGGTTTCTGTAATTTCTGTTTGATGAAAAATACCAAGTATTTAAATACAGTAATTGTAATTACTGTTAGTCTGACAGATCTACTTAGTTTCTGGGGAGATGGGAGGAGAGGTAAATGCATTCCACCTGCTGCAGGGTAGTATCCTTGTTAACCAACACTCACAGCTCACTTCTGTTAGTGTTTGATTTGGTTGGGACTTGATTTAATGATTGCATTATACTTTTGTTTCTTTAGGTGATATCGAAAAAAAATATCACTTAGGTGTGAGTCCACTTTGTGACCGACAGACAGAAACTATTGCCAACATCCAGATTGGTAACTGCAATTCAGTTCCTTTTAGTAGATTTCTTTCAGCATGAAATTTGAAAAAAAACACCTTTTGGATACATTTCCTAGAGGCTGAACATACTCTGTGTGTGTGGCAGCATTTTATTATAAAGAGCAATTTTATTTTATTTGCTATATAACATCTCTATAATTGTTTATGAACGGTGCTGCTGGGACAGTCCTGGAGCCCCTCTGTTTCCTCACAGAGCAAGTAGAGTGTGGGAGGCAGCTGTCTGACTTCTCCCTTGCTGCTGCCCAGAACTTTCCTCATCTGAAGTGGTATTTTGGGAAGAGGAGGGTCCCTTCCCCTTGCCATGTGGTCTTGGGTGCCACAACTGGGCATGCTGGGTTTGGCTTTTTGGAATGTCAGCATTCCCTTTAAATGCAGCCTATAAGGAGAGTGGTGGGCAGAGATGTGATGGAGAATGGTGGATAGCATTTATATTAATAGTTTTTGCTAACCTGACTTGGACTTAACTAGTAAAATGTCTTAATATAAAAATGTCAATTTTAATAAAAGTTGACTATGGAGGTAAAGTGGGACTCAGTTAAAAACATATAGTAAGAGAAAAGAATAAATTGAACAACAGTCACAGTATCAATTAATGCTTTAGATTGACACAAAAGCTGATGTGTTCAATGAGCTGTAGTATTATAATTTAGAATGCTAGGAAATCATATTTTTTAATTAAAAGACTCAATTTTGGCTATCTCTTCCCTTTGAATTTTTGTTTCATGGAAATAGACATTTCAAATAAATTAAAATGTGCATACACACCATGTACATCATTGTGTTTTGTGGCCTTGTTTAAAAATTCTTAAATTAGTATTTTAAAGTATTTTTAGTCACCCTAATGTTGTGAAAACAGTATATTCTTTTTTCCCCTGTGTAGTGTAATTCAAACACTCTGTGGGGTAATTAATGATAAAATCTTTTAGAAATTTAGCTTCTCTAAATTGTGTGACTTCTCCCCCCCCCATATTGTCTAGTATTTGTTTTCATTTGGCCATTGCTGTGAAAGAAAGAAGGTTAGTTTGTAATGCAGTGTATTGCTGTTCTTCTGACTTATTAGTAAAGTCTTTTACATTTTGAGGGTTTTTTTGTAAAGATGCCCAAAATATCTAAATGAATATTTAAATGCACATTGGAGAACAGTAATTTGACACATTTATTATTTGTTACTAAATGCTACTTAAAATATTTGGTTTGAATATTTTAGTTTTTCTATGTATTGCTTTTTTATTTCATCTGCCTCTGTTTGCTTGTTTTTGAAGGTTTTATGACTTATTTAGTGGAACCACTGTTTGGGGAATGGGCCCGGTTTTCCAACACGAGGCTGTCCCAGACAATGCTTGGCCACCTGGGACTGAACAAGGCGAGCTGGAAGGGAGTGCAGAGGGAACAGCTGGGCAGTGGTGACGATGTTGACCCCACTTTTGAGGAAATGGACTCAGACATTTTACCTCAGGAACCTCGATTGTCCTGACCTCAATCTCCATGACAAAACTGCCTCTTCCCTCAGTATCTGCACGGTTGGATTAAAGGAGACACATGCCAGCCCAAGGTTTTGGTAAAATGGTAAAATGATGCCAGCATTATTTATTTCCAAGTTTTTCTTTGACACAGACCATTTGACCCAGAATTTTTTTAAGCCGCCAGATCTGAACATAGAGCAATATGCACCCGCCTCAGTTGGTTGTCGTTCGGAACCTCGAATATGCAAAGCACAGCAGTGACTGAGCCTTGGAGCAACTGGACGGAAGCTTCATTGTGCCCCATGGCTTGGGTTTTCTCATGATATTTGGAATACGGTCTTCAAATCTAAGACTTGACATGGATTGTTCCACTCCCTTGGAATTTAGCAAGACTTGCATAAATGTGTTCAAAGCATACCTTCCACTCAGTCCCTGTTTTAATACGGAAATGTGAAGTGCCCATCCTCTGCTGCCTCTGGCAAGACTTGATGTTTACAAATGTACTCTGAAACTATCGGTTCTAGACTTAACCTTTGCGCATGGCTGTGAAGGAACCACTAACTTGGGTTTTTTGCTTTTTTAAAAGAAAAAGATCAAATCTGAGACTGCAGCTCTTGTTTCTTTGGATGCCAGAAAAGCCTCCCATTTGCCATAATTTTGTTTGTGCACTGGGAACTGAGCATTCATCATAGAGCACAGCCAAGCTTTACTCCAGTGCTATATGGGAATGCAATTTTTTAACAGCGAAAAAACACTTCTGAATCTGGGAAGGGCAGGGGTGGGGGGGAAGCGTCCGAACTGCATTGCAATTCTGCAGTGGGAACATCGCATGTTGTTCTCACTATTGTACACTTGAACTGCACATGCAAGAAAAAGGTGGAATGTCTAAACACCATAATCAGCTCAGGGTATTTGCCAATCTGAAATAAAGTGGGATGGGAAGCGTGTCCTTCAGAACAAGGGTACAAATGCCCCTTTCGCTGCAGCGTGTGTGTATGTGTGGGTGTGTGAGTACGTTTGGGACGGGGGAGGGTGGGAGGGCTGGGGAAAGGGTTTGAACGGCAACATTTTTTCTTTTTGTTGGTTTTTTTGTTTTGTTTTGTTTTGTTTTAATTTATTCTTTTAGAATGTGACAATTTCATGAACAGCCACACTGGGGAGGAAACTGTAACAAATTGCTACAGATGCCTTAAACTATGCACAAAGCTAAGTGACCAAATTTGTTTTTGATTTGAAAAAAAAAAATAATAATAAAAAAGTGCATTGTTTACGTATTCCTCCCTCTACTGAAACATTACCCACTGATGGGTTTTTGATGGGAAAAGGAGAAAATGTTTTTTAGGACAAAATTAAAGGACTAATTTTAAACTTAAAACATTCCATTTTTGTAATTTGTTTTACATTGTTTTAAGTACAGTAAGCACAACTGTAATCTAGTTTGAGAAACTGGTGCTTTCTTTTAGTTCATTTGTATTTCCCGTTATTATTGTAAAAGACTGTTTATTAATTCTGTTTACAGTTTGTTGCAACAGCCATTTTTGGAAGAGAGCTTCAGCGTAAAGCCATTTGTAAAGGCTTTGCCATATTCATTTTAATATGTGCCTGTTGCTGTTAACTTTTAATTAATAAAACAAAATCTTTTCACATTATGCTCCTGTACATTTAAGTTATGACTGAGTCCAGCGTTGTGGAAAGGTAGCTAAGGTTGCAGTCAGCTTCCACTCTAAAACTAAGCCAACTTTTGGATTTGAAAATACTAGTCCTCGTATGCCAAAATTTATTGCCTCTTGGAGCTTGGCCTTTTACTGTTTGAAAAGCAAATCCTGACTTACCTGATTGTTTCCCTTCTAAAACTGTTTATTATTCTTTCATGTTCCCTGAAGTAGTATCATTAATCTCAAAGTGGCCATGTTTAAAGAAATAAATTTCTAATGAAACCATTCTTTTGAGCCTGTGTGAACTTCTTTGCTTTGCTGTCAGTGCAAGTTCTTGATGTTGACTCCAACAGAGAAGGATCAGATGGGACAATGAGCTCTGGCTGTAATTGTCAGGTTGCCGTTGAAAGGGTGTTTAAAGCTGGGAGAACACCAAGAATAGCAACTGTGTGTAACTTATTACAGATGCTGAGATAAACTTACTACAGAGCAACACTTAACTGAGTTCAGTGTGGAAAAATACTGATTCCACTTGGAACTTTTTGAATAAAACCTATGCCAAGCCTTGCAAGTATTTTCAAAATGACCACTAAAATCAGTATCTGATGATGCCTTCCGTGACACATTTGTAAAAAATGAACTTGGTTTGAAGAGGATCATTTGCATTTTAAGTTTTGCTACTTTTTACAGGCATATGCTAATATGTAATTTTAATGAAAATTAAGATTAATAATTTTACAAATAGGTATATAGAATATTTCAATATAGTATTTTTATAAAGAGTCTGTGATTTTTAACACTGTGCAAACTTGCTGTCCTTTGCTCTGGCAGGACCCAGAAGAGTTTGTCAAAGTGTAAACCAGGAGTAATTTTGTTCTGAGCCACCCTTCCTGGAAAGGGGTCTCTGTCTTCTCCTACCACACTGGGTTTAGGAAGACTGGTTCTAAATCACCTCCTCATATATGTGGACGTGTCTGTCATTGGACTTGAATTAAAAAAAAGCCATGCTGGCTGAAGTGCCTTCTACAACTCTACACCCAACTTTTAACATTCCTGCAGCTTCGGCATCGCACACGAGAGCTGAGAACCCTCATGCTGGGCACAGGACCCAGAGCCCCGCAGCCACCCACAGCCCCTGGAGCCCAGAAACCTGCTGGGGAAGGGGCCAGGCCCCCCCAGCTGTTCCACTCACAGACCTGCTCCTAGCACTGTTCTCTACACACACAAACAGGCCTCGGGTCATGTCCAAGGGCCCTGCCCAGCCTCCGTGGGCAGCCTCAGTTTGAGCGCTTGAGCTGTTTTTCCGTGGGCAGTGGCATTGTGTGCAATTTCAAGTAAAAAGATATGAATTAAGGTACAGTGTAAGATACTTGATGGCAACTTTGGGATTTTATTTTCTTGCACAGATGACATTTCTTTTGCAGTAATTTTACATCACTGCTAAAGCTCACCTCATTTCTGGTGCAGGTTATCCCAGTTCAGATGGGCAGTGTCTGGTGTGGGCGATTCTCTTGCTTTAGCCTGGTTTAATAGGTCAAGTGCCATCCTGAATTTTACAAGGGAACAATTTCATTGGACTGCCAGAGGAACTGAGTGTACCAGGGGATGGAGAGGCTGTTGAACAAGTCCTTTCCTACTATTGCTGTGGTGAGACATAAACTCCTTACTGGTTCCTGAGAACCTTTTTGTTTGTTTGTTTGTTTAACCAGCAGGCACCTGAATGAACAGCCAAGCCTACTGTTATTCCTGCTGCACAGCAAGGTAAGTACACCAGCCCTGGAGGAGATGAAAAGAGGTTGTCACTACACCGAGTTATAGTCTCTGTTACACAATGGAAACTTACATTGTTGTGGCTGCTATCATTTGCACAGTACCACAAATCAAATATGCCATGTTTATTTTATCTGCTTTTAATTTTATATAGTGGCAATAGAGCATAAAATACAAAACTTAAAACCAAAGTTGAACTTTCACAAAGGTGTTTCAAAGGCACTTAAAAGAACTGAAGGATTGAATGAGCAATCAGTAGGACTGATGGCAGAGCGCTTTGGAAGGAAGTTACATTGTGCAGGTATTAACACCATCTCAAGTTCCACACCAGACAACAAAGCTCCTCCGTGTACAACCGGCATTCCAGTTACAAGCAGCAAAGGTTCCTCATCTTCAGTTACCCTGTCAGAGCCATTCAGCTGTCTTTATTTAAAAAGTGCTGCTTTTGTCTTTTCCTGGGAAACGGAAGCTCCCAGAGGCAGCTGTACTTGTCCCAGTAGCCAGGATCACCTTAGAGCACCAAAAATACCCAGGCTCAGCTTTTTCAATGCTCATGCATGGTCAGAGCAAACCATGGCTTTGTTTCAGAGTGCACCTCAACTGCAGCTCTTGGTTTCTGAACAGCTTTTTTCACCGACTTCTACTTTCAGCTTGAGCCTTTCTACACCTGTGGCCAGAGATGTGAGCTCAGGTGGTTGGTTCAGGTGTAGCAGGAAATAGCTGCTGTATCAAGGCCCCAGAAGAGCTTCCCCTGGAAAACGGGTCACTGGCAACAGCTTATCCCATCTCTTCTCTGAAACGGGAGCCATGAGGGCTTGTGCAAGCCCCACCTGCCACAAACATACCCAGGGAGCCAAGCTGGGGAGAAGGTGTCCATGAGCATCTCCTGGAGCAGCAGGGATGAGCTGCTTTTGGCAACTTGCACCCCACAGTACTTTGTACATTGGTTTTCTTATCTACACCACTTTATGCTAAATAACTCTTTTTTATCTGCTGCTATCTACTGCCTATTTCAAATTCCCTTGACTACCTATTGACAGAGGCTCCCACAGCATGGTTTTACTCTTTAGAATGGCCACAGGATGGCACAAGCAGGTTGTACTCTCTTACCCTTGCAAGTTCATGTGAAACAAACAAAAAACCCTGCACAAAAATGTACTACTATGTAAAATTTAGGAGACCTCTGCAGCAGGTTCAAGTTTTCACTTTGTTTCAGTAAGAAGCAGAGTGCCTCCACGTTTTCTTTGGGCTAAAACTTTGCTACAGTTAAGTTTAAAAGAGAGACTTCAACATGAAGATTTCAGTATCACACATTGTAGTGCAAACTACAGGTAGAGCTCACATAAAACTGGTATTAACTTAAGGGTGTATCACCATCATTAATAACATGTACACAAATTTTTCAGCTTGTCAGTTATGCACAAAAAATGTTGTATATATAACTTAGTGTTAATAAACTAAACCCATCACATAAATCTGAGTGGAAAGCCAGGCTTGAATACAAAATTAATACCTGAGTATAATGGTCCAATTTATTCCCTTGGTAAATCACATAGACACAAACATGTTTAGTGCCTCATTTCTACATTTCACATTAGATCTTCCTGTGCTGTAAGAAAGAGACCACTCAGTACTAGTGCTATTTGCAGCATAAAAATATTTTATACAAAGCAGCTCAACAGTCTTTTGCAGAATAATCTTGAACACTAAGATTTCTCAATTAAAGTCTTCATTTTTCCTGTAGACTTCAGCATGTGTGGTCCAAACTGGAAAGAAAACCAGAAACATGTTCAGATTGTTTTCAACAGAACCCTTGCTGAATTACTATCTATCCAAGTCATAAAAGCAAAACTTGGGCAGAAATCATTTCCTTTATCACTCTGCTTTTCTGCATGTGGATGTCACAAAGTAAAGGCTTGACTGTGTTAGCAACAGCTGAAATTGCTCAGAGCAGGGAGCCAACGGCCTGCTGGAGCAGGGCCGGAGCCAGTTTGGTCTGTCACAGTAAAATAAGGAGACGGACACAGTGACCAGTACACCGCGACAACCAACTGCTCCAGCAGCAGTTTAACAGTGCTTCTGGTTTTACTCTACCCTGCATTTCTGTGCAAGTCCTTTTCAAAACTGTCATACTAAGGCACCATACAAGTCTGATCTAACAAAGTCAGACACTGGTAACTGATGGACAGATTTTATTAGCTCATTATGGATCAACATTCTATCATTTAATGAAAACCTTCAATTTTCTTAGCTCTTGAGGACTTGATGATCCTTTACCTCAAAAGGTGGACTGTAAATTTCAAAACTAGAAAATCATGAAAAAGCCCCGTGTGAATAAACATTGCCAACTCGTGTTCTTCTCCTTAATGCACCAGAGATGCTGAGGAAATGTGATTAATTCTTAGGAAACATCTAGCCTTCTAGTTGAGAAGAACAGCCTGAACACTACAGAAATAAACCAGAAGCCAAAAGGCAAGTAAGTCAATATTAATTAGCTGAAGTAGTCAAAAGTCCTGAGATTTGTGGCATGCAAATGTTATTTTTCTTAAAACTTAACTGAGAGCAGAGCCAGCTTTTGGACTTCTTATGTGCATTTTTTTCAATCATACAAATGAAAAAAAACCCTCTTTACTCTTTCTCTCTGGTTCCATAGCACAAGGATTCAAGGATTGCTGACAAACAAAACTGATCTATACCAGGCTGGTTTTTAAGTGTACATTGATACAGACTTGTATTTTGAATGCTCACTGCTTAAAAACCAAATTCAAATCCATCTGAAATAAACTAGAAGCCATTAATAACTTGTGCCAGGAGGTGGGCTTTAAATATAATTTCATTTTAACAGTCTCACACTATAAAGAAACTGCTTTCATATACTCAGCATTTCCAATTATTACAAGAAACTCTCTATACCAAAGAACCAAGATCCAGGAGACAGTCTGAACAATTTATTCTCCAAATTCCTAAGAATGGCTGATATGTTTCAGGATTTTGCTTCAAAGTTCCAGCTGCACCAGCTGAATGGTTAAGGTTGGTAGGAACAGGCAAACTAAGTTCAGCTGGATTCATTGTGAGCCCTTTAGCGATGGTTTTCTGAATATCAGATGCTTGTGGCAACAGAAAACATTTTTGTTTTAAAAAATAACAAAACTGTAACAGGACTTTTTAAATCTAGGGCCAAGACAGTACACAATACTAAGACTTGCCACTAAAAACGTGATTGCCAAAAGTCCTGGCGTATCAGCAGTACTTCACAGGGCTTTGTGGACAGAGATGGTAACTTCTATAACATCTACATATGTTGGCTGATAGACATAGGTTGGTTTGCACAGCTATAATTTAGTCCAAGGATGTGGTCAGAATCACAATACTCACCAGCACTACCTCACTCTGTGTCTTTGTTTCAGCCTTTGGAATCACTTTTTCTGTTTCACCTTGGCTATCATTTCGGTATCGATAAGCAAATTTCTTTTTGAGAGCTTCTGCTATTAATGTTGCAGGAT
This sequence comes from Sylvia atricapilla, assembly GCF_009819655.1. NCBI lineage: Eukaryota > Metazoa > Chordata > Aves > Passeriformes > Sylviidae > Sylvia > Sylvia atricapilla. The sequence continues at coordinate 118,019,887 of NC_089140.1, read as the reverse complement.
CTGCAGGCTGAGACACTTTAGATTTTGTACCTTCTGAGGATCTAGAAAAGAAAATGTCATCAGCATCTGTCTCAACCTGAAACAGTTTTGAGTCGTAAAAACAAATCATTAATGCCAATCTTGGTACACTGACGTGTTTTACCTTTTCACTGAGCGTAGTTTCACACTGTTCATGTCTTTGAGGATTTCCAGCATGTTTGGTACTTCAGGTTTCTTTGGCCCGTTTTCCACCACATTCTCGCCAGCGTTCATTTTTTTGTTTTTCCTCTCTTTAATGAGATCAATTGCAGACTTACTCTGACCCAAACCTGAGGGAGAGGGTGGAGGCAGAGGAGGAGGAGGTGGTGGTGGTGGAGGAACAGGGACAGCAGCTGAAGCAAGTGGACTTGACCCAACTACAAATAAAACATGCATCACAAGTCAGTTTACTTGTAACTCCCCTCCACATGTCACAAATGCTCAGATAAGAAAATCACTATAGTAACTTCAATTGCATCCCCTCTGCCACCTTTAGATTGTAACTTCTTCATTCCTAAACAAACTCAGCTAAAAACCCACATGAAAATTCTTCTTGAAAAGTTAGAAGCATCCTTTGAAATTCCAGTCCTAATTCCAGGTGCATTTGTGTCTTTACTGCAGTGGGACAGACGCCAGAACATCTTTTAGTTATGCTCTGCCCTAATGTTACCAATATTTCCCTTTCTTCTTAGAGGCAGCTTCTGAGCTGGAAGGCACAATCTGCCACAGGAGCAGTGCTTCTTCCTACCTATCATCACAAATAAGAAACGGCCAGGCAAGATTTTTAAATGTGAATTTCAGAGCTCAAGCAATGTTTAAATTGAAGCTTATCCCAGCTGTCCGAGGTTGAGGATTTTTAGGCCAGCTACTCATCTGTCTCTACTCATAGAGATTCTCACAATAATCTTGATTTTGAGTTTCTTGTATACTTCAGGAAAAATAGGTGTTATAAATACAGCATCAGTAATAACCTGACAAATAAATGAAGAAACCCCTGTTTAACTGCACCTTTAAAAAAATGAGAAAAATCAGATCAAACCAGAATTTTGAGCCTCGGAGTATAAAGTCTGTAAAGATATTTATAGATACAAAACAGAGGAGTTTACTCTGTGTACCTGCAGCCAAACGCACATTGTCATTACCACGTTCTACCAGAGGAGGGAGGTAAAGATGATAAAATTTAATTTTCCTAATAAATAGAGGTAAATGTAAAAAATTAAAAATAACTTTACAGTTATTTCACATGTCCCTACCCTCCCCACCGTAATTAAAATTCAAGAGTGAAACCAGGTGATCCTTAAAACTATGTCACAGTTTTGAATAGGAGCAGTACAGGAAAAATAAAGTAACTGCTATCAGTTAACAGCTAAAGGAGCATCTGAAAAGTCAGAATATGATTTTATACACAAACATAGGCAAAGCTGTACTTGTTAAGTGACCTTAGGAAAGAGTGACAACCAAATGCCTGTCATCTGCAGCCGACAAGGGCCGTCTCCTGCTAATCTCTGAAGACTTACAACTGAAAGGAGTCAGAGGTGATGGAGAGAGGAGGAAGAAATTCAGGAAAAGAATTATTCTGTTTTCCACCAGAAACACTGCACCACTTTTGGTTCCATATGGACAATGTGTCTGGTCCCAGAGATGATTGCAGTAAACAATTAATTGCCTTTTCTGTTACTTGAGATGTATATTACATATTCCAAAAGCATAATTAGCATCTTGTATGAATACTTAATGATATCAGAGAGCCTATTTCCTTACTGAAGGGAAAGACTTCAGTGTCAGTAATTAAGTTACATTCTTTTAGTTTGGTTTAAGCCATCATGTTTATCATGAGCTTTGCTCTGAAAGCTGTTTAATACTTCTTTACTCATTCACAGATTCAGAACTCTGGCAGATTTACAGACAAACATGAAGACTTTAGTAATACTATAAAATACAGAAAATCTGGCAAGTCACTTGTCTTCAGGACCTATTCTGTACCCCTTGGTTATTGTGCCAAACTAACCAAAACAATATGGAGAAGTGCTTGGTCTTGCAGCATCTCACAAAAAAGAATTAGCACAGTATGAATTATAAAAGGGACACACTCATGAAGTAATTTTTTGCTAAGAGTACAGCAAATTTAGTACCTGTTATCAAGTTCTGCTGTTCTTGCAAGGTTACAATTTTGGCTATTTGTGCTCTTAAAGAGGCCAGTTCATTTTCCAGGGCATTGATTTTCTGCAGTGCTTCTTCATTTGCCATCACAGCGTTCCTGGGCACTGGTTCCTCTGCCGACGGGCTTTGCAAGGACGTTTGTCTGTGGGGGGATTTCCTGGAATGATGCGCTTCGCCTGCAACAGGCTGGGTTGTTTTTGACCAAACTTCTGACCTGCAACAAAAAAATATCACAGCGTATTTTAAAGGCTTTGAAATAGACAAAAACTAAACCAATGTTACTTACAAATCAGGGGTACAAGTTGAAGACCTAACTTTAGAATTGTTTTTATACAAATCACTGTCATTAAGACCTTATATAGTTTAAGGGAAATTAGAGCTTCACATCCTTTCTATTTGCATCATGAGCTGTGGTTTTTCTTTTCCCCTAGCGTTTTGTAGAATCCTTGGTTTCAGTAAAAAGCAAAGGAATACATTTCCCCTTATCCCAATCTATTTCTCTGCCTCAAACCTATTGTATATTTTATTTGAATTAAGATTTTTCTTCCCTTAAATGCTACCATTTTTTCCCATGGGCAGCAAACAGCCATTTGCAGTTGATTCCTCTGAAGAAGAAAAAAATCTCTCGGTTCCACAGGATTTATTTTTTGCACTGTTCAGATTTCTGAATTTTTAAGGTTTTTTTAAAAACTTTCCAATTTTAGCAGCGCTGGGAAATACAGAATACATGAAATAGCTTAGTGGTGCAGAGACTGCTTGTCAGTTGATGGGAAAAGGTCTTTTATTGTGTTAGAAAAGTTTTCTAACACAATAATTAGAACTACAGAGAAGAAAATTTCATATGGTTTTAGAAAGCCTGTGACCTTCCCTCTGCTATTCAGAAGAAAATGTAACTCTGCTCCCTTCCCTTAATACCCACCAAAGCTCAAGCCATGTTAAACACTGAGGCATTATTGAGCATCTGCTCAAACAAGTCCAGTAAGCCCCTACAAAGACACCAGCATTTGAAAACTGTTTATCTCAAGAATCTGAGGAATCTGATTGAGTTAAAGATGTCCCTGCTCATTGCAGGGGGCTTGGACTAGATGGCTTTTAAAGGTCCCTTCCAATGCATGCTGAGATTCTCTAAGTAGAATTGATAAGTATTGATAAGGATGACAACAAATTATCATAAACTTTAAAACACAAATGTGGTCACATACTTAACTCCTCAGTCCTCCTTAACATCAATCCCCAAACTTCTCAGGCATGCCATTGTTTATTTAAACAGGAGAGAGAAAACGGGGACTGGTAAAAGGACTTAAGTGGGTAGAATGGCTCCAGGCTAACTCAGCCCAAGTTAATCACTCTGGATTCGTGGATTAAGCTACTGTGGGTGCTCACCAAGTTAGATCTGCAGTTGTGCTGGACCTAAAGCAAGAGCCAAGATCTAAGGCTAGAACAAGCCCTGTGCTCTGAGTACACCAAACCAAGATTAGACACACATTTAAGTCTTCTAGGACACTGACAAAAACCATCAGCACAACTCGCAGAAATTTGATCAAGGAGAATTGATTATTATCATGGATGAGGAAATTTAGGTGTTATCTAGACAGGAATAGAGAGCAATGCTGAGAACAGGATACCTCCTATAGCAGCCACCTCCCTGCCCTCCCTAAGTAAGGTGGAAGGAGCCAGTGGTCCCTTCAGTCCTTAAAACCTGCTGTCCAGAAACTCTTTAAAGGAGAAGAAGAGCTAAATAACAAAGGGTATTTTCTGCTCAGAGCAGTAATAAGAGTTTTAAGGAGATGTCCTGATTGGAATCTAACACTATGGGAAAATATTATGCCTGAGTTGTCATTACTGCTCTGACTAGGGGTAGAGGAAAAATGATTTGTCATTTTGTTGCTTCCCCTATAAAACTGTATTCACAGAAAAAAATCTATGTCTGCAAGACTGTTTACTAAATTTTACAGTGGATAAATATTTAACAGTAACACCTATGTGATCCTGTGGAAACAGAGAATTTGAAATGCCTGGAAAACACCTAATGCATACCAGCTCCACTACTAATACTGTGCACAGACGTAATAAACAGTGCACACTGAAATACTCGTATTTGCTAAGTAATTCACTTCCCATGCTCCATCATAAGCTGTTTGCCTTAAGGTCACTACGTATCTGCAGGATTATTTTAGTCCCATCCCACATCCATCTGTCCCTGCTCCCCCCTTCCCATGCAGACGGTTCAGCAAATAAGCAGTCCTACATCTTTCGTAATAGGTTCTTTGAAGCACCAAAGAGCCAGTCTCCCTGTTGTCTCCATTAAATGGAATAGCTTTACAGTTCAACCCTTAAACAAAACACTTCTGTGCAAACAAATGTAGTATGGGACAGTTCATTTCCTTCGGATCAAACACACTTCAGGAACAGCGTTTCCCAAGCAAGTGCTGATTTCTGTGACTCCCCTCTGCGTTTGTGAAATTAATGTGGCAGTGCCAGAACGTTTGTTATGCAAAGCTTCACTGTAGCAAGTCATGTTGGAGGCCATCTAGGTCATAACTAACCTATTTTATGCTTTCAAATTAAGAACAGTGTCCTCCTGTAATCTCTGAAGCCAACAATCTGTGCCCTGCTCTGACAGGTTAGTTTGTTTGGAAGAAAAACCTCCTCTGCACTACAGAATTGTACGTTTGTTTCCGGATAGTCTGAGCAGCAACCTGAGAAGGGTGGAAGAGAGAACTTCATCCCTTCACCAAATTGTTTTATGTAGTGACAGTGCTGTGTAGAACCCTTGGTCCAACACAACAGTGCCTATCCCATCATTCTGGACACAGGTGCTCACAGGCTTCCCTGCCAGTTTTTACTATGAAGATTAAAGACATGAAACACAAACCACAATTTTTTTTGTTGTACTTAGCAGACTGCAGAGCCTTAACTACAAAGATGAACAACAATGTGCCAATTACTGGGATGCCAGAACGACCATTGCTGCTAATGAGGAAGCTGTACAGTTCACTGCCCCATGGTAATGACAATCTCAGGAGAACTGGAGAATCACTGTTAGCAATTGTGCCACAGCACAGCAGACATTTTCATTGCTTGAAGCTATTGTGTGAAATTCTTTGCAATACATAAATAAATAAATAAAACCCAGAGTCTTCCTTGTACAATGCAAATCTCCTGTATGTTTTCCAACAGGTCTTGGTTTTGTATTTCTATTAATCTAACCTCTACTACTTCTTTTCCAGACCCTACCTCTGTCTCTTCTCCCAGCATTCAAATGCTCTCCATTAATTGTAATGCACAGTAGATTCTCACTGAAGAGAAGTGAGGTTTCTTCTTCTCAGTTCAGAGAGAAGATTTCAGAAACATACCTGAGCCTTGTAAAGGCTTCACCTTCTTCTTCAGCAATCCATCCCACATCAGCAAAGGAGGCCACTGCATCTTCTCTGAGCTGAGCAGGACTGTTTCCTTCCGTGACATGAGGAATAAGCTAAATTTTGAAAGCAAGATTGAAGATTTTAGAGTCAATACTCTCAGCCTAATTCATGTTACCCAATACATCTACTGAGGCTACCTGTAACTACTCACACATACATGCACAAAACATGTCTGTAGACTTGAAACACTCACTTATTTCTGTCCTGTGCTCAGTCCAGAACCATTTCACTGACTTCAAACTATTCAATCCATTCTGCTGAACACTTTGCAGAAATTCATGGCTAACTACATACACCATCACATGATGTTAATCAACACTAAAAATCCAATGCAAATTGTTACCTTTAAGACAAACAAACATCAACATTCTCACACAGTTTTCTATATTAACTCAAATAGTTATATTTATGATCAGTAGCTTAAAAAAGGACATTAAGGCTGCCAATACTTAAGTATTTTGCTCTGATATAGTATTATTTTTGAAGTGAAATTCTGCCAAAGTTTCCCTTTCCCTACAGCTTCTGAATTTCTGTACAAGAAGTATGTACATTGCATAGCGGGAAAAGCAAACAAGCAAAGCAACCCCCAAACCAGGCAAAAAGCCAATTCTACCAGCTCACTAATCACAAAGACTTTGAGTGAGAGGTAGGATGCAATCATAACATTATACATTATGTGCTAACTATCTTATTTACAACATGCCAAACAAATGGACCGTTTTCCAGCATGGTTCTGGCCATTAGCTTTACAGCTGTTTGAAGCCAAAGGTGAGAAATGCTTCAGAGACTGGAACTTTTCTTCAATTTCTAGTTAAGTGACCTGAATGGTGATTCGAAAAATTGTTCAAATCAATACTTGCTCCATAGACACAGCTCAACAAAATGGTGTCAAATCTATTTTGAAACACTGGCTGCTTTCCCCAGGTCAGAGGAGGGCACATCTTCAGAGCCACTGGATTCCTGAGCAGCCTGGGCTCAGTATCTCAGCAGATAAAAGCTACTGAAACAACTTCCAGTAATTTGCTCTGGTCAGTCTTCACCTTGAGTTCCATATCCCCAATTCATATATGCCCCAGCTTTTGCTTGTATTCCACGGAATCAGAATGGTAAAGGTGGGAAAAGCCCTCTAAGATCACTGAGTCCTGCTCTGCAAACAAACCCACAGCCAAATCTGCACGAGTTGCTGCAGCTGTTCAAGTGCTGCCTGTGGCCAGCAGTGGCCAAGAAGCTGGGAATACTGGCAAAGATGCTGGCAGTGGGTGCCAGTCTTCGAGGACAGTCTGCATCCCGCCCATTGGCACTCAGGTCAGTTTTCAAGGAAACCCCACTCTGAAAGAGCAAACTACTATGAACTGTTAGCATTAACCTGAATTAGTAGCAGACCTATCACAGTAGGACTGCAGCCTGGAAGAGGTGAAACCATTTCAGAAGAACATCCACACATATTTTAGTAGTAGTCTGATACAGAAGTCTCAGAAAGACAGAAGTTGTGGGCTTGGTGCTGTTTTTTTCCCTGGGAGTTGTTGCAAACAGCCTTAGAAATTGAGATTAGTTGCCTTCACCTCACACTCTCACTTGTATGAGAGTCTTTATCACCGCTCCCAGGAGTGTGTATTGGCACCATCAGATCATTTGGAAACAACAGGGTTTTTTCCAGGTAGCATCAGCACAGATGGTAATATGTTTATCACATTAACAGTTGTGCCTAATACCATTACAGTCTGCCTCTCTTTAAAGCAGTCTAGAGAATACTATATTGCATGTTAGGATTTTTGCTGTTTGAGGTTTCCTTGGCATTTTCCTTTTTAAAAATGAATACAAATTTTCAGGACCACAGCATTTGTATTAATGTTAATGGCAACTTAAAAAATCTGTAATGCATTAGCCATTTCTTGCAGGTGGTACAGATTTTTCTGGCAGTAATATTACCATTAAAAGAGTGAAGCCACTTTTAAATAAAGGAACTACACATACTTGAATCAAAAATAATTTTCTAAATCAACAGTAAGGAATATATTTACCACTGCCAGAATTCCTGCACCACAAGATAAATAACTTCTAATCCAAGATTTAGTAGTAAGCCTTCTGCTTTATTGTGATACAAGATTCTTCTTAATTTTAATTCGTATTTATATATAAACAGAATCTGCTTGTTACCCCATATACAGATGTTTCTTTTCTCTATCCCTAAAAACAACAAAGCCTTCCTCAGCAGTGGAATTTGAATTCCAAGTTAATGCAAGATTTTTACTTTCATTTAAAGGTGAAAAGCCAATACCCATCTCTTAAAAGCTTCACCTGCCTGTGAACTACCCTATTCCTCCAGTCAATCCTAGCAGAAAAAAACACCTGAACAACTGCTCTGCCAGCACCTAAAATGGAGAAGAGTACTGAAAACAGAAGTCCAGTTCTAATGGATGGCAGGAACTGAGTGAATCAGTGCCACAGCCTGAGCCTGCTTTTCTTTCTCTGGAAACTGTGTAGTTCTTTTTCCCTACCTCATTGTGCATGTACGCTGCACACACAGACACACAGACACACAGACACGCCTGAGGGCTGCAGACCCACCATGGATTTCTGAGGACTACACCCACTGTTAATGCTCTGGCACCTCGAGCAGGAAGGGACACATAAAGAATCACCGAGTCCAACTCCCAAAGAAAGAGTCAGCCCCGCCAGTGTTTCCGCCCGGTTTCGAACCGGGGACCTTTCGCGTGTTAGGCGAACGTGATAACCACTACACTACGGAAACGCCGCTTGGCTGCCGGGCAGGGCAGCTGCCCCGCTCTTCTGTTCGCTCCACAAAGCGCAAAGCTGAACAGGTGTTTTTATACACTCCAGGACAGAATAAAATACTCTTGTTTCAAATTGCTAATACTGCTATGTATTAAACATTTAGAAACACCGCAAGAAAGACACACTTGCTGTGATTTTTCAAATGAGCCCAGTAAATTCAGATGTTTGACACATGCACACAAATGTATCAGAAGACTTCTACTGAGTTATCAGGTATCCATCAGACAGACAGGAGAAGCATGGGACTAAAACAGAGATGCTGTAGCTGAAGGATGCTATCCTGAGAGATACTACTCTAGGTTTGGTTGAATCTACCTAGGCTGTACTGGTAAGTTTAATTTTATTTTCTCCTAAAGACTACATATAAATCTAAAAAGTATGACATACAAAAGATCTATATGAACTATCTTAATTTGTTCGCGCCATATAGAGTACAGAAGGTACATAAGCTCTGCTCTACATTACTGAATATGTTAGCAGCATTTTAGTATTTAGCAGTTAATTTAAATGTTGACTACAGCAAGATCAACAGAGTGAGTAGACCTCAAACATCAAAATGTTTGCTACTACTCTTTTTTCAGACTAGCTGAACAGAAGCATGCTAGAAGGGAAGTATGAGCATTACAGAGATATTCTTTCAATGATCTCACCCATTTATCATAAGGAAAAATGCAGACCTGTGGAAAGCCTGCTGCTCTGGGGTTACAAACACTGATTACATCCATGCACCACCCTCAGACGATGCAAGTAAGATTTGATCCATTTTTTTTTAAATAGAGTGACTTACAGCAAGGTTCAGTTCATGGTCCTTTCATAATAGAGCTAAAGCTGGCAAGAAAGAAAGAGGAAGAGACAGCTATAGGAAAGCATCAGTTGCAACAGCATGAAAACCATTGAGACCAGTATTGAACTTCACTATAGAATCTTAATGCTGAGATAGAGAGACAAAAAACAGATGTTAGCATCACAAGTAACATGTTCAGCAGTTTATATATTAAAATAGTTTAGAGTCTGCACAAACCATAGAACTTTTCATGTGTTTCAAGGCTCAAATTTTGAAAATCCGATTTCTAATGAAATCAACTCTCACAACTGTACTTCTGTTTTTAGGATCCTTTCCTTTCGCCTCATAGAAGGTGAATGCTTATACTTACTGTACACACAAAGCTGAATGAATGTGTCTTTAAGAGGACTAAAAGGCAAATATTACATTTATTTTAACAGAATCCAGACCGAAACTTATTTATGTATTTATTTGCTTAAACACTAAAAATAATCAGGAACAGATTCCCTAGATATATCTTGCCATTCCTTACAAGAACATAAACAAGAAATGTCTTCTTTTATGTACCATATTAAGAGAAGTCAGTACTAGGTAAACTGCAAACAAGCATCATCCTCCCTTGTATGGCCTTTACAGTACAGAGAATCAGACACATGGGAGGTCTTCATTACCTTTTAAATCTGAGGCACATGGAGCCTTCTTGCTGGCAAAACACCTACTAATTATATATTCAAAAGTTTAACCCAGCATGCCATTTGCTGTCCTCACCTGCACAAAACCACACATCCCTTCATTTTTTTCTTTTCAGCAAGCCACTAGGAATGTGAGATGGCTGCCCCCAGCTTTCTCAATGCAATTTTTTAAGAGAGGCAAAATGTTAGCATGGCTTATATATCACACCAATAAGGCTTCTGTAGTAATCTGAACTATCTGGTTTTGCTACTGTAATTTCAAGTCTAAATATTGTTCATACATTTAATTTATGATAAAGAAACTAATTTAAACATTGAAAAATTTAGCAGTGTAGAAATTACATTATCTTAGTGTGGCAGCTGATTCCCTCTATTCATCTTTACACTCCCCGCCCTTGCTCAGCCCACAAAACATTTCTCTCTCAGCCTGAATTTCAAACACTAAATTCCTCTAATTCCATACCCACTCTCTACCCCTAACACCAGAGTTGAAGAGATTATGTGTAACAGCTTCCACTTTCCCATCTGTTCCTGAAAGACTCATTATAGAAAGCATGGGTTTTCTCTTCCTTAAGCTTTGACACTTGCTCTTTACCCTACTCTCTCACCTACACAGTGCTAACCTTGTATTTTAAACAAAAGCAAATAGGGTACTCATGTTATCCTGTAACTAATTTTTTTATTTCTGATAAAGTTGTTTATTTTCCCAAGTATTGTTAATACTGTTCATCTTTACATGCCTCTTAAGCCTAGTTTATAAGTACTCTTTATATAAATAGGTTTCATTTTTCTCTTTTATGAATATTTTTTTCAACTTTCTTATTTGGAAAAAATCTGAACTGGAAGCAGAGAGAACTTATATAGGCTAATTCTCCTATGTCTAGTTTATTCATATTCTACTTTTACAAACCTTCTAGCCATGAGCAAATCCCTTTATAACTACAGTGAAATACAGATTCTAAACTATTCAGAACACCTACCTGAAAGTGAACTCTTGGACACTGTATAAGAGAGAGGTTACTACCAATTTTTCTTACAATACTTCGAGATGAACCATAAGGCTTGCTTGACCAAAGCACCTGCATGGGAAAAATAAAGAAGCCAGCTGTTAAGGGAACAGATTTTTGTACCACACTGTAATAGTTCTCCCTTATTCTTCCATACCATGCTTTTGCTAAATGCATTCAGCGATTCCTTTCATGCTAGAGTAGGATATAATGCTCATACACTGAATTCTGTCCCAGTGAACTCCTTACATTCTATCTCCAAACTGGCACAAATACATCATTATATATTATACATCATCAGTACTATATAGCTAGTCAAGGTCAAGGCAGCCTTTGTATTTAGTTTAAAGCCAAAACAATAAACCAGGTAATGCAGAAGACTTCAGGAGCTGAAAGTATATTCAAGAGCACAGTTTTTGAATTTTCAAGACAATAAAGAACCTACATTCAGTCAGACACCTCTTTTTATAGGGTTTCAAGACAAGCTACTCAATCATTGAAAATCTATAATGTCATGTAATTCTTCATTTCTCAAAACATATTTTTCTTTCTGAATTAAGAGCTCTTCTAAAACAGGAAAAGCATCTACCATTCTTAACAAAAATAAGTATCAGCTACAATAAATATGAAAATGTAACTGTGAAACTCAAGAGGAAAGGAAAGTGAAAATGAGAAAATAAGATGAAATTTTTGTAAGAAAGGAACTTTGCCCCCTGCCCCAAAACATTAGACCCACCTAGAGAAAACTGCCCATAGCAGCTTAACACACCAGGCCTCATTACAACTCTTTCTACTGCAATTTATATTTCCTCTGTGTTGTTTTAACAGGGATTAAATTTGCTTCTTTTTGTTGTATTTAGTATTTACAACAGCCTTATGAAAGGAAATAAAATAGGAGTTTAATCCTAGGAGAATACTACAAAATGAACAGAAGCAAATGCCCTGGGGTGAAGTAGGAAAGATTTCAGCACAAGCAAAAGCAACAAAAAAAATACCAACAAGAAAAAGAACAATGAGAAAACTCTAATGCAGGGTATATTGTTAGTAAACAATAAGAACATCGTATGGAAATTTTAAAAACTTGGCCAGTGTTTAATTATGGCTGTAAATATGAATTTACTAGTCAGACCTTAGTTTTTAAAAGATCATAGCTTCAAGCAAACTTGACATCCTGGTAGAAGGTTGCCCAACAAAGAAAACAGGAGAAATCCAGGCTATTCTGGATTGGCAATGGCAATATTGCCTGTATGATGACTGCAGCGGTGCTGTGGAGTTGCATAACACACAAGTGAATATTTGATATACTAAGCAAAGACTCATAGATGTTGAAGGTTCTATTAAAAAGGAAAGTTTATGTTCCATGGTATTGACCCCTGGATTATTTCACAAACTTCACACAAACGTTTTGCTTATTTCTAATTTCTATCCTTCCTTCCTCTGGCTTTACTGAAATGTAAAAATTTTGACAAAATAAATGTGCACTGCACATATGCTTTGTCCTCACAACACAGCTGCAACTTTACCATAAATCCACTCAGATCTATTTTTTTCTCCATTATATAAAAAATACATTCTCTTGCTTAATACACTGGTAAGCTGAACACAAATCTTTCAATGCAAAGTATTGATGCTGCATTTTGGTTGCCTCAACAAAGACCTCACATTGGTGCCTATCACCTTACTGTTTGTTTACATGGCTGAGCACACAGCAGGTACATCAGCGGCCTTCAAGAACGAGTCACCCACAAACAGCAGCACAGTCTCGTTATTCACAACTGATCCTGATTAAAGCAGAACTGTTGGGAAGAGACTCAAGTGATGGGGCATTGGAACAAATAACGCCAGTCAAAGGCAGGCTTAATTAGTTTGCAGAAATACTTCCACAACAGCTAGAGAATCTAGACTACAGGCTCTATTACCAACACAAGTGTAATGCATCTTAAACAAGCAGCAAAACTTGTTTAGATGTTGCTCAGACCACAGACAAGTTGTTGACTAGCACTCAAAATTATTTGGTTTCCAAATGCCCTTGGGGCTCTTCAACAACAGTGGCTTGGTGCACCAAAATGCTGCATGACTCAGTTTTGGTTATACAAGATATGCCAAGACATTATTCTCAGAAAACTGCATGCAAATTGTGCCAAAAGGCATGCAAGTAAACTCAGTTCCCTGCTCAGCTGAGCTGAGGTATCAGCACTGCTCTAACCAAGTTCACACAACTCCTTGTTGACTTGAAACACTGGCTGAGCAAGTCTGCCAAGTGCTACTTAGTCATACACTCCTATTGCATCAGTGTTCTGCTGCTGTCCAGAACAGCTGACATTTGGAAATGTAACTGTGTGATCACAAGCTTGACACAAGTAGAGAACGGGGAGAAACAGATAAAACACTTGTTCCTCTCCCTATGTAGGCTGAAATTGCTGAATTGCCAGTGTCATTATGCAAAATAATCTTTGAATTTTCAAAGTTACATGGAATATCAGATCAAAATTCAAATAAAACCCTAAATTACAGATCCTTGATGTCAATTTTAATTTACACTGTATAAACAATTTGCTCTCCACAGACGCCCAAGACTGATAAAATGTTCTACCACAATAATACTGACTAAATATTGAGCTTAGCTGTTAAGGACTTCCCCATTCTTAAAATATTAAAATATTTCAAAATATCTTACAGGGATTACTGCACTGAGGTCAACAATTGTATTCAAATAGCTTCTTAAAGGTCCCAGTGACAGTGCAGTTGATGTGTTGCAGCTCTCTGTCTCCCTCTGCTAAGCATTCAAAGAAATCTCTCTATATAGTCTCCTCCAAGAGAAGAGCTATGCATGCCTATTCCTCTGTTTACCCAGTAAAGAACACAGCTCTACTCTCTCATGCACTGTTACACCTCCAGAAGAGGTAACTAGAGCACAGAAGAGGTAAATGTAGCACAATTATAATCATTTCAGTTTCATGGGGCTTTTTGTATCTCCAAGGTAAGAAGAAGAAATAAGGTTATTTTTTGTCACTGTTAGAAACAAGATTAAATTCTTCTTCAGCTTCAAAACACACACGGAAGTCCAGCACGAGAATCAGTATTTACAAAGTAAACAGTTTATTACAACCAGAAGTACTTTTAACATATTTATTACTCAATATTCCAGTGTCCAAGTCATAAACTTAATGACTTCTCAGCAATGCAGAATCATTCCAGTATTGAGTATACCTCAAGCATTCTTCTAGATAAGCACAAACTAAAAAACATGAAGTGCTTTCTACACCTTATTTTCTGAAAACGTAAAGGAAGTTTGAAACACTTACTGATTCCATGTTCAATCCAATTTGTTCAAAAGTCATTCTAATTAAGCGCTTCAGCCAGCAAATCATCTGGATTGGAAAAGGCCTGTCCGAACTTGGATTTCAGCCTTCCAAACCTACGCGGCTGCCAAGGTTCCATAGTAGTTCTGAAATGAGACACAGAAGAATTTTAGATGCACATTGTGGAACAGGTACAGAAGTAAACTGCTACATTCCTAAAAAAAACAAGCTTTAGATATAGGACAGGTGATACCAAATCCTTGTACTGCAAAGCAAAGGCGTTCAAAAAATATCTACTTAATACAGACAACAAAGACTTTTTAGTAGTGTCATGAGTTGGAAGGGAGCTTAAAAGGCATCCAATTACAATCCTCCTGCTATGTGCAGAAATATCTTGCACTAGATCAGGTTGCACAGGGCCTTACCCAGCCTGGCCATGAAAACTTCCAGGAATGGGGCATCCACAACTTCTCTGGGCAACCTGCTTCAGTGCATCAGCACCCTCATGCTGATACATATCTAATCCAAACCTACCCTCTCTCAATTTAAAGCCACTGCCCCTTGTCTTATCACTGCATGCCTTTGCAAAAAGTCCCTTTCCAGCTCTCTTGTAGTCCTCTTCAGGTACTGGAAAGAAATCCAAGCTGTTGTAAAGTTAACAAACAAAAAGTTGGGGAAATGCCTGCCCACTTGAGCTTGGACAGATGATGGTGTTCAACAACTCTAAGTGAGCATCAAGCCCTATGGAATGCCTGCAGATGGGGATTAACACTAAGATTGAAGTGCCATACTCATATCTAAAACTCATTTCTATGCAGGAACAGACTGCAGAAAGCTGATCACCTCTCTTGATTCACATTCTCTGACAGCTTTGTTGTTCCTTCCTTTTTCCTACAACTAAGGAGAGAAGAAACAGAAAAATGACTAATGTAGGAAAATGACATGAAATGCTGTAGATGTAGGATACGAAAATAATCAAGCAGTTTATAAAATTTGACAGATTTCAAATTCTGTCTATTTATATCCACTTCCATTCTCTTGACCCAAGAGGGTTTTATTGCTCCTCTAGTTAAAATAGTGTACTTTTTCTTTAAGTGTGTTCTACACCAGTCATAACCTGGACCTCACTGAGAAGTGTATGCCACCAAACCCAGGAAAGAAAGCCACAGATTCAGGCTGACGTTTGTTTTGTGTAGCGGGCTGGAAACCAGAGTCTGTTGATCCACCCTGAGCAACGTATTGGTAGTATGAACAACAGTGCTGCTGAAGCCGGCTATATACAGACAAGGCATGACTAAAGCAAGGCAGCAGCAAGGAGCTGCTGCTGGGAAGCTGGAAAGTCAGGAGATGGAAAAGCTCTGCTGTTTGGAAGTGTCCACAAGCCCTACCGTTAAACCATCATTGTTTCCATTACAAATTTTTTTTCAACAGTTTACAGTTCCTCAGTAATAATGAGCTTCATGTGGAAACTTGGCAGAGATAGTACAATCTTACAGTGATCTTTTTTTAGACAGGCTTAAAAACCAGTTGATATTCATTTCTCATCATCACAGGATTTTCTTTTGTTTGTGACTCAGCTTGGAAGAAAAAACTATTAATCTATAGCAGGAGATAAGAATGAAAACTGCAACTGTTGTAAGAAAAACAAGAGGGAAGAATAACGGGCCAGCTACCAAACAGCCATGAATACAAGCTACAGCCACCCATGATAAACAAATAAGTAATGGACTTCTTTATGGAATCCTGGAAAAGTCAATTAGAGAAGCATTACCATCTACTTATCTATTATTCCTTTAGGCATCTATTATTCTTCCCTTACACAACCTACTGTATGGATCTTGGCTCCTATTGCATCTGCTGTGCTCTTAAAGCAGGAAGAACACAATTCTTCACATTGAATTTGGCATCATATCTGGCACTGCAGCATGCAGTGACACAAAAGAGAGAAGAATGCTCCTTTAGAAGGGGAAACCTGTTCCAAAGGTGTGATATACTCCACCTCATTCCAAAGTCCAGACTTGTTCAACAAGCAGTGTGGAAATCACAGGAACAAAAACAAAAGCTGCATCAAGACAAATTCAAACAAAAGAGAAAAAGGATCTGAGCCCGAGTATTGCTGAGCAACTGCAAAGACAGGGCTGGATGAGAAAGGCAAGTGGTAGGACTAAAAGGAATGACTGTCTCCTGATCCACTGGCCTTCCAGTCAGCTCATACATTATACTTCCTCCAAAGAAATCAGAGCAGCTCTAGAAAGTTTCCCACTTGAATTTAAGAAACTTATTGGCAAACAGGTAAAAGAACACCACAAAAACTGACAAGATAACCAATTAAAAAGACAAAATCAGATGTAGAAAAAAAGTAGCACTACATGAAGGTGACAGAATAGTATAAATACAAAGTAGTAAGGTAAAAAAGGGAAGGGTTCCACCTTACATGCATAAAAAAAGTCCTATATGTATTAGCAGTAGGAGACAAGCGAGACAACCATGATGTGACAGGAAAGAAAGCAGTAAGTGACATGGACAGTCAGGGTGTATTCAGTGTTTCCACCTGACAATAGCAAATAAGACAAACAGGTGTTAGCATGGATTACAGACAATGCTGAGAAGTCAGAAGGATCCAGGACAACAGTATTGAAGGAATTTCACCTTGCAAAGTTCAGAAACTTGTCAGAGCAATTTTTGAAATATTGATAAATTATTTCAGAAACTTGTTCAATGTGACTCAAAAAACCCCAGGAATAAAAGAAGGAGCATGATGACACAAAGCATTGGAAATAGTCCAAAACACTTATCCTGCCCTAAAATGTTAAGGTGACCCTTTATAATCCCAGGTTCCAAGACTTTGATGACTGAACACAAAACAGCATTCATTCAACAAAACAACTACTTCAGCAAAACGAATATTTATAGTTCACTTGGTTATTGACTGTTTCCTCTGTAGCCTAAATACTTCACAGTACCTGAGACTGGGGTTATCAATGCCTTGCTCTTGTCAATGACCTGTCTGTTTTAGCAGGAGAAAATGACTGAAATCAGTCTGTAAGAGTGCCGAATACCACCCAGCTCCTGGAATAGCTTCCTTAGTTTGTGGCACTAAGGAAAACCACCATGTTTGAACAACCTCCAGCTAATCTGTTATCTAAAAGAAAAATGCTTCTAAGTATATCAGATTGATATTTTTATATGAGTTTACAGAATTACCTCCCGGCAAACTTCATAGTTATTTCATTCAGACTATGTTGCACTATACCTTTCTTCACAAACCTCAGCTATTTCACAATTGGTTCATGTGCCAAGAACAGACAGGGTTCATTCCAAAAAAAATGGCTGGACAGCAAGAATGAAAGCATTAACAAATTCTTCTCTCCTGCTCTGTATACACGCCATTTTCAGAATCAGGAATTAAATGTTTACTGCTTTTAGTAAACAGAATAATACCTCTTTTAAAATATTGATCTTTGTGGTATTTATCCTCTGTCTTCTTGGTGCTACCTAAAAAATAGTTTAATTCCCCAAAAATTTCCATAACTCAATGAAGAGCCCTGTGTGACAGTAATATTGCCATAAAAAATGGCCCCTCTGCTCTGCCTCAGCAAAATTATTACAAGGATGAGCAGCAGTCACAGACAAGATTACAAGACATCCAAAGAGCAGTAACATAAAGAATTACATTTCACTGCATAAAGCATGAAAGGGTTGGAATTTCATGGGTTCATTTCAATGAAACCCAGAAATTAACAATGCTGAAGAACTTTCTTACTGATATGGAAATATGGAGGAATTCCTTGGTTTAGAAGTTAAGAGGTCAACATTTCCAAGCCCTCTGGAGCTTGTTTGCCCCTACTTTTCCCAACCACTTTTGCAGGCTCTGTTTAACACTCTCATATCAAATATCAAGTCAACAAAGGTGAGAGGTAATACCATTTATAAAACACAGAAAGTTCATTAAATAAATATAAAAGCTCTGGAGTCTGTACACATACGGCACAATACCCACTAAATATGAACAGAAGCCCTTTGCCAGGCTTTCTAGTGAGTCCTACCCAGGAAAGATTAAAAGAAAGGGAAATTAGATGCAACTGCTTTCAAACTGAAATTCCTCTGAGTTTTTGCAATGCAGTATTTATCCAAGTCCCTTTCAGAGCAGGAGTTTTTGCTCTTCAAAAGCAATATGATACTCATATTTTTTTACTGAAGGTTTCTCTCATTCAATTAAGATCCATACAAACATAAGAGAATGCCTTAATGGGATTGATGGAGCAGATTAACCTTAACAAAGAATAAACAAAGGCAGGAAATCTGAAAAATGAAAGGTGTAGTCTCTAAATTGGAAAGGCATAACACTAAGAAGTATAAAACCTTCAAAGAAGCATGGGTTCAAAGGATTATCAACCATGTAAAAAATCAAACACAAAAAGAGCAGGCTCCTCATTTTAGCAAGAACTAGGGCAAGTGTATCTCCTCAGTCTTTCAGACTCCCACATGACCCAAGTTCATCTAATAAAATTCATCCACAAGGAAACATTATGAAAAAAAGTAATTAGAAGATAAAGAGAAAAAGAAAAAAAAAAAAAAAAAAAGAAAAAAAAACAACAACAAACAACACATTATGACAACAGCCACAAAGGCAGGAAGAATCTTTGGATAAAGGACCAGACTTTGTCCCAAACTGACACAGACCAGCTATAAGTAAAGTAAATATGCATTTGGCAGAGGTCATATAGCCAGAAACAGAAGTTTGTTTTTGTTTTTTGTATGGAAGCTACAAATGATGAAGCACCCTAGTGCTAACAGAAACACCTGTTTGGAAATATATGAACAGAGAGATAAAAGTCAGTGACCATACTACAGGGACCATCTAAGCTAGTACTGGTATGAAATTTAAAGCAGGAATTGAAAGTCATACATACTTGCAACAGAATTTGCTAAAGCTTTCTTAAAAATACAGCCCCATCACATTTACCTGAACATGCAAAACCCTATTAATCAGATTTCATTCACGCTCTCTTACCTTGCCAACTAAGGACAGAGGAAAAAAAAATCCATGCTTCAGCACTAGTCTAATCAAAAGCCTTTGCTCAGCAATGATTATACCTGCACAGTGCACTATGATACCACTGAGGAGTAAGTGAAACCCTTCAGCACCTATAGACCACAAGGTATTATATGATAGAGACAACCAAACACCGACGTGTCCCTGCCAGGCAGACAGACCTCCCCGCCAGCTGCTGCCAATGTCAGTCCTGCTACAGCTCTGAGAGACAACAGCAGGTAAGGCTAATAAACAAAAGGGTGTGTTTGTCTGAAAAAACATTTAAAAGGTCCAGATATCTCTCCGAGTAACAACATCAAGTTCCTACATACAGCAATCATATTTTACCTAGTGACCCCTACCAAACACATTATTTGCATTCAGCAACAAGTAACCACAACTTTTAGACCTGACGGGCAGATATAAGTCAGCTGCCTCATTTTTATCATCTAGGTGAAAGCCAGTGGGGATCAGAAGACATAATTCTTATTCATTAGATCTTTGTAAGTCTTGCCATCACAAGAGCTGCAGAGCGCTCTGGGGACAGCATGTAAATATTAATGAAGTACTGCTGACGCTGTCAGGCAGAGATCAATGCACTGCGATTGATTTCAGCACTCAAACTCCACTCGCCCTCAATATTTGGAATTACAACAGCTTGTTAAACAAAATGAAAACACACACGCAGCAAGTTATTTATTTACGATCACTACAGAAGAACCTGAGCACAGCAGTATGACTAAAGGTGCACAAAGGGAGCAGCTAAGTTTACAGAAAAGAGAAATAAAACCACCATGCCCCTTAGGGGTCATTTTTCCTCTTATATGCCAACTCTCTATTTGAAAGCCTCCTTAAAAAACTTCCCTCAAACTCCTCAATATTATCTCCACATGATCTTGTATTTACATTATTTCCCGTGATCTGTCACCTTCCCGTCACAGCAATTCTCCTGCAGGATCAAAAGCTTCGGCCCAGCACCCCAAGCCACTTCTACGGTCCTGCCCAGCACCGGCCCTGCCCGGGACAGGCCCGAGAAAGGGGACGGCCCTGCCCGGGGAGAGCGGGGCCGCCCCGAGCGGCCTGTACGTGGTTTCGGGCAACCTTTCCCTCCTGCACTGCTCCTCGCCCGGGGTCGGCCGAGCCAAGAGGGGCTGCCCGGGGGAAGGGGCTGCCCGGGAGAAAGGGGAGAACCGCCGCCCCCGCCTCGCCTCACCCGCTGCCGCGGCCGCCGCGCTGCCTCACCCGCTGCTCGCGCGGCCGCTCGCGACCCTGCCCCGGCAGCCAATCCGCGACTGGCTCGGCGCCGCTCCGGCCAATCGCAGGCCCGGCGGCGGGCGCGGGAGGCGGGACGTGGCGCGAGCAGCGGGGGTGGAGCGCTACCCGGCAGGCGCCGAGCCGGCAGCGGGCGGGGGAGCTGCCCCGCCCCTCCGGCGGTCACGTGAGCGGGACCCGCCAATAGGGGCGGGACGCCGGGAGCGCAGCCGGGATGAGCAGTTTGGGTCCTGGTGTTGCGCCCATTGCCGAGGGACGGGGGTGGGTGATCGGGCCGTGGCCGGTCTTATCTCCCTGGTGGCAATTGGCGAACAGGATAAAGGACACAGCTTCAGGCTGTGCCAGGAGAGGTTCAGTTTGGACATCAGGAGGAATTGGTTCACAAAAAGGGTGATTAAACGTTGCAACGGGCTGCCTCGGGAGGTGGTGGAGTCACCGTCCGCAGAGGTGTTTAAGAAAGGCTGGATGTTGCACTCAGTGCCCTGGTCTAGATGACAAGGTGGTGTTGGGGTCACCGGTTGGACTCGATGACTTCAGAGATCTTTTCCAGCCTCGCTGATTCCGTGTTTCTGAGGCGCTGGGGAGCGGCAGCGGCGCTCCCTTGTCGCCGCCGGGCCAGCGCTCCCTGGTCACCGCCGGGCCAGCGCTGCCGTGTCCGCCGGCTCCTGGGCTCCTCCGCAGCCCCAGCGGTGGCGGCTGGCGCTGCCCGGCGGCTGCCGGCCGCCTGCGGCTCCTTGGGGTGCGGCTGTCGGCTGCGGCACCGCCGTGACTCTCGGGCTGGCGTCGGCTGTGTCCCATTAAAACCTTGTGGAAAGGGAGTGCCAGGAGCGCTGTGGGAACCGGGCGGGACGTCGGGATCGCTGTGGGGCTGAGGGATAGAAGAGAACTCAGGTTTTCTTCGTGCTGAATTGATTCAAGGATTACTTAGTGGATGTTTTCAGCTTTAGAAACTACTGAAAACTTTACCCAAGCATTTTAAAATAAGGTGCGAAGGTGACGTGAAGGAACAAGGAAACGGCAAACCTTTACGACTTGGAAGAGATGGGGACCCAAACCATCGTAAAGGATCAAGATGTTGAACCTGGCGCTGTTAGAGGGGGGATTTTTCTGCCTTCATGCCTTGATTCTATATTGAACCAAATTTAATTTCGGTGTCTCATGGGGTGGGGAATGCCCACTTCGCTTTTCGAACCTGGAGACGGGCACTCTCTGTCCATACAGCATCAGGTGTGGTTCACACTAGAATGTTTTACAGTACACGCTACGCTTTATTTGAGCCGTAAATTCAACTTCTGGCGGTAACCGTCTTTGGAGAGGAAAAAAAAAAAAAAAACCACAAAACAAATGGATCAGCGCGAGGGGCGTGTTTCTGGACTACAGCCGCGGACTACCCCTCCCGGCCTGCCCCGCGCCCCCCCAGGAACAAAGAGCTCCACGATTGGCGGAGAGCCACGCTCCGTACGCGCCAATCGCGCTGCGCGGTGTTTCGCGGTGCCGGGTCAGAGCGGGCTCCGGTGGGTGGTGCTGGCGCTCTCGTCCCGGTGCTCATCCCGAGGTCCTTCCCGCGGTTCTTCCCGAGCCTATTGCCGTTCTCTCCCGCCGCTCTCCGCAGGCCGCGCCTCCCCGCGGGACATGGCGGCACGGGGCTGAGCTGCTAGTCCGCCCAGAGACGGCTTCTGCGACGGTACGGCCCTGCCGGGGAGGGGAACAGGCCGCGCCGGGAAGGGCCGTGAGGGGGCGGCGTGTGCGGCCGAGATCCCCCCTGCTTCCCAAATACATCCCGGAGCTCCTGTTGCCTGCTGGCTGCGAGGCTGAGTCTCCGCCGACCGCGGGGCCTGGGAGCTGTGTCCCGGGGCCTGGTCCCAGCGGGGCTGAGGCCTCGGCCGCCTGGGGAGGGCTGGCGGCGGGATTGTGGAGGTTCCTCTCCAGGGCCGCCCCGGCAAGAGCACAAAGCCGAGGGGGAGAGCGGCAGAGAGACAGGGCTGCGGCTCTGATCTCAAAGCTACGAAGAAGAAACAGGAGCAGGCGCCTGGCTCGCTGCTCTGCCAGACTCTTGAATTCTAAATATACTATTATAACTTTTAAGACCACCTAATGTTTTGAATTTAAAAAATCCAGGAAGAGGGCGGGGGCGCGAGTTTTAATGGAATTGCTTGTTACAGATCATGGAGAAGGGTGAGGATTTCAGAGTTGTCTCCGGAGTTGAGGCTTAGGAGAGAGGGAAAAGGGTCTGGGAATGACACAATGGTTTGGGTTGGAAGGGACCTTGAAGAACATCTAGTTCTAGCCCCCTACTCTGAGCAGGGACACCTTCCAACAGACCAGGTTGCTCAGAGCTCCGTCCAAGCTGGCCTTGAACACTTGTAGGGATGGGGCATCCACAACTTAGTCTCTCCACAACTTCTGGGCAACCTGTTCCAGTGCATAACCAGCCTTACAACAATTTCTTCCAATATCTAATCCAAACCTACCCCCTTTCAGGTTAAAGACATTACCCTTTGTCCTGTCACTATGTGCCTTTGTAAAATGTCCCTCTCCATCTTTCTTTTAGCTGCCTTCAGATGAGTATAGCCTACTGGAATAGTAGGGTTAAAACTTGGTTTTGTGGGTGGGTTTTTTCAGAGGATTAGAAGGGAAAGGGTGAAAGGTGATCAGGATGGAAAGAGTTATAGGAATATAACTCTTGTGGTGCTTGGGACACAGACCTGGAAGTCATGAACTTTGATTAGTATCAGCTCCACACCTGACTTGATTTTTGAGTCTTGAATAATAAGTTCCTTTGTGTACTATGGGAAGTAGTTAATAATGCTGAACAGAGTCGCTTTGGCTTTGTTTGGTGATTTGTTTGCTGAGGTTTTGTTTTGTTTTTAATTTAGAGTTTTTTTCCTTTGGAAACACAAACTTGTGTTGGTTGAGCTGCTGTATCTCCCAGCTGATATCTTTTTGATTTCTGATAGTCAAGAGAAGTAGTCTGGAGGCTAATTATTGGCCTGTACTTTTCACTCTAGCACTCCCTTTCCTGAAGTAAGAAGCATTGACTTAGAGGTTAACAGCATCTTTTCTGTATGAAAATATAAGAAATTATCACAATTCAAATGCATATTTATAGTTCATTGTTTTTGATGATTGTGATAAATTTATGGTCCTCATAAACCTTCAGTGAGGAGAAACTTATGTAACGTTGGCAAGTGATGTTAAAATAATATGATCACTTAAAAATGGTATTTGTTCTTTATTTGGGGGAAAATGAATGATTTAGCAAATTAGCAATGTGTATTCATTCCCACGTTTGTGCCTTCAGTTACTTGGCTGAGTTGGTACTGGCAACAACCAGGACTACAGTTAGGGTTCAGTAGTTTCAGAGGCAAAAGGAAACTGGTTTTTTTTACACCAAAATTTTAGCATTTTCTCTGAGCAAACCTATAAGTAGTTATTATTAACCAACTCTGCAATCTGATACTCTCAAGCTAGCACGTGTCTCCTTTGAAATTGATCTGGTGGCTTGGACTTCGACTGGAGCAAGGCGTGACCTGCTTGCTCTTTTTATCGAGGGATACTTGTGAAAAGGAGAAAAAACAGCTCAAGCCCAGCCCTTAAAACCCTTTTTACCTTTTGAATGTATGGCATTACACTGATTATTTGATGTATAGATGAAGAATGAGGCTTAATGTTCACTGTTCTTTATGCACGGGTAATATTTTATTGACTTTTGTGATAAATTTTTCTGTAATTTTCTTTTGATTGCCAAAGCTATTCTGAGAATACTTTGATTTTGCACCTTTACCCACAAGGATGTTTATAGACTTATTGGGTGCCTTGTGAGAAAACTGGATTTATTGAAAACATTTGTCACTAGTGTAAGGGGAAAAAACCAACGTAAAATACTCCCATAAAGACTGACTGGTCTGAAATAACATATAGGAAACAAATAAAAACCTTATTAACCAAATATATCTGCTCTCTGCATAGGAAGTTTAGATTTCCAGTTTATAAATTTCAGGACCCACATCCTCATCAGTACCATCCACACTCCATGAATTCTAGTCCTTGGGTTTTTTTATACCTTTTCTTTTAAAACAAGTTATTGCCTTTGTGCTTTTCTTTGGTCTGTGTTTTAATTGATGATAAATGTTGTGATAGTAGTAATAAGTCTTTTTTCAGCAGGTATTTTGTGTGAATGGTGCAGAAAAGATGAATTCTGCTATGAGTGAGGAGCCTGATGCACTGTCTGTAGTTAACCAACTCCGAGATCTTGCAGCTGATCCATTGAACAGACGGGCCATTGTTCAGGATCAAGGATGCCTGCCAGGTCTTATTCTGTTTTTGGACCATCCCAACCCTCAGGTTGTTCATTCAGCTTTACTAGTAAGTATTCTGGAGATATTTTTTATGTTGGTAGGGTGTTTTTAAACTTTGTTAAACAAGTTGTTTAAACAAGCAGTTTACAAACAAACCTGTTTAAACAATTTGTTTAAACAAGTAAAAATGTGAAAAATAATGCCTGGTTATGTTGATATCCATGACATGCGTTTTTTAAAAACCATGTATTTCGAAAATGACACATTATTCTAGGGGATTTTTAAAAAGATATTAATTTACTTTGCTTTTTTCTTCTAATACAGCTGTTTGACTTTTTGTGTGGAGGGACTTAGGGACCCTTAAATCTCTTTCTTAAGATGAAGTCACAGAACTTGGTAAATATGGACGGTGATGTGTTATTCACATTATAAAACTCAAAATCCAATCCTAGGATATCTTAGGTTAGAAACAACCTCCTGAGGTGATGTGGTCCAATCCCATGCTCAAATCAGGTGCACTCAGATCACAGCTAATGCTTGTGTCTGTTTGATCTTGAGCACTTTGAAGGATGCAGATTCCACGACCTCTCTGGCACACTGTTCCAGCATTTGACCAGCCTCATGGTGTTAAAAACAAACAAAATCTTCTCAAAACTGAAAGAAGCAACCAACCCAAAATCTATCAGTATCTAATGCAACTTGCTTCAGTTTTTGCCCTTTTCTTCTTGTTCTGAATCATAAATGTTGAAGTCCTGATTTCTTATCCTGAATTGTAATATTCATATAAAAATGTGTTTCTTGCTTAGAAGTGGGAGAAATGAAAGTCAGAATTTAGTCATTTCAAGAGTTGGGTTAGACTTCTAAGATTTTAAGTTACTGATACTTACGTGATGCTCTTTATTTTTATTTATGTAATTAATGAATTGTAAAGAATGTGAAAGAACAAAGAGCTCTGGCTTTTACATGCAATGTACATTATTCTTTGTATCACTTGGATCTATCTGTACCATAATGCTTTGTTTTTCATTAGTGTTGCTTTCATAGTGGATATTAGTGGACTTCATGAAATCACTTTAATGACTGATTTCTCTTGAATTTAGGGAGGGAGGTCCTGTAAGCCAGGGAACCTGTGTTCTGCTAGTTATTTTTTAGGTTAGCCTTGCCATGGCATTTGAAACTGAGTTTACTTTTCTTGGGAATGAGTTGCACTGATTTTCTTCCCAGTGTAGTTTCCTTAGGCTGTGATTTTAGAAGAAGCTCTTGTCTGGATGTCTTTTTCCTTCCTTTGTTATGTTGGGCTGTGTATTCTTACTGTCTGCATGAGATTCACAAATCAGTCTCTGATCATGTTATAAAAATTACTTCGACATTAAAGGCTTTGTCAAGAATGATGAGGACTAATCCAGTTTACAGCTGCTAATGGTACTCAAATTGTGTTGGAAGGAAATCTCCTTGGGTGAGGATGGCTTGTTCCATGTAGTGATAACCTACAGTTAGAGTGGATTAAGAATCAGGATTTAGAGGAGACCAGGATGTGGCTGCAATGAGAAATGGATCAGTTTACTGTGAAAACGTGTTCTAGTCTGCTACTCAGACTCCTTGTGTTCATGAGTTCTTGAAACTGCTTAGGTTCTGAAGGTTTGAATGTCTTAGCTGGCCACTTTTAGACTTCATGTTTTATATTTTTCCGTCCTGAAAAGTCTTTGTTTTTGTAGTCTTCCTGTTGGTCAGAAAATGCTTCGGTTTGAGTGTGAATCATTGAACGCAATGATCTTCCATTAAATGT
This sequence comes from Sylvia atricapilla, assembly GCF_009819655.1. NCBI lineage: Eukaryota > Metazoa > Chordata > Aves > Passeriformes > Sylviidae > Sylvia > Sylvia atricapilla. Next base: position 117,993,315 of record NC_089140.1, on the reverse strand, counting down.
ATACCTAATAAAGGAATGTATAGCACTGACTTTAAATTTCTCCTTGTACTACTCAGCAGTTCCTATACCTGAAATTGTAATAATCTGTATAAATCGTAGTAGGTCCATATTTAACTTCTTGGATGTCTTGTAGAACTTTTCAGGGAGGGTGTTTTTCTCCACATGGGCAGTTTCAGCTCAGTAATTTCTTTGTATCTGATGAAGAAATGCTATATATTTTCTATATATTTCTATTTCTGGTTTTCTCTAGTTTTGATTTCAGAAATTCTTTGATATGTATTGAATGTTAGAAGTTTTGAGTTATATAAATTTAAAAAAATCAGCAGTAAAACAGGCAATACTGCTTTAATTTGGGCTAAAATTTTATAAATTAGGACCCTGAGGGGTCCTAATTTATAAAGGTAAAAGAGGGATTTATAAATCCCTCTTAAATTTGGGCTAAAATTTTATAAAATAGGACCCTGAAGTTAAGGAACTGCTTTTAAATTTTACATAAAAACCATCAAAGATGTCTTTTTATTAAGACTGACAGGAGTGTATTTTATATTAAAGTATGCAGGTAGTCCTATTCATTATGAACTTACCTATATGAGCCTTAAAGCTAACACAGGTAAGTGTTTAGCTGAACAGAAGCTGAACCAAAGTTCATACCAGTAACTTTCCCTATGCTTTCAGTATACTGAATTTACTAAGTGTAAATGATTTCACTTCTTTGAAGGTTCAGACCTTTGTGTCTCCCGTGGGAGGCAGGAGGAATGGGAACTTCCAAGTGTTGAGAAGTTGGGTCAGTTAAGTTGGTCTTATGGCTTTGGTCTTATTTGAGCTGTGACTCAAAAAATTAGCTGTTGAGAGAATAGGTTTTTCTTTGTCCAGCTGAGTTGCACCCTTCTAAATTGCCAGAATAAAAGAGAAACTTGTTATAGCAGCAAGGATACATTTTATAGCATACAAGTTAGTTGAGAGCCGTTGTTTAGTTATTTCCCTCTAGTTGAAAAGTAGGATAACAAATGGATATACAACATTTATAAGCTGCAACTGTTGATACTGGTCTACATCAGGAAATAGCAAAAATCACATCTAAAGTTCTTTTTATGCCAGACAGCAGCCGGAATTTCTTAACAGGCAATAAAACAGTCTTGTGAATTTTACCTGATATGTGCTGAACATGACTTGGAAAAAACAAACCCCAACGATGAGTTCTCTATTTCTGAAGGGATTAAGCAGGGATGTTATTTTTAAAGCAGTTACTGTGCAGTGTAGCTACTACATGACTATATATAAAGACTTGGTGCTCTTCTAAGCCTTGTGTCACAAACCCCATTTTATAAATCATTGTATTTGTGTATTGCAGGATTTTTCAAGTGCAATTCTTGTACCTACATCAGTAAAACACCTTTGGAGGCTTCTTCTAAGAAAACTTTCTCAGCACAAACAATAGAGAGATGTCTCGTGAAAAGAAGGACTGACATTTTAATTGGAAGAGTGTTACTTTAGGAGGATCATATGAATATACAGTTATCAACTGGGGTCAACAGTGTAAAATTGTGCAAAGAATCTGCCTTGAAAGTCAAGTAAACAAAACCTTGGGCAACAAATAAGTGTAATTTCCCAGTTTAGGTCACAGTAAGCTAAGAAGCCTCTTGCTGCTTGTATTCTTATTCATGCATGGAATGATGAAATTGTAATTAGTCTTCAAAAGCTTATACATGTGTCAGACCTCTTTTTGTGGACAGTAGGAGCTTGGTAGTGATGAGGTTTCTGGTACTGGGGGAACCCACAGAATGGATGGAAATTACACTGGAAGCATCATATATGAAAATTGCTTTAGATCTCAGGTCACATAAATGTTTATTGGAAGGGACTTCTGGAAGTCATTCACTTCAGTTTCCTGTTTGAATTGGGACTGTCACCAGCACTCAATCAGGTCAGTTGTAGCTTTGTCTCGTTCATTCTGCAGTTCCACTAGGTCATCTGTTCCAGTGTTGTACTACCTTCAGAAGAAAAAAAGCTTTTTTTAATACCTGATTTGAACTTCCCAAGCTACAGTTTGTGGCTGTTCCCCCTTGTCTGCTGCTGTAGAGGAAAGTTGGGCTTGACCATGTTTGTAAAGGCTTCTTGCATAGCTGTAGACAGCTGTTAAAATCGTCACTTAGGCTCCCAGCTGGTGTAGGCAAACCCAGTCTCTCAGCCTTTTCTCCTAGATTAGATACTCTGTGCTTTCTGTGTATTTATAAAAATGAAATAATTTTTGAATGTTCATAGTAGGTGATAATCCTTTCTCTTCCTTACTAGAACTGCCTCTGTGACTGTTTTTGCAGATGTGCCCTAACAGAAATGACTGATAATGTACTGGATGTGTTGCTGATCTGCTGTGGTCCTTTTTCTTTTAGGCTCTCCGCTATTTGGCTGAGTGCCGTGTCAACAGAGAAAAGATGAAAAGTGAATTGGGGATGATGCTCAGCTTACAGAATGTAATACAAAAGTAAGTTTGCAATAGGATGTTGGATCCAAACAGTGTAAACATATAATTGTGATACAAGTTAAAACTTGGACTGAATTAGTATACTGAGTTTCTAGTATTTCCTTGTTGAAATTGTGTGACTGCAAGCAATTAATGATTTTCATTTTACAGTATTTTGAAGTAGTTAAACCCTAGCCTACAAGAAATACTAATTTGCAGGTCATTTGCTAAAGAGCAAGTTTTCTTTGCCTTGTCACAAGATAACTAATTTTGTACCTTTCCTTCAGGTTCTTTTATAATCCTTCTCATCATTAGATAAGGTTACCTTGCAAGAGTGCATTTAAAGAAATTGCTTGGCATCTGCCACATTTATTCTTTGAAGCTCACCGTTGGGTAGGGAATTTGCTTCAATGTGTATTTTTGGATGTAAGTATCTGCAGTTCTGTGTTGAGAAGGCTTCCTGTAGATGGAGAAGAAGTTAATGAGGTTTGTAGTGGTCTCTGATACCTTTGTATAAGGTGTCAGATGGATTATGTCTCAAAATTTGTGATTGTTGGATTTTCTCAAAAATTTTAACTGCTGAGTCTTAAATACTGGGAGATCTGTGTGCATGCACACTGGAGAAGATGTGTGTGTGCACTTAATCAAGAGAAATTTATGTGATGAACTAAGGTGAATCACTATTCAAAAGAAACCCCAGCAGCCTCCCTCAAAGGTTAGACTGTTACAGCAAAAATGAACTTACCATCAAACTGTCTGAAGGTGATTATTTTACACACAATTTGGTAGTGTTCTGCTGGAGCTCTGGACTTTGGACATATGAGGAGCTGTTTCATGGGGGAGGAGAAAAGTTATGTTGCTGCATTGAGATGTCTCAGGTGAATATTTATAAAATTATTTAGAATAGGGTAAAACACAAGTGAAACTGTATATTAAATGTTCAAGTAAAAAGGTTTCGAGTATTTTAATATGTTAATTGAACCTCTGTCGCTTGTGCTGTAGAAGTTTTTTTTGCAAAAAACACAAGGCTAAACTCTGCTAGTTCCTCCATTCCACAGCGCTGCCAGTTCTTGTCAATGTGTCCTATTACCACAGGATGTCATGGGGTTAAAATGTACATTAAGGATCATCTAGTCCCTGCCCACTAGAGCAGGTTGCTTAAGGCCTTGTTCAACCTGGGTTTGAACACAGCCAGGGTTGGGGCACCCATAGCCTCCCTGGGCAACCTGTTCCAATGCCTAACCACCCTCAACAGTAAAAAATTTCTCCCTAATATCTAACCTCTTTCAATTTGTACCCATATCACCTTGTCCTATTGCTGCAGTTCCTGATGAAGAGTCCCTCTCTGGCTTCCCAGTAGGCCCTTTCAAAAACCAAAAGGTTACAATGAGGTTTCTACCTAACCTTCTCTTCTCCAAGCTGAGCAGCCCCAACTTCCTCAGTCTGTCTTTGTGGGGGGGGGGGGGGGCGGTGCTCCAGTCGTCTGATCAACTTTGCGGTTCTCCTCTGGACTTGCACCAACAGTTCCGTGTCCTTATGTTGGGGGCACTGGAACTGTGCTCAGCAGTTCAGGTGGGATCTCAGAAGAGTGGGGGTGGAGAATCACCTCCTTCAGCTTGCTGACCACACTGCTTTTGATGCAGCTCGGGATTTGGGATTATTCTTGGATATTACAGGAATATTGTTGTTTACCTTTGTCTGACACTGTGAACCTGAAGTAGGGGAGATTATGGTCGGTACTCAAGTTCTGTGATCTAGGAAATATTACTACTGTTTACCTTTAAGTACTTCATTAAATGTGCTAAAGCTAAAGATGATTTATGTATTGGCACAGAATTCAGCATTATGCCTGAATATCCTCTTGTGATTCACCAGTTATGCAAAACACTGGGGTTTAAAACATATGTCTTAAAAAGAAAAATTAACGAAATTATTAAAATTTGGAGGAGATGTGTCAGTTTTTAAAAAATAATGTAATAATTGTAAGTTTTGAAGTGATGTATGGAGAGAAAAATGGATTTAAGTCTTACGATATTTAGCTGTTCTAAGGACAAGCATAATTAAGTAAAATATGCAGAAGTCTTTGCAACTTTTATAATAACAATAAGATCTGAAACATTTAGATAATAGCAGAAGCATGTGTTTCAAGAGAACTTACTTTTAGTATACATTATGTGTCTAATTAGATGCAGAGACGTACTGAAAAAGTTGTTGAAAGGAGAATGGTAGTTCATTATCGGTGTCTGTAGCTAGCAAATATTACTTGGGAAACATTAAAGAATTTTATGGAAATCTCTTCAACAGCATTTTTTTCTAGGTTTCGGTTTCAAGGGCCAAAAGAGTGAAGTTCAGATATGTGCAGAAAGTGAGAGATAAGTCAATGAAAAGTGGAAATCTTGTAGGTGTTTCTTCTTTTTTTTTTCTTCTAGAAAGCTCTTTGGCAACAGTAGGAACATACGTTTGATTTGTATGCTTGTAACATTTGGAAAGTGTGATATCATGAAAATTTAAATACATAGCATCTTCAACCACAAGACTTTGTCATGTGCTTGTCAGGATTTTAGGTTTTAATGTTGACAGGAAATGCTGAAGTTAAGTTTTGTACTGCCTGCATAAATATGGGGAAAGATGGTAGAAAAGTGCCGAGAAGATAAATATAGACTTATTTTTATCACAATTAGGTTTTGGGTTGTGGGGCTCTTTGTTAGAGAGTCTGTAGGGCAGAAGACAAGGTCTCCACTGTCTTTGATTTGCTTTATGAAATGCAAGTTCTAGATTTTAATTGACTTCTGTTTACCAGAAGATACTGTAGTCTGTTGAACTGAAACTAGACCTTAATAGATGCTTTGGTCTAAATGACTTCATGCTCTCTGTTCCTGTGTACTTTCCAGAATCTGAATATTTAAGTCATTGCTCTATCTAAAATATTTTTTTATTATTTTCAGAATTTAATTTGGGATTTAAATTTTTTTTGGTAATGTGTTACAAAAATGTAAACAAATTATACAAAAAAGACAAGAACTCCTGTCAGAATTCTGCTTTTCTAGTTTTTGTTTCTTTCTTTCAAATGAGACAGAACCTAGCATCTTCTGGACCAGAAGTTGTAGTCACTGGCTTTTTGCTCATGACAGATGAAGCACATCCTGTCATCTGAATAGTTCATTTTCACCAAGGATTTTTCAACTCTCACTGTCCATTTTCTCATATTCAGTGGCTTTCTCTGTTCAGCTCTGATTTATTACAAACTATTCTGTCACTGATAAAGCTGTGGTGTGTGTTCTCAAGCAGTGAAATGGAGTGCAGGCAAATCACAAATTGACTATTTGTCATGTTTCAAACTTAAGTTTATGTTTAGCAGTGCTGAACTGACACTGCGCTGGGAAGGTGAGTTTTTTTAGCATTCCAGTTCTCTTTTGCTTTCAGTTACACAAATCCTGAAGCTTGAAGGCTTTTCTCATCATGTGTCCTTTTATAAGCCTTGAAGGTTTCTGTGTTAGAGACCTCAAGTTCAGATGTTGATTTTCTTCTCATAACCTAAGTGCAGCTAACAAGTCTATCAGATCTATCAGACCTTCAAGTTAATGGCATCAGATCAGTGCCATTAACTGGAAAGTAGTTGGAATTGGTTCTCTACTGATGGCTTCTTATAGAAGTGCATGGAGCCTCAGGTTACTTTCATTGCGAGTAATACACAACCAATGGAAAAAGTCTATACCACCTACTTACCCTCAGTGTCATGATGGTAAAATACTATTTCTTTCATGAAGACTGCTGAGGATGAGAGTGGAAATTCAGTGCCACTTGTGTATCCAGTCATGGAATCACAGAATAGCCTGAGTTGGAAGGGGCCTTAAAGATCATGGAGTTCCAACCCCCTGCCTTGGGCAGGGACACCTTCCATGTGCCCAGACTGTTCAGAGCTCCATCTCAGCTGGCCTTGAGCACTTCCAGGGATGGGGTATGCACAGCTTCTCTGGGCACCCTGTTCCAATGCCTCACCACCCTCACAATAAAGAATTTCTCCTGTGCTAGGGACCTCAGTGGTAAACAGTAAATTGTGCTGCATCATGAAAAATGGGTAGGAAATATTTGAGACATCTGAGTTTGACAGTTCTTTGAGGTACTTTCATATTTCCTTCCATGGCTTCTCAGTCCTCTAGTATTATCTGATCAACTTTTTGGTGTTTTGCTTAGTCTAAGTGTTAAAGCTCAGTTGTGAAAATCATATTGCTGCTCAGAACTGATGTCTGGCTGACTCCTTAGCTGATACTACACTTAAGGAACAAAGGATAAGTTTCAGGTTCGCTGTGACTGATTTTCAAGGTGTATGAACACCAGATTTTGCTAACAGAAGAGGAACAAATTTCAAATGTAGATCCTGGAAGTTACAGGTTCTATGAGAGAAGTATAGAATGTCAGCTCTGAGAACCACAGAATGAAAATTTGATGGCAGCTAGATATTTTATGTTTAGGATTTGTTTTGTGACTGAACTTGATTTGGAACACACGACTTTCTAAGCTTCCTCATGTGAAAGACTTTATAGACTTCCTCACTTTCTAGGACAGATGAAGAGCTGTTTCAGCTTTCATGGAATACTTCAAAACATTTTTTGAGTATAAAAATTTCTGATGCCCTGTTCTTTATTTGTTGCTTTTTTCCTTAGGAAGGGAGATTTTTTTTTCTTTTGTTCACCTACCTCTGCTTATTTTTTAAGTGAAACTTGATGGATTTTTCCATGTTATAAGCTAGGAGTAAGCAACTGTGTTATAGTGATAGCAGACCTTTAAAATCTCCTGGAGGTTTCCAGCCTTCTCTATTTTTTTTGTATGGCTTATACTACAAAAATGTTACACTCCCTTGTCATGGGTGTGTGCAGAAGTGTTTGCATAAATAGATAAAAATGAGAGAAGAGATTGAAGCTCTTTGAATACCGGTGTTTCATTGTATTCCAGCAGTCATCAGCAGTTATTTAATACTGAAAACTGGTTTAGTTGCTGGCTTTATGAATTGTGTAGAGGACTTAATGTGTCCATATGGACTTTCTAAAATGTTATTAGCAGCTTCTAGAATTAGAATTAATTAGGATTTATTGCCTACAAGAAAATACATTAATTTGTGTTCAGAGTGAAAGTGTCTTTTGATGGACAATAAAGGTCAAAGTTCATAATTTTTCATAATCTTTATGAGCAACATAATGGTACTGTTTCAGTATAACTAGTATGTATTTAAAAAAAACCCACTGATGAAGAGTCAATATACTAAATAGCTCTTATTATGGAATGGCAAATTACTGAGAGTAAAATTCCAATTACTTAGCTAAAAGAGCTTTTCAAGATAGTCTTCCTTTGCCAGGTTGTCAGATTTAACAAGCTGAACTAAATCCAGTGCATTAATCAGCTCTTCCAATTTATTACTTGCCTAAGAAGATTAGGGCAATTAATATGTGTTTAATTAGAGTCCCTTGCAGATCTGGTAAAATACATGCAGTCTATAATTGCTAACTTCTTACTCAATTTTAATTTTTGGTAGTCTTAATTACCTGCACTTTTTGAAAATTTAATTATTCACTGAAACTAGCAAAGTTTAAATTTATGGTGTCTGACAAAAAAAAAAAGGCAAAAGCCAAGTATTTCACATAGTATTTATTGAAATACTAATACATAGTATTATTAAAATACTAGGGATGTAGTTGCACAATAGTTTTATAATTTTTTGTTGTGGCATACTGTATTTTCTTTATTGTGAGAGGATGAATGCTTGGGGAAAGACAAGGGCAAAGGCCATATACTAATTAGGAAGTAGGCAAACTATGTATTTAAAGAGATATCTGATGATTAAAGGGAAGTTGCCATATAGCTAGCTTCAAGATAATACTTTGTGAGAAATTACAGTTAAAAAACTGTGAACTTCTTACATTTAATGCATTTATGTTGTTAATTGGAATGCTAAAATTCTGACCTGCAAAGGAGAAGGAAACAGCTTTTTAGAGACTGTAGAGATTTTATTTTTCTCTACCTGAATCACTTAGTAATGCTGTTTTTGTAATCCTTGGCATATGAGGTTTCTTTAACACGTCAAAATTGAGAAACAGTTGAGATTGGGTAATGGGAAGCGTGATTCTGTTGCATGATTATTTTTGTACTCTGCAGTACTTGTGATTCTGCACTGAGAAGTTTTTGGAGAAAAATACAATTATCCTAGGCCTTGGACTTTGTGTGAGCAGTAGGTTCCAAAAACATTGGTTTTAGTCACTATTTCCAAATTGGAGTGTATCACCTGGAGGAGGAATAATACACACATTCTGTCTGTTCCATGTTAATTTCTTGGCCTTTTTTTCCTGTTATTTTTCCCAATAAAATGACAGCCTTGGTTGCTGGTGCATCTCTGGGCTGTGGGGCTCCAGTGTATTTATTGCTGGGACAATGTGTTTGTTAATAATAGAAGGTCACAGCAGGAAGACGCCTGCAGGCTGTTCTGGTCAGCATTGTTAAGCAAAGTAGCTTATGATCCCCATCTCCTAGATACCCTGAGTTTCTTTAAAGAATGTTTTTATTGTATAGTTTCTAAATGTTACGAGTTTTGGAAATGAATTGTTTCTTGAAGTTATTTTTTGAGAAAGCATCCTCTGCCTCCCCCCCCCCCAACAAAACAATGAAATATTAAAAAATGTAGGAGACATCAGTATATCCTCTTTAAAAATACCACATTACTTGTTCTGAATAACTGAAAGCTCCTTTTGTCTGTCAAAGGCTTTCTGATACTTGAAGGAGGTTGTATCTAGGGGAGAGGGTTTAATGTAGTGAGCTATCTCAGTTAGTTAGGAGTGTTCTCAGTACAGGTTCCTGCTCTTCTTGTTTGTGGATCATGGCAAACTAACAAAACTTCAGACTGGTTCATCAGTCTTTGGTTCCTCCAGTGTATTTCAGTGTTAGTAACAATATAGGAAGTTATGATCTCAGTACAGAGGCGCAGGCACAGGGGCAAATGATAAATAAAACACAAAATAAAACAACAAAACACAGAAAGCATTACTTAAAATCCTACTGTTAGAATATTGATGTTAACCTAGACTTTAGTCATAATAGGCTTTCTGGGAGAACATTATGGCTGCTGTGAGGTAAAGAAAGAAGGTTTAAATCTTGGAAAGATGGATGCAGTTTTTAAGCCTAGTCAAAGACTGGATCATCAGCAATTCAAATGTAACTAGCAATTTACATGTTGAAATACTTACTGTGAGTTTATATTTTGTGTGGGTTAAAGGTTTGTTTTGAGAGGTACGATTTAGGATAAACTTACTGTTTGTGTGTGTAGCGTTGATCACAAAAATATACAAAAGCATGACCTAATGGAAGGGTCTCCTTTGTGCTCTTACAAGATGTACTTTTGATGTTAGTGGGGTTATTTTGGATCTTTTTGTTTATCTCAGGACCTCTCTGCAGTCAGAGACACACAGTCATAATTTCTACGTGCATACAACTTGCTTAACTTGCTTAGTGAATTCTGTCTGATCAGTGCTGTTTCTGAACTCAACGGTTTAGGTGTTTGCTAACCTCTAGTTTTGGATTTTATGTTTTCTATTTTTTTTTTCATTCTGTCATGTTGTAATACCTGTTACAGTATTTTTGGCTTTCGTTTTGCTTGTTTTTCTCCAAGCTACTGCTTTTACCTCACAATGCTTCACTTGGTCTGGCATTTCTATCAGGACTGTTGGTTGTGCAGATTTACAGTGCCTGATGTGTGTCTCAGTGTAATCCAGGTACTGTGCTTCCATGGACTTTTCAGAGTACCAGTTCAGTCCATACTGGTTCAGTAGAGCAGCTTTTACTGGGCTACATCAAAGCATTTGCATGCTCCATGAAACAGCAGAACTTTTGTTACTGGTTTCTGTGCAGCACTGGCAGTTGATGCAAAACTTTCTCTGTCACGACAGTACTTGCATTTCAACAGCTTCTTTTGCCTCTTTTCTTTGATAGAAATGTTCCATTTTCTTAGCATTTTGAGTACTTCATGATAACTTACTGACAAAGAGTGGGGCAACAAAGTAAGTAGCTGTTAATGCAGTGTTTTTATGCAGAATGCCTGCAAGTTCTTCAAAATCATGGTCTTTGGCTGGTCTACAATGACTGGCTTATGAATATGATAACAAGCAATGAAAGTAGTTGCCTATCCATTGAGGTGCCTATGTTCTATGGTGGTGATTTATGTACAACTACCAAATCGTAGGTTCCTAAACCTGGAAAAGAATTTTCAGTACCTGTTACTGAGTAAATAGGCATTATTCTTGCTTTTCTGACCGAGGGAGGGGCACGATAATAATTGCTTTGAGTGCTTTTTGTTTAAATTGGGAAAAATCAATTGGGAAGTTAGAAATGAGCTTTTCACTGTAGGCAAAAAATATTGTGATGAGTATTGCAGAATTTAAAAAATAGAGAACTTTGAAACACTGAGAAAAGGTTATTAAGTATAAAATAACTTTAATAAAAGCACATCTATTTTAAAGCCTTTTGTGCTCAATGTCTTAGCCAGTTTCTTCTTTATCTAGAAATTGGCTGAAACGGGGAATGAAATATTTTAGGAAGTCATTTAAGCATAAGATGTTTTTACATCCTATTTTTTTGCAGACTTTGTATTAAAGCAAATAAGGAACTCAAATGTGGATTATAAAAAAAATGAAGTGCTTTACAGAGTGAAACACAAAATTATGATATTAAAAAATAATAGAATCCAGATTGACATTTAAATAACTGCTGTAGGATAGGAAACAAATACGATAATGCTGAACTTCATGCCTCAAGATCTGCCTGACTTGGCATGCCAAAAGACAACTTTTCTTTTTGTGGTGCATTTCTGTACCTGTGTGGGAGGGTAGAGATTTAAGTGGATTGGCAGAAGAGTCAGGATTAGTAATGGCAAGATAGGATGCCTTTAATGCTCAATAAACCTTTCAGCTGGTGGTGAAAGCATTTCAGAAATACAGTGACCTTCTCTGGTTACTATTGAGTTTACAAGAAAAAGTGCTAAGGTAGATTCTTCAATATGCTGACTTTTCTGATGTTTACTAAAATTAAGAGCTAAGAAGGCCTAAGATGCTTTAAAATCAAAGTAACAAATTGTGTAGTGAAGTATTTAGTGCCAGTGCAAGTGTGGATTGACAGTATTTTAGGCTGGAGTGATTTTCTTACGAAAAGGGAATTGATACATGCTTAACACATTGAGGTTTCTCATCTTCCCCTGCCAGTGTCAAATGTCTACATTTGCTTTACAGTGACCTTGTCCACGGGTGGTATTCGTCCCTGTTCTTTGACCTTCACAGTAAGCATCTAAAAAAATTGCAGATCTTTTTTTCTGAGAAACCATAAGTGGACTACCCTTATATTTTTTCCTGAGTGCTGCTTGACCAATAAACATAGAAAGGTACTGGTGTATGCTTAGAGCTTATATAGTTTCAGATGGATATTACAGGCCATAAATGCTTCAAAGGGAAATGCATGAGAAGATACTAATGATACAGCCTTCGTTAGTAGTTTCTGGATAGAGCTGTTATGTCAGAAAAAGATGAATTCACTTAAAAATTTTATTCTGGAACAATTAATGTTAAACTATGTGATTCTCAATTGGATGTATTTCTATCCAGGATTATGTTTTGATACTTTGTTGTTTTGCAGTACCTGCTACATCGGCAGGATTTCCATTGAATTTTGCAGTAGAAACTCCTCTATCTAGTAACTTGAAACAAATTAAAATTGTTAGCACATGCTGTATTTATACAGCATCATCAAGTTCCCACAACACTTTTTTTAAACTCTGTTGTATGCTTCAACCTGTTTTGCATGGGGACTGCAGTCCCTTTGACTAGAAATGAAGCGGCTAATACTGGCTTGCTTAAAAATAAAAAAGTCGGTTCCTACTTTGAGTCTCCACTGAATTGATATTAACTATATTAGCAAAGTAATCAAATACAAAGCTTAGACATAAATATACCTACATAGATTAAAGCTGCATTTTTTTTTTCCTCTGGGACAAGTTGCTGCTGTAGTTTAAATCTTATTATTCATACAGGCTTTGTTTGAGGGAGCTTGTATCTTAGAGCTTTCAAAACCTTTTTTTTTCCTTTTTTTTAAACTTTTTCTAGTAAATTTCAGGGAAATACAGATGAACCTTAGTTTCAAAACTAAAATAAACGGGATTTAAAGATATAAATGGATTTTCCAGGTAATTATAGACTATAATCAGCTACTATTACATTATATACTTAGTGCTGTTAGCATGCTGATAATACAAGAAAGTGGTGTTTGGCTTCCTTCAGGATGTTTCTAAAATACTTCTGTGCTGAGCCTGGTTTCAGCACTACCAGTACTTTTACCTGGTTACCACAGCATCATTCTCAGGAAGAGCTGACTTTTTAATGCCAACATTTTATATCTTTCATTGTAAAGGACCAAAGGCAGTTGTTGCCCTTAAGATTTTTTTAGATTTTATTTTTTTTAGCCCTGATGCAATTTGTTGAAATCCTAGAATAAACATGATTTTTGCCATCCATGAAATGATTACTGTTCATTAGCAGGCAAGATGTTGGAATTAACTACTGTGAAATTCAACATGGAATTTGTCTGTTATGTGGACTCATGTCTAGCAAATGCTGCTATGGAGCCTTTCGAGTTTAGTTGAGCTAGCAGGCCCTGTGTTGGTGTGGGTTTTGTTGTTGTTGTTTTTTAATACAGAGTATGTCCATATGGTAGATACCAAGCTGTGGGAGATCAAAAGTTGATTTCTCATTTAGTGTATAAATAGCAAGAGTTAAACGAAATTGGATGAATAGCTGGGTTAAGCATATGGCATATGTTCAAATCCGTTATCCCATTCTTGAAAGTTCATTCTCTTCTTATGATCAGAGGACAATAGAATGAATCAGGAAAATGTTCTAAGTATGGATAATTAATCAATTTGCTACATATTTAAATTATATCACAGTTGCTGATTTTACAGCACTTAATGGGGTTGTACTGTAATTTTACTCTTACAACTCATTTAATATTTAGAATTTTTTGTTTGTTTGTTTTCAACAGTCTTCAGAACATCCCAGCATTTAGATGGAGTTTCTGTACATCTTCAGGGTCACCAGGTATATGATGTAAACTGAGCTGGAAGTGGCATTGGGAAATCCAATCTTCACTCCTAATTTCAGTGGAGTGTGTCTTCTTAAGTACAAAATCAACCTCAAGACATGAGATGTCCTTGTTCATTGCAAGCTTTCTAGTTTAGTGTCTCCTGGTCAGATTGTCACAGCTGTCAGCATGAGTATCCTCTGGAAGGCCTGTGATGGGCATCTTGCAGTTCTAGGGAGCATTCTAGGAAAATCTGTGTGACCTTGCCTTGTTTCCATGGTGCAGCTGCCTTGGAGCACGTGGTTGATACCACTGGAATGTAGGCACACAACACTACAGTACTGAGGCTGTGCATTGGTTCACTGAGCACTCCACCTGCTTGGTTTTGGGGTTTGAAGATCCATAGTGCTGCTGCTTATTCTGTCACTTAAGGCTTGCCCATGCCTACAGGTTCTCTTGTTTGTCCTGTTCTATACCTATAAATTGTTTTTCCTGTTAGCCCATTATGGTTGTTGTAATGTTACTGACCAACATAAGGATCCTGCTGTCTGTAATTCTTCAGCGTTTTGACCTTTTTCTTTTCAGAAAGCAGGTGGTAATCATTTTGTCAGCTGCTCTGGAATGTTATCTGGTCTTTGCTGCATTGTGGGGCTAGAGGAAACTGAGGTGTAGCATGGTAATAGCACCATACTGAGTCTCTGAGTTGTGTGCTGAAGTAATGCTGCTCTTCAAGGTGTTTTCAAATAACGTGCCTGCTGCCTGAAGCAAGTCAGGAGAGCGCTCGTGTGCTTACGAGTGAGCCCACTGTGTCACAGGATCCACTGAAAGCTTACAAGAAAGAGCAGCATTTTTGGAGATAAGAAAGAATCTTGCCCTGGCACTGGAGCAGAACAGGCAGAAAATCATCTAGATCAGATAACTGTCTTGAAACAGATTGCTTTTTCTCTAATACCATGCTCTTTCTTTAGGCTTGTCATTCATGCTCAAAGTTTTCATCAAAACCATGTCAATCACTGTGTCTCACTTCTAAAATCAAGGATTAGTGATTTCCCACCCCTCTTACAGAATGTAGCAATTCTTTGCAGCTTACTGCTCCCTTTAGTTGCTGGAAACAATTTCTGTCTTTAAGTATAAGAAGAATGTATTCCAAAAAAAATTGTCCAGTTGGAAACAAATACATCAGTGGTCTTAATGCATAGTGATCTGAGTGATTAGCCTTTTTTTATCCATGACTAAATGATAAATCTCTACCCTTTATATACTTTAAATGTTGTGATGTGCATGTGCTTTCCCAACAGTGATAAAACAGAATGATGGAATTCCTGTCAATCCATGAAATTCTTACTTATGCTTTTTGTGTCATATGTCAATATGACACAATTTATAATTGCATTACAATGAATGAAGTTTATTATAGAAATAAAGTGATGGTTGAAAATGTCATTACTTGGGATACTAGGGAAAAATACAGGGACAGTACCTGCACGTATGAAGAGTATTGGGATCAAATGAAAATATGCAAGTGGTGTACTGCGAATGTATTGTTCTCCTGTATAGTTTTTCTTGCTTGGATCTTAACAGAGTTTTGGGGCTGGGTTCTGTCATAGAGTCTCTCTCTGTTTGTCCTCTTCTCACAGAGGTTTGTGGTTTAGACAAATGAGCTGTAGCTCTTCTCCATGACGAGGGGAACTGACGAGAGGAGCTGTAGCTCCTCTTCATGTATCCTGAGAATCATAAAATATCCTGAGTTGGAGGGAATCCACAAGGCCTGTCGAGTTCAGCTTCTGGCTCTGCACAGGGTAGTCCCAGAGGTCAGCCTTGAGATGCAAGTGATGCCCAATTCTAAACCTAGAAGCTGAGAATGGTCTTTCTGTGTGTCTTTGGTTCTCTTGCTCATGAGCAACCCTGAGGAAAAAAGTGCAAGTGGCAAGCCTGAGATTAGTCTGTAGATTAGAATTTGAGTACTCTTGAACTACATCAGATTCAGGTAAGAGAGTAACAGTGTAAACTACTGAGTGAGCTTATATACACTGACTTTTTGATCTATGCTGTGAAGCTACTTGAGATTAAAATACTTTTTTAGTTTGCCTGTGTGAGCTCATCTTTGGCTTTATACTCTTTATCCTCTATTTACTGAATGCAGTTATTGCACTAAGAATTACAAAGAAATTACATATTTTAAGTGAGAAACCTGGGAGCAGTGTTCTCCTAAAATCAGTGTCCTGTTTGACGTGTGACTATTAGATTTATAAGTTTTGTATTAAAAGTTTCTAAATTGCTATTATAAAGTGTAACAATCTCAATATTTTTTGGTGATGACTGCGTTTAATAAGATCTTGTTATAAACTAAGGTGGAACAGGTTGCCTAGGGAAGCTGTGGGTGTACCATCCCTAAAGCTGTTCAAGGCCAGATTGGATGCAGCTCTGAGCAACCTGGTCTAGTTGAAGGTGTTGCTGTCCATGGCAGGATGGTTGGAACTAGATGATCTTCAGGGTCCTCTTCCTACCTTAATTCGAGGATGATTCTATGAAGGTGAAAACATCAGCAATACCAACTTACAAGTTCTGATGACTTTGAGAACAGTGCCTCCCTTTTTGCATCTAGTCTTGCCTTTAGTTCATGATTCCTTAAGACAAAACAATTTAGGATTGAGCAGTGAACTGTAAATCTAAATATGAGAGCAGGAAGTTTCTGAAATCAATCTAATTGTCAGATGCATTAGAATTATGTAAGCTGTCATGCAGAACTCTTTGGAAGACAATGTGTAAGGAAAATAGTTGGCAGGAAAACTAAATAAATTTTTGCTTTACTTACATAAAAGCCTATCTTTTAAAATATTCTTAACCTGAAAGATCCACAAGTAGGTAAAAATGGATGTGCTCCATGTATATTGCTGTTTGAATTACTAACTTCTCGATACGTGTTCACAGAGTCACGGGGTGATTGAGGATGGAAAGGACCTCTGCAGGTAATGGGTCGAGCTCCTGTCTACTCAGGCATAGACACCTAAACCACATTTCCCAGAACCATGTCCAGGCAGCTTTTGAGTGTCTCCAAGGATGAAGACTGTACAACCTGTCTGGACAGCTTCTGCTAATGCTCAGTCACCTTCTCAGTGGAGAAGTGTTTTCTGGTTTTTCAGTTTGTGCCCATTGCCTCTGGTCCTGGCACTGGGCACCACTGAGAAGAGCCTGGCTTTGTCCCCTGTCCACCCCGTTCAAGTGTTTATGTACATTGATAAGCTTCCCCCAAGCTTTCTCTGGACTTGACTGTCCCAGATCTTTCTCCCTTCTCTAATCAGCCCTGTAATCATCTTCCTGACCCTTTTCTGGACTCTGCAGCATGTTAATACATCTTGTGTACTGGGGAGCCCAGACCTGGACACAGCACTCCAGGTGAGGCCTTCGCCACTGCTACTGAAAGGGGCAGGATCACCTCCCTCTACCTGCTGGCAGCCCTCCTGCCAATGCAGCCCAGGATAACCACTAACCTTTGCTGCAAGGGCAGATTGCTACCTGATGCTGATCTTCATGTCCAACAGGTTCTGTGCAAAGCTGCTCATTCTGGGGTTGTGCCTGGCCTGAGTGGTGCCTGAGGCTTTTCTTCCCCAGATGCAGGGCTTTGCACTTGCCCTTGTTGAACTCAGTGAGGTTCCTGTCAGCCCATTTCTCCAGCCTGTTGAGGTCTTTCTGGCAGATCTGTCACTCCTTCCTGTTTTGTCATCTGCAGACTTATTAAGGGTTCGTTGTGCCCCAGATTGTTAATGAAGATACTGAACAGAATGGGACCTTGTGTTGATCCCTCATGTACTCTGTGAGGTACTGACCTCCAGCTGGGTTTCATGGCCTCAGGCATCACGTTCTGGGCCTGGCCATCTAGCCAGTTTTCAGTTGACATCACAATCTTGTCATCCAGTCCATCCTTCATCAGCTTCTCAGTGGGGATTGTGTAAGGGCCAGTGTCAACAGACAGTACCCATTTGCTCTCTCATTCTGGTGAAGCCAGTCATTTCATTGTAGAAGGCTCCTGGGGTGCTCAGGCAAGACTTTCTCTTTGTGATTCTGGGCTCACCCTACCTGGATACCTTCAGATTTGTTCCATCACCTTCCCTGGGGTTCAGAGATTATCAGAGCCTTGAAATTTCGTGAATAGACAATTAACTTTGTCATCTTACTGTGGGTAGTGGACAAACTGAGCAAGTACATCCACAAAAGCAGAATTATTACAGAAGTGAAACTTTCGGAATTAAATGACCTAAATCTCCTTTTGCTAGAGTCTGAGATGTGAGTCTTAGGTAAAGAAAAATCTCTTTTGTTTGGAAACCTGGTATATCAAGGTTACAAACTCTGTAGAAACATGGTAACGAAATGCAGTTGTTGTGTGTTCGTTACATGTTTGGCTAATGTGTCTTTGGAGCACAATGTGTACTACTAAGGAAAGGCAGGTAAATAGTTCCTGTGCTTGTGCACAGGGTCTGCTCTACTTTGAGCAGGATTACAGTTGCATGTTTCCTCTGATGCAGGAGTTTGTATGTAATTTACAAGTATGTACACACATTTATTTTTAAAAAGATGCATAAAATATTGTAGCTTAAAAAAAGATAATCTTATCTTTATGCACTCGCCCCCCCATGTATATATTTATAAACTTATTTGTGTCTTGCCCTTCTCTAAAAGGGGAAAATATTAGTCTTTCTCAGTCTTTGTGCTTCTTCTAAAGGAAGAAACTAAGTCTCTGTTACCTTTGCATCAGATGAAGCTATGCTAGGAAGGTTGTCATGCCCTTCTATTATCATTTCTGATGCGGTGTGTGTACTTCAGTCACGTGCTACTTTTACAGCCGTAATGCTGTACACTGCTTATACGTTCTTTCCAAGCATCCATACTCTGCCCGCTTCACATACACCTTTGGAGTTGTAGCCATTAGTTTTCATGTCCTTTAAGGTTAGCTAGAACTTTAAAAAAGTCTTGCTGTACTAATAAAACCTCTGCAGCACTTGGACCATTTTAAAAAAGTTATTTTTAATAGCGTAGAAAATGAGAACTATTTCTTGTATCCTCTTCTGACAGATACAGCATGTGTTACTTGGATTCTGTGTTTGTATTTTTTATATAGCCAGCCTTGGGTGAACATGATGGAAGGACAGGCAGCAGTCTAGGATGACAGGAATTCAGGAAGACAGTGAAAACTGAAGGGTTGGGTTTCTGACAGGCATCTTCTGAATCTTGCTGAAGTAATGTAAGATGCTACCGCCTCTGAAAGAGATGGTTAACCAACTCTTGCCAACTGTTACTGTGCTCTAAGTGGATGCTACCATTTTCCTAGCAGGGTAGCAGTAGTCATAGAGTCACAGAAGAGCCCAGCTTGGAAGGGACCTCAAAAGATGGTCTGGTCCAGCCTTTCCTGGGAAAGGGGCCCTAGATGAGACTGTCTTGTGCTCTGTCCAACTGTATCTTGAAAACCTCCAGCAATGGGGGTTGTACCATGTCCCTTGGTGAGATTGTTCCGGTGCTCGATTGTTCTCAAACAAGCTCTAGCTGCAGTGACTTCATAGTATGCACCTGCACCTTCAGTGGTGACTAAATGGCTATACTGGAGTGGGAGAGAGACACAGCAAGAGTTCGCTTGTGTTGCTCTGATGGTGGCAGGAGGCTGGGTTAGAGAGCTGTGGGCAGTGTTACCTGAAACTACTGACCCACAGGTGCTGTGAGGACTGGTGTCACTGCCCTCAGAACTCTTCTCCTAATTTTTCCCATTTTAGGCAACAAAACCACAGCCTGTGAGTTACAGTAGTTTTTTTTTAAAAGTGTCCACCCTTCTGTGGTTTAATTTTATGTGCAGTTTCATTGAATTTTTTAGTAGCAATAGAGTATGTAAGGAAATAGTCTCACCTTTGAACATCACCTTGGTTTTGTAACCAAGAGGGTTTCTTATACTTGCTTCCAGATAGGTATTTTTTCCTTAAAGATCATAGAATTATAGAATAGTTGGGTTGGAAGGGACCTTTAAAGGTCTTCCAGTCCAAACCCTCTGCAATGAAGAGGGATATCTAATTGAATTGTCCAATTTGATGCTGAATGGTTCCAGGGATAGGACATCTACTGTTTCTGTGGGCAGTCTATGCTGGTGTTTCACCACATTCATCATAAAAAATTTCCTTTAATCTGGTATTAAGATACAAAGGTTTCTATTATTTTTACAACTGTTGCAGAAACTGCTTTGATGAAAGAAGAACAGGTTGCTGAAAACTTGTGTTCACTCATTTTGCCAACATATTTAAAGTTTTAGAAGGTTTTGTAAGGAATTTTGGGCATCTTTGTTAAGTGAGTGTGTGCTGAAAGTGTAGTATTGTTTCTGCAGAGTAAAACTGATGTATACCTTCACTTGGGATTGTTTTGCAATCTGATATTTCTAAGTGGCAGCCATTGTCCTTGCCCCTGTAGTGTAGTGTCTGAGTTTCTTGCTGCTTTTTATTGCACAGTCACTTACTTGTTACTGATTCTCTTTAAATAAGATTGAAATATTGCATTTGGGTTTTTTTTAAAAGGCAATAGGGGTAACTTCGTGGTAGATAGTGGAAATCCTGTTTGGAAAAATACAGGAAATGATCAGAATATCTTGTTTGAGTGTGTATGTGTGTTCTGAGTATCTTGTTTGAGTGTGTGTGTGTGTATGTGTGTATACACATAAAATTTATCAGTATAGACTTGGTTTAGGATGATCTTGGAATAACTGTCAAATAAGACCCAATTTAGTTTTGTATTTTAAAGTTAACATGTTGTTTTAGTTGTGCCGTTAATGTCAGGTCATTAGTTTTCAAGAACTGTGCCAACTATAATGTGGGAGAATAAAACATATCTGAAAATCACTGTTGATATTTTGCGTTTAGGCACTTGAATATTTTATACTTGCTGACATAGTAACAGCTTTAAATTCTCTTTCTTTTTTGCAGCTATGTATAAATATGCATATATAGACATATATATATATTTAGACAAATATTAACAATGCTTTATTTCTCATTTGTCTTTCTGACTTTTTTTTAAACTCTGTGATGCTACAGTACTACTGTTTTGAAGCAAAACCCCTTACCAACTGCATAGTGGGTGCTGTAGGTGGAATTGTGACATTTTCAGTAGTTTGCTTAGTGAACTGTACTTAAACTTACCAAAAAACCCCACCCTCATCTATTGTAAATCACTTGATACAGACAGAATTGTTGTTGAAAGAAATTGGCAAAACTAATAGGTGGGTTAATTCCTTAATGTCTTGATAAGCTATCACTTTAGCAAAAGCTGATTTATTACTACATCAAGACATCCAGGAGCATGGCTTTATCATCAGTTCTATTACTTTATCTAATAAATTATGGAAGGATGAAGTTGAAATCTTTCTGAGTTCCCAGCATTTGTTTCTGTGAATTAACATAACTGATTTTTCAGTATAGGAAAGCAGAACATAAGCATGTATTTAAACTGAGCATATGTTGCAATACTTTCCCTTTCTAGATCTTGGTTATTTGCTTATTACAATTTTTTTCTTTTCTCTCTTTTTTTTTTTTTTCCTTTGAATTTTGTTAGTCTACTGAATTCTCATAAGAACTGACATTTTCCTTTCCAAATGGGTGCTGTTCAAAATAAGGTGCACAGAAGTAAAAAAAAAAAGGCTAGCTGAGACCCCCACAAGCTGAGAACTCCTAACATGCTTTCTTTAGTGTTCTCTCTTGTCCATATGGTAGGATGGAAAATGTGTTTAATGTCTGGTAATTAAGGAAGTCAAATGGAAAAAAAAATAAATCTAAAGGTACTTGTTACTTACTTAGTGTTTGCTAAACAAAGCTGCAAAGCTGTCATTCATCATTTTAAGATTAATTGCAAGTTGATGCAGTAATAATTTTGTTTCTACACACAGCTTTAAATCACTGGCATAATTAAAACAGGGCCGAATTTGGACAACAGATTTATGTTAGTGCCTTATTAAAATTAATTTTAATTAATCATAAGAATTCAGTATATGTTGAGTCTATTATATACTTTTTCTTTTCTATCTAAAAAAATGCTATAATATAATTCATACCATAAATTTTAGTCTCATCAGGAATAACCTTTGAATTCTTGAAGAAAATTTGTGTTTCTGCTGTGCTGCTGATGCTCGTTAACTTTGGAGAAGAAAACGTTGGGAAAGATGCCAGTTCTACAGAGAAATTACTTTTATTATGTAGCAAGGAAAGTGGGAAACAAAACATGTCACAAGGCAGTTGGAGAAGTTTTGTTACAAAAAAAAATAAAGCTCAACACAAAGTAACCCTGGAGCACTGACCATGTACTACCATGTTTGGCCTGAATTTGTCAAACTGATGTAAACTGTGTTCATGTTGCTTGAGAACAGACCTGTTTATAATGTGTGGAATCAACAAATGGACAAAAAAATTGGAACTGGTTAAAGGAAATAGTTTTACCCAATTTCTGCTCTCCCCGCTTAACATTTTTGCTGTGTCTTGACTGTGCCACGTGGAATATTCCAGTTGCAAGGATGTAATCAATAGCTTTTTGCAGTACTAACGTGAAAGCAAATACTTGGAAATCTTAGTACTTTTTTTTTTGTTTAAGGACCACTACACCAGGAGAGACGAAACTTCTGGCTTCTGAAGTCTATGATATCCTTCAGTCTTCCAACATGTCAGACATGGACAATGTGAATGAGATGAATTACCGTCGGCGGAAAGCACAGTTTTTCCTCGGCAGCACAAATAAACGTGCCAAGACAGTGGTTTTGCATATAGATGGCCTTGATGATTCGGTAAGGAAACCTTCAGAGTTTGTGTAAATAAGGCATGCTGTACTGAGGTTTATTTTAACCCCAGAAACCCAGTCAGGTTTCTTGTGTAATATCATCAAGTGGCAACAATTTCTGTGAATTGTATTTTGAAGCATGAGATGTGTATGAAATCTTGCATAAATTGAGCTTACTTAGAACAGCTAAAGAAGATGTTCAAAGGCAGTTTTCTTGATGTTTTTTCAAGAAAGAACAGGATAAGTAAGGTGCCTTCAGCATTTTTCAGTTAAGGATCTCTTGTGATTGTTTAAGTGTGTTGGTCTAAAAAAGTTTCCTTTTATTTATGAGAGATTTCAGACACTAGGGTTTTGTTATTATTATTCTTAATTTAGAAAGGCTGTATTTGCTTTGAATTGGTTTTGCTGCATCTTTTCATTGTCTGTGAGATCTTTTCTACTGTAGTGACCAGAATGGCATTTGAATTAATGAGGTCTCACTGAGTCTTTATGTAATGTCAGAATAACTTCTACAGATTTATCTACCATACCCCTGTAGATAACACCCCAGGGCCATGTTTGCCTTTTTACGGCTGCCAGACAGCATGTAGGCTGTTTAAGCATGTTATCCACAAGTGCCCTCCGGACTCTGTATCTTTCAGTTTTGTACCCATTTTAAATGATCAAACCTGATCCTTTGCTTTGTTGCTTTACATTCTGCCAAGTAAGCATGTCCACAGGCTCAGTTTACCAACAGCATACCCACTGTTCTGTTTTCATAAGACCATAGTTAATTCCTTTAGAAATAACATGCTGCTCTAGCTCACTTTATACGAATATTTTTTACAGTTTTGGCCTTCCAGCACTTGCTCTAACTAGAAAGGCAGTGCTTTGTCAACACCATTGGCTTTTCTGCTCTGAAATTTTTTAAATTCAGTCCCATAGGTTGTTGTTTTTAAGCTTGTAGTTGATTTGTTTGTTCACAGGTATCTCCAAGCAAGAAATTTCATCCGCTTCTACTTTGTGAGTTTAGATATTTTGCCTGTAGTCCAATTCTATCTTAAATGCATGTCTTTGTTTTCTTCAACAAATGGAACATAGCAATATTTGTGGAGTTTTCTCTCTGCAATGCTGAGGTAAAGGTATTGTAAAAAAGCATACAGTATTTGGATATTCATCTCTAGAGAGAAAACTGCAGGTAGATCATACCAGCATATTTTCTTAGCTTGTTGTTAAAGGAAAATCTGGCTGCGCAGAGGCTGAGATAGCTGGTGCACATAGCTCTGTATTTTGTCAGATGATTAAAGAAATGTTAAGAGTTGCTCACCAGAAGTGAAACATCCCTGTAATGCTGTTTTAAGTGTTATGGTAAGTTGGGACAGGGAGGGTGATAAAGCTTGTGAGCAACAAAAGCCATTTAGTTTCATTCAATAGTTTATTCCTGACTGAAGTAGCAGAGAATGTTAATTTGCGTGTATGAGTTTGAAAAGGCATAGTGAGTAAACACAGAGCTTTAGACATGGTGTTCTCAGTCACTGACGTTTGTAAATGGAAGCTGCTGTTAGGAATGGTTGCAGATCCTACAAATGCTTGTGGATTTTGAAACCTCAAATAGTAGATATTGATCGTTTTAGGAAGAGAGGGGAAAGGTCGTTTGTTGTTTAATGTGGTGTCAGGTGTTTTAATTTAAGACCTAATAATCAAATTCGGTGGTAAAGATAAAAAACAAGGCAGGAGTTTGTGGCTTGCCCCTCAGTTCTCTAGTCTTTACGTTTTAGTAGTATTTGTGAGGGGCATGGTAATCAGGGTTTGGTGTGTAAGGAAATAACCTAAATTTTGCCTGTGCCCATGCTTCGGAAGTACCATGCAGAAAGATGTTTAGTTGTGTATTGATGGGGTTTGTGGCTGCCTGCCAGTCAAATGTCTTTTGCAAAGTATACCTGTGCAGCAAAGCTGGTGGCTGCCAAGCTGTCAGCTTTTTAAGGAGTTTGTGTGAACCTTAATAAGTTTTGTCTGTTAAGAAATGATTCACCAGTTACCTGATCACTGAAAGCCTCATTTCGAATTAAACTGAGGTGCGCATCAAATATTTCCTTTGTATAGTAAAGGTAGCCTATCTGACAAAATTTTTTTTGAAAACGCAAAAATGTTAGCTATTTCAATACATAAACTTACACAAATGAATTGTTTCAACATATATATAATAAACTGCTAAAAAAACCCCCTAGAACTGCTTCAGTTCCTTCTTCCAGATGTTAAAAGAATTTAATTTGCTTGTTGTGCATACAGTGAATACTGACTAGTGATTATTTGGTAACTAATGCAAATATACTTTGAAATAACTAATTATTTTAAACCTTGCAGGAAAAGTTGAATATATAATTATTTTAAACCTGTGTAAAGGCTGTCAGTTTATTTCTGATACAGTTCATCTTTTTTTATCCCCTTTGTGCTAGCAGTCTCTTCAAGCAGACTTTAATTATTTTCGTGCAACCATCTTGTGCAAGTATTAGAAAGGAAAAAATAGAACATTCTAAGGTAATGTAGCAGATGCAGCTAGTACGGGTCAATGTAATGTTACAGCACAGTAGGTGATGTCACTTGCTTTAACATAACACTCTGTGGGTTATCAACCAAATATTTTCCCTTTAAAATAAGAATTAAACGTATGCTGTACCATGATGTCTGTGAGCTGCCACATATGAAGCAGCAGAAAGATACAACAGCTGCTTTGATGCATTCAGTCAGTATGGAGCCAAGGTGTCTGATAAATAGCAACTTAAACACTAACTGCTCATCAATGAGCACTTCAGTCAATCAGAACTTAACCAGAGGGGACTGTTTAGCTGATCACACGGAGAAAAACATTCTTTCCTTTTCAGCACTTTTCTCTAATTATTTACAGTTGATTCCATCCTTCTTTGACTTCTAAAGTGTAAGCAAATTTTTCTTTTGTGGCAAGAGAGTAATATTTGTGCACTAAAACGTAAGTCTTAGTTCTTCTGTTACTCAACCACACTTTGTAACCATGTGCTTTGAGACATACAGGAACACCTTAACAATTAACTGTGAGCATTTTCACATGGTGTGTTTTTTAGTTGTGGGACTTCTGTTTGTTTTTCAGTCTCGAAGGAATCTTTGTGAAGAAGCCTTGTTGAAAATTAAAGGTGTTATTAGTTTTACCTTTCAAATGGCTGTTCAAAGGTGCGTGGTCCGAATTCGCTCAGATTTGAAAGCAGAGGTAAGTGCTTTGTAACCCTCCAGATCCTCCCATCATTGCATTCTGTTGCACTGAGCTCTGGCTTTTTTCCTGTGTATTTGTAGGCGCTGGCAACAGCAATAGCATCAACCAAAGTTATGAAGGCACAGCAAGTTGTGAAAAGTGAAAGTGGTGAGGAGGTAGGATCTGTATCTTTCTAAATACCAATTGCTACAGCTCAGCTGTATCTTAAATATCAGCATCTCTGTGCCCATAACATCTGATAGTAGGCAATTTTTTTTTTAGTATGAGTGCTACACATCCAGTACAAGGGGAATCAAGGGTATCCTATGTCAAGATATGAATCCATAGAACAGTTATACAGAAATTATTGTTCAGAAGAAGGACAAAAGTACTGTAATTATCTCCGTAATGATATGAAAAGGGTCACAATGAACATGGTGGGTTTTCTTGGTTGGAGTTGCTGATGTGCTTTTTGTTTCACAGCTACTCCAAAATGTAATCTGTATTTATTTGATCCTTTCTCTCCCCTATTAAACCAAAGTTTTTCTTGTGTATCTTCTAGGCATAGTAGTTTCTATTTATGTTCTTGCTCTATAGGGCAATGGGGAGGAGTCTCACAATGTGCATGCCTGTCACCCTGAACATGTGATTCATTCTTTTAAGTTACATTTGACATAATTTTAATCTGTTGTGTTTTACCAGATGCTAGTTCCGTTCCAAGATACTCCGGTGGAAGTAGAGCAGAACACAGATCTACCCGAGTATTTGCCAGAAGACGAGAGCCCTACTAAGGAACAGGACAAGGCAGTGTCTCGTGTTGGGTCACACCCAGAAGGTGCAGCAAGCTGGCTTAGCACAGCAGCAAACTTTCTATCGAGATCTTTCTACTGGTGACTTGTATTTGGTGTTGAAAGACTGTGAATGAACCAACAAGGGGGCCAGTTTTCCATTGGTGTGGTGAACTGCCAAGTGCAATTTGCAATAAATCATCACGGAAATTTTAGATTAAGCAAATGTATGCTGCATTTTACATTTTATTGGACGTTTAGCCTGATAGGACAGGGCTCAAAGGACAGAGGCCTCCAGTCAAATTGTTCCTCCATTAGTTTTTCTTGTAGGTTTTATTGCTTCACTTTTTAAAAATGGGTCCACTGTTATATACCAAATGTTAATGCTATACCTATAGAGCTTTAAGTTAAGTTTGACTTCACATGAAACACATGGTAGAGAGAATCCATTCAACTCGTCTCAGGGCCTCTGTGAAAGAAAATTCTTAATAGTTCCAGTTGTACATTGAATGAAATGCCCTTTTCATTTGTACATCCCTCTGGACTAGCACTGTTTTGTTCAATTTTCTAGATTTTGACTCCAGAGAAAAATACAGTCTGCCTCTTTTTTTTTTTGCCTTTGTTTTTGCCGGCCGTGTTCACAGCATGAGCACGAGGATCCCCTTTTGCTGTTAAACTAGAATCACTACAGACTTGAAATGTGTAACCCTTTTATATATATATTGATTTTTTTCCCAGCCTGCCCTTAACCATTGGAGTGCTTAAGATAAGGAAAAAGGGATTGAAAAAAACACAAATATGTATACATACATTGTACAGTAAATAAACTAGAACATATTTGTAATGATGGGTGTGACTGACTGATATAAATATATATATACATATATATAACTAATAAATACCACTGACTGCTGTTTAGGCTAGCTGGGAAGATTAGCAGAAAAAGCTGTGGTCTAATGTAGTGATGACCCATTGCAGCTCTGCCTCCAGAGAATAGAGGAATGTAGACTATATTTGATTAAGAAATGGTGTTTACTGTTAGGAAATACTTAATGGTAACTAAAACTTTAAACTTGAACTATAAAGCAGGACAGAATGCCTCTTTTGCCACAGTGCCACACTCGTAAAATTTGACTCTTTATTTTGTTTGTTTTCCCCTAACAATCCTGATATGCAATTACTGTTTCCTCCTATTGTCTTCCATGAGACTCCCATGAAAATACATCAGCTTGGCTTAAAAACAGATGCAAACAATTGGCTTTGCCCTGTAACTTACAGACAGTATAAGTTTAAAGATGTCTTAGTAATTCCTGTGAGCAGAAGTGATAATAAAAGCAGAACTTCTGTAGGTAGAGAATAACATATATCTGAGCTGTTAGTAAACACTGTGTGTGAGAGGATTCAATGCACAGTGCTTGAAAGCTGCACTGCCCCTGCTTTGTTGCATCAGAGAAATACAGCTGAGAACTTTGAAACATGTTATAAATGTCATTATACAGTGCTTTTTTGTGGTAATGTATTTGCTATAATATGAATCATATTTACCACTTGGAGACTCAGAAAAGAAATTTAATGCATCGAAGCTATTCTCCTGTGCCTATGCACAAGGAATAAATAAAAAAATCCCACAGACTGTCATAGTGCTACAGAAATGTGAGGATATGATAATGTAAAATAATAATAATAATAATAATAATGCAGGTCAGAGTTCACCCACCCAGGTTAATTGTCATTCTAAGAAAAAAAAATAAAACAAAATCTTGTTGGCAGACTAGATGTCTCATGTTTTTTAATATATCTAGTTTATTTTTGATTCAGGTTTACACGCACAGATTGAAAATACAGGCTTTTCAGGGCATGTATTGCTTTAAATATGTAATGCTATTCATATTGCTGTCTAGAATGTTACAGTACCAAATGTGTTTGAAAAGTCCTCTGTTCTATAGCCATGAATGCAGAGTTTTGTTTTTCTGCATTAACATCTGTTTGCATTTGCATTACTGCACATCTATTTACTAAAAGACTCCACCCTTTGGATATTAATGGTTCAATACCAGTAGGTATTACAGTTCGTTTGTGCATTCGGTCGTAGGTGTGCTTTTATGACAGTATTGCAGCTCTTGTAGAACAGTTTAAGGCATCTGTAAAAGTTTTTGAAATACATTGTAAAATAATAAAGGATAATATAACTAAACAAAGCATGACTGGTGCCTTTTTACATATCTAAAGAAAATCTGGTGCCCTCTTAAATGTTCTGGCATTCTTTTAAGCTACTTGTGGTTTTAGAAGTGTATTCATCTTTAATTCGGCAGAGAGAAATGCAGATAACCAGTCACGGTGAGTCCTTTGCTGTGTGTCACAGCAGGGCTTTTGTATATGTGTACAACATGCTTACATTTCAAACAAAGTTTTTTGTAAAAAGTGGGTAAGCAGATGATTCTTGAGGATATTATCTCAAATTCATTCTTAGGGGGGATTTTTGGACATTAGCTTTCTTTTAATAACTGATGCTATGTAGGTCATATTTCATTAGGGAAATTAAGAAAAATCAACACTTCTGGAGAAATTTCTTTGATAAAACTGGGGAGAGGAAGTCATAGCACAGACTCATTAATTTTATGCTTGTACTTTTTTAGAGGTCAGATGAAGAATAAGAAAATCCTTTTCCTCTGCCCTAAAGATATGACAGAAAAAAATTACTGCAGAATTAGAGGCTTCTAAAAAGCTGAACTGGGAGACATGGCACTGGTATTGCTTTGCAATGTTGCAAGGTGCTTAGTTGCCAAGGAAGTCACTGCTTACATCATGGTGGAAGCTCCTGAATTGTCCTAGGGTTATCACTGTGTAGAGCATAATGGAATAATCACTACCATGTTTCCTCATAAGAAGAGTAACTGCTGATGGGATAGGTAGAGGCAAAACTGAGGCTCTTAGCTGTGCCTCTGTGAGCAGCTGTCAAAGCACTGTAAGCATTCTGCTGTACAGTGAAATACATTATACTCTGGCTTTCCCACTCCACCTATGGCTTACTCTGTACAAAAATAGCTGATGTGGCTGAGTTTTGCCACAGGCTGTGTAAGCTGGTGAGGGGGGTACTGTGTGGGGCTAATTTGGAAGAAAACACTGACTACCTAGGCAGATGCAAACTGGCAGGTGTGAAGTACTCCTGTAACTGCCTGCAATGGAAAATAAAATGTGGGTGCGCCTTTTTTGCCTCTGACAACGTTTGAGCTGTCAACTGGCAGAGTTTAAAAACACACCTAATAAAAATTAGCAGCACCATTCTTTCCCATATTCCTTTGGCAGAAGGCTGGATTACATAGTCTTTCCTGTTTCTTTGTCTGTACCTAATTATTCTGAGTGCCTAAAACGTTAACAACCCCTGTCTGTTAAAATTAAGGGCTGAAAACAGATAAGAGATGAGAATAACGTCTCAACCCGTCTCTGATGCTGATTGTAATTCTTCAGGAAAAGTTGAAAGCGCATGATTTGGCAAAAGGGAGTGAGTGGAGGGGTCACTGGAGACTTCTTCAGTGAGGTACAGCATCTAATTAGCCCCAGGGGTGACTGCCTGTTGAGATTCCTGCTCTAAAGCTTAGTATAAAGCTATTAGAAAAAGAAATTGTCCTATTTGTAGTTTACAGAGGGCAGGCTTTGTTTAGCCTGCATTGCAGGTTTTGAATAGGGTTGAAAAAAGCTGATGTAAATTTGCAGTACTTTGCATCCATATAGGTTACACATGGAGAGCAAGGTAAGATGTCACATGTGCCACAGCAGAATAACATTCTTTTAAAGTTTCTTCGAGTTACTGTTTATTTATGTGCATGTTGCACCATACAAGTGACTGCAAGAGTTAGAGCTTTCTCTGTGGAATAAATTAAGATCCCTTAAAGCAGTTAAAGACTCAAGATACAAACACATCTCAGAGGAGATGCACACTGTTAACAGATTTTTGTGCCAGTTGTCATGGTAGAAGTTGTTTATTCTGTTAGGATCTGAAGGCTGCTATCTCGATTGAGTTCCCAGCAGCCCTCTCTTTTCGTGGCTACCAAGATACAGAACTTGGTAGCTAAATAATTTCTGCAGTGTTTAAGACTTGCCCAGTGGCAGCAGTTCAGGATGATCAGCCAGTGCTGCTTGTGCTACTCTGACTATTGTTTCTAAGGAGCTGAATAAAATCACAAGCGAAATCAAACTTCTTACGTCAAAGGCACTTCTGTGCCAGCAGTGCATGGCAATATGTCTGACTGGCATAACAAAGGTCTTTTAAGTAGCAGTTACAGAAATCTGAATACCACAAACCCCCATATGACAGGAGTGGTGTTTTCATTTCCTATCAGAGCACCGAGTTAAGCTGAGGGTACTGTTAGAGGTAATACTTAGCTGTTTCAAACCTCTTCTCTTTGAGGTCTTTTCAGGGTCCTGGCATGCTAACCCTCGGTGCTGTGTCAACTTCTCTGTGGGAACTGCCCCTCTGGATGTTTGCTGGTGGAAGGGGAGGGTGAGATCCCTCGTGAGCCCATGGCGAGCTAGCAGGGAGCAGCTGGCACACTGTTCACACCTAAGATCCCACAGACACGTGAACATACATAACACGAGGTCTTTAAAAAAGAGTTTTTCTCCGGGCCTGATTTTACAGACTGCGCAACAGAATCTGTTTACCCAAATTGCTCAGGAATCCTGGGAAGTGCAAAATTTTGTGAGCTGTCTCTGATTCTTAGTTCATGCTTCACTTCATAAATAAACGCCTTCCATTTTAAGAGGGACCTTTGCACTATCAACTTCTCTGGGCTGGAGTAGCAGAGTCAAACCTTCTTTAAAAGGTTCCAAACTTCCCTTATTGAGTTATACATTTGCTGCACCAGGATGTTGAAAGGCATGGTGAAAAGCCAATTTTCATCTCAAGGTAGTTCTTACTGATTAGTGGAAGTTCTTGGTAGCAAAGAACTTCTGGTAGCAAATACCCTTTTGAATTTAAAAAAAAAATAAAATCAGCTATCTTTGCATATGGTGTATTTCAAAAGCTTTGCACAACATGATCTATTTCAGCAGTCCTGCCTGCATAAGGTGCCCAAGGCATCTGTTGCTTTCACTGGAGTTAAACACCACCCTGACTGTGGTATTTGTGCTCTTTCCAGCAATTAATGTTACTAGTTGGTTTTAATCTTTAACATTTCTCTAAGGAGGTATTGTCTCCTTTCTAGTCTCCCCATATACACAGTATTATATATCTTATATAAATGTGTTTCTTTTTAATTACCCGTCAAGAGTATGTTTTGGTTAAAGTTCCTTCCTGCCGCTTCGTATAGCACAGGTGGAAAGTGATAGCACACCTAAGTGTCCCTTTTGTGGTGTGACCTTTTGGCTATGCTTCCTTTACTGGGCAGGTATCCATGGTGTATTGTTTTGTATTTAACTTTAAACGGTAGGTACGTGATCCAGCACAGTCAGTCCTGGTTTTGGGAAGGCTGGAAGGAAGCTGGAAGGCAACTGACAGGCAAAGAGACTTTTCCTCTGCAAAAGGCTGCTCCTCCCGGCCAGAGGAGCAGCACTAATTTAGCTTTACATGAGACTGTTTAAAGGCAAGGATTTAATTTACATTACTACAAGATTAACTTTTTTTCTGGATAAAAACTTAAACTGCCATAATGGATTTTTGATTGCAAATCCCTGTATTATTCATCTGGAAGTCTCAAATTCAATGTTGACAATGGGATTCAGGTTCACAATCTCGGTATAAAACTAGAAGCTTATACGTTGTCCTTGGGTTTCATGGCTTTACCTCCTTTACTACAACAAATATGTGCTGTAATGTTTTAGCAAATAACCATTATTGTTTATACACTGTAATTCAGTGGGATGTAGTAAATGGCATATTTTAAGGAGTCTATTTCTTTGCATATAAAATACCTGTAAAGCTTACTGAAGATGAAGAGTGGCTACTACTTAGCTCTCAATTGTTGGCTACATTACTGAAACAATGAAGATATATCATCCCCTATAATAGGAAAATAGCAGCCATTTAACATAGGTGAGCATTAACTCTGTCATTTAGGCTACTGAAGCAATCTCATTGTTATAGTCGATGTAGCTGCTTTTGTTTCTCCATATGTGTAGATGTTCTGGTGTATAAAATGCATTGCTGTTTGTAAAGTAAATTACTCCTGCTCGAAGGATACTCCTGCTGTTTAATTGAAGTTATATCTGAACCTTTCAGCAGCCTAAGCAAATATAAAATAAATGACTGGTTTTGAAACCTTTTTCACTGTTATAGCTTCAACAATGTAAATTCTCTGCCAGTCTACAAAATTTTGTTCTAAGAAAAAAAAAAGTAAATAGGTTTTTTGTATAGAGGCCTTCACTGTGAAAACAGCTTCTTGAAACATAATTTCACGGTGATTATTATCAAATAGGTGTGTATTACCCTCTTCAAAGCTAGAAACCTGTAAAAGAAAGCTGGCAATGGCTAGTTCTTCACCTGGGATGTCTCACAAGTCATGCCCTCTCTAATATTAGGTTTGTAGTTCATATTTGTGTGACTGGCTAAAGAAGTTGAGAATGTCATATTGTGCTGTTGTCCTTTTTCTTCAGCCTTACACACACACCACCCCCAGTATAATGAACCTGATGCAGGTAAAGCTAAATAGGCAGTTGCAATTCAGTGAATAAAGGGTCTATGATTTTATTATGAAATTATGAAAAAGAAATAGTAGTTATTAGGATAAAACACAAAAAATAGCTTTAGAAATTTTAAAAATTGTAATGTGTCTAAATTTTAATAAATGCTTTCTTGAGACACTGTTCATAATATACATAGGGAAGCATGATTCAGACCTGTCTGTAGAGTGTAGAATGGATGGATATCTGGTTAACTACAAGGGAGAGCTACACCTGACCATTATTTGTGAAGACCTTGAATGTGTAAGAGTTTCCTGCATAATTTAAATTAATTGCCTAGGAAGAGGACAAGAAAAACCCTAATGCCACAAAAGTGAAGTGAAAACTTGAATGTAGCCCAGCCCTTCCTGGTCCATTTCTGTCCCTCATCCCAACACCACTAGACTGCAGTGGGGTCTGTAAACAGATATGTGGGGAGGAACAGACCCTTTGCTCATGTGAGCCTGGTACTAAGTAGAAAAATTTGTCATTCCCATTAGCTCTGAGGTACTTCAATCTTCCAGTAGTGGTAGCTCATAAAGACACAAATTCTGAACATGACCTTTTATCTTTAGAAACCTCTTTTTGACCAGTGAAAACATTAGCCCTCTAGGACCCGTGTTTCTTCTGCAAGAACAATGTCATGCTATTTTGGCTAAACAACAGTACAGTTGTCTGTGTGTCTGGCCACCATCGAGGAAGAGAAAGAGGGTGGTCTTTAAATAAAGTTTCCTTTTGGAGAGCTGTAAGGAGGCTTAAGTTTAGCCTTCATCTGTGTGCTGTGTGCCTGCCCCTAAAGAGATGTGTATTTAAATGCCATTCCTTCTTTCAGGATAGGAACACCCAAACTCAAAATGCCTCACTGAATTCTGAACCCTGAGCCAGCTCTCAGCTGCTGCTGCTGGGTTTAGGATCATCTAAATGGATGATAGGAGGTACCCAGCAAACTTCCAATATCTGGTCCCAGTGACTGGAGCCCATCTCGAGTACCCACCTACTCCTAGACTGAAACGGCAGCTGGCATCAGCTACTCAACCAATCCAATTTACTTTCAATCACACCATTACTACAACCTCCCTCCTCCATCTGTGTAAACATATGTCTTTGTTAAACACCACCATTTGTACAGGATAAAAATTGTCAATGCTGACAAAAATGCCCCCACATAATGCTGTTGTGATTGCAATGTTGTCCTTAAGCTGATTTTAAAGAAGTCTGTGAGCTGATCAACATCTTCCACTGCTATTAGTGGGAAACTTTCTTTGATAGGAATAAATAATGTAAAAAATGTGTTTATTTCATCCATGGGAGATGTGAACTCACTTTCCTAAGACTAAGCTCTTATGAGCCACTTAATAATTATTAGTAGCAGTTTGCAGTGCCACAGTAATACCTCTAAGCAAGGCTGTTCCATGAATAGTTTTTCCTAATAATAGTGTCTTGGCAGGAACATATTCCCTTCATACTTTTCTGAAGCTGGCCCTTAAATCTGGCAGGCAAAATTACAAATCTGAAGAAAGTTACTGGTGATTGCTCCTTGCACCAGCTTTTAAGAAATGACCAGTAATGGCCTCCATAAAGGAATTTTCCTTTTTTCTGTGGCAGAGTGCAGTACTACTAGGACTGTCCTACAAGGTACTGAATTCCAGCATAATCAAGGGCCTCCACTCTCTTAACCCCAGAATTACGAAATATTATAAAGTGGATGGTGTATCTGTTTACACAATGAAAGTTGGTGTGTGAGACATCAAAAGGCAAAACTAAGAACCAAATTTGTCCCCTGCCAAGGGGAGAACTGCTCAACAAACTGGACACCCACCAAAATTGTGAGGTGCTTTTTGCTGGGCCATCTTGCAAAATACTGGCTTGATCAGCATGAAACAGGGAAATTGGTTTGGGTTCTGTGACCTGAGCTTCTTGGCTGTTCAGGACCTTAACTCCAGATGCTTAAAATTAACAGTTTCCTTCATAGAAAAAAATAAATCCAAGGATGTTGGGAGTTCCAGTCTTGGTGCAGTGTCTATCAGCACAGAGTGTGAGATCCTTAACCAAGTGTTTTTTTTTTTTTTTTTTTTGTACAAACCCACTTCTAGTGCACACTTTGTTCCTTGTTTTTGCTCTTATTACAATACTCTTGTTGTGATCATCAT
Organism: Sylvia atricapilla; assembly: GCF_009819655.1. Taxonomy (NCBI): domain Eukaryota; kingdom Metazoa; phylum Chordata; class Aves; order Passeriformes; family Sylviidae; genus Sylvia; species Sylvia atricapilla. The sequence continues at coordinate 117,958,158 of NC_089140.1, read as the reverse complement.
TGTAGTCTTTCATCCATTCAGTCCTTATAATACTAAATATGGAAATGTAGTTCCCACAAGAAACTGGACTTAAATTCCCTAAGGATTCAAACCCAATAATATTGTTTCTTGCTTGTTTTATCCTGCTGTTTGGATATGCTAGAGTGCAGTTCCATGCTTTGTTCCCATAGTTTCTGCAGCAGTGAGGATTAGAGTTGCTTGTTTTTTAATGAAAACTGTGACTTTGTAGAATTGCTTTCCTAGCAAATTAGGGCTTTGCATCAGAAAAACAAAACAAACCAGAAAGTTGAAACAGTTTTCCACCCTTCCTATTTTGCTAATTCCTCACCAGCCTCAGCTTCATTCTGCTGTTTCATGTGACCTATTCCTGTTTCCCTGGCTTGGTGGGTTTGAAGCATTCAGAGTCTTCTGGATTGTTTATGTTTTGCTTTGTTTTATTTTGCCTGCTTTGCTTGCCATAACTCTGCATCTCACTTTTCAAGCAGGCAAAGCAGAATAACAGGGCAGAGAGTTTCTGCTCCTTTGGGATTTGGTAAAGAGAAGTATTTGAATCAAGTTGGAGAGACCTGACGGAGCAGCACAGGGCCAAGATATGAGGGGGCTGTTAGTAAATCTCACCCCATACATATTCTGAAATCACAGAAATTGATTCTGGGATATGAAGATTATCCAGAGAAGCTATGTCACCTCTCCTCCTGGATGATTCTTGTATAAATGAAATATGGGATATCAGGAAAGTCCTTTATTCTCTGTTTGAAAGTATTGATCTCTCCTCCTGCCAGGGGCCTGGGTGGCTGCTTGTGCAACCCACTAGTGCAGGCGGGAGGGAGGAAGGACTCCTGGACTTCTACTACCGCCAGTTCAGGTATTCTTGGTAGTTGGTGGTCTGGCCTTATTTCCCAAGCTGCTGCTTAGTGATTGATGACTGTGTAAATGTTATGAAAGTTCTAAAGAGGCACTTTTTAAAGGGTACTTCTGATACAAAGGGAAAACTCTCCCTGCCTCCTCTTCTGGCTGGGCTGATGCTCCACCTCCATCTCAATGACCACGCTAAACCTCCCGCATGAAGGGGCAATGGGAAGAAGGGGCTGGCTGACTCCCCACGTAAGCAGATGCTTGTAGCATCGTCTAGTTTACTGAACCTTTAGAGTCCTAAAGTCCTAAAAGAACTGCATGGCCACGCTGGTCTCCTGCTGCATGGGAAGAAACTTTAGGAAGAAACTCCACTTGTATTTCACCCCAGGTGTTTGCACATCTTCTGTCTGCTGCTGCCTGTGCCCATTCCCGTTACTCATGGAGCCATGTCAAACACCAGAGTTGTACCCTGGGCCTCAGCAATGCCACTGAGGGCTGTTCCCCTTGGCTGGCAGTTGGTACTGCCAGCTCTGAGAAGATGTTCTGTCATCCTGTCAAAACCACTTCTGCACATTAAGAAAGATGGAAAGCCGGTAAGTCACAGAATCACAGGTTGGAATAGACCTCTGAGATCATTGAGTCCAACTTGTGACCGAACACCACCTTGTCACCTAGACCATGGCAAAGCGCCGTGTTCTATCTTTCCTTGAACACCTCCATGGATGGTGACTCCACCACCTCCCTGGGCAGCCCGCTCCAATGTGTCATCACTCTTTCTCTATAACATCTTCCTAATGTCTAAGCAGAAGCTCCCCTAGTTCAGCTTAAGACTGTGACTCCTCGTGCTCTCTACCTGCCTGCGAGAAGAGGTTGAAGTTCCCCGGGCTACAACTTTCTTTCAGGGACTTGTAGAAAGCAATAAGGTCATCCTTGAGCCTCTTTTTTTCCAGGCTGAATACCCCCAGCTTCCTCAGCTCCTGGCCTTGTGCTGCAGACCGCCCACCGGCTCGGTTTGTGTCCCCGGGGCGCTCGGGCCCGCGGTGCGGGTGCGGTGCCGCCTGTTGCGGGCCGGGCGGGGCCGGGTGCGCAGCGGGGCGGCGGCACTAGATGGCAGCATGGACGTGCCGATGGCCGGGAGGCGGCAGCGAGCGGGAACCAGACACGGAGCGGGAGACGGAGCGAACCAGACCAGGGAGCGAGAGAGCGGGCAGCCCCCGGGGGATGCTGGCACCGCACCCCCCGCCGGGGTGCGAGGCTGTAGATGTCTTCTCGTCTTTTGACTCCTTTGGAATTTTTTTTTTTCTTGTTTGTTTCTTTTAAATGCATTCTTTCACTTTTCTGCCCAACTTTGTGTGGTTTTCATAGACAGAGAATTACACTTTCTTTGTTCTCGTATGGATCTCATGCTTATATTTCTTCAGTTTTTTATTTTCTTCAGTTTTTTTATTTTGTTCAATGTTTTATTTTGTTTTATTTTGGTTTGGTTTGGCATTTTTTAGAAGGACTCCTGGAAGTGAGTTTTGTCTCTAAATAAAGACCACTGTTTATTTTTTTACAATTAATTTATTCATAACTGCATATAAAGCGCTACAGACGATCTTAATGACCCATGAAATAGAATGGATAGTGGGTTTTGCACGTCTGTGTGTAAATATTTGCAGATTTATGCTCTGTGTGCTACCTGCTTGAGTGACAGAAGTCCTGAGCTGATCTACCTGACAGCAGTGCAAGCACAGGATAACTTAATCCTAGTTTTATCCCAAATGTGACACAAATCAGAATTCAGCCCAGGTTCTTTGCAAATAAATGCCCCCTTCTAGGTCATGCTTTGGTTCCAGAGCAAGAGGTGTTCCTTTTGGTTCAACCTCCAGACCCACGTTTGAGCCAGGCCCAAGATGCTGCCAAGGAGTTTGTAGGTTTGTAGGTTTAGTTTGCATGAGCAGTCACAGGGGCTGATGGCTGGCTCTCAGACCTGCCCAGCACATGGCTAAGGCTGCTGTAACAGGTTTTCACCCAATGCCCCATCGTTGTTGTCCCTTCTGGCTGACTTTGGAGTACAAGAATGTAAGCAGTGCCTCTCTTCTTCATCTATTCTGGTGTTTCTCATGGTGTTTCTCATGATACATGCTGGAAGAACGTCCATCTAAATGAGGAATTAGTGAGAAGCACAAAACAGTGTTTCCTGGAAGTGGCTAAAGTTTTGTCTCGGTGTGTTTATTTTTCTTTCGGACTGTGTTGTGCCTCATTCAGCACTGGGAGCAGGGATGGCAGCCTGCCCCTTCCCTTCCTAGAGAGAGCTGATTCCCCTGCAAGGATGGTGCTGGCACCACGAGTGCCTCCTGGCTGCTGTGGCTCTGGGCTTGGTCCATGGGTGTGTGGGAGGTTGAGTGAGGCAAAGGAGAGGTCTGCACCCTTTAGCTGTGCTGGCACACATAAAGTTAGGCCCAGGTTAATGCAGCCAAAATTTGAGCTCCAAGTTTCTTCTTTAGAAAGCGATGCCCTTCCACTCTGTCTGGCTTAGCTTCTAAAAATAGAGGAATTAACTGTGAAATTAGAGGAAACTAGTGCCTCTGTTGTGGAGACAATCAATACAGAAGGGGCACAAAACCACATTTTAGTTTAGAACCTAGAAGATCTTTTTCACAATGCCCTGTATGCACTTTATTCCAAAGGACAGAAAGCAGAGACAAGTATTTTTTCCCTTTTGTAGGCTCTATATAAAATGTATCACTGGAAGATCAGTTGACTTGGTGGATATGGATGCATGTATGCGTAGGAGAGAGAAATGTTGTGCATATTCGTTCAAAAGGCTCTTCTTGTTACCTGAATGTTTCTGAATAGACAACAGCCTGTTTATAGACTTCTTCCTGCCACCCACAGTGCATATTCATTACCATAATCTATGTTATATATAAGTAAAATTTCATAAAATTGCTGCAGGTCTAAAGGCTTTGATATTTTAGCAATGTGGAATACACAGGACACATGGGCATGGGTATTTCCCTCATGGGACATTCCCAACAGAAATCAGCTTGGTATGTGCTCACATCTGCTGGTCAAGAAGACCTGCCCACAGAAATTTCAGGAGTAGCTTTGTGTTATGGTCCTATCTGATCCTGTGTCAGGCTCTGGCTGTAAGTGCAGCTGAAGATGTTAGTGTAAAGTCTACTGATGTTTGTGTCATGATTAAATTCCCTTCTCACATCTCTAGGATACTTCCTTGAAAAGAGTCTGACATATTAGTAGAATGGACTGCTTTAAAACTAGGAGTCCCATGAGTGAAAATAAAAAATAGAGATTGAATAATGTAATTTAAAAGTGGATGATGATACCAGTATTCCATAGAGAGAGAAGCAATAAATGAAAATTGTGGGTGTTACTGACTATGCTACCAAATATTTTCATACCAATTAAAATGTATTGCCACTAGAGATGTTTTCTTCATAATATGAGACAGAAGTACAAATACTGACTCAGAAAATGACAGTGGGGAAATGAGCTTGTGCCACAACAGATGTATAACAGGAGAGAGGCACGTATAGCAGAGTGATTCAGAAAAGAAAAAAAAAAAAAAAAAAAAAAAAAAAAAAAAAAAGGGCACAGGATTGCTTGTTATGGAAATGGCAGAATTTGAGGTTTCTCTTGTGGGGACAGAAAAGAGAACTTCTCCTGGCAGCCAGTCAGAAAAGAGAATTCACTCATTCACTCTAGGCCTTTAGAAATGTTCTAAAAGGCAAGGCCTCATGGCAAGCCTAGATGGTATGATCCTGTGACTTAGGCTGAGTGCAAAACTCGAAGTTGTTTTATCTTTTCAAAGTAAGTCAAACACAGTTGTTCTATGAAAACCTCCCAATTTACTATGGAGTATTTAATCCAAAATGAGGTTTGCAGTTTAAAGCTCAAGACTTGGAAAATCTCCTGTGACTTTTGTTCATACAGTATGGACAAAATCAAAATTAACAGTATGGACATAATCAAAAGGAAATTTGGGGGGGTCTGAATTCCACTTGGCTTCAATTGGACATGTTTCCAAGGTGCACTCGTAGAGGAAAGAATATGTTCATGTCAGCCTCTGTGTTGTCCTCTTCACAGCGTACATTCAACAGTTCAGTGCACAAAGACTATTAGTTCTTTGTTTTTGCCTCTTGCTGTCATACTAGTAAGATGAAGAAGCAACAGTGGGAACTGGAAATAGGAACAAGCTATTGAAGAGAGGCATTTTGTGAATCCAGAAGCAAAATGAGCATGCTTTCATTAATATTTTAGCAATCTTTCTCCAATTAAAATAATGCTATAAAATATCATAGATCCAACATCTGCTGAATCTTCATTAGTTTAATTGTTACAGTTAGATTTCATGGAATTTTAGTGGCAACACAAAACAGAAGTACAGGGAGTGCTTTTTCTACAAATACCTTTGTGCAATAGAAACTTGTGCCAATTTCCTAATGGTCTTTGTGCTATTACTTTAGAATTAACTCTTGTTGCTTCTTCTGTCTCCAGGTAGAGAAGTTCTTTGTTGTGGACAGTAATTTTTGGTTGGTGATCCCAGGGCTAATGCTCCGTGTTGTACCTGCGTGACTTAGGGAAGTCATCCAATGTTTCACCCTTGAGCTCTGAGCTGAGCAAAAGAAGGCATGAGGTTTTCCCCCTGGGTGGTTAATGACAGTGTTCCAGACTGGATGCAGCTGCAGAGGGAGTTGGATGCTCTGTGCCGTCTCAGCTGAGGTACACACACCAAACAGAAAAACACCAGTTGGAGGGGCAAAGCCCCTTGCAGCAGTGATCCCATTAAGACCACACACACCAAAATGAGCACATACTTTTATAGCTATGCAGAACCTGTGTCAAGTCCCCAGACTTGTGCCTGAGGATTTATTAAAGGTTAATCTATGTCAGTTTTTTTGTTTCTTCCTCAAATCCCTGCTAATTGGATCAGACCAGTCTTAATCTTCTTCTCTACAATTGACCCTTGAGATGATTAGACACACTAGTTACTTGTAGAGACAAATCTTTTAAAGAGACTGCACCACTAGCGACCTCCATAGGAAATATCCCTCCATTTATTATCCTAAATGGCTATTTAGTGTCTAACAGGGACAAGAAAATCGTGATCTTGGCACTGAGGAACACAAATTCCATTGGTGCAACTGTGTACCCTTCATGTTGTGAGCAGAGGAAAAGAAGGATGATCACACAGCTCTCTCAGCCTTTCCCTCCTTTTTTATCACTCATGTCTTCCTCGCACCAGAAGTTCCAGAAATTGTGGTGTTAAGGTATTCTTGCGAGTTAAGGTAGAACAGATGGGCTGAGGTCTGGAGATCCAGACCAAATCAAGGTGTCATGAGAAGTCAGAGGAAAGGGGAGATGAATATCTACCACTGGGTTATTTAAGGAGGCAAAGTCAGTGAATCAGGATACCTCAAACAGTGTTAAAGATGACAGGATGATTGTATCTGTCAAATCCCAGCATTATTATGTTCAAGAATGCTTGGTTAACTTAATGTACAGTCAGCTGCAACTTGGAGAAAGGGAAGGGAGGGTCATTAGTTGCTGTCAATTCTCTCTAGACACACTTAATTTCGCTATCAGGATCAACTGTTTTGTCACAGTTTCCTCTTAGAATAGCCTGTGAGGTTCAAGGGTGCTACTCATGGAGTATCAAAGCAAATACATGGAAAAGAACATCAAACATTGCCAAAAATAGGAACAGGAAGTTCAGCCTTATGGAGCTGCACAGTAGTGGTATACAAAGAAATGTCAGAAAAGACAAAAGGTGGTGCTTTAATACATTTCTGATCAGTGCACCACAATCCAACTGCATATCTGCAACCATTAAAATATATAAACACCTTAAAACAGTGTGGAATCAAAAGAAACTTAAACTGACCTTTGCACCTGGGAGACAAGGAGATGCCTGGAACAGAGGATGGGATATTAACATACAATTATTGCTCCTTTTGCTAACTTTGTGCCTGGATGAAAGAGATTCCCAGAATACCAGAGTCTCATTAACTGCTTGCTGATAAGCTGTCTGACTGCTTGCTTCTCATTCGGCTGCGAGACAATTCGTTTCCCACTGCTTGGCTTGAAATGCTGAACAGTTGAGCTTATTCATTTTTATCAATATACCACCAGTGGCCTGAAGACCCTTTCCCTCAATACCTTCTCTTTTCAGAGTCTTGACGAATGCTGCTGCTCTGGCTTGTGCAGCCATGCATCACAGGGTCAGAGGTCTTGGGCTCACATAGGGACAGGATTTTAATAAACATGGAAAGCAACACTAGGCTGTCAGCAGGTGGTGTGCCAGTGTGGAGTTGAGTAAGGAATAAAACAAGTGAAACCCTTCAGGTTTAGATTCTTCATAACCCTTTGCAAAAGCAGAAATAGAACCAGTATCTTGGTTGACAAGCTACACCGTGGAAATAAGTAGTATGCACATGCACGTGTGGTTCCTGGTGTAGTAATCCAGACCTGATCTGCACAGTGAAGACTTTCATGCAGCACACACAGATCTCATAGCTGTGCCTCTAATAGGTAGAGTGTTGGACCACTTGGTTGAAGAGTCCTGTGTATGTGTCATAATCACATAAGTTAAATTCAGCTAACTGCTTGTAGAGCTGTCAGCCTGAATGCTCTTGAAATTAAGCTTTCACAGTTTGCCATCTGGGTCCTGTATGAAGGCAAAAATGTTTCCCATCTCTAGTACCATGTATTAAGAGACAAAAATTGAAGTTTTCTATACACCTGCCAAGCCCACATCTTGGTACCAATTATGGTTAAGAGTTTTCTTGGAAAAACATCCATATTACAAAAATGAGTCTTTTTGATAGTGTACTGGATGCATTTAGTTTAGAAGTTTATGTTATTCATGACTGGAATTGCATGCTTACCTTCATAACTGTAGTCAAATCTTGATCTCTTTACTTATTCCTCATTCAGGCAAGAATCCCATTCACCTAAGTGGTCTGAAGTGGCTGGTAACTGTCCTACTCACCCCTGGTGAGGCACCTCTGGAGTCCTGTGTCCAGTTCTGGGCTCCTCAGTACAAGAGAAACATGGAAGCTCTGGAGCAGGTCCTACAAAAATGGGTTACAAAGATGAACAAAGGTCTGGAGCATCTCTCTTATGAGGAAAAGCTGAGGGGGCTGGGACTGTTCAGCCTTGGGAAGAAACAAGAGAAGGAGGCCCTCATCAGTATGTACAAGCGTCTGAATGGGGAATGTCAAGAGGATCTGGGATCTTGGTGGTGCCAAAAATAAGACAAGAGGCAATGGGCAGAAACCGATACACAGAAAGTTCCACTGGAATATTGGGAACCACTTTACTATGTGGGTGGGTGACTGTGCACTGGAACAGATTGCCCAGAAATTCGTGGAGTTTCCCTCTCTGCAGATATTTAAGGACCATCTGGATGAAATCCTGTGTCATGTGCTCTGGGATGACCCTGCTTGAGCAGGGAGATTGGACCAGATGACCCACCGTGGTCTCTTCTGAGCCACAGAATATGACCCATTCTGTGGTTCTGTGATTCAGTATTTAACCCTCCAATCATTAGGATACAGTTGCTGATGAGATTTAATTCAGTATGGCTTGGCCCATAGTGGTGATTTTAAATGACCTTAAGAATAATGTAAGATGACTTCTGTGAGTTTTTGAGAGGAATGTTTTGCATCTGGTAGAATAATAGCATTTTAAAATACATGAGATGATTGGTAAGTGTTTTGTTCAAATTGTAACTGTTCTTCTTCCATTATAGATGAACTAATGAAGAGTCCTGTGTTTGTGTTGATTGTCACAAACTCTAACTTCTTGAGATTGCAGGAAGAAGGGATCTCTTCACAGCCCTGAAGTATAGAGGCAGGAGGTGGCTGCAATGGAGCATTGTATAGCATCATGCAATCCTGTTCATAACTGTGTGCCTAGATGAATGAAATTTTCAGAATATTAGTGTGTCATTAACATAACAACAAAAGGTGGCTAGTTAGGAGGCTGACTATAGTCACTGGAGAGAATTGGAGTAATAAATTTCTGTTCCTAAGTTATAACCACAGATTTATCTCTGAAGGGTGAAGTGTGCATCTTGCTTCACTTCAAGCTACCCTAGTCCCTCCTCGCAGACCTTGAAACCTGGAAGTCCTATAACCTTGGTATAGATAGATGGGAACCAGATAAACGAATGGATGGTTAAAGACACATTTATTTCCTGATTTTGGTTGTCTTATGGCTGTGTGATGTTAAGGTAGAAGTTACTTTTCTGCGTGCCAGTACACAGCACTGACACTTCTCTCTTTCTCTAACAGTGGTGCCACATCCTCTGCATGACATCAGGGCCCTTCTAAAGGCTCATCTCTCTCTGTTTCAAGCATCTAAAGATACTGAAACTGTGGTGGGTGCTGGGGTGTTGTGCACTTAATGATTGTATACTGGAGATATTTTGATAATTCTGCAAGGGACCTCTCATTTTTCGTTAGTGAGTTTGTTTGTTTTATTGTAGGGGTTTTTTTTGGTTTTGTTTGTTTGTTTAGTTTTTGAAATTAAAACTTGACACTGTGTACCTGAACCATAGCCCTAATATAATAAATGGTAATATCAGCAACTATGGTTTCATGAGAAGAGCTACAGCTCTAAAGGTCTCTAACACATCAGCGATGGTTCTTACAGATATATTTGCATCTGGGGGAGATGCATGAGTATTTAGTTGCACATTTGTGTCTTTGCTGCTTACAGCATATTGATAAACACTTGTCTATTTATTAGCAGAATCCAGTTTTAAATCTAAAAGGGAAAAAAAGCAACCAAGGCTTATGTGCTTAAACTTTCTGTGCTTAGGAGCAAAGAAACATACAATCAGAAAAAAAGGAATCAACTTATGAATGAGTTCTTCATTTAAAAATAAAGCAACATCATTGCATAATTATATTTTTAATTATTTGACTAATTATTGACTAATTGACTGTAATATATGAAGACAGTGTTAACAAATCATGGCTTTGGGAAATGTTTACTTTCAGGATCAGTATAACATGTATTTGCACAAACAGTAATGCCAAATTGAAACATCTAGACTGCCTCAAAGCTGGATGTGGTTGGTAAAAATAGGAAGTGAATCTCAGTTGGTTTCTTTAACTTTTTCTTCTTCAGAAAATTCTTAAAATCAAAAGACTGGGAAAAAGAAGAGTTTTGATTTTTCAAATGAGTATATTTTTTCAGAAATTATTAAGGTATTTTTTCCACATCCATTTCTGCATTTTTTCTAAAATCCTTTGAGTAGATGACATAAAATACTGTGACACCATTCACCTCTTTTCTCTAGTGGAATATTTCACTGGGGTTATTATCACAACTATTTTGCTATGTTCAATGAAATTAACATTGATTCCATTTGTTGAATTCATATGGAGACTGCAACTGCACTCTGCCTTATTACCAAATGAGTACAGTTTGCCCTTCAATAATTCTCTAAACTCTCAAATGCCTGGGAAATAATATGCTGGAGTGTTACCCAACTGTGACTGAAGCACCATTTGTGCGAAGTGTGACAGTGCACGAATGATATTCCACAATAAAAGTTCAAATGACATTAATCTTTCACAGAGGATCATTGACTGGGAAGATGCCTCAAATACAAAATAAAGACACTGTGGCTCCACTTCACATTATTTCTGAGCAGTTTCTCTGTATCTGTCCTTTGCAAACATGCACATCAATTATTCTGTTATATACCTAAACATAGCCAATGAGAAATTTAAAAAATGTAATAAATTATATAATTTCTGCAACTGCATTAACGAAAATTTTACATTTGCCTTTGCATGTAGAGAAATCCTCTTGGCAGTGGTATCATTAAGAATGTAGTGGCAGTGTAATCCACCCAGTTTCAGTGCTTGAGGATGATGGTGTATAACTCATTTTGTGGTTTGGTTTCCTTCTGCCATTTTGTATTACAGCCATTCCTCAGCTGAAAAAGACACAGGCTCTGACCACTGTTGCTTTCTCACTTTGTATGATCCAAGTACAGGAAAGAGAAAACAGTGCTCTCTAAACGGACATTTAAATTTACATGGAGATTTAAGTTGTATGAGTCTTGGAAATGGGAGGAATGACCTTTGAGGGATTGTGAAATTTGCTGGTAGGAATACAGGACTGGGAATTTTTTGCAATAGAACCCAAAATAAAGATGCTTGACTCTAGTCAGAAGGCAGTAGAAATCAGAAGGTTTTATTTACAATTCATTCATTTGTAACATGCTGCACTAAGGAGGCATGTTATTGGTGCATAGGACTGACACCTCTCCCATTGGCTAAGTAACAGAAATAGCAAACAACCCCTGTTGTTATGGGAAAGGAATATTGTTTGCACAAGGTTGTTCTGGGAAAAAGCAAACTGTTGAAAAGTTTCCTGTGGGAGGAGCTAGCAATTCTCAGGCTCAGAAAATATCGGGTCCACGCGAGTTTGCTTATTCCACTTTCAACCACTTCTGTTTTGCTTATTTGATTTTTGTCCTTTGGCTGTGTTGTCTCATGTTTTCCTTCCCTCCCTGGGGAACTGATGGTAAAGAAGAGCATTGTCTCTGGCACCACGCAAGTAATTGAGAATCAGTTACTCAATACTTGTGCAATTTTGTAGTAAAATTTCCTGAAAACTGTCTTTCAGTGTCCAGTCTTGACCTGAAGATCTGAATTAGTGGGGAAAATGTAGACCAGTGAGGCTGTGATTGATCCTACAGCACAGATATCAGCCCATTTTTTTCCTTCCCTGATTTCCATGATTTGTTTAGCAGGTTATCATTGAGCATTCTACACTTTTTTGGAAGCCAAGACTCCATCTAAACCCATCAGCATCTTCAGAAGCCAGAATTCACCTTTCGTGGCTGTGATTTTTGCTGGAAACAGGGAGAATAAATCCAGTTCCTGCAAGAGGACAGGCTGTTTGGGTCCAGCAGTCCCTTGCTCAGTTTCTCAGGGCATGAACAGGGAAACAGCCCCTAGGGACCAGTGGAATCCCATCCTCATCTAGGACTAAAAATTGATTTACTTTTTCATTTATCAGCAAGGAAATTGCTTTTTTTGGGCTGTGATGAACCAACCTTCTGACATCATGTCATAGATTAATTGCAAAAGACCAGAAGGGATTGCTATGACCATCTAATCTGCCTTCTTGCATAATGTAGACCTTTGGACTTTTGCTAAATAACTCACACCTGAAGGCCAGTGTATCCCCAAGGAAAACAGCTAGTCATGATTTTATTGCCAGAGCCCACTGCTGCTCTTAGCACATTTTCCAATTAACTGTCTGTTAACTATTTTGTGGTCTTTTCCATGTGTGATGTGTTAATTTAATTTTCTTTTTTTTTTTAATCAAGAGCTAATGAAGTAACTTCCTCTATGCCATCCATGAGGAGGAGAGTCTCTCAACGTTGTCTGCTTCCTGCTCCAGGAGACTTGATATTTTTATTTTGAATTGTTGAGGGCCATTGAGTGACAGCAACCATGAATCAGACCTTTTTCACTTCTTCTGGATGGTGCAGGCTGGTTCCCCCTCTTTTCTCTGGTGCTATGAGTGCTGCACAGAAGCGCACAAAACAAGTCGTAGGGAACAAAAAAAGGCATAGTTTTAAGGGAGGAAGCATTCTCTCCTAGTGTGTAACCTGTACAGCCAGGTACTCCCAGGGAAATGGGATTTTAATGGGGTTGAAGCCCTCAGTCTGAAGCAGAGTTTGGGTTTTAAGTCTCCTCTTCCTGGCTTTGGGGATCTGCCACCGTGTTGTGCAAAGGCAGGGAATCCCTGTGGCTGCTCAACCCGTCAGAAGAATGCCTGAGCTCCTGACTCCTCTCAGCAGGCAGTGGTGTGAATTGCATCAAGCTCCTGTGCAGGCCTGCTAGGAATCACTGTTTCCTACCAGGTGGAGGTTCCCGTGTTTGGGAAACCTAGAGGACCAAGGGGAGAAAAAAGACATTTGGTGACATGAATCAGATTCCCCACAGACCAGCTGAGGAGCCTCTGCTTCCAGGTCATCAGGCTGGGACAAGACATTTGATTTTCAGGTGTTGCAACCCTCAATATGGAGTGCCTAAAGTAGAACATCAGAGGATAGTCCATGTCTTCCTGGACTCCAGTGATTCTGGAGTGGTTCTGCAGTAATAGCTGTGAGATGTCTGCTAGAGCAGGACAGCTCTGGGAGCCAGATGAAGGAAATCACAGAGCAAAAACACAAGCAAGGGGATGTAAGAGTAATGGCCAGATTTTCCTGGGCATCTGCTCTTCATGCAGCTGAGTCACTCCCCCTGTGAGGGCTTCTGCTTACCTAGGAGTTGTGGTGGTGCATCTTCTGTTTATTTATTGGTAAGGACCATCTCTGCCCACACTCTATAGTCAGCTGTATTTGCTGCAACAAAGATTAATAAGCTACCGGGTGATGAGTAAATATTTAACAACATTTTTCTTTGCTTTGCTTTACATGTAAAATAAATATATTTGCAGAATATTCATTTTCCCTAGGTCTGGCAGCTTCCTAGAGTCTTTCACTTTTGACTTTCAGCAGATATGTTCATATGCTGTATCTAAAAGGATGGTGATGCAATCTTTATGTTTTGCACATAGCAAACATTATGTTTCATCCTCCTTTGAGAAAATCCCTTTCTGAGGTTTAAACTAAATGTGTCTCATCTTCATATTCAGTATGGCTCCACTTATGCTGCATCTTCCAAATTATGCTAACCCTTGTGTGCCTTTTTTTAGTAGGATTTCTCAAGGATTTTTCAAGTTCCATTTTGTTAGTAAAAAAATTTATTAATGAAACAAAAGGCATTCCTTTCAGGGATTAAAATATTGATGATTTTATCTTAATCCTTATGTTTTAGTCAACTGCTGAATTCTTTGTTCTCTAGATTCTTCCTCTACACCTGACTATCTTCTTCAGGAAGAAACACATCAAACAAACTATTCTGAATGTGCCTTGAAAAAGACCTTGTAAGAGACACTTGTTTCAACTTCTGAGGAAATTATTGCCCAGGACTTTATTTGGCCTTGCCACTGCTAACTAGACTTTAACCTTCAGCTGCTGTATTTGCCACTTTTCTTCTTCTGAGTCTTCTTCAGCTGAATTCCTTAGTGAGCTGGTGGCAGTTTACTGATTCCCATTGCAGACTGGTATTTGCTGAGATTGCAGGTATCTATAACCATAATTGGGTCACAAGTTTAAAATTACGACCATTGTACCTTTGTTAACTACCTCACTTTTATAAAAAGCAATTTGAAAGTGTAACATCCATCTAAGGATAATAAATAGGATAGCAATAAATCATATTCTGTGCTTGACCTGCACTAGTAACATGACTATGGTGGAGGATATGCTTCCTATTTTTCAGAAAGAAAACAACAGTTTTGGGAGCTTGATGATTCACATTTCAATACCATATTTCACCTGATAATCATAGTCTTTCTTAACTCTGTCCTTAACAGATAAAAGCAATCTCTGTCCTCTGGATTTAATAGTATGGTGTAACTAGTTTGCAAGTGGTATTCAACCACACTGTAACTTTTATTAAGTGGCACAGTCATTCCTGTTAAGTTCCGCCATTCTTATCAGTTACTTCTAGCTATTTGTTTTCTGAATCCTTCAATTACCCTACAAAATCTTCTCAGGGTCACCTCAGTAGGGAAGGGGTGGATGTGTGTCCCTTTTTGCGCTTTCTGTCTCCCTACTCGCAATGTACTCAGTAAATATGATATTTTTCTTTTATTTTCCAGGGGGAGCAAAGCAAAATGATTGGTGCTTCCAGTCTCTTGAGTAGCAAGCAAAATATCACAGAAAACTTCTTTGCACTAATGCAGGAGGAGAACAAAGCTTTTGAACAAAAGACTGAAATTCCATCTGTCATTTCCACCCACTACTAAATCTACACAAGACTGAACTTTTATCCATCTGAGCTGAACGCAGTGATATCTTACTGTGGTTCCACTGACCACTGCAGGGCATAGACCTGACTTTTTAGCTTTTTGAAACTGTTAACATAGATTTAAGTGCAGCAGAGGAGGCATGAAGCCATGAATGTTTTACTGGAGAGCTCCAGATCATCTCTCAGGAGGTGAGTACAGTGCCATCACTTAAAAGATTAACCTCCTATCTCTACAACAGCAATTACGACAGGAACGGCCTTATTAGGTAAAACATATTAGATAAATTTAAACTCTAACTCTATTGATAAATTCATTCAGTAAAGCTGACCTCATGGCTCCCAGGCTACATGGAAAAATCTGTAGTCTTTGTTCTTCATGCTGAGGGATTATCGCCCTAATGAAGGATTAGTGAGTGTCCACGTGACTTAAAGAGCATATTAAGAACGTGTCTGTTTTGCAAACATCTAACCCTGCCATGTACCATACAATCTTCGGGGTCACTTCAAAAATCAAACTCAATGAAACATGTGTCTCTTCCCTTTCCTAGGAGGAATTTGCTAAGCAATCTTTCCTCTGAGGCAACTTCTTCCAAGAGTCTTATTTCTAAGCTTGATTTCAGTTCCATTAGGCCCTGGTATGTTGAGCAGGTACAACATTTCTGCAGTAGGGGAGAAAATCGAGAAGAAAGGTTTTTAATATCCAAGTTTTCAAAAGCAGTGATGCATTTTCATAAGTTCTTTGATCTATTTGACTGTCTCCACAATCAGTGCCCATGGAAGCAAGATTTGGCTGTACCTCCCAATAAAATAGTATAATTACAGTGGTAATGCTGGGTTGATGGTTGGCCTTGCTGATCTTAAAGGTCTCTTCCAACCTTGATAATTCAGCAATTTTATGATTCTATGAACTTGGCAGTGCTCAGTGAGTCAAAGCCTATGGTGTCTCAATGTAAAATAAGATATCAAATGCCTTTTTGGTATTCTGGCACCCAAAACTCCACACAGCACACAAGATGAGGCCACACTAGAGTGATGCAGAGTGGGACAATCCCTTGCCTTGCCCAACTAGTGATGCTGTGCCTGATGCCCCCCAGGACAGGGTTTGCCCTCCTGGCTGACAGGGCACTGCTGACTCACATTCAACTTGCCATTGACCAGGATCCACAGGGCCTTTTCTGCAGCGTTGCTCTTCAGGTCACACCTAAGCTGTTTGTCATGAGTAGAAACTTCAGATGATAAGTTTTCCAGGGAAAAAGAAAAATTTAGATGGTGAGGCTGAGAGTCTTCTTGGTGGAGGTGGCAGGGATAGAAAGGCTGGGACATTGATCAGCATAATGTCAGGGAGAAGGTGCATGTGGAACAGGGGCAAGAGGACCTGGAGTGAAGATGTATGTAGTGCAATTACTCTTTTACTGTCATATAACTGATCCCCTTCCCTTGAGAAAAAAGAGCCAGTGTGACAGCAAGAGAAGGGTATACACCCTTTATCTCTGCATCTGATGGAAGGAATCATTTGTCTTTGTCTTCCCGTTGACTTCAGATTTATTCCATCAGCTCTGGTGGAACTGGCATACAAACAGGTTTTAAATGAACTTTCAGAATCTCTTTCTGGGTCTGACAGTGTCTTGCTCTGCCTGTAGGAATAGTAAACCCTACCTGGCAACTGCTTCTAATTGTGGCATTGGGATCGTCTCTTGGCTGATGTGACACAGAAAATGTCATGCAGATATTATGGCTTGAGTGCTGTGTGTTATTTACAGGAGCTTTTCACTGGCCTAATTTATTGTTACCGAGCACTAACATCCCAGCCTGATAGGGAAGGGCTTCAGTTACACAGTCTTTAAATGACTTGCTGAATACCAGACATAAAAGCTGTGCTCATGGAGGTATTTAGGCATCTAAGGTCCATTGAGATTAGTGGCACAGGACGCCTAAACATGAATGTGGGTGTGGCCCATGAGTTTGATAGAAGAGCAAACCAAACCCAATGCCACCTGACTGGAGTTTCTGCTGTGACTATACTGCTGTGACTGCTTTAATCTTGTTCACCTGTTTAGCACCTTGGATTGCTGGAATCCCAGGATGGCTGCACATAACCATGGAAGGATTTGGAGTGCCTTCACAAATGTTGTTCTTTCTCTCAGGAAACACGCCACATGTCTCTGGTTTAGAGGTTGAAGTTATATTGCTAGTGTCTTGCTGGATTTGTGCTAGCATAAATGCCTTTTATAGGGCAGTGAACTGAAAAACTAGAGACATAACAAGTTATAGACCAGTCAAGCTCCAGGCTTCTCCCTATAATTAATTCGTGAGGTGTGAGAATTGCTGTTTGTGTAGGAAGATGTGTGACAGGCCTCCATGCACCATGTGTCTAGTCAAGCCTGTCCATGGTTGGTTTTTCTGGCTATCAGAACATCTGAAAGTTTTTCTTGGTACTCAGTCCCATTGCATGAATATGTCTCTCTGCCTCATCAACTCTATTTCTTTTCAAAACTGATCTTGAAACATATCTTTCCTCCTTTGCCTATGTCTCTTAATTTTTCTTTCCTTCGGTCATTGGCCTTACGACTGAATGGTTTAATTTATTCACCGTGCAATATCTTTATGATGCTGTTTTCTGAAATTTATATCAGATACAAGAGAGTGGACAGTGTTATTTAATTCCATAAGGGGCTTTAGCATGCCATTTCTAAAAAAGGTACTTAAGAAATAAATTCGTGAATCTGCAAAGTACTCACTCATGCAAATAGTTAGATTAAAATTGATGATGTTGCCCATGTGAACAAATTTTTTCAAGCTTGGACCCTCTTGTTTTGTACCTGGATATCTAAGCATCCAAAATGGATTGTCTTCTAAATGTCCTCTTGGAAAGACAAATTTTCTAACAGCTGCTTGATTTATAGCATGGTGTGATTCCAGGAAGGTTTTGTTTTGTGGTCACGTAGGGCAATATTTGCCCCAGCTGACTTTGGGTGTTCTGGGAAGGTGTGTGGTGTGGGGGTTGGTCACTGCACAGACAGCTGCCTTCAGGAGGTAAACCATGCACATTCAAACCTGTTTTTCCCTATGTACTTCAAAAAAAGATTCCTCTGAAACCTGATGTCCTTGATGGCCAGAAAGAAATGCTTTCTGGAGGCTTACTGAGTCTTGGGAGGTCTGCCTCATATTGGCAGAACTTTTCTGTTGTCATTACAGAAAACCTCACATGCTTTAAATTTATTTTAGATCCAATGCTTTTGTAATTTATTGTTCTTTTGTTTAATGTTCCTTTTTTCATTTCTTTTTTTGAGAGTGGCTTTATCTCCTATTAGGTGCCCACTTGTGTCTATAGCAGACTAGAATTACAGGGAAAAAATTACTCATAATTAAACAGGAATAGAAAACACCAAAACTCTGGAGTTTTTTTCTGAGTGCCCTTTCCATGTTAGACCAATCTCAGCTGTGTTAAAATATTCTGTGCTGGCATGTTTCTTCCCCCAGAATATCTCCAGTTCACTAGTCTCGAATTATGACATGTATCCCTGAATATGAAAGCTTTTGGCTGAGCCTGAATAAGCTTTCTGGTAAGACAGATGTTCACTCTTTGGATATGTAATAGAAAACCCATCCAATGTCTCATCAGTACAAAACCGATGATGTGATCCAACTTCAGGTGCTTTGTCTCCTACAGAAACTTTTATATCTATTACCTGGAAAATGGCATGATGATTTCAAATTGGATTCTAGACACCAGTGGAGGCTGAACCCTGATTCACTGACAACACCAAGTCTTTCAATTTATTATCTCCCTGTTGGTCGTGAAGGGAGGCAGGAAAGCAAAAGGAAGATGGAAACCCATCAGTTGTACTGTTTCCTTTTTTGCATCTTTATTTTTCTTAGAGTTTCCCTTGTCCTAAAGCAGACACATGTTTTTTCACTCTGCTGCATGATGGAGGAGCAACTCCATCCGAGCCCCAAAGCATCTCCTTTTCCTGACCCTTGCTTTTTTGTATCTGTTGTCTCACAGGTAACCTGCACTGTCTTAGAACATCTTCTTAATCACACTGATTGTGGTGGCTAAAATGCATCAGAGATGGAAAGATAAGAAGAGAAATTTAGCAGCTCAGAATAATAGATCAGGTACTGCACAGACTTCCCATTTCCCTGGCCAATGAGCCAGATATTTTGTGAACCAGGTTTTGGGGATGGCATCAAGCAATCCATTCAGTTCCTGGGCTGTTGTCTGAAATGATTTTTTTCTCCCATAGCTTCCTATTTTAAGATAACTGTGAAAAAGATGAAGTATTTCTTTACATTTTCAAGTAAAAATATTGAGCAAAGTATGGTTTCCTGAGGTTTAAGCGATCTTACAGTGTCCCTTAAAAAATGAGACCTCTCCTCCAGCAAGCAACAGTGACATAGTGGCACTCAAAAGGATGCTTTAGATGGATGGGCATTTTTGTAGCCTATGGTAGTCCTCACACGAAGATTATATCCAGCCATGACATAGAGGTGTTCTTTAGATAACTTTTCATGAATTCTGCTTTCATAATGACTTGGCAGTGAAAGCTAGTGGAAAGGCCAATTTTAAGAATCTAGGTTCACGTCAGGTAAACTTGTTTTGGAACTGGTATATTTTGCTCTCCGAAAAAAAAAAAAAATCCCTGTTTTGAGCAATACTCTGTGTGTCTTCCGATGCAATCTCATTCAGCTATTCCTTGAAATAGCTCACTGAGGAAAGGAAAATAAGAAATATTTCAATTAGGAGATAAAAATCACAGTAATGGAACAGAGTCATTTATGTGAATACAGTAATTTATGGTGAATACTGTATTATCTTTTACATTCAAACTTGGTTTCAGGAGATAAAGAGTTTGGCCAGAATGTAATTTGATTTAAACCATGAGGCGTTTGAGTGCAAAAAGTGGGCAGAAAGCAGCTCTTCTTTGCTGGGGCAGGCAAGAAGACAGCCCATGAGACAAGAAGGTGTCCTGATCCCTTGTGCAGGCAAGTGTGTGCCTTGGCTGCAGGGATGCTGAGTAGTGTGGGTTTGGGAGGAGTGCAGCTATGTGGCTCGGTGTAAATGAGAGCTAATAAGACCAATATACCACATGTTACCCACGCCATTGTGCCACTGTCTGCTGTTCCGAGGAGAAAAGCAAAGTGGAAGAGAACAAAAGGGTGGGAGTGACAGGGAGAAGAAAAGAGGATTGCTGCTGTAATCAGCATTTCACTCAACTGTGAATTTTAGCAGTTTTTCTGTAGTTCAGGTTGTTATTTTGTCCACTAGGTACCTGTACAAGATAATGATGATGGCTGATAGAATATTGCAGTACTGCCGAATTCTCATGAACTTTGCAAACAGGTCTCTTGTCCAATATGCTTCAACCTATATGATCACAGCTTAGTCATATTGCCACATTGTTTTTGATGCTACATTTAATTTTAGAATAAACTGGTTTCTAAATTGCCAACCAGTTGTCTGATTAGCTGCTACAGATACAATTTATTCTAAGTGCTCAAGTAAAGTATAACTGCTGCTTTTATGATGTTATCAGTACCCTTGTCATGTCTGTCTAACTGGCATTTATGAAACCTGTGGTCATATGATAAAATTCCTTTAGAAATCACTAAAGAAATGTATGAGCATTTGTGAGTAAAACCAACTGTTATATATAGTTTGTTGTAAATAGTACATGTTATCCTATGACTTAATGGTTGTTTGAATTTCAGTACAAAATCTGGCAAACTACAAAGTATAGGAATAGATCACATATCTTTAATTCTTTCTCTTCAAACATCTACTCTTGATTCTCTGAGAAATCAAGGGTATATTTTTCTAAGGTTTATTTTCCAGCCCCCAGGAAGTGCTTATTTTAGTATTTGTGGGGTACAATCTGAAAACAGGACTTAGCTTGCATTCAAAATGAGTTTCTGCAACAAATTTAGATGCTGATTTTCTAGAGATCTGCAGTTTGTTCCGTAAAAGCAAACATTATGACCACGAGTCATGCCTGTGAAGGCAAAGCTGATTACCTGATAACAAGCTGGAATACTTGCAGCTGGTGAAATAGACCTTGCCACCCCATTCTGTAAGTAGAGACACAGGAAAATGAAGGTGTGTCGTGCACGGGAGTGTGAACAAAGCCCTGTAACACAATGATGATGGGCAGGTCCTTCTCTCACTGCCCAGTTTAGGTACCTGTGAGGTGAATTACGTGGAAAGAGAGAGAAGCTCCTCAGAGGACCATTCAGACTTAACCCTGTGAAGACTGGTAGAATAAAAACTCCCTGATTTCACACTCTGTTGTCAGCTTTTTCATAGTTTAGAGTTAAGGAACATTAGAACAAGACACAAGGACCAAACAGAAGCCATAAGCTTTAATTAATACTAGAGGCTGGTCAGGGAGGATGCAGCCTTGATGGATGTTGGACAGCATTTCAGCAGGGCAGCTGCTCCCCATCACAGGATGTGGAGTGTGTTGTGAACCAGCAAGAACTAAAGTGAAGGACATCCCCTCCCCTGTCCTGTGTTAAATCTGTGCCTACCAGCTATTCCATTTCTCAGTTTATCATATGTACCTTTGGTCTTGCATGCTCAAGGTTAAAATATTGTCAACACATAGTAGTGAACAATGTGTATTAGCTGGTACTGCTTTTTTCTTGCAGGGGAGTTTCCTTTTTTCACTGCGTAAAATGGTTAAATGTGGTATTTTGCCTACTTCCGACTAAAGCTCTTGTGCTTGCTTTCTATGGTTACCTGAGTTATTTTCCATCTGCTTCCTCACATCACTTTCAACTGGCTTAAACCTGCCTGATTGTGGCACCTTCCACCATGCAGTGTAATTAACCACAGGCAACTCTTCAACATATTAGACATGAAAGCACATAGTGTGTTTTTTTCTGGCTTCATGACATGTGAAGGCCAAAAGAGCAGCTTTATTCTCTCCAAAGCTTCTCTACAGTTCTTTGGTGTGTGGTCAGGATATTTTTAGATGGCCTTGTAAGTATACAGATATACCTAGGACACCTTGCAATAGTATCGCTTTGGCCTCATAAATACCCTCTCCCCGCCAAAAGGAGGGGAATGTTGGCAACTGGTTAATATGTAGCAGAAGAAATTAAATGCCTCTGACAGTAATTGCCTGAAGAAAATTCAGAAGATGAGATAGCAACAACACAGCAGACACAAAATAACTACATTAAGAGCACAATAGCCATATGTCAACATTATATTAAGAAAACAGTGCTTAAAATGGTCAGGTCAGATCCTTTGCCAAGAGCCTGACATGTGGTTGCCAAACTTGTTTTGTCGGAGAAAATAGTATATGGAAAAGATGCAAAAGCCATCTACCCCCTCCAGACCCTACAATTTTAAATCTCAGTGGGTCAAACTAAAATTGATTACTAGAATTGACTAAGAGAATTAATGCGGGACGGAAATGTTAAAAATGAAAGCAAATTCTTTTTTCATTGCTCAATCTCCTTCAAAATAATGATTCTAATATAACAAGATGAAGTTGGTTAACAAATTAATTTTTCCTCATGCAAATCTTGACTCTAAAACATTTGTATTACAGTATGATCTTTTCCTATCTACAACTAAAGTGAGAAATTAACTGGTAAAAACTAAGCTCAATTTTGATTGTGCCTTTTTTGACAAGTCTCAGTTTGCTGGAGGAGATTTAGTTTCAGACCTGCTTACTTTTCAATTAAATATGGTGAATTGCCCTGTTCACTATAAACACTGATTTCTAGAAAGTGTGAATAATAGGCCATTGCATTGGTACCATTTTTAGAACAAAGACATAGACCCATTCCTGGTAACATTGGGTGTTATAAATATTAGTTAACCTCTCTAAAATTCTGGTATATTCGGTAGATTTTTAAAATATCTGTACCCAACATGTTTATTCTTCCTGTAAAGATTCTGAATATTGGGAAACACTTTTTCATTGTGAGGATGACTGAGCACTGGCTGCTTAGGATTTTCCATCTTTGAGGTCATGCAAAAGCTGTTTGGACATGGTCCTGTATAACCACCTCTGGATGGTCCTGCTTGAGCAGGTCTATTGGACCAGATAACCTCTGGAGATCCCTTCCAGCCTTAGCAGTTCTCTGATGCTGTAAAGAGATGACTGGTGCAAAGGGCCTATTAATGATCTTCCTTTTCTCGGAGGGGAGCTTCTGGTACATGTCTGAACTTACTTGTCATCTGTATTATTTTGATAAAAAAGGAAGAATATGCTGTGAGGTGCCATAGTTTTATACTTTATAGTTTTTTCTAGCTGAAAACCAGAATAAAATACCAACCCAACAAAGAACCTCAGTGAGTATAAGGTGTCTGGGCACAGATTTCACCACATCTCCTTTAGGTCTTTTAAAGGTAAAACTGTCAGCAAAATATCACACCCCAAACTGACACAGTTTTACCAGTGTGAATTTTCATATGTAGGCCAACTCTTGCTCTACTATATGTAAAATGAATCACAGGCTGCAGTCCAATTCCCTTAACAAAAAATAATTGGCAGAAACCTCTGCTGCCAGATTTGGCAGTGCAGAAGCTGTACAGGCATGCAGGCTGATTTAGTCTTGTTTTCAGAGGCACTTCTTCAGGACAAAGTTACCCTATGTAAGTGAGGCATCATTAGAATCTTGCCCTGTTGTTGCCCATTTATTTAGGCAATTTAACTCTGTGTACACTTGACCACTCTCATGGGGGCTATATACCCTGGTGCTGGGTATTATCCTGGATGTTAGCCCATTAAGAGCTCAGTAGCACAAATGATATTCCCAGTCTGCCTCATCTTTTTTGCAGGTGTTGCAGCAATGGTACCACCTGGACTCCCAGCATCTACATCCTGGTATGGATACTTTAAATATGTGTGCAATCATGAGCTCTTGCCCACCATACAACACAAATCCTGTATAATTTTGAACATTGTGTTCTTTTTTCCTTTACTGTCTGTTTTCTAAGGTGTTTCCTTCTCATCAACTGTTTTTTTTTTTTTTTTAAATACAACTTTTAGAACTGTACCTTTTTGCTCACTCCCCCAAATAAAAAATGAAATTACTGCCTAATTAACTGACTATGAGAGCTGAGGTTTTATGAGAAAAACAGAGGATTCATTAGAATTCAAAGCTTGGCATTATTGCAATGTATGCAAAACCATTTCTGTCATTGGTTAAATTATCACTTACTCAATTTAATCTATCTTATTAAGAGCTACATTGGAACAGCCTGTTGCTTAAATGAACATACCTCCCCATGAATATGTTGTTTTGATTCCATGATTCTTTTTTTATTAAATCTGTTTATGAGCTGAAGGAAGTGAAAGACAAGTGGAAAAAATTAGCAGCTGATATCCGTGGTTCTGACTAGATACTGCTATGTGTTTAATATTTAGTTGATTTTAGATTTACAAATAATCTTGATATGTATGCAGTACTGAAATGGTAAATATTCCTTCACTGGGTGTTTCTCAATAAGAATAACAGTGAATGCAATGTTTAGTGGTTACTGGTTTTTTAAAAGCTTTCTTTGTCTTTGAAATACATAGGTGACTACTTGGTTTGATAAAGTCTCACTGTAATCAGTGACACACACTTGGAAGAAGTCGAAATGTTCAAATTCAAGCCATGTTAAGGCTTTCTTATGTTTTAAATCTATCCATTAGATTAGGTGGAAGGGTCATAAAGCATTCTGTGAAATCCGGCGCTGATGTATCAGTCTTGAAGGGTGTTAATTTGGTTCTCCCATTCTGATTTGTTTGGAAGAACATATTAATTGCTTGTTAGACAGAATTAAACCATTTTCTGCTAAAAAAGAAAAACGGAATTACTGACAATAAAAAGCTGCATCTTTGCAGAACATTTTCCTTCTCAATACAGCAGCTTGTTTTGCAAAAGGCAGAACAGGAGGATTCTGTCTTTTTGGATCTTTGAACAGCTCTGAGAAACAAAACCTGATAGAGCTGAGAGATGCAGAAGAGGGAGCACTTTATCCCTGCCACAAAAAGAAAACAAAAATCCTTAGGGTCATAATATTTTGTGGTCTGCCTCAGCATCTTTCCTGTCAGGACAATGATTGCACAGAAGCTCTTTCACTCAAAAGCAAAAATTCTTGGTTCTATTGCAGTCACAGATTGTAGTTGGGGCCTGATCATGTCTCTCCTGAGCCAGGACAGAGTCCCAATAAAGTTAATGGAGAATAACTTGGGCATCAGGATTAAGTGGATTAAGTCAAGACCAAAGTCATGAACACCAGGAATCCAGGAAGAGGGGTCTCTTAAAAATTATGTTCTGACACCACAGTGTCCCATCCAGAGAACACCAGCCACTTCAAGCAGGTGCAGAGGTTCATGTTCTGTGTGTGACATGACTGTGGAGATGACACTGCTGGGACAGGCAACGAAGTGATGGCTAAATGTCCTTACACCCTTGTAAATGTCTCTTTTTTACAAAAATCATGGTATTAAGTGAATTTTCGAGGTATGGAATTCCTGCAAAACCATATAGGGCATAACAAACCCATATTCCTACAGTAGGATTGTAAATATTCATTTAAAAATCACAGGGCAAGGCTGTCCCTCTGCTACATCGCCTGATGCATTCTCACGAGGGCTACCTTTTCCATCATGTATTAAGTTGATTTTTATGTAAGAGCTGTATGGAGGAAGGACCTACCCATTCACATGAGCCCGTGCTCATCCCTCACTGTGTGTGAACACAAGCTTCCAGTGTGATCAGCCCAGTGAAGGACAAAAAGCTGGAGCCCTTAGTGAGTAGGATCCTTCTCTGAGGAGGGCCACATGAACATGGAAATTTGCCTTGATTATTTCCTACAACAGCACCTGATTTCTAGTGTGTCGTGTCAATAGTATATTGATCTCTTAACAGTAGGTAGATGAAAAGGAAGTAACTTTCCATGTCTACCTGCAAATGTACCAAATATCTAACTATTTCTGGGGCTTGATTGTTGAATGAACTGTCATTTCCAGATTTGCTATTCCATATTTTGGAAGGTTTTCTATTTGCTTCTGTATAAGGCGATTCTCCCGCGTAAGTTTTAATTTTCCTTTTGTTTAGTTTGAATCTCTTAGATCCTTAGAGCACATTGTATTTAAAGCTGAAAGGACACTGATCAGTTTTTCATGATAATTTCACTTTGCACTTGTACTCTCAAACGGGTGTGAAGAATACATGTGGGAATGTTTTTAATTCAGTATTTGTATACAATAAGTTAAATATCCTTTCCAAATCTGTAATATATATGGGCATAGCTACAAAACTTACTCGTTGCAGTGGCCTTGCCATATCTTTGCTTTCTGCCTGTATTGCTTCAATTCTTATGGTTTCAGGAAGGAGCAATGTTGGATATTTTAGAAACATAGATGGAAGGCATCCTTTGTGTAATTTCCTTTTGCATGCCTTAAAACCAGTGATCTGAACCTTGTGCTTTGCTGCTAACAAGGGTGTGGTTTTTTCTTTCCTCATTAACTCTTTAGCAGCCTTCCAGACCTCTTGTTTTGTCTGCCTGGTGTATTTCTGCTCTGCCCCCCGAGCTGCCAGAGTCAGGATCTCTCACCTAAGCTTGACACTGTCACCGCAAATCACTTGATCTTGGCTGTGAGGCAATGCTATCAAGTACAAAAAACCAACCAAAAAACCAAATCTGTTTGTCTCCTTCATTAGATCTAATTTTACCCTTAGCTAAGACAATAGTAAGCATTCTGGGGAATGCAGTGGGGCTTTTTTAAAAACTTTGAGATATTTGTGCATTAGGAATGATGTTGTATTGGCCATAAGGGCTACTTACTAACTTACATCATCAGGTTTAAATTAAAGTGGTTGGCTCTAGTACAAATACTGGAAATTCTCCATTGAAGGCAATAAAATAGTGTTTGGCTTTTTCTGAATTTCTGTAACTTTGTTTGTGAAATAAAGGTCATCCAATTTTTCAGATTCAGTTGTCTAAACTTGTTTTGTCCATCTGTTTTTGTCCTGGCATGCAAACCAGTGAATCCTTCATGTAAGTGCTGTTTCATTGTTCTTCCAGAACAGTGAGGATGAACAATCAGGAATATTATTGTTCTCTAAATAAAACAGAATTGTTCTCATTTTGTTTCTCATTTTCACTAAATATCTATTAGCAGGATGGATAATGTTGTAACGTCCATAGCAAAATATTGATAATATATTTGTTAATAATCAAAATAAAATATCACTTCATTTTTAAAATGACACCTAAGATACAATGAAGCAACAGAGATGTAAATAATTAAAAGTATTATAACATTAATATTTGTTCTTTAAAAAAAAAATCCTGAGGGACTCATTCATAGCCATCTTCAGATTTGGCCACAATTTACTGGGCATGTATTTCAGCACTTTGCAGTGAAGTAATATGTTAAGCTTTTATGTATTTATAAAATAGATATGAATTATAAATGTTGCATGGTTTTAAGCGCTATAAAAAACCATCAGTCTTTGCATTTGTCATTTCAATGAGTAGGTGAAAAGAGTGTAAAATTTATAAAGCGTATATTGATTCCATTTTTTTGAGTCAGATTCTGATCTATATTTAGATTTGCTAAATTACAGAAAAGTGTCACTGAGATATGACTGTCAGAGGCTTACATGCTGCTTCAGAGAAAGCTGAAAACAGGAATGCCTTAAATTGTTAGAAACTAATGGCAGAGTCATTGTGGGTGAGCACTGAACAAAGACAGAGATAAAGCACAGCTAAATGCTTCAGAAATATTGCTGTTTTCTGGCGGTAAGGCTTTTTGTGCCTTTGATGGGGAAGGATAGCAACCCTGTTGTCACACGAAGTTGTCACCACAGGAGCAGCGAATATGACTTTCAAGCAGCATGGGCTAGGTCGGTGTTTTACCTGAGGTGGTGTATGAGGATGATGATGACAGGCAAAAACAGTTCAGCAGGGCATGGCAGAGCTGCCACAAAGGACTTAACCTTCACCTGGCAGCAGCCCTGCTGCACTGCAGAGCTCCAGCTCATGCCATGACACAAGGCACAGCAGAGCCTGGCTGCAGTCAGTATTGTCAATCCTTCAGAGAAATGCTAGCTGGATTGGATAAAGTATTGCTCCTTCCTAAGGAAATGATTGTATTGTTGAATATCTGCTGTTCCATATCAGCTTTCGAAGCGATGCGAAGGAAGCTGCTCCTTAAGATGCCTTTGTGAGTTCTCCAGAAACCAGTCAACTAAGAACTAAAAAGGGTACATTAAAAACCATAGTATTTGGGTGAGATTTAGGTAAAGATGAGAAAAGACAAGTTGATGTATCAAAATTATTTGTGTAATGTGGCAGCAACAATTTAACATAATTTCCACAGGAGAAAACATGGCCTGCAAATTTTCCTTTTCCATGTCAATTAGCTTTCCTCATGCTTCACCAAATGCCTTTAGCAGCACCTAGAATTATTGTGATAATGGAAGTTTAACTTGGCAAGAGGCAGAGGAACTCAGTCAAAGCCAGAATAATGAAACAAGCCCTTCACACTGACAGGGGAGTAAACATCCCTCTCTCTCTGACTCTCATGTGTCTGTGTCGCGTTAGTGTTCATGTCCCCTCTCATGCAGCATGGTGGTGATATGAAGTGGCCAATGGGCTATTTACAAGCTACACTGACCTGCATAGACTGTCCTGCTGTCAGACTTAAACAAGTCTGGATTCATTATTATGTGGACATCACTACCATATATACAGTTTTCCTCGAAAATAATTTATTTTTTCCTGTGTTTGGCAAGAAAAGAACATTTTGCCATTTGCTCAGTGTTTCAGGCTGTCTGATGCCTGCTCAGGCTAGTGGGTCTGAGCAGGCTCTGTGTGCACTGGAGGGCAGCTGGGCATGATGGATGAGTTCTGAAGGTACTCAAGTAAGCCTCAAGTTCCAGGATATATTGGTCTTCCTATATTTGCATCACAGATTTGTTAAGATCCGTGTGCATCATCTGTGTTACAGAAGAATCAGGCACAGAAGTATGGCAGCCTAGACACAGACATCAGTTTGCATGCAATTAATATTCCATTGCTACTCTAAGTGGAAAAACATCAGTGTGTGATGCTCCTAGGATTACCTTCAGTGACCACACCAAAAATTGCCTAGGTAAATCTTTTTGCTTTGCCACATTCAGGTCTTGCTATGCCCATAGATGGTTGCACACCAGGATGAATTTTAAGGATATTCCACTGGCAAGAATTCCTCCCCCAGAAATGAAACAAAAGTGATACTGCCTCTTATTTTGCTTATAATGGAACACAGCCCTCTAACCTCATCTTGTAAGTACTTTGAATTGAATCCTCAGGTGGTGCAAATTGTCAGCAGTCCACAGAGGAGCAGTGTTTCTGGGGATGTCAATGGGAACTCTTTATACTGAGCACTCACAAATGCAAACCTGTGGCAAATGAGCCTGTCTTGAACGTGTTTGTGAGCTGAGATTGATCTTGCCATGAAGCAGAGAACAAATTTTATTTGAACTCTGTCCCCCCCGTAACTTTTTCTTTGCAATCGTCAATATGTTTTTGCATTTAGGGACTGTAGAGACCTTCTGTAGCTGTGCTAACACATGCCAGTTCCTCTGGGTTAGACTAAAAAGCTGTTTAGCCTGGTAAAACTCCTCACAGCTGTTAACCAAAGATTGTGTTGGATGAGGGGCATGCCCCATATGTCAGAGGGTGCAGAGTTCACATGTTGATAGGGTTTCATTTTTTAATTTTGCTTTCCAAACCCACAAATAATGAAGACTGAACCACAAGGCTCCTGTGGCAGAATGATTGCAAATAAAGCAAACTATGATTGATGTGAACTTGACAGTGAAATACTATTTTGTCTACTTAAGCCAGGAGCATGTAAGTATTCACCAGAGAAATGAGTGACCTGCCTCATCTTTTGAATTGTAAAGTCATTTTGGCCACAGTTGTGCAAAGACAGGTACGTGCTCAGCTTTTAGTATGAAGACTGTAATTAGAAGTAGCTTTGTCTGTTCCTGAACAAAACTGGTTACAAACACTTGGACATGAACACACATTTGAACATACCATCGAGTTTCAACACCTCTGCAAGAAATAGCTCATCCTCTGCATATTGTAATAGATAGTGTGTGAGATCTCTATTTACCCACTGCTTACAAAGTAAAATGCATTATTAAAACTGTTTTCATAAGATTTGAATTGCATCATCCTTTTCCCCAACTGTGATAGCATGGTTTTACAAAAATTTATACATTTTTTTGTCCCAGGATGACAATATATGTTATAAAATGTTTGTGATTTAATTGAAGATATTTTCTCCCCTTTTTAGGAGACCAGACCTATTACAAGTAATTCAGAAGGTTATTTATAGAATGATAACAGCAAATCTGAACTAACTGATTTATACTAACTCAAGTGTTTTCAAATTATTAAAAAGAAATATTGTGCAAGGTAAAACAAAACTATAAATATGTCTGTGTGGCAGTATATGAGTTAATTCAGAATGATTTGGAAATGAAAACTTCCTTGTGTGAATGAGAAAGGCAAAAGAAAGCCTCAAGCTTTCCATAAAGCAGACAGCAGCTGTACTGAGCAAGCTCTCTTTCAGGAGCCAGTGGATTCTCTCTCCAGTGTGGTGTCTTAACAACAAATTGACAGCACAGGTAGGTGTACTGTTGCCTTAGGTTTAAAAGAAAAGTGTGAACACACCCAGTATATTGGAAGCAAATATTCTGAAAGTTTCACACAGGCTTTGTTGGAACATGCCAGGTTCTCTGCAGCATGTAAACACCAACAGAGGGGTTGATTCTAAACTTGCCAGAATTCCAGCCAAGAGTGGGTTTTCTGAGGAAAGTCACATATGTCATTAACCTACACTGACTTACAGCTTGGGGCCCTTCTCTTAGTTCCACTGAAAAATGAGAGTGGTGGAGTCACTCCACTGGTCAGGATTCCTAACAAGTTTTGAAGATTAGTCTTTTAGTTTTAGTATTATAAAATTTTACATGCAATATTTAAAATAAGGTAAATGATTGTAGATGCAGCAGAGTGCTATACATTCTTTTTCTTAATTCCCTTAAACTTCACCATGAATGTTAGTGGTGGCTGCAGAAGAAGGAATGGTTAAAAAGGAATCAGACAGAAGGAGGGGGGAAATGGTAATTTGTTCTTCCCTAACTTTCTTTTCAAGCCTAAGAAGATTTATTTATGTAGTTTAATTTAATTTATGTATCTGACTGTGATCTCATGGAGTTATCTAAATGAATCCTGTGAGTAAAAACAAGAGGTTTTATTTCCATTCTTCTTTTTCCTAAAATCCAAATTATGTCTAATAAAAAGCAAACAAGATTTTAAATATTTAGGAGTTTAGTTTAGGCTGGCTATATACACAAGGTTTATAGGCCAAAGTTTTCAAATATTTTGCTTAATTTTACGTTTCAGATTTGTCTCTTCCATTAAAAAGCCACAGTAGCTTTTGTCATCAGTGGGACATACAGGCACTTAGTGGTTTTAAGTCAAACCAAATGTGAGTCTGGTAGCTTAATTATTTCTGAAATTTGTTTTAAATGTCCAGCATTATACCACTAAAGATTTCTGCTGAGAACATTATTCCAGAGCACCTAGCTTTTGGAGTTTACTGACTCCCTAAAGCCTGCAGCTCTTCCCTGGATGCTGAGAGTGATCTCCCTCCTGGCACAGCCAGTAGAGCTGCTCCATTCCCAGCCTGTACCTTGGCACAATGCAAATCCACCAAGACTTGTTTGTGGCAATATTTGCCTGCTTTTCTGTGAAAGCAGCAGGTGCCTCTGAAATGCTGTAAGTCTCCTTCATGCAGGGTTTAAGCCCCTTTTTTTGGATGGAAGCTGTAAGATTAATGTGGGCTTGGGAGCCTAACTTGGGCTTGGAAGCCTGCCTCCAGGTGCTGTGTTTGGAAACTTTGGTGCAACCTTTATCAGATCATTATTGGATTGCAGATTTCTGTTTCTGCTTTTAAAATGAGTATTCATGTCTGCATGATACATAAACCATGAAAGCTTTCTCTAAGTTGTTTTTTTTACTTGGAAGTATGGCATAAACTGCAGGAGATTTAACAGATTACATTCACGAAAGGTAGAAACCATTGGAATTTAAGCAGGTTGTGTTACATTCCCTACTTGGACATGAGGTTACCAGTGCAAAAGTAACAAGTGCTCTTACTGCTGTACACTCTGCATCCTTAACCTTTCAGCATGGCAAGAACGAAAGAGATAATACATTACAGGAGGGCAAAGAGGGAAGGAAAAATTTTCCATGAGTTACAACAAGGAACACATTGCTGGCTGAAGTTCAGTCATGATACCTATGAAGTATTGAATTCTTACCTTGAGTTTAGTGATAAAGCTTTTGACAGGTTGCTGAGAGCCAGATTTAAAAAAAATGCTGCAGTTTTTTTTTCCTTAATTATTGTCAGAGCATTTAGATGACTAAACGCACCTATAAGCTGAGATGGAAAATGCTGATGCACAGTATTTGGTGGCTGCAATGTTACACTGCAGCTCATCATCAGGACTCGGATGGAAGTCAAGTTCTGTTTTAAGAATTGTTCTGAAGAATCTCTCATGCTTGATTCTGTAAAAACTAAAAACATTCTGAAGTTAATGAAGTACTTTATATTTATTTTAATGCAAATCTGCTGTGTTGCCATTAAAGATGACTAAAATTCTTATGTTATAAGCTAGAACACTCTTTGAACTGTAATACAAAGGACCTGGGTCTTAAGGCAAATAAACAAACTAAGACAACACTGAGGCAAAATCATATATAATAAGCAAAAAGTAGTAATCACTACAAGATTTAAGCAACATGCAAACATATGCTGAAATCCCTGAAAAATGTATGGAGTCTGACCCGAGTCAGATCAATGATCAACATTGTTTCACTTTAGTAGATGTGGAATTTGATCTCCAATGATTCTAAAAATTCTGGAATTGATTGTCTGGAAATATTATGACTATCCAATTAAGTTATTATATCTGTTGTGTAACTTCCTCATAGTCAGGTGCTCTTGAGTTCTGTTAAACAAAAAAACACCACTTACACATCAAAAGATGCTTGAAATGCACATGGTTTTGACCTTATTAGCATGTTTTCCTATGAATTTTTATTCACGATAATGTGGACTTCAAAACTGTTTTAAAAGAAGATGCCTGATGAAGTCTGTACCCTTGTTTGCATGAAGGTATTTGAAGAGCACACTGGCCTGAAGAATGGCAACTTTAATACTTCTTTTTTTTGTGGCATCACATTTTTAATTTCTTGCTGATGCATATGAAAGAATTAGAACTTTTCAAGAGTTAAAAAGATCTTTTATCGAGTCTTTCTAGATAAACTGATAATAAAGAGGTGACTGTAGTTTCAAGCTGATTTTAAGAAGGAATTTGACAGTCATTTAGGAAAACATTTGTCTTAAAGGGAATAAAATAATTATAAAATAAATAAAATAAAGGACATTGAAGGCAGTGACAGGTTGTAGAGTGGGAGTGGGAGAGCTCCACTGCCTGGGTTCCCTCTTAAGCTTTTCTAATTAATTGGCAATTCTTCTAATTTTTTTAAAATTTCTTTTACACTAAAATTTTGCAGTAATTAGCAGGAAATTTTGTGCCTTCCTACCTGTTCTGAAAAAGAAGCCACCTGGCACAGCTAGCACACTTCTGACTTTGGTTCAGTGCTCTCTCATTATTAGCTGTGATGGAGCAAAGCATAGAGTTTGTATTCAAGGTAGAGGAAAAGCCGCATATGTCCAGAAAATTCCAGCCTGGGTTTGGGATACTTTTATATCCTCCTGACTGAGCTGTCTTGCTTTGATTTCATGCTAAATATCTTCACTTGTGATTGACTTATGACAGCCACAGCCAAGGTAAAGCTCCTGTTAAAGGACCTGCAAAGTGAAGTGACTTTAAAAAGCTGTTTTCTGAAGTCTTGTCAGCAAAAAGAGAAGGATGATTCTTGCCTTTTTAAGCAAGTCACCCATGGGTGACTAGGAAATTTTAGCTCCAAGTTGCCCATGGCCAGCCCTTGCAGAGCAGGGGGCATCATGGCCCTCAGGCAATAAAGCAAACTTTGCTGTCCATGTCAGTGCCTTGAGCTGATGCTCTTTGGTGCTAACCCCAGTTACCTGCTCTGGGCGTGTGATCCAGCCCTCCCACTCCGTAGCTGCACACCACAAGAACTGATTGGCAGAGCCAGACCCTCAGAGGGGTGAAGGACTGTCTTACTAGACAAAGAGAGTCTGACATGGGTCAGATGAGAAAGTATCCTCTTGCTTGTTTAGGGCTGAGTGGATTTACCTTCTCCTTCTAGTCAATCTTAAAGATTTCAACAGCCGCGAGGACCAGCCTTGATCCTGCTAAGCCGTTCTTGAAAGAGGAATGTTAAGTCATGCACATCCCAGTGACTGTGATGGAACTGCTCACATGTGTAAGAGTCTGTAGGATCAGCAACCCTTAACTAACAAGGGAGTTATGTAGAACTGCATGGCATCTGTAAATAAACACAACACTACAGACCCTGGTGTGCTGCTCTGCTCCTTTTTGGACACACCATCCTATCTTTGCTGAGGCAAAGTCTTCCCTGCTCTCTTCGCATCACACAGATGGGATCAAAAAGCTGAAGAACTGCGTTTTCCTGACGGGAGTCCATCACAGGAGCATTGCTATTAGTCTTTGCTAGCCATCAATGTCTGGAAATTTCACAGTCAAGTTGCTAGTGATTGTATTGAAAGGGTTTATGTGTGGGTGGTGGAAAATATGGTGCCTGGCCCCTGGTGCCAAACTCTCAGGCAATATCAGCTGTCTTTACACAAGTGATGAGGCAGAATATGTTACTTTAAGTTTAATATTCAGAACTTTGTCTCTCTTGCTGTCAAAAAAACTATACATGTGGAGGAGATGGCTGAATACAGAACGTGCATAATTAAATACCTCAGCACAGAAGAAGACATCATAGTTTTCAGGGGGAAAGGTGGTGTGAAGTAGTTTTTTTTACTGTTTACACTTAAATTTGCCTCTTCAAATTATTATTTTATTTAATGTAGCAGTAATTTCGGTCTGTATCAGTAGTAACTTAGTTTTAGATTCTCTGAATGTGTGGTTGACTTTCCAGTGTTTTATCATGTGTACACAGATAGCCAGAAGCTTGGCTGTGCTCCTCATACTTAATAGAAAGTTTCCTATTTGTTTTTTACTCATTGTATTACACACCATTACTAAAAAGCATGGAAATTGGTGAATTCTACCCCTGATTTTGCTGATGTTTCTTTTTCTATTATGAAATTAAATAATCTGTAGCTTAAACTTTGAGAAGGAGCGGGTTTGGAAAGGAGAAAGGAAATTGAGGAAAAGGAACTCCTGAAAAGGAAGAGAGTAATCTCACATTTTGTCATCTTCTTTTCTTTTATAATGCTCATGGAAGCTGGTGATACCCTCCAAAGGACATTCAACATGTGGTCGACAGGACAAGGTCTTTTGGGCCAACATTTATCTTTAGATGTAAGAAAGAAGTAAAATTGTGATTGATGGTGCTTTCTCTGGGAAGGTTCCCTGGTCGTAGAATAAGAGAATCATCAAAGGTGAAAGAGACGTCTAAGATCAGCAAGTCCAACCATCAACCCAGCACTACCACTAACCCCTACACCACTAAACCATCACCCAGATTCAGACAGCTCTTGAACATCTCCAGGGATGGTGGCTCCATCCATGGGCAACCTATTCCAATGCCTGACCGCCCAAACAGTGAAAGAGTTTTTCTTACATCTCATCTGAATCTCCTGTGTCTCAGTTTAAGGCCATTCTCTCTGATCCTCTCACTGCAGGCTCGGTGGAAGGGACTGGCCCCCACTTCACCACAACCTCCAACAGCGAGTTGTTGAGAGTCATGCGGTCCCCACTGAGCCTCCTCTTCTTGAGAATAAACAAGCCCAGATCCCTCAGCTGTTCCCCATAGGACATGGTGGGTTCTACCTGTGAATATCCATTTTTAAATTTTCATACTTTTTATTAATTTTAGATGAGATTACTGCTCTTCCTTTTCTCTCCAACGTGCTTGTTTGCACACCCATGGTTTGCAATAATGGCCACTAAGCTGCTAAGACAAAAAAAACAGGCATATGCAATAAACCATTTTAGGGTTTTTTTAATGAAGCGGCAGAAAAAAAGTCACTAAAAGCCACATATCTGTCCCTTCAAGATATAGTGTTAGCCTTCAAAAAAGTTTAGCAGTGTGTAGTTTGGAAAAGGATAATATATATGTATTTAAAGATAAACCGTTCTTTATTTCTCTCTGCAGCAAACCATATTGCTGATTAACCACTGCTTTCATAAACTACAAGTGGACCATTTAAGCTGTTTCACTGCTGGTTAATGTACTGTATTGTGCTCCCTCTTTCTACAGTACCTCGCTAGTGTTTTGTTTTTATTAGAAATTCACCTATCCTTGTCTACCGAGGAGAAAAGAAATTACACTACAGAGCCCTACAGCCCATAAAATGGCAGAGATTCCTAAATAAGAGTGGCCTGAAACTGAAACCTCTGTCTGCCTGCACTGTAATGAAATGCATGACTACAAGAGATAATAATAATTGCAGCAATAGCTCGTTACAGCTCCCAGATGATTTGGTGCTGTCAGGAGTGCACTGTCCTCTGACATCCCAGGAGGCGAACAGCATCACTGACTGCAGGCCCTGATTGGTGTAGTGAAATATTGCTGGCAAAAATTAAAAGGTCTTGGTGTCAAAATAATTCATGATATGCATATCTTCCATTCTGATGAAATGGCTGATATCCGGATTAGCAAGATAATAAAACTGATCAGGCTACAGTTAAACAATTTAAGCTGGAGAGCTGTTCATTTTGTAGGTGTCACTTGTCAGATCAAGAGGTCAGAGCGGGATGAAAGGCTCTCCCCAGTAACCTTCTGATGATTTGGATCTGGAATGTTCTTCATGATTTGTCCAAAGTTTTCATCACTGTGCTGCCGGGTAGCATTACCACGGCAGGCTCTGTTCTGACATTCAAATCCTGAGAATGACAGGTTATTAGGAGAAGAGAACTGGCTGTACATACATTAAGCCCCATATCATTGACCTGTAATTTGAACTGATAGTGATATTGTAATTGAGTGAGTAAAAAAAGGAATTTTTTATTAAAACACAGGAAGATGAAGAAAACGTTTATTCTCAGGTGATTTATGGGTTCATAAAATAAGCTTTTTTGATGATGGTTTATTTTATGGCTCTTGAAATGCTGAGCTGTGTGCTTACTATTTATTTTATGGAACAGTTATTTAAAATATAGTAGCTTCCCATATATTTCCAGCCTGTTCATCAGTAACGGGGCTTGTGCAGATGGAGAGATACCCGTTTCATATGGGAGTTCATGTATTTGAATAGTTCAGGGATTATCCCAATAAAATGGACCCAGGAAAATATTGTACCCAGTTAATGTTCATTGCTTCAGAGACCCCTAATGTCCTTTCTTGACACCTTATTGCAGGATATTATTATACAATGGATCTTCAGTCATATGGTGATAGGGAGTGGGGCAGAGCAGGGCTATCAGGGTAATTGACTCCTGTGCACAGCAGTGTTACACACTTGAGTAACTAATTTAATGGAATGTGTTTTCATATCCTCCCACATTGCCCTGCCCCAGCACCATTCTCCTCTTGGGGGTGCCAGCAATTTGGGACAGGTAAAGAGTGGTACAAAAGGTCTTGATTTCCCAAAAATGAGACCACAGCTTCCGTGGTAGGTCTGCTGCCAGTGAGTGGAACAACTGCGTCTGATCCCAGTAAATTAATTAGTTACCAGGAATTCTCTGCTCCTGATGAAACTGGACCTCCAGTGCTTGCTTGACAATTTGTTTTTTGTTGCTGATTGTTACTGTATGTGACCACTGGATTTTGTTGCACATACAGGGATATTGGTTTGGCATGGATGAAGTGCTTAAATGATCCATCGATCGCAGGATTTGGGCTGGACTTCTGCAGAGTTCTCCATCTGTGTGAAAAACACCACTCCCTTGAAACTTGAAGGATTCTGGTGCTATTTCAGCATGAGCTAGTCCTCACATTGGTTAAGGCAAAGCTTTTTTTTTTTTCTTTTTCTTGGAGAATGCAGAAAAAAAGGAGTAGCTGGTTCTAAACAAGGCAGCTGGGTTCTTAAAAATCAGTCGCAAAGGACACTGATGCTTTGCTGATGCCATTTTTTTGCTTCAGAACTGTTCCTAGAGGTGCAGTGAAGTGAGGATCAAAAATCACTGTTAACAAGTTTTTTAATTTCCCTTTTACTATGTAACAATCTTTATCTAAATGTTTGGTCATATCATAAATCTTAATAGAGTATATGCAATAGACTATATATCTATCAATATATATAATATAAATAAATTTCACAAAATATATATTTTGTGATTGAAAATATTTGATTGTTGTGGGTTTCTTCTCTGTTAATTTTCATAAGCAAGATTACTGATCCCTGAGAAACTCTGGGTTCACTGCATCTGTATGACAGGTCCTTCTTCAAAAAAGGCACCGAGTCTATTTACATACCAATCTTCTTTTAAATCAGAAGACAAGTTGTGCAGTGTTTTGTAATATCTGCTCAAATATTCAGATATTTGAGTAGATTAAAAAGAAAACACTCCATAGAAGACTTCTACTGAATTAGCTCCCACCCAACATAACTACCTCTTCTTTTGCTTGTAATTACATCATAGTTGTCAAGTGAATATTGATGCTTATATAATTAAAGAATTGATCCTTAAAGCATAATAATGGGATAGTAATATTTGCATAATTGTATTAAAAAAAAGTTTCCAGAATGTAAATTTTATGGCCCATCTTTCAGAGGGATTTGTATATGCTTGCCCTTACAGTTAGGTCAAGTACAACTGAAATTTGTAAGCTTACTCTCACGAGTAAAGTTAAGTAAGTAAGCATATATTTCCAGGGCTAAACCTACAGATTCTCCCTAATGCAGTCTCCCCAGGCTACAGTGAATGATACAGTGTTCTTTAGCCATAAACTGTACTGTAGTTTTGAAAGGACACAGTTTAGACCTTGTAAGGAGTTTTGCTTTGCTCTGTGCCATTAAGATATATGCACAGTTTGCTTTTATGGTGTTTGCTGTCATTTAATTACTGATGCATCAAGACGATCTTCCCAATTCAATTATGCTAAAATTAATGATTATCTTGGTGCTTTTTTTTTCAAGTCAACTGAAGATTTTGGGGTGTTGCCTTCTCCATGCACCAAGAATGTTTATCATCTAAATTGAATGATTGTGTGCTTTAAGATGGTTTGATAAACTTCCAGATGCAGCCTTTCTTGTTAGTTAAAAATTGGAACTCATGGAGATTACTGCAGAAGTTTATTTCTGACACATAAAGTAGAATAGTTGAGGAAGGTCTTTAATAAAGCTTGAGGGCAATTTCATCTGCTCTTTCTCTCATGCAGAAAATCATCATTGGATGGGTCATCATTGGTAGGCCATCCACTTTTGGGGGAGGTTTTGGTGGAGAAAGTCAGAGTTAACTATTATGAGTGTCCTTCTAAGTGTGGCATAACAGGAGTATCTGCCTTTTTTTCTCTTAGTTTTTCTCCCTGTGTGGATATGGAGAATTCAAATTTTTTATTAGGTATTACAGTTATGTTTAAAATATATGGTATGACAAGCTCTGATTTTTTACATTTTTATGGATATAGTCTGGTGGCTGGCTTTCCATAACTTCAAACATAATCAGTAAAACACAAATTGCATCTAGGGAAAGGTTGTTGAAAATCTTTGAATTTGTGCAATAATCAGTGAGATATTTTCCCTCTTAGCTTATCACAAATTTTCACAGAAGTTCAGGTGCATTCCTTATGGAAGACAGGTAAAAGGCGAGAACTGGAAAGACATGGAATTTTTTAAGATG
This sequence comes from Sylvia atricapilla, assembly GCF_009819655.1. Classification (NCBI taxonomy): domain Eukaryota; kingdom Metazoa; phylum Chordata; class Aves; order Passeriformes; family Sylviidae; genus Sylvia; species Sylvia atricapilla. Next base: position 117,918,475 of record NC_089140.1, on the reverse strand, counting down.
CCAACAAGCTGGATTTAAACTCTTAAATTCTGATTAAATCCAAACAGCCTGACTTCAATATGCACATATTTGATTCAAATTTATTTCTTATACACAGCATGTAAACATAGGTATCAATGTAGGTAGAAAACATTAGATAGTGAATTTTATATGCAATATATATTGTTTGGGAATAGATGTTTATATTTCACTTACCTTACTATCCAATTCAACCAGTTGTAATGAAGACAAATAATTATTTTTGCCCTTCCATTATCTTTTCTATGTCACCAGCATGTATTTGAGTCTACACATACCAACAATAAAGATGCAAGAAGATATGAAAAACGGGAAGATCAGTTGATTACAGACATAAAAACTATGAATTTATTGTTTCCACATCAGCTGTACATTTTGGAGACACCTACGAAATGACTCAGTAGCTAAGCTTATTTGATTCCCTTACAGGTTTTATGTCTTTACTCCATTTTAATTTTTCATTAGAATATAATAATAGCCACAGGAAAAAATGATTTGGTCTGTGATCTATTTCATTATGTTCTCATCATAAGGAGAGAATCTGAAGTGGGAGAGCATCACTAATTTTTCGGCACAGTAATTTATTCTACAGTATTTAAATGTTGTAATTTTCACACTGAGGCGCATGCTGCCACATCTATCGTCCCCTGGACTAGTCTCTGTCTTGCTCTTTCCTTTTCATCTGTTTTGTTTTTGCATTTTTTTTCATAAAATCGACAGATGGCCTCTTGATGAATCCTTGATAATACTGTCATGTAAAGCAGCTAAGACTAGAAATCATCTCACAACAATTTTTCATTGCAAAGAGAAAATTGAAGGCAGACAAATATCGCTAAGTCCGTAACAACAGCAACAAAATATCCACTTCATGTAAATAAAGAGGACAAGCTTTTCTTATAATGCTCAAACACTAATGCCAGTATCCTTTAAAGCCTCTGGATTTTTTTATGCTACATTTAATTCATCTTTCAGCCTTGAGTTTGTTTAATATTTTGTTGGTTTCATATTCAGAAACATTTTCTCGGCTCTTAATGTGTTCCCTCTCCTCCTTAGTCCCCCTCCTTTTAGGTCTTTATAATTGTGGATCAGGTGAAGTTTGCTTCCCCTCATTTCAAGGTCATGCACCAGTAGGACCATTTTCCTGACTCAGAGGGCACGTAATTTCACAGCCGTGTACTCCTCATTAATCCACCCTGAGTGGGTGCTCAGGAAGTTCCAGATCACAGATTTGTTTTTGTCTTGTTCTCTGACTCAATGCTTCACAAAAGGATTAGATTAACCCCTTTTGATTGTATTTATATCTTAGTGCATCGTGATAGAAATAAAGTGATTTCTTCTTCTCCCCATGTAACTTTCCCACCCCTTCCACTTTTGCACTGGGGACCAGCAGCATTTCATTTCCAATAGTGTTCGGTTAAAGTGAAGCTTGTGGAAGACAGAGAAGTATTTGTTTTCTCTTTGCTCTCTAAATGCAGCTTTAATGCATGAATCTATTTCTTTTCATTTGCAGAGACTTGTTTATTAACTTTGAATGGGTTTTGTTTAAGCGGAAACTGTTTTAGTCCCCTGGCTCTGAATGTGATCTCATCTGGACCCGAATTGCCCCGGATCTAAACAAAGAAGAAAACAAAAAAAGATAGCACAGTGACCAGTGGAGAGGGTGCATTCTTTCCCCCTTGGTATTGTGCCCCAGCCAACTGCTTCAGCCAGACCCCTTCACCTGGGAGCTCTTTTCTGCCTCCATTTGTTGGTAAAGTTCTCCTTGGGACCTGCTGGTGGAAGGGATCCCCCCTCTCTGCCCCAGGTGGAGTCTGTGTTCACTGATGTGCCCTCAGGACTGGGGAGCCTGGTGTGCTGGGGGCTCCGGAGGGCTTTGCATCCCTGTGCCACAGTTGGTCTGTGGGAGCTCTGAGAAATATTTTTAAATGGAACTGATCTGCTGCATTTAACATCTTAAGGGAGCAATGTTTGGTACTCAGAGCAAGCCCATGGGAGACCTGAGCTAGCACAAAACATGTAATTACTTAACATTGGCCCTTCTTTCCTGTGTCTGTAGTAGGAAAAGAAAATTCTAAAGTTATATATAGCCATTTTTAATTCTTCAGGTAGGATTTGATTTGAAACAAAAATAGCCTGCAGGGTATGTGGAAAACCAGCCTGCAGCTATGTGTGGGAAGCTCACAACCTCAACTGTTTCAACTATCCACTTTTTGTAATGGGGGCTTAGGTCAGTGCTGCAGCTGTAAAGACTTAACTTCAGGTCCCTCAGTCTGAACAGGAATCCACCCTAAACATCCTTGTACTCGACCTATCTTAAAGATAGAACCATAGCAATACATACCCTTAATTTCTGACATCTCTTATTATTATAAATAACTGTGTTTCCTATGGAGAAAACCAAGAACCCCCCTAACACTAGTCATTGGTCCAAACTGAAGTCGCTAGTGGTCCCAGATCCACTAAGATTATCACTGAAATGGATTAGATTCAAACTCCACTTTGGGGATAAGGGGATGCTGACAATTGCTGCAGGAAATACCACAGAGTTTCAGAATGAAAGATGGCAGAGGAAGGAGGAAGAAAAGGTTTGGCCAGCTTAGAGGGATGAAGAACTGAAAGGCAATGCAGGAAAGGAGACAGAGAGACAATGCTGAAATTAATTCCCATTCATTGGTCAGATAAACCAGACTGAGCAGATAGGCTAAACTGGAAGGTTAATGGACTTTACCCATCAGCTAACTGGTGAGACCTGCTGTGTGCAGGTTCCTAACTGGCCACAGCTAGGCTACACTGGAAAAAGATGTGTACATACCCTTGGCTCCTGGTTTCCTGTTAGCCAGAAGGGGATAACTTGTTGCATCCAGAGTGTGTGAACATTTATGATTTCATACTGAAACATATCAAGCAGGGTGGGGAAATGCCCTGTCAAAGCTGTAAAAGATTCTCAGAATGTCTCCCTGCTTTGTCTCCTTCTGATCTTCCTAGTGGCTTAATTAATGAATCCAGTTTTGGGCATGCCAATATAAGTAAGACACCAATAAAGCCAGCAAATTCTGCAGAGGGCCACTGAGGTTGTTGGGCTGGAGCACCTGTCCTGGGAAGAGAGGCTGAGGAGACTGGGTTCATTCAGCCTGGGGAGGACATGGCCTCTGGGGCACCTATCAAAAGAGTACAAGAATCAATGAAGAGCTTATCAAGAAGATGGAGACAGGCATTTACAGCAGTCTGTGCTGAAAGGACAAGAGACGTTGGAAGGGGAGAAACTAAAACAAGGAAAATTGTGTCCTAGTGGATATGAGGAAAAACTCTTTCACCATGGGAACAGTGAAGCCATGGAAGTGGGTGCTCTACCTGCTCACCCCCATGTTTGCAGAATTTGTTAGAATTTGTGTGTGATGAGTAGATCACATGATCTCGTAGTTGTGCCTGCTTTAAGAAGGAAAACCTGTCAAGCTGTATTGCCCTCTGATTCACAAGGGATGGAGCAGAATTCCTGCCTAATTCTGATCTCCCTAATGCAGTAAAGAAAAGTTTTCTCCTTCTGCAGGTCTGAGTACAAGGTGATAGACAGCACAACCCCAGCTGGATATTTTTTTTTGCCTTTTTACTTTTGGCATCATTTGCAGGATGATGATGAAGGAACTGCAGCAGAGTTTGTCCCTAGGGCCTGTGGCCAAACTGACTGAATTTCTGGAGGCTCTACCCCCAAAAGGCAAATACCCCCAAATATTGCAAGCAGAGAGTACAAAAGAAACTTTATATGAATATAAAGCAATGGAAACTTCAGAGTACTTTTTGATGGTTTCTCTAGGTTTTTTTAAGGGAAGAGGGAAAGTCTCAGATGAGAATGAGAAGAAGACTGTTCCCAGCTGGGACCTCTCTCATCCTGAGTGCCATTCATTCTGGTGCAGATGGCTGATGACTTTTTTTCAATGAAGCAGGATAATTTTGGACTACCTGTGGGGTATGCAAGCTTATAGAAAATTAAAAACATAGAGTCACCTCTTTTGCATGGGAGGAGACACTACACTGCAGTTACTCTGCAGCTGAGCTGACTGCAGTACAGAAACCCTAGCTAGATTTAAACTGGCTTGCCTGGGTGCTCCTGGTGGCATAAAAGAGAGCTCCATGCAGGCTGCAAAGCCCTTCTGAGGAACTCAACAAACACTGAGACATTTAGTCCCACCAATTTCTGTGCAACAAGAGCTATCACCCCAGGATCCATATAATGAATACAGTCATCTTTGTCCAAACTGCAACAAATACAATATGGGTATACCTATAAAATAGGTATACCTATAAAATGCTCCTTATTTTAAAATGTGTTTTGACCGGATTCCTTTTGTTATAGGAATGCTTTTTTTCTCTTTGCCTCTCCATCCTGATCAGAAGCCCCCGGTTCATTCCTTGAAATCAGAGAGACAAAAAGCCATGACAAGAACACCTCCAGAATTTAAATGATGTAACAAGAAAAAGGAGCAGAGCAGAGAAGAGCAGAGCTGTATGAAGCAACCAGCCCTGTGTTCCATAAGGCAGGTACCCTGAAATTTGTTTGGAGACACTGAAATTTGGAGTGCTGATTATATTGACACTTCTGGGTGCTTTTAGTGCTACAACATTTAATATGTTTTCCCCTATTAAAGGGAGTTTTCTTTTCCAGTGATATGAAATTCCAGGAATTGCAGGCAGACAGTGCCCTGTAGAGAGTCATATCTGTGACTCAGGAGTTTCTTTCTTAGCCAATATGCCTGTATTTTAGAGGCAAGAGGAAAGAACAAGATTTTCTAGGTACAATGTAATTTTCTATTATATTGGCCCAAGCACCAAAGGCATAACAGATTTGCAGAAGTGTTACTGTGAAGGAATAAAGCAAGAAAAAAATCCGAAGTGATTTTTTCCACAGTAAATATGATCATTATTAAACACATTTCTCTGAGTTTCACAGAGCATATAAACTTGCAGCAGACAGTATTGGATTGGGCAATGTGAAAACAGAAGGCCAAACTCATAGGATTGGCACCATCTTCAAACAAAGAACTTAAAATCAAACCTGGGACTCCAGCTCCTTGCTCACTTACCACCCATATATCCAATGCCCTTAACACCCTGCTGTATCCCCTGATTGTATGGATTAAGATTTCTTGTGTAGTCATTTTCTGTTAGACTGGACCTGGATTCAGATCTGTGGTCCAAACCAAGCAGAGAGGTCTGTGCCACCTCAGGGGAATGCTTGCACCAGGTCAGTACTCTGAGAGACCTGGGGTGTAAGAGGTGCATTAACAGCCCTTCAGTGTGCTGGTTCTTGGGGACTCCCTTCACAAGCATCAAATCCTTCTCCTGCCTTCCAAGGAGCCATAACCTTCTCTCACACAGTTCTGGGTTCATTATAAGACAGACAGGATAATGTTACAGTGCCTAAGTCTCCTTCAGTGAATTTGGTCCATAATCAGTTAATAAATCCAGCCATTCTTCTGTGGTCAGTGAACGTGGGATTAAAGATGGAGGTGTGGTTACCATCTGGCTGAAGTTGGGAGGTTAGTAAAAATAGTATGCTTGTTAATAACTGGGGTTCAATAACAGGGCCAGAATGGGGTTTTCTGGTGTGGATTTTGTAAATGGTTCTTGTATATAGAATCCCACTGAGTGTGAATAGAATATATCCATGCCACTGAATATACTCTTGTACATATACTTTCTTACACACTTTCTATATACTTTGAAGTTCTTGTACATTAATTAATATAATTCGGATTTAGAGATACTTTTTGCAGTATGATGTGGCCAAATACTAGAAAATCTGAGCCAACAGTAATCAGTCAGAGACCTCTCATCTCACAAAAACTGACATTGAAAGTGCAAGAAGAAAGTCCTTCAGCACATGGTGAAGAGGTCTCAGCTTGGTTTCTTGCTGTGTAGGGCAATAGGGAGCTCAGCAGAGGCTGATGTTGGTTGGCAGAACTCAATTAATCTAAAGGAAGGGAGAGAGGAGCTGGGAAGATCTTGTGACTCAGCCTCTTGATGTTAGTGGCTGAAGGCTCCCATGTTGTGATGCACCTGAGAGCTGTGACTTGCCTCAACAACATCAGCATTTGCTAATTTTAATATTCAATTTTTATTGAAATAAAGAATTACCATGCCCCCAAATGTAATTTTTGTTATCAGTTGTCATGGCCAAAAATCCTTCATATAGAAAGAAGAAGTTGGTTTGTATTTTCTTCCTTGTGGTCCTTCTTATTTCACTGTGGTATTTGTTCATGCAGGCATGTTCTTTATATAGGATTTCTTCACAGGTTTTTATGCTACAAACAGGAATGAACAGGCATCATCATGGGCATTGGTTGCACTTCGGAAAAAAGCCAAAAACAACATATTTGGAAAATTCTTTCTCCCCATGGAACAGAAGCAAAGTAGGCAGCATTGCTCGAAGCAGTTTGGGAGGTGAAATGGATGTCTGCTTTGCAGGGTCTCCAGGGGTCACACTCTTTCTGCTGTGGGAATGAGTGAGCTGCAGGTGTTGTTGCTGTGCAAATCTCAGCCACGACTTGGATCTAGAGCTTCTCCACCAGTGCTGAGAGCCCAGGAAGGGCATGCACGGAGCAGAGCACTCCTGGACCCTGCTCTGTGGCCACAGCCACACACAACGGGTGGCGCAGTCGCCTTTTGGAACCCTGAAAAGTCTGAAAAGTTATCTTTCTTCCTTTTTTTTTTTTTTTTTTTTTTTTAAGCACTTAAGCCCAACTGCTAATGGAATTTCATGATTTTAAATAATTTACATTTCCATCTGGTTTGAAAAACACCAGGTGGAGATTGCAGATTAGGATGACTCTAAGTGGAAGGAAATGTTTGTTTAAAATATTAAAGCTAAAACCAAACATTTATGTGGACCACATTTTTGCTGTCCATTGTGCTGTGTTCTTCTCTATCATCACTTTAAATTTTGCTTTTAATTGGAGGTTTTGCACATGTTGCTCATCATTATGATCAGGGGAGACAATGCCAGAGTGGGGTGCAGGAGAGTCCATACCAAAGGGTGAAAGAGTCAGGGATTGAAGGATTCTTCAGTGTGAGCTTCTGATCATTAAATCTGTTTCTCTAGGCTTTCTACAGACCCTGTTAATTTGCTTACTTGGAGATGGAAATAAATTTGAACCTAAATAAAATAGTTTTCACAAGGGTGATTTTAAGGGAAAACATGCCACTTCCAAAGACTGATGAGAGTTTTGTTGGGGTAAAGGCTGATGTTTTACTGGTGCACAGTCCAAACCACCCACAAGGACAAGAAACTTCCTTCTCTCCCATTTGCCAGCTGGCAAGCTTTTATTTAAAATGGGGGATATAGAGCTGTGGTTTCTAAAACTGCTTCTAATACTGGAAGCTTAGCTGGCAGTTCCTTGATGCACTTTTCCAAGTACAGCATGAAACCATGAACTCATAGTGAGGACCTGTTGTAACAGCACCTTTTCCCCTGTGCTTTGGAATAGTTCATGTTATGAAGCCACATCTGATATTCGTCTTCTCTCCTAGCTAAAATCCTTGTATTTCAGTTCTCTGGAAATGGGTTGTTTTTAATTTTGTGAAATGCACTAGAAGCTGTAGAGGTGTTATGGTTGATTCATGCCTTAGCATGACATTATTCAAAATCACACATACAATTGTAGGGATGTCATGAAAGGCTAAAGCTTGTCTTTGCTGAACAGAACTCCAGATGCCAATCAGTGGAAAGCTCAAGTAACACAGAGTTAAGATTGCATAAGAAAAGCTGTATTTAAATAAAATAAACAAAATTTAGACCAGTGTTGCTCATAATTACAAATTCCCGATTCAGAAGTGCCAAAGGTTCAGAAAGAACTGCCTCTACCAGCCTTTACTTACCATGAGTAAAGCAACTACTCCAGTTGCTCCAACCTCAGTCCAAAGATGGGAATATTGCTTTTTACTGTATTTAGGTAGTTCAAATTTTCATTATGGAGAGTTCTATTAGAACAAGGCAACTCTTCGATGCTCTGATGAATTTTGAAAAAAAAAAAAGTAGAAATAGAACATTTGCTTTTCATCTGTTAACTGTGGAGTCTATTGCCCATGGACACTGCCAGAGAGGTGAAGAGTGAAGCAGATACCAAAAGTTATATTATCCCTTGGTAGATCCCAAGTGTATTGTGGTAGGTCTAAGTTGAATTACGATCCAAAAGACCAATACATGTTTTTTATTGTATAGGAAACACCAAATTTTTTTGGTGAGAGTTTGGGTCCAGAACCAATTAAAGTCTCACAAGCCATTATTTGCTTTATACTAGGAGAGATGAATACAAGAATAGATCAAAATTGTCTGCAGAAAATGTGCATGGATTTAGCAAACGAAAGGATGTATGGCATAAGCTGATTTTAATTTTGGTAAGTTTGTTGCAGAGCAAGTGACAAGCAGTGGATGCAATTTGCTTAGACTGAAAGATTTACCTTGGAGAAGACTTGCTTTGTATGAGAAAAACAGTCAGATGCTGCTAATCAGGATTCAGTCAAATAGTTTGGTAGGTGAAAGATAGATGAGGAAGTTATTGGTTATTTTTCACATCATAAGGTAATTGCAATGGGGTGTATGTTTTAGAAATTAGCATTGAGTAGCTCTCTATATTGGTGATTCTAAAGGACTATCAGTGAAAATTTGCCATTTACAATAAAGTGAAAGGTTTTACCAACACCAGAAAGAGATGGAGATTATATTTAAGGCGGAGCAAGAGTTTTAAGTGGCTTTGGCCATTTAATATACTGTAAGGCTGGAAGCATGATGAGTATTGATGTTTCCAGGGATCAGTAGGTGCTAATCACACAGCAGGAAAAGGAACTGATTTTTGTAGGAATCAAGGAAAGTTAGCAGTCAAGCCTTGAAAGACAGGTGACAACCCACACCTGTAGAGAAGCTGGGGGTGGGTCTTTTTGTCCTGAAGTGCTATTTGGATAGTGTATGTTATAGTCAAGGCTAGATTCTCTTTCAATCATTTAGTTACCTGACCCAAGGACTCTGCCCCTTGACTGTGAGTGGCTGTGGAGGCTATCTGTAAAGATGTGTGGTTTTCTCCCACATCCATTATTTTTATAAACAGCTTTTACCATACTTCATTAATAGTAATCACCTGTGCAGTCTTTGCAATTGGAGACATAGCTGAGAGCCCTTCATCTGTACACATGAAAGAACTTGCATTCTGTTGATTTGCATCTTGAGTTTCTCCAATATTGGAATGTGCAATAGGTGACTTTAAATGACTTTCTTGTTGTTTCCATCCCATTTGGGAAAAAATAGTAATCTCAGAAAAATACCCTCTAAACAATATCATTAAAGGTAAGTAAACTAATAACACATAGATTTTAGTGTTTGCTGGTTTGTGTCACTGTCTGGTAATACAATGAATAATTCATATCAAACTAGTAGAATGTAACATTTACATAAAATAATACTTTGCAAATTTATGGTAAGTACTAATTACTTGCCTTATTTGCCATGACTATGATATTAAATATTCATAAAAATGTGATTATTTCTTTGATTTGGCAGGCATTTAGATTTCTCTACAGCTTTTCACACTGCTAATTTTAATCCAGTAAATTATCTGGAAGAAAACAGTATGCAGCCGAAAAACTGTTCAAAATTCACTCCAACATTGAGCACATTATGGACGTAATGATCCATTACAACCAAACTTCAAGAAGATCTTGCAAGAAAAGTGAGAATTAAACAAAGAAATATGGAGACCATCATCATTATTTATCAGACATATTTATTAATAGTTTAGAATTTTATATGCATCAAAAAACTTTCAAATAATTTGATCCACTTTTATGTATTTTATTTTTTGTGAAGTTATGTTTTTTTTAATTCTTCCTGTGCTAAATCTGTTGTTCATCTTTACTTTGTGGCGTATTTACATTTTAACTCATTAGAGGAACTGAATTCTATCTTTTGAATGTGACAGACATATAATTATTTTTTGCTGTCACTGAGAAAACAACATGGAGTATTAATATCACTTTGCACTTAAGTGTATGTACAATTATGTGTATCTGTCTCTGTGTGTGTGCACGTATACATTGATTCCAAGGCTTCAAAACTGCTTGTATAATTAAATCTTCATATCTGTCTATGAATGTTTAGTACCTGCTCTTCTCTGCCTAACTGTGTAATGTGTATGCATCGAAATCTACAACACTTTAACTAATAAGAATAAAGTCTCTAAGGCATATTTATTATATATGTGACCCAAAATGGAGAGAAGTAACAGGAATCAGAAATGCTGGTCCTTAGACCTTCAGGCTTGGGTTATTTCCCTGCACCATTCACATCCTTTTCTGTTGTTTCTAGCAGCAGAAGAATAAACAGTCAACTCATATGAAGTATTACAATCAAAGACAATAATCAAAAAGCGGCAGAAACAAAACAAAAAACAAGGAAACTTGAATGTATGAAGATTTCTATAATAGAATAGAAAATAATTTGTGCAGTATGTGTAATATGTAATGGTATCTGTAGAATTATCTTTGTAACTTCTATAATCATCAAAGCCTGCCCTTGTTTCCTATTTGGTTTTTTTTTGCTTTAGATATTTTGTGCTAAATAAGGTGCATTGTCAGCACACTTAGTCTCAGCTTCCTGTACTCTCAGCCACTCAGTGTCTTGCTACCCAGGGATAGCCCCAAGAAGGGCTATCAGGAAGTGTGCATCCATCCCTGAACACCTGCTCAATTAAAACTTTGCTACTCTTCACTTAAATATGTGTGAAACTTTCAAAGATACACAAATGTTTTAAACCCTTTGATTAAAAGTTAAACTGATGACTGATAACTTGCAAACAGCACCACTAACCATATGTAAAAATACAGAGTTCCTGTATCACTGCTTAAAATAAACATTTGGAAAAGGTTTTGAAATATCAATCTGCTTCTTTGCTGTACAAATAAGGAATGTGAAATGAAATGTATCTCTGTTAAGTCTAAACAAAAGAAAACAAATTTTGTCTTTGGTCTTAAACAGCTCAGTCCTGTGTAAGACTTGCAGGATTTCAACAAGCCACACAGGTTACTGGAGCAGAATTTGGGTTCCAGACCTGCATCTGATATCATATCCTGCTCAGTAATGCCCTGAGCAGAGGATATGTCACTTGAGCACTTTGGCACTGAAACCTCCTGGGGTATTTTCCCCCATGGCAGAAGGAGGGGCAGAGCTGGAGTGTGTGGTGTTTTCCATGAACTGACATGAAGTGCCCACAAAGGAAATCCATTGCTCCTAATTCCAGCTGTACCCAGGGTCATGGCTTGGTAATGCTCCCCAGAACAGCTCTCTGCTCTATTCCTATAGCTTCATGCTGTCTCTTTCTTCTGATTTTAAATGGCAGAAGTTTCTGATGAAATTTCTGCTTAAAGTACCACTTGGTGTTTGAGGTGTGTTGTGTAAAGATGATTTTAGCTCCTAGGTAAATCAGTCAGATATTAAATAGATAAAATGAACCTTAAAAAGAAAGATACATGTCAAAACCCCAGCATTGTGGTGTCCAGGAGGAGAAAGAGAATGAACAGTTGAAGGGACATATTCTGAATTTATTCAGCTGCTGGTTCAGTCAGCCCAGGATCCTATGTGTTCATCTGACTGAAGTTCTTGGCCTTAAATAAATGTGAGACATAGTAGACCTAATTTCCTTGTGTTGAAGGAAAAACCCTTCTGAAAGCTTGGTGGTTCCACATATACAAAGTCAGGTAGTTCTTATATATACAAATACTAGCACCTTGACACCTGTGAATTCACCATGTAATTAAACTTCTGAAGCTGTACACTTACTGACATGTCTTTTGCAAGTGAAATGAAATCCTTTGGTTTTACATGCTTTGACAATGTGAAGTGGAGACAAGTGAAGCAAAGTCTTCAAATCCCCCGTGCATCTCTAATGGAGCCTCTTCTTGTTGCTTTGTAGTAGTCTAAAGGGTGAAAACAGAGTTCATTGAAAAAAACCACATTTACCTTACGTCAAAATGAGAAACTATTGATTTGTATTTGTATTTTCCAAGAAAAATCACTGGTCCCTACAAATGGGAAAACAAACTTTTGCCTTGTAATCCTGTGAGCTGTGTAAAAGAGGCTGCATGCTCAAAGTCAAAGGGAAGCCAAAGGAAAATGGCATGCAGGAGGTCAAAGCAGTTCATATGCTCATCGACAGCTGTTTGCACCATATGACAGATCTAAAGGCAACTTCAGAGCTGTCTGTACAATATGTGGAGCTTATCAGAGATATAGAAGCTGCTGCCTTAATGTCATTTCCCATAAAAAACTTTGGTAAATTTGGCACTATGTTTTATGGACTGCAGTACCAATGACAGCCTTAATTCGTGATGTTGACTAACCTGATCTCTGTCTATTACAAGGTGCCCCATTCTGTGAATGGGGGAAGCGCTGTAGACATTTTCCACCTAGACTTCAGGAAAACCTTTGACATAATTTCCTGCAGTTTTCTCTGGGAGAAACTGGCTGATCATGGCTTGGATGGGCGCACTGTTCACTGGGCAAGAAACTTGCTGGATGGCCAGGCCAGAGAGTGGTGACAAGTGGGGTCATAGCCAGTTGCTGGCCAATGACAAACGGTATTCTCCAAGGCTCAGGATTGGGGCCAGTCCTGTTTAGTGTCTTCATTTATAACCTGGATGAGGGAATCGAGGGCACTTTCACTTTGCAGGCAACACAAAGCTGGTCAAAAGTGAGGATCTGCTGGAGAGCAGGAAGGCTCTGCAAAGGGATCCATTGGCCAAGGTCAATAGTATGACCTTCATCATGGCCAAGTTCCAGGTCCTGCACTCTGGTGTCAACAAACCCGTGAGGGCTTGGGGCAGACTGTCTGTAAAATTTCTTGGTGGAAAGGACTTGGGAGTGCTGGTTGACAACTGGATAGATGTGAGCCACCAGGGTGCCCAGGTGGCTAAGAAAGTCAAAGGCACCCTGGCTTGTATGAAGAATAATGTGCTCAGCAGGACCAGGGCACTGATTGCCCCCCTGTACTCAGCACCAGTGAGGCTGCACCTGAACCCTGTGCTCAGTTCTGAACTTACCACAAGAAAAAACACTGTGGTGCTGGAGTGAGTCTAGAGAAGGGCAACAGAGCTGGTGAAGTGTCTGGAGCACAACTCTCATGAGGAGTAGCTGAAGGAATTTGGGTTGTTTTCTTCTTCTGAGAAAAGGAGACTCAGGGGGGACCTTATTTCCCTTTGCAAATGCCTGAAAGGAGGTTGTAGTAAGGTCAGGTTCTCTTGTCACAAGTAACAAGTGATAGAATAAGAGGAAATGGCCTCAAGTTGTACTAGCCGAGTACAACTGCTGGATATTAGGGAAAAATTTAGGCTGGATATTAGGAAAAAATTCTTCACAGAAAGGGTGTCAATCATTGGAACAGGCTGCCCAGGGAAGTTTTTGAGTCACCATCCCTGAAGTTATTTCAAAGAAGTGTGACATACAGGGACATGGTTAAGTGGTAGATTTGGTTGGCAGTGTAAGGTTAGCAGTAGGACTCAGTGATCTGTGAGGTCTTCCTCAACCTTTTATATAATTTTATGATTAATACTAACAAAAAAATAAAGGAAGAATTGGAACTGTATGTTCATTGCATAGGATGTTCTCTCAGAGTACAACTCCTGGCTGTTCAGCACTAAGTCTCTATCTTAGCCTGTTCTGATTTTTTTTTTAATATTGGAAACACACAAATTAGAAAGAAATTATTGCCCTGACTTGCAATTCTCTAAAAGTCACTTGGGTTCAGCTAGCTAGAGTTTTGCAAGAAGCAGGTCTGATTGCGTGCAATTGTTAGTTGGTAAAGTCTGAGAGAAGGTAGGTGAAAAAAATCCCCAAACCTTAACCACTAAGTGTGGGCTGTAGATGTCACAATATTACAAAACTATTAAAATATTTTCAACTGATGTGATTCTGTAGAATTGGTGGCCAGCTGTTTGTCATAACTTTGCCATAGCAGACAGTAAGACTGATGGAGGGAAAGAAATGACTTAGGAGAACTTTGAGAACTGTTCTCTTTCTAATTAATTCTATTGATGTTGAAATACAGGTTGGTTAAAACTCTTAACAAACTAAAGCAGAATATTCCACTCATGCTCAAAGGTCATTCTGCTAAGGTATAAACGTATAAAGTTGTTTTTCATTGCCTAAATAGAACCATTAATCCCTGATCCTGGTAACTTTTTTGCACAACATTTAGTGATCCAAATAAGATCACTGTTATATTCAGAACCACCCAAGTTAATCAGGTCTCCTTAGCAATGGTGGTTAGTACCTAAGATCCTGACCTGCATAAATCCCCTTGTCTCATTCTGGAGGCTGCTATTTTTATGCATGGTTTGTGAGGTAGATAGCTCATACAATTCTTAGGATGAAATGCTCTGTATAAATAGTTAATTTATTTCAACGTGCATTACCACTACATCTCAAGACACATACCAGAGCCCATCCTGTTCTGTCCTGCTGGAAAGACAATCTGCCACAAGTCTGGACTTTAAGAGATCATTTTGAGAAGTGTTGGAATTGCTATATGCAGAAATAGATGTGTTGCAAACTTCAATCACTGTAGGAAACCTGCTAGAAAATGTGGCTGCTCAGTTAATGAATCTGGAGAGTCAGATGGGCATAGTGAAAGAAGATTGGAATGCACAGAAACTGAATTTTCACCTGAGAAGTTCAGAACATTTTCCAAAGTTCATGAAACATTATTTAAATATATTACTCATAAGTTTTGTACCCATCTCTACAACTGAAATATCTTCTTCATCTAGAAAGACAAGGTAAAATCAAGGGAGTATCACACTAGCTCTTTCTTGACAATGGTTTTAGAAGTAAGGATAAAAGTTGCAGGAAATTTCATTGTAGAAATAATTGCAGAGTCATTATTATTCCTATTTAGTAAAGAAACAGCTTTCAAAACTGCAGTGGGCACCTATGTCTAGGTTGACCAGAACTGTCCTTACTATGGAATCTCTCTTTTACTCATGGGATGAGCATCTGAGAAGACGGAGATGGGACTTGCCAGCTCCAGCAACCAGGCCCAGCAGATACAGGAAATTTTTTTCTATACCCTGAAGTCTTCTGCTGGTGAAAATCGTCTGTAGCAATAGACTGATTGAAACTCACCTTGGGGGATTATACTGGTAGTGTCTACGACTTTATGATATGTAACAGGATTTATTCTTGCACCATTCACATGGAGTTCCTCTAAAGAGAAACATGGAGCAGCATTTCAGAGAGAGAAGAATTATGTCTTACCGTAATTTCTGGCACTGCTTAGTTGAAGATATATTGCTGAGAGATTTTTGCCATATTAAATACATTTAAAAAGAGAATTAGATGAGGGGGACTTACAAAGGTATTTATTTGATATTTCTTATGAAAACCAGGACACTGGTGCAAAGGTGTGAATCAGAGTCTTTGTCCATATGGATTCCTTTAAGAGCAACGAATACAAACAACATAGATTATAGGTCAATAAGATGAACACTGTTCTATGCGTGCATCTAACATCTAAACACAGTGGAAATTGATTATGAACGTATCCATTTATAAATCAATACAATTGTAATTCAGCTTATTTAAACAATAGCCTAGAGGTAAGGAAAAGCTTTATTGCCTGAGAGAAAAAGATACAGAAACATCATGTGACAGGTAGGTGAATACAATCTTGGAGGTCACTTGTATATTTTTTGCTTATATCAGTAGAACCAAATTAGATCCCTCAAAACACTGAAATTAAAATAGTAAATTAGTGACAAACAAAAGATTAAATGTGTTGCATGAGGGGACATAATCCCATGCATTGAAATAGGCAAAAGGGAGTGAAACATTGCATATATAAATGAAGATTTTTTTCTGACCTTATTTTGGTACCTCTGCTAAGTGTAAGGTTGCATTAGGAAATGCTGCACCGTAATTGCAATTGATAGTCTTTTTTAGTTTCTGCTGGAAGCAGCTCTGGTATACTCAGTTTCCTATTTTTCCCTGGATGTCCTAAGTTATATGGAAAAGATATTTATACTGTAAGCCATTTGGATCACTGGAGGACTCTGATGATAAAGACATAGAATGCATATTCTGCTGCGGAGGTCTTTATACTGCAGAATTGATGGCTGATTACAAAGCAGCCTGAAGATCTAATTGCAATTGGCAACCAGGAGATGAGGGAAGACTGCAGACAATTTTCCTCTATTTTTATACACAGTCCTTGTGGCATTCACATTGCTTTCAATAAGTGTGCTTCTGGCAAAAGCTGTCAATGATGGTAATCGTCTGGATGACTGGCTTCGGAGAGGCTGCGAGCCTGACCTTTGCTACTGCAATCATCGCCGTCATCAGCGTGGGGATGCACGCCGCCCCAAAGCCAGAACAAGTGCTGCAACTAGACAGTAATTGCAGATTGCTAATGATGATGCTATTGATGATGCTTTTGTTTGTTTGTTTTAATTGAAAAGACATTATTCTGGGCTAAAGTCTACGGTGCTGAATGATTAACACTAAAACGAGGAAATGTGTGGAAGTAAGGAACCCAAACATTTCATGTGTATTATTCTGCTACGTCTACCTCCTCTAGCACATAATCCAAGTGCCTAACACCTTTCTGTTTGAAAAGGTGGGCATGAAATTCAAAGTTTGATTTATAATTAGTTCAAATCCCAGAGATACACTGTCCTCTTAAGCCAATTGCACTGTCCAGTGAGTATTATGAGTACTGGATATGAGTACTCAGCGGTCCAATTATTGCAGCTAACCAGTGATGGATATCACAGATGCTGAAAAGGGCTGAAATACCAGTTTAGATACTTGCAAATGTTCTCTGTGTGACTGAAGTGAGAGCACGGACCAAGGATATATAGGATCCTCTAGAAATCCTAAGGTCTGGAATTCTCTGCCAATGTTGTAATAATGTCAGATTGAGTACCTAATTTTCCTAATGATCATAAGGCCTTATATCCTATCTCGTGTTTTCCAAATCTGTAGGAAAGCTTAAAACTTACATGATGGACTTTATCCCCTGGATGGATATTACTAAACGTCATGAAAGTTAGTGTATGACTAACACTTCTGTGTCTCTTTAGTGCTCTTTTTCTTTCTGAAAATTTGAAAACACAAAGAAAAAATGGGTTGTACTTTTCAGTACTTGTCTGGAGGAATTTCAGTACTCCTGGACCTGAATACTGAGCAAAATGGTTTACAGAAACCAGAAATTCCCATGGAAACAGAAATTTTGGGCCTTGAGTGAAGAAGAATTGTTCTCCAGGGTAGAAAAATGAGTGGCTGGGAGACTTATCTGGCACATGGGGGTTTCTTTCCCCCTGTTCTGAGTACAAAAAAGTTTGCTGAACTTCATACCCAAATGTCATGGCAGGGCATTTGACTTCCTGCTTTTGATCTGTCTGCCTGATCTTGGATGAATTAGCACTAAGCCAAACACATGCACATTTTTCTGTTGCACTGTATCATGGGTGTAGACACCAAACACACGCAGTGTCAACTCTATAGACTTGTCTGTGACAAAGCGTGTGGTAATTGCTCAGCCATGTTTCCTTAAAGAGGTACCTCCTAAAAAAATAAATCTAAAGAATTCAATAAGTTTCTTCCAAAAGTTGCACTGAAGACTGATGGAATGTAATTGGAAATGAAATTTCTTCTGTAAAGTGATATTAATTAAAATCTAATTGTTAATGTTGTAAAGGACCAGCCAGTACATTCTGGGTGAAGGAGATACCTGGTTCCAACCAAGTTTCTAGACGTTTGGGATTGTGGTGGTTTAACATGAATGTGAAAAGGTTTTTTTCCTAAGGAAGTTCTAGCATGGATTGACAGCTTGGCTGGCAAGTAAGAGTTGTGTCTATGCCTCTGGAAACCCAATCTTAAATCAAAAGTCCCAAGTGACTCAGGCCTTTCCTTTTCCAGCTGGCAAGGAGCTAACATCACCTCATAAGTCAGAAGTCTGGACTAGGTCCCACGGGCCAGGTCTGCCCAGGCCTCAGGGGGGACCCTGCTCGTGGGAGAGCGGCCGGGGCTGGCAGAGTCTTCTCTCTTCCCTTCCCCAGCTCCTCCGATGGGAGAGGAGGAGGAGGACTGCAGACCAGCAGTCTGGCCCTGGGCCAGGACCATGATGGCCATGCTGTGGACTTGGCTGCTGGAGCCTCTGGTCCGAAAGAGGAGAGACTTTGAGAACTTTTCTCCAGAGCTCCAGGGAGCTGATCCAAGTTTGAGTCGCTTAGATCTGACCAGGGGTGGAGGAGGTTTCATCCATCAGCATTCCTGAGCAGCTCCTTCTCCCCCTTCTTCTCCTTCCACCACCTGTGGCCTTGAAGTTCTAAGAGACACCTGGAGAGGAGGAAAAAGAGACTCTGGGCAAAGACATTAACCCTTTTTCCCTCCTCCATGGAAGGCAGAGTGATTTAGAATGTAGAGAGACAGCATTGAGACAAAGTCAGTAAAAAACCTAAAAAATACTATTGGAAGACGGAATGGAGGAAGTGGACATTTTTTACGGGACTTCTCTAGATGTGAATTATGGGGAAATGGACTGTTTTCCTAATATCATGATGCTGCTTGGGGGAATGCAAGTTCTAGCCAAAAGGCTGTGTGTACTAATATACATGGGTTTTAACTGAAAATGTTGAATAAAATATGCCCCAGCCCCTGGGAAAAAATAAAGAGGTCTCTATTTCTTTTGAGATAGAGGTGATTTTAGAGATGTAAGAGAATCCCTGTTTTGTACTAGAAAAGCATTCTTAAAATGATACCCCAAACATACAGAAACCCTTAAACAGCTTGGGTTATATGGGTGGGAATCTGCAAAAATTTCAGGCAGTTGCAGATCTGTGGCATTGAAAGCCACCAAACCTTTTCTTGTGGTGTGTTCTCCATAACTCTAGAGAGGCTCCTCTCCCAAAGTGATGTGGGATCATGTTTAAATGGTGGCAACTGACTGAAAATCATGGTTTTCCCTCTGTGTTGAGTGGAAAAGTGAACAGAAGAAGGTGGGGAAAAAAAGTGTTTGAATGTCTCATTTTTTTCTCTCTCTCTTTTTCTTTAGTGTATGTTAATAAAATCTATCTGTTTTTACTTTTAAGTTGTGCCTGTTTTGCCTTTTTCTCCCAAAATCCTATCTCCCAGTTGGTAACTGAAATTTGGCGAATGTGAAACCACAACCTAAATGGTGCATTGGCCAGGAAATGTAAACTGAAACCACAACAGGGATACTCTTCAGAAACTTGCAGCTACGTTGTTGCTCTCACTAATGGCAAGATGAAGTGAGTAGAGCCATACATGCAGTTGAAAATGGTAACCTGTGGAGAAATGCGTCCCTACTGTGCCCATGATTTAGTTTAGCTCTGAGATTTTGTGATATCTTTTGAGGGAAAGACTCTATCATCCAGCTTTGTTTCAGCAGCCCTCAAAAAAAAAAAAAAAAAAAAATTTCTCATTTCTTTTCTGTGAGCCTAACTCCCCACTGTGTGAAAAATGCTGATAAAAGGATGATAGCTTTGTTGATGAGACCTGGAAGCTCAAAGATGCAGTGGACATGATGAAGGAGGATGCAAACACTTTCCCTGGAGCCTCTGTGTCATTCATATTGTACTCTTTAGAATAAATAAAGTGCTATCATAAACACAGTGTCTTTCAAGAGCAGTAAATTCACATATAAATAATTGGGCCAAATTTGTTTCTCCTTTAGCTCTGCTGCCTTATTCAGCTGGCACCAGATTTAAGTTTGCTCCAACTTCTTTAAATCTTGAATCTGCATGATGAATTTCAATTATATTATTTCTGGTAGCACAAATGTATATTGTGGTCTCAACACAGGTAGAAGGATACTTGCTCCTGCTCTGATATTTAAGGGCCTTGTGGGCCTATCAAGATAGTTACTAAAAAAAATTCTTATGTTTTAGGTAATCTACTGAAATGAAATTAAAGGTATGTGGTCATATATCTCCAAAGTCAGTGTCTTGGCCAGGCCTGTGCAGGTAAGCCTGAGATGAGAGGTCATTTTTGCATGGAAGGTAAGAATAGGAATAAAAATAGCATATAAGCCACAAAAGGCTATTGCTTCTCACCTTATACATATGTTCATGTTAATGACTTTTTGCCAAATCACACACAGCCTGGTGTTCTACAGGAAACAATGGCACATGGTGAGCATTCTTCACTAACAAAAAGTGCATCCTCAGGATTAGAGCTTAACTTCACCTTTTAAACTGACACAGAGCTTTCCCTCTTTCTGTGGAAAAGGTTTCATCACAACAGCACTTAATGGTGCTGAAACATGTTCTTTTGCCAGCAGTTCCCAAAGCCCTTTCCAGATATAAGACAGGGGTAAGTGGAAGTCACACAATACAGTGCTGTGGACATTCTTAAAAGCCTTGTTTTGCACTTGTCAGTACCAGAGTCCAAAATTCAGCACTTATACGATGTTCTTACAACAGAAAATATAAATCAATGCAGAACACCTCACCTACCTCTTGAAATTATGGTTGGTAAATAGTTTTCGTAGGGGCCACTTCTTAAAATGGAATAAGACCCCATAAAATATTCCATACACATCCTATGTTAATGAGGCCTTAAAACTTATGAGTACAGGAGAAGAGCAAGGTACCGCACTATGTTAGACCATTGATTAAATTAAGCCATGAAATTACTGCCTATTATGAAAAATGCATGCTCATTTTACTGTTATCTCCCTTCCTCTCTTCCTCTGTGTTTGTGCATTACATCTGTATGTTGTCTGGTCATAAACCTGGCTTGTAAAATCTCTGTGGAGGAATCTCTTTATTATGGTGTGTGTGCACCGCCCCAGATGTAGCAACAGTCCCTGCTCCTGACAGGCACCTCTTTGCTCCTAGGTGATCAATAAAGTACCTTTCAGAAAAGGCCCTACACCACCATAAAACCCTCCTGCCCTTCTCATTCAAACACTAAACTGCATTTGCTCTCAGAAGTTGCTCACTCATCTCCCCCCAACACCTTTAAGCCACCCAACTGAAAATTCAGGAACCATCCTTCTGTTTTCCCATTTGTAGCCCAGGCAGGGTTGATAAGTGGCACTTCAGGAGATGGCAAATACCTCCTGCCGTGCAGTGAGATGATTATGCCGTGCTCTACATGGGAAATACTTATTTTCTATGGGATGCCAGTGCTATTTCAGAGACACTGAAATAGTAATAAGGCTCTTTCTGTTTGTTTTTCAGAAGAGTGTGTTTGCATGAGCACATAGCAGAGGTGTAAAATGTACAGCCAGGTCCTTCCTGCAGTGTTGCCCAAGGGGTGTTAGGAACAGAAGTGTGTTCCTCACATTTTTCTTTCTGGTGAAGTTTATTCTTTGCAATTTTTTTGAATATTCAGCCAACACTTCAGTGCTCCCCACCTTCCTCTGGGTGTTTGGGAAGGCAGGTTCATCACAAGCAGCTGTTTGTGGTGGTGCCACCAAGGTCCTTTGCTGCATTTCCAGTGCTGGAATTCAGTGTTACCAATAATTTATGTATGTGTATCTTCACAAATGTCAAAAATAAACCTTTAAAAACTGAACCTGCCCTCTGAAGGTTTAAATATTTCAAGGTAGCATTTCAAGGACTTTCTGTTGTACTAAATTCTTAAGTATTGTACAAAAGTGCAGGTCTAGTCAATAAGCAGAAGCATTTGAAAAATAGACATAATGTGAGTTTTGCTGGGAATAAAAAAAAGAATTTTTGACAACAACAAAAAAAGAAATCCTACAAAACATATAAGTAATATAGAATATTTAACCACAAAAACTAGCTGTGGATTCCCAGCCAAGCAGTCTGCTACTCTGAAGGACAACTACAAAAAAAAAAAGGTCCTAACTTATTTCCCAACACAATTTGTGAATAAGAAGGAAGAGCCTATCATTTAGATCATTCAGCTCTGTCTTTAGATGATACAAGCTCACAGACTTATCTAATAACTACTTTTGAAGGTGGCTACTTATATTTTTTGTCATGCATTGGAAGATACATAAAGTGATGTAAGAAAGATGATGCAATGCTTTGGTTTCCCAGCTTTGCCAGTTTCTGAATTTAAACTTTTGCATTTTTTCATAAATGGTCTTAATTTTATTTTAAAAATATTTCCCCTGAAATGTTTAGCACAAGACTAACTTCCATCTAAAAAGTCATATTCAAATGCCTTGATAAGAGCTGAGTTAACTGAGCAGTGGGGACTGACAGCCAGGTGTGGTGTCATCCTGGCATTGTGTTGTGACTCACAGAGTACACTTTGCTTTGAGGATTTCACTTGCTTGTGGGTATTTGCCTTCCCAGAGCTTCCCCAGATGGGGAAACCTTGTGCCTTGAGCAGCTGGTCAGAAAGGGACAGAGAGCAATGAGTGCTGGTTGCCACTGGGCTTGCATGGGACCAGAGCTGGGACACAGAGGGATTTCCTCATCAGTGTGAGCACCTGGCCCCATGGTCCTCACCTGCTGTGTGGCATCATCTGGGGAGCCACCCATAAAATATCTGCCTGATTTTCTTCAATAAGCACGAGCTAGAGGTTAATAAATGTGGGGATATTTGATTCCCTGCTGTTTTAAATAATTTCATGGGGAAACTAATATGATAGGACACCAGTTAAAAAGGTTATTATCCTCATCAAACTACAGCACTTCCTTCCTATTATTTCCCACTAGTTTCTTGGCCTTACCCCTCCTCTCCTTACACGTACTGCAAATGAGTCTTTGAAAGGATGGTCTGTGGTGGGGTGGAGGCAGAAAGCTTGATCCCCAGCTGCTGTCTAGTCAGCATTCCTAGGGATGTCAGTGTCCTCTCCTCACCCTGAAGGAAGATGGGCAGCACCCTGACTGCACTTCCTGATGGGGCTGGAGGATGTTCCCACTGCACACTCTGAAAGGCTTGGCTGGCAACTCATCAGTTTGAGATGAGTTTTACACTGTCAAACACAGAACAGTGGTCCACCACATCCCTTGGACAATTTGCTGATCTTATGTGTTTCCTTCATTTCTCTGCTTTTAAAACCGCATAGTGGTCTTTTCCCAGACCGTTTAGGTGATGCAACACCCTTGTTTGCATATTTTTTTCTTTCTCTTCTTAAACTAAGTTTCTGCTGTTTTCTCTTTGGCACACTATTTTTCTTCTTAGCCCTTTTCTCTCTCTTCCCATTCCTTTTTCTTCTTTTGTGTGCTCTGGTTGATCATACACCTTATATCACTTTCTCTGTCTAAAAAAATAGAGATTTAGCAGCCTGGTTGCCTTTGCAATACAAGTCTTGGGAATGTTTTGTTGTGGCTGATAATGGGAAACAGTGTTTACTTGCAAGGGGCTGCAGTGCCTTGACATAGGAGTTTGGCCAAAGGAAAACCAATTTTTTCCAGTAAAACTGCAGGCTGGAGTTAACAACTGATTAGTAAAGAAATTTGTCTGTATATCTCCCCTCACATTTTAATAAATTCCTTTAAGTTCCTCTTTTTAGTGGCAAAGAGGTAGTGGAGAAGACTATTAAAACAGGAAAAGATTGCAAATGTATTTTTCAAATCCAGTTAAGTGTTTTTACAATTATTTCCTAAAATGAAAAGTGGTGTTTTTGAAAGCAGCAGAGGAAAAGCTATTTTGAAGTCTTGAAATAGGAATAGAAATTGCCCTTTTCACTATAGTAACCATGTGTAAGAGTTCTAAGCTGCCAATAATACTAAAGACAATGGTGTGATTAAATGTTCAAGAAAATAAAGCTCTCTGAACTTGAGAAATGCAATCTAACACTTGGCACCACTATTTCATGGACTTTGAGAATCTGGGGTAAGTCCCTGATCATAGCACTTCATTTAAAGAGATGTTGGTTACATTGATCCAAACCAAAATAAAGATGGATAATAGTTTCTGTTCAGTAGAATCCTTCTAACTGGATTTGAAGGGATATATATGTATTTCTGGATAGTCTTCCTTTGAGCTCTGAGTAGACATTCAGTTTATCAAAACCTGTGGCGTAAATGCATCCTTGCAAATTTTGAAAATTTGCAGAGATTTTCTCAGTCAAACTGAAATGTGTTTTAGTTTCCTTTTTTCCTTTCCTCAAGCTCATATAACAGAGAAAACTTATGAATATATTTATGAAAAAAAAAAGAAAAAATCAAATGGTTTAGAAATACATGTTATTTACAAGCCTATTTGTCCTTTTTTTTATTTTTTTAATATTTTTAATTTTTTTTTTATTTATGAAGCTGAATGCATTTCAGTTGAAGCATGCAAGGTCTCCGTGATCTGCGTGTGAGCCTGAAATCTGGTTACAATTAAATGACTTGAAGTTATTATGAGCTTCTAGCTGGAGGGGGATGGGTAGGAGTGGGGCCAATATAAACAACCATTCCCAAGTGATATTAGTGGTAGGAAAGTGGGTGAAACTCCCCCAGAACATTCTGCCTAAAGGCACTTCTGTACAGAATGTCACATGCATTATTCGGCAGCTCCCCCGGTATAGTTTGAATTCACACTTGTGGGTTTCACTGGTTCTCAGGCACATTATTACCTATGAACCATATTTTAAAATGCATTCTGAGATTTGAGCTAATAATGTGAATGACATTCAGTGAGATTGCCAAATGCTGGTAATTTACTTTCATTTTCACATTAATGTGGGCCCACCTGTGATGAATTGGAAACTAAATAAGCACATCAGTTTTAATTAGATATTTCAGTGGCTGGATCTAGTTAAACAGCAGCATTCATTCCTATCTATTAAACAGCCAAAGAGACTTCTGCATTCTTCACAGTAAGTTCTCTCTCCTTCCAACTCACCTTCTTTTCATTGCTTTCCTCTCTTTTCTTACTGGAATGTTTTAGAGGAGATGATCTAAGCAGGTGACATCCTAGTGACTTGATAATACAGTTATCAGAAAATTGGCTAATATAGATGATTTTTGAAATTATACAGAATCTTTGAAGGCTCTCATTATTGTTTTATTCTGTGAGGAAAACCAAACAAAATCCAAAGAAATCAGAATTAGTTCACAGTTAGGTTTAACAAAATGGAAATGGCTCTCTACTGACACTCATGGACTTCTGCCACAACACCTTTGGGACCCAGTTTCACTTATCTGGTGAAACTCTGGGTACCAGCTGAAATAATTTCTGGTCCTGTGGGGGCAGGAACCTGCAAGAGGGATGGAAATATTCAGTGTTGTGTTGGAAGGAGTCAGGCCAGCAGCCTGGGAAGGGTTTTTTTCATCCTGGCCTCGGTGCTGATTACAAAAATTGCCTTCTGCCTCAGTTTCCTCACCTATGAGTCACCCATAAGGCTGAAAGGCAGCTTTAATATGCTGAATTATCAGTGTTATTACTGAGGCTAGGAGCAAGCTGTTGTGTTCTGTTTCATTTTGAGTTTCACTCATTTGGTGAAATAATAATGCTTCAGTCTTAGGGCTTTGTATCTCTTTGCTGCTCAAATGAATGCAGAGCTTTTCTCCTTCTCTATTCCACCTTTTCTTCAAGAGTTTTGCAGTATGACCCTCATTTCCAAGGCAGTTTTCAATAGAAACTGGAGATCAAGGCTGCTGCTGTATTGAGCAAACCCATTTCAAGGCAGCTTTGTAAGAGAGAAAGGGCACCAGGTTGAATCTTAACTTATTTTTCATTTTTCTGTAACATCTTGACATATTGAATGCCAAATTAGAAAAAAAAAAAAAAAGAAAAGAAAAGTCTATGCAATGATATTTCTCTTTGCAAAATAAAACTAATTTAGGTAACTACTTTTAGAGATATTAATTAATGATTAACAGACATAGCAGATGTAGGTGTAACCTAACAGGAATGAAATTTGAACTAGAGCTTTCCTTGTACCTCTAACTTCCTACTCACTAGTCAATTAAGGGGTGACATGCTTGGAACACCTTTTAGGAGAACAGCTGATATTGATAAAGTTGATGTTTCAACTTACAACTAGATTTGTGTTTTTAGTACCTCTGGCTCTATTTTTCTAATTTACATTTTGAAGAAAGGTCAGAGGAGTTCATAAATATAGCAGATACAGTGCTGATGAAAACCAGCTTTATTTGGAGCCAGAAAACATGTGTAAACCATGAAAATATTTGCCCAAGCCCTGCTTTTTTGCTTTGACATTTCAGTCTACTAGCTAAGAAATATTTTGGGGTACATTTTGTGAATAACCATGTTATTGAGAAACAACACAAGAAAGAGCAGGGGGAACCTGAAACCAAAATCATATACAATTTAGATTTTGGGGAGTTTCATTTAAAAATACATGTGTTCTTATACAAAAGTATTTATCATTAGCGCTCATGATTAGTGGTCTAGAACTGACCGTGCTCTCTGAGCATCACCTACAATGTTATCACAACGCATACCCAGGCTATGGTGGTCTACAAGATGGTGTGTGAGATTCCCAGGAGAAGATCCTCCTAGGCTTTTCTTCCCCAAACCCTCCCTGCAAGGGAAAAGCAGTTCTCTAAATAATCCCAGCCTGCTGAAAATGAAACTGGGCTGACAGTTTCACAAACCCAAGTGTATTGCTTTAAGCACATTACAGAGCGTTTAAACAGACAAACATATTTTGATGAAAATGTTTCATGCAGAAGCTTTAAAGAAACAGAAACAACGCACTAAATGAACATAGTAGTGAGGAAAATACAATTTAGCACTGTCCTGGGTTGTAATATAGGGTATATTCTATCATAATCTTCATGAACTGATGAATCCAACTGTTGGAGCAGTGCTCTTCCCAGGCTCTGGGGTGCCTTCTGTTAATGGCCCATCAATGCCTTGTGCATGACTCATAGATAACTCCATCCGGGAGCTATCTCTCTTTAATGGGCCATCAAGGACCCCCTGTATGACTCATCATCCCATTGTGAGATGCTCTGCCCACGGGGAGGAGCCAAGTGTTCTCACCTGGATATAAGCTGGGATTTGGGACAGTACAGGCAGTTCTTACCCACTGAATTCCCAGAGGACCAGAGTTACCAGTCCTTTCTATGGAATTACTGCTTCAGGAAGACCACTTATCTGGACTGCTTCCATCACCCTGCTCAGGTTGTATTCTGACTCTGTCAGTGGTCTTTTTGTATTATTGCATTTATTTTATTTTACCTTTTCCCCCTTTTTTTCTCATTAAATTGTATTTCTGACTATGAGCCTCTTCCTCGTTTTACTTTCAAACCACTACAGGCACCTCTGGTTTTGGACAGCCTCCGTGCTCCTAGATCAGCAGAGGTTTGTAATCAAGCCTGGCTGAAACTACATTTACAGTTTATAGTTTAGGGAGATTAAGTGCTATGTATCTTTTTCTGGAATGCATCTTTTACATACATATATAATGTATCTTTTTCTGGCATGAGTAGTAGTCATTGTCTTCAGCTAGCCCTTTCCATACTTAAAACATATGAGTTTCAAAAAACATCTGCCCTAGGTCCTAGTCTTGCAAAGCACTGCACATAACAATGTATACCAGTTGCTAGATTAACTGAATCATCCAGCAAGTCGACTCCTTTAATTCCGGATAGTGCACAGAAACTGCAATGAGAAAGAGAAGGTGGTCCAGGAAGAGGAGCAGAGCAAGGGGGGGGTCTGGCCTGGCTGTGCATGGTGGCACTGCCCATTCAGAGGGCCTGAACCCACAGCCATTCAGCAGAAGTCAGTGAGATATCACAGCTCAATTTCTTTTTCTGAAATTAGGCATGGGAGGATAATGCTTAGTTGACTAAAATAAAGATTACAATTAATGCTAAATCTAGAAAGTACCTTGAATCCTGTGTAAAGCTACTTCACAGAAAGGATAGAGAATGAAAGCACAAGCATGTGCAAGTGCTCTGTAAATAATAAAGCATCAAAGAGTATTTTATGACTCAGATTAAATGCTGTTCAGAAAGGCATTTCCAGGAGCTTGCTCAAAATGCGTGTGAGAGAGAAAAATGGGTTAAATTTTCTAGGCAGATATTGACTCATCATATCATAACAAAACCTGCTAGAGCTGGTTAATGATGTGTCTGATACTTCAGCAAGTGACATAATGTTGAAATTTGGAATCAAAGCTGTCAGGAAATTGCTCCTTGCTCAAACACACAATATTCATGATGAAAACCTGTTGTAATCTCCCTCTCCTGAGCCATCATGCTAAAGGGGCAAGAGGGAGTATTGCCTGGTGACATTTCTTTCTGATCCTTCTTGAAGTGCTGCAGCTTTCAGAAAAGTTTATAGGCATGGTTTTCTCTGATGACTGCTGATATGATAAGGCAGTCCTTCAAAGGAGCAGAATGCATAGGGCTGCAGCTTTGGGGCTTATTTATGCAATCAGCAAATATGACTTTTTCTCCCCTCCCAGCTAAATAGCTCAACATGCAAGTAATAAACTGAAGGGCACAGTCCTTTTCATAATGAGCTGCTATTTCCCCTGTCTTTTTAAGCTTGCAGCCGTGGTCCTTGGAATTCTGGTTCTCTCAGCTTGCTGCTTGGAGGTGGGGTGGGATAATGTCAGGAAAGAATCCATTCTGATTTGTCTCTTCCTAAAGATAAAATTGCAAGTGCTCGAATGTGTATTAGTATCTGCTAGTCAGCTCTGCCAATGAGTTTATGCCATAGGAGCAGTGTGGAAAAAAAAAATCATACCTCTACTATCCAATTAGTTAAGGAAGAAATGTGCTAAAATCTTTAAAGATGTTTCCATGGTCAAGTTGCTGAATACTCTCTGTGATGTAAATAGAGACAGGTGGAAATTTTATCTTTGACGCTGACTCCCTTTTCTTCTTTAGATCAGCAAACCTGTCTACCTTTTATTTTGGTGGGTTTCTTTGTTTTGTTTTGTTCCAAGATTAATTTAATGGCTTAATATTCCAGCTAGGGTGGAATTCAGCCTCTCAGCTTCAAGGGCTGAATTCGGAGTACTGGTATGTTTCTGATGGGAAATTGAGGTGAATGAGTTTGTTCCTGCCTGTGCTCTGTTAATGGAAATTGCTATGGCTCAATCAAGGATGTCTGGTCCACCCCTGAATCAGGTCCTGAGATGCCACTCCTGGCTGGGTTTGGGGTTCAAGTGCAGTGTCCCCAGGTGGCACCTCCACATGTGAGCAGTCAAGCCTCTGAAGCCCAGAGTAATTATTGTCATAATTAAGCATAAATCTGACAGTGTTTGGACTTTGGGAAGGTTTAGGTGAAGCTCAGGGGGAATGTCAGCTTAAACCTGGATCATTACAAGATACCTGGGTTTTGGTCATGTGTGTTGGATTAAAGTGCCCAAGGATTCTCAGGCTCTGCATTGAAGTGCCTGATGACTTAAAGCATCTAGAGTTTTGGGCATATTGCTCTAGCTAGATCCTCACAACACACATAAAAGGTCTATGATGAAAATATCTGTTTAGATTAAAACAACATTCAGGTTGTCAGAACAGTCTTAAAATCATGTTGCCAGGGTAAATCACTGCAGTGGTTTGTCTGACCTTGGAGGTAGGCATCCTCAGAACCCTGAACCAGACAAAAAGGCAACAAAGACCCAAAGCTGGGGACTGGGCTACAGGATGGAGATGGCCAGAGTTCTCATGTCATGTTTCCATCCTCTGCATGGGGCTTGGTCCTGTGCTTGCATGCTCACAAGCAGTGCTGTGCAGTCCCGTGGCATTGCCCACTTGGTGTGAGACTGGATCCTGCTTTGCCACAACCAACACCAGCTCAGACCATGCACTGCCTACCTCAGGCCATCTCACTGATACCAGCAGTATCAAGTCTGTGTTTAAAATGTCACATTCTCTTAGTCCAGCTCCACATGTCTCTAACCCATACATGTTTTGTGAATTAATACTTTTTTTTTTTTTTTTTTTTTTTTTTTTTTTTTTTTTTTTTTTTTTAAGAAAGCAGTATTATGTCTGCAGCATTTATTTATAGTAGTTGACAAGTAGTACTTTGGAGAATTTCTTTTTTAAAAATCAGTTATCAAGGGAACAAATCCTCTCTCAAAACTGTGAAACAGCTTTTTGGTTCTTCTATAAACATTTTTGTGGCACTACAACTTCCCTTCCCAAAATTTATGCTGCAGGGAATCACTGGTAGCAGGGACATTTTCTGACTGTTGTTTTGAGAGAGGATTAGTTTTCAGCCCAGCATTTGATGCCCCACTTCTGGAAAGGGGGCTGATATTGACTGTCCCAATCTGCAATGTTTCTTGCTCACAGCTAGACGTGTTTGTTCCTGAGGCTGCTGCCTCTTGTGAATTGCTCTTTATGTGGACATTTGGCTGTTCCACCTAAGCCATTGACTATGGGCAGCTGTTGACAGAGGCTTTTGCCTCTCTTTCCCCCAAAAGATAAACTATCTGCCAGATCAGCTTGCTGAAATCACATTCCCTGCTGCCATGGGATGTTTAGATCCTATGAAAAGCTGGGAGAAGTGAAGAGAAAAAGAGGCCAAGGATAACTGTGTGAGCAGGGCTGCCCCTTTAGGCTGCCTTTACACAAAAGGAGCAATGTCAAGCTGTTCCCGGTGGCACTAGATTACCTCTCCTTGCAGTATAAGAATTTAGATGGAGGGCTTTCAGTCCTTGTGCAGCCATCCTCATGGTGGTGCCCAGTCTGCAGGACTAATGGCTCAGCTGTGCCAGCCCTGGCATCTCTGGAAAGCTGTCTCTGCTGTCAGGCATCTCTGGAAAGCTGTGTCTGCTGTCATTTGTGGTGGTCCAGCTGCTGGTCTGGGAGCAGCCCAGCCTTCTGCTTAGCAGTGGTGTGGCAGACAGTGGTCACTTGTAAACCCTACCACTGCTCCAGAGTCCCAGCCACTGGTGGTGGAAAGGTGAACTGTAGCCCCTGGGTCCTGGCATACATCCCTATGGCTCTGGGGAACAGCATCCCCTCATATGGCAGAGTGCTGCCCGTGTCACCAGGCGTACAGATGCAATGGGAAGTTTTTTGATAGGAGGGATGCTGGTCTACTTGTGTGGTCCTCAACGCAGGCTTGAGGAAACCAGGATGTTTCTCACATCTCACAGATGTGTCTGTGAGAATAGATTGCAGGGCTACTTAATTCAATAAATGCCTCACTGAGATCCTTAGAGCAGCTTCACATCTATAAAGCCACTTCAGTGGGTTCATATCCTGAATAAATATTATGCAGTTAGCTTCTCCCTCGCGTATTAAAGTACAACAGTGTGATGCCATGTTGACAGGGAACAACATGGGATGTAACACAGGAGGGTTAAACAGATTTCAAACAAGATCAGAGATTACCTCATTTTTTTTCAAGTTGGTTATCAAGGTATTTTCAAATTCCTGTGTTTAAGAGTAAAAAGCCTCTTGTGAAGGAGATGTACGCTATTTTCTGGCCATCTTAAATGTCAAAATGAATTTTACTTTGAAGTGTTTCCTATAAAAAATAAAAGCCTGTTCTCTCTGCAGAAGTATATCATATTTTAGTGCATGTTGCTCTCAGGTTTTCAATTAGAACTTTGAATCACATTCCTGATTAGTAACAAGCAATCAATCATAATTAATTAGTTAAAATGTTCAACCGTTAAAATCATTACCATTAATTAAAATAATTATCTCTATTTTGGCTGCACTTCATTGCCATTTCAGGGAAATGTGTTGCTTAACTCTACCTTTAGCACTCAGTAGGGGATTGTGGTGACTAAAACACGCATGAGAGGTGGGGGCATGACTTTCAAAAAGCTGGGTTTTGTGGTGGAGTTGTAGTTAGCTTTAAGTAGACGCAAGCATATCAATCACTTCTGTTTTTAGTGAAGAGATTTCTCCTTAATAATATCCCTAATATCTGCAGAGCTACTCTGTCAGCAGAGTTCTTTTCTAAGGAATATGTTCCTTATAACTATATACTTCATAAGTCTCTTCATAAATAAAATACAAAATTGATGCGTTTTATGCAGTGTCATATAAGATATGCTCATTTAGGGGTAAAGACCACTTTCTTCAAGCTGCATGCTAATGAAAGTAAACATAGGTCAGACACTGCAGGAAAGGAAGGATTCTGCTTCTACTGAGCAAATATGTTTGATTCAGGAGGGAAAGGATTAGGATACAGCTAAGAAAATTACTTGAGGATCATTGCAGTGACTACAAACTGCGTTGTCACTACAGGAGGTCCACTGTTTCACCAAATATATTTTTATCCCCAAAGGAATGAACTGATTCTGTCTCTCAAAGAGAAAGAACTAGACAAGTTTCAAAAATAAAGTATAAACTTGTCTAGGTCCCTGCTACCTAGTTAAGTTTCAATAAAGGGTGTATGTGCTACGAGGAAAGATTTTTTTTCTGAAATATGCAACCTAAGAAGCAAGATATACAGGAAGATAAAAACTGTCAAAAAGCAGGTCTTTCAGCATTTGCAAAGGGAAAGACAAACCTTTCCAGTTAAAGTGGAGGCAGATTAAATTTAAGGTATTTCCTGCTCCTAATCCCCTACCATTTCTTTACCTGTCTCTTAAATGGTTATTTGAAAAAGTGTTTTCCATTTTGAATGTAATGAAAAAGGGCTGAGTAGAGAGTTATTTCGCTGTAGCTGGATGTGGGCAATACATTTGTCACTCCAGGTGTGGTGGATCTCTAAATTACAGCGTCTCTCAATTACAGCCCTGCAGTACCCCTGGATGGCCCCTGCTCCCCAGCAGTCACTGCAGTGTCACAGCCACTGGTGTGAGACCTGGAGGCCCACTGCAAGGTGCATGGGGAGCTCAGAGGTCAGCAGAGGAGGAAGCATCTTCTTTAAAACTACTTATTGTGATTGCAAAGCGGCTGCAAGGATTTCTGCTACTGCACACCACACTTAAACTTTGAACAGCCCGGGATGATTTCTTCTGCCTTAGGTATCATTGAAATTTTTGATCATAATGTTAGTTCTGGAGGTCATTTTGTCCAACACATCTGAACGAGTGACTCTGGTCACTGCAAGTTGTTCAGGGCTCTGTGAGGTTTTTTTTTTAATTAAGTCTAAGGATGGAGACTCTGGAGCCACTCTGGACAACATGAGCCATGTTTGACTACTCTGGCAGTAAAAAAAAAAAAAAAAAAAAAAAGGTTGTGTGTTAAAATAGAATTTATTGCATTTCAATCTGTATTCATTGCCCCTTGTTCTGTCACTGGAAATCTCTAAGAAGTGTCTGGCTATACTGCCTTTACCCCTTCCCATCCCATTATTATTCTCTTCTTATTTCTCCATGCTTCAGTTGGTGAAGATTTCCTGTATTATAAAAATGGTCAGCACACACTTGGGTCACTTTGGTCTGAAATATGGCCTTAATTTCCTGGAACTGTGATTTGGATAGCTGTTCATTGAGAGACCCCTCTTTTCCCACCTGGGACCTTCTGCGGTGCAGCTATTTTTTTAATGGGTGTAATATCACCTTACAGGTTTGACACTCAGCTATGACAGCCACAAATCTGCCCTTTGAAAAATCTTTTTTATATGGAAGGTGGATGATGTCTACCTAAGACACATGAATTGGAATAAGGACACTTGAGTTCTGCTCTCTGTCACAAATTTTTTGTATGACCTGAGATGTCTCATTAGCAACTGACCAAAAGCCTGTTGGGAGTCTTTTCATTTACCTTAATGGGCTTTGAATTAGGTGCTTAACTTTCTCAGACTCACTGACCAATTTATATAAAGGAGATGGTGTTATTTGCCTATCTCGTTGGGCTGTCACAAAGTGAAATACACTACGACAAAGGATTTTGGGATCACTGAGTAGAGAGTGCTATTCAAGTGCAAAGTATTACATAAACCTTTAGAAGCAGTAATAAAAGTGCTAGTGTTTCCTTGAAAATCTATGATTTCTTTTCACCTTTGTATTTCGAGAAAGGCTTGTCATTTCATGTTTCTCCAAGGAATACAGCATCCTCTGAAGCATGCAGCGTCCAGCCTAGCATCGTATCTCAATGGCCTATGCCAGGGGACAGGGTGAAGGAAGGGACTACTTCCACTGCTCTGTAATTAAAATTTCG
Source organism: Sylvia atricapilla (assembly GCF_009819655.1). Classification (NCBI taxonomy): domain Eukaryota; kingdom Metazoa; phylum Chordata; class Aves; order Passeriformes; family Sylviidae; genus Sylvia; species Sylvia atricapilla. Next base: position 117,884,488 of record NC_089140.1, on the reverse strand, counting down.
TGAATTTAAACTTGTAGACATTAGTGTAGCAGGGGAGCCTCATCATGTGCTATAGGAATATGATGTGATGCTACAAAGGGAATAGAAAGAATTTCGTATTTATTCTGTGTTATTCTGTAGGAGTGATCAAACCAACAGGAGCTTCTGAACATTTGTGGAATTTAGCAGATGTAAAAAATTCATCTAATCAGAGAAAGGGAATTGAATTGGTTCTATTTCTACCTGCTAGATACAATATACGAAAATATAAACATTAACAAATTATTGTGAATTAAGTTTTAAATGCAATGGATTTCACTCCCATGGAAAACACTCCCATGTTTTGTTTTTCCTTTTTTTTCTTTGTATGTTTGCAATAAGATAACTTGGTTTAAAAAATCATAAACATATTTTGTGCATTTTCTGCTCATTCTGTCTGCATCTAAATGTGATTATAAAAGGAACTAAAATATTTTCATGCATATTCTCTCAGGCCAAGCGTACCTCTTCCAGGTACAAGTCTGACATAAATTTTAAATGCCAAGAAAATGCTATTCAGTATTCAGATACTTACTCTTATTTCTAGAACAGCCAAATTTTAAGTAAAGCTCTACACCATATTAAGTTCAGCCCTTGCCTCATTGTTTCCATTTGGTTTGCCTCCCTGAAACAATGATTCCAGGCTTCAGATGGGAAAAGAATGGCCAAAAAGATTGTGTCATCTTTTTGCAGTGAAGCACTCATTAGTATCTGTTTCTAGTCCTGAGCAGGATTTAAACTTGCACCAGGGTCCAGAACATCACGTATCTCTTGTTCTGTTTTGGTTCTGTAAGACCCTGATAATTTAAGCAGAAGTAGTAAAATTAAGAACCTCATTAGGCATTGCTTCTGTACAAAGAAGGGAAAAAAGATTGATTTACTGTACCTTATAGTAAAATAATTCTCTCTAAATTTTTGTGATTCTTAATAACTTTCTTAAATTCATTGCTATGTTACCCTCCTGGCTTGTGTGCTTCAGCGTCTCAAATGCCAGCGTTAAAAATTATGCCATAGCCAAAAATGTATTGGTTTAAATCCTGCTTGAAGGACTCTGTATGTTGGCAGTAATAAAGAAAGCTACTTGAAGAATGTAAGAACTTGCTAATCAGATTGTTAATTGAGTACATGAGCTTCACAAAATAGAAAGGGAAATTGAGAAGGTGACAATGATAGCCAGACTTCATCTGTTGAGTTGGAATTAACGATGAACAAAATCAAGATCCCTTTGTGGTTGATTCTTGTACAGCTGGAGCCAAATATAAAAGACCCATCAAAGAAATCAACTCATTAGTAATTCTGTACAACTTCAAATAGAAATTCTTAACCCCTCACCAGCCTTTCTCTGACAACTTCTTAAAAGCTGTGTTAAAAAAGCCAAAAAAACCCCCATTATTTGCTTCACCAACTCAAAGAAATGGCCTGCAGGAACATAGCATAAACTGAAGCTTTTAAAACCAGATCTATCTATAGGTAGAACAAAGTACAAATATATTGTGACATGCAAAATCTCCCCCAGTCACCCATGTCACACAGTGTCAATAGCCTGTCTGCTTCACAGAAAAAAGAAGCTCAGATTTAAATAATTTTAATATTGTAACAAAACCTGACAAAAAAGAGTGAAATCAGAAATAAAGCTGCCACTGTGTCCTTATTGCACTGTCATTTTGTCCATAACTTTCCCCACTGGGGGAAGTTGCCAAACCAAGGGTGAATTAAAGATTGTGTCTCTATAATGTTGGAAAATAATGTGTTTTCAGGGCAAGCCTTCATAAGATTTGGACAGTCCATTCCACTGTCTCATTGCCTCTGCAACATTTAATTTATCTCAGTGGGTCTGCTGTGATAAAGAATTGCAGGCCTGGACATTTAGTTGGTATTTTTAAAGTTTGATTTTATAAGCTGATATGCAATCCGGAAACGGTGTTTTATTACACTGGCGAAAGTGCCTATTAAAGCTCTTAAAGCTTCTATCTTGTAGGCTTTTAAACAATCTAAAAAGTGATTGAGTATGTGAGTGAGAGATTAGCTCCTAGGAAGCCTTATTTTTGCATAGTCTCGTGTGAATTATGTGTGTTTATATTGATATATTAACAGAAGTTTGTTAATGGAATGCCTATATTATCTGTTTTAAGACTCTGTAATTTAAGTTTTGTGTTTTTTAAGTTTTTGCTGCAGTAGGGCACATAGCATCTTGGAGAAAAGTAGTAGTTGTGTAAAATTTAATGGTAGGGAAATATCCCAAAGATGTTACTTTGATCAGCAGTAAACTATGTCTTGAATAGCATACAGAAACTTCAAAATACTTTTCTCATTGATCTTCATTGATCTCCTTTTCCACTGTTGCAATTTGCCTTTCAAAAAAGCATTTTGCAGTAGGCACTAGCACAGGCTTGTGAATGAATTTAAAAACTCAGAAATGCTCTTGGCTAAAATCTGCAGCAGTTGGAAAGATCTTTGTAATGATGCTTATTCTGCAAGTAGTTGTGGCCTATATCAGTGTATCTGCTGAACAGAGTGGACAAGTGAACTTCTTCTTGGCCTGCCTGAAATTTTTGAAATACACTGTTTGTGGTTTATCTTTGAGGACCAGCCTTGAGACTGAAGTCAGAGGAACTTTTGAGTTTTGTGAAGTCTCTGATCTGCCTGATTGTTTCCCAGCACTCTCTTGGAGAGCTCTTGGGGAGCTGAATGTGATGTTTTCATCTGGAGGCCTTGCTCTGCCATCCGACTGCCCTGGCTCCTTGGCAAACACAAAGGAGAAGTGGCAATACTGAGAGAAAAGTGGAAAGTAATTCAAATGGAAGGAAAATAGGTGGATGGGTGGGTGGGTGCATGTTGGTGAGAGAGGAACATTTTGTACCACAATGTGTTCCTTCCTGCTGGATTCACAGCCCATGAACGAGTCTCCTATAATTAACACATTGCCATTATCAATAAATGCTACTAAGCAGGACTGGGGAGAATTGGCAAAGTCGCTGCTGCTCACAGAAAGGCCTCCCCGATCAAAACCAGCTCCCACCACGCTAAGGAGCCAGTGGGGAGCTCAGAAAAAGGATGCCAGGAGTTGGTATTCCGGGTGTGAGCCGTTCCATCCCGCAGCCCTGTCGTTTCGGCTGGCTCCTGTTCAAGCCACGTTGGCATGTGCTGTCTCTTAGCAACTGCCAGACGGATGGTCCCGACTGGCCACTGGCAGCCGGCCAGCCGGCCACCCAGCCCCGGGATGCGGAGCCCTGCCTGCCTTCCACAACTCCTGCAGGCTACCTGCCGAAAACCACCTCTGTTCCCCAGGGAAAAAGGATTTTCCTGGCTTGGACTGGCGAGTCTGACCTGCTCATGGCAGCAGCAGACCCTGGCTATGGCTGGGAAGGTGAAGCTCTGAAGATGTCACAACACCTATCATAGCTCAACTAGCTGCTCCTACCTGATGAGGAGGCTCACCTGAGCCTTACTGCAGCTTAGTGCATGAGCTAACACACGGCAACGCATTGTTTGCACATGCTGAACAAGAGCATTTATAAATGTTACACATGCTATTTAAAAATACCCACAAAAGTATTTTGTTTAGTTTTTGTTAATTGTCTGAGGTTTTTGGTTTGGGTTGGGTTTTCAGGATTTTTTTTTTTCAACCCTACACTGGCAGAATTTTCTCCTTTATCAGGTACTTTATGAGCTACAATGCTCTATGAAGTAATTTTTTTGTAGATTTTTTTGGTCTCTTAGTTTCTCCCCAAACCCTTAATTTTTAAAATGTTAGGTTCAGCTTCACAGCTCCCCATGTGAGCTGCTGGGCTAAATCTGAAAGCAGTGTTCTCAAATGGTGGGGCTGGGTGTTTGCCTTTTCCTGGGCTTGATCTTCACTGAGCTACTCCCTATCAGCCATCAAAAATGAATGCAGTTGTGCTTACATAAATGAATTCCTCCAGTTTAATTTCCCAACCTTGGCTAGTTTTTTATAATTGTAATGATGGAATAATTTAGATATATTCTATTTTGCTGTGCAATATCTTAGACATTAAGTGCTTTTGCACATAGCGTACTAGACATCATTTTAGCAGTGAGAACAATGATAAAAGCAACATTTTTTAGTTCTAGCAAGTGCAAGCCATTGGGGAAATAAATGTCTTTGCACCATGCTGTGACTCAATTCTAAGAAAAAAATCTAGAAAGTCCATAGTCCCTAAGAAGTGCCTCTAAGCATCTGTTTTGGTCTACAATATCTGTATTATTTCAAGTTCCTGAATGAGGAAAAATTATGATTGAGATCATTGCAGTGATCTAGAATTGACTCAGTGGGCTGCAGTTTCCCCTAAGTCATGTTCATTAACATACCATCTTCCTGAAAACACAAATAAGAATATTTTCTGGCATCAGTCAACGAAACCTCATTTCTGTTCCCACTGGACCTCTTTACATTTTGATGTGGAAGCTTGAAAAGGCTCCCAAAAGCTCTTAGGCTCTTTTCTGCCCGTTGGTGGAAGCTAAATCACGTAACTCACTGTTAACAATCTTGAAAATAGATTAGTGATTTCTTATGTGAATTCCCTGTGAAAGGTAGGGAGTATTTAAGACCGCTTGCTATGGCAAGGAGAGGTGAGATAGGTGGAGGCTGGACACAGGAGACAGGACTGAGGAATCCTATTTATATCAGGGAAAGGGAAAAAAAGAAGCCAGTAATTTATAAAGCCCTCAATGAGTCACCAAGGTTTTCCTTTATGGGCAGGATAAAGTGAACAGCTGTTCTACTACATTCCATTTGCTTGAGTCAACAGGCCCATTCTAATAGTTTGTTGATTATCTTACATTTTGTCAATATTGTGGTATGATTTCATTGTTTGTTTTATCGTTACTCAGATTGACAATGTTTTATTTTGTGAGCTATGATGAGATCGCTCATAGGGTACAATGGTAAGAATGATTTATCTTGAATTCCATTTCTAGCAGATTGTTTTGCTCTAGCTACCACCCTGCACTAGCGATTCAATGATTTTTGCTTTACTTTCTTCTCTTGTAACCCCCAATCAAAAACAATGTTTTTCTTGGCAGTTGGTGATTTAAGCCATTGTTCCAATTGCACATGGTTGGCTTTTCTATTTTAGGGGCAAACCATATTGTCTCCTCTTGAGAGAGCTCCCTCCCATGCCCTTGGTGTTTTACCTGCAATATCCTCACATGGGAGTGATGATGTGGCTCTTTGGGCTGCAACTGTTGCCCTGCTTTATGGCCTGATCTTGAAGATGCTAGAGAAGAAATCAACGGTGATGTCCAAGTGTGGAAGATCACCATCACACCCAGATTCTGCACGGGAGGCTCAGGTGGTGTCCATACATCTCCAATGGGCAAAGCACTAATTTTGTTATTCTTAAGCAAGTATGATGTCTTTTGCAACATATGTCAATAACAAGTCCATTTACCTGCCATGGGGATGTGAAGTGCCTAATGAGTTCTAGAAGACCAGCAATGAAGTTCCTGGCAGAAATCTAACAGGTTGCACTGTATGAACATGCAAAGGGGCAAGTGATGCAAAAGTGACTTCCCCACTGGTGAGTTTGGGTTTAATTGCTACCAATCTAAATCCCAGCCATGGTATGGAGATCAGATTCACAGAGCCCTCAAACAAATAATTAGTAAGATTCTAGATCTGAATTGTACTGTATTATATATTCAGCCCAAGAAGTTGGGCTGAATATGTAATACAGTACAATTACTTACTTCATTCTAACTCCTCCCTGTAGACATACTTTATTGGAAACATATGAAAAAGTTCCAAACACAAATGCCATGTCCCTAATAAATAAATGATTATGCTGGGAGCTGTAAGAATATTTTTCTGTTTTCTTTCAGCTAGTATTTTGCAAGTGTTAGCAATTTTCAAAACAGTTCAGAATTCCCATACCCATCTGTGGTGATTTCCCTCAGACACCCATAAACCCACTTTCTGAAATTTCTTATGTATTTTTAACTGTGCTAGTAGAAATATTCAATGCATTTGATGTGCATAAAGCATCCTGTGTTGTCAAACCAGTTTTTCAACTTCAAAAGAGAATGCAGTAGCATTAATAGTCATGTACCTTGCTCTGCTATTTCAAACTGCCCACTTTATTTATCTAAGATGTTCCAGTATCTTCTATCACTCTAGTCATTAGCAAATTTATGTTGCTCACTTACCTTCTGCGTGCTTGCCAGCGCAGAATATATAATAACAGTATGTAATTAAATCTTCTTCAACTTACTTTATCACTGTGCATCTTCTCTATACATTTTCTTCTTTCCACTGTCCATTGGATGATGAAAATGACAGAAAGGAAAGATACTGCTTGTGCTACACAAATACCTCTGCAAATAAATCTGAAATTAATCTGGAAACCTCCCCACATTAATTTAATATTTAATGAAGCTCTCTAATTTTAGGATGTTAAACTGCATTTAGCTGAGGTTTGAATAGAGCTATTGATGTTTAGGTTTTGCAGTGATAGGAAGTTTGATTAGGAAATGAAAAGTTTTTAGTCTAAAGATGTATAACAAAAAAAAGCGTATTATGGTGAATCGTTAATATTATAACATTCACAGTGGCATCAAACTTTTCATCTTAGCTGTGGTGAAAAATGTTCAAAACGGGATCAATTTCTTCCACTTCTGTTTTCGTTTTTTTTTTTTTTTTTTTTTTTTCCCTTTAAGCTGAACGCAAAGCAGATTTTTTCCTTCCATCCTTGGTCTTGAATGAATCCTTAGCAGGATCCTGAACTGTTAGTAAGCTAGTGTAACTTTCTAAGGGAACAAAATATGTGACTGGTAGAAGTATAACTTATCTAAAATTTTGCATCAATATGTGATTAGACTCCAGCTCTAGCTTCTGGCTGGTGTGCAAAATGGAAGTGAATGTCTTCACTCATGTATTATCTGGAAGATTACGGGGAATATGACAAGGAAATATAGGAATGTTACTCCTAATTTCTACTACTTGCACTTTAAGAGAATGGTATAACTGGGTGAGATTTTTTTACCTCTAATTTTTGGGGAGATTTTTCATGACGGAAAGCAGAAGCAATCAAATGAAAATTTCTTTAGTAGCTAATATTGTATAAAGAGATTTCACTTGGACTTCCCTGCAATAGGCTATAAGCACATGACTGACTCTCTTTGTGGGCTGTTTCAGTCTTTGGAAACTCTTTTGGAACTTCATAAAAAGATATAACTAAAATGTGGTTCCAATAAAAATCCTATTCGTTTCTTTATCAGGTACAAAGAAACGTAAACAGCAAAAATTGTCAAGTAAAAGAAATCTGCAATACGGATTTTGGGAATTTGCATGAAAGCAAATTAATTACAAAGGCAAAATTGCATTATAGATAAAACAAATGTCTCATTTTACTTTCAGTTTTCACAACTTTTCCCTGTTTCTCTCTTCCTCTGTTGAGGCTACCTGGCTTTCTAATTTCATGCATGAATGTGTAAGCTTCTCTGAAAACATCCTCCTCTTCCTAAACTTTGGGGATTCATGTATCAAATCACAAGCCACTTTAAAAAAAATTATTAATTTTTTTTTTTATCTGATGGAGTCTGTGAGACGAAGGCTGTGGGCTGAACTCAACAGCGTTTAGTATTTCACAAATTCTTCTAAATCCCCAAACTCTTCAATGAGGTAAGAAATCCCTCTGGCTTGCCCTGGCTTTTGGATAGCTGTGAGAGATGAAGCAGAAAAAGTGGTTATCAGCTGGAGTCTGAGCCCCAGATCTGCTGGCAAATGGGGTACATTGCTGACTGAGTGGAGACTGCAGCAATGATCATAGATGTGCTTTAGGCAGTGGTTTCACAAAATCATAGGAAATTTTGGGTTGAAAGAGACATCAAAGGTCATTCTAGTTCAAACTCTCCTGCCATGGTTGAGGACACCTTCCACTAGACCAGATTACAAATCCCCATCCAGCCTGGCCTTGAATACTTCCAGTAAAGAAGCATCCCCATGTTCTCTGGGCAACCTGTTCCAGTGCCTCTTCAGTGCATCACAGTAATTCCTAGTATCCAATCTAGACCTGCCCTTTTTCTGTTTAAGACCATTATGCCTTGTCCTATCACTCTATGCCCTTGTCAAGTGTCTCTCTCCAGCTCTCTTTTAGCCCCCCTTTAGGGTAGTGGAAGGTGCCCTAAGGTCTCCCCAGCCCCTTCCCTTCTCCAGGCTGAACACCCCCAATTTTCTCAGTCTCCCTTCATAGGAGAGGCATTCCAACCCTGTAATCATCTCTGGCCTCATCTGGACCCACTTGAACATGTCCATGTCTTTCCTGTTCTGGGGACTCCAGAGCTGCATGTAGGCACTCCAGGTGGAGTCTCACAAGAGCAGAGGGGAGCTTTGGCCTGCTGGCCACGCTGCTGCTGATGCAGCCCAGGGTAAAGCTGGCAAAATCTCCTGTCACACCTTGCAGCTTTCTCCACAATTTTTTTCCCAGTTTTCCCCTTGCTTTTTCCGTCCTCACATGACTGGTGTGGAAGACCAGAGCTGGACATAGTTTGGGGGTGGCAGTTGCTGCCTGGCTCCACCTTTGTGTTTATTTATGGGAGGCTGTGGGCAATTTTCACAATGTTTTGTATTTCTCATCTTAGCCTACGTGTTTTGGTCACTGCCAGTCATTCTACAGCCACCACGCCAAAACACAGTGCACTCATCTTTGACCTCCAAAAACACAACAAAGCCCACTGTATTCAAGAGATTCTTAATGAGTCATGATCTTGGCTGTTGTCAGAGGAAATAAACAATTTCAAAGATGTTTCCTTTTTTTGGTGATATCAAAATGAACTCCATCAAATACAATTTATGATAAAATTTAAGTTTGCCAGTTTCAATCTGATAATTCATACCAACTATTTTTTTTCCTAGTAAACTGAAGAGAAAATGTGAGGGGGAATTCTTTGGAAAATTTACAGGAATTGAATTAGAGTTCACTCTGTGGTGTATTCCTGATATATTAGTAACTTTAAAGCAAACGTGAAGGAAACTATACCTGAATGTGCTAACCTGCTTGAAAATACAGAAAGCTGGAGTCCTGTATTACACACTGAGTTAAGTGTGTTGATATGGGAGATTTTACCTTATACTCTCATGTGGTTATTTCACCAGAGAGCACTAGTTTTCCTTTCCTTGTTTGTAGAGCTGAACCTAAGTAGGTATGTCTGCACTCCTAATAAATTACCTACACAGCTCATTTAAGCAATATAGATGAATCATTGAGAGTGACAAGTATAATACTGAAATAAACTTCCCATTTGACCCCAGGAAAACTGTACTGGAGACTCAAAACATCTACATCTAGAAGTGTGTTCTCAACAGCAGCAAGTTACAGCTGTGCTGGACAGATTCAAACAGAGTGAGAGGTGGTGTTAAAAGAAGTGATGGTTTCTTATCTTAAACATATTGGTGCTAAATCTCTGTCTCACTTTACCTCACACACATTCCAGATACAGATATTTCTCTGTTTAATGATCTCAGCAAATAAAACTAAACTCATAGATACACAGTGCCGAGGGAGTAAATGGATGGTGAGCAATAGAAAGGCCACTATCACTAATGTATGTGTTTATTCAGCAGCCTGATTCCTGCAGCCTGTTGGGTAAATGTTTGTGTCCAACTGGACTTTTCATTCACATTTCCATGATGCTGTACCTATGTGCAGCACTGTAATGGATGCTAATGGAGCAGAATTGTCATATATGTTGTATTCCCCTCTATTTTTAATTTAGTTTAAATATCTGTATGCACATGCAAGGTAGATGCATATGCATCACTTCTCCCTTGAACACCATTGCCTTGAATATTTTCCACATATGTAGAAAATAAGACATCGAATCACTTTGTCACTGCATAGATATGAAGCAATATTACACTGACTAATCATGTTCTGTGATATCTGGCCCCACTCTTAGTGTCTGTGGGTTTTGTTTTGCAGGTTCATAGCTGTAAAGTGGCATTTTAGGATGCTTTTGAAAGTGACCACTTAGGCCATCTTCTTTGTCACAGCAGAGAAGTGCAGGGGTAAAGAAAGGCTGTTAAAAAGGTGAAGATATAATGAGTCAAGAGCATGGTAAGAAAGTCATGGCAGGGAACTCAGACAAGATGCTTAGAGTAGGGATGGGTTTTTAAAACAGTCTTCCACTGCAAATGAAGGAATAGGAAATGTGGTTTTCAAGCGCAGTGTTACATGTTTGTCTGTGATAATAAAGTCTGCTCTAACTGACTGAGTTCTGTTCCAATCCTGTTTTGTGATGGCATGTGGATTTTCCTCCTTTTAAGTACTGCTTTATACTGAAAAAATGATAAGTGTAGCTCTGCAGGTAACATACACCAGAGCAGAAAAGCTGACTGTAGAAAACCTCTTCTAACTAGGCAAATAAAACCACAATTGATGCAAAAATTGCTATAGAATTGCTAAAACAATTAAATACAAATAATGGAAAAATATTACGAAATATGAAGGATTTTAATGCAGCTTGCAGCTCCCTGTGCTGTGTTTCCAGCACAGCACTAAATGGAAGAGCAAGTTTGAGGACCATTGAACAGAGTTTCTATCCCCAATGAATCACAATTAGAGTAACACCTGGATTAATAAATTTGTGCTGATCCACTAGGGAAATTCACCTTGTTTAATAGCCCTCAAATTTCTAAATAAAGTTGTTTATCTGTGGCAGGATGAACTACTTTGTCCCAGGTTGGGCTGCAGACCTTGCAGAGAGACTTCTTCAAGACCATTTGAAGGACTTTTCAGTAAAACTATGGACTTCAATGCTGCCCCTTCAAATGCTAGTAATGTTTCCATAGCTCTGCCTTTTCATTAACTGTAAGTAATTGTTTTAAATTAACTGCAAGCCCTGTTAGGCTTACAGAATGATTCAGACATAGAAAGTTTGAGATTTCGAACCACCTTTTACCTCAGAAAATATTGGACATAAAGAAATATGAGAGTTCTAAATGCTGAGGAATTACCAAATACCTGATTTGTTCTCATTAAAGACAATGCCTGAAGCAGATGCTTAGAGAGGTTTTGGTGATAAAAATGTGTTTCAATATTTGTCCATCTTTTGCTGTTCTCTGTCTGATGGGTCACCTTTGTATAATTATATACTCCCTGTTGCCAGACAGGATGATTTCACACTCACATACAAAACTGGCTTACTTTTGCCACTTCCCCAAAGCTTCATAATTCTTTCTTTTTGCTTTTCAATATTAAGACAAATACTACTACATCTTCCATCATTTCTTCTTTAAATGCAATTTTAAATCCCTGGGAGACAGAAGCCTGGAGCTAGATTACCACTGCTTCCACCAGTTTGGAGACTGGAACCTATCTCCAGTAGGAGATTAAGAAGCAACATACATAGAGTGTGAGACATCTGCTGTGATCTGTGTTGGAGGGTGGAGTGGCTGCAGACACAGAGGTTGAACTCAGCCCTCTGCATCAGGCAATGTGAGAGATGTGCAGCAGTGTCACTGTCACCTTTGTCCCCATCCTGTCATCTGGTGCCTATTTGACTGGTCTGCCACCATCTCAAAACTGTGCAAAGAATAAAATTATTTTTACCCATGCAGGCAAAGATATACAAATGACATTACAAAAAAAAAAAAAAAAAACCCACAACGAAGCGTAGAAGCTGACACTGGTTGTGTGAGAGACTTTCTTCTGAACCACGTTTAGGACTGTCAACACAGAGATATCTGATGACCTACACAAGTTGTAGGCACTGCCCTGAAAAGTTCATCAGCTCATTCCTGAAAGTTATAAATCAGTTAAGTGTATTTTTATGATTACTGCTGAAGTTCCATTTTCCCACCTTTTCTACCCCTTTCAGACTTAGGTAGTTCTGAGGAGGTTCAAATCTCTTGTATTTTAGTTTAAATGATACCCACCTAAAATTATTTATGCAGTAAATTCTCTGCTTATTCTGCACAAATAAGACATGTCAAGAGTAAACAGGCTCTGTGTCAGTGATAAATAGCACTCTACAGGATCTGGGAACATGTATCATTGGGGTTTGTTGATTATTCGAGTGGCATACAGTAGTGAGAGTGATTAACACTGTACTGCTCAAATTCATCAGTGAATAAAAGCATTACATTACTGTGGTTCATGCTGAAACAAGCTACTAAATCAGACTCTTCCAAGACAGTGAACATTTTCTTTTCTTAAGTACTAAATAAACCTTGCATCTTAAGGGCCAGTGTTATTGTTGCAATTTTGAAAGGTTTTTGAAGAAAATTCCTAAAACTAAGTGAGTTTTATGGCTGACTGTCAGCATCAAAGAAGTGAATCTGTATGTACTTTTTTGAGAAAATATTGCGAAAATTTTATTTGTTGAGGACATTCTTTTATAGCTTTTAAAAATCAGAAAGTCGCTAGAGAGGGAGGGCAGGAAGGTACGGGAAACTAATGACAGCTGTTTTTTTCAGTGGAAACACAAACCAAATGGAATCTTGGCAAGTGTTAGAAAAGTTGTGCAGCATATGAATGAAGGGAATAGCTTACCCTAAATATTTTCTAATTCTATATTGGTGAAAAATCAACAGTAGCTTAGCTGGCTGAGCTGGATTGGTGAAAGCACTTTCTAACTGCAGCATCTGCAAAAAAGCAGATAAGCAATTTAATTAATTTGAAGTTTTAGGTCCTTTCCTTAATACAGTCAAATATATATTTAGATATAAGTCAAATTTAATGATTTTTAGCCTATCTTATGACTAGGGTTTGAACTGGAGCTGGTAACAGTGGGAGGTACATCTGTGTTGCGAATATGAACATGTGTGTTCCTGCACTCATAAAAGCTTTCATGTGGATGGATGAGAGTCATGTGATCTGTGCAGACCACGCATCTCATTCACCATAAACTAACCCAAATTCTGATTCCTTCAGCAGTTGTTCTGAAAGGGTTGGCAGAGAAATGTTTTTCCTTGCGACTGGCTGTGTGCACTAAAGAACTGTAATGCATCTCAGCAAGGGAAATAGTCATGGGATTTTGGATGGATTTTAGGCTAATCACCATCTGAACCTCCAAAGTGAAAAAGTGGTCTTGCTCTGTGTTTTAGAAAGGCAGGAAATCTACTTTTCAAACATAAAAGGTTTGTGCATAAGTTGTTTTGGGAGAGCTCAGGAGACCGTCTGTCACTTTCCTGATATTTAAAGAAGGCATCTGAGACCATTCCAGAAATTTCTGAAGTATATATGTTTTCCTGTCCCTAGGAAACAGGAGAATCTGACATATTTTACAGACGCATGTATACGCTGCTAATGAAAAACTTCAGAACTAATAAAATCTTTCAGGACCAGCTTTTCTGTGGCACGTTGACATCTGAATGCGAGACAATGATGCCATGAAAGTTTCATTGACACACATTTGGGCTGACCTACATATAATCTTTGTGCTTTTCTTGCAGGCAAACTAACATATGAACAAATATGCCACATCGGCTAATCAGTTGCTAGAAAGTGTGAGCAATGACAGGAAACTTGTAAGTATATCTCCCTAGAGACCTGGCTTGCAAATGGTGAAGAAGTAATCCTTTTCCAAATCTTAGCAGATCTATGTTATCTTTTTTCTACCTCAGAACAACAAACTATTTTAAAAATGCATAACTTAGATTTACAAACTTACCTCAGGCCTATCATTGCCAAGTAGTTGGGAATATAAGGGATGTCTTCTTCACTTGGTAGATTGAGGAAATACAACTCTTCAAGCTGTTGCACAGCTAAGGCACATGCTGCAGAGCGTCTAAAGCTTCCTAATGAGAGGAATAGATAAGCCTGAGATAGTTTACATACAAGGAAATGTGGTAGTCCAAATTCTGAAGGCTTTTAAAACACATAGCTCTTGGAAGTGGTTTTCCATAGTGCTGGTCTTTGGCACATAGATACCTGGCTTTCAGTATCTCTGCTTGGATCAAGCAGGCTTGAGATCCTGAGCACAGCCTGGAATTGCTGGCTGCAGCACAGCCCCTGTGCAGGACTTAGGAATTCAGGTCCAACACCAGGAAAACCTCCCAAATCCACACGACTGTCCCCATGCACACCCTGAAACACCACAGGGATATATGAGTGGTATTTGAAGTGCAAGCATGGTTTATCAGGCACAGGGGAGGCCTGAAAACAGGTTTCCCACTTCCCAGGCGATTAGCCTAATCACCAGAATAGACAAATAGCTGCCTTCTCTGTGATTTATATAGTTGTTCACACCAAAGAGCTCAATTAAGGGTTACTACCCCATTACAACCAAGCAGTTAGGACACTAACTCAGTCAAATGATTTTCCTAAGCATTCAGGGATTTGCACTCAACAGAAATCCTACCCTGAACCCGGGTAACCACACTGACAAAGCTATTTTAATGCAAAAATTCAGAATAACACTGGTGTCAACAACTTGAAAAATCCTCACTATTTTATCTCTTTGAAAAAAGATCTGTCCCCCTTCCGTACTTCTAAATTCTATGTTGACTAGCTTCTACTCATTTGCTACTGTTATATTCCCATCTCTCCAGAAGGCAGACTGACAAGGTTTTCCCCTTCTGGTAAATAATGATCACCTCCCAACCGTCATGACATAGAATGTAACTCCACATTTGGGATGGAAAGAGCCCTGCTTACCAAACTGATAGGCGCTTGTTACAGGGAAACAGATTCTTAAATTAAATCTTTGCACTTATCTTTCATATTTTGAGTGGGTGGAAGAAAAACCCCTATCAAGCAACCCCCCCCGAAAGAAAATAAGATTTTTGGGCCCTTATCAGACTTTCTGGTATCTTTTCAGGCTTGCAATTTGTTTCATTTTGTCTTAAGGACAGTATATATATTTGATTTATAAATACCCCTATCCTCACACTTATTTGTTCTTTCTTTTCTTTCCCTGATAGTCTGCAGATATACCATTTAGACCACTACTGGCAGAATAAGATACGGTGGTTCTCTTTGCCAAGGTATGAATCTCATCCGTATCCAGTGCTGGTGTCTCTCTGTCCTAAAAAAAAAAAAAAAAAAAAAAAAAAAAAAATGTCTGCTTCTGTTTCTCTTCCTTAGTTGGACATTATACAATTTTCATCAGGCTCCTAGTTTTGCCTGTTAAAGCAGTTTGGGATCTGGCTTTGGCTGTGTCTATAGAAACTTTCCATTCCATTCAATGGCAGCTGGATGAGCCCATTAGTTTGCCAATCAAGGAAGGACTTTAAAGAGTGATATCTCTTTCTAAATACCTTGGAGATGTTTGGAAAATAACGGTGATGATTTCTTTTGTTAGACTAGCTGAGATGAGATATTAACAGGAGCAGTTGTTAACATTCAGAACAGCCAAAAATTGTGGTCCAAATGCAAAGATGCAGATCTAGCCTGCTATTAATTAATCTAGAAAAAAGTTATGACATAAGAAGTTGCTCCTAGAAACAGCCTGTACAAATGCATATGACACTGCAGGCATCTGCACAGGCACAGGGAAAGGAATTAAACCCTAGGAAATGAGGAAATAGCTACTAAATGGTGACCTGTTCTCCCACTGCAGCCTGTGCCTACCCTAGGAGGCTGAGTGAGGCTGACAGGTAACCTGAGACCCACCAGAAAGGGTCTTTCCTCCTTTAGCTGCTTTATGACGTAGGGAGGAGTAAATGACTTTCTGTTGCTGAACCTAAAGTTTTCAAAGCACTTTTTTTCCTTTTTCTCTCTCTCTTTTTTTTTTTTTTTTTTTTTTTTTTTTTTTTTTTTTTTTTTTTTTTCTCCCTTCATGACAGACTGAAGAACTCATTGGTGCTGTAATGAAAGGCAGACTGCGTTCCCTGTCATGTCAAGAACACTGCATCGGGAAAGTCGACATGATTTCATGGCTAATGATTCACTCGCTAATATCAATGTGGGCTGCAGTGAGGATAACCAAGTTGAGCTGTCTTAGATCAAATGATTCAATTAGGCCAGCTGTCCCTATTTGTCATGGCTCAACTCGCTTTCAAATTACCTTTCCAAAGTGTGTACGTGCCTTAGCATAGAACTTAACAGCTCAACTGTTTTACAAAAAGGGGATATTTAACCATGGTGATAAGGGGGAAGAAAGACGTCCCTTTTCATCTGCACTGAATGCTTTTATTCAGCAGTTAAAGAATGTATTTAATGGGCTAAACTTTAAACATCACTGTCAAGTGTGAATCACTCCACTGTCCTAATGACAGTGATCTTTTAAATTTTTGGATTATCTTTTGGCAGGTTTATGAAAATAAGAAAGAAAATCTAACGGGGTGTGCGCGAGCAGGGGCGAGCAACACAGATGGGAACGAATGGTTCGCAGAAACCAAAAACAAATATGCGGCCCCTCAGATGTATCCTTTAGACTTAGACTGAGCTGCAGCCAGCAGTAGCCGGGTTGCTCATACAAAGGCCACCCCAGAGCTCTTGTGTTGGTTATGTGGGTTCGGCTCCTCGCGGCTGGGCTCGCTGGCGGCAGCAGGAGGACGGGCGGTCCCCGGGCAGCAGCCGCAGGGTGAGCGCTCCTGGAGCCTCCCGCAGCCGGCTCCCGGCGGGGCAGCGCGCACAGCCCGGCCTCGACAGCCGTGCGAATTCCATCGCCCTTGGTGCGCTCCCTGCAGCGCCGCGCCGGAGCCTTCTCCTGCCCAGCCTGCAGCGGCAAGGAGGCAATGGCTGCGCTTGCAGAGCTTCAACCACTGGGCGTGACTTTTGACTGGCGTTTTAGCATTGCTGAAGTGGTTAAACTGGGGGAAGAGCAACCTGGAGGTACGCGAAACAGATGAAAGTTATCACAAACGTACAATCACAGCTGTTTATATTGTCTCACACGATTCCCGTAGTTGCATTGGGTTGATAATTTGGGCCTTCTAATTTTAAATATTTTAGTAAGATTCCAGCAGTGGCTGAAAAAATACTCCCCTGCTGTCTGTGTGGCTTATTAAATAAATCTATATAAATATAATTTTTAAATACATATATTTGTTTTGTTTAAGTTCTCTCTGGCAATCATGCCAAATTGGAAAATAGCAGTAGAATTTACTAGAAAAATAAGACAGTTTACTCCTGTCCTGGATTGATCATCTTGTAATTCTGTGATCAGGCTGTCAAGAAAAATAAATGTACTGTCGATTTTGAGAAATGCTGTATTAGGGAAGTATTTTCCATTTATCTAAGAACAGTTAAAATTGGAACAGGCTGAGCCTCAGTTCTGAAAATTTGCCATTTGCTTTTATGTTATTCACATTGTTCACACAAAATAGACACATCAGATGAAAAAGTTTGACTGAAATGCAAAAAATCAGAAAAGGTTTAAATGCCTAAATTGGCCTTCTGCTTCCTGCTCCTGTGAGAGACATCCATGTGTGGGAGTAAAAGTAATAAGCCCATATACATTGCTTCACTCACACGTACCCAGTATTAAAGAGTCCAAGATGAAACCATGCCATATCAGCTGGATGTGATACATTAACTTTCAAGAAATAGAGTGTAGTTTGCCTTCTCCCTAAATTATAAACACAGGTAAAGAAATTTGCCAGCCTCATTCCTGGTACTTCTATTTGCTAATTAATTCAGTTAATCAAAATGACAATGCGTTTTGCAGCTTGCAGTCTCCAGCTTTGACTGCAAAAGACGCAGCTGTGGGTGGCAAAACCACGGCACTGAAGAAAAAGGAAAGATTTGTTGTGAGTTTTAGTGTAGAAGATTTCCAAAGGTCAGAAAAACCTGAATGATTACAGTCAGGAAATGTGGCCTGACCAAGATGAGGCATTAGGGTTTTCATTTATTTCTGTCTGCTCTGTTTTCTTTCTTATTCCCGATATACAAATCTTGGCAGGGAGGTAGAATTTAAGAAGAGTGACTTTTTCCTTCCAAAGATTTCAATATGCAAAGAGACTGCTAAATAGATTTCTGACTATATTGAAAAATTCCTTTGAATTTTGCCTTGAAAAATACTTTTCAGTGCTCATATTTCAGTCTCCCTCCATTTTCTCTCCTATTTGGCCATATCTCAGAGGGGGACGTTTCCAGTCTACAGTCTCTGCTCACTTGGAATAATGTTTGTTTGCATGAGTAAACCAGCTAAAGTGGCTATCACTGAAGTCATAACTAGAAGATGAAACCAGTTGGGACTATTCCCATGTGAAGTGAGTCAGGTTGCTGAATCAGGCCCATATATGAATCTTTCTGTCTCCCAAAGGGTTTTATTCCATCTGATTAGGAAAAAAAAAAACAAACCCAACTTCTTGTAGAGCACCAGACAACAAAAGCCTGGAAATGCAAAGTACAGGAGGGAAGAAAACATATGTCCTTCCAGCTTTTCTGTCAATTTTCTTTCCTGCAATGTGACTAAAAAGAGAACTCTCTGGTGAATTGTATAACTCTAAGCTCTTATCAGATTGCTATTTTCATTCTGTTCTTGCTTAAATATATGGTACATATACTTTTTATTATTTTTAAAATTTAAGTAATCCCCCTGTGTCTAGTTTTTTAACAACCCAAAGAATTGGAAGGTATTAATGGTGTTCATTGTGAAGTGTATAATTTAGATTCCCTTTCTTCAACAACGCAGATCTGGTCAGTGTAAAAACAGAAGAAATATGAAAACTGTAAAGACATTCAATGTGTAAAAAGGACCAACTAATGTGTGTCAGCTCAGCCAGATGCCCAAGGCTAAATCTCTTGATGTGAGATGGTGATTCAGCTGTCAAGGTGCCTGAGTAGACTTGTGGTCATCATAATGATTGGCTGTGGGGTTTTTTTGGTTTTCTTGTGGTGGGTTTTTTGGGTTCATGTTTTTATTTTCTTTTTTTGGTTGGTTGGTTGGGGGGGGGGGAAAGTTGTTTGTTTGTTTGTTTCTGATTTGTTTTGGTTTTGTTTGCAAAGACAATAAACAGAAAAAAGGTCAAAGTTATTCAAATGAACCAATGGCCTATTTTGGTGGAAATATAGCAGGGCTCGTTAACTCAATTCACATCTTTTGTGTCAGTTTTCTAATATACCATACATCTGGAAAAATGCAGTGATTTGAAAAAGACATAATGTGCCTATTGCCCCAAAGGTTTTGCTTACAGTATGTAATAAAATATGATACAGTTTTTCATGGAGATGGGATATGGTAATTTGTTTAGATATAATATGGAAGTATCAGTCTGTGAAATGAACAGCATAAAAAGTAAGCAAATGGTCAGGATATGTTAGTTCAAGAACAGCAAGTTCAAGAACACTTATTCAAGTGAAAATCAGAGGCTTCAGCAACAATATTTTTTCCCTTAAAATGGGTCCTTTCTAAGAGTGTCTAATATTTTGATGTTGATTGCCATTAATGAGGCTGTGTTCTTCTGTGACAGAGACCTTCCTACTCTTGGCTAAACTTAGCTCCAGTCAGGTGAAAATCCAGCAATGAACAGAGAACTCAAGTTTTCAGGTATTCCAGAGCATTAGCACTTCATATGAACATACACACCAAGTCACCCAAAAGGTGGCTTGATGTGATGATGTTGCTGCTGGCTAATACTTGAACAGAGGAAAGCATCTAAAACTCACTTAATCTGGGGAAGCAGTTAAGTCATATTATCCTCTTGATTTTTGCCTAATTAGACTTTCCTTCACATTTCTTTGCTGCACTTCATATTAGCAGCCCTGTAGTGTGTGGTGTTAGCCTTTAATTGTGGAATACTTAGCATGCATGTCAGAAGTTTGTTATTCAACCCCCACTCTTCCCTTTTAGCTTGTGCAGGTGCTCTCAGTCCTTAAAAGCAACTGTTTGTTGGAGTGTGCTTTTGCAAACTGTCAGGAAGCAAATGACATTTGTGAAAAGCAGGTTTTTCTTTTCTGCTCGCAAATTGAACACAAATGTGTTTAAGAAGTGGTCAGAGCTATGATTTATGCTTTATCTGTGTCAAGACGTTACTTTTTGCATATATGCAAGGATACACCGAGAAAAACAATGGTAATTGGGTAATCTGCCTTTAAACTAAAGAAATGAGGAGTTATATTCTTTTTAAGTAATCCTTCCTGGAGCAAGCAGCTTCACCTTATGTTGATTTTCTCTGCTTTACAGTCATTCTAGCCCACTTCAGAATCCTCTAAGTCTTCCCCCATATCCAACCACCTGTTCTGAGTGGAGCCATCCTTGTTAGATGGCATTAATTTAGCTCAGCTTTAGGTTCCCTGTACAGCACAAAAAATTAGGCACTAGTTTCTCTGGTTTCCCTATATGTTC
Source organism: Sylvia atricapilla (assembly GCF_009819655.1). Lineage (NCBI taxonomy): Eukaryota > Metazoa > Chordata > Aves > Passeriformes > Sylviidae > Sylvia > Sylvia atricapilla. The sequence continues at coordinate 117,864,277 of NC_089140.1, read as the reverse complement.
AGTAGAGAGAGAAAGGATCCTCAATAGAGTGATTCAGAGCAAAAGTGAATTAGTTTAGGCTGATTCACACAGCCAGGTGACTGCTTCCAATGAGACAGTGTGAATAGCTTCTCTCAATGCCCTCTGCAGCCCTAAGCCTTATTACTGGGTGCCAAAAAGTCCTGTGAAAAAGCAAAGGCACCTCCCTCCCCTAGCCAAACTTGAGTGAATCCTGATTGTGACCATGACAATTCTGAATGGAGCTTTCATAGCTTACCACCTGGATGGCTGGACAAGAGCTGAAAACTGGCATGAGGAAAATGAGTGAATAAGGTCTGGAGAAGAGTCAAGAAAGCCCAGGAGATTTCTTTAGATGCAGAACTCCTTGCAGGCATTCCACTGCAGAAAAGGCCAAGAAGATTTTTGACCAGGGTGTATCTGCCTAGAATGAGAAAAATCTGATATTGATATGGATGTAATGATTAACAAAGAAAGTATCTTGAACTGGCACTGAAAAGTGGACACTGCCCAGTTTTATATAATCAAATTCTTAAAACCAGTGTAAATGAGTCCGATCAGTGTAAAGTCACTGGGAACCTGTGACTTGGCTTATGGCCTTGAAAAACCCCTAAAGAAGCAGAAAGTGAATGGAGTATCAATTTATTATATCAGTAAACTTTCATATAGCCAGGGTAGACTGTTTCTGGTTAAAAAGAAGGGTTGAGTAAGGTAGAAGGTTAAAAAGAGCAGATTTTCCTTGTGAAAAGTGCAAGTAGGCTGTATGCTGAAGGCATGAACTGTTCCCTGATTGTTGACTGCATTTTAACTCCATCTTTCAAATATTTGAGAGCTCAAGGGAGCCCAAGCAGCAAACGCTGTGACTACAAGGGGTTAACAGGCAATTTATGTAAAGTCTTAGTATTCTGCAAAATGAAATGTGCATGTGAAATGGAAAAAAAAAGGAAAAGATTATATTTGTCAGCTGTGCTACCATATGTTGCTCTGGCGGAAGCACAGTAAAATGGTGACAATTTCTATTTTATTGAATGAGGATCTGTGTTGATTTCCATTATTTGAGACTGTCTCTGGACAAACAGAGGTATCTTCATTATCACATAAAACTGTGCTCACCAGTAACCTAGAATATCCATGGCTACAGGGTGACCTGGGACTGCAGTCTCCTTGAAAATAAAATATCAGAGAATCACTTCAATCCATCTGCATATTTTAATGGATTTAGCCCTTGGAGGGCATGGGGGAATAGTCTTGTGAAAAGATAAGTGGCGGATACAGGAAATATAGACAAATTTGAAGCTCTTTAAAATCTGAGGAGAACTTATCTCATCAGCATGATTAAAACAAGTGTGTATAAAGGCTTTGGTGGTTGCAGACTACTCTCAGCCATCTGGTCATACTGGGATGCAGAGCTTCATAGTTTGGGCACAGAGCTGCACAAATATGACTGAATTTCTCTTGGACATAGGCTGATGGAATTGCTTAGACCCACTGTGTGATACAAGCTTATTTGTTGGGGTTTTACGGGGTGAGCGTAAGTGTGCCATTCTCTTTTCCCCTCTATATAGGTGTCCTAGAAGATGCTGCTTTTGTTATTCTAGGATCACAGCTTTCTTTCAAGCTTTTTCTCAGCCTGCCAGGACCCCAACATGTGAACTAGAGTGAGCTGGGTGCTAAGTGTCACTGAACATCCAGGGCTATCCTTCACTCCATGTGCACGTGGGAGCAAAGCGTCTCTCTGGGCCATATGTCCAATGCAAGGCATGAGAAAATATTTCCATGGGGCACCCAAAACTGTATGCCTTTGCTTTCAGGGTATCAAAAGTTAGGTTCTGGTTTTCTATCCTGCTTAATATTGCTCAGCATCCCAGGAGTCTCTCTCTTTTTAGTGACCACAAAGTTTTCCTCTCCATGTTAACCCTGTCTCTGAAGTGACAGCATTATTTTTGGGCAATGACACCAAAGGGCTTTACAATACATTTGTTTTGCTTCAGTAAATATATCAGGCTGATTTTAACTACCTGAATGCCTGGCCTGAGAAGATGCATTATTGGGAGCAGCTTGGTTCTGTGCAGTTCTGTACCCAGCCCCTTAATCCCTGCCAAAGAGGCAAGTAGGCAATATCCAGGCAGAACAGGTTTTTGAAGGGCCTCAGTTTTGGTCAGCCAGAGCTGGCACCCAACCCTAAAGCATTCCATCCCCACATTGGTGTGCTTGATGTTACATGGTCCAGGCTCCAGGAGCTCCTTCAGGAGTGGGTGGAATGTGCCCTCTGGGTGGTGGAGCACAGCACTCCTGTTTCACAAGGTGCTTTGTTCTCAGGGGTGAGATTAGCACCACTTGATCCTTGGTCAAGCAGAAACATACTGTGGTGATGAGTACAGGTGAGGGCTCCTTAGCTCTGATGTCACACGGAGAATGAAACTGTTTGAATCATCTTGATTTTCCTACATGCCCAAACAGGAAAGGGATTTGGTTGTATAAGCTGAACATTCACTTCCATAATGGAAGTGCTGATAGGACAATTATTTGCAAGGTATTAACTGCTATTTGCTGTAACAGATACATTAATAAACCGCTGGATAAAGGGACACTTCTGATTCAAATTCAGCCTTTTGTGATTCTTGAAGGGGAAAAAAGTGCACTGATTTGCTTCTGCTCCCTTCCCATTTTGCAGCAGACAAATTTTAGGTCATGGAATCACACTTTCTGTGCTGTCATTGCAGGCACCAGATAAGTACAGCTGCATGATACCAAAGCAAGCTCTGCAGCTGCTAAATAGCCACATTTTAGAAGCAGCTGAACTAAAATCTTGATTTTTTTGCAGTCATGTTCCTTGTCTCCAAGGTCTTCTTGTCTCCATTTTGCCATGGTATTTTTGTTAGTGGCAAAAATTTCTATTTTCAACAGCTCCTAAGAAGCCTCATGAGACAGTGATTGTGATTTGCTTTTAGCATGCTTGGCCCAAGAGGTGACACACTCAAGGTGCTTGCAATTGTGGTAAACAAAGGACTCTTGTCCCAACCTGTCTCAACCTTTGGCCATGGTTTTATGTGCTAAATTTTCTGTACTGAATAGTGGAACATCTTGTACTGAGCAACAATAGAGCAAACCACCATAACTTAATTTTTTCCCCCTAAATCTGATTATTTATTTCTGGGGACTCCATATACCACTTCTATAATGTGATCAACTGCACTGCACATAATAAATCACTTTTTCATTCCAACGGAAGCCACACCTTCCTACTTGTCCTTTAAATTGCCTTTTATAGGACACATTTGATTTCCGCTGTTTCCTCTTAATATTGTGGGCTTGGGAAAGAATAAATGAGGACAAATCACCTACTATTAAAATGAATTATATTCTTTCAGTGTTACTGTCCTAGTTTCTTTTTTGGTCTTTGTGTTTGACTTCTGAGTGCTTTTGTGCATCAAAAATAAAGTTCTAAAAAAGAAGTCCATATTATGCTCAAGTTTTGGAAAATAATAACTACCTGTCCAGAAATGGAAGGATCATAAAATCATTATTCTTAGGTGTTAGCAGTATTAGTAACTATTTGTCAGAAAACAGGTTTGAGGACCTCTTAGAAAACTGGCAAAATGGCTTTGTTTTTAGTCACACTCTTTGATCTTACAGCAAAACGTGAATAAACAGCTTATTTTTTAGAGAACTCACTGAGCTGATATGTAAACTGGATATCCTCTTAAACTAAGTATGTTAGCTAGAATATTTTTAGTGCCTAGATTTTCATTTGGGAAGTTGATATACAGCTGAGGCCATCCAACTAAATGTGTCTTGGTAGAGGTCTTTCCATACATCACTGTGCATGCACTACTGATTGCAAGTCTGTGTCATAACTGCTGACTGTGGAGCAGAATAAATTAATCACTTATTTAAGATATGTGTTTTACTGAAATTTGACTGCCTTTCCATACATCTCTCCTTGCAAATATAAACATATTAAAACTTAAACTCGAAACTATGACAGCATATGTTTAGACATAACTTCCAATAATCTGTTTAAATAACTTACGATGAGTAGAACTTAAACAGCACATCTCTAAAGTGAATCAGATTACTAAACCAGGAGAAATCATTAGTTCTGTGTTCTGACGAGAAATTGGAGAAAAATGCCTGCTTTGGAGAGCTGTACCCTTTTTTTTTTGAGATTTTATTAATTTGACTTCGATGTAGTCAGATTTTTGAAATTCTTTCATAATTGAATAGAAACTATAAAAGCTGTTTAGGAGAAGAAAATGTAATAAAAGTAATTTTGGGAAATATTATATTTTACTCCTTTTCTTGTAGGATTTTAAATTTGCTTAGAGTCTAAGACCACTAAGTTCTCTTTTCTTGAAGGATTTGTAGCTGCAGATCATCCAATCTTTCTACAAAAAATGGTCATTTAGTAATGCAAGTCAGTGTTCATATTTTTATACTGCATATTTGAAATATTTTTATTTAACTACCATAAACCTGCAATGTTAGTTTTCTACATTGTTAATTGAATTTTGATATCCACCCAAAAGAACAAATGTGAGTAAAGACATAATTTAGGAAATAGCAAAGATGGTTTAACATAGTGTTTCATAATAAAAAAATAGACAAAACATGAGCGTTAAGCAGTATGAATTATTTTAACATGAATACTATATTGTTCAGGAAATAATTTCTAAATATTCTGTAAAAACTACTTTCAAACATATTTTTTTGCAACTAATTTGCAAAATGGTGAATCAAGAAAATAAAAAAAAAATATAGAAATTGAAAGAGGAAGCCATTCCAGCTCCTTTCCTGTGTTTGGAGTGAGGTTCCTGAGTGTCACCATGTTTGTGTTGTAGGCAAGAACCTGTGTTAGTAGTGAGGGAAGGGTCTGGTCCCCTGTTAGAGTGTCATTCCTGTGCTTGTGCAGTTGAGGGAAGATGTTGCTCTCATGTCCATCACTCTCCGGTGAGCTGCAGGTCTGTACACTGGACTGCAGCCCTTCCTAGGATGCATTTCTGAAAACACATTGTGGCATTTGCTTCAGATATTTTGGGGGAGTTGGTTGGAAGTGTTCCAGAGAAATCCCCCTGGCTTGAAAGAATTTTATTAGCACAGCAAAATAGAATTTTGAATGTCAGAACTAAAGCTGTCTGGCAAGCTGTGGCACCTCCAAGGGCAGGAATTAATATGCAGTCTTTTATTATAGGGATCACTTTTTTCCTTGGGCTTCATCCTATGCCTAGGTCAAATCTAATCTGAGTTCAGTGGCAAGATTTGGAGAGTAAGTAGGATGATGATATTTAGATAATCAAATACAGAAAATCAGTCAAGTATAGACCAATCTGAGAAGAATTATAGAAAATACCAGTTTTAAGCTGTGTTGGTAAATATGAAGTTACATATACCACAAAGAATGATATGAATTTTAATTTGCATATCCAAGCTCAAATTATAAAAGATGAATGATGAACTTCTCTTTAATATATGATATTGATATATTATTATAGCAAAGAAAAATGGTGGCACATAAAATAATTGTAAGAGGAAAAAAAGGGAAACATTCTAGACCCATATATAAATATCCACCACTTGATGCACCCTACCACAGAGGTAGTGGATAAATGTTGTTATAAAAAAAAAGATCTAAGGGATAAATGCTAGGTCTTGGAATAAATGAAGAAAATCATTAGTTGCATTGATAGCATAGGGTTAAAATGTTTCTAAAAATCATGGGAACAATATATATATTATATATATATATATATTGTATACAATAGATTCAGGGAAAGTGGAAAAAGGTTGGGCCTGGATAGGCCTGGGAAGGGAACCAAAACCACACAGGCCCTGGAAATGAAGGTTAGATTTTGTCTTTACTGGGTCATGTACAGAAGAAACTGCACCTGCATAATCAGCATACCATACGATTGTTAAATGTAATGATTGCTTGGCACTTGAATATGATTATTGTCTAAGAATCATGAGAAACTATATTTGGAGTGCCTCATGAAAACTACAAGAATTCATACAATAGAACAATATGGGTCTAATAATTAATATGTAGTTATATAACAAATGAGTATAAAAATACATCCATTTCAAATCCATGTTGGAGTCAGATTTGGGTCTGTATCCTGTACCCCTGATTCCTAGAGCTCTTCAATAAAAGCACCTGCATATAATCATTCTGTGATTATGTGTTTCAGCGCTAACAGTATGTCAAGGTTCTATCTGGCTAGGGAATGGATGCCTGGGTTCGTCCTGAGAATGTGAATGGAAGCAAAAATATTATGTGTCTGTAAGTCATGAATGGTTACAAGAAGGTGAACCAGACATCCACATTTGCCTTTCTTCATAATAGCAAAAGAGATATTTAACAGGTATAAAAAGTGATGCATTTAAATCTTGCATAGGAGGCTTCTTTGCATGAGTCACATCAGAATGTAGTATGCTACAAAAGTGCAGGATATTAGTAAGCATATGAATTTGGGATTTTAGATTATTCATATATATAGATATAAGCATAATAATATTAAGCACGTAAGCCCTTTTTATTGAGAGATAAAATTCTCATACTTTAAGACAAATTAGCTCTAGCACCAAATCTGATGGAGTTTGAAAATAATTTTTCCTTTAAACAGTATCTTCCTAACTTGCTTTGCGCCATTTTCTGAAACTCTTCTGAAGTCTCTTTTCTGAAAACCTTGTCATGTAATGTACCAAATGTGTCTAATCCAGACCTTGATCCTACTACAATCACCTACAGAATCACATCTGGAAAGAGAATTTGACTGTGGGAAATGTGTCATTGCAAAGACTGTATAACTAGACTGATTCCTAGTCAAGAAATTTTCTGTCATTTCATTTTGTGCCTTAGAGATGGCATTTTCCAAGCTTAATAATTCATGTCAAATTAATCAATGGGTTTTCTGGATAGTTTTTGGGTGCTGTACCTTTGTACTTCTATTTATGACTATATTTTTTTTAAAGTATTTTGTACTGTAGTCAAATCTCTGTGAAGATCTTCCACTCTTGAACCAAAGAAAGCAAAGATTAAATGATCCTAGTGACTTTGCTGTGTTTGTGTAAACAAGGCACTGATTTGATAGAGTTTTCTTTCTGCAATGTGAATGCTGCTCTAGCTGGGGACCGACAGACCTGAGGAGGCACCCATGTGGCATCTCTATGGAAACTGAGGATGGCAGATTCAATGCATCATTGTATCTGATAGTTCAAATCTTGTAACATTTATTTTGTACCAGGAACCCAGCCTAAGAGGCTGGTTGATTGCTGTGAGTCACTGAGTTGAAACGACAATCTTCTACAAGGGGTGACAAAATAATTGAAATATGGGCCTGGAAGACGCCTGAAGAGACCAGCTGGTACAACTGGTTGCTCTGAGGAAGGATCCAGCACAGCTTGGCAAACTCATCTACATTGCCTGCCTCTCTAGACAGCCTTACCTGGTACAGATGCCTGGCTACTGCAGCAATGTCAAAAGGACTGAGAGGGTAAATTAGAAGAGAAGCTTCTAGAGAGTAAATTAGAAGAGAAGAAAACCCTCTAGAGGCCGGGAAGCCACCAAAAGACTGCCTTCAGGAAGATGTTAGTCTCCAGAGGAAGTTAGTGCTTTCTCTGGCCTCTCAGATCACTAGTTTAGTTAAGGATAAGTAAGCATTTTCGCTGAAGTTATTTTGGGAAGATTTTCCTTGCATGTATGAAATGTCTTTCCTTCTGTTATAACATGTGTATATAGTTCAACACTTGTTTGTGTAATTCCCTGTACATATTTAGCCTGTAGTGTTTTATGTTAGACTTCAGAATAAACTTGTTTTGTCATTTTCCGCTCACCTTCTGTCTGCTATTTATAACTATATGCAACAGTAATTAAGGAGGGAACAAAACAGCCTAATGCAATCGTCCTTGAAACAGTACTCTGTAATGTAAGGAGGAATAAAGGAACTTGTTCAGTTTTTGGGCAAAAAAGAAAAATTTGCTAACAGATTTTTTTCATCATATTTTCTTCCATAAGTTATATTGAATTTTTTTTCATTGCTCTTTAAAAATGTAGGGTATAAAAGGATAAAACCTGATGTTCTGAGTAGGAGTTGCTTTCAAATGAGTTGCTGTTCCTTTCTTGAGCCAAGTACCATTTGACAGCTTTTAAATAAAATGTACAACTAATTTATGGGAAAATTCACCAGTTCTTCATGCCAAGAAAATTGTTGCATGTTTCAGACAAGGTGATAGTGACAGAAGTCAACCTTACCTGGGAGTTTCATGCATCTGCCCTCCTCATAATGGACCATGTAAAAATCCAGGTGGGAGAGCAAGAAGGATATGTACATCTCTACAGCAGTGAAGCAATCAGATCCCACTGTGTAACGTCCATTTTTTGGGTTTTCTTTTGGCAATTCCTGCATTTACAGGGTAAGTAGGATATGCTGGACCTGCAACTGCATAAAAATCTGTGGTTATGGATAATGGTACAAGTAATTCAAATGTCTTTCAAAGCTGCCCTAGTCTGTTCAGGTTCTTTGCCACACACAGCACCACAGTACCTGAGTTTCCCCCTAGAGCATTAAATAATATGAGTAGAACCTGTCACATGCAGTTTGTTCTCCTAGTATAGATGCAAGGTTAGGTCAAAATCTTCTTCAAGTTTCATAGTTAGACATGCTCCACAAATACGAGCTAATATACATATGACATTTTTTGGATTGTTCTTGGACTTTTGGTTATTTTGCATCAGTCTCCTTTCTTAGATTTTTTTTTTCCCCAGTTTGGTACCTATTACAGCACTGAATGGCAAAAGTCCAGCATTCAAAAACTTGGTTTGAATCACAGCATTGGATCAAATATTTGACTGCTTTAGACGATCAAAATTTCCAAAGACACAACAAAATGAAAATTACTTTCTTTTCTGTGTTAAAGCATTTCAAGTGTCTCCTTATTTAAATATGAAAAACTTAAGCTTTAAAATTTTTGGAGAAAGGGACATTTTTGTAGAAATTATTTTCATGAAGTATTTGGGATTAGAACACAGATGAAAATCAAGAAATTAAGATTTTAGACAACAAATGTTAGGACTTAATCCAAAACTCTGTAAGAATGCAGCCTTCAAGATTGGTATAAGTCTGAAAAAATATCTTCTGTGTAAGCAGATACCAGGAGGACATGGGAAGTTGCTCAGTTTGGTGACTTTTCCTCAGTGTGAACTACTTATGGCTTGGATTTGGAAATCACAATATTTTTGAGTGTCAGGGTCTACTCCATATCAGCTGTCATTATTGGCTAATGATAATATTTGATAATCATGTTAGAATCTTATAGATTTTGACAATCTTTAACTGTTAGGTTTGTTATGGCAACAGAACTGCTTCTCTAGCCAATTGATGTGTGAATGTGCCCAGTAACTTCTCACTTTATCATTCACTCAAGTTCAGACTCTATCTCCTAGTACTAACGGAGCAAGCGCTTTCATGGCACACTGAAATCTCTGCAACTGTGATATATTATATTCTTAGAGCCTCGCAGATTGCTAACTGCCTCATCAGATCCTTTATGAATAGCTTTTGAGCACTGATTTGTAGACAGTTATACCACTTCTCTTCATCTTATATCTTTCAACAGATATCTTGTGCCAGTATGAGTTTGTACTTTCCATGCCCTGTCTACTTTTTCTGATTGCTTTATGAGGAAAACTTAGGTTTTGCTTGCAGTACTGGGAGGTCAATCTTAATTTTGCATGTGCTTAGAATGATGATAATGTATTTAGCTCCAGTATCTATTTTGAAATTTACTTTGACTGGTTATTTCCATTTTCACAAAGCCAATCTGTTATAGAATTTTGCTTTGATCAACAGACCCAACAAAGACCTCTGTTTTGGTATCAACATCATCCGAGCTTTGCCTTGTTGTGGTGCACTCATGAATATGTTTCCTTTTTATGTGTCTTTGCAACTTGTGCTGAGATTGACACACTTTGGCAAAATTTTATTGGAGATATGAGACAGCCCCCCCTTACTCTGCATGCTTTTGTGTCTTGTTATGATTGCCTCCATATGGTGAACAAAGAACTTGAAACTCAGCCCAGTAATGTATAGTACTGGCTACCTAAATGTGTTCAGCCTAGTTAGATCAAAACTTATGGAGACTCAGTGATACTGTAGCATTGGAGGTTATTTTAGTCGATCTTGGAGGTAGCATGGAAGAGAGAGCTGCTGAGATCTCAGGCAACGGTTTGACAGCTCAATCATCAAGTTCTTTTGCATTTTCTGCCATTAAATGACATCTCTTCAGTACCCTCAGAGAACATGGTTGGTCCCAGAGGTTTAAATAGGTGGGAGAAGGCCAGAAATTTGAGGAGTTAAGTGGAAAGACTAGGGGATACTTTGGTAAAGCAGAAAGAGACCTTCAGTTGGGTGTTCTTGCTTAGTTTTGATTTTCTTTTCACAAAAGTCTACCATGATTAATTGTTATTTGTGCTTCTCACTGGTGTGCATTGAATGGCAAGCATAAGACAGAGTTTGTGGCATCTGCTTCTCTAATATTTTGTGAATGTTGAGCATTTTTATTGATACAACTGAACTTTTATGCTGAAACAAAACTTGCTGCAGATCCAAAACAAGAATTAAATATTCTTCCCAACCCCCAATTTTGGTGAAACTTCAAAAAACTATATGACTAATATTTTTGATGGAAAAGATGAACAGAAATTACAATGGTTTTGGATTACAAATGTTTCAGCAGTTTGCTTGGACCAGAGGACACAGTCACAAAATTAACAGGAAAATAGCTGTAAATGGAAGTGAAGTTGCTTTAATTAGATTTTATTATACAACATGGATTATAAGCTATAACATAAGTTAAAGGATATGTCTGACCTATTGTGTGGGATGGGATACCAATACAAATGCAAAACTTCTGACATTTTCTGAAAAGGTAAAAGCTGTAGGAGTGAATAATCCTGTTTTAGGCAGTCTCTGCACAGATAAACAACAGATCCCACTTACTGACAAGGGAAAGCCAATTTATTTGTCTAAATTTTTGATAATGTGAATTGCCCCATCTACTTACTGAGTTAAATTCAATAGTAATTAGAAAACTTTTTCTTTAAATCAACAGATGCTTGTAGCTTATGCATTAGTCAATGTGTTAACACATGGCAAAACTGAGCTGCTCTGGTTTTTGTGGTGCTGTTGTATGACCTTTTTCTTTTATTTGTTGAGATAACAAATTCTTAAGAGCAGAGTCTTTAGGTTTGTGAAGCATTTTGCATGTTTTCTCTGCTGAAGTAATGTATAACTAGTTTTAAAATAGGTAGAAACTTTTGTGACTTTCTTTTTACTTACTGTATAGTCCTCCAGATCCTCAGAGCAAGCTTATACTTTTAGCCCAGTAAAATTCCTACACCAAAAGTGAAGCTGCATCCTCTTCAACAAAACTCAGCTGTGCATTTTCTGAAAGACTATATCTCGCTAAGGCCCATCTGTTCATCTGTGTTCAACATGTAAAGAAAAAACTCAAACCTAATATAATGGCCTTGCTCTTCCTATAGCTTGATACATTCCAGAGAAATAAAAGGGACATTGAGATGTCATTTTTTTTCTCAGTGTTAGTATTCTGGAAATTTTATTTCTTGCATGAGAGCTCTATCTTTTTCCGAGTAGATAGGTCCAAGTATAACTTTTGATAACATCTTATGATAGGACACAGTGTCATGTTGTCTTATCAAATGTTAGAAAATCCAGATTAACTGGTAATGTTGTTTTCCTTTTCCCCAATCTTTTTTGATGTTAACCTTCGTAGAGGCTACAGGAATGGTTGGATGTCTTGACATCCATCTCTACCCTTTCCACTGGCATCTTTGACTTTCAGGTTTCTTGATTTCAAATATTTGTTTTATTGTCCTAAGTTTAAGTGTCAAAATAATAATTTTATAGTAGTTGGAAAAATGCCGATGCTCTTCACTTGGGAATGTACATACATTGCAGAAGTCTCCAGGGTTTGCAGGTAGCTTTGATGCCTTTTCTTGCTGTCATGCTCTAAACCAAGAAGATCTATGTGAAGATTTCACTTAAATACAAGTGGTAGTTATTGTCAAGTAAATACAGTTATTAGTACATAATTTGTAAATGCTTTATACTTTATAAATAGCATAACCATGACAGGCTCTCTCTGTCTCAGAAATGGATACTTGTATCCATGAAATGTATTATATATATATTTGGTTAAATATGTGCTAATAACATATCATATCATCTTAAAACAACGAAGGAAGTGGTTTTGTTAGAAAGAAACAGCAGATTGTCGTTATATCCCCATGTGTGCAGCATTAAATCTGCCCTCTGCATTTTGTGCTTCTCACATGCATAAGTGAAATGGATTTCTTTGCATCTGACCAACGCATAAACCGCAGGGTGGTGTTTTTAATAGGATTCATTGTGATTAGGAGCTGTGGAATAGCCCCATAGTCATAGCAATGTTAGAATGCCACAACTATTTGATAGGAGACATTTCAATCTGTCATCATCTTGTGTGCCCTGACCCTGATAATACACCCCATTCAACCTGAGGCACAAACAGAAATGGTGAGGTAGGGTTGCGGTTTTTTTCTGTTAACACAGCACCAGTCACAGCTTTTATGCATTCCTGAGAAAAGAAAAAACATTTTTATTTCCTGTTCTTTTCCTCCCTTATCTAACCATTTGAAAATATATTATTTTTCCTGAAACACAGTAAGCAAGTGGAAGGGGGAGAAAAATCCTTCCTTAGGTAACCTCATAACAGAAGAACTTTGTGCATTATGCAGCTCAGGCCATGCCAAAATGCAATTTGGAGGGTGTCCAGCACTTCATTGGAAAGTAATGGTTTTCACTGAACTGAGTTATGACCAGCTGTTTACAGACAGTCTGTGACATACTGATAGAGCAGAACACCGTATGTTGCTTTCCAAATCAAATGATACAAGAAGTGTGACAGAGTGGAGAAACATCTGTCATTAGCAATTTTCAGCACGCTTCACTAATTCTGGACAAAATACGAGTAATGAACTTACCGCAGGAAACTTCAAATACTACCACTGCTGAAACAAGGATATAAACAGCTAGTGCTCCTAATGGCGTCTAATTTAATTCATTTGCAGTAAGAAACAAACAAAGTGGGTTATTTGTTTTTGATCATGGGGTAGTAAATAGTAATGCTGATAACAAACATTCATTTTAATCAAAGAAAAAGAGATCGTGGAACTCAACTTTCCTGAAGTTCAGACAGAAGGTAATTATCAAGTGGGTTTTTTCCTTAGTCTTTTTGAATGTCAGTGATAAGGGTATTTTGTTTTATGATTTTATTTTTTTTTTTTAAGCAAGGTTTTTTTCCAAACAGACCAAGGAGAAGTTGTTACAACATTATGGATATTGTCCTTCTCTGCCTTGGTCCTCTCTCTTGCTCATACCCCACCACGTCCTCCTCCTGAATTTTCAGAGAGCAAAACTGGAAGTTTTCTGCACAGTATCACTCACCACTGGGCATGAAGACAACAGTGAAAGTAGTCCAGTGCTGGCTTTTATTCCATTTTTCTGCATTATGGCACTGCTGCTTGTGTTTGAAATCTCATGGTTCCAAATGTACATTTAAAAAGCTGCACTTCAGTGTGTATATGCCCCCTACATATTACATACCTGAGTGTTTTCTGGTTGATTTCTCTATTTTCATCATATCTGGAGCCCAACCACTGTAATTTTGTGATGATTTTCACTTTATGTCTTTGAAATCAAGAGAGTTGTTCTGCTATTCACATTCAGGGGCTTTAGTTTCCCCTTAGCACTGATAACACAGCAAATTCCTGAAACTGTTAGGAATAAGTGGCAGTCCTCAGGGGATAAGGGGGGAAAATGAAAGGACAGGTTGTTACTCTTTATATGAACTTTCAACTAATGTTCACACAAAGCTATAATACGAAATGCAGAGGATAGATTTAGTCCAATCCATTGGTGTCCCACCTATGGGACTTCCCTTGGAATGAATCCCAGACCAAAAGAGTGAAAGCCATTCCGAACTGATGACTGTAAAATGAGTGTAGGAGGTCTTTGAGTAGCTGCGTAATTGCGAAATTATTCATGATAAAAAAGCACTAAGCTAGAATTCACAGTATCCTGAAGAATTTCCTGAGGTGCTGAAGAAAAAATGTGTCACTTTGTAACACCTTGGATAAACCAAACTGGTCCAAGTACAATATGGTGAAGAGGAAGAGAAAATGTACGGAAATATTTTTTTTTATGGTGGGAGTTTATGATAGAAATATTTCTCCTGCACTTTAATGCAGAAAAGGAAAACTACTTAACAGAAAACATTTCTAGAACTGCAAATGTGAAGTTTCTCTAATTCTTATAGACATCTACACAGGAGAGCAAAGCAAAGGGGGACTATAGGTACCATTGACACCCATCATTATGTTTGTGATCTAGATAATAAAGGAAGCAGACCCAAGCAATTCACTAACACTAACGCTATTCTTTACATAAACAGTAAATGTTTAGATTTTCCTGTTCACTGACTAACAGCACACATATCATAAACACTAAGCTGTTATAGTACGTTTCGTGTGTTGATTCACTTTAACAGTTGTTAGTGTGAAGACAGGAAAAGAAAAGTGGGTGTAATGAGACCATGTGCAGTATGCTGTGAAAACAGAGGCCCTTATTTGGCATAATGGGTTGCACCATAAGGGCCATAAAATTGTGCATGTGTTAGTATCATTTTAATTATTACGGGTGCCACATGTTAAGCAGAATAGCGGAACTACTAAAACAGCTTCAAAATCCTTACTGCTGATCGCTGCATTTAATTACAAATAGGAACATTTGGAGATAGGTCACCATAAAACCCTTCTGTTGTCAAATGAGCTCAAATCTGATTTTTGTAATTATGTTTTTATACCACAGATCCTGTTGAATAACTATAGGGAATAAAATTTTAATAAGTACTGATTAAATGCAGGTACATCTTGCTTCCTAAGAATATTTATGTATGTTCTTTGCCACTTACATCAAGGTACCATCATTGCTTCTGTTTTGGTCAGTGGTGATCATTCAACCTTAATGCAAATAAGCTGAATAACTTTATGTGCCATGAAATATTGTTTTCTTTCAGTGAAGCATAAAAGCACTGGATTTCAATTATTCATTCTGCTTGCTAGAGCTGTGTACAGTACTCTAATCCTCTAGTACCAAGGCACTCTCATTATAATGTCTACATGTCACATTCAGTAGAATATGATAATTAACCTTCCTAAGGCAGAGTTTTGGTATAAGGAATAACGACTTTTATTGTCTGCAACCATTTCCATTGTAATAACATGTTTATAGGTTCATATTAATGATGGTCTTTGTTAGAATCAAAATAAAAATCGTAAATATAGAAATTTTTCAGTTTAACAGGATAGATATAATTTGTATATTAAAAGGTGGCAAAAAAGCATAATTTAAGATTTAGATAAGCAAACTTTCATTTTATGCAAAGACTGCCTATAAAATCCTCTAAACAGAAATTTAAATTGAAAGGAATCAAGAAATTAAAGAGGAATTCACTGCTATAAAAAGGAAGTAATAATTAAATAAATATATAAAATTTAACAGAAGTTGTAGGCTGGATTTTGAGTTATACTAAGGACAGAAGCATTATATTTGGCTATATTGCTCAAGTGAGATTGAAGTCAGAATCTATATGCCCATGTGTCTCTCTGAGCATTTATTTGTTCATATTCCTTGTTTCCTTTATAGAAATATACGTAAACCTTAATCAGGCCTCACTTTGTGGTTTTCAATCTGAAATGTTTTAATCAAATAGAAGATTAAAAACATAATCAGGCTTATCATGAACACTGTAATATCTGAAGGAGGAAATTTCTTTTGCGAGAGATTGCCATCGGAATCGTGGGCTAACACCCAGCTCAGAACCTGCTCCGGAGCTACTGCACACGTGATGGCTTCAAGAGATTGTCAACTGGAAATAAGTAAATATACAGAACCTCCTGGAAAAAGACTGATGTAATTCGTAAAATGATAAGTGAAAGATAATTACTTTGCTAGTTCTGATGCAGACTGATTGCTCTGCATCATTTATAGCTGCATGGTAAAAACTCTTGACCCACACAGCAGTCCAAGAATCTGTGTTCTGACTTGAAAGAAAAAACTCTTGTTGATTTTTGCAACCTATTCAATAGGGTGATTGATGAGTGCTAAATAAAGACCTCAAATTTTACTGAGTGACAAGAAAGCAGTACAGAAGTTCTCAGGAACGAAGCAACAGAAGAAAATAATGATGCTCTCTGTACTAGAACAGGTTATGTGCTAATGTTAACCAGCCGAAACATTTGCACCCAACATGGAAAAAACACAGATATTGATGAAAATCTGGCTGATGAATAGTTTGTGCACTGGTACAACTCCACTGTAGCTTTTATTATTTGTACTCCTCCCTGTGAGGGCAGAATGGACTCCTTGTTGCACTCTGGCTCAGTGCATGCACTATCTGTATGTCTAATGAAATTATCTCTCACTAAAGTGAAATCGTCATCTGACAATGTCAGCCTCCATCTGAAATACAAGTGGCTAAAAGCAAATCCTTGGCTTCAGTCCTTCTGTTGGAAGTCTTAATCCCATGTAGCTCCAGTTGTGATCCCATTTCACACTGTAAGGTGTGCCTAGTGTTGGGCAGAATTATGCCATTGCAAAGAAAAAATAGCAGGAAAAGAGTGTGAAGAATACTCAGCTACAACTTTCTTGTAGAGAAGGAAAAAAATAAAATGAGTGTTTTATCTTTGGGGTTTGTTACAGTCTAATTCCTTTAATTAGTCCTGCTCTGTGACTGTAATAATACAGATCTCTTAGTACCAAGAGAATGAAGAAGGGAGTATTGGTATTCTACTCCCTATTGGGTGATTTACTTTGGAAATTTGATTCTATACTGGTCTCTGCTTTTTCTTTTCTGTTTGGCCCAATCTCCCCATCTACAAGGGGAAAAAAAAATCAAGAAATTAGAGAGACAGAATGAAAAAAATCAGTGCAGCACTTAACTTTTTAACAGTTTAATACTAAATGGAGAGGCTCATAACATTCAGACTTAAGATTATTACCTGCATTGTTACTGCATCTCAGAAACACCATGGCCCTTTCCTGTTGATAAAGAAGATCATGGCACTCCTCTCAGACACAGAGCAGTTGAGAATTTTTCAGGGGTTGTACATCTTGAGAATTGAGGCAAAACTTACGGTAATGCCAACTCATACAGGTGGATTTGAATTCACATCTTTGGTTTTGGACTATGCCAGGTCCACCTGAGACTTTGATCCATTCTTCTACGCAGTGTGTTTTCACGTGTGTTTGAATCTTTGTTACTCTAAGGACTATTTCCTACTACACTACTAAATAATGCCTTTTTATAGAAATCTGTGTCTATATTTAGAGGATGTTTCTTTCATGCATTCTGCAGTCAGAGCCTGCTGAATTGCTCATTCATGTGCTGTGTCAAAAATTACTGGGTTTTGGGGATTCAGCAGAAGGGATTTGGGGATTGTTTGCTGGCTCTGCTATACTTTCCAGGCTTAATGCTCCCTTTCCTCTTCTCAGTGTTTGAACAATGAGCTCTAGGCAGTGATAGATCTTGCTTGTTGAAGTTCAAGTTCATTGAGATGAAGGAAAAAGTTAGAAATAGGAAGATAAACAATGTCAAAATTATTTTCTTTTCTGGGAAACAGACAATTTTTCATTTAACTTTAATGTTTGCCTTTTTCGTCCACCAAGCCAATCACATTTTATCTTATCTAACTTGTATGACTTCTTGGGGAATAAAGACCACCATTCATCCAGTCATTGGTTAAAACTAAAATCTGACAGTACTCCTGCACTTTTAGTATAAAAGTCCTTTGATTAATATCTAAGTAGGTAAAAAATATCCTAAACAATTGCTATAGATTGCTATAAATTAAAAAGTCTTTTCACATGGACTTAAAATTTCAGTGAGTGCATTGGATATGCTTTCTGGTTTTACTTCTCCATAATGCCTGTAGACTCTTGAGATTTTTTGCCTCAGAATTAATTACACTTGCATAAATTTAAGGATACTAAAGCAGAAATGTTTGTTGTAACTTTTTTTTCACCTCCAGGTCTGTGATGATTATGAGAGTAAAGTGTATGCAAATGAAAGTAGTTTTGCTACATAGATTTTATTTCATTGTAAAGAGAGCTGAAAAATAATAGGCCAATATTGGTTCTCATTGGATTTGCTTTGCAAAGCATCTCCTGAACTCTTAATTCAGCCATGAATGCTTCATGGCCAAAAAATAATTGTGGTATTCTAACTCCTGCAGTGCTACTTCAAGGATAATAAGAAAGAAGACAAACTACCTCCTGAAAGCACAAAAGAGAATTTTTTCCAGCTCTCAGTGTTTTCCAAACTTTAGTGCCCCAGAATAAGAAAACTGAGAGAAAAATGACAGTAACTAATCAGTCATCTGTTTGAGTGCCATAAAATGCGAAGAGAATTTTTTTGCTGCATAGTGAGCACTCTTGGTAAGACATCCTGGCTGGGTCACTTGCCTGGCAGGATTATTAATGAGGATTACTGCTTGCAATTGTACATATGGAACATTTTTCCCTTGGAAAATGTAAGGTATGCTAAAATGGAAACTCACCAATCCACTACCTTTGTTTATCATTTAACTTCAAATTCAGAAATATTTGTAAAAATGGTAAAGGGCCTTTTAGACACTGGTCAAAAGCACATTTTATTAGTGGCCCTGCTTGGTATGTCATTCAGTTGCTAGAGATAACTTCACATGTCAGTACCTTTTGTGAGACACGTTGTGTTGTGCTGAAAAGATAAGCTTTTAATTTTGGACCCTGATAACTTCAGCTTCTAGGCCTGATCCTTCAGTTGTCCAGTCAGTTAAGTAGCCCTGCAGAACTCACTTAGATGTGGATCAATGATCTTGGTTAATTTTTAAATAAGGGAGAAACTGTTACCCCTTTGTACATAGTACATCTATAATGGATAAAATTTAAAGAAATCTCTAAACTTTTTTCATCTGTATTGTGCACAGATTCTCTATCTTTTTATGCCAAATCATGCCCTAAGAAAAACTATCACTCTACTCCCAAGAAATCTTACTTCTTAGTATGTAAAACTGCTGCCTGTGTAATTTGATATGGAATCTTTCTGTTCACCCTGAAGTCTTATCTTTTCCAGGATGAACAATCTCAGCTCTCTCAGTCTCTTCTCGCAGGAGACTCACTCCATGCCTCTGATCATCTTGGCCTGCCTCTGGACTTGCTCCAGAAGGCCAATGTCCTTCCTGGGCTGAGGACCCCAGAGCTGGATGGAGCACTCCAGGTGGGTTCTCTCCAGTGAAGAGCAGAGGGACAGAATCACTAACCTGCTGGCCACACTGCCTTTGTTACAGCCCAGGACTGTTTGACTCTCTTGGCTGCAACAGCACATTGCACTGGACTTCTGCAGGGTGGACTTTGGCCTATTCAGGGACCTATTTGCACTGTCCCTTGGCAATCAGTCCTTAAAAACAGAGGGGGCCAGGAAGGCTGGATATGCTTTAAGGAAAAAGTCTTGAAGACATAGGAGAATGTCATCCCATTGTTTCCAAGGATGAGCTGGTGAGGAAGGGGATCATCCTGACTGAGCAGGGAGTTTTGTAGGGAACTGAGGGGAAAAAAAGAGTGTATCACCTTTGGAAAAAGGGGAAGGTGACTCTGGAAGTATTTAGGATGCTATTAGGTCATGAGAAAAGAAAGCTAGAAAGGCAAATCTCAATTAGAACTTAATCTGGCCACTTCTGTAAAGGATAATAAGAAGTGTTTTTATAAATACATTAATAGCAAAAGAAGGGGCAAGGAAAAACTCCATTCTTTACTGGATATAACAGGGGAACATAGTCACCAAAGACAAAGAAAATACTGAGGTACTTGACACCTTCTTTGCCTCCTCAATAGTAAGATTGGTTATCCTCTGGCCTCCTGAGCTGGTAGCTAGGGACAGGCGGCAGAATGGAGTTCCCATAATCCAGAAGGAAGCAGTTTGTGACCTGCTGAGCCCCTCAGATGCTCACAAGTTCATGGGAGAGGATAAGGTTAATCCTAGAGTGATGAGGGAGCTGATGGAAGACCTCACTAAGCTCCTGTCTATCATTTATCATCAATCCTGGCTAACTGGGGAGCTCCTAGATGACTACATGTGATGCACATCCACAGGCAGGGCTAGAAGGTGGATCTGGGTAACTACAGGTCTGTCAGCATGACCTTGGTCCCCAGCAAGGTTATGGAATAGACCATCTTGAGTGCTATCACATGGCACATATGGGAGAACCAAAGGGTCAGGCCCAGCCAGCATGAGTTTAAGAAAGGCAGGTCCTGCTTGACCAATCTGATCTCCTTTTATAACCAGGTGACCTACCTGATGGATGAGGCAGAGGTTGTGAATGTTGTGCACCTGGCTTCAGCAATGCTTTTGACACCATTTTTCCATGGCATCCTCCTGGAAAAGCTGGCAGCCACAGCTTGGACAGGTGCTCTCTTCACTGGGTCAAGAACTGGCTGGGCCCAGAGACTGGTGGTGAATAGTGCTGTATTCAGTTGGCATCCAGTCATTAGTGATATCCCCTGGGAATCAGTTTTGGGCCTAGTTAACTTTAATATCTTTATTGGTGATCTAGATGGGGGGATTGAGACTACCATTAACAAATGTGGAGATGACACCAAGTTGGGTGGGAGTTGTGATCTGCTGGAGAATAGGAGATCTCTGCAGAGGGCCCTGCACAGGCTGGACTGGTGGGCTGAGACAATGGCATGGTGTTTAACAAGACCAAGTTCCAGGTCCTGCACTTTGTCCACAACTACAGCACTCTGCAGTACTACAGGCAGAGTGGCTGGAAAGAGTCTCAGCAGAAAAGGACCTGGGTGTGCTGGTCAACAGCTGACTGAACATGAGTCAGCATGTGCACAGCTGGCCAAGGAGGTCAATGGCATGCTGGCCTGTATCAGGAATAGGGTCACCAGCAGGAGCAGGTAGGTCATTCTTCCCCTGTATATTTGGCACTGGTGAGGCAACACCTCGAATCTTGCATTTGTTTCTGGGCCTCTCCTTACAAGAAGGGCAGTGAGGTCCTGGAACGAGTCCAATGAAACTGGTGAAGGGTCTGGAGCACAAGTCCTATGAGGAAAGGCTGGAACAGCCAGAAGTGTTTAGCCTGGAGAAAAGGAGATTCAGGGAGGACCTTATCACTCTCTACAACTACCTGAAAGGAGGTTGTAGCCAGGGGGAGGTTGACCTCTTCCCACAGTCAACTAATGATAGGACGAGTCTTAAACTATGCCAGGGGAGGTTTAGGTTGGACGTTCGGAGGAACTTCTTCACAGAAAGGGTGATTAGACATTGGAATGAACTGCCCAGTGAGATGGTGGAGTCTCCTTGTTTAAGGAAAAACTGGGTGTGGCACTCTCTGCCAAGGTCTAGCTGACATGGTAGTATTTGGTCATAGGCTGGGCTACATGACCTCAAAGGTCTTATCCAACCTATTTGATTCTGTGATTCTGTGATTTCCATCTCATGTCCAGGCTCTCACCCATCAAGTCCTTCTCAGCAAGGCTGCTCTTCATTAGTTTATACCTCAGCCTGGATTGATATTAGTGGTTGTCTTGACTGAGGTACAGCACCTTGACTTGGTCTTTTTAAACTGCATGAGATTCCCACAGGCCCACTTCTCAAGCTTGTCCAGCTACTTGTTCAGGTGTCTCAACTGCACCACTTGGGCTGTTGTCATCTGCAGATCTGCTGAGGGTGATTACTTCATCTATGTCATTAATAAAGGTAAACAGCAATGACCTTAAAAGAACCTAAAGGTCAAAATGAGATTGAAATTTCACTCTCTGGAACTATTCAAGGGGATAGAGAGATACTGTCCTTGTTAAATCCTTACTATTTAATTTAAAAAGATACCAAAAAGAGGGTGGAGGTTCTCATTATAAGTGTGATGTCAATAAATAGAATAATCTCACTGCTTCACATATTTACAGACTATTCGCACTGACTGCTTAAAACTTTTTATTATTGACATGCACAGAATTTTTAATAATTTCATATCAACCCATAGCCCTCCATGCTCCTATTTTATGTAATTGTCATCCCAGAAAATTCCAGTGATATTTCTCTGGTTATTCTTTCTATACTATTTATTCCTTTATGCATACAGTTAAAAAGATGGACAAATTGTTGGAATAGGTAAGTTGTGAGATGGCACCAGTGCTGAAGCAGCTGAAAACAGGATAACCCAAGAGTATAATTCATGTACTGAAACAGGAGCAGATGTCAAAAGAGACAGCTTGTCTAGTTTGTTTGGATGATGATTTCCTAGCATGTATTGACGGAGCAAGATTGTCAGACAGCCTGTTTGTGAAGTTCAGTGTTGCCTGTCTTAATCGTTCTTTACAGGGAGGTGACATTTTGTTGCAGGCAATTGTAGAGTGGAATTTTTGTGAATTGTTTAAAGTAAACCAAAACTGTCCTACCAAGCGGCGTTCTTTGCAAATATCTAAAGTCCAGAGGATACAGCTGCCATTTTGACTTCTTTAAATTGGATGGGCTGTCCCATCTGTGCACTGTGTGCAGGGAGATGTTCACTTCCTGGTATCCAGACCAGGATGATTCAAGTGGCAATGGTGGCAAGGAAGAGGAAAACAATTTTAGACAGACTGTTGGGTTAACTGAGTCATTTAGAAAGTATTATACATCTGCTACATTTAGGGACACAGGCTTGTTCATAATGTGGCTTGTGTTATGATGCAGTTTGAAATGAAAAAGAAATGAGAAATCTGAAGAATCTGGGGCTTTTAGTAGAGTGTGCAAAACACAGTTCTACCTGCCTGGTCATGGTTGGAATTCATATTTCCAACTTCTTGCTGTCTTGTGTAAGTAAAAAAAAAAAAAAAAAAAAAAAAAAGGCAACAAACCATTCAGCTAGCAAAGTGATCTTAACATGTGAAAGGGATTGAAGTTACCCCTCAGGTTTTGTGAATCCCAATGACATTAAGGATCAAGGGTCTTGGGATCAAAGATTAGCTCCCTTGCAGCAAACTTAGGAACAGAGAGCACTCTCTCCCAGAAGAATAAGAAAAAATGTTTTGTAAAACCCTGTTTTCACAGACAGAAATTTAGATTTTAAGTTACCCTTACATAGCATATATGCCTACTCACTTCCCATAAACAATTTTCTTGAAATTTAGCTACCTAACTCTTCAGTTGAATCTTTCCGTAATTCTCTCAGTAAAATACATTGCCTCATATTTTTTTACCTCTTGATGCTGTGGTCACTTCTATTTCATCTACAGAGTATTCTGCTCTCCATTTCTCTTTCCCTTTATCCCAGTTTTCTGAAGGCTATAAACCACTCATGATGACTTCAAGTTTCTTCCTTTTCATTTGAAATCTTTGTCTTTTACAAGAATAAGATTCTTCATGCTCAAATTGTTGTATTCTTCTGTGATACTTATTCTGGTTTCCTATTACTAGTGTGATTTTCATTTAATTTCTCCTTCTGTGTACTCCCATTATCCTTTATGTGAGTTCTATCCATGCCCTTGAAACAACCTTCTGCCTCCACTGTGCCAACCATCAAGACCCTCTCCTTTCAAATCCATCTTTAACTGACATTATTGCTTTTCACCTGCCAGAGACCATTTCATTATATCACAGACTAGTAGACCTCTCACAAAGGAAATAACAAACCCAGAAAAAGATAAATAGAAACAAAAGATTTGCAAATGTTATCATCTGTTATCATTAAATACTAACTCTCCTGCTCATCATGACGTGTCCTTCATTTTTGCATTTTCTCTCTTTAGAACGATGCAGGTAAATAGGCAGTGCCTTGTATTTCTTCTTTTGTTTTTATCTCTAAAAATGATCAATCAATGTTGATATTGAGGTTTATACTAGCACCATATGAAGGCCTTGAGCTGAAAAACCCTGAGGTCAAGAACTTTGTCATGCTGTATCTTTACTCAGTGCGATAATATATTTCATTTAATATACAAATAATAGTAGAAGTCTGAATGAAAAGACCTTCAGAGGTTAAACTTAATGTTGGTAGGAAATCTGTGAAAACACAGGTGTTTTAACTACTGGTGTTTTTGTGCCAGCCATGACATATGGAGCAGGCACCAAGGAGATGGAACTGAAGACTATTGTTAGAATACATCAGTATCATCTTGCATTTTGAGCACAGCAATCTAATTTACTAATCAAATTTATATCAGTATATGCATGCTTATGCGTAAATATATGATGAAACAGCCACATATTTTTAAAAGATGACATATTTTTATTTGCACTTAATTTTGCACTTCCCAGAATTTTTCTGTCTTTTCATATTGCCTTATGGTGTGTTGCTTGACTCCTGTTCTCTGTAAGTGTGAAAAGTCAGGAGGAGAGTTCACAGCAGGTTGATGGCCTGGAGATTAAAAGTCTGTCTAAGGACATTTCAAAGTTGTAAAGGTATTATTCTCACATGTACTTATTTCTTGGTGGGTGTGAACAACAGCTACTCACCAAGCTGGTGTAGTGTGAAATAGTTTCCTGTGAAATGATGTGCAGACATATGCAGAAAGCCACATGTACAGCACATGCACAGACTCATCCCTGACTTATGATTAGTGAGATTCTTGCTGATAACTGAGTTAGGAATGACCAGTGGGGCATCCAATGTTTTAATTATCCAGACAACTTTGTGGATTTTCCATATTTACCAAACTAAGAGCATGATCTTGTCCTGATGCTTTGAGATTAACACACTGGAAATGACCTTGGCTTCTCAGCAGTAGTTCTCTTACTAGGCCAACTGCAGACTGAGATTTTGCCATATGCATGGATATCATCTATACATTTCTTTGTTTGTTAATGCCTGGGATAAATTCTTTCCATGCTCTGCAAAAAGTAAGTTTTCTACTACTAAATAATAAAAATCATTCTTGTTCAACCTAAATACATCAACTAAATTAAACAAAAGGGTGTTAAGTTTTTCAAGCCATTTAAAAAAAAAAAAAAAACCATGAGCAATAATTTGGTTGCAATAATTTATGGGGATAAATATATAGTACAGTGAAACAGCTACTGCAAATAATTTGCTTTTATTTCTTTTAAGACAGTGAATAGGACACCAGAGCAAGTGGATCCAAGGCTTATGACAAAGCCTGCTCAATCACAGATGCCCAGGGTGACTGTGACCAGAATGAGGGGCCTTTTCAACATGCACAAAAGTGAGTTCTTCCTGTCCTACTGCTGTATGCCAGCACAGCCACACCTTTCTGGTGGGCCAAAAATTAGTGTGACAAATGCCAGAAATGACAATAAGAAATGAAAAGGCCATATGGAGCTATTGCTGCCTGCCAGTCATTGCAGTAGGTGGCAATTGGGACAGGAGACGTATTGGAAAAGGCTCCATGCATTAGGGTACTGAAAGAGTAATGCAAAACCTGGATGTGATTCCTGGCAAAATTTAAATTATTTCTCTCTTAATGTTACTTTATTCAGTTGTATCATATTTATTATTGTTTATTATACTAATAGGCTTATATTAAGGATATAATGAGTTTTGCTCTGGAAACAGAACTTGGTTTTACCACAACTGGTAAATTGTGGGATTTTCTTGGAATAGCATTTGGTGGATTTTTACTAACCTATGCATATACTTCAGTCACCTGAAAGTCTGACAGTGAATCACAAATAACTGTGTAGACTTTCTCTGAAGGCATTGAAGAGAACTAGATGACTACAGGAAAGTAATCTTTCTGTCCTAACATGCAGATTAGGTAAATCATACTTCAGTGGGGTTCATCTCATTCTAAAGTTCTTGTCCTAGAGAATGAAACATGCGTTGGAAAAGCTGGATTCTCTCCAATTACTGGAGTGACTGATTAGATGTGGCAAATGCTCAGATGAGATTAATCCAACTTCTAGTAAATACTTTCTAATCAGGAACTTAGGGGGATGTCTCAGTGTTGTGAGGTCTTCTGAGATAAGTCTTGGTGATTATACACAAATAATAAATTCAGAAATGCAGTATAGGAACTAATGAGATTTAAATGGAAGAATGTATTGAGTATAAATTTATATACCGAACTCAAAATACAGATAGATTCAATAATTTTGTTACTTCCATAAGAATATCTTCCATAAGAATATTTAGTCTACACTGAACATGCAGTTATTATAACCAACAATTTTTGATTTTGATTCTTAGTATAGATCCCTTATACTGCTTTGCAGATCAACTGCCAGATTTCTTTATTCTTTTGGGCTAGCAAAATCTTTTCTTTTTTAAGAAGTATTTTTCATGGAGACTTTCTGCATATTCCCTGTCCCCTTCTCTCTTCCCCTTCTCATACCTGATCCACTCCCTTTCATTAGCAGAAAGCTAAAATGCAACTTTGATACTTTTGTTTTGAATAATAAAGAGCTTAGCCATAATTTCTTCATCAGTTACCATGCTAAATACATATATTTCTAAATACTAACACATATGTAATGAAAATAAAAACTCTGGATTTTTTTGTTGTTTCCTTAAGTATCTGGTGAGGCCTTTCTTGAAGATTTTATGCAGGAAGACTTCTGGGCATGAAGCAGATCACAAATAATTTTACTCTGCAGGATTTTACTCCACATGAGTACTGTACTGTTCCACACTTGCTTGCCAGATGTCCCACCTCAAGCTCTAACCTCACACCTTGTCTTGCGCAGATCAACCTCTGCAGAACGAGTTGAGTTTCCACATTTTAGGACATCACGCTGAGAGCAATAAGCTCTTCAATTTGAATAAGGCTGCCAGCCTGTGATACCAAAAAGAAACTATTCCTGGTTGTTCAGCTGTAACCTAGATTAAGCCAAGGAAGATGCAAACCTAAGAGAGAAGACTGAAGTTCTTACACAAAGTTCAACAACCTGCAGGTGAATAGCCCCATCCGTGCTGCTCATTAGCACTTTATCAGACAAAAGAGCCAGTCTGCAAAGGCAAACTTGTATCCGAATAAGGCTTATGCTGGAAACATTTGCAAGAGAAACAATTACCTATAACTTCCATGCTTATTATTAATTTTAAAATTATATCAAGATATTGGCACCCATGCACTCTTTTATCCATCCATCCATCCATCCATCCATCCATCCATCCATCCATCCATCCATCCATCCATTTTTCACATTTGCTGATGAGAATTTCCCTAAAGGAAAATAGAAAGACAAAAAAGATTAAAATTTCCAATTCAGTGAAATCATCATTAAATGTGATTGCCATTATCTGGGATTGGGAAGCATTCTCACAATAAAATTAATCCCAGAGGTATTAATCATGACTCATGTATTCTTACCATGGTCTTGCTATAGAGCTCCATGTCCAGAGCTACATGGTAGATCTCCCTTCCTGGAAAAGAGGGAGGTTTGGGGTTTTTTTCTTGCTTCCTATTTAGTGTCTGTTTTATTTCAAGAGTTAGTGGTGAGTAATTTGGCTTCACCTTCCTCCTAACTACAACAAAATTTGTGGACCTGACCATAGATTATAGGCAGATTGCTCCATTATAAACATAATTTTCATTCATCTCACAGTGACTCAAGAAAAGGCTAATATTAGTAATTTTTTAAAATAAATTTTATGGGAAATGTGGGGGCAGGACTTTCCCCTTTCCAGCAAATTGCAAGGTCACTCTACAGGGTCATAAAGTCATAGAGCAATTTAGGAAGAAAATTAATGCAAAAGGCCACCTATCTGGTCCAAAGCCTTCTTCAACACAAGACTATTTGCATTAGGCATCGTGTCTGGCTAAGTCTGAATTATCTCCAAGGATGGAGTTTTCACAGTTTCTCTGATAACTTGTTCTAGTGTTTGACGTTCTACAGTGAACCATTGTTTCCTGGTATCTCATTTCAGTTTTCCTTGTTACAATTTGTGCCTGTTGCCCAAGTGCTGCCTCTGTCCTCCAGACTGTGTGTGGCTGAACTTCTCTGTGGAATGGGTGCAGTGCTGACTGTTTGTGCACTTGTCTCATCTCACAAAATGCGTGATGAATTTCCCCATTTTGGAGAAGGAGGCAGACCCATTAATTTCCTTTCCATTTACCACTGTCATGTCTTGCTACAGGTAAAGACTAAGGCAGAGGAAACACAAAAACCTTAGATTTTTTTATTTGTATTACAGGATATTCAGTAAATCTGTTATTTGCAATCTTCATTGTTGGAAACCTTTACTCCAATTAACCTTTTGCTTTCCTCTTCAATATGAGTGGGAATTTAAGACAAAGTTTTGCATGAATTCAGTAAAATGTTGTATTTCTATGCATGAAAATTATACAATTACCAGACGGGTATAACCTGACATGCTTAGTTTGGACTGGTTGGAATCAAGAGTATGTTTCTTCTACAAATCACTATTAGGCTTTAAACAAATTATTAAGAGAGAACAAATAAGACAGAGAGAACTGTCTTGGTACCGCTTTCTGATGCTGTTCTACATTGTGAATAAAAGCTATTTGCAGAAGTAGTTCTTCTGAACTGGAAGGTTCTGTGAAATATACCAGGCTATGAGCACGTCTGCAGAAACCTCTTCTATACCTGATTCCTGAGAAATGAAATGGAAAAAAAGAAGATGAAGAAAAGAGGAGAGAGAGTGAAATGTGGTAATAATTATCTGCCTTCTGAGAAATTACATTTAAATTATGGGTGCAAGATTCTACTCAAGCAAAATCAGCATTGTTTTAATTATAATTATTTTACAATTTATAGTTTTTAATAGTTTTCTAATTAATCAATTTCTGCATACAGGTGTGTGTCTCACTGTATGTAAATAGTTGCAGTAACAAAAAAAATTTGGTCCTACTATTTGTAGAGAACAGAAAATTAGGCCCTGAAGAGACTCAGTTTGTCGTTATTGAATTAAATTAAGTCTATTGATTAAATGTTCATTTTGTGGTTGGGCTTTTTTAGAGGCATGAAATAGTCTCATTTAGTTACACTACAGAAGTAAGAGGGGAAATACGTAGGGGAAAGGGAACTGCCTTTCCGATATACATGTTGTACAGGAGAATAATAATAATTGAAAAACAGTCACACAATTATAAACAAGGAAGATTATTTTTCTCGGATGTTTTGGTGAGAAGAATTTCAAAAAGTAACATTTGATGGACTCTTCAGGTTTCTACCGGAGATCTGGTGTCAATCCTACCAGTCTCTCCGTTGCTGACACCATGGTCATTTGAAGGACATGAAGATCTGAGGTCCATAGGTCTTCCATGGTTCACATGCAAATGATTCACATGCAAATGCTTCACACACAGTGTGCTGAGTCCATGGATGTCACTGCAAACAGATTCCTCTTAGTATCTCTTTTTCTTTTCTCCCACACCCCTTCCTCACTCTCTAATACTGTTGCTGCATCTTCTCCCCTCCCAGTTTTCACAGGGAAAACAAAGTAGTTGAAATGAGTGTCGCGTATTTATTGTCCAGCTGAGAACTGCAAGAGAAGCATGTGCTGGATAAACTGAATAACTTTTTCTAACAATTCCTCTAGTTCTTAAAGTCAAAAAT
Organism: Sylvia atricapilla; assembly: GCF_009819655.1. Lineage (NCBI taxonomy): Eukaryota > Metazoa > Chordata > Aves > Passeriformes > Sylviidae > Sylvia > Sylvia atricapilla. The sequence goes on along the minus strand of NC_089140.1, from coordinate 117,834,661 downwards.
GTATCCTTTTGTGGATAATTTATGTCTATGTGCTTTTCTAGTAAAATGAGCAGTTCTGTGTCATCTGCTGGCTAAACTATGCAGTGCAGAAAGGCATTTTCCTTACAGCTTTGCTGCTGTGCCTGACTTATGAATAAGGTTGTTATTGTGGATGTGGAATGGAGAACACTAGCTCACCTAGACTGCTCCATAAGGCTAAACTTCCACCATTGATTGGGACAGAAACAATATTCTCAGACTCCTTTATGAACAATGGAAAATTTGATCACAGATACTTCAGAAGTGCAAAGATACTTTTCACCAACAATAGTGATCAGCACTTTTCTTACATCATTTTATTGCTTAGCCATGTGTTGGTCTGTATCAACACAGATTGACAAAGTCATAGAATTTTATGAGACAATATGAAAACTCATTTTCAAATTTTATTGCATTTCATCATTGCCTGCATTCACAGTCCAGAGGTCTTCCATTGTTGTGAATAACAATTGGGAACAATTTCTGGCTACGGTCAATGTAGGGGTTGCACTCTTCTACCGACAGGTGTTCTTTCCTGATTGCATCCATTAGTTTCCCTTTATTGCAGGGCTTCATCACCCAATGAATGTAGGGTTTCAAAAAATACCAGACCAGATCTATAAGCTCTGATGTGTGGCATGATAATCAATGTACATTCCTTGAGCTCAAATTCAGTAAAATGGTCTAGTCAAACTTGCAAAACTTATTTCCCAATAAAATAGCTGTTATTCCAAATGCAATATTATAAATGGAAAAAAGATATTGGTGCAGAATTTCAGGCAAATACGAGTACTTGCCAACATTAGTGTCAACAATAGCGTGGCCAGCAGGACCAGGGCAGTGATTGTTCCCATGCACTGGGCACGGGTGAGGCTGAACCTTGAATCCTGTGGTCTGTTTTGGGCCCCTCACTACAAGAAGGACGTTGAGACTGGACTGAGTGTCCAGAAAAGGGCAATGGAGCTGGGGAGTAGTCTAAAGAACAAGTACTGTGAGAAGTGGCTAAGAAAGCTGGGGCTATTTAGCCTGGAGAAAAGGAGGCTCAGAGGAGACCTTATCATTCTCTACAACTCCCTCAAAGGAGGTTGTGGCCAGGTGGGTGTTGGTCTCTTTGCCCAACTAACAAGACATAGGACAAAAAGAAATGGGGAGGATTAGATAATTATTAGGAAAAGTTTCTCACTGAAAGTATGTTCAGCATCAGAAGAGGTTACCCAGAGAAGAGGTAGTCACCATCTCCGTGGGTATTTAAAAGATGTGTAGATGTGGCATTTAGGGACATGGTTTAGTGGTGGACTTGGTTTGTTACAGCAATGGTTGGACTCAATGATCTTAAAGGTCTTTTCCAACTGAAATGATTCTATGACTTGAAAATGTGCTGACAATAGAAGACATGATTCCTGTTGGGAAGTAATGAAGCTTCTGACCTGGTAATCTCACTGCACCATAAAGCTTGATTCAGCTTGATTCCATTCTAGATCAAGAACTTTCTTTCACATCTTTACCTGCTTTGAATCAGAATCACACGTATTTTATCAAAAAGAATGAACTTTGAGTTCTCTTTCTTTCCATACTCAATGAAGAACTGGCACATATATCAGTACAAAATGGATTTTTGCTTTCATTTTGCATTCTAGATTACTGGAATTTTGTTGTACTGCATGGACATAAGCTTGGAACAGAATATGCCTTTCAGGCATTTTGCCTTTTGAAGTGGTATTCAATCTAGAAAGAATATCACTTTTTCTTATCAGATCTGAGATTACATATGCAGAAATTGTATTTATAAATAGCAACAAATGCCCAATTCCCTCTTCCATAAGAACAAAATAAATTCAGTTGACAATTCTTAAAAAACAAAAGCCCAGAAAATCATTATATACCTTTTTAGCATATTTACTCAGAACAGAAGTGTAATTTGACCAAAACAACAATTACATAGTTCCATAGTTGCAAGGAATTTGTTCAGAAGTACCTTTCTGCTGTGGTATTACTTTAAACATACTTTTCAGTTACAATTTCCCATTAAAAATAAAGATCTGTTTTTTAGTGATTTCACTGCTCCTTCAGAGACAAATATCTCTAAAAGCACAGTTTTATTTGTTTTTTAGATAAATTGCTCTTCATCATTGTCTTTTTACATCCATTCTCTCCCTGTCTCTCTTTTTCTCCACAGTAACATAGAAGTGGACCATAATGTATAACACTTATGAGCAGAAGGATTCAGATGAGAGAAGTATAAAGTGCAAGAAATGTAGAAATCTGTGCCCAGAGCAGCACATCAGCTTTCTGATTCCTGCAGACTTTAACTTTTTTTCTGCTCAGTTTACATTTGACTCATTCTCCAAAACAGATGGATCTCATTGCTTTTATCTGTCATTTACCTTACCCTTCCTCTCTTTCCTTTAGTTCTTCCTTAAAGTGCAAAACAATTCCTCAGGCTTACTTGTTGAGTGTTATCGTCTGAGCTGTGAGAGAACTGCACAACTTGATCTCAGAAGCAAACATCAGTCCAGCAAGTACCACTGAAGGCCTGCAAGTGTAAATGGATCAAATCAGCAGCAAACGCATGCCGAGTTTTTGTTTTGCAGGTATTTTTTAGGATGAAACAAAATTTCTCTGGATCAAGTTCCTGTGGGCCCTTTATTGGTTTTCTGGCAAACTCCCAGATGACCTTCCATCAGCATGTTTGTGGTTCTTGTGCCTGGACCAGACTCTGTGGGTGGGGGAATTCTTTGCAGAAAGAACAAGAAATTAGCTTTTTCAATCAATGTTATTTTCTCTCTTTGTTTTAGACACCAAATAACAGAATGTAAAACCTTTCAGACCCCTCATTTGATTCAGTTGGTATATATACAAGTCATTCAAAATCCTTATTGGCTGATCCCTTTCCTAAGGTATGTCTCATTCGTTGTGCTGTTACTGTGGCTGTACATTTCTGACCAGGTTCCTTGTTCCTCAGCATCTCACAACTGTGTTGGCCAAATGTTTAGCCAGATGAAAGGCTGAATTGGTCAGGAGGATTCATAAAGCTTGGATCATGACTATAATCTCACTATAACTGCAGGGAATTCAAAGAAATTCTATTTTCTCATGGTATCCCAGAAACAATCCAAATATCAGCACTATGGTAGGAATTTGTAATATTTTTTTACACACACATTTACACACATACACATACTTTCTCCCCTGTATTTGTGCATTCAACGGAAACATTTTGTGTCATTGAAGTGCAGAGCCATTCCCTTTATCCTACCTTCTGGTGGCCTCACCCGTGAATCACAGACACAGTTACTGATGGAATAGATAGATCCTCCAGGGTGCAAAACCCTGCTTCAAACTTGCTCTCCTTTAAATTAGCTGGCAGAGACAAGGATTTCTTGGCAAAAAAAAGTTAGGTGTTGAAATATTTAGAACTGGAAAACAGGGTGTTTGTACACATTTTGGAGAATGACTTTGTTAAAAGGTTGCACTACAACATTTTTCTGTCCAGTTATTTCTATTTTTGGTACCAAAACCAGCTTTTCAAAAACGAATCTTCATTCAGCTAGTGAAATCAATTATTCATGGCTTTTTACTGCATAGTGAAGTTTTCTGGCTGTTTGGACTCAGTGCTTATAAGCTCATCTGCCTGTGCTCAGACATTTCAGTTTTCGCTCATTTGCTTCTGTAGATCTATGTTCCTTAGAAGGTGCACATTTTGAAAACAAAGGGTTATTTACTGCAAAGAGTTAAAACAGCAAACAAAGCCAGCCTAGGAGGTTGCATACCACACTGCCCTTCCCACTTTAAAAGAAAGGGGGATTTGCTAGATGAAGGATCCCTTTGGGGGAGCTTCCATGGGTGTTGGCTGGGTGAATACAAAGCACTTTGGGGCAGCCTACAGAGGAGGAGTTGATGTTGATTTGAAGTCAATGGACTACCTGTTGGGACAGGGTAGGTGACACCTCCTCCCACCACTGGCAGTCTTACTGGCATGGCAACGAGCTCGTCCTTTTTATGCCAGAAGCCATGATCTCATATTTGTTAGGTGTTGGAAGCAGTCAAAGTCAAAAACACTCCTACAGTTTCGAGGACGCGAGAATATTATTCTACTGCTATGCTTCAGCCAGTTATGCTGTGCTGCTCTCACTTACTACCTCCTGTGCCGCCACCTGCCAGACCCAGCCCGCCTGATCCGAGCGCCGTCTGGCATTGCTGGAGCGTGAGGGGCATGGCCTCCCCGTGAAGGTGGAGTATGTTGGCACCGCAGGCCAACAACCCTTCACTCTTCAATATGGCTGGCGCCCAGGGTCAGCGCAGGAGAAGGTGGTTTTTTTCTTGGTTTTTTCTGGTCCAAGTAGCTCAAACAAAAGCCAATTATTGCACGTATGACAAATCTAACAGTGCTCCCTGAAAGCAATGCTGCCATTGTGTGGCAGATATGTCCCCAACACACGGTTGGATTGGGGAATGTCATGTTCACCAGGCAGGTTAAGAATTTAGACACCAAGCCTGTCTTAAGGCACAGTATAAGCTGGATGTCTTTTTATGGTAACCATGGAACTCCTCCATGATGTTTTCATTTGCTTTCTTAGTTTTAGTTTTTACAGCTGGTAACAAATGTCCAACAGGTCTGAGGGTGTTTTTCGTCCTTTTCTAGGACTAAGCTCCTGCTCCCCCTCCACAGTGAGGGTAAAGCCGCAGAGCAGAGGCACGGCAGGGCTCGGGCACGCGCTGCCGGGGAAGAGCATTGCGGGCAGCAGCCTGGCAGCTTGTGGTGTCATGGTATGCAGCCCATACAACTGCGGAGAGGCAGATTGGCTGGCCTCAGCCTCGCCTCTTCTGCTGAGGTGTGCTACCACCAGCTCACTGGAGTGGGGGCCTGGAGGCTGGACCCACTCCTACGCTAGCCCCTGTCACTCGCTGCCGTGGCCACTGTCCAGATGGACACTGCGTTACGCAGGCTGGAGATGAGGCTTTGTTCCTGCTGTCAGTGCTGTGGAGCCCATTTTTCTGAGGAAGCAGCTTTCAGATATTTGGGGTTGTGCCAGGTTCTGATAATCCAGAAAATCCTGAATTTAAGCGTATTCCTTAAAATTAGTGTTCTCTTTACCTTTCTGCACCAGGCTCCAAGTACTGCCCTAGGAATAGGGGCATCTTATTTGGCAGATGGTTTTTTAAGGTACATGTGTGGCTTTTGTTTTAAAATATATTAATTCATTATAATGTAAAATCATCTGCCCGGGGGATGTGGGATGATGTTGGACTGCAACCAAGTATTGGCTTGTAGCCTTCTAAACCAGGGTGCTAAGAAATAAATCCTAAATAGAAAATGGATGAACAGTTTATGTTGCAAATGTATTCAACAGACTTCACCCTTCCATTCTAAGGGCTTTCCTCAAAACAGTTGATGTTTTCTAGATTTTTTCAGCACATGAAATGCAGTATCATGATACTGCAAAGAGCAAAAGTTATTTGCTTAATTGTAAATTATTTGAAATGTCTTTTCCCCTTTTTGGGGGTTCATGATCTTACATTATTTCTCCTCTCTGATCAGATGAATAAAAAAATTCACACACAAAAAAGGCATTATTTATCATTAGCTTCTTAATAGTGGTTCTCATATACATATACAGCTGAATACTAGTACTTCAATGTATAAAGAAATGATCAAAGGATATAGGTGGAGAGAACATGCTAAAAAGCTACTGTAAGATGATTGAGTTTTATGCAAGCAGCACATTCTTTTCCTTCCAAATAATTTTGAAGTGTACTTTCTACACTTTGCAGACATTCTTGAACATTTTAGCTTTCACTCTACTGACCCATGGTTGCAGATTTCCTGAGGTCTTCAAACAAACAGTTAAAAAGATCCCAATAAATGAGGATTTAAAAACATATAGATTTTTTTCCTTCTTTTGATGTCTTGGCAGGACAATATACTATTCTGAAGAAGATTTTGATATTGTCTGTGATAGCTATGACCTCTCATATATTCATTTACAGAATTTGTCAGATTATTTTAACATATTTGCTGAATTCTATGACTTTTTTGGTTCAGTTGCCACCAAGTGAAACGTAGGTTTGTGTAATGTCATTACATTACTGATGATCAATTTGCACGCTTGTAACTTCTGCAGATCAATGAGGTACTATTGTGCCACCCCATTTGTAAACACCAAAACTAGATGAGCATGTGGTTTTTAACATCACAATCTTTGCAGTCCTAGAGCACTCCCACAATTGGAGGTGTTTAAAGCAGCTTGCTACATCCACTGACAGTTCACTGACCTAAAAGGATCTTCTCCTGGGAAAGCCAGTGTTCTTCATATTCTGCCACTCATAAAGTTGGGAGAAAAAGACTGAGGAAGAGACATAATATGCAAGCAAAATTGATGGACACAAACTAACCCAAGTTAGTATTTGATGTATTCCACACTGATAGTTCCCTTTGCAAATTGGAACTGAACTAGAATGGTGTGAACGAATAATTATAGGCATTAGCTTTGACCTTAGTTGAATTGCAGAATGATCATATTTATGTTTACAGGGGAATCTTTCTTTTAAATGGAAGTTATCAGAAGGAATTCACACTTTGGGATTTGAAAAGATAATCACAGAAATGCTGATATTGACTCAAAAATTCAGTGATTTCGATGATGAGGATCATTACTCTCTTCTTAATAACACTTGTTGTGCTTAGGGAAAAGTTTCTGGCTAAATCCAGAAATCTGCCATGTTATGCTCCTGTAATTACATCTTTACAATTAGTTTTTAACAGTGTCAGCAGAAGAATGCCCATTGAAAATGACTAAGCAGAGAGAGAGGAGTCTATTTTTTAAGCAGCAAAACATTTTCTTTTTTTTAAATTTCCTCACTTGCCCACACTATTTGTCCCTTTCCATCATCTGTATTGTCTCTTCAGAAAGCCAGGCTGTGAGCTGTCTGTGGCAGGCACCCATTTTTCATTTTCTATGCAGGCAGGTAGTCTAATATAAATAAATAATAGAAGGTCCTCCTCAAACAAGAAGACTTTTAATGTAAGTGGCAAGACTTCTGCTTGGTGTGAACAGGCTGCATTAAGATTCTGGCTACAGATCATTTACATTGATCTAGAAACCCATGAGAGAAGTGCCACAGACTTTATTCATGCTGAGTTGCAAATTTACCCTACCAAGCCCCCCTGTTGCGGATTGTCTGGAGAAAAAAATCCAAATAACTGCAAAAAATAAAAAGAAGGACCATCATTTTCTGATAAGATTTATGGAAGCAGCATATTTACCTGCTTGTTTGTCTGCCTCAGATGAAATTTGTGACTTTATGCTTGACTACCTCAAAGATCTTGAGATTAGTAATCAAAAATATTTTGATTGCCAGCTTTATTTCTTGAGATGTTACAAGAAGGCATTAAGTTAATATAATTAGCTAAGTAAATAAGCAAACCAGACAATTATATAAGAAACGTTAGCTAAGAGAGACTACAGAAGGATTTGACAGATTACAGGTTTCTAACACTGTCATAATCACTATTAAAATCTGTAATCTCATTAACATCAAAGAAATGGAACCAAACTGAACAAAACTGAAAAATCATTTAAAAAGAATGTTTTTTTTTTTTTTATTATAGCCTCCAGTACTGTTGTGAAATATAAGAGGAAATAAAGGAGAGCAAGAACATTTTGGAAAAAGTTGATTAAATGAAAACCGTGGTGAATTATCTTCTGCCTTCCTTTCCAGTACTTACAATTGAAGATCTCACATCTACTCCAAACTAATGTTTGTTAAGAGTTCTCTGTCATGGAGTACAGGAGATGTACCCAAATGGTGCATGCCAGTAGTACTAAAATCTGAGAGGACTGAATGTCAGATAATTTTCTCCATTGTTAAAAATCCTTCATATCTACTCAACGATTTTTTATATAAAATTATTGTTTTAGTATGTTCTTGTTGTTTACGTCAAAATTGCCTAATAGGTTAGAAGCAAAAAATCAACATCTTTGCTCTTAGGCTTTTGTCTAGGATAGAAGGAGCTGGTGAGCTTAATTAGACTGTGTACTTCAGTTATTGTTGGTTTTGCAGTGGGAATTGGGAGATTTTCAATGAAGATAACATCCTTGGGTGGATTTAGGACTTTTTGCCACCCATGATTATTTTACAATATTTACAGTATTTGCAATATTTTGAATATCCCATATGTGTGTTTTTTTAAAGAAAGGCAGGAGCTTTCTATTTGATGCAAGCAGTTAGTATCTACCAGTAAATATATGTTTCTAAGTAGGACAGAAACCCTAATAACTGAGCTGCTCCCAGCAGCTAGTTCTTTGATTTTCAAAGAACTTACCTGCTTCTTAGATTGCAAATCTGATTATATAAAATTTTATTTGAAGATTTGAAAAATCAGAATGTTATGTAAGATGTTACAGAAGATGACAATCCAGGCCTGTGATCCTCCAATATTTGCTGAAGCTGGCATCTGGTCATGGACAAGAATATGAGAATTCTATCAGGAGAACAAAACCTCATTTCAGATAAATGGTATGCTTCAGATTAAGACTGAGGCAGTGTCAGGCATCATTGATAAGATATACATATTTTATATTCAAAACAGAAAAGCAACAGAGAGGTGATTACAGACAAGACAGGAACATATTCATACATTTAATTGTGACTTCTACTGCAGAGAAGCTGCTTTCTGGTCACTCATCTGTTCAGACTTCTCAAAATCAAGCTCATGTGAAGGTTAATCAGAGAGAGGGATAAGAAGGCATCACAGAACAACCCACCTAGGACATTTGATCAATCGTTCTGGAGGATCTTCTGGGTTTAGAGTATGAATTGTAGAAAAGCTGTAGAGACACTACAATCAGCTTGAGGGTTAGCAAAACCTGCTCTCAGATTTAAAAAAAACTAGGGCAGACACCTGATTGTAGGTAGAGGAAATGAGTAAGCAACCCAGTAAATGCAATGTTCTGTCTTAAAAATGGACTGAATATTGTCCTAGGATTTTGTCTGAGTTAGTATCAGAATTGCAGGTGCTACCAAAGCTGTCTTTTTTGCCTGTTTTTCAATAACCTTACAGCTCTCTGCAGAATACATGGCTGTGTATACACATATGTAATTTAGGGCAATGAAAATGGCACTCTTGGCCTCTTCTTGGACACACAGACTTATGCTTCAATAGGTGCAAAAGGGAAAAAACAGATTCCAAACAGCAGGAAGTTTGGTCCAATGAACAAATGGTGATAAACTCCTCCAACCTCAACACCATATGATGATAACTGAGGATTGGTGTGGCTTTGCTCCAAATCAAGGAGGTGATAATAACTCATCCCACTCACACTGTGGTCACTGTGTAGGCTCTGGTGTTTTGCGACCCACAAGAACACTGATGTTTTCCTTGCTTCCCTGAGTCTCTGTGGACCACATATCAATGCTCCTGTTCTGGGTCACTTACAGCATCTGAAGTTATGGGCACTGTCTTTTCTCTCAGGAAATGGAAGGCTTATGTTCTGTAACCCAGTACTGCTGTGTTCAGTTCCTCTAGTGGGAGTACTACTATATTGCAACTGTACCTCCAGCAGCACAGGTGGGAAATATCAAGAGTCAAGAATGATTCTTTCAAAACCATTAAAAGCATTTTGAAGCTGGGGTCGATGTGCCCACCATCATGGTAAAGTAGTTGGTCTATCTTGGGTACTGTTAATCTGATTTAAAGAGAGAGAGAGAAATAAAGAAAGAGAAAGCAAAAGAAAGAAAGCAAGAAGAATGGTAAGAGAGAAAGAAAGGAAAGATAGGGAAGGAAGGGAAAGAAGGAAAGGAGGAAGGAAGGGAAGAAAGTAGGGTGGAAGGGAGGAAGGGAGGAAGGAAGATAGGGAGGAAGGAAGAAAAAGAAAAAGAAAAAGAAAAAGAAAAAGAAAAAGAAAAAGAAAAAGAAAAAGAAAAAGAAAAAGAAAAAGAAAAAGAAAAAGAAAAAGAAAAAGAAAAAGAAAAAGAAAAAGAAAAAGAAAAAAGAAAAAGAAAGAAAGAAAGAAAGAAAGAAAGAAAGAAAGAAAGAAAGAAAGAAAGAAAGAAAGAAAGAAAGAAATCCCATATTTGAATGTATTAAACACAAAGCACGCATTTTTTAAAAAAATGGAACCGGGCACTATTCAGGCAGGACGCTGCCATTTTGACATGCCATGTGGACTCTGGTGTAAAAAAAAAAAAAAAAAAAAAAAAAAAAAAAAAAAAAGAAAAAGAAAGTAGTAATGCATATGTGTGGTAATAATCTGCACATGACTGGTTGCTGTAATGTGCACTGCTGTACTGCCAGCAGGGAAGTGAGTGATTGCCTCTCGCCTACACAATGGGCACTGGCTTTGCCTTGCATGGTTTTTCAGCAGAACCAATAAGGGGAGAGTGAGCAAGAAATGGGAACCGCTGCCTGACTCCTCCAGCTCGCAACCCTTGAGCCCCATTTAAGAAATTAATAAGAAGTATTTTTGCTTTTAAAATATTTTAAGTGGTTTACTGTGCCCAGGGAACTTGGTGAGCACAAGCTGAATGGCAACTACCTGCCTTTTGCTTTGACCTTGGTGTCTTTTAGCCTAGGTGGTGAGATGTGTCACAGAAGCTGTGCTCATCAGAAAAGTTTCTATTTGTTTTGCTAGTCTGGTGGCTCATCCGGAGCAGTTTGATATTCAAATGAATCTGTCAGAAACAAGAGTGTGGTGCTTCAGTTCTTGCTCAGGCCTGATGACATTGATTTGTGAGCATACTGCTTGACTACGGGATGTGTGACAGATAAATTTTATCAAAATTAAGGCACAATTAAACATTTCATCTTCCTAATTACTGGCTGTAGATTCAGCCTGATGACCATGTGCTGTAAGAAATCAGAGACCATTACACATTTTAATGGAGCACAGCTGTCTTACAGCTTGGTAATATTTGCACAGTGCCACAGAACTGTAATTTATGATAAAAAGAAAAAATGTGTATTGGCTCTTTTTTGCCAAAATAGATTAAGGATTCATATACTTTAATGAGATTTGGACCCAGCCTTGGATTATCGTTATAAATGATTTATGTGCATGTTGGTGGACTCCTGTAGTTTTGAGTTGATTTGTGTTTTGGTCGACCAATATGTAATTCAGTATTTCCTTGTGTGCCAGTATTTGCATTCTTTCCTGTCTCCATTTCAGTTCTATTTTTCCACCATAACTGAGCAAAAAGGGCAAGTGGCAAGGTTAAGAAACTACCAAGGTGCATTTTCCGGGAGACTCCCTCACAGCAAAAGTCGCTCTTGAAACCCCTCCCCTGCTCCACAGCCCAAACACATGGAGAAGAGAGGGATGGAGGTGAGGTGGGTGACCCCAGCCTGGATCAGGGTCACTCCTGCAGCCTGGAAAGCAGGGCACAGGGGAACAGATGCTACCTTGAACCCCTGCTTAGCCAGAGACCTGCCTGAGCTTTGCTGTATCTCAAGGCAGAATATGAAAAACCTTTATTCTGCTTGTTTAAAGCATGACCTACAAAAGGGTATTTACTCACCCATTTGGTATTTCTCCTGTTTCAGTCATTTTTTTTTTCCAGAAAATGTGCTGCTTCTCTAAAAGAAAAAGAAACCCAGCAACATATGTAGCCAAGTTATAATTTTTGGAACCCCCTTTCCTCTTCATTCATTTCTTCACTAAGTTTCTTTCACAGATTATTTAGAGAGTGTGTGGAGCAGGGAGAATGATGAAGATTAAATTAGGTGTTTTATATCTACACATATACATATACCTATATATACACACACATGCACAATGGCTGTGTTTGTATCTGTGCACGTTTTATTTTTACATTAAACTTAGTGAACCAAATTCATACTAAGTTAAACTACCTAGATCTCCAAGGTGTCATGCTGAAGTCCAGAGTTTGGCCCCATATGTTGCGAAAGCCGGAGATCCATATGCGTAGATGAATAGAGAAACTAAATCCTAATTTTCATCATAAAAAAAAAAAAAATCCTGTCCAAGCTTGATTTACTTCAGTGTTCATATGCTGGAATGTTTCATACTGTACCAGGTTGCATATGCTTGCACACTAATTCTCAATTGCCGTATGCAGTTTGTGACAACCATCTGCTAAGACCTCCCTTTGAGTTCTTTCTCCCACTCAGCCCAGCTGAAATAAAAATATGGACAGAAACAACTTCTGCAGGGAGATGAAAAAGTTAATAGGGGACTTGGAGTTAGACTGTGCATCTGATTCGGATTCAATTGCTCTTACAACTTATGCCCTATTTATAAAATATTCCTGAGGTGTAAAACATTAAATATAACGGAAAACTGTAAAATAAAGCCATACTTCCTTTGACAGACTTGACTGTGCTGGGAAGGTAATGCTAAAATGTGTACACACAGTGCATGTGTTAGCTAGCCCTCACTAACAATTCTAAACCAGTAGCTTAGATTAACTGTGCATCGCACCTTATCACATTAAAGTACCCTAAAGCAGGAGGGGGATGAGTGGTGAGAAAAAGAAGGTGCGAGAGAGAAGGAGCTGAAAAATGTGCTTTCAGTTTCATTGACAGAGAAGCGATTCCTTTTAAGCCAGTCTCATCAGAAACCCTGAGTGCTGGGTGTTGTCTGTTCCCCGTTCAAGCCAGAGGGGAAAGTGAGAGATCGAAGCATCTGAAAATCAGGTGAAGGAAGTGACAAGATGAACAAGTGATGAGCAGTGATAGAGAAGGGGGCTGTGGGCTAAGGAAGTGAAGGCAGACTATTGCATTCCACTATTTCATTATCTCCAGTTTTACATTTCTCTTTATCATGAAGTAATGGGTTAAATTCTCCATCACAAGTATTTTTCAATACAAATGAAAACAGATCGGAGTTCAAAAGTGCAAGTGGCCTGCCCCCAAACAGGACTGGTTACGCCACAGCTGAGGAGTGCAGATGGCAATGACAGTGAATTTTTTGCTGATTTGTTCTTTAAAACCCCCTGATACAATAAAGTTTATCCAATCCAAATTTTCCATTTCTACCATGAAAAGCCTTACATTTTTTCCTGCAGTGCTACCTGTCATGGAAAGAGGCAGTGACAGGTTTTCCTAGTGACTGCTCCTCTGCACATTTTCTGAGGTCCTGGTAGTGTAGAACCCTGTAAAGATGACTCCAGGCACCTTCTGGGCAATAAATCTCTACATGCCAGTAGGGTGTTCATCTAATTCATAACAGCATGGTGGTTTTGCCCCATATTTGGTTCATCAGAGCAGACCAGTGCCCTGAGAGAAAAACTATGAACTTTGAGGTGGCAATCATGGATCTTGGTCTGGTGGTCACTTTCTGGTGGTGACTTCAGCAGTTTTTCAGTATAATCATGAGTGAAAACCCAATCCTAGTGATGAAGACTAACTATTCAGAATTAAAAGGGGTAGGACGGAAAAGAGAAGGGAGGAACAACTTTTGATACGATGAAAAAACCCCATACCTGGAACCCATGTTTTGCTAGATTTTTAAAGGCAACACATCAGGGTATTTGGAAAAGCAGCATTCCTAGGCCAGATTGTCTTAGGTGATAACCTTGGGCTTTAAGGCCTCAGAAAGGGATAAGGGATTTTTGCCCTAGAAATTATAGGGCTGCACACATGTAAACCTTGAAGCTGAAATAAATTTGAACTATATTAAGAGCTTTTAAAAGGCTGACGTTTTAACTTATATATCAATCTGTCCCCCATTGGTTATTATCTTAACAGCTACTCTAAGTGGAGCCTATCAGTTTTAAATATAGGAACAGCAGTAAATAGTGCATTATGATATTCCAGATGGAACACTTAAAATAAATTGAAATATCTGTATATTTGAGAGTTTTCTACAGCACCACTATTATTATGTCACCATTTTCTGTAGGTAGTGTAAAAACCTCTTATCCTTACAGCATAAAAAAAGTTTGAAGACATGGATGAGTGGAAAACTGATGATAGCCAAACACTCAGCCAGACCTTTTGGCTGCAGAAAATGTTTCAAGATTTGATGCAGGAGTAGAAGTGACATAGGAGTGCACCAGGATCTAGGATCTTGTTTCTCTTTCTCTGGGTTCTTCCATTCATGTCAGGTGCTAGAAATATCTATGGGGCATATCTCTGTCATTTTGAGACACCTATTGCTGACTCAAGAATGTGGTGCCTTGAGGAGTGTCTGCTCAAGAAGAAGAATAACTACATGAAATGGAATCAGAGAATCGGGCAGCTCTAGTGACCCAGGATTCCTGATGGGGCAAAGATCCTGAATTCAACTGAAGGTTGTGTCACGTTCACATGGCATAACTGATGTGCTTTGTTTACAAGCTAAAGAGAAAATGAAATCACATTGAAAATTTTTCCTCTGCTGCAAAATTAGCTGTGCTTGCTTTTGAGGGACTGGAGCTTGAAGTGGGGAGATATAGTTCTCAGCTGAGCTGAGAGATTGAACTACCAAGCCCTGCATGTGATGCCTGTATTAATTAGTACCTGAGTTAGTATTGCACAAATACCCACACAGAAGACTTGTCAGATGTACTTTTTTTCCCCTCACTTGCATTTTTTAGGATGTTAATGCTCATCCCACTGCACAGACAGGGAGTTCAACTGCTATCTCTGCTGTAGGTGCTCCAAAGGCCCATTACCTCAGCAACTTGAGAAACACAGAAGTCAAATTACCATGTCTCTTTGTGCATGTGTGCTTGTTCCTTGGCTCACTGAATAGGCCAACTCAACTTTCCATAAAAATATATCCCAACATACACCCCAGAGCAAAGTGAGGAAGATAAGACAAATGCCAGAAGATAAACCATGGTGGTGCTAAATTGTGCAAGGAGCCTTGTCTGTCATCATTGGTCTTGCCTGCAGTTGAACTGGATTTAGAGCAATATGTTCCCTGGAAGATGGCTGGGAAAGATATTCAGCAAGCCCAGGAAATACTGCTTTTATTGCATGCAAATGCATATTATTTGCTATCTAGTTTAGTTTTCCTTATCTCTTGAAATCCAATTCCTACACTGGAATGTTGTGGTCTTACTTTTCAAGTTAGATACAGGAGCATATATAGCACATAAGCTGTAGCACTGTACAAATTCTAAGTATTTGTTAATCTTATCCCTACCTTTAAACTCCAGAATCCTGGGCTCCGGGAGGTGCTATGGGTGAGAATGATAATAGACCAGTTGCTGGTATTCCTTTTGCTTAATCCATTTGGTCTTATCCTACTGCTCAGCAGCTATCTCAGATGTTGTTAAACATACAGTGGCTAAAGGTGTAGGTTTCCTCTTCTGAGCTAATGAGTCACTATACCTGTAGTTTTTCTGGGGTCAGAGTTGGCTCCATGCTTAAACTTCTGGAATTATTAAAATAGTCATTAGACTATAAAGCATTCTGATGCTGTGACTAGGAGAGTCCCTATCTCCTGTCAGCCTTCTGTTCTGCTCAGTTAGTTCCATAACACAGTCCATGCCAGTGGAGATACTCAAATGTGATTGTTGTGCTCCTCAGCTGCAACATAAGAGAAATGGGTAAGCTCACATCTCTGCTGAAAATGAGGTGCTATGGAGATGGTTTATGGAGAATCACAGGGTAACCTCCTTGTTCTCTCATAGGGTTGCTGGTAAGCACCAAGTACCTCCTCTGTTACTGCATCTCTCTGCTTCACCAGGGGTCTTAGCTGGTGAAATTCTTTTTAACCAGGAGTACATGTGCCCAGCTGGTCATGCCAAGAGACTTGTGTAATGTTGTTCTTAAGAAACAATCCTCCAGCAACTTTCCTGGGTGAAGTCAAGCACAGAAGGGGTTTCCTTTTGTAAGTGGGAGAAAGAAACCAAAGCTCTCTCCATCCTCAAAGACAGTTGGTAAGCCCTGGCGAATACAGATCATAGGAGTGTAGCTTTTAAATTATCAGTCCAGTTTTCCTAGCCAGTGGACTATTCTATACTCCAGGTTTGTTCTAGAAATCATTATATTTATTTAGAGGTTGTGTGTAAACTATCAAGACAAAAGCAGTGCTGGAATGAATTATAAAGTCTCCAGTTCATGGCGCCTCGATACATAAGTTTGGATACAACAGCAACCCTGTAGTTTTCAACAGAGTTTCCACTTATTGACACTAGTGTGAACTGCTGAAAGCATTACCTGTACATCGCTCTGGATGTGCTGTGAAGAAGTACGCTACAGGATGCCAATGTCCACAGGACTTGGTGTCTGTGGCGAGAGTCATTACAGGAGCAACTTGATAACTGAATGCAGAAAAACCTCTGTCAGATTAGTCCCTCTTACTGATAGGTGTTGCTGTGACAGTATATCAATCTTTTAAAAGTAATGAATAACCATTCTCAGGCCCATGGCTGCTTTTATACTTCCATCATCATGTCTGTGGCCTTCAAAGTTACAGCTGATGGACCTTCTGTCAAGACCCAGATATTTAATCAGTGTGACAGCATCCTACATTTTTTTGAACCCCAGAGGCCCTGGAAAACTTTAATGCAGCTTCCAGGTAAAGTTCAATCCACATGGCTGAGTCCCCTGAAGTATTTTCTGCAGACGACTCCCCTCCCCCATATTTTAATATACCCAATGTCCTTTACATTGGAAGAAAGAGAAGAGCTCAGCCTGAAGGCCAGATATTGCAATAGAAATACATGCTTTACAGAGCTTGCCATCCACTAAGAGGTTGGGTGCAAGACTTATGGTTAAACCTCTCCACTTGGAAGAAGCAGTTAGAACTTTTGACAACAATAACGCGTTATTCCCTACCACAATCACCAATTACAGCACACGTTTGTGAGCATTTGTAGCCTAGAATATGCAGTGGAACACACTTTTAAGGAAAGGAAAACATGTATTAACATTTGATGAGTACAGGAACAGTTTTATTGATAAGGAAACATCCTGTTGTTGAGCTCAAATACAATGTCCATGCACTGACACAATTCCATCACAGATCCAAATTTATCAACGTTGCTATAACTACAATCAACAAATTATGCTAAGGCAGTAAGATCACTCGAGAAAGCCACTGTGGGCTTGGAAGCCCCTCTGCTTTCCCCAGCTATAACATCTGACCTCCCAAAAGACAATCCCTCTTTCTTCTTGTCTTGCTGCACCAGGATCAAATTATTCCCTCTCTTTCTTTATATGTGCACATAAGCATGCACACAAGATCAGAATCTAGCCCAGAATTCTTTTGTTCCCAGCACTTGCCAATGAGTACAAATTACATGCAACATAAATAAATGCTAGCCACACTAAAATATGAATTTCCTTTAGGAGGGAATGTTCCAGAATCCTAATGGCTGCATTTTCTTTGTCTCTTCCAGTTTTACCCTTTACACGTAACATTATTAGATATACTCACTGCCCGACTTAAACAAGTAATAATGTCCGTAATTATAGCATTAACCAGTTCACTTAAAGTTAAGTAAAATGCTACATGTCGGATATGTCAATGTGATCTGTATAATAACAAAAATTTAAACAATGAAAAAATAACATCAAACATGAAAATCCATTCATGCTAGTCATTAGATTTTAACTATGCTTTAGGGTTGTTAATGTGAAGAAGGGGAAGACACTTCAGCTGACCATGCCTAATGCAGCAAGCATGTAGCAGAATGAAATTCTTTATTTTCTCAGTACTCAATAAAGGAAACAGGAGCATTGCCCATTAAACTATAACACCTTCGATGCAAAGGTTCTTTAGTTCCTAGTCCCTTACTATTGCTCTATCCAGAAAATTTTACTGCAGGTACTACATCGCATAAATAAGCTGACCTGTCAGGTTTTTGGCAATTTATGGGGCTGGTCAGCCTGTACATTCGTGCAGTTTTTTTGTTGCAATGAGATGTAATGGCTTTTCAGCGCACCATAAGCACAGTTGTGACCACAGGCTCACTAGTGTCATTTTGTGTGCAGTAATGAAGCCTGACGAGTGGTCTCCTGCTTGCAGATAGCCGGCTGTTGTCCTAAAAATGCAAACCATTGCCTCAGGCCATGGAATCAGGAACAGGCAAAGGACAGTGGCACAGGCACGGCTCCCCACTGCTCACCCTCCCTTTAGCACACTGTACTTGGATGCAGTAGAATAGTCTTTACCCTTGTACATAAGGACACAATGAGAAAAAGTGATAAAAGCAATTGCACGAAGGCCATGTTGGAAATCGGGTTTTGTGAAGTTGAGCTG
Organism: Sylvia atricapilla; assembly: GCF_009819655.1. Taxonomy (NCBI): domain Eukaryota; kingdom Metazoa; phylum Chordata; class Aves; order Passeriformes; family Sylviidae; genus Sylvia; species Sylvia atricapilla. The sequence goes on along the minus strand of NC_089140.1, from coordinate 117,816,488 downwards.
AGGTTCAGGGGAAAAAAATTACTGCTAATACATTTTCCCCCTTGCTGAGTGGGTCCTTTGAAAAAAAAAATGCTGATCCTCATCAGTTCCCTTTCCTTTTTATTTTGATCTGTATTGATTTGTGCAGATAAGTGCATGCATGTTTATTTATATTTATTTATATTTATTTATATTTGGAGAATATGTACTTACACCCACACTAGCACACACGTGAACGTGTGTACCTATACACAGAGAGACACTGCAAGCAGGCACAGCAAATCATAGGAGCAAACCTCACTGCTTTTTTTTGCAGCTCTTCAATATTCCATGGCCCAGGAAGAAGGCCAGGCGTGCATGGGGGCTCACACTTCCCTTGGCACAGATCCCCCTCCCTGCTTCATCACCTGAGGGTCGCCAAGAGAGCCACTCTGAGCTGGGTAGCGCAGTGCTGGGGGATGGCTTGTTTTCTGGAGGAAAAGAAAGCCTATCCTGAGTCAAACAGCAGTTAGGCCTCATCCTGGAATTGTGTGATTTGTGGTTTAATTAAGCCTCTTTCCATGCACCAGCCATCATGGAGCAGCCTGGGTGCTCACAACAGGGGACCATCTAAATTCTGCAACCTGGAGGGTGGTTTGTTCTTCGGGAGGGCAGGAGCTGCTTTTGTGGTTTCCACATGCACACTCAGTGTTTTGTAAACAACTACAGGCAAAGGAGATGGAAGCAGAAGTTACAAATCTGTTTCAGCTATAACCTCGTTGCCATATCCCTTCTCACTGTTTCATAGCTCTTTGGGAGTCATCCTTCCCTGCAAAACTTGTCACGTGGTAGGAGGTGTCTTTGTAAAATGCCATGTTAGAGGAAAACATGGAGCCCAAGGCTCTCACCCTTGTCTTGGCTAAGACCTTGACAATCTTTATCTTCAAAATATTTGTCTCCTCAACTTGCAGAGTGTAAAAAGCTTCGGTTTACAGGGTTCTTATTTGCAGCTGTGGAGCTGCGTGGTGCATGAGGCTGAGAAGCGGGAAGATAGGGGGTTTCTTGTAGGTACAGTTCGTCAGCTGCATTTTTTGTCTCAAAATGAGACCCTAGCCCTCAAATACAAAACTTAGAGTGCTTCTTTTCACATTCTTTCACTTCTGAAATAAGAAATATTTGGTGAAGTATTAGGTCTACTGAAAACTAGCAGTTCATCAGATTATGTGTCACAAAAATGGCAAAAGCAAAACCAGCAGTTTCCACTGTCACGTGGCTTATAAGCATCACATTACATTTGTCTTTATTTCTTAAATGCATAGCTTGAAATTGATATTTTTGAATTGTTAAATATAAATCAGAAAACATACAGAATGTACAATGTTGCCTTGGGAACCTTTGCTTCCTTTTTTTTCCTTTCTGAAATTTTATGATAGAAACTGCAAAGTTAAGGTAGCATTAACTCAATCTCTGGGTATATATAATACAAAATGCTTGAACTTCTGGGACAGCAGCTATTTCTATGGATACAGTATGTTGAACAGACATGGAACAAAGAAAACCAAAACAGTTGGTTCTCTGCTGTCAAGGAAACAAGCTGCTCTTTCTGCTTAAATATCTCTTACCAGAACTAGGAGGGAAAAATCCTCCAAAATCCAAGTTTGTATTTAAAAAGAAGGAATCTGATTTTCAGGCCCTGGAATAAATGTATTTTTCAGATATTTCAGTGAGGGATGTTGCTATGTTTGCTATAGTAAATCAATATATATCCCTGAAAGCCCCTTAGGTTAAGGTTATTCTTAAAGGTAAATGCTAAATCATTTTTTGAGAACAGTAGGAGTCCAGAAGGAAAGTGCGAAAACATTCTGCAGCGTTCTGGGCTTTGTGCTGCATGCAGATCACTTACTTTGATTAAATTCTGTTATTTACACTCCTGTAATTCAAACTCCTTTTTAGATTTTTTTTCTGCTCCTTTTCAACTATCAGGAGTTCTGTGGTTTAAATGATGAAAACTAAACCTGAAATTCATTCACAACCCAAAAATTTTAGGTTTATTTCTTTCAGAAGTATTTAAAGGTGTACTGGATAGAATGACTTCATCTGATAAACAGGCTAAATGAAGATGCACATACATGTTCTACAGGGTATTTCCAATGAACAAATGGCATGGGAGAATGAAGGTACTTGGAAAAAAAGACTAAGGTTATATGAAAGAAAGTGACTACAGGAAAAAAAATTACTCCAAGCATTTTTAATATCTTGGAGTTACCTCCTAGTGAGTGACATTCTGGTTCTGGTTGGAATGAGCATCATCTTGAGCTCCGGCACTTTAGTGAAGGACATTTCAAAATACTCAGAAAAGCACAACACCAGAAATTAGGTCTCTTCTAAGACAGAAAAATATCCTAGGAAAAAGATTGTGATCTGACACATAACAGTGAAGCTCACAGCCTTTCTGGACAAAGTAGATCCAAACTGCCCAACTAGCTTTGAAACACATTTAGAGACACAAATCTTTGTCTATTCACAGCACCATTTCTAATTTGAACCAGGAAGCAGAAATTAAATTGAAGACAAATGATGCATTTAGCTTAAGCTGTCTTTGTTTATGGGCTATGTAGGCTTTCTCTGACAGGTTTTGCAATGCCACAGGTGGGCTTGGACATGCAGTGTCTGAATACTGAGTGTCCTCCCAGCAATGGGTTCTCTCATGCACGTCTCTAGCTCCCAGTAATGGGAAAGGTACACACATTCAGACACATTCACTTCTGTGAACAGCAAAGTTCCTGAGGGCTGGGAGCTGCAAAGGAGCCGGAGCATATAAAACAATCCTGTGTCTGGACATAGCATTTGCCTTTGTAGTTAGAATTTGGCCCATTGCATACAAAAGAAATGATTTTGAAGAAAATTGCCATTAAAATCCCTGCTCATTATAAGAAGTGTCCAGAAGTAAGCCCTTTGCCTAGCTATTCTTGCTTTCCATTATCAGCGTTGTTGGTCTTGTAGGCTAGAAATAGATTTTAGAATGGTATTTTTTGAGGAGAGCCTGTGAAACATTTTAGAAACACAGCCTTTAAGGAGCTGATAGATTCAAAAAGCGTGCTCTGAAAGGTCATTGAAGATGCTACACACAGCCCCACTAAAGTAAGAATTACTACTGAAGCCCTGGTACTCACCCATCATCAACTTTGCAGTGCCTTCTTTTAATAAAATTCTTATAAAACTCTGTATCTTCTTGTCTTTGAATTTCCTGGGTTTTCTTACTTTGTTTAGACACTATTGTATCAGAAAAGAGGAGTAGGTTTGGGGGGAGGGAAAGGTTTGTGCACTTCTGAATATTTGAGCTGTGTTTAATCATTCTCATGTGTGAAATCCTTTATTAAAAAAAATCGGTTTATCTGATACTTACTGCTCTTTAGTACAGCACAGCTTGGTAGCACTAGGTACGTCTTGTTGAAAGTATGTCCATAAATATGTCCCTTGCAGCACAGAACAGCTTGTTAACTTGGCAATCCTCAGCAATTTGCTTTGAAAAGTTTGCCTCAGTTTTGATAGTCCAAATGTAGGGCAAAAACTCAAAGTAACTTTTTTAGCTAATTTTACCAATTGACACTTTCCTCCTAGTTTTAACTGCCTGTTTACTAGAACAAGAACTACAACACTTATTCCTCCATATTCAATTAGTCTTTTCTTCAATGTTTTATTTATTTTTAGTAGACTAGGACTATTGATTTTTTGTTTCACTAGTGTACAATGTAAAAAAAAATAGAGCCCATTATCTCGAAGAAATATTATCCCATCAACTTGTATGTAAACCTGTGCCAGTATAACATAGGGAATGGTATTAGTGTGGCTTTGCAATGATTTCAATCTAAAGAGAATTGTAAAAGTGGACAAATGCTACTCATCCCTGTGTCACAGAAAGAATAAATGGGGCACAGAGAGAACGAGTGAATTGTCCAGTGCCCAAAGGCTAGAAAGAATCGGCAGCATTGAGAAAAAAAATCCAGATTTCTGCATGTCTGGTGCTGTCAAAAATTTCTACGTTCTTTTTTTGGTGGGGGGAGGGGAAATGTTGCTTTTTGCTTTGGGGTTGGTCTTTGGGGTTGTTTTGTTGTTGTTGTTGTTATTATTTTACTAACACTTTCAGCTAGCCTTTTTGGATATCCTTTTTAATGGAAGAATGGAAGTAAGATGCCTACATTATTCCTATACCAAATATATTAGATTGGCTTATTGGAGAAACCCTGAAATGAAAACTCTTGGGTGTATGTTCTATTTTAACCACAGGAGGACTGTGACTGGAGATACTTCAAAGTGGGTTACAATGGTTAACTAAGTGAAAGATAATATCCCTTTGCCATTACTGTCTAGTAGGTCTCATTACTCCTCTGGGCACACTCCTTAGAATAAATTAAAAGAATCCACTGAGAACCATTTTGCTTTGGGTTTTTTATTTTCTAATGATTGCCAAAAGCCATTTGCTAGAATAGTACAGAATGTTTACAGATGCCTTAGGAAGAAAACAGCAGAATGTGGAACTAATTGTGTTTATTCAAGATAATTATGAAACACAAATGACCATTACTTACAACAAATCCCTTGACAGCTAGAGTTTGACTCATGGGGCCAGGATCAAACTGAGTAAAGAAAGGCCTTAATGTAAAGTTATACTGTCCATATGGACACCACGTATCAGCACTGGCTATTTGAGTTACTGCTCGCCCTGCAGTGCTCTTGCATCCAACTAGTGTTCAGAATAGAACAGTTACAGCTGCTAGGAAAGAGGAAAGGCACATGGAGATGGTGAGTACTTCAGAAGGAAATCCTGCTGGGGTCAGAAATTCTGAGAAAAGCAACCACAGACCTCTCTGGCAATTAAAGCAGAACTTCATAGGAAAATGAGACATCTTTGCTGCACCAGTGATGGGCATTTAATCTCATCAGAGAATGAGATGCACAAAGCAAATCTAAAGACATGACTATTAATTCCACCATGAAGAGCACACAATACACAATACATCTGTGTTCATCCTGAAACAGTTTGTCAAGCCATCCATAGATATCCATGCAATACTGATATGCAACTTCATTCTTAAATAAGAAGACAAGAGGAACCCAGTGCAGTACAGTTATTGGAATTACATAAAGGTAGATGAAGAAAAAATGTTGTAAAAAAATTCATAGTGAAAAAAATTAAGTCAATTGTTAGATTAAGGGAACAAGGCATAATCTGATTTCATACGGGGTTTTTCGTTTCTTTGGTTTTGATTTTGGTTTTTTAATGGGGCACAGAATTGTGTTTTTTTAATTGATCTAGGGGGTTTGTTCTAATATCCAAATGAGTCAATACTGTGATTAGTTTCATTTGACTTCATTCTTCTGTTTGCTGTGGTAGAATTGTTTTTGCTTTGGACAAAAAACAAGTAGTTATTTAGACTACCGAAAATTTATTAACATGTGGCTCTCATACAGAGAGGTCATTAATATCCCGAACAGTGTGAAAACACAATGCAGGCTGTACTGCTTTTGTTGATCTCATTTTCTGGTGACATACACAAAATCCAAAGCTTAGTAATGTCCAAAAATAAAAACAGCAAGTTCTTTATTGATTTTGTATCTTGCTTGCCCATATGGATGAGGGCACACCTTGGTGAAATCCTGGACCTTAAATCACTGTGAGTTTTGGTTCAATGGTCACTTAACATACCATGCATGTAGCTTATGTTCGATGTTATAAATCAGCATTCAGTGTCAGTTTCAAAATTCCACAAAAAAGGATGAGTGTTAGAGCTTGTACACTAACACAGAATTGTTGATGAGGATTGAAACCTACCAGCAAATACATTGTGACTGAAAAATGCCAGCAGCTCAATGGGTCTAGAAACAGCCTCAGCAAACAAGTTGGATCTTAGTAATCTGAGTCCTTTGTTAACTAAGCTTCAGCGATTTTTTCCTGGGAAAGAAAATCTCTACTTAGCTCAGTGTTAACATGGCTAGAAGAAATTGGACTGAGATCTCAAATTAATTGTCAAAAATTTTACAGATGGTTTATCACACCTCCTGTGGTTTTCAGTTTCAGAAAACTTTTACTGTAACATTTCTGCTGTGATTTTTATTTTCATATAATGGGCAATTTTGCTATAAGAAGGGAAAATTAATTTAAAAGAACTGATAACCCTCAGAATGAAATTAAACATATAACTGTGTCACTCAGAAAGCTTCAGCAGTGTTTGAAAAATTTTCTGTGAGTTTCCATTCAATAGCTTTAAACTATGTTTTATTTAGACTCAGACCTACTTTCTCTCATTGACTTCAGTGCAGTCAGGTCAGACTGGGGGGTCAGTCCCTCAGAGTGACAGGACTTTTCTCCATTTCTTACAAGGACCAGCCTGTACTGAGTCCACCAGTTTCCCAAACCCCATTTTTAGCCAGAAAGAAGCCTTACCTTTGCACTGCAGGAACACTGATTTCTTCTACCACTGCTGTTAATGGTACAGGCTGAAGGGACATGCAAGAGAAAGAAAGGGTGAAGGAGAATGCAAATAGCATCCTAGGGTGAGCAGATCCTTGAATCTCTTGCCCAGGGGATGTGGGCAAGAAAAAAAGGAGAATTAATTTCATGGGAGCTGCAAAATAATAAACAGCAACAGAAATTAATAGTCGACCTTTTTTTCAAATAGGCTTGCCAAAGTCTCCCAGCAATACATGAGGGGTCTTAGCAAAGAAAAAAGCCCAGCCTGGTGAGCTTGGCTGCCAATCCACATTTGAGTGGACTGGCTTCTCAGAGGTGGCTGCAAATGGCTTCTAGTGATGCCTATCAGCTGGGCAGAACTGGAGGGAAAAGGACTTCTGATTTCCTTCCCTTCCTTGGCAGTTGTGCCCCATAGGGGCTAAGGAACTGCCCACCAGCTCCCAGCCCCTGTGAGCACCCTGCTCTCCTCTCAGCCACCAGCTGATCCCTCCAACAAGCCTCCAAGGTGAGAGTTCACTGACACAGGTGGGTGAGGTTAAAGATAATAGGAATCTAAACATCCATAGGGAGTTCAGCTCATGTCCAAAGTCATAATTACATAAGCCATTACCATCATATGGGGGAAAAGAAATTGCTGCTAGCAGGGCTAAAAATCATTTGCAAAGACAGGCTTAAGAATGGAGGATGGAAAATATCAGACTTTCTCCAGTGGATGCACCATGGCTTTAGCTAGGCTATAAAATGAAGATTGTTTGGTAATTCAAGTAGAAACCTGTTAAATGGATAACCTTGTTGAAACAAATTTTAATTTTTTTAGCAGGTCTGTTCTTTCAACAGGTATTGATTCAAGCAGCCTCAGCTATTTTTATCAAATGCATTTTAGAGGCACAGGAAATGCCACTGAGGATTTAAACCCCCGATAAGCTACACAGAGGCAGTGTTTGTAACACACTGCTTGCTGCTTTCATAAGCTGGACAAACCTCATACATTATGGGCCAAATTATGCCCTTGGATGAATATGCCTGATTCCCACTGCTGTCAATGTGTCTGTCATAGAAATCTGTAGGAGACCAGCTTGTGCATCCAAAGAGGAAACTGGCCTAAAACCTATTATGCTCATATTCCTTGTTACTTAGATATTTTTTGTGTCTGCTTGACTTACTCTCTTTTTAATTGAAGTTAAATGACCGCATTTAAAGGTAATCTTTACAAAAAGAAAAAGAGAAAAGACGTCTAGTTCTAAAGTGTTTTGATTTATGTGTGACTATAATTAATGGATACTCTTTATCCAAGGTTTCTTTTAAAATACTATATAAATGGGTTTATAGAAATCTGGTGTTCCTGCAGCCTTTTGAGTTTTTAACAGGCCTGGCTGATCTCCTCTCAGAACAAGCAAACATTGTCATTTCCCCACAAGTTTTTATTCTGCCAATCCTCATCTGCCCATCAGTTGCTGCCCTCCTGAAAGAATGCCTGAAAAGAGACATTTGGTAAACATTTTTCTGCCTCTGTGACTCAGAGGCACGCCCCCTCTTCACTCAGGTAAAGGACTTTGCGAGTAAAGAGAAGTCATTTATAATGTATCTTATAATACCAGGGAAAGTTAATTAATTCACCCAGGGCCAGCTTGTCTGGGAAGTATTTCTACTGACCCCTCTGGTGGATCCACGGTGACCTGGTCATTTCTCTGAGCTAGATACCAGGTTCAAGATTTACTCCTATCTGTACGGCTGCTTTGAATTCATTTTCTTCCTAGGCAGCTACTTGGAGTGGGAAATTTATACATGCATTCAGCATTGTCATAGTCATATCTTGCCTGAGGGCATATTGATCCTTGTTACCATATTGACTTGATGCTTCTACATCTGCCAGCAATAGGTCTACACATTTTTTTTTATATGAAGATTGCACATTTTCCTTCCCCTGCCCCAAATCTCCTTCCACACAGTCTCCTTTTATTAAGGTAAAAGAGTTGTGGGGTTTTTTTAAGCGCAGCTTTTAAAATGTGTCTGTTTGCTCAGGTAAAGGTTTAGCAATCGCGGTTTAGCCAGCAGCTAAACCCCGTGCAGCTGCTCACTCACTCTCCCCCACAGTGGGACTGGGGAGAAAATCAGAAGATTTATAGCGAGAAAACTTGTGGGGTGAGATGAGACAAACACAGTTCAATAGGTAAAGCAAGAGCTGCATGCACACAAGCAAAGCAAAACAAGGAATTCATTCACCACTTCCCATGGGCAGGCAGGTGTTCAACCATTCCCAGGAAAGCAGGGCTTCATCACACATAATGGTGACTTGGGAAGACAAACACTATCAGACCGAATGTCCCCCACTTCCTTCTTCTTCCCCCATGTCAACATGCTGAGTGTGACACCATATGTTACGGAATATCCCTGTGGTCAGCTGGGGACAGCTGTCCTGGCTGTGTTCCTTCCCAACTCCTGGTGCAGCCCCAGCCCCCTTGCCGATGGGTAGGGTGAGAAGCTGGAAAGGCCTTGACCCTGTGTAAGCACTGATCAATAATAACAGAAACATCCCTGAATTATCAGCACTGTTTCAGCACAAATGAAAATGTAGCCCCATACCAGGTACTGTGAAGAAAATTAACTCTATGCTGTCCAAAACTAGCACAGCAGTGATGATTTTAATGAAAAGAAGGAATAAAGCAAATAGCTGGAAATTAATTTGCAACAGAGTTTCCTTTTCAAATTATAAATACACAGAGACCATTCTGCATGTTTTTTTTCCAAAGTGAAAGAAACAAAGCAAAGGGGAAATTACCTGTTCATTTATAATTAACTAAAGACTGGAGGAGCAGTAACAAGATGGTCCTTACAACTGGTATGCTTGGAGCAGCAGAGTTGACACCGCAAGCAATTTCTTCTCTTCATTCATGTTCTCCATGCAGTTTCAGCTATAAAAGTCACTAACCAAAAGCAGCTGTTAAAGCGGGTCCAAAGTAGTTTTTGTTAAACTTTTAGCATTTACTTAACTGATTACTAGTTACAAATCTGACACACAGCAGACATAACAGTGCTCTCAAGGAGATTAAAGGATTAGTCACTCACTAGCTTAATCAGATTAATAGAGATTTCGAACACAATGTATAAGTCTATCCACAGAGGGAATACATGATAGCCACATGCTAGCCTAATTTGTGAAGGGATACTAGGGATGGACAGACCCAGACAAAAGAGTGTAGAAAAAATTGCTAGTTATCACAGGGATTTTTCTATTTACTGCACTTGTAATACCACACAGAGACCTTATATTTTCTAGTGGAATTACAGATTCACAAAATACAGCATTATCATCAGCTAGTAGCCTATGCAATACTGCATGGCAGAATAACATAATGCCCTGATATAAGCTTGAGATATTGGTATACAGTAAACATATGCTTGTGTTTCTACTTATGTAATTTTCTATTTGAAACCTTGCTTTTAACTTGTGGGGAGCTTTTTTTTTTTTTTTTTTTTTTTTTTTTTTTTTTACTGTTTTTTGATACCACAGCAACCAGGATCTGAAACACAAAGTGTGGGGAACAGCTCTGTAAAATATTAAAACTTTGTAGCAAAATTGGAACTTTGATACAGTAAATTAATCAGAAGTAGCAAGGAAAAAAAGGATTTGTTGTCATCTGTGAGAGCTGCCAAAGTTAGTATTTAAACATGGCTTTACCTGTGGAGAAATCTACTATTTTTTTAAGACAACGTGCATTTCTCTTCCACATGATTTGAATAAAGGGAAAAGTAGGGCGGAATCTCTCCATATTGAAAGTGAGTTTTTCCTGTAGTAGAAGTTAGTTGACAACTGTATTATTTCTATGAACAATTTTTAGACAGAAATTATAGAAAGCAATTGTATGATCCCTGTTTTTACATATAAAGAGGAAAAGCAAAGAATAATCACTGTAAGTGATGCTATCTTCACCTATCACTCTCTTCTTTTTAATCCATTATTTTTAATTTTTCTGATGTTTTTCTCCATTTCTGGGAGAGTGACCTTAACAAGTTCCTGAAGCATTTCGGAAGGTGTCAGTCTTGTTTCTGAATCTTATTTCCCTGACATTCAGTCTTCAGAAAAGAAGCACTTTTCAGAAAGAAACAAACAAATTAATCTCCATGTGCTTCAGGAAAGACACTGTAGCTGGATGTAGGCCAGGTTTTCACTCTGAAGGATGCTCTGTGCTTGGCAAAGCCCAGAAATATGTGTCTGCAATGGTTCTTCTGCTAAGATTTTGAAATTTTAATAATTACACTTCTTTAAAGGAGTAAACTGCCGCTGAGTGGGAACATAGCAGCTAGCAAGGAAAAAAAAAAAAAAAAAAAAACAAACCACCACGGTGGCGGCAATTAAGTGTTTGTGATGCGGGAGCTGCGGAAACAAAACGGAGCTCTCGGAGAGAAGCGCTCAAACTGTGCAATCTGGCGGCCCGCGGCCGAGGTCAGGCGTGCGGCACACGCTTTAAACGAGTCGAGGTGAGCGTCTGTGCGGCGTGCCGGCTGCTCCCCTCTCCCTCGGCAAGGAGGGACTCTAGGATAGCTCATTGCCGACAAATCCATTGACAGCGGGCCGCTGACGGGCTCCGCGTTCGCCGTCGCCTCTCCGGCGGCCGCGCTGCTCGCTCAGCCATCGCGCCCCGGCGCGGCTCCCTCCCTGCAGCCCCTGCCTCTTTCCCCGGCTCCGGCAGCCGGATTTCAGCCACGCAACCCGTGGCAACCACAATCCCATCGCCGCTCTCCGACAGGAGAAACACAGACGCAAACACAAAGCTGCCTTTGGAAAAACAGCAATCGCCTGCTCAGGCTTTGCTTTAAAGAGAGAAGGCGCTGAATTAAAAATGTGCCAAGAGCAACCGGGATGGCATTGCTTTATTTTCACAAAGAAGTCTCTCCTAATTGCACATTAACTGTCTTTTCGCGAACAAACTTGTTTCCACCTAAGGCTGACAGTCGCAGGAGCCCGAGCGTGTGTGTGTGTGCCGGGGGAAGGGGCGGGGGGAGCTGCTTTGTGGCACTGTCTGTACGTCTCGTGCCTGCGCTGATGGAATTATTGTTTATTTTTTTAATTTTCAGAGGTAGGCTGATGACAGCTGAAGAAGACTGTATTTGCTGAAGAGCAGCATGATGGTAGAGAGGAGCAGAGCTCCTGAGGGAGATCTAATGGTGCCTCTCCTTCCTGCACAGAGATAAAGACTTATAATAAGCGTGTATGTTCACCATCTGGCTCTGTGCATGTGGTCCTTATGGAGGCGAAAGCAGCACAATCTGTAAATGATCAGGAGCCATCGCACTCTCTCCAGAGAATCCACGATGCAATCAAGGTGACAGATGGCATGGCCGCTGCTGTGGCCTCATGGAGAAGATCAAAATCACCTTCAATAAACTCTGACTGAAATGGGCATGAGCACCTCAAAAAAGTCAGTTTGTCAGTCAAACTGCGACAGCAAGCTGCATTGGGGAAACATAGCAGCCAGCTCTCTGTTTTCAATCGTTTCCGTCTGACTGAGCCTGAACTATGATCTTTCTCAAATTGTCCTTTCTGTTTAGCTGAAGCAGGCCAGCAAATTGCCAGATTCATAGCTTTATTGAAGGAAATTGAAAACATGATGTCCTCAATTCAAGGGACAAACAGCTGGCAGGTGCTTGGACACCCAAGCACATAAAATGGACCCCTAGTCTTTTGGACAAGTTTGTCCAACTTTTGTCAGAGTAAATATAGATATATAATAAAATAGATACAATAAAATCCCAATTTAGGCAGGGTTTATCAGGCATTAGCTGACAGCAATTATACGACTGCAAATGGACCTTGTGTTATGTATTAAATGCTCGATTTTCCTATTTATGTTAAAAATTCCACATCTACTGCTTATTACAGTGATTCTTGTTTTCCTGGTTTTGGATGAATATCTGAGTATAATATTTTTGCCATGACTGCTTATCAAGTACAGGCATTCAGGGCCCAATCCTGCAAGTTTCCCGACATGCCTGACAAGGTGGCTGAGCATCTTACAGGATCAGCCTGCCCAGGTCAGACTGTTTACAGCACTCTGCCCCTCCCTGGCTACCACCCACACCACTAGCAGCCCCAAATGCCCTGTTTCCACTCTTGTGCAGGCAGGGCAGTACCCGTCAGGTGTTCTCTGTCATTTGCCCTACTGCATGAATAGCCAAGGGTCTTAAGGATGTCTCCCTGAAACTGGTGGTGAAGAAACTTATCCATTCCTTTATCTTTCCTAATTCTTTCTACTTTTTATACTTATTTTCTAAAGTGTCCTTGGCTTGATCAACCGCTTTTTTTTTTTTTTTTTTTTTTTTTTTAAAGGAGGGTAAAATAATGTGCTTGATCCGTTTTCAAGCTTACACATTGGGGCTTCCAGGCTGAAGCTTTATTGCCAGGCTGAAGCGAGAAGGACACGCTGAGAGGAGACAGAGGATGGGCAGCTTTCCTTCTGCCCGCGGGATCCTGCCCCAAGATCTTCCTGGCCTGCTTTGGTACGAGAAGTGGATCGACGTCTGCGTCCCCGCTCCGTGTGGCAGATGGTCACTGTCTTTCTCGCTTTGCTTGCTTGCATCTTTGGTTTTCTACCACCACATTTTAAAACGTCCCTATTGCCCTTAGCCTTTCCAGCTACTTGTTTTTTTCTTCATTGCTAGTAAAATATTCTAGAAAGTCTTTTGGCCTGGTTCAAAGTCTTTCAACAGCAGTGAGTCTTTTCAACAACTTCACTGTGTTTGAGTAAGTCCTTGGCACACATTTCTCTGTAAAACAGAGCGTTATCAAAGGCAATTTTCAAAAAAATCTTGCTTTTTTGATTCAGTGTGGAGCACGGGTCATGTTTTGAACTCCAGGTTTCTGTTCCATCTGACTACTTTTGCACATATAGCTGACCGTCCTGTCTTGCACATTGCATGCTTGCAAAACAAATAAATAGGTTGCCTTTGTACCTTTGTTCCTCTCTACCAATATGACTTTGCATGCATGGGAGAAGAGCTATGCTCCCTCTCCCCAGTACACAGATGCCAAGAGACTGTGACAGGAATGGCCCAGTGTAAGGCTGTTGTTTTGACCAGGCAAAATGGTATTTTGCTGCTCCAGTGCCCTGGAAGTTTGTTAAAGAGGTGGTGGCAAAACCTTGATCTGACCAAGAGGTGCTGTTAGGAGAATAAGGAGGGAGTTTTAGAGACAAACTCCTGAGGGTTTCTGCTCTCTCTGTTGAGAAGTTTGATTTGGGATTACAAGGTGTTGCTCTGCTTTTTCCTGCTAGGTGGTAATAGGGAGCACAGCAGAACAGGTATATTAACAACCTGTCCAGAAATGGAGAACGGCGTGTACCATTTCCTATGGTACAATTCCCAAAACAGAGCACAGATAGAGCTAATATAACAGGGTAAAGTACTAAATATAATATTTAAGCCTGAGGTTCTTGTGTAGACCTTGCCAAAACATCTGAGTACCTGACATCTTTATTATGGAAACCAACCACAGACATTTAGGCATTTGGACACTAAGATTTTGGAACTCAAGTGTTATGAAAAAATTAATGCACTTGCCCCAAGAAAAATCTAATTGAGACCTCTCTAGATTGTAGCTAAACCATGGTAGCTTTCTGTCTCGGGCTACCTCCTCTCTCTGTTCTCTTTTCTGTTTGTTTCTCATGCTGATTTCAGACAGTAGCAGGGAAATTTGGTTTGCTCTTGCGGTAAAGAGTGCAAAGACCAGATCAGGTGGTTTGGTTGACAAGCCCCAGTCCACAGCTATACTGCAGAGATCTCTTCTTACAGAATTTGTTTTTCCCCTACCATGATCTCCAGCAGGTCTCTCCAAGGACTCTGTCTCCTGTTGGAGAAAGGGCTTGAATTCTTCCTCTGTGGGAAGATGAATGTGAAATCAGATTCAGAGACTGGTTTGAATATAACAAATGGTTTTATTTCTTCTTTAGTGGGTGAGAATGCACAACACATAATGCATGTTACATTTCAATACACATGTGCATTAGATCAATGGAAAAAAACCTGGCCCAACTGCAATTTGCCACTGCATGGCTGAGAAATTTGGAGGTCCTTCCCCAACAGAGGGAAGTTTCACTTAATGCACAGAAATTTGATGTCATATGTTATGAGGAGGAAAAAGGATAGGTTTCTAGATAATTGAATGAAGGGAAATTTAGGGCCAGAGATGCTTTTGTCCTTGAATGTTCTTTCATTGTATTCCAAATAGGGACTCTGTGTCATGGACCTGTGAATACAAAGACTGCTTTTAAATCTCTGCTTCTTGCATGACTGACACTTAGAATTCAGTACCATCTTTCAAGACATCCTTTGTGCACATTTATTTCAAAATAATGTATTGGACCTGTAAAACCTTATTAGAATATTTTTGCTACAATTACACTTCTATATTCTGTAGGTAATATTTAAGTAGATTGCTTCTTGTTTTAACATGACCTTATACCACCACAGCATAAATACAGTGAAAGTCACTGCCTGAAATGAAACAGCTTTTATACTGGGTATTTTGTTACGTATTGATGGAGGGGATGGTTGATTGTAAAAGGAAAGTGTTTTGTTTTCTGGAAGTAAAATACAGAATTTGGAGCCTAGCAACGTTGCCTGGGGAACATTTAATAATATTGCCATGCCTGCCACATACCAGGGAAATGAACCTCCCAATGATGCTTAGAAACATGGGATCACTCCTTACCCTCCTTTTGTTTGCTGGCTTTATCTCTTTGACCCTCATTCTAGTTAGAAAACCATATTGCTTCAATCTTTTTTACAAATCATTTAAAATGGAATGAAATCAGGAGAAGGGGAATATCAGCATAGAGCAACCCACTCTCAGGAGTGGAGTCTCCTCCACTGCCAGTTCAGGGCAATTTCCATTCCATTTCCCTGGACAGCTTTATGGGGAAATAGGATGTTCTACTTCCATAGTTATCATTGCAGCAAAGGCAATGAAACACCCCCTTAAGAGGAGGTCAACAGAGTCCAGTATCAAGAGCAGGAGGTTTCAATGGAGAAAAGAGGATGAGAAAATTGAAATAAAGGATTGATTTTGAACAACAATGCCTGTGCTTCATAGATATGACTGTCTTTCATCTAATGAAGGTACCTCATAGAAGGGAAAAATTAAGTCATAAACACTGCAGATATATCTAGTGCATGTAAAATAACAAAAAAAAAAAAGTCACATTCCTCTGAACAGCTATGGCCAGGAAAGGGGAATGTTTATCATAATGTTCTACTGTCAAATTTTCTTCTAAAATTTATGGGACGTTTTACAAAGTCTGAGTGGTGGATACACTGGGATCAGCGTATCTGAACTGAAAGAGAGATGAAATCAAACGAGTATAGAGTGTCTATTTGGAAGTGTTTGGCTATGTTTACTAAGAATGCAAAAGTTAATACGAGCAAAAAGGGGATGCTTTTCAAGCAATTTTTTCTTTTAGGCGTGTGGACACAGAATTAACATCACAAAAACTAGACAGATACATTTGTGGATGGTATTAAATAGCTGCAAAAACCATGGCCCTATTTAAAAAGGTCCATTTACACAGTGGTCCCTGATTTCTAAATTGTTATTTAAGCAGAAAATGCTGTACTTTCTCCTGTGAAGGGAGCAAATTAGTGAACTGGAATGGTCTAGCTAAAATCAGAAACGAGGAGCTGAAAACATTCAGAATGACTGCAGTATATTTTGTGTTATGAATGTACCACAGAGCCCTCGCTACTTGCATTACTATTTTAACAGAAGCTGCTCTGTCTGGGTGCTATGTAGGGTCTGCTCCCACATACCTGCAGCTCCACCAGAGCCACAGAATGGAAGCCTGATAAGAGGACATGCATTGCTTTGTATGATAAAAGGTACTTTCTTTGTCTGGCAAACCACTCCTTTTGTATGCACATCAACCAGATGGCCATTTCAGTTTGTCTCCGGCTGTGAATCAGACAATATGGCAGAATTAAGGGAAAAGCAAAACCTTCCCCTCGGCTCCTCCTCTCTGTATATAAAATTAGAAATCAACAGCCTTCAGGGAGATTTTATTCTAATACTTCTGTCCTTCAGTAATTTAGTGACTTTTGACTTTCTGAGTCACCATGCATTACTCTCATTAAGGTGTGACTAGATAAATGCTTATAAGGACTATGAGATAAGGAAAAGGGTTCAAAAACTAAATAACAAAAGAGGTGTGAGAAGCCGTGGTTATTTAAAAAAATAAAAAAAAGTGTGTGTATCATTTTGGTGATTTGATTCTTGCTACATTTTGCACAGTGAGATTTCTGATGGTGTTTCATGAACTGTGACTGCAGTTATCTTCTGTCTGGGGTCTTGTTGTGGGGGGTCTTGTTGCGGGATTAAACACAGGAAGTTTTTCACTGGTGGTCTACACAGTGCTGGTGTTCTATCCTGTAGTGGAGATCCTTCTACAAATTTTGCCATGTCATTACC
The DNA here is from genome assembly GCF_009819655.1 of Sylvia atricapilla. Lineage (NCBI taxonomy): Eukaryota > Metazoa > Chordata > Aves > Passeriformes > Sylviidae > Sylvia > Sylvia atricapilla. The sequence continues at coordinate 117,799,602 of NC_089140.1, read as the reverse complement.
TTGCAGAACCGGCGGAGATTTTGGAAAATCAATTTGTTTCAGGATCAGGAGGTGTAGGGCAGCTCTCACACTACTAACACTGCCCACACAGGTGGGGAATGTTACATGCTCTTGAGATATAAGTGCAATGGTTTCAGGTGAAGGGGAAGAAACAATGTGAGGAAAGAGGGCCAACAGAAACCTCAGTAAAAATAATTCTCAAAACAAGACTGAAACCTCCAACAGGAGCCCTAAAACATTTGTTGTTGGACTTCAAGGGCAAAAAGACCTAATGAGGTTTACAGGCACCTGCTGTACACAACTTGTAGCTATTAACATCATTTAAAGCCTCCTGACACTTCAATTTACTTATTTGCACAAGTGTGTAGGATCAAATTCAAAAATAACTACAAACAGTCCAAAAGCCACTATGCCAGAAAAAAACCATTCTAGTCCTTGGTAGGAGATGGCAGCTCTATATTAAATCTGATTATTTAACTGGGCTTAATTTTGCAATTTTCCAGAAATATTCAAGAATACACATGCTGATTTTGGCACATCTCTCAACACAAATTTATCTCCAAGTACCAGTAACTTTTGTTGCAGTGCTGTGATAGCCATGTGCAGTTGTGAAGAGATACATTCCTCATTGAAGCTCCTATTCATATTTTAGCAACTGCTAAAATTAAATCCATGGGTTGAGCCCTCAGTTTGCCTGTTATTTATACCTACTAGTAACCAAGAAATACAAGGGCATTGCTCTAATGTGCAAGCGACATAACATTCTCTTGGCTCATAGCAGATCTCCAAGAATGACCATAAAATCTTATGTAAAATCAGATCCCATGAAATGAAGAAATGAGGCACCCTCAGGATTCTCTCTATAGCTGGTAAAAATTCCTATTGATTTCTATTAAAACAATTTTAAATCCTGTTCTAAACCTTTTGGTAGCAAACACCAAAACCACATTCAAGTGACATTTACCTGCAAGGAGAAGTAGAAGAACACTTCAGTGGAGAAGAATACTTTTCTGTGCATCCTTCTTGGTCAGTTTGAATTTCTGTCAACAGTGACAAAAAGCAAGTGCATTTCATTATTTCCTTCATGTTATTTATACCTGGTTTAACTGTTACAAAGGCCATACAGTATTCCATTTCCATGTACAAATTTTGCAAGAAATCATGAGAGAAGAACAGCAGTAAAGAACATTTGAGAACATGTAATAGCATACCACTCTACACAGGAATAAGGGAATATATTATAAACAACTCCATTTCAAGAGAATTTGAGATGTTTTACACCTTCAATCATCTATCCTAAAGCTCTGGAAATCAGATTTCCCTAAGGTGGCTACTACTGTAGTGAACATAAACATAACAACAGACATAAAAACTTGAGACATTCTGGAGTTTTGAAATGATTCTATGAATTCTTATGCATTAACTTTTGTTAAGGAAATTTTTTGAGGGCTAGCAGGCATGTTACAAATATTTAGTGAGAAATACCTTTGTCCTCAGAAGCTCAAGAGTCAACTTGCCATGCAAAGGATAGATAAGAGTGAAGGAAAAATTGATAACCGTGGTTTTAGATAAATGAAGGTGTGGCTTCAACCAGAGTTATATGAAAAAACTACTGAAAATGGCTCTGAACTCTGAAAAATGAATGTGTACTATCATAAAAATTCAAACACATATCTGCTTTTGAAATCTCATGCGTTACAAAATTGTAATTAAAATATTCCACAGTTTATGATGAGACAAAATTACTGGGAAAAAAGGTTGGATATGAGTTAGTTAAGTACTTTTAATATTTATTTTATAGTTGAGGAAAGACCAAAAGTAGAAGAAGAGATCATTCAAGTACTTATGAATTTTTTCTCCTTGTTTCAGGGCTTGTATTCTGAAATTGAATCACTTACACTAAAGGAGCTTTCTTTTTGCCAGAACTTGTTACGCATTTTCATCTTTAAGTCAGATATCTTTCACTTTTCACTTTATCTCTTCTTTTCTGTGCCTAGGTCAAGTAAGACTTTCATTATAGTCCAGCTACTGTGAGATCCTTTAAAAATGTATTAAATTAAACCATCTCAGTGCAAATCTAAGACCTACGGGGAATAGCCAATTCTGTTGAGAAGTCTGTGTCATAAGTGTCCCTTTCTATAGAAACTAGTCAGTAATATGTAAATTCTTTACAACTATTTTGCAATCTGAAATCTTTGAACATACTGTAAAATAACTAGGTTTAGTGCAATATGGAATAATCTCCCCAATGGAAATTCCTTTTTTATCCATGAAAAAAAAAAAAAAAAAAAAAGAAAAAGAAAAAAAAGGCAAGAAGTGGTAGAATTAAAATGCTATCTGGCCATTGGTACTGTGTTTTACTGGGAGAAAGAATACATTTGGCAGCATAAAATCTGCATTTTGATAGTCCTGCCTTGTAAGTTTGATGCACAAAGTTTCAGATGCAAGCACAAAAATCTACATAGCCATCTTAATTATTACAATAAAAAGGAGGAAAATGTCAGTTTTCTTGATAATTGTAAAAAACAAATTTAATGGGCATTTTTAGGAAAGGAGCTGTAAATCTCAGGGCACTTCTCTTATCAGGTTACCCATAATCTTACTCTGAAGTCAATTCAAGTCTATGTAGGAAAATCCCAAAAGTCAACAAAAAAAGCAATTTTTCTTCTTTGAATTGGAATGTAATTTTTACAATAAATAAAATTTATACCCCTGTATAAACAGATTTCTCAAAATTAATGTCTTCCTCCATTTATTGAGTTATCTTCTCATGGTTTTAAATAATCAGAAGTCATAACTTATGGTATATGAAGACTTGAGTGTTTTATATGTTATTTTTTACTCCTGAGCATGGCTTCCAAAGCTGCATGCATAGCCTGCAGCATGCATATATATACATACATGCATACATACATATATATATCTACACACACATATGTGTGTCTGTGTGCTCTCACAAGTGAGCCTCTGGAGACAAAGCCACCTCTTGTGCAGTTCTTAAGTACATGAATAACCTTGACCACATGACTCATTCTGTTGAGTGGGATAATTCATGCATTTAAAGTTTCATACATGCTAAAGTGATTTGATGGATCAGGGCCAAAGCAAGTAGGGTCTATGGCAATGTGAGACTAATGATGCTCCTATTGTAGGAATCATTATCCCTGGTTTTGCATGAATTTTTACAATGCAAGGAGTTTGTGATTCGTGGGAATTCTTTAAGGTTAATTTTAATTTGTTTGATTTCATTCCATTGTGCATGGCCCATTTTTATGCCTGTGTTTCCAAGGAAACAGTTGTAAAATGGAATTTGATATGATGTGTTATCAGGTTCCTTGTCAGCAAGTTCTAAGTGATAGTTATGAACTTGACAAATTAAGTTAAAAAAAAATTATGATTTGAGTATTAAGATAGAAGTACATGTACAGTGTTTGTTGTCATCTGAATTATGTTCTAATGCTTTAATTTGTTTGGGAACAGAAATTGTTCTGATCACTGCAAGGAGGTCATAGTATTGACAGCATACATACAATATACAGTTTCTCTGCAATTCTGAAATCAATATTTGAGACTACTGCTGTCTTGATTCCTTTAATATAATCTCAAGAGCAAATACTTTGAGTTAAATCAGACTGACTCCATTTAAGAAGCCCTTTATCTACACCGACATTTAAAGAAAAGGGAAGTGAAATCCAGTCAGGACTCATGTCTTCTGTACCAAAATCCAAGCAGGGGCTGTATATACAATAATTCTAAGTGGATGCTGTACTTTGGATGGTATTTACAATCTGTTAATTGCTGTGCAAGCACAAACACAAATGTTTATTCCAAAACATTTGTGCAAATGTATGTGTTTTACAGAGCAACAAACAAACTGGAGTTCTGCTCCTCAGCTTCTTTGTTACTCTTACTGTAATGATAAGGGTCTCTTGAGTAAAAGCAGTAGGACAAAAAGCTTTATTAAAAAAACATTTAGATCCAAGTTTGTGATGTTTTTCACTGTTATTGACCTCAGGAAAAAGATGAACAAGAAACTCCAAACTCATACTAAGGACTCCGTTTCACATAATACTGTTTTTTGGTGACACTTGAAAGTCAAAATATTTCAAGAATATTTCATCAGTCTATTTAGAATTGATTATTTTTAAAGCAATCTCTATGGGCCAGTTGCCTTCACAGAAGCCTGAGGAAAAAAAACCCTACCTTTGCAAGTGATAATAAACTCATGGGTTTTAGGGAAGGAAAATAGGGATTTGTCACTGGAGCGTATTCCAGCAGTGCTCCCTTTCTAAATAAGAAAGTTATTTGGCTTAGTTTTAATTCAATCAGTATTTGTCTTTCAGATACTTAATAGAAATCATGTGAGGACTTGCAGAACTCTTAAATCACATTTTTATTGTCTTTTGTCTGAGCATCCGTGTGAGGCATGTGTGGAGCTGACACGTTGGTGTGTGTGCTTTGACCTCTGCCATGGCCTGTCTTGGCAGGATGTGGGACCACACCAAAGCCCAACTGTGCTCTCACTGGCAGCTGGACTCATTCTCCCAAGAAACTTAAGGTGCTGAAGACAGTAAGATGAGCATTTCTCCAGCATCAGGATGTAGACAGGACATTCATTTGAACCCAAAAGATCAGAAGCATTCCTGGTTCCCTGCATTTAGAGGTCAAGTGCAAAACCGTAACAGGTTTGGGGAAGGGAATAGGGGCAGTACCTTAATTAAAGATTAAGGAACAGGATTGTGCAGGAAACCTTAGGACAAGCAAAAACTCAAACTTGTTTTTCCTCAAAAGTAGGCTACTATCTAAGCTGACTTTGATTTACAAGTGATGTGTAAATGGAAGTAAAGCAAAAAAAAATTCTAAATGTTTATATTTGAAATGTGCACATCTTCACAGCACAGAGAATTCTCTGTTATTTCTTGTTCCTGTTTTTATAAATTTAGGTGCTAATAACACCAAATCCTACCTTTTTTATACATGAGAAAGTTACTGCGTGCTCCTGATTCGGTGTTCTTAACTCAAATGTTTATAAAGTGTGATCCTAAGGAGGTAAATTTTAGTATCAGAGAAGAAAAGAAATTATTTGCCTGTAGACTCAAGTGTTTGAAGCAGACAGAAATGTGGTATTTTTAATGTTTTCGAAAGGAGAGATTTCTGATGAAAGGTAAGTGAGGTGGCAGAGGTGAGTTAAGTTCAAACTTGGTCCTGCATGGAGAAATCACCATGCCATGCACAGCTGCATGTGTGGGTGCACGTGTGTGCACACACAGAGGCATACACAACCACACATGTTGTGCATTTTTTCTCTTCCATGTTTTAAGCCTAAGACTAGTTCATGGTTTTGCATTTAAAAAAATTGAAGTTCATTTAAAATCACAGTATCTGGATTTGGTGAGGCAAGGGTGAAGTGTACACTCTAAGTCATAGAAGACAGCCTCTACATTAAAAATTACTGTAGTTATATTTGTCTCAGCCTTTTCCCTTTAGTAACAGTTTAAAAGAAAGAAAAGGAAAACAATTCCTCTTGAAGACAATTGAACCTGACACAAAAGACTGTAAAAGCTTGAAAGATGGCCTGATGTGGAAATACATATTTCAGCAATTTGTAAATTGTGCATTATATACTCAATGAATAATTGTGGTCTGTTTACCAAATATGAATATAGACAATTGTTAATGTACTATCATGTCAGTCCATGTGACAGAGTCATTATATAGTTGATACAAAAATGCACATTGAATAAACAGAACCAAAGAAGGAAATACTTGCTGCTGTTCAAGCATTAATGAGAGCTGTTTTAATGTTGTTAGAGACTGAAAGAATCCTCATTCTGAGACAACTAAAACTTTTCAGATTCCTTTCTCTAAATATATATTATAAGAGTGCAAAATGCATCCACATATGATGTGTTGTTATCTTGTCTGTCTCTTTTTCTATTTCCGTCTTTTGATGTCATTTAAAAATGGCTGGGGTAGTGTTTTGAAGGCTTGCAGAAAAAAAAAATAAACCAGCAAACCTGCTCTCATTTCCAAGACAAGTGTCCTCTCTTGCTATGAAGTCTCAGGAATCAGCTTGGGTGAGTTATTGCAAACCCTTTAAGAAAATGGGAATACATGGGCTACAATAGCTCTATTTAAAACAGAAAACCTACTCTGTGCGTGTGTGTGTGTGTGTGTGTGTGTGTGTGTGTGTGTGTGCAGGCAAACATGGCATTCAGGAGAGTGAAATGAAATGAGCCAGAAACTTCTCACATTTTCCTGGCATCTGTGGCGTGTCGCCATATGAGAACCATATGACTGCTGGCAGATTGGCATGTCAGCTCAAGCATGTACAACTTGACCTCACGGAGCTCTGTGTTTATCAGTTTATAACAGGAATATTGATACAATTTTAGCTGCAGTCTTTCTGTGCAAGGACACTTCATCCTTTCACAGTCCTAATTCTCCTTTGCTAAAATGACAGCACCTTGTTTTTGAAGTTGCTTTTCCACTTGGGGAAAAAAAAGCAAAGGCGGCAGAAGACAGCAGAAAGCTGTTCTGTGTGCCAGAATGATGTTTCATTCATTGTTTTGTTAACTGTGAAGTCCTTAGTGGAGTTTGTCACGGGATTGCCTGGCTGACTTGTGCTGTCTTTGTGGCTGGAAAGCACAGCAGTATTAAAAACAGAGGTGGAGGCAAAAATCTGGAATGTTGTTAAAGCTGCAAGTTATTGCTGAATTATATCTGCACAGAGCAGTCCCAGCGCTTATTCACCCAGAAGAAGGATAAAAGGATAGTACATGAAAATGTATATGAACAGTTTTTCACCTCAAGTTTGCTCTTCTGATCGTCAAATGAGCGGAATGTAAGCATGTATATAACTGTTGCATTACATATATAAATGCAATTAAATAATATTAAATCTTGAACATGATATAAAATCTGAGACAAACAGCTCTCCATCCAGAATGAGAAACTGGATATATGTGTAATCATAAATCTGAGCTTGATGCAAAAATTCAGATGCCATACAAACTTGTCTGGTTGTTTATGGCAGGTGAGAGTTGGTAGCAGTGAAATTATGTAGGTACAGTCAAATCATGACCTGGATTGGAAACAGAAATAAGAAGTACAGAGAGTACCCTTGAACATATGATTTCATGTAAACTGCCTTAGTCACCACCATTTCCTTCAAGAATAAGAGTACATCTTTTATCCTCAAGGACTTAAACATGCACTTGCACTTGTTCCACTTCTCGGTGTGGAAAGATGATGTACTGAACATGCACTTCACATTAGTGCCCTCAACTCCACTCACGCCACCTCTCAGAAATAACGTTATTCATATCTGCTCAAGCTTCCTTGAAGGTTAAGCTTTAAACTGCTGTGATTTTCTAATTTTCTCTATACTGGCAACTTAATTAGAATCTCATCAGAGCAGATTCTAGGACTGACATTAAAACTTCCTCACCCACTGTCTTGACGAGAAACATTACAGAGACAAGTATTACTTGTAATATTAGTTTTTTTGTACGGACTGGCATGAAGGGTAGGTGGAAAAGCAGTGAAGAACACCATTAGAAAATTAATTAGATAACATTCTGAAGAAAAAAAAGAAAATATACAGTTACTTTGCTTCTTCAATTTAAGAATTCAAGGAACAGAAAGAGAGATATCTAAGATTTCACTTTCCCCAAAGACGGATTATGGGAGTATATGACAGACAAAGAAACATCCTGCCACATGCAACTATATGTCCCTGTAAGACTCTGTATAACTCAAATATGCGATCGATGGTCATCGCAATTGCCACTTATAATGTCCTTGAGAAAATTTATCAGAAAGCCTAAAATATTTGGATGTATTTTTCAGAATTATATTCAACAGTCTTTTCATGCTGATGGATTGGAAAAAAAGACTAAAATAGAAATAAAAAAGGGAGGAGAAATGGCTCTGTTCTGCTGAAAATGGAGAGCTATTTATTTCTAGTTTGTTTTGGCAGGTGATGTTTGGCCAGCAAATCTAATATTGTGGTAAGGCCAAACGTTTTTGAGTTTACCCATCTGTAACCTCCACACAAGCTACAAAATTTAAAAAATTCAAAGTTTCAGAATCTTTTATGCATGATGAACTCTGATTTAGTTTTCATTATCATCTGTAGTCTGAATCTCTGCTGATAGCTTGAGAAAACTTGCCATATCAAATTACCACCAAAAGATGTCCAGCCTATGGAAATGAACAATGAGCAATGTCTATTTGACAATTGTCTCTTATGTTGAGACATACTTTGTCAAAAGCACTACCATAGATCAATGATGACATCTAAACAGGAAAAGTGCATACCCAGAAAAGATTATTGAAAGTAAAAAATGATCACAAATTCTCATGGATGTGCCAGTTAATTAATTTATACACACATTTTCACTGTTGCTCATTTATACGACTTGAACACATGGATGGGGTAGACTCTCCACAATATATATATATATATATATATATATATGGATTTGGGATAATTTTCCTCTATTAGGACAAAAAAACCCTGTAATTTCAGCCAGATTTATCATGTTATTTTATGTATAATTTATCATTTTGAATGGTAGCAAAAGTACTTAGAGAAGTAGAAAAAATTGGCAGTGTGCTTGTCATTCATGATGGTAACATGCATGTTCAAGGAAAGGTAAATTCACTTCTGAACACTGAGCTCATCTTAAACCATGGGCAGCAGTAATTAAATTGTCATCATCTGGAGAGAATAACATAAATCTGCACAAAACAATTTAATAGATCTTACAGTCATTATGGTATAAACTTGAATAAACAGTAGATTTATACATGAACGAGCAATGCCTCTCATCATTAGATAGTACTTAGTGTAAGTGGACCAGTCAAGCTGTTTGTGCCTTTTTGTTTCTTTTCAAAGAAAAGTGGGGGGTGCCTAAGCATATGATTCAGAAGGGAGAGAAAATCATTTACTGCAGCATGTGGACAGGTTTGAGTGAGAGCAGATTTCCATGCAGGAATGAAATATGAGCCAGGGAAAACACCCCTTTTTGAACACACTCACAAGCCCTGATTACACAGCCCACAGCTGGAGTTAATCCAGATTCCTGTTTAATTAAATAGTAGCAGGCATTCTGCTGCCTTACATCAAAATGCAAAAGGATGGAGGTGAAATGCAAAATGTGACACCTACCTGTCCTCATTGCTCCTGAGAAAATATAAGATTTATTTTAAATATCTTAATGAAAATCTTTTCACTCTGCAGGACAAATTTTAAATGCACAGGGTGAATTCTAACTGCATAGAGAAAAGTATGTAATAAAGTGATGGTTGAGTACTAACATATTAAATTTTGTTATTGAATAAACTCCCTATGAAATAACCTGTGCTATAGTTTCTTGTAAGACCATCCTATTCTGAGCCTACGTTATCAACCTGTTTCTGAAAGAGCATAATCCAAACCTTTTGTTTTTTCTTCCGTGGCATAAAGAATAAAACTTTTAGCTGAAGGATGTCTATATGTAAAACAGTCCCATTATATACTGTGCCATTTTAAAGCTTGGGCACTTAATATAGTATCTACCCTTTAGCATCTATATGGCTATAGTCAATTTTTTTCACTGGTGAGAGTCGAAATTTTGACAGTCTTTGGGGATCAGGAATTGATTTATAGTGCAGATCAAGTGAGATGTAACAGGCACCATCCAAGGTTAAAGGGTGTGATAGAAGTAAACAGGTGACAACTGTCTTACAAACTTAGAAGAATATGTATGTTCTACTTCTCCCTAAACAGATTTTCTTTATTATTCTGTTAATCTATGACAAAAGTATCCTGATTTCATTGCATGACAGAAGCTGTCTGATTTAAAAAAACACAGATTCACTTGGGAAAACACAGAACATGTATATTTTCTGTCATTGAAGAATACATTTTTTTCCCAGTATATAATCTCATGTAGGAAAAAATAAAGATACATATTATGGGGTTCTGCATTTTTGTAGCATGTGAGCATGGAATTCCTTGATGAAATAACAACAGCAACAACCACTACCCTCTTAGTCTTCTCCTGTCAAGAAATATAAGTGGTGACTTGGCTTTGTTATTTGGCTGAAGCCAACAGCTAAGAAAACTGTTGATCATGGACAGCAAAGAGGTCCTGGCTTCTTGAGGAGAAATGTGACTCTTGGGGTGATAAGCAAAAAGTGGAGGTTAGAGAAGCAACATTTTCCCCACAAGCACAGCTGGTCTGGTCTTTAAAAAATATTTATTTCTATACTTTTCCTTAAAAGCATAAAATGGGAGCGATAAATGCATCTGAATTGCAGATAGTTTAACAGTGATCAAAGTTTAATGCTGTCTTTACGTAACTCCTTATTAACCAATGTAATGCCTTTCATAGATATTACTAAGCCAAAAATCAGCAGGATTAAGCAAATGTTTAAAACATGTCTGTGCCTATTGAGAGCATTCAGTCACATTACATTAGAATAAATTATTTTCTAACATTATGAGCATTACTATCTTAAAGAAGGAAATACCCTGACTGCCTGCTCATTTTGGCTAGCACATTATTTCCAGAGCAGGAGATGGCTTAATACGCATTTTTAAACCTTGCTGAGACATGCAAGAGGCCAACTAGATGGACTGTTGGTCTGACGTGGCATGCTTATTCTTATATTCCTTATGATGGTTCTTAATTTTGTGTCTGTTTTAGAATTATTCTTCTCATTATTCAGGCACATTTTTCAGCACATAAAAATACATTCTTTATTTCATACACCATAGCTACCCCCATCCCATTGCCCTCTGTGCCTTTTGTCACAGTCTGAACACACCCCTTGTCCCTAGAGTCCCTTTGTATGTTTCTCCTTAACTCTTGACACCTTTCAACTCTGTGAAACAACGCTTAAAGATCAACCTAAAGGCTAAATTATTAATTCATTTCCATCTTTTTCTGCACCTTAATTCCGTAGGCTTGCCACTGTAGCAGGCTTGGCAGGGATGGAAAGAATGGCAATAAATGCATTCAAGGTCTCCTGACATATAGAAAACAAAGCAACAATTCAGAAGAAGATGGCTGCTCTAAATTCTGCTTAATGTATCTGCAAAATCTTTCCAAGGTAGGTACCTGTCTGTTTTCAAATCCAGCTTTGATTTGCCTCTTTTTCTTCTCTGGTTTTTGACCCCAAGGTTATATCCCTCTTCACACACCTGGAAGAGAATCCTCAGAAGCAATGCTTTGCTTCAGGTTTCCTCTCTCAGGCAGCTCTTGAGGGCCAAGGTGCAGCCAGCCTCAGCTTGCACTACCCCACTGCTCCTGGCTCCCATTCCTCCCCCCTGATGTTCCTGGCCATGGAGCTGTGCTGGAAACAGGCTACTGGGCACTGTGCTCTGGGCAGTGTGTGCTAGGAGTCAAACCACAGGTAAATCATGTGCTCTATAAAATGAAGCGTTTCCATCCAAGAGTAGAGGGACATCATCACCATTTCCTTGCCAGTCACATCACAGCCTGTGCAATACATTCACTTTATGACATTTAAAAAGGGCAAGGATGTGCCATCACAGCTGCTTTATCTATATGCATTTTGTGTGTGTTCCATGCATGAATAGTGTGTCTGCAGGACTCCCAAGAAACCCTACAGGGCTCCCACGCTGGGAGCATCTCCCCTGAGGGATGGTGGGGTTTTTCTGGTGTGTGGATGCAGATCACATTCCTTCTGCAGGATGGCAGGAGAGGCAGGGATGCCCCAGACTGGTAAGGAAGCTGTCCTATAACTCTGTCCTATATCCTGGTGCTACTGGGGGAAGTCTAGAGCACCCTGTCTAGCTCATGTTTTCTCATTGCTTCTCATTGCATAATAATTTTTTTATATTTAGGTTTTTTCCTCTTACTGCTTTTTTTTCCTTGCTTCTTCAGACTATATTTGACCATCTTTACCTCTCTGCATGTATTACTCCTACTTGTTTCTTTTTCCTGAAATGGTCTTATTTTTCTATATCTTTATAGCCAGATTTCTGCCCAAAACAGAGAACTTAATTCTTAAGGGAAACAAGGTCTAATTTGAAACCTACTTTTTGTTTTTTTTCAAAATAGACTTTCTACTTCTCATGGCAATTTCCCTCCTTCCCTCAAACCCAGTATTAAAAATTGTTGAAAACATCAGCCAGACAGGATTAAAAAGAAACATTTTAACAAAATATCTTTTGGGCTTTGAATGACAGAGCAAGGCTGTATGTATGATATACTATAAAAAGCCTTAAACACCAGTATATTGTGCAAAAAAGTAACAGCTATTCTTTCTGAAGGTGCCATTTATCAGCATCTGAGGAGGTTATTTGGGTAGTTTAACAAACCTGAACTAAAGTATAATGTTTATCAGCTGTCCTGTTTAACTCTAAATAACATAGAAGAAGATGACTCTTAAAAATGAAATGGACATCAGTCAATATTCATTGCCAGTTTACATGAGAGGTTATATATAGCCCTATAGAAACAATGCATGGGAGATGTGCTGCTGGGGGTCACCTGACCAGGCAAAGGAGAGAGGCTGAATCATACACCTTGGGCAGGCACAGACAAGCACTCTGTCATTTTAATAATGCTCTCATTGCAGAAAGTTTCGCCAGTTATGGCCATGATGCTTAATTGCCCTCATTTATCTCCCTAATAAGTGATGTCATTGAGTTAGAGCTGCTGAACATATACAACTGGCAAGTCAGTAAGTAAACCTGCTATCCACACCTACTGATGAGAGTGGGGGGATAAATGAGAGTAAGAAATGCAGCAAGGCCTTAAAACTATACATAGTGAAATTTAGAACAGCAAAAGAGATATTTTATTGTCTTATTTCTCTACTTCTCTGAGATCATCCACATTTATTGAGAAGTTAAAAGCTGAAAATACATACACAGAAACCCCAAATTCTCTGAGTATAGAAGCAAACCCATTTGTACTGCCAGCCTGAGAGTTTAAGAGGTGACAGTGTCCTTTGGTCCTGCTGCATCTTCATATAGATAGAGGTAGCTGCAATTTGCACAGTGGATCTGTCACTCTGTGTAGGAAAAAAAATTGCTTCCAGCTCCATATTTTCATTTGTACCAAGGCTTTAGTTTTGAATGATGTAGATGAATGAAAGCAATATAAAGAAAAAAAGCAAACAAAAAGCTCCCCAAATGGCTTTACTCAAGCTGAGTGAACGAATAGAGAAAAAACCCAAATACAATCTTAGCAGTGAGTCAGCGTTATCTCCGTAGGGTACAAATCACTGCCATTTCCAAGTCTTTATCTCCCTTGCAGAGGTTCCCACCTGCTGCATTTCCAGGAGGTCTGGATGGTGTTGCTGTGGCCTGGCCAGGGGCCGTCAGTACTGCTGTGCTTAGGCAGGATGATCTGTGAGCATGCAGGAAATGCGTCCAAGGTGGCTGGAGTTTTTGTTTGTTTATGGGCTTGCTCTCCTATATTTCTAGGTAGGAAACTTTCTCTAAAAGGAATTTTGACAGAGCTCAGCTTTTGGGGCCAGTCTGGAATTTCTTCTCATCTTAGATCCGCCCCTTAATGGGAGAAAATGTGAGAGGGCTGTTAGTATCCTTCTTAGAAATCCTCTTTTCTCAGTCTCAGGAAGTAAATGGCTGGAGTTTGACAATTAAGAAAAGTTGCTTAGTGTCTGTTAACCTCTGTGTCTACAAGGGCAGAGAGCAGCAGGACTTTACAAGTCTGAGCAGGCTAAAAGTGGTCATGCAAGGTGATGGGAGTCTTGGGGCGTCCTGTGCTGCTTCATGCAGGAAATTAGGTGATTATTGGAAATAAGTTCCTGGGAATTGCTAGGAAAGCATAAAGGGAGTGAGGGAGGCTGAGCGTGAGTAGAGGAAAGCCAGGGGGTTTCTGCAGGGCCAGAATTAGGTAAGTGCCTACATGAGAAAATGAGAGGTAGAGCAGGGGAGGACCAATGACCTGCAGCAAAGGCAGTGTCCTCAGGCTGCTCCTTTCTCAGAACAGTTTGTTTCTCTTTCTATTATTCCATCCTTTTCCAAACTGGGGGAAATGGTTTTTAAAAATGCTTCCTGTTTATGGCATGGCTTTAGAATTTTTTTTTAAGGTCTTGCACCTCTATCTGGAGCACTTAGACTGCCTGTGGGCAGATAGCTTGCCACCGCAGCGCCGAGAGACTTCCTCAGCAGAGTTCACAACTGTGGCTAACAGTTTGGGTGGTTCTACTAAAAATACATTACACCTGGAGATACTTGATGACTCTTTTCCCAGAGCTGATGAAAATTACTGTTACTTTTTTGAAGGGAATTTTCAGGAAGTGTTAAATGTATCTATAATAAGAGGAGTTGGCTTTAAATGTAATATTCACCACAGCTTTGAACTGTTGGTAAATCCAGTTTGCTTCCTACAATATCCCCACATTTCTTTATGGAAATAACTTCACACAGTTGGAATCTGTGAGAAGGAAGGTGATATGGGTCATAAAATTATACCAGATTTTAATTTCTACTGTATGAAATTCAAAGCGTGCAGGATCTCAAACAGCAGCTACCAAGTTAGATTGTTTTCTTAATATAGACTCTCAAACCCTTTTATGATTAAATGCTGACTTTTCCTACATGAAAGCACAAAAGGTTGATGCTGTGTGGGAAGTTCAAGGTACCCAGATTACAGGGTGTAAAAATAAGGATAAAAAGGATTTTTTTTCCATTTTTGAGTCCTTTCAAAATGTTGGAAAAATGTTCCAGACCATTTTAAAACCAGTGTTTTTGAAATGTCGTTAGCATTTACAAAAATTTAATACAAAAATTATGGGATAAAACCTTCATTTTCACTGGTGTTAAAGAAAATTTTAAACCAAGAACTAATTATCACAAACCCACAAACTCAAATTTGTATTTAAAAATTATTAAAAAATACTTCAGTTTGCTCCAGTATACCTTTAAAGCATTTTAATATTCCGAAACGAACATTTTGGTAAAAATAATGCAACTTTACAAAATGTTTGAATTTTACTGACACAAGTTTGTAAGAATTTCACACAGTTGTCTGTGGTAGGGACAGGCACTTGTTCTGTGAAGGGCAAGGGATTTTCTAGGACCAGAAGACTGCAGTAAAAGTAGGAAATAGAGACAGGAAAGAAAAAACCTCTACTGCACAAGTCAGAAAATCCAGGAAAATGGAAATGCCAAGAAGATAGACTTGGGGCATTGACCACCTCCCTAGGAAGCCTGTTCCAAAGTCTGGCCACCCTCTCAGTAAAGAAATGCTTCCAGTGTCCAGTCTGAAACTCTCCATGTGCAGCTTTGAACCATTCTCATGCGCTCTGTGGCTGGGTACAGGGAGAAGGGATCCACACCCCGCTCTTCACTTCCCCTCCTCAGGAAGCTGGAGGGAGCCGTGGGGTCACCCCTCAGCCTCCTTTTATCCTCCAAAGTAGACAAACCCAAAGTCTCAACTGCTCCTCACACCAGCTTGACTGACCTCCTCTGGACTCATTCAAGGACCTTCAAATCCTTCTTAAATTATGGGGCCCAAAACTCCAGAGAGTATTCAAGGTTTCTATGTCTATGACTTTTGGAGTTTTTTCCTACTTAATGTGTAGATAATATAAAGGAGTAAAGGAGTGAATTTTTAATAAACTGGGAACTTAGTATAGTCTTACAACAAATGAAATATCAAGGTAAGCTTTAAATGAAAGGACATTTTAGAAAGCAGTAGGGGGGTTTTGTTGAGTTTCAGTGAACTTGTTCTTGATGCCTAAGCAAATATCACACGGCAATATTAGCATAACCAAGAAGGGTATTATTTGGATCAAAATATAGATATATATGCCAAACAAAATGATTCAAAGAAAGCTGCTTTGGGTGATATCAGGGTAATGATGTTGCAAAACATTTTTCCTGACTGGTAACCTTATCTTTCACACCCTTTGCAAGATAGCTAAGATGCCATATTAAGAGAGTTTCAAAATAAATAATTTCTTCTACTTCCTGAAGTGAAGGGCTTTTCATCAGAGCATAAATTCAGTATAAAAAAATTAAAAAATTCTTTGCAATTTTCCTGCAAAATTAAACACTGCTATCTGAACCATTGAGAGAAATATATTTACATATTTCAGGCTAAAGATCTTTTGTAAATGTTTAGTTACCACATTCAAACCTTTCAACACTTCCCCCGAAATCACATTATTCTTATGAAGATACAACAAGAAGTCAAAGAATAAAATGTAAAAAGCTCCACTTCAGTAATATGAAGGTTGTGAAAAGAGCTGACAGCATCCAGGAAGCTCAAAGTTAGAGCTGACAGCCTGTCCTTAACTCATGCTGTGTGAAAAAAAGCAAATTTCACTAATGCATATTAGCTGAGCCCAAAGTTTGAACCCCTTAGCCCATCCCTCCCTCTCTATTTGAGTTATGGGAGCTGTTGTTTTGAGGTCTGATTTTCAAACTTGGCTTCATTGTTGCTGTTAGAAGGCACATGTGGCACTTACACACAACACAAATTTCTGCTCCAAAGCTCTGCTTTGTCCAGGCACGTGCCAGTGCAGCAGCCAGGAGGAGAGATGTTAGTTATGAACATCAATGTGTTTCTGCAGGCTTTGGAGACTTCACTAAAGGCCCAACAGCTTGCTGTACACCTCTTCAGAAAACATTTGTTTGACACACTTCCTACCTTTTACTCTTGCTATGGTTTATTGGCCTTGTAAGCATTTCTAACTTGTGATGCTCAATAAGGATAAATTTAACAAGTGCACCACATATGTTTACAACCTCTGTGGAGAGCAGAGATGATCCATCTGTGAAATCTGTTCCTTTCTAGGAGCTGGTTGACACCTGGGACAGAGAACTCTTCCTACACTGGCTCCATTCCTACAGTCAGCTCTTATGACTCTGGTTGGAGGAAATAACTGGATTTCAAGGTGCTATGTAGCCAGCACAAAGGAAGCAGGACAGACTTCCACTCATGACTTAGGAATTTTAAGAGTAGAAACATGTTCCTTGAAAACTAAGTAGAACAGTTTTCACTAGTCCATAGCCTAAGAAATCTCTCTTGCCCTTCCCAATGTACCACCAAGAATAATTTCAGCTAAAAAGAAACACTTTCTCAAATTGTTTAAGTCCTGCTATACCTTTTAAAAATAGACCTTAGGACTACACAAGACAGACAAAAGTCAGTGTGTATTTTGTTGAATTTCTTTTTTTCAGAAATAACATTCAAAAATTCAGTAATCCATAAATCTGAAGGATTCCACATACTTCAGTGTAAGTAAGGTGTCTGCAGGGTTCTGATGATTACTTTCTCTGAATGCTCCTTTTCTTCAGTATTGCTCCCAAGTTACTGTGCACTGGTGTTGCTGTGCACTTGTATTGCAGATTAATCTGGGCAGTTTCCATAAGACTGAGCCTTGGCAATGATCACTGGTTCTTGTGGGATAACACTTCAGTGACCCCCATTTGTGAAACCTTCCTGCCCATTCCTGACAATGTCTCCTTGATAAACCTGACCTCAGACCACCAGTGGAAGGTGCTTGTAGCAGAATAATAGCAACAATAATAACAACAACATTTAAAAAAAAAAAAAAAAACAACCAACCAGCCCCCAGACTAGAGAAGGTACTTAAAAAAATTAGAACATCTGAGATAAAAAGGTGTAGAGAACATGACAGTCTGTCAGTAGAAGTCTGAGCTGATAAAGCCAGCAGTTTGTTGAAATGTAACGGCCTTCTACTAAAATGCTATGAGAGTAACAAGGCACCCATGCAAGGAAAAAAAAAAAAAAAAAAAAAGCTGAATGAACATTTTAATTAACTCATGTGCAATTTTAATTAAAAACATAATGTGTCAGGAAAATGAATAATGCCTTGGGGCAATAAAATAGCTAGATTTTCTGTTCAGTCTTCTGCTTCATATCTTTTATGGAAGAAGGATATTATTGTTAAAATGAAAAAAACACTCCTTCCAGCCTCCTGCCCCCTTCTCCACATATATCTAACAAGAACACTTACTGTAACAAAACCCAAAGGTGTGGACAAAAGGAACAGGATTAAATCAGAGCATGGTACAAGATATTCTGTGCTGCCATCATGTTGGTTGTGTCACTCTTCTGGCTTTTAACAGAAAACTTTGACCTTCAATTTCAAAGTCAATGTTTTAGTCTTAATAAAATATGCTCAGAAAATGTGGATGCCCATTTTTTTGTGTGTGAAAAATTGAAATATTTGAATATTATGAGGCCTTGATGACAAAGTGGTAGTCTCCATCCTTTACAGATGAAGCCATTTTAAGCCAATGGGATTCTATAACCCTAGTATACCAGTAATCACATGACTTTTTTAAATGTGAAGAAATAAGAAATATTCCTTTCAAATATTAGAAAGGAAAAGAAATAAAATAAATCACAGGTGAAAAAAGTTGAGGAAAGTTAACTTTCCCCAAACAGAAAATGTATAATGTCCAAATCTATTTACTTCTTTTCTTTGCCCAGATACCACTCACTGAAAGAGATTTGAAATTCTAGCAGCTATAGCATAGCCTGGGGCAAAGGCAGGGTCACAAGCACCATAATGTAACACATTTTAAAGGCTGTCAGAGATGTTTCTTCAGTCTCTATGTCCTCAGCAGTTCCAGAGACACTGGTTTGCTGCAGGGACTTGCTACCTGGTCATACCTTTTCTGTGGCTCACATCATTTTGACCGTAAATCACATCTAAACTGTGAGAAGGCTGTTTGTCTTAATGTGCTCTGAAAGCATATGAAGCTTTGTGTGCAAAAAGTGCTGGGCCACATCCAGTCTGCAGCACATTTTGCACAACTCTGGTCTCACAGGCTTCCATGGGAAATCCTGGCACACAGGATCTCCTCTAACCCCACTCACCTCCCATCCCCCCACCCTCTGTGTATGCTCAAGACCCTCACAGGAAAGAATTTTTTCCTAATATCAAATATAAACCTACCCTTTAAACTCTGCCAGTTTAAAGCCATTTCCTCTTGTACTATCACTGCATGTTCTTGAAAAATGCCCCTCTCCAGTTGTCTCATAGATCCTTAAGGTACTGGAAGGTACTAGAAGATCTCCCCAGAGCCTCTTCTCCAGGCTAAACTGGAGCTGAGCTCTTCTCCAAGCCTCCCTGTCTTCATAAGAAAGGTGTTCCATCCTTCTGATCATCTTCATGGCCCTTCTCTGAACTTGCTCCAACAGGTCCACATCCTTCTTGTGTTTGCTGCTCCAGAGCCGGACAGAGTGCTCCAACTGCAGCCTTGCAAAAGCAGAATAGAGGAGGTGAATCATCTCCCTCGATGTGCTGGTCATGTGCAGGTGGTTTTAGGTGTGTTTTAATTCTCATTTTCCTGCTTTGATTTTGATTCATAATTAGTTCCATTATTTTCCCCAAGTCATTTACCCATGACAGTAAACAGTGAGTGATCACTCCCTGCCTTTACCTCCACTCGTGGGCCTTTTGTTATATTTTCACTCACTGGTCCAGCTGAAGAGGGGAGAGATAGAACACCTTTGGTGGCTATTTAATTCTGGCATCCAGCCAGAGTTAAACCACCAGATCATGCTTCTTTTGATGCAGTCTGGGAATGTTCAAGGACAAACAGATGCAGCTTGTTCCCTCCCCAGGGCAGGGGGTGGTGGGAGGCTCATCTGAACGTGGTGCCCACCCAGCAGAAGCACCTCTGCCTCTGGGGCTGCAGTGGTGTCAGCTGCACCCTCAAGCATCACCACATCACAGCTCACAAGCCAAACTCAAGAGAGATGAGCCAAGCTTTAGTTTTCAGTCATCCAGAAAATAGTGGCAGGCTTGCTGCAGAAGCACGCAGGAATTAGAAATGTAACGAACAGGAGGTAAAAATCAGCCTCCAAACAGGAGCCTCTGCCTGTGAGGTCACTGCATTTAGAGTGTGTATGTGTCTATATTTGCATAAATCACTGAAATTTCTGGGTGCAATGTTATAATGTTTTCTGGAGCCTGAGGGAAATACCTAAACTGATTTTAACTGTACAAAGCATTCCTTTTCAAGAATGCTTTTTTAATACCTTCTCAGACCTGTTACTTGTCTTTTCCCCTTTTTGTTTCCCACCAAATTTTTGGCTTTAGCACAGCTAATAAATAAACAATATAATTTCAGGTTGCATGCACTATTGCTGAACAATAAAAGCATTTTAACAATATGCCTGCCATTTATGTTTGCTTCTCATAAATAAGCTTGCTTTTGTCATGGAGTGCCCACCATAAGAGTTAATTTATGCACATTCTGGATAATATTCAAGTTTAATTTTCTTTTTTCCCTTTCTTTTTCCCCTAATCATTCATTTGATTCTAAGACTGCCATTCACTGAAGGAATAAGTAAAACAGCATTTGATTTAGGAGAGCAATCACAGTTCAT
Source organism: Sylvia atricapilla (assembly GCF_009819655.1). Taxonomy (NCBI): domain Eukaryota; kingdom Metazoa; phylum Chordata; class Aves; order Passeriformes; family Sylviidae; genus Sylvia; species Sylvia atricapilla. Next base: position 117,779,236 of record NC_089140.1, on the reverse strand, counting down.
GTTTCAAATCCTGAATATTCACAATAAGCTGAGACAAATTATTACAGAATTATTCATCAAATTGCTTTGAATAGCAAATAAATGTTGTGGAATTGCAGTCTGAATGCAGACTTTCACAAAAAAGCAAATACAGTAAAATGATTTAAATAAGTTCTTCAGTGCTAACTAAGGCTTAGATTGATATACTCTTGGATCCTATAAGCAGCAAGTTCCTTTGTAATTTATCCCATTGGTTTTGAGGGGATGATGAGTACTGGTTTAATTTGCAATATAAAAATTTTGCCATGAAAATGCCCAACAATGGAAAAGTAAAATATTTTGGCAGCTTGATGCAGTATTTTTGTTTCTGGCCATATCCTAGAAGAAAGATGTGTTTTCTCTCATGAGCCATAAAGCAAATTTTTTTCCTTGTGTCTTGAATGTTTATAGACTTACACCAAGTGCTAAGGAGCTGGAGTTTGACCACTTAATATTGAATTCTTCTGTGGACTTGGCCAGTCTTAGAGGACTGTGAAAACCACGTCCTTAGTGAGCTGTGAATACCTGGTCCATGTATATGAGACATGCTACCTCTGATAACAGCAGCTACAAGGATTTTCACAGCCTGAACTAAGCAGGCAGGGACTGAGCAGAGGCTCCAGAAGGCTAATTCCAGATATTGGCTGACAGTTATTTTCTCTAAATTCTTACTCAAATCACTTTGGTTAAAAACAATTAAAACCATGTATTTGTATTTTGCTTAGTAAGGATTTATTTTGCATCAAAACTGGAGCCAAAATTCAGTTGGTCACATTTGTTTTGGTAGAAGTCCACATGGGGACACTGCTGCAATACATCTGCCTGCTTTTGAGACAGATCAGGATTGAAGTGTTATAAAAGTACAGCTAGTTGCAAAATCAGAGCTTTTCAGCCACCTCATAAAAAGGTAAAGGTATTTACAATTAGTCTGCAGCATGATGAAACACAGTGGTCTGCCAGGTTCCAGCAGCAAGCTCTGTCCATCCCTTTTCAATTTCCCTGTATGGCAAATATACATTGTCAAAAAAACCAAAACCAAAACAAAAACAAAACAAAACAAAACACCAAACAAAAACAAAACAACAAAACAAAACAAACAAACAAACAAAAAAACCACCAACAAAACTTTTCAAAAACTCAGAGGGAGGAGGTTGGCATCGATCACTAATGCTCTCTGCTGCAGATGCAAAGATAATTAATGTAATCTAGCACATCTTGAGGAAAACTAATGTGCATACAGATATAAACAACAATTCCAATCTTTTAAGGAGTGCGAAGCTGGTGCTTATTAAAACAGTTCATAATGATTCCTATTTCAAATTCTGCATGAGAACGTGCTGTAATGAGAAATTTAAAATTTTATAATTAGACATGATTTTATAAAACACACAGATAATTAAAATAGTGAGGATTACAAAGAGAAGGATGAGAAGACACTGTAAAACAGACAGAAAAGAAGAAAAAGGGTGTAAATAAGGAAAAAAACCACAAAGCATCACTGATGTATGAAATTTATCCTGCAAAATTTGTAGTGTACTGCAGGTTTTGGTTTCACAGTGCAAAAAGCTACTATCAAAGATTTTTATAAGGTTATGCTAGTATAGGTAGATTCATACTGACAATTTTATTTGATTAAAGGATGCTTACTAAGCCTTGGAGTTTATTTTTGTAAATTTTAGCACTTCAGAACAGGAAATTGAGCTCTATAGACCATTGCTGTTAAAACTGATCAAAACACATAGATAATAGTTCCTAGCTGTAGAGCCATTGCAGAGCTATTTACCCTGATTTGTATTCAGTGTGAGATTAGAACAAATTTAAAACATTTTCTATATAATTTTAAGAAGCAGGGTGATGTTGTTCTGCTAAGAGACAGAAAGGAGCAAGAAGTTGACACTACAGTGAGAAATTCTTTCTCTTCCACCATCCAGTGGGGGTGCCAGGTGGGATGCTGAAGGCTTGTTTATGCCCCAGCAATGCACAGAAACTACTCTCCAGAACAGTCTGTTTGAGGATGAAGGTGACAGAAGATGACTAACCCTTGTTAGCAGGATACATTTGCACCCCAAGAGAACAGCGGTCCTATCTCCTTATTTTTCAGGCATTTAGGAAGATGAGTTAATTTTGCCTTTGTAGAGTTAACAGAGACACTTTTTCAAGGCTTGGGAATGAAGCTTTAGCTGGGACACTCATTTTGTTTTGTGTTGTCACTGAACCAGCTGATTTTCCACAACGGTTTAAGCAACATCCAGATTGTAGCCGGGGCTGCCACACACTAGATAGATACTGAGCAAGTGCCTCTCCAGAGCTGCTGCATTTCCAAATGCTCCATACCAGTGGGAGAAATTCGAGGAAGTGCATATGTTGCTTCTAGCTTCCACAATATTTTGGGTGTGACTGACTAGACTCATATGTTCCCATATTTCACCAGCAGATAAGTATTGGACTCAGAAACAATTCCACCCTATCAATATGAAAGTGATGTGTGAAGCCAAGAATGTTATTACTTAAGATCTTGCCAACTACCCTTGATCAATAGATGAAGGTCAACTCACTCAAACACATAAAACTATTTCTGATCAACCAGTTCTAGCTGCATAGCTGGGAAATTGTTTATTATTTAGGAGCTAATCTACATATATAAAAGTGCAATGTTCCTTTTACTGATAAATAAATATCCATCAGTGTTGCAAGTGATAATGTTTATTTTGTAAAGATTTATCATCTTGACTAAATCTATGAGTGATAGCAACCAGAAAGCATTCAGAACTTGTCCCAAAGTGAACTTGCTGAGTAAAGAGATCTTAGTATGATGTTCAGATGCACTTGTTCAGCAAAAAAACTCCTGATATGTTGTAGCAGATAAAATCTATATTTCTTCTTCCTCTTGCAAATAAAGATAAAAAAGCCTACTTTGAAAGAAAAGTCTGAATTTTGGCTAAAAAACCACAATAATAGCTAAACTAGAACCTTTTTGAAAGAAAGTAAAATTTTATGGAGGAAAAGATTGTTTCCTTTTTCATACTATAGCAGAGAAGAAATAGAGACATTTGACATTAAAATAGTTTCACTTTTGACAAGGATGTAGAATTTCATGAAGTAGTCTGCAGCAATATTCTCCTCTATCTGCAAGCTCGTACTGACTTGCCATTGTCTTTTCTCTCTTCTTTCCTCATCTGTACACTGAAAGGATGTCTCTGGCTTCTGGCAATCTTATCTTAAGCTACAACAAGAATACGGTTCCTGTAAGGATCTGGTACTGCTGCTGGTTAAAGTGTAAGCAGTGGCAAAGACCACAGGTTTTTACATGTGCAGTTCAAAGGATTGTGATGTTCAAAGGGTTATCTCCCTTTCAGTGGTCAGATCTTTCAGATTGTCTTATTTGTGTGTGTGACCTCACTGAGCTCCAGCACAGAGTGCAGAAGTACCATCAGCTTCTGCTCCAGATCATATCAGGGATGCTTTCTCATGTCATCTGTCTTCCTCAGAGAAGAAAAGTAAAGTTCCAAAAAAAAAAAAAAAAAAAAAAAAAAGGCTCATCAGCTCTGCTTCTCCACCGGGTTCTGTAAGTGCTGCAGCAGAGAAGATGGACATGTTCATGCCATGGTCCTGTTAGAGTTGGTTTTGTGTCTTCACACTTCATCAGGTCAATCACATGTGAATGCTGGTGAACAGTGAGGATTGCTCACTCCTCAGGGTTGGAGGTAGAATTAGTTTGAACCAAAGTGGCTCCATACAGACAACAAAGAATGACTTTTAGCAAATAATCAATGTCCCATTTTTTTCTGACAGTTTGGTAATGAGGGAGCTTTGGCTTCGAAGGCACAGAGCTGGAAATAGCATTATGCACATTTTTGATACACGATTTTGATCAAAACTCAGATAAGAAAATTGTTCCTTTACATAACCTTCATGACCTTCAGGCTTGTCAAAATTGTCAGAATTTATGGATATTGAAATTTTCTGAGGCACTGAGGTAAGGTGATACTTGCCTTGGCTCAGCAGGCCTTATTATGAAATAACTTGAGGTGTGGAGGGGTGGTCCAACAATGCCATAGTTATTCTGTCATAACAGGTGGATTCTCATGTTTGATTTCTTTATTAAGAGTCTTTCCGCCTAAATGGGGTGGAACAAACTTGTGTATTGTGTATCTAATTCCACTTCTTGTTGCTGAGCTGTATCTACAATGACCTTTTTGCAATCCAGGCCAGGTTTCAGTGGCTTGCTATACCAACGTGCTTTGGTCTAAAAGCAGAGACCACCCTGAGAACCATAGTTATATGCTCTCCAGCTCTCAAAATAAACATTAGAGGCTTTGATCCCTAGAACTCAGAGATGCCTCACTTGAACAGGTGCCATCCAGCTTGACTTCTATGTACAGATGTGCAGGGCTGACAACGAAAAAATCCTCTCTTTATCAAGAGATGTGAAATAGTTCTAATATCCAGTTGATATTAGCAGCTGCTCAGGGATTTTTTGACTAATGGACCAAGGAAACAAACTACCTAAGATAGAAAATGGAAGTTAGAAAAGGCAACCAAAGATGTGTGATAAACTGCAGTTCTTATAATTTTATGGTTTATTATATTAAGCAGCGTGTGTTTATGTGGGGAAGAGCACAAAAATATCATCTCTCCACAAAGCACTGTTCTGCAATACTTGAGAACTTCATCAGGGCCACTGAGACCTAAATAAACCCCAAGATGCAACCAGCTCATTTGTGGCTTGCATTTTGATGTTACAGTAGCACGTGCTTTTGATGGCTTTATTTTATTAAACAAAGGTGAGTGAAATCTTGTTTCTTCTCATCCAAATGCCAAAGATTCATGAATTAAGCTTTGTTCAAAGTGAACAATGATTTCAAAATTGTTTTTCTCCTTAGTGAACATCTGATCTGTTTATGTCAAAATGCATTCTTAAGATGTCTCTTCCTGCTTTTTCCCCAGAAGATAGTTCAAATTGGAGTAAGCTTTGAAAGGTTTTCACACTATAGATGGGCTTTTGGGACCTTTAGAAGGTAAGTCCTGATTATTGAATATCCTTGAAGAATGTGTCAGCTCCACGTGGAGAAGAAGAAGGAAAAATTAGCAAAAATCCACTGATGGAAATAATTTTTAAGTAGAAAGACTGGCAAGGATTATCTAAGAAAGAAAAATATTGAGTCTTAGACATTGAAAGTCATAATTTCACACTTTAAGCAAAAAAGGCCTCTGTTTTTTAGCAGAACAGAGAAGCTGGCTTTCACCACTGCTCTAGTCCCCAGCTACAGAGGTGTGAAATGTTTACTTAGAAAGTGCAATTTTTCACAAATGACAATGTAAAAACATTCATACCTATGGGAAAACCCCATTTCCATACATGTGTGAATGTATCTGAACATAATGAATTCTCTCCACTGGGTCTGCTGCAGGAAGAAATATTTCCTGGACCGACCTCTTTCTTTGTATCTCACTGGGGACTTTGTCTCCATGGGTGAATTCTGATGAGATTCTTTGTTGCTTCTGCTTCCATCAGGACCTCCTGATCTTGTGTGCCATCCCACCACAGTGCAGCCCTTCTCCTTCCCAGTTCCATCTACCCTGGAGCCATGACGACTTTCTCCATCCCTAATTCAAAAAAGTTCTAAGGGCAGGCAAAAAATTTATAAAAGGTAGAAACTGGTTCAAATCTTGGTAAAACCAAAGTCCTAGTCATCTGTTTGTTTGAGACCTTTGGAGAGTAATGACAAGCCAACTGGCCTTGGATTATCCCTTCAGAGCCACATTTCACCTGATAATTGAGTTAAACAACTAGTTATTCCTGTAGCCAGAATGCATGAACAGGATGATAAGGGAAGACTGATTTATGATCACTTGGTATCTGAAAGGTGTAGCATTCTATTTAACAAATAGTATTCCTCTAGATTAGAAAACATCATAAACACATTGGAAAGCCTTCAGCCCAGACCCATCCACCACATGTATTTTTTTAACATTTTAATTTAGCTATCTGTTTTGGATTACATAAATAAAAAAAATGAATTCAGTATTTTCTTACTAAAATAAATCAATTCTGCTACATTGGAATTACCGATTAGATTGAGCATTAGGGAATGTATAAAACTGCATCTTTAACAGACACAACAACATTTCTCAATGAGAATCAAGCAGTTTGCAGTGACCTTCATGTTGATCAGTGGGGGGTCAGTACTGGCATTAAATCATTTTGATTCACAGATGAGATCAACATATTCATATTTGTTTGCCAAATGTGTATTTTAATTTAAGCTTCCTCTGATTGATGCATGTAATTTATGCTGCTTAGAACTAAGGCATCATATTTTTCTTTTTTCCTAACTAACCGGGGGAGACTTTCTTGGAAACAGATAAAGGAAAGAGTCCAGTAATTTGTAGCAATGTGACTACAGCCACACATGTTCTAGAATTAATGTTCTTCATTAGGGTGAGGAGTATCAGCTGTATATATACATCAGGATTTTAATTAACTTGGTCCCCACAACAGGACACATGAGTCAAACTGTTTTTCCTTTATTTTGTATTAGATAAAAAACCCCCAAAACCAACATGATGTAAAGTTAAAACAGGAAAATAAAAAACCAACCCCATGCACATGCAACAATAAGAAACAAAATCTAGGAGTCTTAGTCAAGGTCAAGAATATTTCTATAAGTCAGAGTTAATCCTCAGGAGTAACCTGGCACTGATGGCTCAGAGAGCAGTGCTCTGACTGAGAGATTACCAGTTCTACCTACCCTGTGTAGCCCAGTCTCACACAAAGGTAGTGATTCATTCATAGGATTGTTCAAATCTTTTTAATGCATTTTTGGGATGGACACAATTTTATTTACAACTGACATGTAATTGGATACAAAGACTGCAATTGCCCTGTACTATGACAGATGGGTTGCCTTTTAAGTGAGCCCTCAACACATTGTCCAGGGGCAAATGCATCTTACACTGCAAGTGACTGGTTCACAGTTCCCTTGACCTCTGTGTAACCAGACTGATGACTGAAGTTGCAGCTGTGTTGGACAGGGACACCTTTCACTGACCAGGTTGGTCAAGGCCCCACCCAACCTGGCCTTGAACACTTCTCTGAGGGGCATCCACAACTTCTCTGAGCAACCTGTTTCAAAGCCTCACCACTCTCACAGTAAGGAATTTCTTCATAACAACTAACCTAAATCTATGCCCGTTCAGTTTAAAACTATTACTCTTGGTTTAGTTCTAGGTATGTTTACACAGGTGGGCATTCAAGAGAGGGAAACAATAAACTCACCTACAGTCCCATACAGACCTCCCCAGAGTGCAGACATTGGTGGTTAGAGGAAGTGAAGTCAGGGAGAAGCTCCTGGCTCACTGAATGCAAGGATTTGCTTTTGAGGCTCACTGGTCTCAGATCAGCTCCAGAGAAGGCACTTCCTTCTCTGCAAAGATGATTTTTATCCTTCCAATAGAAATTGCTATTGTACTAGAGGATTCTTGTACCAGGCACTAACATTGAATTAGCTTAATTTACTTAATTTGTGTAAATTGTTGATTGGGAGCCAAGGCAAGGTAAGCTGAAGTGTTGCACCTTTTATGATTTGAAAAAAAGCCCTTGTTTGAACACAAATGTCAGCACCAGTGCGGCTGTGATCCTCACCTCTAAGGAGGATCACATCCCAACAGCGAGACACAGTTTATTTAATTAAAGAGATTCAAAAGACATGGACAAAGTGCTCACGCAGCTAAATCTTTTGGAGTTAACTTTGGTATAATTTTTGCCTTCTGACACAAATTCAAGCTGGAGTCCGGCTTTTGATTACATACCTCCTACCCCATCTATTTTAGATAGCCAAGATACATTCTGAGAGACTCATATCCTAAATTCTTTATAGAATCAACGTAAGAGCTATATTGCTGATAAGGGGTAGATCTAATGCTAAAATTAGGACAGATTCCCATAGGTCTGAACCTCTGGAAAATAGATACATTGCAAAGAAATGTGAGGGATCCTAATGTGCCGACAAAATATCCTAGGGGGCTTGGCAGAGAGTCTTAGACTTAGTGCCTTTACACTCTCCTGTTAACCAGAGTAATAGAAAAGATTATTTTTACCAGTCTGGAAACTCTGGAGCTAGCTGATACTTTCAATCTGTGTATTTCTGATAAGATAAACCACATATTTAGAGGACAACAAATTACATACAATTATGTTTATGTGCTACAATGATTTAGAATATCACTTCAGATTATTAACATTTTTTAAAAAATTAGGCATTTTGCTATTAGGGCACTCATTTTCACTTGATAATAAAAGAAAATATATTTATTTTGGTTTAAACACAAAGTTGTTTGAAGCTTCTCTGAATACACAACACTTCATTTTATTCTAGAGGAATAATGTTACTGTTTTGGTGGTAAGAAGAAATCAAACTGGGTGGTTATGTCTGTTATATAATAAATCAAGATGCTACAGAAGACCTACAGTACATCTAGAAATGTATGCCTGGAAGCAGATCTGGCAGTCAAAATCCAGGTCGCACAGCCCCTTTGTTTATGAAAATCACAGGTCATCAAAAACCTACCCATTATCAAAGCCATTTATCAGCTGATTATTTCCATACCATTATTTCCCCCACCATTCTATCCACCAACAATTTGGAGATATCGACAAATATTTCTAGAAAATAAAAGCTCACGCTGTCTCCGCAGGTTGATCAGATGAGCTCCCTCCTGTACATCGGGAAGCTGACTACTTTCCAACAACTTGATTTCACAAATGGAGAAACAGCATCTGTTTTCCTGCAGCTCCACATATGGCTCTCAGCGTTGCTGCGCGGAGCTGCAGCAGGTAGTCCCCAGGAGCACGGCGCTCCGGAGCCCTGCAGCCCCCCGGGAGCGGCCACCGCCACCCGGCCCACGGGGACACTGCTCCCCCACGCACCTGCAACCCTGGGCTTCATCAGCATATGCAAAACATGCCTCCCAAAGTCAGCCCACGGGGGGAAAACGCTCAAACGTGTATTTAGGACTCCTGTGCTTGTCTATTTGGTGTGGTGATTTCAGTGTATCTACTCCAAGGCGTGATTGCTGAAGGACTTGAGAAAATGTCTAGCTGTCATCAGTGGAGCATGAGGGGACCTGAAATAATTTGCAGACAGAGAGGTGTGTGCATGTGGAGAAAGGAAACAGAGCAGCTATGCTAAAATTGAGATAAAATGCATCTACTTTTTCTGCACGGCACATGAGTATTTTTGGCTCTGTAATATATCCAGCAGGTCTTGATGGCCCATTCAGGAGTTTGAACCTGAAGTCGAATAAAAATATCAAGGTGCACTTTTTTTTCCTTTTTTTTTTTTTTTCCCCTTTTCCTTTTCATAGGCTTTTTGTGCTTGTGAAGGTCAAGGGACTGGCCGCGTCAGAAATTGAATTTCTGAATACATCCACAGTCCAGGTATATTTCAGACAGATGCTCTCATTCTCAGACTGCCCTGCCAATGACCTTAACCCTGATTTGGAAGGACAACTCAATCTACTATAAAGAGGAGAGGTGATTTAGTCTCCAGCCATGCTGACAGAGTCTTGGACCTCTCTGAACACAGTTTGTCATTTGTGCTGAAACATCAAATCATTTGGTAATGTGAACTATCTCCCACCAGTGATTAAACTGAGACTAATTACTACTCTTTCCCTCTAAAATCTGGCTCTGAATAATCCCAGTGATAAAATTTTTCTCTGTGTATTTTCCATCTCCATAACAAAATGTAATGCATAACTATCTATTTAACCATCTATCTATACTGTTGTTTCCAACTACTGAAGGCCAGACACAAGAAAAGACAAGATAATTTTCTGTGGCCATTGCTGGAGACTGCAATATATCAGGTTAGAGCTTAACAAAAATCTGATTTGTTCAAAACTGTCATTCCTTTCTTCAAAGCATTTATCTGCATCTCCAAACCCACCAACTGATCCCCAAAATCTGAAAAGCAATTTGGGTCAAATATAACTTCGTTAAATAACTGTAAACCCTCTGGTGAGGTGCCATCTCAGCTCATGGCATAAGCACATCATGGTCCAGGAGAAATGCTGACACATGGCTGCAACAAGGAATCTTTTAATGAAAATAGCACAAACTCAGAAACCAGATGCACTCCACCTTTGGGGCAGGAGGAAGTAAATAAAGCCCATGGTTATAGTCTCCCCGGGAAAAGGACTGCCAGCAGCACCTCAGGAATGACCTTAGACAGACAGGGCCAGCAGGTGGGTCTGGAGAAGGTGAAGGCAGTCAAGCAAGAGATTAAGAAAGAGTGACTATAAAGAGAAAGTAAAAAGAAAAGGGAAGACAGAAGGGAAGAAAAAAAAAAAAAAAAAAAAAAAAGGAAAACAGAGGAATTAATTAAAGCCAGATAGATATGGGGGAAGAATAGTGTCAAATGTGCTATTTGGAAAATCAGACAGCTCCTCTGATCTCTTACATCAGCTGAAGGAAAACAAAGTTCTATATGATTTTGTTTGATGCAGGGAAAAGAAACATCCCTGGCTACAGCATCATTCCACTCTCCTGTGTCAGGAAAGAGCTGCTAGTGTTTAACCAGTCAAGGTAGACATCAGACTATGAGGGACACAGAGAAAGAGAAATGCCAGTTAGGCTGCTGTTTTGCAGGATGGTGAAACTCTTAATTTTTAGTAAGGTAGGGAGCTCAGAGAAAGTAGATCTCACCATGGTTCCAGGGCAAAAAGACAGCTGTGTTGCTTTTCTTGACTTCTTGTGGCTTTAATCTTGACCTAACTTAGTTAAATTTGTGTTGTGAGGCAAATGCTCTCTGCATTCTCTGCAGAAATGGAGCAGGTGACGGGGTCCACTGTTCCCTGAACTCAGAGGAAAAGACAAGTTCAGGTTTTAGGGGGTCACACTCTCTTGTATCTAGGAGGTGGCAGAGTTTTCCTGTAAGTATGTAGATGTCTGGTACCTCACTTGGAAAAATACCAGGACCTACACTGAAAGTGGAAGGCCAGGAGGAAAGCAGAGTCCTGTGTGTTCTGTGCTGCCACAGGCACTGTGGCAAGCAAGCCATGGGTGTCTGCTTCACATGGCTGCTGAATCTCTTCTAATGAACTGAAATACTGACACATGGAAAATGGTTGGAGCCATTTAATAGTTACCTTCAGCACTTGGAGAGTCAATGCACTGTACAGTAAGTACAAAAGTCCAGTGCTTTCCAGAAAATTTGCAGAATAGCACTGCAGAAATGATCATTGTAGTGCTGCCCTCTAAGTGCCAAATTTTCTGTTTATTTAAAGACCTCTGTTGTGAACATATTATTAAAGATATGTTTTTATTTGCTTTGTGGTAGAGATGGCAAAGGGAAACCATTATTTCCATCAGGCTAGTTTATCCTCTTCAAAAAGAAAATATCTGGGTCCAGTCAAATATAACAACAGTTTCTAGGAAAAACACCAACATGCAAACAATGTAAAAAGAGGCACTGCAACAATTTTAAAAATCTAATTCCTTTTTCAACACGGAGGTCTGTGTTTTTAGGTTGATTCAGGCTTAAATGTAGCACTCCATTTCAGTTAGTGAAATGCTGTGGATGTATTTGAAAAGACCAAAATTTCTTCCTTAGAGAGCAGTAAATTTTCAAAGTGTTTGCAGCCTGTTCTTTGCAGATGGATGAAAAAAGGAGGGAATCCACCTCAGAAATTATTAGAATACTGTCATAGTATCATTCATCTTGGCAAAAGTTGACTGAGCAGATGATGAAGATCCACTTAACTTGGACTCAATCAAAGGTTTTGCTATTTTCATTTCACAGGCCAGATGTAGCTCATCACCAGTTGGAGCTGATTTCAGAAGAGGTGTTAGAGCTTGCTGGTCCAAGAGACGATCTGATCCAGACATCAAACGGAGCCACGAGAGAAGTGTGTTCTCTCCCCTCCGCTTGCAATTGTCTGCGGTGCCGCCTGCTCAGCCCCATGCCACCGTCCCAGGGCAGGGCTCCTCAGCCTTCCCTCCCCACCCCAATGCACCATCCTGCTGGCAGGCAGCTAAAGAGTGCAGACTTGGTGCCCGCACAAAAGGGAGAAGGAATTGCTAATAAACACAGTCCTGCACTGGGAAAATCAGGAGCCAGCTTCCCGCTGTGTGTTCGCTTGACTCACCCACACCCGTGCACCGAGCAAGGAGGTAGCTATCTCCCCTCCCTTCTCCTTTGCGGCTTTTGAACTTTTTCACTCTTTTTGTGGGGAACACATTCTACCTTATTTGTGCAGCATCTGTTGCCTGGTCTTTCTGACCCCTGCCAGAAACTTTGCTAGTCTAGAATGACTGAAATGTTTTACTGCCATGCCCACAGCATTCAAGATGCAAAAGGTTGATCAACACCCCAGCAGGACGCCAAAAATGTCTGTCCTACCTTTTCTTATGTCCTAAATGAAAGAGTGTGCTCGAAACATTATTTGTGCCTACTCTCTCCCATTTCTATTACTGATTCTAAGCAGAGTTCAATACATTCAACACAAAAGCCCAAGCAGTGATAAAAAGATAATGTCAATTATCATGCTATTCATGCAGTAGAGCTTTTTTTTTTTTTTTTTGTGTCATTGTGATTCACCATTATACAGAGGGTCCACCTGAGACGCTGTGAACTTCAGAACCTAAGTAGAATTTCTCTTGGGTTTATGGTTTTCCTGATGCTTCACACAAGGTGACTTTCATCTCTCCCACAGATTTTCTGTGAGTGGGTCATGGGAGTCTCCGACTTGTTTATAAAGCATTTATGAAATGTTTATAAAAAGCAACTTAAAGCCTATCTGATAATGGTTCTACTATTTTCAGTCTTTGACTGGATAATCTTAAAAAGGCTCTAACCAGCAAAGCTGGAAAACTTCATTAGGATGTTGCAATCAACACTGTTGAAACAGTTGTTTGGCTTCTCCACCATATTTCCAGCACAGATTTATGCTGGAGTCAGAAACTGGAGTCCAGCTGCAGACTTAACAAAGTCAAAACTTTGCCTGATTATGAAAACAGACTTTATAATGCTTTTTTACAATGTTCTGTTCCAATAAAGACTAAAATCCACCTACTCCACATGTGTGAACGGTTGAACCAATTGGAATTCCCACTGCAACAATATATTATAGAATATTAGAGTAGCAAGTATATGTATCAATGTTAGAAAAGATGGGCTGTCAGTTTTGTGCTTCTCCTTTCACATTTCTTCATTTTCTTCCTTATCATCATGTCAATTACAGCAACCAAAAAAAATTTGAAAAACCAAAAAAAACCCGCAAAGCCACCATTGCCCCAGCAATAACAATTTGGAACATTTTCATAAATGTTCTTTTCAAGACATGCCCCACTCAATGAAATAGATGCCTGAAATCATGCATACTTCAATGTATTTCCTTTTCACATTCCTTCTGGACGTGTATTTATATGCCAACTCGTCTTCATAAATTTCAGACTGGCCTTATAATAGCACAAATTAATGATGCCACTAGAAAAGAACTCAGCTGCTTTCAAAGGAGCAATAATCATGTCAGAGGTGCAGTTGGCATGAAGATGATTGAGTTGCACCTCTTCTCTGAGATATTTTCAGGGATGAATCATCCCTTACATAACATATAGCAATGGACAAATTTTCCATGTTACTCTGATACCTCATGCTATCACATTTAATTGTGTAACAGTCAGTCACTACTGCATAAATTTGCTTCCTCAATGATTTGTTGTAAGACCATGGTAGATGTGTTTTCAGTAAGCTGATTTGAGATTTCAGGAGACACGTGTCTGACACTGCACTGCATTGCAGGAACTGCAGGACTGTGATACACCTTTCTGGAGACAAACTCTCCTTCTGACTTTTTGATGTGAGCTAATTGGAACTCCTCTCTTGAACATTAACTCCTCCATTGTGAACAATTAAATGTGAAAATTAAAGACAATAAAAAGTCACTTTACTCTAAATAAAAGGTCCTTATTACACACTTTGCCTAACAGACTTTTTTCATATCCTCATATATCAAAATTTTGCTTTACTGCTTGCGACATTCTCCAGGCTATGCCTTGCATCTCTCTTTAAGAGAAGTTTAGATTAATTATTCGTCAAATATTGCAAGCTAAAAACACTCACCAAAAGCCAAATGCTCTTTCTGTACCACAGTGCAGCTACAGCATTGCTGATGTGACACAGACCATTATCAGACTTTCAAGTTGTCTGCTAAAGCATTCTTTGGCTTACTGAATATTTTAATAAGCCAGAGTTCATTTTACACAGTGAATATTTTTACCGAGCTTTTTCATTGTGGACTCTGGTGAAGAATGAAAATACACAGAAGAAGTTTAAATCAATTGTTTTACATTAATTAGCTATTATTCAGGTGGGTTCCATACCTGGAAAGGCCACAAATACTGGCCTTCCTCAGAGAAATATTTTTAATAGGAAACTGTAGAACTGGCACGGTGCATCAGGCTGCTGTTTCACACAGTGCTTCATGGAGTATGGAATACTTATCAAACACCCTCTCTTCAGGGCTGACACATCTCACATCAGATTAGCCTGTGACACTCCAGTATGCCAGGGAGTTGGAAAGTGAGTTTATATCCGCATTGACTTTTACCTTACTGAGGCAAATTCATTCTGTTTAAGTTTGGACATGTAATTGAAGTGACTAAGTTAGCAACCTAGGTGCCCTACAACTTAGGTTGATTGAGTTTTGTGCTGGTGCATTAAGATTCATGCCCTTGAACTATGTCTCTCTTCCTTTCCACTGAGCCTAGCTTACCTCAGTGAGCTGCCAAAAGCTACATGGGATAAATTAAATTAAAATTTGATGACACTCTGAAGAAAAAAAAAAAAATTAAGACCCTGTAACTATTAAAGGAGAACGCCTATTAATGATTGAAATACCAGATCAAATTTCCTCTGGAAAAGAGGAAAGTTGATTGGACTTTTACTAACACTGGTATTTCAAAACCTTCAATGGATACCAAGTTCTTTTTACCAGCGGTGTGGGGATGCACAGATACAGTATCTAACATATTCCACCCTGTAGACACCTCTGTGAGAGATCACAGATATTATCTAGTCCTGCTAGACATCTACTCTGGGATAATGATTTTAACATAAGCCTCCACTGAATGAGTTCTGCGCAGAGTTCAAGAGAGGGCTTATCTAACCCACAGCAATGTTGAAGAAGGGAAAGTCTACAAAACATTAACACAAGATCTTAGCAAACCTAAGTTGTTCAGTGTACATGGGACCATATGTCAAATATTTTGTATATCTCTCTGGATAAGCAGAGAGCATCAAAGGTGAATGCTGGCTACAAAAGACATCTGACAGTAATTCATGTGACATAAAATAAAGTGCAAGCAAGTAAACTGCTTCTTCACTTTTAAGTTGTTTCCAAAGTAATAGGCAATTGCCTAAGCTGGCCATATTCCTTTGGTAGTTTGCCCACAAAAACAGTTTGAGAACAATTACTGCAAATGGTTGGACAATATTTTTCTAAAAACTATTGCTGGAAGAAAAAAAAAATCACACTTCTACAAATGAGCAGAATGACTTTACATTCTCTATTTAAATAACTTGGTATTCATTTTTCTTGCTTTTCCTTCTTTCTGGGTGTCCTTCTAGGGCAATCTGTTCCAGGTTGATGGAATGATCATGTATTTCCACACTTATGTGGATAAAACTAAACTTTTTTTTAAAGCAATAAATTAGAACAGAGTTCCGTATTATTTACTGCAATGCTTTTGCCTCTGTAGTGAAGTAATGAAACTCAGTAACTTTCTATTTTTATGTCTTAGTGGATGTTACTGCGTGCAGAAAACTTCCTAACTTCTAAATATTATGGATTTTCTGGCTTTTAGTGCATTTCTTGACAGTGCAATCAATCTTTCATCCAGTTTTCTTTCCAGAAAGAAATGACAGTTTTTTAAAGAAAAATAAAAGAAAAGGCAACATGATTTAAGGTCCGGATTCACACACAATTTTCTTCGTGATAAGAATGAGGAGAGACACAAAAGCCTGAGTGACAGCTACATTATGAGATGTGTGAAATGCGCTCCTCTTGCTAGACTCTTTCGACCCAACTGTTAACCTCCCATTGCACAGAGATTTAAACTGGTATGTAAACAAACCACGGGCTATTTATTTCATGTATCATCTCTTCTTGGAGAATCTATTTCTTTGCTTTGGAATTTAATTTTGATCTTTATAGCTTGTCAGTTTAACCAGTACATTGAAAGAAATTTGTAATAGCTTGTTTGCATAGATTTACCAAAATTTCAGGTGCTTTATTTCCTTTGTTA
This sequence comes from Sylvia atricapilla, assembly GCF_009819655.1. Classification (NCBI taxonomy): domain Eukaryota; kingdom Metazoa; phylum Chordata; class Aves; order Passeriformes; family Sylviidae; genus Sylvia; species Sylvia atricapilla. The sequence continues at coordinate 117,762,909 of NC_089140.1, read as the reverse complement.
ACAAATATTTTCATGCTAAATCCAAATACACAGCACCGTGCCAGATGCTAAGAAGAAAATGAACTCTGTCCTGGACAAAATCAGAACATTCAATACAAAGAAAAAAACATAATGCTCCTTGGCAATCCAAACTCCACATGGCCTGCAAGACATTGGAAATCTGCACAAACTGGGATTCAGGATCTGATACAAAGGGCCCAGTGTTTATAATATTAATCAAGTTTTGAACACTCCAAGCTTATTTTAGGGTCTTAAACTAGAATGTGGTCCTTTGGCAACCTATCAGCTACATTTATTTAAGCAAAAGTGTATATAAAATTGTTATCCAAAAATTGGAAAGAATTGCTTCTTCTTCTCTTTCCAAAGAAAAATTGCATTGAATCTATAATGTGAGCCTTATTCAAATGAGCTGGTTTTATTTCCATGGAGAAATAAAGGTTTTTATGAATATTTGTCACATAGTAGGTATTTGCCACACTATGGTGGATTGACTTTGGCTGAAGATCAGGTGCTCACCAAGCTGCTCTATGGTTCTGCTCCTCGGCTGGACGAAAGTAGGGAGAAAATAATATGGGAGGTTTGTGGGTCAAGATAAGGACAGGGAGATTGCTCAGCAATTACCATCATAGGCAAAACAGACTTGACTTTGGGAAAAATTAATTTAATTTATTACCATTCAAATCAGAGTTGGGTTATGAGAAATCAAAACTAAATCTTCAAGCACCTTCCTTCCACTCCTCTCTTACCAGGCTTAACTTCACTCCTGATTTCTCTACCTCCTCCCACTCAGCCACACAGGGGGATGGGGAATGGCAGCTGCAGTTAGTTTATCACACTCTGTCTCTGCTCCTTCCTCCTCACTCTGCTCCTGCTCCAGCATGGCACAGCTCCCAGGGAGACAGTCCTCCATGAACTTCAACATCAGCCCTTCCTATGTGTTTCTCACAAACTGCTCCAGTGTGGGTCCTCATGAGGTCACAAGTCCTACCATCAAACCTGCTCCAGCGTGGGCTCCTCTCTCCTCAGAGCCACAGGTGCTGCCAGTACCCTGCTGCAGTGTGGGCTTTGCACGGGGTCACGGCCAACTCTGGGTACATCTGCTGGCTCCATGTGGGCTGCCCTGTGACCCGCAAGTGGATCTCTGCTCCCCGTGTGTTGTGTGGGCACACCTTGCCTCACCATGGGCTGCTCCATGGGCTGCAGGGGAATCTCAGCTCCAGCACCTGGAACACCTCCTGCCTCTCCTCCTTCACTAACCTGGGGGTCTGCAGAGATGTTACTCTCACATAATCCTACTCCTTCCTCTCCAGCTGCTCCTACTCCATGTTTTTTTCTTTTTTCCTTTGCTAAACAAGTTATCCCAGAGGTGCTGCAGGTCCATCTTGGAGCCACCTGGTATAGGCTCCTCTGGACATGAGGGAAGCTTCTCACAGAAACCACCCCAGTAGCCCCCCTGCTACCAAAACTTTGTCATGCAAACCAAATACATCCAAAAATTGTTATGTTATGTAGGGCTTACAGGAGTCAAAAAGCATTCAGTTGTCTGGGTTTTTTTTTAATTGAAGGCTGGAACTCAGATAGTATGGAATTGAGTTTTTTGAATTAGGTTTCTGCTAGAGATGTGACTCTAACAGCTGGGTAGTTAGCTGCTTTTAATCATATTATTCTCACAACTTGTGTCAGCATTGCCTGGAGCCAGAGAAAGCTGCTGAGTATTGTAGAGTTTCTAGTAAACAAAAATCAATGTAAAATGTGAACAAAGCTACACCAATGCAGATTTAGACAAAAGGAAATGGCCAAGGGTAAACTCCTACTTACCCCCTGGTCTGCAAATTAGAGAGGGAAATGGATGCAACATTGCAGTGGGCACCACAGATGGACAGAAGTGGATGTGATTTACAGAAGCAAAGGTAAATGGAGGTGGGGGAAATGTGGTAGCAAGGAAGATGAGGAGGCCAGATCCCAGCTGCTGTGTAACCATGGGCAACTACATGGACTCACAGGGAATTTCAAAGGTGCCAGCACAACAGTCTTTGGGGTCTGCCAAAGAGCCAGATGCTGGTGCAGAGTGAATATTTTAGACTGTTTGCCATACTGTTTTCAGAATTCTACCTGATCATCTTCCCATCTCCTTTGGAAAACCCAGTGGTATGTTAATTATCAACTTCATAGAAGAAAAAATATCCACAGTAAGCTTAATCACTTTACAGAACTTTTGCTGAAATGCAAAACAAAAAAAAAAAGGATCCTGTTAGAGTGTGTTAAAATTCATGGGCAATGTATAATATTCATGGCTTCTTTGATTAAAAATGAAATTCCTTCTTTCTGTAACACCCAGGGATTTTCATTAAAGCAAAATGAAGATCTTAACTGCAGCTACTAAAAGCAGCAGCTGGCGCTGACGCTGGTAGAGCTATACGGCCTGTGACGTGTTCTTTCCCTACTTCTCACCTCTAGTGAGGCAATACATATCTTCCCCATCTTCCTTCCTTCTGAAAACCCTCTGACCACTGGAGAAATATGAGAGCCCTGTAATAAGTCGTGGTTAAGTTGTTCTGATGAGAAGGGTAAACTGAAGGTATAGATTTGCAATTGGTAGATGCCTGTCTGTTGATTAGATATAACTGTGTTTTTATTTCCATTTCTCCTCCAGAGGATATAAAAGCAGTCACCTGTCAACCCAATGCAGCAATGAAATTCAGCAGCCTATTGTCCCAATCACTGCTTTCAATCACTCTAAACGGTCTCCAGAGACAATCATTATTATAGGACATGTTCCTAAGAGTAGATAAATGGAGCTCAACCTGCCAGCCTGCATAGGGAAAGATGGACAGTCTTGGCCAAAAATATGAAAGGGCCTGGAGCTTTATTGACATTTACATCAAAAATAGTTAGCAATGAAAGCAGCTGTTGTGGAGAGCTTTCACCACAACGTGTTTGGAATATGCTGTGAATTGAAATACAGACCTCCTGACAAGCAATTTACCTTCTGTCATTCTCCATGTGCTTGCAGCATTACTGGGTACTTGCTGTGATAGCCCACTTAAAGCTGCACATGTGTACAGTTTGGATGAAAGATTAACTGCAATTTGAGGCAGGAAGTAACGAATTGTGGAGTGTCATTCATAATGGCCGACATTGTCATCTGCAGGGTGACACCACAGCAAGAAGGTGCCTCTGTTGTGATGAGTTTATAGATTCAGATGTCATTCATCCTAATGAAGATCTGCCTACAGTTCTAATAAGCAGAGTGTGAGACAGCTCAGGATTATAAGCATTAATCTGCCTTGTTTGTTGACATTAACATGATGACTAAAATGCCATTATGCAAGAAATTCTTTCGAAAGCTATTAAAAAGGGGCAATCTTAAAAGGAGTATTACAGCCCAGAACAAAATATGTGCCAGGAGTTAATTTGCATGTTTACTTTTTTTATTTTCTACGCTGTATTGATTTTTTTTTTCTCCTCTAAATAACTTAGGCTGCACAAAAGTTTTTGGTATTTCATGAGCATAGTACCACTTGCTGTAGCTGAAATACAACCCACATGCCAGTTTCCCCTAATGCAAAACGTAAATCCATTGACCCCTGGTGCTGATGGCAGATTATGTTAAATACAAATAACAATGCAATAAATATTTAGCTGATATCTTGTGAAGATAACAAACCCAAATCATGCCAAGCACACTTAAAAGGAAGAATTATGATAATATTTAATTTAAATAATTGACCTAATATATGAGTAGATTGGATTTTCTTTACAGGCACAGAAATAAGCCATTTCAAACTGATGTGGTGCTCTCGACTATGGGGGTCAATGGAGAACTGCCAAGGCTGATTTTTCCAAAGACATCAAGGCTCTTACAAGTCATTATCAACTGGAATTGAAATAAATCTGTGTGTAAATCTCTGTTTAAAGAAGGTTAGAAGAAGGATATTAAGGATTTTGATCTTTATCCCTGCTGAAGTGGATGACATACATAAAAATGGATGTATGCCTGTCTTCTCAACTAAGCTGAAATGAAAACTATATTCACTGGCAAAATCCAGACAGCAATCTAGATATGGCATAAGATATTTTCTTTCTAGCTGCACTGAGAGACCCAGGGGACAGGTTTTAAAGGACAATGATGCCGATGGGGGACCCCTTTGCACTTACGGATTTTTTTCTTTACCCCTCGTTCTTAAAACCAACTTGAAAATTCTTAATTTTTAATTTATGCGCAACACATTTCAACAACACTTATATATTTTTGCTGTCTGGATGTGGAACAAATGACACTCAGCAGTAGGAGATTTGGATTGAGGATAGGTTAGTAAAAGATCTTCTAAAAAGGTTAATCGAAGTCTAGTGGCAGCTGTTACCTTTGTAGTATGTCAGTGGAGAGTAAGGAGAAAGATTTATCTTGACATATGTTTGCCCATATATCAATGGATACAGGTGAAGCAATTTAAAAACAAGGAGGATCTGGGAGACATGCTGTGGGCCAAGGAAACTGTGGACTGCATCTTCTCAGTCTTTTGTATCTTTGTGAAAGGGAAAACACTAAATAGTCATATCTACCAGAGTTCAACAAGAGAAGGGTGGAAAGTCAATCCATGTTATGTGTGGGACCACTGGAGGAGGCTGCTTCTAATGAAAGCTGGGGCCTGGGAGCCTTATTGCAATTCTGTGAGTTACTGACTGAAAACTACATACAACAGCATGGATTCTCACTTTCCTTTTGCACAAAGGTTCTTTTTGACTAATGAGTCAGGGTCTTAGAAAGGTCATTTTGTTACACTCATCTAAGCACATCTAAACTGGAAACTACAATTACCTAAGGGTGAATTTATTCCATAGGAAATCCAGCTTCCTTCGGCAGGCAAAAGAACTTTCTGTTTAAGGTGAAGGATAAACTCCCATTTGCGGTTTATACTTTTTGGCCTGCAGGTCAAGTCTAGTATGGCATCTAAAAATGACAGAGACCTTCAGGTAGGAAAGACACTGGACTCCAAATGCAGTAAATGGGATGAGTCAGAAGCCTTGGACAGGGGCTTAAAAGGGACACAGCTCAAAGCAAGGAGCTGAGAGAAGTCATAGTGCAACATTTTAAGCCCAGACAACGAAGGGAACCCCACAGATGGAAATAATTCTAAGCATCAGGTTGCAGAGGTCTCTAATGAAAGCAGGGATCTGGTCTCCTTTCAAACAGTCAAACTAAGCACAGGTTTATTAAATGACAGGATCTGGAGAAAGTGTCACTTCCCTTTTCCCCTGTTTCTGGGGCAGAGTAGAAGCTGGGAAGTGTGAGGCTTTAATCCATCACATTTCCCTCATTTGATGGATCCCTAAACTCTCCCTCTGTTGGATCTTAATATTTCCAAATAATGGGACAGGACTGCTGGGAGATCTTCCTTGAGCTTTTATTCAAATATCAGCTTCAATACCGCGCAAGACAACTGAAAGATGGAAACAGCTCATGTCTCACCAACAGCAGCTGAAATTCTCTGTGTTACAAGGCCTTTTAAAAGTTTTCTAACCAATAGCAAATTGTTAAGAGCTTACAGGCATCTGCATCAACCAGTCATTAAAACTACACGTGTACCTTTTATCGAACAATAGGTGCTTGTTTCATATTTCTTGCTACTCAGGAACTTTTTGTACTCTTCTATAAACAAAGCACAAAGCCTCATTATTAAGTTTTCTCTTATCTTGCTTAACATATTTTTCTACTTGCCAAGGCCTAATTCTACACAGCACAAAAACACAGTCTTACTCTTCTGTGTCCTTATTCTTTGTATTCTTTTAACTTTAGGCCTACATCTGCACTGCTCTGAGAGTTTTCTACTTTTTCTATTTACCACACCGCTCTTGATTGGTCAGGATTTTTGATGTCCAGTCCCACTGTGCATGCCTGGGCTTTTTCTTAGCAGGTGAGAACACCATTTCAAATAAAAGGGCTGTGCTGAGCTGCCAGGCACGAAGCTCCCTTGTGCCAGGGACTAGCAGGAGGGCAGTGGGGAGAGCCTAGGGAGGAGACAGGGGGCTGGGCCCTTTCTGCCCCTCAAAGTCTACATGTGCTACACACCAAAGAGTCTGAAACCCAGGACTGCACTCACACAGAGGCATCCAGTACTGCTCCTTGTAGTCTCCATCTCTATGTAGTGTTAGTCCCCTGGCAGCACTGCCAGGCAGTCCCCACTGGCTGTTTCAGCAGGGTGGGACTTCTGGCTCAGCCAGCATAACTCCCTGACATATTTCTGACTAGAGATATGCTCAGTCCCGAGGGGAACATACCTCGGAGAGCAGCTGCTTGCTGCTCATCCTACCCCCCTGCACCAGCTGCACATCTCCAGAGCACCAGATGCACACAGGAGCTCTCATGGTGTCTATGCAGTGATCTGAACATTTTCAGTACTGAACCATTTTCCTGTCCTATTTGAACAGGATTACTATTCGTTTCTTAAGCCTGTGTCAGGCTGACAAGGACACCCTACATCTTCAATTCCAAGTCCCCCCGAGATAATCTCTCTTTTACAAAACACTCTGCTCCTCCATCATGGTTACTTGACTGTTCAGTGTCCTAGATGTAAGAGTGAAATACCAGTTTTAAGGGCATTTCTAGACCTTTTGAAAACTATCTCACAGAATTTTTAGGGTTGGAAGGGGCCTCTGGAGATCATCACCCAAGCCCCCTACTCAAGCAGGATCACCCAGAGCAGGTGACACAGGAATGACTCCAAGAGGGATTTGAATGTCTCCAGAAAGACACGATCACATCTCCACAACCTCCCTGGGCAGCCTGTTCCAGTGCTCTGCCGCCCTCAGTGTAAAGAAGTTCTTCCCACTGAAACGGAGCTTCTCATTGTTTAGTTTATTGCCTTTGCTCCTTGTCCTGTCACTGGGCACCACTGAAGAGAGTCTGGTACTATCCTTTTCACAACCACCTCAGAAGTATTTATAGGCAATGATGAGATCCTCTCTCAGTCTTCTCTTCTCTAGACTAAACAGGCCCTTCTCCCGCAGCTTTTCCCCACAAGAGAGATGCTGCAGACCCCTAATCACCTTTGTGCCCTCCCTTCCATGTAACCTCGATCATATGGCCATGAGAGTTAATCTGGCGCATGGAGACCCTGCTCAGGCTGCCTGTAAACTGACGTGTGGGTGTATGTCCACAGCAGGGTCCTGCTCCTCTGCACAGGGGAGGTGCTTTGAAGCACACTCTGTATTTAGTCCAGTCCCTGTACACAGATAGCCTTTGGGGATGAGAGTGTGTGCTGAAAGAGGCTCTGGAATGGCAAGGCAGAAAAGATGAAAGCCCCTGAATCTCACCCAGACAGAGCCAGCTCGCTCTGGGAAAACTGCCTGGGTGTCACAGGCTGGGCAAAGGTTTGCTGAGTCCAGGCTGGCTCTGAGAGTCCACCTACATCCCTTCACCAAATGGCAGGCACAGATCAAATCCAGCAGTCACAGGATCTCAGTTCAGTTCAGTATTCTATGGACACAAAAGACACAAATATTTTCAGAACCACATGTTGGGACTTATTTTTTTTTTTTTTTTTTTGTTTATCACATATTTGTAATCAAAAAGGCTTTTGAAATGAGTATGCACTTAACATTTGTTTGTTTATTTGTTTCCAAAGAAACAAAAAACAAACATTCCAACATTCCCAAAACAGCTGGGATTTGGGGTGAAATGTTTCTTTTCTGGGAAAAAGTGAGTGACATATATTTATATATTAAATATATATGTGTATATATATTATATATATATATATATTTACTGATAGAATGAATCTAGCTGTCCAGAAATGTCCACAAGTTTTAGGTTTAGAAGAACTGGGTCTGCAAGAACAGTATTCTTATCACACTTTTAATTCTGGACTCTGAGGGCAAAAATCATACCTGATTTATGACACACTTCTAGAAATATGAGTTAATTATTGGAAACTAACTACAGATTTCGGTGGCATAAATTTCCCACAGATCAGTTGACTTTGGAGGTGCAAACAATAATATCTAAATTATTGATTACATTCCATATTTAAAATAAGAGAGAGGAAGATTTCTACAAGACAAAGAAAAATGATAGCTGAAAGTGTGAGGAGAATTTGAAGGAGAGATTTAAAAAAATGAGCAGGAGATTTTTTAAAAATAAAAGTAGATAAAATACCAAAGTATATGTTTTTGAACAGATCCATAGTACTTCTAACCGAGAGTTTAATCTGTTTTGAATTGATTCACTGAATAAAAACAATGCATTTTTTCACAGAGCTTGGCAAAATTTCCATCAGATCACTTGTGTCTTTAATTAGGCTTTGTGCTGGGAAGAAACTGACTGTGACTTAAAGGGTCAAGACGGAGCATCGTATTTTTAAGAGAGAATAATAGTGGGTCATTGAACTGCTGGGTATGTGTTCAGAAGGCAGGAGTATTTGACTGCTTATGAAGCTTCTATTTGGATCTAGGAGTACATCAGAAAATTTCATAAACCTGGATGGAAAAATCATTAAAATGTAATGATTAAGGTTAATGGTTAAGTGTAAGGGAAGGATGTTTAACCAGATGACCACCAGGAGTTCCTTCCAACCTCAACCATTCTGTGGGTTCTGTGAGTCCTTGAAGTAACCAAGAAAATTCTCCTGGTGAGCAGACTGATCTGACAGAAATTCTGCAAGGGCTTTCAGTCTCTACTTGAATTTTTTCACATCAGAGAAAAGTACTGGCCTCAAATAATGGCAGGGAAGAAAACCAAAACTAAAGGTTTGAAAATTGTTTATTTTCCCACAAGTATTAGGAGGATCAGCCAAATGAATACACTGGAGAATTTTTTTTCTCTTTTCAGACTGCATTAACTTTCAGCCAGAGCTATGTTGGATTATTTCTAGCTCAGAAGCTGGACCTACTTTTGCCTCCTCTAACACTGTCATTAAACAGTAACACTATCTGGCAGCAACAAACAGCACAAAATAAGTCTAAGATTATCCAACAGCACACACAGCTGAGAACATTCAAAACCAGCTGGCAAATGTTTGGAGTTACTCCAGATTCTCATAGTTGTCTTCCTTAATGCAGGCAAAGGTAACAAATGTGTGAGAGGGGCCAAAGACCTCTGATTTGCTCCCATGCTGTGCTTTAGCCATCAACTCAGAATATTCTGTGGTTCTGTGAAACTGATTATTGGGTTAGCTTTGCTAACAAGGAGACACAGCAATATTCTTTCCTTAAACCCCTTGAATTCTGTGGAATTTCAACAAATGGTAGAACAAAGTTTAAAAAAACCAACATTGAAGAGCACAGTGTGTGCTAGAAAGGAAGTGTTCTTACTGCGTATCTTATCAAAAGCTTGCAAACTGGCTGTGTGTGACTTTTCTTCATTCTGCTCAAAGGACCACACAAATCCAGTCCTCCAAACCTGAAGTCTTGGCTTATTGCCATGAGAAAAATCCAGACTCAGAAAAACAAGTCCGTGGGCAAAGGGCTTGTCTCTTTCATAGAGCTCATGCAGGAGAAGGAAAGACTTCAGACAGGCATTGTCTGACACTAAAACCTGATTCTCTTCCTCATGGTAATTTTGTGCTTGATACACAAATGTGGATGTCCCCATGTGTCCCTCTCACTTGAGACTTCTCATTGCTTGGAGTTGCAGTTCAATTCAGCAAATGGAAGAAACTCTGAATTGCCCCGAACACACCAAGGCCGGGTAGTCCCTGCTCTGTAGTACACCAGGCAGCAGCTGGATGTTCCACAAGACACTGGTAAAAGAAAAATTGTGAATGTTTTATTTTTATGTATTTCTACTATTTTTAATTGTCTTCAAAGGGGAGGCATATTTTTGGGGTCAAGAATAGCTGCTTCTTCCCCATCTCCCGAGCCTTACCAAATTCCTCCCACAGACTTGGGAGAAGCAGGAACCACATCCTCAGTGAACTATCGAGGTTATCAGGTATTGTGAGTTTCTGCCTTTTGGCCAATACATTTGCTCTTTGAGTAGGTAGATGCGAACACTATTTTCTGGCTAAGTTCAGCAGTGAAATGTTGGAAAGTGAAGGTGAAGTTCTGTAGCTCTTGTTGTCAGAGTTCTAAAGAGCAGAGTTAAAATGTCCCCTGGTTAGGGAGGCCTTGCTGCTCTGAAATGAGGTATTCTGTTCAGCCTGGCCACAGGGCTTTGTGAAGACCACCTGTGTCCCTTTGTGAGGACAATTTGGACAGAAGCTTCTGATTTCTGTAGGGGGAACACCCCACCAGGAGTCATGGTGCAAAAAAAGGGAGCGCTGCTTCTTTTGGTACGTGCCTTTTCTGAACTCTAAATGTGATCAAGAGCCCCAGCATCTCCACTGGCAAGGGCTCTGAGAGGAACTCTGCATTGCAAGACAGAGAAAAAGATAACCTATTGTTTAGTATTCACAGTATGGCAGGACCCAGGAGCCTAAGTCAGCCTGAGGGCTCCCTTGTGCTAACCTTCATTCAAACGCTCTTTGTCCTTTATCCTATTTACCTGTTAAAAGGTCTCCTCTCCTGTTTTTAGCTTTGTACAACTTTGTTTGATTTTTTTTTTCCTTTCTTTCTCAGGGGCTTGTCACCTCTTTCTTTGTCTTGTTTCTGAAAATCATTAGAGAAAAGAGAAAAAATATTTAATGTAATGTGTTTCCTGGGTTTTATGTGGTGACTAAGTTACAAAAAACACCCCCTGCTAGGGAAAATTTCCTTTGAGATCTTCCTTTTACTGTAATAGGAATGGTTTGAATAAGCAGTGATTTTTGTTTCTTTTTAAAGGCATTTTCTGAATAAACCATTTTAGTTGGAAATATTTGCTTGACTCTCTTATGACATTGAGGGTATTTGTTGAAAAACTTACCATCTTAAGTATTTAATAACTTATTATTCTGTTTTCCAAACTTAATTTCATTCTGATGTTGTAACTTAGCTATCTCCATGGACAGCTGAGGGGTGCTTCATTGCAGGTATAAATTGCCCCAAGTCCGAGTGAGGAACTGGAGGAGACAAACTTGCAAGGTGAAAGGGCTAGTTATAAATTTGGCTGAGACATCCAAGGAAACACCATTTCCAGGCCTTCATTCCAAGGTGCAGACTGAGAAAAACCTGAGTGCAGTGGAACCAGCCAGCTCCACTGTGCTCCAATTTGATTATTGCTATAAATTGTCAAGTCTTTAGGAAGAAAACTGTAAGTTAAGCACTGCTGAAGGAACAGCTAACAGTCTGTGCTGTCCATTACACATGGCTGAGGAGCTGCAGATCCTTGTCTGCATGCAGTGACACGGAGGTGACATTGCACTGCCTCCTTCCACACCTGGGCCCCTCCTGCTCTGGGGTCAGAGTTTACTGCTGTTTTATGGGTTGAGCAAACAGATTGAGCAGCAGCTCTGGATGGCAGTGAGCCACCAGGGACCCACACTCTGCAAGAACTGACCCAGTGAGTGCTGGAGGGCTGGGAAAACCCTTGAAATGAATCCACTAAAAGACTGACTTCCCAGCTGCATCATTGTCCTCCCCCTCAGTCCCACTACCTGAGCCCCCTTCAGTCCAGACCCCTGGCGTTTTAGACCAGGCAGAGCCTGGATCCAGGCACAAATGACTAATGACAGCTGAGTGGGTGGGGCAGGATCTGGGTTTCAAAGTTAAGCTCTGAGATAAGGGAAGTTCTGGTCATTTGAGCAAACAAACCTTGGATGAGTAAGGAAAGTTCTGGGGAGAACAAATGAATGAATAAATAAACAGATAAAGTGCCTGTGTGAAGTTTTAAACAGTCATGAAAACAGGAAGCCTTTAAAATATGAGGGGAAAGACGCATTTGTTTTCAGTACCCAGAAAGAGAGCCTTGACTCTTTTATTTCCACTCCCAGTGTGCTTGAGTGTAGAAGCAAGTTTCTGCTCTAATGAGGCCAGGGAGACAGGGCTCTAGCTTGAAGCTTGAGCAAGTCCCTGTGAGTGAAGGGTAGGGCTCTGTGTGTGTTGAGATGAAGGCTGAATCAAGCCTCAGCACTACTGAGATCATTCCATTTTCTCTCTTTGCCACTTGCTTATTATTTTTTCTTAATTAGCTTTTCTTGAGCAGAAATGCTTTTTAGCAGCAGGACTGGCTATAAATAGCTTTGAGTGATCAGTTTGAAGAAGTAAGGAAAAGGAGAAGTGCGTACATTTACCTGATTTTGCGTTTCACTGACCTGTTACAAGTTCAGTGTTTCCCAGTTTCTCATTCCTATAATAGAAGGGAGTCCTCACTTAAAGATATTTTAAATGTCTTCTTGATATAGACATACAGATACGCCATTTTTGATATGAAATGACATATTTTCCTGCTTGTTTATTTATTCAAAAGATGAGTGAATAAAACTTAAATTGTAAAGTGTACTGCATTAAGAAAGCCCTAAAAATCTCTTTAACAATATTTGAAAGTATGTCCTTGTGAAGAAAAGTTTATGAAATGTGTTTAAATATTTATGGAATGTTAAAAATGAGGCATTAATTGGCAAACAACTTAATTAAAATGCTTTCTCGAGTAATTAGGAGCAAATACCTTCCTCTCTATTTTGCATACCATTTGTCTTATTCTCTGTTTGATAAAGCCTGCCTGTCAGTCAAACTTTGCTGCAGGTAATTTTTTTAGCTCTGTGGGGAAAATCTTCAAAAATTACATCTGAATTTAAAATATTTTTATTATCATTTTTGTCTAACAAATTCTCCTTTTCACTTCATCTTCTATATGTCCCAGTAAAGCACCATCCTGGGAATTTAGGGCCTGAAGATGAAATTCTGCATCAAGGCATTACTGAGTTTCCAAAAATGCTCTCCTGAGAACAAACTGAATCAATCTAGAATCAACAAACAGTGTAGTTAATTAATGAGTACACCATAAGGGAGCTTTTTTAAACAATGTTGACTGCTGCTGCCTCAGGACCAATAGCACCAGAAGTTATTGCTGGTTTCAAAGAAGTGATTCTTAGGGTTCCCTCAAGGCACCTTTTGCTTACATTAGCTATTTACTACAACTTTTCCTCTTATTTGCACCCTAGGGAAAGTATACTTATTTGCTAAATTACTTTTTAAGTGATGCTTCTTCATGCCAGTAGCCTGAGGTATATGAGGGAAGATGCTGCAGCATAAATAATAGCAGAGACTGAGCTGCTTCAAAGCAAAGTGCAAAGAAAACCTCTGAGCTGGACACCATCCAAGCAGTGCTCCCAAGCCAAGCTGAACCTGGAGGGTGGGGGAGAGCCCCAGGGACCAGCTGCACACCCAGCTAGCTGTGTGTCACCAGGGGTCACAAACCCAGTAAGTCCCCACAGGGAGCAGCCCTGCAGAACACTTTGGAAAATCAGGATGGAATAACGGAGAAACTCCCCCAGATTTCCAGACACTACCAACCAGAGAAGCTGAATCAGTCAAGTGATGAGAGAGTCAAGAGGAGAGTGATGCAAGTTTGCTCCAGGTGAAATCGTGGCTAGCAGATTATCTCCAACAATAACCCAAATGAATAGAATATTCCAACTACATCCTGCCATATAAAAAAGTCCAAACAACAAAATATTAAAAATGGGACTGCATTTTTTTTGGGTCACACTGTTAAATTATGGTGAAGCAATGACAACTTTTCTTGTGCAACTTTTGGAATTTCCCTTTCAGGCCACTCTGTAGGAGGAGAAAAAAAATATCTAAAGTAGGAGGCTGTGTTTACCAAACACCCTTCAGAACATAAGCTGGGTAGATCATCATGTTCTTACAAAATTATGTTTTCTTATCACAGCTCTGTGATAAGAGTTTAAAATTGTTATTAAGTAGGGTCAAACTGTCACGGGCCTGGGATAAAGTTGTATTTGTGTGAATGTGTGTATTTGTTTGGATGAATTGCTGAAACTCTTTTTTAAAGATACTGGCTGGTAATTATCCTTACCCCAGCCATGGCTGGAGCCCTTATAAAAGTAACAGCATCTGTCATTCACACAATTTAAAGTGTTCATGAAACTGCTGTGTAGAAGTATTGATCTAAATCTGAATGGAGGAATTATATAGTAATAATTCCAAGAGACTGTACAAGCATTAGTTACAGCAATAATCAGTTGGTATTACTGATGGGATCTTGCTGGAAGGTATTTCCAGCCTTTTCATGCTTTTAGTAACATTTACTGAGAAATTACCACTACCATAAATGTTTCAGTGAGGATTCACTGACATAATGTAATCTCTAAAGGTTAGGGATGATTGAAGTTCAGGTTTGTTCCTGCTACAGAATTTTGGCCAGATTTTTGTAGGACCAAGGAAAGTGTGATCAGGAGCAGGATGGGGTGAAGTTGGAGAAATCTTTATGTTTCTGGAGGGCACGCTTTGCAAAGGGTTCAGGGAGACTAGAAAAAAAAAGGATCCTGCAAAATGCAGCTTTTGTTCCCAGAGAGGAAACTGAAATCTGTGCCAGGAGGGCAAGTGCGATCTAAACCCAGGAAGTTAAACTCGGTCATTTAATTCTCTTATGTTTATGTCTGGTTTTGTTAATTTCCTGTAAATTTGAAGGGACTTTGCAGCACAGGCACCATGACAGGGTTTGACCCGAGCAACGACCATCTGCTGGAAGGGAAAGACCTCTTGCCACAGAGGCTCAAGCACATGGCACATGAGCCTTGTGCAGCTGGCAGCTGAGCATGGGGATGCTGTTTCTTTGGAGCTCCTCCTGGCATTGCCATTATTTATTTATTACTTGGGTTCCACTTTCCCTGAGTGAGCACGGCTGTGTGCTGCACACAAAAGTGGCTTCACCCAGGGACTGTGACCAGAGCTGGGCTGTGAGGTGGCCCCAGTGGTGCTCCAGCAGATTTGGCTGCAGGGAAATATTGACAAAAGTTGCCATTTCCTTGATGCTTTTTTGTAGTTCACTTTGCTTACTTCAGACGGCGGTCACTTTGGTCTTCACATCAGGGAGAAAATTTTAATCGTATTTTTGATGATAATAATTCATATCTGAATAAAAACATAAACTATATCCATAGACTACTTAAATAAGAAGGAAAATTTGATCAAAATGAATAGCGAGGTTGGAAGCTGAAGTATTTCTATTAAAAACAAGCAGGAAAACCACATCAGATCTGTACTGTAACTAGTGAAGTTTCTAATTTCAGTAGGCTCTCAGAGCACCTTTATGAAGCAACTTGTACATGCTGTTTTATATTTCTCAGTAATAAATGTTGCTCCTCAGCCCAAAACTCAGATATAAATGTTTATTACACATAAAGGACACAACTTTAGATTTAGTTCATACCAAGCCTTTTCATAAACATTTTTTAGTCCAAATAGAAACAAAAGCAATTCATATTTGACATTGATGCAATGAATACTACCTCAGTAAAAAAACCCAAAGTAACATTGGGTCATCTCTATACTTATTTCTTGATATTTAGTTAAAATTCGCCTTATAGATATGTATCAGCAAAAATTGGAGATGTCTAAAAAGGTTGAAGGATTCCTGATTATCTTATGTAATATCATAGTAATATAAGCCACTAAAATCCTGGAACTGCATTTTTTTCTTTTCTTTGCAAAAATGATTGTTAGTATCTGCTTTTTTTTCATGTCCTTGCATCCTTTCTGTTTGTGTTCTGTGTATCAGGCAAAGTACAGTACTGCCTGACTATCGTGATGACCAAAGCCCAGAACTGAGCTAACAAATGATGTATCTTATTTCTACAGATTAATTATTGTAACAACAACAAAAAATGTCTGTTCATCTCACGAATATCATTTTATAGAAGTAAGTCTAGGCAGTGGAACTCTGACAGTATGAATCAGGATGGTATGGTGAAGAAAATGCACTTAGTTTTTTCTATGGAGCAGCCAACCACCAGTGCCAGGCACTGGGCTTGATCCTTCAGTGTGGATGGAAAGGAGTCAGCTATGTTCTGTTCAATCAGCAAATTACTCAAAATTCCTAGTATGTGAAGAAAAGTGTTAGCAACATTCTTGCATCACCTGGTCTCCTGTCTAGACTATTTATAACAGCATTCCCACCCCAACATCTCCAGTCTTCTGTAGCAAATATGATATATTCATGTTCCCAAGTCCTTGCCTCCTCTCCTACTGGAGGTGAGGAGACCTCTTTTATAATGACTACAATAAGTTGACTTTTTGTCGTGGGTGGGAGTGGGAGCTTCAGACAAAGTTTATTAGAGAAGCACAGCCAGTGAGCCATTAGGTGCAGAGTGGACCCCCTCATTTTCTAAATTTATCTCAATGAGGAGCCTGGGGGCAGCTGGATCTAATCTTAGACCCAAATTTTGCCAATGGTTTAAGTAACCACGTCCTGCAGGATTACAGATAACAAATCATATATATTTATATAAAATGAAAATTACGGCAAAATTATTAGACCAAATATTCTTAACAAGGATTATTTACTACAAAGTATAAAATCTAGAACTTCTAGCAGCACATAGTATAGGATAGCATATTGCACTGTATCACAGCAATTATATTAAAGCTACCAAAAAGAGACAAGTTTTAAATAGGGATTGATGTAACTCACCATGCCAATGCTGATGGGCAGATCTCTTTTTCTTAACCTCAAGGGGTATACTTCTGTAGTATTCCCTACCCAAGGATGGAATCTCCATGCACTCCAAGGGGAAATGCCACGTTGTCTGAGTTGCTTGACCACATTTCAGGGCAGAGCATCCTGCTACATTTGTTTCCAGTGCTACAAGCTGTGTTTCTGTGCTTCTGTCCAGCTGTGTTATTTGGTTTATGGTAATTGTAAAGCCTTCGAAGAATACTGACTAATTGTGCATCTTGGCCAGCTGATTTAAGTTTCTTTGTAGTGGATTTGGTTCTCAAAACTACCCCTAAATTTACAGTGTTATTTTCCTCCCTGATGATCTTACTGACAAACTGTCCAACAACTACCAGTAGGTCTTGCTTGCAGCATCCACTCCAGAAATGTCTGTTCTTCTCTGTCTCCACTAACTCAGTCTGGCATGCAAGATCCATCTAAGGGTTCTTGAAAGGTTTAGAATCAGATACTGGTATTAATCTGTATATATACAGGCACTTTCTGGATATACTTCATTATGAGTACTTGGTAGGGCCAAATGACAGTTCTCTCTGGATAGCTCTACCTCCAAAATACTCATTAAAGCCCTCCATATCTCCATGGTGAAGATCTCAGCCAGAAAACTGAAAAACTTACACTTCTGAATCTGCAGGCAAGGGAACCCAGAAGTTAGGAATGACACTGGATCCAGTTCCAGATTCTATAGAGATTGGTAGTGATTCACAACTTCTGGAGTGCCTAAGGATTTGGGTCTTGACTGAATGCAAACTTTGGGTACTCTGTAACTTTAGAAGTGGTGACATAGTATGAACAGATTCAACCAGTTCAAAATCTCCAAAAACGTTTTAAAGAGTTGTCTTTGTACAACAGGTTTTATGACAGATCAAACACTAGCTGTGCATGCAGCTTGCTAAATCATCTAACCTCCCCCAGCTGCCACACACCTTTATAAAATATATGGACAAAATGAAATCTGTATTGTGACTAATTTAACAGGTAGTTGTGAATCTACATTTCTCCTGGATCAAGACTGTATTTAGATTCATTCTATCTATCTATCTATCTATCTATCTATCTATCTATTTATCTATCTACCTATCTACCTATCTATTTATCCCTTGATTCTATCATGAAGATGGCTGTTGTGAAGGAATGTGCAGTCTCTGACCTGTTCATGGTGAAGTCTAGAAAAAATATTTTCACATTTTCTGATGTGTTTGTCTGAATTAGTGGAAGATGATGTCTATTTTAAGCTGTTAGATGAACTATCATAATTACCAATGAAAGTGAATATGAGTATTGACACACAGCTCATCTCTAAATACGAAATTCCTGAAAAAAACGAAGCTACCAAGCATCAAGATATTTCTGGAACATGTATCATCAATTCCTGTATTGTGGAAGGGAGATTTATAGTCCTGGATCTGTAGCGGATATTGTGCCAACAGAGTGTGGCAATGCTAATTTCCACGTATTCCTCTGTTGTATTCAAAGAGTTTGGGTGATGCTCTTGCTGTGTAAGCATTTCTTTTTTCTTTTTTTCTTTTTTTTTTTTCCCTTGTACAACACCAGAATGCTTAAGTATTATAGCTGGGAGAGTTTGAAATGCTGTTTGCAAGTCAAACTGTTTCAAAGTAGCCCTGAGGGGAAGGAAAACAAATATTCCCTTAACCTTCTTTCTAATTATATCAGTCATTAAAATACAGGGAACAAAGAGCAGTGTTTATTAAAATTCCCTTCTGTTGATAGCTCCTCTTTATAGTGTGGTTCATACCAGCAGATGTTTAGAGGAAGTATCTTTGTGGAAGAGAGGAATAGTATGCTTATGAATTGTGATCACTTAACCAAATATTTTAAAATATTCTGATACTCTCCATGATCTTTTATAGTATATGCTAAGGAATTATTTTAAGAATGCATTTTCATTATAGTTATCTCTGTGGTTGCCCAGCTTTGCACAGTCCATTTAATGTAAAATCCTGATGAAATAACAGTGCTTGATACTTGTTGATTAAGATCCAGAATTGGCATTGTATGCTCTGCACATAAGCAGAAAGAATAAAAATGACAGTTTTCAACTGAAGACCTAATTTCCCTTTACTATGAGAACTCTTGATTCTGTAATCATAAATTAATTAGGTTTATTCTGAGATTATTAATACAACTGGCATCTACTTCAAACAACGAAGCCATCTGCTTTTATAGGGGCATTGGAGAGGTACAGACTTCTGCTCTACATAATTTACTTTCTTCATAGGACTTCTCTTCTTCCCTGCAGTGCAAATTTCAGAGTGGGCTTCAGAGCACGTGCCCCTGTACTGAGTTTGTGACCAAGGTGAGTATCTCACTGTGTTTAAAATAATCATACTCTGTCTTGGAAAGATTGGTCTCAGGCTGTCTGGTGATAAATAGAAATGAACAGAAGAACAGGACTGTTCTGATTTTTAGCCAAAATTTGAACCTGAGTGGATATTTTTCTCAATTTATGTGGCTTTTCCTGATTATGACTAGAACAGGATGATGATGTCTAATTTTTATTACAGAAATTTGATCTGGAACCATTTATTGTTTTTTCAGCTTTCTCCTTTTGCTTCCTAAATGATAACATCTTTGTTATAATTAAGAGTTTTAAAAGTCCTTAAACTTCAGCATTTATTTTATGGGTAATTTCTGTTTTCCTTTCATTTTTGAATTTGTAATCCACAGAAATGAAAATTGACTGTCATACTTTAAAAACTTTAAAAGCTTTAAAAACTGCTTAAATATTTTTAGGCAGTATGTTTTTTTTTGCAGAAAAGGAAGTTCAGTATGGTGTATGCTATTAGTCTGATACAGAGAGTAAGAGCCCATTTTTCTTTCTTGGTGCTCATGCCATAAGGCCTCCAACTCATTTACAGGATGATTCTGATAGAAGCAAAATGAAGCAGTCAGAGCAATCAGCATGGGACTAAGAGGTTCCAGCTCTCAGAGAGGTGCTGCAATGCACATCTCTGCTGTACACCACTTGTCTACCTTTATAGGGAAATACATGTTGCTTTTGATGGACGTGATGATGATAGCATATGCTATTGATGCAATCCTCCTAAGTTGGGGAATTCTAACACATAAACCAGGTTACTGAGGCTTGTATGAAATTCAGGTCACACCTGACACAAGAAAGACAAAGGAGATGACTTCTGGGAAGCTTCATATCCCAGCAGGAAAAGAGAGAGCAAGAACAAGCTCCTTAAGTTGAGTTACCAAAGCTCCATGGCATGCAAGTGTCAGCTGGTATCCTGAACTCTGTCATGTTTTGTGGCTGTGAGGATGAAGACCATTCACAGTGAAAAGAGCACAACAAGAGCAGCAAGCACGGGGCCGATGGTATGAAAACAAACTGTTCAGGGAGCAGGTGGGAAGCAGTGGGGGCCAAGCACCTTAACCCCACTTCAAGCATGTCTAATGCTCCAGCAGCAGAAGGCAGCTGTAACTGGAGTGGATCCTGAGGCAGCTCAGAGCTACTGCAGTGACATGTAGATCCCTTATCACTGGGGTATAGGCTGTGACTGCCAGAGTATTTCTGTTACAATTGAAAAATGTTCTTTAGTCAATAAAATGTTTAAATTATTTCCTCAGCTGTGCCTGTGCTACAGGTAAGGATTGAGCTGCTGAGCTACCTGCTACAGAGGAATATTGAGAGAGAAATGACCAGAAGCTAGTTTCAGTAGCTAACCCTACAGAGTTCTTCAGTAAATTTAACTTAGCTCATTCAAGAGAACAGTGTTGACTGCTTCGTCCTTTTTTTTCCTTCCTCTGTACCTGTTTTCCTTTAGTAAAATAAAAACAATAACTGAGTCTATATTTCTACTTTAAAGATAAAACTAGCAGATCAGGTGATACTAGTTGTATATGCCCAGAGGACTTGCTTCTGAAGACTCCTTCATTGCCATACAAGAGAGAATTCTCAATCCTCCATGAGTAATGCCACCAGGCAAACCTGCTGATTTGCAGCAGTTTTGATGGACTTGGTGTCTTCTGCCTCTCCAATCCATCCCTTGCTTTTTTCTAAGGAAAAAGTAAAAGGAAAAGCAGAGGAAAGAATTTGGTTCTGGCAGATTTCTTGTTTTACTGAGCTGCATGTTTAGCATACAATACATGGAACCACAAAAGTACCTTCCACTATAATCCATGTAAGTGTTCCAAGTTTTCAAAAGTCAAAGTCTGAGTGTGTGGAAAAAGGAAAAACACTACAGAAGCATCCAAAACTAAGGAAAAAATGTCATGAAGACAAAACGCCTGAGCTTATCATCAAACACAGCTTGCCTTCAGGAACAGGTTTCTACAACTTGTTGAATTGTAAAAGTAAAGAATATTTGTTTTTAGAAAGATAAGTCTTAGATTATCCAAGCATTGACACAGACAGCAGTACACTAGTTCTAGATGAGGCAGAATAAACATATTTACTCTGCACATTGCAATACAAGTTAACAGAATGACTCGATCTTTCCAGTTGAGGGGACCAATTCCTTAAAGGTAGATTTCCACAGGTACTTTCTTAATGATGAAAAAACCCAAAAACACCAAAAGGATATTTAGAAACCCTAAAGAAGTTGTAACTATTTTTTCCCCTGCGGCTGTCATGCAAATACGGTTTTCAGTGGGCTGCTATTTTACATTAAACTAAAAATGGAAGGGTCACAAACCACTGGTTTAGATTCGGTTCTGTGATACTGTAAATGCATTTAAATGAAGAGTACTATTTTCTATTTACACTTGTACCAGAAAAACCAACAGAGGCGTTTGCTTCTTACTAAATTTTATGGAAGCAAAGTGCAGGAAGTCATGAATAGTCCGCTTTTATTTCTGAAATGCATAGTCTCTTTCATTTTGCTTTGAGTCTTACATAACCCCCCCCCCCCCCCCACTTTCACTGTTAAAAATCATCATCAACCCCCAAATAATCCAGTACTGCACATATTCTGCAAAATGAATATGACCTAATTAAAAATATAGAGAGGTAAAAGCACCAGTTGCATTCAGTAATTGCCAGCAGGCAATGTTATTGCATGCAGAAAATTGACTAGTATATCCAATATAAATTATTGATGCACTCATATTGACTTATTCTGACTCTGATGGATAGAAAATGTGACACTATTGTAATGTGCATATTGTATTAATAACATAACTAATCAAAGATAATTTTTAACAAACTCTGACATAAGGTGCTAAATTATTGATGGAGAACAGTTTAGAGATGGTTAGTGCATTAGTTGAATGTGCTCATTTCACTGACCATTTGGTTTGGTCCCATCTGCCACAAGTTAGCTTCCTCAGCTCTCTAGTACCCATTCAGGTGCATTTGGAGCAGCTGGGATATTAGTTCTCTATGGAGAAATAAGTTCTCACCATGACTCGCCAATGCTCCCTGCAGTTCCATGCTCCCCAGCAGCCTCTTCAACAATAGGACAAGGCCCTTCTCAGTTCCAGGTCTAATAATTTAATCCCATAAAACAACGTAACTTAGTCCCTCAGAGAGTCCAACCTTATCAATAAAAAATGTGGGCATACAATTCCCATTGTTATAGTGACATTCCTCAATATTGGTTGGGTTTTTTTTTTTTTCATTCTGTCAGAAGCTGCTTAATAAAGAAAAGACTTATTCAAGGAACTAATGTGGCCATTTGAGGTAATTGGCCTAGGATTATGGCATGAAAATTAAGAGAAAGTGGAGGCAATGCTGGGAGGGATGTGAGAATTAGGGGAGTTACTCTGTTAAAGGAGATTGTTTCTGTAATTCTTTAGTTTGTGAAATAGTAACAACAACAACAACAACAAACAAGCCACCCCCAGAATGTGGATTTCAGACCAATAAATGCTCACTTTTGATCCATTTACACTTGAATGTGGTAGTATCAAATAGGCCATATACAATTAGCATCATTTAGCAATCCATTGGACAGGGAATTGGGATAATTCATATTGTGCCTCAAAGCACTAAAACAAGTGGCTCCCTATGACTTTAAAGTTTTGTGGTACAAATCAGCCATCGTGTATCATGCAGTGTTTGAAGACTGTGTCCATTTCCACAAATGTTTTAAATTAGAAGTTGTTCTTTGTTGTTAACCCTGAAATACTATCTCATGAGGATATTCAAGAAGAAGCAAAGGGTTGGAAACTTAGAGAAAACATTACCTGATGGCAAGAATCTTTTGAAAGAAAATACTTTTCATATCACCCTTCACCAGAGGTGGTAGGAAATAACACTCATTAGCACACAGCTTTGTAAACCTCCCAGAACTCCCTTCCACCCTGCTGATTTTCAGTTGTATAATGGCTTTGAGAATGGCTACATTTTCAGAGACCAGTTTTTAGCCCAGGCAAGTTCTCTTTGTGCTATAAGATTTGTTATGCTCCCACTTGGTCTTCTAGGCTGAATCAGCTGTCCCACCTAAACAGCACTCTGTGATGCTCACAATGCCTCTCTGCCTTAGCTAATACCAAGTGCTAAACGGGCTTCAGCAACTGCTAGCAGCAATCAAGGTATGAGTCAGAGGATGAAGTCAACCTCTGAATGAACAGAAAGATATGTCAAAGCACTATTTGATTAATGCTGCCAAAAATGTCCTTATTTCTGATTTTCCATAATCAGAGAGTGTACAATTTTACTGGTTTGACCTTTAAACTGGCTGCAATTTACTGTCCCCACTGGAACAGAACGAGGTAGGTCTGAAAAAGCAGGGGAATTTCAGGAAGTATTCATATAGCAAACCACAATTTACCATAATAACATAAGGCAGACAGTGATGAAAAATATCTGGATTTTTCATGCGGTTACTAAAAATCAAGGCAGCATATCTGCCTCTATCTTCAGCTCACTTGCTTTTTTTGTCTCTGAAGAAAAGCAGAAAATACTTGCCCAGAGCTAGGTTTTTGGTCCTAGTCATAGGTGACATTATTAAGGGCAACTGAGAAATATCACTTCCCTACTCTGGTATGATTTCACTCATGTGACTAACATATAACAAAGGAAGTTGTGATGAAGTTTCCAGCTTCCCAGCTCTGGTGGCACACACGGAGAATTTCTGTGGCTCTCTAGCTCAGTGATTTGCTGGGGGAATGCTTGGGAACTTCCAAGAACCCAAGGTAGTCTATTTCCCTTTAACCCATGAAAACACCACGTTTGCTTCCCCATCCTTTCTGGACATGACTAACCCTCTGAACTAACCCTTAAAAATGCACTTCTGAAGAACTGTTTTCTCCAAAGGATTTCAGGCATATAAAAAGATAAGAACTTGCTTTTTTAAAATTTTTTTCCATATCTTCGTAAATGATACGAGAAGATTGTATCCCATGTGACAGCAGTACCATCAAATTTTCTTTCAATACTGTTCTCACAGGTTGAACACGGCTGTGATACCAGTGTGTGATTTTTAGGAAACATGGCACCAAGTACAGAAGGGACAAAAACGTGTTTTCCTACTGTGGCTGGCAAAAGGAGTACTTATTTTGGTATTCTAATTGCTAGAGAGCATATGATCTCCAACTGTTTCTTCCAGAAGAATTAAAAATTGTCAAGTGGCATTCTGCCTTCTTTCTGCAATTCATGGAAACAGCTGGCTAAACTTCTGCACTCCCTTATCCTTCTGCTGGAGCCTGGTTTTTAGTCCCTGTCTTGCTTTTTTGCCCATCTATTTAAACATAGTTTACACCTTATTAATCTAAGCAGAGTATGACATTCTGCAAGGTTTTGAAATGAAGCACAAAAAATGTGCAGTAGATTTATCAAAACTCACTTTAACAAAGACTGAGGTCTGACAATCCTGGTGTAAGTCAAAGAGTTTATTTATACTGAATCCCTGTACAATTTAATCCCTGTAAAATTTCACAAATTCACAACATGAACAGTCTAATTTAGGAAAAAAAAGCCATAAAAGAAGTTCCTTTTTTTCTTCTTCTGATCTATTTTTATATTTTTATAATTATTTATTCTGATCTCTTTTATAATAAAATTGGCTGCTCCCATGTCAGACAACATTGTGCCTCTGTCTGCATGCTGCATCCCCACTGAGAAATGCAATTAGCTTTGCACTGAGGACAGAAAGCAGAAGTTCAGGTTGTACCATGCAATATCCCAGTCACAGGCCTTAAAACATCATGAAAAAATGGTGAAGTGTAGGCAATGTCACACCCATGTAGAGCAAACAATGCAGAGCTAAAGGTATCCCAGGGAAGGATTTATTTACACACGAGGACTGTCCACATTAAGGCACCAGAACCTAATTAGAAACAATGGCTGAAGTGCTCACTCTGCCAGTATGGGGAATAGGGGCAGTCAAAATTTCACTGGTGGTCTCAACTGCCCTTCCCACTCACACAGTGGTGACAAAACCATCTCGCCCTTCAGCATCCCATTGCTTACGGATGGTACATTATAAAGGTGTGATTAAAAATCTGATGTGGCTTTATATGGAGATTTCTAAGCCTCTCTAACATGTTTCCTGGAGGGACTTGGGTTTCATTGGCTACAGTTATATTATAATGAGCATATGGACACAAGCCCAGGCTGTGGCATGGGCATTCCATGAGCTTCACTGCTTGTGGGGACAAAGCCTGATTCCACCTCCTCCGTACAGAGGAGCCATGTCCCTCCTGCCAGCAGTGTGAGGAGCTTTGTGCAGTCGTCCCAGTCACCAGCCTGTACACACAATGCCTTCCAGGGACAGACAGCACCTTGCTGAATTTGGGCAGTGAAGCTGGGCTGGGGTTGTTGAAAGAGCAAATTCCATGGGTAGTAAGGACTGAAGAGGGGTAACAGGCTAGCCAGGGTGGCTGCAGGGAGGTGGGAAGGCTGATGTGCCCTTGGTGGTGCTCTGGCCCATGTCCTGCTGAGCAGTGCAGGCACTGCCTCCGACTCCAATGGATGTGACAGCACACACTAAGGTTACTTGCTACAGACAAGCAAGTGAGAGTGTTAATAGCAGAGGAAAACACCCTGTTTCCTCTTTTTAAATTGATAATCATGGTGTTTTCTCCTGCTTAAATAGCCTATAATTATTTCATTTTCTGCTTCAAAAGCTTTTGAAAATATGAAAGTGCTACCTGTTTTACTTGGTCAATAGAGGTGCAAACTTAAAAGGAAGTCAAGATTTTCTTTGTGTACTATTTGCCCAGTTTAGTCATCTAGAAAGGCGATGCATAGCTATTGAGCATTTGTCTGAAGAATGGTTTCTTTGGCACTGAAATATATTGAATCAAGACATATATATAGATATGAAATATATTGAAATACGTCATGAAATATATTGAAACAAGAATATATATACAGTTAATACAATCTCAAATGACTGATTTGTTTTAATGAAATTAAATTCCTCACAAGACTGCCCCAGAACTATATAATGATTTGAAGGACTAACGTTTGCACTGGGATGTTTACATTAGCAAACAAATCTGGGAAATAAATGTATCCATTTGTCTGCCTTGCAGGGATATTCCTGAGGAGGCAGCTGCACACTGTTTGGTTTCATTGTGTTGTTTCGGTTTTAACCAGCTTGGCTTTCTTTTCAGCCATGCTGCGGGACAGGAAGGCTCCATTTCAGTGGTAAAAATGTTTCCTTTTAGCCAAAAAAAATAAACATGTCAACTCCACCAGAGAATTTGTAAGACCTCACAGTGCATCTCTGTTTACAGTAGGATGGACTACAGTAGTTGAGAATTTGTCTTCTTGACTTCCCTTCTAAGTTCTGTCCTGGAAGCACCCTGCAACACCAAGGTGGGTTTTGGTGTGGTAGCCTTGCTGAAGCCACCAAAAACCCACTTGCCAAGTTTAGGCTTCCCAAAAATATTAAACATGAGATCATCACGTGACTATAAATTCTTCAGAGACAGCAGAAATTAACTGCTCAAAAAATTCCAGCACTAATCTAAATATAACTGAGAAAATCAACACTAAAAATAAACAAATAAAAACATCAGGAAGTCTCAAACAGATGATGAGATAAATTCAGCAGACAAATTGTGTATCAAATTTAAGGACCAAGCTTCAGACTTTAGTGGGGAACAAGAAGAAAAATAGCAGAAAAAACTTATTAAATTCATTTTTAAATTAGGATTATGTATTTGAAATTCAACAAATTTGATGGTTAGCCTCCTTTAGGAATGGTTTCACTGACCAGTCATAAGCAACAAATGAAGGAAACCAGAGCTATAGGCAGCTGAAAATGTTGTATCTGACTTCCTTTGGATACCAGCTAAGGTGACTGAAACAACTTGGTTTCCAGAAAGGAGGCTAATAATAAATCCTACTTTCAAGTAATTGTTTGACCAACTCCACATGAGAGCAAACCTTGGAAATGAGATTCCACAGGTGCAAAGATACATATAATGCTATACATCTCATCTTTTGACTCTGCCAATGATATACATTTCTCCCCTTTATCAGTCTTCAGAAACAGGTGAAATTAAGTAGAAAAAAAGACAAATTATTATTTTTCTCTTGGAAGTTCGAGACTGTTGGAGACATACTTTACTTCAATTACTTCACATGAAGATGCACCTATGTAAACACTGTTACATTTTTAAAGGATATCTAGGCTAGCAGGTGCTTAATCTAATTTTTATTTAAAATTTTAAGAGGTTTTGAAGAGATAGAGAGAGAGAGAGAGAGCCCAAACCCCTTCTAAAACCACTATCTCAGCTCCCAAGATAGTGAAAAGAAAGAGGCATTTCTATACAGCTAGCTTAGATATAGAATCTAACTTGTGGTGGCTTAGGTTGAATAAGATATAGAGTCTAACTTGTGGTGGCTTAGGTTGAATAAGTCCCATCCCCTGCAAAGCTGTGATGCCAATGGCAGCTAAATAAATACTCTGTCTAAAACCTCCACTGTGAAGGTAAAATTGTTTTTGGAATATATAGGTATCTTTACTGTTTCTTCCCACAAATATAATCATTGTACCTGCCAACCTGGGAGATATGTGTATATGTATATATATATTTCCCACTCTGTGTCTAACTACCATTACTGCTAGGAGGAGATGCACATGGTTATTGAGAGCAGAATATACTTGAGTTTCAAGTATCTGAATTATTTTTACTTTGCATAGAAATATGATTAGTTGTAATGAGAATTCAGGATTCAAAGAAGGTGAGGTAGCTTAATGGTAAGAATTTAGTGCAGTTTTACAATCTGATTAACTTAAAATATCTCAACTTTTAGCTTTCTCAAGCAGACATAATGGACCTTATTGAATAAGTTTGCTGAATCAGGTGTTACTTTCAGAGAAATATTACCATTCTTCTAAAGATAAAATATTGTGTTTCTATATGTTACTATCAGGTTTATTCCTTTTCTTCCTGTGAAAGAAATTTCCGATACAGCCCTGAAATTATTTTATTAATGTTTTCATTTCACTGAAATCAAAACAGCCTATAGGACTAGCTCCTCTGTGTTCAGGCTTTCGTATATGTATTATTATAATAGTAACACAGACATTTTAGCTTCCATTAACATGATTGGGCAAAAATAACATAATTAACAAACCATGGCTTTGTAGGAACCATGAAAGCCATAATCTTGAGGGCTGAGTCACTGAAGAATGGACCTGCTAAACCTGCTTTGTCACTAACTCATCACATTGTTTCAAGCAGCTTGTCACTCCTCTGCCTCAGGGTTTCTATCTTTTAAAATCCATGCAGCAACACCCATATTGCAGGACAAGCCTTGAGCGTGGCCAGTTACCTGCTTGAACAAGCTGTGTGAAAAAGCTTAGCTGGTGTTGATGTTCCAGTGCATTGTCCATGCCTTTCCCCGTGTGAAGGGCACAGTCTTTGTTTTATGTGCAGAAGTGAGATGAAGTTTGTGAAAGTGGCCTTGGGATGTCTGTGCAAGGGCACACGCTGGGCCCACTTTGCTCCTTTGGGAGTGCTGCACCAAGCACAGTAAGGCACAGGCAGAGCTGGCAACGCTCCATTTTGAGATTGCAATAATTCAAAGCTTTTCCCAGGTGGAGTTTTATGCTCAAGATGGGATTAAGCAGTCCCTAGTAAAAAACTGTAGTCTTAGGAAGACCACTCAAGGTTTTGTTGTTTAGGTGGGGTTTTTTCACTTTACACATATTGTGCATATACTCACACACACACATTTGAAACACCTAATAAAGAAATCAACCTTTCTCATTTCTGTATTTAAACATCAAGACAAAACTTCAACACTTGCCATGTTACCAGTGTAGGGAGTATGAGGAACCAGGAAAGTGTCTTTCCACATGTGATGCCTTGTGGTATGTGGTGCTCAGCTGCATACTTATCTTTCTGGGTGAACTCAAGCTGCCTAAACAGTAATTTTCCAGTCTAAGCCAACTGAACCTGAACACAGCACTTCTTCTCATCTGCAAAACATTGTTTAGGAAGGTGTAGTGCACTGTCCTTTGGAAACATTTTCTTTCCACTGAGTGTCCAGGGGTCTAAATGACCATTTTAGTTTAAAATGAAGGAATAAGTTAGCATAGCACTGAGAAAATAAAACCAGGTTTTAGGTTGCTCAAAAATATTTAAAATGTAAAAATTATGTTCAAACTGTAAACATACAGAGTAGTTCTAGATATATAATTAATTTTCAGCCCCATAAAAAGCAAGGCTGCTTATGTTATGGAATAGCTATGGTTAATTTTGAATGTCTGTATTTTGATAGAAAACTATAAAAGGATATTGCAGGTGGCACAAAACACAGACATTTCTCATGGAGGGTACAACACGTAAGAAACCCACAATCATTGAACATACTGGTATCCTATGCAAGAATACTAGGCCAAACAAATGACTAACATGTTAGGAATAACAAAAAATCTGTCATCTCACTCTATCAGCATCTCACCACTTTTTTCAGTGCTGCTATTTAGTATCAAACAGAAAGCCTATGGAATGTAGAAGATAAAAACAAAAGAAAACAAATTGAAAGAATAAAATTATACAGAAAACATCAGGACAGGGTAAAATTGTAGTGAAATTTCTCCTCATTTTTCAAGCTGTGTTAGAGCTACTTTACAAAACCCCAAAACCCATGTAACTGGAAAAAAGTTTGAAATATTATAATCCTTTCCTTCCTCTGCATTAACTGTACAAAATGCTGAATTCTGTAGTCCACACTCCAAGTTTTGTCTGGGTAAGTAGGACGGATCACATCTTGATATCACTTGCCAAGCAGCACTTTTTACTGATGAATATAGAAGGTTGGTTGTACCATTTAAGTCTGTCAGTTCTCAGACTATGTATCAGAAAGAAAAACTCATCTGGGACTGAAACGATAAAACCACTGAAATCTAACACAGAATGAAGAAGTTTGAAAATAGCTAAGAAGAAAGAATTGTGGTAAGTGCTTTAACTGCAGCAGGGGCCAAATGGCAATGCGACTGAAATAGTTTAGAGATCATTCCGTGACTCTTGGTGCTTGAACAAGTTTAGGGCTATTTTGGATAAGTCTTATCTTATTCATATCTGGAGAAGTCACCAGGGCTGTGATGGTGATGCTGCTGTTACCACCTTTTAATTTCCTTCACTTGATTATATGAGTTTTCCTTTGTCTCATTGTCACATATATTGAGAATTTTATTATTGCAAATAGTTGTCATCAAAAACGAAGGTTTGTGCAGCATTTGTGGAGTGTGATATTCAGGCTACTGTTACATTATAATTGTCCATTTTGGAGTCTGCCATAGCCTATGAAGCTTCATGCACGTTCAGAGAAAGTCACTTTCCTATTTTTCCTGTGCCATACACACATATAGATGTGTATATGCTTTAGAAAACTAGAGCTTTTAGTGATTGGCTCAGCTAACACCATCCTTAACAAGCTTGTTTTAGTCTATTACTTCAAATTAATTTTTTAAGACTAGAGCATTAGAGAGGATGTCTGCTGGGGCTACTCTTGAAAAGACAAGTCTGAGGACTGGTTTATGAAATAAAAACAGCACATAAGGGAAGAAAACTGCCTAAAGGAAACATACTGCTGTTCAAAGCAGGCAAGAGGTGGGAGAAAACCTTGTAAAAACAAACAAAAAAAAAAAGCAAAAACAAACACTCAGGACAAAAAACCAAACTAAACCAAAAAACTAGGAAAAATGTCCAGATCCTCTTGAATATCCCAAACTGAAACAAAGTTTTTCCAATTTTAACCTACCCTAAATATTTTTCTTATGGTTGGCATCTAAGAATTGCTGGTAAGAAACCCTCAAAATCTGCAAATGTTTTAGGGTTTGTATCCTGTCTACTGACAGATATATGGGGAGGTGAGGCACAGAGGGCGCTGCTGGCGTCTCTTTTGTAGTTGCACCCTTTCATTTGATAAAACTGGTATGGCACAAGGCAGGGAAATATAAATTTGAGTACAGCTTGGTGCACCCCTTGAACTTTGCGACTCAAATTCCAAGTTCCTGGAACATTCCCCGAAGTGGAGAAGTTCTATTTGTAAAACAGAAAAGAATAAGAAAGCAGATCGACAATCAGGAGACTATCATAAACACTCTGAAACAATATGTGTTGGTACCTTTTCCTCCTTTTCCTTTTCCTTTTCCTTTCCCTTTTCCTTTTGTCTTACGTTCTCATTTTTGGACTTTGAAAGCTTACCTTTTAGGTAATATCTGCAAAGTAAATTATTATTCCTTAAAGTAAACAAAGATTCGTCTGTGGCTCAAAGTTCTGGAGCTTAACGGAAACACTTCAATATCATGAGGCTGTTGAGTTTTTTTTACTCTGTTGGGCACATTGCTGGTAGTTCGCCAGGATTTGTTTACATCTAAAATCTCCAGCTTTCAAATTTACACCTTCATCCTCATGCTAAATTTGTTTTCTGTCTTTAATAAGTTTCCCACTAATTTAGCTAATACACATCATGCATGTCATTCTTACCAGATCAAAACCACTAATTAAGACTGAACAACCATTAATATGCCCCTCCTGGGTAACTCTATTCTGGAGCAAATTACAGGCAGTTTGAACTTATACTGTCAAAAATTAGATATGAAATCAGATGCTATCAAAATGACCAAAACCTGGTAAGATTCCTATTTTACTCTGACAAAGAAACACACCTAGAAAAACAAAACCTGAAGCCACAGCCATCCTGCAGTTTGTAATCCTTTGTGGGAGAATCAGACAATCAGAGGAACCCCATATCAGCTGGGTAGGTTTGTGCATACATGTAGAGTTACCTTAAAGGTGTAACTACTCTCCCTCCCAAAGGTAAAATGGGAATGAGGCAAACAGTTTGATGTCAATTGAATGATCTTTACATTTAATTCTTTCTCTAAACATGCTGTGTTCAAAGCAGGACAGAAATGTTATTTTCCTAAACATATTTAAGAAAAAATGGCTGAAGATTGCCACTACATCAATTTTTAAATTATGCTTAACAAGGTAATTGCTAGTAAACATCCTCCTTTTCCTGACACTCCCCAAAAAGAAGTACATTTGAGGATACAAAATGTCATTGAAACACTGAGAACAAAAATATTTCAAACTGCTCTGTTGCTAGCATAGTATGGCTATAGCAAAACACATACTAGTGAGTTGGAATCATATCATCCTGAGCATCTGCACTACTCCTCCTTGGAGAGTGCATACTAATCATCTCTCTTCATGGTCAGTAACCACATAAGGACAACACCAGACGATGCCAGTGGTTTTGGTCCTGTAGCATTTATATGCTTTCCTGCAAAGATAGTCATGCCAGATAATATTCGCCAACCTTGTCTTTGGTCTTCTCTCTTGATTGAGGCAGATGTTTATTTTCCATCTGCACTATATGTCAGTGCAACTGCAGCCTTCATCTGGCAAAGGGTGCCTGTAATATTATGAGGCCATCGAATAAGCTGCTGGAAAGATTACTCTTGTGAATAAAATCAGTTTATGGCTAAAAACATTTATTCTTCATTTTGATAAGCCCTTAACAAATGAAAATTTGCTTCCTTACACTTTTGCCAAGCATAGGACCATGTTTATTTCTAGCTATATGGGTCACGAAGGATTCCCAGCTGTTAGATAGAGTCAGTTGTGCATTGCTGCACTCAACAACATCTGTTTCACAAAAACAGTATCCAGCTTTTAGCGCTCAAATGGAGGTTATACCATATGCCAGCAGACCACTTAGTTTTTACCTTGGGAACCAACTTTACACTAGTCAAGGTAACAGAGGAAGTACTGAGTATTTAAATGCTACCAGGCTTCAGTCACATCTTCATGTGCTCTTGTCATTTCCAACTATATATAGTAAAATTAGTTCCAAGCATATACTGCAAGCTGTTCCTCTGTTTAATTATTAACTGGAAGAAAGTTTGTTTGCAAAACAGTTGAAATGTTTTTTGTGATAGACTCTGATGTTGAAAGTGGTGCCATAAGATGCTTCTGCAAATACAGAACCTTGTTAAAATGTCAAATAATATCAGCTATCAACAAAAGCAGATCAGGCTGAATACCCTTTAACTACTGAGCAGGATGTTAAAAAGCCATACTACCATGGAACTCTTCAGAGCCTCACAAACCATTCAAAATGTCTGGCGGTGTTATACTACCAGGATGTTTTCGATTATGATTTATGTTGTGCTACCAACTGTCTGCTTTCCTCTCATTTGGTTTTAATCACTTAATGACTCTCTAGAAATAAAGTTTTAGAAATATGTATTTTTGACAGCAACAGATAAATTAAGTTAAAGGAAATGTTTCTGATGGGTGAATCACTCTCTCAGAATACCAAACAATTTTATGCCTTTAATGGTAGCAGGAGGGCAGTTGTTCCTGGTAAAAATTGCATAACATTGCATTGCGTTCAGTGATACAGTAAAGCAGATTTGTTTGCCAATGATTCATTTCTATTATAAACATTTTGTAGCAAAATACCTTCCTTAATGCCTAGTAAGATGTTTTCAATAGCACATGGATTAAATTTGGTATGTACTCCACACTAGCTACAATACTGCCATTACAACTGATTCTACCAAATCATGTCAGTAAAAATGTGAATTATGCCAATGAAATGAATGAGTTAGATTCTGTTAACACAGACAGTATTTCCTTGTATGCAATTCAGTTGACTGCAGTGGAGTTATTCTTTACTGAAATAATGTAAAGAGCCAGTCATGGCGCTACTGATCAATTTGCTCAGTCCCATCCTTAGTTTGTAAAACTTAAGAATAAGTAGAGTCAAGATGCACTAAGAAATGGCTTATACCTATCCCTCTGCCATGACAGAAACAAGTAAGTGACAGATCCATATCACCAAATAGGTTTTGTTCTGACAACTTTCAGGAGAGTAGCAATAAATGCATTTGGTCCATTGTAACTTTTCTATGAGTGTCAAATGTACACAATAAAGTTGTATCCGGGTTAGGCTTGTCTCTTTATCTACTTTCTAAGGTAAAAAAAGGTGAAGAGGTCTTTCTCTTTACTTACTTTGCTATGGACATGCCTCAAGCTCCTCTGGTTCTTTTCTACCGTTCATGCTTTTATTTTGCATGAAAATGATGTGGTGTTCCCATGCAGACGTGGCATTTACACCCTGATACACAGCAAGGTATAGACAGAAAAGCAACCACTTCCAATAACAGATGCTCTTAAGTTCCATACTACAGACAATGCCAGAGCCTGACAAATCCATGCTTTTGGCAATGGTCAATAAATCTACAAAAAGAAAAAAACAAATTTTAAATATGCCAAGCCATAAATTATTCTAAGAATAATTTGGGGGGTTGTTCCCAAAAGGGACACCAACAAAAAAAAGAATTCCAGGGCAGATCATGACCTTGGAGGGTGTAGATTAGGATGATGTGACCTCATGGTTTAATTTTCATGTCCTTCTGCCAAAACCACACACCGATGCTTCAGAGAAATAGGGTTGGAAGAAAAATAAGATTGCCTAGTTTTTAAATTCAGGCTAAGTACATGATAGATTGAAAATTTTCCCAGATAGCTAGGTCCAAATTGGTTAACAAAATTAAATCAGAGAAATGACATGTATTTATACTGCATTGATACTTGGCCTCTAACCTATATCTTTGTTGTTTCTTTTTTCAAATTTTGCTCACTGTGGTCAGATATGGAAGAGAGCTACTCCTGCAAAAACATTTACTTAAATCATGGGTGGAAAATTGAGTTTTCAAACCTGTTTTCTGTTTCCAAACCTTTAAGAAATCATCCAACTAAGAATAATTTACTCAAAGGACAGTATGAAACACTTCATGCATTATAAAACCCCAACAAATCTTTGGAAATTATCTGTTCTATCCATTTATGATGCAACAAAAAATCATCTTTCCTTATATTTTGAATATTCTTTTTCCTACCTTCATCAACATTCAGTTCTTTGGGACATTGATGCGCTTCTGGAAGTGCGTATCATACCTGTGTTTGGCTAATTCTGTATTGCAAATAGTACCAGTTTAGTTTGTTCTTTCCCTAAGGGCTAAAATTACTGAGGCTTTGGGTTTCCCATTTTCATAACCAGTAATTGTCTAAATAGCCACACCCTCCACAAATTGTTTATTAAAATAAACCCCACAAGGGGTTTATTTTAAAATAAATGACCTTTGCAGAAATGAATGGTACACTTTCATCCTTTGGAGACTTCATCCTAGAATACACCTTATTTTCCAAAGAAGATGGGAAGCACTAGTGTTTCTAGTTTTAAGTGTTCAGAAATGTGTAAGTTGCTAGAAAAATTTCCCTTCTATTCATTATCATTTGGCAACCAGCTCAGTTTTGAAGTGTTGGCCCTTGCTCTTGGGAAGCAAGAGGATTCCTAGGGATGGAAAGAGTATGGGAACATCTGGGGTGCTGTGAATATTGCTTTTTCAAATGAAACAAAAGCAAAAATTTTTCACTCCTCAATCCATTACCTTGCCGCAGATTTCTTTGCAATATTTCTGACCAATCATTTCTTGTATGAAATTTCTTGTATGTGTGTTGAACTTAGAGCACTGACTCTGTACAGTATACAGAGGTGCTCCTGTCCCCCTTGATTAGACAGGAAAGGTGACTCATTCCAAACACTGAAACTTTGCTCTTCCCTCCTAGTGACTCATTACCAGGAACAACCCTCTGTTCCCCTTTTCAGACCCTTCATTTCCACAACACATCTGTACAGCCTTGCTTCATATGAGAAGAATTTCATGGGTACTTTGAAAGCCTGTCTTTGGCCTGGAATGTTTGCACTGCCATGGTGTCTTCACAGCTAGCAGCTACAAAGAGACACTTTTCAATTGTCATCGGTGGACACAAAAAGTCCATGTTCAGTCTGTGAGTCTCATCAAATCCTTAGTCCTAGACTGCTATTTTTCAGAGTCCAGCCTGCTTCCCACAACCTCAGCACATTGGCAGGGGGGAAGCAGGTGTGTATCCTTGCCAGAGCAGAGGGGTAAGACAAATTCTTCCTTAACCTTTTGGTGGTTCTACTGTCCCATTCTCTTCGTACATTTCATTTACAAAGCCAATGACGAGTATCACCTTCTGCTTCTGACTGCCCATTAAGTCTTGGCCAACTATTCTTTCTACTATGATTTTGTACTTCTGTTTCATGAGCCTTTCCACTCTCCCCCATTTAAAACACTGCATTGGTTTTATTAAAGCTCTCCCTAAGCCTACAAGTTTGGTAAGTTATTCTGAACAAAACATATTAAAAAAACCCCAAAAAAACAACCAAGCTGGTTTTCCAGGTGGGTTTTCCCAAGCTCTCACAGCTCCCATTAGAGTAAAGTTTTTACAGTTACATCTGTGCAAACAGTGAAAACAAATACAGTGTAATGGCAGGGAGCTGAAGGAAGTTAAGTGCACCTCTCCACCTGCCAAGGCCCAGATGTGGGAAATAACACAGCACAAACACCCCAAATACTGGAGCACAGCAAAATTATTGCTACAGAAGGCTTTGGTACTATGTTAGTTTCATTTCTTGAAGCATAATCTTTTCTGCAACCATTGTTTTCCCATTGCTGCTGCAAGTAGTTTTAGCACCAAGCATGAGGTAAGATTTATAACATCTCTAAAACTAGAAATGAGCAAAATGTTTGTCTGCAAAGAAGAATGTCCATCGTTAAGAGAGACCATAAGG
This sequence comes from Sylvia atricapilla, assembly GCF_009819655.1. Lineage (NCBI taxonomy): Eukaryota > Metazoa > Chordata > Aves > Passeriformes > Sylviidae > Sylvia > Sylvia atricapilla. The sequence goes on along the minus strand of NC_089140.1, from coordinate 117,726,301 downwards.
AGAGATGTTTGCATCTATTACCAGAGATAGGTAGGACATAACTTACAGCAGGACTTACTGCCTTGCAGATTTTGATGTTTATTAAGAGAGCTAAAGAAACATCTGTTTTCTGAAATTTCTCAGATTTTCTTATCTCCCTCCAGTCGCCAGATGAGGCCAGTAACATTCACTCTTAATATTTTCTTTTCATAAAAACCTCTTCTTTATTCTTACTAGGTGATCCCATGTGGCACATAAAGGCAGTGTTTTTCTAAAGATGTTTCTCAAATGGAGAAATCTCCAGTTAGTTCTAGACACTTGTATCTACCAGACAGGCATCAACTGATATTAACTAGAGATGGTAAAAGCCTGGAAAGCTTCTGGAATGTACTGGACTCTGTACATCTCCTCATACAGGGTCAGGCCACAATTTAATCTATCCAGTATGTGTTCTTTAATAATATATGGCAATGCTAGAGCATGCACATCTCAGAATTCCCCTCAAACACACCCATTTTGTGCAGTCTTGCATACTTTATGGGATGGACATACCAGCCACATCTTTCCACTTAAACAGCCCTATTTTTACACCCACGTACAGAGTCTATGATATCCTTGAAATGAGCTCTACAACTTAGTTACCACGTGAAAAAATAATGTATTTTTGTTTTGCTGCTTGGTTATGCACGTTTTTTATAATACAAAGAGGCAACAACTAGTTGTTCCCAATTCTTCCTCTCTGTGTTTGTGATGTTCCAGACTTGCCCTCAAACTTTCCCAGACTGAGCAGAGTTGAGTCTGTTTAATCTCTGTCCATGAAGGAAGCCTTTCCCTGTTCTTCTGATCACCATTTTCCCACTCTTCTTCTGCTGTATCCTTCCTGATAGGAAAGGAACCAGCAGCATGCAGAACTCATGGGACACACAGGGATTCACAGTTGCACAATGATCTTTCTGGTTTGTTTTTGATTCTTTTCCCAATATTTTCTAACAATCTATCTGGGATTTATTATGGCCTCTGACTAATAAGCTTAAATCTTCATGCCCACAATGAGTGAGGATCTCTTTGCTGAGCAGTAATAGCTAAATTAAAGCATCTCACTGTATGCATAGTTGATGATTGTTTTCCCCTATGTGCATCACTTGATGCTTATGGATATTGTATTTCCTGTATTATTCTTAGTCATTCAGTACCATGAGATCCTTTTGTAACTCCTTGTAGAGATTTACTACTATGAATGATTTTGAATCACCTGCAACTTTGTCAAACCTCTTTCCAGATTATTTATAATTCCAACAGAAGAGGCTCCAGCCTCTTCTCCAGCCTCTAGAAGAGGCTCCCTGCAAGACTGTCATGTCATTCTCTCCTAATTGGGATTCTTGATACTTCTTTCTACAACTTATTACTTGTAAGAAAAGTTCGTGTGAAAGATCCTGTGTGTCATCTTCTAGAGCAGCCATCAACACAGAGAATTCACCCAAATTTTTTCCTATATCATTTTGATTCTTGACAGCTCTATTCATTTTTGAATAATTTCTCAGCCCCCCAAAATTGTTTCATATAATTTTTCTCCATTATGAAAAACATTCTTGTTATTGCTTTAATACTTTTATCAAACAGTTTTTTCAATATTTTCTTTTGCTATCTTTATTAGCGTTTACCTTCATAGTGCTAGAATTTATGCTTTAAGTTTTTTTCCCTTTTCTGGATCCTCAGCCAGAAGAATGATTCTTGCAACTTGAAAGAGGCCTTCTATTCCTGCCTGCCTTTCCTATTATGATTTTCTTCCCTGATTCTTTTGAAAACATTCAGGACAATTTATGTCTTGGTGCATGTAAGTTTGTTTCTAAGTTAAAAAATATAATTATATAAAGAATAAATCAGAAAGGCAGGAAATCTGTAGAGTAATAGGGAAGTAATTGTACAGTACAAAAAAATTGTACAGTACAAAATTGCAGCTGTAAGTAATGAAAAGAAAGAATATAGATGGTTCTGCAATATACACATTCCTTTTAGAGGCTACCAACCTCTGGATGAATGGAAAAGGGAAAATGAAAATATAAAAATGCTTTGTATTTACCTTGTAGAAACACAGGCAGTTCACATCTGCCAAATTAGGATTGTTAATAAAGTCAGGTACCCTTGGATTTCTGTAGGAAAAATTCTGTTTGATTTTTCCCAAATATTTACTATACTTTAAATATTATCAAGGGGAAATAACTTGTTGGGCTAGGAAGAATAAAGTCCTGTGCTCAATAGAAATAACTTAAAATCCTAGATTTATTGTTTCCTTAATTTACAGTAGTTGGAAGAATTGGACACAACGGGTGTTTAGATTTCAAGTATAAGGCTTTGTTTCTGTCATGTTACTTTTAAAAAGAGATATTTATCAAGTTGCAATGTAAATTTCAATCATCTCTGTCAGTGGATGATAGTGGAAATTGAGGAAATATGAACATAAAATGTGTAGGAAAAATATTGCAAAATACCTTCACAAAGACACTGATATGTTTGAGTTACATGACCCTTCATTTGCCCCAACAGCTGACTTACTGTAATGTTTTTTCTGTGTTTGTTCCTAACCACAGGTGTAAGCCTTTTGTTCTTTTCATGTGACTAAAGTTTCATATATGATAGAATTGTGTTGTAATTTATCAGCAAGAGATTAATATTCACATAGGACATATTCCACAGATGACAAACTGATACAAGAAAGGCCATTTAATAGTGTACCATTAAATGTGCATTAAAATACGGCCTTATGTTAGTGGGTACTGTGGAACCTGGCAAGTGTTCCATTTGTATATGGCTCAGAAGTTACCTATCCTTGTTTGAAAAGGCAGAATGCTTTAGAGAAAAGAAGCGTGTACCTAAAATCTTGTTGCTTTCTCAACGATGTTCATCAATGGCAATTTCTCAGCTGTTCTGATGGGAGATATTACTAACTTGTGAAAGTCTTTAAATCTCTAGTGATCAGCAACAATTCTGTCACTTGATTTCTTGGCAATTTTGGAGGATGTTGGTCCTCCCACGGCCAAAAGACTCAAGACTAATGATTTTGTATTTGTCTTCACCTTCTCTAGAAAGTTTGAGACTGAGATTTCCTTTCAGTCCTCATATTGCTGTTGTCATCTAGATGAACCTCTAAAGACTCTACTAGTCAGTGAAAACTTTCTGTTAGGGTTTTATTGCTTAGTATTCTCCTGAATCCAGTTTCCCTGAATGTTACCATAATAAAAAATGTGGTCCTTGTTCTGACTTTCTTAGCATTGGTGTAAGGAGTGTATAATCTCAAAAAATTTGGACATCTGCAGTAACTCACGGCTATATCCAGGACTGTTTTTCTTGGCTTCTTCAGTGGTCAAGAGGAAATGAGAATGTATCTGACCAGTCTTTGACATCTGCTTTATGGTGGGATGGATCACAACTTGAAAGAGGATGTCTCTGTCACTAACAAAGGGGTCAAGGCAAGTAACTCACACACAGAGTCTCCTCCACAGATATTGACATGGTTGAATGAATCCCGCACAGTGTGAGTGCCACTTTTTCAGAGTTGAAAAGTTTCAATTATTGTAAAATTTCAGAGTTTTTATACTTCAAGACAACTGAATCCTGGGCAGCATCAACAGCAGCGTGGCCAGCAGGACAAAGGAGGTGATTCTCCCCCTCTGCTCCGCTCTTGTGAGGTCTCAGCTGAAGTTCTGAGCACAGTTCCAGTGCCCCCAACATAAGGACATGGAACTGTTGGTGCAAGTCCAGAGGAGAACCACAAAGTTGATCAGAGGACTGGAGCACCTCCCCTACAAAGACAGGCTGAGGAAGTTGGGGCTGCTCAGCTTGGAGAAGAGAAGGTTGGGTGGAAACCTCATTGTAACCTTTTGGTTTTTGAAAGGGCCTACTGGGAAGCCAGAGAGGGACTCTTCATCAGGAACTGCAGCAATAGGACAAGGTGATATGGGTACAAATTGAAAGAGGGCAAATTTTGTTTCAATATTAGGAAGAAATTTCTCACTGTGAGGCGGCCAGGCACTGGAACAGGTTGCCCAAGGAGGTTGTGGGTTCAAATCCAGATTGGATAAGGCCTTGAGCAACTTGGTCTAGTGTGAGGTGTCCATACACACAGAAGGGGGGGGGACTAAATGATCCTTAAAGTTCATTCCAGTCCCTTAACATTCTATGTTTATATGATTCTGTGATTAACAAAAGCAATTGAAGGAGAATATACAGTATTTGAAAATCCGTTCTCTTAGCTCCAGCTCACTGATTTGAATGCAAACTGAGAGTGCTCACAGTCTAACAGCTGTTCAGTGACCTATGTGACATGCTTTGAGTCTTCAGATTTAGGTTTTGCAAAGTCCTAAAAATAACCTTCTCTTTGCCGTCCACTTGCAACATTGCCGCTGCCTGCATACTTAGGGTGTTTGTTCAGGCATGTTAAACATGCTTTTTTGTACCTCCTTGAAAACAAGCTCTTTAGGTAATTATTATGTCAAATGCAAGAATAAGGGGAAGAATACAGATTTATCTGGTCATGACAGCAAATTCTATTGTCTAGAGTTATTACCAACCAGTAAACTACCAGACAGGATAGTGGGAGACAGAAACTTCCTAAATACAGAATTGTACTTCAGCTCTCCACTGTCCTTTTTCAATGCCAAATAAGACCTTTGTCCTAATTTTGAAAATAATTCATGGTTTAACCCCAAGTTGCATCAAATTTGTATTTATGAATCCTGCTGACAGCTAAGCTCTTTGGAGACTTACACTGACCAGAAATCTAAGAGTGAAGCTGGGGACGCAATGTTCTCTGTTCAGGGCATCTGGCTAAAGAACAATGTCTCAGAGGAAAACAGCACTAGGAAATGTTTCAAAAAGCCATGGGGAAACCTTTCAGCCTCAGAAACTAAAATATACAACTTATCTTTGTTATATTCTTATTACACAAGAGCATCTTCACTTTCTGCACGTCAAATTCTGATCTGAGAAAGCCATACCCCAACAGAGTTTCGGCCTTAGGGGCTTTGGAGCTTGTCTGAATACCTCTTTGCACTTTGCTACTGCAAATGCCTTCCTATAACGCCAAGACTTGTGTGAGTGGTATAAAACTCTGAAACATACAGAAGAGAGAGTGTTTTTCTTCTCAGGACTACAGCCTTTGAGAGGTCAGGTGATACAATTGTACCAGGACCTGCAGGTTGAAGTAGACATGAGTGAAAGTGAAGGCAAGTGCCAGAGAAGTTAGATTTTTTTTTTTTCCTCATGGCAAGGCACATGCCAGCCCCTTGTGCTTCAGGTTATTTGGGGAAGATCATCATCTCGTTGCCTCTTGAAGAGGTTTACATTATCCTCTGTTCAATTTCCAGGGGATATTACTATGTGCCTGGCAGGACTAGAAGACAGTAAAAGGATTAAAAATGCAACTTTCGTTGAAACATTCATGCAAAATCTGTATCTGCCTAGCTGGATGCCTAAATTACTTAGACTTTCTGAGGATTATATAACTATACATTTTACATATACAACACTGTTTCAATATTTCCTGAAAAGGCTGGCTATCTGGAGCCCACCACACAGAAACATTAATATATTAATAGTATCTCTTTGTGTAAGTGAGAAACAAAACTGCAGAGTGTTATTCAATCAAGTGATATTAGACAAGTCAGAAAATACTTGCAGTGCCATTTTAAAATGTTTTGGTTGTAAGTGTTCATAATGCAATGGCATTGCTACTAAATCCCTGGTACATATTCATACCACTCTCATACAGACAATCTGGGGATCCCGTGGGGGTTCAAGGGCTGTTTTCCTTGTAGGCAGTGAGACTTCACAGGTACTCACATTGGTTTTGATGTCTTGAGTCTGCAACTGATTATTAAAAGAAAGAAAAAGGTCTCTTAAAACCCCCCATTATTGGTATTCTGCCATTCACCACATGTTCCCAGCCCTTTCATTAGTGCAGAGACACACAAGCAGTGAATGTGAAGTTTCTAACAGCTGCAGGGGTAGATTTCACAGAGCAAAAGTAGGAAGGAGGACTCCAGAAACCTATGTAATAAAAATGTTTCCAACCATAACCTTAAAATAATAACTGTGCTGTTCATCAGGCATTACAGCCAATAGCTCATGCTCTGTCCCATTGCATCATACACTTGCATCCCACTGGTAATGACTTGTTCTTTGAATTGCAATTAACCTATTTAAGACCAATTAAGAAACAGATCTTGAATAGGCCTGCAGTATTACAGCTCAGTACTCACAGAAGATGACAATGATGTTTTAATTAAATATGGGAGCAAAAGGTCTCAAACTGAAGCTTACAGCTAACTAAGCAGCAGTCATTTGGTTACTGAACAGGCAAGGAGCTTTATGGTCTCCTTCCACATGGTTCAGCCTCCATAGCTCTCAAGTTTGCTTAAGGCTAAATAGCTTTCCTAATCTATTATTGCACAGAAGAAGTCCCTCCCGCCCCCATTTTCCAGATCACAGTTTGGTATGTTTTAACAGATTATGATAATCCCTTGGTTTTTGCAGGGCAAGAGTACTGCTGATAAAGTGATTTCATTTAGGCAAATTAACTCTGTTAGTTACATGAAAGATTGAACACTGTTATCTTATGCTGGTATGTGCAAAGTCTCATAAGTGCAAAATACACATTAAGGGCCAATTTTGCATGAAAAACTCCTGATAGTATAAGAGCTGGTTAATATTTCTGAATTATTAAGTCTGACAGCATAATCATGCTTTTTTGTTGTTTAGGCTGTTGATACCAGATGTTTAATGCACAATAAAATGTAATAGTGTAATAGGAGGCATTTTAAGGAAGTGCAATTTTGGAAAACGAAGAAACTACTTGGGGTAATTTAAAGCATAAAAACAGATGTTGGAATTTGGAGCCGTTTTAGTTTTACATAAAGTGGAAGCCTTCCTTTAGAAACCTGTAGATATTCCCAATCATTTGCTTTTTTCTCCTGGCATGGCTGTGGCCAGCTTAGGCCAGGAAGTCAGGTCCAAGTGTCGAGGTGTTGGTTCTCACTCTTACACAGTGCTCATGCCTTGGCTGTGGTCACCGAGAATGTGGTGGAGGAATTGCTCCCACTGTGGCAGGGCTGATTGTTCTGCACCTGCTGGTCGTTTAGCACATGAAGACCACAGGACTGAATTAAAATCTTGACTTCAATGTTCTTCCTGGTGTAGTATTGGATTCTAAGAAAGTCTTGCTGGTGTTTTCAGGGGCACCAAATTAAAATCTGGATGTGTTACCAAGCTGTTTATAAAAGTTGGCCAAATTTAGACCATATGATGCTTTTGTTAACTAGTATAGAGTTTATTAAAAATACTGTACAATAGGATAGAACCCCTAAAAATTTATATATATATTCAATGAGTTTCACTCTATGTACTAACTTAATATGGAAACAACTGACAGTCATGAGTGCTGATCAGTATTTTGGGATAGTTTAGTCTAATTATGTAACCATGCTTCCTTTCTCCTTGCTGCTTCTTTAGGCACCAGATGTTTTAAGCACAGTAAAACAGAATCTTAATATTCTCCATAAATAATGGGTGAAAGCACAGAAATACATACAGGCACGTTGTGTTTCTATTAAGACGTTGTCACATAATTAATAAGACAAAACAGATGTTCCTTTAAAGAATTTTCCCTTGGTGTGCCTGGAATTCCCCTTCAGAAATGAGAAGGTGTGGGAATTTTCCATGACATAAAGGAGTGAGTTTCATACTTAAAAAATAATTGTTATCATACACAGCCAGAAACTTCATCCCAGCAAGAGCCATTCCAGTTTGATTTTATATCTGATTGCACATTTCCAGACGTCCAGATCAACTGAGGGAGTTTATTTACAGGAGATTAGGTCTGTTCTTCTCTCTTACTATTAAACATCTTATTTTGTTTTCCTTTCTTCTTTATATTTTTGTTTGTTTGTTTGTTTTTGAAAGTCACTGCTTCTTTTTGCCTCCAGTAAGCTCTGTCAGATCCACTTTGACAACCATCTGAACACAACTGGTATTGCAACTGTCTTCAGTGGCTCTGATTTTCAGAGAACAGCTGCCGAGAGCTTTCTAATGACTGGGGTTTTTTAGGGCTTCGTCACACAACCACCCAAAGGAAAGCAACCAAACAGGCCTTTGTTCAAAAAGGGTTTCTTCAAAGACCTTGCAGGTGTTTTTTAGCAGAATATCTTTCACAAGTGAAGAAATTATTTTCAACCCATGCAAAAATGTGGAGAAAATGAAAGAAGGCAGTGAGAAGTTACACAAATAGAAGCTAGGTTCAAATCAGAATTCAGGGCTCAGGCACTCCATGAGATTCTTGCAGCTTTTATATTTATCTCCCATGAGCTAGAGGGCAATATTCATCTGTGAATACATGCTTGGTCCATGACAAAGGAAAGGTTTATTACCCCACCTCAGTCCATTGTGAAAGAAGAGGCTTAGATTGTGCACAACAATATTCCTCTTCTCAATGGTATTCAAGTCCCATGTTTAGGAGGCCTCTCAATCACGATTTATAAAATACATGAGTAGCTAATCAATGTATTTGCTATAATTTGCTTAATTAGGATAAATCTTCCATTGATGTGACTTTTCATCACTGATGTCCCCAAGCTTCCAACAACGGGACCAAAGGCTGCTGTCATGTGGTTTAGATCATTAAGCAGGGCAGTAGGAAGACACTGGGCATTACTTGGTGAGCACTGTTCCACAGCAAAGCAAAGATTCAGGGACAGATACTAGATCTAAGATTGCTGCACCATCTCATTTCAAATTAAAACAAGGTTCCCTGATCTTTCATTGCACAATCTGGTAATATGTTTTGTAAACAGATGTGTAGTAGACAGCTGTTTTGTTTAACAACCAGCTGAGAAAGCCAGACTCTGGCATGTAGTAAATAAACAGATGAAATGTTATTTTTGAATTGCTTCCTTCAGAAATACCAGCCTGAAAGTATTGGTGGAGCCATGTGTTTTCTCCTTTCTCTTTCAGAAAACAGGTGAACTTCTCTGTTGCCAGCACATGTAAATGAAAAGCAGAGACCATACATTCTTTATGAATGGTCTGTGGTCTGTGCACCATTAGTTTAGCTCATACAAACATGATTTAAAAAAAAAAAAAAAGAATCAAAACTGTGGAGTAAATGTGAATTTGTAAACATTAATTGCAGGAGGAAGCACAAAGAATAGCACCCTCATTTGAACCAATAACACCCACTTCTCCAAATCCTATTGACTCACCACAGGATTGCAACACTTTTTCCTGCTTCCAGTCACTTAGCAGAGTCTAGTCAAGTTTTATGAGAATTTCAGTTCATACGTTTGGGAAATTCTCTTTTTGACTTACTCTAGGGGGGAAAAAAAATGAAAAATTCATTTCTGTATGGTTTTGTGGCTTTAACATTTGCTTCCCTCATTTTTAGTAATCCTGGATAGGTAGAATGTCAGACACATCCTTCCACTATGCCTCCATATGGCCAAAATTAAAAATGAACAGCTGTCAAAAGTAACTTACTATTTAATGAGGAATCAGAAAACCAGGACAAAAAAAAAATAGTTTTTGTTTTTTTTTTTACAATACAGACTTATTTCTCCTGGCAGACTGGTCAACTGAGTATTGTTTGCATTAAATTGCATGACTCCCAAAGTGTCAGTGAATTACATGAGATTGCCAAAACAGTAGAAACAAATATTTTGAAATTTGTATACATTCATATATATGTATTTATTTGCACAACATAGTAACTATTTAGTATAATAAAGATTCCCAGTTTGAAGTTCAGGATTGCTGGAAACTGTCATAAGGAAAACTCTTGAAAAGCATGGAATTTTTTCAAGCACTTTTCTCTCTTTTTTAAAGAAAAAATAATTAAAAGAAAAAAAAAACATGCCAACAATCTAACAATTATATCTAACAGTAAGCTCCGTGCAAATCAATGGGTTATGACAGAAATTCCCCTCAGGAGCAAAGAACACTAAAAAAACTTAGCTTGAAACTGAAGCCATGATGATGCCTTTGCTTGGAGAAGCATGACAGTCTAATGTAAGTGTTCTCTGCAGCTTCCCTAACCCCAGCTGTACTTTTCAAGGATACAGATGACTCTGACGATAAGCCAGGCTGGCTCTACAGAGCACTTTGTTCATTCCCCAAAAGATCTGCTGCTCGAGGACTTGGTGTCAAGATAACTTACCTTGCTTTGCTTGCTATGCCCCGGGAGACTGAAAGAACTCCTGCTCCCAAGAGCTTTCATAAGAGATGTGTTTTTTAAAAGTCTGTTTAAAGTCAGGTGGTTTTGTCTGTTTCCCTGCAAGAGGACTGTTCCTGACAGTATTTATTTATTTCCAGAAGGTTTAGGTCAACATGCCTACTGTATTGATCATAGAGGCATATCCTGATCTCAGTTAGGCTGGAGTAAAGCAGATGAAATCATTCCAGATTTAAACTAGCGCAGTGATGCTTAGAATACAGTATGTAGTTTTGTTCTGTGTGAGCTAGCCTTCTCATATTTGCTTGGAGAGCTACATCGGGGGGAATGTGAGGATTCTTCAGTGTTATTGTTATAACTTGTGCATTGCACATGGATTCTGTTTCACTGTTGTTGTGTTGCTCATATAGACACAGTCACAAACTACCATGGAGGAAACCCTTCACAAAAATCAGGAGACATATTAAACTTTAACAGCTCTCTTTGATTGCAAAGGGTTTAAAAATTAGCATGCCTGAAGATCAGGCATGTTAACAAGACTGTAGGCAGTGTTGGTTCAGAAACTAATAGCTAGAACACTAATCAGTTATTAAAAATTCGCTTTCCCTTAACAGAACTAAAATTTAATGACAAATCTCCCTCCCTCGGAAAGCAAGCAAACAAACACTGAAGCATGTTTGTACATTAAATATGAAGCTGAGGTGAGAGGATAAATGATTTGTGTCAAACTTATAGTCAGGAGGAGGAAGGTACTTTATCAGAGCGACAGTTCAACCAGGTGCAAACAAAGGTTGTCTTGTTCAGGAGCAGATTTTGAACACACTGTTCCAGAACAAATGATGATATGAGACAACAAAACAAGGAATTAAATAAGACACATAGGAGCAAGGGGAGCAGGTAAACAAGTGAAATGGAAATAGAAACAGACTGAGTGACAATTTTGGGTAGAAAGGAAAAGTACTGTTGGCAATCAACCAGGGTGGGATTCAGTTCCATACTTAAGCACCTTAAACGTAAACTTCTTCTGCAGGCATTTACATCTGCTTTTCAGTATCCACTTGGTGCTTACTGAAGAGCTGCTCTGAGTGGAGCCCAGAACTAATGATGCTAATGCCTGTCCATTCAAGGACAGTAGTCACCATTTACCATAGGAAATTTAACTATCCACCTTATCCGTACACACCTACTTCGTCCATTAAAACACACTTAAGTGTCCTGGTCTTGAACATAATAGGCTGTGCTGAAATGGCAGGTGCTGATGTGGCAGGAGCCACACCTAGATCTGACACTAGAAGCCAGGGAAACATTACATAAACCAGAGGAAAGGAGTGGATGGAGAAGGAAGCTTTAACCTTGGAAATGGCTGAAAGCATATAGGAACTGTGTGTCCTTCTCTTCCTCTCCGCCCTACACTGAATAAATTGGGAGAAAAATCAGATGAGGTAGCATAGCCTACACTAAGGACACTGAAAGGGATATCATAATGTCCATTTAGTGTGATTTCAACTTACGTATGCAAATATATTCCAGTTCATATATATAGACAAGTCAACCCTTAGAAGTATTTGTCCTGCTAGGTATTACAAAAACAAACAAAAACTCCAAATATAATATAATTAATATAGAACAAATAAAAATAATGTGACTTTTAAATCTTAGTGCTATGCCTACTTCTTGTATCTCATCTGCAGCAGCGCCTGTGAGAATAAGGGAATGATGCACATTCAGAGGCTGATGGTAAACAAAGAGGATAGTCCTCAAGGTTCTTCATTAGTGAAGAATACATCACATTTCCAGATAGCACTTTTGTGGAACATGCTAGGCCATCTGCTCATGAGGCTTTTGGTTTCATTTCAGGCACAACTGGCTTCAGCCCATCTCTAGCAGTGAATAAAAAGAAAGTTTCTGAAAAATGAATTACTGTCCCAAAACACAAATCACTTTTTGCAAACGTTGTGATAAAGTTTCCAAGCAATGCAAAGCGGGCTACCATATGTGCAAACCTCTGTGGACTGGTGAGAAGGGAGACATTCCCACTGTAGCTCTCTGTGGCCATGTAAATTTTCATTTTAATAAACCACTATTAAAATCTATATTTGTTCTTCCTTTTTTTGTTAGTCACTACTGGAAAAATGCTTTTGTTCAGTCTAAATATCCAGGCTTAACAATTCCTTTTCTTTTTCAGATCGCAATGGTAATTTCAGTAATCCTAAGGATGCAGCAAAAAAAGACACACATTACATTATTTACTTAGTTATTTATGGACGTTTTTTAGTGTGGCTTCTCACTTGAAACAGGACCATCACCAGCTCGGGATCAGATCAGAGAGCTGCTCAAAATCTCCATAGGTGGGATAAACTGATTTCTCTCTATAAGGTCTACCATTGCTGCTTCTCAACAACTCTCCCATTTCCTAAAAACCAACCTGAACACCCCAAGCCACAGCTTGAGTTTACTATTTGCTTTCAATAAAACAATGTTTTGTATTATTGAAAGCAAAGCCTGTAAGAACAATTCAAGCATCAGATCACTTGATAAACATAAGTAAGGTAGAACCTAAGGGACATAGACTGGTTCTGTTTGCTCATTGGAACTAAAGACTTCTTCTGCATGCAGCACTTATCAATAATTCTGCATCACAAGCATTTCCATCCTGTGAAGGGTACCAGAAGGGATTGTCAGAGAAAATAAACTATCTGGTTTTGACCTAGTGTTAGTTAGCTTTTCAAAATGCCCTACATCTAAAAGACAGGCTGATTGAGGCAGTGGAGATGTTGGGGATCAATACTCTCCTTGTCACGGGAAGGACAACAGGGCACTGCTGGGTCTGTGCTACTGAGTATTACCAGTAACCTGTCTTAAAAGGCATTTCCTGAGCATTTTGGCAGACTAAGCAGTCACTGCTTTATAAGTTTACACCAAAAATTTGACATAGGTGATTTAAACTTCCCATATAGTAATCCGTACATAATTAAAAACTGCCTTTGTGGTTTATCAGTGGCCTCCTGATAGTAGAAGAGCAGGTGTTTTGTTGACATTTTAAGATCAGGATGATCTTTGAATTTGAAATTCTTTCTTAGTGCTATAGCCCTGCTGACTGCCAAATTGCAGCACTGAGGAGCCTTTCAGCAAGGGAAGAGAGTGCAGGCGCTTAGGAAAGATACTTGACTTGTTTTGACTGGTTTGAGTAGTCTGGAATCTAGTTCCATGTTTTCTTGAACCTGTATTACCTCTTGGTCAAAACAATCACTACCTGTGCTAGGCAGCTGTTTATAGAGGTGTAACATCAAATAAATTGGTGGACTGGGACAGCACAGTCTAAGCTGAAGAACTGGGGCTCTTGACTCTTTGGATTAATCTGAACGACCCAGTGGCTGAAGCACTTTGTCAGGGAAGACACAGTTCCTTCTGTACAGCACAGTTTGCTGAGGTGTGTGAAAAGTCTAGCATTGCTGCTACCCATGGCATTGCCTTTTCATGAGTGTATGGAAGAACTTCAGCCTTGGGTGAAGAAAGCACCTGATCTGGCACCTTTCCCAAGTAAAATGTTGGACCAGATCAAAAAATTTAAGGTGGAGCTGAGGCACCCAGCCCTCAGGCTGGAGCAGCTCTTTGCCAAGATATTGGAGCCGTAATACGAGTACACTTCGGGCTCACATGCTTAAAGCTAAGTGTGATGACAAAACCTTTCAAGGTGAAGGGTAAGGGTCATGTGTTTAGCAGGATCAGACATTTCTAAGTTTACTATTTCTAACTCCAATCATTATTACACATAAACAGGACCTATAAATGCATATGGAGTATAATATGCATAATATGGAGTAAATATGGAGTAAAATGCATAATAGAGTAATAATAACAACAACAGTTACAATACTAAATATTACAGTAAAATCAGGTGTTTGGGAAGGACCACACCTTCTCATTGTTCCAGGCAGAAGCACAATATCCCTTGGAAACAGGAGACAGCCTTGACACATATTATTCTGTAACCAACCTCTACAAGAGTCTAGTAGCTTACACTACCGCTTTTGATAGAAATTGGTTCCTAAAAAAAGAGTGGGCCACCTGTGATAGCCAGTATGATGATTACCTACTTTTCAGAGTTTTGGCTCATAGCCCCATCCTGGCAGAGCTGTATTGGAGACAAGAGAGAGACACTCCCATGCATACCAGATGATGAATGAAGTGACTGTTGCCTCACTCCATTTGTTGTCATCTAGAGATCATACATGAGTTAGAAAATGGAAAAGTTAATTGTGGACAGTTTCAACACAAGTCCTTATCTTCATATCTACAAGAACTAACACTAGTTAAGCAATGAATGAGTAAGAAGTATCAGAATTATTCACATCTTCTAGGTGTTATTTCAGAGTGTCTTTTCTCCTGTCCACTTCAGGAGACAAACAGCTCAATTGAAACTCAACATGTAGCACTGCCAATAAATCACAACTCAAAATGCTTTGATTTAGTGTCAGATAGATTTCTTTTTAAAATAAAAGTGAATTGACACATTGAATTTTATTTAGTAGTTTTTTCCTATAATTTCATACTTTTTTGCTTACAGAAACAATGTAGCAAGATGGATACCATAGTGTGGAGAAAATATTTGACTAGTATTTGACTTTCTGTAAACTTTTAAGGGCAAAATTTTATGATTCAGAAAAGGAAAAAATACTTAACAATTCCTGCACATATTTTACTGCTTTCAAAATTGTTGAGATAGGAACTTACAAATGTATCAATTTTATTAGGTGTTAGAATAATATGCTATTTTCCAGCAGATGAATAATTGTACTATTACACTTTTCTGCTTCATGAAGATTTCCTCTGACTTTGGTAGGAATTCTAAAAGTGAAAGATATATAGGCTTAAATCCTTGGTGGTGTTCTCAGTGCTGAAATAGTATCTGTTACAAGAACAAAATTTCCAGCAGTTGCCTCTCACTATGTCATTGAACTTCAGGAGTCTCTCAATTTGAGTTCAATGAGACCATTCAGGCTTTTAGAGACAATGATAGTGATATATGGAATGAAGACCAACTTTTTTCTAAAACATATATATATATAATGAAAAATACAATGCAATGATTTACACAGAATGAATTTTTTTATTGGGACATTTAAACAAGTAACCTGATACAAAAAGATTCTTTAAGCAAACATTTTTTGTTCTCCTCCGAAGGCCCAGCACTGGATTAGAAATCTAAATGCAAATAGAAGTAAACTCTATGTTTGAGAGAAGCTCAAGTAGCACAAATTTTACCAGTTATTCAGTACCACTAACGAGATATTTCCTTTGCTATTTAAAAGTAAACTGTAGTTTACTTAGGAAAAAAAATGCATGGAATTCTAAGGATAATTCCAATATATTTCCAATATAGAAATGTAAATAGGTGTCAGCTAAATTTCAGAACAGAAGTGAGCAGTGAATTCAACAGAAAATGATCATGATATCATTATATTTTCAGCCAGCCTCTGTCATGTATATAAAATTGACTATAGAAAAGAAAAGGTGACAGAAAAGTCTGTAAGGTATCAGAAAAATCAACGGTAAAGACTTGTTTTTTAATTAAATGGGACTTTTTCCAAATAAGGAAAGATATATGATCATTTTTATTCTGAGCATATACAAGTTTGAAATTTATAAGAGACTATATTATATATATATATATATATTTAGCACTTGTGAATATAATACAAGGGCATAATGGACGTTGAGATGGCACATGGATCTTTACAGCTGATGCAACTGGTTACTGACCTTCATAGGTTCTCCTACAAACGCTGGAGCAGTGATGCTTTTGTTTGGACTAATGGGAGAGAAAGAAAGTCACAGCCCAAAACACAGCTCACCCAGAAATTAGAACTGGGGAAAGTGGGCAGGAAGGTACCATTGGGTTCTGGGTGGTTCTGGAAGCAGAGGCCAGCTGTGATCCCTCTGGGTGTTCCAGGCCAGGTTGGATGGAGCTCTGAGCAACCTGGTCCAATGAAAGGTGCCCCTGCTCACAGCAAAGGGGTGGAACTAGATGATCTTTGAGGGCAGTTCCAACCCCTTCTATGATTCTATGACCTGCAAATGAGAAACAGTCATAACATCAAGCAGAGAGCAAAGGCAGGGAACAGTGGAGCTGGCAGAAGAAACAAAATAAGAGCTAGATGAAGGTTTGGAAATGCAAACAGTGGAAATATCCAATTTTAGTCTGAGATAGAAATCAAGCCTTTGCTCTCTGTAGAGAAAACACTTGCATCAAGGAAATGTCATAACCCGTTCACCACCTATTTTCCTTCCCATAAAGAAAAAAGTGAAAGTATTGCAGATATTTTTCAAAGCAAGTAATTAAATTGACTTTTTTAAATACTTCTTTTCTGGTTTGGGAATTTTTAAATTTATTCCCACTTGCTTACTTTTATAGTAGCCATTTATTTGATTGGTGTTTGTGAGCTCCATTTTGGCCTGGTTTTCCACAGTCATGTGGGATATGACCAGAAGACTGCTGCTTTGGTTAAAACACTGACATCTGCATCTGACAATATATTATTTTGACTCCTCCAGCTTTTGCAGACTATAAATCAAAATAAGAAATCATCATTTGAATTAAAATGTGAGTAAGTCCACAAAGCAGCCATGACTGAAGGAAAGTCCACGGGGTGAGACTGAGCTGTACAGGGGGGGTGTCCCTGTTCAGGAACACCTGCAGCAGCCCCCAGCCTTGTCAGGATTTGGAAGCCCTCAGCAGCCATCCAGG
Source organism: Sylvia atricapilla (assembly GCF_009819655.1). NCBI lineage: Eukaryota > Metazoa > Chordata > Aves > Passeriformes > Sylviidae > Sylvia > Sylvia atricapilla. The sequence goes on along the minus strand of NC_089140.1, from coordinate 117,709,358 downwards.
TGAGGACAGCTGTCAGGAGCAACCATGGGAGATTTAAATGGTTCCAGGGCACACGAGCAACCTGGAGTGTGGCACATCACTTTGAGCAGCAGTTCACGCAGGAAGGGCTCCTCTCCAACCATTTGGGTGGAGCCAATAGAGGCAGCAAACGAACTGAGTAGCTGGTCAGGAAGAGCAGAGATCCTTTTAGCTCCAGTGTGATTAGCATAGTAGTTTAAGCCTCCTTAGTTGTTGACATGCCTTCAAGCTCGATCCCCTGTAGCTACAAGGGTCACTGGCCCGGCCATGTCAGCTGGTCCAGATCACAGGCTGCCTGAAGCTTCTTTGCAAGGCTGGGGACTACAAAGTGTTATTTTGCACAAAGTGTGTTGTGTTTGAGGAGCTGTGTTGCAGGTGGAACTACAGGAAGAAGTGAACAGGCTACACAATATCCAAGTGAATGAGTAAGACATAGACTGGTTATTTTCAGCAACACTACAGTCTCAGACTCCCAGGAGTCTTGAACCTCCATCCTGGTGAAGAAACACACGGACTCAGAACCCTGTGGGGTAATTAGTCAAAGAACTGTTATCCAAGGGTCTGTTAAAGATGAAGGCTGGAGGCACATCATGACAAGAAGGTTCCTCTTTCTCTGAATTTGGCAAGTAGGATTGGTACCTTTAACAACAGGTATGGAGTCTAGAAGGCCAGACAACTGATGAGGTGGGGGAAGATCTGTCTGGAATGGTGGGACCTCCTGAAATGACACCACCTGCACCCTGCATCAGAGCCTCCTCTGTTAACAGGATAAGAAGGGTAGATGTGACAGGAGACCCCTTCTAAGGGGAATGGAGGGTCCAACATGCAGACCTGACCCAACTCACAGGGAAGTCTGCTGTCTCCCAGGGGCTCGGATAAGGGACATTACTGGAAAACAATCCAGTCTAGTAAGGCCCTCTGATTACTATCTGGTTACTATTGGTTGTTCAAACTGGCAGTGATGAAATAAAAAAAAAAAAAAAAAGAGAAGTCTGAGGGCAATCAGAAGAGACTTCAGTAACAAGCTACTCAGTTTCAATTTTGCCTATAACAAACCTGGAAAGTAGCTGTGGGCACAGGCTGGCTGTATACCTATTTCCCACTTCCCCTTTTAAAGGATCTGTGCTTGCTTCACTGTTTAGGGAGAAATTAAGAGAAAGTAACTTCTGAAGTCCCATTTCAGACCTGCCTGAACTTAGTCTCTATCCACTTACTGGAACATTTAATTTAGGGAAAGTATCTATTTAGGATAGAGTCCAAAGTACAGACTCTACCCCATACTCCACCCAATTCCTCTAATCACAACATCTCCCTTAGGCGTGCCCCACGGATGGGGAGTCACATATTTAGCAACCCCAAGAGTTTTACCGACTTCAGGCTTTGACAGATTTGCAGCACAAGATCACAATCTGAGTAACATAATGAGGGGCCATTAGCCTATGCCCCAGGCCTGCTGTGAGGTGTCTGGCACAAGAACATACATGCCCCATGAACGAGCTGAGCCTTGCTCAATAAATATCAAAGGAATCATTCCAATTTGGTTTACTTTGATATGGGCAGTCGAAAACTGGTGCATCAGGTGCTGATTCATGGGCAAATCAAAAGTCTTCACCCCAAGAATGGGAGGGTCAGCCAAAATTGTCCCAGACAGGTGGCAGAAAATGATTCCAGGTTTTAATCTGCTGGTGGACTTTGAGACTCAAAAGTCTCTGTATTGGCTTTGAATGAAGCCATTCCATGAGGAGAAGAAACAGTTAAAGTAATAAACATAGAGAATACTGGAAAAGAAAGAAGAAACATACAAGTCATCTTGAAACACATCTGATTTGATTTTTAAAATTCAATCATAAAAAGTGTTGCGTAATACCAGGTACCTTTGACTTAACTGATTGCACATTAACTCTGAGCCACTGACTGCCAATCCAAGTTTTGGATTCTCCAGATACATTTCAAATTTACTGTGCTACAATGTTTTGCTTTTGGTTTTTCACAAAGTTAAGTTTAATTCAAATTATTAACTACAATAAAATATAAATCCATATCTTTAAAATAATATCTTAATTATGTGACTGATCAGCAAGATCACTAATACTATGCAATATCAGAGGAACATGCACTGCAGTAAGTTAAAAAACCCCGAAGAACACAAATATAAAGGCATGGTTTAAAAAGCTGTAGCATGAATAGATTGATAATCTATTGTGGTCCAGAAATTATAAATAAGAAAAACTGGTTGTGCAGGGGTATAGTTAGCACCTTGGGAATCATTGCCAGTTCTAATCTAATATAGCAGGATTTAGAAATTGTGGGACTGAGTCATATTATTCAAGTCACATTTTAAGTCTATGTGAGATTTTCCTCCTTCAAACCTTATTTGTTAACTGCATTTCTTTGCAGTGTGAATGTTAAAACACAAACATGCATTTGGAACTTGTACATATCTCCACTTTTTTACATAACACATGATTTTAGTTGATAATTACCCTGTGTTTTATTGCTAATTAACTTCTACGTAAGCAGTAACTTAGCGTTTCTCTTGAAACATTTTCTACTGCACTTTGATCTGATCAGCGTTGCTGCACCTTGTTTGCTCTTGCCAAGACAGCTCACAAGTTTTTCAGTGTATTACTGATTTTATTTCAGTTTAGGAGGTCTAGTCTCCTGTTTAAGCACTTACTTCTACTTTTAAAATGTATATGCTGTAAGTATCTGCCCTGTTTTGCAATGGCTAGCATTCATGACATGAACCCTTACTCATTTTAGGGCAATATCCCACTCACTGACTTTCTCCGGTTTGTGATCATCATGTATTATTTCCTGCATTTCCCTGTGTAGAGTTTCAGAAATGTCTGTGGGTGGAATCACAGTTGTATGATCATCCTTGACAAACTTGTTCTTGATGACAAACTTGTCTGGATTTTACTGTCTCCTTTTTCACGGCTTCTATGTCTAACCATTTGGCTCATTTAATATTCTTACATCACAGTCCATCAATAACACACTTTTTTAATAGTTCTGGGATTTTTCATCTACAGTCTTCAATCATTCATTCTTCTCACTTCGGTAACCATGTACTCTTTAGATTTTCTCTTAAACTGTTCCTGTTTGCAACAGGATATTCACCCTTCTGCTGACTGATCCTTATAATGGACAGAACTTGAGAGCTGCATCTTTTATGTTTTCTTTACATACATTCCTTTTTCTCTTCTCTCCTCCCCTCTCCTATCTTCCAATTTGAGCTATAGCTATGTTCAGTACTCCAGAGAAATGAAAAATGTCCAGATGTTGTTTATATACATACACCTGCCAGCTAATGAGTTAGTACATGATATTTGCTTTCATAATAGTACAAACACTCTTTAGTTGTCCCAAATATTTGCTGCTAGCAAATACTGCAGCATTTCCAAGGCAAATTAAACTGAATTACAGCAATGAAAAATAAAAAGTACATTTTGAAGGTTACAAAGTCAGATATTAGAAAGTAAAATATCCCAGAATTGTAGGCCTTTAATCAAGGTAAATATAATGTAGTTACATTATTTTTTTACTATAACTTTGCCAAATTCTGAATATACAATCTTGTGCAGGGAATACAGCATTCTTCAAAACTTTGTTACTCAGGGCATACAAGTGAATACCTTACTATATTGCAAATATAAATCCTGTTTAGGATACACCAGCATTAATATTTTCATGGATACTCATCAGTAGGGAAGTTAAATGCTGGGGGTTTTTTATACTAAGAATGCTTTACATGTTCAAAGTGCAAGTCCTTAACACACCACTGTTTTTGTAGCTAGATACTATAGATATGTATTGCTTTTGATGTGCTTAGCACTTTGGGAAGTCAGACCTAAGCTCTCAGATTAACCTGCAGAAAATGAGGGTCTATCAGATAATTTGCCACAGTATGACGGTATAGAAATTATCCACAGAAATGGATGGAATATAACGGTGAAAGAGAATCTTTAGTTAACTTAGCCAGGGCAGCCACTGCTCTAGAGGGAATCCCCTTGCCTCACCAGGTTTCCATCTACAACAAAGAAGTTCTCCAGTCTCCTTGCCTACATAATCCAGGTTTACCTGTAAAGCTAATTTCTAAATTGTCTCCTTGTAGATACATGAATATATTAAAGTTTTCTCATGAAAAATCCAGGGTGAAAATGTGAAAATTCTTCCATGTGGCATCTGTAACACAGCTCCCTTTTTATTCAACTCCCAGAATAGGATGCTCCACTTTTCCATAGTCCACATCTTAGATTGCCAGTCTATTTTCTTGCAAAGGTAAAGACTCAGCTTCAGAATGAGTGGAATCAATAGCTTATCTGGTGGCATGCTAGGCTATGCCTTTCTCTCCTTCAGTGAATGAGTTTTGTGCCAGATTAGGAAGTAACCAGATCTCATTGTGACGACATGATAGCTATAACAAAAGGTAAAAGATGGGCTTGTATGACTGGTGGCACAAATGGCAGTACAGGGAAACAGGACCATGTCTTTTGAGGCTCTGCAGTTGTACAAAGTAAAATTGCAGCCAGGAAGACATAGCACTTTCTGTTGGGCCCTTCTTATCTTGATTGTCTTGCCCATCACTTTTATGTTTTCCCAGAGTCAGTTTTTGACTCAAATTCCCTTCTTCTTTCCCTGTGAGACTCAGCCTGCAAGCTGTAGAAACCATCTTAGAGGATTTTTACCTAAGTCCTCTTGGTTTCTCCCCTCCCACACTGCCATTCCCACTCATTTCCCGTTCCACCTCTGTTCTTGGATTCCACATTTGAGTCATATCACAATTCCACATCTTAATCTCTACACTGAGACAGCTGCCAGTCTGTCACATACCTCCTCAAAATCGTTTCTATTCTGTCATCTCCTTTCCTTTGGGTCCCAGATTTCATCTTGCCCATTCATCCTCAGTTTCCCTTCATATGTTCCTAATCCTCCTTTCTTCCCCTTCCTGGCTCCTATTCATGATCTCTTTGTCTATTCAGTTCCTGTCCTTGTCCCTGAAGACCTCTCAGCTTATTTTTATTTTTTTTATGAGTCCATATGTTAGTGTATGTAGCAAGTGTGTGTTTGGCATGGCATTCCACATGATATTGGGAAATGAGACCAAGTCATTTGATGTGCAGGGACAGATGAATGGGACTTCTCAGCCATCTCAGCGTGGGATCTTGTTCAGAGCTCAGGCTGATCAGCTGTGATTGACACAGGAGGCCATGGGAGAGAGCCTGCAGTGCTGTGTTACAAAAGCATTAAATGCAGATTGGTGTGCACTTGAAGGAGAGAACACAAAGTGAGAATCAAATTATTAGTCTTGAATCAAGCAAGATTTAAGAGGTCTGTAAGCCTTTTCGTCCTACACTTAAATCACTGCATTTCCCTTTGCCTGTATTCTAGCAGGAAGGGAAACGGAGACCAGGGAACAAAAAGGCTTTTAGTTTCATTGCCCTGAATTCAGCCTGATCTCTATTAGCTCACAGCTTCACTTCCAGAGAAAACAGCTGCTGAGCTAAGAGCTGGAAGCAGACCCAGTTCCAGTGGCATCTTCACAAAATGAAGCCCCAAAGGTCCAGCAGGTCATTAGAGTGTACAAAACCTCTTTTCTTGTGGGGCTTATAACCTAAATAAATTTGGACAGATTATCTGTGACACAGAGGTTAATTTGTTGACCCCATTTCAAAGTCTAATGCCACTGCCATTTCTCAAAATCACTAAAAATGTTACCATGAGTATTTTTCTTTAGCATTGTTCACAAAAATACATTTTATTTTTTTTTTTTTTGGTGGAAATAATTAATTCACACTTGAACTGAAGGCAAGAACGGCCTTGCAGTATTGCAGCTGCAATGGTTATAGCAGATCAAAGCTATAAGCTGTTGAAAATAACCTTTGAATGAGTAGTGCCGGGTGAGTGGAAAAGTGAGCCTTGTTCCCACTGTTGCTTATAACACATATGTCACTGGTGTTTCAATGGTAGAGAATCTGCTCTTGTCTAAGACTGGGAGTTTAAATCCTTGTGCGCATGAAAGCTACCCAGTAGAACAGGCATTTGTCCATGTGCTGCATATAGCAAAATCACACTGTGATGTGTAAAATACTGTACAGATTGCAGTATATACTGTTCAAAGTTTATTTTGAGTCTTCTGCATTTTCATAAGACAAAAAAATATGATCTATATCATCTTACAACATTGGCAGTATGAAACATACACACAGTATGCATTTTGAACTGTAGCATATGTACAGAATGTTCACAATTTAAACAGGAGAAATGTAGCTGAGCATCTATCTGTCTATCTATCTATCTATCTATCTAACTATCTATCTATCTCTGTATCTCTGTAGGCTTATTAGCACAGTATTAGGAATCTCTCTGAAAACTTTCCAACATGAAAGCCCTCCAAGCTTACCTTATGAATTCTCCATCCCCTCCCCCCTCCAAACTCATAAGTACTTACAAATGATTTTACCTCTCTCCAGCCTGCAGCTGTTTCTGGAAGTTTTCTGATTCATACAAAGGACAGTTGAAAAAATTTGTCAAGGAGCCACTACTACCATCACGGAACAACAGCAATTACACTCCACCAGTAAGGATAACAACTGGACACAGTTGTATCCAGCTGTAGAGCAAAATTATCCATTTCCAAATATAACAGTACTTGCATTCTTTCTCCTCACTTATGACCATGCTGCAGCAAGAGCTCTGTAAAGCTTGAAACTGAAATCTCATTACATCTTGAAACTGAAAATCCCTCCAATTCTTAATAAACTACTTTCCTATTGAGACACCACATCACTATAAGACTAGGCATGCACCTTCTGAAAATTAACTTAATTTCCTCTTTCCTGCCAGAGCTATATTAAAGGGAACTGTTCAGCCTCACCCTCTTTCTCCAGTAAGATGAGATGCCAATATCTATGGATACATCTATTATAATTTTAACTGGTACATTATGTGTAAATACCATCCAGCTGGATTTGCATTGACATAATTCATACTATATATACGACATCAAACTCAAATATGTTTTAGCTTCCAGCTCTTTGAGATTCCTTCACTAGTTAAGAATTTAATCCATCCTCTTGGACTTTTTGAGACACAGAACAGTACTCAGCATTCTTAGGGACTTAGGATATTTCAGAGTTTGTTCCCTGTAGTTTAAAGTGCTCCTGGTGCGTTTCAAAACCCTTTTTGGTGTGGGGGTGTTTTTTTTTTTTTTTTCTTTTTCATCTGCAATTGACCTGAGACAGTAACTTTCAGCAAACACAAAAAGTGTAAACTAGAAAAGACTGTTGTAACCCTCTTCATGCGCTTTGGCAGAACTACTGTGATCTTGCTGTTTTGATATTTTGATTATGGGTGAGGGCTTACTCTAGCTGCCACAGCTAGAGTATGTGGACAGTTACTTCTCACAAAACTGAACTGAAACACTGTATTTTCATAGCAGAGGTCACCTGTAAAATGACTAATATTTTACTGTGTAATGTCTTACAGTGCAATGGTTTTCAGTTCTGATAGTACTTTTCCTGAATTTACAGGACTAGTAGCTAAGAAACCCCTTGGGATTCCCAAGCTGGGGGATTTCAAATACAGTTACCTGCAAGAAGTTCTAAAGAACTTCACGTGAAGCTCTAGCTTCCCCTTATGGTTTCCCTCCATGCATCATATTGCACAATAAGGGTGTCTGATTTTTTGATCTCAGGAGGAATAGACAGCTCATGGTTTTAAGCACATTGCTCAGATTTGGGTCACTTTTAATGTGGGACAGACTAAATAGATTTTTCCTGATTAACACAATGGCATTTTTAAATATTTCACTGCAACTAAAATTAATGTCTGAGGAAGAAGACACACAGCTCTGATTACTTCAAACCCTCAGATATGCCTCAGGCTCTCAAAAATCACGAAATTCGCTAACGAAAGGTTTTTGCTAACTGGCTTTTTTATCTGCTAAGATACATTTGAGACTCTACAATTCTGAAAAAGACTTGCAACACGACAACTCAGAGGACCGGTGTTCTACAATTTGTTTCCAAGATGAAAGGGATATATAAACCACCAAGCATTATGAAACATACAGCGTACGATACTGCACGGGGCCGAAAATGAGCATCAACTTGTCTGTCAGCATTCAACCAAACCACAATTCCAAAACCTGAAGGATCTTACTTCACCTCTCAGCGCGAATTTCCATTGAAGAGTATCTTACACAACACAACACTTGAGTGTTGTCCGGAACGGCAGTGGAGCGGTAAGGTGCCGCTGCTGCCCTGGTGTCTTGGCAGCCCCTGCCCTGACACGAAGTATTGAACACCCTGGACCTCTCTGCCAGTCCATCCCACCTCCTCGCGCTGGGGATCTCTCAGGTTTTTTCCTCTCACCTCCTCCTCTCTTGCACTTCTCCATAACGCACCAGAGAGGCTGGCACAGTGCGAGGACTGGACCCAGTTTCTTCTCATTAAGAACCAACCCTCGCTATTTGTACTTCATTCATCTATCACATTTTAGATTAAGTTTTACGAAGCTGCGGGATGTTGCCTTGCTTTTTAAGGGGACGTATATCGGGTGTCTGTATCAAACCCAAGCGGAGGTCAAAGGGCTGCCAGAGCTGCCACCTGTCCGAGTCTGGCACCGTCCGCACCGGGGACACGGCACCGCCACTCCGCCACCCGAGGCCATGTCTACGGGCCCCCGAGACCCTCCCAGCGTGCCGTGACGGCTGAAAGGCACTGAAGGGCGGGGAGCACTGAGATTCCCCCCCTCACTCCCGGGTCTCCGTCCTGGCACCTCCCTGCCGTACCGGAGCCTTTTCCCGCAAGGCGGAGGCCGGGGCTGCCCCTCCGCCGCCGGGAAGCCGCGGGCGCGACCCTCCCCGCGCCGGGCGCTCCCCGGGGAGGAGCCGGCCGGGTCGCACCGGCCCGCTCGCCAAGTCCGGCTCCGAGCAGCCAAACCCAGCCCCCTGGGTTCGGGGTGGGCGGGGAGGGACGGCCGGCCGGGCGCCTCTCCTGCCGGGAGCGGGAGGACGGGCGAAACTTTCCTCCCCGGTGGCGGCGAGGCACCAGCAGCCGCCGAGGCGAGCGCCGCCAGCATGGGCCCCGACACGCTGCCGCTCGGCACCTACGGCGGGGCGGCCGCCGCCGCCGCCCTGCTGCTGTGGGCCGTGTGCGTGCTCTGCAGGAGGAGAAGGTACCGGGGCGGGGGGCGGCCGCCGCATTCCTGCACGGCCGGGCCGGGGCAGCGGGGCGCCGGGCGCCGCCGAGGCGCGCATTGGGCGCGCTGCTCTCCGCCCGCCCCTCCGCGCCCGGCCGCCCTATCAGCGCCCGCCGGGCCGGGGGCGGCGGCCCCTCGGGATGGCGGGGCCCGGGATGGCGGTCCCGGGATGGCGGCCCCTCGGGATGGCGGCCCCTCGGGATGGCGGTCCCGGGATGGCGGCCCCTCGGGATGGCGGGGCCCGGGATGGCGGGGCCCGGGATGGCGGCCCCTCGGGATGGCGGGGCTACGGGATGGCGGCCCCTCGGGATGGCGGCCCCTCGGGATGGCGGCCCCGCCGCGGCCGGGCCAGCGCGGGGCCCGCGGGCGGCAGTCGCGCCGCCGGGGGCGAGGGAGAGCCGGGGAGGCGCGGCGGGGGGCGGCGGCGGCTCCTCTCCTGACCGCGGCGGGGGCGGCCGCTGGCACGTGGGATTCTGGTCTCCCCTCCCGGGGGTGTGTGGAATCCCTTGCTCCGAAAGGAGCTGTGGACGTCGCACGTCCCCGGGCAGTTCGGTGTGTGTGGGCATACGCGGCGCTGAGGCTTGTTGAGAAGCTGAACGTGAGCGCTGCGCCCCAGGCAGCAGCAGCAGCCCGCCCAGAGCGGCCCGCGGCGGCTGTCCGCGCTGCCCGAGGTGCGCCCGCCCGACCTGCGGCCGCTGCCCCCGGCATTGCGACACCGGGCCTCGCTGCCCTTCTCTTTGTGCCCGGTAGCTCGGGGTCAGGGGCGTTCTAGTGACTTCTTTCAGTGTTTCTCGTGCTGTTGCCTTCAGTTTCTTTCAAGTGTACAATCTGTAAACTCAAAGAAGGTTCACACGTGTTCTGGGACATTTCAGGAAGAACTTGCAGGTTTTTATGAAGGGAAAAGAAGCGCTGTCTGGAACTATGCTTTCTGAATACTTGTTACTTTATGTGCTGACATTTTCCAAGGTATTTTGCGCTTGATGAAGTGAAATGGCTTGGCCACGTGAAGCCAATACTTGATGCTCTTCAGTGTCTTTTCTGCAGCTGATGAATAAATGTCTGTAAAGGCTGACGGAGGAGGAGTGAAGAAGGGGAAGGATCAGTATTCACTGGATTGTTTGCTTGTTTTTAATTCATAAAATGAAATGCGTAGAAAATAAGAGATGTAATTCTGAATAGCAAACAGTTACTTTTCCTAATAATTGTAAGTTATTTTGGAAGATGTAAACAAGAGAATGCAAAAAATAAATTGCACTACTAGATTCTAAAAAAAAGTTAGAAAGGCAGTCTGGCAATTTTTAGACCAATACCCCTAACTTTGGGACCATGTATAGAATAATTGGAAAACAGTGAAAATTCGTGTTTTGATCCCAAATGGTAAGCAGTGATGGGTTATTTCCATGGTTTGGAACCATTATTATATATGATTTGACTTAGACAGCCCAATCCATTCCTTAAGTGAGGCATCCATTCCATCCGTCCCAGTGTTTGAGTGGGGTCATCCACACAAACTGCTTGACAGAGTAGTTTGCAGTGCTGCTTCAGCGTAGTTTATGAAATGGACAGCTGCTGTTTGACCTGTTCGACAGGTCACTCACTCCTCCTCCTCATCATCATCCATGTTGCTTGCCATACCCTCTGTGAGCTTATTCTGGGAGTTAAACACATAAAAGCTATTTGTTTTTTGATAGGTTTAGTTTGCTGCCAGTCTAGCTCCCTAAAGAACATCAGCACAGAAAACAAAAGGGGAACAGGAAGGCAAATGGGATTAGGTATCTTTTTCAGGCTAGAAGATACTAGACCGCCTCAGCCATATTATAAAATTGTGCCTGTCATTAGTTTAAATTCTAGTACAATTGTAAAAGGCAGAATTTTAGAAAATGGAAACAGGCAAAGCTGTTTCTTATAAAGTTTTCAGCCAGTTGTGAGTGGTAGGAAAAAAGAATCAAAGAGCCCATTTTGAATTATTTTTATACCTCTTGTGGCTGTAGAGTTTTTCAAGTGTGCTTTAAAGAGTCTACAGCAAAATGGCTTGGATGTTTGTGTCACAGCATAATGATGTTATACAGAAGACCTCACAAGAAGGTGTACTGTCTTGTCCCAAAAACCGAACTCCTGTTTGATTAATTAATGATCTGAAAGTCTATGCTGTTTCTCAAAGAGCTGTACAAAATGGCTTGCTAATTGCATTAGCAAGCGAGCAACTGCAGATAACAAATGGTAAATCCCATCAGCCTCTTGTGTGGTACAGCCCTCAGCAGAAAGTGCTGTTGTTGAGGTACTATCCTGCACCAATAAAATGTGCAATTAATTCTTTTTCTTGTAGCATAAAGAAAGAGAAGAAATTATGCATGGTCTGTCGAGGTGCCTAGCAGCAGCCTACTGATTTGCGGGAAGAAAAGTCGTTCTAAGGGTACAGTGGATTAGCTTAGTTCATGCTTCTCAGATTTTGTGCAAGTCTGTCATCTCCCCTTGCTTATCAGACCCTTATCATTTTATCCATCCCCATATGTCCTTTCCCTTTCTTCTATTTGAAGAAAAGTGGGCTACCCCCTACCCTCCCTCAGGAATCCACTGTAAACATTTGGGAACCTGCTGACATAGGCAGAATTGGCAAATTACTCCATAAATAAATGCCAAAGTCAAGGCTATGTTCCTGGTCATGGGTCATACCCATTTGGACAGAAGAGCAGACAATGTGGAGCTGGGTTATGCTAGAAGAAATGTTGGTACTTCAGGCATGTGTATGCTCTTACATAAGTTGGTATGTTGTCTTATTGTTAGTATGCTTGTAGCAGTGTGCAGACCCTGTATAAGGGGATTGTTGTGTTTAAGGTACCAAGATAAACTTTACCAGAATGATCAAATTTGACATTTCAACCACAGCCCTGCATGGATTCCATCAAGATCTAGTGATCACAGTAGGCAAGTGTGTGTATATATAGATGAAGAGCTTAAGTAAGTAAATAAACACCACTAACTTGCACTTCAGAGTTCTGTGTGTTTTGCTGGGTAATGCCTCTGTCCTGCTTGACTGAAGTGAAGCACAACCGTCTTTGTGGCTCTTGAGAGTTACATATCTAGGAGGATCATGAGGATTTGTATATACTGGAGAAGAGATTTCTAAATCCATCGCTGATGCTTCTTAAGCAGATGTTACAGGATTTCACCTTTTTTGGTATAAGGTACTTCCCCTCTATTTCAAGATGAGGTGCTCATTACTGGAGCTGAAAAGGTGTTGTATTGACCTAAAATTTTGTCAGAAAAGGTGTTGTATTGGCCTAATCCACTGTTGCCTTTTTGTATAATGCAGTTGACGTAACCTGGCATTACAAGAGTTGAGGATGGGTTCAGTACCAGTTTTCTCAGAGACAGGGTAGAAAGGAAGAGGAATTTCCTTTTGTATAAATGCTTATCATCTGAGTGCTTGTGGCAGTAATAACACAAAGGAAACTAATTGGAGTCTTTGCCAGGTTTTGTATCACAGATGGTGAAGAAACAGAAGTAGAACAAAAGTTTCTGTAATCACAGAAAAAATTAATTTGACTTAAACTCAATGTCAGATGAGTCTCAGTGCCTTCTGCATGCTAAAAGAGATCTCCCTCTTACTGGTTAGTGAAGAAAAGCCTGTCTAGGCTGTTTGCAGGAGAATGTGTTTTCTCCAGCAAGAAAGCACTTCCTTTTTGCTGCTGCACAAAAGTATTTCTGCTGTGGTAAAAGCTCATGATTTCCTAGCCTGGAGACAGTACAGATTATTCTCTTCTGCCTTCATAGAATGTCTTACTTCAGCCCCAGCTTTGTGTGGTTTTCTTTTGGTGTTTTCAAGCTGTTTTTCCACTCTCTGTACACAGTCTCATGGAGCAGAAGGTGAGATGTCAGGTGAAGCTAAGTCCCATTTGTCTTCCAGCAGTGATGCTGCCCAAGTAAGAGGAGGGCCATTGAGATCTCCAGGGGCTGTCTGCTGCTAACTTCCATAGGTGTAGTACTATTCCACTTTTTCTTGCTCAAGTTGATGCATGTTTTTGGCTGCTCGTGTTCATTGCATGTCCATGACTGAAAATGGTCACAGGTTGTAAGCAGCAATTTGTGGAAAAGGCTGGGATATTCTCTGACTCCCTCCTTGAAGAGCAGGTACTGCAAATTACTAGGAAGAAGAGGCTCAGGTTGACCACAGATTAAAACCACTGCCTTAGGGGAGGAGGAAGAGAGAAAAGTGGAAAAGATTGTTGTGTTCCTATTTATTGAAATTGAATCCTTCTCCTAAGGTTTGCATCTCAGAGTTTTTCAGATAAAGAAAATACAGACTGCACCTGGAAAAAGGTTCCTCATCAGAGGTTTATAACTGCTTGGAAAGGTGACACTCATCTGATGTGAGCTGCATCAATGACAGGGTTTGTAAAAATTATTCCTCTGCAATTCTGTTGCTTTAAGATGAAAGAAGGTAGATGTACATTGCATAATAGGAAGAAATTCTTCATGGTGAGGGTGATGAGACCCTGGAAGAGGTTTCCCAGAGAAGTTGTGGCTGCCCCATCCCTGAAAGAGTTCCAGGCCAGGTTGGATGAGGCTTTAAACCTGTCTAGTGGAAGGGGACCCAGCTCATAGCAGGGATTTTGAACTGGATGATCCTTAAGGTCCCTTCTAACCCAAACCATTCCATGGTTCTGTAGGTCTGTAGGGTTGATATTTTAGTTTTTAGGAATGGTCTTTACGGTCAGGATTGCTTGTGAGGAAAGCTATGAACACACATGTTGTGGATTTTACTTTGTAGCAGTATAGGAATTTCCATTCTGCATTAGATAGGACATGTACCTCCTCATATATTGTTTCTGACCAATTTCTAATGTTTCAGAACATGGTATTAAAAAAAACTTCCAAACTTAAACAGAGTAATTGTAGATTGAAATCAATATAAGAAGAATTGTATGATACCTTGCTTAGAAAGGATTTTGCTGTGACCGAAGTTACAGATTTAAAGCCTTGTTGAGGCAAACTGCCTTTCATTTTCCCCTTTTATTCTATATTTTAAAATACCTCTGATCTATACAATTACATTAATCTAAGATACTTTTCCCCAAAATTGCTCTCTTGAACCCAGACAGATATTGTTGAAAAGAATATAGATTTTGTCTTTGCCTTCAAGAACATCTTATCCTTCTCTGTGACAAGCTGTGAGCTTGCTAACAGCTCTCTTACCAAGCGAATTGTAGTTCACAAGATGTCATCAGCCTGTCTTTTTTTCCACTTCTGCTAATTTAGGCAATATGTTAAGGTAGTTTTCAGTTGGAGGGAACATCAGGAAGGACAGATAGAAGGATACCAGAAAAATCTGGCCTCCTCCTTCTTACCTTGGCCTTCTACAGAGGCCTTTTTCTCTATTCTTTTGATTGGTCATCTAGGGAGTGCACATGTTTTCATGACCTCCTTTTGTTTACTGTAATTGTCCTCTCCTACTCCACTCTGTAAAGGACTGAAGACTGAAACTGTTTAAGGGAGAAAAGTAACAGTTCTGTTTCTTAAGTAGCCTTAGGAAACCTTTCTTTCTCACCATCACACTTGGGTTTTCTGTCAACTGTTCACTGCTGTGCCAAGATGTGGAAGCTTATTTCTTTGCTTTCTTCTACTGGTCAGAGCTTATGTGAAGGTAGAGCAAAATGAAGTCAGTAAAACCATAACCTTCTCAAGATGTACAAGTCTCCATTCACTGTTGCTTTTTCTTATGGCTCCAATTGACCTGGAGAGCCATTACATCATGTGTGTTTCAAGACAGGTTTTTCTTTTTCCTTTTGTTTTTGTGCTGCTTCTCATCCTTCTGATCTGTAGCCTGTCACACCTTTTGAGTTCCACTTCCTACCAGTACTTTGGAGATGACGCTAAAGATGAGACCTCTTTTAGAAGATAATGAACCTTCCCAGTAGTCTCTGATTTACAGAATTCTTTGCTTAAGGTACACTGCCACCTAGCAACAGTTTCCCTTCCCTCCCAGTTTTCTTGACCTACTTTATTGGGGGTTGTTCAGCTTTATAGTTTATACCTGGTCTGGTCTTGATCAGCATCCAGAACCCATCAGTAGATGCCATCCTGTGTGAGAGGTGGAGATATTTTTAGTGGCAATAAGAACTGCTAGCTTCTGGTTTCTGACTAAAACACAATAGTTTATACTTTCATGGTGTTTTTTCCTCCCTGTGTTTTTGTGGAAAGGGCCTGTAATTTTTTTCCCTTGGAATTATTGATTTTGCTTTCTTCTGTTCCTTATTTTTTGGAGAAAAAAAAAATTAAAGGGTGAGAATTAAAGGGAGTTGCTTTTAGCTCTTTTTATTATTCCAGTGCAACATGAAGCATGGAGTGTCCACCTAGAGCACTGCACACAAATGCACAGAGCTTACAGAAAATTCTGAACAATTAACCCTTCTACTCCTCTTCCAAGCTGATAGTCCCAAAGATATGAATGAGGAAAACCCAAGTGAATACATAGTACTTCAAAAATTATGTTCATGCTTACCATTATATTTAGAGGAGGAAAGCAAGCTGGTTGGCAAATCTTAGGTGAAATGTTAGAAATAAAGGCTGGCGTGAAGGAAGACAAAAAGGAGCAAGTCTTAATCCTAGTGTCTCCTGACATGAGCTATAAACTAATTCTTTAAGCATGATGATGAAATTTGCCCTGACACCTAGAGATCTGTATCATCAGGTGACTGCAGGACTTCCTGGAGTCTTGACTCACAAAGTTGCTGGGATCTTAGCTCCCCCAGGAAGGAGTGATTTCGCTGGGATGCAGGGACTTGGCTAAGTCCCCAGCTTGCAGTCTTGCTTGTGGACTCCTCTTCAGTTCCCCTACTGTAAATTTGAGGTCAGTGTGGTCTCTTGATGTACAGATAACACAGACAAATGCTTCACTGGGCACTCAGACAGTTGTCAGAGATACTGAAAAGAATTCTTCCATTGTATAAATGCTAAACATGTGCTGAGGAACTGTTGCCTGTCCATCCCTTTCTCCTATATGTTGAACTACAATTTTAGGTGTTGTAATTTTGCAATAGTCAGCTAAGTTTTTGGACTCTGGCAACCCCTTTAGTGTTCCATTCAGTTATGACAATTATGGTCTGATCTAAAATTGTTTGGGGTGTGGGGTGGTTTTTTTTGGATATTTATTTATTTATTTATTTATTTATTTATTTATTTATTTATTTTGGGGTGGGGTTTGGTTTGGGTTTTGGGTTTTGGTTTTTGGGGGTTTTTTTTGTTTTGTTTTGTTTTGTCTTGTTTTGGTTTTTTTTTCCTTTCCAGTCAAGTCTTTTGATTAAGAAGTTGGGCAGGTCTTGTTTTGATAAAGTAATATAACTGTTCTTAGCACTCCATCTAGTCACTTATTTAACTTAGTGCATCGTAATGCCAGAGAATGGGGGAAATACAGAAGCTAAAAGAAACAGCATACGTGCAATGTTAATACACTATATGAAGTTAAGGAAAATCTCACTGTTAAGTTGGCAGTCTTTTTCTCTTTTATCCAAGTTTTATAGATCTCCTTGGTAGTGGAGCCAGACTTGGAACACATTTTCCTGACTTCTAGTTTTGTGCTTTAACTTGCTGCCTTTTCTTTCCAAGACATTTACCATATATGTGTGACATTATAGCTGTCTGGTAAACTAACTTTTTCAACCATGAGGCAGATTTTGAATTCTGATTTCAAACTTCAGTAGTGTTCTTTTTCTTTCCTCATCATTTACTGATCCTTTTGCAGGAAGCATGTAGGATTTTAGGCTAATATCCATTTGCATGCCGTCTGGGAGAATTTTGGCTGAGTGAGAGTCCCATAAAACAAAAGTTTCCTCTTTACAAACCACATGGATCTTGGCTGTAGATATTCAGTCCCTTTCTCCACAAACTGTTTTTAATGGTGCCAGATTCTTCTGTTTCTTCTCCTTGTTTGGCACATGTCAGGAAAAAAAAATCTTGGCTCTTGTATAGAACATATCTTGTTTCCTCTTAACTGCTCGTACTTTCTATTCGTAATTCAAATCAGCACAAAAATGCTATGGTTGTGCTTCTCTTGATTTAATCTTGTAGTTTCCTAAGCAATATTCCAATTCTCTTAAAAAAATAATGCTCTCTCATACTGTAGGCCTGGTGGTAGGAGGTTCTAGCCGAATGCAATGGATGCATTCCTGTTGATTTTGAAGAATGTGCATGGAGTCCTGGCAAAGTGGCCTGCTCAAGCCTGTGGAGGCACGTGCAGAAAGAACAGATGAGCAAAATGAAGCTAAACTGGGGTGTTACAGGAGTACTCTCTCCACCATCCAGCTTCCCCTTTCTGACGCTGCAGTGAAAACCTGCACTCCACTGCACTTTGTAGGCTCATGTCCATAGTGGGTGGGTGAAGAAGTGTCTACTTTCTGGCCCATGGGAGCCCAGGGATCTGCCAGAGTGCCTGTGTGTGTTTGTCACTACTCATTTTCCTTGCTGACAGCCTTACTCTGCATCCTTTGAGCTCTTACTTGTTTGAGTCAATGTGCTTCTGATGGCTGAGGCAGAGTGCACAACTGCTAAGTGTGATTGTCTGATTTGTTGTGACTCCCCCCAAAAAATCAGCAAACTGCTTAGTGGCCTGCTCTTTCCTTACCCCATTGTCTTGCTTCTCATAAGATTGTTCCCCAGATTTCTTCTGAGTGGTCATTGCAAATTTTTATGTAATTTGCTTTGTCTAAAATGATTTGAACAAAAGTGGAAGTTTTTCAATGATATGTTGAAAAAATTATCAGAGAAAATTACCACATTTCATTACTTTTTGAAGTGATACAGTATTTAGAAAACAATTCCAGTCTCATTTCAGTATGGTATGAGAATGCAGAAGTTTTCCAACTATTAGCTCTGGCAGCTCTGTTTATTTAAAAAAAACCCGGAAAAACAAAACCAAAAGGAACCCATATATTCCTTAATATGAGAAAAACTATTACTCTTAAAACACAGTGGACAGAACTGGTGAAGAAGTCAGATTTTCAGTCTTCTTATACTCTTTCTTTCCCTTTGTATTCATGCCAGCAAAAGGGTGGGTCTGCCCCTTTGTAACAGTATGGTCTCTGTAATGTAACTGTAGTCTCTGAAGGCTTCAGAGAGATGGTGTCCAGATTTCTAATAGGGCCCCAAGGAAAACAAAAAATAGTTTTAGAAACTCCAATTTAGAAACTCCCATTTAACACAAGCAGAATGCTTAGGAAAGAAGGACGATTGCTAGTATCTCTTTAGGGAGAATTTGAGTGGCTTCCATTGCAGGTCCACTCACCTGATGCTACAGTAGTGTTTGGTCATTGCATCTCTAGCTGGAAAGTTGCTCTGTGTTTTCTTCTTCAGTGCTAGCATGGTTTTTTAGGTTACAGTAGCTTATCTATAGAGGTTCTGGTGTGAGATAGATCATAGCTGTGCTAATTCTCTCCAGCTGTTTTTTCAGCATGAGAAGCTTTGGTAGTCACATTTGGGAAGCTTCTCTGAAAATAGTTCAAAGAGTGGAATGATGACAAGGCATATTTTTTTCCTTCAGTTGTTCAGGAACTGATCAGATCTGCGATGTTTACTCAGCTCAGTCTTTTACTTAATTAAGACAGAAAAACATCCATGGAAGATTTGCTTTTGTTTTGGTAGGTACCAGCGTTTGTAAATAGTTTCCAGTGCATTATGTGTTTCCTCCATATCACTCTCAAAAACTTCTATTATTCTGTTGGAGCAGATTTTTTTATGTTTCTAAAAGATTTTAAGACGACTAGGTTAGTTTCAGCGTAACCATTTTGCTTAAATAGCAAATTTCCTAGGCCTACAGCTGAGGGTGAGGCGTGTTGCCAGAGCCCGCACTGCAATGTTCATCTGTGATTCCTGTTTAAAAAAGTAGCAGCTGTGTAGCTGTATGAGAAGCGAAAATGTCTCTCAGTTCAGGAGTCATCCAAGAACCAATTGGAAAACATGATGAACCCACTGAATTGATATTTGGAAGGGAAAATGAAAGTACTGTAAGAGCTGGCTTGTATGTGGTGCTCTTTTTAACCTTGAGTACATGCCTGAAAGATTCTGATTGAATGGCAGTGCGACTTGGATGTGTGTATCTGATGATGAAATGATGACATCTGATGATGAAACTGCACAAAAGATGTTTGGGCCTCTCAGGGACAGTTGCCATCACAGTATCCGTGACTGATGGTGATTCATTTCTAGGCCCTGGCACAAGGGCGACAAGCCGGGGTCAGAGCCTGGGCTCCTTCTGAGATGAGGGAAACCTGAAGTTTGTGTCCTAGCAGCTTGCACGTAATATCCTTTAAAGCCAGGTTAAATTACCTGTCACTGTTAAGGCGCGACACAGAATTGTTCACAGCAGGACTGGAGAGGTTCCCCCGTATGTCAGTGTTCAGTGGCTTGGGAAACAGCTGCTTGCTCAGTGTCTGGTTTTGTGGTTGAACAGGCAGCTTGATTTCTGACATTGCTGCTTTAAGATACAAAAATGATAATCAAGCTTCAAAGAAATCTTGCTTATGTGAATGAGTCAGAATTATTTTTTCTTCTATAAGCTGTTTAGTTTCTTGCATCTTATGTAGTGAAAACACTGCTAGATCCTGCTTGGTGTTACCACGTTATGATTGAAGGGACTTTTTTCACAACCTTTGGACTTCTGCACATAGAACCACATCAGCTATAATAAATTTAGAGCCTTAAAAACCTGTTGTTACGAAGACTTTAAAATAAAACTGTGCAGGCTGTGTCTGTTCAGTGGTAAGAAGCTAAAATAAGACAATGCTGAGATCGGTTTGGCTCAAAAGAAAGTTCAGGTTTCTTGCCATCAAGATCTCCTTTCCAGAAGGAAAGCTTTGCGTTTCTGTCTCGGAAACCCAAGTCTAATTAGGTGCAGTTATTGTGACCCATCCAGTCTTACTTCCCACATAGTCTAGTCCTTTGCAATGTCTCCTGCATTAGCTATATTGAATTGTGTTTGAACACAACTGTGCATGGAAGGATGCCCTGCCTTTTTTTTTTTTTTTTTTCTCTGAGGGATCTTCTTACCCTGTTTTCACTTTTAACAAAGGGGGTGGGTTCACTCTCATTAGTGAATGTATATATCCTTTTAAACATTGAAAAGATTTAAGCAAATGTTATGAAAAATATCCTGAGGTGTTATCCAGTACAAACAAACAAGTTCATCTCCTGTTCAAAGTATTAAATACTGGCTGTTGCAAATAAATACCTGCTTAAAGGTGAGGGCAAGCTCATCTGACACACCTTTACTTGTGGCTCAATGGCAATTTAGTCTGGGCTGAAGCAACTTGCTTTTTATGCCTTCTTCTCCACTGCCAAGAATCTTTAGGTGGACCAATTTAGGTGCGCTGCCTGCTGCTGCTCTGTAGTCTCTGCATCTCTTGCTTCATTATTTTGGAAAAAAGATCAGCCAATTCTTTGAACGAAGACTATGAACCGGGTCAAATGGGACCAGGTGAACGAGTGCTTCATTTTTATTTTTTTGCTTAGACATAAAGAAAATCTTGTTTGTTTTGTTTTGCACACTATTTCAGCGTATTTTGTTATTAATATCTCCGAGACTATTGTTTAGGAGTCAGGCATATGTGTTATCTCGTACCTCCAAACTGTGTTGCAGCAGTTCCAGATGCACTGTTCTCAAGTGCACTGGACCCAGTAGAAATGTGAGGTATAAAGCTGTTTAAACTGTAGTGATACAGTTAATTTCATCAAAATGAAAGTCCAGGAAGATTTTTCTTGCAATTGTTTTTAGCACAAGTACTATGTGCTGTTTTGGAACATCTGATGGTTTCTGTTATTAGACCATGTGAAAAAACCCTTCCATATGTGCATATAGTTGCAACTTTGTAGGTAATTGGTGTTGTTGGAAATGTCCTACAGAGGTCCCTTGGTCAGTGTATTGAAGAGTGCACACCTGGCTCAGTTCTCAGTGAATGACTGCAGTGTTGGAGGTGACTGGAAGATGGAAATCCCTGTGTATGCTAGGATGGTGGTGGATTCCGAAGTGAAGCTGTCCTAGGATTTTCACACCCACAGCTTTTGTTCAGTGGTCAGGATCCAAGGCTCTGGGTGACAAAATCTCTGCTGTTACCACATATGACCATTTGTACCTCTGTATCCTATTTAGTCCTAGCTGCAGTGATCATTTGCAGATGCATCTTCAGCCCTGCTGTGTCCAATCCTTCTTTTTACCTTTTGTGGCAAATACCAAATCATCTCCTCAAAGGCAGCAAGGTGCTGGAGAGTCTCTCCTGCTCATGGCAGTCAGTAGATTTCTCAAGATTGTGGAAGGGATAGATTAGTTAATTGCCTGCTGAAGTATGAATTTTACTGCAAGTCAGCATGGAATAACACAGAATCATAGAACCATAGGTTGGTTTGGGTTGGAATGGGCCTTAAAGATCATTTATTCCAACTTCCCTGTCATGGACAGGAAAACTTTTCTCTAGATTGGATTGCTCAAAGCCCCATCCCAACCTGGCTTTGAACACTTTCAGGGATGGGCAGTCTGTTTCAGTGGACATCTTTCATTTTCCAGAGTTGAGTTGGTCAAAGCAGCTTCAATAAAAAAGAGTTTATGTGCTGAAGTTCTCAGAACAGCTCTGTTCAAGGGGAGCAACTAGCACAGTTGGATTGCATTATACAGAATAGGTTCTTAGGCGCTTTTGCAATACTTACATAATCTATCACAACCTGACTACATAGTTTGGCTGTTGTGTAGCACTAGATTTATGTCACTGAAGGATAAAGTCTGTATTTACCACTCCTCACTTTTTCAGCAGGCTTTATATTTTGTGTCATCCATTTTGTTCTGCAAGATATTGGAGTCCTTTTTTTGGTCTGATTTCTCATTTCACTTTTTGTACTGTTCACAAAATTCTTTGTGCTCTTTAGTAATTGTCTTCGTATTCTCATTGCTATGCTCAGTGGGTAAGCTAAACTAATGAGACCCTTTTTTTTTTCATTTGAGTGAGTTTTGCTAATTGCTTTTAACACACTGGAACCTGTAAGGGGATTTTTTTTGGACAAAATGACAACCGAAAAAAGAGCGCTTTTGTTGGTAAGTCACCTGGCAATTCCTTATGGATCCCCAGCATAGCTGTCAGCAAACATGAGTGACTCCTTAACGCCCAGTGCCTCTAATTGCCCTTTATTTCCCCTCTGTTTTCCTTGTGTGGGATTTCTCAATTGATGGGATGCAACTTGAAAGCAGGTAGTGATGGAGTGCATCTCCAGTCAGCAGTAGAAAGAATAAAAAAATGGAATTAGAATGGTCAACATGCATCAGGATGAGAAATTTCATCCAGCCTCCTGCCCTGTCCTATGGCTGAGGCTGATCCCTTGTCATCTCAGTTCAACTTGTGTTGTTACTTCCCTAACAGCTCAGCTCATGCCAGGACCCTGTCACTTCTGCAGACCTAAGGTGTGAGGACTTCAACGCTTACCCTTTACAAAGGCTCTGTGCTTTCCCAATTATCAATTTTTCTCCTTCCCCAAGTCTTGCTTACTGTACTGAACATCACCCTAAGCACTCGTCTACCTCAGAATCGTATAATTATTTTCAGCATGGGGCTAGCATAAGGTTTTGTGAAATTCCTAGGAAAGTATAATTGAATGAATTTCAAGCCTCAGAAATGAGATGGCAGCTACTAGTTGAATGTATCTAAAAGGAGACAGCCTCCGTGAGTCTTGGGTTGACCTGTGCTCTAGCTTTTGAAGAAAATTTACATTGAACCTAATAGAGTTTATTAACCAATGATTTTAATTTTTGATGTTTACAAATTTCACTAGGTTCATGTTAAATCAAGATATATTTGGAATTTTTTTGTCTTGCTTGAAGTTTTTCCCTTGAGCTCTACTGTAGTCCCTTATTATCTTTGACTTTGTCAAGAGTAGCTTGAAAGCCTCTTGCCTTTTCTGCCATACCTGCCTTCTGCAGGACTCTTTGCTTCACCCAGGGAAGGCATTAGAGCCATCGCTATTCTCTTCATTTATATAATTCTGTCATTGCCTTGACATCAGCGTAATCTTCTTGACTGGCTGATCAAAGTGGTTTTCAACAGTTTTAGACAGAGTAAAAAAATTAGTGCATTTAGGTCTTCCTTGATTTTTCTGGCAGTTTTCTCTGTCATTCAGTCTAGCAGTTTTGTCTTTATCTCAGGTCCCTTTTGGTTTTTTTCTGTGCTTATCTTTTTTTTATATCTACTACAGCTGGAATTTTCTAACTTTTAGACCTTTAATTCTTCTGATCTTATGTCAAAGCTGTTAAAAAGTAATAACAGACCCTTATCAGACTTTGTATTATTGCAGCATTCAACATGAATTTTTTGCCTTACTCTAGACATTTGATATTTTCCACAAATTTCGATAAACCCAGGATTTTATTTTAGATATTTGCTCATAGCATAGAGCTTTGATGGTAGCTGCACCTTAATCATACAGCCAAATGAAATCTCTTCTGTAAGTGGGGTATGTAGATTTAGCCTTTTTGAGGTTCATAGCACATGAGTAACAACTGGAATACTATTGGCAGCAAGAAAATCTGTTCAAGATCACAGCAAATCCTGCTGCTGTGGGCTTCTGGAAAGGGAGAAATGCTGTGGTTTGTGGTCCTGTTTCTACCATGAAATAGCTTTCAATTTTGTTACAGAGGAAAGGTTTGCATTTTTACTTTGGAGGATGAAAATAAACAGTAGTTGAGGGTCCCTTGGGGTAACTGCAGGCTCTGGATCTTTCAGTGACGTGTTAAAGACCAGCAACATTTTGCCAACCTGGCTGCATTAGATGGGCTTGTGGTTTGTCTTCCACCACGGCTGTGCCTGCAGAAGCCCTCTGTCAGTGGCAGGGGGTTGCTGTGCTACCTTCTTCTGATTGAGGAGCCACCTTTGTGTATCTGTTTGAGTCATGTTTGCTCACATGCAATTTACTGATGATTGGGCAGACCAGGCCATACAGGAAGGAGTGGAAACCTTAATGCTAAAGACGTGCAGCCTGACCATGCATGAGTGCTTTGCTCTTGCTGCATTTTACCATCTCACCATACTTACACATGATGACTTACCCTGTAAGATTGCCATGTGCAGGGTAGTACTTGGCAAGTTTAGTTGGGGTTCACAGAAGTCTCCTTGCATTCTGATTCCTTGAATTGCTGAAGTGATGGCTTTTTTTAAGTTTTCAAATACTTTTGGTTTTAGTGGGACTTGAATTTCTAAGTGGAGCAGAAGCTTAAGTTTTTGACATATCAGCACTTTCTTGCTGAGGCAAATGTGAATTTCTGGTTTGATGGTATGATACAGAATGTACAGCAGTATTTCCTCTCCTTAGTGCTACTAATTTCTGGGGGGGAAATGTGGTTCTAATGTTATGCTTTGAAACAGGATTTCAAAGCTCATAGAGGATGAAACCACTTCTTGTTGCTAACCGAGGTTACTTAAAAATAACACGTTCACTTCCATCTGCATACCCATGATAACTTCCAAGGTTGGGGCTGGTTCTAGGTTTCCTTTTATATGCAATACCACATGTGTTTGAATTTATTGATTGCATGGAATTGTAATGACCACATGGCCCTGATCATGAGGCAGCCTTTTTTCTCGTTCCTAAAAATGTGAAACTGACGTTTTTCTCAAACTCCTTCCTGGGTCTGTAATGCTATCAGCTGCCTGTGGCTAGACAGAGTTGGCACGTGCACTTCTGCTAAATCCACCCCTTATTTTTCTTTCCATGAGCTGGCACACTTGTGCTTTACCACACTGGCTAATGAGTCCGATCTGGTGTTTCCCAGTGGGATACTAACTTTTTAAAAGCAATCTGAAGCCTGTTCCCCTTTCATGAAGAATATGGGGATGTGTGATTCTATTGACTTACACAGAACAAAAGTACTCTGTTCTGAGTTATTGAGAAAACTGAAGCTTTAAGAGCCTTTTTGCAATTGCAAACAAGATGCACAGTCAAGGACTTCTGTCTTCCAGCTGTGAACCAAACCAATGTGAATTTTCTCTAATTATGATAATAAAACTAATAACTAATAGTTGCTAAATGTCACAAAGTGGCTTGTGAGCCACGAAGTTTTTTCTGATGTAGCATTTTTTTGTTTGTTTTGGGCATGTAGAAACTAAGATAGAACTTCTTCAGTAAAATCCATCCTGAGTTTGTGAGACCTTCCCAGGAGAAGTTCTTCATGTAGCTTTCAGCTGAACAGATCGTTACTAACAAATTTTTAAGAATTTCCTGTGGTCACTTTAGTAGAATATAGTTCCTTCTGGTATGAACAAAAGTCTTTGGGTAGTAAAAATGGGGTTTTACTATTGTGAAATGTGCCTGTGTTTCTGTGCACTTCTTCCCACAGAAACCAGCTGTGAGGGGAGAAGGAAGGTAGGCTGCTGGGAATCCCAGTGTACTCGTGGGGTGAGTCACAGGACCCAGTCAGTGTCTGGGAAGCAATATTTGTCCTACTCTGCTGACAAGAGCCACATGGAGCTTAATTTTTTAATGTTTTTTTTATTTTCAAAAGAAAGGACCTTTGCCTCATCAGTGATCATATTTGTCCCATTACAATCATGAAGAGTGTGAGTCTTTTACTCTGTTTTTCCTTACCATCAGGAATATCGCTTCTCCTAAAGCTGATGTTCAATACTTAACTAGCAGTTTCTACCTCAAATTTAAAATAATTCCTTTTTTAGCTGTTTTTTCCTAAAATAATGAGGACTGAAGTAAATGGGAAGATAACTCCAGGTCTACAATGAGAAATACGTAGGGTAGGTATTTTTATTGGGGTAGAATACATGGTAAAGCTTTTGGAAACAAAGGGAGCTCATAAGAAGAGAATGGCAGACTGAAAACCCCTACTATCCTTTGATTACTATCAGACTCAAACATTGCTGCAGTCTTAGCATGCTAATTAACCACAACTGATACATTATGGATGCTTGTAAATAAGCAGTTTTCCTTTAACTCTGGTTTAACTCCTGAAGATACTATATTAGGTGCTTATTTTTATGTAAACTTTGCATTCATTTACCTGTACTGTTGGTGTCAAAGATACTGATAGATGTGTCATGGGATATATCTTTTATAAAATATCAAAGCATAGGTCTTGTCAGCCTACAGTTTTATAACAATAACTTCTAAAAGGAAAAGATCTCTTTTTCTTTTTACGTGCTTGCTATTTTCTTTAGTGTCATTTACTATTTGTTATCAATTCAGGCACTTGGAGATCTTTGTGTGAAACTGGAAGCACAGTACAACTTCTCTAAAGTGAGTTTGTTTCGTATAAATATATTGAAATATGTGTGTTTTTAGAGTTCACTTAAGATATTCTGAGCTTGCATTTTCCCTTTTTTTTTTTTCCATTAGACCACAAAACATGTTAGGGGAACCAAACTGTAACCAGTGTTTGGCTTTTTTCAGATTTGTGATTTGACTCCTCAGCATGACTATGCAGCAGCTTAGGGGCTGCAGCTTTGGCAGTGCTGGAATGGTGCTGTTTGTGTGCTGTATTGATGATCTCTAAATTACATCATCTGTGGTGGACTGGGTTGATTCTTGAAGGTCATCTTGACTTTGCTACTGCAGTGATGCCACACAGGGACTCAAATCACTTTTACTTGATCACTGAAATAAAAATGCTGACTGTTCAGCACTAAATTTCATGGCAAAATTCGGTTCATTATTGCACAGTCATATAGTGCTGTCAGAAACTTTAACCTCTTTTTGCAGGCTGATTAGTCAAGAGTTCAGTGAGTAGTTGGTCCGTCCACACTTGGGATTCCACACTTTGTGTCATCTGCCATGTTTCTCAGCTTTGTGTGTGAGAGCACCTGACATATCTCCCTAGAAAGTGTAGCTAGTTCCTCACCCTCCTGCTGATGCCAGGGGTGCTGTGAGGATCCAGTCTGGTTTTCATGTCCTTTGCACTACTTTTGGACCAAGGGACTCAGCAGACTTTGCTGAAGTTGCCCATTTACAGAAGGATTTGGTGTATGCTGGGTGCATCTGGCTCCTGCAGAGTAAGGAGTGCCTCTGTTGCTCAGCAGGGAGCATCTTGTTGTAGAAGGAGGTTTTAAAATTTTTTTCAAAGTATTTAGAAACTTATTCGGGTGAAACTTGTGTACAAGATAGGATGGCTTGGATTTTCTCATGGATGAAAAGTAATGGCACTTTCATAAGCAAGAGTAACAGAAGGTTGATACAGTATAAAGAATACAATAATTTCATCTTGTCTTATTAAAAGTGATGACTGCAACAATAATTGATACATTTTTTAATCAGGAAAGAATATGGAATAAAGACCTTCAGGCAACTTGTTTGTAATTCCCCTAAATGTACTCTGCCTCACATAAAATTACTGCAAGAAGTTGATAAGTCTTTTTTGCTCCGCAAAATCAAAATGAAAATTGCTTTCCATTTTTTCAACCTGGTTCTTCTGCCAGATATGTTATGTTGGGAACAGGATGTGGTGAAAAAGGCATCTGTAACCTCAGGCTCTCAAGAAAAGGCCCATGTTTTATACATTATTCTCTTCTCTTCGATGGATACCTTCTAGGAAATGTCTTTGTTAGTTGTTCTTTTTTTCCAGTACAGAAATACTGCTTCAACATGTTCTGTGCTGAAATGTCAGCGTTGTGCTGTTGTGTAGGTGGTAGTATGTATTATACACAGTTTTCAAAACCTGAATAATCAGTGATGTGCATGACTTTGCCAGGGAAAACAAATGGCTGTGTCATTTTGATTTCGGTATATCAAGAGAATGTAACCTATAAAAGTTAATTAGCATTCTTCCAGAAGGGGGTTGTTTAACTAACATCTTTATTTCCATGTTTTCAGTTTTGTCAGAAGTTGGAGGGGAGTGTTTTATTCTGTTGCTAATATATACCCATAGATTTGCAGAGTAGTTCACAGAGCTTTATCTACCATGCATCTGTCTTCATTTCAGCAAACGGATAGATTTTTCACTCACTTGAACAACCACTTAAATCCACTGAAAATTTTTATTCAGTCCTTCATGTGATTTTTTGCATAGTTTCTATAAATAAAATTCCCTGTGGCTGGTGGTGTTCATGTTATCTATGAAGTTTTGCCAGAGATTTTAACAGGAGAAATCCTGTAATTTGTCATTGAAATCCTGACCATCTGCATCACTGGTCACTGCAGTGAGTTGATGTATCTCCACCCCTCATGAATTTGGTTCTCTGGTAAGCTCAATTCTTCCTGTTTTCCTGGCTGTTACCGTCATTGAATGCACAAAAGTTTCTGGTCTGAAACAAAACTGAAGTTTGGGCACCATGATACTGAATAAAGTAGTCTCACTTAATTTTTTTGTATAACTGCAATTCATTAGCCTTCCTCCACTACTTTTCGACCTAACTGAAAGAAGGTGTAGCTATTTGCACATCAGCATTACGTAGCTGTAATAAGATAAGCTGTTATATAAGATAAGTTATAAAAATTTGAGAACAGGTTTCTCACGCACTGGTTTGATAAACTCTGTGTACACCTAAGGTCTTCACAACATTAAAAACTCAAAGATAAAATTATATTAGTAGCTTTACAAATATTATAGAAATGGAGATTTTATTCTGGGTATTACTTCTGAGTGTTGGTATTTACAAGAAGTGGTTTAAGATAAAGCAGTTAATAGACAATTCTGATTTTTATTTCAATGAGGCCTTTACAGAAAACATAATCCCTAGAGGTTGGATTCTCAAACCTGCTGAGGTACACTTGCTGTGTATCAAATTCTGCCTTAAATGCTGAAGTAAAGGTAGTCGTATGGATAACTTGGCTTCTTTTCCACTGCTCTGTAAATGCACACTTGAGACTTTAATGTCAGAGTCAACTGTGATCTTGTGTTACAGAACTGTATGTGAAATGTTTGGTGTCCTTTAATGCAAAGCATGGATGGTGAGGTCTCTCACCATTCTCATTTTATAGAGGACCTCAGCATCCCGACTGCCTGTGCAATCACCCCTCCTCCTTGATTAACCAAGCCACAGGGAATTGGAGATTCCTAGAATTGGCTGAAAAAGTGTTCAGGAGCAAATATTGGAAAGATACTGGTATTTGGTAGTAAAAATGAGAGAGAACTGAACAAATGGTGGCATGGGGAGAAACTGGGGGCAAAGGAATTTGACAATTAACAGTGGATAGAAGACTGAATGGTAAATAAACTGCTGTTGTTACTGTCTTTCAGAAGACATTTCTGTGTTGCCTGGTTATGATTAGGCCTTTTTGGAGCATAAGGTTTTGTCATCTTTCTAATTATAAATCCAAGAGCCTGGGAGAGCTTCTACTCTGACCCTTTTCTAGAAATAGGCCTTAGCATTTCACTTGGTGGTCCAATACCATCATGTCTTCGGAGAGATCCCTGTGCTTTTTTGGAAGCCAACTCCTTTTGTTCCTCATCCTCTTGTTTAAAATACCATATTTATAACAAGAGTTTGTTGTTTCCCTGTCACTGGTGGTTGCTATGTGTTTCTCTAAGATGAAATCCTGCTCGGTTTTTTCGTTTGTCTGAATTTTTTCAAGCTTCTTCATTTACCTGTGTGGTGGTTGATTCCCTTCCCTCTTTAGAGATAGTGTCTTTGTAAAAGGTTTTTTTAGGCTAAAGCCCTGTTTATGTAGGATTGAATTCAATGCCCCCTTGGCTGATAACTAATGCCTTTACCCATGTTTCCAAACTAGTATGCTTTCATAGAAAATTTAGCTTTCCTTTTATATTTTTCACTGTTTCCAATGTGCTTCCTCTAATTTTTTGTCTTACCAAACATTACCTGTGAAGGCTCCAAATGCCCATTTGCAATAAACTGACTATGGGGCTGAGAGATGTAGTTACAGAGGATTATTAAGTGCAAAAGAGAATACCCATTAGAACTCAAGTGTGGATAGTATAATCTTTAAAGTAAGACTGTGTATTTTACGTATTATATCCTGAGAATATCCCTTTTTGACCTTAGTTTTCATTAGTAAACATTGTTTTCAGTTCTTTACTGACCCAAGCTGTATAGTTTTCCAGCCTTTGGCTAATAGAAATACGAATTCTCTTGAAGAATTCTAAATTTCATTTGCATTTTCAATTTTGTAATTTTGCCCTCTTGAATTACAACTATTAGGCTTTTTTGTAACATTTGGAAACTGTTCTTTAAAGCTGTTGACTTTGGAACTGTCCATGTTGGACATAATCCAGGACATGGTTACTGATTACTGCAACACCAGCTTCCAGCCCAGTGATTTATTACATCTCTGTATGTCGGTGCAGTTACTCTGTCTTGAACAGGGTATCTCTACTGATGGTAAGAGGTGAAAAATCTAATGGTGTTTTCTGACTGCCTGCCTGGCACCCAAAGAAAAGCTCCTTCACAGCAGAATAATTTTATTTCCTGTACTGGGTGTGCATGAGGATGAATGGACTCCTACAGTGTGAGAACAGCTTTACTAATGATGCACAGTTTCTTTATCACCCCTTCCTCCCAAAATTGCTCAGGTACAGATCTGGAGCTGTGAAACTACAGTGAAACTGAGCAGTACTGTGGCTTTGCTGGGCCATAGGATCTGCAAACTATACACAACCATAATCCTCCACCCCTCTCTGCTTCTGATGCAGAGTCCAGCATGAGGAACCAGCTTGGGAGCCCAGCTGGGTGTTGAGGGCATGGAACAAGCAGAGACAGTCTTCAGGAGCTCTCAGACATGTCAGCATCTGCCCTGCTGATTGCCAGAGCCTGTTCTGGGCTGTGCAGTTCAGTGCTTTGCACTGCCCTCCAGCTTCATTGGTCTTCTGTGGTGGGAGTCAGAGAAACTGTAGTTCCTGCAAATGAGACTGCTTTTCTGCTGATACTGTATAATGTATGTAATTTAACCATATTTTTCAATCTCCTTTGAGTGTTGAACTCTTAAGGAATAGGTGATATTGAAAAGGTACTCAGAGCACTGTATTTTTGTCTGCTTTGCACTGTAGTATGTTAATGCCAGATATAATAGGAATAATTATGAGGCAAACTCAGTAATTTCATGTAAGATCTCAAATGACGTGGAGATCTGGTGAGGAAGAGAGTGAAAGACTGTTTCCAAGGTCTGGAACTGAGAATGGGGGTAAGGATGAGGAGCGTGCCAGTGCTGGGATAGGCAGGCAGGAGGAGAGTGTAGTGCACCTTATGAGATGAACCAATTCTTTGTGGGCATGGACAGGTTTAGTAAAGATTTGAACAGTAGCAAAGTTGAAAAATAGTGTCTCATATGCACAAGTATCTCTGAAGTTGGGAGAGAAAAACCCATTTTGTGCATGGGTTTGGGAAAAGGTGAAAGACCTGGAGGTGGGATAAAAATAAACACTCAGTCATCAGCTCAGACTTTCTACAGGCTTGGGTTGTGTAAAAATACCCTGGAAAAGCCCAAACAGACAAATATTTGTGTGGTGAACAGCTGGGATGGACAGGAAGATGTTTCCAAAGGCCTGAGAAGGTTTATGTTCAGTGTGGTATCCTCTTCTTAAAATAGTGAATTATAAAGGAAAAAATTGCAGCAGAATATTACTATGAGGAGGCCATGGACATTTAGTTGCTTTTGCATTAGCACAGTGTATGTTTAAACTTTCTGTCTCTCTAGACACATTTTTACATTCTGGGGTATTTTCATGTTGGAGAAGAGGAGATGTTGCTGTATTTGAGTTTGAATGAAGAATTATCAAGAAGATATCAGAGAAGGAAATAAAAGAGGATTTTCAATAATATGGTGAGCACTTTTCTGGGCTAAATGTTCTGTAGTATGCAGTTAGTGACCTCACCAAAAAAACCCCGAAGTTCATATTTCCTTTGCCAAAAAGAAAAGAATATGATTTCTACGTAAATAATTATTCATTACAGTATTTTGTGCAATTCATTATGTCATTTTGCCTCAAATAATGATGAACAATGGAAAGATAATATATATTTGTATTAATGCCAAATGACATGAGCTTCTATTTAAAAAGTTTTCTTGGGAAAACCAGCAGACTTCATCCCCTCCAGTACTGACAGAACTGGAGCTATTGCTCTATATAAAAATTATAAGTGACTATAAAACCTGTCTATCTGAATTAACTGCATGAAATTAATTCCATGAGAAAGGGTTAATATGTCATTATTACAATAATTACAAGTCTTGGAAAAGAAGCATTGCTAAGTGAGAAAAAAAGTGTTGCATTCAGTTCAAGCTCTTTTTGAGAGGTTGCATTCATTTTTTTTAACTATTCTACATTTTGCTTCTGTAGTTCTTCTGTATTTCAGGTTGAAAAACATACCTTCCACAATGAACCCCTACTGCAATAAGAATTACAGAAATGGGCAATAGTGCTTTTATACTTCTATAGAAGTGTAACATTTATTTTTATCTACCTATATATATATATAATATTTAAAACTAGTCCTTTCTCTCTTGTCAGTGTGCTGTGCCATATGGTGCCGAGCAACATGCCAGATGATAAAAATATTCCTAGAACATATGATATCATCAGTCAATTCAAGAGGGGTGAAACTTCTTGACCAAAGCATTTGTGGCTTTGATACATTTTTCTAGGTGTAAAGTGTATATTTTGAAATGATGAAGTGTGTCCAAGAGGTCTCCTTTGAATTTGCATAAGCAAATTCCAAAATACCATCTTAGAACATTTTGCTTGTTAAAAAAACATGGGAACTAAATAAATTTTGTTTTAACAAAGGAATTCATGGCAAAGCACTTCTTTTCGTAGCAAAAAAATGATTCACTACCTTCGTTTCAATGTATTTTGGTGATTGCTCTGGGGTTGGAGCCATACCATGAGGAATGGCATCTCTCCATCTCCCTTCTCCACTTGCAGGGAAGTCAGAACACAGTGCTTGGTCAGAGGATGTTCGTGTTTGGTGCAGACAGATATCTGTAAAAAATTGGGAAAAGACCATGTGTCCCCAGGAAGAAAACCCCAAAACATGACAATATTAGCTATTATGGTTTTCTATCAGAATAAGTGAAATACCTGAAGTTACTCTGATGCTAACTCTAGGGTTTACTTATTTTATGTTGGGCCTCTTTCTTGGTTTTTATCTGTTTCCAGCTTGGCCGTGGGAGTTGTGGTCAAGTGGCCTGCTCCAGGCAAATGGTGGGTCCTTCTTCAGAAAAGGCTCCCAGGATGCTATGAGACATTGTGAGCTTTAGGGACAATGCTGCAGGAAAAGTGGCCTTTGTAATGGGCTGGGTGATTTATTCTGCAAATAACAAACTTACAGGCCAGAAGTGCCTACACAGCCTGTGTCTTTAGCTGCCAGCCAGTCCTCTGTTCATTTTGTCTTTGTCATGGGATGAATATTAAGGAGAACAGTCTCATCTTTGAGTTAGGTCCTAAAACCTATGCTAGTTGATTCACTGGTATCCTGTCTGTGTCACTGGACTCTTTCTTCCTGCTTGTCTTGCTTCATCTGTTTCCTCACAGTGTTTACATTATATCTGAGAATCTCCTCAGCTGTTAAGTCTGAGGTTCTGGGGTCAGTATTTATTTTTTACTCACCTTAAAACTTGAGTATGTATTGCAGCATTCTCATTCTGTATTCCCTGTTTTTAGATTTCCAATCCTTAAGTCATCTTCACTTCCCCTCCTGTCAAATATGTGTTAGGGACTTGACTGACCTTGTCGTGGTAAAAAAAAAATGCCATACAAGAATTATTGAGTTTCCCAGAATAAAGATCTCAGTTATATAAGCATGGTTTAAAAGGCAGTGTCTGGTCTGATTGTAAGAATATAATTAGTAGAATGAATGAATGGGCCTGAACAGAAAGTATCATTCAGAAGTGTGGTTAAAAGTCTTTTTTGCACATTGGTGAGGCTCAAACCTCTGATGTTATGATCTCACCAATTTTCCAGTCACCCATTAGGTTCTCAGAGAGGAAGGATGTGTAGTTGTACTTAAAACTATGAAAAAAAATGTTTATGTGATAAAAAGGAAAGTAGGTTTTTTGGGTTTTTTTTTTTTTTTTTTGCACAATTTGAAGAGGGAAAAGAGGGTTAAGAAAAATTATAAAACAGGGAACAAAATGTAAATGGTATCGTAAATTATTGTCTTCTGTACCAACAAGTGTGGTGTTGATGTAATGGAAAAAAATGCAGTCTATAATTCCAGTCTATACTTTTTTGCCTTTCCTTGTTGTGAGTACTCTTTTACATATTTAATGGTTCTCCATAACAAGGTCTTTAAACTCATTATCCCATCAGCAATTTGCTTTTACAGGTTAATATACTTACAAATTATTTTGTAATAGAATATCCTCATTAAAGGGCAGATTTATGAACAACTCCCCCTCCACAGCTCCTGATCTTTCTCTTTGAAACCAAATGTACCTACTTCAGTGCTTTTACATTGACCAATTAGTTTGGCAAAGGGAATGCTTTGCCTTGTGCTTGAACTTGTAACCTTTTGAGTGTCTCCAGAGGTGCATCACACCACAGACATTTTAGTAACTCCGACACTTTAATGTTCAGATTTTCTGTATTTAATGCAGAACAAAATGGAGTGCAGATCCAGAACCAGCTAGATTATATAACCTTTTAGGATTTGTGGTACTCTTCTGGAGAGCTGTATTTACCATGCTGACATTATTTGCTCAGAACTGCTGCTTACAGCTGTTCTTTTCCTAGAGTCAGACTTGTTCTGCTCTCATTTGTGAAGCAGAGCTCATGACTTTTCCATGTCTGTATTTGACAAAACCGCAGAATCACAGAATCAGCCAGGTTGGAAGGAGCCAGAGTGGGTCATCTGGTCCAACCTCCCTACTCAAGTGGGATCAGCCCAGAGCACATGGCACAGGATTGTGTCCAGGTGGTTCTTGAGTATCTCCACTGATGGAGACCCCACAACCGTTCTGGGCAATCTGTTCCATTGCTCATCTGCACCGTAAAGAAGTTCTTTATATCCAGGTGGAGCTTCTGTGTGTCAGTTTCTGTCCATTGCCTCTTGTCCTTCGCTTGTCACCTGCTCTTTAGATACTTACTCGCATTATGGAGGTCCCCTCTTAGGCACTGGGGCTGCTCCAGGAGCTCCATGTCTCTCTTGTACTGTGGATCCCAGAACTGCACACATACTCCAACTGTGGCCTCACCAGGGCTGAGTAGGAAGCTACTAATTCAAGATTTGAAAATGCAGCCAACCCTCTTGTATTATTTCTTCTCCAAACCAAGATCAGAGGTACAGATTCTGTGTAAGGCTGTCTTTCAGCTATGGGCATGAACTTGTCCTTGCCTGCAATATCTGAATACCATTGCTGAGGTCTTCTAAGCTGAGGTGATCAGGGACAAACCATGTTGCAAATGTGATCCACTCCTTTTTGGAAAAACAGAAGTAGGTGTCTGTATTTAAAAGCAAAAGACCTTAAATGATTTTTTAGTGGGGTTCAGATACCTAAAAATATTCTTTATCACTAAATTTAGGCTGAACTAGGCCAGTATGTCAGAGCAAAAGACGTGTATGTGATTAAAGTGCTAAGATGATCTATACTCCATCTACTTCAAAAAAGAATAAAGAAGTACTTAGTAATGTTATACAATCATCTTTCACCTCCTTTCTGAGGATCTTGGCATCAAAGTAATTTGGTGCCAGACAGCATTATTGTCCATAACCCTCTAATGAAGGGAATGAGGCATGGATTGAGACTTTAAAGATCTCAATCTTTATCCTTTAAAGGATGAAGACTGTTAAAGGAATTGAATGGGTTCTGGACTAGCACGGAGCTCGGCTGTGCAGTCACAGTTGGATACCACAGGAGTCATGTCTGATGCATTACCAAAACATGGCAATCCCATACATTGGATCAGATACTGGCCACTGGCCTCTCCATCCTAACATCTGTTGGTTTACTGTCTTACTATTGTAATGTGAAGACCATCTCAATTCTCAAGAATAACCAACACGATGGGAAGAAAACCACTGTCTAAACATGTAGGAGCTAGTGGGGCTGTGTGATGCTCCATGCAGCTCTGGGGCAGGAACCTGCCTGTAGATCATCTTAGCAGGTGCCTCTCTTGTGTGAGCTCAGCTAGGCTGCCTCTGGGCTGCAGCTGGATTGTTTGCTATATAATGCACCTAAAGAAAGCAAATCAGGCATAGTTTGCCATGGTACTATTATTTCTTAATGTTTGTGAAACAGTTAATAAACTTTCTCAACCTTAGCTAACCACACAAAATGTGTTCAGTGGGACTCTGCAGTCTCTTAAGTGGTGAAGAGTAATTGGAGACAGAAAAGCTCAGAAGTTATAAGCAGTGGTGAAAGGGATTTGTGGGCCCTTATAACCTTGAATACTCATTCTCATAAGAGGTCACATGTTTGGAAGGTAGAGAAATGCAATTATGAGCACAAAAATAAGTAGGTTTGTATGGGTTAGTGCACTTGGTTCACTACTTAAGCAAATCCATATTTCAGTACCTAACTGACTATCCTGAAGTGTAGTTATGCAATGCATCCACCCACTTGCTATAAACCTGAATGAAGATATAAGCTGCATATAGGTTGTTTACATTGCAAATCTCAGCCTCTTTTAGAAAACCCAACTTTTACTCGCTTCATATGAGCAGCTCCGAGGATTTTAAGAATTCATCTTAACAGAAAGCAGATGGTTTCAGAAAGCTGAAATGAAGAAGGGAAAGGAAGAAGTTGAACATCAAAACTAAAATTTATAACATTAAGTGAAAGCTACCATGATGAATTTTTTTGGTTTTGAAGACAGGGCATTGCACCAGTTAGTTTTGTGCCCTGTTCTGCAAGCAAAAAGGAAGTGCTAAAGATGTTTTTAAAGAGACAACTGGTTTTTTTTTTTTTTTTTTTTTTTTTTTTGTTTTTTTTTTTTTTTTTGTTTTTTTTTTTTTTTTTTTTGTTTTTTGTTTTTTGTTTTTGTTTTTTTGGGGTTTGGTTTTTTTTTTTTTTTTTACTGGGAAATGTTCAACAGTAAATTGCAGAGGTTAGCATTCTGTCTTTGATTGTCTGTCTCATTAGGAGATGGTGTCTGGTTGCTGTACCTAAGTTTTCCCTAGCACCTCCACTTGCAAAATCCCATGTTTCCTGACTGTGCAAGACCCCAGGGGCTCTTTTCTTTGTGATAAGATGAAAGAGGCCTTTACCTCCTAGACAAGAGAATGCAAAATTCTCCAGTGTCAGCAAGAGAGCTGTGTCTTTCTGCTCAGTTCAGCCTCCATCTCCAAAGATATGTCCTGCCTCTGTGAGACTCTGTGGATTAAGGAACTTCAAAAGGACACTTAACAGTCCTACTGCGAAAATCAACAGACTGTTTTAAATTATCAGGACGAGTAATTTTCTCTCTCAGTATCAATATTTCCTTATTAAAAGGAGAGGACAAGATTTAAATATAGCATAAAACTTCCAATACTGTGTAGTATTTCTTGGAGGACTGTGTTTGCTATGTTTATTTGCCTCAGGGGTAACACTTTTTTATGTACATTGTGAGGCTCAATAGTCTGGCAGCAGCAGCGCTCAGAGTGCTTTTCTTGATACTGTGCATCTGTCTCTGTTATGGTATCTATAGCAAAGTTGGTAGGGAAGAAATAGATATTGAAGATGTCTCTGGACTCGGTTTTTCAGTGTTGCTGTAGTTAGGTTTTCTAAAGGGTTGTGATTAATTTTTGTGAAAGGGGAAATACCAACCTTTTTTGCTTGTGGCTATTAAAGAAAGGGTGACGAAAAATTCCCAGAGGAATTTTTGCTGTAAATACTGTGAGGATTAATTACTGCCTATTGCTTCAACATGCATAAATAATCTTCTTGGGCTTGTGTGGGAAGGATCATATATTCTTCATCTGTGATCACTATTTGGTCAACATGACTTTTTTATTATTTGAAGCATATTCTGTCATGAAGTGTTGGTCTCATCTTAAGAACCAGAGGTAATTAATACGAATATAATCCATGTTGTTCATATTTGACAATATCACTACTGTCGTGATTTTTATACTGAAAGTTCATCTTTAAGTAGATGATATAAGTATTTTGAGCGTATCTTCTCCTTTCCACCTTCATTTCTACAGAGTCTGACTTCCAGTGGCTGTATGATGCTGCTATTGCCACCTATGCTGTATGGATTTCCAGAGCAGAGCCTCAGCTTCCCAGCAGCAAAAGATTTCAAAAGAGAGCACTGTAAATTGCAGTGATGGAAGAATATTGAAATGGCCAGATAAGTGGGGAGTTGATTGTGAAAGAAAGTTTCTGTTCTTTATACTTCACTCATGAGCAGGTGATTCCATTTTTAAATACACCACTCCAAGGATATTTTTTTTTTTTGTTCAATCTCAGGAAGTTGATATTTGCAAACCACAAGCATTAGGGAGCTGTCTAACAGCAGTAGCAGAAACACCATTAGTGTGCATCTCCATGAAAATATAGCTATTGATTATTATTATTGGGGAAATATATATATCTGTGCATATTGCCTGTATATTTGTGTGCTATATAGAGAAAGAGATATTCAGAAAAGGGCTAGCTATCCACATGGCTTATTAAGACCTATGCCATCTGTTGCTTTCCCTCTTCACAGGTTAGCTAGGGATATAAACAGGAAAAGCAAACTATTTACTCAATGAATTTTTTTTTCAGATTCTCCACTAATCTATTTATATGCCGGTTCAGAGTTTTGTGCCTGTAGCTATTCTACAGTTTCTGAAGACGGCAACTTGCTTCAAAGGCTGATGAAAACTTGGACTGGAATGTTTCCAAGATGGAAAGTCACTTTCTGGTGACTACAGGAACTCCGCATTATTGAAGAAAGTAAATTGTAGTAAGCCTTGCATTAGCACAGGGCTGTACCTAGTGAATATAGGTTTTCAATGGCAAGAGCAGTGGCTGAATTATGTATTAAGTCTTTGGCTCTTAGTAGCACTTACAAGTCGGTCTGGGTAAGTTTTCACTGAAATCAGTGTCCAGACTGGACAGCCTGACCCTTAGGTCCTGTTTGTGGTGGTTAGCTTCTGCTCTGGATGCTTTCCTATCCTTGAGTGCCCACATGGAGAACTAAACAGGGATAATTGGTCTGTTTAGAGTTCATAGCCTAGTTTGTTCATACTGACTGTATGCAGACAAGTTCTGAAAGCTTTGAAAACAGCAGCAGTTAGCACTGGCTTATGCTGGGGTCAGTACTGGCCTCACCTAGCCCAAAAGAAACGGTGGTAACTTCACTGTCTGTAATGCCATTCATCCCATAGTCCAAGGGTAAAATCCACTCTGGACTGAACTCCTCCTTCTTGCCCTTTGAAGCAGTTTGTATCCTTGGATTTGCTGGCGGAGGAGCATTTCCTTTACTCCTTTTATTCCTCCTTGTGGGCTGTGTTTGCTGGTGGTTGGTGTAAATAATACAGAGATCCTTCCCCAAGATTCATCCGACTGCATTAAGGGAGGGGAGCACTTCTGAAGCATGGTTCATCTCATTTTAAGTCTCAAGCAGATTAGACAAACTGCAACTCAAAAGGACAGGGCTAATCCAGATGTGTCCTGGTGTGTCTCTGGCAGAACTGGCCACATGTATCTAGCCAGGAATTTGTTTTTCTTGCTGCTCTTAAAAACTGTTCAATATGATAGCACATGTGCACAGCGTTTCAAACAGAACTAAAATTAACCTGGAAATTTGGTATCCAGTGAATTTTGCAAACACTTTTGTGTTTTTCTAAGCTCTCCTGGGGATAAAACTCATTTTGTGTGAATGTCCCAAGTACAATTGCTTCTTGATTTGTAACAGCTGCTGCTGCAAAAAAAGGAGTCTTTTACATTAGCAATTCTGGGAAGACACTCAGATTTTAAACTCTGGGTTGCTGCATTCTTTCTCCTCGACTTTCTCAAGGGACCAGTGAATTAAAACAAATAAATATTTGGATACATGTAACATGTTGTGCAAACCAGCAGCTTTCTGGAGCTTTCTGGAGGGATGCAACAAGTACATGGAGATTGCAAATCTGATTTTGAGACATGACATTTAGTGACAGTTTAAATGAGGAAAGAAATTTAGGATTTCTTTTAAAATTTTACTGGTGCAAATATTGTTAAAAAAAAAAGAGTTTCTTAGATGGTCAGTAGAGGGCAGGCATATTTTATTTCTGAAGAACCTTTGCCCGCTACTATGTGCAAAGAATATTTGTTCTATCTTCAGATTTGAGGAGTGTAAGTCTACTTTGTCATATCATTATGATATAAATCAGCAGTAGTAATTTAAAAAGACATTGTCAACCCCTTTGAGGAGCTAAATGTCCATTTTAAAGCAATTGGAGGATATGAGTTATGACTACAGGCATTTAATTTCTGTGTTTAGATTGTAAAAACCATGGCATAAAAAACCTGAAATATTGCCTCTACCAAGTACTAGATAAGAATCATTTCTCTGCTGAATTCTGTAAAATGCAGTAGTTCTTTCTGATGTGAACTACTATATCACTAATGGTGTGGAAACACACTCCTGAAAGTCACGATTGTTTAAATCTTCATCTCAGTAGCAGAGATTCTTCTTGAAGATCTGACTAGCCAAGCGACTTTAAACCTAAAGGAGCAATGCCTCTTTTAATTTCTACCTGCCTTCCTCTGTAATTGAAACAGTGTTTGTATTTCAGCTGGACAGAATACCTAACAGGTTCTGAGTACAGGGTAAAATCAGTGTCATATCTGATTAGCTCAACAGAAAAAATTAAAGCCGATTTAAAGAAGCATTTATTCTGAATGAGCTCATTTTCCCCCAGGTACGTTTTAGCCCTGAAACAAAATGTAGACAGGGTATTTTCTGGAAATGCATTAATATAAACACATCTCTAATATTGTTATGATATACCCCTTCTAAAACCTCTTAATGAGATTTATTCTTAAAGAGAATGATAAAAAAATATATGCTGATTCTCTAAAAGACTAGAATTTTGTTTTTGTAAGTGTGCATACTCATATATGAACTCTTATTTATATTTATAATCAAACTTGCTGCAGTGAAGCTACACATGTAAGAAGCAGTAGCATGAGACAAGGGTTATGTCACCTACCATTTCTTTCTGTGACTTGACAGTTCCTTTTTTTTCTGGCAAGGTTGATGTTCACATAGACACCTTTAATTAGGATCAAAAATTGTTTGAAGATTTGTCCCAAAATATGTGGTTTGCATTCACTTTGTCCTCTCTGTATCCATCAACAGAAAGTCTTTGTTAGATTTCCGAACTATTCCAGCTAGAAGAGGTGAATACTCTGAAAGATGTTGGCTACCAGCTCCAACTTCATAGGCTTTGGAATTCTGAGTTTGGGGGCCACACTGCCTTCATTATGAGCAAGACGCATGTGATTGAAATGCTGAGGTCCTTGAATGACACCTGCAGCTGAAAATGAAAACAAATTTGTGGGATTACTTTTTGTTCTTTTTAAAGAAAAGCTGCGGCCTTACAGTCAAGGAGCTGAATTTTTATGCTACTCATGCCTTCCAGATGGTCTCTGGGATTAGTTTCAATTTTTCGTTCTAGAAATTAATGGAGGTCCATATTTTTGTGCAATCCAGCTAGATACTGAGATGATGAATCCCTGTAAGAAATGAAAGCTGATTGAAGAGATGCAAATGTTAGAACCCTCAAATGATTTCAATCAAAATTGGACTTGCTATCATGTGGGTACATGTTGCTAAATTAACTTCAATTTTATCTACTTGTGTTTTCGTTGAAGTCATCTAGGCAGATGGAAGAACTGTCCATATGTGGCCTATACCATATACAAAATATACAGGATATACTTTATTCTAATCTTGTGCTTACCTCTTAAATGATGTAGTGTAATGTTTCCTATGAAATACTAAGTATAAAATCTGAACCTTCTGCTTTTAGGTGACTGGATTTCACATCACTCAGACTGGACAGAAGATCTAATACTTCACTGTGTATTGTTCTGTAACAGTGATGGTACTGCAGCAAAATATTTGAAACAATATGGGTCTTAATTTAAAAAATGTTTTTTTCCTGTCTATAATGAAATAACCTTCATCAAGCCAGCAAATAAGTTTCAAAATTTTAATGGATAAGCTTTCAAAAATGATCCTTTCTGTTATTTTTTTTTTTGTCTTTGACTTGAGATAGTGAAACTACTGTAGTGTAAATTTCAAGATTACTTGCACTGACAATGTCAACTTGAAACCTAGTAATTTCATTAAAAGATAGAGCTAGTAGTTTCAGGAAATGTTTCTATTTCTATATTACCTTGCCAGTTTCTGTAGTTCTACTGTTATATTTTCCTCTGTAATGACTTTTATATCCTGTGTTGGACTGCAAGGCTGTCATAAAAACAGTGGAAAATCCATTTATGCAGTTTAACATTGGGACAGACTTTAAACAAAATAATACTTTTATACACACGTTCCTAAGTGAATTTTTTACATTAATTCTTCGTTCACAAAGTAAACAGAGGCTAGACAATTATTTTTTTTATTAGTGTTGCCTATAAGTGCAAACCTATTTATTATTACATTAGTGTTGAGCATGTTAAAAGCCTTTCTCCTGCAAGAAACTGCATCATGAAAACAAGGCAAACAGATGGCCATAGAGGAAGCAGAGAAGAACAGGAATGGGCTGCTCTACAGAAGGTCAAAGATTTCCATCAAGGAGTACAAGGTCTTTCATCAAGAAACAAGGTCTTACTGAATGTTTTCAGTACCACCTTAAAAAAACTGAAAGTGCTGTTTTAGCTTATCTGTGTTTCTTTTAAGACTGAGGGCCCTGGTACATGTGGGCTGCCATGTAGCATACGTTAGCTGTCGACCATATCCTCCTTAGGAACAGTGCTTGGACCACCTGGGGGCTCCAGCAGTTGCAAAATCACTCACCCAAATAAGGATGAGGAGCAGCCGTGACCAGAGTCAAGGGTGAGCTGTCCTTTAGGCTGTGGAGGCTTCTGGAGATGCCATGCCCAGTGCTGTGTGTTCCTGTGCTTGGTCTTCTCCATCTGTGCCCACTTGTCTTCAGAGGTGCTGACATGGTGTGGTGATTTTGCCAGGAAGGGATTTTCCCAAGGAAGTTGTAGTAAAACCCAATCAGTGGCTAGGGTTGAATATTGATATCTGGTTAAACCAGTAGAAAAGGAGTAAATAAGTCTAAGAGACACGCAAACCACTAGACACAATTTGGGAAACAGGAGCTGGCGAACGTGAAACCAACACACATGGCTATTTCCATGGCCTCGTGTGCCTTACTCCTCTTTGGTGCCCTGTGACCTCTGCCGTGCCAAGGGTGAGACGTGCTGCAGCAGACAGGAATGGAAACAGCAGTTGTGGCAAGCTGAATTGAGATAACCCAGACATGGCTGCAGAATGATGTGCAACTTTAATACCTGTATAGAAACCTTATGGTTTAAAAGACTTACAGAAAGGAACTGAGAAATAGTTTCCATACAGTAAGACAGAGAAAAAAAAAAAGATGTGATGCGATGAGAGATGAGTTTATAGGGGAGGACGGATGTGTTGGAAATTGAGAGGAGTAAACAGGAAAAATAGAAGGAAGGGAGAAAGCTGAAAAGAAGTGATAGAAAGGAGGAAAAGGAGGAAGAAAAGAATTTCTTGTTTATCTTTTGCATAAAAAATATGTGCATGAGAAACAGCTCACTTGAATATTAGGAAAATATATAGAATTGGGAAAGATCACCAGGGAAACATTAAACTGGAAGTAAAGCAGAGAGGGAAAGGGCTTTCTTGTTTGGGTTTTGTTTTGTGATTTTTTAATTTTTTTTTCCTTTTTGGCAACAGAATGCTCCCAGATTGCAGCTCCCCCCCACCTTCTCCCCCCTCCCCTCTTTTTTTTTTTTTTTTTTTCTTTTTCTGGCTAAATATCTCCTGATTTCACAACATACTCTCTTTCTCTAAACTGAGGTGGGATTTATGACTTTCCCATAATATTTATTACTCTTATTGCAATACCACTCAAAATCTCAAACAAGGTCAAGACCTTTCTGGGAAGGAGGCTATGAAAACAAAGAAAGATGATAAATACTGTGTTCTGAAGGCTTGTTCAAAGGCTGTTTGAAGCCTGGTTCAAAGACTTTTACAAGCAATATGAAGACTCCCTTTAATGTGACTGAGTGGGTAACATTTTAAATGTGCTAGAAAACTAAGTATTTGTCTACATACTGCAATAATGTGTCACTAGGAGATATAAAGCCAGCCCTGAAAAAGTCTGAGCACCAGGAGTCTGAGGTAATTCACCCCAAGGTGCAAGACCTAGTCCTGGCGTATTGGAGGAAGTGGGAATAGGATTTCATCCCTACAGCTTCTCAGACATGAATTAAATGAAATTATTCTTCTATATCTAAATTGTTCTTGCACTCTAGTGC
Organism: Sylvia atricapilla; assembly: GCF_009819655.1. Classification (NCBI taxonomy): domain Eukaryota; kingdom Metazoa; phylum Chordata; class Aves; order Passeriformes; family Sylviidae; genus Sylvia; species Sylvia atricapilla. The sequence goes on along the minus strand of NC_089140.1, from coordinate 117,664,796 downwards.
AATGTAGTGTAATTAGAATGTTAAACTGCAAGAGGGTTCTACTGTAGAAGTTGGCCAGGTTTGATCTTAAACTCTAAGCCATGTTTAATGTAAACAGAAGCAGCATGGCAGGGCTGAAGAAAGTCAGGCTTGTTGTTAATTCCCTGGATACTCCTTTTCCAGTTGCCAAGTCCAGTTTAGCCCTGATTTGATCCCCCAGAGAAATGTTAGGACAATTCATAAGCACCTAGACAATAATCAGGTGATAAAAAACAGCCAGCATGAATTTGTCAAGAACAAATTGTGTCAAACCAATCTCATTTCCTTCTTTGACAGAGTAACTGGCCTAGTGGATAACAGAGAACTAGGAGATGTGATGTGTCTTGACTTAAGTGAGGCTTTTGACACTGTCCAACATGACATTCTTATAAGCAAGCTTGAAAAATATGGCCTAGATGAAATCGCTGTAAGTGGCTGCAAAGCAGTTGAAAAGTGTTCTCAAAGAGAAGTTATTGGTGGTGCCCTTCCCAGCTGGGGACCCCTCACCTGGCTTTGCTGGCTCTTCCACAGAAAGTTCTGCTCTTTGGTGCATCTAATGCATCATTCAGAATGCAAATACACTTTCCTTTTTTTTCATGGAGTCGGGCAGGGGCAGATGGGGAGGTTTGCAACACTTCGGAGTAATGAATTGGTTCAGAAACATCTATATAAAAATTGACCAGGTGAATTTTTGGTGATGAAGAACAAAATACTGCCCACAATAAAGTAAATGCATAAAGATAAGAGGTAGAAGTAACTGGAAGGCAGAAAAGTGTCTGGGGTTTTTAGGATATCAGGAGTGAAATACAACTCACAAAGGACATGCTATTGCAAATAAAGCACCTCTTTTTTCGGGATTCTTTAACAGGAGTGTCATGTGTAAGACATGGGAAGTAATTATTTTGCACCATATGGTGCTGGTGAGGCCTCAGCTGGAGTATTGAATCCAGTTTTGGGGACTGCATATAAAGAAAGATGTAGATAAATTGGAGAGTTTCCAAAAGAAATCATGAGGAAATCAAGAATTTTAGAAGTATGATTTTAAATGAAAGGTTCAAGGAGTTAATTTGGTGCCGAATATTTATGCCCCTCTTGCCCTTTTTATGCAGCAGAGGGGTTAAGCAAGCCCCTGAGGTGTCTGAGAGTTCTGTTTTTGTTGTCCTAACTGTAATATCTGTCATCAGCCTGAATAACTTGCTCACCTCCGTAACACTTAGCTGATGTCATAGCAGAGAGAATAGCGTAGGATTGGAGAAGTTCTGGAAGAGGAAGCAGACACTAGAAGTGGCTTCAGGGGGTCTGTGTGCAAGTTCAGCAGTAAGGAAGAGCTTATCGGGAAATTACAAGCCCATGTTCAAGACTGACATCATTAGTAGTGTAGAGAAAAGCTAGAAAAGCTACTTTATACATGATGACTTTATTTGTGTATGGCCACATGGGCTAAAATGCCTTCATTTTTGCAAGTTGGTACCATCTCTCACCACTCAGGGATTTCCTTCAGTTAAGTTTTCATTGCTGGAGATTTCTGATGAGATTCAGAATATCATTTCCCTGAACTGAAAGCAATAGATTAAGCACAATGTTTATACAAAACAAAAAATTTTAAGGATAAAATAAGTCCATATTCACAGTATATGGTCAGATTTGTCTTTCTTTCTATTATGACTCTTTTTCAATTCTAAAATACATCTGTTGAGCTGTATCATTTAGATATTGAGGTATTGGCAAAGATGATTGCTGACCCTTTCTTTCTTTTTCTTTGCTTTTCTTTAGAACTGTGTGACACATACGTGCATACAGCTGCCAGAAAGTTTCCAGCATTTGCAAGATTGAGTCTCATGTGCTCCACTGAAAAGCAGAGTTAGAGTGAGCATGACTGTGCAGCAGCTCGGCTCCTTGGACTAGCGCAGTGCCAAGTATGGCTTTTATCTTTGCTGTGGACAAATCATGTCATCCAACAAAATAATAATAGATCAGTAATAAAGGCTCTTTTTAAAATTTTAAGTGAGGAATAATAAATATAACACCACTTTTTTCACAGGTGCCAAATCCTATCTGCCCTCAAGAAGAGTTAGACTTTTCAGTGTGACTTAAAGGAGTTTAAGGTTCCCCAAAGTCGTAGGGATTTGTGAAGCAAATTGGAGTAATGCATTCTGTGAAAGATAACACTGCCCAGACATCCCAGAAGGATAATACTTCCCATTTCACATCTCTAAATCAGGCTTTGTGGCCAGTTGAGCTGAGGAGGCATTGTCCTTCATGTCCCTCCAGACGAGTGTGGCACAGCCATGTTCAAGGGAGCACAGACCCTCAGCTTATTAATATCACAGCTTCTTTGCCTTGGAGGCTGCTTAATAGCAGTGACTTGGTAGGAAATGATGTGATTGTCCATAGGTATAAGCAGAATTTATATCACAGTGCGTCCTGTGCCTTGCTCAATACAATGCCTCAAAAGCATTTGCGGTTTAGCTTGAAAAAAAACCAAGCAAAAAAAAAATCTGTTTCTTAGGTACAAACAAGCGAGGGGAAAAAAAAACCGAACCAAAACCAAACCAAGCAGGACCTGGTTTAATACACAGTAAACCTCAGGCAGCTCAAAGTTAAACTTCCCATTCAATTACTAATTCACTGCTTTTGTTTGTGGGTATTGCAGTATATGTGGTTGGTGAGATTACCTGCTGATTGCCATTTTTCATAGTGGTGCCGCTATTCCACAGAAGGAATTAAGACTGAAGCTTCCTTTAGTGCTTGCACTTTGCAGTGTTACAGGGCACAGGGAAGTTGTTTTGTGTATGTGCAAGGGGGGCTGCACGTGGGTGCGAATTAATAGAGTTTTTAAATGTATTTTTAATTTTTATCTCCAAGCAATGCTCTATTATCAGCTAGATGATAAAATGTCTTGAATAGTTGACTCTAGGGCTTTCACTAAACTGCCCATGAATGCTGAAACCATCTGTTTTTCTGGACGTTTGTCAGGGTGAGTGTGGCAGAGGCAGCTGTTTGAAAAGGGACGCTTTGGATGATGAACCAGCCCATTGTCTCTGAGCGATGCGCTTGCATTCAGCAGCTCTACCCAAGCGTACTATAGAGCAATCAAAATCAAACTATTGTTTGTCCCAATCATATTGATCTGAAAAGAAGGTGGTGGGATGACCGCATTGTAGATGCAAATAGTTGTTTAGAGCAGCTGTATGCTGGCCAATATGTACCACAGTAGGAATCCCACATGGAAGCTAGAGGGCTCCCTGCACCCTACTGGGGACAGAGAAAAGATGATGCCAGATTGAACTTCAGTCTACAGCAAAAAGGAAGGATCTGGACTGTTGGTATTGCTAGTAATTTGGTTTTTACAGTAATGGTTGACATTAACCCTGTAGTGCCTTAGTAACTAAAGCCAATTGTTTGGTTTTTGTTTTTTTTTTTCTGAAAGCACATTGCAAAGAGAGATTATCAAGAAGATAATTACCTAAAGCTACTGCGAAGAAATATAGAAGCAATTGGATTGCTTGGATGTCAACTATCAATTTCTCTTCTATAAAAATTAATTGCATTTTTGTTGTTGCTTTCTATGCGGAATCATTCATGCACTGTTTCAAGTTTTCATAATTTATTTATGATGATGAAAATATAGCAGCTGAATCGAAACATATTGTGGTGTTCGTTTCCCTGTTAAATATAGCTGTCTTATCTCTGCAGAAAGCAGAGGAAAATATGATCTTTAGTGCATGTAATGAAGATCATAGCTTTTAGTTTGGAGTAACTGGGAAAGCTGCACTTCATCCATTAACATTTTAAGCTTTTTAGTTGTCCTTGTCACTTCATTGCATGCATGCTAATATCTCCTCATATAAAATTTAATCTGTCGAACTAAATGAAGGAATTAGTATCTGAAAGACATCTTTCATTAAGCAATTAACGAATCTTTCTAACAAATCTACAAAAGCATATGTGTTTATATTTAATAAGTATTTGTATGATCAGCCAATTACAATACATAGATACATCTCTTTTGTTTATTTGTGATATTACAAGATCTAAACTTACAATTAACTTGTGATTATGCTTAGGAAATGTAATTGCCAACAACTGTGGTTAGGGGACTTCTGTCTTTAAGAATCATATCACAGTCACATAAAGCCTAATATTAATTTCTTAGTGTAAGAATCTTTTTTTCCTTTCTCTTTGTGATTCATGGATGGAAATGATGAGGTAGTAAAGAGTCTGCAGAGGGAACACATTCAAGGATATGTCTTTTTAAAATTAACAATGATGTGTATGTGCATGTAGGAGGGGAGCAAACAAGAATAGGATGGCAGTCTGGATGAAAGGATGATCACCTGCACCAGCTGCAACATGTTTCTTTTCACAGCTCAGAGTAGCTTTTCAAATGTACTCTCTATTCAGGCTGCTTGCATAATTTAATGAAGGGATACCCCAGTCTAACTTAAACCATTACTAAACCACTGTCAGCCTCTGTGTAAAAAGTGAAAAACATGAGTAAAAATAGCAACATTGTGCTTTTGCCCTTGCACCATCATTGACTTACTTGGGAGTCATTTTCTTAACAGTATCTGTGAGTGCTTCCTTCCTGGGCTTCCTTCTTGTTTGAATTCATAGACTTTAGAACACTCCATGTGATGTATAAATGTCCAGCTGCTTCAGCACTTTGTATTATCAATTGACTAGTAACTCTAATATAAAGAAAAAAAAAACCTACTTGATTTTCTTGAATAAGATGGTTATTGCTGTTACTGCTCTAGATTTGGCCCACTTTCATAGTTTTTTGTTTGTTTGTTTGCTTTTATAAGTAAAGTCTTCAGTCATGTAGTTTGGAGAAAAAAAACTATGGTAAAGCAGTCGACCAGTAAATTATACTAGCTTTAAGAAGTTTCCAGTTTCCTGTCTGAGGACTGAATTGTGCATTACTGGTTCTTTTTCTGGCACATACAGTGTATACAACAATTCTAAGCATTTTCTTCTACTAAATATTGAAGAGTAATATTCTTTAGAAACTTTGACCCTTCTAAGTGCATGTAGGTCCATGGCTGTTGGCAGGAAAATTTCACAGAGAGAAACTGCAGGTGAGTAGAAGAACTAACACCTCAAATACTTAAAAAATACTGCACCTGCAATTATCTCCAGTGGAGAGAGCTGTGTGTGAGGTGAGTTAGTGAATTATAGGAAGGCACTTGGGTGTTATAAAAATGAATTTGGCTGGTAGAAAGACTCGCTTTTCTTTCCAGACGTCCAAGCAGCATTAAGACAGACAGTGTAGCATTGATTTGACTCATTTGCTTATCTTTTTCATTAGCATTTTGCTACCTGAGTGTTTCAGAGCCAGTTCTCCAAGTGTTAAAATAACTCACCAGCTTGACAGCTATCATATATGTCTGGCAGTATTAACGAAGTGCAATCCTTGCCATGAAGTTAAAAAAAATGTATCAGACACCTACTTGATGGTTGCCAGAGGACCAAACCTCTGAGCAAGAGAGAGACAGAGGGAATGCTGCACCACCAGCGAAGTTCAGGAATGGTGAGGAGCCAAGCTATTTGCACCTGCTATTTGCACCTCCTGGAAAGGGTGGAGTGGAGGAATCCTGGAAATCATTGCTTAGTCTCAGGGACTTCTTTGTCACATCTCTAGAAGTCTGCTCAGAGTTTCGCCCTTTGTGTCAGACTCAGGGCTGTGTTTGTCTTATCCTGTGTTGTAGAGTCTGAAGTCATCTGCTCAAGGATGCTTTTTAGCTGTGTGCAGTGTGCTGCACTAAGTACTGCTAAGGCCCATTCCTTTGCTGAAAAAGCTGAAAGAGCCCCAGCCTCTCTGAAGCAGTAGCAGTTTCCTTCTGCTTTTAATCTTTTGTTTGCTCTCACACAGTTTTCTGGACATGGGCTTCTATTGCAATCCTTTTCTTATATGCCTTGAGTGATTAAATCCAGTGCCTACTTCCAATGGTATTTGGTTTTGCCAAATATTGGTGTAATGAAATTGCAGTTCAGTTAAATACAGATATTTTGCCAAGTACAATTCCTTGATCTGCTTTACCTCAGACGGAATTACACAAATAGGTGCTGCACAATGTCAGTGTTTGGTTATAATCCTTCTGATCAAAAGCAGTATAAATGCATAGATAGACAGAAATCAGAGCCTTGGAAAAATAATATGTCACTAGTGTGTTGCACTTTAACCTTTTCTCATTACCCGTTTTCAACAGAAAAACTGTGGAGATGCACTTGAGTCAAGTTGTAGGGTTGTGATTTTATGCTGCAGTTATCGAAGGGAATCATTCACCCATAGTCTCAGGTTGGATTAGATTCTACTTTGGTCAACCCAATGCCCACGTGTCTACCATGCATTACAATCAAGTGTGAACATGGGTTGTAAAAGAAATGCAAGCAATAATGCAGAACTATTAGTACTCTGTGTCTGTGTATTATTTGGCTGGGGTTTTATAGGGGGGGAAAAAGGGAATTTCTTCTTTAGATCAAGTGAAGACTCAGATTCTCTGCATCCTATAGGAGACAGGGAAATTGCCTGACATCAGTAATATTTTTTTGGGATGGATATCAATAATATTTCTTTGGGATGGGCACACAGAAATAAAGCTCCTTTGACTCTGTTTCCTTTCAGATTATAGTGTGCATTAGTATAAAAAAATCAGAATATGCATTTGGTGTTTTGCTTTTGTTTTGTTTTATTTTGGGGGTGTTTTGTTTGTTTTAGGACATGTTGTTATATCCCTTAAAAAAGATTTTTAAGCAGTCTCCTTTTCTTGGTGGAAATTTCTCTTCCCAGAGAAGCATTTTGACAATGATACTGATTAACAGCCTTTCACAAGGTGAATAATATGTTAGGCGAAAATGTAGTAGAGTTAGAGAATTTGGCACAAAATTGGAATAAGGACAAAATGTTGTCAGAATTGGGTGCTGGAAGCCATATGCTTCTTTTTTGAAGGTGGGTCACGTTTTTAGCTGTCAGATGGCTGAGAATTCTCACATCGCTGGTGGACTTCAGGCAGAGACAGGTTTTCACCACGGTGGGAAGGCAGACCTGCCTGCTACCCCCACTTTGGCACATGAATTCAAAACTCGTATGACAAGGCATCTGATTTATCAAACCTAATTTGTGACGTGGAAGGACTTCTCTTACAGAGATTTGTTTTCCACTCTTCCTGGGGCAAGCTGTTATTTTGCTACAGATTATGGAAAATTGGGGAAGGTTGGATTTGTTGGTTTATTTTTTCGCCAGATGATTGAACTTGCAAAGTGAACTGGTTGAACAGGAATTTCAGCTTGATAAGGATGCAAACAAGTTTCTTGACTTGTGGTTCTAAGCATCATTCTTGTGGTTGAGGGAACAGAAAGATAAAGATGAAAAAAGCTAATGAAGCCCATGAAATTAAACTTCTTGTCTCAACCTCAAATTGACTAATCAGTAGCACCCAGAATTTTTTACCTACACTTTTATACTAGGTTAAATAAATCTACAGTTTTCACTTTCCAGTTCTTCCCAGTGTATTTTTAGGAAGCTGCAGTTTTACTGTGATGAGTAAGTATAAGTCCTTGTCCAAAGAACTGGTCTCACTCTAATAGCATATAAATCTATTTATTTATTTGTTTGTTTGCTTGCTTGCTTATTTAATTATTCATTTGTTTATTTATTTATTTGTTGTGCAATAAATTTTCTTTGAAATTCTAGGTGAGGCTTCATCAGAGGTTTTTTTGGGGGTGATACAAGTATTTCTGTTGACAGTGTGTGGATTGACAGTACTATTGTTTCTTTGGGTCTCATTACTCGAAAAAATGGATTGCTCTTGGTCCTTGGCCCTGTCTGTGTTCTCAGTTGTGGAAGCATGGCACCCAGCAGTTCCTGTCCCTGTTCTGAACTGCATGACCTCCCAACTAAGGCTAACAGATCTTCCATTACTGATGTCTCACATTTCATCTTTGTGATTTATGGTCATTGTTTTTGTTGCCAGTGAGTCGACTTCATGTTCATATTTATATTTAGTATTTTGTTGGTAGAAATTTTAAACCTAACTAACCTTGAAGCTAGTCCATAAAGTACTTCATTAATATCCTCCTTCTCATAGGAATAACTTTTTAAATTGTGGAAACTACTGGCATTGGCAGCTGATTCCAGAACTGCTTGTGATTATTGGAATAGTCTGCTGAGTTCCAGATAGACTAAGAAATTCCGATTTTGCTGATTTAATTTTTTTAGTGTAAAATATTGGTTCACAGAATCATAGAATTGTAGAAGGTTTGTGTTGGAAGGGACTTAAAGATAGTCTAGTTCCAGCCCTGCCTGTGTCATAGGCAGAGACACTTTCCATTAGATAAGGTTGCTCAGAGCCCCATCCAACCTGGCCTTGAACACTTCCAGGGATGGACCAGCCACAACTTTTCTGGGCAACCTGTTCTCCTGCCTCACTGCCCTCACAGTAAGGGAATTCCTTCCTAATGGCTAAATTAGGAGGAAATAGAGATAATTATATTGTGCAACTCTTGATTTGTATTAAGAATGTATATATGTCAACAAAAATTAGTACAGATTAGATTTTTTTTTTTCAGAGCAGGCTATTCTTAGGTTTTAATCCTTTTTTTCTCAGTGTATGGAAATAAAGTTCCATTGCACTTTATGGGTGTTGTATGGAGTTTTATGCAGCAATTTGTCATGCAAAATTTCCATTTCTGAATGGTTTTTAATCAGAAACTTGTTTTTCTTGAAAACTGTCTTTCTGACTTTCCAGGTAGAAGCCAGCAAGTATGAACCCATTCACACTGGGAGAAAAACTATCTTTATTGCAAATGAGTTTTAGAAAAAGGAAACTGCTTATGGTTATTAGGACATCCTATAGAAAGCTTTGTCCTGGCATGTTCATCCAATTCTTTAGTTGCTTCCAAGTTATGTATCCCAGTCATCTCAGAAAATACCTTTCCCTTATTTGTTTTAGGTTTCATTTGATGAAGCAATTTTATATGCTCAGCTATCCTTTGTTCAATTCCAAACTGGTGAGAGTGGTTTCTGGGTGGTTGCACTGCTGTGGCTCTCATGTAACTGAGTGACATCAGCCCTTAAAACAGAGCTGGCCACTAGCAAAATAGAAGTTATTTCTGTTTTCTCCATTAAGGGTGGCTCTCTGGTAGCTTTCTCTTGTTTAATTAGGAGGAATGTATGCCCTTTCAGTTCCTATGTATTTGGGAAAGTGGGTGATATTTCTAAAGATGTGGAAACTTTTGTTCATAAATTCATCAAACGGACTTGATATTTAGTACTCACCGCAGACAATTGCTGCATGTTCAGTCCTCAATATTCGTAGTGATAATCAGTATTAAAAGAGGAATGAGTTCTCTGCCTTCATCTTGAAGTAAAGGCTTTCTTCTTAAGCAACATGTCAACTTTCTAATTCCAGCATTGAGTGAATTAAGGTTTAATTATAGTAACACAGCTAAATTAACAGAGTTCATGCATGAAATAAATACAAAAGATAAATATAGAAACAGTTCCAGAATATGAAAGATTTTAGGTCAGAAGCTTTCTGTTGCCATCACTTTGTTTTAACTGATGAATATTTACCTCTACTACTATTTTATAGCCATTTTCTCTCCTGCACTGAATACACAAACATAAAATACTGATGAAAAATGCTGTGTAATAACAGTAGTTACCAATGGACGGTGGGTGTAGTAAAATAAATACTTGGCATCATTTAAAAGAAAAAAGCACAGGTTTTTTTAGCCTGTTTTAAATAGGTTTAGCAGTAAAATTTGCTGCTTAATTTTATGAGAAATTTCACTAAAGTTGATTGGTTTGATTTATGCTGCCAGTGTAGAAAAAACATTAAATGAGTTTAACTTCAAGAATTCCCATGCCCAGCTGAACTGAGATACACTTTTTGATCAGACTGAATAATTTGACTTTCAGAGAATCATGCCATGGCATGTTATGGCATGTACTAAGGGAGTTAAAAGTGATTGCCACAGTTGCAGTAACTTTTCCAAAAGTGGGTATTGAGATTGTTTAACTACTGCCAGAAAATAGGGCAGAGTGTTTGCTTTATTAAAGGAAAAAGTCAGTACTACCACGTAAGTGGAAGTGTTCTGCTATATGTGATGTCCACTTTTCAGCATGATCTCTGCCTGGGGCTTGGTGGAATACATGCACTCATGTACCTCAGAGTGTTGAACCCTTTGAGCTTCCAGCATGTCCAAATGGGCAATGAGACCAGTTCCAGTGTATTTGTCCTCTGTTTTTGTTCTCTCCCTGATCTCCTCTCCTGAGATACTGTTAATGGTTTTGTGGAAATCATTTACAATGCAAGGACATACTTGTAATGAAGACATAAAGGGCACCATTCATTCTCCTAAACAGAGATGTCTGTCTTGTGAGGCCTCTAGCTGTGGGCCCAGAAGGGTGTCATTCTCCATCCATGGCAGCGTCAGACCTGCCAGCTATGTGTGAATGTGGAATAAATACCATGGAGCATCTCACAGTGCTAGATAGACCCCTATCTTGAGGCAGCTGAATTGAGCCCTGCTTGTTTGCTTCAGGTTAAATAAATCAGTTTGAGCTCCACTGATGACATTGATTTGGGTATAGGGAGATCAAGCAATTTCTGTTGATCTGGTACCTAAAATTTAAATTTAGTTGATTCTGGTACCTAAAATTTAATCTGAAACCAACATACAGTCAAAAGGAGAGTACTTACTGTCTTAGTTGGTATGTGGGATGGAGGCTGGAAACTTGTTGGCATGCCACCCTTGACCAACCTAAAGCCATCATGGTACAAACTCATCTTAAAATAAAACGTGAAATTCTGATAAGTGAAGTGTAAGATACCCTCACCCGTACTAAGTTCATACACCTGACCACATAGAAGAGAAGACTGCATCTTACCTCTGCTGTGGAGGTAAGACAGGTGTCTCTGCAGAGGAATTCAGAGCACCTGGATTAACACTTACGCTAGGAATTTTACTTTCCATGTGCTGTATAGGATATATACAGAGGGGATTAGGATCTTTACTGATTGCTTTAATTTAAAAAAGATATATCAGGGCCCAAATTTTTTCATGTTACAGCCTCAAAGAGAAACCCTGAAATGTAAAACAAGTATAATAAAGAGTCTGCAAGGAGGGTGGAGTGATACCTCACTGGTGTTAGGGAGACAGGCAAATATCAAACAGATTTGGTGGTTGGCTGGCTCACATGTTGGGCTGAGTGTTCAGTTTGAGTTAGGAATTATTTTCTTGTTCATCATCTTCAAAAGCATGATCTCGTGGTTTTTTGTTGGGTATGGGATTAACAGTGACTTATTCCAGCTTTCAATAAATACCTACTTTATTCTCTAGCTCTGTCCAGTCTCTGTTTCAGGTCAGCCTTCGCAAGGCATCATTACCATGTCCTGCAGCCTGAGTCTTGCCCATGCGGAATTCCTAAAAAAAATGGTGGGAAACAGTTGTAATTATTCCAGTGGAGACAAAACCACTGATCAATTCCCAGGAAAACCAAAGTGTTCCTAGAATAAAATAATGTTCTTTAGGAGCAATTCCTGTTAACTCTTATCATCATCTAACGGTGATTTCTGTTCATGGGACAAAGCTTTATTCTTCATTTAATTATGTGCTAAGGGACATAAAAGATGAGATGATCTAAGGCAGCCACCACACTTTTACCAATGGCAAATTGTTCCTGGCCAATATGGTGACCTTTTATAATGGAGTGATGGCAATGGTTGATGAAGAAACTCTGACAGATACCACTTATTTAGATTTCCATTAGGCCTTTGAGATGGTCCCACACAACATCCCTATCTCCAAACAGGAGAGACACGGAATTGACGAATGGACTACTCAGTAGATAAGGAATTGGATGGATTGTGGAGCCAGAGTCGAGGTCAAGGACTCTATGTCCAGGTGGAGGCTGGTGATGAGTGGTGTCAGGGATATGTCTTGGGACTGGTGTTCTTCAGCATCTTCAGCGACGACACAGACAGATTGTGTGCACCCTCAGCAAATTTGCAGATGACACAAGAGAAAGATGGGATGCCATCCAGAGGGACCTGGACAAACCTGAGAAGTGAGACATGGGAACATCATGAAGTTTAATAAGTTCAAGTGCAATGTGCTGCACCTGGGTCAGGGTAAGCCCTAGGCATGAGTACAGACTGGGAGAAGCCATTGAGAGCAGCCCAACAGAAAAGGACTTTGGTGTTCTTGTGGATGAAGAGCTGGGCATGAGCAGTGTGCACTTACCAACCCAGAAAGGCAAACTCATCCTAGGCTGCATCCAAAGCAACGTGGCCAGCACATCGAGGAAGGGGATTCTGCCCCTCTACTCTGCACTCGTGGGCCCCCACCTGGAGTGCTAGGTCCAAGTCTGAGGTCCTCAACACCAAAAATGTATGAATCTGTTAAAGTGAGTCCAGAGGGGGGCACAAACATATTAGAGAGGTGAGAACATCTCTCCTACAAAAACAGGCTGAGATGGGGCTGTTCAGCCTGGAGAAGAGATAGAAACCTCATTGGAAATCTCATTCCGGTGCCTTAGGGGAGGTATAAAAAGGGGACTTTTTATACAGACAGATAATGACAGGACAAGGGGAAATAGCTTTAAACTGAAAGAGAGCAGGTTTGGATTAGCTAGATTAGTTGGGAAGAAATTCTTTGCTGAGAGGGTGGTAAAGCACTGGGATGAGTTACGCAGGGAGGGTGTGGATGCCCCATCCCTGGATGAAGACCAGGTTCCATGGGGCCGTGAGCAACCTGGTGTACTGCAAGGTGCTCCTGACGGTGGCAGGGGGCTGGAATTAGATGATCTTTAAGGTCCCTTCCAACCCAAGCTATTCTATGGTTCTATGATCTTGAGAGAAAGTCTATAAAAATACTCGTTTAACTTCTACCCATGTTTCAAGGGAGAATCCCCCTTGTTTATGTTTCTGAACATGAGGATTTGGGGTGAATTCCTGCAGGATACTCAGCTTCATGACTTAGAGGGTTTCTTCCATCCCCATATTCTTTCATTGCTGTTTGAGTTGCTGTAACCTTAATTAAGGTTGCCTTCTTACAGTATTTTTTTAAAATGTTCTTGGAAGTGTTGAACTGCTTGCGAGTTTAAAGCAAATTAACAATACTTCTTTTTTTTTCCCTCTTGAAAAGCTGTTTTACAATATGTCTCTTGTAAACTTGCAGCTTTCTAAGTTTCTGTATCAGAATTTGAATTGATTATGGGATTTGACGGATTGTATCCCATTAGCTCTTTGGCTTGTAGGAAACAGCCCTTGACCTATTTTTTAAGCTTTATTTCATAACTGTTTTCAAAACTGTCTGAAGATCAAAAAAGCAGGGTCATTCATTTAAATTTACTTTAAAGACCAGTGGTTCATGGCTAATGAATGTATGGTTTATTAATCAAATGTATGTAGCTGAAAGAAGCCAACTACAATTCACTTACAATTGCGATTTTACCCTATTTTAACGTTATTTTAATGAGCTACAGATTTGAATGTGGGCTTTGTTCATCTGTTGCTTCCACTCAATTGCAGTTTCACCCTAAGAAGACACAAGACAGATTGATCAAGCTTCCAGTCATTGTGAGACTTAAATGAAGTGAACAGGGCCTTATGTTTCAAAACCAAATGAGAGGATTAAAGCAACAAAAAAAAAAAAAAAATCTCCTATGTTATCTGTCTGCTGTTCTTAAATTTGATTAAGCTACTTGCCACTAAGCACTTTTGGTTTTACTGTAAATACAGCCTAGAAATAAATTTTCATGGCCGCAGGCACCAATCAGCAAGTGATACCATGAATAATTAGCACTTAGAAACACTTGTTCATGTTAGAATATTTCTTTGATTGCCATTTCCAAAAACACACTCAGATAATAGGACAGTACATTTCCTTAAGGTCTAATTGGGATAGAGCTCCGTGCCAGCAGTCACAATAGTAGTATAAGCAAACTTTCCAGAATATTTGGATTTTGTGTGTGTGTGTGTGTGTATAGTGCAAGTTTGTATTTTATGAGAACAGAAAAAAAAAAAAAAAAGAATAGTTTCAAGTTAAACTATAACAATTTGGTGCATTCATATTTTATTTTTTAAACTACACCATTCACTTTTGGGCTATAAAAGGCACTTTTGAACCTGAATATGACCATATCTAATATTACCTTTGCAAAATATATGCAGATTGCAATGACCTGTAAAATAATTAAATGGCCTGTGAAAACAATGTAAGCAAGAATTCTGTATCATACTTTATTCTTTTCTGCCTTATTCTTATAAGCTCTCCGATGCGCTTGAGAATATCTGATAGGGAGCAGCAATCCTTGTGAGTTATACTGAACATAAACTCTAGGAACAGCAATGTAGAAGCATAGCTCAGTTTTATAGACTTTTGCTTTGGTTTGTATATTTAACTTTTGATGTAAGCGTGTTTGAACTGTGAAGTCCATCAAGAAATACTTTGAATATATTCATCATTCCAATAATAATGTTCTATTTTTCAAATACGTTTAATTTGCCTATTCTACATTTGATTTTGATGCAGATTGCAAGTTTGTATTTGATGTATACATTTGATGTACACCTTTTTTATTCTAAATTACCTTTTGAGTTTCGTATTAAAAATGGTTAAGTAGCATAGCAATCTAACCTATCTGCAGTTGATCCCACATCTTTTGTCTACCAAACTCCCACTCTAGTGTGACTTTCTGTGCAGAAAATCCATGGCTGCAGATTCTGGTGTCCTGACTAATGTGGGGTTGTGCTCTCAAATGACTTTATAGATTGGGATTTTAAATTAGAAATATATTTTGTTAATGCTGAGACATTTTGGAGGTATTAAAAATGCTTTTGGAGTAGAAAACAGCTATTTAGTCCCTTAAAAGAGATGGTTTTGAAAAATGTTCTTTATATAATGTTTTGCCTACGTTAATTACGAGCACTGGCCAATTAGTGCAGGATTTCCATGGAGCAGGTTAAATTTGCAGCTGGTGAAACTGAGGCAGAGGTGGAAAAACTGGACTTTCTGGTGTGCTAAAGCATATATCTCAGTTATTGGCATCTCTATGGGACAACTGAAGCACAAGCTGCCATAACTGTGCACTTAATTTAGCTGCAGTGAGAGGGTGGCCAAGCTGTGGCAGTGCAGTGGTCACGACATGGAACTGGGGCAGCTTAGGGTTTATCTTCACTGATATTGTCTGTAGCACCAAGTTGAAAGCTAAGTGAGGTTTGCCTCACTAGACTGTGAGCTGTACCTTCATTCAGTATCCGAAGGACAAATGCAATCTAGAAATTGTAAGATTACGATCAGATTTGGGAGTCCCAGACTCCCAGATTTGCATGGCTTTCTCTTGAGTATTCAGACTCTCCTTGTCTTGTTTAAGTGTTAGACTAATGTCTATCAGCCTCAGGAATTAAATGTGCGAGAATGAACACATTGATAAGAAAAACTAATTTATAATCAACACTGAGTCTTTATGCAAAAATTTAGAATAATGCAGGTCTTAAATCTGTCTGATTCCCACACATTGTTTGTTTTTAAATAATGTGCTGCATGAAGTACATTTTTTGTGTTCTAGGGAGATGATCATTAATAGACCTTTGTGTTTTCTCAGCCTTTGTGTGGCCGTATGTAAACTTGAGGAACCGAGTTCTGTTGTGTGCATCTGTGTCTAGCTGAAATCAAAGGTGATCTGACATTTTTCACCCCAAATGGTAATCTAGGTGAAAAAAATATTGGTGGTAAATTTGAAGCACAAACGTATTTGCCTTCTGTTTGTTAATCTTTATGCAAACCGTGTGATATTATTTAAGAAGAAGGCTCTAAGAAATATCTGCATGTATTTTTAATAGAGTTAGATTACTTTATATTTCATAAAAGTATGTATGAAGGCAAAAGCACATAGTGTGATGAAATTTTTGTAAAGCATTTGTGGGCTCGTTTTCTGCAGTGCAGGGTGTTTGGTGGCACAGTCAGTGAATATTTCTGAATAGCTTTGCAGTGTAAAACAAATTTCTCTTGACATTCAGTATATGTAAGTAACCGAGAATATAGTTCATTTCATTTAGTGTTCAGTCATCTAAAATCAAAGCATTTGGAATATTAATACTTAGTTTTGATATAAATGAGTAATCTACCATGTATTAACCTTCCTCTGTTTAAACTGAAGTTTCCAGATAACATAGGATACCATCTGTATTTTTTTCATATTATTATTGCCCTTATAATAAGTTCAAGGTGAGATTTTCAGGCAGTAAGCTGCAAGTCAGTTTTCATATAAACACTTTAGAAAAGCCATCTTGACATCAGCGGCTTATGTAGTGTTCCATCTAAAATGTAAATTACTACACCTGCGTTATTTTTATTTCTTCATTATTTTTGTCCACTCATTTAAAGATGCTTAAAGCATTAAAAACGTTTCTGCAAATACGTGTGAAAGGAGACAATTGTTCTTGTAGGAAAGGCCAGGAAAACACACAAAAGAGGCCACAGAGAGACGATAAACATAAAGGTCCAGGAGGTATTATGATGAGGTTCACAGATACTGTGTTCCAATCAAGCTCAATAAGCTCTGAATTCCTATTATGTTTCTCAAGCCTCCAAAAAGACATGGGAAGAAACTAAAAGTTTAAGTCAAATAAAAAGCACTTAAGCCATGAGCACATGAATGTATAGCTGGGTAATGGAGCTTTCATCTCTGAAATAAAAACAGTTCAATTCAATTGGAACTGAAGTTTCTTCCCCCTTTGAAAAAGTTTATTTTAATGAGTTTCCATTTTATGCGTGGGCTGTTCTTTAATCGATGCTGCTCCATTGAAGGTTTACCCAATGAAGACACAAGACAGATTGTCCAAGCTTGCGGCTATTGTTGGGAGTTGATGAAGTGTATGGGCCCTTATGGTTGATAACAGAAGTAGATGGTCAGAGCCAATAAATAAAACTTTAACTCTGATTGTTGGGTGTTTTATGCTGAAAAGCTTTCTATTACCATGAATCTTCGGTTTTGAAGGACTTGTGAACCCAAAGGCAGCTTGTAACTCTGTCACACAGACTAAGTTGGTCAGACAAGCAGCAATCTGTCCTATCCAATAAACCCAGTTTTGTCTTTTAAATTCTAGACTTCTCTTCAGGAATCAACATTGTTAATATCTTGACAGACCATTAACTTCATAATACATGTATCTGCTGCCCTGTTGATTTATCGTAAGAAATTGATGTTTGCAGAGTTAAATTGTGCTGTCCTTGATAGTGTTTTTGTAAAGCACACACCAGAAAGACAAATTTTAACAACTGAAAGCCTGTGCTAATGTTTGAGGAAATGAATAAAGTATTTTTGTGACATCACTGAGAGTCACAAATGCAAAAGAGCCCTAAGGTGATTCATATTCTGTATATTAAGGAAAGAAGATACTAACTTAGAGGTTTGAGTTTTTTCAATGATAAATGAGATTTGTTTAACAGCTAGAGCAGTCTTAAAGCCAGATATGTTTGTTGCTTGGTCCAAAGAGGACTCAGTGAACAGAAGAGCAAATAAGAATTCAATTAAAGTGCTCTGCATATTTACTGAAGAACTGTAATTAATTTCAATTTTAAGAAGAAAATCTGCTCATCATTTGTGTTACAATTGGTTTTGTCTGATCAGCAGTACTTGGAGTGTGGCAGCTAGTGGCTGGAGGTGTTATGATGATACAGTGGACAATATCTGGCCCTAGAGATGTGTATTCGGGAGTTTCCTGATTCTTGAGGTGAGAGGGAAAGAGAGGGGGTGAGAAACCCTGAGTAGCTGGGAAAATGCGAGGAGTTTCAGGTGTGAGTACCATTGCAATGGATTGCAGTAGGGAAAGGGTAAGGCTGTGGGAAACAGGAGGAAGGTTTCTCTGGGAATGTCAATTGTCTACTTGCATGAAGGTCAGTTAAGATCAGCCCCTCCTAACCTTCCAAGATTCTTACTCTTCTTCAGCATCTAGTTATCAGAACATCTTTCATGAGATAGCATGGCTAATATTTGTCACGTGTGGTCTGGTCAGTTCCTCCTTACATCTGAACATAAGGAAACACCTTTTTACTGTGAGTGTGGTCAGACATTGGAGCAGGTTGCTCAGGTAGGTTAGGGAGTCCCCCATCTGACAATGCATAGTCCTGGACAAACAGCTATAAATGACCCTGTTTGAGCAGGTGGGTTGGACTGTACAATCTCAAAAGGTCCCTCCCAGCCTAAACAATGGCAAGTTTTTGTGTACTGTGCAGTATTTTGTTCTGGTAGGCGTGTTCCTTGGGTTCTAGTACTCCTTGTTGGTGGCATGTGTTTCAGGACAGAGAGGAGAAAAATGTAGCTTGCATATGTAACCGGAGTTCAGATTGGCTGCCATAAACTCCTCTTCTGTAATGATAATATTTTAAAATGCAATGGTAATTAAAGCAACATCCTCTCATATACAGGACGTGGAAAAGGTGCACAAATCTTTTTGGTGCATACTTATTATACCTTAAAAGAAAAAGATCTCTATTTGTCTTAATATTAATAATGTTAATACAGTTACCATAATATTTATACAGTTTCTTTACCATGTGGCACTGTACTGAATGCTGTTGATTATTCTTCACTCCTCCATTCAATGGGGATGAAAATTCCATCTTCATCATTATTTTCTTTCATTATATGACCTGTGTTTTGTCCATCTCCTGGAGGAAGTTTGCCTTATGAGAAGTGGCAAAAGAAAGTAATGTACAGGGTGTGGGAGGTCAAAAAGATGGATTTAGTGTACATCAAGGAGTCCTTGACTGTAGCTATGGTGCTCCTAAACTTTGCACCAGTATGTTTAAGGACAGGCTTTTGATGACGTATAAAAGCCCTTTATTGTACATGCAGTACAGTAGCTACAACTGCTATGCAATATGCCGACCCTGGTCTTCATAACCATAAAGATCTTATATCTTTTGTGTGCTAAATAATACATTGTGTGCTAAATGGTATCACCGTGCTCTTGCAAATGTGTGTTAGGTGTTGTAATGGAATAAAATATTTTGTGTATAACTGTTGGGATGTGGGTAGCTGAAAAGGCTGAATTTAGAGTAAGAAGCTCTGAAATACTTGGAGGAAAGCCAGCTACTAAAACTGTGTCCATGAAGAGTGGACACAGATGAGACCTATTCCATGGCAAATTAAAGATCAGGCTAATTTAGTATTAACCAAATTTTAGCACCCAAGATGAGTTGCTCAGGCCCTTGTGACAGTGAGTGTGCTAACTGCACAAATCACAAAGAATTTCACCGTCATTTGTACAGTACAGGATATGTTTTGCCTCTCTCAAAGCCACTAACTGAAAGGATAGAAAGGTTTACTTACTACCATCCTGCTCCAGCTAATGACACCTCTATCCATGTTGCACTTACCTGTCCATTGCTATGGAGTAATACTGGTCTCTAGGCACTCGTGGTAGCATGTCCTGTTAATAAAACTGAGATCATCCATTTTCATGAACCAGATCTTCTTACTGCCTTCTGTATCTTGTCTGTAATATGCTTGGTGATTTAAACGGGAATGGTGATACAAAACTCTGGATATTATTGTATTATGTTGAGTGGCTTTTTTCAAGCGGATCTCCTTGCTGGGAAGTATGCAGTGTGGACCCCTGCAGATGAGATTCATTCCCTTGCCATTCCCCATCCTTACACAGAAGCTTCATTGCCACCTCTTTCCCTGAGAGGGGCTGTGACTGTACAGATATCCTAAATAAGAGCAGCCTGGGCACCCCAAAGAACCCACAGAGCATGAGAGAGTCACAACCAGCAACAAAGTAATTCAGAGACTCCCTTTGTCATTCCTGGTTAGCACAAAGAGAATTCTCTGTCAGGTTTCAGATTCCAGAGCTCGCACTGAGCAGGGAGAGTGGTTCTCATTCCTAAGGCATGTAATTATGATACTGGTTCCTGGGTATTACCTGGTACAGGGAGATGTACTTGCATTTTCCTCATAAGATAAAATTATTCCTCACTCTCTAATTACATGTGGTAGGGATTTATTCTTTTTACATTTAAATAAGTTTTATGTCAAGTTTATTTTGCCTTCTAATACACCTCAGGTTATAGAGTTCCTTTAATTTGTCTGCCAGTGGAATTGAAAGGTCTGAAGGTTGTTTTCACAAAGATGCTCTGAAGGATAGGCGTCTGTATCCATGCTTTGCCTTGAACAGACTAATTCATCTGGGGATTTTACCAGTTTCAGCAGTTACACGTTGGGCAAAAGGGTCCAGTTAGAGTCTGCTGGTACCCTAACTTACTTCCTTCCTAAAAAAGTGCTCTCTTCTCTGATACAGCATCAGTAGAGCTTGGTGACAAGTATCAAAAAGAAGTGTAGCATGAGTTGGGTTTTGTATGTCCTGGTTTAACAAAAGGGGAGGTTGTTGGAGGACTGCTGTTCATTGTACTAGATAATTAAAAATGTGCAGTTAGGGTACTAGCTGTAGATTTTCTGCCACACTTGCCTTTGTGTGCTTCATCTGCAACTATGACACTTGGGAACCATGGAACTTATTAGAAGCAAGCTGCAGGAAAGGACAGCACTGTATGGAAACCCCTGTTGAGGCTGCATCTCGGGTTCCTAATCATGCTCTGAGCTGCACAGCCATTTAGTAACAGGCTTTGGCTTTTCTGGTCAAACTGGAGCAGTTATTGACAGGAAGTCTGAAACCCCGTGTTGCATTAAGCAAGATGATGGGGTTTGTCAGGTCACTGAAGCACAGACAGCCTGACTTCTAAGTCTTTGGAACATAAAGCAACATCCAGTAGGAAAACTGTACCTGCTAAAGTAAACTTCTTTTGCCAGAAGATAAAGAGGATTAGAATTTGATTTATATGATAAAAGTACTGGCTAGAGGCTGTAATCACTGGCTGTCCTTTATTGTAATCCCCCAATTGCCAGATACGGGTCAAAAAGGTAAGATGTACTCTTTTGTACCAAAGCAGTGGAGTAATGAGGACATCTGTTTTCATATGGTACTTGACACACACTACCAGAAATTTGATGTCATGCTGTCCAAACTTGTACATCATTGCAGAATTGCATTAGCTTTTCTGATTGATTCTGACAAGTCACTGACAGTTTTTGAGGTGAAACACAGACATGACAAAGGGCAAGCAGAGGCTGCATATGTCAGCTGGAACACTCCCTTGTTGACTCAAAAGGGTGAAAATCTCTCAGTCTTCCCTCTATATGCCTCTTGCTGCTGTTTAAGCTCCCCAGCCTTGCAGCATTAGAAATTAGGTGATTACAGGAGTGGGCCCTTCTGAGATTTTGCTTCAAAGAATTATAGCGCTAAGGAATAATTTTTTTCCATGAGTTAGTGTGTGTACCCATAAGTTTAAAAGTGTAGTTCAGTAAATTTATTCATCGTGAATCATGAAAGGTTGATTTCCTTTATTGTATCACACCATAAACATAGTAATTTTTGGTTTGTATTTATACATTCATAAACTTCATTTACCCTCATGGTGTCAAGCATGTCCATTTCCTTTCCAGAAAGTGTCAACATATATGTATGAACACACAGTGTTTTAAAATAACAATGCTATGAAAAGAAAAAAAAAAGTGAGCTTGCTTGTAATGTAGGGGCTTGAGGTGGTTGTTTTTTTAAAAAAATAAGGAGAAAATGCACAATGATGATATATACAGGTTTACCTGTTCTGAAACAACACAGGATTCCCTCCGGTGCTACTGTCAGTAAGGTCAAATGCACCATTTGTTCTCAATATCTATTTCTAGGTATGCTAGCAAAAGAGCAAATGATGTTTTTTAGCAGAGCAAGTCAGGATCCTATTCTATAGTACCATTTCCCATTCTGTGTTCTGCTCCAAACCTTCTCTTTGAGATGGATGGTAGTTTTTTGGCCATGGCTTGTTTTGTCCATTTCTTGAGAATAAGCTGATCAGCAAATGGAGACCAGTTATATTGCAATTCTGTTGGGCTGAGACACTCACTGTTCAATAAAAGTAGTGAAAGAAGGATGTAACATAAATTGGAGAACAGTGTATTGCATCTGGTTCATCTTGCTGGACTTGGACACTGGTCTCAGAAAGGATCAGCTCACTTATGCCTTTACAGATAGGTGAGTGTTACATTTGTTTAGCTGTTTTACAGTTTTTCATAAGAAAACAAAAATGCAGTGATCCATTTTAAGTGAGATACTGCAGTTGGAATTTATAATTTGAATTAAAAGATAGCTTCAGACTATATGTCCTTAATAGTAAAAGAGAGTTCCCCTTTCACATTTTGTTTTGGTTTGTTTTTTTTTTAATTAAATAGACCAGGTCTTTTTGGAGTGAGTCCAGAGTAGGGCCACAAAGATGGTCAGAAGGCTGGAGCATCTCTCCTAGGAAGACATGAGTTTGTTCAGCCTTGAGAAGTCCTAAACAACAAATTATATGAATGTTGTTTGTATTAGTCTTTTTCATGAGTTTAAACATTTCATTTTGAAAGGGTTGTGATCTCTCAGCTAAGTTAGTGGAAGGCACTTGTAGATGAGCCATAGACAGCATTAACATCTCTTCCAATAGAGGAATATGTCAAAGAAATAATATATGAAGCAAAACAACAAACTTCCTCATATTATTGCTGTGTAAATTTCAAGAGCACATTTTGTCTTAGTGCCCTTTTCCCTACTTGGCTCTGTGAAATTGAGCCAGTTAGACCCTTTCAAAGTGTTCCATGTGTGGTCACCTATCTTCTTTCTCCTTTGGGGATGCAGGCATCTCCTGGTTGCAATAGACTTGCTTTTCTCCATTAACCACTGTGGATGCCTGAGATGCAAATCATTGATTGGTAAATATTCAGGGGTTATACTTTGAAAGCTCCTTTGAAACGTGGACATTTGGAGTTGGAGTCCAGTGTCATCTTATTTGACACACTGTTTGAGCTGCTACTGCTTTCCTGATCATGCAATGGTCATGATGGTGTTTACAGGTGTGGTTGATATTTCTGTGGCTGCAGAGAGATATGGTGGAATAGGCAGGCACACCAGAAGTTCTGTCATGGGACTGTCAGACTTCATATGGACAAAGCTGGCTCAAGCAAGAAAGTCAACACAACTTCCTACATCTCTCACTTGGAAGGAGAAGCACATCATGATCATCTTTGATTGTTTCAGATTCTAGGCTGAATCATTCATATTCAAGAACGATTTTGTTCTGTTTTGGACACTGAAGAGACTTGCACAAGTCGTGCTCTCTTTTGCAGTGACCAGTTTGAGCTGGGTACCCCTAGAGGAGACGATAACAAAACAAACAGCAATACAACAGCTGAGATACAAAAAATCGTTGATGCATTTCACATCCTTAGTGCATCCTTTTGCATTCATTTTGTATTTACAGTGCAAGTTTGCATATAAAACCACACATCACCATCAAACTTGCAGTATTTGGGACAGATACACCAAGACGGGTGATCAGCATATTCCTTAAAGCATCTTTTGTTTTGCTTAAATGCAGTTGATTTGAATATCCATTGTATTTTTTGTGATGAAACTTGGTGATATATAAAAAAGTATTCTCTGTTGGTTGTGCATACATAATTTGATCTCACCAGCTGGAATCACATGTATATGTAAATGATGGCAGATTTGGGCTCATAATTGTTCAAATTGGCTATGGCATTTGTTATGTCAACCCTGTGTTCTCAGTGCTGACACTTTAGATTTCAATCAAAATTTTGTTAGGCAGAAGTCATAGAAAACTCCATTCTTTTAAGTGGGTGACTTTCTCATGATGCAGTCTGGAGCTAGCATACACTTAAAGAATTATTTTAGCAAATGGCAGTCTTTTGATAGTTTAGTCTGTGGCATAGCCTTTATAGGTTATATTCTTCAGAGACTTCCAAGCTGTATATCAAGATAGTGTCCAGTACTAATTATGTATATTTTTCTTTTTTCTGTGAATGTGAAATAGAATGCCTCTCTTGTTTTTCAAATCTCTGTTGCTATTTTAGCCTCCTCATTTTCATGGGCATGCTGTATATATGGATTATCAGGGACAATTGCTAGCTGCAGCGCCATTTATGAAATAAGGAGCTATATTACATTACTTTGAGAATCACAGAATCATTAAGGTTGGAAAAGACCTCCAAGATCGAGTCCAACCTTTGACCCCATTAAACACCACCATGTCTAAACCATGAAGTGCCACATCCAGTTGTTCCTTGAATTCTTCCAAAGGTGGTGATTGCACCACCTCCCTTGGCAGCCCATTCCAACGTTTAACCACCCTTTCAGTGGGAAAAGTTCTCACAGACGTCCCACCTGAACTTCCTCTGGTGCAGCTTCAGCGCGTTTCCTGCTGTCCTGAGAGAAGAGCCTGACCCCCACATGGTTACACCCTCCTGTCAGACAGCTGCAGAGAGCAATAAGGTCCCCTCTGAGCCGCCTTTTCCCCAGGCTAATCAACTCCAGCTCCCTCAGCTGCTCCTCACAGCACTTGCTCTCTAGACCCTGGGGTTGTTGTCACCCAAGCGCAGCACCTGTCCTTTGGCCTTGTTGAACCTCATATTGTTTGCCTCAGACCACCCATCTGGCCTGTGCAGATCCCTCTGCAACAGCCCACAACATACTCCTACCTTCTGGTGTTCAGCTTTTCCAAACTGTTGGCTGTTTCATTAACATATCCTGTGATTTTTCTGGCATGCCTAGAAAAATCCCTCTGCCTTCTCAGGCCTCTGAGATGTCAGGTTTCTGTCCATCCCAGGCTTGATCTCTGGAGGACTGCAGCTTGAAGAAAACCGACTGTGGTTCTTTTTCCCTCCTCAGGAGTTCTATAGCTGTAGCTGTCATTACTTTTTTAAGCTTCCCTTTATGTTTTTGCTGTTGCAGTTTCTTTGAGTCTGAGCACAGTCACACAGATTAACAGCCATCAGAGCAAACCTGGGCAGGCAAATGGCTGCTCTCATAATATTTATAAAAGATAATGCCAACAGTTTCTCAGTTTACCGCAGTCCTGACTCTTCATTGAAAAGAATTGAAAATGCAGAGCTGTCAGCCTTAAAATCAGGGAGTGACTAGCACAGAAACATTAACTGATCTGGACTGTCACAAAGTACATTTTGGTGTCTTAGTTAGGTAAGGCTCAAGCAGAGTAGAAGTGCCTTAAGGCACAGACCAGTTCTGAGCTTTATGTTAAGAAGCATTTTACAGCCATGATAATGTATCTCTGAAATTAAGCATCCTAAGCATGGCTGATTGTCTTTTAGTTAATTTATTACCATGGAGCATCTATGTAGTCACTTACAATGACAGGCTGTAGTATGGACAGTAAACCCTTCCCGTGGCAGACTGCATCTGCAGGCTTTGTCTGGACCTGTGATATAAATGTTCCTGATTAGGCTCTGTTTTCCTACCAGACAAGGTTGGTGATTGTCCCCATTCGTGCACATGTATGTGAGGGAAACAAGGGACCACACTGATTAAAGCTGGAGCTTCTCCAGTTCCTCCTTACCCACCCCAGCCTCCTCCTGTGCCCCAGCTTGTCTCAGCAGAGAACATCTAACACGTGTCCCCAGCTCACAGCACATCAGCTCCTGTGCTACACACTCCTCTGTTAGAGACACAAGTTTCTATCATTGACCTTCTCAGGAAAAGTGCATTTTGGACATCTTCATTATAAATACACAGCTGCACTTTCTGACTAGATAGATGCTTGGTTTTGCCATCAGCAAAGTCTAAATTTCAGGCAGTGGTTGCAGGTCTGATGCCTTGGTCACAATACCTTCTTTTCTGGGTATTGTGTTCCTGTGGAACTGCATGTCTGGGGCGTATATTCAAATTGCCTTTTATGGTGGTAAGTAGTCATTGGTAAGATAATGATTGAATTTGTGTGGTCCAGTGTCTATGAGACCAGTGTGTGTTCACATCCTGAACTCCACATTTGTGTGTTCCATTCAAACTGTTGATTATGGCCTGATGGACAGCCTATTAATATGGAGCTTAGCTGTACCTCTATGCTGCTGGTTTTAATATGCTGCTGAATGGGAAGCAGTACATTCTGCTTTCTCCTCTCCCACTCAGCTCTAATGTGTGCTTTTCAGAAATAACAATTTCTACCGTGTTCTGGATTTCATTGCAAGCTATTGCAGAAACAAACACTGATACATTCTAACATTTCAAAAACATTACTGCACATCTGCCCTGCTGGTTGAGTGTGGTAGCACATTTCAGCATTAATTTGAGGAAGGTGTTCCTGGGCATGGCAGCTTGGCTTCTGTACCTGGATCTGGATTTCTAAACACTTGCTGATTTATACCCCACTAGATCCAAATGCTTTTATGTTATCAAAAGATTTGTAAGTACACCTTTTATTTAGAATGCTTGTTAAGGTGTAAATTAAAGTTAGTGTTGAAGAAAAGTAGAAAAATATTTCCCTGGAAAGATTATTGTGGTGATTTTTCACCTCAAAGCAATTAAGCAATTCTTCATCAGCTTGAGAGGTCTAAGGAAGCAAAAGGTAGGATATGCTGTATGGAGACCAAACACAGAAACAGAGTATGAGATTAGGATAGGCAGACACATTCAGTGATCAGTGGTGAAAAGGAGTCATTCCTCAAAATTCAGGGCAAATGCCACATTTCCTGTGTTTTCTTTCCTTAAAAAGAAGGGCTTAGTTCCTCTATGAAGATATTTATGGGCAGAACAACCTGCCCATCAAATTTTCTGTCTGGAAATCAACAGTGCGTTGATGAGGAAGAACAAAGCTACAGTGGAAGGAGTTACATTGTGTTTGTCTTCCAGAAATAAGCAAGGCTTTGAGCGTCCTCTTAAGCCTTAATTTCATCTAGGCAGTATTTCCTTTCAGAGCCTGACAGGTAAAATGATTGGTGTCAGGAAGGCAGTTTTCTCTTGGCTCCTGGCACCCATCCAGTGCTGTGATTCGTGCCCCTACACCATGCAGCACTGTTTTAGTTGCTCTGCAATGATTTTTTGCTTACAGCAGAATTGAATATGCACACAACAGAGGTCTCAGCAGTGGAACTTTGAGAAGTATAAGTGGATTTATATGTAGGGGAGTAACCATTCCTTATCAGTTTGGATGCAACATTTGCATAGATGAAATGCAGGAGCACAAAGCCCAAAGGCACAGAGAAGTTTGAAGCTTCGCAAACTACAAGGAGATGTTCAAAATGTGAGGGTGGCAGCATTGTTTAATATGGATATAGATATAGATTATATATATATATATATATTTAAATGAATTTTTATTTTGGACCCACTGCTTTCAAAATACTACAGCTTTCTTTTTTAAAGGGGGATAGTTTCCAAAATGTAGTTTACAGATTTGGCTCAATGGAAATTGATACAAGGGGTTTTGGTTTCTTTGATTCAGTAGCAGCAAAGCCACACATGCTAAAATAGGGGAGGGGGGATTGGTGGGACTTCAGTCATTTTTGGGCAGACAGATGTTTCCTGAGATGTTAAAATAAATCCACTTGTTTGTGGGTAAAATAATACTTAAAATGCATGCCCCTCAGTGTAACTCCATAACTGAACATCCACGGAGCCATTCTTTCAGCTGTTACAGCTCCTTCGGTCATGGAAGGTGACAGGAGTGCTTCTGAGAGCTGTAGGAGCTCTTTCTTCAAGGTTTGGTATCCCTGCTGTTTCACAACAGTGACTTATCCACATTTTTCTGTGCGTTTTTGAGAGTACACAAGTGGCCTCACGTACCAAATAGCTTCTCAGTTACTGGCACTTGGTACAAAACCAAACTCAGTGACAAGATTTCTTTCCAGCAGACCTTATATCATGAACTTTCAGTATGTACTGAAAGGAAGATACCAAATCAAAGCAAGTTTTCCTTCAAAGAAGCCAAGATATCTTCCCACTGAGAGAAATTTTCTTGCCAAATGCTGGCTCTCCAACTGTGGCCATCTTGACTAGGGAGCTATTTAAAGCAAGGATGCAATGATTTTTTTCATTATGGCAAGACTTTCTTTCACTTCTCATGGATGGCTGAGATGTTGATGCTCTAACTTTCCTTAAAAAGTATGTTCAGACAGAAATCAAGATCAGGAAATTTCAGAACGAAAGTGATAATTGGTATAAACTGAAAGAAGAATTAAAATGGACACTGTTAACATAAATATCTGTGTTGTTCCTGCTGTAATCATACTCCTTTCTCTTTATCTGATATATTCTATCCTTATTTAAGTCAGAGTACACCCCACATGGTTGTTGCATCCACTTGAATGTATACTGTCTCTTATACTCTCTGACATGGTTTATAGCTGGTAAAGAAGGAATGTTGTGAGGATGGTTCAGAAACTGGGCCCAGATATGCCAGTATCGTTTAGGATAAATGACATTGCATTGGATGAGGAACTGTCCCTTGTCTGATCCCTTGGACACGAAACATGGATGTGGCATTATGTACATTAGGAGGTATCTTGTGTAATTTGGTTTTCCAAGTTTGCTGCAAGGCTACTCGCCATGGAATGAGTACTTGGTGCTTCACTGTTTGTTGTTGTTGCCCTTATGATGAACAACCATTATCTTTTTGACAGAAAATAGTTAGCTTTTCCAAAAACTTGCATCACTTCATTATCTAGGTTATGTAGGCAAATACAGCTCCTCACTGCCTAAAAACCAGCCGTAGAACTGAACTTGTTTATTCAAAGGCATGAATATGCGCATGCCTGGTTTCAATTGGGATACCTAATTTTCTCATTTCTGCCCTTGTTATACAAAAAAGATTTACAATCATCTAACCTTCCTTCCAACCACACTGTTCCTGTTGCTGTTTTCTCCATTGCTGTACCTCCTGCTACCAGTCTTCTGGTGAATCAGGTGTATGATACAGATATGATTATCCTCTGCTCATGTCTTCTAACCAGACTATGCCAAATCTCACAGACTATTTTGCATAACATCTTTAAGACACCACCTTTCTTCTCCATCTGTATATCTCACGTGCTTGTTGGGTTCCCTGCTCTGTTGTGCCTTAGTTATTGCACCTTAGCACACGGCCACTGCGGATGAATCCATCCAATGCAACATGCTTAGCTGCATTTTTGCAGTCTCTCATGGTCTGGCTTCTCACTGATTCAACTAACCTTTCATCCAGTGTCCAAGTATTTACACACTTTTCTTTATCAGCCCAGAGTGCCAGTTCATCTTTGAGGATATTGAGGATATTGCCCTTGAGAAATGACTTTCAGAGCTTGCATTTCCTTGTGACTACACAGAAAATAGTTTATCTGCTTATGTGCCAAGATGATTGCTAATTGATGTTAACTAAATGCTTTTCCTATGCTAATTCCGTCTGTCTTTAAACAGCTGTTGTCTATTGTCTAAACTAAGATCTTTGAGGAAGTAAATGCCTTTTTCATTTGCTTTGGTTTTGTGCAGTACCTAATGCAATGGGTTTCTAATCCATGATTTAGGTTATAGACACAGTTCCAAAAATAATAAAGTACTACTAGTTTGTTCTAGTGATTACCTCTAATAGCATTGTTTATGTCTTGTCTTTTTTATAGTTTTTACTTACACGCAGTACCTTTTAAAGTCCTGTAAATTTCCAAGTCAGAACAAATCATTCTGAGATTATAAAGTAGAAGCATCCCTTGCTAAAACCTTCCATAAATATTCAGGACTGCTGAACACAAAAATAAAGAACACCAGCAATTTAGACTGCATTTCTGTTATTATTCCGAGGCAGTTTACTGCCTTGGAAAAAAGGAAAATATTTTTTCTCCATGTGCTTATGTTTTATAGTGCTTTGTTTATAAACTGTTAGACTGTTTCCCTGAAGGAAACGGTGAGAATGAATTCAAAGCCTGTTGAAGCTAGTGAAGCATTAGTCAGATTTAACATTTGTTTATTTGTGCCTTTTATACAGAAGGAAGGTTGGGTGTATTTTTTCTAAGAAAAATACACGAATCTGATTGCAGAGCTACAAAATTGGTAAATCGTCTTGAGGGCAGGTCTGCCCTCTGAAACTGGTTTTACATCATGTTTTTAATTGACTGAATGTAAAGATGACTCCTCTTTGAACAACCTCATATGGATAACCAAGAGAAATCACAAATTCATTTATTGTTGGTTTGGACTTCTAATGGTTGATACTCCAGATTTTGTTTGACAGGATAGGCATCACCAGAATAGTTACCTAAAAAATGAGTTCTCAGTTTGTTATACACAGATTTTAGTTTTGACTCAGAAAATAGTGGCCTCTTTGCCAGAGGCAAATTGTAATCTGGCAGGCACACAAGGCCCTAAAGACTTCAGAGGAGCTGAGCAGAATGGCCCATATATCTCATTTTAAAGCTTCCTGCAATAGCTTTGAGTCCAGTGAGGATCTGTGTGTTGGAAAGATCTGCCTCTTGACACAGCAACAGAGGAAGAAAGATTAGGCAGGCACTGTATTCCCTTTGTGGAGGCCCAATTTCTTTCTTTATCAGAGTGATTTTAGCAATGGGTTGCTAGATATGATAAATGTGTTTTTTACCTAAATCAAGATGATGATGCTTTTGATGGTCCTCACTGTGTCATCATAATTTTGTGTTGCAAATGATCAAATATATTTTTGATCAAATGATCAAAAATGATCAAAAAAATATTTTCAAGATCTAGATGTGTATTACCCGCAAAGCTTTTAAATTTCCTAAATCTGATGAGTGTGCTGTGTTTTTTGAAACCACTGATTACTTTTTGGTGGGACTTAATAAGATTATAAGAGCTTTAGAATGTCTGTCACTTCTCTGCTGATGTGTGTGTTTATGTAAGGCATGCACATTGAATAAATGTGCATGTAAAGAGATGGTCTTAGACCCATTCACACTTTCACATGGATGTGCAGTTGAGACAAGTGTGCACAAAATCCAGACGAAGTAAGCTTGTAGGTAAATGGAACAAGACTGCTGTTGCTGAAAATTAGCAAAGCTCCTTTGACATCAAGGGGTGTAAATCCACAGATCATCCCTGCTGACCCAGCCCATCCTGCCTTAGTTTACATATACCACTCTTTTCATTTCTGCTAATGAACTGGATGGTTCACTCTTTCTCTCCAAGTCTGGGAATTAGTTTGGGAGTCCCAGCTTCTGTCCAGCTCCAGCCGTTTAGCAAAAATCCTCTGGACTGAAATTGCCCTTCTCTACCACTGCAGGAGCTTTCCTGCTCAGAGGAGTGACTGTGTTGGAATAAACTGAATGTCCAGAAAACTGTCATCTCAGGTGAAATTTTACCTTTGTGTAATAACATCTCGTGCACGGGTTCCAATGCCATTTGTTCTCTACATGGCCTGGAAACTGAGAGCTTGCATGCCTTTTGAAGGTGTTTGTTTTGACTTCAGTATGGCCCAGATATCCCCAAAGGAATTCAATCATCGTCCCATACAATAACAAACTAAAATCTGGTCTCAAGCCACAGGTGATGGTTTAGGGAAGAAGGTGTACTGAAGATAGGCCAGGTGAAATGTTTGTTGCAAATCCATGGCTTGCTGCAGGATGTTTCTACTGCTACTTTTTTTTTACAAGGTTAGGAACTTCTTGAACTGATACAATGGTTTATTGGAGCTGAGCACAAGACAACTTGTCATCAGAAATCATCATAAAGCTTGAGGAGAAACACAAGGCATTCCTCCACATTTCCATACTATGGTATTAAAACCCGCTGTGTATACGTATTATATATTGACATATATACTATATACATACATATTTATAAAGCTCTATAGGTAGTCTTTTAAGTAAAAGAAAAAAAACATAAGATGGTTTTCATCTTAAGGAAAATTACCCTGATAGTTCTCTCTAAAGAAGTAGGCTCCACTTTATTTTTTTCCCTGTACTGTGAATACTCACAGGTTGTATGTTAGGCTTGGTTTGGAGGGAGCTGGTTACTGAAGGAGCCTGGTTGTGAGAGCATGGGATTCATCCTTCAGGATTCAGAAGTCCTGAGGGGCAGAGCTGTCAGGAGTAGTTGACATTTAAAGGAGAGGAGGCTGTCTTCTGTGAACACTATGCAAGTCTCTCAAAGGTTTTGAAAACAGGGAGTAAATGCAAACTATATATAAAGATTTGAAGGCAAGGTGCTCCTGGTAACCTGCACGGCTGCATGAGCTGCTGTACCACACTAGATTTGGATACACAGGATGAAATTTGCTGTTATCCCAGGAACACAGTTGATGTTGACATCCATTCAGATTCATTTTGTTTACAGAGGGAAGAACAGAGATCTTCACTGTTAGTAAAAGCTGTTGTTGAATATGTTGGGATAAGAGAAAAAAATTAGAAAGACAGATTCAAATTAATTTGGAGTCACAGAAGGGAGACTAGGAGGCATTTCAGTGATGTAGTAAATTAGTACAGAGATCTTTCACCTCCAGCCACTGGGTTCAAACTCATGCCAAGCTGCAGGCTGATAACAAACAAGTGATTTAAACTGTGTCCTTACTAGGGCATGGCCATGGTTTCTTGTGTATGCCTCTCCTCAGCTGGGAAATGTTTTATGTTATATTAAATGTCAGAGTATGGAATTATTGATTTGTAAAATTAACAAAACTGATATATTTTCAACATTATTATGAGGTTTAAAAGAGTAGCTTTGTCCTGATTAAATTAAACTATTTCAAAACACAGCTATTGAAATTAATGCAAGTGTTTTATATGAGCATTCTCACAGGAATATGGAAGCTTTTTATTCTCTTGTTTATATATGAAGAGTTAATGTGTGTATGCATATATTCATACTATTTTTTTAAATAATAAAAATACTAGGGAAGGGAATTGTCTGTTTTTAAAAACCTTAAACCCTTAATCTTTCCTTTTTACATAGTAGCTAGACTTGGATATAGCTAATGTCATTTGGATGTTCAGTACAACATATGCTCAAAAGCACAGCCAGCTAGATTGATAAGATAACCCTACTTCTCCACATACTATGGGTACAGATTTGAATTTAACACTGTTAAGCTGTGGAGGTGAAATGAGAGATCATGTAAGGCCTTTTTCAAAGATCCAACCATAAAGCATACATTCAAATGATACCAAGTGATAAATTCATAAAAGTGGAACAGGTCCATGTTTATGTTTCTCTCATGCTCCATAACTCAGACATTTTGCAGATATGTTTGGTTGTGCCATACGGTCTTCTTCTATCAGAAATTTACAAAGATCTGAATAATGTTATATAAAAATTGGGAGAAAAGCTCTGATATTTTTCATTGTTGCGATTATGATCTGGTGGATGGTATAGGTGACAGAACACCTATATCCTAGACAAGATGAGATACAACTTTCAGCAGGTATCTCAAACTGTGTGAAATAAATATTATTTTATGTATTTATTTTATTTTGGGAATGTATTATAATCTCTCATTGCTGAGGCAATATTTTATTAATCATTCTCTCCTGGAAGAAAAATAATATCGCACTAGTCAGTTGGGACTTTTCAGTTCTAGAAGCTGCATAAGACAGCCTTTGTCAAGAAAATTACCTTTTAGAGAATTAGAGAAGCATAGATGTTTGTTAATAAAAGCCCAAATGTGTAGCCTAAATGTGCCATTCTTGCTCGCTGGAGTAATTCTGTTTACTTCAGGAGAAGGAACAATTCCTGTGACAGTATAAAGCACCTGGTGAAATTTTTAATTTCCTAAATAATTCATCTCTGGGGATGGATAATGCATATTTGAACATTTAATTGTAGTGCATTATATTCTATTTTCAGAATGAGAGGTAGCATATACAGCAATTTTCAGTGATACTGTATAATGAGTTATGTCTCTGATTAAAAATTATTTATGTGCTAGGTTTTTTTATGATTATTATTTTTATTTACTTCATAGACATACTTCACAAAATATCATGGGCTGGCATCTCTACAGTAGCTCGGAGCTGCTCTTTAAAATGTCCTTGACTTTAAATAAGTATATAGCCAGAATAGGCATATTCTTGGCTTCAATGTAATTTGCCTTAGTCCACTCTCTGACAAGGCTGTTTAGGAGGGAGGATGCCAGTGGTTTCCAAGAGGAAAATTTATACTGGAGGAAATTCAGTGTTTGACAGTAACACAAAAGGACATGAGAGGCAGGTATGAAGGCTCCTGCTATGAGAGGCTCCAAATTTTAATTGGACTTTTCTTTGCTTCTGCAATACTAACAGTTGGAGAATGTATTAATAATTAAATAAAAACAGTGGAATCCTTCTGACATCATTCAGCTTAGGGGGAGATATTAATGCACTGCATTATTTTAACAACAAATTGTATGTTCTGCTTGGGCTATATACTGGGAAGAGTGTGACTTTGCAAAGAGAAACATGAAAGGGTAGCAGTATCCTTCTTCTCCATTGCATTTTCTTGTTTTTTCACATGCTAGGTTTAGGGAATGGGACAGCTAAGAATATTTCTTTTTACCTCGATAAAAAAAAATACTCTGCAGTTTGAATATTCTGTTTTAAATATAAAGAACCAGGCTAAATCTTGGTATCCCTTTCCAGTAAGGATGTAGGAAAGAGTACCTTTACAACTTTACCTGTCTGGGCTTTCAAATTACTGTCTCTAAAATGCACCATCCTCCCATGGATGCTGCCTCCCTTTTCACGCCGTGTTAAAGGCAGGACTAACAGGTCAAAGGGCATTGTGAGCCTCCCAGGGCACTCCTGACTCCCTTCAAATCAAGACAGGTAGGCCTGAAGGTTAGATGCAAAGCAATAATGAGCTTTTTATTGCCACGTGATAGCTGTCTGATTTCTTATTTTCAGGTAATTGGTTGGTTTGTATTAGAGGAGGTGAGAATGATTTAAGAACTTCTTGGAAACATGCCTCACTGCATTAGCAACTGAAACCAACCCAGACTTAGCGGAGGATTTTTCATACTTTTCATTAGAGTATTTTAGAGATCATTAAATGTGAAATTAATTAATCCTTATGATTCCTTTGGGAGATGGAGGATTTTTATTAGTCTGTTTTACAGATGGGGAAACTGAGATAGTTTCAGGCAACTCACTTCTATGTGGTGAACCACTGGTGGAGCAAGGATGACAGCAGAACACATCCTAACCGGTGTCTAGGCTTCTTCCTCAGCGGCAAAACATGTTTTAGTGCTGGACTACTGCGTCTTTAAACTTTTATACCTATGCCCATTGTAAACACCTTTAGCCTCCTCAGGTTGTCCAGGTGCCACAAATTCTGCATCCAGTGAATGAGATTTATTGTTAAGATGTCTGCCAAAATTTTAATTTAATAGCCTCGCCATACATGAGAATTCTGGGAGACCATGAAATGCAGGACTGTTTTTGGTGTGCCTTTCATTTGCTTTGACCACAGTAGTGCTTCTCTCCAGTTCCCTAACATAATTTCTTTTATCTCTCTCTTGCTGGAAAATCTCTGACCCTGAGAGCCATTTAGAGGCAGAAGCCTTGTTGAAAACAGTCTCATTTACTGCACAGTCTTAATTTGCTCCCTGAAAAATATCTACTGCTATGATACAGTGAGGCTGTGGAAGATGAAAACGTATACAAGCCTGCAGCTGATGGCTGGATCCTAACATATAAAAAAGAAGGTGAAAGGGATACACTAACACTGGACCTCTTTAATTCTTATACTTCCTAATTTTATGCTAGATAAAACAAGTTGCTTTTAATTTGAGATTTAAACTGTCATTCCTTGGGTTTGTTTGTTTGTTTCTCTTGTATTCTCAGAGGCCCCAAAGGAACCATGCTGCTTGCCATTGTAGCAACAACTTCCCATGTAGGTGATGATCGCCCGTCCAACCCCAGCCTCCAAGAGAGTACGGCACATGCTGTTTCAGCTTGTTAGGGGATTAACAACTTCAGCTGAAGGCGTAATAAGCCTTTTATCCTTTAGGCACCAGCTATTACAGGGGTATGCACATCACGTTTGAACAGTGCCCTATCTAGGAGGATTGAAAAAGAGACAAAGGAGGAGTGCAGGACAGTCGAGGAGAGAGACCCCAGCAGCCTGGGACAGGGTATGTTGAGCCCTGGATGGTTTTGCTTTCTGGCTGATTTGGCTGCTCACAGGATTGATGCACAATCTGCAAAGAAGAGGGCTCTGCTGGGGTGGTGGCTCCTGGGGACCCTGCCTCTGTCTGCCTTTAACCGTGCTGTATTTCCTTTTTATTGCACCTGCAAGCAGTACTTGGGAGCAAGGCACTAAATTTTGTATGCCGTCTGGATGTCAGCAAGCATTGCAAAGAGGGGGGTTGTATTCCAGTTAGGATGCTGTTTTGGCTTTGCAGATAATGCAAGTGGGACAGAGTAGCTCCAGGTTTGTTTTGCTCACTCCAGCATGCTGAGCTAGGTTAAAAAACATTTTCATTTTCACCTCATTTCTCAGAGAAAAAAATCTTCCCCGTAATTATTTTCTCTGCCTCTCTAAGAAACTGTTGCATTTTGTTGAAAACAAACTGAAAAAAAATCCTTTGTTTCTCTAAACCTCATCCTGATTGTAAATCCAGGAGTAGCAGTGTTTTGGGCCACACTTTTAATACTGTAAGGTGGACACAGAAATCTGCCTTAGACATTTGTTTTGGTTGTTTTTGACTTCACAAGAAATGTGCAGTATTTCTATATTGGTAGCATGTTGTTAAATTTATAAGGCAGATCACCAGCATTATTTTTATGGGCTGAGTTAATGATATATTTCTGATATCCTTGGATCCAGCACTGACTTCAGTAGAGAGCTTCACCCTCCTGACTTTTGACCATCAGCCTATGGTAAAAATACAACTTTCTGTAGCCCAAGTGCCACCCCGTGTCTGCCGATCTCCCGGTCCTGGGTATTGAAATATGATGGTCTAAAGACTCATGTCAGAAAGCAGAGAGTGAGAGGGTGATGGGACAAGGTGAGGGGTGGCTGCAGCCATACGGATGTCAGCCAAGTGCAAAGCAATACCACATGCCAGAAAATACTGCAACTACCTCTTGCATTTTGTATAAGCAATTTTCCAGTCTGTTGTCTTCTGTCAAATGCAATGTTCTGAGACATTTAAATAAAATAAATACTGCTGTTGAGTTATATTTAGAACCATGTGAAATTTTTCTAGTGAAACTCCCAGCCAGGCAAAACATGCCGGCTTTCAGGTTTCTGTACCACTCGAAGCTTCATCTGGATTTGTCAAAGAGGTTGTTCATGAAATCTGGTGGTTAAGGTGGTTGCTTTCCAAAGGAGGCTGGCAGAGGCTCTGCCTGCCACTCTGGATACTGCTGTATGGCTTGGCTGGACCAGGGCTGGGTCCGGGTGAGCCAGACAGAGAGCTGAGTTCCTTGCAGGTCAAAAAAGCAAATGATGAGATAGGCTGCTAATGGAAATTGAAATGAAGGTTTGCATAAACCTCCCACCCCTGCTCGTTTTAATCACTGAGCTCTCACATTTGCCTATCTTCCCAGACATGCATCACTTATCTAATGAGGACGGGTGTTGGTGTAATGAGTACCAGCACATGTGGGGGCTGGCCAAGGCAAGAGCAGGTGTGTTGAAATCCCTCCTGAGGTGGGGTGAGAGCCCCCTGGGATGGGGGCCATGGTCGGGCCCTGGAGTGGGGTGGCCTGCCCTAACTTGAGCACCCATCTCCCACCCTCTTCTCTAGCCTGCACAGGGGTGCTCCTAGCACACCAGCTCTGCTCTGGGGAGTCACTCTCACCCTGAAGTGCTTCCCAGGAGCACCATTTTGCCTTGGGATGCAGTGGATGGAGCACACTGCTCAGCTCCAGCCCCATTTTGAGTCTTCTTGAGCATGGAGTGTTAGGTGTGTGCCTCTCTCTGGCTTTAGGGAGGAAGGGAACGAGGCTGGCAGCGCAACAGTTTGTAAGGGTAGGGCCACTGGTGCCACACAGGCTCCAGTTGGTGCCACAGGGTCTACAGTACGTATTTCACTGCACTTTTCCCCCAGTACTCATATGCAAATGGATTTTGATAAAGCAGCGAGTTATGTTCTCTCTCCCTTTTCCCTGTGAGATGGGGAGGGGAGGAGGGGAGGCTGAGCATACCTTTAAATCACTGTCCTTTTTCTTCCTAAGGATGCCCCAGATAATTTCAGGATACACAAAGGCTTTATTGTAAAATAGACATTCATGAGGAAGCAGGCGTATTTGTTCCTCAGAGTTGTGGTTTAGCTGTGGTGGTTATGG
This sequence comes from Sylvia atricapilla, assembly GCF_009819655.1. Lineage (NCBI taxonomy): Eukaryota > Metazoa > Chordata > Aves > Passeriformes > Sylviidae > Sylvia > Sylvia atricapilla. Next base: position 117,626,659 of record NC_089140.1, on the reverse strand, counting down.
AATAAAATGAAATTTTAAACAGCATTTAAAATAATTGCTAAAAAAATCTTCTAACAGCTTGTTTTATTATTATTTTTTACCTCAGTGGGACTCTTTTTCATTCATTTAAGACTTAACCTTGTTTGATAACGTGCTAGGAAGTGGTACGGAAACCTTTATTCTTCCAGAGGGTTGAATTCTTTTGTGAGATATGATAGACAAAGCTGGCATCCCTTGTAGAGGATATGTAAAGCCTGTCTCCAGACATTGTGACATTGCTACAGACAGAGTTTGTCATCCATAAATTTACAGCTTATTTCAGTCTATTCATAAATTGACAAAATTTTTTTTTGAAAGAAAAAAATATATATAGGTGTATAAAATACCCAGTTACAGGTTGTGTTCTATTTAGCCCTTGATTGAAACGTATTGCTCCTCAGTATCTTTTAGCTATGAAAATTATAATATGGAACAGAGATTAGAATGAAATTATCATGGCTAGAAGGCATTTACTCAGTGGTGGCAGCCACATAAACCTGAGCCCTGAGAATGATGATAATGCATTAGGTTCTGCATGCCCGATATTATTGCTGTACATTATGTATGTTTCATTTATACTATTTCGCACACACCAGCAACGCTGACAGATAGGTAATTACTCTCTGCGCCAATGAACACTTATCAGCCCCGCCGCTGTTTATTGCTGGGATGAAGTGCGCTTGTCAGTCAAGGTCACTTGTTTGTGTGTCCTTTTTAATAGTTCTTTCACAGTTGTTGAACTTCGCGGGCGCTTCTTATGGCAAACTTTGGGCAGGTTGCCTTACTACGTCGCCTGCCTTATTAAAGTAATTTGTGTTTGTGGCTTTAATTGATAAACAGCCGAGTTGCAGGAAGCAGGACTGGAAAGAGGAAGGGGTGTATTTTGCTGGTCAGCTGATCTGTGGGTATGTTGGGTCATGGATGACTCAAAAGCAGCGTGTTTGCAGAGACCCTCAGACCCTGCTGTGCCACCAGCATAAGCTGGTGAAATCTCTTGTGATAAAGATAAACATGAATTTAATGGTAATGGATACCAACACAATCTGCAGACTGCTGTAGGGCTGCTGCTTGTGCCTTTTGGTAGAACATTTGCCAGTTCTGAGCGGAGCTCTTATTGTTTGCACCCTCAGGACATGCATGTGAAAGACCAAGCCACTTCGTTTGTCTTCAAATCAGTGTTTTCTTTTCTGCAAGAAGCCTCACAGAAACTCTATATTATTGCATAAAATGTGCTTTCCAGACTATATGTGTGCCTCTAACATTTTTTTCTGTTCTTAAAACTAGTAGTGTCAAAGGTATTATGGCAAGCCCACAATTTCTTGGGTTGCAAAGAAAAAGCTCAGAACCAGCCTGCCTTCCTTCCTTCCTTCCTTCCTTCCTTCCTTCCTTCCTTCCTTCCTTCCTTCCTTCCTTCCTTCCCTTTATTAGAAAATCCAGAAAAACCGCTAGGATATAATAATTTATCCAGTCAAGATAACTGGAGCTATATCCTTAAGCCTGTAATCACCCCGAGTTTGTGTGTTGTGAGATTTATACTGCAGTTCCTTATTACCAAAGAAACAGTTAAAAAGGATTTATGTAGTGTTGCAGTGTGTGTGTCTGGAATTTCTGTATGTTCCAACTTCTGCACTCTGGTGCCTCCTTGGTCCTTTTTGCAGAGGACACTATTTTGAAGTGGAGACTGAACATTCAATTAAATGCAAATTTTATTCAGGCATTAAAGCAGAATCACATTCATTCATTAAACTCAAATGATGCTTTTATTTAGGAAAATATATCAGCACATGGTAGCACCACATGCTGCTTATAAATAACTATGGTGATCTGGTTGTGCAAAAGTATATAATTTCATTATTAAAGGATTTAAACTCCTTACAAGGTGCATGGCGTCCATGAATGTTTCACTTAATTTGATTACATCCATAGAAAAAGCATTTCACTTACATGGGTAGCAGTGGGTCTCTTGTCTTACAGCAGCGTTCTAATGCATTATGATCCAAATCTCACACTTGTAGGTTCTGGCTTGTAGGTTGGATGTGTTTAATATTTTGGGTACGTAAATGCAGATTTGAGCAATTCGATTTGTTTCTGAATCTAGCCTACCAAGCTTCCACATTTTCAAACCACTTCCTTTTCTTAGTTCTTAGTTACCAGAGTGTTACAAAGAAAGGGGTTTGATCTCATGTAGATAGCATAGCATTAATTACCCTGACACTAATTAAACTGCATCAAACAAATACCACCGTGTTCCTCAGGGGGACAACAGAAGGCAGTTTAAAATAATTACTGGAGCTTCATGCATGTGTGAAGTTTTCATTACTCTTAGGACACAAGCAAAAGAGATTTGATATCATTAAAATTCCCCCCTTTAGTGTTTGCAAAAAAATGACTAAAATTTCCTCAGAGCATATTGATGTCTAAATAGTAGTGATTTCAGTTCTTGAGAATAGTAACTTTTCTTTAAGAATTGTAAGCCTGTGAAGCAGGAACAGGTGTTCCAGTCCACATTCTGGTATGATTATGTATTAGCTTATGTTTGTCAGACCATTTCATTAACCACCCACTGCTATCACATATACATATACTTTGTTCTTTCTGAACCATGAAATGAAATGCATATATCTTCACTAATGCTTGCTATCAATGTAAATGAGAAAAGGAGGCTTATTACCAATCACTGCTGCTGTGAAGCACACACCTCTGTACAGTTACAGGTAATAAACATCTTTTTATAAGTAGGAAGCAAGATATATTGAGTTGTGCAGTAAGTAAGCAGCAGACAGGCCTTCCACTGTAATCCAGTGTTAATAGATCGCAATTCCCAGACACGTACACATTCAACAGGATGTCCTAGAGCACCTTTCTGAACCAGAAGGTGCTAATCCTCTATGCTCATTTATATCTTGCAAATGTTTTGAGGCTAGCAAAACTTTGCTGGCCAGTGGTTCATGAGCGTCTCCAAGGAAAATTGGAAGTGTTTGAGCTGGTGAGCAAGTGCCAGTTTCTGGATCAGCTGTTGCTCATGTCAGAGCCAGCAGCAGCTTTATAGGCCCTTTGAAAAAGTGGATGGAAGAATGATGTCCCTGCCTGGGATGGGGGCTTGGAGCAGACAGCCTTTGAAAGGTTCCTTCCAACCCATCCCATTCCAGAGACGGGCAAGCAAAGGTGACACTGAGACAGTAAAAGTGGACAATGCAGAGTTCCAAACTTGCTGTGAGTGCTGTACATTGCTAACGCTCATGGGATCATGCAGGAAGTGCTGCTTTCCATTTTCCGTGTTGATCAGTGTGTGTGCTTCGTATTTCCCAATGATCCACAAGCCACCGAGCCCATTTTAGAGGGTCATTCAACTTCATTGAATTTAGTACTGATGGCAGGGCCCTATGGTGAAAGGTATGTGAGACAGAACGCATCTCTAGCTCTGCACTACTCATGATATTCTGTGTGTGGCTCTTTCTCAGAATTTGATTATGTATAATTTGAATGTATATAGTCTTGTATCATAACCTGCTTATTTTCTGGAACCTCTGAGGAACTATTTAAAATATTTCTCCGTAATGGAAGGTCTGAATGTGAAGATGGTCCCTTTTTTTTTAAATTACTGTGTTGTCTTGATATTACTAAATCTGCTGTCTGCAATATAACAGTGAATTAGGGTTGTGCAATTGACAGACTAAGTAGAGATGATCAAAACTGATTGGAGAGGAAATACAAAATTAATCCAGTTGTAGGATTCTGTGAACCCAACAAACATGCACAGCAGAATACTTTTATTTCTTTGGAGCCAGATGGTTTGTCCTATTTTAAGCTGATAGATTCTTCATGCATTTCTTTTGGATGTCATTGGTTTTAACTGCCAGACAGTATCTACTGTTAGAAGTTTCCTTATTCCTGGATTATTTAAAGAGTATTTTTGGCACATTCAAATGATCATACTGTACACCAAGTTAATTTTTCCTTACACTTAGCTCATACGTGAAAAAAGTGTTTATATAATGAAAAAAACCCTCTAAAATGAACAGTTCTTTTTTTCCTTCTTTTGACATGATGTTGACAGAAGTCGCTTTGATGTAGTTTAGAGTCATGAATTTTCTATCTGTTCTGTTTTTCCTGGGGCTCCATCTATTCAGACATCCTGATCTGTCATTTTGCAACACTTTGTGAAGTGCTTGACAGATAGCGGTTTTGACAAGTGCTGGACATCAGCAGCAATTCAGAATAAGCAGTGTATATTTCTCCAGGTAAAGTGACAAAACGTCTAAAAGCGTAAGAAGAACTGTACAGTCTTCAATCACATTTAATGTTACAAAGCAAGACTTTTTCTGCTTTCTCCATTTGTTCTAGTAATGTGCAGTGGCTCAGGCTTGAGTATCTGCTGGAATTTTGGATTGATGACTTTCTCTTTTCCTTTTGTATTTCCTAGGACATGACTAATTTCTTCAGTCGGATTAAAAAATGGAAGTGCTTGCTGAGACAGATCCAGAAAATTGTAGCACAGCTAAAGTTACATGTAATAATAATTTCCAGGGTCTTCTAGCATTTGACAAAAACAACATGTATGTGATCAATTATCTGTGCATTTGATGCTGTTGCTTTGTTGGGTTTTGTGGTTTGTTGGTTTTTTTTTTTTGTAATGTCATTTTAATTCTACAAAGATAGCATATATGAAGAACATAATTTAGGAAAATCACCATTATGGATTAATTATTCTATTTCCTATTCCACATCCCAAACCCTTTTTTGATGGTGGTTTATATTAAATCACCCATAGGTAATCATAGATTACATATTTACATGATGTAGTATATTGAAAATGTAAAACATTTCATATAATTATTCTGCATCTGTATTCACTCAAGAAACAGCTGTTGAAAGTTGAGGGGGATGCAAAATGGCACAGCCTGAAGATGTTCTTGTTCATTCAGCTAACTCCTTTTTGATGTGATACCTACTGGCAGGGTTGTGTGGTGAATTCAACTTCTTTGACAGCCATCAGCCCCACTGACCAGTAGTTTCAGTTTTTATAGTTAGGGGAAAGATGAGAAAAAATATTTCCATAATTTAGATTTTTTTTTTCAGCTGCTGGATCGAAAGCCCCTGCCAACAGCTATCTAAATCAACACCATGCCAACATGTTCTGTAGTCCGAAGGTCACTCAAACATCTGGCCCCACAGTCTTGTTCTTTAAGGTTTGTCACTGGGCAGCATCTGTTTATAGATTCTTTCTCAACCTCTCTTTGATCACTTTGACAGCAAAAAGAAGCTTCTATCACCCTTGATGTGTTAAGATAAAAATATCAGGAACATCAGACCATTGTAAAATTTGGTGCAATTTCATATTATACCATATCTGCATTTTTAGTTTCTTAAGTCTGAATTTTTTTCCCTTGGCTGAGTTAGAGGGAATTATGTATTACTTTCTGCTGTTGAGATTAAAAAAAAAAAAAATATTGTCAGAGCTGATATGTTCAGTGGGAATGTGAAAATGACTGCACTAAGCAGGTCTTGCCCAGCTGAGCTTGGTCAGCATTTAAAAAAAAAGTTTGGAAAGTGAGCAGAGCCGGCATATTTAGCTCTGGTCTATTTTGAGTAACGTGTTATCTAACTCCCTTTACTATGTCCTGTGTACTCCTACAAAGAGCTACCTATTTCATAAAGGTTTATATATGCTCTTACATGTTTAGATATTTCTCTTATAAATAACCATTAGGGATATGGAAATATCACAGCTTCCATGTTTCCTTTTACTAACTTCCAGTGAATTTTTACGTCTACTGTTTCTCAACAATTTGGAATTTCTTGCTTTTTTCTAGACAAGGATAAATAAGTTCTTCTTACCCTGGTCTTTTGCTTTAAAAAAACATTTGGTAGTCTTTGACAATGGTAGACTGATCATATTTATGAACACCACAGAAGTCTGTTTTGTACCACAGTGGAAAAGATCTTAGGCTACATGTCATATGGAATTCTGTGGTCCTGTCCTCAACAAAGACACTTTGTTTGATATGTAACCCAGGGACAGACGCAATTGTAATGTGAATGGATAGAATTATGGGTATGTGAAATTAGTTTTTGTTTATGCACCTCCCAAGTTTGTGGCAAATGATGCAGACAGCCCCAGAGTCCTTTTGTTACTCCACAGAACTGTTCCAGCTTGGTATCAGTTATTCACACCTACTCAAGTTCAGCAAAGGGAGGTCTCTTCATGAAAACCTTGTTAAATGTGCACATAAAGGACATAGTCCTGTACATCTGCCATGAGCAGTCACCTCTGTTCTGTGGTGGTGGCTTTATGGATGTATATCCATTTGTTAGATGGAAATGCGCTGCAAATTCATTTTGTCTTGGCTAATGATAGTCAATAGGCCACTAAAATTTTTTTACCATTATCAGCCGAGAATGTAACCATATGTAGAAATCAGCAGCAGACTGATCTTAGTTGGGCTCTGTCTAGCTTTATAAAATGAAATATATTGAGTGGCCTAAGTGAAATGGTTAATCCCCACTGTTCTCTGAGGTGTTTCCTGGGCTTTGGGAGCATGGAGCAGTCTCCTCTTAACTGCTGTTAGTATAACAAGAAAGGGACACCTGAGCAGTGAGGGGTGGTAGTGATTGGAGCTTGAGTTGAAAACTCTGTTTTCCCCAAAAATAAAGGAAAATCATAAAGAATTTTAGTGGAGAAGCTAAGTTTGCACCAAATATAGAGGAGAGAAGAAATCCAAAAAGCAGGTATGGCCTCCTTCCTCACCAGAGCATCCCATCTCAGGCAAGCTCAGAATGAAGAAGCTCCCCTAGTAAACCATGTCCAGTAGCTGTGAGGGGCAAGATGACACGGCCACTTGGTGAGATTTCTTCCTGTATGAAAGAAGGGAAAGGTCAGTCTTGAGAGATATTTTTGGGAAGAAGTGACAACATTTTGTTATAATCTAATATGCAAAGAAGGCCAAGTCTAAGACTGTAGATCTGAAATATACAGAGGGTAGGCGCTTCCATAGTAACTGTGAAAGAGATGTAGGCTTTGAATTTAAATTCCAGCTAGCACATTTAATAGTGTACGAACTGTTTTGGATAGATACTTCAGAGTAATTCTGACCAGGATCTTGCCTTTTATTAGAGCAGCCTTGTGAAATGGATCCATTGCACAATCTTACTGTTCTCCCATCTCATACTTCATGTCAAGATGCTTTCTTTTTAGTTTCTCTTTCTGTGTAATCTCTCAAGTTCATTTGAAAGTATGAACTATACTCCTTTTCATGTGCCTTACTGCTTTTAACTGTGTGTTGCTCAATCCCCATCATCCTTCTTCCTATATAGCTCTCCTTTCCTTTATCACAATATTTTGTCTATTCTCTTTGTCTCCTTGAAGAAAAAGCACTCATGGTTGAAAGTCTGAATTAGTGAAAACCATCCTTACATACAGGATTTGACTCAGGAAATATCTTAGCTGAAGGAGATGACATAAGGAAACAAAGACTGTTCAGTGGGAATTCTGCCTCATAAACTTTTTTAGAACATCTGCAGTTGGTGTCACCTGCAGAAGAATCAGAAGGTTCATCCTGTGCTGAGAGAGACATAGGCATTTTCTGAGAAAAATAGTGCAGGTTTGCACAAGAGAACCCTTCTGTACCTTCTGAGGTGAGTTGTGGAGAGTCATTCTTGGAGGTGGTGCAGGTTTGAGCAGTGGGAAGGCTACATGTTAGTGCTAATTGGACCAAAAGGTAGTATTAGGTAGAAGAGTCTTTATATAACCTACGGTTGCTTAGGTTTAAGATGAACAAGTAAGTAATTGCACAGAAGCTGTACAGGCATGCAAAAACCTGAAAGAAAGAGAAAAGTCCAGTAAATTAAGTTCCTTGTGTAAGGCTCAAATAGGGTTAAAACTTCAGTCAAAACTTGAACTGATAGAGTAATAAGCTAGATAGGAATGAGTTTATATAAATAATCACATTGTAAGCAGTGGAGAAAGCACACACATGAAAGCAGTATAGTTTCAGCACCACGGCTGCAAGATGAGACCTCTGCTTCATTACTTGCAAAAAAGCATTTATTAGCTTGTGCTTTTTTATCTACTGTTTTTTATTCACAAGTAGATTTTAAACAATGTATTAATACAGAGTGAGCAATCTTTTGGTCTGGGAGTACATATGAATGAAGACTGTATTCTCTTATGTCTGCTTCTGGCTTCTTTCCTCCACTCCCCAAATCAGAAACGTGTTTTATTCGTATTTCATATTTGTCCTGTTATATTTAAAGAAAAGAATAGTTAAGGTGAGACTGACAGCTCCTGTAGCTGGATTTCCTGTTGACTCTTGGGCCAGCAGCACGTGTGTGCCAGGGAGTGCATGGCAGAAGTATGCACAGACACATGTCTTTTGCCTCTTGCAGTTTCTGTGAATCAGAGACTCGGGCTTTCTGGCCTATGAGCAGTTTTTTTATAATTTTAAATTTCCCATTGATGAATTTTGCTGCGTGGTTAACACTTCAAACTTAATTTCTACATTAGTTTTCACAGGCACCCTGCCAGGCTCTAGTTAAAGGCCAGCTCTTTAAAATCTATGAGGTCTGGACCAACTTGGTTAAGATCCTGCTGCCTTTTTCACTGCAATTCAGCTTTTTTCTTACTCTTGTTTTCTGTCTTCCAAGGTCTTTGGGTGACTTCTATTCCTTTCTTTTTCAGCTCGATGCTCCTCTTTGTTTTGTTCTTAATCCTGTTCTCCTTTCTCCCTCTCCTTTTACCTTCTTGTCTCCCTCCAGGAACACATCTCAGGCAGCTGAGCCCAGCTGGCTGGCTGGGAATGTCTGTCGTGCTCTCACACAGTGGAGATGGGAGCCACTAGCTGAGCATAGGGTATTGCAGGCACACTGTGGAGAGAGCCAGTGTGAGCATCTCTGGTGGACCAAAGGTGTTCTGGTGGTTAGAAAACAGGCATTTTAGTGGGATTATCAGCTCCATTTTTGAGTCAAGAAGTCCTTCTAATTAAGGATCATGGGCTTTTAATGTGTCAGTTACATGCTGAAAATGAGATGCTGGCATTGTTCTGTGTTGTCTGGGAGCACAACTGCTTTAAAGCCCCTAGGAAGACATCCCTGACTCACTGGCTGCAAGGCAGATTTGAGCTGATGGCTGATGTTTGTTTTCCATGGTGAAACTTCCCACAGATAGTATTGAAGGCTGAAGAGCCTTTCTAAGGCAGACTGGAATATTTTATGTAAATAAGAAAGCAGACTAATTTTGGTGCAAAAAAGCATATTACAGAAGCTATAGGTGTTCTGCCACATTTCTTGCACAAACTGTTTATGCCACCTGTAATTAAAAATGAGATAATCCCAGCAATTTGAGAAAGTCTTACATGATTAATATCCATTTCCTTGTTGCTTGCTGCAGTGAAAGATAATTAATTGTAAAGACAGTTTTAGAAGCAGTGCAATAATCTTCTCTAACCAAAAGCAAATGTTTAAAAAGTAAGAAAATTGATAATGCAATTAATTATGTGGATATTACAATAATCTAACCTCCTTGGTAGAAATTTGGTGCCTAGGGACAGTATTATCCACACATTAAATTGAAATGAACAATAACATCCTCTTTATCATTGCAGTCTAGGACACGGCAGATGTAACATCACTGCAGCCCTTGAGAGTTGCCTAGGTTGAGATTTCAGAGCAGTTCTTGAAAATGCAGATCTGTTCACAGAAGATCTTAATATCCTAAAAGGTTGTTTCAGATAGAAAATTTTAGACTTAACCTAAATGGATTCTAAGGCATTGTGTATAAAATGCATCCACAGGCTTCCTAATTTCACAGGTGGATTTCTATCTAGATGATGGGCTAATGATGCTGTGTCCACCTGCTTTTGAGCTTTAACCTGTGTTTTGAATACATTAGCTCTACAGGTAAGCATTCACTGAACATGGAGTTTTGTTACTTGTAAATGTTGTGTTTCAAACTTAGCCGTATTATTTCCAAAACAAATCTTAATGAAGGAAACAATAAACATAAACATTTATTTTTAAAATGCTAATGTACAAGAAAATAAATAAAAGACTTTGTTGATAGTATATATGGAAAATAATACAGAGTTCCTGCAAGCTGTTGTGCTGAATGTTTTCTTGAAGGACTGTAAACTCTTAACCAATTGGGTATATGGTTATGATTTACATACAATATTTTCCTAATATTACAGATGGCAGTAGAAGCTCAAGATTAAATTACTTATCTGGTATTCAATTAGGCATCAACAGGTTGCTTATAATGTAAAAAGAAAATTAGCATTTAAAGTCATGTGAGTTGCCACAGTAAAATGATAATGTACAAGTAGGTAAAATACAAAAGTGATATTAAGGAAAATGGCAGGAACAGAATTAGCTCAGTACAGGTGCGTGTAATAATGATTTATTTGTAATATGAATGCATGCTTTGTTTATTCATTGTAAAGGAGAGGTTAAATTAGCTTTATTAGTAAAAGGAAAGAAACAATTTATCTGTTGTAAGTAGCGGAAAAAACTTAAAATCATGAAATACTGAGGGATAAAAGGAGATTTTTGTGTTTGATGTGTTGGTAGTTGTTTTATTTGTATTTATATATACATAGAAATACATTTCTCTAATCTTTAGAAGTCTCTACAGCAAACCATGAAGTGCCTGATGTGTGGTTCTCATTTCTATGGAGAACCAATATGCTGTTCAGAGGAGTAGCACAATGTGCCAGGTGGTGCCCTGTTCTTGGGATACAGAGCAGCCGGGGCTCAGAAGCTGAAGACAACATAAAGGAGTGGAGATTTATGGAATAGCTGCTCTGTAAAAACTTTGCTGTACAAGTTTGAACTTGATATCTGATTCCTGCTGCTTTCCAGCTGACTTCCTCCCCTCAGGGCATGCACAGTGTCTCCTGGGCTCTGCCTCTGCCTAGGAGAAATATGAACTTGCAGGAGCTCCTGTGGCTTTCAGCAGGTATTGCTCAAGGGCTCCTGTGATTCTTCTTGGTATAAATGGGGCGGGGCCCAAACTAAAAAAGGGGTTGTTTTTTACCTAATTTTACTTATTTGGAAATTAGTGGATTGGATAAATGACATCAAGCTTGTTCTTAGTTTGTATTTTACTTAGTTTGTATTTCTGGTCTGTATGTGGTCTGACCCTGGGCTTGAGTCAAGATGACTTGAGCTAACAGAGCTGTAGCAAGACTTGGCAGTGAGCAGAATTCATGTTTCAGACAGTGCTGTCCATCAGTTCCATCAGGAGGTCGTCACCTGCAGCAGGCAATTCAGAGGGGGCTACATTTCATTTCGTTTTCCTTAGAAACACACTGGGAGCAGGAACTCTTGAAGCTACACAAGCATCAAATGACATGAAAATAAAACCAAAACGAGCAACAACAACTCCCCTAAACAAAGCAAAACAAAACCCCACAAACAAATAAACAACCCCTCATCCAAATAACAAAAATCCATCTTTGGACATGCAGACCATAATCTGTATATAGCTAAGCACTTAATTCTGCAGTGTGGTTTGAATTAAGCATTTGCTTGTGATCTGCAGGGTTTGGAGCCCTGTATGCAATCATAGTGCTTAAATTTGTTGCTAGCTTGGTAAGACCACAGTATTTTATAATGTACGTGTCCTGAATTATATAATACTACTGAGCACCCTTTCTAATTTTCTTAACGCTATGAGTCATTCAGCTTCTGGGCATTAGTTAAGTTGTTACATAGATGATTTCCCTCATAATTATAGAGAGTTTTGCTGCCTTGTTTCTCTCTTTTTCTTTGGCAAACAGGACTGTTTCAGTAGTGGTAATAGAGTTGCCTGTTGCTATTGTGAGTTTAGTCAGCTGTGAAGCTGCACTTATGTTTGTTATTACCCTGCAATTCATTATGAAATGCAGCCTATTAATTATTTCACTAAAATGTAGCCGCTGGATCTGTGGGACATTCCACTTTCTCCTGTTGCTTTACATTTCCATTCATTTTAATGGCAGTTCAGGCAGTTTCTTTATGTTTATATGTAATTTCCCTTGGCTGTCACTGCCTGCTCCTTCTAGATACTTCAGTCAATATTTTCCACTGTTGGTTAAATTTGTGTTTCTGCTCGGGAGCTGTCAATGTAACTCCCAATTCCTTATTTCCTTCTTGATGCTATAGTTGAACATTGAGGCATAAAGGCATGGAGGTCAGGGGTACAACACTTCTGATTCACTGTAGAGCAGCTTTCCACAATAATACCTGTTTTTAAGCACTAAAACGTTTGACCCATAACCCCCCTTGGTTGCTGCATTTGCCTTAATAGCTCCATTTTTTTCCCCCTTTGGCTCTGTTTGGAATTGCAGTGGACTTGTTGTGAAGTTAATAGCTATCACGACAATTTTTATTTTCTAAATGAAACAATGCCCCCTGGTGCTCTAGGATTCGAGAGGTCTGATTTCACAGTCAAAATGAAAATAAAACCAAATAAAATCTTTTTAGACAGATACTTACTGTTCCTAAATCTGCCAGCTACCACTCAAATGCTGTCACTGTCACTCACAGGGGATGGGGAAGAATACTTGTCAGCACCGAGCAACAAAGAGAAGTCACAAGGAGAGTAACAGGGAATAAAAGCAAATTACAAAAGAGATAAGTCCATTAGGCAGGGTAAAAGCAAATTACAGAAGAGAAAAATAAAATGAAAGAGTTAAGAAACAGTCTAATGAAAGAACAGTTGGAGAAATGTAAAATTAAAACTGTCTGCTCAATGAAATGTTAAATCTAGATAGTGATAGAGAAGAAGCAATAATATTAAAAAATGGAAGTACTTTTTTAAAAAAAGATTTAATTTAATAAAGGTATTATAGAAGAAAAGGACAAAGGATAAATGTGGAAAATTTGCAATGAAGGGCATTAAATTAAAATGGCAAATATAAAAGGTAAGAGAATATGAAAGGTATATATAAGTGCATGAATGCTACAGGAATTTGTAGAATAAATGTAGTTTGATATTTTCTGTGCCTAACAAAACTGATTATTGATGCAGAAATTTAATCCAAAGTACCATCAGAGTTAAAATGTAAGCAAAGCTGATAAGCAATGAAATGAAACAGTTGATCTCTCTTCAGCTGAGCTTGTCACTAGCATTTGATTCTGTAAAAATTAAGATGCTGAATTACAAAATTATTCTTGATGGGCATGGCACGCATGGGAACCACAAGAATGTGGCTTGTCCTGGTTGCAGACAGCAAACTCCAGCACAGCATGCCTTCCCACAGCCTTGCAGCTGACGGGAGCCTCAGCTTTGGAGGACCAATCAATAGAGCAGAGACTGCCATAAATCACCATCTCAGATGGAGCGCAGGGCTATGAACACTACCAGAGCTAGCTGTGAAGCCAAAACAGACACAAAAAACCAAACCAAGCAAACAAACAAACAAAACAACAACTACCAAAAAAACCCACCAACAAATAAAGGCAGAAGAAAGGCAAAGGAAACCGCCCCTTGCTGCAGCTGCAAGATGCGTAAACAACCCGCACACTCAGGGTTTTTTTTCAGTCACAGGCAAGGATAAAATAGCACAGCTCAGAAGCAGGGATGACTGAAATGGCTTTAAGGTAGCTTTATGTTCCCACAGTCCTGGAGCAGCAATGAGTCAGTCAAGTCCCTCACTGTAAGTTAGAATAGCCTGAAGGCTGCTCTAAATCATTCTGGCTGCCAGTGACCCTGCAACAGCAGAGAGGGGTTGCTGGGGCATAGCAAAGTCTTGGCCGCACTTCCCTTCCTTTGGCCATGTCCTCTGGCCCATCCAGAGGAGCTGTTGGGAGGGGGGTAAGGGGGAGTCGGGGGACAAGAAAGGGAAAAGCACGGAAGTGGCTGTGATGCCTGTTCTGCTGGAAGACCCGTGCCTCTGCTGTGGCTGGCAGATGTCCAGTGGCTGGCTGTGGTCGGAACTGATCCCAGCACAGGCAAGAAGAATTCTGTGGTTGGGCCATGGCCAGGTGCAGTGATAGGGTTTGATTTTATTAATCTCATTTTTCAATGGCATTTTTTGAGAGTTCTTCAGATTATGTAGCATCCCTTTTTCCTGGGAATCTTCTCCGTTAATGACTGGTTTGTAAGTCCTACACGTGTGCAGGTGTTCATATTCTGTGAGCACCATGGTGCACTAGCAGTTTCGTTACTGTATCAGTGTTGATGAGATATTATCTCTAACAAGTACTATCTAGCCTAGCAATAGCAGTATTTAACTGAATACTGCTATGTGGATCTATACCATCTATAGCTCATGATTTTAATTTGGTTTTTGTTTACCTGCTCTTATAAACTAAAAACATCCCCCAATTTGTGAGAAAAACATGAGGCTGTGATTCAATTTACTTGCATCTTTTTTTTTTCTTTTAAGAGGAAAGTTAAATATTAAGAAAATATTAAGAACAAATAACAGCAATCAATAATCCTAACTCCAGATATTTGCATTTTGTACTGGGATGACTTGATGCTGTTGTTAGTCACCTCAGAATGATCCTATATGTGATGGAAACTGCATTTAAGAGTCTAATTTGTTTCCAAACTCTTGTGTAAATATGTCGATCTTGCTACTTCAGTGTGAGCAAAATGTTTGTGGCTTAAAAGAAGACCATGATGTTCTTTAAAAGAAGACAAGCCAAAGGGCTGAAACCTTCCCTTTCTCTCACTAAGCAGTGAACAGCCCAGCCTAAAAAGTGGGCAGTCAAAATGGAAATTTACCAAATTGATTAGTCACAGCAGGTTATTGAGTGGACTGTTAGAGGAGATCCTGTAGCAGAGGAAAAAATTTTATGCCTTTTAACAATTCCTTAAAAGCATTCCCAAATTTTTGTTGTCAGTCAACTGGGTATTTCTGCTGATGTGCAACAGAAGTAGAGTGATGTTTTGAAGTACTGAGCAAGACAGTTGGTCATATAAGTAGTGGACGTCTCTACAAGTTATCCAGAGACATATTCCTAACCTGCACATATACAGTGCAAAGGTTATAGTATATTTTTGTAGATATATTTTAGCAAAAGTGTGAGGAGCTACCTTCCTCGTGGACTAGACCTCCATGAAAGTTGAAGCAGAAGGTCACAGACATTCTATTTGCTGCCTATGGTTATCTGAGACAAAAGTATATGATCCCTTGATGAGCAAATGGTAGAAGAATGGTTGTTTGCAACCACAGATGTGGTGTGCATGTGAGGGAGCACAGAAGCTATAACTAAATTCGATGCTGTTGATACAGTAGCTTATAATGTCTTGGCTTTTTCTGATCATTTCAAACAGAAATTTTTGAAGAAAAAGAGGAAAGATGTATGTGTTGGTTGGATGTATGTCAACACTGGTTGACACAGTCAGCAGCTGAAGACTAAATCTTCAGGGTGTAAATTCTTTTAGCTCAGTTCATGCCGAGAGAGCTGTGTCAGACTGCAGTACTTTAAGCTCTGTCCTGAGGACACCCAGTACCATCAGCAGGAAATGCAAACATGGAATCAGTCAAGCTCTTTGGAAAGGATTCAGTGCTTTCCTGCCAGGAGCTCAGCACCAATAGTGGTCTTGAAGATCTAGTGCTGCCAGAAGAGGCACATAACCTCTGTCTGCTGGCTTTCTTCAAAACTGAGAGGAAAACTCTTTTGTGTTCTTTTTGAGTCTGAAAACTGCTAACATCCCAAAATATTAAAGATCATCTGACTCTGGGATTTCCCTGTTGCTGTCTTCTCCCTGTCCTACCTACTTTTTAGGTAGGACAGATTGCAGCAACTCATGCTGATGTGTGGGAGATTGTTCCAGAGTCTTACCTGGGACAATCCAAACACAGACACAAAGACCTGCCTACGATGGTAAGCATTTCATCCCATCCACGTTATTGTCTTAAAGGAGCCTACTGAGTAGGTATCTCAGATTTAGCAGCAGGATGGAGCTGAAATAATGTCTTGACATGCAAGCATTTTGGATTATTTAATAACTTAATATTTTCTTGAGGATTGATAGCTTAGTCTGTCATTTATTTGTTTGATATTTTATGATCTGATGATTTCTCCTCACATATTTTAGTCAGGCATATTATGTGTCACTGTTGCTTTATGTTTTCTATTACTGGGAATTAATTTTTCACACAGTATCTTCATTTAATTATATAATACAATCACATGTGCATCTGCATGAATAGGAAGAATCTGTTCTAATTTAGCCATTATATATTGTGCTATCTTGGGTTTTCTAGTAAAAATTCCCAAGTTTTTTTTGTTTTAGCATAACAATAGTCGTATTCATTGCTTCTTACATTGTAACAAAAGCACTCAGATGCCAGTTCATAGATTGACATAATCAGCTTTGTCTCTTAATTAGAAAAGAGAATAAAGCTGTTTAGGGGTGTCAATAAAATGACAGATGCATCATTAACAGAAGGCTGCATTGGATCAGAATGGTGCAAATAGTTGGGATCGAAATGTTAAAATTTTTACTGGTAACCTTTTGTTTCTAGTTTTCATTTTCTTGTGATTTTTTTCCTAATTGAAAAATAGCAAAGGTACATAATGCAGCCTATATATGGGACAGTTA
This sequence comes from Sylvia atricapilla, assembly GCF_009819655.1. Taxonomy (NCBI): domain Eukaryota; kingdom Metazoa; phylum Chordata; class Aves; order Passeriformes; family Sylviidae; genus Sylvia; species Sylvia atricapilla. The sequence continues at coordinate 117,610,104 of NC_089140.1, read as the reverse complement.
TTGGTGATGGCGAACTCAAGTTTATAACCAGAGTAGACCTATAGCTAGGAAAACTTTCTGTTTTGGATTTCTGCCTAGCCTCAATACAAAATTCAGTAGGGTCAGTGCACCCTTTGGCCGTGCCTTTGATGCACTCCTCATCATCCCTATTGATGTCACCAGTTGTTTATGAGCAAAGGGATAGCATGTAGATTATGAAATTCAGGACTCACCCTGTGCCTGATTTCTTGGTGCAGCACAGGGTGTGAAATCTTTCCACAATCAGTCTGAATATTTATTTTAGTATTGACTTCAGTGAGTCCATATTTCTGCAGCAGTTTATGATGCTGTTGATGCCCACTTATCCTTTGGAATAAAGGAAGTTTTACATTGTACTTGTAAGACACAATAGCTTTCAGTCAGAACAAACAAAAATTGCAGAATCTGACAAATAGCAAATATTTTAACACTGGGACAATGGGAATGCATGTGTTGGGATTCAGGCATACAGATGGAAATAAGATTGCATGCTACATCTATGATGTCAGAGGTGGTTCATCCCAGCAGGATCTGATGCTCAGGGCATCCAGAAGACCTAGCATCTCGTATCAGCTTTACTGAGAGCCTGAGATGGAGGACTGTCAGGTTTCTTGCAGGTCCAACTGTCTTCTGGCAAGCAATATTGAGGTAGAAATCCACACTGTTTTTTATATTTGGCACCAGTCATGTGACAATTCGGGGTGCTGGTGGTCTGGCTCCTACGTCACCCAGCAAGACACACAGCAAAAGACCATCCTTGAATGTACTTAAAACACCCACACCTACAGCCTTCTGTGCTAGATGAGTGCTGTGCAGCCAGTCTGAAAACCTTTTCAGCAAGGGGAATGATGATTGGGTGAGTCTGTCTGTAGTCCTGAGCTTGCATCCATGGATTACCATGGATGAGGTGTTCTAAATCTTAGTCTCCTTCTTTGTATCCATGTTCTATTCATTAGAACCTGTAAAACTCATTATCTCTTCAACAGAATTGTTTTAAACTTTAGTATTTCATGAAGTTTTGACATGTCTGTGAATTTTGTGTCCTGTGTATAGACAGCTGCCTCATCTGCTCTTTGGGAATCAGCATTTAGTTACATGGGGCTCCAAAACAGTTGTAATGGTACCCAGCTGAAGTAGCTGGTTGAAAAATATTGAACACTTAATTAATAAAATTTCTAATTTTCAAATTAGAATGAGACGAGAGTGAGCAGGTTGAGGAGCATCAGGGAGTATGATAGACAGACAGACAGACAGACTACTGGAATCTCATCTTGCCTTCCCTGAGACAGGTCCAACAGACAACAATGGTATGGAGGATTCCCTGTCCTCTCTGAACACAGTGACTGCACTAAACACCGTGACATACAGGTCAGGGAGCAGGGGGTGTTACCAGAGCAGCAGGAGCAGGAGCATCCCCTGTGTGACTGCCTCGCCTGCCCAGGTGCCCGGCGTAATGGGGGTGAGGCTCTATGAGTGAACCTGCACAACAGTGAGGGCAAGGGTTCATCTGGAATGGAGGTGTTGACAGGGTTGAGTCAGACCACACCCTCTGTCAAAAACACTTCCAGAGAGCAAGAGGAAAGGTCATTGCCTTAGGAAAGTATCTTCTGATGGGAACAGAAGGCGCAGTATGCAGACTGGACACACCTGTTCAGGAAGTCTGTTGCCTCCTGGTGTCCAGCCTAAAGATGTGAAGAGAAACCTTCCCACCCCGTTAAGACCTGCAGTTTATCATCCATTGTTGATTTTTCAGGTGGCAGTCCCAACAGGAAGTCTGAGGGCAGTCAAGAGACCTCAGGGCTTGGGAGGACTGGCTGAAGGATCAGTTGTACAAATAGTGTTCTCTGTTTGCAGGGAATGATGGGGAAAAAATAGGAAGAGCCAGCGGATTCCAACCTGATTCCAACCCTTGGTGTTCACCTTTTCTTTCCATTATGTGTTGGCTGAGTTTTGCATTCTTGTATTTAGTTTACAGGAAAGACATGGAGGCACTGGAGCATGTCCAGAGAAGGGCAAGGAAGCTGGTGGAGGTTCTGGAGCACGAGTCCTATGAGGAGTGGCTGAAGGAGCTGAGGTGGTTTAACCTGGAGAAAAGGAAGTTCAGGAGTGACCTAATCCCTCTACATCTCCCTGAAACTGGGTCAATCTATTCTCCTGAGTAACAATAGGTAGGACAAGAGGAAATGACCTCAAGTTGCACATAGTTGTATAGATTGGATGTCAGGTAAATTTATTCATCAAAAGCGTGGTCAAGCATTGGAGCAGGCTGCTCAGGAAAATGGTTGAGTCCAGTCCCTGGAAATACCTGTGCAGAAGTGACACTTGAGGACATGGTTTAGTGGTGGACTTGTCAGTGCTAGGGCAATGGTTGGACTTGGTTATCTTAAAAGTCTTTTCCAAACTAAATGACTCTATTATTCTGTGAAATTACTCAGTAGGACAGTATCTGGTTTTCAAAAAAGAAAATAAAAGGATAATGTATCTTCATATATTGCCATTTTGGATTCTTCAGAAAGATGATCCTTTATAACCAAAATATTATTTTGTGCAGGAAACAAATGTGGAAAAAAATGAAACAAGTATTCGTTTGAAATTCTTATGTCTCTGATTACAGTCCCCAAGTTGACATTTGCTCCCTTCAATTAAAAAAATTGAGAGTTTTATTTATGTTTTCTGCTCCGTTTTTCCTAGCAGAGGGATTTAAAACATGATCAGACCTACAGTGTTGCAGTTACTCTTCCGTTTTATGATGTGCAGTTGGTAATATCTTACTTTCTGTGACTGCACAAAGAAAATGTATTCTTGATTTACCTAAAACTGGAATTAGGTAGTTTGCCTAAAACCGGCAAGGATTACATTTGAGAGAACTCACACGAATACAAGGCCAGAAGCTTCATTTAGTTTAACCCTTATGCCCTTGAACACAATAGAGTTTACATAAATATTTAAGAAGAGCAGCCACAGACCAATTAAAGGAATATATTTTCCAAGCATCAAACCATTGTTTTCAGGCAATGCACTGATGCCCCTAAATTAATACATATTAAATCTGTTATGGGCTTAGCAGTGTTTAGGCTCAGGAGAGGGAAAAGCAGATGAGAGCACCCCAGGGGGAGGTCGGGCAGAGAGTGCCTGAGACACACGACCCACACTCACAGAGCCTGTGTGGCTGAGGGTGGCTGCAGGCTGCTCTGCAAACCCGCTCAAGGAGGACAGGGTACCACCATCCCTGTTGTTAAGTCCTTTCAGCATCCTAGGAAAAAGCTGTGGGCAAGCTGAGAAGGCTGTGACTGGCTTCATTTTGATATTTGCTAAATAAAATTGAGGAGCAGCTGTTTTGTGGGAAATATATTCAAGGGCTTTTTTTTTTTAATTTAAAAATAAAAAATGTTTTAAGATACTTCAGAATTCCCCTCTTAACAAGAGATCTAGTTTCAGTCTAGTCCTACCCAAGACTGCTTGGTAAAAGACTGCACTTTTCATATCCACTCTCTTCAGACCCAGCAGTCCATCGGATTGGTGTTTCATAGTGCATAGTATGAATTATAGAATTCATGAACGCTGCTCATACGTACATTTGTGTGGAAAGTGTCATTACACAGACCTAGAAAAATACATTTACAAGGAATTGGATTTGTGGCTCCCTAATTGTGGCAGCTTGTTAAGGCACGGATAGGACTTACCTAATGTGAACTATGAGAAAGTCTGATTTAAAAAAAGACCCATATGCTCTTGAATGCAGGGGCAGAGCCAGAACAGAGCTCAGTGAGAGAGAAGGAGGGAAAGGTACAAGCGAAATGGAAAAGAAGTTTTAGAAGAAGAGTAAAGAATGCAGAAGCACATGGAGGAAGGGGAAAAAGAGGAGAGCTTTCACTAGCTGCTTGTTGCAGCTAGTGAAAAGCCAAACATAAAGAGTGCAGATTGCAGCATGCTTTCTGCTGAAATAGATCACCTGCAGTTTCTGCAGACAGAAGTAAAATCAGTTAGGATGGAGAAACTGAGATGTTGATCTAGGCTGGTGGCAGAAGGAGATGAAGCAGGAGAGAATGAATGTTTGTGGGGAGTCCCGGTACGAGACTGTTTCTCTTGACGTGTGCAATAGGTTTGTAGCACTGGAAGGAAAAGAGGGAAAAGAAGTATCTGGAAAGAAAAAGATGAATAATTGAATAATCTTTGAAAGACAAGAAGACCTACTAAAACTGTGTTCATCTTACAAACTTTAGAGTTTTGCAACATTCACTTAAGTGCAGTATTCAAGCACTCTTTTCCTGTGATGTATGCCTTACTGACAGGATTAGTTACCTTCTCTCACTATATCAACTTCAAGTTTATTTGCAAATAAGTGAACTGAGTAAGGTACCTGGTTTTTTTTTTTTTTTTTTTGTGTGTGTTTATCCAACTGTTGAGGCCATACTTTGGAATTTTTTTGTACATTTTTGAGCAAAATATGTCCTGACTGTTAATTCTGCAATACACTTTGTGAAATGTCTGACATCTGAAGCTCATGGGGGAGAGGAGGGAAATTGCTTGCAGTTCACCATGTGCTTCTGTGCTTCCACTTGGGGAATGCATGGCCATAACTGTGGGAGTCATGAAATTGTTAATTAAAAATCTTCTTAGCTGTACTGCATCCTTTTTGTAAGAAGATAAAATGCAAAATCTTTTCTTCTTCTAAAGCTATACACATGGAGATTTTTTAGACAGAGTAAGTGGTCCTGTTTTCTAGTTAATTACTGCAATAAATCAGGAGTGGGTTGCTGGTATTTGAAAATTCTGTGCATAGTAGACAGAGTGAGGGAAGGAGCAGTTTTCTGCAGTGGTCTATTGCTGGTCTGTAATGGTGTATAATGCACTCAATACAATGCCACTATGGGTGTAACATCAGAAGCTTTCTGCTAAACTGAAATATAACAATAAAACTGTTTGTGTTACGACATAGAAAATGTTTGTGTTGCTGCTACAAAAAGAAATGAAATTGCAGCACCACTCAGTTTTTCCTATGATGCGATCTTTGTTTCCATAACGGCATGTGTGTGTGCATATAGAAGTATGCTTATATACACATGATCTGTATTGATACACATGATCTGATTAGTATATACACCTAATTGATAAATAAATGTGTACACACACACGTGTATCCTGAGTGAATTGCATTTGCTTCTTGAAAATGGCTAGTCCTCCCTGAAAGGGGAGCTGGAGAGGAGTGATTTTACTGGTACTCGTTGATCTCACAACTGAGGATCAGTTTTGCAGTGAACAGTGTGCAGACATGCACTGTAGAAAGGCTGCTCCTGGCTCTGCCTAAGACAGGAGACAACAGATGGGTGTGGGAAGACAAGAGAGCACAGAGTCAGCCTGGGGAAGCTGGACAGAACTGACCAACAGCCTCACTCCATCTCCATGCCAGTATGGTGTGTGTGTGTGGGTCACTGTGACAGTGGTGGTCAGGATTCAAAAAGAGGTTTGACTGCTGGTACTGGAAGGGAAAGCAGGTGGACAATAACTGGACAAAGAACATATTTCAAGAGATGAGAGCAGAGGCTCCCCAGATCTGAACAGGAGCTTGGTTTGAGAAGAAAGTTAACAATGGGTGGGAAAGGGGCTGCATGGTTGTGGCAGGTCTGTGGAGGCATCCCAAGAGGGATGGGCAGCCAAGGGGGAAGTATGCAGAAGAACCAGGGGCAGGAGAAAAATGTTTTCATATGAGTGGGTCAGGAAAACTGACATCAAAAAGCAAATATGAGAAAAGACAAGACAGAACTGGGGGAAATCAAGGGGAGCCATCATCTTGGCTACCTAGATGAGCAATTCTAATCTATCCATATCATTGATAGAGTCAAATACTTCCAAAAAGCTTCTTTTCTCTCTGGTGATTATAGAGATGTCTGGTTAACTAAGATTCCAAACTTCTGGATGGCTCAGTTGCATTAAATGAAGGGTCTATTTTCATCACCCTTGTTGTTCTAATGATCATCCTGCATTATTTAGCATGCAGTTTTATAGAAAACAGTATTTGATTTTTACAGTAAGTATTTTTTACTTCTGAATTTATATACTACATTCTCAAACAAAATACTGTTGCTGCATACAGAAGCAGCAATATTTTTCCATCTAGCATTCTCCTCTCTTTCCTTGTTACCAGGGTTTTTAAAATGTGATAATGTCCCACCACTGTTTCTGAGATTTCCTGAATTTATTTGTTTGCTCTTTATTACGTAAGGAATGATTTCTGCCTGTTTGAATATATTTCTGTGGGGAGTGCTGACATTCTTATCCACACTTCACTTGTCACTTCCAGGCCAGACGGTTAATATGATTTCCTACTATGAGGCACTTACTGCATATAGTTTTAACATGTGTTGCAGCAAAGCAGTATATTGAAGTGCAAGAATGAATTAAGAAAGAGAGGGATGTTAGACAAAAGTCATTGGGTTCTCTCTGGTAAACTCAGTTAATGTGCAGCATAAATATGTTCCTAATAGGAGTAAAAGGAACTACAGGTGGACTTCATATTCTGATCCCTTCCTTCTCACATGAATATGAGGAAAAAAAGTGTTTATGTTTGTGGATAATGGCTAAAGAGGAGTGTCTGCAAGCCTGCAAAGGAGGGATTAGCATTCTAAATGGCAAACTGGAAAACACAGAGGACTAATGAACAGCATCTGGATGGGAGCACAGTCTTTTCTCTGGGAAAAGGCTGAGAGCTGTAATGGTTCCCAAGTTGGTTTTTTATCAACACAGTGGTGGTTTTGCACAGATAACTGAGAGTGTGCTGGGATGCAAAGGGTGGCACCCTTGAGATGTGATAGGTAATTGCTCTGCTGTGCAGGACACTTCAACAGAGATAAGTGTGGGCTAATGTTGGAAAATCAAGAAAGAAGTGACACAAGTATGTAGAGGTCTGGATAATAGTTATGAGGAAATACTGGAAGAAATTGAGGTTGTTTAACCTAAAGAAGACTAAATTATACCTTTAAGTACATTAAATGTTCCTGCAGAAGTGAAGGGAATCATATATTCTCTTGTTCTTTGCAGAGAGAATGAAAAGTAGTGGGCTTGAGGTACAGCATAGAGGTAAAGGTCAGATGTGAGGAGGAACAGATTGCTTGAGGAGACTCTGTTATTGAGTATTTTCAGGAAGGGCATAGAAAAACATAAGGTAGATACCAGTGCACAGGACCCTACCTGGGGTACCAAGTAATCTCTCATGATCTCTGCCTAGACTATTTTTCTTTGATGAAAGTTGATTTAAGAAAGGGAAAGTCCTGGGCTGGACAAATAACCTCAAATGTAAAATGTAGTAGAATAACCTTAGGATTGGTCAGGGAAAATGTTGAGTACTTGTGGCTACTCTCACAGCTTTCACCCAGAACAGTGGGATTGCTTTGAAGGCTATGAGCACTCAAAATGAAGGCTATGAGCACTAAATTTGTATTAAATTTTAATATTGATGAATTATTGTTTCACTGGCCAAGTCTTGTCTTCTCTGTGACTCCTATCCTGGCTGTTACGAAACTTTACATTACATTTGGTAACATAAAATTTCTCAGAATTTTCAGCCTCTGATAAAGCTTGAGGCCACAAGCTCTTTTTTAGTGGGTTTCCACTTTAAAACTGTTTGGATTATTTTCCCGCAATGGCATTTACTTGCCTTTTGGCTTTTTACATAATGTCCCAATTGGTAACTACAAATAGAGGTGGAATTTATAGATGTGTCCTTCAACACAGTGTGCAGAATTGCTATGTACAGTGTCAGTGTACAGTTCTTGATATAATTTAGCCTAAATTGCAGAGGAATAAGATTTTTAGAGAGTGGTATTTTGGAGTTACTGAATGAGCTATTGAGTCTTGGTATTTTTTGGATATTTAGGGATCACCTAAGTGAAATTATTAGAAGAGAGAAAAGAAGATGCTCCTGTGGTGGATAGATTACAGTCAGAGATCTTAGCAACAAAACCTTGTATGGTTTTAAAGGAGAAAAAATGTATTTTTATTAAAATCCCAGGTATTTTTGACATGAAAAGCTTTCAACAAAAGGATTGGATTTTACTGGGGAAAAAATCACTATAAAAACTCACTGGTTGTTTGATTTGCTTTTGTCAGCATTTCTCCCAGTTTGTCTCACATTACCACTAGAGTCTATGTTGCTGTACTGCTCTTTTTGGGAGCGCAGATAAACTCTTCTCTCCTTGGCGTGCTCAAAAGTGTATTTGCCACTTTTTTTCTGAGTCTTTGTCCTTTTCTTTTGCGAGTAATTTTTATCCTAATGAAAAAGAGATGGCTTTCAGTATTGCAGTATGAAACCACTTTACCTAGGCATGAGTATAGGCAGTGGCAGTGTGAGGTTTTTTCCTATCCAGGACTCACTTCTTCATGGAGTCAATCCGTGTATCTCTTAAAACGATGTATCCATTTACTCCCCACAAACCTGAAAATAGTGATCAGACAGGAGCAATGTCTTTAACTACACAAGAAGTATGTAAGCTGAGAATTCAAGGGTAAAAGACTATATGTTGCTAAAACTCTCATCTGGCTTGCTCTGCAGGAAATGCTTTTTCGTACTGCATATATTCAACCTGGAAGATTTAGAGTTCCAGGAGATCACTGAGTCAGATAATTTGGGTGAGGATTTAAGACACTCACAATTTGATGTCAGAAATTGCATTGTGGCCAAATTTTTGAAGGAAAATTTTGTTTTCTGTCCTCATAGATGTAGAACACCTTTAAGTAGGTCTAGGGGAAAACTGTGACTGCTAAATTAAAAAAAAAAAAAAAAAATCGATTCACTGGCTTCCTGCTGTCCTAAGTTTCCTCTGTTCTTTCTCTCATAATACAAGAAGACATTCCAGACACCACATTTCGGGGGATTACCTTTCTAGGGGTTGAAGCCTTTGGCCTCATTCTTTTCCTCACAGTTAGAGTGTTCATAAGCCCCTGGAAAGACACTGTCTGTCATGTCTTGTTGCTTAAATATTGTGATCGAGCCTGTGAATAATCTCTAACTGCTTTGACATGTTCATAATAGCTTTTGTTCTACTCTGTACCAATCCATTTCCATTCCTTAAAGTCCCCTGACATGGTGTGTTCCAGCTTGGAAGTGGTATTATGATGATTTGTCCGAAGATACTATGGAAAGATCAGAGCACTATCTTTAGCTTTCCTGGATGGCAACGATGGTTTGGAAAGCGAAAATGACTCCTCTGTCAAAGTCAAAAGATATTGTTAGACCTTTTTCTCCTCGGCTTGTGGGGGTTTTTCCGCCTTTGGTGGAAGTTGTTGTGAAAAGCGGTCAGCTGAACCGGCGTTACCCTGCAGAGTGACGTGCTCGTGTCGGGCTCCTTCAGCTGTGCTGTGTGCAGTGAAGGCTGCGGTAACACCAGATGCCAATCATACACCACCAGTGGATTTGCAAGATTATAGGACAGGAAAAAAGATGAAGGTTAAGCATGGGGCACAATAGAGATTACTTATGGTAATGAATTGTATAATTTTTCTAGACAGATCTGGATTAATGTTTATCCCAGGCAAGAGATTACTGTATGTCTGATTCTAGTTGTAAACAGACATTATTAAACAGAAGGTTTATGTTCATGAAATGCGACTATGGGTGTTAAAGCACTTATGATTTATTATGTGCAAAAAGAAAAATTAACCTGTTCATCTGCTATAGTACAAGATGCGCTGTGGGTTTTTGCATAATTTGGAAGGCATCTGCTCCTTTGGAATACAAATAACCAGTGAGATGAGAAAGATTCTCCTCTCATTTACACGGGTCTCACACTGCGGTGATGTTGAAATGGTGTAACCCAGAAAAGAATAGTCTTGAGTGCTTTTATAAAGCAATAATATTTCTATGAGAGACTATGTTGGTGAAGTCTGTTTGCTTGTGAATCTTTAGGCTGTTTTCTTTATAACTTAAAAATAAATTTATTAATTAAAAGTAGTGTTCGGAGACCTTTACAAATTACCTTACTGGGGTTTCCAAAATAATTCCCTTCACTATGTGAAAGCATAATGTTTAGAGACATTGAATTTAATAATTTTTTCATTTAATATTTTCTAAAATAATTATGTTAAAGCCCATTTTTCTCCTGCTTTATTGCATCACTGCTTCTTAGCATAAGTGAGACATAGATAGAACATCCAAATTTTTTAGTATTGCCTTACCTCAGTAGCTAAATAGTCACACCTGAGTCAGTGCCTTCTGTGTTTTAGGTGAGCTGAAAAATATTTCCTTAAGGAAACTGTAAGCAAACTCCAAAACTTTGCCTTTTTGGTGAAGTAGATGTTGCAACTCTATTACTTGATAGCAAGAAAGTATATTTTCTCTTTGAAAGCAAAGAAAAAATTATAGTTATCAAAAATCTGTTCGTTCTATTTATGGGCTGTATTTGTAGCCAGCTGATTTTTGCATAATGCCATTTGAAATTATCCATTTAACAATGATGGATGATATAACTGTGTTGCTCTCCCTCCACTTTGTAACTGATCCGTCTACTTATAGATTGCATTGGACATGTTGCTGATGCTTTATTTGTAAAATTCACTCGCATATGTGAGAAATTTGTTCGTTAAGTCTTACTGACTTCACAGAGACTTCTCAGACAAGTAAAGATATTCCTCTGTATAAGCAAAACCAGCCCAATATGTGGAGTGAAAAGACCTGGGAATATTGTGAAGTTTGTTAAGTGAATTAGAATTTAAGCAGTTAGACTAGACCTGAATAAAATGTAATCTGCAAGACAGTCTAAATGCTTAAATTAAAAAAGTTGCAGTCCTAAATTTCCATCAAAACACTTCATAGTGCTCTTTGATATTTTTAGCTATATTTTGCACTTGGTACAACAATATATTTTTCATAAGTAAAATATAACTGTAATGCTTTCCCTATAATATTTTTCCTAATTGTCAAATTTTGTCCCTTGCGTGAAGCGTGAGTCCAGAGTTAAAGTTCATGAGCAAATGAATTAGGCAGTAAAAGTTTCTGTGGGCCTTGTTAATGGTTCCGTTTTGCTTCCAAAGTTGATGAAGACTCCTGGAGATACTCGGGATGCAGGTGACGGTCCCTCAGGAGATGGGGTTGGCTGCACTGCTCTGTTTGAAAGTTTGTGCAGAGAAGCACTGGATTTGGGGAGGCACTGAAATACAAGCTCGTTTCTTTGCCGTGTATTAGCAGACATCGATAAGTCGTGGAGATGACCTCCATCTTCCAAAGAGACAGAAAGCTAGAAATGAAGACACATTTCTGTTATCAGTCTGCTGTGGGTCGTAAGTTGAACTGGTGTTATATTTTCCTCTGAAAGGCACATAGCCTTGACACAGTGTTTAACAGTGTTAAGATTATTGCTGCTGAGCTAAACATGTCTGAAGTGAACGATGACCCTCACGTCTTTGCAATAGCAAAATGTCTCCCTGATGTGATCCCGAAGACTTGGAGCATTAAGTTAATTTTCCCCTGGATTTCTGAGCTGCCTTCTTTTTACCCGGCGGAAAGCTTGTGAAGAATACAGCTTCTGACCGAATGACAGAACATGGAGGGTGAAATTAGATGCATTCAATTAGAAGATGACAAAAAGCCTATCTAAATATTTGTCAGGATGCTACTTGCAGGACGTAGTGTCCAGCCAGGGAAGTGAAAGGCAGACACTCTCGGGACTTAAGTCTGTGGTGGAAAAAAATGGGTAAATCATCCAGATTCTTTACGGGCTTGGAAGGGATAATTGAGGGTATCAAGTTGGCTGCTATGCTTCCAGGGCTAGTGATCCCTCTCATGTAATCTCAGATTAGTTCTTTGCTTTTTTTCACTTAATACAGAATTAAACATTACAAAGTTTTCTGGACCACTTGAGTAAATAACGTTATTTGAGCGCTAGAGGATGGTTAATGCAGTGGTTTCTGGGAGGTATTAAAGAAAGAGGGGCTCCACCTTCTCCTCAATATAAAAAATAGACTACAAACCAACCAAACAAAACACCAAAGCCACAAAACTTAAGGAAATGAAAAAGGCACACTGTTTTCTGTGAGACTGTCAGACGAGAAGATGTACTGGTTTTCCAGAGGATGAAAGGATGTTCTTGGAAACTTAAACTTGAAGTTAATAGTCAGTTAAACAAAAAGAGATCAAAATACACAGCTTGGTTTATCCACATCTGTTTATCTGTAAATTAAATTTATAATAACTTTTTTAAAGTAAGTGAGCAAATCTCTGGCTTGTATTTTCCTGCTCAAAAAGTTTTAATTATGAAAGTAAAACTAAAAAGTAAATATAGCATAGAATGGTTATTTTAATTTTTTTTTCATTTGAGTTACAGGATTTCAGGGGAGAATGTGACTATGATAGGGTTAATCCAGCTACATAAAAATCCATGCTGTGTATGATAGTAGTAAAGCTTGTGATCCCTTGATCTTTGATTAGATCCAAGCTAGTAAATATCTTGTGTTTAATCAGAATGAGTTGTTCTGCATGTAGTATAAGTCACCTTCACAGATGGGATGTAGCAGCAGAGTTGTTCGTGAATATTTGTTTTAATCCCTTCCAGAACAAGCACGCTTTATGTTTCTTTGTTGTAAATCAGATTCAAGCAACTAAGGACCAGCATGAAGAAAAGATATTTACTTCCAGTCAGTGCGGGAAACTGTTTTCCTTTTAAAGAAAAATGTAACTTAGTAGATTCTTAAAAGGTATTTTATAATATTCTGTCAAGATAACTAACGCACCATGGCTGCTTTTTTAAACTGGGATGCAAGCATCAATACCTGGAATTTCTTCTTAAACTGTCCAGACGCATTTCTGTCATAGACTATAAATATAAAGAGACCAAGATTTATTACAGTTAATGTGCAGCCTGTATTGTGATCCTATATTTTAACGATATTTGGTTAGAATGATTGTTCTCTTTGCTGGTAAGCTGAAATTACTAAAATGTTATCTGTAAGGGTACTTGTTTTGTGCGGTGTGTCGGCGTCCTATTTACCTAAATCTGTCATAATTGCCTTCCAATACATCTTCCTCTGACACGCCAAATATTGAAAATGAGATGACTCTTTGCTGGGAGCTTTTCTACCGAATGTCATTTTTCTGTGTTCATAACTTGATGGTAATAACTGGACGACCTGTAGTTAAATGCGTCTCAATTTCTCTCACTTATTTTTCGTAATCACCACATGGAGCCTTCAGTGCTCAGAGGTGTGATTAGATTTAACCTGCCATCATATCTGAAGAACTTTCTGTATTATACAACGTATTATACATTGCAGGAATTATAGATGTAAATGGAGAGTCTAAGTGTAATATATAAATAGATATAAAGATGAGTTGCTCTCATGCCAAAGTTAACTCCTGTTTATTTTTTTTTCCTGTTTTTGACAGAAAGACTGGAGAGCCCCCACTAATAAATGGCTGGATTCCTTACCTTGGAAAAGCTTTGATTTTTAGAAAAGATGCTTACAAATTCTTACTGGATCAGCAAAAGAAATTTGGAGATATTTTCACTGTACATATTGCTGGTGAGAAATATTTTAGTATGTATCTTGATTTTTTGCATTAGTGAAGTTAAATACTAATCCAAATGTTTAGTTTAGGAACTTCCTTAACCCATAACATTTTTCTCTAGCATAGGCCCATAAAAATCCCTCAAATTTGCAGATATTTGCAGATACACATAATAATTACTTATAAAATATCACTATTACTGTGTGGATTTATTTACATCTCTAAGTATATATGTATTTTGACAGATTTTGTAGGTATGTACTGCATGAACATAGATTTTGCCAGCACATTTAATTGTGTATTGGTGGTTTTTTCCTTAAAGAAGGGAGAACTAACATCATCTTGACACCACACAGAAAAATATCAGATTAAATTTAGAAAACACTTAAGAAAAAAAGTGCAGAATTTGTTCTCACACATTTTACAACTGGTTGACAGGAACACAAGGGAATGAATGACACGTTGACTCAGTGATACAATCGGGACTGGAACACAGAAGCTTCCCGTTGCCAGCCTCTTACTCTGATCATGCTTGCTGAAAATAACAATATAATAAAGTATGATATAACCTTCCTGCTTCCTCTATTTATAACTGAATTACTAAGCTAGATTGAATACAAACATTTGAGTGATTTCACATAGACGCTTAGCTGTGGAAGAAAAATGTAGAATAAAACCAAAATCCTGAATGAAAGTTAAATATATAAACTTACATCTATCTATAGAGATTTACTTTTTACTCAAGTCAATATAAAATCCAGAAAGGCAAGCTCTTATTAATATAGAGCATTGTAATCATCTTCTGCACCTTTACATGCTGATACCCTTGTTCAAATTATGAACTTCATTCTATATAATTTTTAGTTATTTGTGTAGTTTTAGGGAGTCTGAAACAAAATCTTTAAGTATAAAGTATAAAGTTTGCTTTTAAATTTTAGGGCAATAGCATTAGCTTTGTATTTCCACATAAGCAATATTTTGGAATTAAATTTTTTTAAAAAATAAGTCAATTAATTCAATTGCAAGCCATGTGTTTAATTAATAAAACTTTTTTTCCTTTTATATATCTGTCTTTTTGTTCCTTTGGAAGAGAATTTTTACTGTATTCATTATGTGCTTTTCTTTTTTTAAATTTCATTCAAGTTTGTTTTTTGTGGTTTTTTTGGTTTTTTTTTTTTTTGGAAAGTGGAATGATCAGGTTTTTTGCAATTTGAAAGTGAGTTTGAAACAGTACAACACCAACCCTTGTTGAAATACAGTCTTTTTTATTGTTAATTTGAATTCACACTATAATACAGTTTTGGCTTCTTACAAATACTGATTAATAACTATAATTCAGATATTATTTTAGTATATTCATAAAACCAGATACAGTCATACTTCAGAATCTTAAAAGCATTAAATCAAATATTTATTTCTTTTGCCTCTTTATTATTTTAGGCAAGACTGTGTTTAGAAGTTTGTGTATAAGCAATCTTTGAGTGTAATTTAGTTTCAGAAATTTCTATTTCCATGATAAACCAAATCCCATCTCAGATAATCCCCCTGTGTTCAAGTGTTTTGAGCCATGCCTCCCTTGGTAAAGACTGAGGTAAATGGAGTTAGTTCTGGATATCATTTCAGTCTCGGGCAGGGCAATGTTTGATTTTGTGAATTTGTCATAACAGAGACATCACTTTTTCGGTATAAAATTGCTGACCATCAGGACTTCACTAAAGAGAAATAGTTTGTCATCTTCAAGTCAGGGAAGAAACCAAAGCTAGTTAGTATCTCCTATTCTGTCCTGATCTGAAGGCATACAGGATTTCTGTATGTCTTACTGATTTGACAAAGATGATGTTTCTGTGCTCGGCAAACATAGCATAGCCAGCTGTATGTGGACTATCATTACTTTACCCCCCTGGTGGATGTCTAAAGGTCCTGTCAAAAAATTCTATCAATATATATTGTTCTAATTATTGGTTCTCAAACTAGTTCATTTGGAAAATGCGGAACGATGCTTAGAGTTTCTGGCGTTGCCCCGTACTGGTAATGCGATTTTGCTGATTGTACTTTCCCATGTGATGAGCAAATGATTGTCATCCCTAAAAGTTGCAAGGGACATGGATGTCATCTTAATAAAGAAATTAAAAAGCACATCTTTCTATGAGAAACAATGTAAATTCCTGACCTGTCGCAGAAAATAGTTCTCTAATTGGTTTTGTGTGGTGGTGCAGCAGAATCGTTTTCCCCAAACGTCATGCCAGCGCAGCACCACTGTACATCATTGTCAGCAGTTCAGCAGAATCTCCCTAATAAGAGGACGATTACGTAAATGCGATAGTCTTGGGGGGAAAAAAAAGAAAAAAAAGATCAGAAAAGAAAGGAATAAGGAGGGGAAAGAGAGAGAGAGTCTGTGGCATTGAAATGATCAGACTTCCCAAGCCTCTCTGCTTGTTAAGGGTCAGCAGCATAGGCAGACGGCTAGGTAAGAACTTAAAGAGCTTGAAACAGTTTTGTCTTTGTTTCTCAGGATTAAACTTTGTGTCCTTTTCCTCTCAAGTTGATAGGAGTGATAATGAACCCTACAACATTCTCTCTGAGACTAACTCACCTTTTAATAAAATAATCTTAGTGGTTTTTACTAAGCACATTTGCCTTTTCGAATACTGCTGCTAAGCTATTCTTTTCTTTAAAGCATGATACACCTACAGTAATGTATCACATTTTTCTCTTGTAGGCAAAAGGTAATTTACATTAACTCCTTACCAGGCTGAAGCCTGCTGCAAGCATTACCGAAAAAACATCCATCATTAGATGCCATCTGAAATGCTTGTCTTTCATCATTAGCATTAAAAAGGTCCAGAATGCATTATTAGAGTAATTTCTTAACTATCATACAAATACTGGCTTCTGTGCTCAGATTTACCAAAGTTGACAATTTTCATATTTTCCACATCAATCTTCTATTTCTAGGAGACTGTAGAAACTAAATGGAGATAACCAGGCTATTTGCAGCATGGGTGTAATGCAGACCAAAGAATTGGATAATGAAGTATGAATTCTCTGTAGCCATTAAAAAAAATCAGAGGGCTTTTTGCAGAAACAAGAATACATCTCTTGTTTTGATTTGGTTTTACCGTATTAAATAAAATAGCTCAGTGACTTAAAGTATTGAGAATTGGAGTATGTAATTTCTGCATGTACATTTCTACTTAGTTTTTGGTGTTGAAGGGGTTTTTTACAAACTAACAGGGATAAGCTTAGTCTCTAGTGGTTTCTATATAAATACCTTCAATATTTAAGGCTACCTGATTTTGTGGAGATGGTAGTATGCCTCCATTTTTGGTTGATTTAGCATTACCTTTTCTAGTACTCTGATGGAAACTCATGAGTATCAAGATTTTGAATTGATTTCAGGAAAGGTTACTTTCCAAAGATGATCTTGGTATTAGCTGCAGTGGAAAGACCTGGGGGTAGAGGGGGGGAAGCTGCATTTTAAAATACCAAATAATAACTGAAAACTTTCTGAAAGGTTTTAATTTATTGGTCTCTGACACCACCAGGGACAATCAGTGTGAAGAAACCTCACTGAGGCCAAGGACAGGATTTGACAAACAAAACTAAGGACCATATTGGCACTTAAAAAGTTTAAAATCATAACTTGAGGTGAGAAAGTTTGTTCCACTTTGGATGTTTGCTGTTCAGGGTGTAGAGGAGGTGTTGGGGCACGGTTTTGTAATTAGCAATCTGTTCCTGTATGGAGGAGACTGGGGTAAGCAGTGTAGCCATGTAGTGCCTCTGTGTGCAAGGATGTCTCTAATTGTTAAAGGTTCCTGTACCCACTCTCACAACTTTCTAACTGCCATTAATTAGCCCTAGATTTTAGTACTTTTCCAATTAAGAGATCTAAAATTAGATTCTCGGTGGCATACATAAACAAGCTCCCTTTGTTATAGAGGGTTACTCTTTTCTGATTATCTAGACTCTTACTAAATGCAGCAACAAGAAATATTTTGGTTTATGTGTTTATATATGTTGTTGACTTGCAGTGATGTGGTCTGGAGCCTGAATTGATTCTACAAAATGAATTATATTTTGGTACATACTTACTTTTTGCTACCAGGAACCTGATGAGAATAATAAAAGCAGGATCTGTAATATTCTTTTTCTCAGGGACTTTTTTTTCAAAGTATGGCCTAGTGGTGAGTGAGTTCTGATTTAAAATTATTATTAAAATAGTTTGTTTGTCTGAAAACTCATTTGCTGAAAATAATTTTCTTAAAAATGATAAGAATTGATGTGCGTTTGCTAAGTGTCTGATTAAAGATCACAAAGAAACTCATATTTTGCATCAGAAATAAGCAGATGGTGGACAGATGGTTTAAATTAATATTAATTAAAAATCTTAACTTAAATTGTTTACCCTGTAAATGCAAAGTTAAGAAGCCAGCTTTCATCTTTAGGGTTAATAACACTCCAAATCTATTTATTAAAAATTGCTCCAATGGACATTCTTTCCAAGCTTTGATCACAAAGATGGTAGCCTCAATAAAGAGCAGGAAAGTAGGTGAAAGCTGGAAAGAGAGAGTAATTCTAGGACTCTTAACAAGGATCCTGCAGAGGTCAAGACTAAAAATTCCTGTTAGCCTCTGTAGGCAGAGAAGATCGAAAAAGAGGACTGAGAATTCAGGATCTCTCTTTCATGCTGGTTGCTCAATATACTTATTCTTTAAAATTAAATTTATAGCTATGATTGATTATGTTGCAGTTAAACAAAATCCGTGAGCGTCTTGAAAACCTTCACACACTGTTGACAAAAAAATATAAGGGGTTCAATTTCTGTCTTGATATATGCTTTACATTTCCTTACTTGTTCACTGGGATTACAGCTGAAGTAATTGGGAGGGGGATTATGGCACCTGGTAATTGTAGAGAAAGTCCAGAGTGTACCCAGACACCATAGAGCACTGTGCACATATATAAATCAGAATATGAAATAACTATGATAATTCAGATATCACTATATGGTAACCATGGATACTTGACATTTTTAGTGATAGTGACTACTTTATCTCTGGACATCTGTCACAGAGCCAAATTTGGTCCACAGTTAAGCATGTAGTGTTCCCATTAAAATCAAAGGAGATTTGTCCCTTTAGTGAGACAGAATTAGACTGTAAATGCTGGAAGCTTTGCTCTTTCCCTGAGTTTGTGACTGGGATATTTCACGGAGAAAGTGTACATTTTAATAGGTGCCCTTTTTCCCTAATGCACCTCTTCATTCAAGGTAAGAATCAGGAACTCTAAATTTAGATCCATCTATAAAGAGCTAAGATTTAATTGAGCTTTGGGAGTCTTAGCATTTTGATTCATGATAGTTCCTCCACATGCTTTTCTTCAGCAATTGACTTGAAATTTAGGGAGAAATTGCAGGACTTCTCTGGCAGGGACAATTTGAAAAAGCGTGTAACTTGATGCATTCCTACCCCTCTGTACAAGGAGCTGAAGGTATCACTGTGTCACCTCACTGAAGACCCTGGGAAGGCTGGGAAGTTGGTGGTGCCTTCATTAACAATGGATCCCTAGCACTGGGACAGTGTGTAGTGAAGACGGTGCTAAAAATGGTACCTGGTACATTGTAGTCTGTGAATCCACATTTATAAACTCTAAGTTAGTCATGTTATGGGTACTAAGTACATTCTGAACAAAGAGTTAGCAAAGCTTCAGGGAAAAAGAACCAGATGTGAAAGAACCTTTAAATTCTGGGAGTTTGCAGTGTGCAGTTTAAGCTGTAACTGGCCGATTATGAGTTCCTGTGTCATCTGCTTGGAAAAAAGCTGCCTAGGTGGCATGTTTTCCACTCCAGCCCCTGTAATTCACTTTCCTCTGTGCAGGTGAAATGTGTATGTTTCTGGCTTTCTGCTGGTGAAAACCTACAGTTTCCAAATGTTGCTATGACTCCACGCGGTATTTTCATTAATTAGACTTGAGTAGTAAATTATTTCAGAGCCTCACAATTGAAGAGATCATGCACAAGTGTTGGCGCAAACAGCAGATATGTCTACATGGAAATGGCTTCACGTGGATTTTAGAAGAGCCTGGAAAGTGCATGCTAGTAAAATCTGCATCCTGACAAAAAAAAGAAAATATTAAATAATACTTGTTTCACCATTTTTAAAAATTATTTTTCTTTGCAGATTTATTACTTTATCTTTGCTTTGGTTTTTTGTGGTGTTTTTTTTCTGCATGCTTTCTTCACAGACTTTGGCTTATTTTCAGTTATTGCTTCTGGAGGTGTCACCAGATTATAAAAGTGCACGTGTCTCTAATTATTTTCTGTTTTTCTATTCAGGTAGATACATTACCTTTATCATGGACCCATTTCAATACGTCTATGTCATCAGAAATAGCAAGCAACTTGAATTTCATGAATTCGCTAATAAAATGGCATCCAAAACTTTCGACTACCCAGCCTTGTCAAAAGGAAAATTCCCTGAACTCAAGGAAAATCTGCACAGAATCTACCAGTATCTACAAGGCAAGCCTTTGGATATCATTTCTGACCACATGATGAAAAATCTCCAGGATATATTTGAATGGAAATGCTCACAAGCAACAGATTGGGAAACAGAAAAAATGTACAAATTCTGCTGCTCTGTAATGTTTGAAGCCAGTTTTGTAACACTATATGGAAGAGTTCCTGCTGCAGATGGCCACAAAGTTATTAGTGAAATCAGAGACAAATTTATCAAGTTTGATGCCAGCTTTCCCTATTTAGCTGCAAACATACCAATTGAGTTGCTAGGAGCTACCAAGAAGGTTCGGAAGGAGCTTATACATCATTTTTTACTTCAGAACATGACAAAATGGCTGGGAGGGTCAAAAGTGGTCCAAGCCAGACAAGATATATTTGAGAAATATGAGCTGCTTGGAGATTATGACAAAGCAGGTAGGAAACTTATGAATGATTGCTTGTCTAAAATAAAATAATTTACTATAGACCTTTGAAATAAAAAGGCAAAATGGCGACCTTGAAATTTTTTTATGTTCTTTCTAATTGGCTAATGATAAAATGTTTTACTCTGAAACAACCCTCTATGATAATTGATTTTTTTTTTTTTGTGCTGAGGTGGTAAAACAAGATACTTAATGGTGATAATGAGAAAGATTATAACTGAGCTGCATTTCCTCCCCTTATTCCCCCCACCCCCCCCGACATTACATTTCAAACTATTCTCATTAAGCAGAAAATTAGACTTCAGAAGCCTATTGGTCCTCATTAGCATTCACTGATCCTTGGCTGGGTCTGTGTCCTAACATCTTTTAATTAGCACACTGCAAATCTAATCAGTGTAATAAACGCTATTAATCTTCCTTTTCACTTATTTTCTCCCAGCACATCATTTTGCCTTCCTGTGGGCCTCTGTGGGAAACACGATTCCAGCTACATTCTGGGCCATGTATTATCTTCTGCGGCACCCAGAAGCTCTTGCAGCGGTGCGTGACGAGATTGACCATTTGCTGCAGTCAACAGGTCAAAAGAGAGGGCCCACGTATAACATCCACCTCACCAGAGAACAATTGGACAACCTGGTCTACCTAGGTAATTTATTTTTATCTGTTAGGAAGAGAAGAGGGGCTCTCCCGGCAAACTCGGTTTATCACTCATTTCTGTTTACTGAGAAGGTGGAGGACACAGCTGCCTAATTGACATAATAACACCCATTTACATCAATTATAAATTATGTAGTTTATAGCTGTAGATACTCTCATTGCATGTAAACATTAAAGCCTAGGTAATTAACTATGCAAGGTATGCAAAAGGCTAAATCGAAGCTTTGCAATTATTTGAAAAAAAGTTGATGCCTATTAAGTTGTTTGATTCTGAGCATCTGCCGAAGTGTTAATGCATTTCAAATACTTCTGTATGGTACTGCCAAAAAAGACCCTTTTCTGAAATTAAAGTGGAATTGTGTATTTAAACTGCAAATGTATTTTATCCGCAAGCAATTTCTTTCTCTCTTTAACAAAACAAAAAAGGCTTCTAAAGCAGGCTTGTTTTGGGCAATGCCTCCAAATAAAATAAAAGATTAAAAAATGCAGAGGAGAAATGGTATTTCAATACTTTATTCAAAAGAGGGAGCTTTAAGGGAGCTACACATCTTCCAGTTCTGGATTCAGGGTTCAGAGGGAGACGCTTGCCAGTGGTTATTGGAAGTTGTTCCAGTCAGGAGCTGTATAGGCCTTGAGAGCATCAGCTCTTGATTTCACTTCATTTGGTAGTGCATAGACACTGACAAGAGAAATGGTAAAAATAGCCCAAGGGAGGAAAGAGGGTGTAGCAGGTAGATACCTACCTTCAAGCATCTGTAAATCTCCACAAGTAGTGTTACAAGGGCAGACAACAGCTGAAAAAAAGATTAAAGGTTCAGTAATCCTCTGTTTTTAAATATCACAACCAGTCCCGTGTTCAAAACAAGCTGATGTCCATAGGTCTTGATAGCTCATGACCTGAACTGATGCTCCACTCTTAAACAAAGCTTTGTCAAGGGATGGTGGTAGAGCAGAGCATTCTATGCCTGGTTTGGATCCTTGTAATAGCTGCCATTCTCCAAGACCATCCAATGTGGCATCTGTGTGCAAACTCGATTTCATTAGTACAAATATAAAATTGAGTCTGATCCATTTCCTTTGTGTTAGAGCATTAATATTAATGTTACATACCGTGAGCCTACTAAGTTGGTTACATCTAGAGTCATGGCTGTTTTGATGTAGATTTATCTCTAACCAATGGAGAATGTTTTTGAAATAGAGGAGGTATTGGATGAGAATTCTGGTGAGTAAGCATTTAATGGACTTCTAAGGAACACAAGTAAAGCTACTTTGCATCAGAGCTAGCATATACCAATAAATAAGTTACCAAGCATCAAGAAGATCAAAAGAGAATTTAGTTTATTTTTGTAGACTGAGATGGGAATGGCCATGAGAAAAAGGAGGGGAAAAAGGCTCCCCAAAAGTGTAAGAATAAGGGAAAAAAACCCGTATAGTTCACTAAAACCATCTGGTGCAAAACAGTCTGAACAGTTTAAAAACATTAACTGTGTCATTCCTCTGCTTCTTGAAATTTTGAAGTACCTTGGTAGCATTTGATTTATGTGTTGAGAGGGAAGTGCCACATCCTACTTTGTAGTATTCTTGTAACACTTTTGTTAAATTTTATAATCATGTTAAACATAATGTGATATGAACAGAAGCTAGATTTCAATTCTTCTGGCACTTAAGTAATAAAGGGCTGGATACTGTCCCATAAAATAATAATATAGACAAAAAATCTGTACCATAAGAGAATTAGAGTCATGCTTCAGTGGAAAGGGGAAAGGGATGTTTTGTTAATAAATGTGTGGGAGGGACGAAGGTCCCAAATTGCATTGCTCGCACGACAAGAGCTCCCCTGCTGCAGGAAGGCCACTGACCCCAAACCTCCAAGACTGAGCTTTTGCTCTTTCTGTTCCCTCTGTGCCAACCCGGAGCGTAGGAAACTGGGATTGTGTCCCTGCTCTCGAGTGAGGCAGACCAGGTGGGATGCTTACATGTTCATCAGCTTGTCATCTCATTCTCCTGTTTTAAGTGCTCTGATTCTCTATCCTCTTTTTGGCCTACTATATCAAGAGACTTTTTTTTTTGATTCTTCATGCTATGGAGAAGCAGCACAAATTGCTAAAAGTCTTTCTCAGAAAGTTGCATTTTATTATGGTCAGATTGTTTGGGTCTAGGGAAAGCGTGACCTGATTTACTCCTAAGTTCTAAGGTGTTTTTTTTTTGGCGGGGGGGGGGGAGGTTGGGTTTGTTTGGTTTTGTTTTGGGGGTTTTTTGGGGGAAGGTTGGGTTTTTTGTTTTGTTTTATTTTGGTTTTAGTTATGCAAAACACATTCAACCCAAAACCAAACTAGCAAATTTTGGCCCTGATTATCTTTTTCTGTTGGAATTTCTGGGGCAACACCCTTTGCATTGTC